>NC_083412.1:71453914-73953914 GCF_020745735.1 Hemiscyllium ocellatum
TGGGGGCCATGTTCCTGATTGCTGGTACAATATTCTAATCTCAAAGAAAACGTCTATCCCCAGATCAGCTAGCTGCATAGAACGTGAACCCAGGACTTTGCTGCTATATATGATGCATATTTAAGCTGTTCATTAAATTAATCAGCTACAGGGAAGCTCTCTAATTTGTGTAAGCATTTTTCCAAACAGGATAATTCTTTTGCCTTTTTCAGGATGTTTTAGAAAATTTTAGTCACAATTATTTTACTTAACCTGTTGTTCCCTCTGCTTCTTTTAGCTTGGAAAGACGGCAGATGGAAAGAAGAGTGTTCGAGCATCCACTGTAATTCTGTTTTCCGGCATTTCGTTAACGTTCATTTGTTTATCCAAATTTTTTGAACTGTCTTTTCAAATCTTTATTTATCTTTTCCTGTCCTCTTTCATTCCAGGAATGATTCTGCATTTATATTCCTTGGTTTTTAAAAAAATCTATGCAAACAGTATAAAAACGCAATTTTTTGTACATTGCTCCTTAATATCTTTTAAATGAGTCTTCTTACAATTGACTTTTTGATTATTCTGCACAGTTCCAATAGAAATCAAATTCTAATTTGTTATATTTTGGGCTTTGCTGTTCTTTTGGCAATTTGTCCAAATCACATTTATGAATGTACATTTTAAAGCACAAATCCCAACGTAGATCCTCAGGACACTGACATTTAGTCCAGTGGTTTACAACATTTTCAGTAAGGCAGCACATTTCAATAACCCAAACATTTGCACTGCACTTGCATTTTTCTTATGTCATCTCCATTTTGCACCTTGACCACCTGCATACTGAATGTTCATCTCAGAATCAAAACATTAGTACCACACCTGTGATGTGATTTGATTTTCACAAGTTTTGAGTTGTAATTTTTATTTAAGATGAAACAATGATTGCTTCAGACTGATCAAGTAAACTGAAACATGTCCATTTACTCTTGCCCTTGGCTTTCTAACTATGAAGCAACATTCCTTTTATTTGTCCATGCTTCATTTTAATGTTTACATTTATGCATTGAATGTTTGGGATTGTAGATGGAAACTTTATTGTAATCCACAGATGTAATGTTGCCTAGGTGGATTAATCCATATGTGCATTTTTAATCTTGATATCAGTGCAGGCTGATAATTATCATGCTGTGTCCTTAATTTGTCCTGTATATCGATGCACATTTGCTCCAAACCACACTGAGTAGAGAGCCGCAGCTGGCGGCTCCATCTTGAGCAAACTGATTTTTTTTTGCTTTGTGCGTGAGAGAGGGTATAAGTAGAACACAAATAAAACATTTGATTCTTGCCATTAAGTATTTTTTTCTCCTTTTTTATTTGTCTTTTCACTAGGTCCAAAAACACAACCCCTTTCTTGTGTTACTCGGACATCACCTATAAAAGATGGCCTGCTAAAACAATGTCTGTTCCAGAGATCCTGCCATTTGGCACCCTGAGCTCAGGTATGTGTATGTTCTGAGAGAAGTGGGTCCATAAGATTTGATTTTAAAGCCATCTTACCCAATGTAATTGTGTAATAGTAAGTAATCTGGTTACAGTAAATATAATTATTTATCATGCCATAAGATGAGAGCGGGGGTTTCTTGCAATGAGAAATGTCTGGAGCAACTTTGCAATAATTGGAGTTAACCATTTGTGCTAAGCAGGAAGATACTGCTCCCAGGTGATTGCTTTGCTTTTGGGCTTTTCCTTTGGCATTGCAATTCAAGTTTTCTCAGTAACCTTTGGGATCATACTGATTAGTCTACAATACGAGCAAAATTGTACTGAAAATCCGAAGTTAAAACAGAACGTTGCAAAAGATCAGCATTCGGGGAGCATCTGCAGAGAAATGCAGGATTAGCATTTTAGGTCAGTGATAATTCGTCAGATTATTTTGGTACATTTGTCGATGTACTACTGCTTCAGTTTGAACAATCGTAATTGACTTGTGTGCTTTGATCTGAAGTTAGTACTGGGTTGTATTCTGACCTTTTTTTGGGCAACCTGAGAAACATGTTAATATCAATTTTAAAATGCGTCATTACTTTTTGTGTTCCAGAAAGACATTTCCAAGCAGCACTTAAAGTTTTGAAGGACTGTGATCTTCCACAAAACTTGAAGAAGTGGGTATCCTCTCTCATTAAAATGCAGTCAGGATAGATGAATTGTGGTTTGTTTTCAATTCTATTCCTCCATGATTGACGCCCATATTTTTATTTGCTTTCTTTTTGGTTCTGCTAATCAAGGTACAACTTCCAGTGATTTGACTTATCTGTATTCTGAGGTTTGTTGCATCCACTATCCAAGTAGACTTTGCTTTTTCCTACCAAAGTATAATACCTCCCATTTATCTATGTTGAACTTGTGTATACCAATTATCTTTTCCATTCTACAATACAGGGGAACCTCGATTATCCGAACGAGATGGGTGGGCACTATTTTGTTCTGCCCCACAGCGCCAGAGACCCGGGTTCAATTCCTGCTTCAGGCGACTGACTGTGTGGAGTTTGCACATTCTCCCCATGTCTGCGTGGGTTTCCTCAGGGTGCTCCGGTTTCCTCCCACAGTCCAAAGATGTGCAGGTTAGGTGAATTGGCCATGCTAAATTGCCCGTAGTGTTACGTGAAGGGGTAAGTGTAGAGGAATGGGGGGGTTGCGCTTCAGCGGGTTAATGTGGTCTTGGGCCGAAGGGCCTGTTTCCACACTAGTTAATCTAATCTAATTTAAAAGCACGCGAGACCCTGCCCCCAACCCTGTGCAACACCCCACCACCCTCAACCCCCCCAACACCTCTGCCCCTGCCTCCACCATCATAACCACCGCCCCCGCCCCCCAACACCGTCTAATGTCACCCCCAACCCCTTCCAACACCGCCCCCAGCCTGTGCCCAACATCGCACCCACTGCCCTCCAACCCCGTCCAACTCCACCCCTGCCTCCCAAACCCATCCCAGCCCCCTCTCCAGGGCAGCCAGACTGGACACCAACAATAAGTCTGTTGCTGCAGCTGCTTTTGTGGTGTGAGTCTCCAAATAGCGCGCGTGCGCACACACCTTCTTACTGCAACTTTTTGACAGGTTTGCCTTGTACTGGACAATGTTGGAGAGATTGTCTGGGGAAGTGAGGGGTGTTAGGGTGCACCCCTGTGTAGAACTCCAGGAAAAGTGTGGGGAGAGAGAGAGAGGGCGGGAGGTCAGTCATTTGGAGACAGTGCCTGTTTAATCAGTGTAAACAAAAGACGCAATCACTGTTGAAAACACATCTTTGTAATATTTCTGTCGGGACCTGGAGTTCTCCTTCGGATAATCCGATTTTCGGATAATTGATATTCGGATAATCAAGATTCCTCTCTATCGGGAATGTGTTCCTCCTCGGTATCGACTATTGTGAGAACCAGTGAGGCTCCCAATTCTTTCGTGATCGTGGGTAAGGAAGGAGGAACTGGCTCCCTTCTCTTACTCGCTTCACCCCCACCTTCTGAGATTCATGTAAGACAAAGGATCCCTTTTATTCTCTTCTGTACAGCTTTTCTGAATTCCAATGAATTTGTTTTTAAAGGAGCCAATTTTACCATGTGTTTCTTAATAAAGAAAAAGTGAAGATGTTAATGACTAAAACATGAGGGAAAAAATAAAATGGGACACATGCGCACGAGCAAGAAGTAAATTAACGATCTAAATCAACAGCAAGAAAAACAAATAGTTGGGAAAACTCTGCCTATCTGGCAGCATCTGTGGAGCAAAAACTATTAATATTGAGTCTAGTGAGCATTCTTCAGAACAGCAGTTACTGCTGTTTCTCTCCACAGATGCTGTCAAACCTTCATTCTCTAGTAATTCTGATTTTTGTTCCTGTTTCCAGCATACCCAGTTCCTTCTTTCTTATACAATAATCTATATTTGGTTTGTCTGTACAGAATAAATGGTGAAAAATTGCATCTGTTAATTTGGTGATTTTGGTAACATTGACTCTGGCTTGTTGAGCACATGGGAATTTGGGGCTGTATAGATTTGATGAGAGGAGTTGGCCTGTGCAATCGGTGAGTTGCTTCCAACAATCAGACTGAGACTTTGCTAGTAAATGTTCTCTGCTTTAATCTTCATAGCACACTCTTCCCTCTTGCCTAGTGATTCCAGTAGACTAGACCATATCCAGAAAGAACACACCTGTTCGTATACCTTACTGTTTCTTTCCTCAAAGAAAAAGAATAATCTGTCTTTCAAGTTTAATATATCCATAAAAAATGTTAGTCATCGAGATGTCCAGCATGGAAACAGACCTATCGGCCCAACCCGTCCTTGCCGACCAAATATCCCAACCCAATCTAGTCCCACCTGCCAGCACCTGGGCCCATATCCCTCCAAACCCTACCTATTCATATGCCCATCCAAATGGCTCTTAAATGTTGCAATTGTACCAGCCTCCACACTTCCTCTGGCAGCTCATTCTACACATGTACCACCCTCTGTATGAAAAAGTTGCCCCTTAGGTCTCTTTTAAATCTTTCTCCTCTCACCCTAAACCTATGCCCTCTAGTTCTGGACTCCCCGACCCCAGGGGCCAAGACTTTTTTTATTTACCCTATCCATGCCCCTCATAATTTTGTAAACCTCTATAAGGTTACCCCTCGGCCTCCGACGCTCCAGAGAAAACAGCCCCAACCTGTTCAACCTCTCCCTATAGTTCAAATCCTCCAACCCTGGCAACATCTTTGTAAATCTTTCCTGAACCCTTTCAAGTTTCACAATATCTTTCCGATAGGAAGGAGACCAGAATTGCGTGTAATATTCCAACAGTGGCCTAACCAATGTCCTGTACAGCTGCAACATGACCTCCCAACTCCTGAACTCAATACTCTGACCGATAAAAGAAAGCATACTAAGTGCCTTCTTCACTATCCTATCTACCTACAACTCCACTTTCAAGGAGCTATGAACCTGCACTCCAAGGTCTCTGTGCAGCAGCACTCCCTAGGACCTTACCATTAAGTGTAATTGGGACCATGATCTGTTGTCAATACTACCCTTTCCTCCAGTTAATTGTGATCCTGTCTACCCCACCACTCCACATCTAATATCAGCTTGTACAGTGGGAAAGTGCCAGGCTGACTGCTTGAAATGGACCTCTCCTACCATCCATTTAATGCCTTTGTTGAGTGAAACCCTTGGCAGGGTTTTCATTGTCAACCTGAGGGTCTCAATGGCCCACTAGTGAAGGTTGCCAATGTTTCATCTACTGCAGATAAATGTTTCTGTGGGACTGTCCAGGCATCCATTGGATTTATTCTCAACCTCTGCAAAGTATTAATTTGGTTTGCATCATGTTTATGTCTATCTCAATCACTGAATGTTTTGGAAGAGTGGAAATATAATAAATGTCTTTTCTTGCAACCTTCAGGTACAACTAGATTTAGCCATCTTTCAGACTGAATTGAATTAGCTTCATTGTCACATACTCAAATGAGTACAGTAAAAATTTTACAAGTTGCTACTTACAGTGCCATCTTGGGTACAAGGTACCGAGGTACAAATTCTTCAGTTCAAGTCCTTAGTGGGGGAGAAAAGTCCAGCATTACAGATCATAGCAATAAATTAGAAAATTTCAGAATAACAGTCTTTTCCAACCCAGTTCCCACTGGCACGAGCCCCCAGACTCTGTCAACTTTCACCTCAAGGCCAGGAGACTGCACTGGAATCACCTTCACATCCACACTGAGGCCACACCAGGTTGCTGAGAGACCAACACTGGGCCAGGGGACCACCAGGAGAACTGTTTCCATTCCGGGGTCCCTTGGGTCTTAGGCTTAATACAGATGCAGTGATGACAAGCAGATTTATAACAAATTTTTACTGAATCAAAATGCCCAGTTGGAATACAAGAAGAATAATCATGTAGACTTACTGCAGTTGTAGAATTTTTGAAAATGGATTGCAGTGACCAAGGCTAACGGAATATACAGGATGTTGATGTTGGAGGAGACTTGAAGGAGTGTCCCATGTGGGTAGGCTGTAGGAGAGCATGTCAAGGGTGTTGGCTACGGTGGGAAAGTCCTGACAGCGCTTTAGGGCGATAGGCTATAGTGAATGGGGATAACCCAAGGATGGTATGTTTTAATGGGTGGAAGATTGAGTGTTTGAGGTGAATAGATAGTGGGAAGGCACTTGAGAGCATCCAATATAGATGTTGAATAAAGCCTATTCTGTTTATACTTTATTATTATTGGGATGCAAAAAAGTGAACAAAGCCAAAGGAAAGAATGATAGTTACATTAGTCAAGATATTTTAATTTTTAACAATTTTTTTTAATGATACTACCCTTTACGTTAAATCAGAAAACTCATTTTTTTGAAGCTTGTCTTTTTCTCTGTTTCATAGCCTATCATGCCTAAATTGCATTGTGGTTGGCAATGGAGGAATACTTCGAAACAAGACATTAGGGAAAAAAATTGATTCCTATGATGTTGTCATAAGGTATTTATTTTTGCTAAGCCTTTGAATTAAGTTGTTTTATATGATTAACAAAGTATTCTTGTTTTTTTGTCAGACATTTGTCAATTGTAAAACACTGTACAATACTGAATGTTACAATTGTTTTCTAAAACTTAGAAATTGCTGCCATTCCCTTCTCACCGACTCCATAAATATTTGACACCTTTTCAAATAATAGTTGAACTTTTTTCTGGTTATTAAGGAATAGGATAACTTTGAAGGGAGTTTGCAAATTGACAGCCTTAAGAATGCTACATGAATGCTAATAATCATTTTACAAGGAGGGAGTGGACATTGCTTTTAGTCGCCCCCTTGTAGACATAGTCAAAAAAATGTTTTGGGAGGTTTTTTTTTGGAATGTATTGGTGGTGTGGTACAGTTTTTTTGTGATGAAGGTGAAGAGCATGATTTCAGGTGACATTGTTACCTCTGGTATCAGAGTTTGATACATGCTTATGGCTAGAGAGGTACTTTGAATTGGGAGGCATTGCAATCCTTGTAGTTACCAATGGCAGGATGAAAAAGGAATCAATGTGAAGAGCCAGGCACCAAACCCAGAAACAGCACTTCCAAGTTCATAATCCTTGTATTAACTGAACCACATGCAAATTGGCAAGGGAAAATCAGATTAGAGAAATGAATGTCCAGCTCAAAGACTCGTGTGGGAGAGGTTGGTTCTGGTATGTGGGCACTGGCACTAATCTTGGGGGCCCATACTGATGAGACTATCTCCACCTGAATTGTTTTGAGGCTAATATTCTTGCCAACCACGCAATCAGGAAGTTGAAGAATATTCTAAGTGTACTGGGGGCAAGAGATCAAATTTGAGAAGATTTGGTAAGTCTTGGCCAAAAGTAAGGGTTTTAATATGAAAAACAATAAATGGAAGGGATAGTGGGTATGAATCAGAGTCAAACAACTGATAAGATTAGAATTTACCAAGAATGTAAAACTCCAGTTTCTGTATCTAAATGTGTGTCACTTTAGAAAGAAACTGAACTGAGTGCAAACAAACATGAAGTATAATGTGATCACTATTAAAGGGATGTGGCTCCAGATGGCATGTTTTGGAACCTTATCCTGATTTGAATTTTACATTTTAAGAGTAGTGGAGCTGGAACTATTTTGTAAATTTTAAGTGAGGACATGGAAATAGAGTTGGCTCAAGTGACTTGACAAATTAGTTCAAAGGATGTCAATAGAGATGCACTCGCAGTCATTTGACTGGATATGTTAGAATATACAGAATAGATGCATTCCCACAAATAAAAATGCCAAGGATCAGAATAACCATCTTTGGTAAATAAATGCTAAACATGATATCAAATTTAAAGAAGAGAACAAAATTGTGCACGGACACATGAAAGATCAGAAGGTTGAACAGATATTGAAAAATTATTTAAAAATTCAGCTTGAGAGAAAGCAAGTTAAAGATATTAAAAAAATTGTATTTTTATAACCATTTAATGAAGAGTTACAAAATGACCATTGGTCTTGTAAAAACGTGAGATGGGAAATGACAGATGAATTGAACTAGTATTTTGCATCTGTGTGCATTACAGGGGACAATGTAACATGCCTAGACTTAGCAATAAAATCAGGAAATGGAAGGGAGGGTGGAACATAAAGAAATCCTAATCATCAGGAATAGTACTGAATAAATTGTTGGAGTAAATGGTTGCCAAATGCTTGGCTCCTTATGGAGTTCATCCCAGGGTCTTTAAAAGAGGAGGCTTTGTGAGATATTTGATGTGATGGTTTAATTTTTCAAAGCTCTCTTGATTCAGGGATAGAAGTTCCATTAGATTGGATGATAGTGAATGTAGGTAAAAACAAGGACTGCAGATGCTGGAAACCAGAGTCTAGATTAGAGTGGTGCTGGAAAAGCACAGCAGGTCAGGCAGCATCCGAGCAGCAGGAAAATTGACATTTCGGGCAAAAGCCCTTAATCAGGAATAGAGGCAGAGTGCCTGCAGAGTGGAAAGATAAATGAGAGGGGGGTGGGGGTGGGGATGAAGGTGATAGGTCAGAGAGGAGGGCGGAGTGGATAGATGGAAAGGAAGAGAGGCAGGTAGGACAGATCATGAAGGCAGTGCTGAGCTGAAAGGTTGGAGCTGGGGTTAGGTGGGGGGGTGAGGGGAAATGAGGAAACTAGTGAAATCCACATTGATACCATGAGGTTGAAGTGTCCTGAGGAGGAAGACTTCAACCCCATTGCATCAGTGTGGATTTCATCAGTTTCCTCATTTCCCCTTCTCCCTGTCCACCCCACCTCATCCCAGCTCCAACCTTCCAGCTCAGCACCGTCCCCATGACCTGTCCTACCTGCCTCTCTTCCTTTCCACCTAACCACTCCGCCTTCCCCTCTGACCTTTCACCTCCATCCCCACCCCATTCACCTATTGTACTCTATGCTACTTTCTCCCCACCCCCACCCCCCTCTCATTTATCTTTCCACTCTGCAGGCACTCTGCCTCTATTCCTGATAAAGGGCTTTTGCCCGAAACGTCGATTTTCCTGCTGCTCGAATGGTGCCTAACCTGCTGTGCTTTTCCAGCACCAGTCTAATCTAGACCCTGATAGTGAATGTAACTTGCCAATCTTTTTGAATAAAAGTGGATAGAAAGCTGGAAAATACAAGCCAATTTCCTGGGAAAATGTTAGCTATTATTTAATAAGTTTAAGGTAATCAGGCAAAGTCAAAGTGGTTTTATGAAAAGAAAATAATGTTTAGCCAATCTATTAGTTGTTTTGAGGAACTGTGCTGTAGATAAAGGGAGATCAGTGAATGTACTGTTCATAAGTTTCCAGAAAGCATTTTGATAATGCTTTTGAGAAAGTCATGAACTTTTATTTTCCTGAATAACCTTTGGTGTAAGGGATTAGCATAAACATGTGGATAGAAAATTGACTGGCTAACGGGAAGAAATGTGTATATGGAAATGCCTCTTTTTCATGATATGGCAGATGTAATGAGTGATGTGCCACCCAGCTTAGTGCTGGGATTTCAACTGTTCACAATTTTGACATGACTTGGATGAAGGGGCAAAAGGTATATTTGTTAAATTTGCAGAGGACTCAAGGTAGAAAAGAAAGTTATGAAGAGGACACTTTTTTTATAAAAGATACGTTAAGTTAGTGATCAAAGATATCAGGAAGAATAAAGAAGCTTATTATCTCAGTGGTGAGATTGTAGAGCTCTGATGCAGAGGGAATCTGTGTCCTCATGCAGGAGTTGTGAAAGGTCAGTATGCAGGTAATTATCATTTATCATGAGGGGAGTCAAAGAAAATATTTACAAGGATGTTGCCAGATTTGGAGGGTTGAACTATAGGGAGAGGCTGAATTGACTGGAGCTGTTTTCCCTGGAGCGTTGGAGACTGAGGGTTGACTTTTTATGGAGATTTTATCAAATGAGGGGCATGGATAGGGTGAATATACAAGCTTTTTTCCCTACGGTGGAGGAGTCCAGAACCAGATGGCAAAGTCTTAAGGTGCGAGTGGACAGATTTTAAGAGACCTGAGGGTGGTGCATGTATGGAATGTGCTGCCAGTGGAAGTGGTGGAAGCTGATACAATTACATTTAAACGGCATCTGGATGGGTACATGAATAGGAAGGGTTTAGAGGGCTATGAGCCAAACGGGACTAGATAACTTTTGAATATCTGGTTGGCATGAACAAATTGGACCAAAGGGTCAGTTTCTATGCTGTACATCTCCATGACTCAGTGACTATAAAAGCAGAAAGGATATCCATCAGTTAGGAAGAGAAAGTGAGGTCTGCAGATGCTGGAGATCAGAGCTGAAAATGTGTTGCTGGAAAAGCGCAGCAGGTCAGGCAGCATCCAAGGAACAGAAGATTCGACGTTTCGGGCATAAGCCCTTCTTTAGGAATGAGGAAAGTGTGTCCAGCAGGCTAAGATAAAAGGTAGGGAGGAGGGACTTGGGGGAGGGGCGATGGAGATGTGATAGGTGGAAGGAGGTCAAGGTGAGGGTGATAGGCCGGAGTGGGGTGGGGGGGCGGAGAAGTCAGGAAGAAGATTGCAGGTTAGGAGGGCGGTGCTGAGTTCAAGGGATTTGACTGAGACAAGGTGGGGGGAGGGGAAATGAGGAAACTGGAGAAATCTGAGTTCATCCCTTGTGGTTGGAGGGTTCCTAGGCGGAAGATGAGGTGCTCTTCCTGCAACCGTCGTGTTGTTATGGTCTGGCGATGGAGGAGTCCAAGGACCTGCATGTCCTTGGTGGAGTGGGAGGGGGAGTTGAAGTGTTGAGCCACGGGGTGGTTGGGTTGGTTGGTCCAGGTGTCCCAGAGGTGTTCTCTGAAACGTTCCGCAAGTAGGCAGTCTGTCTCCCCAATATAGAGGAGGTCACATTGGGTGCAGCGGATGCAATAGATGATGTGTGTGGAGGTGCAGGTGAATTTGTGGCAGATATGGAAGGATCCCTTGGGGCCTAGGAGAGAAGTAAGGGAGGAGGTGAGGGCGCAAGTTTTGCATTTCTTGCGGTTGCAGGGGAAGGTGCCAGGAGTGAAGGTTGGGTTGGTGGGGGGTGTGGACCTGACGAGGGAGTCACGGAGGGAGTGGTCCTTTCGGAACGCTGATAGGGGAGGGGAGGGAAATACATCCCTGGTGGTGAGGTCCGTTTGGAGGTGGCGGAAAGGACGGCAGATGATACGCTGTATATGGAGGTTGGTGGGTTGGTAGGTGAGAACCAGAGGGGTTCTGTCCTGGTGGCGGTTGGAGGGGCGGGGCTCAAGGGTGGAGGAGCAGGGAGTGGAGGAGATGCAGTGGAGGGCATCATCAATCATGTCTGGGGGGAATCTGCGGTGCTTGAAGGAGAAGGCCATCTGGGCTGTACCGTATTGGAACTGGTCCTCCTGGGAGCAGATGCAGCGGAGACGAAGGAATTGGGAATATGGGATGGTATTTTTACAGGGGACAGGGTGGGAGGAGGTGTAGTCTAGGTAGCTGTGGGAGTCAGTCGTTTTTTAGTAGATGTCCGTGTTGATTCGGTCACCCGAGATAGAAATGGAAAGGTCTAGGAAGGGGAGGGAGGAGTCTGAGACGGTCCAGGTGAATTTGAGGTCGGGGTGGAAGGTGTTGGTAAAGTGGATGAACTGTTCAACCTCCTCGTGGGAGCACAAGGCAGCACCGATACAGTCACCAATGTAGCGGAAGAAAAGGTGGGGGGTGGTGCCAGTGTAGTTGTGGAAGATGGACTGTTCCACATATCCTACGAAGAGGCAGACATAGCTGGGGCCCATGCGGGTGCCCATGGCAACTCCTTTGGTTTGGAGGAACTGGGAGGATTGGAAAGAGAAGTTGTTCAGGGTGAGGACCACTTCAGTCAGACTGGTCCTTGGACTCCTCCATCGCCAGACCATAACAACACGACAGTTGGAGGAAGAGCGCCTCATCTTCTGCCTAGGAACCCTCCAACCACAAGGGATGAACTCAGATTTCTCCAGTTTCCTCATTTCCCCTCCCCCCACCTTGTCTCAGTCAAATCCCTTGAACTCAGCACCGCCTTCCTAACCTGCAATCTTCTTCCTGACCTCTCCGCCCCCACCCCACTCCGGCCTATCACCCTCACCTTGATCTCCCTCCACCTATCACATCTCCATCGCCCCTCCCCCAAGTCCCTCCTCCCTACCTTTTATCTTAGCCTGCTGGACACACTTTCCTCATTCCTAAAGAAGGGCTTATGCTCGAAACATCGAATCTCCTGTTCCTTGGATGCTGCCTGACCTGCTGCGCTTTTCCAGCAACACATTTTCAGTATCAATCAGTTACACAGGGAACTTATGCAAGCATTATACCTTGGAGAAGTAAACTGCTACACTAAACCTATCAAAAGCTGTAAAACCAAATTTAGAAGAATCCAGTCCAATGTTACATATCACTATTCAAGATTATTTAAGATTGCCTAGGAATAGTTCTTAGATGTAGTCAGAACAGGATTAATGGCAGAGTTTTGTGAGTGTGCTCTTGTAGTTGTTATGACGACATGGTTACATGGAGTTCAAAACTGCAAACTCAATATTTAGGCCTATGTGACTTTCTGAAAGATCAGAAAGGAAATGGTGATGTGATAGCGTTGTTCGTAAGAGGGAAATAAGGACAATAGTAAGAGATGATCTTGAATTAGAGTAAGAAAAACAAGGAAAGGCAAACTCTCTGATGAAAATAGACTTTCTGCATCTAACAGTAGCTACATTGTGAGACCAGAATACAGAGGAATCTCGATTATCCAAACAAGATGGGCGGGCACTATTTCCTTTGGATAATTGATTATTCGGTTAATGGATTCAATGCCTTTTGGGGCTCGGAGTTTTCTATTAAGTCTGCTCACCATTCGGCAGCAGCAGCAGAGCGTGCGCAAGCCCCTGCGCGCGTCCAACACCACCCCCCCCCACCCGCCCGCCCCCAAACCCCATTCAACACCGCCCTCACCCGCCCCAAGCCTTGTCCAACTCCACCCGCGCCCCCCAATCCTGTCTAACACCGCCTCCCTGCCCGCCCCCAAACCCTGTCTAGCATAGCCCCCTGCCCATCCCCAACTCTGTCCAACCCCACACCCCCTTCCAATCCTGTCTAGTACAGCCCCCTGCCTGCTCCCAACTCTGTCCAACACTGCCCCCTGCCCATCCTTGACTCAGTCCACAGCTCTCTTTCCCCCCCCCCGCCTCACCGTCCACCATAGCACTGCCCCCCCCCCCCCCCCCCCCCCCGCTGCTCCCTCTCTGGGGCAGCCGGACTGGACACCCTCTTGCTTTTGGGGGGAGAGGGTGGGGTCTCCAAAAAGCACACATGCACACAACATTTTACTGCAACTTTTTGACAGGTTGTACCTTTGACCTTGTAGTCAGTCCTTTCGAGACGGTGCCTGTGCTCTCATCAGTCCAGCACTGTTCTTGGCAGCACTTTCAATCACTGTAAACCAAAGATGCTATCTGTGTTGGACACACATCTTTGATGTAATGTTTCTCAAGATCTCCTTCGGATAATTGGTATTAGGAAATCGAGGTTTCCCTTCAAACAGGAGATTATGAAAGCTGTTAATTTTAAAAATGAACATTACTCGTGGATGACTTTAATCTTAGTGTAGATTGGGAAAATCAAATTAGCTGAGGTTGCCACAAGGAAGAAGTCACGTGTGGAAGACAGTTTTGTAGAACAATATGTTGTAGATCGAGCCAGACATCAAGCTATTTTTGGATCTGGTTTTATTATTGAGGCGGGTTTAACCAATGACTCAAGCAAAAAATCCCTCTAGGAAACAGTGACCAAACGTGATAGAATTTAGTATTCAGTTTGAGAGTGAAACAATTTTGCTTAACTTAAATAAGACTAATTACTAAGAAATGAGGGCAGAATTTGCTCAGGTGGACTGGGAAAGGAGTTAAACAGAAAATATGGTTGATAAACAATGTTTTTTTTTAGAAAAGATATATTCAGTGATATATCTCCGTGAGAAAGGAGTAGTATAGGAACAGGATAATCCAATTGTGGTTAACTAAGGAAGTGGGAGGCAGTATTAAATTATACATTTTGTTTTCTTTCAATGTAGTAAAGATTAGTGGTAAGCCAGAGGATTGAGAGAGTTGGAAAAGCCAACAACAGATGATATTTAAAAAAAATAATAAAATGAACTGAAGGCAAACTAGCAAGCAATCAACAAATATCAGTAAGTAGAGCTTCATCCCATCTGTTGGGAAGGGAGGGAGAGGTGAAAGTGAACACAAGTCCTTCAGAGAAGGAGCCTGGGGAAATAATCATGAACCCAGAAATGGAAGATGAGCTGAATTGGATTTCAAAAGAATGAATGCCGGTCTTAGCAAGAGAATCTTTCGAAAGGGTAGCTATTAAGAAGCATGCAGTTCTGAACCAAAATGTTAACTCTGATTTCTCTCCACGGATGCTGCCAGACCAGCTGAGCTTTTCCAGCAACTTCAGTAGATGCTAAGATTGTTACACTGCCATAGCAGAGTCTAGACATAATCTGAGTAAAAGGTATAGCCATAGCCATGCAGGGATTTAAAATAGAGTTCAGGATGAGTTTCATTTGAAGATAGTGAATCTGTGCAATTCTTTACTGCAGACAGCTGTCATGGCTGTATTGTGTAGATTTCAGGCTGAAATATGAAGAGTTTTAAAGAGTAGGGGAACTAAAGATTATGGGGAATAGGTAGGAAAGTGGAGTTGAGGATTATCAAATAATCCATGGTTAAAAATCACCCAGCACCAGGTTATAATCCAACAGGTTTAGTTGGAAGCACTAGCTTTTGGAGTGCTACTCCTTCATCAGGTAGTTTTGATGAAGGAGCAGTGCTCTGAAAGCTGGTGCTTCTGATTAAACCTGTTGGACTATAACCTGGCGTTGTGATTTTTAACTTTGGACATCCCAGTCCATCACCGGCATCTCCAAATCAAATAATCCACGATCTAATCGAATGGTGCAGCAGCCTTGGTGGGCCGAATGGCCAAATTCTGCTCCTAAATATTTTAGTCTTATGAAAAGAATATCTAACAATATCAAAGTATAGGGGGAGACTTGATGGAGGTATCGAAGATTGAAAGGTGTATATACAGTGGTTAGGAAGGCATTTTTACCATTTGTAGAAGAATTATTAACCAGGGGTCATAAATGTAATGGAAGAGGTAAAAGGCAAAGAAGGAAGTTGCTACCATTTTCTTATTGCATCAGTAAATATCGTAACAGTACTAATGTGAAGAGATGCCTCCTTATAATAGGATGTCACTGGCACACTTGTTGAAGGCACTAAGGAAGCAAAGAATTGTGGTGATGACAGATTGAGGTGATCGGGGGCATAGCCATGCAAGGATCTAAAATTAAGGATAAGAATTTTAGTTTGGTGCTGTTCATGATTGGGATAAGTCAAGGGGCACAAAGATGATAGTGAAGCATAAGTTGATACAACTTCACACATGGACAGAAGAGTTTTGGATGAACTTTAAATTTACAGTGAATAAACAATAGAAGGTTAACCAGGTTTGCATTTAAATAAATGAGTTTAAAGATAATAAACCTTTTTTTCAGATGAGTTGTAGTGAGAAGTCTGGTGATGAAGGTGGAAGTAGCTAGTCTTTTGATGTAGTGACATGGTTTGAAGCTCATTCTGGATTCGGACATGACACACCACCATTTGTGAACTGTCTGGTTGAGCCTTGGACAGTTGCCAGGGAGCATGATGGAGTTGGTGACCATGGAGTAGAGGTTCTAGCAGCAAATTGAAGATGATGGCTTCAGCCTTCCTGGTATTTAATTGGAAAAAATTTGCTTCTCCAGTTCGGGATTGTGGGCAAAGAATTTTGAGAAAGTAGTCAATTCAAGAGAATGTGTTAAGTTGGAGCTGAGCGTTGACAATATATATTGAAACTGATATGTTTTTCGGTAATATCATGGAAGGACAGCATGTAGGATGTGACATCCAACAGACAATAGGGGGCAGGGGGGAGAACAAAGAATAACTCTTCGGACAATATCAGAGGTAACTATAAGATTAAGAAAAGTCATTGTAAATGATCCTTTTGGTTACGATTTGATAGGATGGAACCAGTGAGTGCAGGCCTGCTTAGCAGGAAAAATGTTGAAAGAGGACAGTGTACCAATTTTATCAAAACTGCACAAGGTCAAGAAAGGAAAAGAAGGAATAGCTAGTTTTGTCACAATTGCATAAATTATTTGTGGATGGGAGGAGCATTTTTGTACTAGATTCTGAGGTAGAAATCTGATTTGGACAGTTTCAAACGTGGAGTTCTTGTGCATCGATTTGGGTGGCAGCACTGCATTCAAGTATTTTGGAAAGTTGGCAGTAGCTGATGGTTTGCAAGGACTGAGGTTGTTGAAAATTTGGTTTTTGGAGAAGACAGGTAATGACAGATTAGATGGCAAGGGAACTAGCCTCTGAGGATAGCAAATCGTTAACGAATATAAATTAACATGGGAACTAGGAAGGGAAGCTGAATGGTCACCACTATAATGGGTGAGGGATCAAGTGGCTGTCATGAACAATAACAGCTCCTGAGAAGGTGAAGGAGAGATGAGAGAGAATTGGAAAAAAAAATATTCAGATGGTCAAACTTTAAAGGGCATTTTGTTCTAGTGGATTGAGCGAAGAAACTGAGGCAGCAATGGTCTGATTCTTAGTGACCTCTAGCAAAGAAACTTACAAGAATTTATAGTTCTGGTGGTGTCACTGGGACTAATCATGTTGATTTTTATTTGAGTTAAAATTGTAAGCCACATACAGTGCAGCTATAGAGCTGGTACTTGCTAATCAAAAGGCTCCAGTTTGTTTTTAGTGTATTAGAATTGGAAGAAGTTTAGTTAGAAAGTATAAGTGGATTGAAGTTGGAAGAAATGTTCTTTCAATAGGTTAGATTTTGTTTCAATTTACCTCACTGCTCCTTTTCTAATTCCTCTTCAAGATTAAATAGTGGGCCTGTGAATGGATATGAAGATGATGTTGGGAGCAAAACAACATTTAGATTCTGTTATCCAGAATCTATTTTCTCTGACTACAGCCAGTATGATGCTGACACAACGTTGGTTTTTGTTGCGTTTAAGGCAATAGACTTACGATGGTTGAAGGAGGTGCTCCTAAAGCAGAGAGTGGTGAGTCCTCTGAAATTGTTCTTAACAATCTTCTTCCAATTATTCCTCTATGCTTGCAAATTACCAGCTTATTTCAAGCCTTTCTTTCCCTCCAGTCCTTTTAACATTTTTGCCTCAATAGTTTTTGCCCTTTTCTGTCTTAAGTCCAAGTTTCTATCCCTGCTACAACACCAGGATCCCCAAAGACACCAATGATCTTTGTTTCTGTGGTGCAGTACACCTCTCCATTCTTTCCACTTTCTTTCAGTACCTTTGACAGTTGATTACACCATCCTCCTCCTGTTACTTTCTAGTAACTAGTCCAGTTTTGGTGGATAACCCTGGCTTTGTTCCATGATTATTTAGTAAATAGAAACCAGTGAATTTTCAACATGGCTTCTCTTCCAGGGCTCCATATCTTTTTACATTTGGAGTCCCACAAGCATTGCCATCTGCCTCTCTTGTATCTATGTTTATTTTTGGTGGAAGGACTCAGGTTCTATTTGAACACAGAATTGAGCTCCAGTGTTTTTTTTTCACATTCTGGAGCCATCCACTACCTTTTGTATTTTCAAACTACTTCTCCTCCTCCTCCTGCAGGATCAGTGACTGCCTTTCATGAAATTCAAACCCAACCCATTGCCTTAAGACCATAAGACATAAGAGTGGAAGTAAGGCTATTCGGCCCATCGGGTCCACTCCACTATTCAATCATGGCTGAAGAAATGTCTCCGCATTTCTGTTCTGAATTGACCCCCTCTAATTTTAAGGCTGTGTCCACGGGTCCTAGTCTCCTCGCCTAATGGAAACAATTTCCTAGCGTCCACCCTTTCCAAGCCATGTATTATTTTGTACGTCTCTATTAAGTCTCCCCTTAATCTTCTAAACTCCAATGAATACAATCCCACGATCCTCAGTCGTTCCTCATATGTTAGACCAACCATTCCAGGGATCATCCGTGTGAATCTCCGCTGGACATGTTCCAGTGCCATTATGTCCTTCCTGAGGTGTGGGGACCAAAACTGGACACAGTACTCCAAATGGGGCCTAACCAGAGCTTTATAAAGTCTCAGTAGCACAATGGTGCTTTTATATTCCAACCCTCTTGAGATAAGTGACAACATTGCATTCGCTTTCTTAATCACGGACTCAACCTGCATGTTTACCTTTAGAGAATCCTCAACTAGCACTCCCAGATCACTTTGTTCTTTGGCTTTACGAATTTTCTCACCACGTCTTGAGCCTGTCTTGACACATTCTGCCCACCGTATCAGGCTGAACCAAGGTGTTCACTAGCTTGTTGTCCTACTAGCCATTTTTGGACAGGTGCCAATCCTGAATGCTCCCTTTATCTTTCCATGCTCAACAATCCATGCCTTTGCCTTTCCACAGCAGACTTCCACATCTACGCCTTTTTCAATTTCAGACTTGGACTCTTTTTCCAAACTCCTGTTGGCTGGCTTCCCATCTTCTGTAAACTTCAGCTGACCCAAACCTCTGCTGTCTGTGTCCAGTTCAATCCATCCTTCACCTGCAGATTCAATGGCTTTGACTTTAAGTGGTTCCTTACAGGAGATTGTTTCACAGCAGAGTTTTGTTCATAGTCTAACAATTCAGCAACTTTACTAAACCTATAACAGTCTGATTAATATACAACATGAGTTACTCCTTTGAATAATCTACATTTGAGGACAATTGTTGAAAATGGGATTTGAAAAATAATAAATGAAACTAACCTGTCCTGAAGATGCTGTAGAATCTACTTAACAACAACTAACTGTTCACTCGTATGTGTAAGTGAATATGAGGAAAAATGTAAATGTGAACATATCTGTTGTTCGGTCTTTTTGAGCTTACAACCTATTTTGATTTTTTTTGTTTTACAGTCCATGCGTGGCTTCTGGAAAAAAACACCTACAAATATAATTTACAAAAATAGTCAAATAAGGATATTAAAACCTTCTGTAGTCCAGAAAGCAGCCTTTGATTTATTAAAACTGCCCACAGTTGTGCGTTGGCCTAAGGTACATGGATATTTCTTCTCATATTTTATTTTTCTGTATAGCTTAAATTAAGATCATAGAGACTTAGATTAGCTTGATTGCATCTAAATATGCTTAATTATTTAGATGGTCTGCAGAATGGCAGAAACGTTTGTTTTCATTTGGTAAATTCTGGACTAACATTTACAACAAAAGAGGAAATGTTAGTGATGTGATACCCTAGCCAGTTCATGAATGTCAAACAATTTTAATGTTGTGACCTGTTCTCAATCTTTGACCTATTCTCAATATTATTCTGAAGTCAGGACACAAAACTGTATAGAAAGAACAGCCTGGGCTGAGTTCATTCATTCGTTCTTTCTTTCTTGTTTTAATTGCAATCTTTGTTGTGGCATAATTGCTGACGCGCTCTGCATAATAGCTTTATACACCTGAGACTGGAAAATTTGAGATGGCAACTCTCTACCCCTTCATTTTGAAGATGTGGTGTTCAATGAACAGCACAAAGCAAAAAATAAAACATTATTTGATTCCAGACTTATTTTTTCCTACTTCTATTGATGGTGCAATCTGGTTTTTGTTTTAATCTGGGAAAATTAATTACCATGTTATATGTCTCTTCCTTGGCACTGACACTTTCACCAAGCCAGGAGAGAGGGTGGAGAGGGTGTGCATGTGGGAGCTCCTTGTGCTAGTTGTATGATAGCCAGACATCCCAAATTCCCAGTTGATTTAATTTGAACAATTTAACCATAATTGTCATATGTAGTTTTTTATTTCAAAAGGCTGTCCATTAGGACAATAAATGAAAGGTCTTTCAGAACTGTCCTCTTTGGGAAAGCTAGCATAGAAGTTGTAATGCAGGTGGTGCCCATGAGGAACAGTAGGATACCTGGAAACTGTCCATATTATACAGTTTATGTAGCAGTCTTAGCAAGCAGTTTCCAATTGCATAAATACTATATCCTGAGTCTTTTGCCCATGATAGCAAATGAGAAATTCTTTTGGATTGAGGAAATATAACCAAGGTAAGGAAGACTAATAAATGGGTGTCCATTTGAAGGATGAGGATAGTTATACATTAAGCCCTTCGCCACAGTATGCTGTCACCCTGCTGTTACATATTATGAAGTACTGGCCTCTCTGCTTGAAAGCTATGTGCATAGCTGATAAACCTCTTGTAAAAGTTTTTTTTTGTCTAGGGATCCAGTCAAGGGCAGCATGGTGGCTCAGTGGTTAGCCATGCTGCCTCACAGTGCTAGGGACCCGGTTCGATTCCCCCTCTGGTGACTCACTGTCTGTGTGGAGTTTGCATATTCAGGTTTCCTCTCACTATCCAAAGATGTGCAGGTCGGGTGAATTGGCCATGCTCAATTGCCTGTAGAGTTAGGTGCATTAGTCAGAGAGAAATAGGACCGGATGGGTTATTCTTTGGAGGGTCGGTGTGGACATGTTGGGCCGAGTGGCCTGTTTCCACACAGTTGATAATCTCAAATCTCCCAGAATGATGCCTGGCACAAAGGATGATGTAAAGTAAAGCTCCTAGATTTTGCAAGTACTGGTTTAGATACATCCGCACTAAGAAAGTTTAGAAAGGAACAACCAAAAGGGAGCACCAATGAGAAAAGGAAATGGACCTATGGATTTATAACTTTACACGGGCTTATTAATCATCAAGAACTCTTTAAGTGCTTTAAGAGCACTGTATGCCAAGTTGAAGTATATACACAAGTGGTACTCTCCCATATTCAAGTTCACGATTTTTGTGAGCATCCAGAATGAGTTGCAACTTTAGAATGTCCTATCCCTAAGCATACATATATTTCATGCTAATACATTTTGTTTTTTTTTCAATAAGCCATGTCAGCCCTGGATTCTAGCTCGTAGCAAGATCATCATGCTTCTGATCTGCAGAGTTTAAAGGTTTCATGTTTTTAAAGGATGACAGGGTTTCTACTGTGCAGTGCCAATCCAGAGTAACTGGTCAGGGATTTGGATTTGGCAGACAAAACGCAGCTAAAAAGTGGAGGCTGGCATGAGGGGAGACTGATTTTAAAAAATCTTCAACTCTCTGGATGAGGGCATAACCTGTCAGTGACCCTTCCACATATCCCAATCAGCCCATTTGGGGATGGTAAGTGTGAGATGGTAGCAGAGGTGTCTAATGCAGCAGAAGAAGGCATTTACTGATGTGGAGATCTGGTGTGGTTAAATGAAGTCCTCATTGAGGAGAAGCAGCATATCACCACAGTTGCTGCTCTAAAGAGCTGATAATTTTAAAATGCTAAGTGGTTGGCAAATGGGCAGCGCACAGTCTACACTGTAATTAAGGGCAAGCACCAAAGTGCAAACATTGAAGCAGGGCATGTGGAGTAGAGAAGTAAGTTTAACCCTCCTTGGAATGTTGAGACTTGTTAACTAGTCTGAGCATATGACTCTTTTAAACGTCCACTCATGGGATTCTGGCATCACTGGTGCTGTTGAACAACTACAGTCCACTGTGGTGTGAGTACTTCTATGGTGTTAAGTAGAATGTGGTGACATGAAGGTATGTTACTGCACTAATTCATAGACCCCATACTACGACTTAACCATTTTGTGAAATATCCTGTCAAATGCCTTCAGGAAGTCTAAAAGCAACATATCTGCTAATCTCCCTCTATCCACTCTGGTTGAGACTCCCTTAAACTCCTAATATACACTATTCATCCCTTTCATGAAGCCATGCTGACTCTGCTTGATTAGATCATGGTTTTCCAAATGTGCTGCTAAAACTTAATTGCTCAAGTGCTTTCCCCACGATATATTTTAAGCTAATAGATTGATAGTTAGCCAGTTTCTGCCACCAGCTGTAAGAACACTTTGGCCAGTAAGTGCTCTGAAACAAGCTGCACAAGACTTTATTGTGACTGTTGGGATGATATATGGATCTATAATCTTTTGCTGTAACCAGTGCAGTCAGTAATTTCTTGATCACCATTTAAAGTGAATCAAATTGGCTGAAAACTGGCTACTTTGGAGACACCAGGAAAAGGCCAAGATGGATCAATTGATGCTTCTGGCAAGATGATTGGAATGGTTCTCCCTTGTCCTTCTGTGATGTGCTGGTTTTTGCCATTAGTTGAGGATTTGGAATGTTTTGTGAAGGTTCCTCCTCCCATTCGTTGTTTATTTGTCCACTGTTTCACATTTGGATTTGGTACGATCACAGATCCTTGGTTGGATGATCTCTCAGCTCTGTTGATTAACATGCTGTTCCTCCTCCGCCTGCATATAGCCCTTTTTCCTGTAGATCCAATAGGTTGGCACCTATTGGTTTGTAATGATATAGTGAAGGATATATTGAAGCATGAGTTTACGGATCATGGTTGAATAAATTTTTGCTGTTGCTGATAACACACAGAAGGTGCTGTGTTCTGGTTGGAGCTTTTAGATCTGTGTTGAATCTAGGATTGTTTAGGATAGTGGTGCATAATGCCACACAGCACACAGATTGCGTGGTGGTCATCCATATCACTGTCCTGAAGTGTGTATCTAGACAAGTAAATTTGTAATGATGCAGAAGTAGGCTTTTCTCGCTTCTTAGTTCTCTTACCGTTTGCCACAGATTCAATATAGTAGCCCTCTGTGCCAGAATTCACCCACCTCAGTCAATGGCAGTAATACCGAGGCACTGTTGATGTGCATTTTGCATGTTTTGTGTCCTCTCTGCTCCCTGGTGCTTCATGGTGAATGACTGATTCATCAGCAGAAGGTTTCCTTTCCTTGAGACCTTATGGGATCTGGCATCCATTTTCAGGACCTCCAGGTCCACTTCCTTTCAACAGTATATCATTCTACTTCTTGGTCAGTCTGCCCTGCTGATGGGACAGACTTCTGCAGGATTGTTGAAGGAGGAATCTGGAATCTTGACTGAACGGTTTTATTCTGTGGGTAAGAACATGTTAAACAGTGGCTTGACTCATCCTTGAGGCATTCCCCTCACTTTTGTCGCACATCACAGATCTCTATGAGGAGGGCATTCTTGTGGGTGGATTCTGGTATTGGTAATGAATGCTGCGGTGTTTGATTTAGAACTTTGTGGTGAATGCTATGCAGAGGAGCTTGTAGGAATATATTTCGTGATTCTAGATTTACTAGAATAAAACCTGGCTGCAAAAGGTTGACTGAATACGTCTGTTCAGCCATTCACCAACAAGCTACTTCATCTTGCAGCTGAATTCTTCCTTCTCGAGCGAAGGGAGAGAGTTGCTTCTAGTACCACTGGCCAATTGGGTGTCTCTTTTTATTTTGAAAAATGTTTTTGTGCATCTGTGGAAGACACCCATATCGCTTCCATATTTTGACGTCATTGAGTAGGACTATATCTTATTTCTGCACATTTTGTAGTGCTACTTCAATTTTCCTGTGGTAGGTTCTACATCTGTTGTCAGAAACTTGCTTCTCTTTCCACAGGATTTGTAAAAGAAAACTTAGGAAATCCAAGACAACCATTGAGAAACTTGTAATCAGCAATTTTTTTTTGGAACTTCATTGATAGCAGTATGATTGCTATTGCATGTAGCGCTTACCAGAAACACATTGAATGGAAGTGACTGACTTAAAATGCAAATTTTTATTGTGCAAGTTCATTTATTCAAGTCCAACTAAAAATCTTAGTAATTTGAAAATTTGATTTTTAAATGATGTTCATCAATAAACAGCTCGTGGCCTGTTTTTTAATGAATTGATAACACTCCTGATTTACTGCAGTGCAACTATGGTTCATAGTTACACTGCAGTAAATCAGAAGTGGTACCAATTCATTTATGTTCATTTTAGCCTCAAATGAGGTTATAGGTTGGCTTCAATATTTCAACATCTCTCTTCCTGTGAAATTGGGAGTACTGCATTTACTTAGCCTGCAGAATTGGGAAGGTATGAATGCAGTTAGGGGGAACAGGTCCTGATTTCACTAGTGTGAAAGTTGATTCTTTGCTTTCTTCGCTGGTCGATATTGGTGTAACATTTTTTTTGGAAATCACTTCACTGACACCCAAAGAACCAAATTAACACTTTCATTAGAGTAAGTGAAGAATTGAGACAATTATTAGAAAATAATGGAATTTGTAATCATATGGTAAAAGATGGGTTGATCAGGGAAAATCATGTTCACCTAACTTGCTGGAGCTTTTTGGAGAGGTACAGGCTCTCAGGGTAATGCTGTTGACATGGTATTCATGAATTTCTAAAAGACATTTGATATGGTGCCTTGCAACAGACTTGAGTAAGTTGAGAATCATGGTATAAAAGGGACAGTAGTAACAAGGATGGAAAATTGGCTGAGTCATAGGAAACAGGCAGTAAACACCTTTTTTCAGGCTAGAGGAATGTTTGTAGTGGAGTTCCCCAGGGGTCTCTTATTGGTCTGTAGATGACAATTTCAAAGTTTGTGGATGACTGTAAAATTGGAAGAATTGTAAGATGTGAGGAAGACTGTGGCACTTCCTCAGTCAAAAGGACTTTAATAGGTTGGTAGTGTGGGTGGATAGGTGGCTGTTGAAGTTTAATACTGATAAGTGTGAAATGGTGCACTTTGGTCCGAAGAAGATTGAAAGACAATATAAAATAATAGGGTACAATTATAAATGGGGTGCAGGAGCAGAGGAACTGGGGTGTAGATGCGCACAGATCATTTTGAAGGACAGGTGATGAGAACAGGTAATAAAGCAAGGGATGTTCTCAGCTTTAAAAATAGGAGCATGGATTACAAGAACAAAGAGGTGGTGATGGACTTGTACAAGACGTTTTTTAGTCACCTGAAGTAATATGTGCAGTTGTGGATGCCACCTGATAGGAAAGAAGGGAATGCATTGGAGAAGGTGTAGAAACAATTGCAAGAATGGTTTCCGGAATGGGAAACTTCAGGCTATGAGACTAGATTGAAGAATTTGGATTGCTGTCCTTTAGGATTCTGAACCTCCATCAAATCTCCTCTGAGTGGGCTGGATACAATAGGTGGGGAGAGGCTGCTCAGTCTCATAAAAAGAGAAGGCACAGATTTAAAGTGATGTGCAAAAGAAGTAAAGGTGATGTGAAAAACTTTTCTCAGTGAGTAGAAACAGTATGGAATGCAGTTTTGTTTTATATTCATTCATGGGATGAGGGCATCACTGGCTAGACCAGCATTTATTGCTCAACCCCAATTGCCCAAAGGAAAGTTGGGCATCAGCTACACCACTGTGGATCTGGAGTCGCATGTTGGCCAGACCAGGTAAGGATGACCGCATCCTTCCCTAAAGGACATTAGTTACCAGTTGGGTTTTTCCAACAGTTGACAGTTTCATGATCATCATTAGACTCTTTAATTCCAGATTTTTATTGGGTTGTCTGGGTCTCTGGATTAATAGTCTAGCAATAATAGCACTAGGCTATTGCCTCCCTGTGTGGTGGCGACCATTTCAAATGAGACATTGCAGAGGGCATTGGATGATCATTTGGATAGAAATGGTGTGCAGGGATATGGTAAAAGTCAAGACAAGAGATTGGCAGTCAGTAATAGAATCAGTGCAGGCACATTGGGAAACTTAAGGTATGAAGCTAGATTGAAGAACTAGCTACTCTCCTTAGTCCTAAAGTGCTGTATACCATTCTGTGAATTTGTTTCCCGTCATCTGGCCTTATTTTTCCATTGATAGTTGGCTGTGTTGCCATAGTCTTACCAGATCAAAAGGGCTACTTTTCTCTCGTTAGAGAGAAGTGACTGGTGGTGATTTAACCTGAGGGCCACCAGACCTCAGCTAAGGGGAGAGGTTGAAAAGGAGAGACCTTTATGGTAACCTCAAACCAATGATGGGAATTGAACCCATGCTATTCGCATCAAATTGCTCTGTAAACCAACGATTCAACCAGCTGAGCTAAACTGATGCCCTTCTGTAGATAACAGCAAATAAAAATAGTTTGTCAGATTGCAAGTGAATAGTTTTTATTGTTTAAAGTCCAAAGATTTTTATTCCCCAAACGGCAAAACCAGACTTAATTTTTTTCTTAGTGACTGTAACTTGGCTCCTTCTGAGATGAATAAGGAGGAGCTGACCTCTTGAAGGAAATGGTGTTTTAATCTTTTTAGTTGTGCATGAACCTTTTTTAAATTGGAAATTTAATGAGCGCCCCCTCCCCTCCCCCCCGCCCCTTTACCCTTTGTTGGTAAACCCTCTAAATTTACTTAGAAGTGTAAAAGTAAGGTGTGTGGAGAACAATGTTAATTTGGTTCCAGTCATGACCAAAGATTCATATTGGATCCACAGTCAGCAATATTGGATTAGCAAATCTTCTTGTCCTTTTGTGGTACCTCTGATTTAAGAGGAAAGTATTGTTGAAATAAAGGAATTAAACTGATGGTTCAATTTTACCTAGATTTATAAGTGGCTGATGTATATTATTGGAATATGTTTTTAAAATTTAGCAGTAATGATTAGATACTACATTATTAATTCCATGTCTTGCATTATCTATTAGCCATGTACAAATACTTTTCTCTTTCCTTAACTTGTTTCTATCAGCTTTGCCTTCTCAAGTACACTTACATTTTGACTTGTCTCTGACAGCCACCACAGTATCCAACAACTGGAATTATTGCAATAGCTATGGCACTTACTATGTGTGATAAAGTTCACATAGCTGGCTTTAAATATGACATCCATAATCCTAATGGCACTTTGCATTATTATGGCAATGATACCATGTCCGCCATGAGAAAGGTAAGCCACCGAATGAGACAGTGTTTTATGTCTGTTGCAGACACCTTTTCATAAAAATTGTGAAATAGGATTTCTCACTTAAAGGGAGATAACAGAAAACATAGTACTTTCTACTTTGTACTTAGAACTGTTCCCAAACCAACACTAATGAATGTTGATGGTTCTAAATTAATTTTAGTTAGAGCTGGTACTTGCCTGGCTTCAGTCTAGGGATTTGTTTTCCACACGTGCACTTTTTTTTGTAGAATTCCATTCAGTGGTTTTTTTTTAGAAAATCCTTGTTCTAAATCTATCTTTTTAATACACATATGTTGTCTTCGTATAAATAGTTCCTGGTATCAATTTATTTAACTAGAATCACTGTCTTTAAAGTATTATCTTGCTTTGTTCAATAAAAAGTCATAATAGGTTGAAAGAGAATGCCTGATAACTTTCAAAAGTGTCCCTAAATATTTTGCATACAATTAATTGCTATGAAGTGGGTGACACTTGTCACACAAGTAATTTTCACACCAGTGTCGAGGAGGGGAATGAAATTATTATTGTTTTTGTTCAGTTGATCAATGATTTCATTACTGAAGACAATTGATCAATGTTCAAATGTTAATTGTTTACAGTAATGGTTGAGAGAAAATCAAATCCAGGGTGGACACTGAGGTTGTAAACTTTAATCTGAAATCAGTGAAACTACCCTCAGTACAGAAGTCCTTCAATATCTGACTAGAATAGGTGGATCTTACAGCCAATTACATCTGAGCTAGAAATGAGTACTTCCAATTTTAACCAGGCTTTGTTTCAATTGCTATTCAAAAACATTTAAGGGGAAACTAGATAAGGGAATAAGTATCAACTTTTGTTTTTTTTTACATGAAAGGAGTAGATCTTTCAGCCCTTCAAGCTGCCCTGCCATTCAGTATGATCATGTCCAATCATCCAACCCAATATCTATTCATGTGTATGTTCTATCCCTTTGATTTCTTTAGCATGAATTATATCTTCTTGAAGACTTTCAATATTTTAGCCTTAACCATTTTCTGTTGTAGAGAATACTACAGACTCACCACATTCTCGATGAAGAATTCTCTCTTTTTATCTCCGTCCTAAATGGCATATCCCATATCCTGAGATTGTGACCCGTGGTTCTAGAATCTGAATGCTCATCAGAAGCATCCTTCCTATACTTTACCATCCTGTTCACTGAAATAACTCCACAGAGGCTGGTATCCTGTAACAAAGTCACACTTTATTTATATGTGGAGAGTCCTTGATGCTGATTCAGCTTCTTCAGAGCTAGTTTTGGGTGCCCAGGATGTCTGACACTCCTAGTTTTACCTGTCAGTCAGGGCTCTCTGATTTGAGGCTGGCTTCTTTTAGTAATCAGGGAACTCTTATTCTATGATGTCTACCTGGCTGACTTCATTACAGTTACTATATTCACTATGCCTTGTAAATAGCTTTAAAAAAACTAATTATTTCTGTTCCCCAGCCTCAAAAGAAAGATCTTTCTTTTAAAATAAAATGCACCTTTTCTTTTGAAATAGCCTTCCCTATCTCTGGCTTCAGTGGCTTTCTTGCTCAGATCAAAAGAAATAAGAACTTTCTGCAATTTTAAAGGTAGTCCCCTAGCAGCAGTAGGCCAAGGAGAGCAAACCCCATGGGATCTAGGTAGAGTAAGTGAGGATTGACTGGCTGTTTACCCAGTTGATGGAGACTTTAAATAGAGTCCAACATCTTTGGTTAGAAACTAAACAAATCCCTAATCTTGACACACTGACCTTTTTTCTGTTTTGGTACTGCTGGCTCAAAGTAAATGTGTTTGAATTTAGCAGTACAATGAAAACTTCACTTTTAATAAGAGACAGCAGTCCTGCATTCTCTTGGCAAGAATCAAAAGGAAACTATTAATGCAGTCATTAAGGGCTACAATATGATGGATGGAACGTGGAAATCATTCATTTTGAAAGTAGACTTTATTGCTGAGTTAATATGACAGTGTTTTGGTGTGTGGAATTAGACATTGTGGGAGATTTGCACTACTTTGTGTTTGGCTAAAATGGAAAACGTGAACTGCAGATTCTATCACTCTATAAATAGTGCAGTTTCCCGTTGCTGGTGAAATGCATTAGTTTCGTTGAACTTTTCTCCAGTATTCTTTACGTGTATAGTTATTTCCAAAAATTAAATGTTTGTACTCATGCTGATCTTAAAAGGATCTGTATTCTGTCACCATTACTACTGCCAGTTTTTTCAATAATCCTAGTGATAAATTTGCTCTGGTTTGCAAATAAGAGTGAAGCCCAGCACTCTGACTCAGTATGATGTCACTTCCAGACTAAGTGTATCTAATGTATGTTTTATAAATGGAAGTGTTGTTAAGAACAAAAGCTGCTTGTCTTTGGTTTAGTAGATGAAATTTCCATGCATATTTTGAACACTAATAATTGAACTGTTTAATTTGCAGATGATGTATCACAACATTACTGCTGAACAAATGCTTCTGAAGAAGCTGAAATCATCTAATACAATTTTTGATTTGACTGGAAATTTTTGAAATAATCATCGTTGGAATTAATGCTGCTGTACACTGTTGAACACAGCTTCCCATGCTGGCTGGAGTTCTACTTTTTTATATAGATTACCAGGGAAACAAACCACTACTAATTGTTGAACTGTTGAAAAATTGAGTGCAAGAGAAATACTGCATGTGTAACTCTAATACATGTGAATTGCAATTGCTGCATGGCTGAGAATTATCATCTTGCATCCTGCAAGAATAAGCATTGGAAATGCTTCTTATTGACAGCAATATATCAGCCAAAAATGGGATTTCATCATTAAAACCTCTCAAACTTTGTCAAAAAAGTGAAATTGATACGAACATCCCTTTCTGATATTATTGTAAAAGGTATTTTGCCGATGATTCCTGATTACATCATGGGGCACTTTGGATAGTGAACGGTCAGACAAGGAACAAATATTAGGCTACTTGGCCCTTTTGAATGTGCTCTTGCATTCAATGAAATCATGGCTAACCTGAATTTAACCTCCCCTCCACATTCCTGCATATCCCTAATACGCATCGATCCCCTTGACAATCAAGAATCTATCTACCTCTGCCTTAAAGGTCTGCATCCATTTTTTTTGAGGAAGGTAATTCCAAAAAAGCTCTTGAAGGTTCTTTCCACATCTATCCTAATTTGGTGACCCCCTTTTATGTTTAAATTATGCCCCCAGTTCTAGATTCTCCCAAAGCAGGAAACATCCTTTCAACAGATTCTCCCGTTCAAGGACCCTCCAGACTTGTACATTTCGGTTGTTGCCTCGTGAATCTTCTAAACTCCAGAGGGTACAGGCATGGTTTGTCTAGCCTTTCCACATAAGGCAATCTGCTCATTCCAGGCATTGGATAGTGAACATTTTTTGAACTTCCAAGACATTGACATCCTTCTGTAAGTGCAGTGACCAGTACTGTACATAATACTCTAGATGCAGCCTCACCAATGTATAAGTGAAGTATAACTTGCATTTGATCATTCTTGCATTCGATTTTCCCTTACAATAAAGCATAACATTCAATCTACCTTCCTGATTATTTGCTGTACCTGTGTGCTAGCCTTCCAATATTCATATACTAGGACATGTAGATCTCTCAGCATGTGAGCTCTGCAACCTTTTGCCATTTAGATGACATTATTCTTTTATTATTTCATTAACGATTGACAATTTCCCATGTTATAGATCATTTTCCAGATCTCTGCCCACTCAATTAACCTATCCATATCCCCTTATAGGATCCCTTGTCCTTTTTTGTTTTTATCACTCACTTTCTTACCTTATTTTGTGTCATCAGAAAATTTAACAACACAACCTTCGATTCCTTCATCCAAATCATCTATGTAAACTGTAAAGTGTTCAGGACCCAACACTGGCCCATGTGGGGCACTCATGACATCCTCCCAGCCTGAAAAAGACTAATTTATTTCTACGCTCTGCTTCCTTTTAGATACCCAATCTTTTATCCATGCCATACGTTACCTCTGACACCCATGAACTTTTTATTTTTCTGCATCAACTTTTGATGTGGCACCTTATCAAATGTGTTCTGGAAATCTAAGTCAATTATATTCTTATCCAGAGTACAAATTACTTCTTCAAAGAATTCAATTAGCTAACTAAGGCTTCCCTTTGAGAAAACCATGTTGGCTATGCCTAATTACTTTTGAGCTTACCCAAATGTCCTGTTATAACGACTAATAATAGCTTTTAACATTTTCCCAATGACAAATGTTTAAGCTAACTGGTTTATAGTTCCTGCTTTGAGTATAGGAGTTACATTAGGTATTTTCCAGTGTAAAAGAAACTTTCCCAAATTGAATAGCAGACTAAAGAAATTAAATTTTCATACACTTCCACAGGACTGAAAAGGTACTCTACTCCTTTCAAATCAAAACGGAGATTCTTGAAGTTAGTACTCAGTGATGTCACTTGCAACTACTTTAAACAGAACTAAATTAATGTTCAAGTTGAGAACTTTTCTAATAGTTTGAATTTTTAAAATGATAATATTTCCAGTGAAGAATATAAAAGCTTTGAATCTTTTGGAAGCTTTGTTGTAGTTTGTTTTTTGATTTAGTAATGTGGAATTATCTGTTCAGCAATTTAATTGCCATTTTTCCAGTTGTGCCATTCAGTTTGGGCATAGTTATGTAACTTATTTACTAAGATGACTGGAGATTTGCTTTGATCTTCATAAGATCTTTCCTGTCTGCATCATCAAATTTAGAAGCAGCATTGTAGGTTACCTGAATGGAAAATTATGTTGCTTGAAAGTAAAAGACTGCTTTTATTGCTTCTTGATTGTTCAAAGGATATTTGTTTTTGGCCTTCAGTTTGTAAGTGAATGTTTAAAAATAAATTTATGAAAAGTAATTTTCTAAGAATAAATATTCACTTTACTGGCTGTTTCAGAAACAACACAACCACATTCTGACATAGTTGTACTTCCCCTTCTCAGTCTCACCTGGGAAGCAAGAACAGTTCAATCCCTAATCCTTGATCTGAGTTAAGATAGTGGTAGGGTTGCAATAGAAGCCACACTGGGCTAGGGAGAACCAAGTCACTCATACTTGTGATCGTTTTTAAAAAAACAAACGCAGAATGAATCATTGTTTTGCTGGCACTAGTCATGTTTGGTTCAAAATGGGGAAGTTTTTTTTTAAGTACTGTTAGACTTCATGCCCTAGGCTGTGCAGGAAATCCTCTTAGTACTCTTTCCCCTTTTCCCATCCCTGCATTAATTGTCTTGGACACACTATATTTGGATCTCCATGCTCAATAACACAAAGTGTTGGCTCTTTGTGATCTGCTGCTTCCTATTTTAAATTGAACAAGCAAGCTTTCACAGCGAGAGTAGCCAATTGATCAAGGCACAGAAGCGAACTGATCCTGCAAATTAGGCTAGAAGCAGTGGCCCAAACCTTCTAATCAACACTGGAACTGTAGTGTTCGATGCTCATCAAATAGAAAATTACCCATTTGCCTGGATCATTTTAAAAAGACCAGACTTCTAAAGCTGCAGCCAGAAAATTCCTAAGCATAGGAATTCATGTAGAGACAGAAGTTATGCTCTCTCCCCTTCTACTGTGCTGCCTTCTGTCAGGTATATTTAAATATCCAGTGTGAGTAAGCAGGTGATTGGATGAATGAGTAACGTGGAAGAGTGGGTGAGGTAAATAGATAAGTGGGTCGGGTGACTGATGGATAGTTGGGTAAGGATCAGTTCTGATGTTGCCAGATTATGCAAGTATTTGGGTGGGTGGTAATGTTCCCTTTTCTGCAATTCAATGCATCGCCTTTTGGATTTCAGGAACCTAATAAACGAGTGACATTAAATATGCTGACCGTTACCAGAAAGGCAAATTTTCATTTTAAATCATTTAGTTTATTTCCATTTTGGGGGCTGATCTCAAGATAGAAGTGCAAATTCTGAAGGGGATTATTGGCAATACCCCACCATACGTTAAGTGTAGGTGTCAATTGGTGTCTATGCTTAAGGCTACAAACCGGAAAGATCGTGTAAATTCCTCCTGCTGTTTACTCTTTGCTGACATCTGCTGGAAAGTGTGCATTTGGCTGTTGAGCTGAGATTGTTTGTAGGGTTGATGACATTGACTGGAGCCCGACACCTACAGGATAAGCTTTTAATCTCAGTGGAGAAATGAAACATGATGTTGGATTGATTTTTGCATTCTATACACCCCTTGGTGTCTCTTCACTCCCCCCCCCCCCCCCCCCACACCCAATCATTGAAGTCACATTTCTGCATTTGATCAATACATTTTTCTAGATCTTATCGTCTTGGACAATTTTCAAACTTGGAATGTATATCATTTATAAAAGTTATCAAAAAACCAACAAGTAGGTAATCTCTGGACTATCGGTCAAACTGCTACATACTAACTTTATGACTCATTGTATCATGCGTCAAATAAGGAAATCATCCAACACTCCTCCATGCATCCTATTATATAGTAAGTTACGGTTCAGCAACCAGAGCATATGGTAAAAAGGACCCTTTATGTCCAGTTAAAAAGCTAATACAAAATATTCCTCCAGGGGACAAAAAAGTCACCGCATTTTACTTGTATCCTGTAGAAAGACCAAATCTGTTCCTTTGTGGTACTTGACATTATCCAAAAAGCTTCCAAAGCGCGTCACAGCAAATGAACTAGTTTTGAAATACAGTTAATGTTATAGTACAAGAAAAAATAAATGTGGCAGTCAATTTGCAACATAGAAAAGCTCTACACAGCAATAAAACAGATAACTTGATGATAAATTTAATTTGTGGGATAAATGTTGGCAAAGACACTGGGAAAACATCTCATTAGCTGCCATTTCAACATAGTCTTCAAGGTGTGAGTCCAAGGTGTAACTCCAAGGAGTGATACAAATCTATGTTTTGATGCATTTTGAAAACAGATTAGGTAAACAGATTGGTTCTTGTTTCTTATTGGTTTCATCAGAAGTGTTTCCAAACTGGTCACTTGATTGCAGCCATTTTACATCCATGTTTTAATCCACGATGGTCCCAGGTATTGAAATCAGAAGACCAAAAATAGATAGTCTTTAGGCATATGTAAACGTTTGGTGTCCTGACTTTATTATGTTTTTTGGAGTTAGCAAGTAATAAAATTACTCTCTTTTTTATTCAAAAAGGCCTTACAGTTGGTGCCCTGTTTTTTGGTGACCTAGTTAATGACATATTTATTGAGGTGAAATATAGTTCTATGCCAAAGGGATAACAAATTCTTTGTTACAGCCAAGTTGCTCAGCGGAGAGCTGATTAACCACCTTCCCACTTGCACCCCAAACCTTCAGGTCATAACGAACAAAATACCCCATTCACAGTATTGATATTTTTGAAGAAGATTTCTACTTGTTCCTATGCTGTTTAATACATTATGATTGGAGGTTGCATTTTTTTTTGCCCTTGCTAGTCTAGCTTCAATTTATTTAAGGCAGTAACCATATTCTGACAAGATGCTTCTCAGATTCTTTAATGATACCTATTCCAGTTGTTTTTCATTCTTGACATCTTCTTTCTCATCATTATTTCTGCCATTCTTTATGACATTTGTCTTTTCTATAATTTTTATTCTATAAGCTTTTAGTGCAGGTTCATAGTTCTTTGAAAGCGGAGTCCCAAGTAGATAGGATAGTGAAGAATGTATTTGGTATGCTTGCCTTTATAAGTCAGTGCACTATGAGAGTTGGGAGGTCATGTTGTGGATGTACAGAACATTGGTTAGGCCACTTTTGGAACACTGTGTTTAGTTCTGGTCACCCTGCTATTGGAAAGATGTTGTGAAATTTGAAAGGGTTCTGAAAAAAATTACAAGAATGTTGCCAGGGTTGGAGGGTTTGAGCTAAAGGGAGAGGCTGAATAGGCTGGAACTATTTTCCCTGGAGCATAGGAGGCTGAGGGGTGACCTCATAAAAATTTATAAAATCATGAGGGGCATGGATAGGGTGAATAGCCAAGGTCTTTTCCCCAAAGCTAGAGGACAAAGGTTTAAGATAAGAGGGGAAACGTTTAAAAGAGACTTGAGGGCAATTTTTTCACATAGAGGGTGATGCATGTCAGGAATGAGCTGCCAAATTAAATGGTGGAGGCTGGTACAATTAAAACATTTAAAAGGCATCTAGATGGGTACATGAATAGGAAGGGTTTAGTGGGATATGGGTCGAATACTGGCAAATGGGAGGAGATTAATTTAGGACATTAATTCTGGACTGAAGGGTCTGCTTCAATGCTGTACAGCTCCAAAGCTCTATGACCAGCTCATACTATTCATTCATAACTGCACCATCTGCTATGTTCTATACACTAGGGGTGGTCATCTGTAAATTTCACTGTCTTCAACAATTGACATCTTCCTTGAATGCCTTTCTGAACTTCATCTAATGATTCATGACGGGAAATGTGGCATGATAACGTCACTGGATGAGTAATCCATGGATTTGAATTGTGCTGTGGCAGACAATGAAATGTCAATCAAATAAAATGTGAAAATGGAAACTAGACTAATGGTAACTGTGTATTAATTGTTGTAAAACTATCTGGTTCACTAATTCCCTTCACGAAAAGGAATCTTCTGTCTTTACCTAATCTGGCCTACGTGTGACTCCAGACCCCCTCAAAGTGGCTGACCTTTAACTATTCTTAGAAATCAGACAACGTTAACGCTGTTCTGGTTAGCAACACCCACATTTTGCTGGTGTGCTGTACATGGTTGACGTCGCCTTTTGGCTCAGAATATGTGTAGAAGGTGACTGTGAAGAAGGTGGAGGAGCACACACCGGTCGATTGGACAGTGTGAAGATTTTGCTGGAGTGCTGTGGGTTTGAAGCAGCGGACGTGTACTGCCTGCAGGATTTCCCTGCGGCAGGCTATTTCGACGTGACCTTCAGGAGCGTGAAGAATTGTGAGCAGCTCCTGAAGGTCTTCAAGGAGAAGGAAGGGGAACCTCTGTTCTCCATCTTGTCGGCGGTCCCGTTGTGTGTGTTACCTGCACAGAGGAGTCGGGTGGTAACAATCCAGATGTACAACCCTCACGTCCCAGCAGCAGATGTCCTGACCTTCTTGAGAAGATACGTCCAGGTCGAGGGAGAGAGTACCAATGTGGTCGATCCTTTCGGGATCTGGACCAGCAAATGACAGGTCAAGGTAACCCTGAGGGTCGATGCCAGTGGGAACATCCTCCACCCACCCTCAAGCTTTGCCATCGGAGGAAGCAAAGGTTACCTGACATACGTAGGGCAGCCGAAAGTGTGCCAAACCTGTGGGAGGTCAGGCCACATGGCGGCGGATTGTAAGGTGACCGTCTGCCGAAACTGCAAGCAGGAAGGCCACCCGACCAAGGAATGTAAGGAGGCCAAGAACTGTAGTCTGTGCGGAGAGGCGGGCCGCATGTTCAAGGCCTGCCCAAGACAAGGAGCCGCCACCTACGCACAGATGGCTGGAGATGGCAACACGAGCCGTGGACCGACTAAGACCAGCAAGGTACCACAAAACAGCACGGGAACGGTGTCTGGAGGAAGGGCAAGCTGTAGTGGAGCAGACGGCAGACAGCGGGGAGATGCAGCAGCCGATCCAAGCTCCTTCAAGACAGGCGGAGGAAATGGAAGAGCAGGGATCAAAGGAGACAGAGGATTGGATTACTGTCAAAAGCAGGAAGAGGAAACCTCCCAAGGGCCCCAAAGCTACCCAGCGAAGGGGGAAGTGACACCTATACGATGAGGATACAGGCAGCTCTTCCGACGGTGAGGACGGGCACAAGAAGGGTCCTCCCCAGAGGAAGAGACAGAGCGCCGTGGGGAGAAAGGAGGGCAGCACCGCCCAAGCAGGAAAAGACGATCCCTCTGAGGGGATGGGTAAAGGCCTCCCCCCACCCGGTGAGAACCAAGAGGTACCCACCGGCCCACAGCTCCAGGTAACTGGGAGCAGCGGTCCCGTGACCGCCCCGCTGTCAGATGGAGAACTGGACGGTGCGGACTCTGGGCCCGACCCAAAGACACCAGAGCGGGGGAATGGCTCCAGTGTGGAGCCGGACAGCTACCTCAGCCCTGGGAAGGTCCAGCAGTTTGCCGTCACCACAGGGATGCACACAGCTACCCCAGAGGGGCAAGACCAGCAGCAAATAGACACTGCTAACCTCGTAAACTGTTAAAATGGGGTTAAAAATTGCCAGCATCAATGTGCGTAGCATCAAGTCGGCTACACGATGTGTTTCTATGATGCCTTCCTGGCCAGCATTAAAGCCGACGTCCTGTTTCTGCAGGAGTGTGGGATACCGCACCTCAGCAGCTACAGGAGATGGTCGAGCTTGTGGGCCCATGGGCCGTCAGTTTGGTCAAGGGGCAACGATAGCCGTGCCTCTGGCCTGGGTATCCTGTTGTGAGGAGGCAACTTCACCATCTCCGAGGTTAAGGTGGTGCTGGGTAGGCGCCTCCTCGTTGCCGAAATCATGCACAGGAATGCTCCCCTGAGACTGATTAATGTGTACGCCCTAGTGGGTAAGAGTGAACGGTTGGCCGTCCTGCAGCAGCTTCCACTGTTGCTGGCTACGTCCAGGCCGGTCATTCTGGCCGGAGACTTCAACTGTATCATTGATGCAGATGGACGATCCGGCGGGGGGGACAGTAAACTGGACGCCACGTCCTGATGGATAACGTAAAAGATGCCAAGCTGCACGACGTCTCTTCAGCACCCCTGCAGACGGAGCGCAACGTAGATACACCTGGTCACGGGCAGACGGGTCTATCCGCTCAAGGATAGATTACTTGTTTGTGTCCCGAACGCTCTCGGTCAGATCCACCGACGTCAAGCCGGTGTTCTTCTCTGACCACTGCGTCCTGCTGGCCGACTGTCACCTACAGGACGAGCAGCGTGCGGGTAAGGGAACGTGGAAGCTGAACACAAAGCTGTTGCCCCCGGGAAACATTGAGGAGCTCAAGAGGGACTATGCAGGTTGGAGAACCGTGAAGCCCCTCTTTGAGTCCCCAGCGTACTGATGGGAAACAGTAAAAGGAAACATCAAGAGGTTCTTCATCCTCAAAGGTGTTCAGGAGGTGAGAGAGAGGCAGGGAAAACTGTCCCAGTTCCAGGAAAGTATGCAGAACCTGCTCCTGCTGCAGACGATAGGGGCCGATGTCACGGAGGACCTCAAGGAGGTGAAGGGCCAGCAAGCCTCACTCTTTGCCTCGGAGGCCTCCAAGATAATCTTCCGGTCCAGGGTCCGCTTAGTGGAGCAAGAGAAGACGTGCTCACGTTTCTTCTTCCAGAAGGTGCACAAAGAGAGCTCTGTGCTCAGCTCCCTGAAGGAAGAAGATGGCTCGATAACGTCATCTCAGGCTGACGTCATGAGGATCAGTAAATCCTTCTATGCCAGTCTGTATGACACGAAGCCAACCGACAGCGCGGCCTCCCAGTTGTTCCTGTCCTCTATCAAGGAGGTCTTAGATGACAGAACACGCGAGAGGCTGGACCAGCCGCTATCTCTGGACGAGCTGACCAAGGTCCTCGAGTCCTTCGAAAAGAATAAAACTCCCGGAAGCTACGGCTTACCGGTCGAGCTCTATTCCGCTCTGTGGGACGTGATTGGCCAGGACCTGCTGGAGGTGTATGTCAGTATGCTTCGGGCAGCTACCATGAGTGAATTCATAAGGAAAGGCATCATCACCCTCATCTACAAGTGGAAGGGGGAAAGGGAGGAAGTCAAAAATTGGAGACCAATCTCACTGTTGAATGCAGATTATAAAATTCTGTCAAAGTTAATCGCCAACTGGGTCAGGTCTGCTCTGGGGTCAGTGATTCGCCCTGACCAAACCTGTGCTCTGCCGGGCAGGAGGATCGCTGAGAGTCTCGCACTCCTCAGGGATACGATTGCCTACATGCAGAACAGAGGGTTGGACACCTGCCTGATCAGCCTGGACAAAGAGAAAGCCTTTGACAGGATATCACACAGGTATATGGGAGATGTTCTCTCCAAAATAGGCTTTGGGGAGGGAATCTGCAATTGGATCAGACTGCTCTACACTAACATTGTCAGTGCAGTCTCAATCAATGGGTGGGAATCAGATAGCTTCCCAGTCAGATCTGGAGTCAGGCAGGGCTGCCCTCTCTCTCCTGCCTTGTTTGTGTGCTGCATATTGCCATTTGCCGGGTCCATCAGGGAGGATGCGAGCCTGAGAGGGGTGACTATTCCTGGCAGCAGGGGCCTGCAGGTTAAGGCCTCCCTGTACATGGATGACGTCGCTGTTTTCTGCTCGGATCCGCTGTCCGTGCGCAGACTCATGTGCATATGTGACCAGTTCGAATGGGCCGCGGGGGCCAAGGTAAACTGAGGCAAGAGCGAGGCCATGCTCTTTGGGACCTGGGCCGACCAATCCTCGATCCCCTTCGCCGTCAGGACCGACCACCTGAAGGTGCTGGGTATTTGGTTCGGGGGGGGCTAGGGCGTGCGCCAAGTCTTGGGAGGAGCGTATCAGCAAAGTGAGGCAGAAACTGGGCAGATGGAAGCTACGGTCGCTCTCCATCGCAGGAAAAAACCTAGTCATCAGGTGTGAGGCACTATCATTGCTATTATACGTGGCACAGGTCTGGCCTATTCTCAGAACCTGTGCCGCTGCAGTCACCCGGGCCATCTTCCAGTTTATATGGAGATCAAAGATGGACACGGTCCAAAGGGACTCGCTGTACCAAGATCTGGGCAACGGGGGAAAAAATACACCCAATGCCACCCTCACCCTGATGGCCACCTTTGTGTATGGCTGCATCAAGCTATGCGTGGATCCCCGGTACGCAAACACCAAGTGTCACTACGTACTGAGGATCTACCTGTCCCCGGTGTTGAGAAGGATGGGCCTGGCCTCGCTGCCACGGAACGCTCCGAGTAGTTGGACCATTCCGTATCACCTGTCCTTCGTGGAGAAGTTTATGAAGAAAAACACCTTTGACCACAAGTCCATCAGGAAGTGGTCAGCACTTAGTGTCCTTGAGACCCTTCGGGAAAAGGAGAGGGCGGATCCTATCGAGCGGTTCCCTGAGCAGACTGTCAAAGCCATTTGGCAGAATTCCTCATTACCAGAACTTTCCAACAAGCACCAAGACATGGCTTAGCTGGTGGTGAGAAAGGCTCTGCCTGTGAGATCCTTTATGCACGCCCGGACTCTCAGCCGCACCGCACGCTGCCCTTGAAGCGGTTGCGGGGGGGACGAGACTGTCACACATCTCCTTCTGGAATGTGCCGATGCAGTGGAAGTCTGGAGAGGAATGCAGTGGTGTTTGTCGAGGTTAGTCCCGAGCAGCGCCGTGACGCGGGACTCCATGCTCTACAGTCTGTTTCCCCGAGACGAACATCAACTGCGCCTGGAGGATCATCAACTCGGTGAAGGACACTCTCTGGGTGGTCCGAAACCTGTTGATCTTCCAGCTGAAGGAGTTGACCCCGACTGAGTGTTGCAGACTGGCACATTCCAAGGTCCAGGGCTACGTGTTGAGGGACTTGCTGAAGCTTGGGGCAGCTGCCGCCAAGGCGCGGTGGGGAAAGACTACCGTGTAACATCTGCCTGCCTAAGAAGAACAGGGAGCCCACGTAGTCATTTTGGGCTCTGCTGACGCCTCAGCTAAATATATGGGCATATGATTGAAAAATGTACAGATCTGTATATAAAAAAAATGATAAATTCTAATCTCTGTATGTAAATGTTTACATATGTATGGCATGACCAACTGTACAGACCATCAAATTATTTTATGAATAAAGTATATTTTTGGAAAAAGAAACACCCACATCCTAATCAAAAATTTTAAAAAATTCCTTCACCGTAGGTAGATTGAAAGAGCAATGGTGAGGGTCTTGTGTTGCCCCCACGTCCAATTACAGCATAATTAGATTCACCAAATACTTTCCTACTGTAGTCGTCCATCCTGCGTACACAGCTATAGTTCATTTTTTTTCTCTCCAGTCAATTCTGATCACTTCCAACACTTTGAACAAGTTTTACTAGCTTACTGGTGAAAACCTTTCGCATAATCCACAAAATTTAATGTGCATTTCTTGTTGACATTGTGCTTCTTTTGCTTAACACACTCATCACTGCTATAGCCCTTGAGTTCCAAACACCTCTTCAAATCTAATTAATCATAGCAAATGTAATGGATTGCTTTGGCAACTAATCCTTTTGTGAGATTGTTGATGCATGTGTAATTAAAGGTGCAATGCTCTTTACAGTTCGTAGTATTTGTCTCTTGCCAATTCCTTTCAGTTGTCCACTTCCTTTCAGATGTTAGTTATTTGTTGTTTTCAGTATCCAACTCTCCAGCTAAATGTGTCACTAATTGTGAAAATAACACTCAAAATGTCTTATTCTCATTCCTTTGTGTATTTGAGTCTGGAGTTTCCCAGTGCGCAACTGAGAATTAACATTCTGTAATCGTTAAATTATTTATAGCATTGCTGTTCATGCAGTTTGCAGATTCATGTCAATATTGAATATAAACTACATGAATGATCTGATAAAAATAGTGTTCCCTGCTACACTAATATGAGCACATCAATTTTCGATCATTTTAATCTAATTGAGAATGTCTCAAATCATGGAAGTGTTCTAGTGTTGTCCCATTGTCATCACCTTCAACTTCATTCTTTGGGCAGCACTCAAAATGAAGACCCACATTTTCATAGATATGCCCATGTTGGAATGGGGTGGGGGTGGGGGAGAAGGTAATAAAGAGTATAGTAGGTGAATGGGGGTGAGGATGGATCAAAACGGAAGGTGGACTAGATAGGTGGGAAGGGAGATTGGCAGGTAGGACAGGTCATGAGGACAGTGCTGAAGTGGAAAGTTGGAACTGAGGTAAGGCGGGGGGGGGAGGGGATGGAATGAGGAAACTGGTGAAGTCCACATTGATGCCCTGGGGTTGTAATGTTCTGAAGCGGAAGATGAGGCGTTCTTCCTCCAGGCATTGGGTGGTGAGGGAGCAGCGGTGGAGAAGGCCCTAGGACTTGCATGTCCTCGGCAGAGTGGGAGAGGGGAGTTGAAATGTTGGGCCATGGGGTAGTGGGGTTGATTAGTGAGGGTGTCCAGGAGATGTTCCCTGATGCGCTCTGTGATGAGGCTTCAGCCTTCCTAATGTAGAGGAGGCCGTATCGTGAGCAACGGATGCAATAAATGACATATGTGGATGTGCAGGTGAAACTTTGTATGTGGAAGGCTCCTTTGGGGCCTTAAATGGTGGTGAGGGAGGAGGTGTGGGCGCAGGTTTTGCAATTCCTACAGTGGCAGGGGAGGGTGCCAGGACGGGAGGGTGGTTTGTTGGGGGGCGTGGACCTGACTATTGCCTACTTAATTGTGGGCAATTGGCATTTGGCAGGAGACTTTGTTCATAGAACCTTAGCTTGTGATCTATCCTGAGGGGGAGTTATCAGCCCTGAGGGGAGAATCTACACCTGGAATTTCTTCTTTAACAGACTCTTTTTGGTTGTTGTTCAATAGTCTTTTTAAATTTTGGTCATTAGATATTATATTGTAAGTTAGATGTGTTTTTACTGTAGTGATTTGGTTCTGGGACTTTTTCCTGAAATTTTCTTTGATCAGCATTATGTAAGTGTTGAGATGCAGTAGAGTCCTCCCCCTTTTATTCAAAGCTGAAGAAAATGTTGTTTGTGATTTCTAATGTAATGATATATCATGATTTTAAAAACAAAGAGCCCATTTAATTTAGAAAAAGTTATCTGAATCTTTCACTTAAACAAAAAACAAATCTGATCCTGGAACACTTTGACATTAGGTATAGCTTAGAGAGGACACAGAGTTTTTCTGTTTTAATGGACTCCGTTTGTTCGGTCTTATTACAGCTAAAGTTACTGTGAATGCTTAGCTGAGTTTCAAAATAAACAATATCTGATCTGGGGTGGAGATTACAGGATTGAGGTTTAAAGTTGATGCTGAGGGCATGTCTTTAAAGGTGCTATATAAGTATATGTTGTTGTTATTCTTTGGCTTCTCCTTAGGATAGCAGGCTTTGCATATTTAGTCTGAGGTCAGACTCTTGCTCCTACCATTTGATTCTACTATATCCGAGCCTGGATTTGGGTCCCTTGACTTGAGGAAGGATGTAGCTGGAGGAAGTTTAGAAGGTGTTCACTAGATTGATTCCAGAGATGAGGGATTCATCTTATGTAGAACAATGGAGAAATTTAGGTCTGTACTCACTGGAGTTCAGAAGAATGAGAGGAAATTTAATTGAGATGTACAAGATGCTAAGGGGATTGACCAAGAAAGGATAGACATAGAAAGGATGCTTCCTCATGTGGGGCAACCCAGAAGAAAACATCATAGTTTTACGATAAGAGTTAGTTGATTTAAAATGGATGAGGAGAAACTACTACTTTCAAGGGTGAAAATGTGTTGCTGGAAAAGCATTGCAGGTCAGGCAGCATCTAAGGAGCAGCAGAATCGACGTTTCGGGCATGAGCACCACAATCTTCAGTGTATTTTTAAGAACTTCATTCTTAGGTGGTTCTCCATATTGTTCTCTGGCCCAACCAATTGTGAATTTTACTTAAAATAATTTTTAAAAGGGTAAACAATACTGAGCTGATTAAAGTTGGGAAGAGCAATATCTCCTGCTGTTTTTCGAAAACCCCAGCTAATCAACAATCACGACAATTGAGATCCTATTGATTTATTTTGAATGGAAGTAAAAAGTGAAGGCTTGCTGAGGTATTTCATAATTGCTTACTGCAAAATTACACATTCGCTTAACATAATCCCAACAAACCTCAGGGTCACAAAGGAAAATATAAATAAGCATTTCACAAAACAAAAGATTCTTCTCAAAACGAATCTGAAAACGTGTTTAAATATTTAATACAATAATTTCCAATTCAGTACAAAAAAGTTTAGATAATACAGTATAAGCATTAGTCACCAGAGGGGGAAAAATTACATTGATTTCTGTAAGACCCTGAATGTAATCAAAAGTGAAAACACAGTGACTGACTGACAGGCTGCATGTAGAATACATATTCTATACATACTTTGGCAAGATTTTAAAATTTAGTCATTTTATGCTTTATGTTGAAATTTTGTTAACTATACTCTATTATTCAATTGCCTACATTTTGTCCTGGTCACCCCCTCAACATAGCTTCGACATTGAAACCATAGATAGATGATTTGTTCACAGATTCTGATTATGCCTTTTACTGTGGAAAGTTGATAAATTTTCTTTGTTCTCCAGTCACTGCCTCTCCCTGTCTGGCATGGTGAGTTTGGAATGATGCAGGATTGAGGAAATAATGGTGTAACCTCAAAGCCTGATAAGTGTAACACCAACACACCGAGTCATTATAACTCCTTAAAAAAAACTTCCATGAAAATAATCATTATAAAAGTAAAAATTCCACAGTACTTAATGCTATAAAAAGGTTACATTGTGATACACCAAAATAGTTTCCTGCAAAATAAAGCCGGACAATAGTAAATCAAATAAGATTATTCCTATATGTAGAAACACAACCAAAATTGACGTACTGATACAGTGTCAATTAAAACCAAATCAACACACCATTTTCGATCTGTTTATCATAAATTGTGAGCTATCAAGAAGGTGCCAAGGAGTAAGGTTGGAAAAATTTAATAGAGACATCCAATGGCTAAATCTACTTTAATCCAGTCTCATTAAAGGTTCAAATTTCCCTTGTATTTCATGGAAACTTAATTGGAATTAAAGTCAAAAATGATTTCAATTCAAACCGTTGAATGAAAGGAAACATGATAAATCTCTCAAGCTGTAAAAACATTGTGAATGATTCAGTTTGTGAAAAGCTGATGAAAAGTTGGCATGAGCAACAGAAATTTTATTTCAAATGAACAAATTGCTCTAGCATCTTATTTGGCTCTTGTTTGAAGCATTTCACATTTTGATGCAGCCTTTCTGCTCATATACAACTTTAGACAATCAGTAGTAAAACAAATAAATTATTGTTGAAAAGCTGAAAATTTTATTCATAGTTACAATTGGTAGAAGTCATCAGCAAACTGTGGTTATGTACTTCAGCTTTTATGCCTGGTTCAGGTAATCTTGGACAAAACATTTTTTTCTATAGGTTGAAAGCTTGGTGAACTCTTTACACATATATTTAAAAAACAAAAATAAAGCAATGTACAACTGGCATAAAACTTTCTTTTAACATCAGATAGAATTGGTGGTACAAGCATGTTTTGCACATTCAAAATTATAATCATTTGGTAATTAAAAAGCCCACAGTGTTGTATCTATTTATGGGTATCCTAGTGTATTTATTTGCAACTGATCTGCTAACTTATGCATTTATTAAAGAAATGCCTAATCCAAAATAGTTTTTTTTTGCCACTCTCTGTACAGTCTACATCTATGGCTCCAGGCTGTTTCACCTAAGTGGTGTGGAAGTGCCCAAGTGTAGACATTGGATAAATACTAGCATTTTACTATTTTTTTTAAAGAGCTAATGAACAGAAATTGCAAGGCTACAGTGGACTGCATAAAAATCTTTCATCTTCCCTCTCCTCAGAAGAAAATCAATTTCTACATGTTTCACAAGAAACCTATTGTTCATCGCATTTTATCAGTGTTCAGGCCTCTGCTTATCAAATGTATTATTTTTCACTGGAAAGGTGGATGACAAATGTTGCAGCTCAGTACATGGTAGGCTGCTTTAAATCCTTGATGTGTTGCTATGACCTCCTTACTGTTTACCAGATGAAGAAGATACCACAATAATTTGTTCATGTTTAATCATACTTTAGAGATGAAAATAGTCTTGTATCCCTTTTCCCTCTTTTGCAATTCAGCCATTTTCTTTAAGTTGTTTCTATTTGTGTGAATTTGCTCTTGTAAAGAGACACAATTGCTCCTAAGAAATCCATGTTGCACTCAACAAATGTATAAAATAAGTAGGATATACCATTTAGGTATACGTTAACACTAAACTGAAAACTTACCTCAACTCCAAACTTAATTAGATACCCCCTACATTGATGTGCTATTTCGATTCTATTCTTATATTCGATGTGCTTTTAGTACCTCTGATTGTGATTGGAAAATTGTTCTAAACAGTTCCCTTGTGCAGATTTGAGTTGAGTTTGAGAAGCATGCAAACGATCTGCAAGTTTACACTTAGGGTTCCTAGCAGAACGTGTACTTTTTATTTCATTGATTTGAATTCAGTCTTGGGTCTTGGAGTATTATTCTGTGTTTTCCAACACTTTATTGCTCATTTAGAATGTGTAAAACAGACAAGTCTATTCTTTCTTTGGGTTCTCCTAGCAATGACCTTCCAATAAAAGAAAGAATGACAGTTAATCATCCTACAAATGTCAGTGATTGCTTTTGTAGTGAAAATTTAACTTTTGTAAGATAACAAAGACCATGTTTTAAAAGCTTTACTGGTTTACATTTGTTTTTACATTGGATACAATAAATATCCAGAAAATGATGAATGCACATAAGGGCCTGAATAAAGTCCTGCTGCCTGTTCAGATGGAAGCTGTATCCAGACTTTGTCACCATGCATGAGTTCAAGAACTGAGCTCCCAGAAGCTTGGTCAAGAATCCCCTTCTTGTATTCATCGTAAGTATACATTTGTGGTTCATTGTTCTTGTATAATGCTACCCATACATTAGCACCTTTGCAATGAACATGATATGAAAAATAATAAATTCCTGGTATCTCACATGTAAAAATGCCAGTTTGCGGATTGTAGCTTTGTCTGCCATTGTATAAGATTTTATCAAATTTGACAGGAGATCCTGCTGGCGGGAAAGGTATTGTTAGCTTTGCAGTGAATGCAGGCATCTCCGGACTAATTCCTATAGGTTTCCCTTTTTTACTTGGCTGAACATATCCTTGTGGTGCCTTAATGCCGTCAATTCCTGGCCCCATCTCTGGAAGTTGAAACTGTCTTATATCAGTTGGTGGGCCTGGTGGACCTGGAGGTCCTGGAGGGCCAGGAGGGCCTGGTGCTCCTGACAATCCTTTAAGACCTTCTGGACCAGGTTTTCCGGTTGGTCCAATGTGTCCTGGAACCCCAGGTTTCCCTATGCCAGGTAGCCCTGGTGGCCCTGGTAGGCCTTTCTCTCCTTTTGGCCCAGGAAGACCTGGTGGCCCTATTGGACCACCCGGACCAGCAATCCCGGGTATTCCAGTGGGGCCTTGGATACCCTTCTCTCCACGAAACCCAACTTCCCCTTTCAATCCTGGTATTCCTGGTCGTCCAGGCAAACCAGATGGGCCTTTATGTCCCATATCTCCTTTTGGTCCTGTTGGTCCTGGCAATCCTCGTGGACCTGGTTGCCCATCTTCACCAGGATACCCTGGTATACCTGGCAAACCCTGGATACCAGCTTCCCCTTTTGGGCCTGGAGGGCCTTGAGCACCAGGCTGCCCATACTCTCCTTTCACCCCTGGGAAACCCAAACCACCTGGAGGTCCAATTTGACCTGGAGGCCCAGGCAGTCCTCTTGCACCTGGAGCACCAGGAATTCCAGGAGCACCAGCAGCCGCAGGTTCACCTTTAAATCCCTGCTTCCCCGGAGGCCCAGGCTGACCACGTTCACCTTTTGGACCCGGAAACCCTGGTTTTCCGACTCCTGATATTCCTGGGGGCCCTTGTAAACCAGGTTGTCCTTTCTCACCTTTGGCCCCTGGAAAGCCAGGTTGACCAGGCAGTCCATCTTGACCTGGCTTTCCAATACCTGGCATTCCTGGAGGTCCTTGGACACCACGGGGCCCTGGAAAACCTTGCAATCCTGGTTGACCTGGGAATCCTTGTTTGCCTGGGGCTCCTGGAGCTCCTGGAAGACCACTAAACCCTGCTTTTGAGATGCCTGGTAGACCTGCAGGCCCTGGTTGTCCAGGTAGCCCTTGTGGTCCCCTTAAACCTGGTAATCCAGCTATACCTATTCCTGGTATTCCCTTTGGTCCTACAGGACCTGGCAATCCTGGCACTCCTTTCTGTCCTGGCTCTCCTCTTGGCCCTTGTTTTCCTGGCAATCCTGGTCTGCCTGGCTTCCCAAATCCAGGCATTCCTGAAGGACCTGGTAGTCCTTGTGGTCCTGGTGGTCCCATTGGCCCTTGTTCTCCCTTTGGTCCCATGTCACCTTTGCGACCTGGCAATCCCATCTCTCCTGGTTTACCTGGCATTCCTGGCATCCCAGGCTTCCCAACACTTGGAAAACCTGGTTGACCTGGCAGACCTGGTTTTCCGACTGGCCCTTGAAGATCACGTCCCGGTATTCCTGGCAGACCAGGTGGCCCAGTCGGTCCTCTTGCACCAGGCTCTCCTGATGGACCCTTCTCACCTTTCATTGCACTTGGAAATGTCGGTATCATTTCTACAAAAGAAAAAAATAATTGAAATATAAAATATTTTAATAATTATACTTTTTTGATATCATTTAATGTTTGGAAATTGGTTGAAAAATGTCCTTATTTAAAATTGATCAAAGCAATTGTTCGTATCCATCTGTACAGCCTATTACAAAAATTATATCATTTCTACAAATTGTTCATCCCTTGTCATTATACTCTGAGTCCATGTTAACAAAAGCAAATCCCTATGTAAACTGACACCAAAGATTACATCTTCAATGCTCTCCTGGTCACCAGGGTATGAAGTAATTTTTCTAGGGTCTACTTTTTGATCGTCATTGGGTACGTTTTGGTTTTCAAGGGCTCCTTTCTCACTCTTACTATTTGATTTATTAGTCATGTAGTAACATTACCTTCTGTACTTGCACTGATGTATGAGCTGTTTAGAATCACATAAAAGTTAAATTAGAAGAATTAAATCAATGTTAATGGTGCATTAAATTTAAAACCACAGCACTCAAAGAAAATCTTTGTTTCCTCAATGGCAGTATTTAACTTAGCTTAAGAGCACAGTCATAAACTAGCAACAAAAGATGTTTCTCAAAAAAAGTAATACATATTTCTACATACAAAAAAGGCATTACGTTAAACATACTGTTCATATCTGTGAGGTCACAGCTGTTGCCTTCCCATTGCAAATTCATAAAGCTTAACTACTTTAACCAGGCAGTTGTTATCCTTTTTACTGCATTTCAGATTTAAATTTTACAATTGACATAGTATTCATACACTGTATTCACTGCATGTTTCTCCCATAAGGCAACCCTTGAGCATATGCAGTCTCCTGGTAGAAGTTCGACATTCATGTGTAAACATAGAAAACAGGTGCAGGAATAGGGCATTCGGCTCTTTGAGCCTGCAGCACCATTCAATACGATCATGGCTGATCATGCAATCTCAGTGTCCCATTCCCGCCTCTCCCCATACACCTTGATCTCTGTAGCCACAAGGTCTATGTCCAGCTCTCTCTGAAATATATCTAATGAACTAGCACCAACAGCTTCCTGTGGGAGAGGCTCACAACTCTGGGTGAAGAAATTCTTCCCCACCTCATCCTCAATGGCTTACTCCTCATTCTTAGATTGTGACCCCTAATCCTGGACTTCTCCAACACTGGGAACATTCTTCCTGCATCTAGCTTGTCAAGTCTCAACAGGATTTTATGTTTCTATGTGATCTCCCCGCCCCCCCCAAAAAAAACCCTTTCTTTTAAAATCCAGTGAATCCAAGCCCAGTCGATCCAGTCTTTCCTCATATGTCAGTCCTGCCATCCCAGGAATCAGTCTGGTGAACATTCGCCGGACTACCTCAATAGCAAAGATGTTCTTCCTCAGACTAAGAGACCAAAACTGCACAAAATATCTAAGGTGTGGCCTCACTAAGGCCCTGTATAACTGCAGACATCCTTACTCCGATACTCAAATCCTCTCGCTTTCCTCACTGCCACTCACCTGCATGCCAACCTTTAGCAACTGTTCCACTAAGACACAGAGGCCTTGTTGCTCCTCATTTTTTCCTAAACTGCCACCATTTAGATAATAATCTGCCTTCCTATTTTTATGACTAAAGTGGATAACATCGCATTTATCCACATGATATCGCTATTCCCAACTATAGGTAATTCATTATCTGAGTGATTTCAAATTTTCCAGGTTTCCAGTTAGCTGGTTTAAAACGCCTTTCTTTGAAATTTCCATCTCCTTTCTTCCTACCTATGCAGCCTCCCTTGCTTTCATCCCTCTCCACACAGTTTCCCCTTCTTCCCAAATTCCTTGCAACATCCCTCTTTCTCCTTCCATCTCTTGCAAACTCCCTCTCTCGCACATCCTCTCTCTTGTGGTCTCTCTCCCCAGCTCTGCACCCTCCCTTTCTTTCCAATAGCACCTTGCAAACCCACTTTCTTTCTCACTTGTAACCTGACTCTCTCCCAATTCTGTTGGTAACATCCATCTTTCTCACCCCTTTGCAACCTCCTTCTCTCCTATCCCCAACCCCACAGACTGCCTCACTACCCACCTCATTCAATCATCCTGTCACTCTTTAACCCTCTTGTCATTCCCACTCTCATTGCAGACCTCATGCCACTTGCTAACCCCGACTGCAGTCTCCTTTTTTCCCCTCCACCCATCCCTCCTCTGCAAAGCCAAACCTCTCCCCAAACCCTTAAACTGACTTTCCTTTTGAGAAAAATATCAGGAATGCTTTTTAATGTTTACTTTGATGAAGTTATAATGAACTTCATGCATTTATATGTTTCTGACTAAGTTATCATAACCCAATATGGAATCCAGGAATTGGCACTATTTCACTTCAGATTCTGGGAGATCTATGTCTAAGCCAGCTATAGGTATTGACACTGTTAGGTCTGCTTCCTCAAGCCAGCTAGCAGAACCAATTCTATGGTACTATTATTCAGAAAATTAACAGAATTTAGGGCACTATACCAGAACCCTCCATTCTGTCATTGAATCATTCAAGGCGTAAAGCTTATCCAATTCATAACAGCTCTTTAACATCCTTAACGACTAATGCCTGCCCCATCACAGATGTTCTCGTTGGTTTATGCTCTCAGGCTTTGCACTAAATGATTCTTAATATTTGGTTATTCCAATTTTCATTCAAAGCCACCTTTTGAATTCACCAACCTACCATTTTCCCTAAAGCTTTCTGTCCATTTAATTCTCTTATGTGTATTCATGACAAACCTTTTGCATGACCCTTTAATGAAATTTTCATCAAGTCTTAACACTCAATGGTTTGCATTGGTTGAAAAATAATTGACTATCAATCATTTCAGGGTAAAACTTGTTAGATCATGCTAAAATGTTCATGATAGCTTCCTGTTTTAACATTGTGTCTCTATTTTAGTAATACATTCCACAGTGTACTTTGGGATTATTAAAAGCCTGATCTAACAACCTAAGTAAAGATCATTGAATAATTGTCTGCCAGAGACTTTGCCCAGATTCTAGTATTCCACAGTTTCACATAAAAAAAACTGTCACACATCCACTCTGTGACTTTTGCCTGTGGCCCATCTAAAAGGAGGATGGGATTTGGAGGATGGGATCTGTGTGGTAGCACAGATTGCTGACTTTAATAATTTGTGCGATTTGCCCTCGTCCTCTTGCTTTGCACTGTAACATCTGGGATGAGAAGGTTAATTTGTACTGGTTTTTGTGAGGTCTGAACAGACACTTAGGGAGGCATTGTAACCAAATCCAGCAGTTAGATAACAAATAGGATTAAGCGCAGCAGTGGTTTTAAATCCTGCCTGATGTTGTTTTTGTCAGTGAAGATTACAGGCAATATTTTAGAAATGTAATTGCTACTGCAATGTTAAAAAAAATTCTGAATTGTAAACCAAATATGTTTGACTTGCAACTGTTTCGATTTTAATAGCTTATGTTGAAAATGAGTAGTGTCAAATACAGGGGTTATCAGCTCAAATTCGACATGTACAATCAGTCTGATACATCTGCACTCAATCAGCCAAGTCTTTCCATTGTATTAATCATATGTTCTCACAGTTCTGTAGAGACAATACTACTAGAAAACAACAAAAGGATAATAAATTATATTTACTTGAGTGAAGAGAATAATCAGACATTATTCCTTACACTCAAGTCTTCCTTCATTGCTTTCTCCTCCTTTTCTGAAGATAATGTGTGCAGAAAGGAGTGGTTACTTCATCTCATTTCCAAGTCTTGTTTCATGATGAGAGGGTTATTGCACTAGGAAATGGGATGAGCTGAATGGATTTTTAAAATACATTTTTTCTCTCTTTGTTATTGTGTTTAACATGATATTTTTAAAGTTTTGTTTGTGTGTGTTGCAGAATGGCTACAGTGGTTGATTTGATGGCTGTTTAACTCTGAAGTTCTCTTCACTTCACATGATATTCACATGCCATTGCTTTGCAATAGAAGTTGTTGAATAGTGATTAACAGTAAGAACCTATCAGTTCTGCCCCTACATCAAAACATTAAAGACACTTATAGTCATTCAGATCCAATGTTCGGAGACTAGCTAATGTTGTCGCCAAGTGTATTGAGAACATCCATTGTTGTTACACTCAACTTCTAACTGCTATACTGAGCTGAACCATCCAGAGGAGCCACTGAAACTTTTATTTCTTAGACTATAAATGCATTTTGGCTTTGACGTGATCCAAGAAATTCTTTTTGAGAAGAGAATAATTTTCCCAGCCTGGAGGGTTATATTTCAACTATTACAACTGCAATGTGTTTCTCATTTTAAAAGAAAGCTGTCTTCACTGGATTGAATTTAACAATACAGGAATTTCCCTGCACTTTAATGTTTCTACAACTTAGAGTAAAGCGGGTTGTTTGACAGAATCAAGTAACATTAGTTTTGTTTCTATAAACAATTGCACATTTTAAGAGTACTTAAAGTGTTCTGACTGCAAATTGGAGCATTAGGAATTCCCTTGAATTGTTTCCTGATATAAATACTGTAAAGTGTGCCTTCAGAAATCTGTAATAACTTTGTAGATACTATTAGAGAATGAAAAGTTTGGGTATGCAAGTAACCAGCTCAAGTGGTATTCATGTTAATTAACATTAATTTAAATGAATATTCCAATGTATTTACTTCTAGGAAAATGAGAATTAAGTGAACTGATTCATTCCAGGTAAAAGTGTCCATTATTAAGATCTACAGAATAAAAGCTTTTTCTTGGGCAAATTTGGCTATTTCTTAGTCAGGATGGTGCTGATCCATTTGCATCTCAATACACTTTGTTGTCTTTATGTTTTCTCAAAATCATTGCTTTATTCTGGTCCAATACTCTACTGTGCACAATGTTTAAAAATCTCAGTATTTTAATGGGCATGAATCATTAACTTTATTAAAGCATAGACAGTCAGTGACCCCATGCAATACATCAAAATTAATGAGATTTCCTTTTCTTCTGATTTAAGAGCATAAATTTAATTGCTCTTTTTAAAATCTTTGTGCTTTCCCCAGCTCAAAAACAGTTTGTGACTGTATTCAACTTGAATTAACCAATTGATATCTTAATAATCCTTGGGAGGGATGAAAGAGGAGAGGAGATTTGATTGCCTGTATGACCTTTTCCATCTTATAAACACTATCCAGAGGTGCTGTAATGTGTTAAAATTAAATCCAGATGATATTCTCTTTGTCACATTTTCAGAATGATAGTGTTTACTTTCCGTATTATCATTCGGGGAGGGCAAATGCAGCTTGAAGAAAATTACAAAATGAACACAGTGATACAATGTGATAAATAGAGTAATAAAGCATAGCTGTTATAGAGTCCTAGAGTCATAGAGATGTACAGCATGGAAACAGACCCTTCGGTCCAACCCGTCCATGCCGACCAGATGTCCCAACCCAATCCAGTCCCACCTGCCAGCACCCAGTCCATACCCCTCCAAACCCATCCAAGTGCCTCTTAAGTGTTGCAACTGTACCAGCCTCCACCACTTTCTCTAGAGTTGCAATCTAATTCTTTAAACATATTTGACCACTGACATAATTGCAGTAACACCTTCTATAATTAGTCTTCTTCAAGTCTCGGTGTTATGCTTTCCTTTATGTCTCCATTGACTCCTCCCTACTTTATTTTACACGCATCTTGTATTTTCTTGAATAGCTTTCAAAATAAGTAAGGGTGATTTGTTTTCATGGTTTTACTACCACTTTGAGGTCAAGGCCACGGATGCAGTTATGGAGAATCGTGAATGTTTATTCCTTTTAAATGGACATTTCCTTCTGCTAGTTATAAATTCTGCATGCTACAGGAGGAAGCCTTTGAGATCTTTATTTAATACTTACTTTCCTGTTTGCATTTACTGGAGAGAGAATACGGAGGAATGGATACTGGACTCAGAAATGATCCATTTGGCAGTGAGAGTTGCATATGCTACAAAGCTGGAGATCTAACTAAGGATCATGTCCTAAACCACAAGGCTGAGTTAAAATTCTGAATCATGCATTCCCAGACATGCGATTATTTGTAACAGATAGTCTTCAGGTTATATTTTCTATTCCTGTTTGCCACTTAAATCATAGTTGTCTGGTTTGTGTAAAAACATGGTATGTTTTAGGAATGGGCAAACAATTCATTTTTAATAAATCCCAAATCTGTCTCCTTATGGTTTCTCTGAATTCCTTCTTTCTCAAAAAGCACATGAATTGTCCGTTGAGCACTTTTTCTATGACTTTTGCTAGTGGTTTTTTCTGGTCATTTGTTCCATAAGAATGTAAGTCGTAGTGTAAATAAGTGTCAATTGATTTCCTTCTTAATTCTGATTTCATATTTTTAAAGTTGTTCCCCCAATAGCTAAGGCATTTGCTGTTATCCATTTCACAAATTTTCTTGCACAAACTTGGGAGGTTTTATTAGGGTCTCTCAAAGTCTTTACTTTTTCTGAAAAATGAATTTGTCTTTCTACAATTTATTTTTCAATAAACTATCCTAAATTGGAATAGGACTAAACTGAAATTAGTTATGAATGCTGGAAAATTAATGCAAGACGAGATAATGCTGGAGACGCAGAGCAAGTGTCCAATTAATGCTTAATGAATACGTTCATTTATTTCAGTCTGTAGCTCTCCTTTGGTTCAAAATGCTATAGACGAAGTCTGTCTCTAGGATGGAAACTCATTATCTAGCCTGTAAATCTGCATAGTTGAATGTAACAGTATTAACCACTAGTGGGTTGTAGTCTGACACACTGTCTAGTGGAATTTTTGTATTGTACTTCATTTTTGAAAAAAGTACCAAGGAACAGAGGTACACCTTCCCAAACATTCTTCAGGACTAGCAGAACCTCTGTTCTGATGATAGATCAGAAATGTCAACTCGGTTTCTCTTTCCACAGATATCAACTGATCTGCTGATCTTTTTTTCCAGCATACATTATGTTTTAATTTCAGTATTCCAGTTTTGCCCACGAGCAAAGCCAGGGTTCTGAACTTCACAGTCAATGGCAGTTAAACTTTCAGTGAACTCACCTGGTGTTAACTGAACAGCAATTAGACTTTTGAATAAAGGCAAAACAAACACAGAATGTTGGAAAAACCCAGCAGGTCTGACACCATCTGCAAAGCGAGAAACTGAATTATTTTTTTGAATCTGGTATGGCTCTCCTTCAAAAGACCAGATTCGAGATCCAAGATGGTGGCGACTCAGCAAGTCTGAGTCTACAGAGCCCTTCCCAAAACCTGGGTAAAGTGGGTTTCCTGCCCCCACCACACTTGCCAAACCACCCAAAAAATTTCTTTAATCTTAATTAGCTGCTGAATATTATATTTAAATAGTCTAATACTGAGTGGATAATGAGTAAATCAAAGGGACCCCGCAGCTCTCAGAAAACAAAGACCCCTCCCCCACCCTCCTCTCCTCCGGCTGCAGCTGATGTAAAAACAGGCCTTGTAGAGATGATTGCCAGATTGGAATCGACACTCGTCAATTTCATCGCAGAATCCAGACAGAGATGCAATGCATTCGAAGAAAAGCTGCAGAAACAGAATCAAACCATGGAGGAGCTGCAGGGCCGAGTGGAGGGGGCGGAACTAAAGGCCACGACCTCCGAGGCTGCAGCTCAAACAGCTGCAGAACAGGTGCGAGCTCTGGAGCAGAGAATCAGGGCCTTTGAAATTTACATCGATGATATTGACAACAGAAATCGGAGAAAAAATATTCGGTTGCTGGGCCTTCAAGAGCAAGAAGGGAAAGAACAGTTAGTAGTATTTCTGGAGCGATGGCTGCCCCAGCTTTTAAACCTGGGGGCTGAAACTGACCGGGTAAGGGTGGAGTGGGCCTACCGGGTCGCAGCACGCGGATCTGGCCCAAACCAGTGCCCACGCCCGGTCCTGTTCCGGCTGCAGAGTTATAGGGAGAGGCAGATACTCCTGGATGCCTCCAGAAAGCTTGGAAAGGATCCTAAAGCTATGATTCATGAAGGATCCAAGATTATGTTATTTCAGGACTTCTCCCCGGCTTTGGCACGAAGAAGGAAGGCGTTTGATGAGGTGAAGAAATGTTTAAGGGACTTAGATATTCAATACACCTTACGCTACCCAGCGACGTTATGCTTTACCCACGAAGGATCCGAGTATAATTTTAGATCATCGGAAGAGGCTAAGAAACTTTTAGACTCGGTTAAATAAATCGTAAGAGACAATTTATGTTGGCTTGCCTCTCCCACACTCCGTGGGGAGAAATGGATACTTTATTCTACTTTACTTTTGCCTCTGGGAGCGGGGTTGTCTTCCTTGCTATGTTATCATACTTAACTGTAATCTGTTGGAGTTGTAATTTTATAGTTATGTGTGTTTGTACGTGGCATTGATGCTATTAGATATACTCAGGTATGGGTGGGGAGGGGTGGGGGTGCGGCGCTCACTGTTAACTCTAGCTCGGTATTATATCTAAATCCTATTAAGGAGCGCCCGGGTCGCGGGTGGGACACTGTTTGGGAGAGGATATGGTGGAACGTTGGAAAGGTAGTAAGGCCCCCTGAGAACAAGGGGGAAGATCTCCATTCAAACATGTTTAATTTTTTTTTTGTTCTTATTGTTTGGAAATAGCTTCCTTTTTTATCATACTGTTATGAGTGTATTAGAGAACATTTTCTCTTATTTGAAGGATGTAAGCGACTCAACTATACACTCTGGATGATTGTGGATTAGTTGAATTTTGATGATTATATATTTAAGATCTATTTTTATATTAATGTTTGTGCTTGAAAATTCTGCTTATTTTTGTAAATTTGTCAAAATGTTAAATGCCCAATAAAAATATCTATATAAAAAAAAGACCAGATTCAAAACATTAACTCTACTTCTCTCTCCACAGATGCTGTCAGATCTGCTGAATTTTTCAAGCATTCTCTATTTTTATTAGCAATTAAAGCTGGCAGCTCGAAGCCAACACACATGTATTTTCGGAACTGAAGAGTAAATGCTTGATCTGGTACTTGTTGCAGGAGAATGCCAGCTCACTCTTCTGAATGAGCTGCTGTTCATGATGGAGGTTACTGCCATCATCCTCTCTAAGTGTAGGAAACTACAGGACCTTTGTTTCGATCGGAGTGGTGCTGGAAAAGCACAGCAAGTCAGGCAGCATCCGAGGAGCAGGAAATGCTTAGCTTAGTATGTTAGAAGAAAACCACTTCCCAGTATAGCCAGAACGATCTCTGTTGCTAACAAGATACGGGTTATTGCATGTTAGCAACTAGTTACAGTTTTCATTGATATGATAGACATTATTATTGAGACTTTGAGGAGGATAAATGTTAGGTGACATTGAGATCCTTAGCTGTCCTGCCCCCATCATCATCTGGGATATCATTGTGGCTGATGTTTATGGCTTGCCTCAGTATTAATCTTTTCAATTGTATTCTCTGCCTCCAAAGCTTTATATTCACGGACATTGAGCAATGCCTCAAGCTGGTTGTATTATAATTAAATTAGTAGATCTAGCATATTTTGCTGTCTCTAACTTTTAGATTACATTACATTACATTACTTACAGTGTGGAAACAGGCCCTTCGGCCCAACAAGTCCACACCGACCCGCCGAAGCACAACCCACCCAGACCCCTACATTTACCCCTTACCTAACACTACGGGCAATTTAGCATGGCCAATTCACCTTACCCGCACATCTTTGGACTGTGGGAGGAAACCGGAGCACCCGGAGGAAACCCACGCAGACACGGGGAGAACGTGCAAACTCCACACAGTCAGTCGCCTGAGTCGGGAATTGAACCCGGGTCTCAGGCGCTGTGAGACAAAGCATTGAAAAGCATTGAGAAACATATAGTCATTTAAAATAAAGTAATTTCCACATGAATTGAAAATTCCTTAAGTAATAAAGGAACATGAATCACATTTAAAGAGAGAAAGAACTCCTAGATTCACAATCTTTTGGCCTCTAAAGTAGCTTAACGCTAACAACACCAAATTTTTATTTCATGGCGAGTAAAGGTTTATATCTTTACAAAAGCTTCACTTAAACATTTATTAAATGGATTGTAAATTTGATGGTATAATCCTCCCCTCTGAAAACAGAGCACTTTTCCCTGAGGAATGCTCAAGTGACCTGTTCAAAATTCAAAAAAACAACTGCATTTAACCATATTATGTGAGATACTCAAACTTTTATACAACATATTTCTATGGAGAACTTGTTCTGCTTGTTGAGTCTGAACATATTCTTTCAACATCCACATAAAATGCCAAGAGTCCACAAATGTTAATTTATGAGCTGGTGCTAATGTTTTTATTGGCAATTTCACTGACAACTAAGGTGTTTTAAATAACAGACAAAAACAGCACACACTCTTTGTCTCATTGCTTTCCAATTCATTTTCCACTCATTTGAGCACAGATTGCTTGATCCAGTGCCTGTGTTCTTCAATTGCAGACTGGTTTGAGTTATGTGATTATGTATGTTTTGTCTACCATATTTTCCTGTGCCTCACACATCTGTACTATTTAATTTAATATAAAAACCTAATGGTGCTTTAATACATAGCAATGGATCTCAGCCAGGCATTTGCGGAGTAGGAAGTGCAGTCATCTGACTGAAGTTTTACTTTAGATTAGATTAGATTACTTACAGTGTGGAAACAGGCCCTTCGGCCCAACAAGTCCACACCGACCCGCCGAAGCACAACCCACCCAAACCCCTACATTTACCCCTTACCTAACACTATGGGCAATTTAGCATGACCAATTCACCTGACCCACACATCTTTGGACTGTGGGAGGAAACCGGAGCACCCGGAGGAAACCCACGCAGACACGGGGAGAACGTGCAAACTCCACACAGTCAGTCGCCCGAGTCGGGAATTGAACCCGGGTCTCAGGTGCTGTGAGGCAGCAGTGCTAACCACTGTGCCACCATGCCGCCCACTTCTTTGGAGCCTCTCTGAATTTAAGTGATAGTCTGCCTTTGATTCTTCCTAACAAGTTGCATGATTTCACACTTTCCCATATTAAACTCTTCAACTCATTTATATAGCCTCATGCAAATTCTTTGTCTTCAACAAAACATGCTGTCCCATATATTATTGTTCATCAGAAAATTTGAAAACAACACTCTCCATATTGTTACTATAGATAGTAAATAATTGAAGACCTAGAACTAATCCTTGAGGCATTCCACTAATTACCTCTTTCTAACCTGAAAATGACCTAATCATCTTAATTCTCCCTCTTCTGTATTAACCAATTCTCAATCCACGTTAGATATTGCCCCAATATATGAGTTTCTTCTTTGGAGTAACATTTTTGTGGCACCTTATTGAATGCCTTCTAAAATCTAAATTTATTACATCAACCGCTTCCCCTTTATCAACTCACTTGTTATATCCTCAAAGAACTCTGGCAAATTGGTCAAATGTGATTTCTCTTTGGAAAACCATATTGACTCTGCTTGATTGTGTTAGGTTCTCTAAAATGTCCTGCTCACAGGTGTATCACATTAGTGATTTCCCAATTCACTGGAACCCTTATGGAATGTCTTCCCCCGACACATCGGATGCTGAGGGGAAACCCTATAGAGGTTTATAAGATCATGAGGGCCATAGATAAGGTGAATGGCTAAGGTCTTTTCCTCATGGTAGGGTAGTCCAAAACTAGAGGGCATGGGTTTAAGGTGGGAGAGGAAAGATATAAAAGGCACCTGAGGGGCAACTTTTTCACACAGAGGATGGTGTATACATGGAACAAGCTGCCAGAGAAAGTAGTAGAGGTGAGTACAATTATAACATTTAAAAGACATTTGGGCAGGTACACAGAGAGGATAAGTTTAGAGGGATATGGGCCAAACACAGGCAAATGAGACTAGTTCAGTTTAGGAAATCTAGTCAGAACTGGATGAATTGGGCCGAAGGTCTGTTTCTGTGCTAAATGACTCTATCCAGTGACTGCTGGAACAGTTCAACCAATGCCTTCATTATCTTTGCAGCTACTTCCTTTAAAACCTTTGGATGTGGGCTATTAGATTGACTTGTCTCCCTTTAATCCCACTAGTTTGCCAAATACTTTGTTTCTCATTGTAGAGACTGTTACAAGAACAGTCCTCCCATTAGCATCTTTCTTACCTGATATCTTTGGCATGTTTATAGTGTCCTCATGAAGGCTGATGCAAAATATTGGTTTAACTTCTATCATTTCTTGGTTACCTGTTATGAATTCCCCAGTTAGCATCCTCCAAGGGTTTGATATTCACTTTAGCTCATCTCTGTTTATATAACTGTAGAAGCCTTTGCTGTGTGCTTCCACTTTACAATCTGTTGCACTTATCGTGCTATTTATCACCACACTAATGTCTTCCTTTATTAAAGAAGCAGTTCTTTGGAGGATCGTTATAGACTTGATGGACTGAATGACCTGATTCCATATTGTAAAGATTCTATAAATCCCAACAATGTGAAAAATTGCCCAGGAGTGTCCTATACACAAAAGTCAGGACAAATCCAACCCAGCCCATTACCATCCCATCAGTCTACTCTTGATCATAAGTGAAGTGATAGAAGGTATCATCAACACTGTTATCAAGCAACAAGTTCTGAGCCAGTCTAAACTAGTGGCTAGATATCTATTATATGGTAATAAGTGATCCCTGACCATTTTGTCAACTTTTTTCTGTTGTTGTCAACGTGCACTTTCATGATCATACACCTGTACAGTTGACACTGGATTAAGAAGGTAGTATTTAGAATGATTGTTTAGTAAAATGTAGAGGCCACAAACTAGTCTGTTGCATGAGGTAAGACAAATAACTGTTCTGCTGCAAACATCTGTGTGGTAACTTTTCAACTGGCTGTCTGGAAGTACATGTATAATTATAGATCAATTGTTCTAAAAACTCACTGATTTTCATTTCAATTGTCAGAAAGTTGAAACATAACCCACTTAGTACAAAGCTGAAACACAAATCTGAAGGGGTAAAGGTATGTTGAAAAGAAGCTAAGCCATGTTTATACCATCGAAGATCTTAAGCGAGGCCATGAATAAGACTATTAGAGCAAAACTTCTGTATTTCAGCGCAGAGGTTGTGTTACACTAAACACAGCTTCTGTTTGTCTTCATGAAAAACTCCTTGGCAAAACACTTTTGGAGAACACTCAAACAGCCATGCATCATTTTATCACAGTAGTGTAGTGTGCAAGGGAAGAGACAATGTGTTCTGACCTGATTTATATGATTACACTGTACTGTAAAGAAGGCTTCACAGATACACTTTTCATTAAGTGACTTTTTAAACTGGTTTTCTGGCACAAGGGTGGGGAAAATAACAATTTTGCTTGCATTCTTCCAGTCTCCACAACAGAAAGAAAACACTCCTGTGCACAATTTAACCATGAAGGACAATGCTTTAGCACCATTATCAAATTTCACTGTGTAATATCCAGAAGCCAGAGGAAGTATGTTGTACAACACTGTGTATTTTTGTCTGAGGCTCATAGTTTAACACCAAACATCTTAGGGCAATTTTGTACCTTTGGCACTGGAACAATTGTCAGCTATCTTTTTGAACATTTCTCTTTGAGCTTTGAACTGTCTCTTTAAGCTTTTCATTCCACTTCAATCAACTTTAGCTCAATGCAGACTCGTCCCACTCCCCGTGAAAATATACCTTACTCAAACATGCTGTGAATTTGTTTATATTGAGAATATTTCCGGTTGCAAAAATGGAAAAAAGACTATTTTAATAAGTCACAACAATTATAACCACACACTTAGATGAAGGCAAGTACATTATTGACAATGAGAGTCCTCTGGTGGCTAATACTATGAAATATACCAAACACAACTGCAATTGGAACAGCAATTTAATGAGTTTTTCCAAAATAAAATGGACTAAAAATTAATATATCTTTTCAGAGTATTCAGGAATATTCAGAGTATTCAGGACTGTTGTACAGATCAGCATGTGTCAAGTCTATAAAAGAAAACAGAATTGCCGGGCTTAGTTTTGGAAAATTAAATGGGCCATGGCAGCAATGCGGCAATAATGAAAAATGCTGAAATAGCAAACATCAAATAATTATGTTCAATGTAAGAACAAGAAAAATGAATAAAGATTAAAGATAAGGATGATGGAATGCAAGAGAGCAAAACTCTGAGATAAAAGGGCCTTTTGGCCTGGATTAAATTTTTGGGAAAAGGTAGCAGTTAAATGCTATGATTTGCAGTCAGATTACAATACATATATTCCCAGAAGGAAAAACGGATTGCATTAAATATTGGGTTCTAGAGACAAATGAAAACTTGAAAGACCTGAGAATAGCTAGTTCAGGTAAACTCCAAGCAGAACAGAAGGACCTTGTCCACAAATCTCTAAAGATGGTTGGACAGTTAGAGAAGTATAGACTTGGATTCCTAAAGTATTCTTCCCCACTAGGCATCTCAAATTTCTTTAAAGCCAATGAAACATTAGAGAGGTATAATCATGTTCATAGGAAATATGGCAGTGAATTTCCATACAGCAAGCTCCTATAAATAGCCATGTATCAATTATCAGATAATCTACTTCTGTGATATTGCCTAATGGATCAGTGTTGCATATACAGGGAATATTTCCTTCAAAAGTATCAAGGGATCTTTTGTACCTACTAAGCCAGTTGGCTAGATGTTGGTTAATATCCAATCCTAAAAACAGCACCTGTAACAATATGACATTCCCTCAGTTCTACACCTGATTGTCAGCGTTTACTTTTTTCTGTCCAAGGCCTTGAATGGGTCTTGAACCTTGTAACTTGGAGGCAAAGGAACTTCCAACTGACCTGCAGCCAATGTGACTGGTAAAGTGGCTAAGAAGACAGACAGTATAATTTATTATCCAAGACAAAGAATATCTGCACCAGGAGGATTTTCTAGAACTGTATAAAGCACCATCAACTCCCTCCCTAACAACATTGTGGGTCTACCTCCTATAATGGGTTACAGTGATTCAAGAAAGTGACTCAGGACCACTTTTTTTTTAGATTACTTACAGTGTGGAAACAGGCCCTTCGGCCCAACAAGTCCACACCGACCCGCCGAAGCGACAACCCACCCATACCCCTACATATACCCCTTACCTAACACTATGGGCAATTTAGCATGGCCAATCCACCCTAACCTACACATCTTTGGACTGTGGGAGGAAACCGGAGCACCCGGAGGAAACCCACACAGACACGGGGAGAACGTGCAAACTCCACACAGTCAGTCGCCTGAGGCGGGAATCGAACCCAGGTCCCTGGCGCTGTGAGGCAGCAGTGCTAACCACTGTGCCACCGTGCCGTGCCGCCCGTGCTCTTCAGAGCAGTTCGGAATGGGCAATAAATGATGACCCAGGCAATGATGCCCACATCGCATAAATTAGTTTTGTTTTTAAAAAATGCTGCAGTTGGAGTGCTACATGCAGTTCTTATAACGACAATAAAGAAAAATTATGATTGCACTAGAGAAGGAATAAAATTTAATCATGAGTTTGCTGCCTGGTCTGGGGAATTTTAGTTATGAGGAAAGATTGGATAGCATAGGCTTCTTTTCATTGACACAATAGAGATTGGTGGAAGACCTAACTGAAGTATATAAAATCATGAAGGCTTGATATGGAAAGACAACGTGGTGGCTGTTACAGAGATCTAGCTGCAGGAAGGACAAGATTGAGTTTTTAAATGTTCCTGGATAGAGGGTATAACAGAAAAGATAGGAAAAGGCAGAAGTGTAGTGATGTCAACAAGGATGGAATCTATTTGGAGCAAAGAAACAAAGAATGTGTATTTGCATTGTTCGGTGTTGTCAGTGGACTACCAACCTATGAGAAGAAAGTAGGCAAAAAATTCCAAGGAAGTTGTGAGAAGTGCAAAATGTAGTAATAGGATAATTATAATGGGGGACTTTAATTCTCCAAACATTGACTGAGATACCAGGAGTGAAAAAGACAGTGTAAAATAAAAATTACTTTGGTGTTTCAAAGAAAAAAATTCAATTCCAACAACAAAAGAGGCACTATTAGATCCTGCTCTGGGGGATCCAAGATGGCGGCATCCTGTTAGGATCATGTTTGCTGGGCTCCTCGCTGCAACATCAACCCAACCACTTTACTGTGAGTGAAAACACAGTTAAGGAGCTAGACCCTGCTCTTGGCAATGAGATGATAAAAAGTAGATAGATAGGGTGTCAGTGGAGATAATTTAGGGGACATAGATCATATACCATAAGCTATAGGTTGACTATGGAAAAGAACAAAATAGTAATCCAAAGAAAGAATAATAAAGTGAGAGAAAGCCAACTTCTCTGGGATAAGAATACACATGGCCAGAATAAATTAGAGTCAAAGTTTGGCAGGAAAAACAATAGTTGAGCAATGGGCTACCTTCAAGAAGAGGTATCCCTGTCATGGTCAAAACCTGAACCCCCAGGATGATCACGAAATAGAAGTTTAGATAGGAAAGAAAATGTGTGCTTATGAGTAGGTAAAGAATATAATTGCGAAGTGAGCTGAATATAGAAGATTCAGAAGGGCAGTAAAAATCAATTAAGAGAAGAAAAGGAGGAGAAGGAAAAGAGACTGACAGCCAACATGAAAAGGAAAGCTAAATGCCTTCCATAGACATGAAAATGTTTGAAGGTCATTAGAGGAGGAGTGGAACCCATTAGGGATCGAAAAAGGCTACTTATGCATAGAACCAAAAGACGCAGGAACAGAAGTAAGCAAATCAGCCCAAGGAGTCCATTCCACCATTCAATAAGGTCATGATTGATCTGATAGTCCTCAGATCCCCAAACTTCTTGATTCTCTTATTAATTAAGATTCTGTCTATCTCAGCCTTGAGTATACTCAATGGACCAGCCTCAAAACGCTCTGTGATAAAGAATTCCACAGATTCACAACCCTTAGGGAAGAAATTCCACCTCATCTCTGTCTTAAATGTGTGATCCTTATTCTGAGATTATGCCCTTTGGTCTGAGGCTTTCCATTTCTTCTATTCTGCCTCTCATTCTTCTTTATTCCAATGAGTACAGGCCTAATCTACTCAACTTCCCTTTATACCAAGGAAAATTAGAATGGAAATTGCCAAGACACTGGCTGTAAATTTTCAGTCTTCCTTGGACTTGGAGTCTGGCCAAAAAATTATAGAATTGTAAACGTCTGTATGGTTACGTTTAAAGTACCTAATGGGTTATTTAAGGTATGATTAAAATGATTACAAGATGATACATGCACTTTAATAGGAAGCAAATTTATTAGCTTAATCTATTTAATATATATTAGAAACACATGCAAACTAATGAGTGAATGGATTGGCTTAAAAGTACATAATATACACAAGTATACACGAACAAGTGAGTCTCACACCATCTTCTCTCCATTAAAGGCTGTGTGTACAGTGGCACTAAGAGGTCTATCTGAAATTCCATGGCACTGGTCTTGCAAATCCTAGCCCAATGGTGTGAAGTCCAATGAGTGGGGCAAAGTCCCTGATATTTCTACTATTCTGAATCTTAGGTTATGTGCTGAATTCCCATTTTCTAATAACTTCTGTTCTTTTCCAGCCTCAAAAATAGGTGAAAAGTACATACAAACAGTTCCCACTTACCCTCAAGGTCGGGCAGACTCTCCTCAGTCAAAACAGACCATTTTTGTGTTAGGCCTGTTTTTCATGTACTTTTCCACTTTACTTCAATTGCTCATTGCCATGTCCAATTAATCCGTAACAATTAAACCTTAATGGTCTGGTTTGAAGATATGATTTTTCAGCCCAGCACTACAATATTATATCCTTATGCAAATAAAGGTAAAAAGACTAGCTGCAACAGGTCTGTCAGTTCAACTTAAGTAGAGGGGAATCTTCTAGAAAAAAACAATGTGGTGCACAATTAATAGTCACATCGAAATGCGAGTTAATTCATGAAAACTAGTATGGGTTTATTAAACAAAACCAGAAACTGGAGAAGCTTAGCAGGTCTGGCAATATCTAAGGCTTGTTATAGATCCCATTGTACAGAGACCCTATCAGTCCCACAATATTGGAGATAATAACAACTTAAAAGTTATAGAGCCATAGTCATATAGATCTGGAGCATAGACAAAGGCCCTTTGAATAACTGTGTCCATCGTGGTCAAAAACCACCACCTATTCTAATCTAATTTTCTAGCACTTAACCCAGAAACTTGTATGCCTTGGCACATAAATACTTCTTAAATGTTTCAAGAGTTTTTGCTTCTCTCACACTTACTATCAGTTCTAGACTCCCAACCACCCTCTGAGTGAAACATGCTTCCTCACATCTCCCCGAAACCTTCTGCCCCTTATGCTACATTTAAGCCCCCAGTCATTGATCTCTTCATTAAGGGGAAAAATTTCTTCCTATGCTCCTCATAATTTTATAAATCTCAATCATGCCCCCTATCAATCTCCTTTGCTTGAAGGAAAAACAACCCATCTGTCCAATCTTTCTTCCTCACTGAAACTCTCCAGCTCATGAAACATCCTGGTGAATTTCCTTCGCACACTCGCCAACACTGTCAACACCCCTCCGACAATATAGATTCCAGAACAACATACAATACTCTAACTGTGACCTAACCAAAGGTTTATACAGTTCCTGCATAACTTCCTTGCACCTAAATTCTACGCCAGACTAATAAAGGCAATTATACCACATGCCTTCTGAACCCCCGCTTCATCCACCTCTCCTGATATCTTAATGGACTGTGTTTTTTATACCAGCCTTAAAAACAATTCCAACTCAACTGATATCAGTTAACAATACAGATCAGAGACTGAATGTGGGATCTTCCTGCCTTCTGTTGCACAAAATTAAATTATCTAAGAATTAACATACAGTTTTTAAGTCTTACCTTTTGCTTCCTTCTGAGGCATGACATCTTTTCCAAATACATGCATTTGAGGAACTTCTTTTCCATAGCGGTGCATATATGGTAAATCTTTTCTATGCATGGGCATGTGTGGCATCTCCTTGCCCATGTGCTGCATGCGAGGGCTCTCTTTCCTAACGTGCATCATGTGTGGGACCTGTCCATGCATTTGCATCTGTGGAATCTGCTGTGGAATTTGCTTCATTTGGTAGTAGGCACCTCCATAAACACTTCCAGCCAGAAACAGATGGATAGCCATTGTCAACGCCTGCACAGGGATGAGAGGCACAGCCATTTTCTGAAAGAAATGCATAAAAATAATTTGCAATATTTCAATTTCCCTTTGCTTTATCCCTGTGATTTTCTTTTGGATACAGGAAGTGAGATTGTGCAGTTTCTGATGGCTGCACTTATTATACTGCAGTATTTGAAAGGAGATCTTGTTTAAATGGTTGATACCGGATTCTTGTTTTTTCTGCCCCCCCATGACATGGAACACAATTATATCACATGAACGCTGTCTTACTGACATAGCTAACCTTTATTCAAACAAACAAAAATGGAAATTGCTGAAGACATTCAGCAAGATTAGGTTCACTGGACTCAAATGTTAACTTTGATGTTAAGTCTCCACAGATGCTGTCAGACCTGCTGAGTTTCTTCAGCAATTTCAGTTTTTGTTTGTTTAAGATTGACAACATCCACAATTCTTTGTTTTACTTATTCAAACATCACCCATGAGTTAATATATTTTTTAAAAATCCATCCAGGATAGCAAAGTTCAAACAGCAGTCCTGGTTTAGATTGTAATGTTACTGGGTACCCTGGGTACTCTGGATGAGAACCCATTGGTACATGGCTAATGTCTGATTTATAACACAATTTATAACACAAGGATTATAGCAAATGTTTACAGTGACATGCAGCTGAAATGTATTAAACAAACTTAGATTAGTTGGTTTGTTTAATATATTTCAGTTTAATATATTTCAGCTGCATGACACTGAAACCTTTTACTATAAATTCAGTATCTTATGGTCCTGCTCCACAACCACCTGATGAAGAAGCAGGGCTTTGGAAGTTGGTGATTCCAAATAAACTTGTTGGACTGCATAGTTAAAAATCACACAACGCCAGGTTAAGGATAAGAGCTGGGTAACAATACGCTAACCCTACAATTTGTTGGTTTTTATTACACGATAATGTCAGTATTTTGCTGATGCTCTATAACTGGTCTCTTGGATGTGTCTTACAATCTTCGATGATTCAATTTCTCTCTGAGAAATTTTCCCCCACCTGGCAGATTTCTCTCCTTGCTGCAAATGTGTTGCTGGTCAAAGCACAGCAGGCCAGGCAGCATCTCAGGAATAGAGATGCTGCCTGGCCTGCTGTGCTTTGACCAGCAACACATTTGCAGCTGTGATCTCCAGCATCTGCAGACCTCATTTTTTACTCAAAGATTTCTCTCCTTGCCAATCTTGGTATGAGGGTGGATCACAGCTATCACTCTATATTTTCACAGCAGCATGTGATAGAGCACGAATGATGTGTTACTTTAAATCTAAAATTTTCTCTCTCGATAATAAAAACTGTAATAGACAAGTAGAAAGGTGTGGGATGACCTACCCTCTTTCTCACTTCATGGTCAGCTGAAACAAGATGCATGTTTGAGAGAAGGAGCAATTAATCCTTTCTCATGCTGTGATGTTAAACAATGTATAAAACCAAACTTTCTTACAAGTTCAAAACAAAAGAAAACTTTCTATTTTCAGAACAGAACTGTCACAACAGAACAGCAATACAGACATAAATGAAAAGATGACCCCTAGAGATCTAACAAGCCTTAGATCATGAACAGATGAGCAACAAATAAGTCATTTATTTAACCCGTCATAGCCTTAAGATGGAGGTAGCAAAATTGTGGTCAGTTAGAAAGGTTCTCTTTTGGTTTTTGGAAGTTTCTGGCTGTTTCCAATGAAACTTCAGCCAAACTCCTGTACTGAAGAAATATAATCTTCCAGTTGAAATTAATTTGCTCCTTATCACGGACTAAAATGAAAAAAACAGAGCTCTCTCTTTTCTGTTGGGTGATCTCTCCCTGCGTGTTGGACACTGATTGTTTTGCAACTCCTTTGTGGAATAATAGGTTCTTGGCTCCTTATCCAGTCAGTTTTGACATGTAATGACAGTATTGAGGCCTTACAATATTCACAAAATGGGTAGGAGGCAATATATAAGATACACAATGGGGTGGGGTGAAGGCGAAGGGGAGGGAATGAATTCTATCCCATAAATATTCCAGTTATGATCAGCTCACTGAAATGTATTATTTGAAAACCTAACCTAATGGAGCGAGCGAACCTAACAGCAATTGTCCTTCAATTGCTGGATTTTCTTTCTCGTGAATGTTTGTTTCTTGTAATATCTTGGAGTCAATCAACGATATTGATTATTTCTCTAGCAGGCCTCAGTGTTCTGTCTGGATCAGGTGATTCTGACCTCACTCCAATATTTAGTTCAAACTATAACGTAATCCTGAAGATGCTGGGATTGATCTAGAATGCCTCCATGTGAATATATGCCAGAAATTCAGGTGGCAGAAAGGATTTCTTGTAATGAAGCCTTGCGAAGCATATTTTCTCAGCTTGAGGAGGTTTTTTTCGCTGCTTATTTCCACCTTTTTTTCATGATGGTTCATTCAGACAGCCCTGGCATAAAAAAAACCCCAGGAGTTTCTTCTTTTGGAATAGCAGTGAAGACATCAACAAGATCAAAGTAACATTTTCTTTAACACATTCATTGGCATCAAAGGGGAAATCAGACAGTGGTGTGGTACATGGTGGTTTCACTGGTTATAGGTAGAAAATGGTTGAGATCCTGCAATGGTGGAGACTTTCAAGAGTAGGAATGAGACAGACAAGCAAGGTAGTAATTTCTGGGTCATTCCTGGTACCATTGGATGGTGAATACAGAAATAGAGGATAAAAAAGATAAAAGATAGTGTGGGATTGTTGGTGGAGACAGGGTGCTGCCATAGATTCTTGGGACTTTGGGTCCAATACTGTGGGAGGTAGAGCCTATACAAGCTGATACAATGCACCTGATCAGGGCCAGGACAAATTATATTGCAGGTTGATTTGTTCATGATGTTGCAAGGTTTAAACTAACTTGACAAGGGCATGGATCCCAACATTTAACATTAGAGAGGAAAGCCATGGTGTAAAAAGGATTGGAAAAGACAGGTTGCATTACCGAAAGAAATGGACTGTCTTTAAATAGAGTGGTTCACTAGTGTCCTTAAGGGAAAGAAATCTGCCAACTTTATTTGGTCTGGCACATGTGACTCCAGATCCACAGTAATGTGGTTGACCCTCAATTGCCCTCTGTGCAGTTAGGGATGGCCAGCACATACTAGTCTGGCCAGTGATGTCAACACAGAAGAGATCATAGAATTCCTACAGTGTAGAAACAGGCCATTTGGCCTAACAAGTTCACACTGACTCTATGAAGTGTATCCCACCCAGACCCATTCCCCTGCCCTATTAATCTGCATTTCCCCTGACTACTGCACCTAACCTTCATATCGCTGAACATTATGGGCAATTTAGCTTGGTCAATTCACCTAACCTGCACATCTTTGGACTGTGGGAGGAAACCAGAACACCTCGAGTAAACCCACACCGACATGGAGAGAATGTGCAAGCTCCACACACACAGTTGCCCGAAGTTGGAATCAAACTTAAGTCCCTGGCGCTGTGAGACAGCAGTGCTAACCACTGAGCTACCGTGCTGCCCAATAATCTGATGAATGAATTTTTAAAAAATTGAGTAAGAGGCAGGAAACCGAGAAATGGTAGACAGTTGTTTCTCATATTGGAAAGAGTCTACAGTAGAACCAGTACTCAAATTACTAATGGGTGTGCAAAGCACAATTTGAAAATTTGCAGGTGGACAATGGAAGTGTTGTGAATTATAAAGTTTGAGAGGACATATCCAGGCTGGAAGAATGGGAAGACCAGGTGCCTATAAATTTAGAGTAGGCAAGCAGAAGACTGGAAGAACACAGCAAGCCAGGCAGCATCAGGAGGTGGTAAAGTCAACATTTTAGTACAGAGAAGTAATACATTTTAATGGAAGAAGAAGAGGCTATATGAAATTAAGCAGACAGTTCCAAAATTAGACAGGATCAGACAGATCTAGGGAGAAAATATCATTGAAGGTAGCAGAGTCAGTTAAGAAGGTGTTTACAATGACATATAGGATCCTGGTCTTTGTAAATTGAGGCGAACAAAATCAAGGACATTATTGTGAGCCTGGTTTAGCCTTAACTTGGATATTATCTCCAATTCTGGGTGCTTGCTTCAGAAAGAATGTTGTGGTGTTGTAGAGGGTCCAGTAAACATTTATGAGAATGGCTTCAAGGATGAGAGATTTCAGTCACTCATTAGATTCAAAGACTCAGAGGCTATGGATGATCTCCTTAAATATGAGAGAGAGAGAGAGAGAGAGAGAGGAAATTGGATAGAAGTATTCAAAATCATGAAATTAGAGTGAAACTATAGCCTTTGGTGGTAAGGTTTAGATACAAGTTTAGGGTGACTGGTAAATAGACTAAAAGGTACAGGAGAAGGGCTTATGCCCGAAACGTTGAATTTCCTATTCCTTGGATGCTGCCTGACCTGCTGTGCTTTAACCAGCAACACATTTTCAACTGTGATCTCCAGCATCTGCAGACCTCATTTTTTACTCTAAAAGATACAGGATTTTGTTTTAAACAGCAAATGAGTAGGATCTGCAATGTGCTGATTGAGTGGGTCTGGGAGGCAGTTAGATCCAAAGATGAAAATGTTCACTCTAGACCAGCTCTAAGATCATCACACTGCATTCAGATTAGCAGACGTGGGAAACCAATTTCCCAAGCTCTACCCCTTCTGAAGAAAACTACATAGAGTTTGCCTGTCCGAACCAAAGGGCTGAGAATATGGATTATTTGATGCTTTAGCTAGAAGAAACTCTATGAGGGAGAAATAGAAGCAAGAAACAAAATATTAATGATTAAAGATCCTGAGGAAGGGTCATTTGACCTGAAACATTAACTCTGATTTCTCTCCAGAGATGCTGCCAGATCTGCTGAGCTTTTCCAGCAATTTCTGTTTCTGTTGTTGTTAATGATCAAGGTTTATGGTTAAGTGGGATATAGTGAAAGAACTTGGGTGGGAATGTATAATAAAAAGTTAACTATAAGCTTGATCAAATTGTAGTTGCTGATCATGTGCCTAAGAAGTTTGTCACAATGACATCAGAAGATGATGCAGCCTGGACCTCTCTATTACGGTCTGATCCAGGCTGTCTCCCTTTTGCTTCAGTGTATTGTGCTACATTTAATAAAACCTATTATTGTTCACTCACCAGAATGCAGACCTGATCTTAGCATAATAGTCAGAGTGCATTGACTGTACCAGGTTGTAAACTTCTTCGATATGTTCTTCAGTCAGCTCTTAAATAGCCACCTGCTGGGATATGCCTGCACCACAGGTGTCTTGGCCTGAGCTCCAAGGATAACCAAAATGTCTCATCGAAAAGTCTGCTCAACATAAATAAAGGATTTCCAGACAGCCTGTCAGCTAGTAATGTTTTGCAATTTAGGCTGAAGTTAAATCAATGTATCTTTTCATTAACAGTTCCCCACAGTTAAAAGCTGAATAATGTTGGGCATGTCTGGAACAGGTGATGCATTGCCAGGAATGATGGTGTGACTGTGAAACATCTGTTTGATTTCAAACTGTGAATGAATTAGTGACCTAAAGGAGCTAATTGTTGAATCTCTATTAAAGATTAGTCAGTCTTACAAAATAGTGAACATAAATTAAAAGTAACTTACATCTGTTAACAATTATTCTGCTTGGCTTCAAGAATTTTAGGGACAAGTTTCTCAAGCAACTGCCTAACTCTCAAAATCTATCATATAACACCTGTGGAAGGGATTTACCAGTAAATTCTTTTAAGAGTAGATTTAAAAGGGATTGGGTGATGCACAGGTCTTGAAGTTTCTGCTTCCAGTTCTAATACTTCAGCTTTAATAGCACATCATCCAGTCTGATATGTCCATGCAGTACTCTGGCAGTATCGCACTATCAGAATTGTTGCACTTTAGATAAAATGTTTAATCTAAACCCATGTCAGGTGGATGAAAACAAAATCGCAGCATTGCACAAAGTAGTACAGGTTTAGTTCAAACAAATTACTACCACAGAAGCATGAGGCACATTCATTTGCAAAGTCTCTATTGTGGTGCAGGGAGCAATGAGGAACAGTGTCATCTCTGGCAAGGTGTGACTCAGTCATGTTAAAGCATTAATGTAATGTCAATTCGTTGGACCAAGGTTAACTGTAAAAGGAACTCTTCAAAGTTACATTGTTTATACCTGCAATCTGAAGATTATTCCCATAGCCTAATAATAACGGAGAATGTTTCCACTTATATTTATTTTACTCTCTTTTTCAGGCAGTAGGAAGAAAGGAAATCAAAATAGGTTTTAACCAATTCAATGCTAAAATGCTATTGAATTTGCTTAAACTAGGATAAATTGAAATTTAAAGCAGAGGGTATCAAACCCACTCACCTACTTTATGAACAACTAAGTATTTGCATGCAGCACTACCTTGGACTCATCAAGATAATGTGCAAGAAATTCAAAAGTGAAGAGAAAACATGGAAAAAACTGTATGAGAGTAGAGTGCTAATTATTTGGCAAGTGGACTCGGAATGATAATGGTTTTGCCAGGGGTAATGATGACTAACAGTTAACAGCCAATCTTTGTTCAAATTCTAAATTCCTATGCAACGAATTAGCTGAAAATGTGTTGCTGGTTAAAGCACAGCAGGTCAGGCAGCATCCAAGGAACAGGAAATTCGACGTTTCGGGCAAAAGCCCTTCATCAGGAACTATGCAACGAATTATGCTGCAACTAAATTAGCAATGTCAGTTGGGTACACAAGGTGTGCGGCATTAGTGGGTACCGGAAACTATTTATTTTATTAAACAGGCTCCTTTCTTTGCAAACACTGAACCGATTTCAACTCAACAAAATAATTGACAGCTGTTCCCCTATTCATTTCTCAAAGCAATGCCTTGGCCAAATTCTGCCTGCATGATTTAAACTTTAAACAGAGCTAAGCAGTTAACAGTCAGTCAACATTAACTAGTGCATTTGTTATAGCAATACCTCAAATAATCGGAGTCTACTCGCCAATCAATCAGCTCTATCCCCTCTTACAGTCTAAAGATTATTTCCTTTACACTTGGTATTGTTTGGAAATTGTCCTGAAATGTGCAAGATGAAAAGCTTTGACAAAACATGATTTTATTTTAAACAATGGTAAAATTTAAATACTTGAATAAAAGTAATGATACCGTGGATGGTAGAAATTGGAAACGAGCACAAATAATGCTGGAGAAACCCAGCAGGTCTGGCAGCATCTACAGAGAGAGGAACAGACGTAATGTTTCAAGACCAATATCTCTCCAAAGGTGCTGTGAGACTTGCTGAGTTTCTCCAGCAGTCTGTAGGTTTGTTTCAAATTCAAAGACCATCATTTGTCTCAGGTGGAGATTTTTTCTTGCTTTTTGTAGCTGGAGAAATGCCTCCCAAACTGCATGTCAATGTGAAGGAAGGAAAGGCCTGTACAACAAACTACTTTTCATCTGATTTAAAATGTCCTTTTGTGGCTCTGTGGGTACTTTTGTTAGAAAATGCTCATGAAGAGCCTTGGCATTTTTCATTATATTAAAGACAGTAAGCTTTTGTTCTTATCTTATACTCTCATTTTGCTAGAACTGTTCTCTCTTGTTTTTGATTGTCGTGCCCAGCCGGTTTGTAGCACTGCATGGTCTCTTTAAGATGAATACTTAGGAAAGCATATGCATATCTCAAAAGGAACTTTCTTGTGCACAACCTGATTGGAAATGTACCACACAGGGAACAGCTTTTGTGTGGGAATTAACTGTGTATTCCTGAAAAGAGAAGACTCCACATGCAGGACAGGACCACAAAGTGCAGCTGAATCAAACACAGGAAGGCAGCCAGGATCTCAAACAACTTTCAAGCTGAAAAAGTGGACAGATGCAAAGGCAAAGAAAATATATCAAGAGATTTGGGTTCGAGTGCTACAGTGCAGGAAACCTCCAAAGGAAAAGAAACCTTAGCAGATTCAAAGATCAGACACCAACTGGCAATACCCTACACAGGAAAAGCGTAGAATGGAAATAATTTGCAAGTTAGAAGGAACAACCCAACTACTCATTCAGGTCAGTCAGGCACAATAGTCCATAAGGTTGGCAGCTCCAATGGAGACCTTGCCATTACCTTAACCATTCGATAATATAAATGGCTGACAATGAGGTCAGAAATGAGACCACTGGGAGCACAGATTTCAATGCTATAGAGCAGCTTCAGGCTTACATACAAAAGAACAGTGCCATCAAATCAGCACATTTTATATGTTGTGCGTCTAATAGTCGATTATATTCTGGTAAGACAAAGTATAGGAGAACAAACTACAGATTGATTAGTGTTAGTACATCATTTAGCCTGAAAAGAAAGTTCATGCTAGAATGAGTGAGTGAGATTTAAGTACCAATTTCAGCATTTGGGCGAATCAGTAGGAGCTTTTTTTAATGGAATTTAATCATCTATCAGCATGTTGTAAGTATGGTGATTTATGGGATGAATTATTTAGCAACCATACAGTAGTTTAAGTGTGGGAAAAGAGGTGATCACTCTTCTTATCTAAGGTGGAATTAATGCTGAAACAGGTAATTCAACTCAATGCAGACACAATTCAACACCCAAAATCCATTGACATTGCAAGGGATTCTTCTGACATGATCGGACGGTAAATACCAAGATGGCATGTGGCCTTCACAAAGCCCACAAAAATGCGAAAACAATAAGTATCGACATCATAGAACATTTTACTTTGAACAAGATCTAGCTCCAGCTAATGTCCAGCAGGGGATCACAGTGCTGCAAGTTTGACTGGCTTACACACCAAGATAAAGCATACCTTACATACTCAAAATTATAATGGGGCTTAAAACATCTAACTCCAAGGAAAGATTGCTACCAATAGGGCCAAGTTGCCATTCTAACATACTATTTTTGCAAAGTTCAGAGAATTCTCTCCTACTGCTAAGTATTTATTTTCTTCTGTTTCCATGCATAAGGAGCTGTCTGACCTCCATTAGCAATAGTTCTTATGTCGCTTTACAAAAGATGAATAGTGCTGATGTGCGGTCTGATAATTCTTCTTTCAGTACTTTCTGTTATGTTCACATTGGGGAAGCATAACTATGAGCTCAATAATACTGAGGAATTGAATCTGCATGTATATTTCCAACTATTATCGAACTGCACATTGGTTCCATTGGCAACTAGCCATCTCAGACTTATAACTATGCAAATATGGGCTATATGTACTGTCCTAGCCAGCAATGCCCGTTTCCCATAAATGAATTGACAAAAAAGCAAAATGCTTTGATAATATTACAAACATTCAAAATGAACACACAAGGAAAAAAAACTAGCAACTCCATCAAGTTGAGCATAATAGCGCAAGACAAATTTAATGGGAAAAAAAATACAAGTTTTAACCACAAGCAGTGCAATAAAGGAGGAATTAGTTTTCCTTAGCTCATTGCAAACCATGTCACAGGTATTCTACATTGTATTGATATGCTGAATGAAAAATATCAGATGCAAACCTCAAATTTTCAAATGGACCAGAGTGAGCTCACCCAAAGCATTGCCTTTTCTTATGTGAAAGTATAAACATCATTATAAATATCTATTCTAAGTTCCTCAAGAAATCCCAAAAAAACCTTTTCCTCAAAGAGAACTGAAACAGTAACCAAGCTGGTGACTTTAAAATTGTGCCGTGCACTCATAAAAATCAATATCAATTTCCCCACTTATTATGAAGTATGAAACAATCAGAAACAGTTACAGGATTTCACCAGCTGTCATGATAAATGACTTTTGTCCCATAAGTGTACAGTCTTCCAACATTAATGCAGTCATCGTTACTTGTTTGAAAATAAATCCAGTATAAATATTTCCGCCACAAATTCCACACTAAAGTAGTAATGCCAGTGCTGTCTGCTTCTGAGCAAGCACATTATGCTACTTCCTCTGTGGACAGCTGGGTATGCGCAAAGTGTTGGTTTTTAATATGTTTTACTGTGGTTGTAGCCTTGCCATTTTAACACCGGATTGTTTGACCTTCGGCCAAACCAAATGAGTGACTAGGAGAGACCCATATGATTTCTTTGTTTTCACAGGCTGTCCCTGTGATGGTTTAAGTGTTTGTTCTCCTGTGGCGTCTGAGTGTTTGTGCTCAAACAGTTCTTGAAAGGAATCTGGGCTATATACCAGCACTAAATTTGCCCAGTGCTACATTTCTTTTCCATGTGAGCTGCAAAAACATTGAAAAGGCCTGCATTTCTTAAGGTTATGAAGTTCATCTAAGCAATTTATTCACTGGAGCAAATATGTGGCACAGGATTTTTGTTAAAGAAATGATCAATGAGCTCAGGGAGGAAGCTCAACATAGGAGTTACCCAGGTCACTCTGGTACGGTTATTGGAAGAAGAGGAGTACCTGGATATGGAAACTCAGTGAGCTTTATTCAGGGTCATGAAGAGATTGAAATAGAAGCTTGAAAGCATCCTTACCCTGCCTGTAGTCTCTATCAATTGCCTAGAAGCAGCATTACAGGATGTGTGGAAGCTAAACGATACTTAGAAGGATGCATTCTCTGTTCAACAACAACAACAACAACAACAACAACAACTTGTACAATAAAACATTCCAAGGCATTTTGTAAGAGTATTGTAAAAGACTGTTTCATGCTAAAAGTAAACGACAAAGCCACATAAGGAGATATTAGATTGGATAATGAAAAGCTTTGTCAAAGAGGTAGGTTTTTAGGGAATCTCTTAAAGGATAAAAGCAAGGTAGGGAGGCAGAGAAGAATGGACTTCTCTGGAGACCCAATTCCAGGACTTGGGTCTCAGCAACTGAAGACACAGCCAATGGGGAAGCAATTAAAACAGGGGATACATAAACTATATTATAGACTACACAATTACAGACACATTGCTATCTTTCAAGGTTTTTGGGTTGGAGGTGATTACCAAAATGAGAATTTTTGAAATTTTGTGAGTGGACAAAAAATGTAGGTCAGTGAGCCTAGAGATGTTGGAGGAAAGCAACTTAGTGTGGAGTCATGTCACAGGAAGCAAAGTCTTAGGTGACTTCAACCTAACAGAGTGTAGAATCAGACAAGTCAGGAGTATATTGTTATAAAGCCTAACAGGTGAAAATAGGTGGTCTTTCTGATGGTATAAAGTTGAAGTCAAATTCATAGATCTGTCAGGTAGACAAACAGAAGGCTGGAAGAACACAGCAAGCCAGGCAGCATCAGGAGGTCGAGAAGCCAATGTTGCTAGCAGAAGGGTTAACACCAAAAACGTTGACTTCTCGACCTCCTGATGCTGCCTGGCTTGCTGTGTTCTTCCAGCCTCTTGTCCAGCATTTGCAGTTTTTTTGGCTTATATATTTGTAAAATGTAAAATAGATTTATAAAATATAAAATATAAAATATAAAAAAGTGGCCTTACACTGCCAATTATCTGGGGCGGCACGGTGGCTCTGTGGTTAGCATTGCTGCCTCACAGAACCAGGGTCCCAGGTTTGATTCCAGCCTCAGGCTGTGTGGAGTTTGCACATTCTCCCCATGTCTGCGTGGGTGTGCTCCGGTTTCCTCCCACAGTCCAAAGATGTGTAGGTCAGGTGAATTGGCCATGCTAAATTGCCTATAGTGTTAGGTGCATTAGTTGAAGGGAAATGGTTCTGGGTGGGTTACTCTTCGGAGGGTCGGTGTGGACTGGTTGGGCCGAAGGGCCTGTTTCCACACTGTTGGGAATCTAGTCTAAAAAACTGTTCTAGAGCATTACAAACTATAACTTCCAGCTGGCAATGGCAGTCCATGTGGCAGTAAAAGAAGCTGCAGTCCTCAATTCTTTTTCAGTATGGGCTCTCCAGACTGCTTCAAGAGAAATCAGTCCATAGTTAAGGTCAGCAGCCCATAATCAGTCTCTTCGCCACCCAATTTTATAACCACTTTCACCCAGAATGGAAGAGCTGCAAATTATTTTTATTTTGCAGTGGGTTTCTCCCATGTTCAGGTTGTAATTGACTGAACTAGAAGTGGAAATATAGAAGTATACAGATGGGAAGTAGAACTTCCGGATGCCCTCAACATTGATTGTGGATTACACTCAGTATCTTGGTATCAGTTCAGTATTAAGTGAGGTCTGCTGATGCTGGAGATCAGAGCTGAAAATGTGTTGCTGGAAAAGCGAAGCAGGTCAGGCAGCATCCAAGTGGCCTTGTCTGCCATCCAAGCAGACAAGCCCTTCCTGATGAAGGGCTTATGCCCGAAACGTCGAATTTCCTGTTCCTTGGATGCTGCCTGACCTGCTGCGCTTTTCCAGCAACACATTTTCAGATCAGTTCAGTATTGGTAAGGAGAGCTGCTGTAATTCTCTCAACTGATGAATTTATCTATATTGGACTCGATATGAAAGAATCAATTAGGATAGCAAGAGCAACCTGCATAGAGGATGTGAATGGACACCATCTGGTGCAGCTATATGGACTCAACTTAGCTCTTTGTTATATGAAACTACTCTTGCCTTCCAGGTTCACATTAACATATCTCTATCAATCCATTTACTCTGTAATAAAGAATCATGTGTACACACTGTGGGTGAAATTACTACATCAAAGACCCTTTCTGTTTTAAGCAGTGTAACTTCTGAATGACTATCACAACTATCATCAAATTACAATCATTGTCAGGGCTAAGTTTGTACTCATTTTTAAAATGGAAGATGGCTTTGGCAAAATACATTAAGCAATTTACAGTTCCCTAACAATTAAAACTAAAATTTTGTGGATTATCTATTGATACATAAATGTATTGTATGGCAATTAGATAAATGCTTACAGAAAAAGGAATACCACTATTACTGTTCGTGTTAGATGGAAATCCGTGGGAAGGTGCATCTGTATAAGTTTAATAATAACACAGACCAATGTGCTGAATCATCAGTTGGTGCTACATGTTCATTGCGATACATTATACCTTGTAATTTGTCGTATTTCAGAGTACTAGCAGCTAATTTCCATTCATCAGTATGAACCACATACTAGCAATTTACAGAGAAGTTATAGAATTGATTACAGTCTTATGAATATCTAGAATCAACATAACACAGCTTCACCAGAATGCAAAAATGATATGATTTTGATATCATAGGTCACAGTGCAGAATCTTATAGGGCCTGATCAACTCTGGCTATGGTAAGAAATGTGGCAGAATCCACATCAGAAGACCAGAGAAACACTGGGTACAATGTGCTGCTAAATTCCAAGCATCAAGAGAAGATTGTCCCCTAGGTAGCGGTAGATTGCCTATTCTGTGGGATTATTGCCTGTTAAATGAACTTGTTAACTGCAGATCTCACTTCTTTAAAAACAGTTTTCTATTTTACCATCTGCAATGAGCAAACTAGATGTCAACAAATCTTGACTTGGAAGTTGGAATGGGTAGCTGGCAACTGCAGCTCACTGCTGACTGTGAAGAGCCTCCATGTTGGTCGTCGCACAACATCTCAGGGCATGCTCCTTGGCCACCACCCACAGGTACTCCATGTCCATGGGGTTCCAAGAAGTCTTATGACACATCTCCGATCCACTTACAGGAAGCTCCTGCACCTCAGGTTACAATGACAAATACCACTGTAAGGTGCAGAAAGGTTACTGTGTCCTCAGGGACATATACACTGAACTAAACAGGACTAATCTGTTCATCTTCTCTCTTAGCACCCATATACTTTTAATCTATCTGGATACTCACAACATTTCTGCCTTGCCTTGCCCTTGTGTGCCTTGCCCTTCAGCCAGACAAACCAGGATCAGAGAACTTCTGTATTGCCTTGCAGCTTAGCAAAAGCACAAAGCCAGGAAGCTTGTCATGGTTGTCAGTATTCATCAGTGAAGTCAAAGAGTTATCTTTCACTCAGGGGGTCTCAGCACAGTAAGTCTCGAATATCAATCCAGGGGTTTGGACATGGTCAACTGCTCAAGATGGTCAGAGACAGGGTCTTCTCATGAGGGGTGAGAAGCCAAATGTTGGGCAGCCCACCACCTGTCAATCCTTTATGCTCTATTGTGGGCTATATTTTTTCTGGAAGGCTAGAGAGGCAGATGGTAAAGGAGAAGAAAATGGGTGGCACACTTGTAACTTTTGGGACAGATGGGGGTTGGGGGGGGGGGGGGGTCCCAAGTGAGTCAGTAGGCAGCACAGAAGGCAAGCAAAGTAAATGGCTTTGAGGGCTGGAGTGAGTGGGAATGAGTGAGGGAAGATGTGTGGCCAACAGTGAGAAAAGTAGAGCATGTGCCTTAGTGGGAGGAGGGAATGGTAGCAGAGACAGAACGAGTGTGAGGTATTGAAAAGAAGATGGGGCACTTACCCTGTAAGAATGGAGAAGGACATTGGACTTCATCTCACAGTGCTGTACATTCTCTCAATGGCTGAAGCTGTACTGACTCAGTCCAATGCTGTGGCCTCTTCTGCTGGCCCTAGAGAGGAGGACACACTCCTCCGCACCACGACCAGCAGCACTTTCATATCCCCAGGACAAACATCAGGAATTGTGTAGGGCAGCTCTAGACCAATAGTGCTTCTCAGGTTGCACAAAATCCTGGTATAAATGCCAGATATGCTATTCATTCTGGAATATCCTGGCAGCAGTGAGTTGTTCTGAGGTACAGCAAGTGACAGAATGAAACTAGGATAAAAGGAGACCATAGGGGTGGAGTAGGTAGTTAACAGGGTGAGTTTCACAAGATGCGATGGAACAAGCAGAAGGTCTCGTGGAATGAACGGTCCCAGGAAACATGATGAAACTGGCAGGCGAGGAAGCAAGATTCAGCCCATAATGTTTCCTATCTACTTCTTTCCCAGAAAATTGTTTTATACACAATGATATGAATTTTTTTTTGTTTCTTTTGGTTTAATTGAGAATTTAGGGAGGAGGAATTACCTGAAAGCTATGTAAAACAAATCTGTTACATTTAGAAGCCTGGACAATAGCACTGGAACTGTACAATTCCAGCTCTGAAATTCTATCAAGAGATTCCAGTATTAGCTTCTTAATACTTCTATTTGGAATTCTTTTCATCACTGTTTCAATGAGGATGTTTTAAATTAAAAAGGTATTTTAGGTATGATCACAAAATAACTTTCAGATGAATCTATTGATTTCTTTTTAATCAGATTTATCTCTCTAAATAAATATAGACACACACACACACACACACACACACACACACACACACACACACACACACACACACACAAATATGTACATGTACCTACATATATAGACAGTGAGACTAAAGTTGCTACTCTTTAAATTCCCATTTTTATTAATTTTAAGTAATAAAAGACAGGGTACCTTAAACGGTTTATTTTCTTAAATATATATAGTAAGTGTGACTCATTCGATCATTAGCATGAAGCCCTAATATACAGAGTATTAAAAATAGCATAGAAATAAAACAAAGTTTAAGATTGATGTACAAGAAGGTGATTTAAAAGTTGTAAACAATGTTATCCTAAAACCTGAAGATTATTAGCACTGTTATTATGGATTGAGATTAGAACATGTTGCCTAAAGGTACAGTTATACTTGTATCACTTTTGAGTTAACAGTAAGATATATTTATATTATCATTTTTGAGTTAACAGTAACATTGTTCAGATGGTCACAGACACAAAGGTGACAGTGTAAGTCAGTAACCAGTGTCCAAACTGACTCCCACAAAAGCATGAATGCTAAGACAGGTGTTTACCAGAAGGCAGTCTTGCTGAGTGAAAGCACACTCCATCTCTGGGCAAATATGCATATTAAACATGTCCGGCTGATCGTTTGAATGTTCGTGTTGTTAACAGGAAGATGATGCATATTTCTGCTCCTTTCTAAAAGCAGAGGTTTTTATGTATGTCCAGGTTTTACCCTGCTACATTTCTGTGGCAAATCTCAGCACAAGCTACAAAGATCAGAAAAGTCCACGGTGGAAACAAGACGACAATTTTGGAGTTCCTCGGAGTTTCTTCCAAGTTTTGTATTATCTGCAAACTTTAAAGTTGTCCATTTACACCAGAATCTGGATTATTAATGTGTCAGGAAAGGCCAGGACCCCAAACCGAAATCTTTCTCCAGGCCCAAAATAATACCTATTAAACATCTCCATATTTTGCGATCAATCAACTAATTCTGTGTCCATATTGCTGTTTTCGTTTTTATTCACAAATCTGTTGTGGGGCACTGTAGCAATTACTTTTTGGAAGTTCATGTACAGCACATCAACAGCATTCCCCTGATTAACCCTCTCCATTACCTCATCACAAAACTGTAGCAGGTTAGTTAAACATGGTTTTCTCTTAAGAAATCAATGCTGCCTCTCCTTGATTAACCCATATTTTCCATGTGACTAGTGATTCTATCCTGAATAATTGTTTCTAGAAGTTTTTCCACTGCTGCAAATTGTCTGGACTCTAACAGCAGTCAAGATGGTGGCAGTGGAGTAGCAATGTTCATGTCCAGTTCCTGAGCCCAACTCATCTGTTTCCGTCTGCCTTTCTTTTTTCTTTTCTCTTCTCTCTTTCTTCTAATTTTGCTCTTTTTTCTTTCCTTTGTCAGTGGGTGCAGTGCCCTTCCTAGAGTGTTGGCAGCAGCGGTAGGGATCCTGCAGATTACCGGTAGCAGTGGGAGCGGTTCCTTCCCGGGGGTTGGCAGTGACAGGTTTCTTTACTGAAATGGTGGTGTCAGGACAGGCAATGTAAGCTGGAATGAGGCTGTTCTTCAGCGTGGTAGGCCCAGCATCGAGTTTGAGCCCAGTTCAGAACCTGGAAGCTGCAACAGTGTCTGCATTTCCAAGATCGGCCCAGCCTGGACTCATGGTGATGACGATATCGATGAAGGCAAGATGGCACTGAGGAATGGTGACACGGTTCCAGCAGTGGCGGTACAATTCCAGGACATGGCTGGGTCTGGATACCCGATGGTGGAAGTGCGGGTGTCCTGGGTGTGGTAATGTGTGGGGATTTGAGGCACCTGGGTGTTCGCAGACTGAGGGATGGACTTTGTGACTTTGTTTTTCTGGCAGTGAAATTCATGGCAGAGGCAGGGGAGTAATCTGGATGTTTCCTTTTGTTTTCGCTGTTTCTTTCAGTTTTGTTTCTGTTTTCAATCCTGTCTTTTGTTTACTAAGATAGCACCAGAGAATGGTGACTTTGTACACCTTTTACTGTACTCCTCTATTCCTGTACTTGACTACACATGACAATAAATCTTTTTTGAAGAAGGTCAAAGTTTGTAATTCTTCAGTCCTCTGGCACCACCCTTAAGATTGAGTGAATGATAATGGCCGGTGTTTCTGCGATTTCCACTCTCCACTCTTTCAATTCCCTTGGATGCATCTCCTGAACTCCTGGTCCCTTCTCAGCTTTGAGGATGGATAGCTTATCCATGATCACGTGAATGAGAATGACCAGATGATAATGTGTGCAAGACATTCACGACCAACCTAGAACTTTATGAATTTGATCAGTCATACTGTAAACCAGAGAAAAGCCAAAACATTCTTGATTGAACTGGCCCTCTCTGCCATTCCCAAACAAATGTAAAGTGAAGTGGAATATATTTCAGTATACTATTTATAATACTACAAGAATTGAAAGTCACTGACTGGCTCAAGGGTACAATAGAGAAATGGACCTGAGGGGGGTGTCTCCATAGGTTCTGAAAGAATAAAATAGAGGAAGACAAAATTTCTCCAAGAATTACACTGAAGTTGATAGAAATGGCAGAGGATGAATCATTAAATGTGAAGAATGGAATGTTGGAAGATAAGGATCAAAGAGGAGGCGACACTGGTCTGGGAGGGAGGATAATGGATGACAGAAGTGCAGGAAATGTGTTGAACACTGTCAGGCCCTGTCAAACAAGGTGGAGTCATACAGTCAGAGTTATACAGCACATAAACAGATGCTTAGTCCAACTCATCCGCACCAACCAGGTATCTTAAACTGATTTAGCTCCATTTGCCCCCATTTGACCCACATCCCTCTAAACTCTTCCTATTCATGTACCCATCCAGGTGACTTTTAGATGTTGTATTTGTACCAGCCTCCACCACTTCCTCTGGTAGCTCATTCTATACATGCACTACCCTCTGGGTGAAGAGGTTCTCTCTCAGGTCCCTTTTAAATCTTTCCCCTCTCTTAAATCTATGCCCTGTAGTTTTGGACTTCATATACCCTGGGAAAAAGACCTTGTCTATTTACCCTATGCATGCCCTCATAATTTTATAAACCTCTATAAGGTCACCCCTCAGCCTCCAATGCTCCAGGCGAAAAAGCCTCAGCCTATTCAGCCTCTCCCTATAGCTCAATTCCTCCAATTCCAGCAACAGCCTTGTAAAGCTTTTCTGAACTCTTTCAAGTTTAAAAACATCTCTTCTATAGGAGATAGACCAGAATTGATGTAGTATTCCAAAAGAGGCATCGCCTGCAAGATAGTTGGAAAATGAAGGGGTATCCAGCCTCAGGGAATAATTTGTTTCAAGTACTAGGCATTTCAATTTTGAAATTCACATCTAACAAACGTTGAATGTAAAAAGTTGCAAATACGCTTGGATGCCATCAAGCTTTGAATTTCCAACCATCAGTTATGGAAAGCAGCTTAAACTACCTTCTCCAATATATTACTTTCAAATAAGGTACAACTGAGTAATCAAAAAAGTGAACACTGTACCTGAACCACTGGAGTTGGATGCTTTACTTCAGCATACACTTCAAATATCTTCTTTGGATTTTCTTTAATTCTGGACCCCCATCTACTGTTAGAGAAAAAAGACAAATCAGAGGCGTTCGTACAGGAAGTTGTATCATCAGAACAGTTCCAATGTAGCAGAGAAACTGGGAGAACAGAATCGAATCCTCATGCAAACCATGTATGAGGAAATGTCATTGAGGTAGCTGTGGGATGCAGAGGAATTATAATTGATATTTGTTGAGAACATATTCCTGGCAATGGAGACAAGGAAGTTGAAGAAAAGAATTAAAGAGGCAGGAATGCATTATTGCAGAGATGAGAGAAGGATGGAAATTCAGAGTGGAACTAGGGAATGGTAATGATGCAGTCATCATTGTACTAGTAAAGCAGTGAGGTGAGGTATCTGAAACGACTTATGATCCGGACACCTCACCAAAAACCCTGGCAGAACTAGAACCCACACAGCAATACTTTTCATTTGAATTGAGTTAAAAGAGAAATTGATCAATGAGAGGACAAATTCCATTTCTGATTTCCAACAACCACAGTATCTTTTTTTCTTTTATAGTACATTTACCCAGATGGAGAGAGCAGTGCTCAGTAGAAATTGCTTGGCCTCTGTTCAAGGAGGATGCAGGGAGAGGGAAGGAGATTGTAGAGGAGATTGTTACAGCCTACAAAGTGAGACTTGAAACAGAGAGAATAAGAGTCACAAATGTGGGTGGGGACAGCGTGGACCAAGGGAAATGAGAGAAAGAAAAAGGTCCAGGTGAGCGGAAATGAGTTACAGGGAGCAGGAGCAAGCTGAAAGGATAGGTCCACCTTGGTAGTCCTCTATGTGGGTTGAAATGAGCTGTTTGAGGTTTTGGGAACTATGTGGTTGGAAGCAATAAGGGAAAACCTCTGGACAAGATGAGGTCAGTGACAGTGCTAGTTCATGGCTTGATGTTTGGTGTCATTCAGTAAGGACTCATCATTCAATATCAAACAAAAAGATCTGAGGGCATTGTGAGAGGTAAGAATCAAAGAAGTCAGTGTGAAGTGAAGGACAGAAAGATCAAGGGATTTGTTATTTGTGGACGAGTTGCTGGAGGTTGCAATTCTTAACACCAGAAAGGATTGGGAAGGAGTTTTGTTAAAACATCAGATGAAATAAAGGATGAAATGAAACAGCAAAGGAGGACACGAATGGTGGAGCAGATTTAATGGGACAAATGGCCTACCTTTGCAGCTACATCTTATGGTCTTAGCTTTGAAATGGAGTTAATGAGACTTTGGCATATCTCTGACTTTCTTTCACACAATGTTAACACCGCTGGCTAGGCCAGCTATGAGAAAGTGGGGGTGAACTGCCTCTTAGACCACTGCAGTTTTGAGGATGCAGCAACACCCACAGGCCTGTTAAGATGGGAGTTACAAAATTTTGATCCAGTGAAAATGAGCAAATACCAATAATGTCCTAAATCCAGATAACATGTGACTTAGAAGGGAACTTGCAAGTGGTGGTGTTCCCACTCAGCTGCTGCCCTGGATTTTCAAAGTGGTAGAGATCACACGTTGGAAGGATAGTAATACCAGTGTTTAGCTATAGGAAGTACTGATTCAATGAAGACTTGATGACAGCCAGAGTAATTGTTCAGCAATATTTGGGTCAGCACATAAAAGTGAAAGTCTTTGATTATAACACATTGCTGTTTATAGGAGGAAGGAGCCAAAATCTTCAAGAATACAGCTTGAGTATACTAGACCATCCACATTCACTTCCCTTCAAAATGTTTCTCAACCAAGCACAATACATCAAAAGATCAAGACTTCCTGAGTGATTTTGGACAGACAATAAAGCCAATTTGCTCACACAGTTCCACAAGCAGATAATAATGCAGTTGAGAGAATGCACCAATATAAAAATAATACATTTTGTTTTCTGTTGTTTTCATATAGATTGAATTGTTGAGACTTTAATTTGACAGATTGAAGATCCGTTGGTTTTATGAATTAGCGATTTCAATATCCTGACCTTGTATAATCATGATCCAAGCATAACATGCATTGCCAAATGAGCTATCAACACTCAACAGCACATCACTGATTGAATTTTATCTTTAAATTCCATCCAAATGTCCTTTAAAAGAACAAATTCTTGATACATGGAAGCTGTTGCAACATATGGGCCCCTTGCCCTCCAACATTTTTTTGAAATCATGGAAGAAAACGTGAAAATAAAGGAACACAGATGGTTTTGATTGTTTAAACTGAAATTTGCACCTCAACAAATAGAACATCAGACAAACCCAGACTGAATTTCTGTCAGTTTTTTAAGGTTATTTTATTCACTTAGCAACCACAACACTACGTCCCAGTTCAAATTCTTTACTGAGCAATTCCTGGTCTCCTTCATATCAGAGTCAAATTTGAACAATTCTCATCAACACAGCATAACTAACATTTGAAAAGGCACAAATATAAATACCAAAGAAATATTGTTATCAGAAACTCTACCCTCTCTGTACAGTTGTAAAATTTGCAATCCACATTTTAAATTCAGGCAGGCTCTCCTGTTTGAGAAATTCTTTATTGGTGGTTAATATTTTAGGGTAGGACACACATCCATCAAGGCAGCCAAGGATTATGGGAGTCATACAGGAAAGTGGAATGGACACCAAAGTCAGACCAGCCATTGATTAGCAGAACAGACTCAAAGGCATCAATGGTTAACTTCTGCTCCTAAGTTTTATGTCTTATTCTCAGCCAGGTCAGACTTATCACACATGCCCAGTTGTTTTGAGATGGTGGGTGTGGACCTTCCCTTTCACTGTCTCTGCTAATGTTTTGGAATAGTTTATTTAATGTGGTTGTCTTCCTTCTCTGAAGGCCATTAATGAACTGGTTGTTGTTTTTGTTTATACAAAGCAGGTCATCGTGGTTATTTATTTTGCCACAGACAAGTCACCTGACTTTTAAAATCTATTTTAAAATTCATCCTGGTGGGATTTGAACTTATTGATCTAGGTTTCTCATTGTTGACATACAAAATGAAATTAAAGAGCTTTTACCGTAAAAGTATATAATCATAACCTAGGCAGATTCTAGTTCTATAGATATAGATATTCAATTCACCAGTGTTTCATCTGTTCCAACATAGGGAAAAACTGTATGTAGAATTATATTGAAAATATAGCACAGAAACAGGCTGTTTGCCCATTCTCATAACAATGTTCCACATAAACCTTCCCCAACCTGCTTTATCTAACTCTTTTAACATGAAGGAGAAAAGAATTGAATTTATCTAGCTTCCCCTTGAATGAATTGATGGTATCAATTACTCCTTGTAGTAGCGAGAAATGAAAAAGGATAAACTGACTATACAAAACAGATGTCTATTTACAACAGTAAATCTTTCAAACAGCTAAAACAATACAGTTTTCCAAACATAACAAATTGTATTTACGTAGAATCCAGCTGTACGGATGCATTTTTTCAACCAGTTCAATAATTCAGTCTAGCCATACCAATAACCAGTGATATGGAAATGAAGCTTCAGGCCAAACAAAATAGAAGTCACATAAGTGGTATTGTGAAATGACAAAGTTCTGCCGTTACTAATTAAAAGACAAATATTTATAAATTTGGCTGTTAAGGTATATTTTTCAGAAATGTTTCTGTTCTGCTGTGTCAGCAGAAGAGTAAATTGAACAGTCATTTTCACAAATATAAATTGTGCCTGGGGTTGTGATTATCCTCAGATTGCACTGATGGGCTGAATCTTGCAGTTTTTTTGGATAAGTGAGAATCGCATCAAGCTTTCTAGTGGGTTTCGCCATTTGTGGCTGAGGGAATTTTATTATCAAATCTTACCACACTCACATCATTAAGTACTTACTCGATCCCTATGATGTCCTCTCTAGTCAAATTCTAGTCCCATCTTACCACTGAAAGATTGCCATCCCTCAATGCACCATTTTTAAAAGACCATTGCCAATACTTGTTCAAATACACAATCTGGCATTGTACTTTACGGGCAATGTAGTGGCATGTCAGTAATGAAGCCATACCGCTTGTGGTTCATAGCCAGCACAGCTGATACTCCCTTGCACATAAACCCCATTCTCTCACTCTAGTCAATGTTTAACCACCAGATCACACAGTTTACCGTCCTTAGCTCGGTCCCATCCAAACACTTTCTCTACAGTTGCCACTACTCTGTGCCCAGTGTCCACTGGAGGTTCACAGCTTGTCTTGTTCAGTAAGGCAACATCACCTACAGGCAAATTACTGGGTAATTCCAAACATGAGCTCTTAATTCCAGCCAGCAAAAGCTAACACAAGCAATACCATTAGAGACTGCAGTTCACCCCCACAATACCAACCAAATGCTGCCAATGTAACTAACAATTATTTTACATTCTATGATGGTCATTTGCATCTAGCTCTACTCTACTGAATCCATGTCAGCCAGTGCCTGCTGGTCTTGTAGTGCCTAGAGCAGCAGAACATTGCTAAGCACAAAGACAGCTTCTTCTTCCCCAATGTCCTCATTCTCATTGTTGGAGACTACTCCCATTCACTAGGTTCCACAGTGACTATCACATCATCTCATTGCCTAATCCCCTGGATAGAGGGTGTGGCACACTCTGTCTGAACTGTATTGGAGACCCTTCCTCAGACTGGTCCAAGCAGCTGAACAGCAGCATGAGGAACATGATCTGTTCCACCACGGCACTGGTCGAACCATGGTGAAGCTACCTTGTTGGCTGAGTGGCTAAAGGCTGATGTAAAAATGCAAGTGTCTGCTATGCTCCAACCCTCTTTCCATCCGAGACCAACATCAATCATTCAACTTCTCATTGCATTCTGTAGAGTCCATTGTTGTCCTTACATGATATTTGATGAGCACCCTTCAGTGTTTCACAAATTATGGGAAGCTTTGGCAATCATTCAGCTCCTTTTAAATCATTGTCACTGATTTCTGCATCACTGAGATAACAGTGTTAGATTCCCAAGCACCCATGTCCTGGTGCAATTTGCTATTGACCAGCATTTGAAGCCTAAGCACGTTCACTCCGTGTGCCTTTCAGTTGGGCAAAGAAGTGATTACAAATAAAGTGGAGCTGGCATTTGCAAATGTGCACTTCTTGTATTTGCCCCATTATGTCCTTGTGCCCAGTAGATGACGATCTCACACTTTCATACACAGACACAGATAATCAAACTAAATCAGCCTTTTTACCTCAGCATTCATACACAATAAAATTAAACCATCGAAGACACCAAAATAATCACTCCCATGGTTCCTATTCATACTTTGGATAACCAACTCCAGACTTTGCAAATAGTTAATTTGCAGAAACCTGTTTTATATTTAAACAGAAGACTTAACTATTTATTAAAGACACAATGACTTTTGTGAAGAGAAAATTTTAAAAAACATGGTTAACTGATTAGTGCCTATTCTTTCAACCAGAAACATTTGTGTTCAGACCCCACTTACACAAAAGGCAGATGGACAACAAACACCGTTAAAGGGAAAAATAAAAATAAAATTGGCCAGATTACTGACATGGCTTTCAAGATGTGTGGTTTCACAGGTAAAAATGTGGACTCCTTGGCTGTTTTCTGAAACATTAATCAGGGTCACCTCCTCAGTTCACTCAGGCAAAGGCAGCAATATTTCTAACTGGTCTAGTAGATGAGGCAGGAGGCTTTCAAATCATCATGTTGTCTCAGCAGCAGTCTCAGAAAACATAGCTCAAAAGAGAAATTAATTCTAATTGCACACTGATAGACTGACTGACTCTTCAAGGCTCCACTACCATTCAACAACTGCCCATCTGTATAAACATAGGGTCTCTTCCAGACTTGCCAGAACCAATAACCTTGTTAATAGCCATTTTCTGCTATCTGTTTAAACACAATGCTTTTCCTGGGGTGCTATGTCTGTTAGAATTCTTTTTAAATCAAGGCTTAATCTGCTATTAGCCTAGCCTCACAAACAAATATGTCTTGTTTGGTACATTATTTTCCCTATAACACAAGTTGTCCCAAGTCCACAACTTATTTCCTGCTCACAGTTTAAAATTGATAAAAGAATGGAAATAAAAATAAATGAAAAGTCAGTGAGGGTTCTAATGTGCCTTCACCCTCAAAACATGAAATGGCATTTAAAAAAAGGTTAGTAACACTTAGATGACAAACAAAACACAAAACTCAACCATTCATTCTTCGTCCCACCAGATTCTTATTCACTTTTCAATGTTCTTGATCATGTAATTAAATCTGCAACCATTTACATTTGGGATAATGCATCAATAGTTACATTTTCTTTCTCAGAAATATGTTCATATTTTGTTATCTAAGCTCCATCTGAAAAATCTTTTAAATTTATCAATGAATCTCAGGGGATTATGGTCCATAAAATGACAATTTCAAAGTGTCCACTTTGAATATAAATATCAAAAAACCTGAAGTGCCAATAAAACCACAAATGCTTCTTTCTCAATTGTGGAGTTTTTTCATTGAGGTCTATTCAATTTCTGCAAGAGTACAGCTCCAATTCCAAAGTCACTAGCATCTATTCTAATTTAAATGGTTTGTTAAAGTTAGGTGCAGCTAATATAGGTTCATACATTAAAATTTCTTTTTAGCTTTCCATACCATTTTAATTTGTTTACGTAGCCAAATAGTCAAAGGCTTGGCTACTATACTAAAGTCCGTTACAAACATTCAATATAATTCACACATTCCCAAGAATCTCATTATCTCCTGTTTTGTTTTAGGGGTAGGAAGGTCAAGTATAGCTTCTACCTTTGCTGTTTTGGGTGATACCTGTCCTTCTTCCACTACATGCCTTAAGTATGATACTTTGGCTTTTACAAAGTCACTTTTTGTTAGATTTAACATCAACCCGGCTGACCATATATGTGTAAACAAGTTTTCTAACTGCTCTATATGGTCCTTCCATATAGCATTATGTACAATAATGTCATCTATGTAAACTACACAACTAGGCATTTTGACTACAACTTTATTCATTAATCGTTGAAGTATGGCTGGCATATTCTTAAATCCAAATGACATAACGCAACATTGGTCCAATCCATATTTCTTTAGCATGTGTTGTCAGTGTTACTTGCCAATATCCTGTTAACAAATCAATTTTAGGTAAGAATGATGCACTACCACCTATATCAATACAACTTTCTAGTCTGGTAATACATACAAATCCAAGTTTGTGGCTGCATTCAGTTTCCTATAGTCTACAAATAATTTAACTGAACCATCTGGTTTAGGAGCCAATACTGCTGGAGAACACCAATTACTCTGACTCGGTTCAATCAATTGATTCTCCAACATGTATTGAATTTTATTTTGTTACTTTGGCGTGTTTTTCTGGTATTAACCAATATGTGTTTTGTTTTAGTGAATTCAAATTGTAAATGTTCAGTATATGTGGTAAATCCAAATATATCTTTGCTAATTTGCTTGCATTTTCCCTGAGCAATCTTTGTTGATCTTCCTCCAGATATGAAAATACAGTGTCTAAATTCTATAAGATCACTGAATTTAAAGTAGAAAGTTCACTTTGGGAACTGTCTGGTTCTGTTTGGATCTCACCCTTCTTTCTTGTAGTTAAATGTAATAGAGAAGGATGCATAACATGCCTGTACGTTCCCATTGACTTCTCAACAATAGTACTGTTTGAACATGTTCACATGGCACGATCAGTTCTTTTTCCTACTACCAAGAGTATCAATTAAATATATTACCTGACTAACCCCTTTAATCACTTTGTAGGGATAACTGAATTTTGCCTTTAATGTACCAAAATTTCATCTCCTGGTTTAAAATTTCAGATTGTCATACATTTATCTGCCCACACCTTCAGCTTGTTTTGTGAAGTTTTAGATATACCTGTACAACTCTACATGCTCCTGTTAACCTTTTGAGAAATGTGGACACATACTCTAACATTGAAAATTCATTTTTGTGGTTTAACAATTTATCTGTAATCAATCCTAATGGTCTTATTTTATGGCCATAACTTGAATGCGCTGAAGCCTGTAGATTAATTTGGAGAATCTCTGGTTTTCAAATAAGAGAAAATCTAATCCTCATAACAATAAGCTTTGATCATGGTTTTGTGAGTTGGCACCTTGGGTCTGTGGATGGCACGCAGCCAATTTCAACTGTTTAATTCATAAACTACTGACGGTCTCTTGAAACATTTTGAAGTAAGGTTTGATCCATGATCAAACTGTAGTTCAATTGGTATGTCATAATAAGGACAAAGAACAAAGAAAATTTACAGCCCAGGAACAGGACCTTCAGCCCTCAAAGCCTGAGCCGATCCAAATCCGCCGTCTAAACCTATTGTTCAATTCCTAAGCACCTGTATCCCATTGCTCCCCATCTACTCATGCATCTGTCCTGATATACCTTGGATGAAGCTGAATTGAATTAGTGAATGAAAAACTGAGTCTGTTTTTGCATCACTTTAGTTTTGGTTGTTCCTGTAAGAATAGCCTTTGGAAATTAGGTAGGCATATCCACTGGGATAAATTAATTTCATGTTTTTGATTTGGGCAAGGGTATAACACAATCCATTAGTACGTTGATTGAATGGTTCCTCAAAAACCAGTATAAGAATCTAGGGTGCTGGTTTAACCACATGTTGAGGTTTACCTACAACTTAACAAGTATGACACTTTTACAGAGCTGCACCATTCTGTTATGCAGTATTGGCCGAGTAAAATACCAAAGTTTTTTGAAACCCTACATGTTTGCTGTGGGAATCTCATATGCTACTTAAAATATCTCCCTATAACAACTGGGCATTATCACTCCCTACTGTATAACAAACTATCTTTCATTTGCAGTTCTATGAAGAGGTCACTACTTCCTTATCAGCACATGGTTATTTTGATAATAGCACTTCGGAACTCCTCCGCTCTCTATCTCAGTATGAGATGACTGTGCCAATTATTTGTTTTTTGGTGCTGTAACTAGGTACATCATACCATATGCTCCATCTAGATTATCTTCAACTTTTAGAGAAGTTTCAACTGTTTTTTCAGTTATTGGTGTCACATCAAACTTCACTGATGGATTTTGTTTAACCACTGCCTTGGTTCCCATAAATGATACAAAGAACCTGTTCCTGTAACTGTTCCATTTTTTTGTACGTCCTTTGGATACTTTGTAATTATTGGAGAAGGTACTATCTGTAGTCCAGCCAAATCTCTTCCCAAAAGTAAATCTATCCCCTCAACAGGCCCCCCATTGGGAGACTGATGAGCATGGTTAGATCTCATGGAATACAGGGAGAACCTGCCATTTGGATACAAAACTGGCTCAAAGGTAGAAGTTAGAGGGTGGTGTTGGAGGGTTGTTTTTCAGACTGGAGGCCTGTGACCAGTGGAATGCCACAAGGATCGGTGCTGGGTCCACTACTTTTCATCATATATATTTAAATGATTTGGATGAGAGCACAAGAGGATAGTTAGTAAGTTTGCTGATGACACCAAAATTGGAGGTGTAGTAGACAGCGAAGGAGATTACCTCAGATTACAACAGGATCTTGACCAGATGGGCCAATGGGCTGAGAAATGGCAGATCGAGTTTGGTTTAGATAAATGTGAGGTGCTGCATTTTGGGAAAGCAGAGCTTAGCAGGACTTATACACTTAATGGTAAGGTCCTGGGGAGCGTTGCTGAACAAAGAGACCTTGGAGTGCAGGTTCATAGCTCCTTGAAAGTGGAGTCGCAGGTAGATAGGATAGTGAAGAAGGCATTTGGTATGCTTTCCTTTATTGATCCGAGTATTGAGTACAGGAGTTGGGAGGTCATGTTGCAGCTGTACAGGATATTGGTTAGGCCACTGTTGAAATATTGCAGGCAATTATGGTCTCCTTCCATCAGAAAGATGTTGTGAAACTTGAAAGGGTTCAGAAAAGATTTACAAGAATGTTGCCAGGGTCGGAGGATTTGAGCTGCAGGGAGAGATTGAATAGGCTTGGGCTGTTTTCCCTGGAGTGTCGGAGGCTGAGGGGTGACCTTATAGAGTTTTATAAAATCATGAGGGGCCTGGATAGGATAAATAGACAAAGTCTTTTCCTAGGGGTGGGGGGAGTCCAGAACTAGAGGGCATAGGTTTAGGGTGAGAGGGCAAATTAAGGGGCAACTTATTTACTCAGCGGGTGGTACGTATATGGAATGAACTGCCAGAGGAAGTGGTGGAGGCAAGTACAATTGCAACATTTAAAAGGCATCTGGGGATATAGGATTTGTAGGAAGGATTTGGAGGCATATGGGCCTGGTGCTGGCAGGTGGGACTAGGTTGGGTTGGGATATCTAGTCAGCATGGACGGGTTGGACCGAAGGGTCTGTTTCCGTGTTGTAAGTCTCTATGACTCTATAACAGGTAATGGTTTTACTACTCCAACAATTACCTCTCCTGATTACAAATCAGATTCTAGTTGTGCTTTATATAATAGAACCGGAATATATGATCCGCCAATCCAATTATACTTTAGCTTACATTGAACTCTCTGGAAAAAAAATCAATTCTTTCTTCGGTAAAACTATGTTGCCCCTGTACCTCTTAGTATGATAATGGGTTTGGCTACCTCACCTTAAGATAAAAGGCATTAAAAGATTGAGACCATAAAAAAATGGGAACAGGAGCAGGCCAATCGGCCCCTCAAGCCAGCTTTGCCATTCAATAGGATCACGGCTGATCTGATTTACCTCTTGACCTCATTGCTGCCCTTTCCCCATAACATTTGATTCCCCTACTAACAAAACTTATCTCAGGATTCTGCCCCCACAGATCTTGGCAAGACACACCAAAGACGCTCAACTCTCAGAGAAGAAATTTCTCCTTAATTTAGTTTTAATTGATGTCCCTTTATTCTGAGACAATGAATTCTGGTCACAGAATCTCCTATGAGGGGAAAGATCCATTCAGCGTTTATCCTGTCAAGCCCCTTAAGAATCTTATATTTCAATGAGATCACCTCTCATTCTTATCAACTCCAGTTAGTACAGCCCCAACATGTTTAATGTTTGGTCGTAAGACAATCTTTCCATTAGATTAGATTAGATTAGATTAGATTACTTACAGTGTGGAAACAGGCCCTTCGGCCCAACAAGTCCACACCGACCCACCGAAGCACAACCCACCCATACCCCTACATATACCCCTTACCTAACACTGCGGGCAATTTAACATGGCCAATTCACCTGACCCGCACATCTTTGGACTGTGGGAGGAAACCGGAGCACCCGGAAGAAACCCACACAGACACAGGGAGAATGTGCAAACTCCACACAGTCAGTCAGTCATACTGGGGATCATCCTAGTAAACCTTCTTTGAATAGCCTCCAATGAAATGATATACTTCCCTTAAATATTGGACCAAAATTGCTCACAGTACTCTAGATATAGTCTCACTAGCAGTCAGATTTCCCTACTCTTATACTCCAATCTCCCTGGAATAAGGGCCAACATTCTGTTAGCCTTGTTGATTACCTACTGCACCTTTCTGTGTTTTGCGCACAAGCACCTGATGTTCCTTTGTTTTGCAGCTTTCTGCAGTTTTTCTCCAGTTAAATAATATTTTACTTTTGTTCACCCTTTAAAAAATGACAACTTCACATTTTCCCACCTTATACTCAACTTGCCAACTTTTTGACCACCATTCCTTTTGACAAAAATTCTGCATACCTTTCATCTACCTGACAGCTTTTTTACAAATAACAGAATTTGCCTCCAGCCTTTTTGTTATAGTCAGAGCTACAACCTGGTCTCTGATATTGTCCTTTTGCATTCCTTTCTCTGACTCGTTTTAACAATGCCTAACAGCCTCATGAGTCTACCTCATAAGTTCCAACATTCCGAACACAACTTCCCACCTTATTACATTATAAACGCTTATGTTTCCAAACATCACCTCCTCCCTTAGCAATTTCCTCTTTAATCTGAGGAGTTGTTCTTGGGGTATTCCTTAGTGTTCATTCAGCACCCTGACTATCTGCCTTCCTTCCATTTCCTTATTTTTCTTAAAGTTCTTGTGGTGATGCAAATAAAGTTTTATGAATTAGTTCATAATTACCAGCCATTATAGCTGCTTGTCTTGCTATTGCTACCCTTTGGTCTTCTGTATGAGTTCTAATTATAGAAGGGAAGAAAGTTTTAAATCCTTTGAATAGAATAATTTCTTTGAGAGCATCATAAGTATTCTTAAAGTTTAATGCTCTTACCCACCTATCAAAATTATACTGTTTAACCCCCTCAAACAATGACTGGAAGTATATTAATAAAAGAAAATAAGAAAATTGGTTAGAATACTTCACATCATGAAAGCCACTTCTGTTTCACAGGTATAAATGTGGACTCCTTAGCTGTTTATTTCTGAAACATTTTTCAGGATCACCTCCTCGGTTCACCCAGACAAATGCAGTAATACTTTTAACTTAATGTTTTACTCTTTGAACTTCTGGAAGCTGGTCTAGCAGATTAGGTAGGGAGCTTTCATACCTTCATGTTGTCTCAGCAGCAGTCCAGACCATCTCTCAGAAAACATAGGTTAAAAAAACCCCTATAAATTCTGGTTCCACCTTGAGAGACTGATCGACTCTTCCTGAGGCCACCATTACCATTCAACAACTGCCATCCGTTTGAACAGTGTCTCTTCCAGATTTGCCAGAACCAATTCCCAAGTACTGACCTCATTAAAGACCAACTTCTAATATCTGTTTAAATACAACACTTTTCCTGGAGGTTTCTGTGTTTCTTAGAACCTTCTAAATTAAGGCACAATCGGTAATCTCCAGGACTGGCCTCACAAACAAGCAAATCTTGTTCAGTCTGTTCTTTTCCTTTTACCACCAGTTGTCCCAAAGCTCACAATTCAAAACTGATGAAAGATAAAAATAATGTGAAAATCAGTGAGGGTTCTACCACGCTGCAGACCTGGGCACTGCCCAGACATTTTCCAATTGTATTTCACATCCAGGGAATGGCAAGTGATGGTAGGGAACATAGTTCACGGTGGACACCAGTTGTACCTGGTCATCAGGTACCCTTCCTCAGATTCCCCAGTCCTCTTTAACCTCTCACTACCCTGACATCACATTTCTACTCATTTTCCCTCATGTAGAAAACCCACTACAATGAACTTTGCCTCCAACTGTCCTCCGTGCCATCTGAAACCAACATTTCACCTTAATGACTACCATCCAGGTCCTCTATACTCACCCTTTGGAGGTCACTGCCAATAATTCCTCTCCTTTGGCCTATCATGTCCTCCAATGATGTTTCACATACACTCCATACAATGTGAGCTTCCCCCATTACTGTCCTTCTCCCCACCTCTGCACATGATTTTGCTTCCCCCAGCCGGATCACCCCATGTCTTTTGACAATGATCCCCTCACTGCCCCTCCAGGCCCTCCTTGCACCAAACTCAATAATCTATGGATGGACCCCCAGGACTATACTCACCCAGATCTTTGACTGCCTTCATTAGCAGCCTCTAGACATGTCTGATCAAACCCCTAACCACTGCGTTAATAGCACCACACCTGACTGTGCCCATAACAGTGAGTGGTCCTCTCCCAATGAACTGAAAGCTAACTCTTACCCAGTTTCTCATGTGGCCATTTGGCTGAATAAATGTGCAATGTATTTGCCATGCAGGCAGGTGGCACATACTGTAGGTGTTAGATTGAGGCTTGGTGAGCCATTCAAAAACATAACATCCCTTCCTGGGCACATCAAACAATCTGTCTGTACCTGTGCAAACAAATACATCAGTACAGCACCACTGATAACCTTTGTGTATGGCTGAAGTACTGAAGTGCTACCAGGCATGGCATGGCATGGCACATCAAGGCATGGATACTGTGACCATGTGGTTTGGCATGAAGCGAGCAAGTGCCAAACAAGAGAGCAAGCAGCCTCGAGATGAGGCTTCAGGTGTAAACTGAGTATCTGTCCCTGCACACAATCTCCAAGTAGTAGCTTTTCAAGACTTGTGGCCAGTGCACCTTCACTGCAGGTCTGCATTCCTGAGCATCCTGCAAGTGAATCAGAGAAGGAACCATGATGGTCGTGAGGGGTTGACAAATGCCGATGGACTAGGGGTGTGCGTGGCTGGTGGCTGTGGATCTGTCCTGATGTTGTTTGGTGCTGAGCAACACAAAGACTCTTCACAGCCAACAGTGAGTCACCAGGTACCTGCTCTGACTTCCGTGTTGAGATTTCTCAACATCCGGGTTGTTCAAGCACATTTGCCGAGATAGGAAGCTGAGTATTATTGAGGCAAGTTGTGGTGTTAACAAAGTATTTAACTAGTTACAATTCCCTGTACTTGACAACTCTCCAAAGCGTAGTGGGAAACTCATCTCACTATTCAGCAAATGCAAAGAAGATGCAACAAGTCTCACTGGATGTTTCACCCAACTGTGCCACTAATCTCACTGTAGCCCACTTTGCTCAGGTCCCTGTAACATTCTGCCTGCTAGGCTTTTGATTAATTAGCTCTTAGGCCTTGCAGTTACATTTTGCAAATGTTATTACTCAGATGTTTAAAGCATTTAAATACAACTCCTGGGTCTGGTAGATTGATACAGAAGCTAATTCAATTACAATAATCAAGTGAATGCATCCATCAAAATAACAGAGCAAAGAAGAGTATGAAATCTTTAAGATTCCATATGTTAGTACTCAACTCAATGCAATTTCAAGATCTGTGCGTTGGTGTTAACGTAGACCTGAGACTTAGAACAGTACACTTTTGTTCAACATCTACACGTCTGCTGGATGTAAGCTGGCCCCCATTAGTTGTAGAGTGGGATGTGCATTTTCTTGTAAATGGCATAGGTACCACAGGAGACTCAGGAGCCTCTTACAACACTTCCTGCTTTAGCAGAGCTATATGATTGCAAGTGCTTGGAACATATATTCTTGTCTTTTTTAAAATAGCTAACATCTGTTTGAACCAACATAGAGGGGAACTGCATGTGAATGTATTATTATTTATTATTATTAATTTAGCATGAATGATTTACACATTTTATTGTTACTAGCTGGACTGAAGTACATTGTTAAAAGATTTATCTATGTTTTAAATGTTATGACTCAATATAAATACAGATACTGACATTTAAAACATTTTAGGTGCTACCTCAGAAGCTGAGAGGAGGAGAGACCAGAGTGAAAAAGTTATTATACCACTAAAGTTGGTACCAAGGGTGGTTAGCAGTTAATAAGAAATATAATAGATTTAAAAATCCTCAACTTTATTAATAGGTACATAAGAGAACAGGAGCATGGAAGTGATGCTGAACTTGTATGAGACCTCAGCTGGAGTATTGTGAACAGATTGGAGAGGGTGCAGGAGAATGTTTTTTAAAAATTCATTACTGACCATCCCTAATGCCCAGAGGTAGCCTGGATGCCCACATGTATACAGTCAAGATACCTCCCTGAAAGTTTCATGAAACATTTTGTGTTGGTCTCACTGTCAACGCCATCAGCTTCCAGGCACCCCATGCCCCCTTCCGACTTAGGGTGTTTCCAAATTTTCCTCCTTACCTCCTTGGCTTACTGTATTGCCATGCCCAGTGTAGCCATTCACGGCCCTCTCATTAAAGTTAGAGTGGCAGTGAGGCAAATCTCCCTGCCCTCCCAGAGTACCCTGTATTCTGTATCAGATCCCACCACGGAGGGCGGCACGGTGGCACAATGGTTAGCACTGCTGCCTCACAGCACCGGGAACCTGGGTTCAATTCCCGCCTCAGGCGACTGACTGTGTGGAGTTAGCACATTCTTCCCGTGTCTGCGTGGGTTTGCTCCGGTTTCCTCCCACAGTCCAAAGATGTGCGGGTCAGGTGAATTGGCCATGCTAAATTGCCCGTAGTGTTAGGTAAGGGGTATGGGTGGGTTGCGCTTCGGCAGGTCGGTGTGGACTTGTTGGGCCGAAGGGCCTGTTTCCACACTGTAAGTAATCTAATCTAATCTAATTATATTTGAAGTTGTTCCTGCCTTCACTTTCATTACACCCTCACCGTCATAGCATATTACATCCCATCCCCAACATTCCTCATTTTCTATGTCAGTGCATGGACTACCCTCTGATAAGCTCCCTAGATCATCACTGCTCACATACCCAGGACTGACCATAGCCCAGCCTTTGGGCAGACTTGTGTGTATAGCCCTGTCTATGACAGTCAAGCCCTCAGATAGAGGTCTCCACAGCTCCCTGAACAACTTACCTCTGATTCTCATACTGGCACAACTGGACCTGCATTCTGACCATTGCCCAATCCTAAGTCAGCAAGGACATGGATTCCCAGATCCTGCCTCCAATTGATCATGACCATCCTCTCGGACTGAGACTAAATAACAGCCTTGGTGGAATGCAATGGCATCCCTAATTGACCACAGACTTCCTTCATTCCTCTAAGGACTGCTTCCCTTTGACTTAGCCATTTGGTTGAAGCACTTGTAGTGTATTAGCCCCATTAGCTGCTGGCACATACTGAGAGTGTGCCATACAGTGCCGTACATCATCATGTCTACCCCATTCAAGCTTCAAAACTGCCATCCATGACAAACTGTCTGCACTGAACAAAAACAAGTTAGCCCAAATATGCTGAGAACCCGTCTGATCCCAGTTACGTGGCAACGTGCTAAAAGGCAAGGCAAGCCAGAGATGCTGAAATTGTCCAAGTAAGCACAAAGTGAGGGAGCATTTCTCACTTTGCTCAAGCACACAGAACATTCTGCATTGCATTTCTTCTGAATTCCTTTTTGGATTTCTTGACTACTATTTTGTATTGAAGGCCTTTAATTATTCTCTTCCTCACAAATGGAAACAATCTCTGCATCAAAGCTTTTTGTAATTTGAAGGACATTTCATCACTTACCCATCTTTTCTCCAGCAGAGAGATCCCCACCCGCTGGTAATCTATTTCCTTACCAGATGGATCAATTGCTTGCTTAGGAATGTGGATCTCAGGAGACTTCTCCCTCCCTTTCTTAAAACTTCTGATTAAGATCCAAAAACATATTGCAACTGTTACAGGAGAAACATGCAATGTTCCCAAATTGTCAATCCTGGCTTTCACAATTGAAGGATTCCCACAATATTCCCCATTCAATTTATGATTACATTCTGCATATTTACAATGGAAATTATTGTAGACCACAACTACTGTTGTAAGAGAACAATCCTTTACATTCTGTATTTTGCAGAAAGGTTGACCTTGAGATTGATCTTAAAATGCAGGATTCTTTTAAATCTAATTTTAAATCAAAAAACATTGTAGCCTACAATAAAACACTTATGTTTTATTCACAGCAGCCCTTTATATTTCATGTAAAAACATGGTTATTAATAAAAGGTAGGCCTACACCTTAAGAGAGGTGCCAAATATTTGATTGAAAAACATCCATGATTTCTGGGTTTTTTTCCCAAAGTTTCCATTCGTTTCTTTCATAGCAGCTCTTTAGTGTGATGGGATATAGTAATCATATCCCTCAGCAATTTAGGTACAGAACATCGAATTTTTCATCTAGTGAGAAGTATCAGATAAAACCTTTTGAAAATGACTGTGTTTCTGTTGGCTCTTGCCCAAGTGAATAATGTTTTCCATATTGAGTTTGTTAAAGGTTCTTTAAGTTTTCCTTGTACTTCTGTCACTGATATTTACCATAAATGGACTTGGAAAATGTTCCTTTTGAAGTAAATTTCTAAGCTGGTCCTTTGAAAATGCCACAATTGGCAGTGTTTAAAAGGGCACACCTGCCCATTTGCAGGTAGTGGTCAGGTTGGAAACCAGAACAGATACCACAAGTTTGCATTATAAAAGCCACATTTACAGCCAGTAAGAAAAAGTTAATTGATCCCAATATATCCTAATGCCTAACTTGTGTAGTAACCTCAAAGTGCTCTGACTTCTACTAAACCATCAAAACGTTTATTTTCATGCTATATTAACTTAAAAAAAGCTTTCTCTGATTAAAAAAATGATCACATTCCTCCCAAAGTTAATATTGACAAACCAGCTCACCATACATTCAGTGTTTGCATTTCTTTACATATGAGCACTAAATACACAATGGCCTATCATTAATATTTTTAGCAATAGGATCTCAAAAGTCATTCTTTTCTGCTGTCTGCCACCTTAATAGGTGTATCAACCATCTTCAGTGAAGCAGAACACAACTGGGAATAGCAAGATGGATATAGTACTGGCGCCTGAAGTACATAGCAAACACAATAAATCTAACATGTGTGGCATATAGTAGTTGCCTACAGTGACAAAGTTTACTGTCTCTTTTGTCATCATCTTGTTTAGACAGACTGACAGATCAAACATCGATTTTTGTGGGAAGCTCAATGAAAGCTTTTGGAGAACTTGCAATGGGACCTTTGTATTCAAAGACATCTAGCATACATCATCCCAGCAGACATGAGATTCTTTTGGTAGCTCTGTTATGTTGACTCAATAATTTTTTCCCCATTTGGCTTTGTTTAGTTGTGATTTAAGACAATGTCTTTGGACATCTGTTAGTATTGAGGAAACAAGTTGGCAAAGAATTCATTATGAAAAACATTTAAAAAAATAAGACTTATGTGACCCATGAAAATGGATCATAAAACACATTTGGAGAGAAATTGAAATCAAATATTGGACACTAGTAAAGCCAATGTCTATCACAGTTTTATGACTGCAAAAAGAACATTGGAACATTGGGAATTAAGTAAACTTTTTAGCTGCCCCAGTCTGCTCCACATTCACCAAACCATGACTGATCCGGTTCCTTATGAGGTGCTTGTGCCCAAACATCGATTCTCCTCATCCTCGGATACTGCCTCATCTGCTGTGCTTTTCCAGCACCACACTCACGACTCTGCTCACCAGCATCTACAGTCCTCACTTTCTCCTGGTCTGGTTCCAGCCACGGTTACACTTTCCTGCCTGATTTCATAACTCTTGACTCCCTTCGCGATCAAAACCTAAGTGAGCCTTGAACATATAAATGAACTAGTGTCCACTGCTACCTGGAGTAAAAACTTCCAATGATTGACAATCCTCTGAGAAAATCCTCTGTAACAAAGACAGAGAGTCCAAAAGGCGGTGCTGCCTATCTGGTGCCAAGGTTTAGGATTTCTCTTTTGGACTGGAGGTGAAGGATCCAGTTCTTATGTTCCACATAGATATCAATGACATATGTTGGACTAGGAAAGAGCTGGGGATTACAAGCACCTTGGGGCAATCTTAAAAAGCAGAACCATAACTTGTAATAAACACAATATTAGTAACTGAGCCGCATGCAAAATGGTGCAGGACAAAGAAGATGGGAGGGGTAGATGTGAGTTTCAGAGATTGGTGTGCGAGAAATGGGTTCAAATCATGGGGCACCGGTACCAGTACTGGAGAAGTAGAGCACAGTCCCATTGAGACAGGCTTCATTTGAACAATGCTAACATCAATGTCCTGGTGAATCAAGTGACTAGGATTATAGGTTGGTTTTAAAATAATTAATAGAGGGAAAGGTCAATTAAAGGGAAGTTTAAACAATCAAAAATAAATGAGAGCGAAGAGTTGCAGGGTAGAGAAGAGGCAAATAATCATTAAAATATGACAGGAGGGGGTAGAAAATATCCTCAGAAGAGTGCAGCAGAGATTAGAACCAGAGTAAGAAATAACATAAAAAGTCAAATATTAAGGCTCTTTATCTGAACATAGTTAAAAATCACACAATATTTTTAACTTTGTACACCCCAGTCCAACACTGGCATCTCCAAACCATATCTGAACATAGATATATTTGTAACATACAGAGGTGTTGAAGGCAAAAACAGAAATAAATGAATATAACTTGACAATTACAGTTACATTTGCAGGGTGACCAAGACTGGGAACTCTATATTCAAAAAAAGTATTTTATATCATGGACAAATTGACATAAAGGGAAAGGTGAAAAGTAGCACTGTTAATGAAGAGACGTCTCAGTGCATTGGTAAGTAGTGATATAGGTGAAATAGATCATAATGTGGAATCAGTTTGGCTGGAAATAAGGAAGAGCAAAAGATGAGGTCACAAGTGGGATATATTATATTATAAAACAGGCTCTAAAGAGTTGTCTCATGTTATGAAAGTGTGTAAATCAGGAAATACTTTGAGGTGGGTAGGAAGGTGGCATGGTGGATCAGTGGTTAGCACTGCTGCCTCACAGTGTGAGGGACTGTGGTTCAATTCCACTCTCAGATGACTGTCTGTGTGGAGTTTGCACATTCTCCTAGTGTCTGTGTGGGTTTCCTCTGGGTTCTCTGGTTTCCTCCTACACAGTCCAAATTAGGTGGATTGGCCATACTAAATTCCCCATACTGTTCAGGGATGTGTAGGTTAGATGCATTAGCCACAGGTAATATGAGGTTATAGGGATGGGAGTGGGGTTGGTTTGGACTGGTTGGGCCAAATGGCCTGCTTCCACACTGTAGGGATTCTATGTGAAACCAGACAGGCAATGATAATATGGAGACAAATTTGTTTAGTGCATCAAGGATTGCTCCTTAGAGCTGTACATTGTACAACTTACCCAGGAACAGGCTATATTATTAGGTAAATATACTGATCTATAATGAGGTACATAATTAATAAATGACTTCACAATTAAGGAAGTAGCAATCTTGATGTAGCAGAATTTCAAATTCAGTTTGAGGGAGAACAACTTGGATCTCAAACTAGTATGCTCAATGCAAATGAAGGACAATTACAGAGGTATGAAGACAGAGTTATTTAAAGCAAACTGGGAAACAGGTTTAGGGGAAGACCAACAGTGGCAGACATTTAAGCAGATAATTCATAACACTCAGCAAAACTTTATTCGTTAAATAAGAAAGACTCAATAAGAAGTATGAACTAACTAAGGTTAGGAAAGGTGATCAAAGAGAGTATCAAATCAAAAACCAAGGTATATACAGTGACTAAATCTAGTGGTAGGCCAAACAATTGTGATTGTATTTTTTTATACAAACAAGAGTTGATGATCTAAAAAGGTTGTTAAAAGGGATAAAGTTGATTATGAAATAACCTTTGCAAGAAATATAAAAACAAGCAAGCAGGTATATATAAAAAACATCAAGTGCTAAAGGGAGAAAAGATCCCATCACAATGAACAAGATACTTGACAAACCTAAAAGTATATCAGTCATTGGGACCTGCTTGTCTGCATCAAAGAAATGTCAATGAAAGCAACGGCAGAGATAACAGAGGCATTGGTCAAAACATTCCAGGATTCACTGGATTCTGGGTGAGTTCTAGTAGATAGAAAAACTACTTAATGAAATGTTCCAGTTCAAGAACGAAGGGACAGAGTCAAGATTAATATGTTTTTTTCTAGTTTGGAAAGATATAACTAGAGGAGCACCACAAACACCATTCTGGATGCCTCAAATAGTATATATTTTTGATTTGAAGGAGGGTGCTGTATAAAATATCTAAATTTGCTGCTTATACAAAATATAGTGAGAGAGCATGTTTTGATAAGAAGGACATGAGGAATCTGCAAAATTATATAGATATGTTGAGTGACTGGAAAAAATTTGGCAATTGGAGTTTAAATGTAGGAAGCGTGACAGGAAGAATCAAAAGGCAGACTATTATTTAGCTGGAGAGAGATTCCAGAAAGGGCCCTGAAATGCAAATGCAGATGCAGCAAACAATTAATGAGGAAAATGGAGTGTTAGTCTTCATTGTTAGGCAATTGTAATTTAAAAATAGGGAAGTCTTGTTTTTACTGTAGGTGGTTTTGGTGAGGAGACATGCAGTACTGTGTACAATTCTGGTCTATAAGATCACCTGTCATTCTTTTAAATTCCAATTAGTAAAGACAGAATTTGCACTTTCTTCATAAGATAACATTTCATATCTGGAATCAACCTCATGAACCTTTTCTGAACTGTCTACAAATGCAAGTATGCCTCTCTTTAAATAAAGCTAGACACAGTTCTTGAAGTTTGGTCTCATCCACACTCTGCATAGCTGTGGCAAGACTTTCCTACTTTTATAAACCAACCTCCTTGCAATAAAGGCCAACATTCCAGTCTTCCCAATTACTTACATGTTTAGGGGGTGGCTTGATGGTTCAATGGTTAATATGGCTGCCTCACAGTCCTAGAAACCCAGGTTTGATTCCACCCCTTGGGCAACTGTATGTGTGGAGTTTGTACATTCTCACGTGTCTGCCTTGGGGTCCCCCGGGTGCTCCGGTTTCCTCCCACAGTCCAACAGTATGCAGGTTAAGTGGATTAGCCATGCTAAATTGCCCATAGTGTCTAGGGATTTGTAGGTTAGGTGGATTAGCTATGGAAAATGTAGGGTTAAGGGAATAGGGTGGGGTGGTGGGTCTTTGTGGAATGCTCTTTGGAGAGTCAGGTGGACTTGATGGACTGAATGTCCTGTTTCCACACTGTACAGATTCTATGATTATCTTTTTTGTGATTCATATATAGGGACACACAAAGGTATTTGGGAATACAACATTTTACAATCTCTCCCTGTTTAAGTAATGTTCTGCTTTTCATTCTTCTTAGCAAATGGAAAACTTCACAATTCCCCAGATTACACTCTATCTGATCATCTTTTGCCCATTTACTTAACAAATCCATCTGTCCGCACAGTAACATCAGGCTGGATTTGAAATGGGATTTGTACATGGTACAGGCTTCATGACAATGGAGTCAGATGTACTACCCAGTTAATTGCAGGGAGGATGTAAATGGAGGTGTAACACCAAGGGAAGTGGGCCATATTCTGGCCTGAACTGGCAATCATTACTATGGCTATCATTTGTGCTTGGTGTTGAGAATAGAGAGAGATTGGGATTGCAACTTCTTTGTTGCTCAGCAGTTTTTTTTAACCTTTTTGTACTGTTTCCCACCCATCTTCTGCTCTTTATCATCCTCAGGGTTGAATAAAGGTGACAGACTGGCACATTGTCTATCCCACATAGAGTAATAGTTATTCATATTATGTTATGGTGGGATCTGGGAGTGGACATGTGTTGGAACTGGAATGCTCTCATAAATTAGCATTCTGCAATGAAGCTTTTTTTTTCATCATAGTATGTGCATTCTGAGTTGTGCCAATCTTTGGAATGGATAGTCCACTACACCCACTGAAAGCAGAGGATCAGGCAGGGTCATTCTTAGTTTATGGTAAAATCTACATGAGGTTATCAGGGCCCATATCCACAGCCTGCAGAAAGATTTTTTTTAGATTAGATTACTTACAGTGTGGAAACAGGCCCTTCGGCCCAACAAGTCTATACCGACCCGCCGAAGCGCAACCCACCCATACCCCTACATTTACCCCTTACCTAACACTACGGGCAATTTAGCATGGCCAATTCACCTGACCCGCACATCTTTGGACTGTGGGAGGAAACCGGAGCACCCGGAGGAAACCCACGCAGACACGGGGAGAACGTGCAAACTCCACACAGTCAGTCGCCTGAGTCGGGAATTGAACCCGGGTCACTGGTGCTGTGAGGCAGCAGTACTAACCACTGTGCTACCGTGCCGCCCTGGGAGAGCTTCAAATGGCAAGGCATGAATAGTGTTCAATATTCTTCTGGCATACACGGTGATGGAGAAAGTCATAACTGTGTTAAAGTTATGCATTGCTGTAAATGAACAAATACTTGTAAAGATAAGCAAGTAAAAGATGCTCAAACACTGCTTATACTGACAGTAACCTCAAGCAATGGATTTCTTGACATCTGCTAGAGTAACAATCTGTAAATCCTTCTGCTAATGTTGTGATAAATATTTGACAGATCCATTTTTGCTTTGATCTTAAAAACTGTCCTCAATTTTATTAAACTGTGTCCTCTTATTCTGGACCCACCTGTAAGAAGAAACATCTTTCCACGCCAACACTGAACAATGAAAGTTACTAAATGAAGTTGACAATCACTTTAAATTCCAATGGAAATAGGTCCAGGTTTTCCAAACTTTCCTCAAAGGCAAATCACCTATTCCAGATATAAATCTAGTAAACAGACCCCAATATATTTACATCCCTTCGTAGAAAAGGAGGCCAAAACATCACACAGTATTCGAGATGAGGTCTCACCAATAACCTGTAGAATTGAAGCACAACACTCATACTTTTATGTTCAGTTCCTCTTGTAATAAAAAATATTTGCCTTCTTAATTACTTGCTGTACCTGCATGCTAATCTCTTGAGGCTCATGTACTAGAACACTTAGATTGCTTTGCATCTCAGAATTCTGCAGTCAGTCATTCTCCATTATGCAATACTCTGATTTGTATTCTTCCTGTCAGAGTGAAAAATGTCTCTTTTTGCACATTATTCTTCATCTGTCAATTTTTTTTCTTCAATCATTCAACCTTTCTATATCTTATCTGCATCTTTGTGTCCTCCACAACATAATTTCCTGCAAATATTTGCATCAATTTAGCTACCATGCCTTCGCTCCCCTCAACTAAGCCATTGGCATAAATTATAAAAAACTGAGGTCCTAGCACAGATCCCTTGAGACTCTATTTGTCACATCCTGCCAATCACAAGAAAGTTATGCATACCGTTTTCTTTTTGCCAGCTAGCCTATCTTCTATCCATACTAAATGTGATTCTCGACACCATGAGCTCTTACTTTGCACAATAACCTTGTAAATTTCACCTTGTCAACCGTCTTCTGGAAATCTAAGTATGTCCACTGGCTCTACTTCATTGTTACTGCTTCAAAGAGCTCCAATAAATGGTTGAAACATGATTTGCCTTTCACACAATCATGCTGACTATTCTCAATTACTTTCGGTATTTCTTCCAAGTGCGCAGCATTACTCTCCGTAATGGTTGATGCTAACACTTTCCCACAACAAACACCAAGGTAACTAGTCAATAATGTCTATTTTCTGGCTAAGTTCCTTCTTGCATAAAATAGTTATATTGCCAATTTTCCATTAGTTATCATTATCCATGAGTAAAATGTTAGTCTTACAGCCACTCTTTTCTCCTTTCAAATGAAGCACAATTCAATCATATTGTGGTTACTATTACCTCGGGGTGCCTTTACTCTGAGATCATTAATTTAACCTCTCGCAGTACATAATACCAAATCTAAAATAACCTGCTCTTTGGTTCCAGAAAGTGCTGTTGTAATTATCTTTTGAACACATATGGTGAATTCTTCATCCAGGCTACCTTTGCCAATCTGATTAATCCAGTTTAAATGTAAATTAAAATCACCCATGATTATTACCATCTATTTAGCACGAGCATGCAATACTTACTCTTGCATATTTCACCCTACATTACTATTAGGTTGCCTGTGGACCATCCCTACTTGTGAATTATTTTCCTGATGATTCTTCATCTCTGTTCAAACTGATTCTACATTCTGATGTCTTGAACCAATGTAATCTCTAACTATTGCACCAACATCATCCTGCCACTTTTATCTCGCTTGTTATTCTGCTTGAATTCCCCTCAATGCTCAGGGCCCAATCTTGGTAATTATGCAGCCGCATCTGTGTAATATCCATGAGCCTTCCATCATCCAGACAAGCTGAAAGAACCTCAAGCCTGTTTGAGCATTGCAAAGACTGAGATGCTGCCATCTTGTTCCATTTACCTGCCTCACTTGCAGTCACACTCTCTTTTCCCTGAATAAGAGCTAAAGCAAAACAACCTAAGGGGTGTGAAACCCTCCAAATATAAATACCCAGGCAACTTATCCCCACCCTGGTATGTCAGTGTCTATTTTCAGCCTCCAGCTCAAAATCGGAGCTAAAGCTACTTGAACTGTAAACACTTAGTGCTGATGAGTCTGCCCTGGATTATACTTGTGTCCAGGAAAATTCATTAGCAGCAGCTGTGCTACATTGTAGGTAATGGGTTGGTGACAATTCGCCACAGCTGATTAGCCACTGCCGGTTCGCCACCAGCGTTTCTCCACTGGGGTCATTTGACCTCTGGAGACTGTTCGCCACCGGAAATATATATATGTACTGATTGTTTTCCCTCCTGCCTGTCCTTTCATACTTCTCAGTCCCCTTTATTTATACAACTACATAGTACATATTGATTTAAAAAAAGAGGCAAAATAAATATCATTTTATTGGTTTATACATAGAGTTACAAACACTTGCGGTGGCGAAGCATCCTCAGCGGTGAAAGGGTAGTGGCTAATCGCCGGCAGCGAATGGTCCCATCCCGGTAGGTAATGCCATCCTTAATGTGTCTTATTAGTGAACTACTTAAATAATTTATTCAATGATTTGTTTCTTTTTTGATATATAGTTTATTCAGCCTTCCACTTACCTTGACCACTTACCAGATACTCAAACAGTTTCATTCTTCCTCCGGAGTAGAGTAAGAACCAATTCCAAGCTGCAAGGACTCTCCCTCTGGGTGCTCCTTTCACTCACTCTAACTAATGCTGACTGCTTCCATGTTCTCCTCTTGCTCAATCTTCTAAGTGGCGCTGACTGACTTTTGGTCCTTCCTCTCTTTGCTCTTACAACTCATATGGATTGTTTATGGGCCCTCATCTTGCTTGGTCTTTTAACTAATCATGACTGCATTCACGTCCTCTTTCTGCTCATTCTTCTAACTGACTTCCTTCAGGCTCTCCCTTCACTCACAAATGTCCCAAAGGAGACTACTTAACATTGTGGGTTTTCTCCAGTTGAGGTAATGAGTGTCTCTTGCTGACTTTCCAGGTAGTGGGTGAGACTCCCACCATCTGGATAAAGTTTTGCCCATTGGAGCTGATGAAAATATCATGTTTGTGCAGAAAAGATTGAGTTCTGGCAGACTCAGAAATAATGATTTTCAAAAAGACCATTAATTTCTAAGAGTTACTAACATATCTATCTCCTTAGGAAGAAATTACCATAGCTACAATATTACTGCCTTTCTGATGGTGTGAAATTAAGACTTGCTTTACCGCCAATGAACTATAATGTGGACTCACACTTTTTCCTTGTCAATGTTTAGTTGCTATGGAGACCAGAGTTGAATGACTTCATTCATATTAAAAAAGGAAAATTTTTGATTTTCAAACTCTCTAAATGAGTCAGGACTTATTCAAACTCTTAAATCAAGTATCAGTCACATATGTTTGTTAGAAATATTTCTCAGGCTCCTACCATCACATAAGGTAATGGTTCTGAAAGGGCTAATGTTGGAGATGACATTAAGCTCCACCCAATCCAATGATTCATATATGCTTGGGTGGAAAAAGGTATAATAATGTAGGATCTTGCAGAGAGAAGACCTATTTCCTAGGCCTCTCCATGATTGTAGTAACAATGTCTCACTTACGAACTTAAACTGATTGCTATCATAAATAAAATAAAAATCACACAACACCAGGTTATAGTCCAACATGTTTAATTGGAAGCACACTAGTTTTCATCAGATGAAGGAGCGTCGCTCCGAAAGCTAGTGTGCTACCAATTAAACCTGTTGGACTATAACCTGGTGTTGTGTGATTTTTAAACTTTGTACACCCCAGTCCAACACCAGCATCTCCAAATCGTAAATAAAATACTTCTTGTTCAAGGCAAGACCATCTTTTCATGAAGACTCACTTGGTGGAAAACAACCGTAACCTTGAACTTACAGTAGTTGGCATCACATACATGCACCACTCACAAACAGCAGGCATTCCTAGTTATATGGGGAAAATTCAGGACTCATTTATAGCCTGAAATGAAATTCCAGTCCACTCCTTTTGATTGTTTCTGCTCTACGGATTGCCATTGTTACATAAAAATGAAATCAGCGCTTCAGAAAAAAATCTTTGGTTCAGTTTGTCAGCAGAAACCTCACATATCTTTGTTTCTATTTTAACGACATATAAGGCAATATTCCTAATGCCAAGGTGCAATCTGTGCATCATGATCTGACTAATTAAATAGCTAACAGCCAACCATGGCCAACTGTTATGGATGTCATCCAATGATTATTTGCAAATTGGCTTCAGGAACTTAACTCCCTTCCCATTTTCCACCCCGTCTTGCTCATTGTTGAGTATTTTGCTATGAGTACTCTTTCAATTTTGAAGGAACACGAAGTCCGTCAACAGCATACGGTTTAACTTATAATTCAAAGCGAACTAAGTCTGTTAAATCCAAATCAACTTTGAACTGGAAAGATTATGGTCTAGAAGTTAAATAATGGAGCTTTCTTTCTCTGGCAAATAACAGTGGGCACTGGAAAACTCAATGTAGTGAGCAGATTGCATAGAGTTTGCAGTAAAGAATGAGGCCACTCAGTCCAACTGGTTTGTGCAAGTGTTTGCAGCACACAAAAGTCTCCCACCATCTTATTTCATCTACCCTATGAAATCACTTCATTAGTTCAAAGACTGCTATTAGACATCCTCAAGCTTTGTCCACACTGAATTTGTGTTAGGAGAGTGCCACATATCAATTTGATTAGGCTGATCTGATGAAAATATTCCACATTTGCATAAAAAACATTCTTACCTAAATTCAGAAGAGTTCAGAAGAATAGAGATACTCATCCTAGCTTCATACTGAAACAGTCAGCTATTGCTTATCCTACTCTCAGCCTCCTGGATGTATTGTCAGACCTGTGCGAACATCATTGCATCAGCATTTGTCCCCTGTCTGACCTGCCCAACACCTTGTGGGACATGATTAGTGTACTCAGGACATTGATCATCTTCCATCCTGATGATGTGACCACCTTTACTTAGTCCTTTTTGATATCAGTTTTGTCATTACTGCTGGGTGCACACAAATATGAAGCAACATCACACACAAGATTTTTCTCTTATTTATTTCAGGAAATTTCTATTACAAGGTGCATGGTCTGTGCACATCAGTTTCATTTACATTTATCTACATTACTGAGATAAACTCTTTCATCCAACCATAGTTCTGCCAATGCATTCAAATGTAATTACAAATATCTGCCAATGCAAAGGACTTACAATTTGGCAATGAAAATGCATATAGTCAAGGTACAGATGTTGAGCCCTCTCATCACACAAACTCCAGATGCAAGACCCATGTGCCATTCCCAAATCATAGGCAGAATGATTTCACACATTTTTCTTTTACCTATTTTCTTTCACCATTCTTACACCCACGTACACCAGAACAATATGCAGCAACAGAAGGGAATACTTCATAGAATGCACATCTCTACTGTGGCATGCTAACTCAATGTTATGACAATTTGGCAGCTTGAGGCTTTTCCTTACATACTGTGATTGTGAAGCTGAAAAATAAATCCTTTTACAGATAGCTGCTAGCTTACTGAGGTGGCTTCAGGCCAATCTACATCTGCAAACCTGCTCTGAAAAATCTGCTCGTATTTGAAACAACTGTGACAAATTGCAATACAGTATAGCAGCTGAGGCATTCTAACATTCTGAAAGAAATCAACATTGAAATAAATCAAAACATTGTGAAAGAGAATGTTAATTTGCCATATCCTCCAATGCCAATGGATCCTTTAAAAGGATTCCAGATACTTGATCCCTATCATTGCCAATAACTGGGTCCATGCTCTGTGTACCAGATTTAATTATGATTTGGAGATGCCAGTGTTGGACTGGGGTGTACAAAGTGAAAATTCACCCAACACCGGGTTATAGTCCAACAGGTTTGTTTGGAAGCACTAGCTTTTAGAGCCCTGCTCCTTCATCGGGTGATTTAATTATAATCTGTTAGTTTTGAGACATCATCTGTAGACAAACAGAGATGAAAACATTACCTTCACCCATCTTCAGTGGCAAAGTTAACAAGTTCAGCTATTTTGAGCTTTTGCAGTACAATGAACAAATACAATGTCACATCAAATTGAAATTGAGGTATTACATACACCAATGTTAAAATTGTGATGCTTGGTGACATATCCATGCTGCTCTTTTTATTTCAAATGTATTTTTGTTTCTCTTCATAATTCCTTTACCCCCTCAGTAGGATTCTAAAAAATCATTGTACATTACTTGTAATGTTTAGATTAAATCCCTCAATTTCCTGCCCAGTATCTACCTTTACCCATTATAAAGGGTCTTCAAAATAAAAGTCAGTTTCAAGATAATTCATGGCATAAACATAAAAACATAGAAAATAGGATCATGAGATGGCTTTTCAATCCTTCTTTGCCATTCAATATATCAATACCACAGAGAGATGCTGTTCTATCTTAGGGTTTGAATGTCTCCCTAAGCTCAGGCTGCTTCTCATATACTTTCTTTGCTCCTTGTGGAGGAAACCCCTTAACACTTACACCTTCTACCTCCCAATGAACCACTTGAAGTCTTGTTCATACTTCTAAGCCACAAATCTGTATACTGTATAGATATAGCAGGAATGTTTTATAAAGTATACTTATTATATTAGCTGGATCACATGTGCTGTGTCCCTTATGGAAACCAGTTTGCTTGACATGAAGTCTCCATTTCCAGGGGTATACATTGCAGAATCATTGGTTCAAAAATATAAAATATGCAGAAACTAGTGAAATCAATTGATATCATTGTGATTTTTTCAGCTTTATTCCACATCTTCAGAAGTGAGTTGAACTTCTGATTGTAGAATTAAATCAACCAGACATCAGTCAGAGGAGCTATTTTTTTTCAGGAATACTAGTTCGATGTTCTCATATTTCTCTGCTTTGCCATACTAAATGTTTTCTTGAATTCTGTGATCTCGAAAAGATGAGGACTGTTGCATTCTGTGTTGCTTGCAATGTTTCTCTGTCATTATAGGCAATGCATTTTATTCTGTTGTCCATTGATCCTTTCCTTGGCTAACCATGAATAATCCTACAATCAAACTTGCTACAGAGAGGACATAAATGGGTGCTCCTACGCAATAAATCCTTTATTGTTAATGGTATTGTTAGAAATATCATGAATAAAACTGTAGTTTGAGTATAATATTTCCTTAATAAAAGTTTAAGCCAAAACAAAACTGTTGCCTGAAGTAGGTTTTGTGTATTCCCATGTCTGGCTTCATTGCTTCTTTCAAGCTAAATAATTGCAGGTGAGTTTCATCCCAGTTCATCAAACATCCAGAAATGTATAAAGTAAACAGAAGATACAGATTTGAGTGACTGGTTTCAGCTTTGGTGAGATATTAAGTTCAGTTCAGCCTATGTCTTGGTCATTGATAGTTTCATGAACTTTGGCAAAAGTGTGGACTGCAGATGCTGGAAATCAGAGCCTAGATTAGAGTGGTTCTGGAAAAGCATAGCAGGTCAGGCAGCATCCGAGGGGCAGGAAAATCGGTCAAGAATGAAGACAGGGAGCCTCCAGGGTGGGAGCGGGTTGGGGCTGAGGAGAAGGTAGCAAATAGTACAATAGGTGGATGGGGTGGGAATGAAGGTGATAGGTCAGAGAGGAGGGTAGAGTGGATAGGTGGGAAGGAAGATTGGCAGATATGACAGGTCATGAGGATGATGCTGAGCTGGAAGGTTGGAACCGGGGTAAGATGGGTGGAGGGGAAATGAGGAAACTGGTGAAGTCCACACTGATGCCTTGGGGTTAAAGTGTTCAGAGGCGGAAGATGAGGCGTCCTTCCTCCAAGCATCGGGTGGTGAGGAGTGGCATTGGAGGAGGCGCAGAATCTGCATGTCCTCGGCAGAGTGGGAGGGGGAGCTGAAATGTTGGGCCACAAGGCTGTGGGGTTGATTGGTATGGGCATCTCGGAGAAGTTCCTGAAAGCATCTGCAAGAAGTCATCCAGTCTCCCCAATGTAGAGGAGACCACATCGGGAGCAATGGATACAATAAGTGACATTGGTGGATGTGCAGGTGAAGCTTTGATGGATGTGGAATGCTCTTTTGGGACCTTGGATGGAGGTGAGGGGGCTGCTGTGGGTGCAGGTTTTGCAATTTCTGCAGTAGCAGAGGAAGGTGCCAGAAGGGGAGGGTGGGTTGTTGGGTGGCATGGACCTGACCAGGTAGTCACAGAAGTCTTTGCGGAAAGTGGAAAGGGGTGGGGAGGGAAATATATCCCTGGTGATGGGGTCAGTTTGGAGGTGGTGGAAATGTCGGCAGATGATGAGGTTTATACGAAGGTTGGTCGGGTGGAAAGTGAGGACTGGGGGATTCTCTGTTCTTGTTACGGTTGGAGGGGTGGAGTTTGAGGGCAGAGGTGTGGGATGTACTCTTAGCTACCTTCTCCCCAGCCCCACCTCCCTCTCATTTTCTTTCCACCCTAGAGGCTCCCTGCCTTCTTTCCTGATGAAGAGCTTTTACCCTAACTATCAATTTTCCTGCTTCTCGGATGCTGCCATACCTGCTGTGCTTTTCCAGCTCTAATCTCAGCCCTCATTTCATGAACTTTATCAACTTGTAGTCAGGTATTACTGTTGTCAGTGATTGTCCCTACTTAAAATCAGTTTAATCCATAAAATGTTCCAGGTATTAATAAAAAATAATGGATGTCAAACATGATAGTGGTAAAAATGCACTATCATAACAAATTGCCTACAGTGCACTAAAAGAGAGGGAGGATACCAGAATCTAACCACAACAATGTACTGTCAGAATTTCACAGGTTTCTTTTATTACATGCTGGCAATTACTTCAATAACCTTGAAACATCTGAAACACTCTTGAAACATCTGTCAGGCTAATTACATGTACCATAAACCATCTCAGCACATAGACAGGATTGAAGACTTATGTAGGCCCATTTTCAATCTCACAATGACAAATGCATTTCCAGTGTATGCTGAAGACACAAGGTTTGCTTGAAATTGGGCTTTGAGTCAACATTGCTGGTGCACTGTGCATGTCTGTGTCTCCCCCAGAGACAACTTGCTTTGTGTCAATACTTCCAAAATAGCCTTGTTTTTTGACAACAGTGGCCCTTATGAGAGTGGGTAGGTAGAGAAAAAGAGGATCAGGTTGTAAGCTTGCTCACTGAGCTGGTAGATTTGTTCTCACACGTTTCATCATCATGCTATGCAGCATCATCAGTGAGCCTCCAATGAAGCGCTGGTGTTCTGTTTGCTATTCTGTAGTGGTAGGTGGTATCACTTCCGGTTCTTTTTCTGAGAGGTTGGTAAATCGATATGTTTGTTAATGGAGTACCAATTTGAATGCCAGGTCTCTAGGAATTCCCCTGCATGTCTTCATTTAGCCTATCCCAGGATGGATGGATTGTCCCAGTTGAACTGGTGTCCTTCGTCATCTGTGTGTATGGATACTAGTGATAATTGGTCATTTCTTTGGTGACTAGTTGGTGCTCATGTATCCCAGTGGCTAGTTTCCTGCCAGTCTGTCCAATGCAATGTTTGAGGGACACCAGTTCGACTGAGACAATACATCCATCCAGGGACAGGCTAAACAAAGACATGCAGGGGAATTCCTAGAGGCCTGGCATTCAAACCAGAACTCCATTAACAAACATATCGATTTGGACCCCATTTACCAACCTCTAAGAGAAAAGAGACAGAAGTGGTACCAGCCACCACAACAGACCAAGACACATCAATAGCAAACAGGAAAGAACACCAGTGCTTCATCGGAGGCTCACTGATGATGTTACCTAGCATTGTAACAAAACTTCTGAGAACATATTTATCAGCCCAGTGAGCAAACTTACAACCTGAGCTACAGATCTTCTCCAAAATCACAATAGGAAGGTGCCTACCATAGACTAAAAGTAGAATTCATGAACTGTTTCCAAGCCTGGATGACTGCTCTTGTTGCTTCCATCTTCACAAGATAATTAAAATAAATGCCACTAGCCCCTGATTAGACTGATGAAAATCCTGACTACAGCAGACTCAACAATTCAATGTTGCCCAGTTTCTGATACAGGAAAGAAATAGTTGTTCAGAAGCTATTGGATATCGAACCAATTGGAGGTCTCCACGGACCATGGTTCAGTAAAAATGATCCTTCTTGTCTGTGTTTTTTGCCTGCAAAATAAACACAATAAGATCCAATCTCTCCTCATGGTAAATGTATCATTATTGCTAAAGTAGTTGTTGCCAATAGAAGTTAAGATTTCCCAAATATTTTAGGAACAGTGACTATGCCTCAAATATTTTGTTCTCTGATAGTCAAGTTTCACATATTCTAGGAGACATTTTATTTGCCCTCAAACATACCTCTGCATAGGCTTTCTTGCACAGTGCTTATTCTACTATTTAATGTCTGAACACAAATCCTGTCTACTTATCTGTCCTCCTTTGAATCCAATTGGCTTTCCTCCAATTTGCTGGAGTTGTGCAGCTAGAGATGAGTTTCTGAATTTATATTCAAGTTCAATAAGCCAAATACTTTGATTCTTCTTTATTTTTCATGTCCTTAAATTTGACATAAACCATTAGATGTCAATGTTCAAGTTGAGTTCATTAGGAATGTGTTTCAGTCATACCTACACCCAGATTCAAAGAAAATTAACATGTGGTGCATGGGTAGTTTTATATTGTGCAATCAATAGCAAACAACCTCACTTCTGATTGTACAATTGAGGGAACGTCAATGATGAAGCGACTGAAAATGGTTGGGTCTTGGACACGACTGATGAAGCCCTGCAGAGCTGTCTTGGGGTGAAGACGATAAACCAGTAACCCCAACAACCTTCCTAGCGTGGAGAAATTTCAGTTCCTCAGATGCTGAAACAATTCATACCAAAATGTAGCTAGACCTGGACATAGAAAATAAAATAGAAAAATACAGTGCAGTACAGGCCCTTTGGCCCTCGATGTTGCGTCGATCCAAGCCCACCTAACCTACACTAGCCCACTATCCTCCATATGTCTATCCAATGCCCGTTTAAATGCCCATAAAATGTTCACCACTGCTACTGTCAGGGCATTCCATGAACTCACAATTCGCTGAGTAAAGAATCTACCCCTAACATCTGTCCTATACCTACCTCCCCTTAATTTAAAGCTGACTCCATACGTGGAAAAAGGTTCTCATGGTCAACCCTATCTAAACCCCAAATCATCTTGTACACTTCTATCAAGTCACCCCTAAACCTTCTTTTCTCCAATGAAAACAGCCCCAAGTGCCTCAGCCTTTCCTCATATGATCTTCCTACCATACCAGGCAATATCCTGGTAAACCTCCTCTGCACCCGTTCCAATGCCTCCACATGCTTCCTATAGTATGGCGACCAAAACTGGGCACAATACTCCAGATGCAGCCGCACCAGAGACTTATACAACTGCAACATGACCTCAGGACTCCGGAACTCAATTGCTCTACCAATAAAAGCCAGTACGCCATATGCGTTCTTCACAGCACTATTTACCGGGATGGCAACTTTCAGAGATCTGTGTACATGGACACCAAGATCCTTCTGCACATCCACTCTACCAAGTATCTGACCGTTAGCCCAGTACTCCATCTTCTTGTTACTCTTACCAAAATGAATCACTTCACACTTACCTACATTGAACTCCATTTGCCACCTTTCTGCCCAGCTCTGCAGCTTATCTATATCCCGCTGTAACCTGCCATATCCTTCCTCACTGTCAACAACTCTACCGACTTTCGTATCATCCGCAAACTTGCTCACCCAACCTTCTAGCCCCTCCTCCAGGTCATTTATAAAAATGACAAACAGCAATGGTCCCAAAACAGATCCTTGTGGAACACTGCTAGTAACTGCACTCCAAGATAAACCTTTACCATCAACTACTACCCTCTGTCTTCGTCCAGCCAGCCAATTCCTAATCCAAACCTCCAATTCACCCTCAATGCCATACCTCCATATTTTTTGCACTAGCCTACCATGGGGAACCTTATCAAACGCCTTACTAAAATCCACATACACCACATCTACTGCTTTACCCTCGTCCACCTCCTTAGTCACCTTCTCAAAGAATTCGATAAGGTTTGTGAGGCACGACCTGCCCTTCACAAAACCATGCTGACTATTCTTGATCACATTATTCCTCTCCAGATGTTCATAAATCCTATCCCTTATAATTCTCTCTAAGACTTTGCCCACAACAGAAGTGAGACTCACCGGCCAATAGTTACTAGGGTTATCCCTACTCCCCTTCTTGAACAAGGGAACCACATTTGCTATCCTTCAGTCTTCTGGCACTGTTCCTGTAGACAACAAGGACATAAAAATCAAGGCCAATGGCTCTGCAATCTCCTCCCTTGCTTCCCAGAGAATCCTGGGATAAATACCATCAGGCCCAGGGGACTTATCTATTTTTACCCTTTCCAGAATTTCCAACACCTCTTCCCTACATACCTCAAAGCCATCCATTCTAATTAATTGTGACTCAATATTCACATCGGCAACAATGTCCTGTTCCTGAGTGAATACTGATGAAAAGTATTCATTCAGTGTCTCTCCAATCTCTTCAGCCTCCACACACAACATCCCACTACTATCCTTGACTGGACCTATTCCTACCCTAGTCATTCTTTTATTCCTGACATACCTATAGAAAGCCTTTGGGTTTTCCCTAATCCTACCAACCAAGGACTTTTCATGTCCCCTCCTTGCTGCTCTTAGCTCTCTCTTTAGATCCTTCCCGGCTACCTTATAACTCTCAATCACCCCAATTGAACCTTCACGCCTCATCTTTACATAGGCCACCCTCTTCCCTTTAACAAGGGATTCCAATTCCTTATTAAACCATGGCTCCCTCACACAACCCTTTCTTCCCTGCCTGACAGGTACATACTTATCAAGGACACTCAATAGTTGCTCCTTGAACAATCTCCACGTATCGATTGCACCCTTCCCTTGAAGCCTACTTTTCCAAGCCACACATCCTAAGTCATCCCTCACCACATCATAATTTCCCTGCCCCCAGCTATAACTCTTGCCCTGCAGTGCACACTTATCCCTCTCCATCACTAGAGTAAAAGTCACCGAATTGTGGTCACTGTCCCCAAAGTGCTCACCTACCTCCAAACCTAACACCTGGCCTGGTTCGTTACCCAGAACCAAATCCAGTATGGCTAGGTTTGGGCTGACAAGCACCATTCACACCATATAAGTGCCATGTAATGACCAGCTCCAACAAGAGAAACTTTAATCGTTACTCCGATAACAGTCAATGACATTACCATAACTAAATTCACTCACTATCACAATTCAGGGGATTACCATTAATCTGAAATCGAACTGGACTAGCCATATAAATAGTGTGGGAATGAATATGAATCCTACAGTAAGTAGCTCACCATCTGACTCCTCAGAGCCTGTCCACCATCTACAAGGTATATGTCAGGAGTGTGAAGCAATATTCCCCAGTTGTCTGGATGAGTGCAACTCCAACAACATTCAAGAATAAGAGAATCCCTACAGTGTGGAAGCCCATTGAGTCCACATCTTCCTTCCAAACAGCATCCTACCCAGACCTACACCCTCCTTGTAACCCTGCATTTCCTATGGCTAATCCACCTAGCCTGGACACTATGGGACAATTTAGCATGGCCTGAACATCTTTAGAATGTGGGAGGAAACCGGTGAACCTGGAAGATACCTATGCATACTCTGGGAGAATGTCTGTGTGGAGCTTGCACCCAAGGCTGGAATTGAATCTGGGTCCCTGGTGCTGTGAGGCAGCAGTGCTAATCACTGAGCCACGATGCTGCCCTGCTTGACATCTAAAGCAGCCCACTTGATTAACAAATATTCCTCCCTCCACCAGCAATGCACACTATCGAAAGATGCACTGAGAAATTTAACACTTTTCCAAACGCGTAACCACAACCATTGAGAAGTACAAGGGCAGATGATGCATGGGAACACCACTGCCAACAAGTTCTCCTCTTAGCCCCTCACCATCCTGACTTGGAAATACAGGGGAACCTTGATTATCCAAACAACATTCTATGTTGAGTTAAATGTTTGTTAGGTAGGGGTATTATTATTTAAAATGCTATACAGAGGAACCTTGATTATCCGAATACCAATTATCCCAAAATCGGATTATCCGAAGGAGATCTTGAGGTCCCGATAGAAACATTACATCAAAGACGTGTTTCCAACAGTGATTGCATATTTTGTTTACAGTGATTAAACAGGCACCGTTCCCAAATGACTGCCCTGCTTGATATCTAGAGCAGCCCAATCCAAGATGAGCGGGCACTATTTCGTTCGGATCATCAATTATTCAGCTAATTGATTAAATGCCTTTCCTCTGGGGCTCAGAGTTTTTAAAGTCTGCTCGCCATTCAGGAGACTGCACCAGCACACAGTGCGCGAGACCACGCCCCCAACACCGCATCCCGTAGGACCTCCAACCCGGTCCAACACTGCCCCTGGCCAACCCCAACCCCCACCCAGCAACCCCGTCCAACACCTTTAGGAAATATGTGAAGTACCTTGAGACAGTGCATAAAGTATTTACCAAATCACTTCCAGTGATTACATGTTTTACTTAGAAAGTCTGGGGCTTGTATATTTGGAACAAAACTGATTGAGGAGGAGTTTGGCAGAGTTGTACAGAATTATTTTAGGCACGTAGACAGAGAAAACACTTTTCCATTAGCCTATGAAGAACCAGGGAATAAGTATTTAAGGCTTTGGCAATAGATACAAAGGGAATGGGATGAAGAACATTTTTCTTGTGGTAGTGATCTGGAACTTGCTGTCTACTAGGCATTTTCTTTGTATTCTTCCATTGGGTGCAAGCATCACTAGTGAAGCCAACGTTTGTTGCCAATTGCTCCTCACCCTTGAACTGATTGGCGTATTAGGGAATTTCCAAGTGCAGGTAATAGTCAACCACATTGCTGTGGATCTGGAAGCACGTGTAGGCTAGACGAATGCAAGGATGACAGGTTTCCTTCCCTAAAAGAATATTAATGGCTAGATGTTTTTCTTTTAAAAACATTCAACAATGGCTCCACAATCATCATCACCGACACTGTATCAATTTCAAATTCTATTAATTAGATTTAAGTTCCACTGGCTGTTATCATGAAATTTAAACATGTGCACTCAGAGTATTAGCATGGGTTAATTGATTAGACTGCATCTGCTGACAACTTCATGCATGTGCAGTAGCAACAAAATTTCTTTATTAAATTTAACTTAAGTGTTCAAAATCGTTTTACATTGTGAATGCATGTGCAGAGAATGGACAAAAGGACAGTGGTGAGCATGCAGAGTCAGAATTTGTCATTATACCATTGTTTTAGCAGACACTTTATGTAGATTATGAGTCTGGTGACATTGCACTACAACCCTGTTTTCTCAGTGGAACTAATCAAATGATTTCCAAATTGGATGGCACCTTGAAGGAAAGTAACCTACAGAAATTGAGTAGGAGAGTAGGATTGACTGGATTACTCTGCCAGTATGAACATGATGGGTCCTTTCTTCTTGATTCTAAATTAATCTGTGTCCTAGAGTTTTGCTTCCAGGTCACATGGCACAGATCAAGAAATTTCATGGATGACCAGACTCCCTTTCAGGTGTTCATTCCGGGAGCACTGGGGCAGTGGAAGATGGGCGCGGGATGGATTTGGACCTGCCATCCCAAGCATGAATCAGAGATGATCACAAGGACCATGGGATGCCAAGGTGTGTGCTTGAAACATCCACCTCAATTTGCTGAGATTTCATCCAGGTTGTTTGCTTATGTTTTGGGCTCTTAAGCTCTCATCCCAGTCTCAACCATCCATCTCATACCAACACATGCCCCCTGTCTACTCCCATGGTTCTCTATCAATTTAGCGCCAATGCATATCATCTGATGCCCAAGGGCACATCCCTACTAAGTTTCCTTTGTCCTTACACCCATCTTGGAAATTTATCCTGTATCAACCATGGGCAAACTCCAGTAACATGTTAAGATGACAGTCCAATCAATACATTTATATATAACTGGAATATCAATTCAGAGGCTTATGCTAACACTGTGATATGGATTCAAATCCTATGATCGCAGTTGGGGTTGAATTTAAATTTGATTGATAAAACTGGAATTTGTTCCAATCAACACCCCCATCATCACATGAAAGAATCCATTAGCAAATTGTATTAATAATGCCACATCGAAGAGAGCTAATCCTTTCACAACCTCAGTTTTTGATTGACCTATGAACATACAACCATGTATAGTGAGAATGATTGGTTGTGGGAAGCAGTTGAGTATTATTAATGTTTTAACTCAACGCTGAATTCAAATAGCCCTGCAACCTTTATATTTCTCACTTATGCAAATCACAGGCCACTCCCATTCATCAAAATGTCTGTCTTTTGGAGAGGTAAGGATTGGGTGAGGCACTGGATATTAGAATTTTACCCAAAATTTTGAAAGGGGTAGTGTAGGAGGGTGTTGTCTTGAAGGGCCATGAGCAAGAAAGATGTTGATTTTACCCGGTATGGTTTCCTCCCATCACATTGATATAGATCTTTAGCCTATCAATGGAACTTAGCAGATCTTCAGCAAGTCTCTGTTCCCGGTGGTGCTGCTGGGGCTCAGGAGCAGTCAGCTCTGATTGGTCAGATCTTTGACAGGCAAGCTGCCAAACAGTAACTCTGGCAGATGTTTAATTGGGTGTTGGCTGTACAATTGGGGGTCAAGTCCTGCCAACTGCCATATGTGCCATCTGCCTCAATGGCAAAACTGTCCATGACCTCAGATGCTACCCAATCTGCTGGGCATTTTCAGCATTATTCCAGTTTTTTAAAAAAACTCTTATTAATAAGTTGTCCTGTTTACTCATTTACCCTCATGGAAGTTGTTAGCAAATTATTTCACTTGCTTCTTTACTTGATGAATAACTGAAAATTTGAACAACTCAGGATCCTTAGGGTCAAGTTCTCTTCATGAAAACTGAAATTTTTTTTTACCCCCAAAACAAATTGCAGGAATGCAGGACTTTGCAATGTTTCTAAGATGGACTATTTAGCTACTGCGTCATTAATTACAGAACAAAACAAACTTTCTCCTGTTTCTCATTATAAAAGGAATTTTATCTTGCTGGTATATTCATGCCATGGATAATCTATACTTGGTTTATAAAACTTTTGTTCCTTTACTGTTTATTTGCTATTATACTGAAGAGGGAACTTTTTTAAAAAAAAAATCATAACTTGTGTGTGTCTGCATGTGGTTGCTTTTGACACAAGAAACTGTTTCCTCAGCACTTAATTTTGGGACTTGAACACAGAACCTCGTGACTTAGAAATGAATGTGTCATTGCCTGTGCCACAGCTGAAAGCCGTATACTGTAGTTCCACCTCAAAATTAACATTGGAAAGCATTGCAATGATAAGAGATAAACCGTTAAAATAAATCCAAAGTTTCTCATATTGCAATAAAGTTTAGTGAGTTGGCTACTGGAATTCAGTTCTCCTCACCCTTACTCTGTAAACTGATTTAGCTGACTAATTTCAAGCTATTTATGGTAAATTGTTTCCTTTGTATCAATCATAGTTTCTCAAACAGAAAAGCAGCACATAAAACTTTCTGATCAAATATATAAGCTGATAGTCTGAAAATAGACCATCTGAAATTGAAAGGAGTTTTGAAACATTTAGTCTTCTTAGGTCACTCCCATCACATTTTTAATTAAAGAAAGTCAATGATGCAATAAGGAAAATACAAAATGTAACACAAATTACTAATCAATTTTCTTGACTTTTAAAAACTAATTAGATGATGTGAATGGACAAGAAAACTGTACACAAATGTAACACTATTTCCGCAAATACTTTAGGTGTGAATTATTTGTGAGGTGCTGAGGGTGCTGTCTTAAGTTAGATAGTGTTTAGAACAAAACATTGCCTTTGTAAAGGAGTTGAAACTTGTACTAAGAATGGCCATAGCAGACCACTTTAAACGATTGAGTACTGCTTTATATGTTAATACCCATTAAGAACCAAGTGAACTGCATTTTGATGGTTAGAACATGACCGAATCCTGTTTCTTAACATTAACCCAGCTGACTAAAGGTAAACTAGTCATTGCTTAGGATTTTGAGTTAGTTAACAGGTTTCTTTTGCCTGCTTATTTGTTGTTGCAGAGTTGAAAAAAAAACCTTAGCCAAATTTCAGAAGAATTTGAGAGACATTTTATGAAGACTTCACTGTTACTTAGTAAACATTTATTCTGGGAATACTCTGGTGACTTTACCTGAAAAGGATAAATGCTGTGCTTTTCTGTTTTAATAAAGAACATCAGAAATAGGAGTAGGAGAAGGCCATTCAGCCTTCTGAACATGCTCCGCCATTTAATGTGATCATGGTTGATCTACCCCTACTCGACATCACAACACTATCTCCTTGTGGCTTAATACCTTTAGAATCCAATGATCTATTATTTTATATATACTCAAAGACAGAGCATCCACAGCACTGTAGGGTAGAAAATTTCCCAACCCTTGGAGTCAAGAAAAATGTTCTTATTTTGTTCCTAATGGTACCTGATAGGAATTATGCAGAGAAAGGGTATGTATAATTATTAACATCTTGCTCAGGTTCCTCCTGGCTCACAGGAGAAATGAGGAGAAGAGATAAGACCAGTCGAAGAACCAACACTGCTACAGGATTAAAGTGACAAAAGGATAAGGTTGACTCTTTCCTCGCTGTGGAATTTAGGATGCATTTACTTCTCTAGATTTTCACCTCCAATAGTTAAGTCAAATACCTGTGTACTCTCTCACCTGATTGTTGAGTCAATATTCCTGTCTATCAACCTGCACATTCCCTACCTTCAAAAAGTGTGTGAATGGAGCCCACATATACAACTAAAAATTGTGTCTCATTAGCTTCTGAATGTGAAACATATGGGTATCTGTTTAGTTCAACCATTCAAAATTAAATGACAATAATGGGTAATTAGGACCTAAATAAAACCATGGCATATAAAATGGCATGTCTTATTATTATAGTATCCATTTAGCAGCAGTTCTAAGGTTTTTTTTCACCAAAATAAGCCATATATTATCTTAAAATGACTAAATAACTTAGAAACACATGAAAGGATGGATGAAAAGTTAGCAATAAGTTCATTATTGTTAAATGGTCTGATCTCAGACTGACAATTGCCAAGAATGCTAATTTTTAAGGAAGTGAAAAAACATTTTAAAAACATATTGACACTTTCAAGTAAAGAAAATGTATAAGACCTTCCTTCCTTGCTTCCTATGGAACCTAAAAGTTTCAGTTTTATGCTAATTATCCAAGAAGTATCATTAGTGTTGGAGATATTAAAGGTTAGTTTGCCTGGTCTTATCATTTCTCCTGTGTGCCAGGAGGAACCTGAGCAAGATGTTAATAATTATACCTACCCTTTCTCCTGGTGATTCCTACAAAGTACTATTAGGTTACTAATAGACAATAGATGCAGGAGTAGGCCACTCTGCCCTTCGAGCCTGCACCACCATTCAATATGATCATGGCTGATTATCCTTAATCAGTATCCTGTTCCTGCCTTATCTCCATCAAGTAACCTCCTCTCTTCCACCATTATGTCCCACTCTTATTAGGAACACAGGTCTGTATATTACTGGAAACACAATTCCACTTTATCTCTGATATTCTTTGAGAGAACTTTGCCAAACATTTAGCCCTCAATGTTTTTTTTTAAGATTACTTACAGTGTGGAAACAGGCCCTTCGGCCCAACAAGTCCACACCGACCCACCGAAGCGCAACCCACCCATACCCCTACATTTACCCCTTACCTAACACTACGGGCAATTTAGCATGGCTAATTCACCTGACCCGCACATCTTTGGGCTGTGGGAGGAAACTGGAGCACCCGGAGGCAACCCACACAGACACGGGGAGAACGTGCAAACTCCACACAGTCAGTCGCCTGAGGCGGGAATTGAACCCGGGTCTCTGGCGCTGTGAGGCATCAGTGCTAACCACTGTGCCACCGTGCTGCCCATAAAAAATTTTGAAACTTTTAACATAGAGTCATACAGCACAGAAACAGACTCTCTCGATCCAACTCATTCTAATCTGACCTAGTTCTATTTGCCATTTCTTGGCCCATATCTCTCTAAACACTTCCTATTTGTGTACCCATCCAGATGCCTTTTAATGTTATAATTGTACCCACCTCCACTACTTCCTTTGGCAGCTCGTTTCATATACGCTCCACACTCTGCGTGAAAATGTTGTCCCTTTGGTTCCTTTTAAATCTTTCCCCTCTCATCTTAAACCTATGTCCTCTAGTTTTGGACTCCCCTACCCTAGGAAAAAGACCTTCACTGATCATACTATTCATGCCCCTCACGATTTTATAAACCTCTTTACAGTCACCCTTCAGCCTCTGACATTTCAGGGGAAAAAGGCCCCAGCCTCTCCCTGTAGCTCAAAATTTCCAGTCCCGTCAAAATCCTTGTAAATGCTTTCTGCACCCATCTCAACTTTAACAACATTCTGCCTATGGAAGGGTGACAAGAATTGTACACCGTACTCCAAATATGGCCTCAACAATGTCCTGTCCCAACTCCTACACTTAAATGTTCTGACCAATGAAGGAAAGCATGACAAAAGGCTTCATCACCCTCCTGTCTACCCGAGACTCCACTTTCAAGGAACTATGCATCAGCATCCCTGGGTCTTTGTTCAGCAACAATCCCCGGGGCCTTACCACTACCTGTATGAGTCTTGCCCTGGTTTGCCTTCCCAAAATCCAAAACCTCATGATCCAGTTTTTCTGTATATTTTTAAACTTAAGTTTCTCAATAAGATTCTCACTTTTTCATGAATTCAATGTAAATTTCCTAATCCCTGTTCATAATGCCAAAACTATCATTCAGTAAGTGACAGCAATGCATTGGGCAAATTAATTTTCACCTCCTGGAACTAATTCCTTCAAGAATACAACCTAGCATCTCGTTTATCATTTTCACCTAATGATCATTTTATTGTTTGTTTAAGATACAGATCAGCCTTCCAGATCCACCACTACTACCATCTAGAAGGGCAAGGGCAGCAGATACATGGAAACACGATCACTGCAAGTTCTCCTCCAAGCCTCTCACCATTCTGATTTAGAAATATATTGTTGTTCCTTCGGTGTCAATGTGAGAATATCTTGGAACTCCCTCCCTCACTGCACTGTGGGCCTAACTAAACCAAATAAACTGCTGCTGTACAAGGAGGCAGCTCACAACCACCTTCTCACGGGTAATAAATAAGAAAGATGGGCTGGCCCAGCACACATCCTCTGAACAGGCTCAAAAGGTAAAATGCTCTTTAGGTAGAAGAGGAGGAATTACCATAGGATTATTACATTTCTTAAACAAAATAAAATCTCTTCCTGTACTACGAGATTCAAGAAAAATTGCCGAATTGGAACCAAAATTGGCCTTTGTGCTTGGAGGCAGAGGGTGTTGGTTGAAGATTGTTTGTGTGACTGGAAGTCTGTGTCTAGTGCCATAGTGTAAGGTTCAGTAATGGGTCCCTTGCTGTTTGTAGCACACGTTAATAATTTGGATATAAATATGAGAAGTTAACTCAGTAACTTCAGATGCCACTGAAGTTGTTAGTGTGGCAACTAGTGAGGAGGAAAGCTTTAGACTTTAGGGAAATATAGACAGCTGGTCAGATGGGCTGAACAATGGCAGATAGAGTTTAATCTTGAAAATGTGAAGAAATGCATTTTGGGTGGATTAACAAGGCAAGAGAGTATGTGATAAATGTTAGGAGCCTGGGTACTACTGAAGATCAGCAGGACTTGCTTGCATATCCATAGAACTTTGAATATGAAATAAGTGAAGAGAGGCCAGTATCCCATCTCCAAGTCACCCTTTATTTACTTGTGCACAGTACACTGGCTGTGTGACCACCCAGCTCAGAGTCAGTCGCCTGAACTAAGAAGATTGTAATCTCCAGGTTTTATGTTTTTTTTAAATATTTAAATCTCTACACTATTGCCATTGGCGTTCCTGTTGCCATTTCAGCCTCCCCACAGGTCCGGGAATATTCGATTTAACCTGGTGTGGAGTCTTCTCCCCATCAGTAACTCTGCTGGATGGGATGGCACTATAATTGAACTATAATGGTACTATAATTGAACAGTTTGGTATCAATTGCTAGGCTGCTTATTTAAGCCTGCCTTCAACTTTTTGACCACACTTTCTGTTAGACCATTGAACGATGGATGATACGGAGCTGTAATTATGGAGTTGTAATTGCTTCAAATCCAGCTTCATAAAGAATAGATTCCCCCATCCCCGCCAACTTTGCATATCAGTTTTCTATGCGAGGGATCAGGTATCTATGCAGCTCAAGCAGCAGTTTACTGTTTGGTTAAAATTCCTACAAAGGCAAACTGAGCCATCAGGCTTCACAATCAGTACGACCAGTGCTGCCCATTCTGCAAACGGAACTGGTTTGACGATTCCTTCACTCTCCACTCTCCAGATTTCCACCCCTAATTTTGCCTGCAAGGCAAATGGCACTGGGTGGGCTTTGCAAAATCTCAGAATTGCCTCCTAGTCAAAAAGTAAAGTGGCTTTGGCCCCTATGATAGTCCCAAGCCCTTCCTGAAATATTCCTGGTTATTTCACTAGGACTTTACTGAGGCAGACATTTTCTAATCGAAAAATGTTGAATCAATCCAGGTGAATCTTTCTCAACCAATTCTGCCTGTGGCAACAGCACCAATTGCTTCTCATAAGAGACCGGAGCCAAAGTTATACCCTTAACCTGCAACTGCTCCCAGTGTATGTTCAGTTTGGCTGAGGTTTTGAGCAAACTTAAGGGCTGGGGTCCCGAGTAAATCTTATTAAAGACAGATTCTGCAACCACAGACACAGCTGCACCAGTAACAGCCTCCATAGGAACTGAGTGACCATTTAACCAAACATTAATATTAAATCAGTTGTGACTTGGATGTAACTAAGCAATTGAATTGTTCCAAGCCACAGTTAGGGGAACTCTCCAAAATGTGCACGACCTATGAGTTTTCTTTCTCAAGTCAGGCCTTGTAAGACTCCTTTGCTGTTTTAAGTCCACAACCCAGCAGCAATAACAATGGCTTGCTGGCCCAGATCCTGAAAAACGTTTTAGTCACTGAGCCAAGACTCAGCTTTATTGTGAGGTTCTGCTATGGGTTGGCCTAGCGTCCCTCTGCTCAGGATAAGCCCTGTAATTGCCTACACTCACGTCATGTTGTTGAAGCTCAGTTGGACAGGTGAGGGTATCCACTTCCATTGGGATGCCCTGTAGTTCCCATGCTCCTCTTGCCACATCTTCTAGTGATAAAGTCAGTTGCAGTGTCTGTTTGAATTTCAGGCAGGCTTTAGCTGGTAGGTGCTTTTGCGTTATGTCATTAATCCCAATATCAAATGGTCTCAGCATTTCATGCAGCATTAATTCAAAATCACATGCCTCTACCGGTCATCTCAACCTCGTCAACAGCTGAATAAAACCAATCATGTCTCAGAATTAGAGGTGGTTTGGAGTCGTAATAGTCCTTAACCAATTCTGTCAACTCTTGGAAGGTTTTAGTGTCTTGTGCCTCTGGAATAGTTAAACCCCTTATAACTGAAAATGCTGCAGTTCCATATGCAGTCAGAAGGATTACCTGTTGCTTTTCATCTGCCCCAATGCCATTTGCCCGGAAAATATATTGCATTCTTTCCACATTCTGTACCCAGTCTTCGACAGCAGGGTCAAATGAGTCAAGCTTTCCAAATAGAGGCATGATGCCAGAAATGCTTACCCAAACTCCAGAATGACAGTTGCCACTGAGGTAACTGCCCAGAGGCCAGTATCCCATCACCAAGTCACCCTTTGTTTACTTGGGCACAGTACACTAACTGTGGCCAGCCAGCTCAGAGCCAGGCATCTGAACAGAAGAGATTCTAATCTCCTGGCTACTTTCTTTTCCTGTGGAGATTCTAATCTCCTGCTTATATTGGTCAGTTCGGGCTTTCCTGATTGATTGGGGTTATTAACCTGGGCCAACAGCTTCGTAGACAATGAGGTCAACCTGGTTCCAAACAGTACAGAAAGCAACAGGACAGATGGATTGGATGGTCAAGGTTGCATTTGGGATACTTGCCTTTATTAGTTGAGGCACTGAATCCAAGAGCAGGGAAATTATGATGGAGCTGTACAGGACATTGGTTAGGCCAAAGCTAGAGTACTGTTTGCAGTTCTGGACACCACATTCTCGGAAAGATGGGATTGCTTTGGAAAATATGCAGAGGAGATTAACCAGGATGTTGCCCAGACTCAAACATTTCAGCTACATAGAGGAGACCACATAGGCTAAGGTTGTTTTCTTCAGAGCAAAGGCAGCCAATTGTGGTTTACAACATTCAGAGGAACATAGTTAGGGTAGATAGGAATAAACTTTTCCCCTAAGTAGACCATTAATTAGCATGGAGCATAGGTTTAAGGTTAAAGGCAGGAGGTATAGAGGGGATTCAATGGGAAATGTTTTCACTTCACTCAGGATGGTCTTTATCTGGAACTCATTGTTCAAAAGGGTGGTAGAGGCAGTAATCATTACAACATTTAAGCAATATTTAGATAAATACTTGCAATGACATAACTTACAAGGCCATAGACCAAGTGCTGGAAAACGGGATTAATGTAGGTAGGTGCTTGATGACTAGTGTGAAATCAGTTGGCCAAAGGGTCTCTTTCTGTGCTGTAATACTTTATGACTCATGGAGTCATAGAGTCAAACAACATAGAAATAGACCCTTCAGTCCATCCAGTCCATTCCAATCATAATTCCAACTGCCTGCTCTTAGGCCATATCCCTCTAAACCTTTCCAATTAATGTACTTTTATCCAAATGTCTTTTAAATGTTGTAATTGTGCCCATATCCATCACTTCCTCAGGAAGTTCATTCCACATACCAATCATCCTGTGTAAGAACTATTTACTCATGACTTTTTTAAAAAATCTCTCTTCTCACCTTAAATATGGGTCCCCTCGTCTTGCATTCCTTATCCTAGGAAAAATATACCGACCATTAACCCTATCTATACCCCTCATGATTTAATAACTTTTCAAAAGTTCACTTCTCAACCTCATGAAAAAAGTCTCAGCTCTTGTGTTTGAAGGATCTGACACTCATTACAACTAACCGCTCCAAAAAGTATGTACCATATTTTTAGTGTCTCCATCCATGAAACTGAGCAGCCAATGCAACGGACTCAGATTTCCAACAAGTTGTCTTGAAGTTCCACTTTCTTTAATCACTACTACCTGTCTAAATGCCTGACATTCCTTCATTCAGCACACTCACAATACAATAGGATTTAGAGATTAAAGGAAGACTTGTTGCTTTAATCAAATCACAGCTCTGCACATTCTCCAATCTGTCATTTTCCCCTTCCCAGTTGCCTTCTCCCTTCATCACGCTACATTAGAAAGAATAAGGAGCAATGTTTCTGCCTGTCATCCAGGTATTTACATTCTCAAAATATTTTTGTTTTCCCTCAGATAGTCTCCCTTCACTGAAGCTGTTTTCCATCCACCTAATGTTCTTGGATACATCTGTCCCATTGCCTTTTCTGATTTTTTTTGCACTTCTCCAAGTCTTCTGCCCATAGCTTTCATCTTTTCTTGCCTTCTCTGCTCCCAAAGACTTTTCAGACTCACCTCACTGGGATAGTCAGTGTCAATTTGGGCACCTAACTAATAGAGTTGCACTAATTTATCAAAAATGCCTCTTAATCCCAACCAGTACCTGGAACATTCCAGACTTTACTGACATAAGACATTCTGTTAAACCAAGTATTTCAGGAACTGAATGAAGAAACAGGTTCATAAAGTTCATAAAACTTTCACTGGAAATAATTATCACGTTAGTCCCAAATGTCTTCTTGTTTCTTATTTCAAGTCATAAGCTAATGTGAAAATTCACTCCAGATCTGCAGTCATTTACTCACGCAGATTCATAGCATTGTTAAGAGTGTAGAATGGGCCACTCGGCTCATTGATCAACACTGATTCTCTAAGCATTTTAGTTTAGTGCCAATTTTCTGCCTTTTCATTGTACAGTATTTCTATTTAAATAATCATCTAATGAATGCTTCAATTGAATGTGCTGCTATCACACCTTCAGGCAGAGCATTCCATATCCTCACTGCTCGTTGTGTGAACAAATATTTTCGCACCTCACACTTGCTTCTTTCGCAACCACTTTAACACTGAGATGTCTGGTTCTTGTTTTGTTTGAATGGCTATGTCTCTCCCTATCCACTCTGTCCAGAGTACTCTCTATTTTGAGAATTTCTATCATTTGTCCTTCTAGCCTTCTCTTTAAAGAAAACACATCTCAACTTTTCCAATCTTGTCTCATAACTAAAGTGGGAGAAAGTGAGGACTGCAGATGCTGGGGATCAGAGTTGAGATTGAGTTGCTGGAAAAGCACAGCAGGTCAAGCAGCATCCATGGAGCAGGAGAATTGATGTTTTGGGCATAAATCCTTCATCAGGAATGAGACTTGTCATCTACTGCATCTGTTGCACCCAGTGTGGTCTCCTCTACATCAGGGAGACAGGACGCCTTCTTGCAAATCGTTTCAGATAACATCTCTGGGACACCAGCACCCACCAACACCACCGCCCCTTGGCTGAACACTTCAACCCCCCCCTCCCACTCCGTCAAGGACATGTAGATCCTGGGCCTCCTCCACCACCAAACCGTTACCACCCGACAGCGCCAAGGGTGCTGATGTCAATGCTGAAGCCACAAAGTTACATGGAACGCCTCATACTCCACCTTGGGACTGTGCAACCACACGGGATAAATGTGGATTTCAACAGCTTCCTAATTTCCCCTCCCCCCACATTATCCCAGTCCCAAGCCTCCAAATTGGCACCACCCTCCAGACCTGTCCATCACTCCCCCCTCTGACCAATCATCTTCTCCCTCACCTTCATCCACCTATCACTTTCTCAGCTACCTTCCCCCCAACACCACCTCGCACCCCCCCCCCCCCCACCCCACCACCATTTATCTCTCAGCCCCAATCCAAAAGCCTCATTCCTGATGAAGGGTGTATGCCCAAAATGTTGATTCTCCTGCTCCATGGATGCTGCCTGACTTGCTGTGCTTTTCCAACAACCCATTCTCGACTCATAACTGGAGTGACTCATCTCCGGAACAATTTTCGTAATCCTCTTCTGCACAATACATTCACATCCTTCCTATAGTGTTGTGGTTAGAACTGTACACAAGACTCCAATGGAGAGCTCATGAGTGTCTTAAACAAGTTCATCATAATCTCCCGGCTCTTGTACTCTATGCCCCTATTTATGAACCTAGAATATTGTATGCATTATTAACAGCTTTCTACCTGTCCTGCCAGCTTTAATAACTTGCAAACAGCCTGTTCTCTCTGTATAAAACAAAAAAGTACTATTTTAAATGAGCAATCTCTCCATGTTCTTTGTAGCAAAGAAATAAGAAATATTCAAATAATATGGATTGGTTTGGTGAAGAGGCCAAAGATGGGAGGATGAAATTTAACGTGGATAAGTATGGGGTTATCCATTTTGATTAGAGGAATAGAAAGACAAATTATCTAAAATGGAGAGAAACTTCAGTGTGCTTTGATGCAGAGTGTCCTTGTGTATGAATCCCAGAAAACTAGAACGCAGATACAACAGGTAAAAAAAAAGGAAGGCAAAGAGAATTTTGGCATTTATTACTAAAGGAATAGTGTATAAAAAGTAGGGAAGTGTACTGCAACTGCACAAGACAAAACATTTGTGAGCCCGAACTTTGAGCATTGTATACAATTTGGTTCCCCTTGAGGGATGTAGTTGTATTGGAAGCAGTTCCGAGGAGGTTCACTGGATTGATTCCAGAGATGAGGGGTTAGTCTTATGAAGAGAGATCAAGCCCTTTGCATTCTGAAGTTTAGAAGAATGAGAGAGGATTTAACTGCAGTATACAGGGCAATAAAAGGGATGAATAAAGTAGAAAAGATGTTTCTACATGTGGAGCAATCTGGAACAAAGTCATCATTTTAAGATAAGGGGCTGAGATTTAAAACAGAGATGAGGAGAAACAAGAGTGTAATATGTGTAATTGCTAATGACGTTGCAATTTCTACTCACTTCCTTCAATGCCCCTGGGTGCAGCATATCTGGTCCTGGTGCCATGTCACCTTTGCGTACCAACAGCTTATCCAATTCAATGGCTTTTTCATTTTAAACCCTTCTAGTGACTGCATGTACTCTGTCTCCCTAGCCTGAGCAGCATACGCCACTTGGTGAAGACAGATGCAAAGTATTCAGTCAACACCTCAGACATGTTCTTTGTCCTCTCTTCAATACACAACTGAAACAAAACCTAACTATGAAGAAAACCCAGTTAGGACATAATTTATGTCTGTAGTTGACACATTTTCTAACATAATATTTGGATCAAGGTATTGTGCTAAATGAATTGATATGCAACGTATGGAATCGTGTGCTAGTGCAGATCAATGCCAAGGTTGTGGTCAGTATTGGGATGAGGGGACTGGATGGTTTGCAATTGCATGAGCTTTAGAAAGCAGGAATTGGAGGTTGTGATAGAAGAGAGAATGGAAACGTTTTGGGAGCGTGGCCAATTGAGAGAATCACAGATAGATTTAAACAAATAACTTACTTGCTGCCTACCATATGCCTGCTTTCCCTGAACTAATTCAGGGGAATCCAATTTTGCAAAGTGATGATATTGGGGCTCATGGGTCCAAGTAGTGTTCAAAGAGGGTTAAGCCAATTTCAAGGCACTTTTCTATACTTAATTACACATTACACCTGCTGCTTTATACTCAAATTATGCTGACATGATGCCACCACTTCTTTTGATAGAATTACTGGTCAGTAGTATTATGGGTTATTCTCCTCCCCTCAGAAGAATGGTGTACAGAGTAATCAATCTGCTCTCCTTTCTTCAGGGTTTTGCCAAAGTTCTGCAAAGGTTACTGCATCAGATCTGAGAATCTTTTAGGAAACTCTGCCATTTTTTTTTCTTCTTTCCCTAATTCAGTACATTCTTATGGAATTCAATTAGATTGGGCCTTAACTGAGTTCATTGCATATTTGAATTTTAAATTGCTTAAAAATAAAAGCATCACAAAAAAAGCCTGCACAGATTAAATCAAAGGAAATAGAAACTGGGGTTGATTTAACATAGATGACCTATTTTCTATGACACATTTTAAACTGGCACACAAAGTCAAAATCAATTTAACTTTTCCTTCTAAGTTTAATAGCTTGGAAGGTACTTAAGGGTTGGAGTCAGGAATTCACAATTGGCTGACAAGTCTAAAAGACGAGCCTCTGATTGACCTCAGGGTTTAGTCAAGTTCCTCACAAATATCTATCTGAAAAATGATCTTAAAAAGGTCCTGGAAAGTTTAAATGTATTTGAACAGCCAAGTGTCATATTTGTCTCTATACTTTAATGACCTATAACAGATCTGAATTCCAGCATTGTGAGGAATATTCTTGGAAACAGTGGAAACCAGGAACTGTAGATGAAGTACCTGGATGGGGATATTGAAGACAAGATGAGCAATCATAGTTGTTAAAATGCAAATCTTTTTCTTTCAGTTGGTATAGGCTGTAATAGATGGTTAGCATGCACCAAAATCAGGCTCCAAATTATCAAAAATGGAACACCATTAGAACTGACCAAAGTGGCTCAGTACAATTTACAATCATACAATATAACAAAAAAAATTAACACCTTCCAATAATATTAAATGGTTAATTATTTAGTAACAGACCATATTAAAATACTGCAATCTGATCAGCTGAAGTGTATGGTTAATTTTCAAAGTTAAGAAGCCCTGAGTGCAAGTGGTTTAGTGTTACATCAGTCATTCTGGGAGGTCATAGTGGATTTATCTATTAGCGTGTGACATTAAAGGGGATTTAACTATGACAAGATCTATACTTGAATCTAGAATTTATTGAACAAGTTAAAAAGTAAGTAAAATGTGATAACTAGTAAAAGTGTAATTGAATAACAGTAACAGCTTATATACAGTATAACTTAACAATCTGTGAAAAACTCAAGACTTAATAGGCTTTATCTTTCACGCTACAAGTTGAGTTTGGTTTGAATTTTGTTCAATACTTCATGTGTAATAAAAGTATTTCTTCAAATAGAATTCAGGCAGACAGAATTAGGACAGACATAATCAATTCCAGATAAGCAGATATTCAACATTATCACTCAGCAAAAATAGACACATCTTGTTCATTGCAATTGTGGATAATTTTTTATTCAAACTTAAAATCCTCTATATCATCCATATTAAGGGCATTAAATTAAGTTAATTCAATTCCAAAGTTCATCTGAAAATTCACACGATTCAGAAATATGTAACATGTTGGTCTAATTTTCTTTTCGATTGAGTTCATAGTTTTGTTATCCTTTTGTTTAGCTCTGTGCCTGACAGAACATAGGAACAAATACATTTTGAATATATCTGGGTTACTGTAATCATTTACAAAGCTTTTTAAGTGTTAATGTCTGACATCAGTTTATTATACCTGACATCTTTCACGGAGAACAATGTTTTTTGAAAAAGGAAGAAACATGGACCCAAAATGGCTGCAGTGATCATGTGACCACAGATGGAGGTAAACTTTGAGAGCCCTTTGTGGAATAAATGAATCCACCTGCATTGGTATTACCATTCTTATCTAAATGAAACAAAGCAAATGAGACAGCATCAAAAAATCTGTATTTTCTATTTTAATGATAAGTTTACATATTGAGATATTTAAGGCCCATTTGCCAGCTGGCCAACTTGGAAAGACAATGGAGCTACACTTAGAATATTGTTCAGTGTGTATTCCTAAGAGATGACTTTTTGAGTGGAGCGAGAGAGGAAAAATTGAGTTTGTAAACAAATACTAGAAACTTCTCCTGCTTTCCTTATCTGTTGCTCTCATAGTCTTTGAATATACTACTTGGTGAAAAAAAACTTGGAAAAAACCAATCCTTTACCAAGAACTTAAGTGAGGCAGGGTTCAAGAAAATTCTACTTGCTAGCTCCCTATTGGATGTAGTCCACTGGGAACAGGGATGATAGTATTGCGATCATGAATCAACCAGTTCCTCAATGATGGGCACATCTATCCTTCCACTCACATCCTGTATAAAGTGAGGCATACGCTACCAATGAAAGGACTCACTTGGAGATGAAAACAAATGTTAAAATAAATGGTCTCCTGGTGGGATTTTGACAAATTGAAAATGAAAATCACTACTAGCTTTCTCCATGTAGTTGCACTGAATTACGTATGCCAACCCAATAGTCAAAACTTGTAGAATATTGGCCTTTGAGGTAAGTTCTGAATGAAAGGGGATAGTAGAGCTGTGAGAAATTGGGAGTTGCATCTCCAATAAATACAACGCTGCTAAGAAGGCCAGAAGCATGTGGGTGGTTTGTTTTGAGTTCCAGCATCCCATCTGAGAGGTCAGTTGTTTCCATTGATAATAAAAAGCTCACTTTGAGAGTAAACATGCTCAAGGAAATAAAGATGGCTAGGACTTAGAAGGACTTACCAGTTTTCAGACTACATAGTTGTATTCCGTGCTTCTACTCAGACTTTGTATTTATTGTCTACTTGGCCTATTTCTCAAGATGTAATCAGACAGTAAGGGTATTCCAGTCAAAAAAATCAGTCTTACATAGAATGGAAAGGAATTTAACCCCAGATGTAGGCAACAGAAAGGTTGTGCACTTGCGATAATTGGAAATAAAGACCAGTACAAAGTTCAAAAAGCAGATGTGAAATGCATAATGCAAACTTAGGCATTAACCACATTCCCTGCCTACTGGAGGATTTCCCTGGCAACCCAAGCCCCAGATGTTTGGCTTGGATTCTGTGCTATCTGAGGACAGACAAAAAAAAGTTCTTGGTTTTATTTTCCCCAAGTCAATAATTGAATCAAATATATTCACATAAAGAACAGGGTAGGTGACAGAAGGAAAATTGCATAATGTGTACCAAATACCTATGCAGCCGCTCAGTGCGAGAGTGTAGCAGTAGCCATTGGTCAGACCACATGGAGGCCCTGTGTGCTGATCTGCTGCAGAGAGGCTTTGGAGGGAGACTGTAATGTTTGTCTTTTCAACCTTGCATCTTGTTTTTCAGATCTATGGTTGCATTGTGTATACCTGTAATGTAACGATTTTTTCTTCATTTCTCTATTCTGTAACTAAGGATTGTACCTAAGTACTCTATACCAAAGGTGGTGCCATGTGCTGGTGATGTTGTTATGTTGTAGCTAATCTTGTAACCAAAGAAGCTGTAAGATGGCGCTGTAAGTGGCAACTTCTAAACTTTTCACTGTACAATTTGAATACATTATACAGTAATATGATACAGTTCAATTCAATAAATGTGCAAAAGCTTAAGAACAGCAATTTGAAACTTTGAAAGCATTCAACAAAATAGAAATAAGCAGCACGTGAAGGAGGAGAGGAAAAGAATAAGAAGGGAGCACGATAAATTTCTTTATATGACAAGTTGCAAGTCTGTGAAATTTACTTCCACACTGGTTTTAGCAGAAACAAGACAATACAAGATGATTGCAAGGTAAAATACTCATGAAGTAATGTAGAGAGACAGTTCAAATATAATCTGGATCTATTCTTTTGAAATGAAATGGTGGAGCATCCAAAGCAACATATCTTGGATTAAAAGAAGTGAATGTTATAATAAAACGGAAAAGAAGTTGCTCATAATGAATGTCAAAAAGAGTATTCAGGATAGTAATAGGAGGTTGAAAGCTTCGTATTTGAAGGGTCACCCAAATGGGTCTTACATCACTGGAAGAAGCAATGAACATAGAACAGTAAAGCACAGTACAGACCCTTCAGCCCTCGATGTTGTGCCAACTTTTTATCCAACTTGAAGATCAAACTAACCCGCATATCCTTCATTTTACAATCATTCATGTGTCTATCCAAGAGTTACATAAACGCCCCTAATGCATCTGACTCTACTACCACAACTGGCAGTGCATTCCATGCACCCACCACTTTATGTAAAGAATCTACCTCTGACATCTCCCCTAGACCATCCTGCAATTATCTTAAAATTATACCCCCTCGTAACAGCCATTTCTTTCCCTGGAAAAAACACTTTGGCTATCCATTCTATCTATGCCTCTTATTATCTTGTACACCTCTATCAAGTCACCTCTCATCATTCTTTGCTCCAATGAGAAAAGGCCTAGCTCCCTCAACTTTTCTTCATAAAACAAGCCCTCCAGTCCAGACAGCTTCCTGCTAAATCTTCTCTCCACCCTCTCTAAAGCTTCCACATTATGCCTATAATGAGACAATTAGAACTGAACACAATATTCCAAGTGCGATCTAACCAGGGCTTTATAGAGCTACAAGGTAAAAACAATGACTGCAGATGCTGGAAACCAGATTCTGGATCAGTGGTGCTGAAAGAGCACAGCAGTTCAGGCAGCATCCAACGAGCAGCGAAATTGACGTTTCAGGCAAAAGCCCTTCATCAGGAGAACTACAGCATAACCTCGCAGCTCTTAAACCCAATCCCCCTGTTAATGAAACCAACAAACAATCCTATCAACTTGGGTGATATATGGACATGGATCCCAAGATCCCTCTGTTCCACCACACTTCCAAGAATCCTATCTTTAACTCTATAATCTGCATTCAAATTTGACCTTCCAAAACAATTCATTTCACACTTTTCCAGGTTGAACCCTATCTGCCACTTCTCAGCCCAGCTCTGTATCCTGTCAATGTACCTTTGCAACCTACAACAGCCTTCCACACTATCGGCAAACTTACTAACCCATCCTTCTACTACCCTATCCAAAACATTTATAAAAATCACAATGAGCAGAGATTCTAGATCAGATCTCTGCAGAACACCACTGGTCATCGAGCTCCAGGCTGAATATTCTCCATCTACTACCACCCTCTGTCTTCAATGGGCCAGCCAATTTTGTACCAAGGCAGCCAAATTTCTTTGTATCTCATGCATCCTTACTTTCTAAATGAGCCTACCATGGGGAACGTTTTCAAACGTCTTGCTAAAATCCATGTATACCATATACACTGTTCTACCTTCAATGTTTTTTGTCATATCCTCAAAGAATTCAATAAGGCTTGTGAGGCATGACTTGCCCTCACAACACCATGCTGACTATCTCTAATCAAACTATGCTTTTGCAAATAATCATAAATCCTCTCAGAACCCTCTCCTATAATTTGCCCACCACCAGCATAAGACTGACTGGTTGATAATTCCCAGTGCTATCCCTATTCCCTTTCTTGAACAAGAGAATAACATTTGCCACCCTCCAGTCATCTGGTACTATGCTGTGGACAGTGAGGATGCAAAGATCATTGTCAAAGGTGCAGCAATCTCTTCCCTCATTTCCCATAAGAGCCTTGGGTATACCCCCAAGGATTCAGCATCAACAAAGCAGAAGCATTGGTCAAAATTTTTCAACCCTTATTGGCTAGATGAAGAGTTTGGGAAATCTGAAAGGTTGTTCAATTTATGTCACTATTCAGGAAAGGGGAGAGAAATTAAAGGTCAATAAGCCTAATATCAGTGGTGGTTAGTGATTATGAATCATTAACAGGTCTAAAATAAAGATGCATTTGGAAAAGTATGGGTTGATCAAGGAGCACTTGGATTGATGCAAATAAAGCATGTCTGATTTACTTTATAAGTTTGATCAGGTTAAACAAAATATTTATGAAGGTTGCACTGCAGATATTTAGCCTTAAGTTTGATAATTGCCAAATTCAGGTGTTGGGATCCCAATGGGCGATTATTCCATATCCAGTTAAAGATTCATCAATGGGCTCAAGTGGGATAGAATTGATAATGTTCGGAAGTGAATTTGGAGATACAAGTTCTCTCAATGTTGAATTTGATGAATTCTATTCATCCAGCATTGGACGTCTGACAATTTAGCAACTGTGGAAGTATTGAGAAAATTGGTGAAGTAGAGCTGGATGGCATCAGCATGCATATAAAAACTACACTCGAGGGAGGTAAGGTGTAACAGCGTGGGATCAGGATTCACTTCAGGTCGGAGATGCATGTTAACCATACCTGGTAGATTTAAATCATAGTAAACTGTTTGATATGGAGGAACCAAGTGTAGCAATAGTAAGTGGTAAGGCAGCCATTTTTTAAAAAATTGCAGAGCATATTTTCATTTTTGGCAATGAATGGGCTTCCTACTAAATGTAAATGCAGAAGGCTTTAAATGTTTTTAAATTAGATCAATTGTTGCATTCATTCATTTTATAATGTGAGGGGAATGAAATAAAAAGGACACATCTGGTTTCAGCATCACCATTTGTAGAGAATGAGCAAATAATTTTGCTTTTACAAATTTAGTGTCAGTCAGCCAGTGAGACAGAATGGTCTAAGTTGAATCCTTCAATCCAGTGATAAGCACCTCGCTGAGGAGCACTTACAGGCACAATATCAAAATCTATTACTCTACAGCTATAAGCCACGTACTGGCTCCAAGTGGACACTTTAGTACAAGGTAATTCCAGGTACACATTTACGGTTGCAACATTTTTGGCCTCAAATGTTTTCACAAAGTATTAATAATTTGCCAGAAGCAGTTGCATGGTTGAACAATATCTTCTGTGTGGGATCAGCATTAAGAACAGCTTATTTGTGGCAACTGTTAACCCAGAGTTAAAATCCTAACAATAGTTCTTGCCTCACAATGAGCACCATTCCACTGCTGAATAAAGTTGGATGGAGACAAGGATTGTAAATAAAACAGGAGACCTGAAAAGCATACAATGCACTTTATACAGGCTTTTAGGTTCACAAGACCAGTACAGTTACTTGTCCAACTTTTAGTATTCAAAAGTAAAATCTCTCATGTTACTAATGCTGACGCATCTTGAAAGTAAGTGATTGATGTCAGTAATTTACTCTTCAAAGCTTTGTATTCCTATTCTTTTTAGAAATATTGCATTCAGTTGTAGGATAAGACTGACTTTTGTTGAGTCCTTTTGGCATCTGGTGCCTAGTGCTACTGAATCCATTATTCTCCTATGCTTCACAGAGTCAAAGAATGTAGTAACATAACCCAGCTTACTCCTCCTGCATAGCAAGGTCCTTTAACTTTTAAAAAAAAACAAAATGGCTCTATTAGAGAGAATCCCACACACTGCCAGATCATTTAATGAAAGAGAATGATGCAGCAACTGCAGCTCCATTGTAGTTCCTTTAATATCCAACCAAAACCAATGTCGTTCACAGATGCACAAATCAGAAAAAGATGTGAGATAAGGAAGATTATATTAGGGGCAGCAGTTAAAGAATCCCTGCAATGTGGAAGCAAACCATTCAGCTCATCAAGTCCGCAATGATCCTTTGAAGAGCATCATAGCCACAACCACACCCACCCTCCTGCCCGATCTCCGTATTTCCCATGGCTAATCCACCTAACTTACACATCCCTGGATACTCCAGAGGAATTTAGCATGGCCAATCCACCAGATCTACACATCGCTGGACTGTGGGAGGGAACTAGAGCACCTGGAGGAAACACACATGGACTTGGGGAGAGCGTGCAAACTCCACAGACAGTGGCCTGAGGGTGGAATCAAATCCAGATGCCTGATGTAAGGCAGCAGTGCTAACCACTGAGCCAAATGAGTTTTAAGAAATGTCTTAAGTGAAGGAAGAGATGTGGAGGGAATTTCAGAATTTTGAGTGACAGAATTTATAATCTCTATTTATTAGGATTTGAGGGAACTATTTCGTCAAGGTTAGAAATGTGATGTTGTGAAATTGAACACACTTTCTCCACTTATCACCAAATATCAGCATCGAACATTCTTATTCAGTATACTTTTGGAATCGTTAAAGTTCACTCTAAACCAATGAATGGATCTTTTCAGAAAGCTTAAAAAATTCCTTACAGTAATTATGTGGTTTTTCCATCTGGTCATACCAACCAGGTTTTTTAAGAGTAAGCATTTCTTATCTGGTGCTAAATTATAAACAGTTTGTTCAATAAAATCACACTCAATAAAAACGAAGAGCTGAAGTTTCCTGTTTGCAGTTAAAATGTGAATGAATTTCATAGTTTCTGGACCCACGTTGCCTGGGACAAGTTTTATCATGTAATCCTTTGCTTTTCACCTCAATTTATTAATTAAGCAACAGGCAGTTGGGCATATTTCTCAAGGAACAGGCTGGCAAGTGAGGCATAAATACTTGCTGTAGTTGAGACTTTCCTGTTAGTCTGGTACTACAGGTAGTTCTCCGATAATGCTGTGGTTATGTTCCAGCCAAACCTCACTTAATAGAAATAATGGCGCCAAAGGGAAAAGTGGGGTTCGCCCAAAAGCCTAACACAAAAAGTAGAGCACAGCCTGAATGAAGGTTTAAAATCATATTTATTAACAAAACTAAGTAAATTTAACACATTACATTGAAAAAAATATTGTTAATGCAGGGACAGAGGATCATCACCATCACCACCTTCAGGTGCAGCTGTGGTTGCAGTAGTGGATGGCTGTGATTAATTGACTTCTGACTATTTCTTGGGGGTTGGTTTAGATTGTATGATATGCAGGTACAAGAACAAATGAGAAAGGCAAATGGTATGCATAAGAGTAATGCACTTCTGCAGGAATTATGTAGAGCTTGCACAAAAATATTCTTGTCTCAGAGGGAGAGCAATGAACATTAGTTGAATTTTTGAGATGAAGCTGCTTAATGTGTAGTATCAGACCTCCTGCATGCTCTGCCGATAGCTGACATTGGCACATGCACAGAACGCAGCATGCAAAACAATCGCCGCTGGAATTGCACTATTGCGAAGAGGCAAGCATTCTCAAAAATACCGTTCCTAATTCTTCAGCGACATTATAGCCAAAACACGCTTTATACAAGAACTACCTGTGTAGATAAAGCTCAGCTGCCCATTATTTCAGGTCAGGAATGATGGTGGAGAGGGATAGAATAGGATGTGTGAGAGAGGGAGAACACACACTGAGTGGAGAATTAGAGGCAGTATGTGCAGTTGCTAAGATGGGACCAGTGAGTGGAGAAATAGAATGGGACTTCTCAGGAGGGGGAGTATGGGGTTTGTGCAATAGGTTACTCTCAAGTTCTTCAAATTCAATGACCTTCAAAATGTAAGTTGCCCACACCTACAAGTAATTGATGCCCAGCCAATATAAAGAAAATTTGAGGGATCATTGGTGCTGAGTGATTTGTTGCATTTTAAGGATATGGCCAACAGAGTCTTCGATAACACAAGTTTATGGTTGCCAGGAAATGGAAGCCACCTTAGTACTTAACAGAGTAGGTCTATGATTGAAAGGATAGGGATAAGCGTTTCAGGAACAGATAAAGCGAGGCTGGAATGGAATCAGATAATAGAATTGGAAAAAGGCAAATCATAGTGATGGCACAAGAATGTGATGTGGAAGCTTATCTCAAGGCCAAATATGATACAGTCAGGTTTCAACCATCAAACGAACACTGTGCTTCAGCATCAAACAGTGCCAAGGAGAGGGGTGAAGTTACACATAACAACTTAGTAGCAGGAGAGCCTCCAATCAATAGCAAAGGATTAATGCTCAACCATGCAAGTATTAAACTGGGTCAGTAATGATGCAAGAGTTCAGATAGTGGCATGACTCTGAGGAAACGTGTTACTATATAAACCTTGTGCCATGTCCAAGAGTACAAATAGTTCATAGAATATTGAATAGAATGCAACAAGGAAAGGATCACATCAACTTTTGCAAAACAGAAAACAGGAGATTGAGGTAACACTTCACAAAAGGGTTGATTTCTCTAGTGACTAAGCCAACAAACTGGTGTTTTAGGGTGGTACCAATCCTAAAACTCAACAGCTTCCTAAGAATGGTATGGATCCGACAATGAAAGAAAAGCAGATCAGAGACAGAAATGTATCCTATGGGTTCAGTGAATGAAAAAGGTTGACAGTGCTAGCAAAGGGAACCATTTTCGCCTAACCTAATGCCAACAGTGGTTTCTGGCAGCTACCAGGAGCTGAAGTATTCAAATTCGGAAGTGATAATATTCAAACCATTTAAACGGTATTGCTTTAAACCACTTACCTTTTGGTATGACTTCCAAACTGAAATCTCCAAAAAGCAATGATAAACAGTTCAAAAGGAATTAAAAGACCTCATCTGCCATATGGATAGCATTCAAGTTCATGGTTAAATGAAAACTGAAAATGACAAAATGGTCAGAGGAGTTCTGAAAGCTTTGTAGAAAGCAGGACTAAAGTTGAAGGAAAATATAAGTTCTTTAAATCTACAATATTCTTGTGGCATATTGTCCATGCAACAAGCATTAAATCAGATCTACAGATTTGGGGATAAAGGGTTGGTGAGGGGGTTGGGGGGTTGATTTGGCCAACATAGGTAGGGGCATAGGTTTAGGGTGAGAGGGGAAAGATATAAAAGAGACCTAAGGGGAAACTTTTTCACGCAGAGGGTGGTACGTGTATGGAAGAGGATGTGGAGGAGGCTGGTACAATTGCAACATTTAAGAGGCATTTGGATGGGTTTATGAATAGGAAGGGTTTGGAGGGATATGGGCTGGGTGTTGGCAGGTGAGACTAGATTGGGTTGGGATATCTGGTTGGCGTGGACAGGTTGGACCGAAGGGTCTGTTTCCATGCTCTATGACTCTATATGGGAGTGAGTTTAGAAGTACAGGTGGGTAAGATGGAAAGGGGTAGCACTGCTACCTTACAGCGCCAGGGACCTGGGTTCAATTACCACCTCAGGTGACTGTCTGTGTGGAGTTTGCACATTATCTCAGTGTCTGCGTGGATTTCCTCCCACAGTCCAAAGGTGTGCAGGTTAGGTGAATTAGCCATGCTAAATTGCCCATAGAGTTAGGTGGATTAGTCAGGGGTAAATGTAGAGGAATGGGTCTGGGTGGGTTACTCTTCAGAGGGTCGGTGTGGACTTGTTGGGCCAAATGGCCTGTTTCCACTCTGCAGGGAATCTAATCTAACCTTCTTGGGGCTTGCCTGTCAATGGGCAAAGAGCACCCACCAAAAACAGAACATTTCTTTAACCTTTCCAAAAAAAAACATAAAGAACTGTGAATGCTGGAAATCAGAAACAAAATCAGAAATTGCTGGAAAAACTCAGCAGAGAGAAAGCAGAGTTAACGTTTCAGGTCCAGTGACCCTTCTTCAGAACTCAAGAAGTAGGTGCAATGACCATAATGCTTATCTTTTTGTGAAAGACACTCTGGAAGAGATGTAGAAGGATGTAAATATTGTATAAAGACAGCCACTTGTCATGAGCAGAGTTAATACTCAAAATATAAAAGTGGTACACTGTGTGATGAGTGATGCAAGAGATCACAAATGGAAAGACTCTAAAGAAATACTCAAGTGCAGATCCTGTGCTAAGCCTAGTGTAAATAGGTTATGGATTTTGATCAAAAAAAGAATGATCTTAAAATCTTAAGCTGCAGTATCCTATCTTCAGTAATATACAGACCTCAACACTTCCAAGATTAAACACCACAAGAGATTCTGCCTTTCAATGCACAAGCTGCCTGTGGAGAAACAACAGGGAGTGATACCTATCTTGCATAAAATGCCAATGTTGCCTCTGGACAAATTTTGGCATAGTTTCAGACCTTTATTAAAATTTTCTCTGGGCTTAGAGGCAGGATATCTGGAAAATCTTCAGACTCAATATTTTAGGTTAATAAATGTCAAGGCATAGGACTAACTGTAAATATAGGGAGATGGATAAAAGCGCAACTGCCTATGATTAGATTCATCCTCTGGATCAGGTCCAAACATTATAGTGTTCCTAACAAGATCTGGACAATTTCCAGGCTTGAGCTGACAAGTGTCAAATAATGTCTGTGCCAGAAATGCCAGGCAATAACAATCTAACCACTGCCCCTTGATATTCAGTGGTGTTCCATCACTGATGATCCCCCCTGTCAACACCCTCTGGGTTACTATTTACCAGAAACTCAGTTGGACTCATGGGTATAAGCACAGTAGCTGCAAGAATAGTCACAGGCTCATAATACTGCAGCAAGCAACTCACCTCCTGACTACCTAAAGCAAGTCAGGAGTGTAATGAACTACTCTCCACTTGCCTGGATGATTGCAGCTCCAATAACATTCAAGAAGTTTGACACCATCTAAAACAAAGCAGCCCATTTGATTAGCATCACATCTGCAAACATGCACCACCAAGGCTCAGTAGTAGCAGTGTGTACTTTCTATAGGATACACTGTAGAAATTTGCCAAGGCTCCTTAGGCAGCACTTTCCAGATCCACAACCACTTCCATCTCAATTGATAAGAGTAGCAGATACATGGGAACACCATCACCTTCAAGTTTCCCTCAAAACCACTCATCACCCTGACTTAGAAATATATTGCAATTCCTTCTCTGTCGCTGGGTCAAAATCCTGTAATTTCTTCCATAATCACATTGTGGATTTACCTACAGCGCATGGACTGCAGTGGTTCAAGAAGGCAGCTCATCACCACCTTCACAGGGACAGCCTGTGATGGGTAATAAATGTTGGCCAGCCAATAATACCCACATCCATGGGTGATTTAAAAAAAACGCTTTGCAAGTATTGTCCAGAGGTAAACATTCAGCGAACAGTTTCAACTGCAGTGCACGGACAGACATAAATTGCAACGGAGGTGTAATCTGGAGGAACCTATGGATCCCTTAAACAGCGAATGAATGAAGCGTTTGAATTTATTTGCCTTTTTCGAGACAAGTGAGCTATTGTAATTTTTCTCCATCAGTATTTTTGATTTAATTGTGAAACAGTATTTCTGCCATGTTTCCCCTTATAATGAACAAATCAGGGCAAACAAGTAAAAAAATGGCCTTATTGTTCAATACTGATCCTATTGCCTTGTACTGATCCCTTTGGCTGTATCATGTGAAATGCTGCAGTTCTGTCATTCCTTACCTTAATGTGAACCAAAGCCTGGTAAGAACAAAAATGTGTCCATAAAAACTCTCACTCATGCATCTTTAAAATTAATACTTATAGACGATTAAAACCATAACAAGAGAATCTATAAAGTGTCTTTAATGAATGCAAACAGGAAAATGACAATTTAATATTTGCCAAGACAAAAAAAAGGGTTCCCGCAGGAATTTCTGAGCCTTAATATACCACTTACTGAGATTTCAGGAAATGCACTCATTTTAATTGACAAAATAATCCCATTAAAATCTGAGTAGCATCCATGTTTAACCATCTGAACAGCAAGCCCAACATTACTACAGAGGAATATCTCTGGTGAGTGCTGGGTGGGCCAGTGAATAATACTAAAATCTGGGTTTAAATTGGACCCAGGCTGTGGAGAGGGAAATCCTCCCAATTTGCCAGCTGTAAGAGTTGTATATGAAATTAAGCTTTCAGTTCTGTGTGGTTATTCATCACAGGACACAAAACTGCCCATAGTTTGACAACATCAACACGTGGGTTAGGATTCTCACTGGGAGAGGGCATGAGGAAAATAGAAAATTTAACAAAGGTGTAACAGGAGTGTGGGTATCAGGCTGGAGCTAAAAAAATTAGAGTTTATCTACAGCTTGGGATTTTGCTGTGTCGGGAAAACTCATCATTTTGGAAGATGATTTAAGATTTAGTTGATTTCCGTGAACTTGTGATACATACTTCCTGCATAATCAGTAAATCCATCAATTTTAGAGGGTGTTCCAAATTCTTTAGACTAACCTCATATTTAATATTCCCACCCATGCAGAGAAAAAAATAAACAGTCAAAAAGCAGAAGTTGTACTCCCTACAAAGAAGAATGAAAACATGTTTTTGCAGATGAAATTGTTTGGTAGAAGAGCTACTGAGGTTAAATCTTATCATTTGTTCTTAATATTACTAAAAAGTTAACATGTCTGACTGAAAGTCCTTTGTTTGTTAATATCTGGCATTGTTCAATTAGGCTTCATATTTGATTTATTGGTTTCTTCTAGGAGAAAATGAGGACTGCAGATGCTGGAGATCAGAGCTGAAAATGTGTTGCTGGAAAAGCGCAGCAGGTCAGGCAGCATCCAAGGAGCAGGAGAATCGGCATTTCGGCCATGAGCCCTTCTTCAGGAATGAGGAAGGTGTGCCAAGCAGACTGAGATAAAAGGTAGGGAGGAGGGACTTGGGGGAGAGGCGTTGGAAATGCGATAGGTGGAAGGAGGTTAAGGTGAGGGCGATAGGCCGGAGTGGGGGTGGGCGTGGAGAGGTCAGGAAGAAAATTGCAGGTTAGGAAGGTAGTGCTGAGTTCGAGGGTTGGGACTGAGACAAGGTGGGGGGAGGGGAAATGAGGAAACTGGAGAAATCTGAGTTCATCCCTTGTGGTTGGAGGGTTCCTAGGCGGAAGATGAGGTGCTCTTCCTCCAGCCGCCGTGTTGCTATGGTCTGATGATGGAGGAGTCCAAGGACCTGCATGTGGGAATGGGAGGGGGAGTTGACGTGTTGAGCCATGGGGTGATTGGTTGGTTGGTCCGGACGTCCCAGAGGTGTTCTCTAAAATGTTCCGCAAGTAGGCGGCCTGTCTCCCCAATATAGAGGAGGCCACATCGGGTGCAGCGGATGCAGTAAATGATGTGTGTGGAGGTGCAGGTGAATTTGTGGCAGATATGTAAGGATCCCTTGGGGCCTTGGAGGGAAGTAAGGGGGGAGGTGTGGGCGCAAGTTTTGCATTTCTTGCGGTTGCAGGGGAAGGTGCCAGGAGTGGAGGTTGGGTTGGTGGGGGGTGTGGACCTGACGAGGGAGTCACGGAGGGAGTGGTCTTTTCAGAACTCTGATAGGGGAGGGGAGGGAAATATATCCCTGGTGGTGGGTTCCATTTGGAGGTGGCAGAAATGACGTCGGATGATACGATGTATAAGGAGGTTGGTGGGGTGGTAGGTGAGGACCAATGAGGTTCTGTCCTGGTGGCGATTGGAGGGGCGGGGCTCAAGGGCAGAGGAGCGGGAAGTGGAGGAGATGCGGTGGAGAGCATCGTCGATCACGTCGGGGGAAATTGCGGTCTTTGAAGAAGGAGGCCATCTGGGTTGTTCGGTATTGGAACTATCCTCCTGGGAGCAGATGTGGCGGAGACGAAGGAATTGGGAATATGGGATGGCATTTTTACAGGGGGCAGGGTGGGAGGAGGTGTAGTCTAGGTAGCTGTGGGAGTCGGTCGGTTTATAGTAAATGTCCGTGTTGATTCGATCGCCCGAGATAGAAATGGAGAGGTCTAGGAAGGGGAGGGAGGAGTCTGAGACAGTCCAGATAAATTTGAGGTCGGGGTGGAGGGTGTTGGTAAAGTGGATGAACTGTTCAACCTCCTTGTAGGAGCACGAGGCAGCACCGAGGTGCCAGTGTAGCTGAAGATGGACTGTTCAACATATCCTACGAAGAGGCAGGCATAGCAGGGGCCCATGCGGGTGCCCATGCTACTCCTTTGGTTTGGAGGAAGTGGGAGGATTGGAAAGAGAAGTTGTTCAGAGTGAGGACCACTTCAGTCAGTCGAAGGAAGGTGTCAGTGGAAGGGGACTGGTTGGTATGGCGGGAAAGGAAGCAGCGGAGGGCTTTGAGTCCTTCGTGATGGGGGATGTCCATGGTGAAGATAAGGCATTGGGGACCGGGGAAGCGAAAATCATGGAGGTGGAGGGCATGGGTGGTATCCGAACGTAGGTGGGGAGTTCTTGGACTAAGTGGGACAGGACCGTGTCGAGATATGCAGAGATGTGTTCGTTGGGGCAGGAGCTGTATCTAGAAGAACTCACCATTGTATACCTAGTCAAAAAACTATCCTTGCAGCAGCATTGCACTGAGAGGTGCCAATGTGTTCCAAAGTGCAGCATTGCAGATTAGAAGTTTACTATAAGTAGGTTGGACGTGTGTCTGAGGAGATGCGGTCATCTGTTGGATGCTAGCCAGCAGCCATGGTTCTTGTAGCCATTGCAAATGGAACATGTCCTGAAATATTGTCGCTAGGTGTTCAAGTTGGTGGTGCAGAGAAGCAAGCAGTGAGCTGAATTTGCCAGGTACTTCTTCTGCCTTTCATGTCAGGAATTCTTGCATCTCATTTCCATTTGGCACATGGTAGAAGGGAAAACTGCATATAAAATGGAGGCATGGTTGTGTTGTAATCAGGGTGATAATGAGCAATAATCATTGATAATGGGACTCTTGCCATTCAAGAATCTCATCTGGACATTCAAAACTCTATTGGAAAATATGAGTTGTTGCTCCTGATGTCAAGAAAGGCTCTTGCATGACTTCTCACACAATTCTCCCACATTTCTCACCATCGATTATGTCATATCGGACCTGGGAAGATTCTGTCCAAAGATACAGTAACTGCCAACAGACTAATACCATACTACTATAACTCAAGGTGAAGCAGGTACCTTCACAAAAGAATATCACATATTATGTTATCCATTTCATGCCTGAAAGGTACACTACCTGTCTGGTAATGAGATCTAGGCAATACATTCCCCTCTTTTTCCTTTAGACATGGGAACTTTTTTCCAATAAACATGCATAAGGATGCATGCGTTATTGGTTTCACTTTTTAATTCCCCTGTATTGCTGCTTTTAAACGAATAGGCTGGTCTCTGTGTGGCTTTCACACCAAAACACCACACGTGCCTTTTTTTGTGGTTTTCACACCATTTGTTATGGAACAAATGGCAGAATCAACTGATAGCTAGGCAGATTAAAAAATAACTTTACAGCCTCCAAGTCTTCCCCTGTTCCCCCCCCCCCCCACTTTTATGGTTATGTCTGCAATTTTTCCAAGAATCACTTTGCCAGAGGGCAGCTATCAGACTGGAGATGTTTTGCACCACTTGCAAAACTTCTAGTGGTCTAGCATTCAGCCTGATCACTCGTCTACTGGTGAGGCAGTGCTTTATAATACTGGGTCGACAGATAAACTATGGCTTCCCATTTTCCTTCAAATAAAGGGTGTGCTTCTCTGTTGAAGTGACTACGATTCATTACAGGTTGGGTATTTATTGTTCAGAACTAGTTCAGCTCTGAACTCATGTAGTTAATTAGCAATAGTTAATCACCTTTTAGATGTTATCATGTTTTAATACTGACGATCTGCTATCAAATAGCTACCAACATGGTGTGGTTTGTGAGCAATTTTCCCATTTGCAGTTTAAGTGCTTTGTCAAGTGAGATTCATGGTACCTGGTCCACAATGACTCTCAGTGACATCTGTCAGGCAACCTTCCACTTTTCATCTCATTGGCTGTGCAGCCAGTCTCTAGGGTGCCTTTTTTTGGGGAATTTCATGGCTAGAGAGACTCATCCATGTTGTGAACATCCAGCTTTCACACCTCTGGTACCATATTTAAAGCTTAATCTCTGTTGTCTGCTGACCAGCCTGTCTTCTATCCAAGTTAACATGCTATCCCTACACCCTGAGCTTCTATTCAGACATTTCATTTGAGGTCTTTCCAAACATTAGAGTCCTGAGAGTTTCACGTGGTTAGTCCTGTAATTCCAGTGTATCCAGTCCAAGGATTTGCAGTAGGTCAGTGGGGAATTACATTGACATCAATCAAGGGATTGGTCACTCAGTCAGAGTGTCCTTCCAAGTCAGCCAGAACAATCTGGACCGATCAGACTTGGGGGGGTGGGGGTGGGGAGTGGGGTGGTGTAGGTGTCTGCTCACTAAAGGTCAAGGGGCACAACAAGCGTCATAAAATCAAGGATCATAGGTGTGGTGGGTAAGTTATGAAGTTGATTTTGAGAATGAAAGGCAGAATGCTGGGATACAGAGAGGAAGTTTGTCAAGGGTGACAACTGCCCATATATTAAAAAAAATGGGAAATGACAGAGCATTGGAGGGCACAGATTACTGTGGGGGGTGATGGGTGTTCAACTGTGGCGAGATACAATGTATCATGATGGCTGGCATGACTTAAAATGGTCAGGAGTGAATGGAGGCATGAAGATTTAAGTTTAAAAAAAAAGAGTTGGGTGAGGGACAACATGGAAGCTCAAATCAAATGGTATTAACTGAGACTGCAAGAACATGAAGGTTTAGGAGTCAGTTAGATTGATAGGCTGAGCCAGTGACTTACTCTGCAAAGCTCTGCTACCCTCCCTCCTTCACCACATTACACAAGGAAATTCAAAATGTCTGCCACTACAACCAAAGTGGGCTGAGTACGTTTTTTTTTGTGTCTGAGGGAGCGGGCTCTACTTTTAAGTAATGTGTAGTCCTTCAAGGGGCAATTGCATTAATCAATCATTTTCAGTTTGGTTTAAAGATATCTGTGGCCACAGAATTGTCCATGTAAATGTCCATGTCCATGTAGTGACCAATTTTGTTGAATATAAATTCTAGCTGTAATCTTATTTTTGGTCATTACAAAATTAATCATAGTCATCTCTGTGAAGCAGAAGTAATGTAAAATATCACCTGCAGGTCACAATTCATGAAAACAATCCAAAATGTCATTGGCTGCACAAGGACTCCACCAGGGCACAGAGCTACTGCCCAGTCACCTTGAAATATATGCATTTGATAACATGCACTAATATGCAACACTGCCGTTCTTAGCAGATGGGAGCCAGAGTGGGGTTAACAAGTTGTCAGTGATGCTACCTAACTTACAATCTCCTGTGTTATGTGTGACATGGATTGTGCTGCATACATTGGAATGAGATCTACTACATCAAAAGTCCACATATAGAATCCCATAGCCCACACTGTCAAGGTCCTCCATTACCCACTGGATTAAAGACTGTGGTATACTGTAGTTTGCTGGTGACTGCTGGCTGCTCATGTTAATAAAGAGCTGTTTTGTGTCTGATGTCCCCCATGTAGGTTCAAAGGAAGCATCACCAAAAGGATCCGGTTGCAGAAAGCGTCATTGCTGCTCCGTTTACTGCATGTTAGACACATGAAGAAATTGAGATGAAACAGATGTGTCAAAGGCAGGACCATCAGCAACCTCCAGCAGCTGCCAACAGCCTCCATGTGAAGAAGTCACTGTACAGAAGGTGCAGATGGCCCAGAGTATATCATCCTTTTCTCATAAAGGGGTCCATACCAGACAGTGTGCTGCATACTTCCTGCATATTGTACTCTGCACAACCAGAACTGGCAAACAGTAAATGTTATGAATACTAGAGAGTTGGGAGATCAGCAGTGTTTTCCGTAGAGGAAGACGAGGACATTGTGTCCTAGAGCTCATAGAGAGAAACCCTCCCTGAAATTGATACGTAGCCAAATTTTGTTAAATTTCAGCCCAATGTTTCTTGACTACATACAAAAAGAAACTTTGATCAAATTTCCATTACGTGGCTGCACTCACAATTTAAATTTTTATTTTTGCCACTATGAAGCTGAGAAAAACAAATCACTTAAAATCTGATAGCAGCTCCTGGTGTATTCACATACAAGTGAATTTTAATCATGGCAGAGTTTTCCTAACCCCTGAAAACAGGAAATTCCTGAAAGCCTCTAAACACAAAAAAAGTTGATTTTTTTTTCTCAAATGTTGAGAATGTGAAGTCCAATTTTAAACCCCAAGGCATGGTGTAAAGGGCCTTGTGAGGCAGCCGTGGTTTAGTAAGGAATTGGAGTCCCTTGTGAAAGGGAAGAAGGCGGCATATGTAAAGATGAGGCGTGAAGGTTCAGTTGGGGCGATTGAGAGTTATAAGGTAGCCAGGAAGGAGCTAAAGAGGGAGCTAAGAGAAGCGAGAAGGGGACATGAAAAGTCTTTAGCTGGTAGGATTAGGGAAAACCCAAAGGCTTTCTATAGGTATGTCAAGAATAAAAGGATGACTAGGGTAGGTATCGGTCCAGTCAAGGATAGTAGTGGGAAGTTGTGTGTGGAGGCGGAGGAGATTGGAGAGACATTAAATCAGTACTTTTCATCAGTATTCACTCAGGAACAGGACACTGTTGCTGATGTGAATATGGAATCACAAATAATTAGAATGGATGCCCTGGAAATATGCAGGGAAGAGGTTTTGGGAATATTGGAAAGGATGAATATAGATAAGTCTCCTGGGCCTGATGGCATTTACCCCAGGATCCTATGGGAAGCTAGGGAGGAGATAGCAGAGCCATTGGCCTGGATTTTTATGTCGTCATTGTCAACGGGAATAGTACCAGAGGACTGGAGGATAGCGAATGTGGTCCCATTGTTCAAGAAAGGGAGTAGGGATAGCCCTAGTAACTATAGGCCAGTGAGTCTGACTTCAGTGGTGGGCAAAGTCTTAGAGAGAATGGTAAGGGATAAGATTTATGAACATCTGGGTAGGAATAACGTGATCAGGGATAGCCAGCATGGTTTTGTGAAGGGCAGGTCGTGCCTCACAAACCTTATTGAGTTCTTTGAGAAGGTGACTAAGGAAGTGGATGAGGGTAAAGCAGTAGATGTTGTGTATATAGATTTTAGTAAGGCGTTCGATAAGGTTCCCCATGGTAGGCTAATGCTAAAACTTCGGAGGTATGGCATTGAGGATACATTAGAGGTTTGGATTAGGAATTGGCTGGCTGGAAGGAGACAGAGGGTAGTAGTTGATGGATTATGTTCATCTTGGAGCGCAGTTACTAGCGGTGTACCACAAGGATCTGTTTTGGGACCATTGCTTTTTGTTATCTTTATAAATGATCTAGAGGAAGGACTTGAAAGCTGGGTAAGCAAGTTTGCGGATGACACAAAAGTCGGTGGAGTTGTGGATAGTGAGGAAGGAAGTGGTAGGTTACAGCGGGATATAGATAAGTTGCAGAGCTGGGCGGAAATGTGGCAAATGGAATTCAATGTAGCTAAGTGCGAAGTCGTTCACTTTGGTAGGAATAACAAGATGATGGATTACTGGGCTAATGGTAGGCTACTTGGTAGTGTGGATGAGCAGAGGGATCTTGGTGTCCATGTACACAGATCTCTGAAAGTTGCCACCCAGGTAAATAGTGCTGTGAGGAAGGCATATGGTGTACTGGGCTTTATTGGCAGAGGAATTGAGTTCCGGAGTCCTGAGGTCATGTTGCAGTTGTATAAGACTCTGGTGAGGCCTCATCTGGAGTATTGTGTGCAGTTTTGGTCGCCATACTATAGGAAGGATGTGGAAGCTTTAGAACGAGTGCAGAGGAGGTTTACCAGGATGTTGCCTGGAATGGTAGGAAAATCTTATGAGGAAAGGCTGAGGCACTTGGGGCTGTTCTCATTGGAGAAGAGAAGGTTTAGGGGAGATCTGATAGAAGTGTATAAGATGATTAGGGGTTTAGATAGGGTAGATACTAAGAACCTTTTACCGCTAATGGAGTCAGGTGTTACTAGGGGACATAGCTTTAAATTAAGGGGTGGTAGGTATAGGACAGATGTTAGGGGTAGATTCTTCACACAGCGGGTTGTGAGTTCATGGAATGCCCTGCCTGTATCAGTGGTGAACTCTCCTTCTTTATGGTCATTTAAGCGGGCATTGGATAGGCATTTGGAAGTTATTGGGCTAGTATAGGTTAGGTAGGATTCGGTCGGCGCAACATCGAGGGCCGAAGGGCCTGTACTGCGCTGTATCCTTCTATGTTTTTTGTTCTATTTTATAGCAACTTGTAAATACTGTATTGTTAATGAATAACAAGTGGGCCATTTGCATGCATCAACATCTTACGATCACCAATTCTTACCTCAATCAGATGCAACTTCCTATTCTCTTACACAGTCGAGAAAACACTCAACATGAAAGTCTCAGTGGGGAGCTGAAGGCTCCTCTGAGCCTCCACCTGACCAGCATTTCACAACATGTCATGGAAAGCTTCATTGGTAGCAACTACGTGTACAGCCATCAAGGAGGGTTGGTATCCACCAGGCACCAGGAGAAAGTGAGGACTGCAGATGCTGGAAATCAGAGTCGAGAGTGTGGTACTAGAAATGCACAGCAGGTCAGGCAGCAACTGAGGAGCAGGAGAATTGACGTTTCGGGCATAAGCCCATCATCAGGAATGGCTTATGAAGCCCTTGGCTTATCAACCATGTACCAGTCTAAATTTTATCACGGCATATCTCTGACTCACTTAAAACACAGTTATCCATTTTAATAGGAGAAAGTGAGGACTGCAGATGCTGGAGATCAGAGCTGAAAAACGTGTTGCTGGAAAAACACAGCAGGTCAGGCAGCATCAACACGTCATGGAAAGCTTCATTGATGCTGCTTGACCTACTGCACTTTTCCAGCAACACCTTTTTCAGCTCTTATCCATTTTAGTACTACACATTGGAGGGCATCAACACCATGCATTGTCATAATGCTGCCAGGCCACTTTGTGCACAGGAACTGAGACCCATCTGATTGATTGAAAAAGGGTGCATAATAGGCATCCCCATTGTTCACTTGTCACTCATGCACTCTGTACCTATTCAGATGCTCACAACATCCCTGTCTTATCCTTGCCATGCCCTTTTGTGCAAAACTTGCAGGCTGACTACATCAGCCTTGTTTTCTCTCTTAGCATGGACACAAAGCCAGGAAATTGGTCATATTTTCAAGCAGTGATTAGTGAAGGAGCTGGTCTGTTGCTTTAAGGTACTGTGCCACGTTACTCTTATACCTGCAACATGTGCCAGGAACTGCAAACATCCTGCAGATGCTTCAGCCAAATGGCCATGTGTGAAAGTCTGAAGGGGATTAGTCCTCAGTCAACTCAAGTTAGTCATGTGATGCTGCCACAATGAGTCAAGAACTTAATCTGACTTCTGTCCAGGGGCTTGCAAGTGGTTGACTGGGCACTTGTGGCAATCTGCATCAAGAGTGCCATATCACTACCATCTGGTGAATGGGTCCATGGCCAATCCTGGTGTTAGGCAATGGACAGTACCTCAATTGCTGGCCAATGCAAGTTTGTGCCATATAGGTGTGTGCACATATTGGAGCTAAGAAATAGACGGTTGCACCAGATGACTCACTGGAGCTCACAGAGAGAATTCTTCCATGAAACTCCTGAAATGGACACTTAGGATTAAATTTTACCAGAGATTGTCTATCTCTTTTTACTAGATTGTTAGTGAAAATATTTGCCAAGGTCCATTCACCACTGACTTGGAAATATATCGCCATTTCCTCAGTATCGCTAGGTCAAAATCTCGGAGTTCCCTCAAAGGAATCTGGGGCCACATCGTCTGTAGCCCACCACCATCTTCAAGGCCAATTATGGATGGACAATTCAAATTGTCCAAGCGAGCAACACCTATTTCTGTGCCAGAATACAGAAGTCCCAAATATGTTATCAAATGCATTTAGATGAACCTGAATCAATAATAATTTGTGGAAAATGCTCCAAAGAAATAAATATCCCTTTTAAGTAAAAAGAGTGACAGTGTTGTAGAGTCTGTTCCCTTCCCAGCAGCACACCATCTGGCTCTACCTACATCCTTGGGCACTTATTTCATTGCAGCCTGTATGAGGCAGTTTATATTTGTTCAGCTTCTCCAATCTGACCTACTGTCTGCACTGCCCAGTTACAGAGTGTGTGGCTATGGCTCGTAATTTTTATTGAATTTCATACATTCATACCAACATTGAAGACTTTTAAAGTTCACCCTCAGGCTTTATTTTTTTCTAGCAACACCATTCCCAGATTCTGTAGTCTGTTTTCACTATAGAGTGATAACCAATTCTGTAAACAGTTCTTCAGACAGCATTGAACCATATTTTGCAAGAGCTCCGCACTGACATATGGTTTATGCACCTGGCAATGCTTACTTTCTTTTCATTATTTCTTTTGCAAAACATGCTGCTGATGAATGCGGCAAGTTGTTCTGTTTGACTTCCTGCAACATGTGCTGGTTGATTCTATAGCCTTGCTGTTATTACTCCTCTGTATTCTCACCAACGTGCATTTGTTCACATTAAACAGCAGTTCCTCTCATCAAACCCAGACTCTCAATTAGATCTTTTACATTGACTTACTATATTCCTTGGTAATTATAAGCTCCTCACCTTAACCTGTAAATGGTCTTTAAGCATGGCAGCACTGCTTACAATCTAAGTTTCAAACCTTTCTGTATAATGTGAAGACAAACACTCTGAAGAATTCACATTAAGACATTCAAGTAATCAACTCCTTTCATTCTATTGCAACTTAATACGTAACCAACATTTGTTGTTGCTAGTTGTTACATTTTCTGATCTGGTCCTTAAGCTTCTCAGTTATGCACTGCATCCTAGCCTTATATTTACATCTCTTGTACCAAACAGCTAAGTATGGACCTTTTTTAGTCAGATGTTTAACCTAGTAGTGTACCTGTACTGCTAAATTAGCAGGAATCAGCTGGAGCACAAGTAGACCAATCACCCGCTCCAACTCAGTCCACCATGCAACTTGACCATGATGATTAACAACTCAATACCACTTTCCCATGTTATTGATGACTGTTTTGAATCTGCTCAGTAAGTGAGCTTTCACTGCTCTCTGGATTGGAGAATTCCAAAGATTCATTAACTTGAGTGAACAAATTTCTCTGCATCTCAGGCCTACCTCTCATTCTAAGACCATGTCCCTGGTTCTAGACCACCCAGACATGGGCAACACCCTTTATATATCCAGTATAGTCCCTTAAAATTTGTAAGTTTCAATGAGATCCCTGTTATTCATCTAACCCCTTTTCCCAATGTCTCCTGATGGTTACCTGGGATGGTAGGATCATACCAACAGGGAAACTTGCTGCACCATCCTTATTTAAGGAATCCCAAATCACACAGAATGCCACATGTATGGTCTATACATATACAGCAAAACATCTTTAATCCTGTACTCAAATCCTCTTGCAGTAAAAAGGTCAGCATACAATTTGTCTTTTTTTACAGCACTTTCATGTTAATTTTCAGTGACTCAAACAAGGATGCCCTGGTTTCATCAACGTCAATATTGCCCAATACCCTGTATTTTTGCTTTCCCTACAGACTGGATAATTACACATTTTTCTGCATTGTGTCATCTCTCACATTCTTCCCAACTCACCTAAGCAGTCTAAATCCCCTTTGCATCTTTCTTACATCTCACATTCCCACCTCGTTTTGTGTCATCAGCAAACTTAGAATTATTACATTTGCAAATCATTAAGGGTTTCGAGAGATATGGGCCAAATGCTGGCAAATGGGAAGACAGTAATTTAGGATATCTGGTCAGTATGGAAAGTGGAATGAAAGGGTCTGTATGACTCTGAGCTCGGGCTCAAGACTGATCCTTGCGATACTCCACCGTCACAGTCTGCCATCAAGAATGGCGTGTTTGTTCTTACGCTCTGTTTTCTTTCTATTAACTAATTCTCATTCCATGTCAGTATATTAATCTCAAAGCCATAAGATTCAGTTTTGTTTACCAACTTCATGTGAGAATTTATCTAAATGTACCACATCCACAGACTTCCTTTTATATATTCTATGAGTTACATCCTCAAAAAAACTCCAAGCATGATTTCCCTTTCATAAATCTGTGTTGAGTCTATTAATCCTACAATAATATTTTTGATGTCCAGTTATCACTTCCTTCAAAATGAATTCTAGCTTTAAGCTAAGGCGTTTGTATATTCCTGTTATTTGCTCTCCCACTTTTATTAAGTAATGCAGTTAACATTTGTTACTTGCTAATTTTCAGGAACCATTCCAGAATTCATAGAAGGCACAGTTAGCCTCTTTCAACACTCAAAGGTGTAGATCACTGGAATGACGCCCTTAACAATTAGACCATTAGGCTTTGGCCTTGACTGGGGCCAATTTTTATTTCACCGATTTTGTTGAATGGGTCATTTGATAATAAGAATTCTATTGTTTGGTGATTGACAGTGATCCAGCTCCCTTGTTACAAGGACTCTCCGTGTGTAAACAAAAGGTGACTTGGTGACGGGATACTGGCCTCTATGGAGTTACTTCACATTATTATCAACAAGACATTTCAATACTCTTCAACTTGATGCAGGAATGGTATTTGTTTTCATAAAAATTGTATAACTGAGAAAAAGACACCATGAAATAACAGACATGATTTGAAATGTTTGTTATAATTTGATGTTTGCTCCATCAGTATTTTCAATTTCAAGGGTATTAAAATGTTGGTTGAAATGTATCTGACAATCTTAACTAATCGGAATAAACATTTTTCAATGTTTTCTGGATGCTGCCAACACTAGATCAAATCTAGGGCTAAACAATTAATTCAATGGCTTGGAAAAAGCATGGTGAAATACCAGCAGTTTTTAGATGCCTAATCACTATAATCACTTTCCATTCCTTGCTTTGGGGCTCCCTCATTCCCCATAGCATTAATGGTCAAATTCCAAACTTTTGCCAAAGTATCCTTTCAACTGGTCATGGAGTCATAGAGATATACAGCATAGAAATAGACCCTTCCATTGCCAGCATTTGGCCCCATATACCTCTAAACCCTTCCAATTCATATACCCATCCAGATGCCTTTTAAATGTTGTGATTATACCAATCTCCACCGCCTCCTCTGGTAGCTCACTCCATATGTGCACCAACCTCTGCATGAAAAAATTGCCCCTTAAGTCCTTTTAAAATCTTTCACCTTCAACCTATGGTCTCTAGTTTTGGAGTCCTCTACCTTGAGGAAATGACCTTGACTATTCATCCCATGCATGCCCCTCATGATTTTATAGACTTCTATAAAAGATCACCCCACAGACTACAAGGCTCCCACTAGATAGGTGCTAACCAGGAAAAGTAGTGAGAACGTAAAAATTAGGCCATTTAACCCATTCAATGGTGGAGCAGACTCAATCATGTCTGATAAGTCTCTCAAACTCATTCTCCTGCTTTGTCCCTATAGCCCTTGATAATCAAGAAACTATCTCTTTCCATCTTAAATATACTCAATGACCTGGCCTCACAGCCTTCTGTGGCAGTGCATTTCACAGATTCACTACTCTCTGGCTGAAGAAGTTTCTCCTTATCTCCATTCTAAAAGGTTTTCCCTTTACTATAAGGCGGTGCCCTCAGGTCCTAGTCTCTCCTACCAATGGAAACATCTTCCCAACATCCACTCCGTCCAGGGCATTCAGTATTCTGTAAGTTTCAAGTAGAACCCCCTCATCCTTCTAAACTCCATCGAGAATCGACCCAGAGTCCTCAAATGTTTCTCATATGTTAAGCTTTTGGCGGCACGGTGGCACAGTGGTTAGCACTGCTGCCTCACAGCGCCAGGGACCTGGGTTCAATTCCCGCCTCAGGCGACTGACTGTGTGGAGTTTGCACGTTCTCCCCGTGTCTGCGTGGGTTTCCTCCGGGTGCTCCGGTTTCCTCCCACAGTCCAACGATGTGCGGGTCAGGTGAATTGGCCATGCTAAATTGCACCTAGTGTTAGGTGAAGGGGTATATGTAGGGGTATGGTGGGTTGCGCTTCGGCGGGTCGGTGTGGACTTGTTGGGCCGAAGGGCCTGTTTCCACACTGTAAGTAATCTAATCTAAAAAAAAAATTTTCATTCCTGAGACCATTCTCGTGAACCTCCTTTGAACCCACTGCAGGGGCAGTACATTCTTCCTGAGATATGGGGCCCAAAAATCCTCACAATCCTAGTGGTATAAATGGGTGCAGTTTGTGTCATCTCATTTTGGGGATTGTGGTTTACAGTTACGACATAAAAATGACCACGAATGACAACCTGTGTTGTTTAATTATCGTGTCAAAGGAATTGTGAATGACCATGATAAAAGTTGTCATTTTTGCTTTATCAGTCAAAGCTACAGTCAGAATACAGAGGCAGCTATGACTTTGATGATGTAACGCTCGGCCTTTATAGGCTAATAAACTTGAAATTATTCAAGTGAAGAAAATTCCTCAGGGAAAATGGGCTGCCCTTAGATTTCGAACCTACTGTGCTTGTTTTTTTCAGGCACTGCTGTGGATGAGAAACTGCTTGGCATCAAAAAATTGAAGTACAATCTTTTGGGAAAAAAAAAATTGGAATCAGGATTGATCTTCCTGGCTCCACAGCACTCCTGACAAGATGTGATCAATGCCTTCTCTGCACTTTTGTGAGGGCAGTTTGAACTTCACCTGCTGACCTGGTTGTGGAGATCAGATAGCTGTTAAAATGACTGAACCAGACACCCAATATCAGGCTAGCCATGAGAATCCCATTGGGGGAAATCAACAGTGTTTAATAGGCGGATTCTAGGTCCAAATTCCAGCCCAAGCTAATTTCTATTCCTCTGTGTTCCTAGTCAGTAACAGTACAGCTATTTCCTTTGTTATACATACTAAACAACCCTGAAAATAACATTCATCCTGACACATTTTAAGGATTAGGTACGACTGCATTTTTCATTGCATCTGTAGGAAAATCCTGATTAAAATGTAATCCTGATGCAAGAGTAACATTCTTTGTAAAATTAATTCCACATTAATCAGGATTTTAGTAATTCTGCTTAGTCTGTAAGAATTCCTAATTATGCAATCTTTTGTGTATTAGATTTCAACACTACACTAAAAGCTGGCTAGTCCTAACTGGTCTAGCATCTGTAACTGCAAATAAGTCCGATTTATTTAACATTGAAATTTTATTTGAATAATAAATCATAGCTTATTTGCAAGAAGTCAGCATTTAAGAAGTTAAAATTCTACCAAATTATTATAATCCTGATTGCTAGTTGAAGGACAAAGCCAATTTTTACTGAGGATGGATTTGTTAACAGAGTGAAACGTTATAGGTTTTTTCAGATTGCACTAAACTTCTAGGTCAATAGGTGTCTCTTCACATGTGTTCCGGTAAGGATCCAAATCAATGCCCTCCACATTTATGTGCCTAATTTCAATTGATGCAATTATCAAAGCATAGAAGAGGGATGAACAATTGGTACTAGATCAGGAGATGCGAACTGGCTAGAAGTGGGATTACCTGTTCTGCTGGCAACAGAGGAGTATCGTAGTACAACAATATTGTCCCTACCTCTCGGTTGGGAGCTTTACATTCAAGTGTCACCTGCCCTACATATGCACAAACAACATTTCAGAACAGGCTGATTAAAAATATCTGCTGGCATGGGGGAAAACAGTGAGGAGAAAAAGGAGAAGGTTCCCTCCTGTACTGGAGTTAAGGAAGGACAATGATGTAGTGGACTTAGACATTAACTAGCAACATAATACCATGACTGCCAAGCCTGATTAGCCATATTCCTGGAGGTTTCATCCCATGACCATGCTGCGTTCCGATGCAGCGCCACAATCATGCCATTGTTGAGAGACAATGGACAATGCATCAATTCATACAGTGCAGCATCTTCCTAAACTGATTAGAAGATAAAAAAAACTATTAGCCAATTGAATGATTCTTGATTTTCAGTCAGACAGCCTTCCTGTTCCATGTTTGATGTTTCTCTATAATTTCTGGGGCAAAATGCTGGGCACCCCTCACCTAACTGCATTAACCTTTACCCCACAAACAGCAGCAGTTCAAAAATAAGGACCAGCGTATCACCCAAGAACAGTTAAAAACAGAAGTTAAACCGCCATCTTCCAAAAATGTAAATTAATGTCCATTTATACACTGCCTTTAAAACATAAAACCAAATGCTCCAAAACACCTTGTAATCAAACTTACAAGTCAAAAAAAGAGTTTATAGATGGTGCAATTCAAACCATAGTCATTGGGTAGGTTAAGGAAAATCCCAAAGGATTGACAGAAGTGATGAAAGAATTTGGGGACAGAATCCAGAACTTAGCTTGAGATAATTATGAATAGCTACTAATAACAGTTCAAGAAATTGGGGAAACTACTAAACAAAATTAAAAAGATTGAAATACAGAATGCTTGGAGAGTTGTCAGGCTGAATGAGCTCACAACAATATGTAGGGTTTTGGCGTGAAAGAAGTTAAAAAAAATGACAATTTTTAAATCAAAATTTGGTAGGCATTTAGCAACTAATGTAGGTCACTGCATGTTAGGATACTAACAGAGAAAAAGGAATAGGCTAACATTTATGGGGATTGAGAGCGTGTTGCTAGAAAAGCACAGCAGATCAGTCAGCATCAGAGGAGCAGGAAAATAGATGTTTCAGGCCAGAGCCCTTCCTCAGCCTTTCTTGATGAAGGGTTCTGGCCCGAAACGTCAATTTTCCTGTTCCTCGGATGCTGCCTGACCTGCTGAGCTTTTCCAGCAACACACTCTCAACTGTGATCTCCAGCATCTGCAGACCTCACTGTGTCCTGACATTTTGGGGGGGATGGGAGGCTGAAATACCGAGAATTTGAAACAGAAGGTCAATCTGACTTGAATCTTCCTAATGGAGGTGGGATGAACGATGGATAGTTAGTTCACAGGGAGGAAGTACATAGTTCAAATAATTTCAAAGAGCTTTTATTTTTTACAGCGTTTCAATTTTTAAACCCATTTTTATTGGGTTTTTGTAGACCCAACCAAGTTAACAGAGAATATGCAAACCTCTCTGTAGGTGTTCCTGTGGGTTGGTATCTCTGGCCCAACTATCTTGAGCTGATTCATCAATGACCCTCCCTCCATCCAAAATGGTCAGAAGTGGAAATGTTAATGTTTGCTGATGATTGCACAACATTCAGCACCATTGGCAACTCCTCATATATTGAGGAGGTCCATGTCCAAATACAGCAAGACCTAGGTAAAAATCAGACTGAAGGTGAAATATGGCAAGTGACATCTGTACAACACAAGTGTTGGGCAATGACCATCTCCAAACAAGAGAGAGGGAGTCTAATCATTGCTCTTTGAAATTTCAATTACACGGAATTGTGATGATTCTGTGGCTTTCAAGAGGTTATTTGGTCCCAGTATTTATTGAAGACAGGCTGTAAGGCAGAGGTAATGAGCTGCCTACTGAAGGCCACTTGAGTAAACAGCTTGTGAGCCCTTGAATTTTTTTAAAAAAAACCTTGGAACAATGGAAGCAGCCTGGGTGTGGCCAGCGCTCACAGATCAGGTTTTTCAGTTTTTTAGGTTTAGCTTTTAGGTTTAAGTTTAGGCAGGAGCTAGTGGCGTCTCCAGAGAGTTGAAGGTTTCACTGAATGTCTCTTGGCTGCTTCTCTCTCTCTGAATTTTCTCTTAATTTTTATCCCCTCCTGGACTAGAGAACTGCATGTGAGAATGTATGTCTGAATTTTTCTTTCTTTACCAAGGGGTGTGTTTATGGCATGTTACTATATTGGAACAGTTAGTCAGTAATAGTTACTGTATCTATTATTGTGTTAAGTTTCTTATGGAGTTAAGTTATTCTAAATATCTCTTTCTTTGATTGTATTTTAGTTACAAAATGGAGTTTTGCTAAATGTTGAGTAGCTTAACAAGTCGCATTGCATCGGGAACACACACCTTACATTTGCCTCTAAAATAAGAAGTAGATAGGGTCTAGGCTACCTTCTTAAAATATCTGGTCTGGTCCATGACAGTATCCCCCAGTGTCAACATCCTGGGGTGTTACCATTGAACAGAAACTGTACTGGCCTAGCCACATAAATACTGTGGCTACAATAACAGGTTGGGGGCCAAGAAACCCAAAGTGAGTAAACCACCTCTTGACTCTCTAAAACCTATACTCCATCTTCAAGGGTGAAGTTACAAATGTAGTGTAACATTGAATGTGATTAAGCTTGTTTAATTAAGACTTACCACAAAATGCTTTTCACTTGAATAGATTAACATTTCATGGCATGATTAGTTGGCATATATCAGTTAAGTAGAAGATTTTCATATGTCTCAATGTATTTGAATGTTGAGTCTCCTTGTGACATACTGCCGTGATTGTAACAAGGTCAGCTGGGTGAACGTCACATAACATGAGTTTCCTGATTAGGGCTGTTAACAGCGCCAGTGAGGCTTGGCTGACAGATACAAACAGGAGTCTCAGACATCCTATTCACTCTGAGGAAGGTGGATCAGTGTCAAAGACTTTCCACTTATAAGTAAAGGGTGACTTGGTGACAGGATACCGGCTTCTGTAGAGTTATTTCAGCAGTGATGAGAGAAAAAAAAAGGAGCTTGCAGAAATTTGGTCACAACAGTCATCTTTGAGTAGGGGTAAGTATTTCTGGCATCGTACCATTATTTGGGAAATAATTCTATTGATAGCCTGTGGATCCGCAGGTTTTTTGGTTAATAGGGGATTAGTATTTCCTGAGGCACAAGATACTAAAATATTTCAGGAGTTGACAGATTTAGTTAAGGAATATTACAACCCCAAGCCTCCTCTAAATCAGAGACGGTATTGGTTTTACTCGCGAGTTTGAGAATCTAAGGAGTCCATGTCAGGATTTTTGTTGAGATTAAGATGAATGGCAGAGGAATGTGACTTTGGTTTAGCCCTCATTGAGATGGTTGAGACACTATTTGGTATGTGGGATTAATGATATAACCATGCAATAGCACCCACTGGCTGAAGGCCAACTGCACTTCAAAACAGACACTACAACTGGCTTTATCATTAGAAAATATGGTGTAGGGAAAACTACTTGAGTAAAGGCAATTGCATAGCCTCACTCAGGACATGTCCTGGACAAAGGGAATGTAAGTCAGCCAAACAGCAATAAAACAAAAACAAAGCCAAGGCTCAGCCAAATGGTTAAAATTTTCTTCAGGATAATGGTTGCAAGCCTTAGTAGTTGCTGCCAGTACGCAGTTGCGAGACATATATAAAAAAAATCTCACTAGACTGATATTGAGTAAGATAACTCACAGGTCAGAATCCAGCAGAGTGGACACTCTGGAAAGCCCACATACATCAGGCTTGGAAGAGTTAAATTGCAGCTGGATCAGTGATTGGTGAAACAAACAAGCAAAGTCTTTAACAAAATGGACTTCAACCTTTAAGTGTGTGTAAGACCTCAGCTATGCTAAGAACCTGTACAGGGGAGCTTTTACAGATTAAGGGTACAACTTCCATTTTACTCTCTCATAAGCAGCAGTTACCACTGATTGTAGTCAAGAGGCTCTGGCTCAAACCTGATGGGGTAAAATTGGTTGAGATATTCATCAAGATTGACTCAACATTTTGATTGAAAATGGCTGCCTTAGTGAAGCCCTAGTGAAATGTCTGGAAGATTTTTCAGGACGGTCTAGGGACTGCTAAAGGAGCCAAACCCACCTTACAAATTGACCAGGAAGAATTTCCCTTATGTGCAACAGTATAGGCAGAAATCAGAAGACTAGAAAGGCAAACCAGTCCAATTTGCAGAATTATCAGCACCAGTTGTACAGATTGTGAAGCCCAGTGGGTCAGTTCCCTTTTGTGGGGATTTTAAACGAGCAGCAAACCAACTCTTGGGTTTGGATAAGTACTCATTTCCTTGAATGGAGGACTTTTCTTAGTGGGGGAGGGTGGCGGGTGGGGGGGGATTGGCGGAAGGAGGGAGAAGGAGAGTTGTCTTTCACGAAGCTGGATAGGAGCCATGCATAACTGCCATGGTTGTTAGATGAGGATTTGCAGAGGTATGCTATAATTAATTCCCCAGGGCTTGTACCAATATATAAGAATGCCACTTGAGGTATCACCAGCCCTGTGCTAATTTTCAGAAGATGAAAAAGAACATTTTACAAGGTCTACCCCAGGTCGCCATTTACCTGTATGACACGTTTAACAACTGAGAAGACCAATAAGCAGCACTTGGAGAACTTGGACACAGACCCTAAACATTTTTCTGAGGCAGGTATATGCCTTAGAAGGGAAAAATGTGTTTGAAGCACCCCAAGTGATCTATTTGGACAAGAGAGCCTATAACAGCGGGTTACACCTGTTGGAAGATAAAGTGAGGGCAATCAAACATGCCCTTGCATGCACGTCTGCACTAGAGCTTAGGTATTTCTTTGGGTTGGGGAATTATTAAAAGAAAGTTCACATATAACCTAGCCTCCATCTTAGCACTCCACATCTGCTATTGAGGAAAGGGTCAGCATTGGAAGAGGTCTTGCAGCTAGGATGTAGTATTTAACTAAGTGAAGACACAGCTTTGCCATATAAAAGGTATTGACACATTATGGTCCCAAACAAGATGTGGTGATGACATGCAATGCCTTCCCCCTGCAGTATCAGGGTAGTGTTGCCTCACAGACAGACAGGAATGCCCGACAGCACACGCTTCCAAGACTTCAGCTGATGCAGAGCATGAATATGCCTAAATAAAGAAGAAAGATTTAGTGGTTATCTTTGGTGTGAGGAAGTTCCATCAATACCTTTATGGATGTAAATTTGTAATATTAACAGACCATAAATCCCTGCTATGGCTACTCAAAGTGCACAAGGCCATGCCACCAATAGCTTCAGGTCAAATTCAAGATGGGGTCTCATTCTAAATGCAACACCATCCAGTAGGCCAAGTAACAAATGCTGATGCCTGGAGTTGCCTCCTGCTGGCAGAAACATGCCTGGAGTGTCAACACAGACAAATATTACCACCAATGACCAGGTAAACCCTGGACTCAGTTAGATGTCAGCTAGGCTGGCACTTTCATGGACTCAATCTTCTTGATCATTATGGATGCCTACTCAAAGTGCTTGAACATGCATAGAGTTCATTTAAATCAAACACACAGGGAGGACAATAGAAAAGCTGCGAGCATCTTTTGCAATACATGGATTCCCAGAAGTAATGGTCACAGACAACAGGCCATCATTTACCAGCAGGGAATTGGAATAATTCCTAAAGTCGAATGGCATTCAACATATAAGAACAGCTCTATACTATCCATTGCCCAATGGTCTGGCAGAAACAGCAGTTAGAATCTTGAAGGCAGGCTTAAAGAAACAGATCCACTAGATACCAACTGTCCTGGTTCCTATTTGATTAATTAATTATTGGACCAGCCATCATGCAACTACAGAGCTGCTAACGGGGAGAAGACTCTGCACCAGATTAAATCTGATCTTTCATGATCTGGGGTTTGGTGAAACAGCATCAGCAATGCCAGTGCCAGTGCCAGACACAAGACTCCTCTAAGCAAGAGAGAATGACAGTTTATTTCAGGGGAAGAAGTTTGGTGTCAAAATCATGGAAGTGACCCTGCATGGCTAAGAGGCATAGTCGGCACAAGGGCAGCACTACTTGACAGACAAAATTCAGGTAGGTGAGGCAGCCCTGAACAAGCATGTGGAGCCTATGCAACTGGAAACAGGGTAGGAGTAAAACCCACCTGACCCTTCAGAACAGCCGGAAAGGCTGTCAGAACCCATGGGTTCTTCCCCTCCATCTAGTGAGGAAACTTCGGAGATCAAGATGGACACGGCAGATGTCGCAGCCTTGACACCTTTACCAACTGAAGATTAATTTCTTCCCAGTTGGCCCAGAAGCAAGAGGCAGACTATGGTCCAGTACATACCACTCGTACCCGAGGCAAAGTCAGAGGATCCTGACCCAGTGCAAAAAATGTTGAAAATGTGTTGCTGGTTAAAGCACAGCAGGTTAGGCAGCATGCAAGGAATAGGAAATTCGACGTTTCGGGCATAAGCCCTTCATCAGGAATGAGGAGAGTGTGCTAAGCAGGCTAAGATAAAAGGTAGGGAGGAGGGACTTGGGGGAGGGGCGATGGAGATGTGATAGGTGGAAGGAGGTCAAGGTGAGGGTGATAGGCCGGAGTGGGGGTGGGGGCGGAGAGGTCAGGAAGAGGATTGCAGGTTAGGAGGGCGGTGCTGAGTTGAGGGAACCGACTGAGACAAGGTGGGGGGAGGGGAAATGAGGAAACTGGAGAAATCCGAGTTCATCCCTTGTGGTTGGAGGGTTCCCAGGCGGAAGATGAGGCGCTCCTCCTCCAGCCGTCGTGTTGTTATGTTCTGCCGGTGGAGGAGTCCAAGGACCTGCATGTCCTCGGTGGAGTGGGAGGGAGAGTTAAAGTGTTGAGCCACGGGGTGGTTGGGTTGGTTGGTCCGGGCGTCCCTGAGGTGTTCTCTGAAACGTTCCGCAAGTAAGCAGCCCGTCTCCCCAATGTAGAGGAGGCCACATCAGGTGCAGCTGATGGAATAGATTATGTGTGTGGAGGTACAGGTGAACTTGTGGCGGATATGGAAGGATCCCTTGGGGCCTTGGAGGGAAGTGAGGGAGGAGGTGTGGGTGCAAGTTTTACATTTCCTGCGGTTGCAGGGGAAGGTGCCGGGAGTGGAGGTTGGGTTGGTGGGGGGTGTGGACCTGACGAGGGAGTCACGAAGGGAGTGGTCTTTGCGGAATGCTGATAGGGGAGGGGAGGGAAATATATCCCTGGTGGTGGGGTCCGTTTGGAGGTGGCGGAAATGACGGCGGATGATACGTTGTATATGGAGGTTGGTGGGGTGGTAGGTGAGAACCAGTGGGGTTCTGTCTTGGTGGCGGTTGGAGGAGCGGGGCTCAAGGGCGGAGGAGCGGGAAGTGGAGGAGATGCGGTGGAGGGCATCGTCGATCACGTTTGGGGGGAATCTGCGGTCCTTGAAGAAGGAGGCCATCTGGGCTGTGCGGTGTTGGAACTGGTCCTCCTGGGAGCAGATGCGGCAGAGGCGAAGGAATTGAGAATATGGGATGGCGTTTTTACAGGGGGCAGGGTGGGAGGAGGTATAGTCCAGGTAGCTGTGGGAGTCAGTCGGTTTATAGTAGATGTCTGTGTTGAGTCGGTCGCCTGAGATAGAAATGGAAAGGTCTAGGAAGGGGAGGGAGGAGTCTGAGACAGTCCAGGTGAATTTGAGGTCGGGATGGAAGGTGTTAGTAAAGTTGATGAATTGTTCAACCTCCTCGTGGGAGCACGAGGCAGCGCCAATACAGTCATCGATGTAGCGGAGGAAAAGGTGGGGGGTGGTGCCAGTGTAGTTGTGGAAGATGGACTGTTCCACATATCCTACGAAGCGGCAGGCATAGCTGGGGCCCATGTGGGTGCCCATGGCAACTCCTTTAGTTTGGAGGAAGTGGGAGGATTGAAAAGAGAAGTTATTCAGGGTGAGGACCAGTTCAGTCAGTCGAAGGAGGGTGTCAGTGGAAGGGTACTGGTTGGTGCGGCGGGAAAGGAAGAAGCATAGGGCTTTGAGTCCTTCGTGATGGGGGATGGAGGTGTACAGGGACTGGATGTCCATCATGAAAATAAGGCGTTGGGGACCGGGGAAGCGAAAATCCTGGAGGAGGTGGAGGGCGTGGGTGGTGTCCCGAACGTAGGTGGGGAGTTCTTGGACTAAAGGGGATAGAACTGTGTCAAGGTATGCGGAGATGAGTTCGGTGGGGCAGGAGCAGGCTGAGACAATGGGTCGGCCGGGGCATTCAGGTTTGTGGATTTTGGGCAGGAGGTAGAAACGGGCGGTGCGGGGTTGTGGGACTATGAGGTTGGAGGCGGTGGATGGGAGATCCCCTGAGGTGATGAGGTTATGGAATGTCTGGGAGATGATGGTTTGGTGGTGGGAGGTGGGGTCGTGGTCGAGGGGGCGATAAGAGGAGGTGTCCGCGAGCTGGCGTTTGGCCTCAGCGGTATAAAGGTCGGTGCGCCAAACTACTACCGCGCCTCCCTTGTCTGCCGGTTTGATGGTGAGGTTGGGATTGGAGCGGAGGGAGTGGAGGGCTGCACGTTCTGAGGGTGAGAGGTTGGAGTGGGTGAGAGGGGTGGACAGGTTGAGTCGGTTAATGTCGCGGCGGCAGTTGGCAGTGCAAAAAATGCCTCAGGAGAGGCTACAAGACAAAGAACAGGCCTATGTCCCCAGACTTAGAGGAGGAGAGATGTAGTGACTGTTACAAGGTCATCCAAGTAGGCCTCAGAATAGGAGTTCCCTGATTGGAGCTGTTAATCTGGCTCAAAGAGGGAGCCCTACCTGACAGATATAAACAGGAGTGTCAAAAGGTTCTCTTCATTCCAAGAGTAAATAAAGTTGATGGGACACTAGCTTCTGTTGAGTTATTTCACACACTTTCGTAAGCAAACCTCTAGAGGAGCAGGGACAAACCTTCTGATTTCCCAGGAAAATCCATTCAAGTCCCTTTGAGTTCGAAATTACTTCCATTAACAAAATAGCTTAATAACCAACTTATACCTTAATCCTAATGATTGCTCAACTATTAGATTAGATTCCCTACAGTATGGAAACAGGCCCTTCAGCCCAACCAGTCCACACCAACCCTCCGAAGAGCAACGCATCCAGACCCATTTCCCTCTGACTAATGCACCTCACAATATGGGCAATTTAGCATGGCCAATTTACCTAACCTGCACATCTTTGGATGGTGTGAGGAAACCCACACAGACACAGGGAGAATGTGCAGACACCACACAGACAGTCACCCATGGTTGGAATTGAACCCAGGTCCCTGGCGCTGTGAGGCAGCAGTGCTAACCACTGAGCCACCATGTCAATCCATTGGTCTTACTTTAAAGACTGGCACCTCAGGTCTTGTGGTACAGTGGAGGTGTGCCTATTTCCAAACTAGAAGACCTAGATTCAAGTCTCTTATGTCTCCCAAGGTGTGACACAGAATGACCAAACAGGCCGATTGAAATAACTAAAACCTTGCCCTACATTCAAAGAGTGAAATCATCATTCAGCTGTGCACTAGTAAGGCCATTATGAGTGGAGAACTTAAACATGATTACTTTCTCAGTCACATGATTGTCAATGATTATACAGTATTTGAAAATGTCTGAATTGGGACTTCCAGCAGTGAATCTTCACATTCATTTGATAGATAATGGAATCCTTACAGATCAGATGGATGTCATTTAGCCCAATCCTTTGAACAACATCTCATCCAGACCCTGTGACCCCCACGATCCCTGTAACGCTGAAATTCCCATGGCTAAAATGTACCTAGCCTGCACACTACAGGACAATTTGCATGACCAATCCACCAAAACTGCACATTTTTGGACCGTGAAGGGAAACTGTAGCATCCTGTAGAAACCCACACAAACACAGGGAGAATGTGCAAAATCCACAAAGATGGCTGGAATTGAACCTGGATCCCTGGCGCTGTAAGGAAATCAGTGCTAACCACTGTGCTGCCCTTATTTTTAAGATATTACAGACATTAAGTAATTTTGAAACTTATCATAGAATGTAGTTTTAATATTTACAAAATCTGAATGAAAATGTTGTCAGAGCAGTTAGCTAGGATCTTATATTTTAAGACTGAAAATAGAAAACCAGGTGAATACTTTATCATACTCTGTAGACAAATTATTTCCTCGACTAATACCTGTTCTGACTTAAAACATTTGACAAATTTTTCTTTACTACCTCTTTATTGCTACAATTGTCATCAGAAGATATTTGGCCTCACTGTTTGTAGCTGAAAATGTGTTGCTGGAATTCCTAATGAAGAGCTTATGCCCGAAACGTCGAATTTCCTGTTCCTTGGATGCTGCCTGACCTGCTGCACTTTTCCAGCAACACATTTTCAGCTCTGATCTCCAGCATCTGCAGACCTCACTTTCTCCTCACTGTTTGTAGCGCTATTCATTAGAGATTAATCATTTAGTGAAATGTAAGGTTGTTGTCTTATGCAGTACATGGAAATATACGAAAAAAAAGCATTTGTAATGCAGAGCTACTTTCACATTTTACTCCCAGTGTCGAACTTTCTGCCATTTAGAAGATGTTCATTTTCTGATTCTAATAATTCTCCAACAGGCAAATGGAAAGATCATATGGCATAGCAAAAGCTTGATTATTGACAATTTTATCTTTGCACTAGGCAAGGACAGCTGTCCCAAGGGTGAGGTCCTCTCTAAGCGCACAAAATCATGTTCTGGTGGTATCACCAAGATCTGATCTGCCGTACTAACTTGAAACTGAACACAAGAGTTGTGGTTGCCTTCCTATTCAGCCAAATCTGCTGGAAGCAAGATCCCTAGCCAGAAGGGCCCAGCAAAGTAAGTTTTTTGTAAAAAAAACTTTTATTAGTTTCTTTATAAGCCAAGAGGACCACTGAGTGCTTCTCCAGATTCCACAAGGAAACTTTAGACCTCCCCTAATCCATGCTACTTCCTCCTTCCCCTAACTGGGATTTCCCGCCAGGAAATTTGTGCAACTGAACAACCGCTTCCCACATTGGGAAGTTGGCAAGAGGCATGCTGGTGAGATTGAGCTGTCAAAAGTGAGTTGAACCAACCAACACAATCCAAGCTGTAATTCCACTAACTTTGCCACATTCATACCCAATGATTACCATTAAAAATGTATACCACACCTTAAAGCTGCAGAGTTGCAAACGTCACATGATTCCGATCAAAAAATGTGGTGGATCTTCAAAAGCATTGTATCTTTTGTCAATTCCAATCTTGAAGATTGTTGTTGTAATATAAATGTGATGTAGCACACACACAATAATGTAACACAGTAATACTTATTCCTCTCAGACCCCTCATGTCCAGAACAGCTGTCCATACTTAGTAGATTGCTACAACTGGCAGGCCACATCTCCACGGCTTAGATCCCATGGCAAGAGTTGTTCATTAGTCGATCTCTACATGGACAGAGGAAAGAGCCTTTTCTTGTTTATATTCCAGGGCTGCTGCCACTATTATCTCTGCATTTAACCTTCAATAATTATCGTCACTGGAAAAGCAGAACGAATAAGCAAAAGATCAAATGACAACCGAACATGGAAAGGGCTCAGGAAGGAAAATAACATGCCAGCAGTTTGAAGACACATTTCAGCACTTGTATCCTGGCTCTGCAGGTAGGGTACTTGCTGAAAATATTCAGATGTGAGCAAAAAGGTCAGAAGAATCAGTATTTGAGACCAGGAGGCATATTCGGAGCAGTGCACAGAAGGAGGTCAAAAAGGTGTAGTTGGAGTATTTGGCACCAAGATGCCAATGCCAGGTGCAGGACAGTCAATGTTTTGAGCATAAGCCCTTAGTCAGGAAGGGATTTTCCTGCTCCTTGGATGCTGCCTGACCTGCTGTGCTTTTCTACTGCCACACTGCTCCACCTTCTATCAAAATGGAGTGCTTATTAAATCAGAGAACAAAGGTAATTGTAGAAGGAGCTGAAAATGTGTTGCTGGAAAAGCACAGCAGGTCAGGCAGCATCCAAGGAGCAGGAGAATCGATGTTTCGAGCATGAGCCCTTCTTCAGGAATTTCCTGAAGAAGGGCTCATGCCTGAAACGCCGATTCTCCAGCTCCTTAGATGCTGCCTGACCTGCTGCGCTTTTCCAGCAACACATTTTCAGCTCTGATCTCCAGCATCTGCAGTCCTCACTTTCTCCTAATTGTAGAAGGAAAATGGTGGGCTGTATTTTACCAGAAAACAGCTAAGTGTCAATTTTGATGAGTTTTGTGGTGTTTTCTCTCCACAAGGCCCCATGTGATTTTTCACACTAAATTTACCAAACTCCCTGATTTTGTCTAGAGCACACCCTGTGCAATGCAACCTATGTGCCTCTAAGTTTTTTTTCACCTATGATCTGTACTTCCTTGCTTACAATGATCTGTCTGCACTGCTCATAAACAAAGCTTTTCACTGTACTTAGGTACATGTGACAGTAATTAAATCAAAATTTTTTTAAAAAGTCAAATAACAGTCCATCTTGATTCTCCATTCTCCCACTCGCCACGGTCAGAGGTACTCTCCATTGTGGAGATCTCCCAGGATCCCCTGCCAACACCATCTATAAAGGCCAGCCAAGGGCTGTCAGTCTGCAACTGCTCTGCACGATTCACAAGAGCTGCCTTAGACACGTCAGACAAAGAGAATTTCCCACCGTGTCAGTGTCTCCTACCGTGTCAGTGTAAATAATGGACAGGCTCTGACGTCAATCCAGGGACTGGATAACGTCAGTCAGCCGACTAGGACAGTCAGTGTCAGGATCCTCTCCTCAAAGAGTGTGAAGAGCTGAATTTAAAACACCACGCCACAGATCCTTACAACTGACCGCAGGCCTTGTTGCCCCTGGGCTGAGACAAAAGGAGGGATTGAGTGAGATGAAAGTGGCTAGCACAGCTGTTAGTACTGGTGCAGGTGGGGAAAAGTGAGTATCTCAATTACCTGGGAGGATTCTGCCCTGTGGCAATGTTCATTCTGGTGGGTATTAGATAGTATAGCATTGCAAGCTTAGCCACCTATGGCAAGGTAAATCAAAGGTGATCCATGTGTTCCTGACCAATAAAAAGTATGCAATAGCAACAGATCTGAATCATAAAGATGAATTTTTCATGATCCTACCACCATCACCCCTGGCTAAAAAGTTAAGAGAGAGCCAATCAGAATCCCAACAGCTGCCCTGCAGCAATTATGAGAGCCATTTGCATGAGGTAGCCACTGCTGGAACTGCAGGTATCCCACAAAGTGGGGACTGGGCAAGTCTGTAGTCAAGGATCTCAGTGTGGAGACCTCAAAGGGTGATGGGTTAGAATCAAGAGGCCACTGGGAAGGGATAAAAGGGGACGACCTTGAGGAAGGGATTACCTCCATTACCAAGGAATACCCTTCCTCAATGCTAAAGTGCACAATTAAATTTGCCAGGCTTCCACAGTGCAGGTATCTGTCCTCTGCCTCAGGTAAAATACCAGTGACAGTGGAATAAAGCCCTCAGTTAGTTTATTTAATGTCTGAATAAGCCAAAGGATAGATGTGCTGCCCACTGCCTCCTCTGCTCCACCCTCATGCTAGATAATTTCCGAGACAGAGACAGCCTGATATTTTACTCATCTCCACCTTCAAAGCCCCATTGTGGGCAAGCATAAAATCCACTACTCAAAAGTGAGGACTGCAGATGTTGGAAACCAGAGTTTAGAACAGAGTGGTGCTGGAAAAGCATAGCAGGTCATGCAGCATCCAAAGAGCAGGAAAATCGACGTTTCAGGCAAAAGTCATTCATCAGAAATAGAAGCGGGAAACCGCCAGGGTGGAGAGATCACTTGAGTGTTTAGGGAGCTGTATTTCAACCCCTTATTTGTTTTCATTATCTTCCCTGCATTTAGATTCTGCCAGACATTCTGATATTAATTTTATTTTTTTCAGAGGAGTTAACACACTTGCAAAATAATTCAAAGGAGATAATTCTGGAAATCAGGGAATAAATGGCCAAATCCAGTTCAGGTTTGGAATTTGATTTAATGGCCATCCCTAAAGCAATATTAAAAGATTATCAAGGTTGACAGTGCGACCTACTTCAATATCAATCTGCAGTCCCCTGAAATTGTTTATTGGTGTATGCTTGAAGAAGGTATACAACTTCATCTATTGAATGAAAACACTGATGTGAGTACTTGATGATTCAGCATTATTAAAAGTGTGGCACAGAGAGTTTGTATTGTTGTATATGCCGGTTATTCCTAAATAGGCAATTTCTTTTATCAAAAAAAAGATTCAAATGCAGATGTCCCTGGCAACATTGTTCCATTAAATAGCCCACAGCTAACAGTGATAAAAAGATAACACAGGATATTTGCATTATTTGATATTCCTCAGCAATTTCAGCATTGAAGTTGAATTTGATTGAAATCTGTAATGGATTTGTCTGAAGTGATTGAATATTTGGAATTATAACTCCTTGCATCTGCTTGAAACATCTTAAAATTAAATGTCAATGATGGTGTCAGGTCACTTCAATCAGCATAGATTTTTGTTTCAATATTTGTAGTAATCTGAGGATTACATTTTGAGTGAACAGGCTTTATTAAAACATAGCTATTAAGGCATGGGAAGAGAGGAAATCCTGCTGGTTCTTTAGAGACTTAGGCTCCAAGTTCCATTAATCTTAAATCACAATGATATAGCTCTTTTCTCATACTATGTGGCTATTTTTAGTGTAAAGATATAACTAACTTTTTATCTCTCAAGGTATTTTACAGTCTCCTATGAACACTTAATTGAATAGTTAGCTCATAGCTCCTACTCCACCCCTCACCTCCTCTGCCCACCCCCCACACCAAGTCTTTTTGGCTGGAGGCATTAATAAAGAGCTAAGAATGTTGGAGATTACAGGGTTGGAGAGGAAAAGCAACTCCTCTGTAGGCAAAGAGATCCTGGAACTCTGGCAGAAAAGTAGGAGTGCATTTTCATCTATGAAGAAACAACTTCTGAATCTGGATCTTTAAGAAGTTCCTGCATAATGTTTTGTCTGTTAAAGTGGATGGCAAATTGCTTTACTTCATGTTTTTCTAAACAAATTTTCAAAAGAGCGTCCTTCTTCAATAGGGGATCTTAATCTTTCACAGGGGCTTGCTTTTCCATTAATGTGTGCTGTGAATTTAAAAAATGCATTTTGTCCTTTCTTGCAAGGATGTCATTTTAAAACATAACATTATCATGCACTACTCATAGCAGCTTAAGAAAACTTTCTAATAGTTCAGTGACTTTGAAGCTCTGAGCATTTCTGTCAAAAGAAACACTTCTTTTCCCATTGTGTGGCTCATTAGGCTGCTCATTCAGAGAGAACTGGTAATGGAGTTTAACCGGAGCATTACCACGCCTCAGGCAAAGTCAAAAGGCAGCAGGATCTTCATGGTGACCCTGCATTGTTGGCATCATTCCACATCACAAAGCAGCTATCCAGCATACTGAGCTAACTGACTGACCTCATTGTGTGTTATGTCAATTGGCTGGTGTGGAAGCATGTGGGAAATCAGCCAAAGACTTCTCTTTTAAAGACTTTACGATCGACCGTGTTGTATAATTACAGTCATTGGACTTTTAGGCCAACTATCTCAGAGGTGGTTAGACTGCTCCAATTCTTGTTTAACTTTGATCTCAGTTCCTTTTTTATGTTCAAATTGAAGTTTTCAATGTCTCTTCAAACTTTATACAGTTTGGTTTTGGGTTTCTTTGCTGAGAAACAATTGGTGTGTTTCCATAGAGTAACGATGGGGCTCAGTTTCAGGCTTTTGTTTTTTTTGGTAGCTTAAAAAGTTTGGGATGTTGACTATGGGCATGATCCAACCTGATCTATAAATGATCCTTTTGCCTGGATTGATTTTCCTTAGCTCATTGCCATTGTTGAACGATCATTTCCATTTCTCCCAAGAAGAATGTCCCTTGGTCCTCCTTTCCAGCTGCTTCTTGGACATTTGAAGACTGGAATAGTCACTTTGGAAATTTTGTACTGTAGGATGAAATCGTCTGTAAAACCACTTAACATTTGAAATTGCTGGCTGGGCAGATGAATATTGGTATGGACTTTCCCTGCCACATTTAGATAAGAAGCAATGGCAGGAACATTGCCCTTTCCCCCTTGTAGTTGCTGTCTTCTTAGCACATTAGTGGCCCTCATATTAACCAAGTGGAGTGCACCAGAGTCAGCGCACTGATCCCAGAAAAATTCTGTCCTCTTGGCTGTTAAAAAAAAAGCTAATGCTGGTGAAGTTCAACCTGCCTGTTGTGGTATCTTCAAAAGGTCTTTCTTCAATTGTAGAAATTCTTATAGGGCTTCACTACAATCTCATCTCATGCCAGGTCCTATTTTAAGTTTTCATTTTAGTAATAATCCACAAGGTGGTACAATTTGTTTATAAAAACAAAAAGGAGCTGATTTTTCTTCACTGTGTTGATTAAAAAACTTGCCATTTAGATGGGATTTTAAACTGAAATAGGATTCAAAAGCTTTAGTTACCTATGTATGTTGGAGTTTCTTCTACTGTATATTGTCTGGAAAGAATGGCAATGGCTTTGCTGTCGATAATGAAAACCATATGCTAACTTTATTATTGCTTTGTATTGACTGGTATTAAAGCATAACAGTATCCAAAAAAAAATGTAATTGTACCCAAAAACAACCTGATCAAGGTCCTGTGTATTCTCAGGAGGTCAGGTTAAAAAGAAAGTTTCACTTCTTCACTTAATTTACTATTTTGGCTACAGTGACCAAAATGCTTCCTTTGTTTCTTGCGTTTTTTCAGATATACCATGGCCCTTCCCTCTCTGATCCAAATGTGTAGGTCTCTTCTCTTACATGATTATACTTTTTTTATAAAGCTGGTTTGCAGGAATTCAGTGAGACCAATCGACTTTCTCAAGTTGCTTGCCATATAATCTGCCACAGGTCTTTTCCTGAAGTTTTACATTTTTTGAGTGGGCATCCATCTCCACAATGCAGCCCCTATGCAGGTTGTGAAGACAGCCTTTTTAGAGCTTCGTGTTGCCAGTGAGCCCTCAGTATTTTCCCACCATTTCTGAAGACAGATTGCTGGACTAGCCTCAGGACTCACCCATGACATTTTACACTCACTCAGTTTCAATACTTACCATTCCAAACGGCAGCACTAAGTGCAATTTCCTTCCATTCTATGCATCTAGTCATGTCTACTGCCATGTTAGTGATGCCCTGCATTGCTACTGCTGGTTTGGCAAACTATATTGATAGCTCCATTAAAAAGCTTTATTTAACAATGATTTTATTTAACATTGTTTTGTTTTTATTTTTAGACCCTCCGTCTTCCACTTTGTGGTTAGCAATTCACACTAACCAATAAAGTTCATTTCTACCCTTAAAATGAATCCGTTCAAATGTCTCCCTCCAGAGAATCAACGTGCCAGAATCCTTTCATAAAGGAAAATAACTCAATTTTTGTTAGCAGCCCTAGGAGGTAGTTATTTTAATTTTGACAGTGTATACTGAATATGTGAGACTGCCTCAGGGCATTTCTACAGTGTACTCCATCCACATAGATGGGCTAATTCAAGCTGTATGCATTTTAATACTTTGAACCTGACAGACTCTGACAGTAACTGTGAGCTGTTAGCCTCTAGCCATTCTGAGCTGAGGGAATATCCTCTCATAACAGAGAAAAGAATATCTCAGGAATGCTAGTACTTGTCATAAATCATTAGGAAGAGTCAGCTATTAACAACTATCAAGAGTTATCCATGCATCTGGAGGTCTCATCTGATTTGCCCAGGATGTAAGGGAATGGTTTTGGACAGTACCTCTGCCTTAGGGACAGGCAATTTGTTAAATCGGTCTGAACACAGTAGCTGAAGCGTTAACTCAATGCTAATCCAATGATTAATTAGTAAATGCAAATAAAAATTGTCTATTGTGCCAAGTGGTGTAAAATGGAGAAAATAAAAATCTTTAGCATTCCTTAGTGACGGTCTCAGTAGGAAAGTCTGAATCATGCCAATTACAGAAGCCAAAAGGAATAGTGAGAGCAGGAAACATACTGAAACAAGATGGGATTACAGAGAGGAGCAGCAGTGATCAGTGTATATTTAGTCTTGGGATAAGCAGTTGAACATATCTGTTTGAATAAATCAAAATGTCCAAATATTTGAATTGCTTGAATGGAACTTATAAACAATGAGGACAATGTGTTGACCACCAGGAATTCAGCTGTATATGGCACTGTTTTCAGTACACCACTGGGGATCAGGTACAAATCGCCTGCACCAGACCACCCAGACTTCAAATAATATATATACATCACCAAAACATACATAAACACTGAACTTAAACACATTTTGTCCCCACATTGGATCACTGAGGTCAACAGTGACAACGCCATTAAACTGCTTCCTCTACAATGGTTATGTCAGAAATCACCATGAAAAAACTGATCCAAGATCCAATAGTACGGCATAAAATAGTGGAGAAATCATCTGTGCAACAACTGTCTCTTCCAGATAGAAGTACGTGCAGGAAATCAAGACAGCAAAAAGGGGACATCAGATGTCTTTGGCAAATAGGGTTGAGGAGAATTCAAAAGGATTTTATAAACACATGAAAGACAAAAGGGTAACTAGAGAGAGAATAGGGCCTCTCAAAGATCAGTAAGGTGACCTTTGTGTGGAACCAAAGGAGATGGCGGGAGGGGGGGGTGAAATAAATGAGTATTTTGCATCAGTATTTACTGTGGAAAAGGACATCGCAGATATACAATGTGGGGAAATAAATTATGACAGCTTGAAACATGTCCATATTGCAGAGGTGGTATTGTATGTCTTAAGACACAAAGTTGGATCAATCTCCAGGATCTGATCAGGTGTACCACCCTACACCTCTGTGGGAAGCTAGTGAAGTGATTGCTGGGCCCCTTGCTGAAATATTTGGATCATCGATAGTCAAAGGTGAGCCACCAAAAGACTAGAGATTATTTAACATGGTGCCGTTATTCAAAGAACGTGGTAAGGAAAAGACAGGGAACTATAGACTGGTGAGCCTGATATCGGTGGTGGGTAAGTTGTTATCCTACCTTGAGGGATAGGATTTACATGTATTTGGAAAGGCAAGGACAGATTAGTGATAGGAGAAAGTGAGGACTGCAGATCCTGGAGATTAGAGATGAAAATTGTGGCGTTGGAAAAGCACAGTAGGTCAGAAAGCATCAAGGAGCAGGAGAATCAACGTTTCGGGCTTGGGCCCTTCATCAGGAATATGTTGGGTGGGGGCCGAGCGAAGGAGGCTGTCAGATAAATAGAAAGGTGGGGGTAGGGTAGCTGGGAAGGCAATAGGTAGGTGCCACCCAACACCTGGAGGAAGAACGCCTCATCTTCCACCTTAGGACCCACCAACCACATGGCTTCGATGTCTACTTTACCAGTTTCCTCATCTCCCCTCCCACCTCAACACAGATCCAACCCTCCAACTTGGCATCGCCCTCTTGGAATTGTCCCACCTGTCCATCTATCTGCTCCGCCTTCCCCTTTGACCTACCACCATCACCCCCAACCTGCATCTACCAATTGCCTTCCCAGCCACCTTCCCCCAACACTCTTATCTCTCAGCCCCCTTTCCATCCCCACATTCTTGATAAAAGGCTTATGCCCGAAACGTCGATTCTCCTGCTCCTTGATTCTGGATGAGCTGCTGTGCTATTCTAGCACCACACATTTTGACACTGATTAGGGATGGTCAACATGGCTTTGTGCGGGAGTGGGGGAGGTGAATTATGTCTCGCTAACTTGATTGAGTTTTTTGAAGACGTAATGAAGAGGATTGATGAAGGCAGAGCAGTGGACATTCGACAAAGTTCCTTATGGTAAACTAGTTAGATCACAGAGTACAGGGAGAACTAGCCTTTTGGATACAGAACTGGCTCAAAAGCAGAAGACAGAGGGTGGAGCTGGAGGGTTGCTTTTCAGACTGGAGGCCTGTGACCAATTGAGTGCCACAAGGATGAATACTGTTTTTTGTCATTTATATAAATGATTTGGATGTGAACATAGGAGGTATAGTTAGTAAGTTTGCAAATGACATCAAAACTGGAGGTGTAGTGGACAGCGAAGAAGGATTACAACAGGATCTTGATCAGATGGGCCAATGGGCAGAGGATGGCAGATGGAGTTTAATTCAGATAAATGTGAGGTACTGCATTTTGGAAAGGCCAATCAGGACAGGACTTATACACTTAATGGTAAGGTCCTCGGGAGTGTTGCTGAACAAAGAGACCTTGGAGTGCAGGTTCATAGTTCCTTGACAATGAAGTCACAGGTAGATAGGATAGTGAAGAAGGTGTTTGGTATGCTTTCCTTTATTGGTCAGAGTATTGAGTACAGGAATTGGGAGGTCATACTGCAGCTGTACAGGACATTGGTTAGGCCACTGTGGAATATTAGGTGTAATTCTGGTCTCCTTCCTATCGGATGGATGTTGTGAAACTTGAAAGGGTTCAGAAAAGATTTACAAGGATGTTACCAGAGTTGGAGGGTTTGAGCTGTAAGGCGACGCGGAATAGGCTAGGGCTCTTCTCACTGGACATCGGAGGATAAGGGTGACCTTATAGAGGTTTATAAAACCCTGATGGGCATGGAGACAGTAAGCCTACTGTGGGGGAGTCCAGACTAGAGGCCCCCGTAGGTTTAAGGTGATAGTGGAAAGATTTAAAAGATACCTAAGGGGCAATGTTTTCAGGCAGAGGATGGTGCATGTATGGAATAAGCTATCAGAGGAAGTGGTGAGGCTGGTACAATTATTGCATTTAAAAGGCATCTGGATGGCTATATGAATAGGAAGGGTTTAGAGGGATATGGACCAAGTGCTGACAAATGGGACTAGATTAATTTAGGACAAGTGGTTGGCATGGATGAATTGCAGCAAAGAGTCTGTTTCCGGGCTGTACATCTCTAGCATCTATGACTCTGAGTTGTTTGAGGCATGAAAAGCTTTTGGTTCTATAGAGAAAAATCACACAAGGATTCCAGTGAATAATGTCTCTCCTTGTTCCCAAATACAAGTAATGTTTTAAAAAATCTTGACTATCAGTAAAATGGAGTACAAATGATACTGAACTATGGCAAAACCTGGATAGTTTGGAAGTAATAATCCAACTGCCTCTTCAATTTGTTTGTCTTAGCATTTTGAAATGTGGTAATTCCTGACATTTGATAAAATCCTATAACGTCAGAAATACTCAGCAAATTTGACATTTTTGGAGAGACAGATGGATAATGCTTTAGGTGGCTGATGTTTCAACAACCTGTTACCCTGCTCATCCTAAAAACTGTTTCCTGACATTATAACATGTGCACTCGGTTTGCGCTATTATTTATAAACCTGTTCCCTAATTGGAAAACATCAGCATAAAGTAACCCAAACATCTCAAATTATGTAATTCATTAAAACGTATAAATTCCTGGATCAGTTGATCATAATAAACACTTGCATTCTTTTCTATATAATTCTCACGACTCTTGTATTAATCTGTCAGTGACATTCAGGTAACCCGTTAGCTCTGTACTATTTACCACATTGTGGTGTTCTACGACTGTTACCAGGGTGATAACGGCTATGTTATCTCATTGCCCAATTTTAGCGTGCACCTGTCAATAGGAGTCTAATATGCTTGGCTATTTCTGAGCAGTTCTTCATAAGACAGGAAAAAAAAAATCAAGATTCTATTTGCATCACAAGGACTTGATTGCTAAATTATTTGGGCGCTGGCTAAATACTGTGCAGTGCAGGGAGAGAAGAGAGCCTCCAAAGAAAGGGATTCAACTATTTGTGTTTGCCTGAGATGCAACATTCATGGTCACCACCACTACCCCTGGGCAATTTCCCCAGCCTGATTTTCAGTGTTCAATTTGGCTAGTTGTGTCAGGATGCCTGTTGATAACCCATGTGTATGCTATTAATTTTCGATAAGTCCACAGCCTCCATTGACCAGAGCTATTTTGCCACCAGGTCAGATGGCTTAGGGTCAAATTCTGCTTCCGAATTGAAATTACAGAGAGAAAAGTCGGAATGGTTCACCAACAATCACCTGATGTGAATGCACATTGACCTTTCAGTGACTTTAGAGTTTACGTAAGTATCGATTTGTATTTGTTATCTGTGACTGAATCAGTAGCTACAAGTTGAAAACTGTCAAGAAGTGAAATCCTGAGAAAACAACAATGTCAACAAGCCACAACAAATTCACAATGTTGTGAATTTATGAATGAGCCATTTTGATGTCACTTGGCCAGTGCTATGATTGGATTTAAAAGGTGGCTTTTAAACCAAAATGTTATCCAGTCGAATTGATTGCATAATGATTTCCACATTGAAGTAGTATGTTTATTAAGATTACAGTGAAACAAGTCGCAATTTAACTCATATGTATTACATAAGTATTTATATATTTCCTTCAGAATCAAAGCATCTAATCTCAGTTGCCCAATTAGAAAACAGAGTCAGAGTCCTATAGCATGGAAACAGACCCTTCGGTCCAGCCAGTCCATACCGGCCATGTTCCCAAACAAAACTAGTCCCATCTGGCTGAGCTTGGCCCATATCCCTCCAAACCTTTCCTTTCATGTCCTCATTCAAAAGGTTGTAGTTGTGCCCACTTCCTCTAGCAGGTCATTCTGTCAAAAAGTTGCCCCACCATATCTTTTTTAAATCTTTCTCATCTTGCCCTAAAAATATGGCCCTTAGTTTTGAATATCTCTGCCCCACAAAACAACCTTACAGAGAAGGCCCTTCTCATCCACATTATCTATGTCCTTCATGATTTTATTAACGTCAATAAAATCACCCCTCAAACTCCTACATGCCAGTGAAAATAAAGAGTCCCAGTCTTTCCAGGTTAACTTTAGTATCTCAACCCCTCTACTCCAAAATCTCATGGAAGATGTATTGCGGGCCAATCATAAAGCCTCATGAAAGATATATTGCACAGAGGAGATAGTTGATGCAGCAGTGTCAATAAAAATTGCCTGTTAGGATCATGCAGTGGTCACAATAAAGCTGACTTTGTGGGAATTGCCTGGGATATTAAACATTCCTTGGAATGATTTCCCTGCATCTCAAACTTTCTGAAAAAAAATCCTCAACTCTGAATCAGGGGTTTCTGACTCATTGAAGCCAAATAGTTATGCAGGAAAGATTGAGGATTATAAAACCTACTCTAACTCCTGGGTCATTATTAAACTGATCCCATGACTTTAACCCCAAACCAACCATACACCCAGACCTGACACCCATAAACTCTGCCAGAACCGACACTCCCTGCTGACCCAATTCTGTCATACACAACACCCCAAACCCCATCCCCAATCCCCTCACCTGACCACAAAATCCCCACCAGCCCATCTATTTGCCCAATCCTAAGCACACACTCACTCACATACCATCCTATCTTCGCCCCATCTGTCCCCTTAACCTGCTCACCCACATGCTATTCAAAGACTTTACACTTCTGCCATTCTTCGGTCCCATCTACCTGCCAGCCTTTAGCCCTCACTCATTTGGCACTCTATCACTCACCCACATAGCATTCCGCATTACTCACCTGGCACCCTAACCACCTCATCTTCATGGTACCCCACCCCTAAACATGTTCACCTTCTCTCAGTAGTTTTTTAAAAAACACAGTCTTCAGTTACTTTAATTCATTCATTGGATGTGGACATCACTGGCAAGACAAGCAGTTATTGTCTGAACTTAATTGTTAAAAGTCGACCACATTTCTGTGGGTCTGGAGTCATTTGTGGGCCAGTTAAGGGTGACAGTTTCCTTCCCTGAAGGACATTGGTGAATCAGATGGATTTTTCCTCCCCTGAGCATCAACAGTGGCTTCATGGTCATCATTAGACTCTTAATTCCAAATACTTTTATTTTTTAAAAAATAAGAAATTGAATTCAAATTCCACCATCTGCCATTGCATGACTCAAATGCACAGAAGAAATCACTGATAAATGATTCTTATTGCTGAAAATAAAAAAAAGGATGTCATTTAATCAGCTAGTATTAACAGTTAATAGTTGCGGCTGCACCTCTATGCCAATCAATCAGCACTTTCATCTCATGCTGTATAAATTTTTGCTCTCATTCTAAATGTGACTTATTGTGTCCTAGTCCTGATGAGCACAAGATGAAAAGGTTTAACTTGTATGTCTCTTTATAGCAGTGTTTAAATTCTGTATTACCAAGCAAGATGGTACAATTACAATATTTAAAAGACATCTGGATGGGTATATGAATAGGAAGGGCTGAGAGTGATATGGGTCAAGTGCTGGGAAATGGGACTAGATTAGGTTAGGATATCTGGTCGGCATGGACAAGTTGGACTGAAGGGTCTGTTTCCATGCTGTACATTTTGATGACCCTATGACGGTTTGTTTTAAGCGGAGACTCTGCTGCTAGCTGAAAGCATTCATGGATTGCTCTTTGCTTGCTCTCAAATCCTGTTAGCTGTGTCCACAGATGGCTGGAGGCTATCTTTGCACGACCTTTTTGTCTTCATGTATCCCAACTTGGTGATCGTTCCTCAAGCAAACCAAATGAAGTCATTGTTACAGCAGATTGATTTCCAGCACCAATTGGAAAGTGAACACACAAATGGATGATCTTTACTTTTCAAATCATCTTTCTTCTCCCCCCTCCCTCATTCTCAGTACAGGACATTGGTTAGACCACTTTTGGAATACTGTGTGCAATTCTGGTCTCCTTGCTATAGGAAGGATGTTGTGAAATTTTGAAAGGGTTCAAAAAAAAAGGCTTGCAAAGATGTTGTCAGAGTTGGAAGGGTTGAGCTTGAGGGAGTGGCTGGATAGTCAGAGGCTGAGGGATGACCTTAGAAAGGTTTATAAAATCATGAGGGGCATAGATTGGATAAATAGACAAGGTCTTTTCCCCCAAGGTTGGGGCAGAGTCCATAACTAGAGAGCATAGGTTTAAGATGTGAGGCAAAAGATTTAAAAAAGACCTAAAGGATAACCTTTTCACACAGAGGGTGTACATGTATAGAATGAGCTGCCAGAGAAAGTGGGGGAGGCTGGGACTATTACAACAATTTAAAAAGGCAACTGGGTGGGTATACAAATACAAAGTGTTTAGAGGGTGGGTTACTCTTTAGAGGGTCAGTTTGGACTTGTTGGGCCAAATGGCCTGTTTCTACACTGTAGAAATTCTACGGATATGGGCCAAATGCTGGCAAATAGGGTTAGATTTATTTAGGATATCTGGTCAGCATGGACAGGTTGGACCAAAGGGTTTGTTTCCTTGTTACACATCTGACTAGATTAGATTCCCTACTGTATGGAAACAGGCCCCTCAGCCCAACAAGTCCATACCAACTTTCCGAAGAGTAACCCACCCAGACCCGTTCCCCAACCAGATATTTACCCTTGACTAATGCACCTAACACTATGGGCAATTTAGCATCTTTGGATTGTGGGAGGAAACCAGAGCACCCAGAGGAGACCCACACAGACACGGGGAGAATGTGCAAACGCCACACAAACAGGTGCCCAAAGTGGGACTCGAACCCAGGTCCCTGGCACTGGTGAGGTAGCAGTGCTAACCACTGAGCCACTGTGCCACCCCATCTCTATAAGAAATTTAAATGGACAGCTCTTGTTCTGTAATGGTAATGTCCCTAACATTAGGCCAGGGGACCTGAGTTCATGTCCCATCTACTCCAGAGATATTGAATAACAGTTTGGTTAAAAATATAAATAACTGAAGGTGTTCAATGAAAATTGAAAGAATGTTTTAAGGTGGCTTCCTGAAAATTGAAGATTAATCTTTAGTTTTTAAGTAGAATTCCAGACAAACCTGGAAGGTTGGCAACATGGTAAAGGTTTTTAAAGCAATTTTACATTTCAGTCTCTCACCTTGTTTCCACACTTTGGTGAGTAAAAGTTTGAGTTCCCGCTGCAGATGTTATGGTTTAGCCGCAAAATTCCTGAGGAAATTGACTTTTCCCCAAAGAAATGCCACTGAGGGGAGACCACACTGAAGTTTCAAATTCTGCACCTTCATAAAAGGGCCTTTGTTGAAACACTTGTGAGAAAAAGCAATGGGGGAGGGAGATTGGAAGAGGTTCACAAGGTTAACTAAAAGATGCAGGGTACCACACTGTCTGGACTAAATAGCCTCTGCTGACCTTCCAGTGTAAGTTGTTGTGTCTTCTTGCACAAGTGTCTGTGCCAGGTAAGTGAGACAATTAAATAAAGCCAAAGATTTTTTGTCACTCCTGTCCAAGTATACAGCACAGCACATGGTAAGAAGACACTCTAACATCTGGATCTACGTATAGAATTCTGACTGAAAAATACTGTTACACAGCAGGGAACTCACAGATTATAGTAGAACTCTACCTCAAATTATAATTTTTAAGAAGTCTCTAGTTGCGATGTTGTTAACAGTTGCCTTTCAACCAGTGTCACTACTGCACTGAATAATAATCAGTTAAAAGTTTTTTTTAAAAAAGAAATACTTTTGTCAAAAGATTTCCATGCTCTTCATTACTTTTCCCATTTCCACAGTCAGCATTTTTATACCAGTGCCTCTGACTATTTCATAATATTCTGAAATATTTGCACATCAGGTGAGTTTACATTAATGTTATTAAGACTAATTCTTGGAGGAAAAATGTAAGCATTCCTCTTTAACTGTTTAACGAAAAGTGCATTGCTCATAGTTCCTCCTTCTCCCGATCTCTCGAGTGCAGACAAAAGGCACAACATTACCTGAGGTCAATCCACCTTTTAAAATCATTCCACTACAATAACAAGTAGAAATAACAGAAGCAATTACTTCAAACAAAACCGCTGGCGGAACTAGCTGTACCAGCTGGCGATGGGGTCCTTAACAACTTCAAACAGCAGTACTGAAGTGGCAGCAGTACGCTTACCTTAGTCTGTGCGGGATGCGAGGACGGATACTCACTACAGCAGCGAACTGGGAAAATGTTCTGCTTGGCCCCTACCAACAACTTATTTGGCTTATATTTGCAAATGGGAGGAGCTGGTTACTAACAGGAGGTGAGCAATCGAGAGGGCGGACGAGTAGTCTGACAGGCAAGTTGGAGACAGAACCTCTAGTTTTTGGAGAGAGAGAAAAAGGAAAGAACTAAAAGCAGCTGAGAAAGCGGTAGCGAAGAGGAACAATTTTGGAGCAACCAATGTAAAAATAAACGCATGACGTTGTTGATTGATTTCGGAGCACTTTATTGTTGTGAACACAGACATTCCTTTGCTCTCTCCCATGCATTGCCACAACCAACTCAAAGCAGCCCAGCTATTTGTTGTTCAGGGAGCAGCTGCACACTTTCCATACTTGCGTCCCTTTGAATTAGCTGCTTGGAAAGAATAGTACTTTCTAACGGGAATGATCATTATGGAAATAAAATGCTATTGAAATATTCTACTCTAAAATTTGAAACAAAAACGGCTGTCTCTGATTCATACAATCAAAATGAAACTGGCAACAGCATTTAATCGAAATATGTAAATTGGTGTTTGAACGAACATAGAGAAAAATGTGGCGCTGGAAAAAGCACAGCAGGTCGAGCAGCATCCGAGGAGCGGGAGAATTCGATGTTTCAGGCTAAAAGTGCACTCTCATGCTCCTCAGATGTTGCCTGGCCTGTTGTGCTTTCTCCAGCACCACACTGTTGGACTCTTGACTCTCCAGCCTCTACAGTTCTAACTTTCTCATAGTGTCACAGAGTCCTACAGCGTGGAGCCAGGCTCTTTGGCCCAAACTGGTCCATGCTGACCAAAATATCCACCCACTCTAATCCCATTTCCCTGCACTTGGTCCGTATCCAAGGAGTGCTAACACCAGGGGTTCAAATCTTACGCTAGCTGAGGTTAACTGTGAGGGTTGTTATTTACCCGTCATCCAATCACTTCTCTAGCCAACATCACAGCGGGTCAGTTTAGCTCGGTTGGCTACACAGCTAGTTTGCAATACAGAATGAATGTTAACACTAGGGGTTCAAATCCTACACCAGCTGAGGTAACGCTGAGGGTTGTTACTTAGAGCTGAAAATGTGTTGCTGGAAAAGTGCAGCAGGTCAGGCAGCATCCAAGGAGCAGGAGAATCGACATTTCGGGCATGATTCCTTCTTCAGGAATGAGGAGAGTGTGCCAAGCAAGCTAAGATAAAAGGTGGGGGGGGGGGGGGAAGGGCGTTGGAAATGTGATAGGTGGAAGGACGTTTAGGTGAGGGTGATAGGCCGGAGTGGGGGTGGGGGTGGAGAGGTCAGGAAGAAGATTGCAGGTTAGGAAGGTGGTGCTAAGTGCGAGGGTTGGGACTGAGACAAGGTGTGGGGAGGGGAAATGAGGAAACTGGAGAAATCTGAGTTCATCCCTTGTGGTTGGAGGATTCCTAGGCAGAAGGTGAGATACTCTTCCTCCAGCCGTCGTGTTGCTATGGTCTGGCGATGGAGGAGTCCAAGGACCTGCATTTCCTTGGTGGAGTGGGAGAGGGCCTCTATATTGGGGAGTACAGGCCGCCTACTTGCGGAACGTTTCAGAGAACACCTCTTGGACACCCGGTCAACCAACCCAACCACCCCGTGGCTCAACACTTCAACTCCCTCTCCCATTCCACCAAGGACATGCAGGTCCTTGGACTCCTCCATCGCCAGACCATAGCAACACGACGACTGGAGGAAGAGCGCCTCATCTTCTGCCTAGGAACCCTCCAACCACAAGGGATGAACTCAGATTTCTCCAGTTTCCCCATTTCCCCTCCTCCCACCTTGTCTCAGTCCCAACCCTCGAATTCAGCACCACCTTCCTAACCTGCAATCTTCTTCCTGACCTCTCCGCCCCCCACCCCCTTGGATGCTGCCTGACCTGCTGCACTTTTCCAACAACACATTTTCAGCTCTGATCTGCAGCCCTCACTTTTTCCAGGGTTGTTATTTACCCATCAACCAATCAATTCTCCAGCCAATCTCACAGCTCTATTCCTGATGAAGGGCTTTTGCCTGAAATGTCGATTTTCCTGCTCCACAGATGCTGCCTGACCTGCTGTGCTTTTCTAGCACCATTCTAAGGTAGACTCTGGTTTCCAGCATTTGCAGTCCTTGTTTTTACCCATATCCTTTTAATCCTTTCCTATCCATGTATTTGTCCAAATACCTTTTATTGTCTCAACCACTTCTGCTGGCAGCTCATTCCATATTGAGTACCACCTTCTGTGTAAATAAAGTTGCCGCCAGGTACCCTTTTATTCTTTCTCCTCTAAGCTGAAACTGATGTCCTCTAGTCCTTGATTCCCCAACCCTGGGAAAAAGACTGAGTGCATTCACCCTGTCCAAGCCTTTCATGATCTTATACACTTCTCTAAGATCCCTCATCAGTCTCCTACACTTTAAAGAAAAAAGTTCTAGCTTGTCCAGCCTCTCCCTTTATCTCAGACCCTCGAGTTCCGGCAACATTTTTGTAAATTTCTTTTGCACTCTTTCCAGTTTAATAACATCCCTCTTACAGCAAGGTGGCCAAAACTGAACACAATACTCCAAGTGCGGCTCCATACAACTGCAACATAACTTCCAAACTTCTTTACTCAGTGCCTTGACTGATGAAGTCCAGTGTGCCAAAAGCCTTCTTCACTGCTCTGTGTATCTATGACTCCATTTTCAGAGAACCGTGCAACTGAATTCCAAGATCTCTCTGATCTACTGCACTCCTTAAGGCCCTACCATTTACCATGAAACTCCTATCTTGATGTGACTTTCCAAAATGCAAGACCTCACACTTATCTATATTAAACTCCATTTACCATTTCTTGGCCCACTTGGCCAGCTGATCAAGGTCCTACTGCAATTTCTGATAACCTTCCTCACTGTGCTCAGTTTCACCTGTTTTAGTGTCATCTGCAAACTTACTAATCATGCCTTGTACATTATCATCCAAATCATTGATATAGATAACAAACAGCAATGGGCCCAGTACTGAAATCTGAGGCACATCACTAATCACAGGATTCCAATCTAACAAGCATCCTTCTACTCTTACCCTCTGCTTCCTACTGTCAAGCCAATTGTGTATCCAATTTGCCAGCTCCCCCTGAATTCCATGAGATCTAACTTTCCAGAGCAGCCTACCATGAAGATCCTTATCAAAAGCCTTACAGAAATCCATATTGACTACTTCTACTGCCCTGCCCTTATCAACATTTCTGCTCACTTCATAAAAGAACTCTAACAAATTTGTGAGACATGATCTCCCACACACAAAGCCACACTGACTACCCCTAATCAAACTAACAATTCAATTTAACTCTACATGCGCATGACAACAATAAAGCACTAAACCACAATGGGTGCTATGATTTGATATACTTAAAGTATCATAATCGTGTGATTTGTGGTGCGATGATTTATACTTAAAGTATCTTAGTAGCGTGACATTCTTTTATATAACAAAATTAATTATTTGTAAAACTAATTGCATGGAAATGTCTCCTAAAACATGATTGTCATGATATTACATTTAACGTATCTTATAGTTTTTAAAATACACACTTTATTTCATCTGCTAACATTATAGAAATTACTTTTTTTCCGCTAGTGTAAGCATATGTAGAATCCAAGGTTTTACTGTAAATGTCCCTGTTGGTTGACAAAATGTAAATAATTACCAGTCAATATGTGTGTTATGACCTTTAGGAGAGATTATGGTAGGTATTTCAGCTGAAAGTGAGTGATTTTGTGACAAGATCAACAAATTAAAAGGAGAGAAATTGCTGACACATTAGCAAACTAACAGTAACCCACCAACTTATTTCTGTTATTTTCATCATTTACCCACAGCACAATGTATAAGTGCAGTAAACACCATGGCACAGGCAGGTTAGACAAGTTGAATATGTTAAGTATGTTTGTCATGCCCCTTAATTGATTATTTATACATTCATTTAACCTTTGTGTTGCAATGTTACTTGTAGCACGCCTGCATACCTTAGAGTGATCAACCTGAACCATATCATTTCATTGCTGTAAGCCCTAATTGCTATTACTTAATAGCATCTGATCTGATACAGCAGTGACATTGCTCCTATATCAAGCTATATTAGATTCCTCTAACGTCAAATCTTCTCTGAAATGTAGCATATCTGACAAAAACTCTTGAATAATTTCAGCAAAGATTCTGTCTCTAATGAGTTGTATTTTCAAAGGTCCATTTACACAGTTTCCCACTATTCTATGGAGATCTTAATGAATTTATCTATGAATTTTTCTGAAATGTTAAATCTTGCTCTTTCAACCATATTATTGCTTCTCAGATTATAGTAGTTATTAAGATCTGTTTGAACTTCTTCAAAACTATCTGTGTGATCTTCTATAAATGATTTATAACATCATTAGCAGCAAAAGCTATTGAATACAGTGGTTTAATTGAAGCAATTCTGTATTTTAAGAACTGTTTTCTTCAAGATTCTAATCCTGTGTTTAATTCAGATAATCACTGACAATAAATTCTTTATGGTGGTATTATTCTTCTTGTTTTCTTAATGTGATTATTTATTCATAATACTTTAAAGTTGTTTTAAATTAGTGACATCTTAATATTTTCATAATTTTCTGGTTTTTAAGCTTTTAATATTGCTGTATCTCAACGTTGCAATTCTTTTATTTTAAAAATCCTTTAAAGTTTTAAATAATTTTGTAACAATGTCATATAATTTTATAATACATGTTCAAGTGTTTTGTCATGACAATGCTGGGCAATTTTACTTCTTTTATGCTTTAAATTCTGCTAACTATTAATCTGTATCTCTATACCACTTGCTCAGGGCTTTGTTGGGTTTTGCAATCAAAGTGGCAGTGCCTTCCAACCTGGAGGCAAAATAAAGATCTTCCTGACTTCTGCAGCCCAGATGGAGTATTTTTATTTTCACACTGAAAAATGGACATTTTTCCACCTTTCATAGCCAGATGCACAGTATACATCATTTCAGCATGTTTTTCAACTGAATATCTGTAGCTGCAGTCTTAGTAAATCCTTTCACCAAATCCATGGTCTAATTTATGTTTCTTCTGAACTTAGCACAATCATACTTTTTTCTATCTTCTTCTATCAATTAAGTTGTGTTGTTGTCTCTTTAAATATGCTCCATGATATTTCCAATGCTGTATACAAATATATATTAATTTAATGACATTTGGCTCCTCTACTGAAGCTGAGTCTCCTGATGTGTACTGGCTGTGACGCTGATGTTCACTGTGAACAGCAAAAGCCCCTTTTTTTATCTTTACCCTTCCCAATGTGGTCCTTAAGCTAAAGCTTTTCTCCCATTCCTACAGGGATCTTTACACTTATTCACAACGGGTCCAAAATAGTTTGTTCCCAGCTGAAGCTTGAATTGGGACTGCCCCTGTGGGTTCTTTCTCTTTCAGTAATCCTTACCTGCCAAATGTGTCAACACCGTCATTTCTAAGCCTTTTTTGATCCCTGAGACGAGGGTTTAAGATGGAGCACTGTTTTTGTCCCACTGTTCCTACTGTGAGTTTTGCTGACTGCTTCTCTGTTTGTGTTTATAGCTGCTGACTGAGTCTTTTGATAACAGAAATGCCCCTAAAATGATAAAATCATTTGTCTTCTGAAAGTGTATTCCTATGGATTGATTTCTTTTCACCATTGTTAACTTGAGGTACTGCTGATCACCATGTTATATGCAGTGTGGAACCAAGGACTAGCAGTGGATGGTTTAGGAAGATTTTTGCCTCCAATCCTTCTTTCTGTACTGGTTCTAAAGGTCTGTGTGGTTAACAGTGGAGGATGGATGTCTAGTAATTATTTATAAGAAGAGGAAATTGTCTTAACAACAAAATATAGTTTATTGTATGAAAGGAATAGATACAAGTTTACATTGGCTAATTAGATATAATTAATCAGAAGCCAGGATGACATTTCTTAGCCTAGTGGGATCTTTATCTGGATCCCACAGTTCTTCACACAAGACTATATGCCATCAACAGATTAGCTAGAACCTGATGCAGTCTCCATCATAAATCTTTTCAGAGTCATTACCTTGTATACTAAAATACTCACCTGGTTGAGACAAAGTCAGCAAAATATGTGAAGCCTTTGATGCTGTCTGACCTGCGGTGCTTTTCCAGGTGTGCTGCGCCATACCTTTTGCCTCTGATCCCCAGCGTCTGCAGTCCTCACTTTCTCCTTTTGGTAATGGCAGACAATTGTAAGTTAACATAGAAAATGATTCCAAACTGGTTGCACCTCGAAATTTTCCAGAGAAATTGGAATGAGGAAAAGGTCGGGCCCTGCTGAGAAAGGGGAAAAGCAATGCTCAATGTACACAATAGATGAATTTGCCCCCAAATACTGGTCCTTGAACAATCCAAGAAAGGTTGACCATGTGAGTAGAATGGTCCGAATCTCTGAGGAGCTAATTATAGTCTGGTTCTCAAAAACTTGGTCCTCCTCTCCCAAATTCCAAACTGCTCCCTGTCCTTAGCCATGCTACGTCTCTTCTGGCAACTTTATATAACTCCTCTTTGATCTAATACTATCCTTAGTTTATTTTGTTAGTCATGGTTGAGTCACTTTTCCTGTTATTTCCGAAAGGAAGGTATAACTATTGCAATGCATGCTCTTGCTCCTTAAATATAAACCATTGCCTATCCGATGTCATGCCTTTGTGTTACTATCTATTACAGCTAGCTTATCTCACTTAACACCTTCCTTTTGTTTAGATATAGATATTTGTTTTGGGTTGGATTACTTCATTTTTATTCTAGTGAAGTATTCTATCATAGCCACTTTTTCCTAAAGAACCTCTCTCAATATTACTATCAATTAACCCCTTTTCATTGTAGATTTGGATAGCATGTTCTTTAATTGGTTCCTCATCACACTGGTCTAAAAAAAACACGCAAACTGTCGAGGAATTTATCGCTCATATACTCTGCTCCTTCTTGCTTCTTCGCTCCATTCAGAGTGATTCCACATCTATCTCTCTGCTGTAATATCGTTTCACACAATCGCACTGACTTCATCTTACACCACCAGTGCAACCCCACCTGCTTTTTCTCTTTGCATATTCTTCTGAAATATTGAATACCATTGAATATTCAGTTCCAAGTCTTGATCACCCACGGCAATGTCTGTGGAACTGCAATCAACTCTACCCATTTACAACTATTTGCACTATTAATTCATCATTCTTATTGTGAATGCTCCATGCATTCAGATATAGTATATTTAGATCTGTGGCCATTTTTACTTTATTTTTGCATGGCAGCCCTAGTTTCTGCTAACCCTTGGTTCCTCTGCCCTGCTATTTTGCATTTTATTTTCCTATTTTTCATTACCATCATTTGTTATCCCATTCTTGATGGGGCACTCAGATTTAAACCTACTCCCTGACTCCAGTTTGAACCTTCCCTCTCTGGTTGTTCTCCTTCCTCCTTCAGAATGTCTTACAGTCACTCAGTGACTTCCCTGACCTTGGTACAAGAAGGCAACATTCTGATATCACATCTGCAACTGCACAAGGGTCCATCTGTTTACATTACTATAGAATCCCCTAACAATAGTGCTTACACATCTTTTTTGTCTCCAACTCCTCTCCATTCAACTGAGTGTCTCCTGGTGCTACAGATTTGGCTCTTTGTGCATTCTCCTGAGAAACCAACTCCTTTATCAATATCCAGAAAGGAAAATCTTAGAGAGGGAGATGGACCAAGGGATCTCCCACACTACTTGCCTGGGGCCAAGTCGCTGTTGTGCAGTCATCCATTCCCTTTCTAACTGTGTCCTACTTACCTATGGCATGCCCACCTCATTGTACATTCTATCCACAAAGATCCCAGCCTTGCAGATATCAAGCAGTGACTCCAAGCAACATTGCACATATGAAATGTGGATTTCCAATTGCTGCAGTTCATAACACTTCCCAGACATCTGGTTGCACTGGATTCTGGAAGCATCCCTGACTTCCCATATTGCACTGGCTAAACTGCCTTGCCATGACTTACCCTTAAATTATTCCCTTTGCATTTACTTCCTCCAATTCACACCTATATTGCTGTTCCTTCATTGTCACTCAGTAAAAGTCAAGAACGCCCATCCTGACAACACCATGAATGTCCCAACACCTATTGACTGAAGCAGTTCAAGACAATGGTGTAATGTTAAAGATTAAATTGGACTATCTCTCTAGGTATTAATGTAATATTAAAGGGTTAAACTTTACTGCCTTGCTTCAGAAGCTGAACATTCTGGAAGTGGATGGGGATGACATTCATGCAGGAATGCAGATGACTCCCACTCAATTTAGACAGTCATTTACTACTGCTCTCCTACTAGTATCAAATTAAACTTTCATTCTACCCCTTCCATTCAGAAATGCTTTCATAGCCATCCACCAGCCAATCAGATTCGTTTGCATGATCATACCCCGATACTGAAGCATATCATACCAACATTGTCTGTGGAACTAGCAGAGCCAGAACTATTTGCAAGGCCGTTCCAAAGCTAGGACATATCACGCCTACATTGTCTTGGGGAATCCCGGAGTCAGGAAATCATTTACATACTGATTGCCCAGGATTAGGGCATTTATATTTACATTATCTCCGAGGATGACCTCATCCTGCCATTGTACCTGGAGTAACGCGGTTATCGGCGCGGGGGCGGGGGGGGGGTGAGGTTGGGGGAGTCTTTCTGAGCATTACCAACTGACCTTTACAAAGGGAATGTGTTTCCTTTGTTTGGGGCCTCTTTTCACTCGACTTCACAGGCTCGCGCAGAGTGTCAAAGGGGGTCGCCTTGCTTGTACAAGCTTTAATAGACTTTAACTATTTGACACACAAGGTACGATTCACCTTCGTTTCTCTCTCTAGACTTAACACTCAGTCGACCCCTTGTCTCCTGCGACTCGGTGGTGATGAATTCTTTGAGGTAACTTGCACACTTGCACACCAATAAGTCGTCATGCACCAGATTGAGTTTTGATTGGGGTTAGGGTCCCAGGGTTTTTGATTGGGGCTAGAGTCCCATAGGAAGCCTGGAGGTTGGAGCCCGCCACCCTGGGATTCAGAGGGCTAGAATCCCGTAACAGCAAGTTTGGAGTCCCGGGATACAGTACACCAGGTAAAGCAGAGGCACTGTATCTGTCTCGGCACCCTGCCTTAGACCAGTTGTTTAGAGGGGAGATCCCTCACGGCAGGAACATGGAGTGAGTACGTAGACTGCCAGTACAGATTCATAGAGAAAGAGAAAATACGTAACATGGGGCAACATTAGATAAGTCAGGGGCTGAAACCCCTTTGTATGATTACGTCGGGATGACCCCCAGAATGAGGAATGGCTCAGGGGTCTCTCTGGATGTTTAAATATGAAATTGGGCAATAAAACCTGGCCACTAGGAGGGATGTGGAACATAGAGAAACGTTTAATGGCCGAAGAGGCAATCTGGAAGTGCAATGTGGGAACTCAGTGGAAAACTTTAATAACCGTGTGCCGAAACGTGACTGAGGAATTGAAAGACAAATCTAAACAGAGCAGCTGGGAGAACAGTGGGCATCAGAGAGGGATTAGATTATGTGATAACGAGGGTAACCCTAAGTCTTGGGTAGTGTTGAAGAGTCAGTGTGGGGAGTATGATCTAAATGAAGGAAGTCAAGAAAAGCTAAGAGGCCTTTCAGGCTAATGAACCAGGATAAAAGCGCCAAACCCAGCTATTGGCCGAGTGTAAAACAGAGGTACTTCTGGACATGTCTGGTCTGCTGATGTAGTTCCAAATTGATGACACTAATGAGCAGGAGGAGGATTAGCAAATCCCAGCTAGCACCCCATCACCCCCCCACCCCGTATCAGCCACTACACCCTACTACTCCTGCTAGCGCTGTAACACCTCAACCTCAATCCACTGGCCCACGACCACCACCCCCACTGAATCCTTCACTGCCGCCTGTCTCCCCCCACGTTCTATCCCTCGGCTACAGAGAAATTCCAACCCTCCACGTCCTGACCAGAACCAGGCTCCTGAAAGCTTTGCTGACCCAGTCGCTATCAGGATGCAAACAAACACTGAGAAAGGCAAAGAGACAGGCCCTTTTGAGACGCACAGAGATCAGGGCACATCGTCCTATAACTCCACCACAGACAGCGGTAGCAAGCGTGACAGGCCCTACCATTATGACCTCAAGAACAAGGACTGGCCCAGAGAGGTAGCAAATGAATCAGCTAACCCCAGCCCATCTAACCAAAACAGAAATGGCAACACCACCCATAAAGGCAAACAGAGACAGTTCTCTACCCAGACTGTGCCTAACCCAAACCCTGAGGCAGTGGGAGAGGCCACTGTACAAGTTTACACCCCCTGGAAACCCCAAGTGATGTGCTTAATTATGTCCCACACCCCCAACCGAGGGTTTCATTAATTATGTTACAGGTACAATTCAAATGCATCAAGCCACACCTCAGGACCGCTTCAGTCTGTGCTGCATGGCTTTGAACCCAAGCGAGGGTTCTAGGTGGAAAACCCAGTTTGGGGGTTACAATGATTAGGAGGCCTTTTCCAGAGCTGTTCCCCAGTCCAGGGACCAAATCCAAGCAATTAGGGGGCTCTCCAGAGAACCCTGCAGCAACCTGTAGATATAACTAGGGTATTGGAGTGCCGCGCAAAGCAGAAGGAGCCCGCTTCAGGCTTTTGGGATTGGTTTTGCTCCACCTAGTCATGGGACACCACTTATACTGTAGGGAATCCCTCGCCCCAGTTTCACTCCCTACTATTACAATGCATTTCAGAGGAGGTAGCTACTGCTATTAGAACCAACAATATGGTTTGGCCGGATAACACTCATCCACAAATGAGAAGAGTGCTCACTTATTATTGGCATCGTATTAAGGACCTGAAACATGCTACAGTCAAACATGAATTGATGCAGCAACCACCCCTAACCCCCTCACAAAGATTGCAGGCCCTGATGCCCTCAGGAACCACCCTATGGAACCCCAGCATTGTCTCCAGGGGTGGGTCAATGGATACGACCATGCATATACTACTCACCCGAATGGCCCCAGTGCACCTTTTCATCGTTCACCTTACACCCCTCCACTTGCTTTCTGCAGCTATCACAGTTGCCCTCAGCTCCATGGTGGTCCGCTTTCCACCATGGGACAATGACATGGCCAATGCACAACTGTTTTCACTGTGGTGCGGTTGATTAGTGGGATTGGCAGTGGGATTGCCCAATGTTACACCCATGATACAGAGCCCCAGGCAGGGGGTGAGCTTGCTACACTGGAGACCTCAGCCTGATTAACCTTCCTTCCGCTTTACCCTGTCCTGACTAAAGACCTTGAGGATGAACCAGTCGTCTGCTTGACTGTTGAGGGCAAAGAAACCCCCATTACGATTGATACTGCCACCACTTCCTCAACACTTGAAACCTCCTGTGCGCCAACACAGGCTTGGGCTCTCACCCAGCTCTATACACCTTCAAGGTCTTACTGGGCAGGAGAGGCAGTATCCCTGAACAGAATGACTCAGTTTGGCACCCAAACCTGTACAGGGTAAAAACAAGGACTACAGATGCTGGAAACCAGAGTCTTGCTTAGAGTAGTTCTGGAAAAGCACAGCAAGTCAGGCAGCATCCGAGGAGCAGGAAAATCGATGTTTCGGTTAAAAGCCCTTCCTCAGGAATAGAGGCAGGGTGCCTGCAGAGTGGAGAGATAAATACCTCCCCCTCACTGAGGATGAACGATCAGTCGTCAGCAAAGGCCTCACCTTTATCCCCCTCTGTCGACGCATCAATGAATTTAATAAGGCATTTATCTCTCCACTCTGCAGGCACCCTGCCTCTATTCCTGATGAAGGGCTTTTGCCCGAAATTTCGATTTTCCCGCTCCTTGGATGCTGCCTGATCTGCTGTGCTTTTCCAGCACCACTCTCATCTAGACCTGAACCTGTATGGTCCAATTTGCGCAAACCCTTAATTTAGGGATTAACCTAGCAGGGAGGGATTTGTTGTGTGCCCTTCAGGTCGAGATTCTCTGCCTTGATGAGGGCATTACAATTAGAAATAATTCTATCAAGAGACAGTTCTGGATCTATTGTGCCCCCCTATGGTGGGCTGTCGAATTGTAGCCAAAGGATTTTACATCTCCTCTACAAGTCCCTGATCCCCATGTAACCCTTTGTTACCATTCCACTGGAGCTTCCACTGAGCTGGCAGCCACCTTTGCCCCCTTCCTAGAGTCCACTATCACTGTTCCGTAACGTGACACATTGAAGGTAAACAGGGATTCGCCCTCTTAGTAAACGTTCCTGTCCACCTCTGGAACCAACCAGGGTTGGTTTCTCCCCATATTACCTTTTCTGTGAACAAGGGATACAAAGCGAAGGCCCTGGGAGTTTTAGCATACCCAGTTACAGCAGCAGTTGGACCCGGTATCACTGACCAGACCCAAATACTGATCAACAGGAAGTTATCTTATTAGTCTAGCCCTTTCACTGTTGCGGGTTTACTTCACCGCTAACAGCCCCGACACGACCCCTCAGAAGAATCCTTTGTTGACCTCTGGTCGGCCTTTAAGCATGAAGTAGGGTACACCCCTGTGGATCCTATCAAGATCCAAATTACACCAGGAGCAAAACTGCCTTCAATGCCTCAATATCCCCTAAGACCAGAAGCCATCGAAAGGATATCAGCTTTGATAGATTCATTCCTCCAACAGGGAGTTCTAGTTCCCTGCTGATTGCTCTGTAACACCACCATTCTACCTGTCCCGAAGCCAGGATGCTGAGAGTGGAGATTAGTACAAGATCTCCAACAGATCAACAGAACAGTGCAGCCACTACACCCGTTCGTACCAAATCCTGTGACCATTCTCAGCAATATCTCTGCCAGCGTGTGTGTTCACCGTTGTTGACCTATAACGTGCTTTCTTTGCTCTCTCCCAGCAGCAGAGTCTTGGTATTCGATTGCTTTCACCTGTAAGGGTCAGCAGTACACTTGGACACAACTCCCCCAGGGATTTGTCCATTTGCCCACTCTATTCTCCACCGGCAGTTCTGAGCTTCAACTCTTGGATGGCTCCACAGCCATCCCATATGTTAATAACTTACTCCTAGTTTCCCCCTCGGAATCTGCTAACATTGCAGAAATCGATTGTCTCCTAAACACCCTCCACTCTTGGGGATATGTTTAACCATCCAACAAGGTTCAGCATGCTCAGCGTCACGTTACATTTCTGGGGACATTACTCAGTGCTTCAGACTGGCAGTTGACCCTGGACCACATCGCGCCCATACTGGCAACCCTCCACCCATGAGCACTAAGCAGATGCGTGCCTTTTTAGGCCTGGTTAACTACTACCAGCAGTACCTCCCCAGTGTAACATTACTTACCAAGCAGTTAACCCTTTTAACCTCCAATAAGGTGTCAGGGACTTTCACTCTAGTGGAAGACCAGAAGTCAGCTTTCAACAAATTAGAAGCAGCCCTGGCCGGTGCCCCAGCCCTCAGGAGACCACTGTCTGACAGACCCTTCCAGCTATATGCCACTATCCAGAGGACTGTGCAACCACTGTTTTAACCCAGACCCTCAGAGATCTCAGGAGGTCAGTGGCCTAGAATTCAACTCGCCTTGACATTGTCGCCATGGGCCTCCCACCTTGCTCATAAATTCTGATGGCTATCTACTCTCTTGTGATAGCTGTGTACAATATAAACCTTCAGAAACCCTTGACTGTGTATTTGCCACACTCAGTCATAGCCTTCCTGACTTCCCACCAGCCCAACACCTTACACAGGCTCGATTTAGCGATTACAGGGTATCCTTTCTTAACAACCTCCTTCTGATCTCCTCCTACTGTTTGACCATTAACCTGGTGATTTTCCTCAGTGCCTCTCTAGAGGAGGTTTCCGAATCTCCCCATGACTGCCTTTTGTGCAACACTTCTTGACATCCCTCCGACCAGACCTCTCAGACATTGCTTTGCCCACACCAGATTTAACCCTCTTTGTGGTTGGTAGCTTGTCAATATCACCCTTAGGAGTGCCTCTTTCAGGATATGCAATCATCACCCTCACAGGCACATTGGGAGCAGTCTCCCTTGACCCCCGGGTTTCCGCCCAGAAAGCAGAACTCTTTGCGCTGACACGAGCCTGTATCCTGATCTCAGGGAAAATGGTGAATCTATCCACAGTTTCACAGTATGCCTTTGGCGTGGCTCACTACTTTGGCCAGCTTTGGTTCCAGTGAAGATTCTTGACCTCCTCAAGCGCCCCTATTCACAACACACTATGTCCAAAATCTCCTTAAGGCCATCCTCCTCCCCAAGCAATTGGCCATAATCAAATGTGCTGACCATGTCATGGACGGAACAGATGTCAGCCATGAGTTGACCGAGCCACCAAGAATACAGCGAGGGCACACAATTCAATCATGTCCACTATTAACTGGCAGGCACCCATCCGAAAACCTGTTTCAAAAACCAAAGGCATTCTAGACATTGTTACAGTGCAGTGTTTACAGGGGATGCCCCTGATTCAGAAAAGCAGATTTGGAAGACACATGGGTGCTCGCACTCTGCGTCAAGAGGCTTCTGGATCTCTCCAGTCAGTCAAGTATGTATACCCAATAGCTTGTCAGCAATGCTCATCAATTGCCATCATACTGCTACACACCTTGGCAAGGGGGGAATGAGTAGTATCATGTTGCAGACCTGGTGGTACCCCTGACTGGCCAAGGCAATTCAAAAGTGTGTCAGATCATGTTTCATTGGACGGCAAGATGACTCAGTGGTTAGCATTGCAACCTCACAGTGCCAGGGACCCAAGTTCGATTCCAGCCTCGGGCAATTGTCTGTGTGGAGTTTGCACATTCTCCCTGTGTCTGTGTGAGTTTCTTCCAGGTGCTCCGGTTTCCTCCCACAATCCAAAGATGTGCAGGTTAGGTGGATTGGCCATGCTACATTGCCCACAGTGTTAGGAGCAGCGGGAAATGTGTCTGGGTGGTTTACTCTTCTAAGGGTTGGTGTGGACTTGTTAGGTCAGATGTAGGGAATCTAGTCTAATCAAAATAATACAGGTCAAGGTGTGTAACAGGAAAAACATCCTTGCCAGTGGGTCCATTTGAATGTATTCAGCTTGATTTTATTGAAGCATGTACATTGCTATAAGTATTGCCTTGTTGTTATTGATGTCTTTAGTAGATGGATTGAGGCTTTTCTCACAGCCTCAACGGTGGTAAGATTATTCCTAACAGAGATCAGTCTAGAGTGCCTCGACAACTTAGTTCAGACAATGGCCCCCACTTTGGAGGGAAAGGTAAGACAGAGCTGTGTGAAGTGCTGCATATCCAGCAGCAATTCCATTCCGCCTACCAACCTCAGGCATCATGCATAGTGGAGAGTGCAAACGAGATCCTTCAAACCAAATTGACTAAGCTAACATGTGAAACGGGCCTGAGCTGGTTGAAAGTCTTGCCTTTGGCCCTGTACTACATGAGGATTACCCCACACTCGTCCACGGAGCTGTCAGCAGCTGAGGTAATCTATAGCCGACCCAGTAGGACCCCTTGGGATGCAGACACAAACCCACCCACCCACATAGACCTAAACATTATGGGAGAGGAAATGCAGGCATACTTTCGGCAGCTACCTTGTCTCTAAACTTCCTTCACTCACAAATCAGGAACGCCTTCAGATCACCACCACAAGCAGTGAACCAGGACTCGAACGACCTGAATGAACTTCCCAACCTGCAAACTGGGATTGCCCAAGCTCAATCACAGGTGGAAAGAACCGTACCAGGTGCTCCTATGAATGCCGATGGCAGTGAATGTCCAAGGACAAAGCAGCTGGGTCCATTTAAGTGACTGTAAACTATGGTCCCCTCAAACAGCCTGACAAATGCACTCGCAGTCTATGGCATCGTAGCTGCCGTCGCAGTATTCGGCCTACAGGACAATTTGTTGGGGATAGTAATCAGACTGTATGCTACCCACTCCCTCAGTCAGTAGATGCGTTGTTTATTACCATTCCCGGGTGGGACCCCTTAACCTATACATGGTAGATACCTCAGACAGCCCCTGTGTAGGCCAGAGCAGGAGGCTTAGATGGATGGCTTTGGGTTTGTGCATAGAGCTGATAAATTCAGATAAGACTCAGTCCCATAACTACATGGGAGCCTGGGGAAGAGAAGGTATTGCTTCCCATGACCCCACAAGATATCCGCCTTGATTCTTGGGATGGGGGTCGGGTTGTGCCTATGCGTTGGTCCTCACGAATGCCTCTTGTGGCCAGAAATGATGTATCCGCAGGCATTGCCAGGTCAGCCATAGAATGTTCTTCTGCACCTGTGATGAGCAAAGATGCTTCAATGATACTGCAGGACGGCAGTCCATTTGCGGGCATCGCAAAGGTACCCATGTCTGCTCGGCCTTTTGGTCATACTCTTTTCTGATGACCAGCTGATCGAATCAGGGAGAAGTTCCAGCCAGGACAGGAGCTGGCGGAACATGCAGTTCGCGGCTGACTGTCACAAAACAATTAAGTGTTACCGGGTCAAAACAGGATTTGTGTTCCTTCTCAACAGGACCTTCAGAACGGCCACCCTGACTCTCGTTATCCAATTTGCTGTAGGACTACTCACTGTACCGTGTCCACAGAAGGCCCCTACCCCCCACAGGATACTAGTCTGAGCAGTTGTGAATGTTTCTGTTTGGATTGAAGGGATCCAGTAACTCTGGGATCCTCCCTGGGCTACGGTTTCCAAGAGACGCTGTTCCTAGGAGGATCAATGGGTCAATCACAGCAAAGAACAGAAATTATCTCAGTTGTGGGTTGACCATTCTCAGAAAGAGTATCATAAGGGTGTTAAATGCAGTTAATCACGAATTGGCAGAACTAAGTCTCTACGCACAAGAGACTAGATATGCCATTGACTATTTATTGACCCAACAAAGAGGCATCTGTACAATTGTGGGAAATAAATGCATGACCCACGTGACGGATGAATCATACAACATAACATATGCCTTTCAGTCCATTCAGCACTAATTAGATGACTTCAGCCAGATCCCTCAGAATGTAGAAGGCTGGCTCGTGTGGCTGTCCACGGGTTCCTGGGGATCCTATTTGCTTCACAGGTTGGTAGTATTTGCTGTCCTACTCATTGTATGCCACATCTCAATGACTTGCTTAAACACTGGCTATAAGATCATTATGAATAAGCTGCTAAGACCCTTCTCAGCCCCCATCTAGGGGAGTTATCATGGAATGATTAAAGTGTAGAATGTATATTAAAAGATTATCTCTCCAGATATTAATGTAATATTAAAGGGTTAAACTGCACTGTCTTCCCCCAGAAGCTGAATATTCTGGAAGTGGGGATGGCATTCATGCAGGAATGTGGATGACTCCCACTCAATTTAGACAGTCATTTACTACTACTCTCCTACTAGTATCAAATTAAACTCTCATTCTGTCCCTTCCATTCAGAAATACTTTCATAGCCAATCAGGTTCATTTGCACGATCATCTTCTGATGCTGAAGCATATCACACTAACATTGTCTGGGGAGATAGCGGAGCCAAAAATCATTTGCAGGGCTGCCCCAAAGCCATGACATATCACACCTACATTGTCTTGGGGAATCAGAGTCTGGAAATCATTTGCATAACGATTCCTCAGGACTAGGGCATTTACATTTACATTATCTCCGAGGATGACCTCATCCTACCATTGCACCGGGTAACATGTGGTTATGGGGGGGGGGGTGGCAGGGAGTTGCTGGAGTACCTGTGAGCATTACCAACTGACCTGTATAAAGGGGATGTGTTTCCTTTGTTCAGGGCCTCTTTTTACTCAACTTCGCACACCTGCGCAGAGTGTCAAAGTGGATCATGTAGCTTGTACAGGCTTGAATAAACTTTAACTGTCTGCAGAAGTTGCTGTGTGTGAATTGTATCTTGTGTGTGAAACCTCGGGAAAAGTACCTAACAATGGCTCACCACCACCTTCTGAAGAGCAGTTAGGGATGGGCAATAAATGGTGACCTAGGCAACGATGACCCCAATCTTGACAGAATGAAAAAGAAAATACAATGTGGAATAACATTAATTAACCTTATTATCATAGTTTTGCACCAAAGTAAGATCAGGGCTTTATTATATTTCGGAGCCCATAGAGCATCCAAAATTAGCACAATAAATCTATAGTGAGCTTGGCAACTGTCTGATTGCTGTATGCTTGGTTTAAGAGATTTCTTTTGTATGAAAATTATTTTGGTTGTGAAGAAGGAAAGGAATTCTTTGTTTCGATTTGTACATCCAATATATACAGGGTTAGCTTTGAAGGAAATGTGCTACCAATTTTAGTTTCCACTAAAAATAACAAGAGACAAGAGAGCACTCATGACACTGTGAGATTACCACTGGATTTTTATAATTTTGAACCAGGTGTTTCATGAAATGATTTATCATTATAGAAACAGGAGAAATTAGCAACATTAAGACAAACAATTGCAGAATAATACCTTCATTAAAAATATGTTGAGGGCCCACACACAAAGAAATGGCTATTGTAAGCCATGTAATTTGCTCCTATTATTAGGGTTTAATGTTTTTCTATTTTACCAATTGTCCAATAACATATTACAAGATGGTTAGAGTTTATATGGCACATTATTTAAATTCATAATGGTGAATGTACAGGTGTGTCTACCATCACACCATAATTTTATTCTAACACATCTGTGGGGAAGCTGACATGATTGAATTGGTAATTTTCCCTATGTGGCAATGATTCTCATCTCATCCGTTTGTGTTGCGTAAAACGTGCTGAAAGTATCACCAAAATGTTTTTAGCCCTTCAGCACTCTAATTCTTCATCATTCAGAGAATATTATATAAAGTTAAAAGACCACATATTATGGTGACTCATGATGGGCATCCATATCTGGGTCAGGGCAGAAAGTCCCCAGCCTTAAGGATGGATCTCAACATTATTGTAGTTCTACAGACAAGAGTATTGCCATGAGCATGGAAATATTAGATTAGATTACTTACAATGTGGAAACAGGCCCTTCGGCCCAACAAGTCCACATCGATCCACCGCAGCGCACTCACCCAGACCCATTCCCCTACATTTACCCCTGCACCCAACATTACAGGCAATTTAACGTGGCCAATTCACCTAATCTGCACATTTTTGGACTGTGGGAGGAAACCGGAGCACCCAGAGGAAACCCACGCAGACACGGGGAGAATGTGCAAACTCCACACAGTCGTCAGTCGCCTGAGGCGGGAACTGAACCCGGGTCTCTGGCACTGTGAGGCAGCAGTGCTAACCACTGTGCCACCGTGCCGCCCATAAATATACTGCCAGATGGAATATAATGCCAGATTCCTTTGAATATATTGAACTTTTAATTGCTAACTTTTTAATTTAAGGCTATAAGAAGAGTGTGGCTATAATTTTAGTGGCTGTCTGGAGAGGAACACAGGAATGTCACACCTAGATGTGTCACAGAGTTACACAGCATGGAAACAAGCCCTTCGGTCCAAGTCATCCATGCCAACCAGGTTTCCCAAACTAAACTAGCCCATCTTCCTGCATTTGGCCTATATCTATTTCAACCTTGCCAATTCATGTACCTGTCCAAATATCTTTTCAATGGTGCTCCTGCATCTACCATTTCCTCTGACAATTCAAGCCACATATGAACCATCCTGTGTGTGAAAACATTGTCCCTCAGGTCCCTTTTAAATCTTCCTCCTCTCACCCTAAAATTATACCCTCTAGTTTTCAACTCCCTACTCTACAGAAAAGACCTTTGCTTGTCACCTTGTTTTTGTTCCTTATGATGTTATAAACCTATATAAGCAATGAAGCTTAAAAGAGAGAAGCACCCTCAAACAGAACTGTATTTTGTTTCGAGTATCACAGACTGTGAACATAGTTATAAAAAAAGAGGGCAATCTGAAAAAAAGCATAGATGTTCCTCTTTTAAGAATCCACAATGACTGAGATCAAAAGCCAGCTGCAAACCTGGTACATGTGTGCTAGTGAGTTAAGGTGCTAGTCTAGAATAGTGGGATGAAGAGTCATGTCTGCTAGCCTGTGTTCAAGCGCTGGTGTGCTGTAAAATTCATGGTTGCAGAACAGTCCCTTGTCACTCCTGCATTGCAGGTAAATTATTCTCTTGCTCTGAATGCTGAAAGACAGTCAACAAGTCAATTCAAAAGGAAACAATACAAAAAAATGTAATTGCACGACGAATTCCTCTCACATTTAGTAACTCATAAATTCCTACACATGGTAACTCAATAAATCCTAGTTAAATTGTTGCCTTTTAAAACATAATTTTGTTCTGGGAGAAAGGTATTCACAAAGGAGAGCATCCTTTTTAAATTAACCTCATTGTGGCCAACCAAAGGGGTGAGAGAAGATAAGAGGAAAGTTCAATCATCCTTCAACACCTGGGAGCTAAACAAATTGGGGCATCCCATCTGGAAACATAATAAGATGGGGAACCTTACCAGGGGCCTAGCTGCAACATACATGCTCCTGGTGATACCATCAACAATGAATGATGCTAATGGCATGTTCGTTTCAGCTGATGCGCAATGAAAAATTCACTGCAGTGCATTTGTGAAATCTGAATAGCATAATGGTGAGAAGGAGCTAAGTTTAAAACAAAATTGCTGCTACTAGTCATATTACCTAAATCAGTTGATTGTACGGAATTAATTATTTTTTACTTAATAGGCCATTTGCATTTTAAATCTGTAAAGACCGTAACTTTGTGTTTTATATATTTTTTTAAAAAGAACTGTGAATTAAAACGAGGAAAAGCAGTTTAAAATCCATCGTTTGAAAGCATGACAGTTTGTGTAGCCGGTAACCTGATGCCAATTGCAAGGATTGTACAAATAGCTGTTTAAACAAATGTCATGTAAGTTGAGTTACAGCTGATTTGGGAGCCAAAGCAATGTACATCTGCAGCTCTTGTTGGCAAAAGAAATTACTTGGACTATTAACTAGTGACCAATTATCAATGACTTTTTTGCCTGATAATAATAGCGTGCTTTGCTCTCAAGGGATTGGTTAGCTCAGTTAGCTGGAAAACTGGTTTACCAATGTAGAATGATGCCATCAGCAGGTGTTTAATTTCCACATCAGCTGAGGTCCCCATGAAGGACTCTCATTCGTCACCTCTCCCTTTGACTGAGGCATGGTAAGCCTCAGATTAAATCCTATCAATCTAAAGAAATACAGACAGAGAAAGGAAAGTGTTCAGTTCTTCCCCAGCTTCTCTGATCTCTGCAGTCAATACTAACTCTAAACCAGAAGAAAACCGGTTATCATTGCTACAACCTTTGTTTAAGCTATGACTGTTAAGCAGACACGTTTTGTAATTGAGTTTTATCTCTCTTAGTAGGGAGGTAGGAGGCTGGAAGAGCACAGGAAGCCAAGCAGCATCAGGAGGTGGAGAAGTTAACATTTTGGGTATAACCCCTTCAGGACTGAGGGTGGGAAGCTGTACCAGATAAAGGGGCAGGCGGGGGCAAGGTGGTGAAGACAGGTTTGTCAATGGGGCGAATGAATCCGGTTGGTGGCAGGGAGCAGTGGAAGCAAAGGGGAGGGGCTGGGAAAGGGGTCGGGAGATGGGAAGGGATGTTCTTTGAAATTGGAGAACTCAAAGTTGAATCCTCGGAGTTGTAGGATGCCCAGGTGGAAGGTGAGGTGTTGTTCCTCCAATTGGAGCTGTAATTTGTTTTGGCAATGGGGGAGGTCAAGGATGGTCATGCTGGAAAGGGAGTGGGAAGGGGAATTAAAATGGGCTGTGACTGGGAGGTCTGGTTGGCTCCTGCGGGCCCAGTTGTGATGCTTGGTGAACCGTTCCGAATTTACATTCGGTCTCCCCGATGTAGAGCAGACCACAATGGGAGCGTTGGATACAGTAAACTAGGTTAGAAGAGAGGGAGGTGAACCTTTGTCTCACCTGGAAGGACTGTTTGGGGTCCTGGATGGAGGTGAGGGGTTGAGGTACCGGCAGGTTTTGTATCTTTTTTGGTTGCAGTGGAAGGTACCTGGGGGTTCAACCAAGGACTTTCGGAGGAACGGTCCTTGTGAAAGGCTGAGGGGGAGGGGAGTGGAAGATGTTCTTCGTGTTGGGGTCTATTTTGATTTGGCGGAAGTGTTTGAGGGTGATGCATTGGATGTGGAGATTGGTGGGGTGGTAGGTGAGGACCCGGGAGACTCTGTCCTTATTCCGTTGGGGGGGGGGATTTAGAGTGGTGGAACGGGGAATGGAAGTGGTGCAGCAGAGGGCTGTCTGGATGGCAGAGGGAGGAAAAGTGCGTTGTTCAAAATAGGTGGATATCTGGGATGCTCGCAGGTGGAATGTTTCTGTGTCCAAGCAGTTGCGGCAGAGGTGGAGGAATTGGGAGAATGGGATGGAGTTCATGCAGGATACTGGGTGGAAGAAGGTGTAGTCGAGGTAGTTATGGGAGTCTGTAGGTTTGTAGTAAACGTCCATCTGTAGACTGTTGCCAGAGATGGAAATGGGGAGAGGTCAAGAAAGGGGAGGGACATGTCCGAGATGGACCAGATGAATTTGAGGGCAGGGTGGAAGTTGTGGGCCAAGTCGATGAACTGCTCCAGGATGTTGCAGTCATCGATGTAATGGCAGAACAGTTGGAGCACAGTGCCTGACGAGGGACTGTTCAATATGGCTGACAAAGAGGCAGGCATAGCTGGGGCCCATGTGGGTGCCTGTAGTCTCTCCCTTAATTTGGAGGAAATGGGAGGAGTTAAAGGAAAAATTATTGAGGTTGAGGACCAGTTCAGTGAGGCAGAGGAGTGTATTGGTGGAGGGGACTCAAAGGGTCTATTGGAGCAAAAGAAGCAGAGGGGATGGACATGTATAAGGACTGCATGCCCATAGGGAAGAGAAAGCGCTGGGGCCTGGGAACTGGAAGTTGCTGAAGATCTCTCTTACCAAGCAGTGGAAACATCCAGAGAAAAATTACTGAAAGCAACACACTGGCCAGCAGAAGAGTCATTAGAATCATCTCAAGAATAGAACATGCAACAAAAATAACGGAGCTGTCTTTCTAATGTTTCCCATTTGCCATAATTTATTTTGACCTTGTTTATTTTTCTGCCTGTGCATAAGGGGGAGTTTAGAAGAGATTAGAGTTTTAATTAGTCGTGTCATATGCTAATTGCTTATAGCTGTATACCTATAGGCTAATTACTTGTAATAAATAGTAATTGTTCTGTACAGAAACCTGGTCTATGCTTTCCATCAACCTGTGTCTGGAAATCAAGTAAATTTAGGAATTTAAAATATTTTATGAAATCTTTAACTTTTGTAACTTATCTGGGAATAGCAGAGTTTGATTTCCAGTGTGTTACCCAGTGAGGAGTAACACATGTTCCAAATAGCAGACTTAGCAATGCTGGATGTTACATTACCATAGATTCTTCTAATTTTAGGAAATGAATGGCAGGAATTACACTATATGATATATTATCCTAATTTGCATGGTTTTATAAAACTTCTCTCTAGGAAAAATGAAGTTCAGCCCTATGTTGCACTCGCCCTTATAAATCATTGCTGTTTCTTTATATGTATTTAGAGCTACAGGCATTTGGGCCAGTAGCTATTTAAGTATTTACATAAATTATATTAAATTGTATTCAGCAGTGTAAATTGGACTTCAATTTTGGGGTATAATTTAGCTTTACCCAAGAGCCATTCTCTATTACAGTGTCCATCATTCACTTCATTTTGTAGTCTTTATTGGCTGGGAAAACACAGTCTGCACAGTGCGGTTTTCCCTTCTCATTTTTTTCCTCTCGTTCCTTTCTCACAAGTCACAGTATCCTTGCCAATGTGTAGGTTTGGCAGAGATATGCCTGGAAATGGAGGTAAAGAGTGGCAGGCAGGCAAGTAGGTGACTGCCAGCTTGCGGTTCACCCACTTTGAAGATGAAAGGTGGAAATTCACCCTTGTGTGCTAAGCAGCAGCCTGGAATCTAACGTCATTTTAACCTTCAGCAACACTTCCAATCAAAACATGCTGATGTTTGTTTTACCTGGACGCCAGCAGATTTTATTGGGCTCTTGAATTTCATGCAACCTGCTACCACATACAGAAAAAATGCCTTCCAACTAGATGCTGAGAGGAACTTGCAGGCATTAAGCCAGGAAGCCTTTTGTGTCATGCAAACGAGTTGACCAAATACCGATATGCATGCATACTCAAGAAACTTATTTTCAGAGTTTCATATTTTGGATGGAATGAACAGTAGTGGCCTCTTGGTGTTATTAAAATATTTGGCACAAAAATTATATTTTCATCCATTACCATATGCTCAATTATAATTTACATTTACTGTAATGTTATATTTGACACAGAAATGTAGAATTGAAACAACTGTTTAAGTGTCTGTTGTGAGGCAGGAATAACTCACCTTTTCCATTGGGACTTGGTATGTTGAGTATTGAATACAGCAATCCTGTTTAATGAAAGTTTAATATGGCTGAGGGCCACCTGTTTTTCCTTTTTGGCAGTCTTGGAATCTCTGTTCTCCACATATTCCCTGGGTGTGGTTGATTGCAGCACCTATTTCACTTTCTGAGGGAGTTGCTCCCCAAGTTTTATTTGTACTTCAGCCCCATGCCCCGATCTTTGGAGGTGTTTAGAGCAGAGCACTTCCTCATGAGTCTGTTCCAGGGCCTGACCAAGGTGGCCATAAACAAACCCAAACAATGGGCCATGGAGGGGGTCTTTTGGCCTAACTGTTCACCCCACTGTCACAGTTAAGCCTGTACCCTGGTGACATTGGAGAGGGAGCATGTAATATGCACTGGTATGTTCAAGGACTACGTGGCCATTGGGTACTGCTGGAGTTGGAATACATTCTTTAACTCCAATATGACATTTTCAATTGTATTTCATTCATTTAATTTTTGTATGCTTGTCTTTTGTTACAGTGTCCCTATAAGGGACTTGCACACTTTCATTTGTCTAAGTTGGTTTAACTTGCTCAGTTATCATTTCATTTGATGAAGGGGTTTTTAAGATGGCTTTCAAAGAACTTCTCCATCAATTGTCTGTGAAATAGACACCAACTTCTGCCACCTGTAGAATCCAATGGTTACTGTCAGTGATACCTCACTCTTCCACATGGTGTGCTGTTGGAGTGCTCTTGGTTGGAAATGAATTAAATTGATGTGAACCCTACATTTATTACTGCTAGCCTCATCACAAAGGCTCGTGAAATGTTTATGCCTTGTTAAGTGATGTATAACTGGGCTTTTAATGTTCTGACATTTGAAGCAGATGGAAATTGAAGAAGGGATTCTGGTCGGGAGGCTGGGCACACTAAACTTGGTGTTTTAGTTTACCATATTACAATAGTGACTAGGCTTTCAATATACTAAATTGTTTGAAAAGCCCTTTGAGATATTCTGAGGCTATAGAAATCATTATTGAACTGCAAATCTTTCTTTCTCTATAATTAGTGAGGAAAAATCTGTGTGGCTCTGAAAATCTAAACCTGTATTTTTGGAATGTCAAATATTTATATTCATCTGAAACATTTGCAGATAATACTATTTTGTTAAAAGAAAGATTATTTCTGATAATTTAGCATTTTTCTTTCAACTGCAATGTGGGCTTAATCCCATATGAGTGTCAGGAAAAGTGAAATCATAACCACTGAACTTGCTCAATCTTTGAGGGCCACTTTCCTGAGAGTAGTGATGAGTGCTGAATGGAATTTAGTTCATTAAAATATGCTAATATTTATTAAAGTTGAAAGTAAAATTAAACACAATGTTTTCTTAGGCAACCTTTGATGGTGTAAAATGGGTGATATCTTCGAGTAAAAAGTGAGGTCTGCAGATGCTGGAGATCAGAGCTGAAAATGTGTTGCTGGTTAAAGCACAGCAGGTCAGGCAGCATCCAAGGAACAGGAAATTCGACGTTTCGGGCAAAAGCCCTTCATCAGGAATCACAAAATGGGTGATAGCAAACTGGCTGCTTGATTCATATCTCCCTAATTTTCAATACTGTTCAATCAAAGTCAGATTCAGTTCATCCAAAGCCTAGCTCTCTATACCTTATCCCTTACCATGGGCCGAATTCTGTGGAGCCCCGTTGGAGGAGGCAAGCTGGCAAAGAGATTGCATGTCAGAATCATAGAAGTGGGGAAACGGTAAACAATGGAGGAAATGCCCATTATTGGCAGGAAACTCATTGATTTGCTTAATTGCCCACATGCATATAATTCAAAGCAATTCAACACAACTTAATTCTGCCTCCCCCATTTAATGATTGTTAGGGGGCAGACTCTTGTGTTATTTTTGGTTGCTCAAATTGCACCAAGCGTTTCAGAGGGATTGCCGCAGTGAGCCCTACCAGTTTTTTTCACTGCCTCTCTCACCCCAATGCTGTCTGATACATCTCATTCTGGTTCCATTTTGCCACGCACATTCGCAGAACAAGTTGATGCTCAGCTTTAAGTCAAGCACCCTTTATGCCCACACCATTTTGACAGGTGGCTGTACAATTGGACAAACATTGGTGTTGCAAAATTGCCCTGCTCAGTTACGGACAGATTTTGAACATGTTGAAGAAGGGGAAGATGGTGTCACCATTTTTCAACAGACGCCTTGCCGAGGGAGTGGTGCACAGGAGGGATGCCTTCTTCCTAAAGGACCAGAGGAGGAGACCACACCACCAGACCCTGGCAAATTGGGTTGAGGTCATTAACTGGGTCAGAGCCATCTCCATGGTTGGTGGCTTGGACAGCAATGCTGCAATCACATTCTTCTCTGTCACACTCACATATATCTTTATTACAGTGCCCACATCTCACCAAGGCTGATGGTCTGCAGCTGTCACCAATTCTTGCAATATTTTCCTTCATCCAATTTCCCAATACCCATACCAATAATCCTGCATGTTTTGTGCCCTGCTTCCTTATACCTTGGAATATTTCATTGCATTTCCACCACCTGCTCTATCAGTAAAACTGTGCCTCCCACTTTCATTTCACTCAATCCCTCCCTTTCTCTTGTTACAGGAGAGGACAGCCCATAACAACACAGGGAGAGCCTGTTCATGCAGTGGGGTGCCAGACATTAAGCTCTTCCACTCCATATAAGGAGAGAATCCTGACCCTTGCAGGAAAAGACAAGGATCACTCTTGTGGGGACGCTGAGACATTGTCTCACATTACTGCTACTCTGTGACATTCATTGTACATCACTTCTGAACACTCGATATGACCCCCTCTCTCTCTTGTGACTTGCAAATACAGCAGCATGTTCTATCTAGCACCTCCCCCAGAAGCTCTGAGAACAAGAGTACCAAGACTTCAGCGGAAGCATTGGCAAGGCTATCTCCTGCACCCTGCAGCAGCTCAGATACTGACACCACAGTGGGACCACTAAGTTTAGAGTGAGTAGAAGCACAGTCCAGTGAGCACTTCATTGTGACACCTCTGCAGCTGGCATGAAGGCTGCTGACCCTCATAGCACTGCCAACTCCAGACAGGAGAGGACCCAATGGTGTTAGCAATAACCTACACAGGGAGGGGCAAGAGTTGCAGACAGGTATGTGGGTGGCAATAGCCCTCACAGCAGCACTTTACAAATGGCCCCAGTCCTGCACTACCATCAGGCAAGGCTGCCTTCTGGATGACAGAGCTGTCCCTTCCTATGTGGTTGAACTGTGCCATATACTCAATAAATCCTGTGCCCATCAATGGATATTATTCGTTGGACTCCACTCAGCTAAAAAATCCCATTCACCAATTACATTTGTGTTCAATAACATACATTTGCACTCTCCAATCTAAAGTTGTCATCCTCATGTTAAATCTATTCATGATTTAGTCCTTCCCCATCTTTTCCACATCCTTTGCTTTTTCAATAGTTTCCATCGTTGGCTTTATGTATTGAACTTTACTGAAATTGGATATATTCTGCAACAGATGTTGGAGCAATGCTGAAAGCCAAATATTACAAATCATTACATTTCTGGCAAGATACAAACTATTGGGATTATTAAGAACTCATTTGATTAAGTTCAGAGAAATCTTTTAAAAGGTTACATTTTTATTAGAGCTTGGAGCAGACTTAAATGGAGCAGTATAAGGCACAATAATCCTTTGGGGACTGGGAAAGGATCACTCAGGTCTCCAAATCTTTAAAGTCAAAACATCTTGCACTATAATAAATGCTAACTGTATAAAGAGAAGGAGTGTATCAGTGCAGTATTGAAACTCTCCTATTAGAATCATCAATCCTATTTCATACATTGGATCTTATCCAGCACTCTGGGCCTTAGTGTGGACCACAATCAGCGGCAGTTATTAAACTAGAAATAGGTTTAAAAAAAAACAAATTAGCACTCACTTGTGGTTTGATTTTATTTACTGCTGTCTGATACTTGGTGCCCACTAACTTGAACCATTGCATCAACAATTTTTTCTAAGTCTTTTATGGGATGTGGACATCATTGACTCGGCCAGCACTTATTGCCCATTTCTATTTGGCCTTGAGAAGGTGGTGGTGAGCCACTGTCTTTGAGGTGTAGGTACACCCATGGTGTTGTTAGGAAGGGAGTTCAAAGATTTTGATCCAACGATAGTGAAGTAACAGCAATATAGTTAGAACTCAGGAGATTATATGGCTTAGAGGGGAATATTTGGAGTGAAGGAACATACAAACAAAGAATGGAAGTAGGCATTTTTTTCCCCTTGAGGCGAAAGTGGGTACTGTAGATGCTGGAGATCAGAGTCAAGATTAGAGCGGTGCTGGAAAAGCACAGCAGGCCAGGCAGCATCCGAGGGGCAGGAAAATCGACATTTCAGGCAAAAGCCCTTCATCAGGAATGAGGCCTCATTCCTGATGAAGGGCTTTTGCCCAAAACATCAATGTGCCTGCTCCTTGGATGCTGCCTGGCCTGCTGTGCTTTTCCAGCACCGCTCTAATCTTGACTCATTTTTCCCCTTGAGCCTTCCCTCCCCTTGAATAAGTTCATGGCTGATCTGATTGTGACATTAAATCCATGTTCTCATCTGTCCTGATTAATTTATCATAACGTCGTTTGAGAAGAATCTATCCACCTTCAGAGTATTCTGAGGAGTTCGCAAATCTCAGATGCCAATGTCCATGGCCAAGGGACAGACACAGCTGATGCTTACCCTAAGATGCTGTTTGGTGCTGAGTAACATGGAAGCTCCTCACAGCCAGCTGCTGCTGAAGCCGCCAGGTACCTGTTCTGCTCGAGAATGATCAATGTCTAGTTTGTTCAGTGCATTTGGCAAACTAGGACACAGTATAGAATATTAAAGAGGTGAGTGTGCCATTAAAAAAGTAATTAATGAGCAATGCGCCCCCTCAATAGACACACGAACAAACAGGGAATGTGTAGTCAAATTTATTTAGTTTAGAATGGTCAGCACAGAAAGGCCTGTTCCTGTACTGGTCTTTATTCCTAATTGCCACTGCCTTAATGCCAAGCAGATGGAACAAAAATGCAACAAATTTCTCATGATGTTGAGATCAGCCTCGCTGGACTCCTCACGTGACTCTTACCAGTGCTCACCTCATTCAAGCCCCAAGACGATTCTGCTTGATTCCTCTTTCACAAAACCATGTTCACTCTGCCTGATTAGCTTTAACTTTAACCTAATTACCTTGCTATAATTTCTAACATTTTTTCTATGACAGATGTTAATTTGTCTGATCTGAAGTTATCTTTTGGACAAGTTACATTTTATGCCACCAGTACATATCTTTCTCCAGCAATATTCCCAACCATTTCTCCCTTCCATCTATCCTTCACCCAGTATGATAATGCAGCCATTCTCATTGCTAATACAAACCATTTCCTTACTCCCTTCCCTATGGCTACAAGTGATATTCTCTGCTTGCTTGTTAGTTTTTGTCCAGTCACTAAATCATCCCAGGGCTCCTTCCTCACGCCTGCTCTCAATTAAATACCTTTTCATTTTGATTGCCTTTTTTTTGTTATTCTTAGTTCGCAAAATCAAGCTTTTCACTATGCCTCAGTACGCATGACAATAAATTCAGTTCAATTCAATACAAACTCCTTACATCTGCACTCTGCATGGTTGGGGTTACTAACTCACACTTGCTGTGGGACAAACCAGCATTTAGGAAACAATAACATGGAGGGAGAATAAGCCAAGGAGAGGACCTTGTGCCTGATGCTGCTGTGTGAGCTGGAGAAACAGCTGCTGAGATCAGACGGTCCAAGACTAAGAACTGACTATTACTTGTGCTCCCTCATGTACCTGCCAAAATAAGATTATTTCAATGAGAAAGATAGAAATGGAGGTGTTAGCAGCACAGCAACGAGATGAAACCCATTATACAAGTAGTTATGACATAAATTACAAAACAATGGTGTATACAAAAGACACTTACTTCTTGATTTGCTCATCAGTGATGTCCTATGTGCAGTTTCTCTACTGCAAAATAGGATTATACCAAAAGCATGGGAGCCCTTTCAGCATATAATGACATATGATGAAGAGTTCCCACTCAATGTATTTAGTTCAGCACAAGTATAGGGAAAAGTATAGTACAAATAACACAAATTTCTTGGATAGTAAAGTTGATTTATGTCAGACTGGTGTTAATGGATTGTGTAATGGTGTGAAGTTATGTGTAAATCCTCTGTGGAATAGTTGGGAAGCTACATTCTAGTTCAGATAAAAAAAGGATATAAACTACCAAACATTTAGATTCTCAAAAGCTAATTACTTTTTAATAATTGGCCAATGTGCTCTTTAATTATTCATCATTTCCACTTTTTAATCCTTTTCTACAAAATCTTTCTTCAAAATATTTTGTAGAATTGCTAAGTAGATTTTACTGATTCTCATTTTAAGATAGGCAGATTTGCTAAACTTTGATTTCTGGAAATCTCATAATAGTTTATCAGTTTTATACAAAATCACCATACACTTCACATTTCACACTTTCATTCACAATGCCATCGATTCAATACAAAAACAGTTGGACCACATAAATACAGTTCCGCATAGCAGGATATTAGAAGAGTAAACTATTTATAAACATCAAAAGAAAAGGACTGAAATGAATTTTGTTCAATATTTAGTTAAATTTGCTAATGTTTTCACTTAAAAACCTAATATTTCCACCCCTATCAGGAATATTTCAATGTTGCTGGTTATTCCCGCTGTTGTGGTCTCAGAGCTGTGTTCGTGTCTGCTATCCAAGTACAAAACTTTGCCAGGGATCAGCTTCTATCAAGGCAACTATTTTCCTGCCTTACCCCTTGGTGAAAAAGGGAGAGGAAACTCAACATCATGAATTACTTTGAGCTGCTATTGTGACAGTGTGACACTATTTTATTCACTTTCTGAGATAACTCATCTGCTAAAATAAAACAAAGAAGTGCAGATTCTGGAAATCTGAAACAAAAATGAAAAGTGCTGGAGAAACTCAGCAGATCTGGCAGCATCTATAGAGAGAGAGCAGAATTAACATTTCGGGTCCAGTGACCCTTCTTCAGAATGGACCTGAAATGTTAGCTCTAATTTCCTTCCACAGATGCTGCCAGGTCTGCTGAGTTTCTCCAGCAATTTGTTTTTTGTTCATGTTATCCAGTTGGATTAGAAATACATAGAGTTCAGTTCTATCAGTCTTTAGTATATCATTCATGTTATTCTTAGCTATTCCTACAGTGTGAAAATGAACAGGTCTAGACTTTATATGACCTTCTATATGTTGTGCTCATTTGATCCAGTTGATAATCTTCTGTTTCTGCCATAGATGATTGTGGGTTTGAATTCTATTCCAAGGATGTGAGCAGATGACACACACATGCAGTACTACTGGAGCCAGAGCTGCAATGTTGGAGGCACAGCTAGATGTTAAATTAAGGCTGTATTTTTCTTTTCAAATTAAATATCCCATCATACTGTTTGAAGCAATGCCAATGTATATCCCTCACTCAACCTTACCATAATAAATTAATTGCATTTTTATTTCATACCAGTAATGGATACTAAGTCCAATATTGGAACTCTAGTTGAATAGACAGTGTGAATCTCATGCTGTCATATCTGTAATAATAAAGAGGTAAGATTGGTATAAATAAATCCTGACAGATCTTGAAGTTACATGGCTCTTGTAAGCAGCAAATATCTTACACTGAAAATTGTGAGTTATTTGCTTCGAACATAGAACAGCACAAAAACAGGCCCTTTGGCCCATTATATATGCCAACCATGAAGGCATTCTAAACCAATCCCATATGTGTGCACATGGTTTGTATCCTTTTATTCCCTGCCTATTCATGCATCTGTCTTAATACATCTTAAATGTTGTTGTCATGTCTATTTCTACCATCTCCCCTGACAATGTATTCCAGGTGCCTACCATCCTCTGTAAAAACAAAATTACCTCACACATTTCCTTTAAACTTTCCCCCTCTCACTTTAAACCTATGTTCCCTAGTGTTTGACATTTCCACCCTTTGGAAAAAGACTCTGACTATTCACCCCATCCAGGCCTCTCATGATTTTATGTACTTCCATCAGGTCGCCCCCTCAGCCTCGGATGCTCTCATGAAAAGTTTGTCCAATCTCTGCTTATAGCTAATACACTCCAATCCAGGCAACTTTATGGTAAACCTCTTTTTCATCCTCATCGAAGGCTCCACCTTCTTCCTATTGTGCAAAAGAAAAATTGGAGAAGTAGAGAAAAGTTAAGTATCAAAAAAACTTAGCTATTTCCAGGGACTTTTTTCATACAGTCACGGCAGTTTGGAGAATGTCACTTTGCAGAATTGACTGTGTTAAAATGCTAGACACTGTTGAAAAAAATAAAAGACAGCCCAGAAGTCTGTGGTCTGTGCAAACTGCTATGTTTGCTCCACTGCATCAAGTAAACAATGTGCAGAAAAGCAGTTTTCTCAGTCTGCTGTCATAAAAAACACACAAAAAACAAGGGAGGTAATGTGTAACTCTCCCTCTTAGTTTCTGTGTCACCACATAATGAAAAATTCTCAGCTTAATGCCTTTCTTGGATGAACTGAAGATATATCCCTGGAGTTGATCAGACAATGATTTTTTTTAAAGTTAATTTTTCTCCATTTTCCTCCCCTGATTCTTGCCAATTGAGATTCCATGCTTATTTGAAATGTGGTGGAGCAATGAGTGCCACAGAGGAACTCCAGCAGGAATAGCATCACAAGAGAACTCAGTCCAGCCCTGACATGATGTGGAGGTGCCTGTGTTGGACTGGAGTGGGCAAAGTCAGAAGCCCCACGAGGTTATAGTCCAACAGGTTTATTTGAAATCATAAGCTTTCAGAGCGCTGTGAAGGAGCATCTCTCCAAAAGCTTATGATTTCAAAACAGCCCTGACATGACATGAATCAAGAGTAAGAACCCTGAGGCAGGCTGTAACACCCAGTTACCTACCCATGTTAGTATCAACTTATTGTATTGTGTTCACTTTTGGTCACCTTGTTATAGGAAGGATGTTATTAAACTAGAAAGAGTGCAGAAGAAATTTACAAGAATGTTGCTGGACTCTGAGTTACAGAGAGAGGTTGGACAGGCTAGGACTTCTTCCTTTAGAGTGTAAGAGAGTGAGGGGGGACATTACAGAGGCGTATACGATCATGAGAGGCATGGTAAGGGTGAATGCAGTTTTCAAGGGTTGAGAAATCGAGAGCATCAGATTAAATTTAGAGGGGAAAGAATAAAAGGAAGCCCGAGGGGCAACTTTTTTACAGAGAGGGTAGTAAGCATATGGAATGAGTTGCCAGCAGACGTGGTTGAGGCGGTTACATTAACAACATTTAAAAGGTATTTAGACAAATATGTGGATAGGAAAGGATTAGAAGGATATGGGCCAAAAGCAGGGAAATGGTGCTAGCATGGACAGGTATTTTGGTCACTATGGACCAGTTTGGGGCAAAGGGCCTGTCTCCCTGCTGTAGGACTCTATGATTGTTTATGATTATGTGACCAAGATTGGGGATCTACTTTATGATCTCTTTAATGGGTTTGTGTGATTCAGCACCACAGAATGTAGAGCATTTACCCACTCAGGATCTTATCCCCAAAAGCAGAACATTTATATTTAAATAAGCCATGCTGAAGGCTCAACCCTTTCCATTGTTATATACCACAGGTTCTCAATTGTGTTTGATGTATGAATTGAATCATATTTTTTATAAGATTAATGATGATTTAAAAGGAAAAGTTAATTGATTTCATTTTTTTAAAAATCTGTATTGGACTAAAGTGAACTTCACACTCTGTCTAATGCAGTATCACGTTCAGCCAGTTTAACCTCAACTCTTCTGTCCATGTTTGGCTCAAGGCTGAAATTAGGTCAAGAAACTCAAACAAAATTGAAGTCAATGGGAATGAGGAGTAAATCAGTCCACTGGGTGCGGTCGTAACCAGAATAAAGGAAGATGGTTGTTGTTTTTGGAGGCCAATCACCTCAGCCCCATGCTGTTGCTGCAGGCATTTCTCAGCATTCTTGCTGTGCTGCCAGCCAGGTTGGACTCATTCAGTTCTGTGGACAAGACCTTTCTGGGCAAATTTCCACATTGCCAGATAGATGCTGATGTTGTAGTTATGTGGGAGCAGCTTGGCGAGCCAAGCAACTAGTTCTGGAGCCAAGTCTTCAGTATTACAGCTGAAATATTGTCAATAACCACAATCTTCGCTCTATCCAGTGCTTTCTTCCATTTCTTATATGCATTGTTGCTCCACTTACCTGATTCCATGAGTCATAAAAAAAACCTTGTAGTGATTGAAACGAGGGCCAAGTGGATCTTATTGACAATGTCATCTTTGATTGGGGCTGTTAGCCTGGGTCAGAGAGCCCTAGCTGACAGATAAAAAACAGGAACTAAAGAGAGTCTGTTTATTCTAGGGACTGACTGTGAGGTGGCTGGTCACAATCCATGTACTGTGCACATATAAATAAAGGGTGACTTGGTGATAGGGATACCAGTCTCTTTAGAGTTAGTTCAAACTTAAAAATACTCTTTTTAGTTTCTGCGTAGGCAAATTAAATACCTTATCCATATTAGTTTTAAACAATAGGATTTACTAATCAAGCTTCTTAATCAATATAATCTTTGATTTATTATCAAAATAAAACTTATTCAATGTAATTTGTCGCAATAACTGGTTAACATGCATTGTCAGTAATATAGAAGTATAAGTGCTCGTCCCTCTAAATGTCTCCAAAGTACAAAAGAAAAGTGAAAATAAATCTCAGCAGAAAATGACCTTCTGAAATAAGAAAGCCCTTGGTCCAATCATTAAACTGTATTGTGATCCCTGCACCACTTTCAGCTTTCATCCAATTTAATGCCTCGTGCCTCTGTCAGTTCACTCTATTTTGTCAACCTCGACTAAATGCTGAACTTCTGGAGGAGGATAGAGCTAGAAAGGCACAGTTATTTTTAGACAGAGTTTTGGAAAACAGGGACATGCAGCACATAAGATAACAGATGGTAAATCCTTGATTGGTGGAACAGGCTTAAGGGGCTGTTTGACCTACTCCTGTTCCTAAGTGACTACAAATATTATTTCACATTTTGAGGACTGCAGGGTGCTATAATGTACAGCTGGATGTTATTCAAAGAGGTAAGGTAAGGCCCTGGAGACAACTAAAGAAAAGCATTTTGAGTTAAATTTTGCACAAGGGGGTCATGGAGCTGATGTGGTGCATGACTGGCCTGAGGACACAGATTCCTGATCAGCTGGAATTTGAAAGGAATAATATTGACGAGACACAAAAGGAAAGTTCTGTGAAAGTTGATCCTCGAATTTATGAGGCTTTTCACTAAGAGTGAAGGTAAACTAAGAAATGCATGATGGCAATGGTTTGATGGGCAAATTTGGTGGGCAAACGTCACGCATAAGATGTGGGACAAAAAACTCAGGTCAGGATTGGAGAAGATTTTGAGCCGAGTAGCATTAGCTGAGCATGATTAGTCAGCCAAGGGAATTGATGGGATTTGCATTCAAGGCATATTAATCCCAATATTGAAGCTAAATATTGGTGTGCTAAGGAAGAAGGTGTACTGGCTAGGTGGCAATGATAAGGCAGGTAATAATGGTGGGTTTGAAAGCTGTGAAAATGCTACCTGAATAAAAGAAATAAGGGTATTTGAGATGGAGTTAAAAAAAGATTTTTGATGTTCAGGACCTGGATTGAAAACAAATTAAATGGTAGTGATACATATTCTACTTACTTTTCAATATTATTATTACTGTCACTAACTAAATAAATAACATTAAAAGTTAATAATAGGCAATATGACTCAACACATACAAATTAGACCACAATTTAGGCATAATAGCCTCAAAAGGAATGGAAGATACACATATCAATACTTTGCAGATAAAACACAGCTGTGTCGCATATGGTACGATTTTTATTGATTGAATACAATTATTTGGAAAATGAAGGAAGGCTTCCTTTTTAATTCTCTTGACCTTAGATGCTCTCAGATCTACTGGGGTGAACAGTCTGAGACATCTGTTCTAATTACTGTTGCCTCCAGCTGCATCTTGTGCTATGTCACTCAATATATGCAAAACAAAAGTTCAACAACAAAAATTTGCCTGGCACTTCTTCAATGAAGAAAAAAATGCCCCTAGTTGCTCTGAAGACAGACAAACAATCTGACTTCAATGCTGGTTAGCAGACTTGCTCTGCAGGAGTTGCTTTGGCTACCATTATCTTCACACAGGAAATGGACATAGTCCAGGTTATACAGAGAAGTTATTCAAATTTGGTTTTGCAAATGTCCTGCTTTAATTTAAATGCTCCAACTGCTAGTGGTACAACACATTAAAATTATAGTTGTTAATTAGACAAAATATTAAGACTACAATTTTTTTTTAACGTTTAACCCATCATATAAATAAACGGCATAGGCAGGAACATTAAGCTGCCCAGCTTACCATGTACATTTGCTATACTTTTAAAATATAGAGATAATTGAGTATTTGCTTTTCCAGTAAACAAAATAATTCTCCGTGAGCAAGCTGCATTTCATGGAGTAATGTCTCTGAATAATTAACCCTAGTCAGAATCGTAAACAGGAGCATCAGAATTATTTGACAACAAGCTCATTGCTGAACAATATCCAGTGGAGGTCAATTATGAACTAACCAATTTTTGATATTTACAGAAAGTTTTAAAAATCTTAGTTGCCCAGTGCATGGCTTTTTGCTGGCCCTTTCCCCCATTCAGACTGATTCATCATATTATTTTATTTTCACAGTCACCAGTAATTGTGAGGAGAAATGTGTAAAGATTGGCTAAACATTTTAGATCATGGTGAATCAAAATAGTATTAGCCCCATGGAAAATTCACCAACAATTACTACCTAACAGTTTTTTTATAATATATTTTTATTAAGAAAAAAATAGATTTTTAAATATTACAACAAATACAAAACAATACAATTCAAAACAGTACAAATATAGTACAAAACTAAACCCAAATAATAAAAAAATTCCCAAACCCACCCTCCTATACGACTGTATATACATATAGAGAGAAGTATAAAATTAAAAATAAACCTAAACTAGCTATTTAACTAATTAATTAAATACCTAACAACAAACAAATAAATAGTAATACCTCAGCCCAGCCAAACAAAACACTCATACATTCACAGTTCCTCCTCCCTGGATATTGGACACATGAAACACAATTGTTACGGTTATATAAAAGCCCTTGTTAGTGTGGTAGATAAATCTGTGTCCAAGTATTTCAAAAAGGGTTGCCATGTCTTGTAAACATTCTCAGTTTTGTGGTGTACCATATTTGTGAGAAAATCCAGGGCAATATGCTCCATAACAATCTTCCGCCAACATGACAAGCCTGGGGGATTTTCTGATATCCAACCTAGCAAGATATTCTTCCTTGCACAGAATGTAAGAATATTGAAAAGTTTTGTCTTATGCGAGTCTACAGGAAATACAATGGGTAGGTCCAAAAGGAGGGAAATAGGGTCCTTCTCCACCCCTACACCTAAAATCCTCTCCATTGCATCCACCACAGCGCTTCAATATGTTTGAAGCCTGTCACAAGACCAAAGACAATGGGTAAGAGTACCCGTACAGACCTTGCACTTGGACGTGCTGAAGATACCCCTGGTTTAAATTTTGACAAACGGTCTGGGGCTAAGTGGACCCTGTGGAGAATCTTCAACTGTAAAGCATGGTCATATTGTAAATTGATATCTTCCTTGCATTCTCCCAAATATCCTCTCATGCCTCTGATGAAACTTCAATACCCAGCTCTCTTTCCCACATCTTGCAGAGTCGATCAGACTCATCTGAGGTGGCACCCCCCAATTGGTGATATAGAGTACTGACAGAGAGTGTACTCTTAGCCCTTAGTACTCCTCTTTCTATGTCAGATTTGTAGGGATCAGTCAAAAGTGTGGTCTTTTTGAAAATCCCTAACTTGAAAAAAACTAAAGAGATCTCTATTAGGTAACTCGTACTTCCGTACTAACTGATTGAAGGACATTATTATAGCACCCTCAAATAAATCACCCATGCAAGATATACCCCTAGCTGCCCAATGTTTAAATCCTGAATCAATCATATCCGGTTGAAACCCGGCATGCCCACTAAAGGTGTAAACAAAGATGTTTTGCCAATATTGCCTTCCCTCTGCCGAATTGCCTTCCATGCTTTAACAGTATCGATGACTATTGGGTTATGGCAATATTCCCTAACTGTCCTCACCTTGTCCAAAAACAGCAAACTGGTAAGGGGGCACCTTGCCTGGGAGGCTTCGATATCTAGCCATATTGAAAGAGAGTCCCCACAAACCCAATCACTTACGTAGGTCAAAAGTGAGCTTAATTGGTAATTTTTAATGTCTGGAAGGTCTACTCCCCCCAATCTGTGAGGCAACTGCAGTTTGGCTAATTTAATGAGGGGCCGTTTACAGTGCCAGATAAAGCAGCTAACCAACTGTTCAGTCTCCTGAGTGTTTGTTTATTGAAAATTAGGGGGAGCATCCATGTAGGGTATAGCAAATGAGAGAGAATATTCATATTAAACAACACTATCCGACCCAACCATGAGATTGGAAGTGCCTCCCATCTTTGGAGATCTTGTTTAATTTTTTTCAAATAATTGAGTAAAATTGGCTTTGAACAGCCAATGCAGAATGGAGTAATGAATATACACAAAACCGCCCCCATGACCACCTAAATGGGAATCTATAGTCATTCTCAAGAACAAACTCTTTCGTAAGACCACCCACAGGCATAGCTTCTGATTAATCTTATACCCTGAAAAAGTGCCAAACACGTGAATGCATTGTATCAGGCAAGGCACTGAGACTGTTGGATTTGTCAAGAAAATTGGATCATCTGCATACAGCGAGGTCTTATGTAATCTTGACCCCACTTCTGGAGCTGATATATTGAGATCCCCACAAATGGCCTCTGCCAATGGTTCAATCACCAACATAAAAAGTAGTGGTGAAAGGGGACAGCCCTGCCGGCTGCCCCTAGAAATATTAAAATTGCTTGATCGTACCCCATTGGTAATGACCGCCGTGAGAGGTACACTGTAGAGAACCTTTACCCAAATTATGAAAACCTCATCCAGACCAAACCAGTCTAGAGTATAGAAAAGGTACGGCCACTCAACTCGGTCAAATGCCTTCTCTGCATCTAAAGAAATCACCAATGCCTGTATTGACTGCTGTTGGCATGCTTGAATTACGTTAAGCAGCCTCCTAACGTTATTGGAGGGTCTGCGAACCTTTATGAAGCCCGTCTGATCCTCTTTAATAATAGAGGGTAACACAGTCTCCAGCCTTAACGCAAGAGCCTTAGAGAGGATCTTAAAGTCCACATTTAAGAGCGAGATGGGCCTGTATGAAGCACAGTCTTTCGGATCCTTCCCTTTTTTAATGATAAGTGAAATATTGGCCTCTCTCAGAGATGGTGGAAGAGGAACATCACTGTATGTATCATTAAACATATTGAGCATTGGGCCTGACCGTATACTTATAAATTTCTGATAGAATTCACTGGGAAGTCCATCAGGACTGGGCGCCTTTCCACTCTGAAGCTTCCTCACAGCTTCCTGCCCTTCTTGCTCTGATAATGGGACATTGAGAAAGGACTGTTGTTTGTGAGTCACACCCGGGAGCTTCAGATCTCTAAAAAAGGATTCCATTTTGGCCTACCTCTCCTCACAATTCTCAGACTGATATAACTTAGAGTAGAATCTCTGGAACGCCACATTAATCTTTTTATAATCATATGTTAGGTTCCCAGACCCTTCCCTAATCGCTGTAATGGTTTGTGGGGCACTTGTCTTTCTGGCAAGGTATGCTAAGTATTTGCCTGGCTTGTCACCATGCTCTTATAACCTTTGCTTTGTAAAAGCCAGCTGCTTCTTTGCCGTCTGCGTGAGCACGGAATTTAGTGTAGACCACAGTGCCGTAATCCTCTGTAGTTTGACTAACGAGGGTCTGTCAAAATAGGCCTTCTTGGCTGCCTTCAACTGTGCTTCAAGGAGACATTGCTGCTCACCCTTCTGCCGCTTCTTACTTGTGGAATATGAAATAACTAATCCCCTGGCATAAGCTTTGGCAGTTTCCCAGAGAACAGATGAGCTATCAACCGAGCCTATGTTGATGTCTAGGAATGCCCGAAATTCCCTAAGAAACACTCCATAAACTTGCTGTCCATGAGAATAAAGGGATTCATTTGCCAGTACCTTGAATCCACTGTAACATCTTAATTTTAACTATGGAGGTACACTGGAGCATGATCAGGGATGGCAATATTACCAATTGTACAGGATGCCACCAGATCCAGGGTTACAGCAGGGGTCAGAAAAAAAATCAATCCTTGTGTGACATCTATGCGGATTGGAGAAAAACATGAAATCCCTACCTGTAGGGTGGAGACACTTCCAGAGATCCACCAACCATAATTCCACACACAGACCCAATAACTGTTTAGTTTATACAGAGGGTATCGAAGGACCTTTAGGCAACCTGTCTATGTGGGGTCCATGAGGCAGTTAAAATCTCCGATGTGCCGAGACTTGAGCCTTATCAGTTTAGAAAAAGCATCTGCCAAGAATTTAAGAGGATGAGCTGGGGGACAATAAACATTTAAAATACCATATTCTTCCCCATTTATCAAGGCTTTAAGAATTACAAACCTCCCGTATGTGTCTTTAACACATTCCAACAATTTAAATGACAGATTTTTCCTTACCAATATAGCCACTCCCCTACTTCTGGTATTAAATGATGAAAAATAAACTTGGTCAAAGCCATTCTGCTGTAATTTCAGATGTTCCTTGTCATCCAAATGTGTCTCCTGTAACAAAGCAATATCCACCTTCTCCTTTCTAAGACTCAAGAGTATCTTTTTCCTCTTAATTGGTGAGTGACTTCCCTTGATATTCCAGGTACACCATTTATTCAAATCATTAGTCATAATCTTCTGCAATTACATTTAAATTCCAGAGAGGAGGAACCCGAACCACAAACTGCTGAGTCTTAGTGTCGCATGGTCCACCAAATATAAAAACTACATACTAAAACCACTACATTTAACAGACATACAAAATTATTAAAAATAAAAAAACAGCAAAAACCATAAAACAAGCCAACATATAAAGTGCCAATAGCACTGAGTAGCGGAATTCACTCCCTGCCCAGAGGGGGCAACTACCCATCCCGAACTGCCCATAAATAGGCATCTAACCATCTCAACCACCTTCACTTCTCCCAGCTAGAGCTGCATCACAAGCACAAGCTAAAAAGAATAAACACCCCATAGAATATCAATATGAAAAAAAAATTTTTGTATTAAAAGAAGGGGGAATAAATACCTCACCCATCCTTTGGTATGTCCCAACTTAGAAATTCAAAATGTACATCTTAACCACTGCCAGACATAGTTTGAACCAAATTATTATTAATAGAGGTAAAAAAAAGGGGAAAAACAACCGGATTTCCTCCATTTCTTTTACAGAATGATAAACGCATACCAAAGCAACGACATTTATACATACTACAATTGTCTAAATTAGGTTAGTTTGTCCACAAAGTCTCTTGCCTTCCCTGATGTGTCAAAGAGATGCATGGATCCATCTAAGGTGATCCAAAGCACTGCCGGATATCTCAGGGAGTACTGAATCCCAAGTTCCTTCAATCTTCTCTTGATACCATCATACGATTTTTGTTTCTGGATCACCGCCGCTGAAAAGTCCTGAAAAAACATGATCTTAGACCCCTCATAAATTGGATCCTTCCCCTGGAATCTGGAAGCCTCCATGACTCTCTCCTTATCCCAGTAATGGTGGAACCGCACCAGGAAAGGAGGAAGAGGAGGGCGTTGACCCAGACCCAACCTCCGCGCTGCGACCCGGTGAGCCCTCTCTATCTTCAATCCTCTCGTGCCAGTTTCCAAGTCAAAGAATTTCGGAAGCCAATCTTCAACAAATTCCGCAGGCCGCTCACCTTCCTTACCCTCAGGCAGACCGATGATCGGAATGTTTTTTCTCCTGCCCCTGTTTTCAAGTTCATCCACTTGGTCACGCCAATTACAGACCTGCATCTCCAGGGCTTGGATCCCTTCCTTGAATGAACTGGCATCAGCTTCCACCACTGTGACCCTGTGCTCCACCTCATCCATCCTCTTCTCCAGGTCTCCCAGCTGCTGCTCATGCTTCTGCAGCATGAGAGAGACTGGAGCCAGTTTCTCTTCAATCTGTTTCCCCAACATCTCACAAGATTTCGAGAGCTGGTTCACCAGGTCCTGGAGAGTAATCGGCTCTGAGGCTGCTGCAGGCTGAGCTGCAGGCCCGGCCTCAGATGCTCCTCTTCCCTTTTTAGGCATTTCTGGACATCTGAAAATACAGGTAAGTCAATTTTTAAATGTTTCTTGGGGCTCCATAATCTTTCCAATGCCCAAGAAATCCTGATGACCTGGGTTGGGTGGGTTAAAGGACCGTCCTGCTCCTGCTGCGATGCGAAGCTCTGCAGTGTGATCTTCTCAGATCGCCGCCATCTTAGATCCCCCACTACCTAACAATTTAACGGTTACAGTTGTCACAAGCTGGGATTCCAAATGAAACTAACACCAGTGGCTCAGTTGAAAAGTGTAACATATTAAGGTTATCACTACTGAGTGAAATAAGGAAGAAGGTCCCTATCGGCAAAGCTTTTGACCTTTGCTTCGCCTAATTTGAATGTCTGAATTTCCCTTGACATCATCTCTCAAAACTTCTAAACTATTTTGTTCCCAGAACTGGTTGCGATGCTGTTTCATAGCATACATACATGAAGGAATTGCTTTGTGTTCCTCCATGAGATAAAAATTCTACTGCCCATTCCAAATATTCCATCACAAATGGAAATATTATTTCAAAAGGAGTTTAATATCACTGTTGTTGTGGATTGAGCAAAGACTCCCTAACAGACAGGGTAATATATCAAAATGCTACACTGGGGTCAATCCAACAATTCCAATGATCCAAGCTGAGAGAGCTTCATACTAGATCTCATAGGTACAGGCTCTTTGGCTCCGTTGTGCTTTAACTTGCACTCTATCAGTGTATATATCCTTAAGCTGTCAGCACTGGATATGTGAATTTTAAAAAAAACTCTATTCTGTCGACAATAACCATCTGTAAATGCTTTGCAAACAGCAGGCAAGAGAGCTGGGGATAGTTGCCATCATATGCCAGTTTCCCAAATTCTTAGCTAGGAAAAAAATTCTTGAAATCCAACTCAAAAAGGGATACATAAATCTAAATACATAGGTGATGAAATTGGATTTTCATTTTACCCAACCCATTATTCAGGAACAACATGAATGGTGAGGAAATTAAACTGTACATTCCCACACCCCTGCAGCCTGACCCCATTTCCCTCACAGTGAGCTGTGAGTGTACAGATACGATAGGTTTGTTGCCCTGTCTAATGCTGCACATGACCCTGGGAAGCTCTGAAGGCTGACATATGATGTTTCAACAATAAAAAAGTTACTTTAACCCACTTAAAACATGACATTTATATATTTTATAACAGTACAACTTCTTTAACTTTTGGAAAATGATCAAGTGAATTATATCTACTAAGTCCTGTTATAGCAAAACCGTCTGATATTTATAATTTTTACATTATAATAACTTGTTAAGAATTCCAAATTTTCATTTTGTCTTTTTAGTAAAGAGTGTGTAATATCCTTTGAGCATACATTGCATTTGAAATTTATAAAATTACTTAATTTAAATATCAAATTTCTCTTGCTGTTTTAATCCACTCCATATTGGAGAAAATGAGAAGTGGTATAAAAAGCTGCAACTTTCCAGTTACATTTTGGTTTCTCTGAGACCTTAGACCCAAAAGAAGGTGCCCTCTCCCCCGTAAGGGGCTGAGTGACCTTTTCCTAGTGTCTACTGTATCAGTGGTAGACTTGGGGAAATTGGCTGGATCACAAGGCCTTGCATTCCAATTATCATGTAGACATGGGAGGTGATGAAATGGTGTCTGGCAGTGACAGGGGAAGCATCACTAGATAAGTAGACCCAATTTTTCAGCAGCATTTCCCACTACCATATTGTCAAACTAGCCATAACAACAGTGAAAAATTACATGCTGATCTATAGAATGAATTTGTTTCATGAAAGCTAACTAACTAACAATTGCAAAATTATATATTTACAATTTAAGCCTCCATGTAATTCCTTACAAATCTAAAACTGAGCTGACCATCTTCAAGCCAACTTTATATTAATATTTAGGTAGTGAGTTTCCTCAGAGTTGCTCATTTTCTGCCCCCCAACTTCATCAGAATGCACAGGAAAACCCAGTTACCTGTGCTAATAGAATATCTACCACCATCCCAGAGAAGCCAAAGAATTCATTTTATTGGAAATTTCTGGCTACAAGTGATAATTTTTCTTAGTATAAGCAGCAACAGTTGAGCATTATGTCGATTGATTCCAGTAATTCACTTCACTTGATGTTCAACTGAACTTAACAAAGCATTATACTTCTAGATTAATCATAATGCTATCATACCAATTCTGTTACAAGCTATGAGTTATTAGTCTGCTGTGTATACAATTTGTGTGAAGCAAAAGCTGGTTCCTGTCTCTCAAACAGTCAGCTAACTAATCCACTCCCTCCCTTTTATGCAATCATTCTTGATTTTATCCTTTTACATCTGACTGTGGCAAACAGCCTCCCTTTCACATAAGAGTAGAACCAGCATTGCTGTAAGGCTTTGTCCTTATCTGAACTTACAAAGTTGTAGACTAGTTTTATTCCTTTCTGATCCAGTACTTTCTATTACCCTCCTTTCCTTGTACTTAATTTCATGATATTGGCTCAATTCTTCAAAACATGTTTTCCTGATCGCACTGCTTTGCTCAAAAACATGTTTTCTTCTCCTAACTGATTTTATGTTGGATTGCGTGACTGGCTGGAAGTACCCACTCAGACTAATTTCCCTTATTCATGAACCTGAAGTACTCCCAGGGCTAGACAGGAACCATGATCTTTCACCTCGCTGCTGTTGTGCCTCTCCCCAGTTTCTCTGGATTAACATGAAGGATGCTGGAAACAAGGCAAATTGTGCAATATGTAGCCGTGTACAGAAGCCTGAGGTGCAATCTTGGCTGATCTTAAGGATTTAATCTCCCACATTTATGCTTGAAAATGACCATGCACCAATTATTGCCCTCCTGTATTTGAATATTCTGGCAGACATCAGGAAACTTGATTTAACTTACTAACTCATTTTCCAATATCTGTCAACAGCCAGATCAGGGAGAAGGTAACAAAGTCTAATTTTAAGAAAAGTATTCCAGCATCGAACAAGCCTCATGCAGCCTGCCAGAAATTATGCTGCAAAAATAGGCAAACTCTCCATTTCATCATAGGATGATTCATAAGGATTCTCATATGCATTTGAAGCCATACCATATTTTGTTTAAACTTACCTGTCATTTTTCACTTTAATTAGCAAAATGCAATCCCCACTATAAATAAAAGAAACTTCTTTAAAGATATCTTCAAAGTGTTTGGTAACATTTTCCCTTCAAAGTAAATGCATTCTGAATGCACTAAGTGTAATTGTAATTAATTTTGTCTGTTAGTTTGTTCAATTCTGCACATTTAGCTGAAACTCACACTGGATTATACTTTCCAAACAGCAATGCAATGCAGATTCACACTATATAGAATGCACTTTCTTCAACACCAAATTTAGTTCTTTTTTGTTAATGAATGGTTAAGCTCAAGTTTATATTGTCACTATTTGCTGTTTAAGCATATTCCAGGAGATTTGGAAACAGGGTTTTTATTTTCAATGCAGCAAACTTAAGCTTTTAAATGAAGCCAATTGGCTATAATGTTAACAGAAAACATCTTCTGCCAATGTTTCCCAAACAGTAAGATTAGAGTAGCCATTGGTTTACAACAAATTGGAGTAATTTATGGATCTGCTCCTCCTATATTGTCTGGCCAAAAATTATTATCATTCTTTCTGCTCATATTAACAACATTCAGAGAATGATTCCTTATGGGGAACTTTCCAGATTGTTACTTTTAAAGCAAATAGTGTAGCAAGCTTAAGCCCCCCCACTGGGAGCTTCATAGAACTAGCCAGTGGAACAGGTCAGAAAGCTGGCCGTTAATCTCAGTGGGAGGGCAAGTCCACAGGGAGGAATCTATGCTCGTACATTGGGTAACAAGATATGGCTGACGAATGAGTGTGCTAGGCAGAACCCAGACTATTGCAATTGTGGTGTATGGGGCAAAGTGCTAAGGAGTCATTGCACTGGCAGTGGCTTAGTCTAATTTTTCAGAGCCTGAAGAGGCTCTCTCTTCACAGTCCAACAAAATAAAGAGTTGCTTATAATTGAGATGTTCTTTGGTAGGACCTCCAACAGATGCTAGATACAGTGGACAGATAATGGTAGATTAAGTTCAATGTGGAGAACTGTGAAATTATACATTTTGATATAAAGAACACAGACAGACAAGACAAAATAGAGAGCACTGATTCAAAGAGTGTATGTACAGGCTCAAAGGGACCTGGTCATACATCTGCTTACATCAAGAAGTAAAGCAGGACAGGTGAAGAGAGTGGTTAATAAAAATGTATTAATAGGGACACTGTGCCATACAAAACCAGGCAATGACTACCTCCAATAAGAGATTATCTTTTAGCCCTTAGCATTCAATCCCCCACTACCAACATCAGAAATTCAACTGGACCAATTAAGTAAATACAGCACCTACATGACCAGGTCAGATGCCAGGAATACTGCAGAAAGTAATGCAGACTACCAAAATGTATCAACCTGACAAGTCGTGAATGTGATGGAATACTCCCCACTTGTTTGGACGGGTGCAGCTCCAATGGCACTCAAGAGGCTTGATACCATCCAGTTCAAAACAACCCACTTGATCGTCACCACATCCACAAACATCCACTCCCTCCGCCAGCCACTCAGTATCAACAGTGTGTACCATCTACAAGATGCACTTCTGAAATTTGCCAAAAGGTCCTTAGAAAGCACCTTCCACACCCACAACCACTTCCATCTGGAAAAACAAGGGCAGCAGATCCATAAAAACACCACCCGTTGCAAGTTGCCCTCCAAATCACTCACCATCCTAACACTGTAATTGGGTCAAAACTGCATCATGGATCAACCTCCATTACATGGACTGCGGTGTTCAAGAAAGTATCTCACAACCACCTTCTCAAAGGCAAATAGGGACGAGCAAATAAATGCTGGTCCTGCCGGTGATACGCATGTCTCACAAATGAATAAAAATTATCGGATAAAAAAACAGAGAAGTTAGATACTGAACTTAGATAAGACACCACTTATACCTCAGCTAGAGTATTGTGTCCAATAGTGGGAAGAATGGCAATGCATTCAATTTAATGAGGATACTTCCAGGGATGAGATATTTCAACAATGAAGATAGGGTGGAGAAATTGGGATGTTTCTAAATGAAGAGAATAATGAGAGATCTGAGCAGAGTAAATAGGGACAAACTGTTCCCACTTATAAAAGGATCATGAATAAGGGGGTATTGTTTGAAAGTGAAATGCAAAACAAGTAACTGTAATGTGAGAAATAACACTTTCACTCAGTGTGTAGTTAAAATATCCAAAGATGTGGTGGATACTGTTTCAATTGAGGCATTCATGACAGCTTTTGATGACTACTTAGGTAGAAGTAACATGGAGACTGGTGGGGAAAGGTCAGGAGAAGGACACTACATTATGATGCTCATTTGGAGAACCACCGTGGCTATGATGGCCCTCCTTCAAAAGCAGGAAAAATACAATCCATGAGTGTCAGTATGATTTTATGAAGCGTAAATCAGGTGTAACAAATTTGATAGCATTCTTTAAAGATGTAACAAGCAGTATGGGTAACATGAATCCTGTAGATGTCGTGTGTCTGGACTTCCAGATGGTATTTGATGAGAAGCCACACGAAGTTAGTACAAAAACTGAGATCACATGAGGTTGGGGTAATTTATTAGCTTGGATAAAAGATTGGCTAGCTAACAGAAAGCCGAGAGCAGGACTTCTTTATAAATTCTGATTGGGGTGTCACAGGGTTTAGTCCTGAACCTCAACTATTTACGAACCATATTAATGACTTGAATGCAGGGATAGAAAGTAGTATAGCGGAGGTTGCAGGTGATGCAAAAAAAAAGGTGGGAAAGTAAATGGAAATTAAGAAATACAAAATTTATAAATTGATATGGATAGATTATATGCATGAGCCAAAATTTGGCAAATGAAGATTAATGTGGATAAATGTGAGGTTATTATTTTGGTCAGAGGAATAGAAAAGCAACTTATTATCTAAATGAAAACAAACTTCAGAGTTTTTTGGTGCAGAGGAATCTGAGTGTCCTCAAACACCAATCATAGCTGTAGCAGGTAATAAGGAAGGCAAATGGAATTTGGGCATTTATTGCTAAAGGAATAGAGCGTAAAAGTAAGGAAGTACAATTGCAACTGTACAAGGCATTGGTAAGACCACCCCCTGGAGAATTGCACACAGTTTTGATCCCCTTTCTTGAGGAGGGATGTAATTGCATTGGATGCAGTTCTGAGGAGAGCTGAGAGATTTGTCTTATGAAGAGAGATTGAGTAGTTTTGGCCTATACTCTTTGGACTTTATGAGAATGCCAGGAGGTATATCGGATATTAAAGAGGATTGACAAAATTGACGGAGAAAATTTGTTTCCTCATGTGGGGCAATTTAGAACAGGAGATCATAGTTTTAGGATAAGGAGGAGCAGATTTAAAATAGAGCTGAGGAAAACTAACTTCTCTCAAATGGTCATGAATCTATGAAATTCACATTTCCAGAAATTGGTGGATGCTGGGACATTGAGTAAATTTAAGGAAGAGATAGAGTTTAATTTGTGAGAGATTGTAAGGTTGTGGAGGGCAGGCAGGGAAGTGAGACTGAGGCTGAGATAAGATCAGCATGATAGTATCAAATGGCAGTGCAAGCTCATGGGGCTGAATTACTGACTTGCGCTAGTTCTTGTATTGTTATGTTCTACTCCATAACAGTTCTACGCTTTCATGATAACATTCTAATGAGGTGCTCTGGCACACTTTATGATGCTAAATGTGCAATATAAAGACAAGTTTAATTTGTTTCTGCTGTTGTTTGACTTAGATCTGCATTTTAAATCATCCTATCGCTTGACTTGTTCCAGCAGCCCAGCTCTAGGCTCAAGAAAGCATTGTAATGGCACCAAGACAGTCCTTGCCAACTATTTTCAGGGACTGCCCCATTGCTGTCAGATGGCAAACCTTAAAATTCAACATCATAAAGGTTAAAGAGAAACTCAGCTTGGTTACCCAGTGCAATCTCATGGGCCATTTTGAATTTGGTTCACACTCAAAGTTGTGACAGATCAATGCTCACCATCATGTTTAAAGGGCGATTTGGAGTGAGCAATAGATGTTGAACTTTCCAGGGATCCTATAATCCATGGATGAATAAACACAACACTTACATCCCATTTTGGTGAAATTCATCTCATCTTGCTTATTAACAAGTTTTCTATTTTGAATTTAAATACAAAATCAGCCACTGACATGCTGAAAATACCTACGCTCATCAAAATCGCTGCTGGCCCATCTGTAAAAACATCAGGCAATGCAGGCTCAGTCAGTGCTCACTCATTGTTTGGACACATTGATGGAGCATTAAGTCACTGCAGAGCTGGCTGAAGAATGATCCAGTATAAAGTAGGTCACTGCCTTATAAAAGTGTTTACATTTAATAACTGTCCCAAACATTTGATTTATTGTTTCCTTTTATTTATTATGAATAAAAATGAGCATGACAGAGCACCAGAGCAATGTATCCCAGATATCCTACTGCTTAATTTAAAATAAAATCTAAATATTTTGCCAAATTGTTGACACATTTCCATTGCTTCTGGTCATAGCTGACAGATCAGAATTGATAATGGTCAGTCATTTGCTGCCCTGATGAAAGGTATGCTACATTTAAACTCGATTCTTGTCTTTTTCAGTGAATCGTGATTAACATTCCTTCACTAGATCTCACATGTTGACACTTGTGAAGTAGAATTTCCAAATGCATAATGCTCTGCCTTGTCCTGCTCTTTCTCATTGCTTTTCTTCCCAAGCATATTCCACTTGCTCTTCTAACTGGCCAATTCATATGAGGTGAGAGGAACAAGGAGTGAGGGGGTTGGGAACATGTTAATAACAACACAGGCTAAAATAGCAAGTTTAAAAAGGTAAAGCATCATGAAATGCTTCACAGAATCATAATTTAACAAAAATTAACCATATAAGGAGATATTAGGACAGACGATAAAATGATTGCTCAATGATGCTGGATCAGATTTCTATCTCCAAGTGGAATCAAGAAACAAAATGCAAAACACTGCGCTTAAGTCTTTTTCTGGGAAAAAACAATTGTCCTCTGCTTTCCCAACCATTTTCATGTGGACTTTTCACAGCTCAGCAAGGTTGTTGTACAAAGCACACTTGCATGTCTTATGAGGTTGCGGTCCCCATCGTAAGGGCCAGAGGAAATTGTATTTCGCCCTGCACCCAGTTTTTGTTTGGTGGTACCGGTCTTATAAGACCACCAGAATATTTGACATAGGAGCAGGTGTAAGCCATTCAGCCCATCAAAACTGCTTTGTCATTCAATGAGCTGATGGCTATCTAATCATCTTCAATTCCACTTTCCCCCCTTATCCCCATAATCCTTGATTCTCCTTTCAATTAAAAATCTATCACAGCCTTAAATAGACTTAAAGACCCCTCAACCTTGAAAGTTTTCTCTGTAAAAAGTTCCACAGATTCACTATACCCTGAGAAAAGAAATAACTCCTCATCCGATTGTTTGAAAATAAAAGCCAACATTTAATTTGCCTTCCTTGTTATCTGCTGAACATTTATGTCAAGATTAAGTAGTGCTGGAAAAGTACAGAGGTCAGGCAGCATCCAAGAAGCAGGAAAATCGGCATTTCGGGCAAAAGCCCTTCATCAGGTATCCTAATGAATGGTTTTTGCCTGAAACATTGATGTTCCTGCTCCTCAGATGCTGCCTGATCTGCTGTGCTTTTCCAGCACTAACCTAATCTTGACTCTAATCTCCAGCATCTGTAGTATCCCCTTTCACCTTGCTGAACATTTATGCTTACTTTTTGTAATTTTTGCGTGAAGATGCCACAAGATCCCTCCGAACTTCAGCTTTCTGCAGTCTTTCTCCAATTAAATAATATTCAGCTCCTCTATTCTTCCTGCCAAAAGTAGAAGCTCACATAATATTCCAAGTTCTGCCCATTTATTTAATCTGTCTGAATGCCCCTGTAGCTTTGTGTGAGCTTCACTAATGGCCTTCCCACCTCTTCTTTTAATCATCTACAAATTTGGTGATCGTATAATCACTTCCCTCATTGAAGTGATTAATATATAGGAAACCCCTAAACAAGGTCTCCTTTGAGAGGTCATGACTGGTATGAGGGAGGGATTGGCATGCCTGTTGCGAAGTCAGGAACATTGTAACAATATTTGTGCGAAGTATTTTAACACTTTTGAGTATAATCCTTACATGCTGTATTATTAATACAAAACTTTATCAATGGGGTTGGTAAGGTAGTTAATTGTTATAATGAGCAGTGTTCTGTATGTATTATCAAATATTATGGTTCTTTTCCAATTGTCAAAAGTGCCAGAATGCATGAAGAAATGTCAGTTTCAGGCAATGTCACGAGAAGGTTGTATTATGACAGCTGCAGCCATTATGAATGCTTGGCTGGGTTTCAAATGCTGTAAATCACTTAACTGAGCAGTTGGTCTATTGATTTAAGAATGATCAATATCTTCACCATTGCTTTACCATTACCGTGGTGCTGATTAAAACAGACAGAGACTATGCATGGTGCCCGAATAATCACCCTCCCTCACCCATCTCCACTTGTTAACCCGCACTCAGTTAGTCCATAAAAGTCACCCAACAAGCAAAACTGTTACGTCCTTTATATTAGTGCAGAAAGAGGAAGCTGCCTTCCTGAAGATACCATGTTACACAATCTGATACAAACAAGTACCAGCTCAGAATTTTGTACCATGCATACTTTAGAGATTAGGCTTTAGAAACATTTTTAATGTGGTAAATCACTGGCCATTTTAGGGCATTGGGATAGGATGCCATAAATGCCTTGCTCTGCTGCAAAGAACTTTTAATTTCAAGGATGTAGACTGCTGTAAAAGACAGATCAATACCTGTTTGTAGGAAGCCAAAATCACAACACATGTGACTGGATTGAAGAAAAATAATGAGTTCGCAATTGTGATCAAAATTGTGAGACCGTTGGCGGAGAGTGGCAGCAGAGAGGGTTTAGGTACTCTTTGAGAATTTCTGGAGCTAAGGGTTCAAATGAACATTGCTGCTGCTCCTCTTCCACTTCCTGGCTCACTTCTTGCTGCCCAATTAATGCTAAGAGCTGCTTTTGTTTAGTGTTATGCACAATGCAATTTATTGCCAGAGTTTTGTCCAGAAGTCAGTAGCTAGTCAATGACTCACTGTCTTGGTTGTAAATAAGGCAGCAGAAGGAACTGATAAAGAATGAATGATCCATTGACAGATGCCAGAAAATCAGACAAAAACCAATGATCATAAACAAGTTAATAAGTTGCATATTCAGCAAATGATATCCCTTTCTAATGAGAACTTTACCAGACTGGTGATAATGTGCACACAGGGCAATCTTAGTTCAGCCTTTAGCTCCTTAGATTCTGCCTTGGATAGCCAAAATTGTAGATAATTCTGGCTTCATTCCAGCTGTAGGAAATGTGCAGTTTGCATTCCTCCTAGCATATAGTACCTGGGTCACCATTCTGGTACAGTGGTGCACAGCAGACTGTGGGATGTTGCCTACTTGAGTCTGGAGTGGCTTGCTTAGCAAAGGTTAAGTGTCATGACAACATTGCCAACCTTAGGCAAGATCATCCATGCCCCAGTTTGGAGCTTTCCAATTGTGGCTGCAGTGGATGGCAGAGCCCAGTCACTGCCTCCTTGGTGACATGAAGGTGGCTCATAAATTCCTCCTCCCCAGTAATGTTGATCTATGAGATGTTCCTGCTGTGGTCAATGTTTTCCTTCCACTTCTTCTGAATGCTCTTGCTGACTCCTTTAGTTCCACGGGCAGATTTTTGGAAACTGTCAGCTCTTCCTGATTATAACTTGCTGCCAAAAATCAGACAAAGGTAGACCAGCAGAATTCAGAATTTACTGTGGAGTCAGCAACAATTTCCATAAAAAGACCTAAAGACTAATTTGCAGCCTGAGGAGAATATAGCAGCTAACCAATATGGCAGCAAACTTTTTAATGAGGACTCCCGTTTGCTTCTTGCTGACCATTAGTGCCATACATTGCTGCCATGTTTACTAAATGGCACGTCACAGTGAGAGAGACCAATTTCACAAAATGGCCTTACAATCAGAATAGAAGCCTGTGACACCATGGATGTCTACAGAGCTACCTCGTCAAGTAGCTCACTTCTGCCAGGGAATGAGTACATATGTGCCACCTGCCACTAGATGCCAATCTTCTGCCGGAAACATGGGCACACGCAATCAAATTTCTATAAGCAACTTATGCTGGATGAAAAGTGGGGGGTGAAGATGGGAAGAGATTTTTACATGACTGTTGCTAAATATAAAGTCAAAGGAGAGTTGCTCTTTCCAAATCATTATTTTTTAAGTTATGCAACTCAAGACTTCACTGACTGTTTAAAATCCCATTCTGTCTTTCACTGCATCAAGACATATGATCCAGTATTTTTTTTTTGCAATATATCTGCATGAAATCACGATTAGACTGTTTTAGAATATGTGTGGATCCATTAATAATTAATGGCTTAGTAACATCAAGTGTCATTTGACTCTTATCATTAAAACTGATTTCAGGTGATGTTTCCCATCTTTGTATCTTCCTCTCATATGGTTTTGGAATAAAATCAGTAATGATTTTCATGGATTTTATACACAGTTAATGTTCAAACAATATTCCACTTTCCAGAAATCTCAAAACAAAACCTTCAAGTCATCTCCTGGAAAGTGATTCTGTGCTTTTTTTTTCCTTTATATTTCAACTTTCCTTTCGCTCAAATATAGAGTAGGCTTGAAGGACCTCCTCTGCTTACAGACACCAGAACTGATTTCCATGACACACCTTTTATGTCCTTTCGGTTAGTGCCCTCTATCACCTGCTGGGTGGCAGGGCCTGGCACGATACTAACTGGTAATGTGAGGTCTGGGAGCAAGAGCTAGGAGTGGAGATCTGTTCTGAAACATGGGAGAACATATGGGAGAATGCACGAAAGATCTCGATCTGTAATAGGACATGCGCTATGCAGTTAAAAGTTCTGGCACCAGACCATCTGGCAAAGTTTTAAAAAGGGGCATCTTCAGTGTGCCCCAAATGTAAAATAAATGTAGGTACTCTTACCCATTGCTTCTGGACATGCCACAGGCTCCTTGTTTATTGGAGCACTGTGGCGGGAGAGATAGGGAGGGTAAGGAGGACTGATGTCAAAGTAGACCTGATATCTCTTCTCTTAAGTCGACTGAATTTACTATCTTTAGATAGGCATGGGAAGAAACTATTTAAATTCTTACATCCTGTGCATGGAAGAATATTCTGGCGAACTGATTGTCTGAGAACGCGCCGGGCTTGCTGGGATGGCAGAAATTAATTATGGAGCACATTCCCTTGGACTTTTTTTACAAATGTGGTGCACCACACAACAGACATTTTTATAAGACATGGCAGCCCTACTTGAGTTATTTGGATATAGAATTGTCAGTTATCTTAACTAGAGTGTTTGTTTAAACGGGATGGTAGGTTTGTCGAGCTCTGGGCCCTGGAGGTGGGTCTCCTGAGTTAATATGGATATCTACACAATTCTCCTGTTCCTTTGTTTGGGAGCTTTGTGCCGAGCATAGTTGTTCTGTATTCTGTATTTTCTTTGGGATTTTTTTTGCTTTTTTTTTCTTGTTTTGATCCATTAGTTAATTATTTATTTATTGGTGTTGCTTTGCACTGTGTTATGTTTTGTTTCGCATTACAGGGTAGGTTAGTAGTTAGTAGACAGTAGTTGTATTGTAATTTGTGTTATTTTTCTTTTTATTATACTGATAATTGTTATTGATTGTATTTTTTCAATAATTTTATATGTTTGTAAAGTTAAAAAAATTTGCTAATAAATATATTTACAGAACAAACCACATCGAGTTAGACCCCATCTAACCCCCTGAGAAGAATAGGAAATGACACCACCACAGGACATGACATCACCACAGGAAATAACATTACTAACCCAAAGAACCCCAAACATATAAATAGAAAGCAGGAATTATCAGGAGTGCTTCACCAGTAGGCCCACTGAAGATGTTACCTAATATGGTGACAAAACATCTGGAAATGAACCTGCCAGCTCAGCGAGCAAACCTACATCCAAAAAATGAGAATATTTTATCCAGTCACCCAAGATGACCAATTAAGTACCTTATTGTCAAAGACAAAGTGGAACAGAGGTGAATAAATTATGATTGCTTTTCCCTTCTTAAGTTTGAGACTGCAAAGTATTGTTTGGTTTACACCTTTTCCTTTTTAGTCCTATACCCTACTGAAGCATGCCAAAACTCTCCCTCCACTCCCACCATCGCCTCCCCCACCCCCAACACACCTTGATTTTTGAAATAAACCCACAGCAAAGACCTTCAATAAACATCAGCTTGTATAATTCATCATAGGTGTGCTCTGTTTTACAGAGTGGACCCACTTGTTTGAAGTGATTTGATTTTGCCTATTGAACTCCAGATAACTATACATGGGTTTCTTTCAAGCATTCCTGAACTGCTGATGATACGCCTCCAGGACCAGTTCATATGCAATGAGGATCATCGACTTTGTCTGCTCATAATCAAGAGACATTTCAGGGGCAAGCATGGATTAAGACTCTCGAGTTTTCTCTGAGAGTTTCCAATTGATTAATATCTTTCGCGACCTAGATTAGATTAGATTACTTACAGTGTGGAAACAGGCCCTTCGGCCTAACAAATCTACACCGACCCGCCGAAGCGCAACCCACCCATTCCCCCCTTTACCTAACACTACAGGCAATTTAGCATGGCCAATTCACCTGACCTGCACATCTTTGGACTGTGGGAGGAAACTGGAGCACCCGAAGGAAACCCACGCAGACATGGGGAGAATGTGCAAACTCCACACAGTCAGTCACCTGAGTCGGGAATTGAACCCGGGTCTCTGGCGCTGTGAGGCAGCAGTGCTAATCTCTATCTATCTCTCTCTCTCTCTCTCTCATTCCTGCTCTAGCTGGATGGTGAGACATGGCTTGATTCCACTTCTAGCCCTGCACCAAACTGTTCCAATTGTGAACTGACGTCAAGATGCTCAAACACGTTCTGGAACATTCCAGTCCATTGGACTTTGCTACATCATTTTAATTGTTTATCCCTGGCAAACTCTTTTAACTGGACTATATTCGGGGGTATTACTGGTTCACCTATCAGATTCCCTTTAGAAGCACCTTTGCATCAAGATTTGCCATTGTTCTCGCATTAGAACAAAAAGGGCTTGCTATGGTTCCTGTATTCATTTTGTGAATAATTTGAGCCATTAACTTTTCACTTTTTTTTGGTTTCCAATCAATTTCTTTCCGTCAGTTCAGGTTTGTTTTAAAATTTTGGGATCTAGCTATACTTTCATGCTTTTGTTCAACTTTTTTTTGTATTTTGGCTCTTGGAGGTGGACTATACTCAAACGTGAGCTTCTAGTTCTGAATTGGAGAGGGGATGAATTTAAATTATGATTGTTTTCTCTCCTTAAAACAAGAGGCAGCAAGGTACTGTATGATTGACTCTTTTCCCATTTTACTTTCACCCCTTACTGAGGTAGACCCAAGGGTGCTGCCAGGTCTTAATTTTCAGATTCTAGTTTTTGAAATAATCCAACAACAATGGGATAAGCTCAATGATTAAACTGATTAAGAAAGAGGACTGTGTCCCTCCTCCATTCACACACACATGCAGTCTGCAAAATAAGGAAATCGGGATACAAGAGGAGATAGGTCATAAATTGCATGTTTTTGAAAATTCAAAGATATGAAAATATTATTCTACCTTAGTTGCAACTTCATACAGGTCAGTGTCTAATAATGCCCTCAGTGAGCTTGGCCCAGTAATATTCCTTCTTGAAGGCAAATTTTCACATCCTGCAATGTGGTCAGGTTAGATAGTTGGACAAGGGGTCTAGTCCTGGGTAATATCACGTCTGGAGCAAGGGGAAGTCAGCATCTGCTGGCAGGGCAGGATAAAAATTTGTCTTGCAGCAGGAAAAGAGGGTCAGATCGGGCAGGAGGAGATCTCAGGGTTATAGGGGTGTGGTTCTGGGTCTTGTGAATAGAGGAAGTTGTCATGTCCACTGGCAGTGGAGCAGTGCTGTGTTCTGAGAATAAGAAGAGGTGTCAGGTTGTGGGGGTTTTGAGGGTGCTTGTCAAGTCTTGTGGCAAATGTTGTCACATCTTGTGGGGAGAGGCTGGTGCTATTGCAATAATCATGGGGGACTTCAATATACAGGTAGACTGGGAAAATCAGGTTGTTCATAGATCTTAAGTAAAGGAATTTGTGGAATGTCTAGGAGATAGTTTTTTTTGGAGTAGCTTGTGGTAAAGCCCACGAGACAACAGGCATTCTAGATTTGGTGATGTGTGAAGAGGCAAACATCATTAGGGAGTCAAGGTGAAGGAGCCGCTAGGGGTAAATAGCCATTATAGAATAGAATCATAGAATCTCTACAATGTAAAAGTAGACCATTTAGTCCAGCAGGTCCACACTGACTCTCTGAGGAGCATCGCATCCAGACCCATCCCACCCCTATCCTGTAACCCTGCATTTCCTATGACTATTCCACATAACCTGAACATTCCCAATTTAGCATGGCCAATCCACTTAATCTGCACATCTTTGAATTGTGGGAGGAAACTGGAACATCCAGAGGAAAACCATGCAAATGCGGGGAGAATGTGAAAATGCCACACAGAGTCATCCAAGGCTGGAATTGAACTGAGGTCTCTGGTGCAGTGAAGTAGCAATGCTAAACACTGAGTCACCATGCCACCCACAGATATGATAAAGTATGATTTTGTGAATTCACCCTGCAGGGAGAGGGAGAAGCTGGCATCAGGTGTAATGGTATTCCATTTAGTAAAGGTAACTGCAAAGACATGAGGGACAAGCAGGCCAGAGTTGATTGGAAGGGGAGCTTAGCAAATCAAAGGAAATGAAAATCAAAGAAGACAATAGATCAACAATGGCAGGAGCTTTTAGGGTAATTCAGGAGGCACAGCAAAATTTCAGCCCAAGGAAGAAGGCAGCCATGGCTGACAAAGGAAGTTAGGGACATAATATTAGTGGGAAGCCAGAGGATTCAGAAGTCTTCAAAAACTAGTAAAAGATGGCTAAAAAAACAATAAGTGAGAAAAGATGAAATATGAGGGTAAGCTGGTAATATAAAAGAATATTGTAAGAGTGTTTTTAGATATATTAAAAGTAATAGAGGAGATGGTGAACATTGGACTATTGGAAATGAGGCTGGAGAAGTAGCAATGGGGAATAGAAAAAGGTGGAGAAACTGAATAGGAGCTTTGCATTAGTTATCCGGCAGCATACCAAAACTTCAGGAGAGACAGGGATAGAGGTGAATGTAGTGACCATGACTATGGAGAAGCTACTAGAGAAGCTGAAATCTGTGGAACTCATTGTCACAGAAGGCTATGGAGGCTAGGTCATTGAGTATATTTATGATACAGATGGACATGTTGTTGATGTGTAAAGTAATCAAAGGTTATGGGAGAATTCAGGAGATTAGGATTGAGAAATCTATCAGTCATGATTGACTGGCAGAACAGATTCAATGGGCCAATTGGGCTAAGTCTGCTCCTACATCATACAGTCTTATGGAGTCAAGTCAGGACCTGGGAGTTGTTGAGGCCCTGAGGGAGGTATATTTGGTGAAGTAAGCTCCAGGTCAAGTTACAATTACACAGGAGTTAGACTAAGTATTTAATAGTTTAACTTTCCCTCTGTAGCTATGTATTTAACTTTAGCAGAACCCTCAAAATTCATTGATTTCAATGGATACTTTAGGAGGGTTCTGGTTCCCTGCATAGGGGAATCTTCAATTTCCAGGATAATTCCTTCAGATCCTGCTGCCTTAGGCATTCCACAGTGTCTGCATGTGCAATGTCCATCTGTGCCTCACAAACAACTACCTGGCCACTGAAAAATCTTGGCCAAAATATCTTCATAATAGTCTACAAAGGAAATAGATCTGCCACATACTGTAGAAGATTGAACAAAAAAAATTGGAAACTGAAAAGAAGCACAAAACTGCACTGTTGAAGAATGGATTGCCGTAAGATTAGGTGGTAACTTCAACCTAAGCTTTTTACACAGACCAATATGTTTATCTTTGAACTGAATTTTCAGAGTAGGATATTTCTGGCTGACTGTGGAACTTGGCTGTGCCAAGAATTCCCTATTATGACACTCCCTTGAGACTAGAGAGAGAAATACCTGTCATTCATCACAAAGTGTCACTGTGACAAATCTTGATGACATTCATCAAAAGAAATTTTGCATACCAAACAGGATAACAATGTTTATGGGGAAACTGGTATTTATTTCAAGATGCATTCATTAAATGTGACCATTTATGTTGCTTCTGTGTGATGGCTTAGGATCAAGTATTTGAAGATTGATGGATTTATTTGATCGTTCAACATGAGTTATATTTCAAATTTGATTTCAGTCTGTCTGCAAAGGAAATATTAGTTCAGTTGCCACATTGTCCTATTAACATGAACTAGCTAGGAAAAAAAACTTGAATTTTATAAAAGATCGTTCGTGACCAAAATGCTTTAAGCCTGTTAATGTAGTTTCTTAAAGTTCTGTCAATGTTACTATGCAAAAGAAAGTATGCCCAACATGCATTCAAAATGTCCAACAATTAACAGTGAGAGTGTGTCATGCATTAATTATGTTGATTGAAGGATACATTTTGGCAACATCTGGGATTTACTCGGAATTTCACCATGGAATATTTCATGTCCATTGGATATGCAAGACAGGGTCTTGATATAAAGTCTCATTGAAAAACACTGCTCTCTCAGTTTCTGCATGAAGTGGAAAGCTAAAGGTAAGTACTTTACTGAAGTATTGATGTAAACTGGAATGATTATTAGATCCCAAAGATCATCATATTTCAATGACAGATACATTAATAAAAACAAATTGTATATCAGCATTTTGCACGTTTTCAGGCTGACCATTTGGTTATTTCTCAATTTCACGTAGATATTTTTTCTGACCACTCACACAAGCATAAATACAAGATCAATGCAAAGGCAAATGATGAATCCAGTGTACTCATTTTACATCATTCATTCAAAGAGATCATCCAACGTATAACTTGTTCAGAAATGGTTCCGCGTTTTGGTCTCTGCTATCTGCAAGTCCATTCTATGTATTGGTCGCTCTTTGTGAAGACATTTCTGGCATCACTGACTCATTAATATTTTTTTGTCACATGGTATTTTATTGGATGTGCAGCATTTAAACAGGTTATTCGATCCAACAAACCCAACTTGGCTTTTATGCTACTCAAGCCTCCTCCGAGCTTTCCTCATCAAAATCCATTATAACCCTCATCCCTTCTATTTCATACTGTTGTCCATGCTTTGGATACTTTAATCAGTTTATATATTAAAAATGCTTAACCCAAACAGTCTTCTCAAATGGTTTGTAGTTCAACTTGATTTTATTAGCAAAATATTCTAATTGAAAGTGAGCATTCCCCAAATTCCCACAATATTTACTCTTTATCTAGCTCTATCTCTCTAAGAAAAGATGTTATTAGCAATGATCCATGTGTTTGAGCTGGGCTATTGGAATCATCTTTCTCTCTGATGTAGGGTTGGCATTCTTCGAAGAAAGTGGTTCTTGCAGGTGTTATTGTCCAGGCCAGACCCTCTCAAACATTCCAAGAAAGCAGTCCAGACCCGAACTTTGCTCGTTGTTTTAAGCAGGTGTAACGTGGATATTCCAGGTGTGATGCAGCTGGCCCAACCACTTAGTTTGAAACAAAACAGAATTTATTTGTAGGATTACCGAATGAAACACAAACAAAAAAAGAGAACAGAATATAGAATAATGTAATGGTTTGGAAATGCAATTGACTATATCACAACTTAATGGTACTATTCCAAATGCTTGCAACAATTCCCATAAACACCCCCTGGCAAAAAAGGTAAATTCAAAGGGTCTTACAGGAGAGATATCAAAGAGAGAAGATATCAATATTGAGCTGTTTCTTTGACCAGCAGCCTCAAAAAAACTGACAGATTGCTAAAACCAACCTAAAGTCAAACCAGAGTAAAGCCAAGCTGGGAAAACTGGCCACTCCCTTTTCATTGTATAACTTTTTTGTAACTTGAAAGCCTTTTTCCTGAGGCGGTATCTGTTAGCAATAATCAAATTGGCCCTAAAACCCATCCAAACGAGACACATCAGAGCCTTTGCATTTATGACCCACCTGAAAAAGAAAGGCTGAGAACATACCAAAACCTTATTAAAGAAGCATTATCATCACACAGGGGAAGGCAAACCTTCTGGATGTTCCTGGGTTGTTGCATGGATTTCCGTCAGGAGTCTTACAGTAGGTCTTCATAGTGAGTCTTTGCTGAAGATGTGGTTTCCAGGTGTAAGTTTTTATTTCCCGCACCCCAGACATTCCAGAATATTCTGTAGCCTTTAGCCAATGGGGTCATTAGTTGGGATCAAATCATTTAATGGGGTTGCACTAACACCTCACTGTGCCAACAGATATAAAGTGCATGTCCTCAGGTACTGATTGGAAATCAATCAATGCTTCTCTGATACAGTACAGTTGTAACTGGTTGCCGCTGAGCCTTTGTAACCCATTGACCTTGGTTTCCACTGTTATCTGTTACTGGAAGCTGCTAGCTGCTGTTCAATTCAGTTTAGTCAGTTCTGAGGAAGGGTCACCAGACCCAAAGCGTCAACTTTGATTTCTCTTCACAGATGCTGCCAGAACCAGCTGAGCTTTTCCAGCAACTTCTGTTTTTGTTAGCCAGTTTTCTGCTGGGCCCAAGTTCTCCTGCTGTGGGTCAATTTAGAATGTCCAATTTTGGACCAGTAGTTGCTTGATCATAATAGCTTTGTCCTATTTCCTTAAATACCTCTATGTTTACTTGCATCACTCCTTTTGGCAGAGACTTTCCCATTCTCAACACTCTTTCAATGAAGAGCTTTCTCCCAAATTCTTGATTGGATTTTTTGGTAGCTATCTTATAATTAATGGCCTCTGGTTATGAATATATTCCTTTGTCCAACTGTAATGATTTAGTTCTGAGTCAAGATTTTCTTCACAATTCATTATTATTCTTAACTTTTTAAGGATCCACTCAGTCTTCTTTCAAATTTGGTAAATCTAAGCTCTTGATATTTGATTATGTCAGAAAAGAAGGTTAATGAAGGTCAGATGTACACTGTGCTCATTTTAATGATGTGCGAGGAAGCATGCAATATTTATTGTGTGAGCTAATTATCATATAAGGCATGTAGCTAGCTCAGTCTGCATCATTCCCATTTTCAAGGGCTGAAAGTCATGTATCTTGATGCCACTTTAAGGAGGCGAGTACCTGATGAGCATTCTGAGGGCAGAACAAGAAAAATACACCTGGGTTCTCAAAAGACTGTTTTAGAGGTTACCAACAGGAGAGTAAGATTCAATCCTTCCCAGAGTTTAGAAAGTCCTGCAGACAATTTTGAAGATTTTCTTGGCTTTGTTAGGAGCAAATACTTGGGAGTGTAGATCAATTGATATAAATGCTACATATTTGCAGAGACATCAGCTCAAAAGTGAAACGTTTCTTCACTCTCCAAAAGAGATGCCAAACACAGTAGGGATGCTCTGGAAGTTATAAACAAAGGCGTATAGGCTTAAATGGTGCATCTGCAGTATGGTACTTCTCAGTAAGGGCTGTCTACAGTTAAAAGCAAATTCTGGTACCGTGAGAGACAGATTTTGGGCGTCTATATAATGCGTCCAAATGATTTTTTGTGGGGCGTGTGCAGTGAATTTGAAAATATTACCATAGATGAGCTGAAAGCGGAAGTCAAAATTGATGGTCAGACATCTGGGGCTTTGAAGTATGTTAATTTGGAAATCAGACCGAATGATCAAGTGCTACTTTGCACCAGAAATCTTACTCAGAAAATGTTGATGCCAAAACAATTAGTCAAAGTAGTGTGTTACTAGAATATGCTGAATATTCTAAAACTAAAAAGGGATTGCAATATCTAATTGGGCAACTGAATTGTTGAGCATGCAAATGAGAACAAAGAACAAAGAGAACAGGGAACAGTACCGCACAGGAATAGGCCCTATGACCCACCAAGACTGTATCAACACATGCTGCCTTCTTAAACTAAAAACCCTTTGCCTCTACATGGTTCATATCCCTCTCTATTTCCTTCTTATTCATGTACCTATTAAGATGTCTCTTAAACATAGCTATTGTATCTGTTTCCACAACATCCTCTGGCAGCACATTCTAGGCACTTACTACCTTGTGTTTAAAACATTTGCCTCTCAAATTTCCTCAAACTTACCCTCTTTTACCTTAAACCTATGTCCCCTAGTAATTGACTCTGTTTAATCATTCTATCCATGTCTCTCAAAATTCTGTAAACTTCTATCAGGTCACCCGTCATCCTTCGATGACAAGAAGCTAATTTAAAAGTGTGAAAATGGAGTATGACAATAAAAGTCCCAAGGTTGGAAAATATTGTTCACGCAAAATTATTGAACAAAAATAAAACAAAGCTTTCCCTTTTAAAATTTCCATTGGTGGTAGGTGCCATGAACATGAAACTTCCAGGACTAAATTTTCTGAGGAGTAGGATTCAGGGCTGTTTTTACTTTTGTCCTTGATATCAAACACAGTGACACTGCTTTTGATCAATTTCTTTTTCTAGCCTTGCATTTGGTGTTAATGGTAATATTATTATGAATTCATGGTGGAATGCAGCATTGTTGGATTGAAAGATCGTCAATGATTGGAAATTAAGGATTTTGATGACTGTGGCAGGATTGATGGTGTGGCTGAACTCTTCAATGAGTTATTCTCTCTGTTATTTCCGGATATGTGTGATGCTTCACCAGCTGTTCCTCTTCATCAGTCTGCTCCTCTTCCTCCAGTTGCTCATACCACATTTATTACTATCCAAACAGTGGAAAGGTCTGCTTCCTCATGACAAAAAAACATGCTGCAGATGATCACAGATCTGAATACAATTCACAAACCAACTCCTGAGTGGTCTGGCATGTTATTTACTTGATGCTAGTTCTGCTGGTGGAATGGTTTTCATCCTTGTCACCCAGCTAACCAGTCTGTAACTTGATAACCTAGATGGAATAAAGGCTTCTCGGGGAACTGATGCAAAATGAAGGAATCGTGACAGCTTCCAGGAAGTAGGGCATGGACATAAATGTAGCATGGTGTGCTGCCTGGAGTTGCAAATCAGATACACAATGGGTGAGTGAATTACCAGGGATTACCTGTCTGGCAATGCTCTAAGAGAACCTGCATTGTGGGTGAAGCCTATTGCTCCATGCTCTGCATCATTCTACCCATGACAAAAAGAATACAACTGCTCTTCCAGGTGTGCAGAGCCCCAGGGATTTCCTTATCCAGCAGTGGCCTACTAATTGTCAGATGTTGCTGATGTTACCTGCTGTACCTTGAAAGGTCATTGAAGTTAAGGGCCACAGTTGCCTTGACAACTACAGGCAGTGTTGATATGATGCTTGAATTGAGTCTCAACATCCTTTATTATATGTGCCTCTTAACTTGCTGCTTTAAAACACTGATAGAGAGGTTTGCCTGTGTATTCATTGTAGGCACCAATTCCTGTTCAATGCTGTGATGAAAGGCTGTGATGTTTATGTGAATGGATCTCTGAGATAAGCAATGACATAACAGTGTCCTCAGTGGTCATGTATTAGTACTGGAGTAAAAGGTTGAACCCTATAAGAAGGCTCCTGCTCCCTTCCAGTGTGTATATTGTGTATGTATTAACATAGATTAACAGCTACGAAGAAGACATGCCTTAATGTCTGAGGAACCCACACAAGAGCATGATCAATCAAGTGTCATCCTCTTATTCCTACTGTCTGGTGTCTCCCCTCTATAATTTCAGACTAACTTGTTAGAACTTGATTAAATGCAGTGCAATCTTCTCAGTTAAAAATTATGGCCCAGACCTTTTGTTGGCCAGGCAGTAATTTCTCCAGCTGAATAGGAATAACATTGGGAGACCCTGCAAAATCCCAGTTGTAGTGCAGGACAATGAAATTTAAGTCGGACAGTCCCTCTACGACAAGGACTTTGGATGGTTCCGATTAAACTAAGCAAAATAGTTACTCACGAAAAGTTAAACTATTAAATATACCACATACTTGCTCGCTGCAAGGCATCAGGGCACGTCCTGTGAATGACAAAGTACACAGATACCCCACCGATATAAGTCCCCTATCTACTGTGAGGGACCACATGATCAGACTGAATGAGTTAATGGTAAAAAAGAGATGGGGTCTAGGGGCCAACCTCACAAATATTCTAAACTGTGGGTAGCTAATTCCCAGATATTGAGGAGTGAATGTAGGTAGTCCTGAGTAACTATTTAACTGAGTCCATTTTTATTGCACACAATGTAACTACACATTCCTCAGACCACTTCTAGCACCCAGACCCTGACATGACAGCCCTCCCCAGAGACCCAGTAACCCCTCACCCAGAAACCCCAACCCCCACCCCCAGTATTAGATGCAAATCTATAGATTCCTGCCCCCCAATCCCAGTATGGAGACAACCCAACCTGACTTCCTTCCACACCTAGCATCCTCCTTGCTGGGCCTGGACCCTGCAACAGGTGTAGTACTGAATATTAATACTGAATGACACCGTCCTCTGTAGACAGATTAGGAGATAAGGGGTGGAGGGAGTTTGGTGTACAATGATGATGAAAGGTTTGGGGGAATATTTTGCCAGCAGTAGGGGAGATGGGGGTGACCTCCTGCCCTCAGGTCAATTATATGGACAGTTATGGGCTTCCTTCCACTGCCACTGCTGAACTTTTACTTGCAGCAGGTGGGAAGAGCTCTCAGCCACGTTGGGGGATCAGCAGGGAAACCTGGTCATGGCCTTCAGTTTGGACACATTTTGGCCCATGCTGGCCCTCCTAGTGGCAATGACCATCTATACGGCAAAGACACGAGTGACCCTCACCAACCCCAACCCCAACCCCATTGTTGAGGCCTGCCTTACATCACGACTGGTTGTGGGAGGGCAAAAGCAGCAGTGACCTTCTATGGCACCATATTCTTTCAAAGGGTATATTATCAATGATCATCATTCACAGAGCTTTAAACCCCCCCCCCCCCCGCCCGAGCCGGACTCACCACCCACATTTGTATGGTGGGCCACTAGCTTCTGTGGGACATGTGGCTGTCCTTTAAAGAAATATCAGCCTCGGCAACAACTAAGTAGATGCCTCACTCCCTTAAAACATAACCATTAGTTCCACAGCACGCCATGGCGGAGTCATTCCTGGCTTTCAGTCATTTCAACTGGATCCTTGCCAAAAAAAAGTCTTTTAAATGAGTCAGGCATTCATTATGACTGCCAATGAAGCATCCCAATCCAATATGGTGAGTGGTGCATGTTCATCTCACATTTGGCTCCTTTCTTCTGCCAGCTACATTGAATGCTTATGCACCCATTCAGATGAACCAAAGGTGTGGCGCAAATGAATAGGTTTTCCAGCTTTTTTCCAAGACTCTTTCCAATATGCCAACTTGATGTAATTTAATTTCTTCTGCATTATATTGGATTCCTATCTGTAATTTGTTAAAATAAGTCACAGAGATGTTTGGAATGAATAGCAGTCGAGGATTTTCTATCAACACATGACCAAGTATGCTAAAATCGAGCACAGAAGGAGTTACACCTCGAGCTGTTTATGTGCAAGATGGCAAATTTGACTGTGTTCAACAGGTTTACAATTTTGATGAAGTTTAACAAAATGCAGGGAAAAAAATCACAGCTGCCATTGATGAAAACAGAAATAGCACCCTCTTTAAGATATTTCAACATATCAACATTATTGCACTCAACTGGTATTGCATTTTGGAATTCATAATTGAAGACATCTATAAAGTCTACTTAGCAAGACTTAATAATAAGTCACTCTCCTCCCAAGAGTTATATGACTGTGTTCATCAATATACCTCTGAATATATGTCAATAGGAAAAGTTTGATGTTCAAGAATAACCTTAAAAAAGTATGTGAAGCTTTCAGTCAAACTTTAAACGATTACATTCAGGGTGCATTATTCGAAATGAATTGAGTAGTCCAGTAATATAGAAGATAGATGTATTAATCAACTAAATCATTTCATGTCAGAAAATTGACTCCTACCATCAATTTTTCTAACTGTAAGATACAGAGCTGAGTTAGATTATTTAATATTAATTAGTGACAAGGCACTTTCTATTTGGAATGAAGGAAAAGCAGGAATCACTGCATCTTAAGATGCTCTTTTCCCAAGCCAACAGAAAGTCTTAGAAAGATAACAGAAGGCTGGGAGAAAATACTTTAGAATGGTCAGTATTGTATACAATAACAATAAATACTAGATGTCATGGTAGCTCAGTGGTTAGCACTGCTGCCTCATAGTGCCAGGGACCAGGGTTCAATTCCTGCCTCCTGTGTGGAGTTTGCACATTCTCCCTGTGTCTGCGTGGGTTTCCTCTGGGTGCTCCAGTTTCCTCCCACAATCCAAAGATGTGCACGTTCAGTGAATTAACTATTCTAAGTTGCCCACAGTGCTAGGTGGATTAGTCAGTGGTAAATGTAGGGGAATGGGTCTGGGTAGGTTGCTCTTTGGAGGGTTTGTGTGGACTTGTTGGGCCAAAAGGCCTGTTTCCGCACTGTAGGGAATCTAATCTAAAAAAAAGGTCTCAATTTAAAATAAGGAACTTGAACTGGAGCAAATATTTGATTTTTTTTAGATCAATCTTTAAAGGTCTGTTGCATTTGCAATTTGGTCCCCAAGGTCAGAGTTTCACAAACAGAAGCATTAGTAGTTAATAGAAATAGTTATCTCCTAAGTAATCACTTAAGTGGCATTCCAGTTTACACCAGACAATCAGATACCAAACATGAAGTAAATATGAATTCCAATCTACCAAGTCACTTCCAGTTTGCTGTTATGGAATTCATAATGCAGGCACAAATCTGTTTATAAGACCCAAGGAAAATCACTTCAATTACCCAACGTCATAACAATCTGCAAACCATAATCAAAAAATTACATGTTGAAAGGTTGCTCTTTTTTATGGAGACACTTTCCTGTTTAAGATTTTAGTGAGATATTTTGTATTAATTTTAATCTATACATCAGATTGAAAAACACAAATCAATAAGTTGGTTAAATGCACTTGATAGAAATTGTGGCACTATGACATTCAAATAAGTGTACCAATTTCAAGGACCCACTCTGTACTACATCCTCAGGAGAATTCATACTCTCAACAAACAGTATTTCAACTCCATCTCAAACATCAAAAACTGTAAGTACACCCCCACTCCCAGCTCCACACCCACACCAGATCCCAGGTCCCAGCCCTGCTGAGTTTTCACCATCCCTCCAGACCTTCCCCTCACTGAGGACGAATGATCAGTCCTCAGCAAAGGACTCACCTTCGTCCCCGCATCAATAAATTTAATACACGCCGTGACGTCGAACACTTCTTCTGCCGCCTCCGCCTCCGAGCTTACTTTCACAATCAGGACTCCCGCCAACCTTCTGAGGACCCCTTCGCTCACCTCCAATACACTGCATCCACCTGGACACCCCACGCTGGCCTATTACCCACCCTCAACCTCTTCATTTTCAACTGCTGACGGGACATTAACCTGTCTACCCCCACTCCAACCTCTCATCCTCACAGCGCGCAGCCCTCCAATCCTTCTGCTCCAATCCCAACCTCACCATCAAGCCAGCAGATAAAGGTGGTGCAGTGGTAGTCTGGCGCACTGACCTCTACACTGCTGAAGCCAAACACCAACTCGAGGACACCTCTTCCTACCGCCCCCTCGACCGTGACCCCAGCCCCCATCACCAAACCTCATCACCTCAGGAGATCTCCCATCCACAGCTTCCAACCTCATAGTCCGGGAATCCCACACTGCCCGGTTCTACCTCCTTCCCAAGATCCACAAGCCTGATCACCCTTGCCGACCCATTGTCTCAGCATGCTCCTGCCCCACTGAACTCATCTCTACCTACCTCGACACTGTCCTATTCCCCCTAGTCCAGGAACTCCCCACACATGTTCGAGACACCACCCACACCCTCCACCTCCTCCAAGACTTCCGTTTCCCCGGCCCCCAACGCCTCATCTTCACCATGGATATCTAATCCCTCTACACCTCCATCCGCCATGACCAGGGCCTCCAAGCCTACCGTTTTTTCCTCTCCCAACGTCCCCAACAGTACCCTTCCACCGACACTCTCATTCGTTTGGCCGAACTGGTCCTCACCCTTAACGATTACTCCTTTGAATCCTCCCACTTCCTCCAGACCAAAGTGGTAGCCATGGGCGCCTGTATGGGCCCCAGTTATGCCTGTCTCTTTGTTGGCTACATAGAACAGTCGATCTTCAGTAATTACACCGGCACCACTCCCCACCTCTTCCTCCGCTACATTGATGACTGCATTGGCGCCACCTCATGCTCCCGCGAGGAGGTTGAGCAATTCATCAATTTAACCAACACATTCCAACCTGACCTTAAATTTATCTGGACCATCTCTGACACCTCCCTCCCTTTCCTGGACCTCTCCATCTCCATTAATGATGACCAACTTGACACTGACACTTTTTACAAACCCACCGACTCCCACAGCTACCTGGATTACACCTCTTCCCACCCTACCTCTTGCAAAAATGCCATCCCCTATTCCCAATTCCTCCGCCATCTCTGCTCCCAGGAGGACCAGTTCCACCACAGAACACACCAGATGGCCTCCTTCTTTAGAGACCGCAATTTCCCTTCTCACATGGTTAAAGATGCCCTCCAATGCATCTCGTGCACATCCCGCACCTCCGCCCTCAGACCCCACCCCTCCAACCGTAACAAGGACAGAATGCCCCTGGTGCTCACCTTCCACCCTACAAACCTTCGCATAAACCAAATCATCCGCCGATATTTCCGCCACCTCCAAAACGACCCCACCACCAAGGATATATTCCCCTCCCCACCCTGTTCCGCCTTCCGCAAAGACCGTTCCCTCCGTGACTACCTGGTCAGGTCCACTTCCCCCTACAACCCACCCTCCCATCCTGGCACCTTCCCCTGCCACCGCAGGAACTGCAAAACCTGTGCCCACACCTCCTCCCTCACCTCTATCCAAGGCCCTAAAGGAGCCTTCCACATCCATCAAAGTTTTACCTGCACATCCACTGATATCATTTATTGTATCTGCTGTTCCCGATGTGGTCTCCTCTACATTGGGGAGACTGGGCGCCCCATAGCAGAGCGCTTTAGGGAACATCTCCGAGACACCTGCACCAATCAATCACACCGCCCTGTGGCCCAACATTTCAACTCCCCCTCCCACTCTGCCGAAGACATGGAAGTTCTCGGCCTCCTTCACCGCCGCTCCCTCACCACCAGATGCCTGGAGGAAGAACGCCTCATCTTCCGCCTCGGAACACTTCAACCCCAGGGCATCAATGTGGACTTCAACAGTTTCCTCATTTCCCCTTCCCCCACCTCACCCTAGTTCCAAACTTTCAGCTCAGCACTGTCCCCATGACCTGTCCTACCTGCCTATCTTCTTTTCCACCTATCCACTCCACCCTCCTCCCTGACCTATCACCTTCATCCCCTCCCCCACTCACCTATTGTACTCCATGCTACTTTCTCCCCACCCCCCACCCTCCTCTAGCTTATCTCTCCATGCTTCAGGCTCTCTGCCTTTATTCCTGATGAAGGGCTTTTGCCCGATACATCGATTTTGCTGCTCGTTGGATGCTGCCTTAACTACTATGCTCTTCCAGCACCACTAATCCAATTTCTGGCCAATACATTCTGCACCTATTGTCCTGACATCTTAGCTGTAGGCATTATTCCAAAACCTAGACTGCTAACTGTTAGCAAAAATATGTACTGGAAAGAAATATTCAAAAAATTTCAAGGTAACCATTGCCAGGAATGTCCTAAATCACATGTGGAATAAGTGTTCAACTGATAAAATTTCCTCTCATTTTCTATTTGCAGCAGTATCATAAATGCAATAATAGGAAATATATGTGTAGAATATACATTTCTGTACAAAATTATGCATCCAGCTGTGACTGTAAATTGCCGTTAGAGATATTGTTTATTGTATAAGTAGCAGGTAGCAATAAGTAGCAATAAAAATGAGCCCAGCCATTTGACCTCTACCTATTGAGGCAAAGGCAATAAATTAGGTAGTGCTGACCTGATGCTGTGAGCTGGAATGGAGACATTTCCTGAATCAGATAAGGAAGATCCAAAACCCAACCAATATTCTGCCTCAGGCTTTTTTGAATTAGACCTGCAAACTGTGGATATTGCCTGCACGCAATGTTCTCCTCCCACGTACCACCCTCCATGAACTTGTATTCAACATAAGCTTCCAATTTAGCCACAACCCAGTATTAAAATTTATTTCTTGTGTTCAAAATCCTCGGTGGTTTTGTCCTTTCCTACTTGCTTACCCTGGTTTATAACCTTCCAATATACCTGCATCGTCTTGTTCGGAGCTTTTGTGCGCACTGAATTTTCACAATTTCGACCGTGTTTTCACCTGCCTAGCACTTACAAGTAGCTAAGTCCCTTTCTGAATCTAAATGCATGGAGTCACGTTTTGTTAAATAATGCTCCTGTGAAGTGCCTTAGCATGTTTTATTATGTTAAATGTATTTACTATTGTTGTTGTGTTGCTGTTGCTGCTGTTGCCCTTATCTGGTTGTTCTTATCTGCAGCCAGCTCACCAATGATGCAGATTTAAATTCCACACTGCAGCAGCAGGAAAGCCATGAAAGGGATGTGAGGTGATCAGGTTGCAGAGGCAGTCAGAATGAGGAATTTATGGGAATAGTGGAGACCATCAGGATGATGGAGGTGAATGGCTAGGCCAGGCAATTGGCTCATGATCCTTCTGTCAACATTTAGGGAAATATGTTTCTTAATGCCTTTTAGAGTCAGCCTCCATTAGCTGTCTTAACAATCACCGGTTAAGCCAAATTTGGGGTGGGTATAGCACTCACAGAATCGGCACCTATTCTTCCGTATTAGACCTGGAGCACTGTTTTTATGCCTCCACGTGTCCAGCATTAACAGATCAAGCTTTTTGCTCTGCAATCTACTCTTCACTCAGTGTCTCAATTAAACATATAGATGAATGAAGCCATTGAGGCCAGTTTTTCATATGTTTTGAAAAAAAGCAATTTCACTATGTTCTTATTACACTTTTAATACCTATTGGAGCCATCAGGTAGGATATTGGTTTAACATTTTATCTCAGCACTGCATTGGTGTCTCAGTCTAAATATGTAAAGCCGTAAAGTGCATGAACCTTCTCACCTGCAGAAAAATAAAGAATCAAATATCTTATTTTGGCAATAGTATCGAAATACCACAACTTATAGCTCTTCCTCAAATTGTGCCTATGTGGTCTTTACTACCACTTGAGTTGACAGTGGTTGCCTTAGTTTACTGGCTCATTAAAAGCTTCCACTGTACTGCTTGGAACCTTTCAGCTTCTCTGGGAGATGTTTTGCACTGGACCTTTCAGACTGACTACTTCATTGGCAGTGTATTAAATCAAGTCACCTGGAGGTTTTAAATGTTGATGAACGTAAAGTAAAGAAGCCCCACCTCACTTTCTGTGATTTTGACACCTAGTTCTAAGCACCAACATAAGCAGAACCTTGTAAAATAATTATATTCTTTGTATTTTGTATGAAGTATTTCTGGATGGTCTCAAAATATATTTTTTTCATGCAATATGCTAAATTGTTCATTGTCTCAATCCCATTTAATAAAAGACAGAAACTGAATATTTGGAATATCAGATGATAAATCTGTAGTTTAATTTTTCTCTCTAGATTTTCCATTAAACACTATTAGCTCCCATGTTCAAAAAGTAATGGAGAATTAGTAGAGTACTTTAGTGTCACGGCAGAGGATACATTGTGGTGAATAATAGATATCTATTAGCTGTCAGACCAATTATTGGAGACACCATTCCAAAATTATATATCCTCAAACTATGCCATCCAATCATAATATTTACAATTGGGAACTGCCAACCTTACATACTCTTTCCAAGTTCTCATTGGAACTTAGTCTTGCATATAGCCATTAAAACACACTGTGAGGCAATGCATTTTGGTAGAACAAATACGGAAAGACAATACAGGCTCAATGGTACAACGTTGACAGAAATTACAGGAGCAAAGAAACCTTGGGGTTCACAAGCATGGGTCTCTGAAGGTAGCCTGGCAAGTTGAAACAGTTGTTAAGAAGGCTAATAGGATCATGGTTTATAAGTAAAGGCATAGAGTTAGTGAGTTCTGAAAAGGTTTGTAGCTCAGATTGAGGTTCTGGATGTGTGTTTGTTCGCTGATCTGGAAAATTCCGTTTCAGACGTTTCATCACCATACCAGGTAACATCATCAGTGAGCCTCCGGTGAAGCACTGGTGTTATATCCCACTTTCTATTTTTGTGTTTAGGTTTCTTTGGGTTGATGATGTCATTTCCTGTGGCGATGTCACTTCCAGTTATTTTTCTCAGAGCATGGTAGATAAGGTCCATATTGATATGCTTGTTGATAGAGTTCCAGTTGGAATGCCATGCTTCTATGAATTCTTGTGCATGTCTCTGTTTGGCTTGTCCTAGGATAGAGGTGCTGTCCCAGTCAAAGTTGTGTCCTTCCTCATCAATAAGTAAGGATACTAGTGATAGTGAGTCATATCTTTTTGTGGCTAGTTGATGTCCATGTATCCTGGTGGCTAGTTTTCTGCCTGTTTGTCCAATGTAGTTTTTATTACAGTTCTTGCACAGTATTTTGTAAATGATGTTCATTTTGCTTGTTGTCTGTATTGGGTCTTTTAAGTTCATTAGCTGCTGTTTAAATGTGTTGGTAGGTTTGTGGGCTACCATGATGCCAAGACATCTGAGTAGTCTGGCAGTTATTTCAGAGATGTCTTTGATGTAGGGTAAAATGGCTAGGATTTCTGGGCATAGGCATATATAGAAAAGCAAGGAAGTGATGCTACATTTCTATAAAACATTGCTCAGACCACACTTGGAGTATCGGCTTCAGTTCTGGGCACTTTATGTAAGGAAGGCTCTTAAAGCCCTGAGGAAAGTTCAAAGGAGATTTACTAGAATGGTACCAGGAATAAGGGAATTTAAGTACAAGGAAAATTAGAGAGTTGGGTCTTATTCTCCTTGGAGAAGAGAAGATTGAGAGGTACCCTTACTGAGGTGTTCAAAATTATGAACAATTTTGACAAGGTAAAGAAGGATACTTTGTTTCCACTTGTTGGGATGTCAGTAACTAAGGGTCACAATTTCAAGATTATCAACAAGAGACCCAGGAGTGAGATGAGGAGAAGCTTCTTTATTCAAAGAGTTATCAGGATTTGGAATATACTGCCTGGGACAGTATTGGAGTTGGATTCCGAGGAGGTTTCAAAAGAGAGTTGGTTATATTTTTGGAAGTGACAAAGTTAGAGGGCAATGGGGATAGGACTGGAGGATGGGACTGGCTGGGTAGCTCTTTTGGGAGCCAGTACAGCAATGATGGGTCAATGGCCTCCTTCTGTACAGTAAAATTCTATGATTCTATGGTAATTGTGGTAGTTCTGGATCCATTGGTATTACATTTGTAAGATTGTCTGAAAATTGGCTGGTTACTTCAGAATTTATATTCAATTTAGGGAATCTTCCAAGGAATGGTAATATTATTTATGACCAATGTTGTAGTGCTAACTCAAAGGCTTTACTTTACCCAAGCATATTTAACTGAATACAGATATATTCAATCTGATATTCAAGTATGTACAAACTCATATTCGAGATCCCAGATTTCCTAAAGGAATAGATATGGAGATTGTGAATGCATTGATGATCATCTTCCATAATTCTGTCGATTCTGAAAGGTTCCTGCAGATTGGAAGGTAGTAAGTATCATCCACTATTTCAGAAATGGGGGAAAGAGGAAACAAGGAACTCCAGATGGTGGATGGTTGCTTTTCAGACTGGAGGCCTGTGACCAGTGGAGTGCCACAAGGATCGGTGCTGGGTCACTGCTTTTTATAATTTACATAAATGATTTGGATGTGAGCATAAGAGGTATAGTTAGTAAGTTTGCAGATGACACCAAAATTGGAGGTGCAGTGACAGCATGGATGGTTACCTCAGAGTACAATGGGATCTTGATCAGATGGGACAATGGGCTGAGGAATGGCAGATGGAGTTTAATTTAGAAAAATGTGAGGTGCTGCATTTTGGAAAAGCAAATCAGAGCAGGACAAATACACTGAATGGTAATGTCCTGGGGAATGTTGCTGAACAAAGAGAACTTGAAGTGCAGGTTCATAGTTCCTTGAAAGTGGAGTCGCAGGTAGATAGGATAGTGAATAAGGTGTTTGGTATGCTTTCCATTATTGGTCAGAGTACTGAGTATAGGAGGTCACATTGCAGCTGTACAGGACATTGGTTAGGCCACTTTTGGAATATTGCATGCAATTCTGGTCTCCTTACTATCGGAAGGATGTTGTGAAACCTGAAAGGGTACAGAAAAAATTTACAAGGATGTTGCCAGGGTTGGAGGATCTGAGCTGCAGGGAGAGGTTGAATGGGCTAGGGCAGTTTTCCCTGGAGTGCTGAAGGCTAAGGGGTGATTTTATAAACCTTTATAGGTTTATAGGGGCATATATAGGATAAATAGACAAGGTTTTTCCCTGGGATGGGGGACTCCAGAACTAGAGGGCATAGGTTTAGGATGAGAGAGGAAAGATTTATAAGGGGCCTATGGGGCAACCTTTTCACTCAGTGAATGGTACGTGTATGAATTGAGCTGCGAGAGGAAGTGATGGAGGCCGGTACAAGTATAACATTTAAATGTCATCTGGATGGGTATATGAATAGGAAGGATTTAGAGGGATATAGGTTAAGTGCTGGCAAATGAGACAATAGGTTAGGATATCTGGTCGGCAAGGATGAGTTGTGCTGTACATCTCTATAACTCAATGACTCTACAGACCTGTTAGCATTACATCAGTAATAGGGGAAAATGCTAGAATCCATTTTCATGGATTTGATAAATGAACATTTGGATAAATTGACCTGATTGGCATGATCAGCATGGAATTGTGAACAGGAAATCGTGTTTTATGAACCTAGAGTCATAGAATCATAGAGTCATTCAGCATGGAAACAGACCCTTCAGTCCAACTCATTTGAACAGTACATGAATAGGAAAGATTTAGAAGGATATGGGCCTCGTTTAGTTTGGGAATCTTAGTCAGCATGGAAAAGTTGGACCAAATGTCTCTTAAATGATGAGGATGTTACTAAGAAAATTGATAAAGGAAAGTGGTATACTTTAATTTTCTGAAGGTTTTTGAGAAAGTCTCTCGCCGGGGGTTGGTTTGCAAAATTAGAGCATGTGGGACAGGTGTTAATGTGCTGACATGCATTAAAGATGTGGATAGTTGGATCGAAGGGTCTGTGTCGATGCTGTATGACTCTTTGACTCTAATTTGAATCACTGGGTCATCCTTGCTTTGGTATGCTATAACTAGTGGGATGCTGCGAGAATGCTTTGCCAGGACCCAGCTGTTCACAATATATACCAATGATTTGAATGTGGGGGTGAAATGTAATATTTCTAAATTCACAGATGACACAAAGCTGTTTGGGAATGTATGCTGTGAGAAAGGAAGAATGTGGCTTTAATAGAATTTGGACAGACTGAGTGAATGGGAAAGAATATGGTAGATGGAATATAATGTGGAAAACATGTGAGGTTCCCATTTTTTTGCTTGTCTAAGTGTGTCTAGTAACCACACATACGAGGTTATCCACTTGTGGGAGGAACAGACATGCAGTGTATTTCTTAAATGCCAGACAATTGGTTCGGTGTAGATGTACAAAAGGTCTTGGATGTCCTCATCAATCACTCTCTCAATATCAGCAAAACAAAGTAACTGATCATTGACTTCAGGAAGAAAGAAGGAGGATACACCCCTATCTACATCAACAGAGAGCAGTTGGAGAGGGTTGAGGGCATCAAATTCCTTGGTATGATGATAAACAGCAACCTGTCATAGACCTCCCACGTATGCGTAATGGTCAAGAAAGCACAACAAGCTCCTTCTTCCTCACGTGGTTTAGAAAATTTGGCACATCCATAAGGACCCTCACCATTTTTTACAGAGGCACCATAGAAAGCATTCTCTTTGGGTGCATAATGGCCTGCTACGGCAACTGCTCTGTCTGGGACCATAGGAAACTACAAAAGGTTGTGTGCGCTGCTCAGACCATCAGGAAGCCAACCTCCCATTCATGGATCCAGTTACATTTCCTGTTGCCGCAGGAAGACTGCCAACATCATCAAAAGCCCTCTTCCACTCCAGTAATACCCTCTTTCAACCTCTTCCATTAGGCAAAAGATGCAGAAGGTTGACCACATGTACCAACAGGTTCAAGGATAACTTTTTCCTTGCTGTTAGTAGATGCTGAGTGGAACTCTCTTATTTCAATGTTGATCTTGCTTTGTGCATCTCCTGTGCAGTTGTAAACTTGTTATGCCTCGCTCTGTCTAAACATCCTATGATTGAAACGTCCTTGTTTGCTATGATCTGTTGGTGAAACAAAACTTTTCACTCTACCTAGGTACATGTGACAACAATAAATCAAATCAAATCAAACCAAACACAGGTGCAGCAAGGCAAATGGAATGTTAGTCTTCATTGCAGGAGGATTTGAATATAAGAGTAACAAAGCTTTGCTTTAACTGAATAGAACCTTGATTAGAAAATGTCTGGAATACTGTGCACATATTTGGTCTCCATTGCTTAGGAAAGATATTCCTGTCACAGAGAGAGTGCAATGAAGGTTCACCAAAGTTGTTCCTGGAATAGCAGGCCTGCCCTATGAAGGGTGAATGGTGAAAATGGGCTTGTATTCTCTACAATTTCCAGGAATGAGATGTGATCCTTAAGTGGATAGACAGGGTCCATGCAGGTAAGATGTTTCCCCTGGTTCAGAAGTCTAACATCAGGCCGCACAAATTCAGAATTTCTTAAATGGTAAGCAACTAAGCAGAAAAGATACTTAGGATCAAGATGAAAAGAAATTTTTTTTTAGTCAGATGGTTGTGAACTTTTGGAATTCTCTCCCCACGACAACAGGACAAACTCAGTCATTGAGTGTGTTTAAAAGTAGAGATTGACACTTTTCTCAATGTCAGTAATGTTAAGGGATGTGGTGATAATATGGGAAAAAGGCAATAATCTGTAACAATCATATTTGACACACAGTACAGGTTCAATGGGCTGAATGGTCTACTCCTGCTCCAAAGCTTCCTATCTTGTAATGAGAACTAAATATTGGAAAGATGATTGCCAGAGGTATAATATTGATAATGTTTTTATGAAAGAACCCTGACTCAGAGATCATGTATGTATGTAGATTAAAAAGTGAGGTCTGCAGATGCTGGAGATCAGAGCTGAAAATGTGTTGCTGGTTAAAACGCAGCAGGTCAGGCAGCATCCAAGGAACAGGAAATTCGACGTTTCGGGCCAGAGCCCTTCATCAGGAATTCTGATTCCTGATGAAGGACTCTGGCCCAAAACGTCGAATTTCCTGTTCCTTGGATGCTGCCTGACCTGCTGCGCTTTAACCAGCAACACATTTTCAGCAATGTATGTAGATTGCATGGCTGCAAAATGGGCTCTGAGACATCACTGGTGTCACTGCATCAGGGAAATCTCCAAAGCCTTGTTCACAGGAGGGATAAGTTCAGAGTATCTTCTCAAGATCAGAATTGCAAGAGCAGTGAGCACAGGGGTTTGCTACTGTAGCCAGATTCCCAGTAGTGCAGGGAGTGATAGACAGTTCATTTGTGGCTCTGGGTGCTCCATATCACTGAGGAGATGTAACAGAATCTCAAAGGGTACTGTGTGCAGAGCACTTATAAGTGAATGTCTATTATCTCAGAGGCAGCTATAGTAATTTTATCCTTTCTCAGTCAGCCAGACCTGCTGTATTTGAGTCATCATGACTAACCAACCGCTTCCTCAAAACCCAGATGATGTGCGACGATAGGCAGTGAGTTAAACAGGTGAATGCTCAATGTACTTGCATCAGCCCTGATACCTTCACTTAGTGGCAAAAAGCACTTGGTCCTCCATGACAAAGTAGAAGGTGGAGATATTTTGCCAATTGCTGTCACTGAAGATACGGTTAATGTTTTACATTAACTATTGCAGATAAGCACTGTATGCATACAATGAAAGCCGTGCTGCCATGTGAAATAGGTTGGAGCAGCTCATTGACACACTGAAATAATGTTTCTGCTTCCTGGACTACAGTGGTGAAGTTCTGCAGCACTCAACAGAGCAGACATCACTATTTGTAGTAATCTCCTGTATCCTGCACAATTGCCAACTTGAGGGTATAACAGTTGCCACAAGCTGTCCAATAAGCAGCTGCATGATGTATGGATATGTAGAGGAGGAGGAGCAAAGAAAGAGAATAAGGAAATGGAACAGGTGCAAAAAGAAGAACCAATCTAGACAGTCACTTTCTGCCCACGGCCATCAGGGAAAAACTCATCTAGGTATTATACTGGAAACCATTCAATCACATTTCCCTCTCTCACTGGGCCACAGTACAAATGATCACGACAAAATAAATGTGAGAAAATAAAAGTATAAATGGATTCATGTCATGCTATGGCATCAATTTATAAATGAAAGCATGTCATATCCTTATCTGAGGAAGGATGTTCTGGCATGGAGGGACTGTGACACAGATTGATAAGACTGATTCCTGGCATGCCCGGTCCGATGTATGAAGAGTATCTGGATCAGTTAGGATGATATACACAGGAACTTAAAAGAAGGGGAGGGGGGTTATCTCATAGAAATTTATAAAATTCTAATAGGATTATACAGGGTAAATACAGAAAGAATGTTTTGAATTACTGGAAAGTCTAGAATCGGGTATCACTGTTTAATGATACAGGGTAGGCCATTTAGGGCTAAGATGAGAAGTGTTTTCATTCAGAGAGTGATGAGCCTCTGGAATTCTCTTGCACAGAAAACTGTTGAGATCAAAACATTGCATGTTTTTAAGATGGAGAAAGATCTAGTTCTAAGAGGTAAAGGGAGTAAAGAGCTTGGAGTTGGATGATCAGCTATGATCATATTGAATGGTGGAGCAGGCGTGAAAGGCCAATTCCTGCCCAACTTCTGTGTTTCTATATTGTAGAAACTATCCTTGTATAATTTTTAGTGCCTGCATTCTGTGTGCATTTGCTTATCCATGTGTAGTTTGCTGCCTCAGCCATGACAGTATGGCTGACTGTCAGTGGAGGCAACTATAACTGGCTTTGGAGAATAATATTTAGCTCAGCTGCAGTCATACTACACTCATACACAACAGGAGTTTGGGAAGCTGTTGGTTAGGCATCAGTGAAAGTCCTGGTGCTGTGGCGGGGATAGGAGGACAAATGTTATCGCCTAATAATGCTAGCTTCCATGGAGTCAATATCATGGTCTTGGTGCTGCACCTCAACAATCCGGGTAGTCTGTTGGATGACAGCTTACAGGACTACTGCAAGAGTCCATTTGCACGCAATAATCCATTGCCATGATTGCTGAAAGCTGACCTCATGTCAGAGTAATCTGAGCTTTCATTGCAGTACTCAGCCATTGTATGTCTTTTATTAGTGCTGCTTTGTAAGCTGGAACATCCATCAGACATGGTATCATCATTGCATAAGGAGTTGGCCACCTTTTCCACATTGGAAAGGCTGAACTCTAAGTTCCATGCAAAACCCTATTCCAAGTTGGACATTGGCTGCAGACTTTCTGGCAGATTTTCTGAAGCCCTAAGCATTTTATTGTTTTTACCAACTAACTTGGTAGATTTCAACATCAATATGCTCATTTGAGTCCCCCTACATTCGACTCCAATCTGATCTCATTCTTAGGTGACATGACACCCTCTCAGGCATGACCCACCATATCCAGTACCTCACCATTTGCAGATCCAGTCTCTAACCTGACCTCTAAAGCCTTCATCATCATTCTCATTTTAGAGTCCCTCCACTTGGGGCATCTGAAAAGTGGGGATCACAAGGGTAATATAGTTGTGAGGGCTAAGGATTTACATGTCATTAACATGCTTATATCAATGGCAACTTGTATTTCACAAGGGATAGTGGGGTGAGAAGAAAGTTGGATATGAGATGGAGGATTAAGAAAGACAGCATCATCACCTTTGATGATTTCAGCTCTGTCATGACCATAGGCTCAGTAATGACAGCCCAAATAATGTCCTGCATTATTTCCTCCTTCTGGATTAGGACATGAAGACAGATATGTTCTTTCCAAGTTGTTCCTACTGCCTTCAGTTTTGTACCATCTTCAAGAGAGGAAGATGGCATCAGTGTTTGTGGTGTAATGTGTTTGATTGATGTGGCTGTCATAGTTGAATAAATAGCAGTGTATGTAAGTTGTGAGATATGAAAGTGAAGCTTGCAGCAATGCTATATCTGTGAGGGTGAAGTGAAGCTTATGAGTTTTCATTGTTTGAGGTTGTTCATAGGAATCATCATGAAATGGCAAGTTGAGACGTTTATTAAGCTAGTGATGCATTTTGCGGGCTATGATATTTGAAGATTCATTCATTGACCTTGACTGCTTTGTCAGATCATTGAATCTCTTGCAGTTTTACAAGTCTTAGGTGCAGTCCTGGCACTGACTAGCATGACTATCTACTCTCGCTGACTTCAGAACATATGTCTAGAAGACCTCCAGCCTATCTATGGGGACAGAACATTTATCCTACTTTCTAACTTATCCATGAATGAACAGTCACTAAGAGGAACAGTCTAGTTTTAAGCAGTGCTGACTAGTTTGAAGTTTTACTAGAAGTCACATTAGTGAGCCCCTGCCAATGTGTGAAGCCAGTTAACCAATTTTTAGTGCTGGTTAGAGACAATAATGATTCAGATGACAGAATATGCTGTCTATATTATGTTTAAGGAGAGTGAGTAATTGCATATCGTGAGCTCTAAGTCCAAATAAATCCATATTTGTTCAGGGCAACAAATTTAACTTCATGGGTCAGAAGAAGAGACAAAATAGTTTAGATTGAATACAAAGAGATAATTAAACCTCACTGACTTCTTAATTTCAAAGAAAACTTTTATGGGGATTTGGTAATGGTCTAGATTAATCATTTTTATTTGAAAACATGATCAGCATAAAGCAAAACTATTAGATTAATGGGTGAAAAACAAACATGAATGGTGTGTTTATATATCTAAGTGTCAGCTGTTAAGAATAACAATGAGAAAATCTCAAATTTGAGCTGTATTAAATGCCATGCCCTGCAGGGGACTGGAAAGGTTTTGCAATCAACTAGGCCACCCAGTCCTTCAATGCTTAGCTCATGTTACAAATAATAACAGTGCAGAATGATTTCAAGACTGGAATCATTTGCTTGATATTTTCAATTCATTCCTAAAATTATAACTATTTTATGAGCCCAGAAGGTTATCCAGAATACCCTATGCTGAAAAGTTGTTGGCTTGAAATATCTGTACTAAGGGGAATGTTCATCTTTATCCCACAGGATTTCCAGAATTCATTGTTTTTAGGACATTGGAGTAACTTTGTTTATTTGAAATGTAATAACCTTTTCAGGTAACTATACTGAAATAGTGTCCAAAATATGTGAGCATACAGTGCTTTCACTGGAAAGACAGAGCCTGAGGGGTGACGTGATGGAGGTCTACAAAACTTTGAAAGGCATTGATAGGGTGGATAGCCAGAGACATCTTTTCCAGGATGGAAGGGTCACCTACATCAGCATACAGATTTAAGGTGAGAGGGAAAAGATTTGGGGGAGACGTGGAGGGAACATTTTTCACACAGAGGGTAGTGGGTTCTTGGAACACACTGCTAGTAGAGGTGGTAGAAGCAGGCACCTTAGCAATACTTAAGGTGTATCTTGATAGACATATGAACAGGAGATGAACAGAGGGATAAAAACCTTGCATGGGCTATAAATAGCCGGTCTAAATAATGATTATGAATCAGTGCAGGCTTGGGAAACTGAAGGGTCTCTTCCTATGCTGTATTGTATTCTATTCTATTATATTTTTAGCAATTAATCAATAATTTACGTTCAGTGACTTGGACTAATTTCAGTCCTTGAACTTCCAAAGCTGTCAACTAATCCACATGCATTTGGTTGTCAGATGTCCTTATTTGTTATTGCCATGCAAGAACATTCAGGATGCTGGAACTTTGCCAAGTATAAAATATAATCGATTGTACAATTATTCTGTGTCTGAAAGTCTATTAGCTTTGCAGACAAATAAGAGTCTGTGATAGGGTGTTGTGAATGAAACAATGTAGTAATTTGTCACTGGGTAATGTTATGGACCAGACCAAACCCTTTCAAAAGTATATTAACAAGACCCTAACTTTTTTTCTTATTTTAGAGATAAGTGTCAGATGTTGTGTTCCGGATGCAATTTGATTAGTCAAACTACAAAATATACTTTACACATATACTATAATTAAAATGCAGACAAAATAAAAATAAAATAATTGGTTTAATTGTAACTCAAAATGCTTAACTAATTAATATATATTAGCTACACTACTATTAACTGTTCCAATGTAGTAACATCCCTTCACAAAGGCAAATTCAGTAAAATAGTTTATCTGACATGCAATTCTAACAGTAGGAAGAAAACCCCAGCTTTTAGCTGTAACAGAGAGAGGAATAAAAGATTCCACATCCAGCTTCAAGACCCCAGCAACTAAAAGTAAAAAAAATCCTAGTTCTATGGGAGCACGACTCCACTCGTTCAAGCTGCTTCTGTTGTTCTAACTTTTGAAAAATGCTCAAAGCCTCACAAGCTGTTTATTGGTTTTGGAGACCTCAGTCCCATTCTTTCTTCATTAAAAAAATGCGAAAATACACCTCTTAAAGCCATAGTAACATCAAAGTAAATTTTTCTCCAATATTACTCCCTCTGGGCTGATGGGTTTAATGAATCAGAGACTATTAAGATATTGAATAAAGGCCATACATTGGATTAAGCAAGTCTCAAATTTTATTTATGTCAGTTCCTGATATTTCCATCAGAAAATTAATCTAGGATCTAAATAAAGAAGAAATATTTTATAAGAATGAGTTTAGTGAATTTTATAGTCCGTGATCCTTTTATAAAAGACCACACATTGATAGAATAATCTGCTGTTTTGGTATTCTAGATAATGAATGGCAGAATTCAATTTTTCTCAAGGAAACCATTGAAAAGAGTTAGCATGTTTCTTATCTTTGGTCCGAAATGTTATGTTCAGTCTTAAACCATGAATGTTCCAAGATGGCAGCGGAGTAGGGCTCCTGAGCCAAAACTCATCCACTCCGACCACTTTCATTTCTTCATTTCTCACCTTTTTTCTTTTTTCTTAGTTGTTTTTTTCCTCTCAGCTTACCCTCCGGAGGAAGCTTGGTTAAGGAGATAGCGGTTATGGGTGACGGTAGCAGCTGGGGGTCAGAGTGAGGAATTTGCCAGTCAGCCACGAGGTGGTTGGTGTGCCCAAGCAGAACCCTGGTGGTCAGCAACATTATGGAAGCAGCTAGAGTCCATGAACGGCCAGAGTAACTCTCTTCTTGACTCCTCAAAATCTGTCCACCATCTACAAGGCACAAGTTAGGAGTGTGATGGAATACTCCCTACTTGCCTGGATGAGTGCAGTGACAACAACATTTAAGAGGCTTGAAACCATCCAGGACAAAGCAGTCCACTTGATTGACATCACATCCACAAACATCCACTCCCCCTATCACTGATGAATAGCAGCAGAAGCAAATACAATTTACAAGATCTGTTGTAATTCAGCAGGGGTTCTTGACAATATCTCCTGAACCCACAACTTCCACCTAGAAGTTCAAGGGCACCAGAAACATGGTAATGCCACCATCTGCATGTTCCTCTCCAAGATATTCATCATCCTGACCTGGAAATATATCACAGTCCCTTCAGAATCACTTGGTCAAAATCCTGGAACTCACTCCCTAATTGTGGGTCTAACAAAAGGGGTGCAGCCATTCTAGAAGGCAGCTCACCACCACCTTCTCAAGTGAATTATGGATTGACAATAAATGCAATCCCAGTCAGCAACAGCCACATCCCATGAATGCATAAAAACAATCAGGAATGTGACGGAATCCACTCCACTTACCTAGATGAGTAAAGCTCCAAAAATAAACATTCAAGCAACTTGATATTATCCAAGTCAAAGCAGTCCATTGGATTGGCATCCACATATCATCTTAAACATTCACTCCCTCCGCATTGGCATGCATAGGAAGCTGTATGTATCATCTACAAGATGCACTGCAGCAAATCACCAAGCCTCTTCTAATAGGACCTGTCAAAGCTGTAACCTCTGCTACTGAGAAGAATAAAGGCAACTGATACATCAGAGCACCACCGTCTGCAATTTCTCCAGGCAGCACTTAAAAGGCATCTGGATGGGTATATGAATAGGAAGGGTTTAAAGAGATATGGGCCAAGTGCTGGCAAATGGGAATAGATTAGGTTCAGATATCTGGTCAGCATGGACGATTTGGACCGAAGAGTCTGTTTCTGTGCTGTACATCTCTGTGACTCTGTGATCACACACCATTTCTGACTTGGAACTATATTGCCAGCCCTTTACTATTGCTGGGTCAACTTACTTCCTCTTGCCTCAATTTAACTGCTATTGGGGAAATGGCCCTTAGCTTGCCTTTGAATTATGTTAAAAGGCAGTTTCTCCCCTTAAACCAGTCCCTCCACTAATAAAATGACATGGAGAGGTTCTTACAGTGCAACGTAGTGTACCGACCTCTGACCTGGGAGGCTTAGGTTCGAGTCTTACCTGCTCCAGAGGTTTGTAATAGCATCCCTGCACAGCTTGATTTTAAAAATGTTTCTTTGATAAAGGAAAATTATCAGATGGAAGGATCTTTATGGTGCTCCCTGTGATTCTGCTGCTGTCCTCTATCCTCTACCCATCGAGAGATCATCACCTGAAAGTTAGTAACATCTATGCAAAGGGTGAGACAGATTTGTGTTTTCTACCAGGTCTCTTCATGATATTGGAAATTTGTCACATTACTTAACACTTGCCCTTCCAATAATATATTACTGACATTCTGCATCATCGATCTTTGTTTCATTGAGATAGTTCTGAAATTCATTTCAGCAAAGCATTTCCTTGGCCTTTACATTTCTCTCTATTGTGAATCAGGCTGTTTTTTTTTCCCTGTCTCCCAGCAGTAGCTACTTGGATGGAATTGTTTTGGAGAGTTCTATGGGAATACTTCATTTCCAAAATTCCAATCTCCAATTTATTTTAAAAGAACTTATTAAGTGTTTGTGAAATAAAACATTGGGTCAAATAAACCCAATTTGGTATTATAATTCTTGGAAACACTAGCTCCCAAATGTATAACAAAGAACATGCTGTTTTATATCATGATCAGTGGCCTCAATTTATATTCTTTATTTATCAAACAAAAGGATTAACCTGATCAATCTTTAAGGAGAAAAATCTCACAATTAATGTAAGCTATAGTCTACAAAAAAGTATTTCAGCAACATCATATAGTTCTACAATCATTCCAACAATCATTTTTTTAATGTTTATAAATATGATATCCATGTCTTAGTATTGGCAAACACCCTGACATCTAAATAATTTGTTCTCTGAAGAATGTGTGTTGTTTTTCTTGCAGATTGCTGTAAACTGTTGCTTCTGTTGAACTGGTAACTTGATTCCAGAAGCTACTGGTGCACCATACTACTTTGAAGTGTTTGCAAGTTTCCTGCATGATGAACAGGCAAAGGAGCTGTTGTAAACAATGAGGTTGGTGAAAAATAGTTCATGTGCCTTTACTTTGAAGAAGCCTACTGTCAGAAAAGTTCAGAATTGTCTTTATGTTGCTCCTTTTCCTAGGGACTGCACATTAGATCTTAGCTTTGTTAGTTTTTGCACATAAATCTCACGGTCAGAAGCTTAACAGGGGATGGTAGGGAAATTTCTACTGGCATGTTATATAATGATGATTGGAGCAAGGATGACAAAGAGACTTGTTCATTCATGGCAGCAACACTTGTTCTTTGTAACTTGTCTTTGTTTTTCCATTCAGCATCTTATTTGAAGGTACTGAAAAAGTAGGGATGAGGAAATTAGTGCTGGCAGATTCACAGGGGACGTGGGGAGTTGAAGAAACCTGGCTGTTTCTCAGTTGAGGTTTCAGAGTGTTTGCCTTTATCTGAGGAGCCAGCAAGCTCAGGTCTCATGGTAGTTACACATAAACAAAACCGGTTGTTCTAGGCCTTAGCTGTTATGAGATGAAGGCCACCTTGATCCAAATAAACCAATTTTACAATAGAGTAGCTAGCCATCTCTCACAACATTGGCCTTTAGGTAGCAGCCAGAAGTAATAAAATAAATCATTAATAAGCATTACTGGGTATTGGATGATATGAAATATAACCTTATATTGAAATGTAACAATGGAGAAAATAATAAAATAGCTTTAGACATTTCAGTTTGGCTCTATTGTTTAATAAGATTTTCTATGTGACTTCTGAGGCCTGGTTGAAGGAGTATGTTTATTTGGTGAGGTAAGACTCATAAGAACAAAAACATTGGAGCAGGTGTAGGCCATTCAGACCTGAGAACTACCTCTGCATTTAACAAGATCATGGTTGATCTGCCCCAGGACTTAATTCCTCTTTTGTGCCAGCTCCTCATAGCCCAGAACTCCTTAATATTTCAAAAATCTATCTACTTCCTCCTTAAATACTTTCAGTGTCTAGCTTCCACAACTCTCTGGAGTACTGACTCTTCTGCTATAATGCTTCCTCGTGTGACCTCGCATTATATAAAATCATGCAATAGAAATAATGGGGCCTATGGGAAAAATAGGGTTAAGAGCAGACCATCAAAGATATCAGTAAAAATCAAAACAAAAATAATAGTTAGCCGAACACAAACAATTGCACCAACTAAGTAAATGTTAAAATCATATATTTAATGAAATAATACAATAAGCTTAACGCTTTGCCCTGAAAAACTGGAAGGTAACTTTAAAGAGTTTCTGAGTTTGCTGAGTTACAGTACTGTATTACAACAGGGGCTGAGGATCATCATCACTTTCAGGTGTAGTTCTAGATGCAGGGTTACAATGAAAGAAAATATTTCATCCAGAGGTGGATGGCTGTGGTGCATTGTTCTCAGACTGTTTCTTGGGGATTAGCTTAAAAAAAGGCATCCGGGCTTTGCTGCTTGTCATCTTTCTTCTTTTATGAAGGAGCTGTTCATAGGCTGCCAGATAAGACTTTATGACATGAAGTACTATCCTGCTGCATTCTGCATTGTGGACATTGTCTTCTAAGAGCTGCAAATACTTCTCAACTTCCCTCAGGATAGAAGACAAAACAGAAGTGACAAGTTCTCATGGTGCTACATCCTGGACTTCACAATCTTCATCATGAGCTTCAATTTCCCCCACAGAAACAAGTTATTGTGGATCAGTTTCCACTTCTTCAAATCCAAGGTGTTTTGCAAGAGTGACACAATGTTCTTCGATTGCTGGAAGTGCCTCTAATGGTTCAATGCCTTTAAAATCGTGAAGAAAATCTGGGAGAAGCTTCTGCCAAACTGCATGCAAGCAGTCCTTATTGGCATCACCCCAGGCCTCCACAATGATATCAATAACATTCTTAATGTTGAAGCTCTTCCAAAATTGAAGAGCACTGTCTTCATTATCCCCCTCAGTAGCTGCAATCAGCTTCCTGAATATATGTCTTAAGTAATAAGCTATTAAAGCTGCTATTGCACCCTGGTCCATCGGCTGAATGAGAGTGGTTGTGTTTGGAGGCAGAAATAGCACTTTGATGTTTTCAGAAAGCTCACCCGTGGTGGGAGGATGGCTTGGTGAATAAGGAGAATCTTGAGATCCAAGTTTCTTCTCCTGCAATAATTTCTAAAAACATACTCAAAAACATCAACAATAAGGTCAGAAAAAATTTCACATTCGTGGAAAGCACAGTGAGATTTGTGAAAAACAGGACCAAGCATTACTGAGTACAGCATTGTATCTTACAGGAAGTACTTCACCACAAAACATGTGAGCTGACAGACCATGTGATGTCAATGCGAATCCAATCATCAGCTCCTGCGACACCTAGTGCTGGGGATGGAATCACATATTAGCCAATGGGTGTTCGCATTTTCCCAATTAACCAGTCGCGTTACAGCCAAACGCACATTGTAGGAGAACAACTTGTACAGAATTCTAGACATTCACTACTCTCTGGGAGAAAAAAAAACTATAAATGAGTGTTCTCTTATTCTGTAAATTTGTCCCCTAGTTTGTCCCCTACTTTCCCAAATGAAATGAAAATGTTCATCAAACTTAGGCAATGCTTTGACATATTTAAACAGACTCCCACCAGGCCTTTGGCTACAATGGGATTGCTGTCCATCACTGTCTTCATCACTACACCTACGTTTTAACCTCTAACTCTGCCATTTTAGGTCAACTTTCAGTTTTCAGTTAGTTTAGTTTCCGAAGTTTAAAAAGTCTCTCTTCCCTTCTTCTCCTTCTTTCTGTTTTTCTTCTGCTTTCAATCTTCACTCAAATTGTTTCATTTCCTTTCATATTCACGCTGCTTCATTTGCAACTGAGTTTTAGCCATTTCCAAAGATTTTGATTGCATTTCTGGCTATTGTCAATGTTGAGCTACTGCTGTATTTGCCTCCCCTTTCCTCATTGGCAAAGGCAAAGGCAATTGGCATGTTTGCCAATGCTGAAAGATTTTCCTTGCTCATTTTCTGTAAAGCTCCTGAAGTGACTTCTTCCACCCGCAGGAAACTCTTAGTGACTAAAAGAGCCATTACTACACAAGGCACAGCCTGTTTAAACCAACTGAATACATTAACTGAAAAGAAAGCTAACACTCATCACTCACCATCCTTGAATCCTACAATCCTAAACCTAACCTGGAATGAGACATTTTGATCCTGACAAGACCACTCCAGATTGTTATGGACCAGACCAAGACCCCCTCAAATAATCAAGTAGATAGCCTAGGCCCTACCCTTTATCTTATTTAAAGGCAAGTGTAAGGCGTTCTCTTTTAGATATAATCTGATTGGTTACACTCACTCCTGATGAAGGGCTTATACCCGAAACATCAATTCTCATGGCCCACGGATGCTACCTGACCTGCTCAGCTTTTCCAGTACCACATTTTTGACTTTGTTTACACTACTCTACCTGAAGGAAAACACAGTTTATTCTTACCCTAGAGTTAAAATACAAACAAAAGAAAGAAGATTGATATAATTTTAGCTCATTTGGAAAGCTTAACAGAATAATAGATAAGTTAACTACTGAACAACAACCCTTCCAATTTCCTAATATCCCATTAACACACCCTTAGCAAAGGCAAATTCAGTAAAATAGATTGGCTCATGTGCAATGTTTCTCCTGTGCAGGTGGAAAGAACATCAGGAGAAAATCCTGGCAGAATGAACTCTAGCTTTTAGCTGTAACAGAGAGAGGACTAATTGCTTCCACATCCAGCTTCAAGACCCTAGCAACTGCTGAAAGCTAAACTAAAACCCTAGTTCTGTCAGAGCCTAATTGAATCCATTCATGTTGCTTCTATTGTTCCAACTTTTAAAGTGAACCAAAGGCCTCACCAGAGGCCTACTTTATTAGCTTGGAGGAGATAGATTGTTACCAATGGTTCAAAACCTCTTAAATAAAGGACAAAATACACTTCTTGAAGCCATAGTATTATCACAATATATTCACAAATCGTCCATCATGTTCTGAATCTTGCAACATATGCCTGCAGTGCAAATTTTAGAAGAAATACACTTTTCTCCTTTTAGGTACATATGTGGAAGAGAGCAAAACTAGTGGAAGTCCAGCTTCAATTGGCTCACTGAGGGTATCCTGAACTAGATACCTCCATCTGATCCACCCACAGCAATTTGATTGGTTTACATATTACCATGTTCTCAGCTAAATTCTAAGTGAAAGTTCAGAAGTTAGTAGAATCCCTCTTCTAAATATTTTCAGAAGTAAAATGACGAGTAAAAAATGAGGTCTGCAGATGCTGGAGATCACAGCTGCAAATGTGTTGCTGGTCAAAGCACAGCAGGTTAGGCAGCATCTCAGGAATAGAGAATTCGACGTTTCGAGCATAAGCCCTTCATCAGGAATAAGAGAGAGAGCCAAGCAGGCTGAGATAAAAGGTAGGGAGGAGGGACTAGGGGGAGGGGCGATGGAGGTGGGATAGGTGGAAGGAGGTCAAGGTGAGGGTGATAGGCCGGAGTGGGGTGGGGGCGGAGAGGTCAGGAAGAGGATTGCAGGTTAGGAGGGCGGTGCTGAGTTGAGGGAACCGACTGAGACAAGGTGGGGGGAGGGGAAATGAGGAAGCTGGAGAAATCTGAATTCATACCTTGTGGTTGGAGGGTTCCCAGGCGGAAGATGAGGCGCTCCTCCTCCAGCCGTCGTGTAGTTGTGTTCTGCCGGTGGAGGAGTCCAAGGACCTGCATGTCCTCGGTGGAGTGGGAGGGGGAGTTAAAGTGTTGAGCCCACTCCACCGAGGACATGCAGGTCCTTGGACTCCTCCACCGGTAGAACACAACTACACGACGGCTGGAGGAGGAGCGCCCCATCTTCCGCCTGGGAACCCTCCAACCACAAGGTATGAATTCAGATTTCTCCAGCTTCCTCATTTCCCCTCCCCCCACCTTGTCTCAGTCGGTTCCCTCAACTCAGCACCGCCCTCCTAACCTGCAATCCTCTTCCTGACCTCTCCGCCCCCACCCCACTCCGGCCTATCACCCTCACCTTGACCTCCTTCCACCTATCCCACCTCCATCGCCCCTCCCCCTAGTCCCTCCTCCCTACCTTTTATCTCAGCCTGCTTGGCTCTCTCTCTTATTCCTGATGAAGGGCTTATGCTCGAAACGTCGAATTCTCTATTCCTGAGATGCTGCCTAACCTGCTGTGCTTTGACCAGCAACACATTTGCAGAAGTAAAATGACACCAAGTCATAGTCCAATAGGTTTATTTGAAATCACAAGCTTTCAGAGTGCTGTGATTTCAAATAAATCTGTTAGACAATAACCTGGTGTTGTGTGACATCTGACTTTGTCCACCTGAGTCCAACACCAGCACCTTAACATCATGGCTAATAATTTTCCTCATTAGGACAGTCAGCATTTGCAAAAATTGTTGATTGCGTCACAGAAAGGAGGACTTCTTTGGATTCTGCTGTGGGGTCTGTTATTCTGACCATATAATCAGGCTGCTTCTCAAGGTCTTCAGTATCATTTCATCGAAATGTGTTTACATTGATACTGCCAAAAATTCATATTATACATCAGTACTTAATTCTCACAAAATGAGTTTTGATTGAATACCAGAAAGTTAAACCTGATATTCCCTGACTATGTAGAATTCACTGCTGGTATATCTTGTCACATGCATTAATCACTTCTAATCAGCTTTTTGAAAAACAACAGGAAGAAATCATTTAAATAAAAAAAAAAGTATGTGCTACTCATTATTTTGTTTTAGAAGGAAAAATGCACACTTACAATGATTTTAATTATTTAGCCTATTGCATTATTAGTTACAAAGGTGTAAGAGCATACTGTATCTTTAAGAGATAGAGGAAACTAGCAAGTGCTGACTGAAAGCACAGAGTCTCCTCAACAATTTAGAAATGTAACACTTGGTTGAAACAAATAGCTGGACTTTCATTGCCATGGAACAAAAACAAATTCAAATTCAGCCAATCAGTTTATATTATGCCCCAGATACCAAAATTCAATTGAATCTGTATTTAATGTTTTAATGACATCAAACCAATTAAATGGCCTGATGTTTTGGAGTCTAAAACCAGACATTTTAAACAGTTAGTGGGAGAACTGCCAAGAACTTCAACAAGTATAGACTGCTAGCCAAATTGCTTTCTGAAAGGTACCTGTCCATAAGAAATTTGTACAGCACAACACCAAAGTGGAAATAGAGAAAAATCTACAAAGGAAAATCTACAAAGGAGAATGGGCAAAGCTCACTGGTTTAGAAACTTGCTTTTTTTTTGGTAAATCTTAATCGGGTTTTTTCTTTTATCGGACTAATAGAGTAGGAGGTAAAAGATAAGTTTAAGAGAGAGGTGTTCTAAACAGTTGTTTAATGTTCTCTTTTGGACTTAATAAATAAAACTGTTAATTTTACTTTAAATAGTGACCTGTGGGATAGTTCTTTGCACCTCAAAATTTAACAGATCACAGTGTGAGGTGAGCTTCTCTGTATGTCAGGTTTATCCCATGTCATAACATTAGTTTATAAGAAGAATTTACGCAAGCTGAAAATAAAAGTAAACAGCATATGTTTAAAGAGAGTACTTTGGACTTCAGTTGAGACAGGAATTGCTTGGTTTGATCCATCAAATTTAGCACCTTGCAACTTGACTTCTCACCTTTTTTTTTGCAGAGTCACAATGACCTGGAATGAAATGCCTGGTAGTTTATTGGAACCAGATTCAATTGTAATTTCCAAAAAGAATTCAGATAAATACTTGGAGGGAAAATGTTTACAGGTTATAGGAAAAGGACAGAAGGATGAGACTAATTAGATAACTTGTTGAGTGGATGTGATGGGTTGAATAGGTGAGATGTGGTGTTTGCTTTGGGAAATCAACTTGGAATAAACAAAGCTGTCCAAACAGAAATTAACATTTTTATCAAAAGATACTGAAATTAGTCCACTCGATCAGTCATGAAGAAGTCTTCAGCTCCTAGTGATTTACATCTTTAATGTAAGCATCGCATTTTAGAAATGAAAGGTATCATCTGCAATTATCAACTTGGAAACAATGAATTCAGACATGTGAAGACACAAACCAGCTACATTTCAGGGAGCCACTTTTGACAGAGCAGAGGAAGATTGATTTGCAACTGGAACCAGCTGGGAAATGTGCTGTCTCTGCTTATTGAGAACAAAGCACCTGGTGACCACACAAATTGTAGAAAAGTATCCGAACACCAAGAAAATAAAGAGATCTGCATCTGTTGAGGATACAAGACACCAATTAAATAATCATGGTCTTAGGTTTACATCTTTATATCTCAAGGACAAGCTAAGGATGTAAACTGCGACTTATATTTCTTATGAACTGGACACTTTTCTTATTTTTTTAAGTTTGTACTTGTGTATACCTGATATCCCATTTTTTGGCACTTAACAAATAATAAAATGGCCTATTCTTTCACTCCAGAAAATGTAGCATTTGGCTATTATGGACAGTGGGTAATTGTATTTTTATTGAAGAGAGGTATATTCTCAGGATAACAGGAACATAAAGTTTTTGCTGGGGCCAATCATAGAGACTATTTACAAAATGTTTCAACTGGGCAACTATATTTAACTATCTTTCTTGAAAACTAGCACACGTAGGTTAAAAGTACATTGAGCATGAAATAGTTAAATTCAAGAAATAAGAATTAGTTACGAATTTTCCTAAATGTGATTTCTGGTCAAAGTCACCTCATATACAAGCTCTTGGTTTGGAGGGAAGTAGCGTGGCTTCTTGGAATAGTTCCAGCTAGCTGAACTCACTTTTCTGGAGACAGTGGTGTAGATTCCAAATTTTCTTTTAAGAATTCTTCACTTGTGGTAGTGAGTTTTTTGGTAGGTTTCAATATCATAAAATGTAATGAAAGGGATTTCAGAAAAAAAGAGACAGGGCAAAATGTTTTGCTCCTGAGGTAAGTTATCTCAAATGCCACGTGTTCCAATCTGAGCTAGTTCAACCACTAACTGGGTCATGCAATCTCTCTCTGTAAGTTTCAAACACTCCGTATCGCCATCCAAGCAGCTTGTTTTCTGCAAATGCTACATTGTTGCTGCTCTAACCACTGTCTTATTTCTCTACTCTCCTTTGAACAAAGTTCAGAGCAGTGCAGAAAAGCTGCCAGAAATACTCAATCCATTTCCAAATGGATAAGTGTTTAAGGTGTATTTTGTCTGTGCTGCACTGAAATATATGTGTTATATCTATGTATGTTTAATGTGCAAATGGCAACACTGTTCAATTGCACAGGTAATGAATAAGGATTCTTAGCAAAACGGTTTTTGATACTTGAAGAAGGAAGAAAGCTAAAATATAGTCTTTTACAATTGAAGCACATCTGTCATATCCACTTAATTCATTAAAAGAAATTAATAGCCATAGAATCATGGAGTCGTACAGCATGGAAACAGACCCTTTGGTCCAATCAGTCCATGCCGAACATAATCCTAAACTAAACTAGTTCCGTCTGCCTGCTCTTGGCCCATATCCCTCCAACCCTTTCCTAATCTTGTGCTTATCTAAGTGTCTTTTAAAGGTTTGACTGTGTCCATATCCACTAGTTCCTCAGGAAGTTCATTCCACACATGAACCACCCTCTTTGTAAAAGAAAATGCCCCCATATCTTTTTTTAAATCTCTCTCTCCTCTCGCCTTAAAAATTTGCCCTCTAGTCTTGAAATCCCCCACTCTGGGCAAATGACACCAACCATTAACCTTATCTATATCTCTCATGATTTTATAAATCTCTATAAGGTCACCTCATTTTCTTAGGCTCCAGTGAAAAAAGTCCTAGCCTATCCAGCCTTTCTTTACAATTCAAACCTTCCATACTGAGCAACATCCTTGGTAAATCACTTCTGAACCCTCTCTAGCTTAATAATATCCTTCTTATAACAGAGCAACTAGAACTGGACACTGTAATTCAGAAGAGGCCATACCAATGTCCTATCCACACTCAATGTAACTTCCCAATCCTAAACTCAAAGGACTGAGCAATGAAATGCCTTTTTAAATACCCTGTCTATATGTGATGCAAACCTCAAAGAATTATGTATCTAAGCCCCACGGTGCCTCACTATCCAAGGCCCTACCATTAATCTTCTTTATGGTGTTCATAAAGTCTACTTGTGATGTGATTTACAAGAGTGTTTACATTCTGAAGTGGCAAACAATTCAATGCTTAGGATTAATGGTAAATCTGGAGGCAGATTTGGAAGCCTCTCCTGCAGCATGTCATCTGCTCTTAGCCACTAAGGTCAGTGAAGATAAACAAAGGTTCTTTTAGCAGCTTCACCTAACCACACAAGCAGAGTAGCTTGAAAAGAGTGTGGGAAATGAAAATGTCACATTTGTAAGAGAGGGAAAATGAATTTAAGTTGAAAGCATTCCCCAAAAGATGGAAGATATGTCCTTTGGTAAATACAGTATAACTATGAAAATATCCCCTTAAGAATGTCATTGAAAGAAAAAGGCAGGTCAAACAAATGAGACCCTATAAACCAGTGCCAGAATAAGCTTGATAAATGAACAGTAGTTAATGAAAATATTTGGACATAGTTACATGCGTCTCTTTTGTTTTATAGTGCTGAAGAAACATTAACATGACATGCTCTACTGCTTGGGTGGAAGAAGTTAAACCACGTTGAACTAGGTACATTAGTTATGGGCAATTAGATACTCAATACATTTCATAACAAATGTGTATATTTCATCATGCTTGGTGGTCTTTAGAACAGGAGAATCTCTGAGCTATCAATCATCCCATTTGTTTCATATTCTGCAATAACTTTCGAATAAGTATCCAGTAATTATTTTCTACATGTTATTTAGAATGTGATTAATAGGTAATTACAGAAAACAAATACATTTTTTTTTAAATGTTAATTTGGATTTAGTGTTTAGCAATCCTTCAGCACTGATTAATGAGCAAAATGTTTATGTATTGTTCCATTAAGGTCTATTCTGAATGTCCAGCTTCAATCCCACACATAAATTGCTTGAGGGGGTACATAACCAAAGTGACCAATACATTTCCAAGCAAGATAGGGATACCTGGAAGATGAGTAGGTGACAAACTTGTTGCTTACTTTAAGGCCCAAAATTGGCCTTATTCCTAATAATTCTTATGGAGTTTATCTGGTTTGATGTCATAAAGGAACGTGGCTATTGATTGAGGCAGCTCATAGTACTCAGTGACATGTTAATGATATTCAATCATGTATTGGAGAAATTGATGAGTGCATGACATAAGGGTGATTTCGATAGCATTCAATCATTTGAAGGACAAACTAAAAGCATTGGTCTTATTGTGTAATGTTGATAAGACATTGATAACATTTGCTAATGTAGAGGAATAATCAATAACATCCATTAATGTAAGAGAGGAATTGACTATATTAAAACAAGTAGTTATGCATTGCCATAGCAAAACAAAAACACCTTTGTGTTAGAAATAACCACATAAAGACACATAGGAAAGACTTACAAATCATTTATTAAAAAAAATTATAACTTCCAGATCGAGATTACAAAAGTAAGTTACTATAATAGAACAAGTTCAACATGTTAATCAAAAATTGGAGCTTTTGCAAAGAAAAAATCATTTAATGAATTGTAATAAATAAAATCAAGCAGAACTGCAGTTTAAGTACAAATAATTTTGACAAAATGCACCTCCTTGAATAGTGTGAAAATAAAGTTTTGAATTGTGTCTAAAATGACAGACACCCATGGTCAATTCAGGATTTCAAAAACGTATTTTCTCGACCAATTGACCTAAGTCTTGGTTATTGCTCGCACTAATTTATACGCAAGATTGATGGAAAAATTTACATTGTGAATACACTTGTAAATCTTTAAATGAATCCGAGTGGATCACAAAACATGAGCGAGGCCCAGAAACAGACAGAACAAACAAATTCTTGCATTCTTCAATGAAATGTAAATTAACAGAAGCATTCCTCTGGCTAGGAGTTATTTAGTCTCACTGTCCTCCAGAGTTTGGAGCCTAGTTTATTAGATTATGTGAAATGATAAATTTTAATGGCTTTCCAAAATATTTCATTCATACCCATTCTCAATATTACTCCTGAAATCTTATGGAACCAATTTGAAATCCAATCAATTTATGGAAAAATAACTTTATCTTGGAAAAATACAATTAGATACATCAAACATTCCTCTTCTGCTATAAGAGATACCAGCCAAAGTCAAATTTTGATCAAAGATATTTATGAATGCACCTTATCGGAATTCTCTGTCTTAGATTGTAGGGGTAACCTTTCCAAATTTGGGAAGTATAGTAGCAGAAAATGGAGATTGTATTTCTTTACTTCAGTTATCTCAGAAATGATTTATCAAAAGCTAAATAAAAAAGACTTTCCCAAGTCCACTACTTCATTTCTTTGTCAACCATGATATCCATTGTCATAAGCATTTCCTTTCTATTGTGGTTTTGTTCACCGAGCTGGGAGTTTTTGTTGAAAACGTTTCACCCCCTTTCTGGGTGACATCCTCAGTGCTTGGGAGCCTCCTGTGAAGCGCTTCTGTCATGTTTCCTTTGGCATTTATAGTGGCTTGTCTCTGCCGCTTCCGGTTGTCAGTCGCTGTCCGCTGCAGTGGCCGGTATATTGGGTCCAGGTCAATGTGTTTGTTGATAGAATCAGTGGATGAGTGCCATGCCTCTAGGAATTCCCTGGCTGTTCTCTGTTCCCATCTCCTTTCTCTCAACATACTATTGGGGTCTCATTGTTGTCAATGAGAAAAATCTCACATGCTATTTTCAGACATACTACCATATTGTAGTAACATGCTATCTGTACTGAGTGGTTGCACATAATGAATTACTCTCTTATTTCACCAGTTTATCTTCTTGCACTGGAGAAGACAAGTTTTAGTATAATAATGGTGGTTAAATAGAGCTAAAGTATTTTACAAATAAAATCAAGCATGCAAAAACAAAAGAAAACATATCAACACATAAAATTGGTCAGTCCGCAGTAAGTCTTTTTCAGTAAAGACCTGTATGTTAGAATGAATTTGATAAAATTAGTCGTCATAAATATGACTCTATTCCAAAAAACGGAACAAATACTAAATTAAAGCAATTCTATCACATAACTTTATTTCCCCTTTTCAGGTAACAAATTTAATTAATAGCATTCACTGATTTTTCATTGTCAATATTCTATATAAAGTACATTTTGTGGTCTGAATTCCCATTGATCTAAATTTAATGACATTACATTGTAGAAGCAGCCATAGAATACATTGACCTACATTTGATCCCAGTCATAGAGTCATACAGTCATAGAGATGTGCAACACAGAAACAGACCCTTTGGTCCAACTAGTCCCTGCCAACCAGATATCCCAACCTAATCTAGTTCCATTTGGCAGCACTTGGCCCATATCCCTCTAAACTCTTCCTATTCATATACCTTTTAAATGTTGCAGTTGTACCCTTAAATGTTTTGTATTTACAATTTTATCCTCAAGGCTTACATTTCTTCATTTCTGGAGTAGCCTTCTGGAGTTCTACTACGCAACTGTTCCCCCCATTCACCCCTTTCCCCAATACGCTTGTCCACAATATGTTTGGTGCTTAATATAACTTGAATGTAAATGTTAAATAAAAACTGCCACGTTGCAATAGTGTTTGAACTCAGCTAGCTCTTGCCCAGTTATTTGTATGATTTAATTCAGACACTGCCATGCCTCATCCCTGATTGAAGAGTTGTAACTAACTAGGTTTTTATGCTCATACCAAAGTTAACAAAGATCCAGACAAAGAAAGAGCCAAACTGTCAGGCTGCATGGGCTACTATCCATGATCTCCAACTGTGATTATTTTAGCTATCATAAAACTGTTACTTGATATTTGCAAAGTCTTGATTAATCATGCAATCCATTAGATCTATACTCGGGATTGAAGTTTTGATTGGCACACGAATCTCCAGTTTTTCTTGTTTTCTTTAAAGAAACAGTGAAACACAGCCATATTCCATCATTAAATATTACTCCATCCCAGTGCCCAAATAATCAGCTCTTCAGATTAGATATATATATTTTAACTAAGGTTGTTTTAGACACTAGGAAAGACATCTGTTCCTAACCAAGCTGTAGACATGTATCCTTTTGGAGACTTTTAAATGGTTTCCTTCCAATAACAGCATCAACATAAAATCCTGAGTACTACCATATATAAGTTTGCCAACATCACTTTTAACATTAAGAACAAGGAAAGATTTAGTTATTTTAATCTTTTAATGGGTGATTGTATTCATTGTTCCATCCACACTAAGATGTAAATAACATACATTAAAACAAGGTTATATATAAACACTAAAAGAGGCCAAATGATTTTCTGCCGCCATGTGACAAAAAATTATGGTAAACATTTAAAATTATGTCACATTTTAAATTAGATTTTTTTTCTGGCAGTGAATGACTTTGAGTGTTTCTTATGGTGTCAAATCATAAATCATTTCCCTGTCTCATGTTAAGATTTCACTGTATATGTTTTGCTTCCTTATTGCAACAATACTGGACTATTTTCCTGCCCAACAGAGCAGAGTCTGCAGTGAGGAAACTCAATTAACATTAAAAATACAATGTGATGTCAAATATTCCTTCAGTTTGCTCTCACAACACGTGTCTTCACTTTATAATTCAGACAACTGTATCTTCTCCTCTATTTGCTTTCAGTTGACATAGTCCTATATGCTGAATAAATTAACTTTAGCTATCATAAAATGTATGTATTGTTCAGCTTGCTAGGTGTCTGATTCTACATCCCCTCTTCTTCTTTAGATACTTCATGATATTAAAGCATCATAAAAGTGTAATTGTTGTTGTAATTCGATATCAGTGAAGGCCACCAGTACACTCAATATGACATTATCTTTGTATTACCCTATGGAAGATTGCAGGATTAAGCCATTTTGCTTGACCTTTGAACAATGATGGTTTCTGTTTTGTACAGTGGAAGAAACAGAGACGACAAGGCATACTAGAAGTAAATTCACTTTGTTAATCATTATAGTGGACTGAGTGTGCATTTTTGGTTTTTCTTGTTGAATATGTTTGCCTGTGTCCATTGTTTATGTCTTATGAATATCTCTGCTTTGGTTGTGTCAGTGTAGAACTGCAATAAAGTAGCAGTGATGGCTACTGTCAAATTGTAAGGGTTACACAGAATGTAAATTATTGCATCATAGAGTAATTGTGAGTGAACTGTATTAGTGCCATCATTATCTTGACTGTAGGCACTTTGGGAGGTCACTTTCAACAGTGTATTGGTTGGTGATAAAATACAGCTGCCAATTATTTGCTGACAACACAGGTAATGCAGAGACATAAATGGCCAGTGTTATGGAAGAGGAGATAAAAAATAATTCATGAGAAATTGGGGTACCTCATCACAAAATTAAGGCAAAACTATATCAAACAAACTCTCTGAACTGGTGAAAATGGTGGATGTGCTCTAAAACCCTGTTCCGAAACCTGGATATTCCCATTTCCATGTGGGTGGGAATATAGTCAACTCAGATTTTATGTGTATGTGGTTCTCAGAGACAACTAACCATTTTAAAGGTCTGCTGGCTCCATTCAAATGCCATTTTGAAAACCCCAGTTATATTGATCTGAAAGTGCACAGACAGACCAGCTTAAAGTACAAAGTTAAAAATCACACAACACCAGGTTATAGTCCAACAGGTTTAATTGGAAGCACACTAGCTTTCTGAGCGACGCTCCTTCATCAGGTGATTCAGCTCCGAAAGCTAATCTGTTTCCAATTAAACCTGTTGGACTATAACCTGGTGTTGTGTGATTTTTAACTTTGTTCACCCCAGTGCAACACCAGCATCTCCAAATCATTACAGCTTAAAATAGGTCTCCTGTCAGTGAATCTTCTTTGGATGGCCAGGGTCAATAGTCCCACACCACCTTAGGGGTGTAGGTCAGGTATCTTTTGAATGATACTGTGGTCATGTGGCATTTTGGAAAGGGGTTCAGGGGCTTTTGGCATTTGGGAGAGTTGGAGTTGGGTAATCTTTGAGGAGGGGTTGGGAAGTGATTAGAGATACTTTGGAATTGTTGACCGTCAAAAGGATTGTGTGTGATCCCCTTAGAGCTATCAAACCTGTAAAGGACTAGACAATACTTATCAATATTTCAAGACTTGTCAAAAAATGTCAACTTTACTCTGACTAAACCTGTCAAGAACTGTCAACCTAACCAAGAACTGTCAAGTAATATCAATAAACATTAACCATGTCAAGAGGGAGAGATAGTGATGGTAGTGGTAACTGGTGATGAGTAATAAAAGCTTGTTTGCCAGAGACACCCAAGAATATATTTGAAAGTCTAGCAGTATGAGTTTCACAAATGAGACTGCTTTTCTTGACAGAGTAGTCTGCCATGTAAACTTGGAGTAATTGATTTTTATTTCTTTCTCCCGTGTACCTTGGTTTGTGTGGACAAGAGGCGCATCAGTATAACATATGAAAGGGGTAAATGTGATAGAAAGAAATAGGCATAAAGTTACTAAGGGGATATGAGGAGCCAAAGGTTGTTTAGAGGATATTAGGTTATATGAGTTGGCATAAACAGGGCATAAATAAGATGTGGAATTGAGAAAGTGTGGAAATGATGTGAGGTGTGAATGCTAAAGGAATACTTTACTGTTTTATTGTAATTTTGAACACTGTGCCAGAATCTCAAGGCAGATTTTCCATCCAGTCTGCTTCCATTTTGAAAATCTTCATTTCCCAGTTTAGCCAACTTGACATCCAATCCTGCAGCATTCTCTCCCCTCCTCTGCACTGAAATAGAGAGTGCAGGTGATTATTTTTACAGCTGCAAATGTGTTGCTGGTCAAAGCACAGCAGGCCAGGCAGCATCTCAGGAATAGAGAATTCGACGTTTCGAGCATAAGCCCTTCATCAGGAATAAGAGAGAGAGAGCCAAGCAGGCTAAGATAAAAGGTACGGAGGAGGGACTAGGGGGAGGGGCGATGGAGGTGGGATAGGTGGAAGGAGGTCAAGGTGAGGGTGATAGGCCAGAGTGGGGTGGGGGCGGAGAGGTCAGGAAGAGGATTGCAGGTTAGGAGGGCGGTGCTGAGTTGAGGGAACCGACTGAGATAAGGTGGGGGGAGGTGAAATGAGGAAACTGGAGAAATCTGAATTCATACCTTGTGGTTGGAGGGTTCCCAGGCGGAAGATGAGGCGCTCCTCCTCCAGCCGTCGTGTAGTTGTGTTCTGCCGGTGGAGGAGTCCAAGGACCTGCATGTCCTCGGTGGAGTGGGAGGGAGAGTTAAAGTGTTGAGCCACGGGGTGATTGGGTTGGTTGGTTCGGGCAGCCCAGAGGTGTTCTCTGAAGCGTTCCGCAAGTAAGCGGCCTGTCTCACCAATATAGAGGAGGCCACATCGGGTGCAGCGGATGCAATAGATGATGTGTGTGGAGGTACAGGTGAACTTGTGGCGGATATGGAAGGATCCCTTGGGGCTTTGGAGGGAAGTGAGTGTGGAGGTGTGGGCGCAAGTTTTACATTTCCTGCGGTTGCAGGGGAAGGTGCCGGGGGTGGAGATTGGGTTGGTGGGGGGTGTGGATCTGACGAGGGAGTCACGAAGGGAGTGGTCCTTGCGGAACGCTGATAGGGGAGGGGAGGGAAATATATCCTTGGTGGTGGGGTCCGTTTGGAGGTGGCGGAAATGGCAGCGGATGATACGTTGTATGTACATTTCCTGCGGTTGCAGGATTATTTTTACAGGTGACTTTCACAGAGTTGGGAATTCTCCTACTTTTGCATACCTGACTTCAGAGAAAAAGTCATAGCACATCATGATTACAAAAGCAAAATATTGTAGGTGCAGACATACTAAAACAAAACATTCTTCCCTGCAATCTCAACATTCATGTACTCACCAAATAGATTTAAAAAGCTTTCTAATCTTGGTACTATACAGTATTTTTTTTATTTTATCTCCAAAATTGCTTTCCCGGGAATAAGAAGCTGTATTTTCTTTGCAACCTCATTGGTTTTAGCAATAAATTGTAGTTTTGTTCATTTCTCAGAAGTACCATTATTTCAATGGGAACGTAAGTTGACTCAACGGGAAAAGAGCAATAGTAATGCAGAATTTGCAAGCAACAGATATTTCATAGAATACGCTGAATTGGGTTTTTTTTTTCTCACCTTCCATGTTTCCAATTGTTTTTGCCTCACCGGTGGCTGGAAGTGGAAATTGGCAATAGCATACTGAGATCATTAAGATATCTAGAACTATGGAGAACCATGAATTGATTGCCTTTTTTAACCATTGAAATGTGAAAATAAAGAAAGAAACTGTGTGCTGTGACTTTAAAGATACGGAATTAGGTGAATTAGAAAGGAATGAAGTGAGGTGATCTTGATTACATCATAAACGTGTAAAAAATATTCAGAAAATGGACACCATGTTTGAAAGGCAGCATGGGCAGCTTACCTTATCAAATTGTCTCCAGAATGTTAGGTGACTTCTTTTCTGATTTTGATAAAGACAAGGATTATTTCATTTCTGAATATGTCTCTGGAAAGTCATTGGAATTTAAAGGTTTTCCTGGAGGATCTTCCATTGAAGAGACACTAGTTGTAGAATGTACAGTTATTATTGTCTGGATGTTGACAGAAACACTAATACTATAGTTGACCCAGACTTGGTGAGTACATCTGAAATTTAATGAGGAAGTTGAAGTAACTCCAGAGTGGCCAGTATCCCATCCTCAAGTCACCCTTTATTTACACGTGGAGAGTCCTCAAAGCTGATCCAGCTCCCTCAGAACCAGCTCTCAGAGTGAACAGAACTTTGACACTCCTGTTCTTCTCTGTAAGCCAGGGATCCCTGATTGAACCAGGTGAACAGCCCCAATCAGGGAATTCATATTCTATGAGGTCCACCTGGTTAACCTCATTACAATCACAACAAAAGTGTGTGAAGGAATCATTTATTACAAGCTGCTGAGAATTATGTCCTTCATTTCTGACTGTGTGACAAGTACATATATCATGAACACATTGTATGGACAATGGAGATACACTGATATGGTTATCACATCACACTTGTGATAGAAAGAACTGTACATACTGTATTAATGCACAAGGAATGGGCAGGGCAAGTCAGTATAGATAAAGGTCTCAGAGGGAGACCATCTTGAATGACAAAAGAAAGAGCCTGCCTTGATAAGTGCCCTCAGGCAGAGAAGTGGTACTAATTCATATTACCTCAGGAATATATCTTCAATTTAGAAGCTTGGCCACAACTTTGATGGGAAAAGATGGAAACATCCAAACCCTATTTTCTGCAGTGAATTAAGTTGAAGTCATTCAAACCTGCCATGTTTAAACTACCATCCTGAGGACTGGAAATTGAATTGACCTTTGTAAAGTAAGCTAAGCGTGTTAGATTGTTGTGTATATTGTCAGGAGTGGGTTCTTGTTGAGATTACATTTCAGGTATTGTGAAAAAAATACATTGATCTTTTCTTCTGATTTAAACATGCAAGAAAGCCTAGTTCTTTAAAGTCTCAGTACTCAATGGATTAAAACACTCCTTTAAAAATACATTTAGTTGCAGTCAGTCAAGAGGTGAGATAAAGGACAAATCATCTCTCCCCATCTGTAATAAGGAACAGAAAGAATGGATAAAGAAAGAAAGCAGAGAAATTAAAAGTAAGGAAAAATTAAAAATCTAAACTTCAGTATTTAAGAAACCTATAAGAACAACGTACAGTCTTCAGGGAATGACAGTACATGGAGATACAAACTGTTACTTTTAACTGACGTTCCTGTCACTCAATCGCGCCATTCTATCTCTCCCTCAAATAATTCCAGTAATGTGCAATTCTGTAAATGGAAGCCTCATGCTTTCCCCCAAATCACATGGTTTTGATTGAATAAAATCCACATGATTTATATATGCTGCTGGTTTGTTGTGGTTCTGTTCGCCAAGCTGGGAGTTTTTGTTGCAAACGTTTCGTCCCCTTTCTAGGTGACATCTTCAGTGCTTGGGAGCCTCCTGTGAAGCGCTTCTGTGCTGATTCCTCCGGCATTTATAGTGGTTTGAATCTGCCGCTTCCGGTTGTCAGTTGCTGTCCGCTGCAGTGGCCGTTATATAGGGTCTAGGTTGATGTGTCTGTTGATAGAATTTGTGGATGAGTGCCATGCCTCTAGGAATTCCCTGGCTGTTCTCTGTTTGACCTGTCCTATAATAGTGGTGTTGTCCCAATCGAATTCATGTTGTTTGTCATCTGAGTGTATGGCTACTAGGGATAGCTGGTCGTGTCGTTTCGTGGCTAGTCGGTGTTAATGGATGCGGGTTGTTAGCTGTCTTCCTGTTTGTCCTATGTAGTGTTTTGTGCAGTCCTTGCATGGGATTTTGTACACAACAGCCACTTGGGGCATCAGTGAAACCCTGAGTATTTGGTACCAGGTCAATTGGCAGACATCCTGGACCTTCTCTAGCTTCTCCTTCCTTTCTATATGTTGGCTTTGGTCAATTCAGCTGCAATGGCCTGACTGTTGCAGCAATGTTTTGGTTAATTGACTGAATGAATGGCACATATCACCTGTGGCAGCTTGGAAGCAGCAAATGGTAAAATAAAGTTTGTGTTGATGCTGAACCTGACTCTAATCTGTATTCAGCACCTTCCCATTCTCATTCAGTCTTGCAGTTTCTCTAGCTGGCATAAAACACAAAGTGCATATGTGTCTCTAATCTCTACTCAACTATTCAATAGCTATTCAGTTGTACCTTCTCTTACTGCAAAGAAGGACAACTCTTAATTCCAAGGAGAGGACCAAGAATGGGATGGAATACCATTATTATAACCTCACACATGCAAAACAAGATGTCCAAGAGCTCAAAACTATGCAGTCGCAGGAGTATCAGGAAGATTAGAGTTGGTGGCTTATCCAGTTAGAGTTATAACAAATTACTCTTACCGCTCATTCATCTCAACAATTTCACAATTTCAAGCTTCATTGTCAAGATGGTCACCTGCTCATATCCAAGTCCTCTGTGTCATCCTAATTGCTGTCATTTTAGTCTAGGTCCTTTCTGGCAATGGATAGCTCTAGCAGGTGGCACCTCACAATGGGATACATTCCCCCGAGGATGCACTGCCACATGTTCCATCCCTCAAGCTGTCAGCTCAGACATTAGCAGTTTGTATAGGTTAGATTGTGAGGAATTGGGGTGTATATGTATGAAGCATGCAGAACCTATTGGTGGAATGGACATTTCAGGAGACAGTATACTGTACAACTTAGTTCTCTTCCTAAGCAAAGCACTGATAATGATGCAAGAGGCTCCAGCACCCAAAGCCACTGAGCATGTGCATTTGAAGGGTGCAAACATGATAATAATTTTGTGGAGCATGTTGTAGGAGTATCAGAGATAGCAAACCTTTTAACAAATGCACATGGATAGATAGTAGGAAAAGAACTAAAGTTTACTAATATGTATTACACAAAACTAAACATATTTGGCACTTTGGTATAACTCTGCGCTGCAGAGTCAGAGATGTAGCTAATGGCTCTGTAGAGTTTGGAAGGATTCAATGGTACATATGTTAAATGCTGTGGTTTCTTTGACAGAAACAAAAAGACTGCAGATGCTAGAATCCAAAGTTGACAAGCAGGAGGCTGGAAGGACACAGCAAGCCAGGTAGCATCAGGAGGTGAACAAGTCAACATTTTGGGTGTAACCCTTCTTCAGGACTGTGGAGCTGCAGATAAAGGTGGGGAGCGAGCGAGTGAGGTGGAGACTGGTGAACACAGGTAGAGGGTGTGATTTGGTTGGTCGGTGTGAGGAATGAATCCAGTTGACGGCTGGAAGGAAGGGTTGATGAGAGGAATGGAAGGGAGGGGGCGGGGCTGGGAAGGGATTTTGGCCTGTAGGCCTTGAGGAATAAGATGGCTGCAAAGACAGCAATTGAGGAACATTACGTGGCTCTAGTAGCGAGTTTGTTTCATCGTGTGGTCAAAGAGCTGAGGGCTGAAGAGGTTACTGAGCAGTGAGAAAGGGACTCCATTCCCAGCCCCTCCCCCACCCTTCCATTCCGTTCATCGACCCTTCTAGCCACAAACCGGATTCATTCCCCCAATCGACCAATCAAGTTGCACTCTCTATCTGTGTTCACCTATCACTACCTCACCACCCTGCCCCCCATCCCTTTTATCTGCAGCTGCCCCCACACCCACTCCCCACTCCTGAAGAAGGGTTATACCCAAAACGTCAACTTCTCCGCCTCCTGATGCTGCCTGGCTTGCTGTGTTCTTCCAGCCTCCTGCCTGTCTACTGTAGTTTATTTGACAGCCATCAGCAAAGTACAGGGTCGTTTCTGAACAGGCAGCAAGTCCTGGTACAGGAGTCTACAGCAAATATACAACAGCCTGATTAGAGAACTTCAGGCTCTGAGCACACTGCTTTTCTGATGAGTCCATGAAAGTGATTTGGGCTTATTCGCCTTGCATACTGAACATGGTCTTTCACATTGCCTATTACCATTTTTTGGGCCTAGCTGTTGCTACTACTGGTTGGTTTGAGTTGAGGAAGTTGTCCATGGAAGGAGGTTCTGCACCAAAGTCTAATCTGCCCTACATCTTAGGTTTGGTTTATTCCCTTTCATTTGGTTGGTAACCCTCATCAGCTCCAATAACCTGGACTAGGCTTAGTAAAGTAATCCCAACTCTTTATTCAGATAAAATACATTATGAAGTCAAGTACAAGTGTGGCTTCCTTCTCAAGCTCCATCTTAAGTCTCTCTCTGATTGTTCTGCTTATGCCATTATTTCATCATCAGTTAACCCGATGATTGATTTACATTACCCTTTACTTACAATGGTCCATAACCTCACCTCCCCTTCCTGTAGATCCTCCACCCTCAAAACACAACAGAAATAACAGTGCCCATCTTAAGCAGATAACATTGACTTTTGTTGGTAAGCCAAAAAATAAATGAAAATGAAGCAACTGGAAATTCGCAGCTTGCTTGCCGTGGAACCGATAATCCAATATGCTGCACACAAGTGCCCCTTTAACTGCTGTTTCAGAAGCTCTGAGAGAATAACATTGCCTGCTTTATCAGGCAGGTTAGTCACTGAAACTTCTGTGATGTTTCAGGAAGAGTGGCACACATCCTGACTATGATATAGGCTACTGAACCTTCTAGCTCAGCGAGCAAACCTGTATCCAATAGGCTACTGACTTTAAAAGTGCTACAAAATCCCCACTTGCCTGTGGCTGGTGCCTCTGCCAACTGTATGAAAGAAATATGATTAACTTAGTGCCAAGTCAGCTCTGTCAGGGAGATAATATTAATCGTATTACCAAACTTCTAAACACTCACCCAGTCAGTTCTAGTTGCGTGAATAGTGTTAAAACCAAGATCCTGAAGCATTCAAAGGAAAGAAGTCACTAAAATCAGCAGGTCGTTAGGAAACACCCATGATGCTACACATTGCCTGTAATAAGTTAAAGAGATTATCCACATTCTGTATGTATCCTTCAAACAAGCATACATCTGTATCTTATTAGGAAAAGTTTCATTACAAGCTATTCTAGGTGAAGAATGTTTATTTTGTAATTTCATGAAAAAAGCCTTTCATTTTTGTGTGTGTGCCAAAACCAAAACTTAAGAGCTCAATCATTAACTTTAATTTGCAAGGTATCAAATTGTTTGGCCCAGTTCAGGGTCTGGGAAGACTGGAAATTCCTTTCAGATTGTCAAACATGAATGTTGAGAAAAACACACCCAGTTCCTGAAATAAAAGCAAATTATCTTATTGCAGCTGTAACAGAAGAATTATTCTTCAATATTGGTCATTTTGAGAACTGGACCACTTGAATTTTGATATAATCTATAAGGAGATTTTAATTTAACAATAACATCTTCCTCTTTTATTATGTGCAGTGTAAGGGTGGTATCTCATGTCAATATTGGCTTTTCTGTCAAATATCAGTTGAATAGATTTAAAATAATCATTTTGATTGTGCCAGTAAAGTAATGTAACCCTGTCTATGGTCACCAATTTTCCATCCACCATTGTTATTTTTTTCCTCAATATAAGTGATTGTAAAGTAGAATAATATTTCTGTTTGATAAAGAAAAGCAATGCTCCATTTAGAAGCCTTTAGTAACTTATTTCTAAATGAATAATTTTAGCTATGAATGTAAATTAAGTGGTTCTGTATTCTCCTGCTATACACAGAATGAAACTTGGTTTGATAGATTATATGTTTAATTTTTTTGGGTGGTTAATGTGATAATTAGTCAATGAAATGAAGGGCTGTATTTTACTAAAAGATCAACTGATGCCAATTTCAGAAAGTTTTATGGAGCATTTCTCTCCATGAACTCCAGCACATTAACCTACAAAATTCCCATTATGTATGCATCATTATGTACTTGTATTAACATGTGATCACCAGCAATGGAAACACTGCCAGGACCTTCTGGGATACATTGAAAATGTAATTTTGAAGTGGTAATCAATATTATTAGTGAATCCATGACATAGCATGATGATATATTGAGGCAGGTGCATGTCTGAAGTCAACCTCCTGGGATGAAGAATGCAGGTGGCTGCTGTCTATAGAGCATGTCTTGAGATGTTGGAGAATTCTGGTGACCTGAAACTCAGAAGTGTGAGGAATGAGCTTAAACTGCCAGGTAGCAATTCTATGTTTTATTTTTGAACTTTGCCCTCTAGTTTCCACCACCTGGGAAAATAACAAACTGCATATAAATTAGGTGAGATTAGGTAATTACGAGTTATTAGCACATGCAAGTAGGCCTTTCACTACTTACTAACAGGATTTTTGTCTCATCATTGAATCTCTGGGTAGAAAATCAGGCTACTTTTTCCAATGACACCTCATTTTCCATTGGCCATGATGTTTAGGGCTGGGAAGAATCTACACATATTCATATGAGGCTGCAGATATACTTTAACAACATAATATAGGTTTATTACACAAAGGGAGAAATAAGCAAAGTGATATGTATATAGAAGACCATTCAAAAGATTATAACAGAAAGATCAAAACAAAATTTCAATCCTGTTTCCCAACCTGGTCTGTTATGGAGGATCAGTCTCTACTTAACTGACTTTCGGCAATTTGTTTTACTTGAAGTGCAGAGACAATTTTACAATTATTTTCCAAGTTTGCTGCTATGAATCTTTCACAGTTGTCATGGCCTAAATTTTCTCAATTCTAAGGTCTTGAAGATTGCTTATATTTTATTCCTGTAATGGGAATATGAGCATAACTGGCAAGGCCGGTATGTTATCCATCCCTTGTCACCTTTAAACTATTTAAATACTTCTGAGGGCAGTTAAGAGTTAATCAACTTTCTGTGGGTCTGGAGTTGGACCAGGTAAGGACTTCAGACTTCTTTTCTTAAAGGGCATTAATGCACCAGATAAGACCATTAAATGTAAGAGCAGACATAGGCCATTCAGCGCGTTGAGTCTACTCCATTTTCAAAGAGATCATGACTGATCTTATATTGGTCAACTCTGCTTTTCTGCCTTTTCCCCATCACCCTTGATTCCCCCTACTGATTAAACATCTGTCTATCTCAGCACTGAAAATACATTAGTCTGGATCTCTGTATTGGTGGTTGAGTGATAAACCAACACATCATGATAATTTACATCCACACTCTTCTGCCTTGGAAGCTCCTCATATGAAAAGGAGAATGCTTACTCTGAACTACTTCATACTCCTACTTGGAGAAATGGTTTAAAATTTGAACTGAACTCTGAGTTCTTCTGAATGTCTTAATGCATTGACTCTCCTTTCATAAACCTAACAGTATGAACATTTTATTCATTAATATTTGAGAGGTTCTTCCAAGCACTGGACTGCAACTATATCCTTTCCTGGAACTGATGTAGTTAGGATACTAAGTCCAAATGACTTTCTGACCTGTTTAACTCTAATTTCAAATAATGCTGATCGCGGTAACATTGATCTTGTCTAGCACACGTCCTGTGTGGTGTATTCTGTATGCCTTACTCTGTCAGAGATTTATTTTCAGCCGACTATCTGTATGTCCTTGCCAACAATGATCTGCTTATACTGGTTGAAAATAGAGCTTTTCGCTGTACTTCGGAAAAGAAAGAACGAAAGAAAGAACGAAAGAAAGAAAGAAAGAAAGAAAGAAAGAAAGAAACTTGCCACAGAACCATCTGTCTCTACACTGAAGTACAACTCTCAAAATATAAATATATATTGTACATTACATTCAAATTTTAAATTTAAAGCAGAAGATTGTGTGCACAGCCTAGAGCATCACAGAAACCAACCTTCCATCCATGGGCTTCATTAACACGTCTCATTGCTGCAGAAAGGCAGCCAACATCATCAAAGAACTCTCTCAACCCTGTAATGCTCTCCTACTACCTCTTCCATCAGGCAGAAGATACGGAAGTTTGAACACACGTACCAAAATGTTCAAGAACAGCTTCTTCCCTGCTGTTGTTAGACTGATAAATGGACTCTCTAACTTCAAATAATGTTGATCTTGCTTCATGCGCCTCCTGTGCAGTGTAATCTGTATGCCTTACTCTGTCTAAGCATCCTGTGAATTGTATGTCTTTGCTTGCTATGATCTGCCAGCACTCTTTGCAAAAAAAGCTTTTCACTTGTCTTTGATAAATGTGATACAATAAATCAATGAATAAAGAGATCAACAACTGTACAGTGACCTACTGGATTAACAGAGGAAACAAGGAATATCTTAACCATAGTGATCTTGGTGCCAATTTTTAGACCTTTACACCTCAACCTTTCTAACTCTTTCTAACTTTTCTGCTTTTAAAAATACATGCTGATGTGTGTTCTGTATTGTTTGAACCATCACATTTCAAATTTGGAGAAATGAGAACTCTATCTTCTTTAGTTCTCTGAGGCTGCTAACACGTAAGAGATCCTGACTCAGACTATTCCAGACTGCTTCCTACTGGTTCTGTTACAGATTATACACTTATCTAGTTACAGCTGTAAAATGTTCCTTACTGAAACACACACAATGCTTTAATTCCTCTTTATAATGTATATTGGAAGTGGAGGGAAGTTGAAGAAATAGAAAGATTTTTGTAAGGATAGTGTTCATGCTTCCCCACATGCTTCCCCACAGCATGCATTTCCTACCAATGAACAGATTGCCTCGCCTGAGGGTCAGAAGAAGCTATTTTGCAGTCAAATGGTAGATCTCCAGAGCAGGAAGTTGCAGTCAACAACCCAGCTGGCAGGAGCAGGGAGGAGTCAATCTCGAGAAATCCTGAGGATCCAATCCTAACGGAGGAGGAGGGAATCTGATCCATATAATTTGATGGTTGCATTATTGTGCACCCTCACATTATAGATAAATTGCACTTTAGAAACAGTGCTTAAAGTGTTGGGGATGTAATTGTTTTACAGCCAACAAACATTTTAAATGTTCACGCTTGAGAAACAGTGTCCCTAATTCGTCAATCGCATTACAGTAAATTCACATTATTAAAACACGCATTATAGCAGGACAGCCTGTATCTCTGTGATAGTGGAAGACAGTGGTGAGGAAAGTAATTTCCTTTGTGTTAATCCAATCCATTGGAGGAAGTGTGGTTGATCTCCAACCCCAGAAGGAGTTCTGAATCTAAGAGCCTTTTTACGAGGGGAATGGAAGTGGCATGTAAATTTGAAGGTTGTGAGGAATTATGCTTTTCTCAGACCACAAGAACTGCTTTAATTGCACTTATACTTCCCTCATCTGTGTCCTCATTTCTCTTTAACTGCTGCATTTTCAAGAGGTGGTGAACCCATTCCCACTTCTGCCCTGTTTCCTACCTTTGAAGGAGTTTAAATTAGAGTCGGCACAGCCTGTATCCAGCCTCTATTAAACCTAGAAGTAGCTGATTTGGAGATGAATTGGTGTCAAGGTTCAAGTTTTAAAATTTGTAACATTTGTCCTAACCCACCTGCTAGTGTCTCTAAAATTCAGTCCATTAGTTTAATCCCACAACCAGGCCTATTCATTTCTGCATAAGGAATAATCAGCATTGCTCTGAAGAAAAGAGAAAATCCAAAAATCTGAAAAAAATTTTGTTGCAAACAATCCCTGTGTCCAGATTACAATCAACTGGAATTTGAGAAGAAAGATTGTCAAATCAGTGTCATAACTTCTGTAAAGGTAATAACTAATATTAGTACATGTGACATTATAAATGGACAACTATCACAAATAAAAAGAGAAAAAAATTAATATAGCTTACATAAGTAATCACATAACATTGAAATAAATTAAGATTAAATCAAAAGAGAAGTAGAGTTTCATTAGATTGCACATTCCACATGCCCTAAGGTTGCAGAGTAACAATTACAGTGCTACAAGATTTGCCAAATCAGTAGACTATGAACTAAACGAGGTCAATTGCAAGCTGCAAATTGATTTTGTCAGATCATGACCTTAAATTTCGATCACTATGAAATGAGGAGAATCCTGATCCTCAGCAGCAGGGGGTTCAAATTATAATGGGAGACTAAAGTGTGCTGCAACCTAGAAAATAGGCAAATAAGCAAGATCTTATGTTAGATAATAAATAAAGAAGGCAACTCTGGAACATTTCCATAAACTAAATCTAGACAAGAAAATCCAGTTAAAATTAATGAAAGGAAAATTGAAGGTTATTCTTATTTAAACAGTAATCAACTCACACAAAAACACTTTCATGTGGAGTCTTGTGGCTGTAAACCTTGAAATTTTTATTAAAATCAATTAATGCACCCATCGGGAGCATTACCTATTCTTTCTGGATGTATGAGTCAAATTGGGCCAATGACTTTCCTCATCTTGTGATTTTATTTGGGGCCACTACTTGTGCATAAGAGTAGCATCAAATGTTCATATATTGAAGAGAGAAGGCCATGTCCTCCAATCTCATCAGACACAGGTTTCTTCCCACCAATGAGAAACAATTTAAATGCTTTGACGGTGAGCACATATGATGTTACTATAGGCGAGAATTTTAGAAGAATGATTTAGGAGCAGCAATGATTTGATGAAATACCAGCAAACATATTCTGAGGAGAGGCCATTCACCTGCACCATGTGTAGCAAGGGATTCACTGACCCATCTACACATCTGAGACACCATGAGCTCACTTGATTGTATTCTGCTGCTATTGCATCCAGAACTGAACTGTGTTCATTCTGACAGCTGGGGTTTACTTCATTGGATGTGAATAATCTCTTTAACTGAACTGGTGTTTAATTGTTCAGGTATCAATCACATCAAATACACAGTTTGTTTCCCTGATTTCGCTCAGATCTTTAAATAAATAGGTTGAATCATTGGTAAGGAGAAAGTTAATTAACAACTATTGTTAAATTTTTGATAAAGGACATAAATGAAGAAATGAGTACCATAGATAACATTGTGTAACCAAATGTATCATTTTGACAGCAGAAGGGTTAACTCTTAGATATCAAGAGTATGTACAATATCATAACATTATCAAAATGATAGCTTGATAGAAGGACATTGGGAAATGTTTGAAACATTCTTCTAAATTACTCACCTATGGTAACATCATATGTTTTGGGACACCTTTGACATATGTCCATTGAACTGCAATTCAAAATCGGCACAATTTCTTTTGCATGATGTAGAGGCAAAAGGTGATTTTACATTTTAATATATACTCTGAAAGGTGATTTTACATTTTAATATATACTCTAAAAGAAGTTCATGCTGACAAAGGCAACTATTCACAAAAAAAAATGATGTTTTTGGATCAAGTCCGAACAGATGTTTGCTGACAGCTTCCAAGGTACAAACTAAGTGCAAAGAATGTTATGACAGGAATGCTTTTCTACTGAAATATAGAAATAGAGACCATGCTTGGCTGTACATTCTGCTCATTAAGCCAAAAAAGAACCAAGAGTGAACCAAGCTATGGAAAGGAGAGAACTGAGATATTTAGCACGTACCGGGCCTAACTGCAAATTGAATTAGATCATGCATATATTGACATTTAATATGAATGAGAATGGTGACTGAAATGGTAAACAAGTTATACAAAGTTTAATCTGGGCTAAAATAGACAACCTCAGCTTGGCTGCTATTTTGTAGCACCATATTTGCCTCAATGTTGTTTTGCCAAAGGAGGAAGTGGATTAACTGAAATTCCCGCTCCCGATGGCCATCCAACCAATGATCAATAGAAAGTGCACAATGAATGTCAGAATAGTGAATGACCAGGTTGGATCACATTGCCATCTTTAATGAATGAGACACTTGCTATTCAGGTTTCCACAATCGCAATGTCAATTCTATGAAGTGTTATTGAGGGCTGTCTATGAAACAGTACTTCAGCAAAATTCAGTGACAATTAGAGGGAAGCTACCGGAATAGAAGTGAACATGGAACTAGAGATTTTTTAACAACATTTATGGGAGTGGGGAAGGAGGATTCTGGACATGATCTGCCAGCTGTGTTGAATGTGGGACAGATTTGCTGGATCAGCTTGTCAGCAGGTCAGCTTGAACTCCATGTAGTACACGTACAAACGTCACACTTCCTGCTCATCTCCATGGTTACAGTATTCATCCCAGTGCTAAATGCATTGTTGCATGGCTGCATGTTCAGCAAACAGCATCAATTAAGGTTAACCAACCACTTTGGTAATTTCAGTGAAGCATACAAAACTCTTGCAGGGATTAGCAGAGAATATGCAGGAAGGATGTTTCCCCTGCCTGGTGAAGTGTGGAGGGAATGGGGGTAGTAATTCTAGAATTGGGCACAGTCTCACTGTAAGGTATACGCCACTTAGAACTGAGGTGAGGAAATGTATCTTCACTCAGAGTTGGTACATCTTGAAGACTCCCTACTCAGATGGCTGTGGAGCATAGATATAAGCATATTCGTGACAGAGATGGATAGATTTTACACCCATTGTTAAGGATAGTTGGGAAAATGGTTTTGAGGGAAAAGTTCAGTTTAGTTGAGTGGTGGAGCAGGCTCAATGAACTGAACACCCATTCCCTTCCCTATTTTCCATGTTCCTGTGTTCTTAAAGCCAGCCTACACTTTTAAATGTGTTGGCTGCATCTGGTGGTAGAAATGATTAGGGAAGACTTTCTAAGCTGGAAGAAGTTAGAGCACTGGAGCAGCATGCTAGTTGGAGGCCTCCCATGTACCCAAAACAGCACTGCAAACCTTGGCTAATTCACATTGCGAAAAAAGAGAAAGCTCAGCTTTCCACAGGTGCTCTGGCCTTGAGAACCTAAAATATAGTATCGGAAAATGCTGAATGTCCTCACAGGAGTGGTCAAAGAAGGTGAATGCAGCTTGAAATGCCATTTCTGACCAAGTGCACAACCAACCTCCTACATTGCTCAATGCAATGTTTGCACATCACACACGCATCAGCACTTTCTACCATGCAGAACTAATGTTTAACATTCATATGCTCCATCTCAACCTCGCAGATTTACTACTGCTCCAAGTTTCATACCCAACTCTCACCACCTCCACATAGTGCCAAATATTTCATGATGACATAGTCACGTTACCCAAACACATTGCAATACACTGCCTGACACATTTCCCTCCCTGTTGTTGGACAAGCTAACAGGTAACAAGAGGCAGGTCTGCAGAGCCAAAATTTTTAACCTTCAACTTAATATGTCTTGAGGCCAACATAATAGCATGTTATTTCATTTCAGTTTATCAAAAATATGAATCTGCCAATCAATACAGTGGGTGGGAAATCATACTGTGAAAGTGCTTACAAATACTCCCAGCACCACCCATGGGATAACTTTTACAGATGAGTGGAGAACTTCGTTGCAATGTAACAAATTCATTCATTTAATTTTAATAAGTCGATGCATATTTTTGTGACATCCTTGAAAATTCAGACCACGTCAAAACACATTCCAGCAACAACAATGAATGGACTTAGAACAAGCTAATTAAAATCAGTCCTCAGATAACCTGGTTGTTACACCACGCTTTTGGAATTCCAGTAAAGTTTTGAAATTATTTGCCAGAAGGTCAACAGAATATTTTATGAACAGAATGCTACAAAAATATTGCACTCAATTGTGATCATATTTCATAATTGCTACTGTTAACTAATTTATTTATTTCTGTACAAGTCTTTGCTACCGAGCCATACACTTATACTCATTACGGGAGATTCTCACTCTAACCCATTAAACAATATCTGATAAAATCAAGAACATTGTGTTTATTATGGCAACTGTTTGGATTCCAGGTTTTTCAACAATTCGGGCCTGGTTTTGCAGTGAACCCTGCTGTTTCTTCAGCATCCAAAAGAATGCATGAATTTTAACGCCAGCTCCTCATCTGCATCCGTGCCTGAACATAAAAAAAATTGCTGTTGTCTCTCATCTTCCAGACTTGATTTCCTAAATCTCCCCCACTACCACCTAGTTCTTGTTTCACTTTTCCTGCAATATCATATTACCATAAGATCTGTGAATGAATATTTATGAGGGTCAACGTGACTATTTAAGTATTCCAGGGATAATACAAAATTCTTAAATGAAAGCCATAGATGTTGGAAATCTAAAATAAAAACAAAAAAAATTGTTAGAAATGTATTGCAGATCCATCAGCATTTATGAGAGAAAGAAAACTGAGCATTGCTAAACTGCTGTAAACTCCTACATTTCTGTTTGCGTTTCATATTTTAATTCACAGCAAATTAGCAGAATCAAAGCATCAAGTGTGAACTTTCCAACAAAAATGAATGTAAATTTCCCAAAAATATTTTATTTCCAAGAACGTGCTGGTATGGTAAATGTTCCATTGTTTTTCAAACTATCACTCTTTGAAGTTATGCAATAAAAGTGTGTTCCACAATATAAAATATTTTCACTGATCAGCTCATGCAACTCTTGTTATTCAATTCTACTTGACGAAGGAGCACATTAAAAAGAAAACTACGTATTACTGAAAACTCATTCTGTTCCACCAAACCATAGTCAGACACTTCAAACACAGAAAGTACTGTCTGTTTTAATTGGGACCAATTCCTAATGCTTGCAAAATAAGATTAGTATTACAATGTGTCTTCTTGCGGATTTTCATGCATGATCCCTATAGCTTGTGCAGTGGGTGGAACATGTGGGATTACTGCCTAATACTCCAACACTTTTCAACATGGGGTATCAATTTAATATTCATGATGAATTTCCCATGATCATTGAAATTTCTGATTGAATGGAGGAAATTTCAGATGCACCTCGTGAAGTCAACTGAGAAATTTCAATTGTTTCTTCAGCACTTCCTGGTTTTATCACAGATTTTTCTTGTTCAGTTTCAGGTTCATCTGGAAAACTTCCTTTAATAGTCTTACAGGACTCTGAGAGTGGTCTTCAATAGCTTCCTATATTATATCACCACATCCACATTTCATGGTTATCCTCAATTGCTTTCAGTCCCAGAAGATCATTGACTATTTCACATTGCCTGCTTTGATATTCTTCTGGTGCAGTAGAAAGGCCAAATAATTTGTTCTATATCCTTTCATTGGATGGAGCTATCTCTTACAGGGTCAATATTTGATGCTCATCCCTAATTGCAGGAAAGTAAAGCTGATTTTCTTACCTCTCGGACACAGAGAAACTGAAGGGTCTTTATGACAAATGAGAATAGTTTCATAGTCATCATTACGCAGACTAGCTTTCAATTCCAGATTCACTAATTGTCCATCACCTGTCATAGTGAAATCTGAATCCAATGTCCTCAGAGTATTTCCTTGGATCTTTGGATTACTAGTTCAGTAAAACTACACCTTACCAAACAACTCCATCTCCCAAATGGTGCCCAGAATTTAATCAGAAAACTGCTGCTTATATCCAACTTCACTTGGTGTTTCCATCATTTGTACCCAGATGGTAAAGAGCTTGGCAAGCAGCAGCAAAATTTCTTCAATGGTTGGCAATGGGCTAGTGATATCTTTTCAAACCTTCATGGAGGTCTTTTAGATCATCGCTCATTCTCAGCTTTCCAGGTCTTTTCACTGCTACCAATCTGCTAAGCCAGTCTGGAGAAGGTGTCACTTCCTTAATTACTACCAGCTTTTCAAACTCCTCTATCTTGTCTTTTAGGCTGAACTCAAGGGGCAGTTAGATCATTCCTTGCCAAATGCTGAGTTAGTCTCACACTCTGTACTCTGCTGATAATCACCAGGAAGACATTCAGGACTGAGGAAAAGCATTTTGTAATTTGTTAGAATCTGATCAGCAGTTAATGGTTTGATACCATGCAAAATCTCTTCTTGCACAGCTTTCGACTTATCTCTTTGAGATTAGGGCATTTTGCTCGGTGTTTACCTTCTAGAACTGTAGATGTTTACAGTTCCCATTGCATTGGTCTCTGATCTTAGATTTTTTTTGGGGATGAGCATTTTCCATCATTTAACCTTACAATGACCTTCAATAAATTCATTTGTGGGTCACCACTTTAAACAAATTGACACAGGTCTGTGGAATCCATGATGTTGCACATAGCACCAGTGTCTTTTGTGTACTGTGACTTGCCAAAGTCATGTGACTTCTGAGGTCACCTTAGGTAAAACAAATTATTGAGGCAGAATCTATTTTACCCACAACCTGGTCACAGTGGAAGGAATATACATCTGAAATTGAGTTGGGTGTTCTGTGGCTTTTATACTACCAGCCATTTTAAGACATAGCAAAGAAGAATTGAAACGTGTCTGCAAATTTGTACAGAATATTGACTGCAGGATGAATCAATACAGCTGTGAAAAATTCTATACCTGCTTCCTATAAAGGCAAATTTGAGATTTGAGAATGAAATGGAAACAAGTTCAGCAGGGAAGTGGAAATCAAAAGAACTTATCAGAGAGAAATATCAAGGTGCACAGCAATAGACAGCATAATGGAAAGACTAGGTGGTGGCAGAGTACAGTAGAAAGTAAAACCATTTAAATCAGTGTCCTATGTACATATGTGAATGCAAGGACTGTGATAAATATAACTGGTCAGTTATAAGCACAGATTGCCAAGTGTTGTGACTGCAAAAGACCTGGCTCAAAGAAGGGCTGTTAAATATTCCTGGATACAAGGTGATCAAGAAAGCTAGGAAGGGATCAAAAAGTGGGATGGTGGTATTGATTCAGGAGACCCCTGCAGTCCTGGAAAAATGTATACCCTGGGGGGAATCTATTTGGCTACAGTTATGAAGCAGTAAAGATGCAATGACATTACATTGATTTAATCCATAGGTCACCAGAAGTGGGAAAATAAGAAATGCAAGAAAATGCAAAAATCATTGAATAGATATAATCAGGGAATGTAACTGTACAAATATATTCTGTGATAATATTCGTGCAAAAGACAGAGAGGGACAAGGAGTGTGTGCACACTGTAGGGAAGGATTATGTAGTATAGACAGGAAGGAAGGAAGGGGAACTGTCTCCTTGGGAGGTGCCGCTGATGAGCAAAGATGACCTTCCAAAGATAGCAAATAGCATCATTACCATTGTTTTAAAAACTATTTTTTTATAAAAAGCCTGCAGACCTTCAGGCATAGCAAGGTAATGTTGGCATTACTTGAGCTTTTGACATACGTGGGCTGGTGACTTTGGCACCTTACCACCCTCCATACCACCTGCTTGGGGATGGTTATGAAGATGGTGACTCCCCCATCTTGCATGCAGCCCTGACAAAAACACATCTGACAGAGGCATATAATATCCAGCACAAAGCAGAAGTGTGCAGATGATGGGTATCAAGTAGAAAATACAGCGAAATATAGAATGATGAGAGGGAAGGTGAGAGAATAAATAAGAAAAGCAAGGACAGAGAATAAAAAGTTGAAAGGCAGCTAACATAAAGGGTCAAACCGTATGGCGCTGGAAAAGCATAGAAGGTCAGGCAGCATCCAAGGAGCAGGAGTGTCGACATTTCGGGCATAAGCCCTTCATCAGGAAAGTTGTTGTAGGGGTGGGGGGGGAAACGGGGAAGGGGACTGAGAGATATATAGGATGGTAGTGCTGGGCTGGGGGAGGGGATAGTAGCTGGGGAGGCAATAGGTGATTGCAGATGGAGGGGATGATTGTGATAGTTCAGTGAGAAGGGTGGAGCAGACAGGTGGGAAGGAAGATGGCAGGTGGGACAGTTCAAAAGGGCAGTGTCGAGTTGGAGAGTTCGATCTGCCGATCATATCTGCAGAAAATGCACCCAACTCCAACTCCTCGAAAACCAAGTTAAGGAACTGGAGCTGGAGCTGGATGAACTACGGATCGTCTGGGAGGCTGAGGGAGATATTGAGAGGATGTACAGGGAGGTGGTCACTCCTCAGACACAGGATAAGGACAGCTGGGTTACAGTCAGGGGGAGGAAAGGGAATCAACAGATAGGGCAGGGATCCCCTGTGGCCATTCCCTTCAGCAATATGTATACAGTTTTGGACACTGCTGGTGGGGACGGCCTACCAGAGGAAGCCATAGATGTCAGGTCTCTGGCACTGAACCTGGCACTGTGGCTCAGAAGGGAAGGGGGGAGAATAGAAAAGCGCTAGTGATAGGGGACTCATAAATTAGACAGATTGACAGCAGATTTTGCGGTCAGGATCGGGACTCCCGGAAGGTATGTTGCCTCCCTAGTGCCAGGATCTGGGATGTTGCTGATCGGGTTTACAGGATTCTGGAGGGGAAGGGTGAGCAGCCAGGAATCGTGGAACATATTGGCACCAATGATATAGCCAGGTAAGGGACTGAGGATTTGAAAAGTGACTGCAGAGAGCTAGGTCAGAAGCTGAAGAGCAGGACAATTTGAGTAGTGATCTTGCCTTTGCTACTGGTGCCACGAGACAGTGAGATGAGGAACAGGCAATGGGTGCAGCTTAATATGTGGCTGAGAGGCTAGTGAAGGATGGAGGGCTTTGATATCTTGACCATTGGGATGCCCTCTGGGGAAGGTGGGACCTGTACATGAAGGACGGGTTGCACCTGAACTGGAGGGGCACTAATGTCCTGAGTGGGAGGTGTGGTTCGGGAGGGCGTAAAATAGTTTGACAGGGGAGTGGGAATCAGAGTAACATATTTGAGAGGGGACAGTTGTAGATGGGGCAGTGACAGGATATAGTGAATCTATCAGAAAGGTTTTTCACATGATGAAACAAAGGGATCAGTTAAAGTGAGTCTGCTTTAATGCAAGGAGTGTCTGAAATAAGAGTGATGAAGTTAGAGCATGGATCAGTACTTGGGACAACGATGTTGTGCTGAAAATGTGTTGCTGGAAAAGCGCAGCAGGTCAGGCAGCATCCAAGGAACAGGAAATTCAATGTTTCAGGCATAAGCCCTTCCTGATGAAGGGCTTTTACCTGAAACGTCGATTCTCCTGCTCCTTGGATGCTGCCTGACCTGCTGCACTTTTCCAGCAACACATTTTCAGCTCTGATACTCCAGCATCTGCAGACCTCACTTTCTCCACAATAATGTTGTGGCCATAACAGAGACGAGGGTTTCACAGGGGCAGGAACGGTTCCTAGATGTTCCAGGGTTTAGAACATTTAAAAAGAACAGGGAGGGTGGAAAAAGAGGAGGGGGTGTAGCATTGCTAATCAGAGAGTGCATCATAACTACAGAAACGAAGGTTGTTGAGGAAGGTTTGTCTACTGAGTCAGTATGGCAGGAAGTTAGAAACAGCAAGGGAGCAGCCACCGCATTGGGGGTTGTCTACAAACCCTGTAATAGCCGTACAGAGATCAAAAAACCCATAGGCCAGCAGATTTTGTAAAAATGCAGATGTAGCAGGGTTGTTGTTATGGGTGATTTCAACTTTCCTAATATCAACTGGAACCTTCTCAGTGCAGATGGTTTGGATGAAGCTGTTTTTGTCAGGTGTGTTCAGGAGGGTTTCCTTACTCAGTATGTAGACAGGCCAATTAGAGGAGTGGCCATTTTGGATTTGGTTCTCGGCAATGAGCCAAGACAGATGTCAGATCTCGCGGTGGGAGAACACTTTGATGACAGTGACCACAATTGCCTCACATTTACCATAACCTTGGAGAGGGAAAGGAGCAATCACTAAGTGAAGATATTTAATTGAGGAAAAGGAAAGTATGACACTATCAGACAGGAGTTGGGAAGTACAGACTGGGAGCAATTGTTCCACAGAAAGGGCACAGCAGACATGTGGAGACTGTTTAAGGAGCAGTTGTTGCGAGTGATGCACAAATTTGTTCCTGTGAGACAGGTAAAAAGGGGTAAGATTAAGGAGTTTTAGATGTTGAGAACAGAGGAGCTTCTCGTCAAAAGGAAGAAGGCAGCTCATGTAAGGTGGAGGAAGCAAGGATCCAGCACAGCTTCAGAGGATTACAGGCTTACTAGAAAGGAGCTCAGAAATGGACTGCGGAGAGCAAGGAGGGAGCACAAAAAAGGCTTGGCAGGGAGGATTAGGGAGAACCTAAAGTTATTTTACTCATATGTGAGGAATAAGAGAATGATCAGGGAAAGCGTAGGGAAGTCTGAGCAGATAGGGGAAGCCCTAAATGAGTTTTTTGCTTTGGCTTTCACTAAGGAAAGGGACCTTGTTGTGAATGAGAACTTTGAGGTGCTGGGATACAGGCTTGACCAGATTAAGATTGATGAAGTTGATGTGCTGGAAATTTTGGCAAACATTAAGATTGATAAGTCCCCAGGGCCCGACCAGATTTATCCTAGGCTACTCCGGGAAGCAAGAAAGGAGGTTGTTAAGCTGCTGGTAAAAATCTTTGCTTCCTCACTCTCCACGGGAATCGTACCAGAGGTTTGGAAAGAGGTGAATGTTGTTCCTCTTTTCAAGAAGGGTAATAGGGAAATCTCTGGTAATTACAGACCAGTCAGTCTTACGTCTGTGGTCAGCGAGGTTTTGCAAAGGATTCTGAGGGTTAGGATTTATGACTATTTGGAAAAGCGTAGCGTGATGAAAGGCAGTCAGCGTGGCTTTGTGAGGGGCAGGTCATGCCTCACAAATCTTATTGAGTTCTTTGAGGAGGTGACAAGACAGGTTGACGAAGGTCGACCAGTGGATGCGGTGTATATGGACTTCAGCAAGGCATTTGATAAGGTTCCCCATGGTAGGCTCATTCATAAAGTCAGGAGGTATGGGATACCGGGAGATTTGGCTATCTAGATTCAGAATTGGTTGGCTGATAGAAGGCAAAGAGTGGTTGTAGATGGAAAGTATTCTGCATGGAGGTCAGTGGTGTGTGGTGTCCCGCAGGGCTCTGTTCTTGGGCCTCTACTCTTCGTCGTTTTTATAACTGACTTGGATCAGGAGGTTATGGAATGGGTTTGTAAATTTATAGATGACACAAAGGTTGGAGGTGTCGTCAATAGTATTGAGGGCTATTGTAGGCTGCAGCGCGACATAGACAGGATGCAGAGCTGGACTGAGAAATGGCAAATGGAGTTCAACCTTGATAAATGTGAAGTGATGCATTTTGGAAGGTTGAACTCAAATGCTGAATATAGGATTAAAGACAGGATTCTTGGCAGTGTGGAGGAACTGAGGGATCTTGATGTTCAAGTACATAGATTTCTCAAAGTTGCCACCCAAGTGGATAGCATTGTTAAGAAAGCATATGGTGTTTTTGCTTTCATCAAAGGGGGATTGAGTTTAAGAGCTGCAAGGTTTTGCTACAGCTCTACAAGTCCCTGGTGAGACCACACTTGGAATATTGTGTCCAGTTCTGGTCGCCTGACTATAGGAGAGATACAGAGACTTGGAGAGGGTGAGAAGAAGGTTTACCAGGATGCTGCCTGGACTGGAGGGCTTGCCTTATGAAGAGAGGTTGACTAAGCTCAGATCTTTCTATCTGGAGAGAAGGAGGAAGGGAGGTGATCTGATCAAGGTATACAAGGTAATGAGAGGCATGGATAGAATCAATACTGAGACACTTTTCCCCAGGGCAGGATTGACTGGCACAAGGGGTCATGGTTTTAAGATATTAGGAGAAAGGTAGAGAAGAGATATCAGAGGTAGGTTCTTTACGCAGAGAGTTGTGAATGCATGGAATGCATTGCCAGCAGTGGTTGTGGAAGCAGAGTCATTAGGGACATTTGCATGCACATGGACAGCAGTGAATTGAGGGTGTGTAGGTTAAGTTATTTTATTTTACATTAGGATTAATTCTCAGCATAACATTGTAGGCCAAAGGGCCTGTTCTGTGCTGTACTTTTCTATGTTCTATGTTCTGTTTGGGATGGGGTAGGGGGAGGGGAAATTTGGAAACTAGTGAAGTCTACATTGGTGCTGTGTGGTTGGAGTCCCAAGGTGGGAGATAACATATTCTTCCTCCAGTCATCGAGTGGCTTGGATTTAGTGGTGGAGGAGGCCCAGAACTTGCATGTCCTTGGCGGAGTGGGAGGTGGTGTTGAAGTGTTCGACCACAGGGCAGTGAGGTTGTTGGGTGCATGTGTCCCTGAGATGTTCCCTGAAACGTTCTGTGACTTGGCATTCTGTCTCCCCAATGTAGAAGAGACCACATTGAGAGCAAAGGACACAATAGATGAGGTGGGTGGATGTGCAGGAAAATCTCTGCTGGATGTGGAAGGATCCTTTGGGGCCTTGGATAGAAGTGAGGGGGGAGGTGTGGGTGCAAGTTTTACACCTGTTGTGGTGGCAAGGGAAGATGTTTGGAGTGAAGGGTGGGTTGGTGAGGGACATGGACCTATCGAGGGAGTCGCTGATGGAATGGTCTCTGCTGAATGCAGATGGGGTGAGAAGCGAAATATATTTCTGGTGGTGGGGTCTGATTGTAAGTGGCAAAAATAACAGAGGATAATGCGCTGTGTCCAGATATTAGTGGGCTGGAAGGTGAGGACCATGGTGTGGGGTTGGGTGGAGGGGTTCTATCCTTAGTGAGGTTGGAGGGGTAGGGTTCAAGAGCGGAGGATCAGTAAGCAGAAGAGATGCACTAGAGGGCATTGTTGACCACGTGGAGGGGAAGTTGACGTCCTGCCCGAAACATTAACTCTCCTGCCAACCTCGAATGCTGCCTGACCTGCTGCGCTTTTCCAGCACCACACTTTTCAACTTGACTCTCCAGCATGTGCTGTCCTCACTTTCTCTCAGCTAACATAAAGGGGTATGCCTAAGTCATCCACAGGCATATTCATGTTGAAGGAAGCAATAGGATAAATTAAGGAATAAAATGTGTAGTCACAGATGAGGTGTCGCAAGACTGGAAGTTGGCTAAGGTGGTGCCACTATTTAAGAAAGGTGGTAAGGACAAACCAGGGAACTTGACGTTGGTGGTGGGCAAGTTATTGGGGGGAATCCTGAGGGACAGGATGTACATGTATTTGGAAAGGCAAGGACTGATTAGGTATAATCAACATGGCTTTGTGTGTGGGAAATCATTCTCACAAATTCCCGACTCGGGCGACTGACTGTGTGGAGTTTGCACGTTCTCCCCGTGACTGCGTGGGTTTCCTCCGGGTGCTCCGGTTTCCTCCCACAGTCCAAAGATGTGTGGGTCAGGTGAATTGGCCATGCTAAATTGCCCGTAGTGTTAGGTAAGGGGTAAATGTAGGGGTATGGGTGGGTTGCGCTTCGGCGGGTCGGTGTGGACTTGTTGGGCCGAAGGGCCTGTTTCCACACTGTAAGTCTAATCTAATCTAATCAAATTTGATTTAGTATTTTGAAGAAGTGGCAAAGAGGATTGATGAGGGAAAAGCAGTAGATGTGGTCTATACGGACTTCCGTAAGGCGTTCGACAAGATTCCCCATGGGAGACTGGTTAGCAAGGTTAGATTTCATGGAATGCATGGAGAACTAGCCATTTGGATACAGAACTGGCTCAAAGGTAGAAGACAGAGTGTGGTGGTGGAGGGTTGATTTTCAGACTGGAGGCCTGTGACCAGTGGATCAAGCATTGCTGCAGGGTCCACTACTTTTTGTCATTTATATAAATGATTTGGATGCGAGCGTAAGAGGTATAGTTAGTAAGTTTGCAGATGACACCAAAATTGGAAGTGCAGTGGACAGCAAAGAAGGTTAGCTCAGGATCTTGATCAGATGGGGCAATGGGCTGAGGACTGGCAGATGGAGTTTAATTTAGATAAATGCGAGGTTTTGCATTTTGGGAAAGCAAAACTTAGTAGGACGTATACACTGAATGGTAAGGTCCTAAGGAGTGTTGCTGAACAAAAAGACCTTGGAGTGCAGGTTCATAGCTCCTTGAAAGTAGAACTGCAGTAGGATAAGATTGTGAAGAAGGTGTTTGGTATGGTTTCCTTTACTGGTCAGAGCATTGAGTACAGGAGCTGGGAGGCCATGTTGCAGCTGTACAAGAATTGGTTAGGCCACTGTTGGAATATTGTGTGCAGTTCTGGTCTCCTTCCTATTGGAAAGATGTTGTGAAACTTGAAAGGGTTCAGAAAAGATTTACAAGGATGTTGCCAGGGTTGGAGGATCTGAGCTACAGAGAGAAGTTGAATAGGGTGGTGTGTTTTCCCTGGAGCATTGGTGGCTGAGGGGTGACTTTATAGAGGCTTATAAAATCATGAGAGGCATGGATAGGATAAACAGACAGGGTATTTTCCCTGGAGTGGGGGAGTCCAGAACTACAGGGCATAGGTTTAGGGTGAAAGGGGAAAAATATAAAAGAGACCTAAGGGACAACTTTTTCACACAGAGGGTGGCATGTGTATGGAATGAGCTGCCAGAGAAAGTGATGGAGGCTGATACAACTGCAACATTTAAAAGGCATCTGAATGAATAGGAAGGGTTTGGAGGGATATGGGCTGGGTGCTGGCAGGTGGGACTAGATTGGGTTGGGATGTCTGGACAGCATGGACAGGTTGGACCGAAGGGTCTGTTTCCATGCTGTACATCTCTATGACTCTATGACTCTAAATGCAAACAAGCAAACTGAGGGAAATGACAATGTAAATCATTGGAAACACTAATTATCCAATTATCAAGACTTCCTTCGACTCAGGTGAAATGTCAGAGGACTGGAGAACTACTACAAATCAATTATTTTAACCTTTGTAGTGGAGGGTGCTGGCAGGCGGGACTAGATTGGGTTGGGATATCTGGTCGGCATGGACAGGTTGGACCGAAGGGTCTGTTTCCAGCTGTGCATCTCTATGACTCTATGACTCTAAATAATAATTTGCAACAAAATTAATAGTTGTATGGACAAAACCAGGTTAAGTAAGGGAAACCAACAGTGATTTCTGAAGAGAAATTCACTTTTAATTGATGTGGATGTTGTTTGAGGAGGTTGCAACACAGAAAGGCAGATTATTAATGGCGGCAGTTTAGGAAAAGTTGAGGTGTAATGACACCTGGGTGTCATGGTGGAACAGTTGCTGAAGGTTGGCATGCAGTTACAGCAGGAGGTGAGGAAGGTTAATGGCATTTCAGCCTTCAAAGTGAGAGGATTTGAATATTGGGTTAGAGATGTCTTGCTCCAATTATACAGGACCTTGGTGAGACCACACCTTGAGAATTGTGTGCAATTTTGGTCTGCTAATCTGAGGAAGGACATTCTTGCTGTTGAGGGAGTCCAGTAACTGTTTACCAGACTGATTCCCGGGATGGCAGGACTGACATATAAGGAAAGACTGGATCAACAGGACTTGTACTCTCTGGAAATTAGAATTAGAAGAGGGGATCTCATATAAGCATATAAAATCCTGATAGCATGGGACAGGCTAGATGCGGGATGAATGTTCGCAGTGTTGGAGAAGTCAAGAAGTAGGGGTTACAGTCTAAGAATAAGGGATAAGCCGTTCAGTACTGAGATAGCTGTGAACCTGTTGAATTCTCTCCCAAGGAACGCTGTTGGGCCAGTTGATATGTATATTCAAGAGGGAGTTGGACGTGGGACTCCTGGCTAAAGGGCTCAAGGTGTTTGGAGAGAAAGTGAGAGTGGGATTCTGAAATTGCATGATCATATTGAATGGTGGTGCAGGATGGAAGGGCCGAATGGCCTACTCCTGATCCTATTTTCTATATTTCTGTGTAACAGAGAAGTTTGATGAGGACAATACTTTTGAGGTAGTGTACGTGGATTTCAAAAGGCTTTTGATATGGTGCCTCACAACAGATCTGTGAGCAAAGTTATAGCTCTTGGAATAAAAGAGACCCAGTAGCATCACGGTTACAAAATTATTTGAGCTACAGGAAGCAAAGAGTAATGATTAGTGGATATTTTCATGCCGGAGGAAGGTTTTTGTCAGAGTTTCCAGTTGTTGGGATGTGTGTGTGCGTGTGTGCGTGTGTGCGTGCGTGTGCGTGTGCGTGTGCTTGTGTGTGTGTGTGCGCGCACGCGCGCATGCGTGTGTGTGTGTATATGTATAGTATACTGTAGAACTTCAAAAGAACATTTTCAAGTTGGTGGAATGGAAGGATGAACAGCAGATGAATTTTAATAAGCGAAAGTGAGGACTGCAGATGCTGGAGATTAGAGTCAAGAGTCTGGTGCTTGAAAAACACAGCAGTTCAGGCAGCATCTGGGGAGCAGGAGAATCAATGTTTCATCAGGAATGAGGCTTGTGAGCTGAGGGGGTAGAGAGATCAATGGGGGGGTGGGACTGGGGGGAAGTTAGCTGAGAGTGTGATAGTTAGATGGAAGTGGGGTAAAGGTGATAGGTCGGAGGGGAGGGTGGATAGGTGGGAAGGAAGATGAACAGGTAGGACAGGTCATGAGGGTGGTGCCAAGTTAGATGGTTGGAACTGGGAGATGGTGGGTGGGAGGGGAAATGAGGAAACTGGTGAAATCCACATTGATGCCATGGGATTGAAGGGTTCTGAGGCAGAAGATGAGGCGTTCTTCCTCCAGGCATCGGGTGGTTAGGGAGTGACAATGGAGGAGACCCAGGACTTGCATGTTATTGATGGAGTAGGAGGGAGAGTTGAAGTGTTCAGCCACTAGGCAATGGAATCAGTTTTAGATTAGATTAGACTTACAGTGTGGAAACAGGCCCTTCGGCCCAACAAGTCCACACCGACCCGCCGAAGCGCAACCCACCCATACCCCTACATTTACCCCTTACCTAACACTACGGGCAATTTAGCTTGGCCAATTCACCTGACCCGCACATCTTTGTGACTGTGGGAGGAAACCGGAGCACCCGGAGGAAACCCACGCAGACACGGGGAGAACGTGCAAACTCCACACAGTCAGTCGCCTGAGTCGGGAATTGAACCCGGGTCTACAGGCGCTGTGAGGCAGCAGTGCTAACCACTGTGCCACCGTGCCACCCATTTGATACGGGTGTCCTGGTGATGAATTTTAATGCAGAGAAATATGATTTACTTGGTAGGAAGAATATGGAGAGACAATATACATAAAAAATAGTACAACTCTAAAGTTGGTTCAGGGTCAGAGAGATCTGATCTTTTTATGCATATACTGAGGACAACATGACAGCTTGAGAGAAATTAATAAAGTATCCTGGATTTTTAACCTCAGCGAGCATATTCTATCCAGTTCTAGGCACTGCACTAGAGGAATCATGCAAAGACATTAGTGAGGATGCAAGATTCATGACAGTGGTTCTTGAGATGACAGACTTTAGTGATGAAGTTAAATTGTTTCCTTTAGTGAAGAAAAGGTTGAGGGGGTTTGTCTGGGATATTCAAAATCATGGAGGGCCTGGACAGAGTGAATAGGTAAGAACTGTTCCTACTTATGGAAACATCGGGAACATGAGGCACAGATGTAAAGAAATTTGCAAAAGAAAAACAATGTGATATGAGGAAAATCTTTTACAAGTCGTAGTTAGTTATGATCTGGAATGCACTGCCTGAGGCTGTGGTAGCAGCAGTTTCAACTGAGACGTTCAAAAGGGAGTTCGACAGCAATCTGAAAGGGAAAAAATGTCCATGGTTCAGGTGAGGGAGTGGCACGAAGTGCATTGCTCATTGAAGAGGCAGAGCAGACACAATAGGACCAAGTGTTGCTGTCTTGTAAAAATTCAATGGTTTTGATTCCTCCAATCCTTCTGTAGGAAACTTGTAATTCCCACTGATTTAAACAAGAAATCAAAACAAATAAGACTAACAACTCTGTACCACCAAATGATTCATAGCAAATCCATGATTAGCACTGTGGAAAGAGTTCTACAGGCTGTGTTGCACCCTGGATCTCAATTAAGAGGAGAAAAGCCAGTGTCATGAAATTTGGAAGATCCTATTTTCAACCCTTGATGAATGTTGTTATGAATGCTAAGCATTCAGCACTGAAGGTCAGGAAGAGGGGGAATATATTGATTCAGGGACTTCCCTGAATTGCCTAGTCGAATCGTGAGCGGTTATGGAACTGACGGATGATTTAATCAAAGGTATAGGTGTAATGTGGTCGTAATAGTGCTGAATTGAAAAGCGACCAGAAATGTCAGAGGAAAGCTGATCAAAGAACAGGTTGATGGTAGACAAAAGAAGATATTATTTTTCTAGGTTACAGTTCCTGGAGTTCCTTTATCTTATAAGCTGCAGTCGATTCTACCAGATTTAAAGTAAATTGTATATTGTACAGCAGTTTGCATAACTCAAAATATTATTTGAAGTCTTTACTTTAGTTATGAAGCAAACAATAAAAAAGCACTGGAGAATTCTATGACCTACATGTTTTTCTTTGGGTGACGGATGGAAATATCACAGCTTAGTTGAAATAATTTTGTTTAAAATGGAACATTACCCCAGTTCTATCTGCTTGTACCTAAACATCCTTAGCTGCAGATGATCTTTGATCATATATTTTAGCAAATCAAAAATATACAAGCTGAACAAAATGGTTTGTTTTATTTTGAGTATAAAAAGCCAGATGAATACATCATGTCAGAAAGGCATCGTTCAGAAAGATGGAATACTTGTGCTTCAATCAGATTTTAAAGCTCTTCACAGACTGGAGAACATAGACTGAACAAAGTAAATATGGCTTTAAAAATTGGCAGAATAATAGTGCAGTACAGTAGGTGCCCAATAATATAGTTAGATATAAATTTGGCACCAAGTTCTCATTCTCAAGAATGCCATCAAGATGAAGATAGAGATCAAGAATTAATGTCTGAGAAATTTCTGGATTATTTACCCTGTGCACTCTACATGCTCTTGCATCGAGTATAAAATAAGGACAGTCAGAGAGGAACATTCTAAGCTGCCTGACTGTCCTGCAGTTAGGGACAAGAGGCCAGGATTAGAAGACATAAAGAAGGTGGACATTTGTGAACTGTTGACAAATCCCTTGCTTAAATGAAAGTTTAAAGCTATGTTATTCTGAAAAGACTTAAGTCCTGATAATACATGGAAACAAACTGCCTTTAACTAAGACATTCTTTTAAAAAGGATACATATGTTTTTCTCAATGTGGAGGTGCAGGTTTTGGACTTGGGTGGACAAGGTCAGAAGCCACACGACACCAGGTTACAGTCTAATAGATTTATTTGAAATCACAAGCTTTCAAAGCGCTGTTCCTTCATCTGGTAAAGTGAAGGGAAGCACACAGGCACAGAATGTACAGGCAGAGAGATGAAAAGGTTTTACAAATGGTGTGATTGGAGTGTCGACAGGGTGAATAACAAGTCTCTGTGGGTGGTCACCTTATATTTTTCTTTGAAATATAATTTGAAACCAGCATTCTCCGCAAATATTCTGCAACTTCAGAAATTTAGGTCGATGTGCAATAATTACAGTAGAATTTAGTGCTCTCCCTGAGGTGAGTTTGGATGTGGGAAGAGAATATATTCGGGTGGGATGATGCCAGAAATGGACCACATTGCTTTCCTGCTTCTTTCCTGATTAAATCACCTGGGAAGCCTTCTCATTTAATTAACAAAAGAGTCATTCATTACCCACTGAGGTGTCTCTGATTGGCTGGCATCTCCTCCCAGGTGCAGGATTGCTCAAAATCAATCTGAATCAACAACATCTCACATGCAATTAATTGTTTCTGTCTTTAAAGAATGGATTAGATTCCCTACAGTGTGGAAACAGGCCATTTGGCCCAACAAATCCACTCCAACCCTCTGAAGAGTCACCCACAGAGACTCATTTCCCTCTGACTAATGAACCTAACATTACAGGCAATTTAGCATGGCCAATTCACCTGATTTGCACATCTTTGGACTGTGGGAGGGAACTGGAGTACCCGGAGGAAACCCACGCAGACACAAGTAAAAGACTCCGAGGCTGGACTTGAACCCAGATCCCTGGTGCTGTGTGGCAGCAGTGCTAACCATTGTGCCAGCATGCCACCTGTTAAGGTGGGGCACCCACAGTGCTGTTAGAAGGGGAGTCCCAGCGTTTCAGGAATAGCAATATATTTCCAAGTCAGGATTGTGTGTGCCTTAAAGGGGAATTTGCATGTGCTGCTGTTCCCATGTATCAGCGGTCCTTCTCCTCTTAGGTAGAGGTACAGAATTTAGAAGGTATTCTTGGTGTAGCCTTGGTAAGTTGCTGCAGTGTTGCACACACTCTTCCACAGTCCTTCAGTGGCAAAGGAGTGAGTATTGAATGAGATAGATGAGATGCCAGTCAAGCAGGCTGCTTTGTCCTGGATGGTATCAAGGTTCTTGAGCATTGTGAGAGATCTACTCATCCAGGCAAGTGGACAATATTCCATCATTCTCCTGACTTGGTCCTGGTAGATCTTAGATAGGCATTAGTGGATCAGTTAGGTGCCACAGAATTCATAACTTCTGACCTTCTAGTATAGCCATGATGTATGGCTCATTTAGTTCAGATTCCAGACAATGATGAGCCTCTAAAATGTTGTTAATGAAGGATTCAGTGATGGTAATACCATTGAATATCAAAGGCCATTGAAAGTGAAAAGGAATAACATTAAGTGCTTTAGATATACAGCAAATCTGATACATCCTGTCAAGAAGGAACTGAAAAGCAAGGTTAAAAATATTTAGATTTCAGTAAAAGACATAATCTTAACCTGTCCTTATACAATTGGTGAAGGAAATTTTATGTTTTTTTGCATGTTGTGTGACAGATCCAACCTAGGACTAACATTTTACAGCTAAACTTGTATGGAATTTCAAACAAAGAAATCAAACTCTGATTTTGATAATCTTAAGAAATGCTCTGCAATTGGGCCGTTTACAAATGTTTAGTCCGGGGTCTTTACTACCTGTCACCCTCAAACATAACAGCTGATACTCAACCTGCCCAATGTTTGAAGCATTTTGTAATTTATGATTAAACATTCCAGTCAGAGCTCTGCTGTATGGCTGTCTTTTTTAAAAAAAAATTGAGCAAGAATGGAAGTTGATCTTCAGAGCAGCCAGGTGCATTGAACTGTGCACTGTATGGCCACTGGGCCAGAATTTTATGCCAAGTCATATATTTCTGATGGGACATTAGTGGAGTTATCTCTAACATGCTTGGATCAGATCATTTTGTCAAACATTTGAGTGGACTCCTTAACACACTTCAAATAAGCTGTTTAATACTGTGATAAACACAAACGCATTAAACATGTATCTATTGCTCCTACAAGTAAGACTTTCTTAATATTTGCCTACTTAACTAAACATATTGAGTCAGCAAAACTGTACTTTAATTACAGTGGAAACATCTTTGGGTGCCTTTGGGAATATTTAATTAGAATTATAATCGGAAGAATGCATTACCTAATTTCTTAATTTGTGATGGAGCTATAAGAAATGAACATGACTTCTGTCCTAATGTGGAACTGTTTTGTTCATGCAATCAGTGTCACATACCATAAAACATTTAAAACAGCTTGGGATAGATTTTATCACTATTGCTTGGGCAGAGTTGAGGGTAGAAGTGAAAATTCATTGACAAATGAAAATGAAGGGACAATCTCATTTTCCTCACAGAAGTTGCTGAGTTTACCTGCAATTCAGTTTAATAGAAGGAAACAGGTGAATCCTATTATTTTGCTTGACTCTCTCCACCAGAGTTTGTTTCATATCAAAGCAATATTTAATATTCAGGATGGAAAAAGTTCAAAAGGAGGTAAGTTTCAGCTACTGAGGAAAAGATAATAAATTTACTTTTATAAGTCCTACTGATAGGTTATAGGATGTGGAGTTGTACCGCTTGGAACAGAAGACATTGACAAGAAATCTGTCTGAGAAGGTATTCAAGATTATGACCAGCTTAGATAAGAAAAAGGATTCCCAGTAACAGTATAGGCAGGTGTTGAGTATCAGGACCGTGTGTAGTCCTGGCTACAAGTTAATTCCCCTCCCCCACCCTCAATGGCTCAGTGGTTAGTACTGTTGCCTCACAGAGCCAGGAACCAGGATTCGATTATCCAGATGGAGTTTGCACATTCCCCCAGTGTCTGCATCAATTTCCTCCGGGTGGTTTGGTTTCGTTCTACAGTCCAAAGATGTGCAGGTTGGGTGGATTAGCCATCCTAAATTGTTGATAGTGTCCATGAATCAGAAATGCAGGATTATAGGGATAGGGTAGGGTGCGAAATGCTCTTTGGAGGATTGGTATGGATTCGATTGGCTGAATGGCCTGCTTCCATACTGTATGGATTCTATAAAGGAAGAAAAATCCACAAGAACAATAACTAAAGAGTGCATGAAAGTGCAACATATCTTATGCACGAAAATGTCTATCCTCAGCTCCTCTTTAGGCTTGCCATTGTGAGAAATACAGGGTGGGTCCTGACCCTGTCATCTGATATAATGATGGAATTGAAAGCAATATCTCCAAATTTGCAGATGACGCTAAGCAGGACAGTGGTGTGTTCTTTGAGGAGGATGCTACGAGGCTGCAGGGTGACTTGGACAAGCTGGCTGAGTGGGCAAATAGTTGGTGAATGCAATATAATGTATATAAATGTGAAGTTATCCACTTTGGTCACAAAAACAGGAAGGCCGATTATTATCTGAATGGTGGCAGTTTAGGAAAAGGTGGGGTGCAATGACACCTGGATGTCATGGTGGAACAGTCGCTGAAGATTAGCATGCAGGTGCAGCAGGCAGTGAGGAAAGCTAATGGCATTCTGGCCTTCATAGAGAGAAGATTTGAGTATCAGAGTAAGGATGTCTTGTTGCAGCCACACCCTGAGTAATGTGTGCAGTTTTGGTCTCCTAGTCTGAGAAAGAACATTCTTGCGATTGAGGGAGTCCAGTGAAAGTTCACCAGACTGATTCCCGGGATGGCAGGACTGACATAAGAAGAAAGTCTGGATCAACTGGGTTTGTACACATTGGAACTTAGAAGAATGAGGGAGGAGAATCTTACAGAAACATATAAAATCCTGATGGGACTGGACAGGCTAGAAGCGGGAAGAATGTTTCTGAGGTTGGGGAAGTCTAGAATTAAGGGTTACAGTCTGAGAATAAGGGATAAGCCATTCAAGACTGAGATGAGGAAGAATTTCTTTACTTAGAGAGTTGTGAATTTTTGGAATTCTCTCCCTCAGGAAGCTGTTGGGGCAAGTTGATTAGATGTATTCAAGAGGGAGCTGGATGTGGCCCTTGCGGCTGAAGGGATCAAGAGGAATGGAGAGAAAACAGGAATAGGATACTGAAATTGCATGATCAGCTATGATCAGAATGAATGGCAGTGCAGTCTTGACAGGCTGAATGGCCTACTCCTGCTCATATTTTGTATGTTTCTATGTAACATGGCAAAACTGCAGCACCATTTACTAAATAGATGATCCAAAGTGTGCCCTGTTCTTTATTCTTGACAATATACCAAATTTAGCTGTTTCAGTGCATCACATGCCTATTCATATCTAAGGAAGACTTCAAGATTCAGTATATAATTGAATGTTTCATTTGAATCAATTTCTAAGAGCTTCAGACTTTGAAATATTAGACTGAATATTTAAATATTTGTTGGAGTTGTTACCATTTTGAGCTCCTAGGATATTGTAAATATATTCATTCATGAGATATGTATGCTGTTTAGCCAGCATTTATTGTCCATCCCTAATTGCCCAGAGGGCAGTTGAGAGTCAGCTACATTGCTGTAGGTCTGGAACCATATGTTCACCAGACCAGTAAAGACAGCAGTTTCTTTCCTTAAAGGACATTAGTGAACCAGATTTTTTTTTCATGACAATCGGCAATGGTTTACTTTCATCAGTAGACACTTAATTCCAGATTCTTTAATGAATTCAACTTCACCATCCCTCCGGGTGGGATTCAAGCCTGAGTCCCCAGACCAGGGCGGCATGGTGGCACAGTGGTTAGCACTGCTGCCTCACAGCGCCTGAGACCCGGGTTCAATTCCCGACTCAGGTGACTGACTGTGTGGAGTTTGCACGTTCTCCCCGTGTCTGCGTGGGTTTCCTCCGGGTGCTCCGGTTTCCTCCCACAGTCCAAAGATGTGCGGGTCAGGTGAATTGGCCATGCTAAATTGCCCATAGTGTTAGGTAAGGGGTAAATGTAGGGGTATGGGTGGGTTTCGCTTCGGCGGGTCGGTGTGGACTTGTTGGGCCGAAGGGCCTGTTTCCACACTGTAAGTCTAATCTAAAAAAAACCAGTACCTGGGTATCTGGATTAATATTACTAGTTCAACATCTCCCCAATTTAATAACAGAGTCCATTTAAGAGGCCCCCCCATCACTGAGGCACAGCAGGAATGTTATGTAGAGAGGGTGCTGAGTTTGTGTGGAAGAATGTACAACTAGCCATAAACGTTTGTTAGGTGTGCCTCTGGAGGACAGCCATTCATTATGGGCCAGGAAAGGCCGAACCACAAAGAGTGAAATGCCTGGAGGCAACAGCCATCACTTTCTCTCTGTTAATATTTTTTCCATTCTGCAGGAAATTACAAGTTGAAACTTACAGTGGGCCTCAGTCACATCTCACACGACACCAGGTTATACTCCAACAGGTTTATTTGAAATCCACAAAGTCCATACTTCACCTGACGAAGGAGCAGCACTCCAAAAGCTCGAGATTTCAAATAGACCTGTTGAATTATAACCTGGTGTCGTGTGAGTTCTGACTTTATACACTCTAGTCCAACACTTGCGCCTTTACATCAGAGGAGTTCAGGCTAGACAATTTAGACCTTAAGATAGTAGTTTTAATTTATTTGTCATGACGCTCTGCTTTCCCTATGTTACATGAACATCCTGTCAGCTTCCAAGCTGCAGACATAAGCAATGCTGGCAAAATCTTATTTACACCAGCAAATTACTGCACATTGCTTGCCTGACCTGAAATATTAACTTTATTTCCCTTCTCAGGTGCTGCTGAGTTTTTCCAGCAATATGTTTTCATCTTAGGTATGACTGGCTTCCCATTGCAGCTGTTGGGGTGTCATCATTGCATTGACACCATCTTTGGTAATAGAGAAACAGAAACACACTGTGGGATAGACACTACCTGTTTATGCCCATCCCCAGACACTACCACCCACTACCTCTGCTTCCAAGTGGGCTCCAACTCCCAGGAACGTTTCCCCATGATAATTCTACCTATTTGCACAACATATCATAAACTTAATAATAGCCAGAATGGACAGCACTTTCCATCCTTCAATTTATAGTCTATCTACTACTTGCATTACAAATGACATATTATTCATGGGACCAGACCTTTAATTGTAACTGATCACAAAATGCAGGGATTAGAACTCTGAGAAAGCCAACTTCAACATTGATATTGGTCCAAGGAAGAAAGTCCAGATAAACTCTATCATAGAGTTAGCTTTAACAAATACACTGCCAAATACTCTGAAGCTCACATTTATTTGTGAAAGTTAGTATCACACAGAGAGAAAGTTGTCGGATGTGTAAAGCACTTTTCATGACCTCTGGATGTCTAAAAGTACTTCACAGCCAATGATGTACTTTTGATATGTAGTCTCTGTTGTAGTGTAGGGAAATGCTAGAGATATTTTTTTGTCTGCTCCCACACTGAAACTTGTCAATGCCTCACTTACAGTCTGCTTCTTGGTAATCAGATAGCAAAGAAATGCTTTTGTCAAACCTGTTTAAAAAAAACTCCAAGAATCCAAATGTTGACCCAAATTATGTATTTGGAATCCTAGAAATAACTGTGGTATTTTCTTGAATCCCATTCAAAGTAAGCGAGTGAAGCTTCATTCTTGGTCACAATTCTAAATCCTTATTGGGATTCTTAATAAATAAAAGAGAGACTGATAATCCAAGTGAAAGCTATTGGAAAATCTATTCCATTTGAATATTATTTTGAATAACAATTTAATTACTTTTTTAAGGGCAATGATACAGGATTAATTACAAAGTATTACAGAACATTTACAGCACAAAAACAGGGCATTTGACTGAACAAGTTGAATGCCATTTTTTATGTCTCATGTTGATATCATCCATCTATCACAATCAACACATTCTTTGTTTTTGTCTCCCTCTCTCATGTGCTTATCAAGTTTGCTGAAATGGATCTAATGCTATTTGCCTCAATCACTCCTTGCGTATACTACTTTCTAGTCACTGTGTGGATGGGGAAGATTCCCCTCATCTCCCTATGGTATTTATTAGTGACTGATCGACCCTCTATCTCACAAATGAACACAACTTTGCTAAATCTACTCCACCAAAACCTTTCAAAAATTTTAATTCCCTTGTCAGGTCAGCCTCCAGTTCATTCCCTTTTCTAGTGAAAGGAGGACCAGCGTGTTCAACTTTTCGTGAGACTTATCACCTCTCACCTCTGGCCTCATTCTGGGAGATCATTTTAGCATGTTTTCCAGTACCTTAATATCCTGTTTATAATATAAGACCAAATGTGTTTGCAATACTCCCAACAGTAGTGTCCCTAATATTTTATACAGGTTTAACATAACTATCTCCTTTTTTTGTCTTAGTCCTTTAGAAATGAACAATTATGTGGAAGCAATATTATATAGAATTGCTAATATTTAAGCCAAGTGTGTGTTGTGTTTTAGTGTAACAGTCTTTCATTCATGGGTCTGAAATTTAACACCATCCCACAACACGTTGGTAGAAGCTTCTTCTTTCTACTACTCTTAGGACACAATATAAACTTACCTTAAGTTGTCTTAATATATTTTCAAATAGGCAGATGCTCATTTTGTTGACCAATTTAATGAAAAATGACAATCTTGGTGATTTTTATTAATATTTTTTTAAAGTGGGAATATACAGGAACAAAAGAGTTTACAGAGAGTTTTATGTTTCAAAAGACCAAAATTAAATTGGTCAGGAAATGTTTGCTACTGATGCTAAGTATCAAAATTGAAAACTGCCGAAGTCTAACTCCACTACATACAAAAATAAGTTAGAAATATGTAAATTGTTAAATCTTAAAGGTTGCTTCCATATGGTCTGGTAACTCTAGACTGATGAGGCAAATTGTTTAAGAGATGAAGAGTTGAAGGCTTTGAGTTACGGTTTATAGTTTTCACTCAGTCTTTGGCTTCTCTACCAGACATTAGTAAACAGTTGAGCACAACTTGAATCAGTGGCTCAGTTGCCAGTGCAGTATTTAGTCTTGGTGAATTGAAGCCACACCTTAATGAAACAAGATTTCAACATTTGATTAAACATATCCCTTTTATGTTGGTGTTTTTGTTTAATCTTAAAAATTGCTGTCCTCTTTCAAGTATTTATTAAACCTCTACAATTGGTGACATGGCACATTTCATAATAGATTGTTGTTTGTGGATTGTAAGTATGAACATTCCAAGGAAATTAGATCCGTGTTTTTATTATTTGTGATTAAAACATCCAAATATTTTAGACATGATTTGTCTCTTTAATATATGTATAGTAAATATATCATCCTTTAGGAACTGGAATTCTAGGAGAGAACTGTGTTTGAGCACACCACCGATCTGGCCTATTACTGGAAAATAACATAACCCACAGATGATTAAAGTTATATACTTGAGCAGATTATAATTCAAAATGGGGAGGAAAATGAAGGAAATGCAGAGTCCCATTGATATGATAGGGACTGTTTTCAAGGCTTGTAAAGACTAGCATGGAAGAGACTGGTGAGATGTGGGTGAGATGCAGAGGTAAGATTATATGCAAGCCTACTTCATTGTGAATACTCTTCATGGTACTAACACTGGGGAGCTTTCAGAAGAGTTGCTGGAATTTTTCAAGTGCATTGAGCAAGAAAGATGTTATGAATAGCTGTCAGGTTAAATATATTGTGTAAGTAATTTAAAAGAATTAAATGACATTACAAGATCAACACCATACACCAGGACATAAATGATTATTATTGGAAGAAACAATTGGTTCCAAATTCAGTACAAGGCCCTGTTGCAAATTGAGTACTAGCTTCTGTATAGCTCAGCTGTAATGCAAACAAAATGGAGAGCAGAGTTCATCATCTGAACGTGTTGAACGCAATGTCAAGTCCTAAAGGCTATAAAGTTCCTAAACGTAAAATGAAGTGTTATACCTCCAGCTTTTGTTGAGCTTCAATGGAGCACTGCAGCAAGCCAGGACTGAAATATTAACATAACAGCAAGATGGTGCATTGAAATGACAATTAAGTCAAGGTTAGGGTTGTGGACAGAATGAATGTGTTCTGCAAAACAGTCACCTAGTCTGCATTTGGATGTGAGGAGACTGTGCTATGAGGAGTGACTAGACTGAAAGTAGTACACCTGGAAGATGTATTTGGTGTCTTTACTAAGAGGAAGGAGGACCTTAAAGAACAAGAGTTATTCTTTCTGTGTTTGCATGGGGAAAGGTATCAGCAGGGGCAAAGAGATATTGGGAGTGTTGGAGGAATGGACCAGGATGTCTTGGAATGAACAGTTCCTGCAGAATGGAGATAAAGGAGGGAGGGAAGATGTGTTTTTGGTGGTAGCATCTTGCTGGAGACAGTGCAAATGGTACAGGATGGGCTTTGAATGCAAAGGCTGCTGGAGTGGAAAGTAAGGACCAAAGTGAACCTTACCTTTGGAAGCAGAGGATGAGGTGTGGGCAGAAATGCAGGAAATGGGTTGAACATGGATGAGGGTCCTGTCACAGTGTGGGTCAAAAGGTGGGGAAGTACATAGGATTTCCTTAGGTGTGGAAATGGGAAAACATGTCATACAGACCCCTGTGGAAAATGGTATCATCTGAGCAGATATGACAGAGGCAGAGAAAGTGGGAGAACAGAATGGAGTCCTTACAGTAAGCAAGGTGGAAGGAAGAAGTGTAGTCAAGTAAATGTGGGCGTCATTGGGTTTGTAGTAGATATCTTAGGCCAGGTAATCCCAGAAATAGGAACAGAGAAGTCAAGAAGGGAGGAGAAGTGTCAGAAATAGGCTAGGTAAAGATGAGAGAAAGAGGAAATTAGGAACAGGGAGCATGTGCGTCACTCACTGGGCCAACATTTATTGCCCATCCGCAATTGAATTTGAGATGTTCATGGTGAGCTGTCTTTTGAAATGCTGCAGTCCATGTGCAATTGGTGGACCCACAATGCTCTTAGTGAAGGAATTCCTGGATTTTAACCCAAGGACAGTGAAAGAATAGTGATATATTTCCAAACCGGGATGTTGAATGGCTTGGATGTATCTGCTACCCTTGACCTTCTAGGTGGAAGTGGTCATAGGTTTGGAAGTTACTCCTTAAGGAGCATTGATGAATTTCTGTGCTGCATATTCTGAATGGTACACTCTGCTGTTACTGAGCATCAATGGTGGAGGGTGAATATTTTTGGTTGTGATGCCAGTTAAGTGAACTTCTTTGTCCTAGATAGTGTCAAACTTCTTGAGTATTGTTGGAGTAGCACCCATCCAGACAAGACTGGAGTATTCCTTCACTCTCCGGACTTGTGTCTTGTCGATGATAGGCAGGCATTGGGGAATCAGGACTTGCTGCAGGATTCCTGACGTCTGACCTGCTCTTGTAGCCACTGTATTTATATGGCCAGTCCACTTCAGTTTCTGGTCAATGGTAACTCCAGGATGTTGATAGTGGGAGATTCAGGGATAGTAACATCATTGAATGTCAAATAGTGATAGTGTGATGATTTTTTTAATTGGAGATGGTTATTGGCTCACATTTGTGTACTATCAATATTACTTGCCACTTGTCAGTCCAAATTCTGGATCAGTGGTGCTGGAAGAGCATAGCAGTTCAGGCAGCATCCGAGCAGCAGTAAAATCAACGACTCAGGCAAAAGCCTTTCATCAGGAATAAAGGCAGAGAGCCTGAAGGGTGGAGAGATAAGCTAGAGGAGGGTGGGGATGGGGAGAAAGTAACATAGAGTACAATAGGTGAGTGGGGGAGGGGATGAAGGTGATAGGTCAGGGAGGAGGGTGGAGTGGATAGGTGGAAAAGAAGATAGGCAGATAGGACAAGCTTGTCAGTCCAAGCCTAGATAGTCTCCAATTCTTGCTGCATTTGAACATGGACTGCTTCAGTATCAGAGGAGTCACAAATAATACTGAATGTTGTTTGACTATCAGCAAACTTCCCAACTTGTGACATTATGATGGAGAGAAGGTGATTGGTGAAGCAGTTGAAGATGATTGGGCTTCGGATATTACACTGGGAAGAACACCTGCACAGATGTCCTGGAGCTGAGATGATAGACATCCAACAAGCAAAACCATTTTCCTTTGTTTCAAGTATGACTTCAACAAAACAGAGAGGTTTCCCTCTGATTTCCATTGACACCAATTTTGCTAGGGCTCCCTGATGTCACACTCGGTTGAATGCAGTCTTGATGTCAAGGGCTGTTACTTGCAGCTCACCTCCAGAATTCAGCTCTTTTATCCATGTTTCAACCGAGGCTGTAATGAGGTCAGGAGCTGAGTGGTTCTGGCGGAACCCAAAGTGGGCGTCACTGACTAGGTTATTGCTGAGCAGGTGCTGCTTGATAGTTCTGTTAATGATACCTTCCATCACTTTACTGATGATCAAGAGAAGACTGATGGGGCGCTAATTGGCCAGTTTGAATTTGTCCTGCTTTTTTTATGTACAGGACACACCTGGACAATTTTCTACATTGTTGGGTAGAAGCCAGCGTAGTAACCATACTGGCATGGCTTGGCTAGGGGGTGCAGCTAGCTCTGGAGCACAAGTCTTCAGTAGTATGACTAGAATGTTGTCAGGGCTCATAGCCTTTGCAGTATCCAGCACCTAGAACCATTTCTTGATATCATGTGGAGTGAATAAAATGAAAACCTGTCATAAAGAAAATGCCAGAAGTTATGATTAAATATGTTATGATTAAAGATAGAAGGGCACTCAAATAGGTTTGTAATAAAAAAGCTAGGCTTGAATCTATTGAAGTTTTGAAGAATAAGTGACCACTTGATTTAAACATAAAAGGTCCCAAGGGCTTTGACATGGCCAATGTGGCAAGGAAGTTTTTTTTCCTTATGGAGAATTTAGAATTAAGGGTGACTTTTTAAATATAAGAGTTCACCAATTTAAAACAAAGATGAGGAGAATTTTTTTCCCCTCATTGAGTTGTGAGTCTTTCAACCCTTGCCCTCAAAAGACAGTGGAGGCAAAGTATTTGAATATTTTTAAGGCAAAGGTAGATAGAGTCTTCATAAGCAAATGGGAGAACATTTGTGGATATGCAGTGTTGGTGCTACTCCTAACTCATATGTTTGCATGTATGAACGTATGACATCGCCTACAGAGGATCTCAGCTTGATTAAGTATAGATACTAATCCTAGACTAGTCACCTTCTATCATGCACAATTGGCAATGTGACCCTCCTAAAATCAGAACTAGACTCTACTCAACTCTACTCTAGAGATCAGACTCCTCACCTGCAAAATGCATTGTCGTGGATCAGACTTACCTAGTCTGCTCTGGCATGTGTCCACTGCCTGCCTGGATGTTGAGCCTGCCAAATAGGCTGACTTCCAGACAGCGAAGCTATCTAGGCCAAAAGATGCAGAACAAAACTCTACAGTTTGTGAGGAAAGCGAGACTCCTGGGCTTTCCATACAAAAAGCTAAATTCCTGTTTGCAATTTAAAACTCTATGGACAGGAACATTTTATTTACTTGTTCAAAAAAAAATTGAGCTTTGCATTTATATGAAATATTGCTCACTCAGCAATTTGTAATGACAAAAAATTATGAGAAGTTTATTAAAAAGACTTTTTCTGCAACAAAGGAGAATAAATATATAATCTTATATTGCCTGGGATAGAATGAGAAGAAAAACCCAATTCAGAATACAACTATTTGACTCCTTTTTCTTCATTTGTATTTCACTTTGTTAGAAAATACATGTGTAATCTTGTTAACTTTGTTTTAATCCACTTTGTCCATTGATAATATGACTGCAATGGTATGTTGAGTGTGAATCGTGTTCAACACTGCCCCCATGTGTGAAGTCTGCTTCAGCTGTTTTTGTATCCAGTCTTTCTGCAATAAAGTCTAATTAGTTATGAGGTCAAATGATAAAATGACTTTTCAATAGTTTCAAAGTTTCAATAATAACAACATTACAAGTCTTACATTGTTTTAAACAGAAAAGCATTTTTTAATTTGGTAGGTACATCTAAGTTATCATTATACATTTTTTATGGTTTGGCTTAAACAACTTTTTAAAAATCTATATCAAGAACCGAACTCACGTTAAAACTAAAATGTCTTACACAACATATGAACTTTACATTCAAATATATAGTAAACTTGAGCATGTAGCTTTATAGACCATCAGAGCTGCTGCTGTTCACCCACATAACTTTTATGGAGTTTACAACAGAAATTCCAGTTGCTCGCAGGGTTTACATCGAAGTCATTGGCAATTTCATCTATTAGCTCCCTCAGTTTCATGAACAAAACTCGTCAGCTTTTGGTTTCCTTTAGCCTAATTAACTTGACTATAATTTTCACAGAATCGCGGAATTGTTACAGTGCAGAAAAGGCCATTCAGTCCATTATGCCACACTGACTCTTCAAACAAGCATTAATACCTACTGCCAATCGCCAGCTTTATCGCCATACACTTGTACATTATTCCATCTAGATAATCATCAAATGCCTCTCTCAAATGCCTCAAATGAATTTGCCATCATCACATTTCCAGGTCTTCATCACATTTCCAAGCAGTCCATTCTATACTCTAACTACTTGCTGTGTGAAAATCCTTTTCTCATATCACCAAGAGACCTAAGAGGCAACTTTTTCTCTCAGAGGGTGGTACGTGTATGGAATGAGCTACCAGAGGAAGTGGTGGAGGCTGGTACAATTGCAACATTTAAAAGGCATCTGGATGGGTATATGAGTAGGAAGGGTTTGGAGGGATATGGGCCAGATGCTGGCAGGTGAGAGTGGATTGGGTTGGGATATTTAGTTGGCATGGTCGAGTTGGACCGAAGGGTCTGTTTCCGTGCTGTACATCTCTAAGACTCTATGACCCTTGCTTTTTTGCACACCATTTTAAATCCACACACACTTGTTCTTGTTCCTTTTATCAGCTGGAACAGTTTCACAGTATCTAATCTATTCAGTGCATTTTGAGAATCTCTGTCAAATCTCCTCTCAGCCTTCTTCTCCCCGAGGAGAACAGTCCCAACTTCTTCAATCTATCCTCGTACCTTAAGTTTTTCATTCCTGGAGCCCATGCTGTAAATGACTTCCGCACTCTCTCCAATGGATTCACATCTGTACACAGGTTGAGGTCTAACAAATGTCTTATACAAATTCCACATCACCTCATTGCTGTTATATCTTGTATGCACCTATTAATAAAGTTGTGGACATTGAACGTTTTATTAACAGTCCTCTCCACCTGTCCTGCCACCTTCAAAGATGACTGCACGCATAACCTCAAGTCCTTTCGTTCCTGCATGTCCTTTTAATTTCCAATTGGCCCTACTCCCCCTTCAACCACTCTTTTACATGAGAAGACTTTAAGATTTCCCTTCAAGTTAGCTGCTAGCTCAAACTTCCTTTTTGCTTCTCTTATTTTCTTTCTCATCTCTCTCAACCTTCGGTATTCCTCTTGATTCTGAACTGAATTTTCTACACATGTCATAAACACACAATTTTTTTCTAATGTCAATTTCTATGTCTTTTGTCATCCAGTGAATTCTGGATTTGTTTGGTCTATTTTTCCTATTTGAGGAGACTTACTTCAATAGTACCTGAATCATCTGCTCTTTGAAGATGGTCTATTCTTCAGTCACTGTTTTCCCTCCCAACCCTATGTTCCAGTCTGCTCAGCTCTGTTCTTGCCTCCACTGAAGTCTCCACCAACTGATTTTTCTTACTTTGGCTTATTGCTCATTGTTTTCCAACATCATTCTAAATGTTACAATACAAGGACCATCATCTCCTAAATGCTCCTCCATTGATGTTTGATACACTGGGATCCAACAAACATCAGTTCAGGGGCCATTTCTGTTTATGTTGTATATTAAGCAATTGAATGTAGGCCTGTACCAACATTTGCAGATGATACCAACATTTATAATAAGAACAACCCAAATTACAGAGAGATTTTGATAAAATTGGGGAATAAGATAAAAAGTGGAAATGTCTTGGGAAGCGTATGTGTTTGTTCTGAAGAGATTACATTGGGTAGGTAGGCATCCTTCTGGTGTGAACTAGCTCTGGCCTGCCATCCAGCATATCTATCATGTAAAATAGGTTTCCCATTGGGAAGAGTCAAGCTCAATAATTGAACTTGAAGAGATTAACCAGAATACATATTTATTGCAAGGTGTAGAAGAAGCATCCTAAAGTTTTCAGAAAAAAATATGCTTTGTTCTACCCAGAATCAATCCCAAGATATGGTCAAACCTTCACAAGTATTCTGAGTTAAAATAGTTTCCTCGAACCAAGTACTTGTGCTTGTTGATTCTCAAGGACAAACACAAATGCAGAGGTTTATTGACTTATGGATGATTAATGTAATCTCACCTTTACTCTATTAATATTTTACTGCTTATAACATATATGTCTTTCAGTTGTCATACTTTGTGGCTTTCATTGACTTTGGATGGAACAGGATTTGGCTTGCTTTTTCTTGTGGCTACCCACTATGAATATGGACTCTATGTGTACTTTCATTTAAACCTCTATTCCCACTATCTCCTCAAATCTAATGATGCTCAAACTTCTACCACTGTGACATTTTTGAGACTACTCAGTAGTCAGGAAGTGCCTGCATGGCTTTGTGAAAGGGAAAACATGTTGAATCAATTCATTTAAGTTCTTCAAAAGATTACTATGCGTGTTGGTAAAGGGGAGCCTGTAGATGTACTATATTTGAATTTCCAAAAGGTATTTGACAAGGTACCATTCAAAGGTTTATTGCACAAATTAGGAGCTCATGGAGTAGGGGGTAACATATTAGCACAGACAGAAGATTGGCTGGCTGGCAGAAAACAAAGAATATGCATAAATAGGCCTTTTTTCCATATTATCAGGATGTGACAAGTAGACTTCCACCTGAGTCTGAGCTGGAGACTCAGCAGTTTATAATGTATAAATGGCCTATGAGAGGAGGAAAGGTGTGGTTGCTAAATGTGTACAAGACAGCAAAGATAGGTAAGCAAATACATTGTGAATGGGACATAAGGAAGAATTACATCAGTACAATTAAGGTTGAATGAATGGTCGAACATAGAGTCATAGAGTCTTAGAAATGTATAGCATGGAAACAGACCCTTCAGTCCAACCCGTCCATGCCGACCAAATATCCCAACCCAATCTAGTCCCACCTGCCAGCACCCAGCCCATATCTCTCCAAACCCTTCCTATTCATATACCCATCCAGATGCCTTTTAAATGTTGCAATTGTACCAGCCTCCACCACTTCTTCTGGCAGCTCATTCCACACACGTACAACCCTCTGCATGAAAAGGTTGCCCCTTAGGTCTCTTTCATATCTTACCCCTCTCACCCTAAACCTATGCCCTATAGTTCTGGAGTCCCCCACCCCAGGGAAAAGACTTTGTCTATTTACCCTATCCATACCCCTTATGATTTTATAAATCTCTATAAGGTCACCCCGCAGCATCTGACGCTCCAGGGAAAACAGCCCTAGCCTATTCAACCTCTCCCTCCAACCCTGGCAATATCCTTATAAATCTTTTCTGAACCGTTTCAAGTTTCGTAACATCTTATCTGGCAGATTTAATGTGGCATATAATACGGAAAGATGTGAAATTGTTCATTTTTGTAGAAAGAATAAAGAATCAAAGAATTACTTGAATGGGGAACAACTGCAGAATTTCACGGTGCAGAGGAATCTAGATGTCCTAATACATAGTTCACAAAAGTTAGTTAAGCAGGTACAGCAATTAATTATGAAGGCTAGTGGGATTTTTTTTATTACAAGAAGAATTGTGCATAACAGTAAAGATTTTATATTTGTTATATAGGTCATTGGTGAGATCATGTCTCAAACATTATGTGCAGTCTCCATATTTCAGGGAAAATGTAAATTGGTTAGAGTTGGTTCAGAGGAGGTTTACTCGATCAATACCTGGATTGAGTGGGTTGACATATAAGGATAAGTTTAACAAGATAATTTTGTTTCACTGAAGTTTAGCAGAGTGAGAGGTCACTGGTTTGAAGTATATAAGATAAAACAAGCATTTGCAGATGCTGGAAAATCTGAAGGGTCTCTGAACTCAAAATTTAACTCTGCTGTCTTCCCAAAATGCTGTCACACCTGCTGTGTTTCTCCAGAAATTTCTGTTTTTGTTGAAGTATATAAGAGTCTGGGCAACCTTGATAAAGTGGATACGGAAAGGATGTTCTATGTTGTGGATGAATCCAAAACTAGGAGGCACTATTTAAAAATGAGGGGTCGCCCATTTAGGACAGGGATGAGGAATACTTTTTTATCTGAATTTTGTGCAACTTTGAAACTCTCTGCCTCAGAAGGGAGTGAGTTCATTGATTATTTTTAAGGCAGAGGTAGATGCATCCTTGTTAGGCAATTGTTAGGCAGAGGTAGATAGGTCCTTGTCAGGCAAGGGAATCAAACTTTATTTTATTTGGCTTACTTAGGAATGTGGACTTTGAAACCAACAGATCAGGCATGATCTTATCGAATGGCAGGACATGCACAAACGCCCCACTTATTCTGTTTTGTATGTTTGTATAACTGTGCTGCCTCCTACGTTGTTCATAGGAGGATCTAATTATTACTTTGAACAGAAATATGACCTCATGCCCAACTGATATAGTATCACACTCATAAGTAATCTTTCCTTTGACCATTGACCTTTGCAAGATATTTCAATCATGAATTTGCTGATGCTATGGCTTTTCTCTGATGTGAAATGTGGAATAAAATATTTTAGTGGGCTTTTGGGAATAACTTGAGTTAGGAAAGGATCACGAAGTAATCTGCAAGCAGAAATGTTTTCCTCTATTCGGTAAGTATGATAATCACTACAGCAATTAACATTTTCAGAGCTTACATACTAAGATAAACTAAATTAGAAAAATGCCTCATTTGCACAGCAGCTGGAAAGAGGTCAGAGGGTTGTGACCAGCTTTTCAAACCCGATACTTGGCACACAGAACTAGCCTTTCAAACCCTTCATCCATCAAACTGTCTTACCTAAAGTAATTACACCATTCCTAGGATTCCACAAACCTGGAGGGCAGTTAAGCCAGAAAAGCACGTAATACAAACCTTTGAAGAAATCAATGTTACTCACACTGAGGTGTCTCAACCAGAAATAGAATGGTGAATTCTACTGCTTTCAGTTAGCACAAAACTGTGAAATATCAGAAGTAGAAATAGATTGAAGAATTAGTATTCCAGATCTCTGAATAATTCAAGAAAATCTCAGATGCTTTGGTGTGACAGATAAAAAGAATTAGAAAATAGTTTGGGCGGGAAGAAATTCACAATATTTTCATCAGAATAAAATGCTGAAATCTGTTTGAATAGAATAGAGCTGCAAATGTGTTGCTGGTTAATGCACAGCAGGTTAGGCAGCATCCAAGGAATAGGAAATTCGACGTTTCGGGCATAAGCCCTTCATCAGGAATGAGGAGAGTGTGCCAAGCAGGCTAAGATAAAAGGTAGGGAGGAGGGACTTGGGGGAGGGGCGATGGAGATGTGATAGGTGGAAGGAGGTCAAGGTGAGGGTGATAGGCCGGAGTGGGGTGGGGGCGGAGAGGTCAGGAAGAAGATTGCAGGTTAGGAGGGCGGTGCTGAGTTGAGAGAACCGACTGAAACAAGGTGGGGGAAGGGGAAATGAGGAAACTGGAGAAATCTGAGTTCATTCCTTGTGGTTGGAGGGTTCCCAGGTGGAAGATGAGGCGCTCCTCCTCTAGCCGTCGTGTTGTTATGTTCTGCCGGTGGAGGAGTCCAAGGACCTGCATGTCCTCGGTGGAGTGGGAGGGAGAGTTAAAGTGTTGAGCCACGGGGTGGTTGGGTTGGTTGGTCCGGACGTCCCAGAGGTGTTCTCTGAAGCGTTCCGCAAGTAAGCGGCCCGTCTCCCCACTATAGAGGAGGCCACATCGGGTGCAGCGGATGCAATAGATGATGTGTGTGGAGGTACAGGGGAACTTGTGGCGGATATGGAATGATCCCTTGGGGCCTTGGAGGGAAGTGAGTGTGGAGGTGTGGGTGCAAGTTTTACATTTCTTGCGGTTGCAGGGGAAGGTGCCGGGAGTGGAGGTTGGGTTGGTGGGGGGTGTGGACCTGACGAGGGAGTCACGAAGGGAGTGGTCTTTGCGGAACGCTGATAGGGGAGGGGAGGGAAATATATCCCTGGTGGTGGGGTCCGTTTGGAGTTGGCGGAAATGACAGCGGATGATACGTTGTATACGGAGGTTGGTGGGGTGGTAGGTGAGAACCAGTGGGGTTCTGTCTTGGTGGCGGTTGGAGGAGCGGGGCTCAAGGGCGGAGGAGCGGGAAGTGGAGGAGATGCAGTGGAGGGCATCGTCGATCACGTCTGGGGGGAATCTGCGGTCCTTGAAGAAGGAGGCCATCTGGGCTGTGCGGTGTTGGAACTGGTCCTCCTGGGAGCAGATGCGGCGGAGACGAAGGAATTGGGAATATGGGATGGAGCTTTTACAGGGGGCAGGGTGGGAGGAGGTGTAGTCCAGGTAGCTGTGGGAGTCAGTCGGTTTATAGTAGATGTCTGTGTTGAGTCGGTCGCCCGAGATAGAAATAGAAAGGTATAGGAAGGGGAGGGAGGAGTCTGAGACAGTCCAGGTGAATTTGAGGTCGGGATGGAAGGTGTTAGTAAAGTTGCTGAACCTCCTCGTGGGAGCACGAGGCAGCGCCGATACAGTCATCGATGTAGCGGAGGAAAAGGTGGGGGGTGGTGCCAGTGTAGTTGCGGAAGATGGACTGTTCCACATATCCTACGAAGAGACAGGCATAGCTGGGGCCCATGCGGGTGCCCATGGCTGAATAACTTCTCTTTTCAATCCTCCCACTTCCTCCAAACTAAAGGTGCCTTCCTTGAATAGATTAGAAATTGGGATGTAATCTTACCAGACTCTGAGCAATGTGGGTTATCATAAGATGAATGTTAGGATTGGACAAGATGTTAGACAAACCCATTTTGATATTGTAATCATCTTGTTGCACCTTGTTTGCTTTTCTCAAGTGTCACTGAAAGATTCTCAATAGTCAGCAGAGAGTTCCTAATTGATGCTCATCGTAGTTTGTTAGATGACTTATTGACACTTCAACTTACCACAGGCTGCGATTTTATCAAACTCACCTTCAAGAAAATTCAATATGGAAGCTGCCTTGGTTCTTGCTGCCTGACCTACTGTGCTTTTCCAGCTCCACACTTTTTGATAGGTTCAACTCTCCATTGACCCAAAAGATCTCATTCTTGCCCACTGATAAACTGTAGTAACCCCCTGCACCCACTGAACCTATTTTTTGTATCAGAGATATTGATAATCCACTTTCAAAGAGTCATCTCCATCATCATGGTATCCTCCAATGCACTGGCAATACACTCCTCAAGGGCAGACTGGTCCGGGAGGCACACCCACAATTAGCAGTGTACGGCTGCATTAGGTACTACACAGGAAGAGGAATCTATTACATGACATGGACCATGCTGCACACCAACACTGCTCCCTTGCTCTTCAATCACATGTTCAACTTTGACCCAATTGGCACACCCAAAGTATGCTTTGCCTTGCCCTCCCATGCTGTACATTGCCAATTGGCATAGTTACACAACTAGGCAGTGGCTGTGCTGTGCAACAATCCTCAGATGATTCACCATACCTTACATCAGTGCACGTCATCCTGGTACCTGTACCACTGCTCTGCCAGCAGCAACAATGCCAAATACATGGCATCTGCAGCAAGTGATACGACATGCAGCAAGTCTTGGGGGAGTCGTCCCCAGTGAAATCTATGGGGGCACCTATCAGTCAAGGTACTTCAACCATAGTCAGTCATCTGGTCAGCGGTGCCTGGCAGAAGAGGTCCATGACTCCATGCTCCAGGGACCTGGTCACAGACAGGTCTCTACATAAGCTAGTGGTGTGGGATTGGAGATGGTGCGATGGGGGAATGCCACAACTGGGGACATGTTTGATTTGATTTATTATTGTCACATGCATACCACACATAAGTTCATCAGGAACAGAATACAGAATATAGTGTTACAGCTGTAGGGCAGGTGCAGAGAAAGATCAACTCTAATGTATGAGAAGTCTGTTCAGAAGTCTGATAACAGCAGGGAAGAAGCTGTTCTTGAACCCTGTTGGTGTTTTTAAACTTTTGTATCTTCTGACCGGCAAAAGAGTGTGAAACATCTGAAGGCAAAACAGATACAGGGACAACCACATGAACACTGAAATGCAAAAGTTTATGAAATGTAATAACTACTGAGCTAACATATGAAAACCAGGCAGGGAGGGGTCTTCGATTATGTTGGCAGCTTTCCTGAGACAGTGGGAAGTGCAGACAGAGCCAATGCATAGAAGGTAGGTGTGCACAATGGGCTGTGCTGTGTTCATCACTCTCAATTTCTTGCTGTCTTGGGCAGAGCAATTGCTATACCATGCTGATGCATCATTAAAGGTTGCATTCTATGGTGCAACTATAAAAATGGATACGAGTCATTGTGGATATGTTGAATTTCCTTTGACTTCTGAAGAATTAGAGGCATTGATGTGCTTACTTGACAGTGGCATCAACATGAATGGACCAAGATAGGTTGGTGATATTTACTCCTGGAATCCTGAAGCTCTTAGCCATCTTCATCTCTGCACCATTGACACAGACAGGGGTGGGTCCGCCACTCTGTTTCCTGAAGTCGATGACCAGCTCCTTCATTTTGCTGACATTTGAGAAGACCCAGCAGCCATAGGTCATGGTTCAAGTCAGATTTCTAGAAGAGGTGTGCCATGGTTGTTGCACTGCCTCAAAGGGATCTGTGTGAAAGTAGCAACTGAGAAAACAGCAGATACCACAAATTAGAAACAAAAACAGAAATTGCTCAGAGCTGTTCTGAGGAAGGGTCATTCGATCTGAAATGTTAACTCGGATTTCTCTGCACAGAATGCTGCCACAGGACACTATGAAACATCTACAGGCAAAACAGATACAGGGATAACCACATGAACACTGAAATACAAAGTTTTATGAAATGTAAGAACTGTTGAGCTAACATATGAAAACCAAACTTTTACCATAACATTTGGATAAAATATACATGCCATTATATGCCAGATGAAAACTATTTACATCACATTGTCTGCTGTACAAAATATTTACTTAGGTTTCCCAGCCATAGCCCTTATGTACCATTAGTCAAGTTTTCTCTCACTCTCCCTATTGCTGAGACATGCTCAGCTCCTCTGCTCCGTAGATGGAGTGGAGGGAGCCTGTTCTACAGGGATCCCATTGGCACTGAGGATTTTGTCAGGCAGTCACGGAGGTGTTTGGGCCTGAACAGGCTGATGGTATTCTTGCCAACACAGGTGTTATTGACTTTGCAACAGCCCTGGAGGCTGCTGGGCATGTCTCTGCATGCCAGCTGCTGACATGTCCATGGAGGCAAACAGACAGACACAGAGCTTGAGCAATTACAGACAGTGTGTTGCTGCGCTGACTGCACTGCTGCATGTCTGGATGATGAAAGGCAGTGTATTGCTGAAACAGCTGCATTTCTCCAGCTTCTCTGCTATGAGGGCCAAAGCTTGCTATACACCGGCTTGCCATTATTAACGATGAGATTGCAGTGTACTTGGTAAAATGGTAAAGTAAGGCTGAGTCAGCACAGCTTTGTCAAGGGGAGGTCATGCCTGACAAGTGTGTTAGAATTCTTTGTGAAAGTAATCAGCAAGTTAGTTAAAGGAGAGCCAATGGAAATGATCTGTTTGGCTTTCCAGAAGGCCTTTGACAAGGTGTCGTATAGGAGTGTGTGAACTGAGTCCATTGTATAAGGGGCATGGATCAAAGATTGGATGATTGGCAGCAGGTAGAGGATAGGGAATAAAAGGTGCCAACAAGTGACCCCTCCTCAGAACAGCTCTGAGCAATTTCACTATCAGAATAGCAGCCAATGGCTAGTGGAATTCTACAGAGGTCAGTATTGGAACCAGAATTATTCAAGCCAAATATTAATAATCTGAATGAAGGAAATTGTTGCTAAGTTTACAGATAACACAAAGATAGGTGGAGGGAAGGTACTGTTGAGGAAGACAAGTTAAGCGAGTGGGAAAAGTAGGAGCAGATGATATACACCATGGGAAAGTGTGAGGTTGTGCATTTTGGTCAGAAGAATAGAGGTGTAGACTATTTTCTAAATGAGGAATTGCTTTAGAAATCTGAAGCACAAAGGGACTTGGGAGTCCTAGTTCAGGATTCCCTTAATGCTAACATGCAGGATCAGTTGGCTGTTAAGAGGGTGGATACAATGTTAGCATTTGTTTCAAGAAGATGAGAAAACACAAACAGACATGCATGGCTGAGACGGTGTAAGGCTCTGGTCAGACTGTATTTGGAATGTTGTGAGCACATTTGGGTCCTATATCTAAGGAAAGACATGCTGGCATTGGAGGGTTCCGGAAGAGGTTTATAAGAATGATCATGGGGGATGAAGAGTGTCTCATATGAGGAGCAGTTGAGGACTCTGTACCTGTATGTGATGGTGTTTAGAAGGAGAAGAGGGGGATCTGACTGAAACTGAGAGGCTTGGATAGAGCGGACAAGGAAAAGATGTTTCTACTAGTAGGAGAGGCAAGGATCCAAAGGCATATCCTCAGAATGAAGAGATAACTTTTTGGAATGGAGCTGAAGGGGAATTTCTTCAGCCAGAGGGTCTGAATCTGTGAAACTTATTGTTGCCGAAGTCTGTGATGGCCAAGTCATTGAGTGTATTTAAGACAGAGATAGATAGGTTCTTGGTTAGTAGGGGGATCAAGGATTATGGGGAGAAGGCAGGAGAATGAGGTTGTGAAACATATTAGCCATGATTGAATAGTGGAGTGGTTTCAATAGGCCAAATGGCCTCATTTTGCTGCTACATTTTATGGCATTTGCTGCTGCTGTTACTGCCTACATCCGGACAAAGTACATCATCACTGAAAGCGTAGAGTCACCTCCTGCCAGAGGATCAGCAGGTTATCTGATTTTCCAGCAATCCTCTGGCGGCCATTGCTATAGCTCTGAAGAAGGGTCACTGGACTCATATCATTAATTCTCTTTTCTCCCCAGAGATGCTGTCAGTTCTGCTGAGTTTCTCCAGTCATTTCTGATTGTGTTGATGGATCATAATTATTCTTTTTCAGTTTGCTTACTGTGGTGGTCAGTTACTGGATATATTCACATCAGGCTGTCAATATTCTTTTATACAAAAGAAAAGAAAACAAAATACAATATATATCATTACATAAACAGTAAAATGAAAGATTTCAGCCATTTTCACAACAAACTATTTTACATTCACTTGACCCCCATGAAGTATTACTCCTATCTTAACTCTTTATTGTTTAACCGACAAGGTCTGAAAGCCTAGTCTGTCACAAACTAAACTCTCCTTCTTCTGGTATGAAACTGTTCTTCTCAACTGAAACTTAATTCTGGCCCTGATCTATTTTTCTGTATATCATAACAGTTCAACTTTGTAACCTTTCATCAATTAACTCTACAGCCAATTAGCTTATGTTACATGTTTTCTTGGAAATAATGTTTGAACTCAGTGTTCAAAAATGGGGTCTTCTGAGCTCTTAAGACAAATCACGTTCACAGGGTGCTTTTGATGTTATGAGTACCATTAGTGTATTGAGGGAATCCTATCAGTCTGACCAGGGTTGTATTCCCACCCGATCCAGATGCCATATTGCCATACAGTCATATAGCCATATGGTGTGGAAACAGACCCTTTGGTCCAAATTATTCAACTAGATATCCTTAATTAATCTAGTCCCATTTGCTAGCATTTGGCCCATGTCACTCTAAACTGATTTATAAGCCCATCCAGCTGAATTTTAAATGTTGTAATAGTGTGTAATAATATTGGTGAACAAGTTTAGATTACAGTTAAAAATCACACAACAGGTGATTTCGGAGCGACGCTAGTGTGCTTCCAATTAAACCTGTTGGACTATAACCTGGCGTTGTGTGATTTTTGACTGTGTACACCCCAGCATCTCCAAATCAAGTTTAGATTAGATTCCCTTCAGCCCAACCAGTCCACACCGACCCTCCAAGAGTAACCCACCCAGACCCATTTCCCTCTGACTAATGCACCTAACACTATGGGCAATTTAGCATATTTGCCTGCACATCTTTCGATTGTGGGAGGAAACTGGAGCAAACCCACGCAGACACAGAGAGAGTGTGCATACTCCACACAGACAGTTGCCCACGCTGGAATTGAACCTGGGACCCTGGTGCTGTGAGGCAGCAGTGCTAACCACTGTGCCACCATGCCACCCTAGTTGATTAGAAAATATCTATAAATGTTAATGACATGCTCTCCCTGCTTAGAAGATTCCTTTGTGAAGCTAATAAATTTAGATACTTACCTAAGCAGTGGATCTTAATACAATGGTGCAGAGTGAATCGATTGATTTCACTCAAAGCAACCTAACGACAAGTTAATTCAACACATGGTCACTTTAACAGCTACTAACAAAGTATTGCTCCTTGCTAAGCTGGGATACTGGTCTGTGGCCAGCAGCCACCAGAAATCCCCAAAATACCTCTGAGGCAAAGTTCCCTACTCTGACTAAGGTTTGATAATTTCACAGCATTATTTCTTTTATCTTCTACACTTCTCAAGATAAAATCTAGAAATCTCTGAAATTTATCACCTGAAGTTGTATTTAAATCTGCTAAGGGACAAGGTATCTCACAAGATCTTAATTTGCAAATGACCATAACCTGATTATTTTTGAAGTGATGAAATTCTTCAAGTGTGATAAATGAGTTTTGATAGGGTAAAATGGCTGGACATGCAAGTAAGACCAGCTACAGTCAATGAGACAATGAATAACCAGCCACCATAAAAATGTACACGCTTTGTTAAAAAATAGTTTGGGATCTTTTCATTTCTATTCACATCACAACATATGCTAGTTGCTGACGTCACTGGCAATGCAGGTCTGTACTTGCCAAAAGTTCATCAGAGAAATGGCGTGAGGATTGTGTGGGGATTAGCAAATTTTGGATGTCAATGTCAGTGGATCAGTGGTCTGTACAGTTAGTGGCCACCGTTGTGCCCTGAGATTGTGCTTCACGCTGAGCAGAATGGAGGTTCCTTACATCTACTGGTGAGTTGAAGTCATGGGTAACTGCACTGACCTCTATGTCGAGAATTATCAATGTCTAATTTGCTTAGCATATTTGATGAGATAGGAAGCTGACTATTAATGAGTCTTTTTGTGGAGTTAATAAGACATTTGACAAATAATAATCTCCTGAATTGATAACTCACTGCTGCATCCACTCAAAACTCGGTAGATGCATAGAGGATGCAGCGAGTTGTTCCCAACAGTGAGATAGGCCTAAGGACTTCTCACCTGATTCTGTCATAAATGTTTGCCTTAGCTCATATCACTAGGACCCCTTTAAGATTCCACCCACTATTTCTAAATCTGCCAGAATTCTTAGGCTTCATACAGGAGATCTCAAGTATTGAATTATAAGAGCCAAGGACCTCTAAATTCCATTTAAAAAGGCAGATGGTTCAAAGATCCATCCCCTTTCTTTTACTTGTTAGTTGTGATGACATTATCAGCGTTTTCCAATTCGACTGAGTTCAGCTTCCCTGCTACTGAGCCAAGACCATCAGAATGACTGTGTACATTAGAAATAAATGCACAGTTTGGATGGACTGTTCCCGTTAAATGTTTTATCCCATTTAGTGTCTTTGGTGTACGTTGTCCAACTTTTACGTTAAAATGTATGATCAGGCACTGCTTGTACTGTTGAAATCATTAGGATACTGACATCTCAGAAGAGCTGAAATCAGTAAAAGCATGATAGCACAACTTTGCTAGCTGATGCACAATCCCTTAACTGACAGATTTTTGGAAGATTTTTTAACTCAGAGAGAGGTGATGATCATCCAAAATGTTCTTATCCATAAGGATATGGTGTAATTGAAATTGAGGGCCTGTCAAAACTCAAGACTGGTACCATAGTCCTCTTATATCTCGTCCAGCTCACTGGATTTAGAATATTACATTTAAAAAAACAGGCACACAGCAATTTGCAATGCAAATTTTGTTTGAAAGTATGCCTTGAGGTCAATATTCCAACAAATGTTCTTCCTGTATTACTTGAAGCCTCAATATCTGACCTTCCAGTATAGCCTGTGGCAAAGAACAAGACAGCACTTCATAACAATTCTGCTTCTTTTTTCAACTCACCCTGCTCAGACATGTTATGACACACTTCTGAAGTAGGTCGGACTTGAACACAGGCCTCCTGTCTCAGAAATAGGGACACCACCACTGTGTCACAAGAATCCGTCAAACAATTGTGTTTTGTTTTGACCTTCATTGCATTTACTGTTCACCATTTATTTTATTTTGCTTTGTAACCAATGGCCCGTTTCACAATTTTCACGTGTTAAAACACTGACATTGTGTGAGGTACAGACATAGTCTCTTTCTCTTTACTAATTTGAATCTGTAATATTAGGAATAAATCAAGGGTTTCTGTTCAACAACAAGTGTTTCTATCAATGTGTGCAAACACAGAGCAGCATTATACATCACAGAGAAATAAGTTATTGAGGGTGGGTATTAGCACATATTGAGACAGAAGACACAACTGAAGAGCATCATTTTACGCTGTTAGGAGGAGCATGGTTTTTTTTTGGGAAATGCAGATGTTGAACAACAGTAGTATATGCTGCTGCAGCGTTTCAGAGGGATAGGAAGTGAGCATGCTGGCCCTGCCTAACCATGCAAGACTACAGACAGAAAACTGGCAAAGTCTTCAAATGATCTTCATATTTTTTTAAAAGAAGTGAAAGAGATAAAAGTTGAGGAATGAGGTGATGTTATTTTCCACTTTGTCATCCCACACTGAAGACTGGAAACAAGTGCCTTTTCAGCAAGCAAGCCGTGTTTGTACATTGCAAAAACCCAAAGTTAACTTCAAACATCTAGATATAGCAAACTATTGTAGAGCGATCTCCATTCAATAATGCGCACTGTGATGTTGAACTAAAACTGTTTTTTTCATTTCCCTTCATTTGTCAAGAACTATTATCTTCTTTAACATTTTGCCTTTGGTTGTCCGGTTCATTTAAGTCAGTGAGGTATTCAATTACAGTCATAAAGTCATAGAGATGTACAACACGGAAACAGATCTTTTGGTCCAACTCATCCATGCTGACCAGATACCCTAACCTAATCTAACTCCAATTATCATCACTTGGCCCATATCCCTCTCAATCCTTCCTATTCATATACCCATCCAGATGCCTTTTAAATGTTGCAATTGTACCAGCCTCCACCACTTCCTCCGGCAGCTCATTCCATACACGCACCACTCTCTGTGTGAAAAAGTTGCCCCTTCGGTTCCTTTTATATCTTTCCCCTCTCATCCTAAACCAATGCCCTCTAGTTCTGGACATCTGCACCCCAGGGAAAAGACCTTGTCTATTTATCCTATCCATGCCCTTCATGGTTTTGTAAACCTCTATAAGGTCACCCCTCAGCCTCTTACACTCTAGGGAAAACAACCCCAGCCGTTTCAGCCTCTCCCTATAGCTCAAATCCTCCAACCCTGGCAACATCCTTGTAAATCTTTTCTGAACCCATTCAAGTTTCACAACATCTTTCCTGTAGGAAGGACACCAGAGTTGCACGCAATATTCCAAACATGGCCTAACCAATATGCTGTACAGCCAGAACATGACCTCCCACTCCTATACTCAGAGCTATGACCAATAAATTATATCAAATGACTTATTTACTATCCTATCTATCTGTGATTCTACTTTCAAGGAACAATGAACCTGCGCTCCAAGATCTCTTCATTTAGCAACACTCCCTACGATCTTACCATTAAGTGTATAAGTCCTGATCTGATTTTCTCTTCCAAAATGCAGCACCTCAGATTTGTCAAAATTAAACTCCATCTGTCACTCCTTTGCCCATTGGCCCATCTGATCAGGATTCCAGTGTAATCCGAGGTAACCTCTGTCCACTACACCTCCAATTTTGGTGTCTTCTGCAAACTTACTAATTATACCTCCTATCTTCACATTCAAATCATTTATATAAATAATGAAAAGTAGTAGACCCAGCACTGATCCTTGTGGCACATTGGCCTCCAGTCTGCAAAGCAGCTCTCCACCATCACCTTGTATCTTCTACCTTTGAGCCAGTTCTGTATCCAAATGGCTAGTTCTCCCTGTATTCCATCAGATCTAACCTTGCTAACCAGTTTCCCACGAGGAACCTGTCGAACGCCTTACTGAAGTTCATACAGATTGTGTCTACCACTCTGTCCTCATCAATCCTCTTTGTTACTTCTTGAAAAAACTCAATCAAATTCATGATACTTGATTTCCCATGCACAAAGCCATGCTGACAATCCCTAATCAGTCCTTGCCTTTCCAAATACACGTAAATCCTGTCCCTCAGGATTCTGTCCAACAACTTGCCCACCACCAATGTCAGGCTCACTGGTCTATAGTTCCCTGGCTTGTCCTTACCTCTTTCTAAAACAGTGGCACCACATTAGCCTTCCTCCAATTTTCTGGCACCTCACCTGTGACTATTGATGATACAAATATCACAGCAAGAGGCTGAGCAATTAATTTCCTAGTTTCCCACAGAGTTCTGATTACATTCTCTACAGTGTGGAAACAGGCCCTTCGGCCCAACCAGTCCACACTGACCCTCCGAAGAGTTATCCACAGACCCATTTCCCTCTGACTAATGCACCTAACACTATGGGCAATTTGGGAGAATGTGCAAATTCCACACAGACAGTCGCCCGAGGCTGGGATCAAATATAGGACCCTGGTGCTGTGAGGCAACAGTGCTAACCACTGAGCCACTGTGCCACCCCACCTGATCAGGTCCTGGGGATTTATCCACTTTTATGCATTTAAAGGCATCCAGCAGCTCCTCCTCTGTAATTATTTTGAATTTTCTTTTTGTGCTTTTTCCAGTGTATTCAAGCTTCTCTGAACTGTCCATTTAGCTTTGTTTCACACTAATCATTTAGGTTGATGTTGGCCCACTTTATGATTTGAGGATTCTATAAGAAGAGCTTTGTCTATTAACTGTGTGCACTCAGACCCTTAAATGACCTTGTGTAATATTATGTATGCCCAGACAAAAGCTCTGATGCAGGAATTACCTAATATACAGATATTCTTTTAAAATATTACAGCAGCATAAATGCATGCCATCCAATATGGATTGTGTTAATGTTTTTGTTGGAATCAAGCTACTTTTTCTCAGGTACAAAGGGTCATCAATGCTTTAACAAGAGATATTTTCTAACATAAACCTGCTGTGTCATTTCATCTCAGACTTATTAATCATAAAAGCCATCTGATTTCACAGTGTGATAGATAAACCCAGACAGTAAGGCATTTCTGCATTCTTAGACAGTAAACATATTTCTTCAGGTTTTCTCCTTCAGTTTATATATAACACAGAAACTCAGTCAGGTTTCATTGTGAACACATTCTTGGTGTCATTCATTTTAAATGAGATTTTTTTTCTAACAAATCACCGAGGTAAAGAAATGTAAGAAAAACAGAGAAAAGAAGATGTTTTATATTTGGGTTTCTAGAACAACTGTACCAAGAGTCATGCAAGGATAAAAAGTCTTAAATTGTTGGCAGATCTACATTCCAAATATTAACAGCTAATAAATATGTTAAAAAAGGAAGAATGTTTCACCCTATCATGCTAACCAATAGATTGTGTAGACCTTGCAAGATATAGGGTGGATTAGAGGGAATCTCCCTTTATTTTTTGGGTAGATTTAGTGCAGTGTGAAAGCAAGATGAGTTGCTTGAGCCAATGCAAAAACTATACCTGCCTCTCGTCTCCAAAAGGCTTCCTTTGAAAGCGTTCATCATCCAATGTAAATAGGATTAAAAGTACGTGTTCAATGTTTCATTCACTCTCTCTATAGTAAATAGTAAATATCACTGTTAGAGTGCCAATAGTAGAAGGCCCTGAGACCATTAAAATGTTGATGCTCGCTTGTTTGCATAGCAGCTTCTACCTAGATCTGCTCAAAGTGCTTGGCTCTTTAGATTACTTACAGTGTGCAAACAGACCTTTCGGCCCAACAAGTCCACACTACCCTCCAAAGAGCAACCCACCCAGACCCATTCCCCTACACCTAACACTATGGGCAATTTAACACGGCCAATTCAGCTAACCTGCACATTTTTGGGAGGAAATCGGAGCACCCGGAGGAAACCCACGCAGACACAGGGAGAATGGGCAAACTCCACACAGAGTGTTGCCTGAGTATATAAAAAAGCTAGATTAACAAGTCTTAGTTTCGGGCATCATAAAAATCTCTTCCCTACTTATAAATATTCACCAGTGGAAATTGAGGTAGCCTTACTTCAATTCCTCTAAATGTTTGTATTTCAGGAATTTAGAGAAATATACCAACAATGCCAAAATATTAAATGCTATTTTCACTTGAACTACATTATCTGTTAGAGTTCAGGTCAGCTATCTTAAACTTCTTTACATTTGGATCCTTCCAGATAACATGTGTGTTCTGTACCTTATTAAATGGTCAGTCATTCACCACTGCAGTAACAATGTCACTTCAAGAGGGCCTCACAATTTATACTCTTTCTAGTGAAGTAAAGAGAAAGAGTTATCGAGTTCTTATAGGCTGGAGGGTTTTCCACAGATGAAGGGAGAATCCAAAACTGCGAACAACCCCTACTATTTAATTCCATCAACTTTAGATAGTGTGCAGTCTTAATCATATATTACAACACATATTCACCAGGTACCCTGATGGTGCTTTGACTTTGCCAGATTGCAGCAATCCATTATCCCAGCCGTCATGATCCAAATCATCTGTCAGGCCAGGTATTTGGTGACCAGGAGAGCTCTTTCACTTTTGACCAATTCCAGTGAGACTGCTATTGAAGCTAGGTGGAACCGATCAAGTTAAGGCATCCCAAAATCCCATTTTAGTTACCTGGATAAATTCAGGTAAGCACAGCAATAACGTTGAGTCAGAAACTGTGGGATTATTGAAACATATTCTCTGCTTCACAACTTGGTTATGGTGGATGATTTTCTACTCCTTGAACCTGAATACAATGATGCTACTGACAAGGGAGTAAGAAATATTTCTGACCTCTTAGTGCAGAAGACAGTCAAGCAGGAGACCCAACAACCCAGTCCAAGTAAGGAGAAAGCAGCTGAGAATGACTACGCACCCACAGGAAAACTTGGTTGACATCATGGAAACCACCAATGTCCGTAGGAATTCTTCAATGACAACTCTCTCTGACTAAGTAACCCTTATAAGTTGGCAGTTCAATGTTGGTACTTGTAAGATAAAATGAAGTAATGGATTCATTGAGGATATTTGAAGAATGGCAATTCCAAAGGTATTCGTGAATGTTTCTTTGGAAGCATAACAACCCTGTGAAACTGTTTGAACTAGTGTTAAAATAGTTCACCAACTACTTCTAATTTGGAACAAATAGTCTTTATTCTGGCATTGAAATGGATTTTAAGGTATATAGCAATCCAGTCACACCCAACTTGGTGTAAACCATTTGATTTTATTGGAACCTCTACTGGTTTCCTGTTCTGTCTGACACATGAAGTATGTGCCTTGGGCAAGCAACTGAATACTTTCTAGCTCATGCCCTGATTTGGTACTGTGGCAATCTTAAACATGAAAATGATAAAATCCAAATTAGAACAATAAAGATCAGTGTAGATTATCATCTCTTGAATCAGCCAGCCAAAAGTCTTCAACCACAATACATTCTACCATCATCTGATATCATGCAACAATGTCCAAGAGGTACTTGGGAGAGTCTCTGTGCATATGCTGAAAGCAATTAATTCAGTTATGAGATAAAAATAAACACACCAAAAAGCATCATTAATGTATTTCCAGGTACTGCAACAAACTGTGCTGGTAAGCCCCACGATATCCTTCTTAAATTTTGAGGAAAATTCTAAATGTAACTATGGTCAGGTTAGATTAATGGAAGCTAAATGAATGTGAAAAAGTAATGCTGGTGGAGCAGTGTCATAGATAAATCATATCAAACTTATGATTGGAAACAGCTCAAGTATAGAAATGTCTTCATTCTTTTCAGCCTAATATGGAGGTCACAAAAACTGGGGCATTTGAAAGCTGAAATATGTTTATAAACTCCTGAAACCATCAAAGATTGCTTTGTTGTTAAAAGTCTCCCAGTGTTTGAATAGCTTTGGTGCATGCCTATGCCACTAGGGGCTTATCAGGGTTTTCACCAAAGAAACTGGGCTTGAAGCTTCATTGGTCATAAGTCAGACAGGAGAAATCCTTCCCCTTCTAATCCAGGAAAAGTTCTGCACCTTGCAATTTCCTTTCTTAACACCGCCAGGGCCACACAATTATCAATTGTTGGAGAGTTGCTCCTAGTCAGACATAAGTTCTCACTGACCATGTGTCTTCCAACTAAAGCTTCAGCATATGGGCATTCTAGCACCACTAGCCCTTTGCTGTAACCCAACCCAAGTCCCATTCCCATAGGTGAATGAAATGAAGAAGAATTTGAGGCTTACTAGCCAGATATAAACAGGAGGAAGAGGAGTTGGGACTAGAAGAGGCATTTCACATTTCATGGTACCCTCTGAGACCATGGTAACCCTGCAGGAAAACATAAACCTTCCAAACTCTAGCTTGTTTCCTGATGCAGGCTCCTCGGTCAATCCTATCATCTTTATGACTTCTTGGTGCCATTGGACAGCCTCTGGCCCAATAATTTTCTGCTACTTCAGTTAAGTTTTCACCCATTTCTAATGGAAAGCAACTCAGAAGGACTTAAATGAGCCTCAAAAGTTAAAACAGCCTGGGCCTCAATTCTGGGGTGGCAGGTGAGTTTCTACCTCACTTTCCTGCCAAATTGCCCAAAGCCCAATTGAAATAAAGATCAGAGCCTTGAAGTTTTCATGCCATTTTAGATGTACTCATTTACTGTGTTGCTGGGTCAAAATCCTGGAAATCACTTTCTAACAACACTGTGGATGTACTTACACATCATGGCAGGCAGCAGTTTAAGAAGGCAGATCACCACCACCTTCTCCAGGGCAGTTAGGGTTGGGCAATAACTGTTGGCCTTGTCAGTGATGATCACATCCCAAGAATGTATTGAAAAGGTGTGAACTTCGGCAAATAACTGTAGCTAAGATATAGGTTCGCCATGATCGAATTTAAAAGCTTCAAGGGGCTGGGTCATCTACTCTTTACATTAGGTTACATTCCCTACAATGTGGAAACAGGTCTTTCGGCCCAACCAGTCCACACCAACCCTCCGAAGATAAACCCATCCCGACCCATTCCCTTCTAACTAATGCACCTAACACTGTGGGCAATTTAGCATGGCCAATTCACCTGACCTGCACAACTTTGAACTGTGGGAGGAAACCAAAGTTCTTACTATTTGTTTATCTTCTGATTCTTTCTGTTTTATTACTGCAATTCAGTACATCTCTGCTGTAATCTCCAAATCTGACATTCATACCATCATCAGATGATCCATTGCAGCTGTAAAATGCTCAGCATGGGCATTCCATTGGGCTTGCTAATGACTGTCTGGATTCGCAGGAAACTAAAAGAAAAAACTAATTCATGTTAATTCCAAAACAAAGTAGCCGGAGTCCAACCATAGTGAAATGCATCACTGCAATATGAAAATATCTAAAGGTAACATTCATCTTTTCAGTAATGTAAACCCAGAAATTACCAGTCTTAGCAGATCAACAGGGAACATACTCATCAGACATTCCTCTGTCTGAGGTGTTAACCACATTAAAATTGTAAACCTGGCGAAATGTTATTTGACTGCATCTGGTGCTCATCTGCTAATATCTACAAAATGCATTTCTGCCTTATACGCTCAGAAGTGGTATCATTGCTCGATGTCTGTTTTCTAACCTACATATTTTTGTTTTAAGTTTCAGAATTTCCAAAAAGTCTGTGCGTCCTTGCCAGGGGGCTTTATACAAATTCCACAAATGTAGACTAGCAAAGGGCTTCTTGTTAACAGACTGTGTGTCATCGAAGTGGTAGTTACTGAGACTGGTCATCAATGAGACTACTCTTTGATTCAACCACATTCTCGGAAGTTGAGCGTGTCAGGATATTTATTTCATATTGTAGGAATGATCTTGGTCTCTTTGTTAGAGTTATTTCCACAGGGACTGAACTCTATGTGAGAAAACCAAACAATGAAACAAAGCAAATAGAAAAGGAGATCAATCTGTCTGTAACATGCACAATGTGGCAACCATCTGTCTAAACATCAATGAAGCAGACATTCTGTTGCAAATTTATAATTCAGTTGAGCTTTGGCACTTGAAATAATGCATGCAATTATATAAATTTCTAGCTATTTACTCCAAAATAATTGCTATGATTTTTTTTATTTTCCGTTAATAATCATATTACCCAGGTTCTGTGTTGAGCCTCATCCTAAGGCTTGCCCGGGAAATAGAAAAATGTTTAATAACAGATAAACTTACCAACAGCCTAGAATCCAACAGTCCCTGTTGTTCCTCACCAAGAAAACAACCTCTCCTAAGAATGACTACAAAGATAATAGAGTAACATGTTCTAATAAGTAGAGATTGAGATATATCCAGTTAGAAATAGGAGTTAGAGTAATGAGGTTGTGGTGGAATTGATCACAATCTGGGTGCAATTTATGAACTTCTGGAAGGATGATTCAATCATTCCAGGATGATAACTAAAATAGGAATTATAGCATGAAATGTACAGCATGAAAGGAATCCTGGACCATCACTTAACTTACTCCAAAGGGGAGAGAGAGAGAGGAGCTTTGCAGCAGATAAGTGAAATGGTGACGCAAGCCACATTCTTCACTATGCCACCTGAAATTCATAAGGAACTGCTCTCTATTCCCAGCTGCATGCAGAAATTTTTCTTTGATTGTCCCTGAGGAAAAATGCATTTCTGAAATTGCATGTTCAAAGTACCAACTGCTTAATCTCTGCCATTCCAGTCATTATGACATTACTGCACTGTGTTTCTCACTCCAATGAGGTTGCCTGGCCTGCTGTGTTTCTCCAGCACTTCCTGTTTTACGTTTCAGATCCAGCCCTTATTGATCAATCTCCAATTAAGTTATGCCCAAGGAATGCTTCAAAGAAATGCTGGAATTGCGACTGGGTTGGGCAATGTAACAACAATAACCATCACTGTTGTCAGGCATAGAGACCCCGCCATAGAGACAGAGGGTGGTGGTGGAGGGTTGCTTTTCGGACTGGAGGCCTGTGATCAGCAGTGTGCCACAAGGATCGATAGCAATGGTTTTCCTTTCTTGTCAGACATTAAGATTGTTGGCCCTTCTGCTGAGAGTTGGCAGGAGTTTCTTTAATGATGAGGCACAGTATTATGTAGAGCGATAAGATGTTGCCCTCCAGTGAGTTTGAAATTTGGCAAGATGGAAGCCTTGTGCTTAATTAACATTGAAGTGAAGGTGTCAACCATCAATCTGTGAGCATCTTGATGACCAGTGTTAGCAGATCAACTTCTCTTCTCTCATTCTTTGTTTTGCAAAGATTGGACATGTCTTACCATGGCTTCATTGAGTTCTCCCTACTTGTCCTCAAGTACATCTGTCATATCTTCGAATTTCCAGTTTTTTTGTGATCTGAAGGAAGAAGGCCAATAATGTTTTTCTATAGGTTGATTATCCTAATATCTATTTGTTGGAACTGTACTGGGATCAATTATAAGGAAGTAATAGCAGAATATTTTGAAAAACATAATCTAACCAAACAAAGTCAGCATGGTTTCCTGAACAGGAAATCATATCTGACTAATTCATTTAAGTTTTTCAAGGCAGTCTCAACCAGAGTGGATTGTGGGGAATCAATAGATGTGTCATATTTAAGCTGTAAAGAAGCATTCGACAAGGTATTTCACAAAAGGTTAAGTCATAAGATAAGAGTCCATGGTGCTAGAGGTAGTATATTGGCATAGATAGAGAATTGGCTAAGTGCAGGAAACAGCAAGTGGAGAGAAGAGGTCCTTTTTCAGATTGGCAACCTGTAACCAATGGGGTTTCACTGGGATCAGTACTAGGACCAGAACTGTTTATCGCCTATCTTAATGGGAAGGGAGCAAATGTACTGTAGCCAAGTTTGCAGATGATATGAAAACAGGTGGAAAGGCAGGTTATAAGAAGGATACAAACTGTTTGCAAAGAGATATTGATAGTTAAGTAAATTGTCAAATTGAGAATAAATGTATGAAAATGTGAAGCTGTTCCTTTTGGAAGGGAAAACAAAAGAACAGCATTAGTTAAATGCAGAAAAACTGCAGAAAGCTGCAACGCAAAAGGGCCTTGGGCATACCTGTGTATGTATGAAGCACAGAAAGCTAGCACACAATGTGCAGCAGGTAAGCAGAAAGGCTAATGGTACATGGGCCGTTATCTCTACAGGGTTGGAGTAAAGAGTAGGCGAAATCTTTCTTAATGCAACTAGTCTATGTGCTGATGAGACCACATCTGGATTACTGAGAACAGTTTTGTTCCTTCATTTAACAAAAGGTATCATTTAATTGAAGACAATTTGCTGACTTAAAGGTAGAAGACAGAGGGTGGTGGAGGAGGTTGCTTTTCAGACTGGAGGCCTGTGACCAGCAGTATGCCACAAGGATCGGTGCTGGGTTCACTGCTTTTCATAATTTATATAAATGATTTGGATGTGAAAGTAGGAGGTATGGTTAGTAGATTTGCAGATGACACAAAAATTGGAGGTGTAGTGAACAGCAAAAAAGTTACCTCAGAGTACAATGGAATCTTGATCAGATGGGTCAATGGATCAAGGAGTGGCAGACGGAGTTCAATTTAAATAAATGTGAGATGCTGGATTTTACAAAGGCAAATCAGGGCAGGACTCATACACTTAATGGTTAGGTCCCAGGGAGTGTTGCTGAACAAAGAGACCTTGGAGTGCAGGTTCATAGTCCCTTGAAAATGGAATCCCATGTAGATAGGATAGTGAAGAAGGTGTTTGGTATGCTTGCCTTTATTGGTCAGTGCATTGAATATAGGAGTTGGGAGATTACTTTGCAATTGTACAGGACATTGGTTAGGTCACTTTTGAAATATTGCATTCAGTTGTGGTCTCCCTGCTATATGAAAGATATTGTGAAACTCAGATGGGTTCAGAAAATATCTACAAGGGTGTTGTCAGGGTTGGAGGGCTTGAGATATAGGGAGAGGCTGAATACGCTGGGGTTATTTTCCCTGGAAATGTGTTGCTAGTTAAAGCACAGCAGGTTAGGCAGCATCCAAGGAATAGGACTATTCCTTGGATGCTGCCTAACCTGCTGTGCTTTAACCAGCAACACATTTTCAGCTGTGATCTCCAGCATCTGCAGACCTCATTTTTTACCCGAAGATTTTAACCTACTGCGAATCCTTATTTTCCCTGGAGTTTTGGAGGCTGAGGGGTGACCTTACAGAGGTTTATAAAATCATGAGGGGCATGGATAGGGAAAATAGAGAAGGTATTTTCCCTGTTGTGGGGGTGTCCAAAACTAGAGGGCATAGGTTTAGGGTGAGAGGGGAAAGATATAAAAGGTATCTAAGGGACAACGTTTTCATGCAGAGGGTGATGTGTGTATGGAATGGAAGAAATGGTGGAGGCTGGTGCAATTATACCATTTTTTTAAAAATCTGGATGGACATATGAATAGGAAAGTTTTAGAGGGATTTGGGTTAAATGCTGGCAAATGGGACTAGATTAATTTGGGGTATCTGGTCAGCATGAACGAATTGGATCAAAGGGTCTGTTTCTGTGCTATACATTGCTATGACTCTATGACAATTCAGAGGAGGCTGTTTAGTATGATCCCTGGGATGGAGGGGTTGTCTTATGAGCAAAGTCCTAAACAGGTTGAGTCTATACTTGTTGGTATTTAGAAGAATGAGAGGTGATCTCATTGAAAAGATGAGGAAGAATTTCTTCTCTCAGAGGGTTGAAAGTCTTGGCGCAGAAAGCTATGAATGCAGAGTTCTTGCGTATATGTAAGGCTGATATAGGAAATTTTTAATCAGTAGGTGAATCAGGGGTTACAGACAAAGGGCAGGAAAGACGATCTGAGGAATATCAGAGCAGCCATGAATCAATTGTCAGGCTGAGCAGCCAACTGGCCTATTCCCCTTTCTATTTCTTATTGTCTTATGATCTTATGATACTATTGCGGAAGTCAGGAAGTTGAGAATATGTATTAAGGGTTGAACATATTAAGAGATATCCTGGTGTCCTTGGAAGCAAGATCAGCAGATAGGGCTCAGCTTCTACAAGACCTGAGAAATTTTTGAGTGGTAGGGAATTGAGCTGAATGTTTACCTCCCCAAACCATCACTGTTCCTGAAGGTTCATGCCAATCGTAACCTCATGGTCAACATCAGTATCACATGCCACATGTGGCAGAGCTCCCATTTGATGCAACTCTGGGAGCCACTCTTCTCAGTGTGAAGGAAAGGGCAGGGTACCCTGTAGATTGCCAATGTCAGTAACACAAATATTTACCTCCAACCAAGAAAGCCCTTTGGTATCCTTAACCCTACCAGTATTGTGGACTGTTGACTGACTGGATGAAACATCACTACTCACATTTCAAAGTTGGACATTGCAAGTTGGAGGAGAACCAAAGAAGGCAGCTTGTTTCTACTCTCAGCAAGTCCAGGATGACGTTCAGTAACTTTGATGATGTGATCAGATTTTATGACCTGGTGAATCATGGGACTGTGACTAAAGATGACCCATCCAGTAAAGAGGAATTCTGGAACTACTTGCAGAGAACTTTGAAATGAGGCATCATCTGAGAATTATCAAGGAGCTATGCCTCCTCCTTACTCCTTGTGGGGAAGAAAACTGAGGGTGTGTGTCAATTACCAAGCACTCAATGCAAAGACTCATAAGGATGCTTACCCTCTCCCTAGGATTGAGAAGCATTGCAAATTCTCAGAGGTGCAAAGTATCTCTGCAGTCTCAGTTTGGCCCACAGTTATAACCAGTTACCAATTGCAGAACAATACGTTGAAAAAATAACATTCTAAATGGACAATGAATACAAATACACATCAATGCTGCTCAGGCTCGGTAATGCCCCTGCCACTTTCATTTGAGTGAATGAATAAAGTTCCAGTCTGTCCTTGTGTACCTGGACAGTAAACTCATCTTCAGCTTGACATTCCAGGAGATCATGAAAGACTAGACATATGTCATGGCTCACTTGTCACAAGTTAACTTGAACACAGAGGGTAATACATGTATGGATTGGGCTGCCAGAGGATATGGTGGAGGCTGGTACTATTGCAACATTTAAGAGGCACTTGGATGGGTATATGAATAGGAAGGGTTTGGAAGGATATGGGGCGGGTGCTGGTAGGTGGGACTAGATTGGTTTGGGATATCTGGTTGGCATGGACAGGTTGGACCGAAGCGTCTGTTTCCATGCTGCACATCTCTATGACTACGACTCAAAGAAGTGCCAACTTTTCTGGATAAAACTATAGAACATTGGGCACTTCATTAGCCAGGAAGGCATTGCTCCTGATGATGAAAACATCCATGGGGTACAGGGTTGCCAGCTTGAGTTGGGAGGGATCTGTGTGGTTTTCCTGGTTTAGTCAGTTATTGTAGGAGGCCTGTGCAAGGTTTTGCACAGTTGGTTGTCTCATTCCATGCTTTGCTGAGGATATCAGGGAATGCTGGAACAGCTAGTAGAAAAGTACATTCGAGGTGAAATAGTTCATGAAACATCACAGGGTGTTGCGTCCCAGAATGTGGAGACTTTACGGGATGAGGGAGAAATCAAAGAAGGCAGCACAGTAGGATGCTCCAGTAGGAGCTCCTCTGCTTGCCAGTCACTTCTCTTTTGTTTCAGCTTCGTATTCATTTCTTACCCCACCTCCCAAACTACGTGGAATGGAGCCGAGAAGCAGAGTAAGTAGGGGTCGGGTCGCGGAGTGAATAGGTATACATGGGCCAAGCCCTGCGGTGATAGAGTGAGCACAGGCCAGCTCCCGTGGTGACAGTGAGTACGGGCCGCGCCTCACAGTGACAGAGTGAGCACAGGCCGGGTCCCATGGTGACAGAGCAAGCACGGACCGGTTTCCCCGGTGACAGTGAGCACTGGCCGGGTCCCCCGGTGACAGAGTGAGCACAGGCCGGCTCCCGTGGTGACAGTGAGCACGGGCCGCGCCCCACAGTGACAGAGAGCACTGGCCGGGTCCCCCTGTGACAGTGAGCACGGGCCGGGTCCCATGGTGACAGTGAGCTCAGGCCGGGTCCCATGGTGACAGAGTGAGCACGGGTCGGGTCCCCCAGTGACAGAGTGAGCACAGGCCGGGTCCCACAGTGACAGTGAGCTCAGGCTGGGTTCCATGGTGACAGAGTGAGCACAGGCCAGGTCCTGTGGTGACAGAGTGAGCATGGGCCGGGTCCAACAGTGACAGAGTTAGCACGTGTCGGGTCCCCCGGTGAGAGAATGACCACGGGACCAGGTCCCGCAGTGACAGAGTGACCAAGGGACCAAGTCCCACGGTGACAGAGTGAACACGGGCCGGGTCCCCCAGTGACAGAGTTAGCATGGGCAGGGTCCCCCAGTGACAGAGTGAGCACAGGCTTGGTCGCCCGGTGACAGTGAGCAAGGAACCGGGTCCCACAGTGACAGAGTGAGCACGGGATCGGATCCCGCAGTGACAGAGTGAGCACAGGACCGGATCCCGCGGTGACAGTGAGCACAGGCCGGGTCCTATAGGGACAGAGTGAGCAAAGGCCGGGTTCCTCGGTGACAGTGAGCACGGGGTGGGTCCTACAGGGACAGAGTGAACACGGGCCGGGTCCTACAGGGACAGAGTGAGCACGGTTCAGCTCCCCTGGTGACAGAGTGAGCACAGGCTGGGTCCCCCGATGACAGAGCGAGCATGGGCCGGTCCCACGGTGATAGAGTGAGCACGGGCCGGGTCCCCCGGTGACAGAGTGAGCACGGGCCGGTCCCATGGTGACAGAGTGAGCACGGACTGGGTCCCACAGTGACAGAGTGAGCACGGACTGGGTCCCGCAGTGACAGAGTGAGCAAGGGCCGGTCCCATGGTGATGGAGTGAGCACGGACAGGGTCCCGCAGTGACAGAATGAGCACGGGCCGGGTCCCGAGGTGACAGAGTGAGCACGGACTGGGTCCCACGGTGACAGAGCGAGTACGGGCCAGATCCTACAATTTTTAGATCAGCATGGTGCTGGAAAAGCACAGCAGGTTAGGCAGCATCCAAGGAGCAGGAAAATTGACGTTTCGGGCAAAAGAAATAGGGCACTGAGCCTCCAGACTGGAGAGATAAATGAGGGGGGTGGGGCTGTGAAGAAGGTAGTAAAGAGTACAATAGGTGAATGGGGGTGGGGATGGAGGTGATAGGTCAGCGAGGAGGGTGGAGTGGATAGGTGGGAAAGGAGATAGGCAGGTAGGACAGGTCATGAGGACAGTGCTGAGCTGGAAGGTTGGAAATGGGGTGACGTGAGGGAAGGGAAATGAGGAAACTGGTGAAGTCCATGTTGATGCCCTGGGGTTGAAGTGCTCCAAGTCGGAAGATGAGGCGTTCTTCCTCCAGGCATCGGATGGTGAGGGAGCAGCGGTGAGGGAGGCCCAGGAACTCCATGTCCTCGGCAGAGTCGGAGGGGGAGTTGAAATGTTCAGCCACAGAGAAGTGGGGTTGATTGGTGCAGGTGTCCCGGAAATGTTCCCTGAAGCGCTCTGCGAGGAGGCGCCCAGTCTCCCCAGCATAGAGGAGATCGCATCGGGAGCAACGGATACAATAAATGACATTGGTGGATGTGCAGGTGAAACTTTGATGGATGTGAGGGAGGAGGTGTGGGCACAGATTTTGCAATTCCTGCGGTGGCAGGGGAAGCTGCCAGGACGGGAGGGTGGGTTGTAGGGGGGCGTGGACCTGACCAGGTAGTCACAGAGGGAATGGTCTTTGCGGAAAGCAGAAATGGGTGATGAGGAAAATATATCCCTGGTGGTGGGGCCCATTTGGAGGTGGCAGAAATGTCAGCGGTGATGCGGTTAATGCAAAGGTTGGTAGGGTGGAAAGTGAAGAACAGGGGTTCTCTCCTTGTTACGGTTGGAGGGGTGAGGCTTGAGGACAGAGGTGTGGGATGTGAATGAGATGTCTTGGAGGGCACCTTTAACCACATGGGAAGGGAAATTGCAATCTCTAAAGAAGGAGGTCATCTGGTGTGTTCTGTGGTGGAACTGGTCATCCTGGGAGCAGATACGGTGGAGGCAGAGGAATTGGGAATACAGGGTGGCACTTTTGCAGGCAGTCGGGTGGGAAGAGGTGTAATCTAGGTAGCTGTGGGAGTCAGTGGGTTTGTAAAAAATGTCCGTGTCAAGTTGGTCATCATTAATGGAGAAGGAGAGGTCCAGGAAGGGGAGGGAGGTGTCAGAGATGGTCCAGATGAATTTGAGGTCGGGTGGAATGTGTTGGTGAAGTTGATGAACTGCTCAACCTCCTTGTGGGAGCACGAGGTGGTGCCAATGCAGTCATCGATGTAGCGGAGGAAGAGGTGAGGAGTGGTGCCAGTGTAACTACGAAAGATGGACTATTCTGTGTAGCTGACAAAGAGCCAGGCATAGCTGGGGCCCATAAGGGTACCCATGGCTACCCCTTTGGTCTGGAGGAAGTGAGAGGATTCAAAGGAGATTCTGGAGGAAGTGGATCCTACAGGGACAGAGTGAGCACGGGCTGGGTCCCACGGTGACAGAGTGAGCACGGGCCGAGTCCCGCAGTAACAGAGTGAGCACTGGCCGGGTCCCGCGGTGACAGAGTGAGCGCGGGCCGGGTCCCGCGGTGTCAGAGTGAGCACAGGCTGAGTCCTGCGGTGTAGCAAAGTTCTGGATGGAGGCCGGCATATAGTGGCCTCATGCTCTGGGGTTGGCATGGACAGGAACCTATGTACCTATGTTATCGTTCTAAACTTTTTCAACTGTTTCATGCTAATCTATTCTTTACTCTGTAGCAACCCTTTTTTTTTACTCTAACAACGCTTGAAAATTTTCCGTACCTAAATACTCCATACCTAAGATGGTGCTGAAAGGCAACATTACAAATTTTTCACTGCCTTCATTCGAGTGCATGTGGCAACAAAGGCTATTCTAATTCTGATTTTGTACAGGCCTGTCTCATCTCCTGAGTTTAGCTACCCAGATTTCCATCTTCCTTCCATATTGGAATCCAATATTAGTCTCCTTGGCTTAGGAGTAAGGCTGTCACACATCCAAGGCTAGAAAAGTGCGGTTATTGATTATGCCAATTGGAGTCTCAAGACAAATGAGAGAAATATGGAGAAATCCAGTATGAACTCAAAATTGCTTTGAGCTGCTTGATTTCCCAGAAGTTCAGAGACATGCAGAGGCTGTATGTTTTAATTAGGCCTCCTCTCATTCTTCTGGACTCCAATGAGTATAAGCCTAACCTACTCCCCATGTCAACCCAGTGACCTTTCTCCAAGGGGACCAAGATTGTTCACAATATCCTAACTATGGCCTGATTAGTGCTTTTTATGGTTTAAGCAAGACTTCTCAATTTTCACAATCTGTTTCCTTTGAAACAGTGGCCAAAGTTCCATTCACCTCCCCCTTCACCCACTGAACTTGTACGCTAGCTTTATGTGATTCATGCATGCCCCAAACATTTTTGTACTGCAGTGCTCTGCAGTCTCTCTCTATTTAAATAACTTGCAGCCTTTTTACCTTCCTGCCAAAGTGCATAACCTAAATTTTCCCACATTGCCAAGCTGTTCCCCAAGCCATTCTCCTGTCTATACCTCTCTGCAGACTTTCTGTGTCCTCCTAACCACAAATATATTGCAAGTAATTGCAGGCAGAGGATCACAAGCCTTTAGTCACAATATGCAAAATGACCTCTTCAAACCGTTATGCATCTCAAGGGTACCTTACAGCTGCTTTTACTACCTCTGATATGATGAGGAAGGGATGTGACGCAAATAGAGGGTAACAGGGCAGAGATATTTGCTGTAATGTCCTGACCTAAATTAAATGAGATGAATATGTTTGTGCCAGACCTTAATGAGCACTACTGTTATTTTTGGAGTAGAATTCAGATTCAGTTTTTTTCTGTAATGAGTTAGAGGCCTTTAACAGGTCATTCCCTTATGATTACTATCCCGCATAAAGTCATCTGGAGGAGATTTCACGCCTGCATATTTGAAGGGATAATTCAATTAAAGTTTGCATCAGAAGAAAATATAAGCCTATGAGGAGAAAACAGGCTAATGGGATTAGTTTTGGATTGCTCAGCAAACATTTGGCTGACAGAAAAATAGCTAATGTTGCATTCTATCTTACAAATAATTAGCAGAATACCTTTAAAGGATATGCTCATGATATCATTTTTGTACCATAGCATGTGACCTGAAAGTATAAATGTCTCAGACTCCATTTTGACTACTTGAAGGATACTGTGTTGGTAAGAAGCATGCTACTGTTTGTAAACAAAGAGCCCAGGTACTCAAGTGTCTCTGACTGTATATCAAGAAATTAATAAACCTGTTTTTCAATTCCATTCTGCCCATGCCTAGTTCTAATGTTATTAATATACGTGAATATAAGCATTGACAGATCAGATTCAAGGACACTCCTGGCGGCAAAGCCCATTACTTGGTAAGCAGCGACTTATACAAGAGTCCGAGTTCTCAATGGCAGATACTTGGAACCTTCATTAAACATTAACTTGCTGATAACCCTGGTTTTCAAATGAATTCATGTGTGTAGAGATCTGTAAATTCAATAACCTGAAAGAAAAAAGCATTCCATATCATTAATGTCCAACAGCATGATGACAGCACCTGATTATTGTTTTAATGACCATAAACATCATAGGTCCTGAAAAGGCAGATTAACATCCTAAATTCTGAAATAAATACAAGAACTAATGCAATAAATTATGACCACATATTTGGAAAGACATGTACCTCAGCAAGTGGTGCTTCATGGTATGTGAGATCATCTCACACATACAATGGATGACCAGTTCGTACATTGGCGGAGTCAAACTGCAGTGCCAATGCACAAGCCATTATGGTTTTCTGAAAGGTTCAACCTGGTGGATACCAATGATCCAGCAGTGACAGGACAACCACCATGCATAGATCTCAGTATAGTTACACTTCATGGAAGTCATACCACACCCACTGTGGTGGAATGGGAAAACGCGTGACACAATTAAATGAGTTGAAATTGAAGACATTCTCTCAGTAGATCTGTTACACTTAGGCCAGAGCAGGGTGAGCAGTTGCAAATAGCAGCTGCCAAATTTGAACAACTCCGAGAGTTGCAAATGATGTTATCCAGGGATGTCCAGACAGGAGTAAAGACAGTCCTGAGAAGATTTGTTCACTTTGACTATGCAGAGATTAACTTGATTTATCACAGCAAGTTGTTTTCAAGGGCAAACAAGTCCTAATACAGAGATCATTACTCTAGGACATTATGACCATGCTATACCAAGGCCACATGGGTATTGAATGTACAGACAGCCAGCACATGAATCTGTGAATTTGCCTGATATTCAGTGACTGGTGACTGTATGGGAGGCATGTCAAATGTACCATAGAGTCATAGAGATGTACAACACGAAAACAGACCTTTCGGTCCAACTCGTCCATGCCAACCAGATATCCCAACCCAATCTAGTCCCACCGGACAGCACCCGGCCCATATCCCTCCAAACCCTTCATATACATATACCCATCCAGATGCCTTTTAAACATTGCTATTGTACCAGCCTCCACCACTTCCTCTGGCAGCTCAGTCCATACACGTATCAGCCTCTCCATGAAAAAGTTTCCCCTTAGGTCTCATTTATATCTTTCCCCCTCAACTTAAAACAATGCCCTCTAGTTCTGGACTCCCCCACCCCAGGAAAAAGACTTTGTCTATTTATCCTATCCATGCCCTTCATGATTTTATAAACCTCTATAAGTTCACCCCTCAGCCTCGATGGTCCAGGGAAAATAGCCCTAGCCTGTTCAGCGTCTCCCTATAGCTCAAATCCTCCAACCCTGGCAACTTGTAAATCTTTTCTGAACCAACATCTTTCCAATAGTAAGGAGACCAGAAATGCATGCAATATTCCAACAGTGGCCTAACCAATGTCCTGTATAGCCACAACATGACCTCCCAACTCAGTCCCAGCAGTAGAGGAACCATTTTCCACTTAGTCCTTGGATAAATATAGCCACAGAGAGTGGGTTTTGAGAAGATTTGTTGCTCAGGTTGAGGTTCTGGATGCAGGTTTGCTTATTGAGCTGGAAGGCTCATTTTCAGATGTTTCATCACTATACTAGGTAACATTTTCAGTAAGCCTTCGAATGAAGCACTGGTGGTGTAGCCTGCTTTTTATTTATATGTTTGAGTTTCCTTGGGTTGGCAATGTAATTTCCTATGGTGAAATCATTCCCTATGGCGATGTCATTTCCTGTTCTTTTTCTCAGAGGTGGTAAATGGGATCCAAGTCAATGTGTTTGTTGATAGAGTTCCATTTGAAATGCCCTGCTTCTAGGAATCCACGTGCGTGTCTCTGTTTAGGATCTCCGGTATCAGGGTTATTAGTAGAGGCAGTAATGCAGAGACTTGAACAAACAACTCTGCTAACCATCCAACCCAAACTTTGGATCTGCTATGTGGATGACATTTTTGTCATCACTAAACGAAACAAATTAGTGGAAACCTTCAAGACCATCAATAATACCCTTACTGGCATAAAATTCAATAAAGAGGAGGAAAACAATAACAGGAGAACAAACAGCCAATGGGGACCTTCAAACCAGCATCTACAGGAAAACATCACATATGGACCAAATATTGACCATTATTCCAATATCAACAAATGAAACTGCATTAGAACATTATTTCAATGAGCGGCCACACACTGCAGCACTGAGGAACTACGCAGAGCAAAGGAAAAACACCTATACAGTGTATTCCAAAAGAACGGGTACCCAATGAACACAGTCCACTCCTGATTTCTGAGCAACAAACCCAAACAAGCAGACAAAATACATCCAGAAACCCTAGCCACTCTCCCCTACATCAAAGACATCTTGGAAATGACTGCCACACTACTCAGAACCCTTGGCATCATGGTAGCCCATAAACCCACCAACACACTAAAACAGCAACTAATGAACTTGGAAGAGCCTATACAGACACCAAGCAAAGCTAATATCATTTAGAAAATAGCTTGCAAGAACTGTAACAAACACTACATTGGACAAACAGGCAGAAAACTAGCCACCAGGGTACATGAATATCAACTAGCCACAAAACGACATGACCCGCTCTCACTAGTATCCTTACATATAGATGAGGAAGGACACCACTTCGACTGGGACAACACATCCATCCTAGGACAAACCAAATAGAGATACGTATGAGTATTCCTAGTATTCCAACCTGAACTCTATCAACCGACACAATGATTTGGATCCCATTTACCAGGCCCTGAGAAAAAGAACCGGAAATGACATCACCATAGGAAATTATGTCACCACCAAATGACATCACCAACCCAAGGAAACTCAAACATATAAATAGAAAATGGGCTACACTACCAGTCTTTCATTCAGAGGCTCACTGAAGATGTTACCTAGTATAGTGTCGAAACGTGTGAAAATGAACCTTCCTGCTCAGCAAGCAAACCTACATCCACAGTCACAGATCTATACACAATATAAGGAAGATTACTCCTTTGAACAAATTACTTTTCCAAATTTCCCATTGTTGACGACTGAACAACACAATGAGTACATAATGACTGCTATTTTTAGCTCTTCAGTGAGATCTAATAGATGGTGTCTGACATTCAGCTGTAATGCATTGACAAACCGTTTCAAGTGTGCTAATTAGGGAGTGGCTCATATCCCATTGTTACCCAGCTAGTGTGAACAATCTTGCCCAGAAACAAATTATCTGACCATTCTGACATACAAGACATTTTTCTTCAAAGTCAAAAGAGACTGAAACAGATACATGACCAGTAAGCAAATAGAAAACTATCACAACAGTACAGTGAGCACAGAGTGCAAGTCAGAAATATAAATATAAATACGTGGTTGCCAGCAAAATTTTCTAAAATATGCAACCAGCCCAGATCATACGAAAGTTATGACTGATTGTGGTACTACATTGAAAAAGAAGTGAAGCCAGCTCAGACCACTGTATGGCACACCACCGTACAAAGTGAGAAGGAGAAAAAAACCAAGATAATGTAGACAGTGTGGTCATGTTGAGTGACAGCGACTAGCAGTAAATGAACTAAGTTGTCAAACAAGTGGAACTGACCACAACATGTACCTTTCCAGATGGATTTATGACCACCAGATCAGGATAGGTTGCCAAATCTTCAAAGTGTCATACTGAAGTTTGAAATGCTAATTTTGTAACCTCTGTTAGTATAATTATTGACCACCAAGATGTAGGAGCAAACATAAGCCATTTTGCTCAAGTCTGCTTCACCATTCAATGAGATTATAGCCAATCTGATAATCCTCAACTCTACTTTTCTGTCTTATCCTCATACCCCTTGATTCCTTTATTGATTGAAAATTTGTCTATCTCAACCTTGAATGTACATAATGGTATAACCTTCACAGTCCTTTGCAGTAAAGAATTCCATAAACATTCTACCTTCTGAGAAAATAAGCTTCTCTTTATCTCTGTCTTAAATAGACAACACCTGGTCCTAGACTCTCCCACAAGAGGAAATAAGGCAAAAGTGAGGTCTGCAGATGCTGGAAATCAGAGTCTAGAATAGTGCGGTGCTAGAAAAGCACAGCAGGTCACGTAGCATCTGAGGAGCAGGAAAATCGACGTTTCGGGCAAAAAACCCTTCATCAACCCTTCAAGAGGAAACAACCTCATCTCCATGACCCTGTCAGTCCACTCTCCCCCCACACCCCAAATAAATTATTAACAACATGTGCATCTGTTTGGGGTAATGTATTATTAGGTCTGCCTGAGGGTAAGGAAGGTGAGTGTCCTGCGGAATTTGTTGAAGATTGGCTTCCGAAATTCCTTGACTTGGAGACTGGCATGAGAGGATTGAGGATAGAGAGGGCTCAACAGGTCCTTACCCTCAGGCAGACCGATAATACAAATGTTTTTTCTCCTGCTCCTGTTTTCAAGTTCATCCACTTGGTCATGCAAATTACAAACCTGCGTCTTCAGGGCTTGGATCTCTTCCTTGAATTAATTGGCATTAGCTTCCACCACTGTGACCCTGTGCTCCACCACATCCGTCCTCTTCTCCAGGTCTCCCAGCAGCACGGAGGTCAGGTCTAGGTCAATGCCCTCATCCTTTCCTGGTGCAGTTCCATCATTCCCGGAATACGGAGAGAGTCATGGAGGCCTCCAGACTCCAGGGGAAGGATCCAAAGGCCCTAATTTACGAGGGGTCTAAGATCATGTTTTTTCAGGACTTTTCAGAGGCAGTCATGCAGAAATGAAAATCATATGATGTCAAGAGAAGATTGAAGGAGCTTGGGATTCAGTACTCCATGAGATATCCGGCAGTGCTTCGGATCACCTTAGATGGATCCATGCATCTCTTTGACACATCAGGGAAGGCAAGAGACTTTGTGGACAAACTAACCTAATTTAGACAATTGTAGTATGGAAAAATATCGTTGTTTGGGTATGCGTTTATCATTCTGTAAAAGAAATAGAGGAAATCCGGTTGGTTTTCCCCTTTATTTTACCTCTATTAATAATAATTTGGTTCAAACTGTATCTGGCAGTGGTTAAGATGTACATTTTAAATTTCTAAGTTAGGACATACCAAAGGATGGGTGAGGTATTTATTCCCCTTTTTTTAATAAAATATTTTTTTTTATTCCTTTCGATATTCTATGGGTTGTTTATTCTTTTTAGCTTGTGCTTGTGATGCGGCTCTAGCTGGGAGAAGTGAAGGTGGTTGAAATGGTTAGATGCCTATTTATGGGAAGTTCAGGAAGGGTAGTTGCCCCCTCCGGGCAGGGGGTGAGTTCCCCTACTCAATGCTATTGGTGCTTTATATGTTGGTTTGTTTTCTGTTTTTTTATTTTTAATAATTTTGTACATTTGTTAAATGTCATGGTTTTAGTTTATGTATTTTTATATTTGGTGGACCATGTGACACTAAGGCTCAGCAATTTGTGGTTTGGGTTCCTCCTCTCTGGAATTTAAATATAATTGCAGAAGGTTATGGCTAATGATTTGATTAAATTGTGTACCTGGAATATGAAGGGAAGTCACTCACCAATTAAGAAGAAGAAGGTACTCTTGAGTCTTAGAAAGGAGAAGGTGGATAATACTTTGTTACAGGAGACACACATTTGGATGACAAGGAGCATCTGAAATTACAGCAGAATGGCTTTGACCAAGTTTATTTTTCATCATTTAATACCAGAAGTAGGAAAGTGGCTATATTGGTAAGGAGAAATCTCTCATTTAAATTGTTGGAATGAGTTAAAGACACATACAGGAGGTTTGTAATTCTTAAATCCTTGATAAATGGGGAAGAATATGGTATTTTAAATGTTTATTGTCCCCCAGCTCATCCTCTTAAATTCTTGGTAGATGCTTTTTCTAAACTGATAAGTCAAGTCTTGGCACATCATTATAGGGGGATATTTTAACTGCCTCATGGACCCCACATAGACAGATTGCCTAAAGGTCCCTCAATACCCTCTGCATAAACTAAACAGATATTGGGTTTGTGTGGAGAATTAGGACGTCTAGACGTGTCTCCACCCTCACGCTTTTCTCCAATCTGCACAGATGTCACATGAGGATTTTTTTTTCTGACCCCTACGGTAACCCTGGATCTGGTGGCATCCTGTACAATTGGTAATATTGCCATCTCTGATCATGCTCCAGTGTACCTCATGGTTAAGATTAGGGATGTTACAGTACTGGCGAATGGACCCCTTTATTCTCATGGACAGTAAGTTTGTGGAGTATTTCTCTGGGAAACTGCCAAAGGTTATGCCAGAGGGTTAGTTATTTCATATTCCACAAGTAGGAAGTGGCAGAAGGGTGAGCAGCAACGTTTTCTTGAAGCACGGTTGAAGGAAACCGAGAAGGCCTATTTTGACAGACCCTCGTTGGTCAAACTACAGAGGATTACGGCACTGCGGTCTGCACTAAATTCCGTGCTCACGCAGACGGCAAAGAAGGAGCTGGCTTTTACAAAGCAAAGGTTATAAGAGCATGGTGACAAGCCGGGCAAAACTTAGAATACCTTGCCAGAAAGAGAAGTGCCCCACAAACCATTACAGCAATTAGGGAAGGGTCTGGGAACCTAACATGTGATTCTAAAAGGATTAATGTGGCGGTCCAGAGATTCTACTCTAAGTTATATCAGTCTGAGGATTGTGAGGAGGGGCAGGCCAAAATGGAATCCTTTTTTAGAGATCTGGAGCTCCCGGGTGTGACTCCCAAACAACAGTCCTTTCTCAATGCCCCATTATCAGAGCAAGAAGTGCAGGAAGCTATGAGGCAGCTTCAGAGTGGAAAGGCGCACAGTTCTGATGGACTTCCTAGTGAATTCTATAAGGAATTTATAAGTATACCGTCAGGCCCGATGCTCAATATGTTTAATGATTCATACAGTCATGATTGTCTCCCACCATCTCTGAAAGAGGCCAATATTTCACTTATCCTTACAAAGGGGAAGGATCCGGAAGACTGTGCTTCATACAGGCTCATCTCGCTCTTTAATGTGGACTTTAAGATCCTCTCTAAGGCTCTTGCGTTAAGGGTGGAGACTGTGTTACCCTCTATTCTTAAAGAGGATCAGACGGGCTTCATCAAAGGTTGCCGATCCTCTAATAGTGTTAGGAGGCTGCTTAACGTAATTCAAGCATGCCAACAGCAGTCAATACAGGGATTGGTGATTTCTTTAGATACAGAGAAGGCATTTGACCGAGTTGAGTGGCCGTATCTTTTCTATACTCTAGACCGGTTTGGTCTGGGCGAAGTTTTCATAAGATGGGTAAAGGTTCTCTACAGTGTACCTCTCGCAGCAGTCATTACCAACGGGGTACGATCAAGCAATTTCAATATTTCTAGGGGCAGCCGGCAGGGCTGTCCCCTTTCACCATTACTTTTTACGTTGGTGATTGAACCGTTGGCAGAGGCCATTCATGGGGATCTCAATATATCAGCTCCAGACGTGGGGTTAAAATTACATAAGGTCTCGCTGTATGCAGATGATGTTCTAATTTTCTTGACAAATCCAGCAGTTTCAGTGCCTTGCCTGATACAATGCATTCACGCGTTTGGTGCTTTTTCAGGCTATAAGATTAATTTTGCTAAATCAGAGGCAATGTCTATGGGTGGTCTTACAAAAGAGTTGGCTCTTGAGAGTGACTATAGATTCTCATTTAAGTGGTCACAGGGGGATTTTGTGTATTTGGGCATATTCATTACTCCAGTTCTGGATTGGCTGTTCAAAGCCAATTTTACTCAATTATTTGAAAAAATTAAACAAGATCTCCAAAATGGGAGGCACTTCCAATCTCATGGTTGGGTTGGATAGCGCTTATTAAGATGAATATTCTCTCTCGTTTGCTACACCCTATACAGATGCTCCCTCTGATTTTCAATAAACAAATACTCAGGAGACTGAACAGTTGTTAGCTCCTTTATCTGGCACCGTAAACGGCCCCTCATTAAATTAGCAAAACTGCAGTTGCCTCACAGACTGGAGGGAGTAGACCTTCCAGACATTAAAAATTACCAATTAAGCTCGCTTTTGACGTACGTAAGTGATTGGGTTTGTGGGGCCCCTCTTTCAATATGGCTAGATATCGAAGTCTCCCAGGCAAAGTGCCCCCTTACCAGTTTGCTGTTTTTGGACAAGGTGAGGACAGTTAGGGAATATTGGCATAACCCAATAGTCATCGATACTGTTAAAGCATGGAGGGCAATTCGGCAGAGGGAAGGTAATATTGGCAAAACATCTTTGTTTACACCTTTAGTGGGTATGCCGAGTTTTCAACCAGGTGTGATAGATTCAGGATTTAAACGGTGGGCAGCTATGGGTATATCCTGCATGGGTGATTTATTTGAGGGAGATGTAATAATGTCCTTCAATCAATTAGTACGAAAGTACGAGTTACCTAATAGAGACCACTTTAGTTTTTTCAAGTTAGGGATTTTCAAAAAGACCCACTTTTGACTGATCCCTATAAATCTGACATAGAAAGAGGAGTACTAAGGGCTAAGAGTACACTCTCTGTCAGTACTCTATATCACCAATTGGGAGGTGCCACCTCAGATGAGTCTGATCGACTCTGCAAGATGTGGGAAAGAGAGCTGGGTGTTGATGTTTCTTCAAGAGGCATGGGAGGATATTTGGGAGAATGCAAGGGAGATATCAATTTGCAATGGGACCCATGCTTTACAGTTGAAGATTCTCCACAGGGTCCACTTAGTCCCAGACTGTTTGTCAAAATTTAAACCAGGGGTATCTTCAGCATGCCCCAAGTGCAAGGTCTGTACGGGCACTCTTACCCATTGTATTTGTTCTTGTGACAGGCTTCAAACATATTGGAGTGCTTTGGTGGGTGCAATGGAGAGGATTTTAGGTGTAGGGGTGGAGAAGGACCCTATTTCGCTCCTTTTGGGCCTACCCATCGTATTTCCCGCAGACTCGCATAAGACAAAACTTTTCAATATTCTTACATTCTGTGCAAGGAAGAATATCTTGCTAGGTTGGATATCCGAAAAACCCCCAGGCCTGTCGGATTGGCGGAAGATTGTTATGGAGCATATTGCCCTGGATTTTCTCACAAATATGGTACACCACAAACTGAGAATTTTTACAAGACATGGAACCCTTTTTGAAATACCTGGACACAGATTTGTCTGCCACACTAACAAGGGCTTTTATATAACTGTAATGATTGTGTTTCATGAGTCCAATATCCAGGGAGGAGGAACTGTGATTATATGAGTGTTTTGTTTGGCTGGGCTGAGTTATTACTATTTATTTGTTTGTTGTTAGGTATTTATTTAGTTAGTTAAATTGCTAGTTTAGGTTTTTTTTAATTTTATACTTCTCTATATATGTTTATACATTCGTATAGGAAGGTGGGTTGGGGAATTTTTTTTATTATTTGGGTTTAGTTTTGTACTATTTTTGTACTGTTTTGAATTGCATTGTTTTGTATTTTCGTAATATTTAAAAATCTATTTTTCTTAATAAAAATATATTATTAAAAAAAACTCCATTTGCCACCTCTCAGCCCATCTCTGCAGCTTATCTATGTCTCTCTGTACCTACAGCATCCTTCACTCCACAACTCCACCGACCTTAGTGTCATCTGCAAATGTACTAACCCACCCTTCAATCTCTCATCCAGGCAGTTTATGAAAATGATGAACAGCAGTGGACCCAATACCAACCCTTGCAGTACACCACTAGTAACTGGACTCCAGGATGAACATTTCCCATCAACCACCACCCTCTGTCTTCTTTCAGCAAGCCAATTACTGATCCAAACTGCTATATCTCCCATAATCCCATTCCTCTGCATTTTGTATAATAGCCTACTCTAGGCACACCTTACCGAACGCCTTGCTGAAATCCATATACGCCACAACAATTGGTTTACTCTCATCTCCCTGTTTGGTCACCTTCTCAAAGAACTCAATAATGTTTGTGCGGCACGACCTACCCTTCACAAAACTGTGCTAACTATCCCTAATCAAATTATTCTTTTCTAGATGATTATAAATCCTATCTCTTATAACCTTTTCCAACACTTTACCAACAACTGAAGTAAAGCTCACTGGTCTATAATTACCAGGATTGTCTCTACTCCCCTTCTTGAACAGGGGAACCACATTTGCTATCCTCCAGTCTTCTGGTACTATTCCTGTAGGCAATGACGATTTAAAGGTCAATGCCAAAGGCTCGGTAATCTCCTCCCTGGCTTCCCAGAGGATTCTAGGATAAATCCCATCCGGCCAGGGGACTTATTTATTTTCATATTCTGCAGGATTTCTAATATCTCTTCCTGGTGAACTCAATCCCACCTAGTCTAGTAGCCTGTACCTCAGTCATTTTCTACAGTGAATACTGTCAAAAAATATTCATTGAGTGTTTCCCCTATCTCCTCTGAATCCACACACAACTTTCCACTACTATCCTTGATTGGCCCGAATCTTACTTTCGTCATTCTTTATTCCTTAAGTACCTATAGAAAGCCTTAGGGTTTACCCTGATCCTATCCGCCAACAACTTCTCACGTCTCCTCCTGGCTGTTTTGAGCTCTCTTTAGGTCTTTCCTGGCTACCTTGTAACCCTCAAGCACCCTGACTGAGCCTTCACATCTCATCCCAACATAGGCCTTCTTCTTCCTCTTGACCAGAGATTCCACTTCCTTCATAAACCACGGCTCCCACGCTCTATAGCTTTCTCCCTGCCTGAGAGGTACATATTTATCTCGGACACACAGGAGCTTTTCTTTGAATAAGCTCCACATTTCTAATGTGCCCATCCCCTGCAGTTTCCTTCCCCATCCTATGCTTCCTAAATCTTGCCTAATTGCATCGTAATTGCCTTTCCCCCAGCTGTAACTCTTGCTCAGTGGTATACACCTATCTCTTTCTATCACTAAAGTAAACATAACAGAATTATGATCGCGATCACCCAAGTGCTCACCTACTTCCAAGCCGGGCTCATTAGCCAGTACCAAATCTAATGTGGCTTCGCCCCTTGTTGGCCTGTCTACATACTGTGTCAGGAAGCCCTCCTGCACACACTGGACAAAAACTGACCCATCTATAGTACTCGTACTATAGTGTTCCCAGTCAATATTTGGAAAGTTGAAGTTCCCCATGACAACTATCCTGTCTCTCTCACTCCTATCGAGAATTATCTTTACTATCCTTTCCTCTCCATCTCTGGAACTATTCGGAAGCCTGTAGAAAACTTCCAACAGGGTGACCTCTCCTTTCCTGTTTCTAACCTCAGCCCATACTACCTCAGTTGACGAGTCCCCAAACATCCTTTCTACAACTGTAATACTGTCCTTGACCAACAATGCCACACCGCCCCCTCTTTTACCACCTTCTCTGTTCTTACTAAAACTTCTGAATCCTGGAACCTGCAACAGCCATTCCTGTCCCTTCTCTATCAATGTCTCCAAAATGGCCACAGCATCGAAGTCCCAGGTACCAAACCATGTGCAAGTTCACTCACCTTAGACCAGATGCTCCTGGCGTTGAAGTAGGCACACTTCAAACCAACTTCTTGCTTGCCATTGCCATCTTGCGTCCCTGAAACTTGATTTTGGATCTCCCTACTCTCAACCTTTTCTATTCTTGAACTACAATTTTAGTTCCCATCCCTCTGCTGGATTAGTTTAAACCCACCCCAATAGCCTTAACGAATTTCACCCCCAAGGATATTGGTACTCCTCTGGTTCAGATGAAGACCATCCTGCTTGTAGAGGTCCCTCATACCCCAGAAAGAGCCCCAATTATCCAAGAATCCAAAACCCTCCCTCCTGCACCCTGTAGCTACGTGTTCAACTCCTCTCTCTCCCTATTCCTTGCCTCACTAGCATGTGGCACGGGCAACAAACTAGAGACAACAACTTTGTTTGTCCTAGCTCTAAGCTTCCATCCTAGCCCCCTGAATTTCTGCTTTAAGTCCCCATCTCTCTTCCTACCTATGTTGTTGGTGCCTATGTGGACCATGACTAGGGGCTGCTCCCCCTCCCCCTTAAGGATTCCAAAAACACAATCAGAGACATCACGAACCCTGGCACCAACACACCAACTGTGAGTCTTTCTTGTCCCCACAGAACCTCCTATCTGTCCCCCTAACTATGAAGTCCCCAATGACTACTGCTCTGCTCCTCTTCCCCCTTCCCTTCTGAGCAGCAGGGACAGACTCTGTGCCAGACCCCTGTGCCGCACTCTTTTCCCCTGGTAAGTAAATCCCCCCCATCAGTATCCAAAGCGGTATACTTATTGTTGAGGGGAATGGCCATAGGGGATCCCTGCACTGCCTGCTGGTTCCCTTTCTGTCCCCTGACTGTAACCCATCTGCCTTTTTCTTGTATCTGAGGAGTGACTACCTCCCTGTAACTCCTCTCAATAACCCTCTCTGCCTCCTGAATGATCCAAAGTATCCAGCTCTAGCTTCAGTTTCCTAATGTGGTTTTCGAGGAGCTGGAGTTGGGTGCACTTCCCGCAGATGTAGTCAGCAGGGACACTAGTGGTGACCCTTACCTCCCACATTCTGCAGGAGGAACATTCAACTGCCCTCACCTCCATTCCCACTTTTCTAAATTCCCAAAGACACTGTTGAAAAATAAGGAATAAAAAATAAACTCGTTACCTTACCAATCTGGTGCACAGAACCGTTTTTTTTTTGGAGGAGGATGGGTGGGAGACACTACCCGAGTAGTGTTTCAGATAACGCAACCACACAAATATATGACTTCCCAGAAATCCTTCGGTCCTCCCTCACACCTCTCAGCAAATGGAGACCCGACTCCCGAAGTCCCTTTTAATGTGGGAAAACGCACCCTTCCCAGCAGCCCTCACTTCACCATTCCTTCTCTCCTCGCCGCTCTGGCAAAATGGAGGCCTGACTCCTGAGGTAAGTCCCTTTTAGATACACATTACTGATGAGAAGCAAAGCCTACATCCTGCTGGCAGATCAGCTAATTGTGAGGTTCTCAAGTGTTATCTGCATCTCTCTGTCTGACACACAATTGCTGCCTGATGAGTGTTTGCAGTATCATCTGTTTTTGGGAAGACTTAAACCATTGACTGTATTTCTCAAATTGATTACGCTCCCTGGTAACCATGAGATTAAGTCAGTCTGTTCAGAACCTTAGAGTGACAATTAGCACAAGATGAGATTTTGATTTAATTTTCACTCGATCACTGAGGTAATAAACTTGCATCTGCACAGCATTACGCCTTCACCATTTCTTAACTCGCTTCATGCTGAAACCATGCCTTTGTTACCTCTAAAATTGACTATTCAAACTCCTGCCTGGCCTTTCACATCCTACCCTCCGTAACCTGAGGCCATCTAGAACGTTGCTATCGAGTCTTAACTCATCTTAACTCACATTCTGCCTTAAGCCTCTTCTGGCATCGGGTCAAAGAATATCTTGCATTTAAAATTCTCATCCTGGTATACAAATACCTCCATGGTCTCCTCCCTCCCTATCTTTATGATCTCCTCTAGCTCCAAAACTGAGATAACTGTGCTACTCAACTTCTAGACTCTAAACCATCCTTGATTTTAATTGCTGCACCTTTCTGGTCACTCCTTCAGTTGCCTGAGCCTTAAGGTCTGGAATACTCTCTCCACAGATTTTCACCTCTCTACTCACTTTCCATTCTGAAGGCAATCCTTCAAACCCATCTGACATGACCTACAACTCAGTGCCATACCTTACTCAGAATGCACAAATGAAGCACTTTGGAAAGAGTCACGGTCTTCCTGCTGTTGAGAAAAGTCTCATATCATGTTTGTACTATTCATGCATGAGACCTGGTTCTTTTATTCCTTATTGACCTTAACAAAATTAGCCTTTGCCTGCAAATCTATGCAACCCTCACAGTCAGCCAATCAAAACTGTCAGGGACAAACTCACATTGGGTGAGTCAAAATGAATTTAATTTGTAAGTGAGCAAAACCTACATATGTAGAAATTTATTTTAAAATTCCATGGCAATAATTGTACATTGGTGTAATGGTGCCCTATGAATCAAACTATTTCCCACTAGTGTAATAGCCATGACTCAGTTGGTGGATCACATGCCCCTGAATCAAAGGTCCTGGATTCGAGTTCCACTTCAGGTCTTGAGTATATAAGGGAAGGCTGGCACTAGTGTGTTATTGAGGGAGCAGGTGTATTTCTGGGGTGTCTTCTTCTTGATGAAACATTAAACCAAGACCACATCTGCCAGTTCCAATGAATGAAAATGTACCCAAGGCACTTCTTTGAAGAGTTGCAGGTAACGTTATCTCCAGCGTCCTGCACACTATTTATTTGTCGGTTGTTTGTGGGACTTTGCTGAATATAAATTGGTTGCCACTTTTTCTCCATTCAGAAGGAGACCACATGTCAAAAGGTGCACCATTGACTGTAAAGTGCTTCAAAACATCTAGTGGTCATAGAAAGTATGATATAAACATCTAGGTAACAACGAGGACTGCAGATGCTGGAAACCCGAGTCTGGATTAGAGTGGTGCTGGAAAAGCACAGCAGGTCAGTCAGTATTCAAGGAGCAGGAAAATCGACCTTTCGGGCAAAAGCCCTTCATCAGGAATAGAGGCGGGGAGCCTCCAGGGTGGAGAAATAAATGAGAGGGGGGTGGGGGAACTCTTCTTGTAATGGGAAAGTCCTCCTTTATACCAGGAGTTTCAATTCTTGCAATTGTCCCATTCTACCACAAGATGGCAGATCAATTTTGAATCATTCAGAGGGATATTTACATATATATTAATTGTATGGCCAAAGATTGCACTAATTTGAAAATGAAAATTAAATTAAAAAAACAAACTTTGAAAAATCTTTATTATCCATCCACATACCTGTAATTAAATGCACAAATGTGAGATGAATATAAGAGTTTTTTTTAGGGAAGATAGTTGAGAATGTTTCATGTATATTTATGGGAATTATAACGATTATCATATAGTGTGTTGGCTAAGTTTTAATTTTTGTACCCCATGGTGAGTATTGTTAATATGCTCAGATAATGTACTATTGCTAGTAATCACAAATCACTAGCATGATTCCATTTGGCCCACTCACCCATAATAGCTCTGAAGTCCTATCAGTGAAACACCAAATTGACTTTTCAATGATCTTCTATTATATCTTTGTTTGACGAAGCACTTTTTGTCCTAAACTTGTGTCTGTACTAGTTAAAACCGCATCTATCTTCTCTTTTCACTTAATTTAACGTCATTTCCTTGATTTACCCATCATACTTTTTTCCAGTCCATTCTTAAAACTCGGAGTTTGACCAAAAGCAATTAGTCTTACAGAGATTCTCTGCACTACATTTGGTTCTGGGGTATCCCTCAGTGTCTTTGTGATCAGAACGAGATACTAAATGATCAGCTCAATGATGACTTCCTCCAATTTATTTATTTATAATTCTACTGTTGGAGCCAAATAGCTTAGCATTCCATTGAATGCTGATTACTGCTACACGTAGATAACTGTCTTCAGCTCTACTGTTCGTAGTAATCCTATTTCTTCTCACATGTCTGTTGAATACAAATCTTGGCTACATATTTGAATTCTCCCTCCTTCTACGGTCTACCTTTCTTTTACATGATTACATGTTCCCACCTTTCTGTAGAGAATTGTAAAAAAGCATATATTATGCATGGCTACTCTTCAAAAATACTTGTTATAAAGTTCTTCAAAACATCCAGAGGTCATGAAAAGCACAATATAAAAACAAATTTGTTCAATTAATTAATATGAAATGATATGTACCTCACCCATTAACACTATCTTTTGAGTATATTCGATGGAGATTTTGTTGAACAGCATAATCCTAAAGCAATATAACATGTCAGTTTAACTTTCATTCAATACATCTTTTAATAACTATCAGGACTCTGGGAATTATTTTAATCTCCATCTAGCTGCAAGTGTCAGGGTTGGATTGGTAACCCCTTTCACACCCAACTCAATTTTACTTTCTATTGAAGTCAATACATTTAGTGAAAATGAGGTTCCCAGTGCTACGAAAACAATTCGTTCCCATGGACTGAACAGGATTATGTTAGTGGAATTATGAAACTACCCCCGAGATAAATTTGATAGGAGTAGGTTGAGTGAATTTAGTTTTTGTATTATGAAATGAGTTGCTTGTATTTCCTGCCACGTCTAACTACTTTGGAAAATCTACATTAGCAAGGATGTCAATTTTAAGTCTGAAATAGATTCAGTTTTGTTAAACAAAAGTATTCAGTGATATAGGACAAAGGCCATAGATCAGCCATGATCTCATTAAATGGCAGAACAGGCTCAAGAGGCTGAATGGCCTACTCCTGTTCCTCTGTTCCGATGTCCTATGTTCCTGTGCAAACACATATTCCTTCACCTGTCCATAAAATATTTTCAAAATCTGTGTAGGTCCTGGAACTAGAAGCGTGCAGATTGACTAGTTATAATTTTATATCGATGAAACACTTTCATAATATCAGGACTATTGACAAAATGTGCAACCTGGGGAGAGGAACATACCAAGAATTTAATTAATTATCCCAGTAAAATTGCTTTCTGTACAATGGCCACTAGATGGAAGCATTATACAGAGATTAGATGTGTTTGCAACCCCGTACATTTAAACCCAACATCACATTCACATCAATTGATTCAATAACAGTAGCCTGCTTGTCCATGGATGTCTTCTACCAACGGTGTTTGTGAAAAAGAAAGATGATAATAACTGAATGGAAGTGTTCTATTAATTTTCTCTGTGTATATTGCTATGAATGATGTACAAGCTGGAACATGTTTCAAGGCAATCATTAATGTGCTATTTTCCTGTGACACAATTCACCTAATTGTCAATGTTTAAATATGCAAGGGACCACGTTGGTTCAGAATGTACTCCTTCCTTCTATCAGTCTTAGGGCACATGTATGCTGGGAGGAGTCATAGTTAGGCTGCACTCCAGACTACAAACCATGCTTGGGCTTTATTAGCAAGTGAAGGTTTTGTTAATGATTCCGGCTGGCTTTGTGGTGCTGGTGTTTTATTGACTTCAAAGTTGTCAACCAGATTGCGTGACATATCAAAAACAGACCGCTTGTCACACCTATCAGTCAGGCTGATCAATAGTAATTGATGTATTTGTGATGCTATAGATGTCAGTCCTCAGGCTTTAGTCATTAGTTCAATTTTTTTTTCTTTTAGATAAAGCAAATGTAGTGATTTCAATGGAAATAATAATTGACAGATATAAAATGAGTGTTTGATTCACTACCACCTCTTTTACTCTATCACACAATGTCAATTTTTTAATTCATTCATGGAGTGTGAATTTTGTTGTCTGGGCCAGCATTTATTGCCCGTCCCAAATGCCCGAAAGAAGATGGGCAAGGCCTCAAAAATATTGTCAGGAAGGTTTCATTTCAGTGATGGGTGAAGTAAACACAAAATTAGGAATCCCAGGGAAAATAATTCTTGAGGTATAGAAAAGATTTTAAACTAAGTCAGAGACTGAACAAGTATACTGTATACGCTTCATTGCAAATTTGGCGTATAATAGATGATGTTACAGCTCACCAGTGGGTAAAAGAAGCAACAGACTCTAAACACTGTGAGTATTATCAAATAACACCCCTTAGTTGACAAAACATTGTTCACAGCTAACTGAAGTTAAACTTTTGAATCTCAGTGACACTATGCTTAATATGCAAGCTATGCCACAAGATACATTCGAACGAGAGACACCCAATACCAATGTAAGCTGCAAAACTAAGAATTCTCACTCCTGAGCAGTACACTGAACAACTGGTTATGACAAATCTGTGCCACACATTAAATGCTGGGATTACTAGGAAAGGCTAACTTCAATGAGAATATCTGATCTCCCTACTTTCCAAAGAAGAAATCTCAACTATAAATCAATATCACATCAAGCAAGATGGACTGTTTGGATAACAAAATCGAGGCAGTGAACAAGTTAATTTTAGCAATAGTTCAGTATTGAGGATGAGTGAGAAAGTCTAAACTAATCAACAAGTTGAAGTAATAGTTCTGTCTATTTCTGCACAAATCCACAATCAGATTGAGAACATGAATCCACTAAAACAAATTGCAGATGTGGTGCATACAACTCTATGAGAGACACCTCTCAGAAGAGCTAAGCAAGATAGCGCCAGTAGAAAAGGTATGTGCTCTATTAGGACCAAGTCTGCAAAACACTTTCAAAACATGAAAGGTCCTCCAGTTCAGAAGAAGATTTCAGACCTGAAGTCCTTTGGAAGACAGTCCATAACACGTACCTTCCAACCAACAAACTGCCATTCTTCCAAGAAAACACCTTCTGGAAGAATAGTGAAACCTTTGATCACTTGAATTGGTAAAGTCAAAGACTTGGGAAGAAATGGCAAAATGATTATACAAATAAATGTGTAAAAATAATAATCAGACAGTCTTGGTTGAGATATTGTACGTAAGTCTGAAAGGGGCAATACTTGGCTGAGTGCAATAAGCATCACCCATAGCGATGATGTCACGAGGACTGAGTGGGAGAGTAAAGTAGGATCTTGTAGATGACAGACCCAAGGTAAGGTCCTTCCAACAGTCTTAGTAGTCATGCAGAGCCTATTCTCATAACCTGTTAGTAGTTGCCAAGATACAATAAACTACATCCTGTTTACTCAAGAAGACTCTTCTCATTTGACCATAAGTGGCTACACTCGCATACTCATACACACACACACACACACATACATTAGAACACAGAAGTCCTGAAAATACCCATATAATTAGAACATCCATAGGGTGACACACACAACAGAAGTGTATTTCTGAAGTGCATTCACAAATGGTGCACACTGCTGCCATTGGAGTGGGGGGAACGAGTGTACAAAGTGACAGATGTGTTACCAACAAGCAGGCTACTTCTAAAGTGTTCTTGGAGCTGTGCTTATCAAGGTAAGTGGAGAGTATTCCATTTTATTCTCAAGTGGCACCTTGTAGCTAGTGGACAGACCCTAAAGGTGAGTTACTTGGCAGCAAATTCCCAGCTTCTGACCTGCTCTTGTGGCTGTAGTATCTTCTCAGATACTCCCATATTTTCGCATTTACTTTCATCTTCTATAAACACAGAAGAAAATATTAAGAAACTCTCTGTTTCTCATTATTTTGTTCTGAACAGAATATGCTTATGATATTAGACTACCAGAATTCTCTATTTTTTTTCTGTTGCAAATTATAGACAGACGATATCACATGAATTCATGTAATCTAATTCTTCATGTGACGTTGTTCAAATTGAAACAATTAAAGAGACATCACATGGGCTTAGGGAATAGATATTGTGGTAATCCAATTAACTGAGCACAGAGCACTTTAATGAGTTGAATAAGAAACAGCTGAGAAATACATACAATAATCACAAGCAATAAAAGTTCCTTGTTTACTACTTAACTTCAACTTTAAAAACAAATAGTGGAATCCATTTAACATTAGTTTCATGTGTTTTTCATTTATGAAATACTGCAAATGAAAAATTTGATGAACAAAACCTACATTTTATAAGGCTTCAGAAGAAAGCATTAGAAAATATGTTGATAGTTTGATTATTTACTTTTATGGAAAGTTATTCCTTTTGTCTTTCCCCACATTGGATTTTTCTTTACTGCTATAATTGGACAAAAATTGGCAATGGAACTTATTGCCAGGTCTCTGTAATGCTGCCCAGAAATTTGTACTGCAACATATACTCACAACTACTCAGACTCTAACTTTTAATTCTTTATCACAATCACCCAACCATTTGTTTGTTATCTCTTCATAGTACCCTTGCTGAGATCTGGAAGTAAAAGATAGTCTCATGGATATGTTTGTGTGGAGTGGAGGCAACGAGACGTATAAAAAGAACCCATTCAAAAATGGAAGAGATTATACATCAAAAGATCAATGAAAAACTGGTCGAAAATTTTGCTGGGGTCCACAGGCTCATATCCGAACCTATGCAGAATCTCCTGAAGTTAGTTATGTCCAAGCGAAAAGTTTATTTCATACCATCAAATATAATTATAGTCAGTTCAAATGTTTTCCACTGAAGAAAGTTCAGATTCCAGGTTACAACTAATTTCAAAACCAAGTGAAAGCAAAGAGACACGTCTGCTGTTGGTGCAGAAATGATTAACAAAGGACAAGTTGAACCAAAACATCTGACCTCCCCCAAAACAAGACCAGATCAAGCAAGATTGAATCTCCAGATAACACAATTGTGAAAATTTACAAACTGATTTCAATCATGGAGAGAGAAGGAGAAAGATCAAAATATTCAAGAAGTTGAGGTTATAAGTTCACTTACTCCAGCACGGATCTGGAGGCAGAATAAGATTCAAATATCATTGATGCAAATTGAAGGTGTGGCATATGCAACTCCATGGATGACATCATTAAGAAGATATAAATAAAGTACAAAGATCCAAGGTACTGCCAAAAAGAGTGTCTGCCAAAGCAGGGTCACACTGACAGTTATAAAGCCTTAGATGTATACCACCAAAATCTTCCATGAAATAAATAAGAAGTTAAAGACCCTTCAGATCAAAAGAGAACAAAGACCTCAGGCCATCAAGAACACAGTCCACATCAACTGTCTTATAGAATCACGCAGCACAGAAACAGACCCCTCGTTCCAACGTGCTCATACACACCAGGTATCCCATTTGCCAGCATTTGGCCCATACCCCTCTCAAACAGGACTGAATAGCAATTCATTGTCACTTCTTTTTATGAAAAAACCCTGGGATGTATACGCATCACCTCAATTTGGTGCCACTTTAATTACAGAAATTATAAAAAGAAATAACTGAGACAAAGTTAAGGCTAAGTTCATCTTTTGTTCCCTCCACAGCAATTTGGGTTTTGGGAGTGGCCCCAGGAGCAGGCTGCTAAAGCCATCTCTGAGGCCACAAATCAAAGATTTCTGGACTGGACCAGACCCAACACATTGTCCAGTAGTGAAGCTGACACCAAAGCCACTATAGCAAGGAGGGACAGACCAAATAACCGATGCCGAAGCTGTCACATTGCTGTCATAGCCACGTGGAATCAACCAGAACCACTATGCCTAGCCCACCACTGGAACTGCCAGACCACCAACCAGACCTACTGACGATGAAAGTTTCAACCAAGCCACAGCCACTATGGCCACAAAGAACGGACATCTGGGTCCACCACACTGCTGCAACAGGCCCTCACAATCACCTTCCTCCACCACAGCCACAGGAAAGGAGAAAAGGTAAACTTTGATAAAGAGAGAAATGAAAACATGAAGAAACAAGACAAAAATAAAAATGAAAAAGAATGCAGCCAGCCAGGTGAGCAGGATCACGCGGGCACTGAGCTTGCACACTTCCTACTATGATGCCACCACCATCTTGAAACATCTCTTACCCCCTTCCTACTCATGGACCCATCCTTATGCCTTTTAAATGTTGGAATTCTACCTGCATCTCCCACTTCCTCTGGCAGCTCCTTCCATACATGCACCGCCTTCTGGAAAGGTTGCCCCTCAGGTCACTTTTAAATCTTACCCCTCTCACCTTAAACCTATGCCCTCTGGTTTTGGACTCCCCTACGTTGGGGAAAAGACCTTGACTAAATCCTATCCATGCCCCTCACAATTTCCTAAACTTCTGTAATGTCACCCCTCAGTCTCTGACACTCCAAGGAAAAAAGCTACAGCCTGTTCAGCCTCTCCCTACAGCTCAAACCCTCCAATCCTGGCAACATCTTTGTATCTTTTCTGTCTCAGGAAGAGCAGAAATGAAAGCAATATTCTGTAAGTGGCCTCACCAGTTTCCTGTACAGACACAACATGAAATCCCAACTCCTATATTCAATGTTCTAACCGCTGAAGGCAAATGTCTTCTTCACCACCCTGTCTACTTGCTACTCCACTTTCAAGGAATTGCACACCTGCACCCCTAGGGTCTCTTTGTTTGAAAAAAAACTCCCCATGGTTCTATCATTAACTGTATAAGTCCTGCCCTGATTTACCTTGCCAAAATGCAGCATGTCACATTTACCTAAATTAAACTCCATCTGTGACTTCATGGCCCACTGGCCCATCTGATCAAAGTTCCATTGTACTCTGAGGTAACCTTCTTCACTGTCTGCTATACCACCAATTTTGGTGTCATCTGCAAACTAATTAACTATACCTCCTAGGTTCACATCCAAATCATTTCTATAAATGGCAAAAAGGTAGTGAACCCAGTGCTGATCCTTGTTGCACACCTCTGGTCACAGGCCTCCAATCCAAAAACCAACCCTCCGCCACCAACCACGGTCTCCTTTCTTCAACCCAATTTTGTAACCAATTGGCTAGTTCACCCTGGATTCCATGTAATCCAACCTTGCTAACCAGGCTACCGTGTGGAACCTTATTCAGGGTCTTGCTGAAATCCATTTAGGTAGCATCCACCACTCTGCCTTCATCAATCTTCTTTGTCATTTTGTCAAAAAACTCAATCAAGTTAGTGAAACACCATCTCCCATGCACAAAGCCATGTTGAGTGTCCCTAATCAGTCTTTGCCCTTCCAAATGCATGTAAATATTGTCCCTCAGAATCCCCTCCAGTAACCTGCTTACCACTGATGTCAGACACAGCAATCTGTAGTTCTCTGGCTTTTCCTTACCACCTTTCCTAAATAAGGTCACCACATTAGCCACCCTATAGTCCTACGGGACATCATCTGTGGCTACCAATGATACAAATATCTCAGCAAGGGGTGCAGTGATCTCTTCCCTTGGTTCCCACAAAATTCTGGGATACACCTGATCAGGTCCCAGGGATGTATCCACCTTTATGCCCTTTAAGACATCCAGCACCTCCTCTTCTATAATACGAACAATTTTCATGATATCATTATTTACTTACCTAATTTCTCTAACTTCCATGTCCTTCTCCATAAGTACATACTGAATGCTCTCGGAGAAAGTGAGAACTGCAGATTCTGGAAATCAGAGTCAAGAAGTGTGGCACTGGAAAAGCACAGCTAATCAGGCAGCATCCGAGGAGCAGGAGAATCGACGTTTCGGGGATAAGCACTTCATCAGGAATTTGGGGTAGAAAGGGGCTGAGAGATAAATAGTTGGAAGGGATGAGGTTGGGGGGAAGGTAGCTGGGAAAGTGATAAGTAGATGCAGGTGGGGGTGATGGTGATGGGTCAGAGGGGAGGGTGGAGCAGATAGGTGGGAATGAAGTTGAACAGGTAGCACAGTTCAAGAGAACGGTGTCAAGTTGGAGGGTTGGATCTGGGCTGAGATATGGGAAGGGGAGGTGAAGGATCTGGTGAAATCGACATTGATCTCACTCATCTCCTGTGGCTCCAAACATAGATGGCCTTTTTGAACTTGAAGAAGCCCTATTCTCTCCCTATTATTCTTTTGTCCTTAATGCATTTGTAGAATCTCTATGGATTCTCATTAACTCTAAATGCCAAAATTATCTCATATCCCCTTTTTGCCTTCTGATTTCTCTCTTAAGCTACTAATACTCCTAGTGACCTTGTACTCCTCCAGGGATTCACTCAATCCCAGCTGTCTATACCTGACATATGCCTCCTTCTTTTTCTCGACCAGAGCCTCAATTTCTCTAGTCACCCAGCATTCCTACATCTATCAGCCTTACCCTTCACACAAACAAGAACATCCTGTCTCTGAACTCTCATTACCCCATTTCTGAAGGCCTCCCATTTTCCAACCATCCTTTTCCCTGCAAATAACTTGTCCCAAACAACCTTTGAAAGTTTTGTCTAATACCATCAAAATTGACCTTACTACAATTTAGAACTTAAGTTTTTAGATCAGGTCCATCATTTTCCATCACTATTTTAAAAAAACAGAACTATGATCATTGGCCCCAAAGTGATCTCCCACTGACACCTCAGTCACTTGCCCTGCCTTATTTCCCAACAGAGGGTCAAGTTTCGCTCCTTCTCTAGTTGGTACATCGACATAATGAGTAAGAAATTTTCTTGTACACACTAAACAAATTCCTCTCCACCTAAACCCTTAACACAATGGCAGTCCCAGTCTATGTTTGGGAATTTAAAATCCCCTATCATTCCAGCCCTATTATTCTTACAGATAGCTGAGATTTTCTTACACTTTTGCATCTCAATTTCCCGTTGACTATTGGGGAACTACAGTGTAATCCCAGTAAGGTGATCAAGCCTTTCTTATTTCTCAGTTCCCCCAAATAACATCACTGGATGTGAAATCTCCTGCCAAAAAATAACCATTGTTCCAAGTCCAAACCAAAATATTTGGGTAGAATGCCACAACATCTAGCTTATCTGAACTTTTAAGATGGTGCATGAGATAGTAGTAGATCTAAATACATAAACAAAGATATAATGTTTTAATAATTATGAGGATAAAAAAGACTTCAAGCTCAAATAGGGCTGAGTGTGTTAATATTTCATCAAGTGCAGCAAACACCACCCAATGTAATGATGGCAAATTGATCGGAGTAAAGAAGGAGCTGGTAAGAGACAATCTTGGACTAATGTGCTCCTATCAGTTTCCGTGATAATGCAGGTAGTGCTGGCATCCAAGTTGCAACCTGGCATCCAACTAGTAATGGCGTCTAACTTGCGGATCGTTTCAGAGAACATCTCTGGGACATCCGCACCAACCAACCCCACCACCCAGTGGTTGAACACTTCAACTCCCCCTCCCACTTAAGGACATGCAGGTCCTGGGCCTCCTCCATTGCCACGCCCTTACCAACCGATGCCTGGAGGAGAAACGCCTCATATTCCACCTTGGGACCCTGCAACCACATGGGATCAATATGGATTTCCCCAGTTCCCTCATTTCCCCTCCCCTCACCTTATCGCAGTCCCAAGCCTCCAACTTGACACCGCCCTCCTGACCTGTCCATCTTCTTTCCCATCTATCTGCTCCACCCTCCTCTCTGACCTATCACCTTCTCCCTCACCTTCATCTATCTATTGCATTCCCTCAACACCATCCCCTCCCATTTATCTCTCAACCCCCTGGCCCACAAGCCTCATTCCTGATGAAGGGTTTATGTCCAAAATGTTGATTCTCCTGCTCCTCAGATGCTGCCTGACTTGCTGTGCTTTTTCAGTGCCACACTCTCAACTCTGATCTCCAGCATCTGCAGACCTAATTTTTTCTCGGAAGTGCTTTTTGATCTGGGATTGGCTACCTCATCTAATAAATATCTGAATATACAGCTGCTAGTTATTGTTTGTTGGAGTTTAACATTTCACAATCGGATTACTCTCCCCACACTTACGTATAGTCCAGAGCTCTACTGACTTAAACCATTTTACCCGTGGTCCTACATCTGTCCACTGAAGCTGCCATTCATTCTCCTCATAGAATTTCTCAATTCAGAAAATGGAAGTTAGGATGATTGCCACAATACAAGATGCCTACCCAAACGTTTATAAAGCAACTAAAGTGTACAGAACATGTTTGGAAACTGAAAACCCTGCTGAAAATCCACATAGCCAATAATCCAGTGATCTGCAGCTGGGAGGCCTTCAGACAGATTTCAATGTCCAACTTGGTAAGCTCATGTTGATGGATTTGAGACAGAATGTGAAAAGATGAAGTTAAAGTGCAGAGGTGGGGTTGGAGAAAGATGATGATGAGCATGACTTTGACCCTTCAATTTGAACTCTGATTGCCGTGGGGTTGACGCATGACATACAGCTACAAGCAGACCAATTAACATGATGAAGAAAGGTGCAGGACGATAGAGAGGCTGCTTAAACTCTGCACTGTTCACTCAGGGGGAGACATCCTACAAATATGTGGCCAATGAAAGGCTCAAGCTCAAGCGATTTTGAGCAGTGGAGCCCTGGACTATCTGTTACTACGCAAAGAGCAACCAGATTTTGTGAGGTATCCTTTCAAAGACAACTGATGTATACTGGAGCAGAGAGACAACAAAGTTGAGGAGGAAGCATAGAAATGCACAGTACACAGATGAGGTTAAGCAAACAATATTGGTAGCTCAAGACCAGGAACCCACAGGCTGGAGGGTACAGCACTCTCCCCAGCCCTGCTGCAATATGTAACTAATTAGAAACAAAAACAGAAATTGCAATTAAGTATGATTTTTAAAAGACTCTTAGTTTTTAATCTTAAAACTAGGATCCAAATAACTTTTTCACAATGTCACATGGTATGAACAAATACTTCAAATATTTATGGAAAACTGTTACCAGGCAAAATTGATGAAGATTTTTTTTACCAGTTAAACAATACATTTCCATGCTATTAAATGTAAAACACAGCAAAACTGTCTGGCTCATACATACACCACAACACATATCAAAGCAGAAAATAAATTGCTTGAGAAACTCAGCAGTTCTGGCAGCATCTGTGAAGAGACATCAGAGTTCACAGTTCAGGTCTGGTGACCCTTCCTCAGAACTGTAACCATACTAAGGTTCTTTACGGTGGTGAGTCCATCTGAGCAGGATGATGTGCATCGAGAACAAACTCTATAATGTCAGGGAACTGGGGAAGATCCCAACAGTCTTGAACCAGCTTCCTGGTCTTGGAGGTTTAAAAGGAGTAAAGTTGACAATTACTGGAGAAGTCTCATCTGTTTCCACATAGAAACATTGATGAATCGACTTTTCTTTCCATTCTTCTTGAGATTGCGTCTGACTACTGAATCAACCTATTTTTAATTTCCTTTTTATTTGCACCTGTTGAATGGCAGTTCCACTGTGCTTCGTTATGTAATAAAACCATAAGAGCAGAAGTCATTCGGAGCAGGAATTAGGACATTCAGACAACTAAGTCTGCTCTGCTATTCAATCACGGCTGACAGGTTTTTCAACCCCATTTTCCTGCTTTCTCCCCGTAATGTTTGATTCCCTTGGCAATCGGGTCTGGAGACTGATAAACAGTCAACAGACTCAAAACATTAACTCTGCTTTCTTCACATAGATGCTGTCAGAACTGCTGAGTTTTTCAAGCAATTCCTTTTCTGCTTTGGTATGTATTGTGGTGTATGTATAAGCCAGACAGTGTTGCTGTGATTCAATGAAATGTTTTACATTTAATGGCATGGAAATGTATTGTTTAACAGGTTAAAAAAAAATCTTCATCAATTTTGCCTGGTAACAGTTTTCCATAAATATGTGAAGTATTTGTTCATACCACATGACATTGTGAAAAAGTTTTTTGGATCCTAGTTTTAAGATTAAAAACTAAGAGTCTTTTAAAAAATCATACTTAATTGCCTTGCCATAAGTAGTGGCTTTTTACAGTCTACCGTTACATTACTTCCCCAATTTGATTGCTGGTGACGCTGCAGTGAATCATTTGTGGTAGTACTACAAGTAATTGCCTGGCCAATTGTATGATAGCCTTTGCTCGTAACTGCTGAGTACTCAGCTATTATAGGTTATTTTGCTGGTTCTACACAGCAACTTAATGAAAAACAAAACTTCATTTGCTTCATCTTTGTAACCCGTGCCAAATAGTTTCTGCCAACGGTAACAAAATAAAGACAACATGCTGCAGACCAAATAGAAACTGCCCACAAAAGACATGGTAGATTTAATGGAATCAATGGAAGGTGAAAAGGTCAAGCTACCCTCTGCCAATATGAAAGTGATTAAGTTCAGAGGGGCTGGAATATTAAGATGTTTGTACTGTAGCAGACACAGGGAATGCACTCTTGAGAACAATGGTCTAACACTCAAATCTTCCGACAAATGCTTTATTGTAATGCATATTTGCTGGTCTATTTAAAGCTCTCCAATCATCAACTGAATTGTTTCACTAATCCAGGGACTACTGGAAGTATTAAACATATTTATTCTCTCCTTGAAATATATTACTTATTTCTTAGTATGACTTTCTGCTGACCTTTCACCCAACAATTGGTTTGTTCAGGTGTCAGCCTTGAGAATGATACCAATGACATTCAACCACAGAAAACATCACAGCTAAACCTGATCCTGTCCTCAATCAATATGCGCACGCACACACACCTATAACAATGGTCATTGAATAGAAGCTGAAATGATCAGTTCATTTCTATGTCATTCTTTAGATTGTTTAATCATTAGCAAAGTTGGCCTTTATTGCTCATCCCTGTCAGTATTGATGGTTTTGAAACTACCAGATAGTTGGGAAGATCCCTCTGGTTCACTAAAGTCCCTTTGAGAAGGAAATCTGCTGTCCTTGTCTGGCCTCAACCATAAGTAACTTCAGAGCCCCATGATTGATTCTTACTGAATGACCTGGCAAACCTGTCCATTGTATTCAAAGAAGGTGACTTATGAGCACCATCTTAATGGCAGATAGGTATGTGTGACAGATTCTGCCTTAGCTACCAATGTTGACACCCTGTGCAGGAGATCATTAAAAAAAGTGAAGAATTTTCTTGATTGACTGCTCAGTGTCCCTACAATGCTGTTAGCAAAAGTGCTCCAGGATTTTGGCCCAGTGAAGATGAAGGAATAGCAATATATTTCCATATCAGGAAAGTGAATGATTTTGATGGCAACTTGCGGATGATGATATTCCATGCACTTGTTGTCCTTATTCTTGTAGGAATATTAAAGTAAAGGTATATCTTTAAGACACACTCTTAAAGCAACTTTGGCAAGTTGTTGTAGTGTGACTTGTAGATGGTACAATTGCTACTATAGTTTGCAGGGGTACAAAGCTAATAACGAACATTATGGAGTAGGCAGCATAAGTAGAAATGTCACTGGACTTGTAATCAAGAGCTGAAAATGTGTTGCTGGAAAAGCGCAGCAGGTCAGGCAGCATCCAAGGAGTAGGTGAATCAACGTTTCGGGCATGAGCCCTTCTTCAGGAAAGGGCTCTCGCCCGAAACATCGATTCTCCTGCTCCTTGGATGCTGCCTGACTTGCTGCACTTTTCCAGCAACACATTTTCAGCTCTAATCTCCAGCATCTGCAGTCCTCACTTTCTCCTAGTAATCAAGAGCACCAGGTAAATGTTCTGGGGATTATGAGTTCAAATACCACCCCAACAGATGCTTGAAATTTGTTTTCAATAAAATCTGGAATTAAAAGATAACCTAATGTCGGGCATATAATTAGCAGCACGGTGGATCAGTGGTTAGCACTGCTGCCTCACAGCACCAGGGACCGGGGTTCAATTCCAGCCTCAGGCGACTATCTGTGTGGAGTTTGCACATTCTCCCCGTGTCTGCCTGGGTTTCCTCCAGGTGCTCTTGTTTCTTCCCACAGTCCAAAGATGTGCAGATAAATTGGTCATGCTAAATTGCCCCCACAATATTGTGGTTGCCTCTGAAATGGCCCAGCGAGCCACTCAGTTGGAAAACTGCTATGAAGTCTAAACAAGGGAATGAAATAGGAAGAACTATCTAACATTGACCGAGGCACCAAAAATGACAACAGCAGATACATGATCTTGCAAAGTTCTGTGTACCAACATATGGGATATAGAATGCAGGGAAATAGATGGTGACATCTTGAAAAATGTCCATATAAGAGAGGAGGAAGTGCTGGATGTCTTGAAATGCATAAAGTGGATAAATCCTCTGAACCTGATCAGGTGTACCCTAGAACTCTGTGGGAAGCTAAGGAAGTGATTGCTGGGCCTCTTACTGAAATATTTGTATCATCAATAATCACAGGTGAGGTGCCGGAAGACTGAAGGTTGGCTAACGTGGTGCCACTGTTTAAGAAGAGTGGTAAGGACAAGCCAGGGAACTAGAGACCAGTTAGCCTGATGTCAGTGGTGGGCAAGTTGTTGGAGGGAACCTTGAGGGACAGGATGTTCATTTATTTGGAAAGGCAAGGACTGATTAGGGATAATCAACATGGCTTTGTGCATGGGAAATCATGTCTCACAAACTTGATTAAGTTTTTTGAAGAAGTAACAAAGAGGATTGATGAGGGCAGAACGGTGGACATGATCTATATGGACTTCAGTAAGGCATTCGACAAGGTTCCCCATGGGAGACTGATTAGCAAGGTTAGATCTCATGGAATACAAGGAGAACAAGCCATTTAGATACAGAACTGGCTCAAAGATAGAAGACAGAGGGTGGTGGTGGAAGGTTGTTTTTCAGACTGGAGTTCTGTGACCAGTGGAATGCCGCAAGGATCGGTGCTGGGTCCTCTACTTTTCATCATTTATATACATGATTTGGATGTGAGCATAGGAGGTATAGTTACTGAGTTTGCACATGCCATCAAAATTGGAGGTGTAATGGACAGGGAAGAAGGTTATCTCAGACTACAATGGGATCTTGATTAGATGGGCCAATGAGCTGAGAAGTGGCAGATGGAGTTTACCTTAGATAAATGTGATGCGCGGCATTTTGGGAAAGTAAATCTTAGCAGGACTTATACACTTAATGGTAAGGTCCTGGGGAGTGTTGCTGAACAAAGAGACCTTGGAGTGCAGTTTCATAGCTCCTTGAAAGTGGAGTCACAGGTAGATAGGATAGTGAAGAAGGCATTTGGTATGCTTTCCTTTATTGGTCAGGAGTATTGAGTACAGGAGTTGGGAGGTCATGTTGCGGCTGTACAGGACATTGGTTAGGCCACTGTTGGAATATTGCATGCAATTCTGGTCGCCTTCCTATTGGAAAGATGTTGTGAAACTTGAAAGGGTTCAGAAAAGATTTACAAGGATGTTGCCAGGGTTGGAGGATTTGAGCTACAGGAGGAGGCTGAACAGGCTGGAATTGGTTTCCCTGGAGCATCAGAGGCTGAAGGTTGACCTTACAGAGGTTTACAAAAATATGAGGGGGATGGATAGGATAAATAGACAAAGTCTTTTCCCTGGGGTGGGGGAGACCAGAACTAGAGGGCACAGGTTTAGAGTGAGAGGGGAAAGATATAAAAGGGACCTAAGGGGCAACTTTTTCATACTGAGGATGGTGCATTTATAGAATGAGCTGCCAGAGGAAGTGGTGGAGGCTGGTACAATTGCAATATTTAAGAGGCATTTGGATGGGTATATGAATAGGAAGGATTTGGAGGGATATGGGCCGGGTGCTGGCAGGTGGGACTAACTTGGATTGGGACATCAGGTCGGCATGGACGAGTTGGACCAAAGGGTCTGTTTCCATGCTGTACATCTCTATGACTCTATATGGGGGTTGTAGCAAGATTGGGAGAGCTACAAAACAGTTTCCTGAAGAAGGGCTCACGCCTGAAACGTGGATTCTCCTGCTCCTTGGATGCTGCCTGACCTGCTGCGCTTTTCCAGCAACACATTTTCTGCTCAGAGCTACAAAACAGTCAAGTAAAAGCCTGACATTGACATACACAACAAATCATATTTGAGGTGGCAGCGCAATGGAATGCAGTTAGGGGACAGCTGCCCTGGAGTCCTCAATATTGATACTAGACCATTATATCAAGCTTGGGGATCAAACATGGATCAATGAAGTATGCACGAGGACCTGCCAAGAACAGCACCAGGCATAACTAGAAATGAAGTGTCAACCTGGAACATGTTGACATAGGACTACATGTATGCCAAACTGCAGGAGTAGCATGCAATAGATAGGATTAAATGACCTGACAACTAACTGATTGGATGTAAGCTCTGCAGTCCTGCCATATCACCATGAATTATGGTGAAAGTTAAACAATGGGCAGGAGGTGGAAGATCTGCTAATATCTCCATCCTGAATGATCTGTGCAATAGACAAGGCTGATGCACTCGCATCCATCTTCAGCCAGAAGTGATGAGCAGATAATCCATCTCAGCCTCCTCCTGAAGTTGCCAGCAGCACAGATGCCATTATTTAACCAAGTTAAAAATCACACAACACCTGGTTATAGTCCAACACTCATAAGTCCTTTAATACAGAAGAATCTGTGATTATATACAACAATGCATGGCACTTTCCCCACACAGGTACCAGGAAATGACCAATTTCAACAAGACAGAATTTAATCATTACCCCTTGACATTCAATGGCATTATCATCATTGAATTCTCCCACAATAAACAGCCTTGAGGTTACCAATGGCTAGAAAGTGAACTAGGCTAGACATAGAAAAGGTATATAAGGGGCTAGAAATACTGTATCCCCACTGCTTGTCCACAAAATCTCGAAAGCACAAGTCAGAATGTGACAGAATACTCTCCACTTGCCTGGACAAGTGCAACTCCAATAACATTCAAGAAGCTTGATACCATCGAAGACGCGGCGAAGATACCATTCAACACGCGGCGAGATATTGAACAACTCTTCCGCTGCCTTCGCCTCCGTGCCTACTTCCACAACCAAGACTCCCGCCCACCCTCTGACGACCCCTTCTCCCGCCTCCAACACACCCCATCCACCTGGACACCCCGTGCTGGCCTCCTACCCGCCCTCGACCTCTTTATAGCCAACTGCCGCCGTGACATTAACCGACTCAACCTGTCCACCCCTCTCACCCACTCCAACCTCTCACCCTCAGAACGTGCAGCCCTCCACTCCCTCCGCTCCAATCCCAACCTCACCATCAAACCCGCAGACAAGGTAGGCGCGGTGGTAGTTTGGCGCACTGACCTGTATACCGCTGAGGCCAAACGCCAGCTCGCGGACGCCTCCTCTTATCACCCCCTTGACCACGACCCCACCTCCCACCACCAAACCATCATCTCCCAGACCATCCAGGACCTCATCACCTCAGGGGATCTCCCATCCACCGCCTCCAACCTCATAGTCCCACAACCCCGCACCGCCCGTTTCTACCTCCTGCCCAAATACCACAAACATGCCTGCCCCGGCCGACCCATTGTCTCAGCCTGCTCCTGCCCCACCGAACTCATCTCCCAATACCTCGACACGGTCCTGTCCCCTTTAGTCCAAGAACTCCCCACCTACGTTCGGGACACCACCCACGCCCTCCACCTCCTCCAGGATTTTCGCTTCCCCGGTCCCCAACGCCTTATTTTCACTATGGACATCCAGTCCCTGTACACCTCCATCCCCCATCATGAAGGACTCAAAGCCCTCCGCTTCTTCCTTTCCCGCCGCACCAACCAGTACCCTTCCACTGACACCCTCCTTCGACTGACTGAACTGGTCCTCACCCTGAATAACTTCTCTTTTCAATCCTCCCACTTCCTCCAAACTAAAGGAGTTGCCATGGGCACCCGCATGGGCCCCAGCTATGCCTGCCTCTTCGTAGGATATGTGGAACAGTCCATCTTCCGCAACTACACTGGCACCACCCCCCACCTTTTCCTCCGCTACATTGATGACTGTATCTGCGCTGCCTCGTGCTCCCACGAGGAGGTTGAACAGTTCATCAACTTTATTAACACCTTCCATCCCGACCTGAAATTCACCTGGACTGTCTCAGACTCCTCCCTCCCCTTCCTAGACCTTTCCATTTCTATCTCGGGCGACTGACTCAACACAGACATCTATTATAAACCGACTGACTCCCACAGCTACCTGGACTACACCTCCTCCCACCCTGCCCCCTGTAAAAACGCCATCCCATATTCCCAATTCCTTCGTCTCCGCCGCATCTGCTCCCAGGAGGACCAATTCCAACACCGCACAGCCCAGATGGCCTCCTTCTTCAAGGACCGCAGATTCCCCCCAGACGTGATCGACGATGCCCTCCACCGCATCTCCTCCACTTCCCGCTCCTCCGCCCTTGAGCCCCGCTCCTCCAACCGCCACCAAGACAGAACCCCACTGGTTCTCACCTACCACCCCACCAACCTCCGCATACAACGTATCATCCACCGCCATTTCCGCCACCTCCAAACGGACCCCACCACCAAGGATATATTTCCCTCCCCTCCCCTATCAGCGTTCCGCAAGGACCACTCCCTTCGTGACTCCCTCGTCAGATCCACACCCCCCACCAACCCAACCTCCACCCCCGGCACCTTCCCCTGCAACCGCAGGAAATGTAAAACTTGCGCCCACACCTCCACACTCACTTCCCTCCAAGGCCCCAAGGGATCCTTCCATATCCGCCACAAGTTCACCTGTACCTCCACACACATCATCTACTGCATCCGCTGCACCCGATGTGGCCTCCTCTATATTGGTGAGACAGGCCGCTTACTTGCGGAACGCTTCAGAGAACACCTCCGGGCCGCCCGAACCAACCAACCCAACCACCCCGTGGCTCAACACTTTAACTCTCCCTCCCACTCCACCGAGGACATGCAGGTCCTTGGACTCCTCCACCGGCAGAACACAGCTACACGACGGCTGGAGGAGGAGCGCCTCATCTTCCGCCTGGGAACCCTCCAACCACAAGGTATGAATTCAGATTTCTCCAGTTTCCTCATTTCCCCTCCCCCCACCTTGTCTCAGTCGGTTCCCTCAACTCAGCACCGCCCTCCTAACCTGCAATCCTCTTCCTGACCTCTCCGCCCCCACCCCACTCCGGCCTATCACCCTCACCTTGACCTCCTTCCACCCATCCCACCTCCATCGCCCCTCCCCCTAGTCCCTCCTCCCTACCTTTTATCTTAGCCTGCTTGGCTCTCTCTCTCTTATTCCTGATGAAGGGCTTATGCTCGAAACGTCGAATTCTCTATTCCTGAGATGCTGCCTGGCCTGCTGTGCTTTGACCAGCAACACATTTGCAGCTGTGATCTCCAGCATCTGCAGACCTCATTTTTTACCATCGAAGACAAAGCATCCTGCCTGAATATCATCCCCTGTCCTCCATCTTCAACATCACTCTCTTCATTATCAACACACTGTGGCAGCAGTGTGTACTTCCCACAAGATGCATTCCAGAAGCTCACCAAAGGTCTTGCGAGAGCACCATCTAAACCCGCAACCTCTTCCAACTCGAAGGATATAGGCAGCAGATGCATAGGAACACTATCACCTGAATTTTCATAGAATCATAGAATCCCAACAGTATGGAAACAGGCCATTTGGGCCAACAAGTCCTCTGAAGAATATCCCACCCAAACCCAAATTGAATTCCCTACTCTATTTCTGTACATTTCTCATGACTAATGCACCTAACCTAAACATCCCTGAATACTATGGGCAATTCAGCATGGCCGATTCATCTAATTTGCACATCTTTGGATTGTGGGAAGAAACTGGAGCACCCAGAGGAAACTCATGCAGACACAGGGAGAATATGCAAACTCCACACAGACAGTTGCCTGAGGCTGGAATCAAACCTGGGTCCCTGGTGCTGTGAGGCAACAGTGCCAATCACTGAGCCACCGTGCCACCCTATGTTTTATACTTATGATGTAACCGTTCAGGATTAATTGTCACATTAAAGAAACATTGTGTGTTAATTTGCATTAAGCATTGTAAGCTGTGGATTTCCAACTTTCTCATGACCAAGGACTGGTACAATGTAACCCACAATCTGACTGCATACTTCAAGAAAAGATGTGGATATGTAATCAGGTTGCACTAGAGGGATCCTCACGGTACAAATCAAATGTAAGCATGCATTTCTTGGACATTCACTTTAATGGTGCTGACTCCTGATCCTTCCCACTCGCATTTCCAATCTCTGACCTCCACAACTCCCAACATTCCCCTCCCCATTCTCAACACCAAACCCTGATCTCCTTCCCTCTTGAGCCCTATATTTCCTTAATACTACAGCCAATGTTGGTCTTCCCTGATCCAAGTTGTATGTTGTGCCCCATAACCTCATCTACTGCCAGTCCTAACCCCTTATCTCCCCATTGCCCAAAATCTCATCACTGACCTCTCCACATCCAGTTCAACCATCAATCTTTGTGCGATATTGTCAAACGGACGATCACAAATCAACACCTGATTTACCTCTCTCCTGATTTTTGTTTCTATTAAAACCAATGGAAATAATGCTGAGACAGATGGAAAGCTGAGGACAGAAGGACTTGCATTGAAGGTCATGCCTCCAATCAAGTTCTTGTAAAAGATATCATTATGGTGCTGAAACAGCTTGTCCAATGTATGATCGGAGCAGGTCAGGCAGCATCCAAGGAGCAGGAGAATCGACGTTTCGGGCATGAGCCCTTCTTCAGGAATGACATCATGCCCGAAACGCCGATTCTCCTGCTCCTTGGAAGCTGCCTGACCTGCTGCGCTTTTCCAGCAACACATTTTCAGCTGTGATCTCCAGCATCTGCAGTCCTCACTTTCTCCTAGAAGATCCTCCCTATTCTACAGTAATATTTGCATCCCAGTACTTCCAGTCAGTGAGACTGTAAGCTGCATGTTCTCTCTTATTTCCAGGCTTTCTAAATGCCATCAAACTGGGATGTGTCATTACTGTATTGAGTTGCTGTTTCTCAGAAGGGATGTGATGACTCACCTATGGAAAATGCTGCATTCTGCTGTGTGAGAAGATGTTTATATCAGAAGCTCATTCCTAAGCAGCTGTTACTTCATTTCAGCAGTTGTATCGTGATGTTTACTTGACAATTTTCAGATCTAAGGTTGGTTGTTTCAAGTTAAATTTCCCTTGGTTGCCTCTGATTTACAATCAGCTGTGGAAACAAGGGAAAAGCAAGAAGGAAAGATTTCGCATTTAAATCAACAATGGCAATCATTCCCTAATGAGTATGATTGTCCACCTTGGAAAGTTTGTGTCACTGATCATGGGTTCTGTGTGTCCTCATGTGGCTAATGAACCTGACCCTAGAACCACATCTCCAACCCACCATTTGGCAGGTACTTCCAAATGGTAAACTGGTTCTTTAGCCTCAAGGTCGCTGGCATTCCATTCTCCAGTTCCTTTTCCATAATTCCTCTTGAGCATGGGGCTGCTCAAAGAATTATGTACATTCACATTGGAGGAGGCCCCAGACAAGTGCCTGTGCTCCCCTCAACCAGACTCCCACTCACTTTTATCACCCTGAGTTGTCCACTCTTCCTAATCATCTGTATCTTAAATACAGATGGTGCTAACATATTGGTGCCCATCAATGGAAATCTGGCAGAAGGAAAGGGACCCCCGGCCTGGTATAAAGGAAAGTTATTGTGACTAGCAGATCTGTCCAATGGCTAGAACAAAGAATTTGGGAACAAACCATTAGGAACATGAATTGAATTCACACAGGCATGATGCCAATTCCAGCTATTGCTATTACTTCAGCGAGTACAATTTTAACATAAGTAGATTAAACAAAATTTTAAGCAATATCACCAGCTCTAATCCAAAGAGTGCACAACCCACCCCTGCCTTGCCTAATGCAACCATTGTGAAGGAAGCAGATAAAAAATTTTTGAATTAAAATTTAATTGGATTAACTTAGAAATATTAGTGATTTTACAGGAAGTAATCAATTTTATTATGCCTTTTACAAAACAAAAGCTTTCCTGTATTACTCTGCAGCAACCTATGGTCAATTGTAAACAGTAATTGAGAAAGAATTAGACTCTAAAGATCTCTTTAGAAATGGCTTGGAAGTACCAGTGTTGGACTGGGCTGGACAAAATCTAAAAGTCACACAACACCAGGTTATAGTCTAACAGGTTTATTTGGAAGCACTAGCTTTCGGAGCATTGCTCCTTCAGGTGCTTGTCCTAATGAAGGTGCAGCACTCCAAAAGCTATTAGACTATAACCTAGTGTTGTGTGATCTTTAGAAACGGTAATGGAAAATGCCAGAAATCCTCTGCAGTGGCGGCAGAATCTGCAGAGAGAGAGATAGAGTTAATATTTCACATTGTCGATGAAAATGTCATGGTTCTGAATCATTCTCTATATTCTTCTCTACAGGTGCTGCCAGATTTATTGAGTATTTCTGTTTTCATTTCAGATTTCTAGCATCTCCAGTATTTTCCTTTTGTCTTTCCAAATATTACTTTGTTCGCATACAACGAGATGTCACAGAGCATTCAGATCATGACTTTTCAAGATCTAGCACTATGTGTTACAAACAAACCAGCCTGTGTAAATTTTCTTCTCTCTAAGTATGGTGACTCATGTTGGGCTATAATGCTCAGCAAGCTTTTCCATGAGAGCAGCTTGCAAATAAAACCCATCCTTATCCAGATGTGCATTTTCCAGCAGCAGTGATTGGTGGAAATGGAAATGAGGATTCAGCTGATTTTTTTTGTAGCATGAGGGCACTGGTTCACCCATGTCCTCCCTTACACGTTCAAAAGCCATAATGCAACCAGCCCCCCCACCATCCCCAGGTGGCATTGAAATTAAGAATATTTGCACTTTGTCCTTGAGTTTTCTGTTGGTATCACTGAACTCATTTGTCCCGCAATGTATGTGAATAAAAGCAATAAATAGAAATATTGTAGTGAATTTCCGTTGTCCAAGCTAAGTTCAGGTGCAACCCAACTGCAGGAACATCTTGACTCAGTTCTCGAAGTGTTGGCGAGGGGGGGTAAAGTCAATAATGGTGTGGGGGGTGGGGGGAGATGCAGCTGAACGGGGCTGGAAGGGTATCAAGGGAGAGTACATAGAGCAGCCTTGCCCACCCAGGGGAATGTGTCCAACAGACAGGCTGCATTGTGGGATGAGCGGAAGCGGAGGAAGTGGTTGACCAGTCAGTGAATGTGGTTGACAATTGGCTCTTAATCGCGGCAGAGAGAGAGAGAGATAGGGAGCCGGAGTGCGATCGTTCAACAACTCCGCCACATTATGCCTTCCCTTCTCATCTCGGCATGGAGGCTGGGACGCTGAGAGGAAAAGCCATCAGAAAGCTCGGCATCTTTTTCTACTTACTTACAGCATTAGGCAGCGCGATCGGACAGAAAGGTGGGTTAGAGAGACGGCGGCGGCAGCAAACTCTGGGATTTCTCTGTCTCTTCACAGTAGTTTCTCTCTCGGTGGGGAGAGGGGCTTGCCATGCCTCTTGTTGAGTTAGTTTGTGCTCTTTAATAAATGTTTAGTACGTTTGTATTTTTATCTCTCCCCTTGGGCCATGAAACAGCGAAGTGAAGGTTTTCTGGAGTAGTTCAGAGATTGAGTGGAAAGCTGGGGATGGGGGATGGGTTTCCATCAGGTTTCTGGTGAACATTTTAAAGAGGCAGGTTTTTTTTCCGTACATGGCCTACAGACTAATTCTCCTTTTATAGTCGTTAAGCTTCGTGCCTAACCATAACTAAAGCCAATCTCTTTTTGAATGTTGCAATGTTTCAAAGTTTGCAGTTGTCATTGTCTTATTTAATGGTTCATTCGTGTTACTTTCTGAACATTAGTTTGAAGTTGTGTTTGTAAGAGGTGTGTCTTAAGCCCCATGCTAAACTGAGATAATTTTGAAATTGATTTGGTAACATTGGAGAGGAGGAATAAAAACACATTTCCATGTTGGATACAAATAAATCCTTTAAATTTATTGTACAGTCAAGAATATGCAACCCGCATACAAATGTTGCCAATCTTCTCTTGTTTGAGTTCTGCCATGAGTAAGAGTTCAGGTTAGGTTTAGATCCAGTGGTTATAGATAAATAATTCTGTTCTCCAGAACTAGGCTCATTGGCAGTGGGTGGCTAATCATTGATAATGTTGTTATATCAACAGACACAAACAAGACACTATTTATCTTGGCAATTTTCAAAATGTGAAAAAAAAAATTTCTCAATGATGAAAAATCATCATATATTGTAGGCAGTCTTGAATTAATTGAAATATCAACAAGAGTGAAAGTTTGTCGTTTGCCTTCATGACTATAAATAATTGATTTAGAATTTGCATTGCTGCTATTTCTTCTGTTTTAATCCAAAATGTCCAAGCTTCCCTGTAACCTCTAATCCTATGCACTTATGTGGGTGTTAGTCGTAGCATTGCCACTTCTGAGTCTGAAGACCCTGGGGTTTAAGTTTCAGTCCATAGAATGGAAGGCAAAATTTAGGCTGACAGTTTGAGTGCATCCCTGAGGGAATGCTGTGCTGTTAGAGGTGTTGTGTTACAAATGGAACATTAAATCAAGGACCCCATCTGTCTCCCTGGGTATTCATAGATTTTATTTTAAAATGATGTTGTGTGAAGAACAACCATGAGGTGTTCTGGCCAATGTTTGCCTCTGAGTCAACACCATCAGTACAGATTATCTGATTATTATCACTATTTGTTATTACAAATTGATGGCTGCACATCCTACAGTACAGCAGTGACCTTGATTCAAAAATGATGGTTTCAGAGCACCTTACAACGTCCCTGTAGTTTAGTGTATCTGATCTAGATGTAAATTTTTTAAAGAAATAGTGTTACCACTATCCTAGTTCAATTGCAGGTGCTTTTTTGATATTAATCATTTCAGCTTCTCTACCACCCTCTGTTATGACACTGACTAGTAGCTTCACTTCAAAATACCATCTATGTCCTCAACCAGCTCTCTCTCTTCTTACCACGGAAACATGGACCCCCCCCCCCCCCCCCCAAACTACCACCAACGCCACCATTTCAGCCAGTGCAGTAAGCCAGAGCCAGTGCAACGGCTATCTCCTTGTTAAACCGATTATGCCACAATCCACAGTAACTGCAAGTGCTCTAATGTTGCCTCCCCTGTTTGTGATCCTTTGCAATTAGCGTTAAGGTTAACCTATACCATTTACAGTATTCGAGGAGAAAGTGAGGTCTGCAGATGCTGGCGATCAGAGCTGAAAATGTGTTGCTGGAAAAGCGCAGCAGGTCAGGCAGCATCCAAGGAACAGGAAATTCGACGTTTTGGGCATAAGCCCTTCCTTGGCTGCTGCCTGACCTGCTGCGCTTTTCCAGCAACACATTTTCAGCCATTTACAGTATGTCAGTATTCCAGTGCGAGATTAACCTTAGCTTTCATGATCACAAGCTTTATGACAACTCAAGAACCCTTAAAATTCAATGAAACTACCCCATTCATCTGAAAGTCGTAAGTGGCACTTTGTTTTTGTACTAGACTTTGTGACCCAGAAGCAACTGGAACTTCTAATTCCGAATGCTTTTGCTGAATCTTATTCACTGTCCCCTGTGCCAATAAAGTATACGATTATTACCTACTTTTCAACAAATAATTTCCTCACAAAATAAGTCTGACATTTAAAATAAAAATGCAAAACAACTGCAACATGTTTGTTCAGAGCCACTACCATTAAAATGCAGATCCAGGATTATAAACTTAGTAAATGTTAAAATTAGCCTGATCTATATTGTTCCTCCTGCCCCCATCACAATCCAGATCAAATTTGAGGTGATCAGAATTACATGCATGCAGTTACTGTGTACACAATCCTTGAAGACACATCAACAATTTCTGTCTATACTCAATTTTGAGGAAGTGACTCATAGCATTCCAATATATTCAATACTTTAGAAATCTATACATGAAGTATGTTAACCACAAAATTCCTGGAACTAGTCATCACCTGTCATTAGTTAGACATCCCCAAGACAATTTAATTTCTGTGTTAATTTGTCTTGCCAGCCATTGGAAGTATGTGATGGAAACAGTGTGGCAACCTCTACAGGGCATTTAGGATTGAAAGGAAGTGGGCAAACAACTGTATATCATCTTAACTAATCGGATTGTGAAGTGAACATGAAAGTGTAAATTATGGTTGCTTAATGTGATTACACACCATTTTGCAGTTTTGGTCCCCTTACCTCATGAAAGATGTACTTAGCATAGAAGGAGTGTATCAGATGTGCACGGGTGATTCCTGCGATGACGTTTTTCATATGAGGAGAGATTGGGTCAACTGGGCTTGTATTTACTGGAGTTTAGAACAATGGGCAGGGGGTCCCATTGAAATATAAAATTCTGATAGGGCTGGACAGACTGCTTGCAGGGATTTTATAAACCTCTATAAGGTCACCCCTCAGCTTCCAACACTCCAAGGAAAATAATTCCAGCCTATTCAGATTCTCCCTATACTCGAACCCTCCAACCCTGGAAACATCCTTGTAAACCTTTTCTGAACCATTTCAAGTTTCACAACATCCTTCCTAAAGCTGGGAGAACAGAATTACATGCAATATTCCACAAGTGGTCTAACCACAGCCGCAACACGACTTGCCAACTCAATTCAGTGCACTGACCAATAAAGGCAAGTGTACCACATGCCGCCTTCAGTATTCCATCTGCCTGGGACTCTACTTTCAAGGAACTATAAACCTGCATTCCAAAGTCTCTTTGTTCAGAAACCGTCCCCAGGAACTTGCCATTAAGTATGTAAGTCTTGCTTTGATTTGCTCTACCAAAATGCATTACCTCTGTTGGAATTAATTTTCTGTCAGGGAGATTGGTTGAAAATAATTAAGACTTATCAGGTAATTTAAAAATTGCTTAGACTGAAATGACATGAATGATCTGTTTGTGAATAATCTACTGTGCAAGGCCAGCAACTTCACATGACTTAAGCATTTAATTGGACAGCCAGACCACATGATACTCTTAGTGAAGCAAGTATGGAGTGCCACATCATAGGCTGCAATTTTTCATTTTCTGTGTTTAATTGCTCATTCGCCTTTGTTTGGAGTTACTGTGATGTTTGTGGTTAAATAGTGCAGAGTACACATGGCCTTACCATTATTTTAAGTGTTTGGGCCATAATTACCTACAAACAACATTGATCTCCTCAGCAAATTTATAACACATTCTCTAACAAAAGACAGTACTGAAGAAGGGCCACTGGACCGGAAATGTTAACTGCTTTCTCTCCACAGATGCTGCCATACCGACTGAGTTTTTCCTGTAATGTTTTTGTTTCTGATCTCCAGCATCTGCAATTCTTTGTTTTTTGTACAATGTATCCTCTCTCACTTCAATAATATGTCACTTCACATCTCATCTGATTACCTGTATGGGTGGCATGGTGGCACAGTGGTGAGCACTGCTGCTTCACAGCGCCAGAGACCTGGGTTCAATTCCTGACTCAGGCAATTGACTGTGTGGAGTTTGCACATTCTCCCCGTGTCTGCGTGGGTTTCCTCCGGGTGCTCCGGTTTCCTCCCACAGTCCAAAGATGTGCAGGTTAGGTGAATGGGCAATTTAGCCTGGCCAAATGTTAGGTGAGGGAGTAAATGTAGGGGAATGGGTCTGGGTGGGTTGCACTTCGGCGGGTCAGTGTGGACTTGTTGGCCGAAGGGCCTGTTTCCACACTGTAAAGTAATCTAATCTGATGTAATGTTTTCTGCGTGGAGGATTAGTGTATAAATAAAAATTGTATAACCATCACATTCTTGTTGTATGCTGTTACAGATGGAAAATAATTTTGAAAGAAAGCAAATGAAAGGCAGACATTTCAGACTGGGGTTCTCTGACTTGGAGCCTGAAATCTATCAGCAGCCACAGGACCACTTGAGCAGTTGCTTTAATGTGACAGACAACATTTATGATAAATACCAATGGCCTTGTTCCAGATTACAGACCAGCAAAATCAATATTACAAACATTTTGTCGGTCAAATCATTGCAATAAAAAAATGAGCAGGATTGATTGAGTTGGTATGTGTGTGGTGGTTGTTAGATGTGAGTGGCTGTTTTTTGATTGACGTGCCAGTGGTACATTGGTCTGTTGGATGATATTGCAAAGACTTTTGTCTGCTTTAAGATAAATTAGGACCTGATTCATTCTTCATCTCCTGAGCTGGTAGTTGACAAGCAGACAATTGTACAGGGAACAAAAAGGAAGTTGAATTATTTTTCCTACTAGTTGATGGTGTCTACTGTGAAGAGCAGGGTAAAATCAGAAAACTGCAACACTAGTTTCCAATGAACTGATCAAAAAGACCATAAGACATAGGAGCAGAGATTAGGTCATTGAATCTGCTCTGCCATTCAATCATGGACTATAAGTTTCTTGACCCCATTCTTCCGCTTTCTCCCTGGAAACTTAGGTTCTTGAGTATCAAGGGGATCTATCTATCTCTGTTTTAAATATATTGGATACCGTGACCACAGTGACAAGTATTATAGATTTATATGTATACAGGAGCAAAGAGGACTCATTAACACAGAATATAAAATAGACCTGTAATTTCTGTAATAAATTTCAAGTTGAATTTTTGTTGGTTAATTTTCGGTGTGGTATATTAAATTAGAGGAAGCTAGATCATGTCGTCTCTTTTTAAATTTATAACATTGGATCCAATACTGAGCCATTTGGCTCATTGAGATTATTAAACATATCAAAATTGAGGAGTATACATTGTGTTTAATGTGACAAAAAAAATGTTAACTTGTTACTTTAAGCATTTCAACTCTTTGCAGTTATAAATAAATTTTACTCCAATTTTCTCCAGAAGAAGAGAATCATCAGTGGGATGAAGTAAATCTTTAATCAAATCAGTTGGATATGGAAGAGCAATTAAAAGGCTTTGAGTAACCAGTAGAATGGTTTTGAGAACCTCGTGAAATACCTGCAGGCTGACAGGTTGCTCTGTTTGTCAACTGATCAAAGCTGAACAACACACTGTCACATTTTGCTTAGTGCTGGAAAATGTCCTAATCTGACTCTGGCTGGTGATATGAATTGATTCTGTTTCCAGTATTGCTTCAGATTGATGGGGTATACTTGGCATCTAGGATAGTGGCGAATATCTTGACCCCAGCATATTAGACAATGCCATTCTTCCGTGCCAAAATGCAAGTTTCCGGCTATATTTGGCATCTAGGTTGACCTGTAATTTTCAATAGTTTTTGTCAGTAAGTCCCATATGGCTTCTTAACCACTCTTATTAACCTGTCTGCTGCCTTCGGGGATTTGTGGACAAGCACTCCAATACAACACAGTGGATAGTTAGGATATAGAATGCGTTGCCTGGAAATATGTTGGAGGCAGGTTGACTTGAGGCAATCAAAATGACACTGAATAATTAACTCAGCACAAATAAGTTGTATGAGTAGGGGTGGGCGGAACCTGGTGATTACCTGTGTCAATGAGACTGCTTTGAAGAGCCAGTCCAGTTGTGCTGGGCAAAATGGCCTCCTCCGCTGTAAGACTTATGTGATTGTTTGTTGGGCTGTAATTATTGAAGAAGCAGGGAGGAATGAGGTGTTGGAGGAATCTGAGTGAACAAAAAAAAATGATAATGTCGAAATCAATGCATTGCTTAATGGGAGCCGCTGTAGATCAAAGAACATGGCTGTTATGTGTGGTTTGAGAAAGTTACTTGGGATTGAATACAGAGACCTGACAAAAATGCATTGGATTAGTCAAGTCAAGAGCTGAAAAAGGCATGAATAAGGGTTTCAGCAGGTGATGAGCTTAGATATAGACCAGGTTGAGCAACTTTGCGGAGATAGAAATAGGCAGTTCTTTGTGATGGTACGCAGATACGGTTAGGCTGAATTTGGGATCACTGACACAAAGGTTGCTTTAGTTTCAGGCTATTACCCTGGAGTCAGGTTGAGCAAATAACTGGAGAACTGAGTTTGGAGCCAAGACTGAAGACAATAGCATGTTGTTCTTTCCAATATTTAATTGGATGAAATCTCAGCTAATCAAGTACTCAATATTGGAAAGGTGCCTGATAATTTAGAGACTGTGCAGGAATCGAGAGATACTGATGCTGTCGTCAACGTACAATTGAAAGTTGACTTTATGCTTGCATATGATGACAACAAAAGCAGCATCAAGATGAGAAATAGAAGGGACACCAAGGATTAATATTTGGGAGACCTCAGAGATTACAGCTTGGGTACTGAAAGAGAAGCCATTGCTATAATTAGGTAGATAGAAACAGATGGGTGCTGTTCCTCTTAAAAACTGGTGGAGCACTCATTCCTCTGAAAACTGGTGGAGATCTGTTGCACAGAATTGCACAGGACTAGGAGAGGATAATGGGGCAGTCGGGCTGAGGAAGAAGAAGCACTGTAATTCATTGCTCTCATAGTCACTTGCGTTTCACTTCATGAATGTGCACACTGTTCTTGTTCTGTGTCAAGGCAGAAACCTGATTAGTGATCAGACATGGAGTTTTTGGAAAGACTGGTGTGCAATTTGGAAGCTTCAGTACATTCAAAGGTTTTGCAGGGGACAGGGAGGAAGTTTAGAGAGTTTACAAGGACAAAGGTAAATGATTATTTGTGACGGACAGAATAACAGTATCAGCTGCCTTGGGGGTGGGAATGAAGTTGGGTGGTCAGTTTAGTGGATATAGTGTCGAGGGATCAGGATCTGTCTCTTATTGACATGGTGAGCTCAAAGAAGGGATGAGGGAAGATGAGAGAGATTTGTTTTTTTTTTAGAAAAGCAAAACAGTTCAAGGTTGGCGAAGGAGGGGTACCTCCTTCGAGAAAGTTTGGTCTGGTGGGTTCAGAGAGGAAGTGAAGTGGCTGAGGCATCTGATCTGATCATCTCAGTCGTGAGGCCAAAGATGTCCATGTCCTTGCACTTGTTGTCAAGATGAGAAATGGTATGCACGAAGGAAAGGAATTTAACAAGATTACTTAGAATGGAGAAAAGAAGACAAAAATTTTCTTGGCATGAGGAGATGATCCTGGAATAGAGTGGTTTCACTTAAATTTTCACTTGTGTTCACCAAATATTTCTAAAAGTCACAACAATTCTGCTTTTATTTTTTTTCTGATTGTAAAGGTACTCCTTACCTTAATGCTTAAATTTAATTTACTACCAAATGGAAAATATGCCTTTTGAATAGAGGGAGGATTGCTTTGTGAAGTTTTATTAAAAGGCAAGGAAAGTGCTGTGCTAGATATTCTCTCTCCATCTGCTCTGTTTGCATTGATTGCAGCTTTATTTAAATGCAAAATCATTAAAATGTAATCATGCACAGATGCTTCAGCCTTTTTGATGTTTTATTTCTTAGATATTTAAATGCTCAGAACTTTATAAAACAGCTTGATGCATTTTTTTCTTAAAATGTTTTATATGAAAACGCTATTAATTTTGAAAGCAAATTTTAAATACAACCTAATTGGGGAAATGATTTTGTTTTCTTTAGAACTAACTTGCAGATATGATACATCTTGTGAATCAATATATTTCTCTACTTTTGGGGATTTTTGTTTGGTTCTTAGCTTTTAACTCAATCCATTATTTTTAAACTGCTGTGGCTCATACAGCTTTTCATGGTATTGACCATTTAACAAAGTGATTAAAAATTGTATAATGTCTAATAGTGGTGAAATGACATTAATGTTTTGCAGAATTGTCTGGTGCTTCTGAAAGAATGGTTCACAGTATGCTGAAGTGGAAGTGTGTTGTTCTTAATGTTCAGGTTGTATACACTGCAGGTTATGGTGGTTGCAGTTCAGAAAATGTACTTTTTTTACTTTTGATATCTTGGTTGATGTCATGGAGCTGGTTTAGTCACTTTTGGTTTGATATTATAAAAACATGTCTTACATTTACGCAGTCAAAGCATAATTCTGTATTTGGAAATCAGTTATAAAACAAAACGGCGAAAGAAACTCAGCAGTTTAGGCAGCATCTTTGTAGAGAAGGTGCATCTGTGTATTTCTATAGTACCTCACATAACTTCAGGACATCACAAAATTAACTTGCAGTTAACGAAGTATTCTTATTATGCAATTGGGCATGTGCAAGTTTTACTTACTCCAGAAACATTATGCTTAACAAATTATGAAATCTAGCAATTTCTGATTTTATTTCACATTTCCAGGATCTGCAACAAAATCAGAAATTGCTGGTAAAACTCTGCATTTTGGAGAGAAAGCAGAGTTAACATTTTGGGTCCAGTGACCCTTCTTCAGAACAACATCTTGCTTTTATGTCTGTCTGGAGTTTGTTGGGCATGACTTGGGTGGAGTGATGGTGCATACCTTTTTTCAGGCTCTCATGGAGTTTAGTATGCCCATTGTACTTTAATGGAATCTGATAAACCGAGTCTCCTAAAGGACTAGGAGGAAATGAGGACTGCAGATGCTGGAGATCAGAGCTGAAAAATGTGTTGCTGGAAAAGTGCAGCAGGTCAGGCAGCATCCAAGGAGCAGGAGAATCGACGTTTCAGGCATAAACCCTTCTTCAGGACTGACAGTGATAATTTGCAGTGACATAGAAAGAACTAACGTACACTCGTGATGTGAAAATCTTGGAGAAAAGAGTATGGGAAGTGGCTAGCGTAAGGGAGTGTTCTTATAACAGTAAATATGTTAAAATTATTGTTTACAGCCAGCAGTCTGAGAATTATTTGAAACTATTGCAACCTGATAAAAATGGTTTCAGCAGCTGAGTAGCGAATGATTCTGAACATCGTGCAATCATCCACGAGCATCCTCACTTCTGACCTGAAGATGGAGGGAAGGTCACACCCAAATATTTAATTTGCTTACAACACAGTAAAACTAATACTGGAAACAATCAAATCTGTGGTACGCACATTGCTGGATTCATTTTGTGCAATGGCTCTAAGCTGTCCCTCCTTTGCTGCAACAGTGCAGCAAGATTATCGTTCTTTTGTGCAACGTCTGTTGTGTTTTCTATTTTCAATTCAACTTTGATGTGGACATGAGTGTATGACTCCATTGGATCCTTGTTCTTAAACACTTACTTCACTTGGCTACTTGTGAGCTATTACTGGATATGGAAGTTGATAGATGGGAATATAGGTAATATTCACTTCAGTAAAATTTATAAATTACCCTCCAGTTGAATAAGACACTTCAAATTAGCATTTGTTTTGGGAGTATAACACAATATTAAATGCTGAACTTTTAAATTTGATTGAAAATTACTTGAAGTTGGCTCCACCCTTCTCCAACTGTCACTTCATCGAGGCAAAGAGAATTTTTATTTGGGAATGTAGTCCCTGATTGAGACTATCACTACGATCAGCTGGAAGAAATTTTTAGGTGCAAAAGCACAACCCTTTGAGTCTTCCCTCATAAATTGGATGGAGCATGTTCAAGAGAACAATGAAAGTAGTATCTCAAGGGATTAAAACTGCAGATTTTAATCCCTGGTACAGTGGTTATTTAATCCTAATTAAGTGCATCATTAATTAAATGAAGATTTAATGCTACTGCTCTTGCGTGGCAGTAACTAATGTGTTGTGTTTAGCAATTAATAGGTATCAGGAGTTTATAACTGGTTACTTTGAGACTTAAATCTCTCAATGTGGAAGCTTTCTCAGGAGACTGAAGATGGTAAAGGTGACAAAGTTTCTTCTAAACAAGCAACACAGTGAAAGCAAGATTGAAATAATAATATTCTGCACTTCCTGGCGAGCTGCTGTCTTGAACCTTTGCAGGTGTATGAATATCCAGTGCTGTTAAGAAAGTAAGGTCCTGCATTTGGACATCATTGGTATTGAAGGAATGGTGATATAGTTCCAAGTTAATGTGCTGTATGACTTGGAGGGGAACGTGTTGATTATTCACGTGCATCTGCTGCCCTTGTCCGAGGTGGTACTGGTTACCAATTCTCAAGGTGCCATCAAAGGACCATCACAGTATTATTGCGTGCATATTGTAGATGGTACACACTACTGTCAGTGTGCCTTAGTGAGGAAGGGAGTGAGTGTTGAAAGTGTTGGATGAAGTGCCAGTCAAGGAAGGTGTTTTGGTCTGAATAATATCAAGCTGCTTAAGTGTTGTTGTTCTCTGTTGCACTCCTAACGCAATGCCTTGTAGATGATGGACAGACAATGAAGAGGCAAGGTGTGAATTACTGTCTGTAGAATTCCTAGTTTCTGACCTGTATTTGTAGCCAGAGTATTTAAACAGCTCTCTCATTTCACTGTGAGGTTAAAGATAGCCCTCAGGATGTTGGTCATGGGGATTTGTTGAGGGTAGTGCCGTTGTACGTTGTGGAGTCATGTTTAGATTCTCTCTTGCTGGAAGTGGTCATTGTCTGCCACATGGCTAAATGTTACTTGCCACTTCTCAGCTTGGCCCTGAATATTGTCTGGGTATTACTGCATGTTGTCATAGGCTGCTTTGGTATGGTTATGATATGCGAGGGTGCATGTTGATAGTGTCACTAGGCTAGTAATCCAGAACCCAAGACTAATGTTTGGAGGGCATTAGTTTAAATTCCATCGTGGTAGATGGTGAAATTTGGAATTCAACGGGGAAAAAAAAATCAGGAAATAATGAAAAAACTAATCTAACAGTCACCATGCAACCGTTGTTATTAAAGCCCATCTGTTTTCCTAATGTCCTTTAGAGGAGGAAATCTGCCATCCTTACCTGGTCTGGCCTACCTGTGACTCCAGATTCATAGTAATGTTGTTGATTCTTAACTGTCCTCTGTGCAATTAACGATGGGCAATAAATTTTTTTTTAAGATTAGATTACTTAGTGTGGAAACAGGCCCTTCGGCCCAACAAGTCCACAACGACCCGCCGAAGCGCAACCCACCCATACCCCTACATTTACCCCTTACCTAACACTATGGGCAATTTAGCATGGCCAATTCACCTGACCCGCACATCTTTGGACTGTGGGAGGAAACTGGAGCACCCGGAGGAAATCCACGCAGACACGGGGAGAACGTGCAAACTCCACACAGTCAGTCGCCTGAGTCAGGAATTGAACCCGGGTCTCAGGCGCTGTGAGGCAGCAGTGCTAACCATTGTGCCACCATGCCGCCCATCCTGGCAAATGCTGGCAAAAAAACTCAATGTACATCATCACAGAAAGTGGTGCAATGATGCATGAAGTTTCTCTCTGTTGTGCTCTTGTGGCAAGATGAAACTATAGTTTGATGCTTTTTTAAATAAAGTTAATGGGAACTTTATCTTGGCGGACTCTAAGTGTTCTTTTATAACATCAGCATGACTTTCGAACAGGGTTTCCCATGAGTCTTCCAAAACATTGCAAATTATTTTTTTGCCAAGTGTATTCTCTTTGGCAAATTTGGTTCTGATTGATGGAGAAACATATTTTATCCTTCGGTCAGTCTTGACTGGGCCACCGATTGGACCAAGCTCCTATTGGGACTTCTTGGGAATTTATTATTGACAGCGTTGGGCTAAGAGGGTTATAGGCAGACACTGAGTGTGCTGGGGCACACCACAATTCTGAACTGCTTTGTGGCTTTAAATCTCGGGACGGTAGCAGTTTCTCAGGAAAAATGCAGGTTATTGGAGAGGGAGCAGAAGTCACCAGTAATAGGCAGGCTTGCTGTGTAGAGCCTACAACAACTGCTGAAAAATGTAAAAGTTAATTTGTTAGACAACTCTTTGACCGGCCTGCCAGCTGTAGTGGTGAGCAAAGGGTGCAATAGTTTGTTCATCTGCAGCTGAAGCACTCTTCTACGTGTACTTTTCATCCCAGATCTGCCCATTCCCCGAGTAGCCTCCTGTTTTACCCACTCTGCATTTATTCCCATTTAAAGTCTCTGTCTTTTTGGTTTACTTACAGCAAATGCTGTTTCCTCACTTCCTGCTGTGCTCCCTGATATTTATTGATCCCCAGTTTGTCATGCTTCCACTTGAAACGTTTCACCCCTGACCTCATGGTCCTGTCCTGCCACAGCAGTAATCTCAGCCAGCCTTAGAAGTGAGATCTTTTGCACTTCTCCAATTCTTCGCACAACTGTGATTTTGCCATGCCACCATTGACAGCTGAGCTTTAACCTACAAGGTCTAAACCCTGGAATTCCCCCTCTACCCTACCCCCCTCCCCCCTCCAATCACTCAGTCACTATTGCTCTCTTCTTTAAGTCACACCTTAAAAGATATGCCTTTTGGGTTAGCTTTTGTCCATGTGGTCTAATGTCTCTTTATGTAGCTCGGTGTCCAATTTTATTTGAGAAGCGCTCTTGTAAGGTACCTTAAGACATTTTAAGATTAATGACTGACAAAATGCTGTCGGTTTGTCACTGGTCAAAACCGGAGAAAGTGAATTGGCGGCCTGGTTTGCAACTGCTCATTTTTATTTTTACTTTATCAATAGGGGAAAAAAAATGAGATTTCTTTAAACCTATAATGAGAAGTGTGTACAACTCATCCTCAAGCTAGCACTGTCCTAAAATGGCAATCAAGCTTTTGCTTCTGGGTAAACACATGTTTAGTCCTTTGACTCATATGTTTCAGGTTAGGAATATGGGGAGGAAGCAGTATTTGCCTTAAGCATCATTCCAGCTGGAGCACACCCAGCAACAACAACAACATATTAAAATTCATCTGGATAAAATGTCTTGTTGAGTATGATACTGCCATTAAACACTTGCACCCAACCACAAAAAACACACTGAAGGTCTCTTTGTTAAATATATATTGGATATACCATGGCTGTCATGTTCTAAACAGTGTCAATGAGTCCTCAAGTCATAGGCCTGATTCCATGAGTTGATTATCTTCAGAGAGGTATTTATTGGCAGAATTTATAAGGAATTTTAATCAAAATTTAGGAAATGTAAAAAAAGTAATTGGTGTCATTTTAATTTTTGTATAGCCATTAACTGAATTGTTCAGTTTGTTATTTTTATACCTTTTTTTTTCTGTAAACAAATTTCTGTAAGTTTTTATTTGTGGGGAAATGTACAAATAACATTTTATCCATGTGGATGGAGGAATACTGGTCGTACAAGAATGGTCATACAATGCATTACTTGTCAGCAAGTAAGCAGCTAAGAGTCAAAGTTAATTTTTATTCACGGATGTAGTTGTGATTTGTACGCTAGCAAGTACAACAAATGGAGTAAACTATCAGAATAAAAAGAAACCTTCAGCTAGCTGGTGTTAAATATGGCAAGAATTAGGTGATAATTTATGACAGAAAAAAATTCAGTAACAATCTAATTGATAACACCCTGAATGATCCTATCATGTTTATATTGTATTAATAATAAAGTTACACACTTACTGCTCAGATTTTCATTCAATATGCAGTTTGAACCTGTTTAAAACACTAAAATGTTTGATTGACTAGTTACTATATATTTGTTAACAGATTCCATTAACTTCAAAGGATAAAAAGAAGATGGTACGATTACATCATTTAAAAGGCATCTGGATGGGTATATGAATAGGAAGGATTTAGAGGGATATGGGCCAAATGCTGGCAAATGGGGTTAGGTTTACTTAGGATATCTGATTGGCAGAGACGAGTTGGCCCGACGGGTTTGTTTCCGTGCTGTGTATTTGTGACTCTTAAAAGCATCTGCTTGAGAAGACCCTGCTCTTTCCAGAAACATCTGGCACTTCATTGCCTGTTTACAGCTAGTATAACTGGTCCCGCAGTTTCAAGCTGTAAATAATGTACTTACTGTCAAATAATTATCATGGGCTCATCTTTCAATTAAAAAAAAGAGACCCCATTAAATTCTTTCAATTCCAGCCTCAGGCGACTGACTGTGTGGAGTTTGTACATTCTCCCTGTGTCTGCGTGGGTTTCCTCCGGGTGCTCCGGTTTCCTCCCACAGTCCAAAAATGTACAGGTTAGGTGAATTGGCCATGCTAAATTGCCTGTAGCATTAGGTGAAGGGGTAAATGTAGGGGAATGGGTCTGAGTGGGTTGCGCTTTGGCAGGTCGGTGTGGACTTGTTGGGCCGAAGGGCCTGTTTCCACACTGTAAAGTAATCTAATCTAATCTAAATTGTTTACCCAGTGACCTTCCAAAGGATAATAAGGTAAATCATTTTATAATGTCAACAATGTTAATTCTTGTTCCATTTGTTTATTCTGAGGTTTCCAACAGCAGCATCAGTTTTTTGGATCACCTTTATTTTTCTTCCCCCTACCCTTGCAAATAGGAATTGTTCAATGAGAAGAATGACAATCTTCATCTTGTTTGATTTTGACCATTTGGTTGTTGCATAATAAAATGTTATCAAAGTAATTGAACAATCATAGGAATTGGTCTTAATCCATCTGTTTACCACAGGCCTAGTTATGGTGTGAAGAAAATCACAATGGTAAAGTATTCTGGGAACTACAGAAGTCAGCTATTCCTCCCAAACATGCTACAGTTAGCACATGTCATGTCTCCATTTACTCAATGTATCCCAAAGAGTTATTTCTTGAAAAAAACATTACAACCATATGATGTAGGAGCAAGTGCAATTCATTCGGCCATTCAAGCTTGATTTATTATTTGTTAAGTTCATGGCCAATCTTATACCTTGGCTACACCTCCCCTTGCTGCGCCCATAATTCTGGATTTCCTTTTATCCCAAAATCTTCTGATATATCTTAACTGTACTCCATAACTGAGTTTTCACTTGCTCACTCCAGGTTTATAATTCCATATATTCACAACACTTTGAATGAAGGCATTTCTCCTTATCTTGATCCTACATGACCGATGTTAATTTTGAGACTGATCCCTTGTTCTTGATTCCCCAGGCAGGGGAGTTGGTCTCCTAGCAGCCTGAAATCCTTTAAATACATTTCAATAAGATCACTCTCTAGAATTCAGAAAAATGCACAAAACTTACCCTGACCAAATTCTCCTCTTATACCAATTCATTCATTCATCCAGAAATCATTGATTGTACTCTATCGAGGAAAGGTATATCCTCCCTTAGATAAGGAGACTAAATCTGTCTAATTTTCATTTGAATGAATCAATACTAATTGTTTCCACTGGCTCTCTAGGGAGTCTGTTCCACAGATTGATCATTTGCTCATCGAAATATTATTTCCGCAGATTACTTTTGAATTTGCCTCCCTTCAGGCACAGATCATGTCCTTTCATTCTACAGTTCTCGTCAATCTGAAGCAGCTTTTCATGCTGTATGCTGTCTAGTCCCTGTAGAATCCTAAAAGGAACGATTATATCACCTCGAAACATAATTGCTCATCATAATCTAATCCTTCCATCATCTCAATCACTCTGGTTACTCCCTTCTATAGCTGCTTTTAAACCAGGACTGCCAGAGCTGTGTCCAGTATCTACAGTAAGACTGCACTGATAATTTACAAACTGCAAGGTTATCTTCTTATTGTGAGTCAAAATTGTCCTTTTTATTGTATCTCAACATTTTGTCTTGTGCTCACTGCAGTTGACTGTCGTTGCAATAGCTTAGTCAGAGACAGAAAGTCGTGTCCATGTTCAACATGTTTGTGATCAAACATGTGCATTTTTTACCCTGTGTATGCCCATTAAAATAATTCCAGTAATTATGTTTTTGAGAGTTTTAAAACAAGTTGTTTATTATCATATTACCATTCCTTCACTGTTGTGGGTTCAGATGTGTTTTTTTAAAATCATTTATAGAGGTGTTAAAATCCTGAGATCTTGTCACAGCAGAAAAGGAAAATGTGTCCCCAACGGTAGAAGGTTTGAGATGCAGATTTGAGTTGATTAGCAAAAAAGACCAATGGAAACTTGTGGAAAAGCATTTTTTTAAAAAAACACAACATGTAGTTAGGATCTGAAGTGCACTATCTGCATATGTGAAATTTGGTTTTCAAGACATAATTAGGTAATTGTCTGAGAGAGAACATTGTAAGGTGATGGACAAAGGATAATTGACATCAGGTGAATATTTTAAAACCAAGTATAAACTGTGTGTCTGGTATAGTTTATCAAGCAATGAAGAGAAAGAAGTACATTTTATGGGTGTTGATGTTGACCCCAGAGCTATAGAGTGACATGCACCTTTCTTCTTGGTTTATGTTAAGAGCATAAGAAATAGTAACTGGTGTAGGCCATTTGGCCCCTCAAGCCTGCTTTGTCTTTCAATGGCTGATTTGACATTCTTCATCTCCATTATCCTGCCTTCTCTCTGTAGCCTTGATTTCCCTTACTACCCAAGAATCTACCTACCTCAGCCTTAAATGTACACAAGGACTTTTCTCCCGCAATTTTGTGGCAAGGATTCCAAAGACACACCATCCTGTGAAAGAAGAAATTCTTCATAATCACAGTCCAAAATTGAAAATCCCATTATTCAGAAGCTGTGTCCTTTGGTCTGAGACTCTCCCTTGAGGGAAATAAGAGGTCCAAAACTGCTCTCCGTTTTCCAGGTATGGTCTCACCAGCACCTTGCACAGCTGCAGGAAGACTTGGTACGATTATACTCCAACCTCTCTTGAAATAAGGGCTAACATTCCATCAGTCTTCCTGACTACTTGCTGCACTTGTGTGCTAATCTTCTGAAGAAGAGTTAAATACTTTGATTTCCCTCCACAAATGCTCCCAGACCTGCCGAGTTTCTCCAGCATTTTCTGTTTTTGTTCCAGATTTCCATGATTTGCAGTTTTTTTTCTTTTAATTTATGCTAGTTTTGTGCGCAAGTACACTCAAGTCTGTTTAATGTTGCAGCTTTCTGCAGTTTTTCTTTGGTTTTTACATTAGAACTGAGCATTATTTAAATAAAGTTATAGGGATTAGAACAGACAATCTGACAACAACAAATCGACATTTACAAGAGAGCAGTAGGCCTTAGAAAAATGCTGGGTGCATTTTAGAAAAGAAATGAGTGACTAACAGCCGGCAAGGTACAAACATTATTTGTTTGAACTTGTAGTAGTTTTATTTGATGGATGCTTTAAATGCAAAAGGAATTGTGTTAATCACATCTTTAGAGAAAATGTGGGAAGATGTAGGGAGAGTTCTGGTGTAGAGTCATAGAGATGTACAGCATGGAAACAGACCCGTCGGCCCAACCCTTCCCTGCTGACCAGATATCCCAACCCAATCTAGTCCCACCAGCTAGCAGATATCCCTCCAAACCCTTCCTATTCATATACCCATCCAAATATCTTTTAAATATTGCAATTGTACTAGCCTCCACCATTTTCTCTGGCAGCTCATTCCATACACATACCACTCTCTCTCTGTGAAAAAGTTGTCCCTTAGATCTCTTTTTTTTTTATATATATATATCTTTCCCCTCACCTTAAACCTATACCCTCTAGTTCTGGACTCCCCCGCCCCAGGGAAAAGACTTTGTCTATTTATCCCATCCATTCCCCTCAAAATTTTGTAAACTCTAAGGTCACCCCTCAACCTCCGATGCTCCAGGGAAAACAGCCCCTGCCTGTTCAGCCTCTCCCTATAGCTCAAATCATCCAACCCTGGCAACATCCTTGTAAATCTTTTCTGGCATGTTGTAGGGACATTCTTTTATTGTTTCCTTTATGTAAGGTTTCTTTGAGTAGTAGTGTTTTTTTCCCCCTTGTTTCCTTCTCTGCTCTCCACTGCTGGTAAACTGTTCTGCCAAGCATCTACCGGCATGAGAACAGGAATTTCACTGAGACGTTGTCCCAAATTGGTAACCTACCACACTGGCACAGTGTGAAACCTTCCACTGATGTGCTTTTGCCTTTGTATGGGTTATATCTGTTCTTTATCTTTAATGTTCATCCAAACCAGCTATCTAGTGACCACTATAAAATGTGCACTTGGATAAAAATAAAGTCAGTATTGTCATTGGCCTTATTTAGCTTATTAGCTGATGCACTGTAGGAAAATTTATTTTGACCTGATACTAGTACAAGTTCTACAATGTCCTTAATGTGTGATATTCTTGACTCATCATTTCATATTGCCCTCACCACCCTTACTTCACCCTAGTAATGTTCTATCATAACACTCAGACAGTCCAGGCACTATTCAGGATTGGCAAGTAACTCTGAGCGAAGTTTCTTTGACCCTCAAACCATGATCCCCCACACCTGAAACAAAACAAAATACTGTACATGCTGGAAATCTGAAAGAAAACAGAGTTTCAGTGGAACTCGCAAGCTGTTAATGTTTTGAGTCCAATATGGCTTTCCTTCAGAACTTCAGTCACATGAGACCAGAACCTGTCTCAGTTTGCAGGAGACAGAGGGTTGTTGTTCAGACTGTCAGTCTGTGACTAGTAGTGTGACACAGGATCGGTGCTGGGTCCACTGTTGTTCGTCATGTATATAAATGATTTGTATGAGAATACAAGATTGTGATTTAGTAAGTTTGTGGATGACCCCAAAATTGGTGGCATAGTGGACAGTGAAGAATGTTATCTAAGGGTACAAAGGAAGCTTGATCAACTGGCTCAATAGGAAATGGAGTTTAATTTGGATAAATGCAAGGTGGTGCATTTTGGTAAGATAAACCAGTGCAGGATTTACACAGTTAATGTTAGGGCCCTGGGGAGTGTTGTCAAACAGAGACCAAGGTGTACAAGTATGTAGTTCCTTGAAAGTGGCATCGCAGGTAGACAGGATGGTGAAAGAGGTGTTTGGCATGCTTGCCTTCATTGACTTGAGAACTGAGTGCAGGGTTTTGGGTGTCATGTAAAAGACATTGGTATGGCCACGTTGGAGTATTGTGTACAATTCTGGTCACACTGCAATAGGAAGGATGTCTTTAAACTGGAAACAGTGCAACTAAGATTTACAAGGATGAGGATTTGAGTTTCAAGGAAAAGCTGGATAGGTTGGGACTTTTTTCCCCTGGATTGTCAGAAGCTGAGGGTTGACCTTCTAGAGATTTATAAAATCACAAGGGGCATAGATAAGGTGAATAGCCAAGCTCTTTTCCACTGGTAGAGGAGTTCAAAACTAGATGGCATAGATTTAAGGCGAGAGGGGAAAGATTTAGAAGGGATCTGAGGGGCAACTTTTTCACACAGAATGTGGTGCATATATGGAACAGACTGCTAGAGAAAATGGTTGAGGTGCGTACAATTACAACATTTTAAAAAGCATTTGGACAGGCACACTGATAGCAAAGGTTTAGCAGCAAGTGGGACTAGTTTATTTTAGGAAACCTGGTTGGTGTGGATGAGTTGGGCCTACAGCTCTGTTTCCATGTTGCATGATTCTAATATCCCTTCAAAACTCAATACCTCCAACACTGAAGCACTCCCTAAGGACTGCGCTGTGATATCAACTGTTCTCAAGTGAGACTTGAGCCTACACACTTTGACTTGAATAGTACTCCTGTAAAGACTGATAACCATGTTCTGCACAATTCAGGGTTACAGAACAGTCATTGGATTTTTGTATACTGTACAAAGGTAATAGAAGAGTTCTCAGTGATGTTGATGGTACAATTGTTGATAAATTCCAATTCCGAAAAGTTTTGAAATGCTTCATCGAAGCCAATGCCTCATTATTTAGAAATTTTTTGCCAAATTATATTTTGCTTATTATAACTTCATTTTTTTTTAATATTCTTTCAGGTGATGGTTGTGGACACACAGTTCTTGGCCTAGAGAGTGGAACTTTTGCATCAATAAATTATCCTCAGACATACCCTAATAATACTGTTTGTGAGTGGGAGATACGGGTACAGCCCAGCCTGAGGATTATATTTAAATTTGGCGACTTTGATATTGAAGATTCTACCTCTTGTCACCTGAGTTACCTAAGACTGTATAATGGAATTGGTCCAGGCCGAACTGAATTTGGTAAGTAAACAATCATTTTATGATAATTGTCAGGTAATCCATGAATGACGTTCAATATCTGGGATATACTGAGTATATACTGCTTGCTTATTTTAAGAGTGTCTGGGCAGTTTCACTCTAACTGGAATGAACTCGTTAAAACAATGAAAGCTTTGGGAGAATAAAGGCAATTGTGAAATCATGATCCTCGTAGAAATAAAATTGTATTAATTTCCTCAATGTTACTTTAATGGGGGAGCTATCATTTTATTAAAAATTGAATTATCACATTAAGGACTTACACACCTTAATGGTAAGGTCCTAGGGAGTGTTGCTGAACAAAGAGACCTTGGAGTGAAGGTTCATAGCTCCTTGAAAGTGGAGTCACAGGTAAATAGGATAGTGAAGAAGGCGTTTCCTTTATTGGTCAGAGTATTGAGTACAGGAATTGGGAGGTCATGTTGCAACTGTACAGGATATTGGTTAGGCCACTTTGGAATATTGCGTGAAATTCTGGTCTCCTTCCTATCGGAAAGATGTTGTGAAACTTGAAAGGGTTCAGAAAAGATTTACGAGGATGTTGCCAGGATTGGAGGATTTGAGATATAGGGAGAGGCTGAATAGACTGGGGCTGTTTTCTCTGGAGCGTCGGAGGTTGAGGGGTGACTTTATAGAGATTTACAAAATTATGAGGGGCATGGATAGGATAAATAGGCAAAGTCTTTTCCCTGGGGTCAGGGAGTCCAGAACTAGAGAGCATAGGTTTAGGGTGGGAGGGGAAAGGTATAAAAGAGACCTAAGGAGCAACTTTTTCACTCGGAGGGTGATACGTGTATGGAATGAACTGCCAGAGGATGTGGTGGAGACTAGTACAATTGCAGCATTTAAAAGGCACTTGTATGGGTTTATGAAATAGGAAGGGTTTGGAGGGATACGGGCCGGGTGCTGGCAGGTGGGACTAGATTGGGTTGGGATATCTGGTCGGCATGGACGGGTTGGACTGAAAGGTCTGGTTCCATGCTGTACATCTCTTTGACTCTATAACTTGTAAAGGAATTTGAATGCACAAAATATATTTGTGGAAAAATGTTGTGGTGTTTTTCTGCAGATATTAAACCCAATTTGTGCAAAAATGTCACATTCATTCTTCCATCTGTACTACTCTTGGTTTCTAGTTAGGAAGAGGGTAATGATGGACTTTGACTTAAGGATGCAGTATGTTTTTGGGGCGGTATGGTGGCTCAGTGGTTAGCACTGCTGCCTCCCAGTGCCAGGGACGTGGGTTTGATTCCAGCCTTGGGTAACTGTCTGTGGGTAGTTTGCATATTCTCCCCATGTCTTTGTGGGTTTCATTTGGGTGTTCCAGTTTTCTGCCACAGTCCAAAGTTGTTCAGTTTAGGTGGATTAGCCATGGGAAATGCAGGGTTACAGAGATTGTGTAGGGCGGTGAGTCTGGATGGGGTGCTGTGGACACAATGGCCTGCGCCCACACTGTAGGCATCCTATAATTCTGTTTTGACCTAGATGATGTGGTAATGTTTTTCTCTCCTTCCTGACCTGGCAAGTGTTAGGGAAGTCTAAAGTACTGTAGTGAGTATGGTGGAGAGATAGATAGAAAGCTAAAATTGAAATTTTGTAATGATTTAGCTTAATGTAATGATAGAGGGGAATGTAGAGTGAAATAATGCTGAAATAATGCCTAGATTTAAAATTCACTATCATTATTCTTCAAAAATGGACATCCATCTCTGCCGCCTGCATGCGTGGTTAAACATAGAAATACAGAAGAGATTGTAAGCGATTCCATACTCCTTCTCAGCACATGATGTTGAGGCGCCTACAAGTTACAACTAGAGATCACTGGCCATCACCTTTCAGGCTGCAATGCTATTATGAAACCCACCCCCACCTTGTCAAACAAAAAGCCTTATTAAGTGAGCTGGAATGTCAGCCAAGTATTGCAAGATCACTGACAATGTCAGCTATTATCAGAGAGATTATGCAGGTTACCTTGCAGTATTTTCCTAAGTAATATCTGCTTTGAATGTGCACTCCGTAGAGTTCTCTCTGGCACAAACTGTGCAGCACAACAGAGTAATTATTAATTAGTGTTCAGTATCAGCCAGTTACTCTAAGTAATTGTGGTGGGGATGGTCACGGGGCTGTGTGCAGGCGCAGGGAAATTAGTGCTGAAGACTAGATTCTGATATTTCCCGAACATACTCTCTTTGATGAAATGATTCCCTGATGGTGGTATGTCTTGTACTTTTCCAAGGGCTCCTTTAAAAAAATGTTGAAATTCCATGTTGCACTCCTGTCAAATCTGAGTGGAATTCCTCATCTCTGCATTGTCTGCAGGAAGCTGGCTTCCTCCAACTGCTGAATGACAAAGCAGACCTTCAATTTCTGCTATTGAAGTTTTGTTATCTTCACTCTTAGGGTAGAGGCAACCAAGATTGTTATTCACTTAAAAAATGAATAGCACATTGTAGTGCTGCTGTAAAGTAGATGTGGGTGCATTCAAAAATCTGAGTTGGGAAAATGGACCAAAGCAGTAAATGGTTCTCATGCAGAAGTAATTTATTTGCATTTAGTTTGTGCCTTTTTGGATGAAGGGGATTTTTATTTTATTCATCTGTTGGATGTGGACATCGTTGGTGAGGCCAGCAATTGTTGTCCGTTCTTCACTGTCATTGAGAAGGTGGTAGAGTTGTGTCCTTGTTATCATTGCGGTTTGAGGGATGGAGGTGCACCCACAGTGCTGTGAAGAGGGGAGTTCCAGGATTTTGACCCTGAATCTGCAGGGTTCCAGTAACAATGATGTAATCAAATAGGTTAACCAGCTAATCCAAATTGAATGCACCTAGATAGCAAACTAAGGAATGATATGAACTAACAATCCATCAATTTTATTATATTTTATAGAGAGCAATGTAAACAATTGATGCATATACATTCATGCTGCAACATCATAACTTCATATTAAAACATGAAAAAGTTTTTTGTCAGCATGGGAAAAGTTGACATGAGATGAGCATAAAATTAGTTTTCAAAGGCCAAAGAGGTTCAAAAGTAATGGTTATGACTTCTAGCACTGTTGAAAGGCAGTTACACCTCACTTAATAAGGCTTTTTGTTTGGAAAGGTGGGGGTGGGTTTAATAACCGTATTGCAGCCAGAAAAGGTGATGGCCAGTGATCTCTAATTGTAACTTGTTGGCGCCTCAACATTTACGTGCTGTGAAGAAGTATGGAATCGCTTACAATCTCTTCTGTATTTCTGTGTATAACCACATGCAGGCGGCAGAGTTTGCTTTCCATTTTTGAAGAGTAATGATAGCAAATACTCCTAAAACATTAGCCTAGATTCGCTAAGAATATTTTGCTGCCTCTTGTATATACTGGCATCTAGTTAAGTGTTCTCCTGGGAACTGGGTAGTACACTGCATCAGTACATTCTTCTTTGGAAATAAAAGACTGTTAAACAAGGATCTGAATCCTAAATAATATGATTTAATGCTTTCATACAAAATGTAGTAATTTGAATTCACATGAAAACACCACATGAGACATTTTTTGCATGAAAAGAAATGTGATTGAGGAGATTTGCATTAAAAGTGGCAGACAAAGCATAATCTGACCTAAGCAGAGCTGTCATTGCCTCATTCTGCAGCACTGGTTTAAGGCAATGGATGACCTTAACATGACAAATGAGAGTGGAGTGTTTGAAAAGTTCCAAAGCATTTCAGCTGAGAATATTTGATGGGACCTGTTCAATTTAGATTTCATCTTTTAAATGAAGCAAGCATGAGTAATGCAATTCACTGTGATGTGTCAAATAAACTCAGGAATCAGTGGTTTGCCTGTGTGGTGCAGAGTTGGTCACCAAAATGCAATTGATGCCTTATTTGGTCAGATCACTGCTTGATGTAGCACCACAGCATTCAGACTACTTTGTTCAGGTACAATTTTCACACATTGTTAAGCAGTTGATCTCAGCTGGGGCAGCAGTTAAAGCATTTCAATTGCACTAAACTATGGGATGTTAAGTGTCAACCTGAATTTCTGATCTTAGTTGCTGCCCAGTGATCTCTCTTGGAAAAGTACTCAGCTTTCAAACACATTCTGTTTAATTTCAGAGGAGAGCTCAATACAATTGGCCAACTTTCTGCCAGAGATTACACTTTTAAAATGGCTACAGAAAGAAGTAAATTCCTCTGAGAATGGAGGGAAAAATGTTAAGATGGGATGGTTGATAATCTTTATAACTGATACTTGTGTTTTTAAATGACCTCTCTTGAAATTTTTAGCCTGGGCTCTAAATTTTATCTGTACAAGCTAACACAAAAGAATAGCCACATTAAGTTTCTAATCACTATAACAATAACTGATAAAACTGTTCTTTCATGCATATTTTATGACACATAATCCAAATAATGTTTTAAAAGCTTATTAACGTTATGCTGGTTTTCCAGGTAAATATTGTGGACTTGGAATTCAGTGGGACAAGGTTATTGAGTCAGAAAGCAATGAAGCCACTGTTCAGTTCATGAGTGGAATTCACGTCTCTGGTCGAGGCTTCCTTGTATCGTACTCTACATCAAACATATCAGGTGTTGTATAAGGGTTGCATGTTTCCATATGTCCTGTTTGCACAACTTCCAGGAAATTCATTCAGTTTTATTACCAGCCGAGTTCTGTGGACACGTCATTCCCAGCTCATGCGCATTTCAGTCAAGCAGCAGTTTGTTCAATTAAAAAATTCTAAGAATGGTGGGATTCTAAACTAGAAAGTTTACAATAACTTGTTTATCTTGACGTGCTTGTAATGTGATCTGCTGGCCCTGTGGCAGAGTAGGGTCTGAGGAGATAAACGAGAATTCTGTGCAACATGCTAGAAATTACATGAGAGCTACTAATAAGTGATGGTGTTTTCAAATAAAAACCGCCTTCTTGGAATATGAAATCCAATCAGAAAATAAAGACAAGTGGGACTTGCGGGTTAAGTGGGTTAAACACACACACAGGAAGGGATAATTGTTTTATTGCAAATGTGTCTCAAAAGTGCTATACCCAATTTATTTTTGACATGCATTGTATTGTTACATGTGCAAACACAGTAGCTATTTTGTGTTAGCAATGTTCCACAAATAGCAGTGAGTGAACTAAATTACTAATTAGTTTGAGACTTTTTCTTCGCATTTTTTTGAGTGAGGATTATTGGTCAGGACAATAAAAAAAAGACAATAATTTAGTTGATATTCTATTCCTATTTTGTCTATTTTAAACCTGTTTATTTTAAAACAGCAATATGTTCTTTTTTTTTGGAACATTTCTAATAGAATTTCTAATTTACTGCAGTCTTTATTCAAAGAGAGCAAAGTCAAATTATATTGTTTACTGCTTCATGAAGGTTGGGCATCACTGCCTTGACTAACCTTTTATTGTCGGTCCTTCTTTGTTCATGAGAAGATGCTGGTTAGTGACCTTCTTGAACCATGGCAAGTCCATGAGGGGTTTCAACAGCTCACAATGCTGTTGAAAATGGGGTTTCAGGATTTTGACCCAACAACACCCTAGGAATAATCTGGTCCCATGTCAGGGTTGTGAAATTTACAGGCAGTCACATCTTCTGTCCTCTTTTTCATAAGTGAGAAAGCTCAGGTTCTTTCAAACCCATGTCAAAGGATGTACTCTAGAATATCTGGTTGTGCACTGCTGCCACAGTGTGTTGATGTGGAGGGAATGTATGTTTACGCAGATGGGGAGCCAATCGGTAGACTCCTTTTGTTCTGGTTAGTGTTCAGTGTTGTTGGAGTTGTACTCATCCAGGCAAGTAGAGTTAGGTGGTGAGTTTTTTATCCCCCAGTTCCCAGCCTGCTCTTTTAGCTAAAGTATTTATGTGGCTGTCCAGTTCAGTTTTTGTTGAATGGTAACCCCTAGAATGTTGATAGTGGAGGATTCAATGAAGGTAATGCCATTGAATATCAAAAGATTCTCTTTTATCAGAGATGGACAATGCCTGACATTTGTGTGATGAAAATATAACTTGCCACTGATCAAACCAAGCCTGAATGTTGTCAACATCTTACTGCATTTGGGCAGAGATTGCACTTGCATGCTGAAATGTAAAATAGCAGCTCAGTTTTTCCTTTGCTGTGTTAGTTATATTCATGATTTGGAGGTGCCAGTGTTGAACTGGGGTGGACAACGTTTAAAAATCACACAACACCAAGTTAAACTCCGACTGGTTTATTTGGAACCACTAGGTTTTGAAGCGCTGTTTCTTCATCAGGTGGTGAAGAAACAGCTCCATGAAAGCTCATGCTTTCAAACAAACCTATTGGACTATAACCTGGTGTTGTGATTTTGAACTTTATTTATATTCCTTAATATAGATAAATTGAACAGTCAAATTTATTTTGTGCCAAAAACAGCATTGTCTTATTATGAATAAACTACTTTCTGCAAATTAACAGCCTTTCATGTGAAGAAATTATTCCTTTTGTTATATTCTGCTTCTTGTTTATTTAGTTTCTAATTTTGGCCTTTAATAATACTGCTTCTGAACACTCTGTACCCCAGTTCTAAGTTTTGGCTTGGTGTTCACTCAAGAATGTAACTTTTTTTTAAAAAAAAGTTTTTTGAGATTTACATATGAAAGAACTGAAACCAACATGGTCATTCTAAAAGATGAGATTTAACAAACAATCTAGGTCTTTTTTAATGTATCATTTCAGTTACATCACACTGTAAACTTTTGCTGTAAATTCTATGTCTTACAGTCTTATTCTCCACAACCTGTTGATGAAGAAACCTAGTGTTTCCAAATAAACCTGTTGGGCTCTAACCTGGTGTTGTGTGATTTTTTTTTTAACTTTATACAGCCCAGTCCAACACCGGCGTCTCCAAATTATAACTCCTATTACTTCCCTCTAAGTTGTTACCTCCAAATGTGGAGTGATGGAATGGTACAGTTCTTTTCTCATTGATTGTAACAGAGCTTTTGAATTTAAAATGCATGTGTTTTTCAAATTGTTGTATACTCATCTGTTTATCTGCAGATGGTAAAGAACTAGCCAGACAGAATTTCTTGAGTTAAACAAACAAGGGATTCATTCAAATGTGCTAAAACCAACTAAAAATATTAGAAAGGTGCAACTACAATTCTGACTTCTGCAACTTGCTTGCAAACTTGCACTCTTCAACCAGACATGAAAATGTACATATTACAGAGTAGAAGAGGTTAACTTTAGCTAATTAAATTTCAGTAATAAAACAAGCCAAGGGTTTACTAGTGTATTAGTATTTGTGACTATCTAAAGGTTTTGGTTTTCATTTCGCAGTTTTAGGGTTGTAACTGATGTTGTCATCTAGAAACACTGCTGTGGAAACTGAAGTGTTCTGTTAGATATTCTCTGTCTGCCTGCAGTAATAAGGAGATAGTTGTTGCAGCTAGTGTGATCTCCTCTCAAATTCCAATCTTGACAGAAGATTGTATTACATGACCTTTCTCCATGTTGGTTGTATATTCAAATAAATCAAATATTCAATGTCTGCAGCTTATTTAGTCATTGTGATTTATAGCCAAGGTGATGATTTTATTTAAATGTCCTGTTTCCAACAGTTCAAATTGAGGCATTTGTCTCAATCACTTCTTCATAGCACGCAAAGTAGAATTTTTCACTTTTCTCAGAGATATGTTGTTACTGCTGAGATTTTCATACGTCATGAAATGGAATGTGGTTACTTTGTGATGCTAATTGACAGCTGCTTTTATGTGAGCCAGTGGCCCCTTGTTTATGAAATGCCCTTTTCTTTCAGTTGGAATTGCCTTTTTTAGAAGTTCAATATGTGAATCCAGCAGATTAAACTAAAAATTAACATTTGTTACAGCACTTTTTTATTTTTGTGTATTTCCCTGAGCAAATAGTTAATAATCTTGTGTGGAATAGTAATACTGGTGAAAGAATGTACTAGGAATAATGCTGTAAGTGGGAGGAAAGGCAGGATTCAGAATCAATGTGTACTTAGCTTTTCCTAATCGATTATTACATAAAGGATAATGTCCTTGGACGAAAATGTCATAAAGGTGGCTGTGCAGAGGCTAATGTTATCTACTGCAATTTGATTTATTTTTGTCCTTTCTAGATCCTTTTGTATGTTTCCTTTTCAAATAGGTACTCAGTTCCCAAGTAAATTATGCTATAATTAGTGCCTCAATAATCTTTTATGATTAAACATTCCATGTTCTAACAGCCCTTTCTACTGTAACAAACAAATCACTTCTACCTTTAATCACCGAACAATAATCATTAATCTTTGTGTATTATCAACAATTTACCAACTACTGGAAACAACCTTCTGAAACATGGTTGTTTTAAAATCATTTTCTTAATCTTTCCTGTTCACATTACCTTCTCTATTCATGTCTGCAGCTTATTTAGCCATTGTGATTTCTATGGCTGTAAAACCCTTCCCATAAGAATCAATGCATTACCCTCAACAGTGGCTCAACTCGAGCCTTGTGCAAATTCTATAGCTCTTCCTTGCTTCTATATTCAGTTTCTTATGTGTAAAGACTTGACTCCTACCTGTCTTTCATTTGGTCACTTCCTATCTATGTATTTGTATCCATGGGTGTTCCTCCACCTAAGTTAATAGTACTGTTCAGAGTATGTTTCCTCGCAACATTCTTTGAACTTATTGGCAACTATCCCCCTTTTGAGGATAGTGCCAATGCTGGGTTATGAGTTTCTGCAATGGGTCTTCATGTGACCAAACATGTTGATGCTCAACCAAATCCTTTTGACTAAAATGCACTGCTCCACATGTTTCTGTGAAATGCAATTTATTCCATGCACTTGAAATTCCCACAGTAATTGAAGCTCCTGTGAAAGATTGGTGTCGAGCCTGTAAGAATACATTACACTATGTATTCTACAGCTTTTTAAAATGACACATTCTATTAGTGGAATGTGCAGTCTGAAATCTATGCTGGCATGCACGTCTAGCTATCTTATCTATGTGCGTTAGTGAGTCAGTATCCTGGCAGACAAAGCATTTATTATAAAAAAAATTTTAAATTTTACGAGAATGCTCGGCTTTTCTCTTGAGTCATCATCTGTCTTAACTTTCTGGTGATCCTGAAGATGTCCAGTCAGGAGTGTGTTCTGCACATTCCAGTCAGACATCTAGCATGATTGTGTATTTATTTACAGGAATAGAAGTGAGGCTAGTATTCTTGGAAGACTGCATACTGTTGACAAAGAGATACTGGGTAACAGTAGCTGATTTGAAAATTTTCAGTAGATTAAATTGTACAACTTATACAGCAAGCATCCACATTTGAGAAATTTTTTAAAATAAATGCAAAAGGCATTTTGTATATGTCAGAAAATTCTTTTCTAGAGAGTAGGGGAAAGCGACTCAATTCAGAACTCAACTATTTGAATTCCATTGTGTTTTCTCATTCTTAGACCTATTGTTATTCAAGTAGTAACTCGCCACAGTGGATTACTACTTTTAAATTCTATTGACTGGATTATCTACAACACAGGCACTAAAAACTCACCGAGGAAGTAAAATCTATTGAAGACAGATTGCACAGTATGTGTGCTTGAAGACATGAGTATACTTGTGGTGCACCACATCCTTACATGTATCTGCTCAGTTATGCTGTAACTGTAGCCACAATTACATGCTGTGTTGAACTGAACTGTAGCTGCGTTGATCCAGCTGGTCTTGCTTCGTTCGAGCCTGTTCCCCTTCACCCCGGTATCCAGTTGCCTCATCAACAAGCTCCAAATGTCATTAGGTCACAAGTTACATATCAGCACTCGCAGATTCAATCCACTGAAAGAAAACATTGACCTATTATTAGCATTGTACCACAGTGTGACAAAATGCTGTCAGAATCTTTTTCAGTTAACTTGGAAGTGGAACCTTTGGTATGGCAAGCTCGCTAATCCACCATCCTTATAATCTTCAAACCTAGCGTTTGAAAATAAAACCAAATAGCAATTGGTCATTGGCCTGCAGGCCAGTGAGAACTTCAAATTCCAATTTAAGGTTTAGACATCACACCTTTTAAGATTTAAAGAGACTTTAGAGAGAGAATTGTTAGATCAAAAGTATTTTAAATTACTTGAAAATGTTTCATATTATATCATACTCCACTGTGGGTGTGTGATTAAATTATAGAGACAGAAAACATCGCACTTTTCTTTGTTCTCACCAGTTTTCTTTATTTCTCAATTTGGTTGGTGTTTTATATTGAAAGCCTTTTCTGCAATCAATAGGCTACAGTAGTTTTCAGAAAATAGGATTAAGGTTCATTAGAATGTGTCAATGTTTGCACAGGGTACTTGCACAGACAGGTACTCTGGGCAGATAATTTAAAGATTCATCCTCCCAACTGCAGTGTTCTTTTCCTGAAGGCTTTGTCACTGGATAATATGCTGCTGTTTGCTTATTTGGTTGTTGGAAGAAGCATCAGTTTGGTGTAGTTTCACTGACATTTGAACTCTCATGTCTTATGATTATTGGATCCACATTCTAATTTTATGACCCAAATACACAAGTATTTTTGTTATACTACACTAGTTTGCAGTGCAGTATTTTTCTTTATTGTGGGATGCCCCTCCTCCTCTGAAGCTTTTGCTTCTTACCGGCCCTCTGTACCTTCCCAAGTTACCAATTTTGCACCAGCAAGCCTGTGTATACATTATTTCAAAGGTAGATATCATTTAGGGCTAACCTTGAACAAATTTTCCCTTTGTCCTAATTTTATGTGCAAAGCCAAAAAATAAGTAATTGGCCTAAAATTCGAAAGGCCATCTCTCACCTTATCTTTTTTAACACTCCTTACAACACAGTCTCTTTCTGGATTTGACAGGGGAGAATTCTTTTCCTCCAAATTACTAACTGCTTCAGTTTCAATCTATTTGTGGCCCTTCACATTTTATTTTACAATTTACAATATCTCTGCAGCCATCATTGTGATCAAAAGATCGCTTTGCACATCTTTTAGATTAGATTAGATTCCCTACAGTGTGGAAACAGGCCCGTCGGTCCAACAAGCCTACACCGACCCTCCGAAGAGTAACCCACCCAGACCTATTTCCCTCTGACTAATGCACCTAACACTGTGGACAATTTAGAATGGCCAATTCACCTGATCTGCACTTTTTTGGATTGTGGGAGGAAACCAGATCACCTGGAGGAAACCCACACCGACACTGGGAGAATGTGCAAACTCCACACAGACTGTCGCCCGAAGCTGGAATCGAACCTGGATTGTCACTGGAAAAGCTTTTATAGTTTTCCAACCAATGTACCTTCAAAACTTTGTTTTTTGGTAGGCTGCCATTTAAGTATGTGGGCCCTTAAGTTTTCTGCAGCGTAACTTGAAGCAGCCAACTTGTTTATAGCCTGCACAGTGCTTTTAAGTCACCTGGATTTGCTACTTTAATGCAGCTTTGGAGGAACATTTGTCCCAACACAGTCATTCTGTCTGCTGTGCTTGTCATCGGTGTTCCCTGAAACCTACTGGGGGCAGAGACTTAAACGTCCCTAACACACAATTCTTTACACCACATCAAAGTTAATGTCTCTCACGTAGTTGTGCCAAAACTATCCAACATTCCAGACTTAAATTTCCTCTCCAAGCTAATATAGAGCTCCGGTTTTTCAAGTACAACGTCTCCTTAAATCCCTAAGCTCCCCTCCACAGCAAATGTGAGGGGCTTATGAGATTTTTGAAACTAAATTCAAACCATCTACCTGTTCCTTAAGTTCCCAGTATATGCCAAGTCAAATCTCACCTTCCACTCTGCTCCCTTTTGCCTGAACCCATGTCTTTCACAGGCTTCTCTTGTTAGTTGGTATAATGTTGTTTACGGGACTCCTTCTTTGACTCTATTCTGACAAACCTGCTGATCGCTAAACATTTGGCCTCTGTCACAACTAGCATTGAGAATGGTTCCCTGGTCTCCCGTCTTCTCTAATACCCTGTCATCAACCCCTTCTCAGAAACCCATTTCTGACTACATCTTCCTTGCCACGGTTCTTGAGCATGTTATCACTTCTTAAATCCATGCCTATCTTTCCTGTCACTCCATGCTTAGGTACATACTCCTCCCAAAGCAAAAAATAGCTGCTAACATGTAACTTTCCTCTGTGTCTTTGACCATGCTGCACAATTAAGAGATTGAAAAAGGGCCGATAATGGTTAGTATTTAGAAGAATGAGAGAGAATCTTGTTCAAACATACCAAGGCTCGATGAGGTATATACAGGAAAGATGTTTTCCTTGGCTGGGAGTAGGGGACACAGTTTCAGAATAAGGTTTATGCCATTAGTGCTGTGATGAGAGAGAATTTGTTCATGCAGGAGGGTAGTGAATCTTTGGAATTCTCGACCCCAGAAAGATGTGGAAGCTCAGTCATTGAATATATTCAACATAGATCCAGTAGAAGTAAAGATACTAATGATAATAGGGGTATAGACTAGCTTGGGGAACTGAGGTAGAAATATCAGCTATGATCTAGAACGGAGGTCAGTGGCTGAATGGCCTACTTCTAATGTATCCCTGTCCCTCCATGGCCTCTTGATATTTCTGGTACCTCCAAAATGATTGCCCACGCAATCTTGCTCCAACTTGAGCTCCTCTTTATTTTCCCTCCTTTGTCTAATGGATTTGTTTATTGCTGTGCTGCTCACTCTTCTCCCAGCCCTCGAATTAAGTCATTTCTTCTCCTCCCAGACTCTTAGGGATAGCTGTTTGTGCTCTGATTGCAATGTATTCAGCTGTATGGTCGTAAACTCCACAGGGGTTGCTGTAGCTCTTAAGTTGTGTAACTCTGTTCAGCTGTTGCTGAAGAAACAGCTGGACTTCACTCTCAACCAAATGTCTTTTTTATTGACTTTTAGTGTCTCACTTTAATTTGATTCCTTCTGTGCTGCTGCTTCTGCTGTGTCGCTTAGACTTATCTTATGTTGGGTAAACAAGGTTGACAGGAATATGAGACTCTGCCAGTTTCTTGTTTTATGTAAAGCCCAAAGTGAGTATCAAAACAGCTGCAGTTGGGAAAGAGAATCACCCCAGAAGACTTGTGCATTATTTCTCAACAGTTGACTGCCCCATGCTGCCCATAATGATACCCAATTGATCTAAAAAGTTCTTCTGTTAATGTTCAGTTTGTACCACATCATCTTCCTGTGCAGCGGAACTCTCAGGCGGAGCTTGTCTGTAAATAACTAACAGTGAATTATAAGAAATCATATGACTTCTCGAATTTGTATAAAAGAAGGATTTCAGATGAGGTAGTTGATAAGTCATGGGTGTGTGCAATGCTTTGTCCAGCAGGTTAAGAAATGATTGGCAAATGTTTACTCAGATCTTCAACTTTGACATTAATATTTTAACAGTTTAATATTGTCCCATTTTTATTTGCATCAGTGTCTATTAAAGCATTTTTTGAAAAAAATTTGTTCATGTAGTTTTCTCTTTTCAACCCTGAATTGAGTTGTAATTCGAAATAAGGGATGATAATTAAAGCCAAACTGCTCTCAGTGGATATTTAAGATTTTGCCGCTCAAATATTTTCTGTTCTCTTATTTCAGGGTATCAGAAACATTCTGGGTTTGTCAGAGGCTATGAAGATAAAAGCTAATTTAACATTTCAGCATGCACACCTTGTTAGAAAACTGTATTGTTTAGTCAGTGAACCAAATTCCTGTTTACTTTTAAGGTTACGATCACAGCTAATGTTTCCAAGAAAACTGAAGAATGGTACATGTAATTAAATTTTCTTCCCCAAATTTCAAAATACTGTAGAGCCATCCTTAGACTCATTGTCTCCTGTTTCATTGTAGAATAGTTTTGCTGATTTGGTTTAGTTAGGGGCCCTAGTGTTTTGCATTCCACTGAATGTTTCTTCAAAAGGTGGCATTGAAATTAAAGGCACAGAATTAATTGAGGGTTAGGGTATCCCCACTACCTGACATTATTCCTGATGAAGGGCTTATGCCCGATTCCCCTGCTCCTCGGATGCTGCCTGACCAGCTGTGCTTTTCCATCACCACACACTCGACTCTGATCTCCAGCATCTGTAGTCCTCACTTTCCCTTGCCTGACATTATGGCATGTCTGGCAAAATTTGACACTTGGTTCTGTTTTTAATTCAGTTTTTGAGTACCTTATTTAATAGAACATTTTTAATTTTGAATCTGTTAATGACAATTCTATTTAAAATGAACTAAACCTATAATATTTGTTGTGTGTATGCAGGGGAGCCTCGATTATCCGAACGAGGTGGGCGGGCACTATTTTCTTCAGATAATCAATTAGTCAGTTATCAATTAAATGCCTTTGCTCTGGGGCTCAAAGTTTTCAAAGTCTGTTCTCCGTTCAGGAGACTGCAGCAGCGCACAACGTGCGAGTCCCCCGCCCGCGCCCCCTATCCCATCCAACACTGCCCCCCCGCCCCCAACCTTGTCCAACACGAGCTCCTGATCCTGCCCAATACTGTCCCCCAACCCCACCCTCCACTCCCAACCCAGTACTAACACTGCCTGTGACCCCAACACTGTCCTCCCGCCCTCTGCCCAAGTCCATCACTGCCCCCTCTCCTGCTGCTCCTGCTGCCTTTGTGGGGTAAGTCTCCAAATAGCGCACATGCACTCACAACTTTTCACTGAAACTTTTTGACAGGTTCCACATTTGCCCCTGTACAGGACAATGTTGGAGAGATTATCTGGGGAAGGAGGGGCGCTTAGGCTACACCCCTGTGTGGAACTCCAGGGAAAGTGAGGGGAGAGAGAGCGAGCAAGAGGGCGGAAGGTCAGTCATTTGGAGACGGTGCCTGTTTAATCATTGTAAACAAAATACGCAGTCACTGTTGGAAACACGTCTTTGATGTAATGTTTCTATCGGGACCTCGAGATCTCCTTCGGATAATCTGATTTTCGGATAACTGTTGTTCGGATAATCGAGGTTCCTCTGTATTATATGTGATAATATATATTATGCCTTAATTCTTTTGAGTTAAATTTTTGAAATTGTATCTGATAACTACGTTTCCAAATCATTCCGTTTCATTGACACATTTAGGCTTAATTTGATGAGCCTAAGATATTGTCACAGCACGATCTGGAAACAATCCAGGATGTTTCTCATTATGTTTCTGTTTCGTTTATTTCCACTGGTTGTTCCATTACCCTTAGAGAGCCAATATTCTTAAACTTGCCAGATCATTTCCCGAAATAAAATCAATTCCATCAGAGGAGTTTGTTTCACTACTCTCAGAATGACTTGTTCATTCCACAGTTACTCAACATCTCATCTGTATAATAAGACTAGTTTGTAACTTCCATGTATACCATCAAGTAATATTTGCTGCTTCATTAAACCTTCTGAAAAACTAATGGTAGCATCAGTGACTGAGTTGCTCCAGTGTGTCTCAGTATTTTGTATTGATTGACTTGCTTGATTCAAAGCATAAGGAAGCACCTCTTATTTTGTGTGGCACAGTGGCTCAGTGGTTACCACTGCAGCCTCGCATTGCCTGGGACTCAGGTTTGATTCCAGCCTCGGGTGACTGTATAGAGTTGCACGTTTTCCCCGTGTCTGTGTGGGTTTCCTCCCACAGTTCAAAGATGTGCAGGTTAGGTGAATTGGCCATGCTAAATTGCCCAATGGGTTCAGGGATGTGTAGGTTGGGGTAATGGGTCTGGGTGGATACTCTTCGGAGGGTCAGTGTGGACTTGTTGGGCCGAAGAACCTGTTTCCACACTGTGTAGGGGTTCTATGATTTTAAATACTCAAATCTACAGCAGTCTGATTCTCCTTGACAATCTTCAGAAAATAATTTTCATGATTGGCCTTCCTTAGTACATTCTAAGGAAGCATTATTCTTTTTGTATTCCCATTTTACAAAACTACAGTTTTAATACTTAGATCCTTTTCTGCTCCCTCCTTTTTCAGAGTATTCCTGAGATGTTCCATCCACTGCGATCAGTCTCCCATTTAACCACTAGCAATTGACTGTGGTATGTCCAGTGTTATGATAGTGGAAGCATGTAAATTTATTTCTGTCACTTTTTGGTTCCAGCCTTTTAAATTATTTTGATCTCTTTGTTCTCTAGAATTCTTCTATTCTTCTTTGCTTTAAGCTGGTCCATGGGCAACTCATGTCCTCTAATTTCCTGATCACTCTGGAATTGATGGTTTGTTTTAAAATTCTATCTCACTTAGTTTGTCTTTCTCCTCTAAATCCGGTTTCTTATTACTGATTGTATTTTGATTCATTTCAGTTGGGATCCCCATCATAGACTCCTAGAGATACACGGCAGTGAAACAAACCTTTCAGGCCAACTCGTCCTTGCTGACCAGATATGCTACGCAAATCTGGTCCCATTTTCCAGCATTTGGCCCACATCCCTCTAAATCCTTCCTATTCAGATACCCATCCAGCTGCCTTTTAAATGTTGTAATTGTACCTGTCTCCACCACTTCCTCTGGCAGCTCATTCCATTCACGCACTATCCTCTGCATGAAAAAGTTGTCCCTTAGGTCCCTTGTAAATTTTTCACCTTTTACCTTAAACCAATGCCCTTTAGTTTTGGACTCCCCTCAAGCTAGGGAAAAGACCATGTCTACTTATCATATCCATGCACCTCCTGATATTATAAAGTCACCCCTCAGCCTCTGACGCTCCAGGGAAAACAGCCTCAGTCTATTCAGGCTCTCCCTCTAGCTCAAATCCTCCAATCCTGGCAACATCTTTGTAAATCATTTCTGAGCCCTTTCAAGTTTCACAACATCCTTCCTATAGCAGGGAGACTTGAATTGAATGCAGTTGAACCAAAAGTGGCCTAAACAATATCCTGTACAGCCACAACATGAACCTCCCAACTCTTATGCTCAACGCACTGACTAAGGAAGGCAAGCATACCAAATGCCTTTTTCACAATCTTGTCTATCTTGGATTCCACTTTCAAGGCATTTCATCTAAGTTGCATGGCTGTGCAGCTACCCGGAGGATCCACTCACTGCAATGAGTGTGCTGATGCTATTTGTAGCATTGACATCTGATTCTGGAAGTTGTGGCCATGCACTGACCTTCGAGATCCATGCAATAGAAGAAAAAAAGTTTTCTTCCAGTTCTAAGTGTTGCATAATCACTAGAAGCATCCCTCCCTTATGAGACCCTGCTTTTACTTCTAACTTCAATTTATCTTCTAACTTTCTTAGTTTAACTTTTGTCAGCGATTTCAAATAATTCACTGTTATATCTTCCACTTCCATAAAACCCTTATCAACATTGAAAGTCATCTTAAAATTCTGCGGAATAAACTTCACCACAATTTAGTTATTTTATGTCCAGAACTACTAAGTAACTGCTACCTTAAAAAGAAAAATGCACACCCTTAAATGCAGTGAATTCAACTCCCACCAGGAGCCCCAGTATTTATAATCCCAACTGATATTATTACTGGACAAGTCAGATCACAGACTGAAATCTGGCATCATCAGTTTTATTTTTGTTAAAACAAAGCGGTCTTGAAGTGAAACACAAATATGCAATGTTACAGAAAGAATAAAAAACAAAAAAAATTCAGATTAAATAGAACAAATCAAGCTATTTACATATAACACAACTTTACAGATTCAAAAGCCTGGTAAAATACACTTCCATTAGTCACTGAGGATAATTTCCAGTACTTGTGCTAGAAACTTCTCTTTCAGATCTGTACGGCTTAATATAGCTGTGGCTTTAATTCCCCACCTTGAAAATCAAATAGCCTCTTCCTGGGACATTCATATAACAGAGCTGAGACTGTCTCAGCATTGTATCTAAACACTTCTAGTCTGGAATGTACAAGTTAAATTGCTTACACTGATGTAACCAATTTCTTAACCACTCTCAACCATTTCCTTTCTTCAGAAGCAGCTGGTTTCGACTTCTAGCTTCAGTCAAAGCTTCTGCAGAACTGGCAAACTGAATCCCAAAAGCTACATACTTTTCACTTGCCATTGTACTCATGTATTCCTATACTTGAGTACAAGTGACAATAAAATTTAATTCTAAGTTCTAATTCTAAATTTATCCAGCTATAAATGTTTTCCCTAATCAAAAGAAAAAGAAGAACAAAGCTCTGATCTAAGCTGAAAGCCTAGTGTACAACTGTTTACTAAACCCAATTACATAACAGGAACACTTTCGCATTTTAAAAAAAACACCATGGCTGCAAAAATATCTACAAGTTAATCATTAAATCCCTTCGATAAATCACACACCTTGGATCACACGGTGACCTTTTCTTCCCCAAAATCAACAATGCTCTGATATTTATGGGAAAAGATGGAGGAGTGGGAGGGAAGGATGAAGATGTGGAACATCAGTGGATTGTGCCAATGGATGCAGATTGCCTAGTGGAATTGGCAGGAACCCAGCCGCTGGGTTTCTTGAGGTTTGGGAAAAATGACCCGCGGCTGTTCATTCCAAATGGCTGCTAAAAGCTGACACAAGCTGCCTCATTAGTCTATTGTAATAAGTGATCAGGTTTTTAAAGTGTAGTGGGCATAGGGTTTTCATTCTTTTATAATTTAACTATTCCAGTTTCCTTAACTGTTTACCTTCCTTGGGAGTAGGACAATGAATGGCGAACAGAACCACAACAACAGACACCCGAGCTACAAATCTTCAACCAGACAATGAATGGTGTTAAAATGCAATCCATGATACCATTGGCAGGTACTCAAACAATCACCGGAAATATTGCAAACATGTAATGGTTTTGTCTAATCCTTATCTTGCATGTAATGGTCACATGACTTTTGGTTCCATCTCTATCTCATACATTGAGGTTATTTTGACATTGTGCAATAATGGAAAGTGGGTTAAAGCAAATTGGCTAGCTGTTTCACATCTCTCCTGACTTTTATTTTCATGCACAGTAATGAGTGATACAAAACAGCCAATCTGCTGCTCATGTTTCACAATAAGACGCAATCAAATCAACCCCCATTTTCTTCAGTGCTTGATGATTGTGGTTAGTTGCATGCTATTTGAATCTGAAAATGTTATTTCTTAGCTGGTCTGCATTCCTCAAATTATTTGCAATCACTGTGCTTGACTCGAGTGTGCCTATTTATTGACCATAAACTTTTAATTTGCTTTCAAACATTTCACTTGCTTGTTTTTGTTTAAATATTGTCTTCCATCAGGATGCCAGATTCCTGAGTTTGGTAGAAGGAATACAGAGGGTGCTACATAATTAGTTACCCAGTTCTGAAGAACATACGTGAACAGTTCTGGGTTTATGGGTGAAGATCCTTGAAGATGGTAGACGAATTAAGAAAGCCTTTTAACAATAAACCGTGATATTGAGTATAAAAACTGAGAAGTTATCTTGAACCCGTAAAAAATGTTGAGAAAGTGCATTGATTCTCACACCCCAAGACTGGCCACAAAGGACATGGAAGATCTAGATTGTGGGGAAATAGCTGGTGACATGTTGCAAAATGTCCATATTACAGAGGAGGAAGTGTGGGATGTATTGAAATGCATAAAGGTGCATAAATCCCCAGGACATGATCAGGTGAACCCTAGGACTTTGTGGGAAGATAGGGAAATGATTGGACCTCTTGCTGAGATTTTTTGCATCATCGATAGTCACAGGTGAGGTGTTGGAAGACTGGAGGTTGGCTGGCATGCCACTGTTTAAGAAGGGTGGTAAGGATAAGCCAGGGAACTATCCGGTCCTGAGGCACAGGATGTACTTGTATTTGGAAAGGCAAGGACTGATTAGGGATAGTCAACATGGCTTTGTGCATGGGAAATCATCTCACAAACTTGATTGAGTTTTTTGAAGAAGTAACAAAGAGGATTGATGAGGGCAGGGTGGCAGATGTGATCTATATGGACTTCAGTAAGGCGTTCAACAAAGGTCCCTATGGGAGACTGGTGAGCAAGGTTAGATATCATAGAATACAGGGAGAACTAGCCATTGGGATACAGAACTGGCTCAAAGGTAGAAGACAGAGGGTGGTGGTGGAGGGTTGTTTTTCAGACTGGAGGCCTGTGACCAGTGGAGTGCCACAAGGACCGGTGCTGGGTCCACTACTTTTCATCATTTATAAAAATGATTTGGATGTGAGCATAAGAGATATACTTAGTAAGTTGGTAGATGACACCAAAATTGGAGGTGTAGTGGACAGCGAAGAAGGTTACCTCAGATTACAACAAAATCTTGAGCAGATGGGCCAATGGGCTGAGAAGTGGCAGATGGAGTTTAATTCAGATAAATGTGAGGTGCTGCATTTTGGGAAAGCATATCTTAACAGGACATATACACTTAATGGTAAGGTCCTAGAGAGTGTTGCTGCACAAAGAGACCTTGGAGTGCAGGTGCATAGTTCCTTGAAAGTGGAATTGCAGGTAGATAGGATAGTGAAGAAGGTGTTTGGTATGCTTTCCTTTATTGGTCAGAGTATTGATTACAAGAGTTGGGAGGTCATGTTGCATCTGTTCAGGACATTGGTTAGGCCATGGTTGGAATATTGGGTGCAATTCTGGTCTCCTTCCTATCGGAAAGATGTTGTGAAACTTGAAAGAGTTCAGAAAAGATTTACAAGGATGTTGCCAGGATTGGAGGATTTGAGATATAGGGAGAGGCTGAACAGGCTGGGGCTGTTTTCCCTGGAGTGTCAGAGGCTAAGAGGTGACCTTATAGAGGTTTATTAAATTGTGAAGGGCATGGATAGGATAAATATATAATGTATTTTCCCTGGGTTGGGGGAATCCAGAACTAGAGGGCATAGGTTTAGGGTGAGAGAGGAAAGATATAAAAGGGACCTAATGGGCAACGTTTTAGAACATAGAGCATAGAACAATACAGCGCAGAACAGGCCCTTTGGCCCTCAATGTTACTCCAACCTGTGAACTATTTTCAGCTCGTCCCCCTACACTATCCCATCATCATCCATGTGCTTATCCAAGGATTATTTAACTCTTTCCTAATGTGGCTGAGTTGACTACATTGGCAGGTAGGGCATTCCATGCCCTTACCACTCTCTGAATAAAGAACCTGACTCTGACATCTGTCTTAAATCTATCACCCCTCAATTTGTAATTATGCCCCCTTGTACAAGCTGACATCGTCATCCTAGGAAAAAGACTTTCACTGTCTACCCTTTCTAATCCTCTGGTCATCTTGTATATCTCTATCAAATCCCCTCTTAGCCTTCTTCTTTCCAATGAGAACAGGCCCAAATCTCTCAGCCTTTCCTCGTCAGACCTTCCCTCCAGACCAGGCAACATCCTGGTAAATCTCCTTTGCACCTTTCCTAATGCTTCCACATTCCTCCCGAAATATGGCGACCAGAATTGTATACAATATTCCAAGTGTGGCCGCACTAGCATTTTGTATAGTTGCATAGTTGTACATATATATAGTTGTAAGGTCTTTCACACAGAGGGTGGTACGTGTATTGAATGAGCTGCCAGAGGAAGTGATGGAGGCTGGTGCAATTGCAACACTTAAAAGGCATTTGAATGGGTATATGAATAGGAAGTGTTTGGATGGATATGAGCCAGGTGCTGGCTGGTGGGACTAGATTGGGTTGGGTTATCTGATCGGCATGGACGGGTTGGACAGAAGGGTCTGTTTTTGTGCTGTACATCTCTATGGCTCTACGACATGTAGCCCAGCATACTAGAACCCAAATAAGTTTGAATTTATTGTTTTTGCCCACATCGAACCAATGAGACGAATTGAATGAATTGAATTTATTGTCACATGTACCAAGGCACAGTAAAAAACTTTGTCTGGTGGGACTACAGGCAGATCAGAGTTAAGTAGCATAGATAAGTAAATAATAGGTAAACAGCAGCGAAAACAAAAGCACAGGTACAGGCGAATGTTAAGAGTTTGTGAATCCATTTGGTATTCTAATAACAGTAGGGTAGAAACAGTTTCAAAACCGGCTTCTGTACCTTCTCCCCGATGGTAGAGGTTGTAGAAAAATATTCAGTGTGTGATGGATCTTTAAGAATGCTGGCAGCCTTTCCTTGACAGCGAGCCTGGTAAATGGATTCTGTGGATAGGAGGTTGGCCTTTGATTGTCCGGGCTGAGTTCACCACTCTCTGTAACCATCTCCAATCTTGAATGGTACAGTTGCCATACCAGGTAGTAATACATCCAGACAGAATGCTCTCGATGGTGCATCTATAAAAGTTGGCAAGGGTATTCGCCATCATGCCAAAATTTCGTCAGCTGTCTGAAGAAGAAAAGACCTTGTTGGGCCTTTGTAACCAGTGCATCCACATGAAGAGTGCAAGAAAGCTTGTTGTGGTTGACCTCTTCCAGGAGCTTGACACTCTCCACACGTTCCACCTCTGTGCTGTCAATGTGTAGCAGGGTATGAGTAACATCCCGCCGAAAGTCAATAGTGACTTCCTTGTTTTTGCAAACACTGAGAGCTAGGTTGTTTTCAGTGCACCATTTTCCCAGGTCTTCCTCCTCCTATCTGTAGTCTGTTTTATCACCATCTGAGATTTGATCAACTATGGTGGTGTCATCAGCGAACTTGTAAATGGCATTAGTCTGTTATTGGTGACGCAGTCATGGGTATACAGTGAGTATAGCAGGGGGCTGAGTATGCACCCCTGGGGAGCTCATGTATTGAGTGTTAGTGAGGATGAAATATTATCCCCAATCTTCACAGATTGTGGCTATGGGTCAGAAAATTGAGGATCCAGTTGCAGAGAGTCGGGGTTAGTGTCCGAGATCACTAATTTAGTTGTAGTGGATAATAGTGTTGAAGGCTGAACTGTAGTCAATAAGTAGGATTCTTACATAGCTGTTCTTAGTGTCAAGATGTTCTAGGGAGGGATGATGGGCAAGTAATATGGATCTGTTGGTCTGATAGCAAATTGGAGTGGGTCAAGAGTAGTGGGGAGGCTGGAGCTGATTAATACCATGACCAATCTTTCGAAGCACTTCATGACCACCGAAGTTAGGGATATTAAAAATAATCGGGCAGTTTGAAAGTCAGGCAGAGTAACTGCCATCCAAAAACACACTCTATCAAAGGTACCTTTCTCCTATGAAAAATATTCACAGTAAAAGAAAGATGACGACACAGGGAGATCTTTAACCGAAAAAAGACAGACACCGACAACAACAGCTGCTTGACTATGGTTTTGAAATTAAGTTGATGTAATTTTAATGCATTTTTTAAAAAATGGAACAGTATATTGTTATAGGTATTAATAACGGGAGGCAGATAATAAGCAGTTAAGAGAAAAGGGGGCTTAGAGTTGTGAATAGTTGTTTAATGTTCACTTTTAGAGTTAAGGAATAAATTGATATTATTTCTTTAAATTGTGGAATTTAGCTCTCTGTCACTCATTTTAACAGATTACAATGTGAGATGAGCTTTTCTGGGTGTTTGGTTTAATTAACAGAAGGGTTCACTGCTGTGTCATAACAGAGACTTTTTCCTTATGCACCCCAGAGTTAGGAGTGCAGATTTTGCCTGTAGATGTGGTATGCAGCAGTGCTGACCCCCTTAACTGTTTATAGTTTCAAAATTATGTGGTTAAAAGGGCAGTTGCATTCAATACTGTGGGGGGAAGCAGTTAGCTTATTTTGCAGAAAGGTAAATGCCCATATTCCATTCCAGGGGTTAATGTAGAATCAATAACACAACTTTGTATGATAGATCTAACTCACAATTGTATTGTGTAAGAGTTTCCTTGGTGATGTTTGTCTCTGAAGGAGACTATAACTGAATTATTAGCATTTCTGACCCACCAAGAGGTACCTGGTTATTGCTTATCTGATGTCAAAGAAATTTACAGATTATTGCTCACTAGAGTCAAATGGTTATAAGCTGTCACCTTTGGGTTGTTCATTGTTTTTAATGGTCACAAAATGTACAGACATAAATCTGATATTGACAATTGCTTTTAACTCCATTAGTGAAATACTTGTAACTTAAAAATTATGACATTTTGGTTTCGTCGTTTGGAAGTACCTGGAAAGAAAGTTAAATAAAGTTTCAAAGATCTTAAGGAAACCTGCATACTTAGAACAACTGAAGTATACTTCAAATAATGCAATCCAAATACTTCGCTCATTCCAATGGGATTCAGCATTGAAAATACCTCCAGCTCCTTCCCTATCTACCACTCAAGTCAAGTCTTAAACTGTCCCTTTTTTAGCTGTGTCTGCTGCTGATATAGAAAACAAAGAATGGGGGAGGTGGGTGGGGGGAGCAATCAACGCTGCAGAAAACCACCTATCAATCGTTTTATATAAGAGGTTCTGGTAACTCAATATCTACAGTTTCTGCAGGGATGTGTTACTGATGGGCCACAAATTCTCAATTTTGCTCATGATATAGCCCAAGTATCTCTACAACCAAGTGATCAAAGCAGGGGTGAATCCAGCCTGGTTATGTCTGCAACCACACAAATCCATGAATACTTTGACAGCCTGCATAAATCAATGTTTCTACTTATCAACAGGAGAGCTAACAGTACATTCTTGCACTTTGAGCTCATGACAGAATCAGACACTTCTGGGTTATCCATAGCATTGGTTATATAGTACAGCTGCCCTATGATTACTTAGACCTAAATTGATTCAACATTAAAATGGAATCTTTGCAGTGACACAATGTCTTTGCTATTTCCTGTATTGACTGTCCTCTGACCTCACAGAGCTAGACTACCCTATTAGTGTTATTTGTGGCATATTTAATGACAAAGTTATGAACTGATGTCTGCTGAGAACTGCATACAGCCTGACCAAACTCAGTCTTAACAGCTGCAAGAAAGAGAGCAGATTCTATCCCATCTGTTGGTGCTATGGTCAATTGCCTGTTCCCAGAGACCAACCAGAACTAATTGAAAAAAAAACATTCACAATACCCTTCCCTTTTTCATTTTATTTTACTTTCCTTTTCAATTGTGTAATGCAATGAAATGAATTTATTTATTATGAAAAAGTTTCAAAAATGTTCATCCTGCTGCTTGGAGTGTGTTTAACTGTGCACGTACAAAATGTTAAAGAGCTTGAAATTCAGAGCTGGTTAATTAGCATATGAATAAACAAGACCATTAAACTTTTCAAGTGTGACTTGTTAGTCTGCTGCCTTGAAATAAAAGGTGTCATCTTAAGCACCCTTGCGTCTGAGTTACAATGTTGTGTTCAAACCCTTTTTCAAAAGGGTGAATCATTATATAGCACCAGAAGGTACATTATAAGTGCAGGCTGTTATCGCATTAACTTGCATTTTCCACCTCTCTTGACTCCTGCACTGTCACTGAATTGCCAGACTGCTTTCAGGAATCTTATATTGGATAAGCAAGAAAATGTTGTGAAGTTGTTATTTACAGTCGCTACTACAAACTCCACTCCCTAGCTCCAATACCTTGATAACTCTGTGAGGCTGAACCAGACTGTTCATTTTGACCTGAAAATGTGTTGCTGGAAAAGCGCAGCATCCAAGGAGCAAGAGAATCGAAATTTCGGGCATGAGCCCGCTGTTCATTTTTGACACCAAGTTGAGTTTCTGACCATATATCTGCACTATCACTAAGACCAGCTATTACCACCACTATTACAACAGCTGACCCCACTGTATTTTAGCTGATGTGCTAAAACCTCATAGTCTTTTTGCTAGCTGTAGACTTCTCCATTCCAATGCAGTCCTCACCACTCTCCTGCATTCTATCCTCTATAAACATTGAGGTCATCCAACACTCTACTGCCCTTAACAAGCACCAAGTCTTGTTCAACCAACCTCCTCTATAAATTAATTTATATTAGCTCCCTGTTAAGCCAAGTCTTGATTTTAAAGTGATCATTCCTATTCTCAAATCTATACATGGCCTTGCCCCTCTATAACATCCTCTCACCACTGCAATCTTCTTAAGATCTGTATTTATCTCTTTCTGATGTCTTCTTCATCGCTGATTTTTAATTGCCCCACTAATAGTGGCTATGCCTTAAACTGTCAAGCTAAAATCGCTAATTAACACTAATCTATACACAAATCGATTGAGTTGCTATGTCTGCTTCAGTAAGTATAATGTGTTTTGCTGTGTTAAATAAAATTAACCGAAGGAATTGAGCTATTCCTGATGTATGATTATTAGACCATTACTAACATTGCATGATGAATAGTGGAAGAAAATATTGGGTGTTGAAGCCTGTCATTCTTGATTAGCTAGCAAGTGATTTAATCTGGACGTGAGACACACCATTATTATAGTATACTGAAATACATAAGCCAACCCCATCTGACTTTGTTCGTTACAGTGTTGGAGAGTGTTGAGAACATAACTTGCTGACAAATTATGTCAAGAAGTCACTACACACAGTTGTGAAAGGCAAGTGACCAAGTTGTGTTCTTGCTCATTGTAAGCAAGGGAAAGTGAAATGCATATCAGCAAAATGTCCGCAAAAATCCCCAGTTTATATTGGGGTACAGCAGATCTCCTAACAGAATTCAAAAGGTTTAAACCATGTTCATAGCTATGCTTTCAAGGTTTGAGTACATTCAGTGCAAAAAATAGAGCCATTGAGATTTTTTGTAACAATTGAGGATGAAGGTCTAAACAAAGTTAACATGCCAGAGTAATGCCTGAACAGCTAATAAGTCTCAATTTTTACAGATCACATTAGAAGACCAATTCATAGTCTATTTAGAATTAGAATTTATGTCATTTAGTGAAAGCCTGTGGGGAGATGACAGCCGAGAGGTATTATTGCTGGACTGTTAATCCAGAGACCCAAGTAATGTTCTGGGGGGGAGAAAGATGAAAGAACTGCAGATGCTAGAAATCCGAAACAAAAATGGAAATTCCCAGAAAGGTTCAGCAGGTCTGGCAGCATCTGTGGAGAGAAATCAGGTTCACGTTTCAGGTCCAGCAACCTTCCTTCAGAACAGGGTTTCTGTGTTCAAATCCCACCATGGCATATGGTGGAATCTGAATTCAAGAAAAATCTGGAATTAAGAGCTTAATAATGAATCCTATTGTCGATTCTTGGACTGGTTCACTAATGAATCTGCCATCCTCACCTGGTCTGGCCTACATGTGACTCCAGACCTTCAGCAATGTGGTTGACGCTTAACTGCCCTGCAGGCAATTAGGGATGGGCAATGAATAAACAAAAAAAAGGTGCAAAATGAAAGTTCAAGAAGGAAAGGCTGAACATCTGGTTCAGGATAAATTCAAACTTGCCCACCACCGACGTCCTTATCAACTTCCTTAAATAGTGGCACCACGTCAGCCAACCTCTGGTCTTCTGGCGCCTCACCTGTGTCTATCTCAGTAAGGGGGCCAGCAATCACTTCCCTAGCTTCCCAGAGTTCTAGATTACACCTGATCAGGTTCTGCAGATTCATCCACCTTGATGCATTTCAAGACATCCAGCACTTCCTCCTCTAATATGGACTTTTTTCAATATGTCACCGTCTATTTCCTCACATTCTATAACTTCCATGTCCTTTTCCACAATAAATACTGATGCAAAATACTCATTTAGTATCTCCCCCATCTCCTGCGGCTCCACACAAAAGCTGCCTTGCTGATCTTTGAGAGGCCCTATTCTCTCCCTAGTTACTCTTTTGTCCTTAACATATTTCTAAAAACCCTTTGGATTCTCCTTAATTTTATTTGCCAAAGCTATCTCATGTCCCCTTTTTGCTCTCCTGATTTCCCTCTTATGTATGTTCCTACTGCCTTTATATTCACTCAATCTCTCCTGTCTATACCTGACATATGCTTTCTTTTTCTTAATCAAACCCTCAATTTCTGTAGTCATCCAGCATGTCCTGTACCTACCAACCTTTCCTTTCATTCTAACAGGAATATACTGCCTCTGGACTCTCGTTATCTCATTTCTGAAGGCTTCCCATTTTCCAGCCATCCTTTTAACTGTGGACATCCACGCCCAGTCGGCTTTCGAAAGTTCTTGCCTAATACCTTCAAAATTAGCCTTCCTCCAATTTATAACTTCAATTTTTAGATCTGGTCTATCCTTTTCCATTACAGTTTTAAAACTAATAGAATTATGGTCCCTGGCCCCAAAGTGCTTCCCCACTGACACCTCAGTCACCCACCCTGCCTTCATTCCCAAGAGTAGATCAAGTTTTGCACCTTCTCTGGTAAGCACACCCACATACTGAATCAGCAAATGTTCTTGTACAGTCTTATACAATTCCTCTCTATCTAAACCCTTAAGACTATGGTAGATGCAAAACCAATTGACAGAAGTGCACAAATTGGTGGAGACTGTACAAACAAGTGAATAGGAGGTAGAAATTGAAATGAGGTGGTTCCTTCAGAAGTAAACGTCAGCATTGATACTCCATTGAAATAACTCAACCAGAATGCATGCAATTCTGGTCTCCTTCCTATTGGAAAGATGTTGTGAAACTTGATAGGGTTCAGAAAAGATTTACAAAGATGTTGTCAGGGTTTGAGCTATAGGGAGAGGCTGAGGCTGTTTTCCCTGGAGCGCAGAGGCTGAGAGGTGACCTTATAGAGATTTACAAAATTATGGGGACCATGGATAGGATAAATAGACAAAGTCTTTTCCCTGGGGTGGGGGAGTCCAGAACTAGAGGGCATAAGTTTAGGGTGCGAGGTGAAAGATTTAAAAGGGACCAAAAAGTGGTAACTTTTTCACCCAGAGGGTGGTACGTGTATGGAATGAGCTGCCAGAGGAAGTGGTGGAGGCTGGTATAATTGCAACATTTAAGAGGCATTTGGATGAGTATATAAATAGGAAGGGTTTGGAGGGATATGGACTGGGTGCTGGCAGGATGGACTAGATTGGGTTGGGATAACTGGTCGGCATGGACAGGTTGGATCGAAGGGTCTGTTTCCATGCTGTGCATGTCTATAACTATGAGAATCTAAAGCCAAACAAGCAACAACCTAAGCAGAAAATAGAAGTGGACCAGGCTTCCAAGAAAGCAGAAATAAAAAAGATTTGGAAAGACTGGACTTATTTCAGAGGAGATTACAAAGAAGAAAATTATATTGGACCAACAGAAGGTTGAAACATTGACAGAATTTGAAGAATCCAGGATGTAAAAGCAGAAGCTCCAAAATGAAGTGAATGTGCTTAAGGAACAAAACAGCACACACCAAGAAACCCTGAATCATTTGCAATAGCTTGAAGACTGAGATCAGCCAGCTGTCAATCTGAAAGAAAGCTTGACTGTTGTGCATCAGGATAGGTGCGTTCTGAAACAGCAGCTATAAACCATGGTGAGAAAAAGCTTGACAAAACAAACAGGGACAACTGGCAATATTACTGACTGTGGAAATCAACAACATCTCAGGACAGAGTCACCATCAGGAGATCTGAACCCATCAGCAAATTACATATAGAGTGTTGCAGGCCCACTTGTAATTGAGAATATATGCAACGTTCCCGTATATTCTAAGAAAAGGTGTGTATGTTCCTAACCTTTTAAGAGAGTTCACCTTTAAAGACTTAGTGGATCTACAAGCTGCACTCTGAGAAATCAGTTGGCTTGCAGTAATGCCTGCTTCATAATTTGTCATGGGGTTCATTATTTCAAATAAACTATCCCACAGAATTAATCGATTTCTGATGAGCAATTGATTATTAACCTTATTATTAACGTGATTATATTCCCTTGCTAGACTTCTCTGCCCCTCTTTTGTCCTTTAATTATGCTCTTTAAAACCAATCTCTTTTTGGCAAACTTTTTGCCATCTGTCAAACATTGCCTTGTTTGAACTACCTTCAGATATTTTACTACTTTAAATGTTAGCAGGGTTATTATATAAATGCAACTTGTTGTTTGTAGTGCTGACTGAATTGCAATCCATTTTAATTTCCAGCATTCTCTATATTTAATTTGGGCTTTTTAAAAATCTTCCATTCATTTTCGTCCCTCACATCCCAAAGGCTTTTGGTTCTGGGACAGCCTTGAGAATATTTGATCAAATGAGCTCAATTTAGATTGCACTCAGTGGCCAAACATTATCCAGTAACCCTTGCTAAAAAGCTAATGGCCAGAACTGATCATCGCCCTAGCTGATGGTGTCCTGAACCTCAGGATGTTGCTAACAATGGTAATGTTTTCACTGCCATCTTCTCTGATGTTGGTTCACTCACATTTTCATGGCATGTACTCTGCATGAGGTAGGTAAAAGATTTAAAAGTCTGTTAAATACTTCTGCAAATTTCTCCACCTAATATCTAAGTCACCCTTTAGTCTGGGTGTTTATTTTGTCTTTGCTAATTTTTCGGCTGGGAAAAGTACCTTTTTGATGCTTGACTGTAATCCAATACAGAAAACCACTGTGTAATCTTAAAATTTGGCATTGATTTAAATTGTTCACTGGAAGAATACGTAAGCATTCTTAATGGGCTGTCTGGAAGAGTAGGATGCAGTATTGCTGTTTTCCCAAAGAGAGCTGTTGTGTTGAGACCAGGCATTTGATCACAGGGTAAAAACAATGACTGCAGATGACGGAAACCAGATTCTGGATCAGTGGTGCTGGAAGAGCACAGCAGTTCAGGCAGCATCCAACAAGCAGTGAAATCGACGTTGCGGGCAAAAGCCCTTCATCAGGAATAAAGGCAGAGAGACTGAAGTGTGGAGAGATAAGCTTGGGGAGGTTGGGGGTGGGGAGAGAGTATCCAAGGAACAGGAAATTCGATGTTTTGGGCATAAGCCCTTCATCAGGAAGGGCTTATGCCCGAAACGTCGAATTTCCTGTTCCTTGGATGCTGCCTGACCTGCTGCGCTTTTCCAGCAACACATTTTCAGCTCTGATCTCCAGCATCTGCAGACCTCACTTTTTCTCCCTGGTGGGGAGAGAGTAGCATAGAGTACAGTGGGTGAGTGGGGAAGAAGATGAAGGTGATAGGTCAGGGAGGAAAGGATGGAGTGGATAGGTAGAAAAGAAGATAGGCAGGTCGGACAAGTCCGGACAAGTCATGGTGACAGTGCTGAGCTGGAAGTTTGAAACTAGGATGATGTGGGGGAAGGGGAAATGAGGAAACTGTAATTTAGTGCAGTTCAAGACTATTGAGGACTGATGAACTTATTTGTTTTCTTTCTGCACCCTCCTCCTTTTTAGAAATGTATTTCAGCTCTTCCTGTAGCCTTTCCAGATGTCACAAAGCAGCAAAGGGCCTGCGAAAGTTTGAATCAGAGCAGAAAATCAAATTTTGCCCCTCCCATTGTAGCATGAATATTGCAGTGATAATTACATTGATGTAAATATTGTCACATAAGAAACATGGGCAAACATCTTTAGTGCAAAACCATCCCTTAATGTGAATCATAATTCTTGATTCAACTTTCTTCTGTCAGAAATGGCAGAAATTTGCACATCAGAGCTTCTCTGACAATAATTATGGACTCTGCACAGATGTCAGGCATTACACTGAGAGAAGTCAGCTTATGTTAGTTGGTTAGCAATTGGCAGATGAGAAATAGAAGTACATCCAGACTTTTCATGCAGCATGCTCACGTCAATCCATCTTAGCCACTCTGATATTGATCGGAATGTAGGAAATATGAGTAGGTATAAATTTCCTCCATTAGTGGTGTAATCTAAAAGCCCTGGCTGACCTTGTGTTAAGAGCTATTGGTTGCCTGTCATTTTAGTTAATGTGCTTCAATTTATTAGATGGATCTATGCTATCTTAGCCTTTCTGCTGGGAGATAGAATTATATTGTGCACATATAAAAGGGCGATGGGCGGACATGTCGAAAAATGGTAGCATTTAATGTTAGCAATGTGGTTTGTGGTTGTGTTTCAATAATCCCTTCTTGAAACATTTATTTTAGTTTGCAAGCTACACAACAGTCTCACAACAGCAATGGGAAGGCAAGACATTCATTGTCAGCAATCACTCGCTAACAAGTAAGATTGTGCACCCAGGAAGTTCCCTGTCACTGTCATGGGTTCTGTGGGTCCTTGTGTGACTGATACTAGAGTCATATCTTTGGCTACAAATTTGGCAGATGTTTCAAGCAGGTGGAATTGATCATTGGCTTTGATTGTTGTCTTTCCTTTCTCGGGTTCCTTTTCCCTACTTCCTCTTGCCATTGGGTGTTCTTGAAGACTTATGTTCCTCCAAGTTGGTTCCTTCTGAGCAAGGGTCTTCCAGGAGTTGTCACCTCCAAGGGTTCTGTCAGGCCTGGTATTACAGTGACATTGTGTGTGTACTGTACTGTTGTTTGTTTTGTTGTGCTGAGTAGCTCAAAATGATGGTGCAAGACAAGCTGTGTAGATTATTTTGTGTAGATTATTGGAGCCCTAGAGTTTGGTCCGGGCGCTTTAGTTCAGATATTACCATAGGACTACTGAAATCCAAATGGCAGCAGGAAATATACATGTTCCTAGCTGGATTTCACCTTCAATTACATTGGGTCAGGGCAAAATCAGTATCTTTCAAACAATCGTTGGCCCTTTTGTGTCTAAAACAGGGATTCTAAAATCTATTTGAATGACCATTCTGTAAAATTGATTTACAAAGGTTGAGCAATTGCCCACAACAAATAAAACAATTAACTTTCCTGAAGGTGGAGCTGGGAGTAGTGGAAGTAGTACTCTCCGTCATATTGGCAAGGAATTCTCCATTGCCTTGATTCCACACTGCATTAGATTAGATTTTTTTTTGTTAGATTCCCTACAGTGTGGAAACAGGCCCTTTGGCCCAACAAGTCCACACCGATCCTCCAAAGAGCAACCCAGCCAGACCCATTCCCCTAACACTGCAGGCAATTTAGCATGACTAATTCACCTAACCTGCACATCTTTTGGATTGTGGGAGGAAACTGGAGCACCTGGAGGAAACCCACGCAGACACAGGGAGAATGTGCAAACTCCACACAGTTGCCTGAGGCGGGAATTGAACCTGGGTCTCTGGCGCTGTGAGTCAGCAGTGCTAACCACTGAACCACCGTGCCGCTCTGAATCTGGTATCACCCCTGCAAACTCCAACTCCTAGCAGAGTTAATGCCAAGGCACTAATTCCACTGCCTGTAGGAGTTACCATGGTGGCAGTGGAGAATGGGGCAAGAACCCTACTCTCTCATCAACAAGTTTAAAGTGGCGATTGGGTTTCAGAAGCTAAGGGGAAGTGGCTACAAAGTTGGAAGCATATCAGGCCTGCTCTGGTGCATGATCACAGGCTTCTAAGAGTTTTGAAAAGGGCAGAGGTTGCTTTTGGTGCATCACTGAGAGGAAGGAGAGTGGGCACTGGCATCCAATGAGGTCAGAACCCTGGCATAATGGGACAGAGTTGTAGGAGATTAGGCTGCCAAGACAACTTGGTGTGCTGAGGTCTACCCACAATGGATACTGGTGAGTGGCTGTGGAGATGGCATGCCCACCTTCCGAGGACCCCTTCGCCCACCTCCAACAGACTCCATCCACCTGGACGTCCCGCGCTGGCCTAATACCTGCCCTCGACCTCTCCATTTCCAACTGCCACAGTGACATTAACCGCCTCAACCTGTCTACCCCCACTCCACCTCTCACCCTCACAACGCACAGCCCTCCAATCCTGACCTCACCATCAAGCCAGCAGATAAAGGGGGTGCAGTGGTAGTCTGGAGCACTGACCTCTACACCGCTGAAGCCAAACACCAACACAAGGACACCTCTTCCTACCGCCCCTTGACCATGACCCAACCCCCCCATCACCAAACCATCATCTCCCAGACCATACTGAACCTCAGGAGATCTCCCACCCACAGCTTCCAACCTCATAGTCTGGGAACCCTGCACTGTCCGGTTCTACCTCCTTCCCAAGATCCACACACCTGACCACCCTGGCCGACCCATTGTCTCAGCATGCTCCTGCCCCACTGAACTCATTTCTACCTACCTTGACAATGTCCTATCCCCCCTAGTCCAGGAACTCCCCACATACGTTTGAGACGCCACCCATGCCCTCCACCTCCTCCAAGACTTCTGTTTCCCCAGCCCCCAACGCCTCATTTTCACCATGGATATCCAATCCCTCTACACCTCCATCCGCCATGACCTGGGCCTCCAAGCCCTCCATTTTTTCCTCTCTAGACGTCCCCCACAGTACCCTTCCACCAACACTCATTCGTTTGGCCGAACTGGTCCTCACCCTAAACAATTTCTCCTTCAAATCCTCCCACTTCCTCCAGACCAAAGGGGTACCATGGGCACACGTATGGGCCCCAGCTATGCTTGTCTCTTTGTTGGCTACGTAGAACAGTTGATCTTCCGTAATTACACCGGCACCACTCCCCACCTCTTCCTCCGCAACATTGATGACTGCATTGGCGCCACCTCATGCTCCCGCAAGGAAGTTGAGCAATTTATCAACTACACCAACACATTCCACCCTGACCTTAAATTTATCTGGACCATCTCTGACACCTCCCTCCGCTTCCTGGACCTCTCCATCTCCATTAATGACGACCGACTTGACACCGACATTTTTTACAAACCCACCAACTCCCACAGCTACCTGGATTACACCTCTTCCCATCCTACCTCTTGCAAAAATGCCATCCCGTATTCCCAATTCCTCCTCCTCCGCCGTATCTGCTCCCAGGAGGACCAGTTCCACCACAGAACACACAGAGACCGCAATTTTCCTTCCCACATGGTTAAAGATGCCCTCGAAAGCATCTCGTCCACATCCCGCACCTCCGCCCTCAGACCCCACCCCTCCAGCCGTAACAAGGACAGAACGCCCCTGGTGCTCACCTTCCACCCTACCAACCTTCGCATAAACCAAATCATCCGCCGACCTTTCCCCCACCTCCAAACAGACCCCACCACCCTCCTCACCCCTTTCTGCCTTCCGCAAAGACCGTTCCCTCCATGACCACCTGGTCAGGTCCACACCCTTCCATCCTGGCACCTTCCCCTGCCACCGCAGGAATTGCAAAATCTGCGCCCACACCTCCTCCCTCACCTCCATCCAAGGCCCTAAAGGTGCCTTCCACATCCATCAAAGTTTTACCTGCATATCCACCAATATCATTTATTGTATCCGTTGCTGCCGATGCGATCTCCTCTACATTGAGGAGACTGGATGCCTCCTAGCAGAGCGCTTTAGGGAACATCTCCGGGACACCCGCACCAATCAACCACACCGCCCTGTGGCCCAACATTTCAACTCCCCCTCCCACTCTGCCGAGGATATGGAGTTCCTGCGCCTCCTTCACTGCTGCTCCCTCACCATCAGATGCCTGGAGGAAGAATGCCTCATCTTCTGCCTCGGAACACTTCAACACTAGCGCATCAATGTGGACTTCAATAGTTTCCTTATTTCCCCTTCCCCCACCTCACCCTAGTTCCAAACTTCCAGCTCAGCACTGTCCCCATGACTTGTCCTTCCTGCCTATCTTTTCCACCTATCCACTCCACCCACACCCCCCACCGACCTATCACCTTCATCCCCTTCCCCACTCACCTATTGGACTCTATGCTACTTTCTCCCCACCCCCACCCTCCTCTCACTTATCTCTCCACCCTTCAGGCTCTCTGCCTGTATTCCTGATGAAGGGCTTTTGCCCAAAACGTTGATTTTACTGCTCCTCGGATGCTGCCTGAACTGCTGTGCTCTTCCAGCACCACTAATCCAGAATCTGGTTTCCAGCATCTGCAGTCAACAAGTTCACATGGGAATGTGATTGTCAGGGTGCAGGGGTTTGGACAAGAGCAACTTGAACATCACACAACTGAAACAAAGTCACAGCAAATTGAGGTGGGCCTTCTAACTAGCCTACTTTGGCACAGTCCTGGCCCAGAGGCAGCCTGTGCTATACTGCTCCCCATACACATCATCATCACGCCCATTGATTTCAAATTGCGTTTCTCGCGGTATGTTTTAGCATGATGGTTTCAGCAATTTGGAGATTTCCACCTTTTTGATTTAATTGCCATTGCCTGTGCAAAAGAGTCATCTTTCCAGCATATGAAACTGGTTCAACAGGCAAACTGAAGCAGAAACCTGCCATATTCACAACAATAATTAGGAAAGCACACTGTTATAGATTAGGGTGGCATGGTGGCTCAGTGGTAAACACTGCTGCCTCACAGCTCCAGGGACACTGGTTCGATTCCAGCCTCAGATGTGTGTGTCTGTGTGGAGTTTGCTCATTCTCCCTGTGTCTGCACAGGTTTCCATCGGGTGCTCTGATTTCCTCCCATAGTCTAAAGATGTTCAGGTCAGGTGGTTTGACCATGCTAAATTGACCATAGCGTCCAGGGATGTGCAGGGTAGCCATGGGGAATGCAGGGTAATGGGTAGGGAATAGGACTGGGTGGAATGCTCTTTGGAAGGTTGGTGTGTATTCATTGAACTGTTTCACAGTTTTCACAGTGTAAGGATTCTATGATTATAGTGAAAGGAATTCAGGACAAAAATCAGAAGATTATGTTTCCTTTACACAGGGCTGATAATGATTGATGATACCACAGCAGTCATACACAGTATTTGAGTACAATGTACAGGTTGATCTCCTAATTTGAGGGAGGATGTAAATGTGTTGAAAGCAGTTCAGAGAATGTTTAACAGAATAATTTCCGAAGTGGGCATATTGCTTTATGAGATTAGAAAATGCCAGGCTAGGCCTGTATTTGCTGGAGTTTGAAAAGTAAGAGGCAGCTTGATTGAAAGCAATGAGATTCTGAAGTGACTTGACAGAGTGGATAGAGGAAGGAGAATCTTAAACGTGGGTTTATAAACAAGAGGTCAACAATTTAAAGCAGATTAGGATAATTACTTTGAGGTTTGAGTCTTTGGGCAGATTAAGCAGAGTCGTTGAATATTTTTAAGCTAGAGGCAGGAAATTCTTAATGAACAAGGGTATGAAAGGTTATTAAAGATAGGCAGAAATGTGGTGTTGAAGTGAAAGTCACATTAACCATGGTCTAATTGAATGAGGCTGGAAGGACTGAATGGCCTACTTTACTACTCCTCTAAGTCCTCAGTTCTTCAGGGGAGATATTTTCTAGCTCCTTGGGGTAGTGACAGAGGCCCAACCATCTTCATCTTTATCAATTATCAATAATGAATAACGTCAGCATGGGGACATTCACTGATGCTTACTCAATGTTCAGCACCATTTGAGACTGCTCGTGCTGAAGCTCTCAATGTACAACGGCAGCTAAACCTGAACCATATTCACGCTTTGGGCTAGCAAATGGCAAGTAATATTCACACCACACACAGAGTGGGCAATGAGCATCTCCAGCAAAAGATAATCTATCACCCCATGACATTCAATAGCATTGAAGTACCACAAGATCAACATCCTCAAGATTACCATTGATCAGAAACTAAACTGGGTTAGCCATATAAATACTGCGACTGTAAGAGCAGGTCAAAGGCCAGGACTCCTGCTGCAAGTAACTCACCACCTAACTCTCCAAAGACTGTCTACCATGTACAGGCCCCAGATCAGAAGTGTGATGAAATACTCCCTACTTACCTGAATAAGTGCAGCTCCAACAATATTTAGGCTTGACACCATCCAGGACAAAGCAGCCAACTGACTGGTACAATGTCCAAAGCATTTAGTTTTTCCACCACCAAAACAGAAAAGCAGCAGTGTGTATCTTCTACAAGATGCACTGTTAAGAACTCCCCAACACTCCTTAGACTGCACTTTTCAAATCCATGGCCATTACTATCTGAAGAATAAAGGCAGGAGATACATGGCAACATCACCACCTGAAAACTCCTCTCCAAGTCAAGCACTGTCCTCACATGGAAATATATCATCATTCCTTCAGTGTCATTCGGTCAAAATCCTGGAATTCCCTCCCTAACAACATTGTGCATGTATCTGTACAAAATGGACTGCAGAAGACAGCTAACCACCACCTTCTCAAGGGTAACTGGGAATGGATAGTAACTGTTAGCCCAGCCAGCGATGTCCACATTCCATAAATACTTTTTTCAAAAGTTTGTACGTTTGTACGGTTTGAATCCACTAGTCATTTTCTAGCTCAGCTACATGACGTTGCTTGCACTCCAGGTTGCAATCACTTTTTTTTACTGGTTTAAACTTTGTTGGCTCTTGCTATATTAAAGTGGTGCATTCACATCCTGACCTGCTTAGTACTCACTGCTAAATGTGTTCCCTAAGATTACAGGGCATTTTGAGCTCATGTCCACCCCTTGCTCTTTGGCAGCATCATCCAATGAGTACAGTGCTACCCTGCCAGAGTCTTTAAACTGGATAATCTCCTCTCCACTGTCACTAAAAAGGGGCACTCATGACTCACAGAAGCTATTACTTTGACTTCATCAGGTGTTGCAACTTATAATTTGGGAACTGCTTCTTCAGTAGCATCTCCAAAGTATTTGCTCAGTACATCATGCTGATCACTGATGTCCTGTTTGCCAGAGATGGACAGTACATTCATTTAGCACCTGAGGGCCATTGGATTCCACTAAATTCCCCTTTGGGTACAGTGCATCATCAGGGTACACAGCACCCAGCTAGTGAGACATGCAGTGATTGGAACCATCTCAGCCAGGTGGATCTCATAGAATATGAGCTCCTGATTGGAGCTGTTAACCTGGCCCAATCAGAGAGCCCTGCCTGACTACCAACAGTGGCTGGAAGAAGCGCTTTGAGGTTAAAAAGTGGAATGCAGTAGCCCTCTGGGCCTGGGACATTGTGGTGGATAACTGTGCCATTTGCCGGAATCACATCATGGACCTCTGTATAGAATGTCAGGCAAACCAGGCTTCGGCGACTTCAGAGGAGTGCACTGTTGCTTGGGGTGTGTGTAATCATGCCTTCCATTTTCACTGCATTTCACGTTGGCTGAAGACCAGACAGGTTTGCCCCTTGGACAACAGGGAGTGGGAATTCCAGAAGTATGGCCATTAAATGGAAACAGCAGCATCATACCTCAATTTTCGCTGATAGCAACGTCCCTGCTGCACTGTCCTGTGGCATCAGCATTCCACTCACTCTGCTCCCCCTTCCCAGAATCTTTAAGTGAAGAGTGTTTATTTAAATAGCAAAGACTTGACCATAAACTCTGCCCGTTTCTTAAAAAAAGAGATATTTTTAACCTTCTGCAGTTGCAAATGTTTCACCTTAGGTTTAAGGTAACCATCTGAAAGCTGTACTCACTATTATAGTGTAGAGCATACTCTGTACAAACTTTTGTTTTGCTTTCCCACCCCATTCTGCATTGTGGATAGAATAACATGAGGATTTTCTTTATGTATTATATTTAATTTTAAAAAATCTTTAACAGAAAAAAAATAAACAGGAATGTTGGCCTGATGGCAAAGGAAAAAAACTGAACAAGAAGCTTGAGACCATTCTACAAGAAAATCAATGTACCTACATCAATGATTCACTTGGGGTGCACAGAGTTGAAAATCTGAGTCATACAGAGGTGGCAGTCAGCCTTCATTTGTATAGTCCACCCTTTGACTCCTGCAACTGTTTTGATGAAAGAACTGGGCATAAAAAGAAAGTAGGTGTTACCTTTACCAGCAAATATGGGGAAATCATTCCTCCTACAAAGACTGTTACTCAAGAGAACAATTGATCAATTCAGTAGACCTATCGGCCAGCTTAGTGGATTTTATGAAAATGCATGTATTGCAACATGTGAAGCTATTGGTGACCTAATTTTGGTTTCTACATTTATAAACCAGGAAGAAAATTATTATAACCTTGCCTGTGCTGCAATGTTAAATAGCTAATCTTTATATTTGTAACCTGATTTTAAGCAAACATCACTTTTTTCATCAATCATCTTTGCCATCCCAAGCTAAGAGTGGTTTAGAGAACTAATGTTAACCAAACTGTCTGTTATCTTGTACACTTGTAACAATGTTTGCCAATGCACCATGAAGTCTATTTTTTTCTCTCATTTAAGACAAACTGAATTTAGAACATCTATATTCTAAAATAAAATGTCAGTTTGTTTTTCTTGACATTTTTTGGAGAATGTTGGCTTCTGCTTGATAAAATACAATTATGCAATATTATCCTGCACAAAACACCTGTAAGTGTATTGATTTTTAATTCCAAATCTATTGGCTTGAAGCTTTCATTTTTTCACTTAATATTGTCTAAAGTAATTTGTGTATATTTTGAAAAGGCATATGTTTGTAATGTTTGTCACTTAATAAATTACTTTAAGCTTTGAAAAAAAAACAGGAATATTGGGGAAAGATAAAAGATTTAATAAAACAGGAATGTCAAGGGTTCTAGTCACTCTAGGAACCGGCTCAGTGCTAGCTTAGTCAGTGCCACATACTGTGCATCTGTAAATAAGGGGTGACTTTGTCACTGGACACCGGCCTTCATGGAATTATTTCAGGACACATCAGAAAGGGATTCCCTTCCCTCAGTATCCAACTACAACCAGAACATGTACCTGTTCCATATAAATATGTGCTCCCTGGAAATTGTTATGATTACTTCAGCACTATCAGTCAAGGTTACTTGCAAATATGACTTCATTCCCGAGAGAGCATGGAATGGATTCTAGGGAATGAGAGAAATTCCTTGCAGAAGAGTCTGGTAACCCTTATAAAGAAGCAGCATACAGCCTCCATTCCTGGGAAGACCACTGGACTGAGGTCTCCACTTCTCTGATGACTTTCTCACCTTCGGAGTAGCTGAGTCTGTGTGTATTTAGACAATGAGCCAGTCTAGTATGTAGAATTGTACTTGAATCTGCTTGTTGGTTCCAGTGGTTATAAGAAACTTTGATCCCAACAGCCACCACTAATTACTCCACCTTGTGTTGTTATTGAAATTAATGTCCATGTAATAAAAATGAGAAACTATTTGAATACCAACAGTAACACATTCATTTGGAACAACACTTCACTGTTATAGGAGAGCAAAACTGCTCAGGTTCTCCCTTTAAGTCTGGTTAGGGCTATCCCGAGGAAGTGTCTCAGTTGAAGAATGCATGTTTTCCCTATAGGGAGAGAAGGGAAAATGTGTTGACCTTCCTAACTGTAACAACATGAGAATAGAGCATGTCTTTTGTTATCAAAGATTGTTTCCTCTTACCTGCTCATAGGAAGTGAAAGACAATTATTTGTTTTTCAAATTCTTAAATGTTGAACAAGCAGTTTGACCATTTCCAGCCCCAAAGATTTGGTAATTTTGTGCTGGTTTTTTTCTTGTCCATTTTTTTCTTTTAATTAGCCTTTAAACTTTATTCTCTTTGTTTAACAGTAAGTGCTTTCTGCAGGGTTCTGCCTCCTGTAAAAGCGAAGAAGTGTATGTAATTCCTGAATACTTTAGAATCAGAGCACACCAAAGAAAAGCCAGACTTTATCTCCTGTGGTTCTCAGTTCATATGTGAAATGAAGACTGGGTTATTAACGTTGTGAATCTGCTGGCTAATAGACCAACTGAGAGGTCGCTAGAGTAAGACCTTGTCTTTGTTAGGATCTCAGCATTTGCTATAACAAGGATTTATGATCAAATGTGGGCCAAGTTAAGCAATACTTATATTTTCTTTTTGGTGCAGAAATGTGTGTTCCCTTTCCTTCTTCCACTATCGGTGTAGCCCCACTCCCAGTTACAGGGCTGGTTTCAGTCTCCTTCTTCATTCCTATCATCTCCACTGCTATTGGTTCCAATGCTGCATGTATCCTGAATGTTAGAGTATTATTGTATGTGTTATTTTTGAATTCCTTTGTAATATTTCAGAAGACTGTCCCGTGATCTATTTGGCCTGTGTCATAATGTCAATGGGATTTCAGTATATGATTCCCATTATTGATCTCCTGATCTGAGATTTGTCACCAGTGTGTGTCTGGTACAAACACAACACATTCCCACTGAAAAGAAATTATTATTGAGGGATTTTCTTATTTACTGACAGCTAGCTGCTTTAGTGTCATTAATGCAGTTTTGGGAGTGTATAACAATCTCTGTGCCCCCAAGAAATGGGAGGGTCGTATAATCCACGTGATAAACAGGAAAGGATCAAGAGGGTACAATAAATTAGTAAAAATGTGAGACTTAAGCCGTACCTGCTTTATGTGACCCTTACTCCCAATTTAAAGGTTGGGGTTGGCTGAGTTATCATTTTTATATTAATTCAAATGAAATACTTATCACCTTCACAATATCCCACTCTGCCAATCCTACACACAAAACTGGAAGATGCTTGACATCGTTGCCAAAGTTGGCTCTTAAATCATTGGAACTGAACTTAAATTAAAACCATACAGACTATTGTAGACTCTAAATAACTGTAATCAATCCCAAACTCTGTCAGTTTTACTGTCATAACCCTATTTAAGAAAAAAAAATCTATTGTTGCCTAATGCCAAGGAATCGAGTGAATTGTGTGCCTTATAGGTGAGAGGTAGGCAATGGAGTGAAGACTAAAGAAACAACATGAGCCATTCGTTGAAGGGGTGGCATTTCTGAGAGAAGATTTTTCAACATTATTACATACTAAGATCCTGACCTTTTCTAATTTAGCTCAGTCCCTTTCATTTATGAAGAAAGCTATCTTGTTAGACTATTTATGTGATCAGAGTGCAGACACACATTCTGAAAGTCTTCTGTAACAAGTTCCTTCTACTAATCATTACAATATGGCCCATATTAATTTCACTTCATTGGTTTATCCCAATAGCTAGGGATATAGTAGAATGCACTTAGGTTATCCATGCTGTGACTGGCATAAGGTACCACATCAAGAGCCAAGCAGGTGAAGTACATTATCACTGGTATATGGAAAATTAACTGTGCAAGGCTACAAATCAGTGGTGTTCTAAGTTCCTTTCTTGAGCAGAAATTTAGCAAGCTGAAACAGTATGAGGTGGTTTAAAGACTTCATGAACAGATCCTAATGCCTGTTTTATGACGCGTTGGAAAATTATATTGCCCTGAGTGGAATATGTGCCAGGACTACTCTGATGAGATTTTGCTGCTGTAGATACAGCCTAATAAGCAGTTGCAAATATGGAGGTACATTCTGGAAAAAACAATATTTTTTAAAATTTTGTTTTAGAGAAGAAGAGCAGGATATATATCTCAGGAGCACAAACGCACAAGATGCACAGGATAATGGTTTTCCGTTTAAACTTTGACTGTTTATTACCATATCTACTTCTGTTTTGAGGCATTTAATGTAGGTTTGATCTGTGCCCTCAGCTGTGTGTACTAATACTTCAGTTAGCTGATCCATCGTTAGTATAAAAGTGGCAGTCATTCGCTACCTCACATTTGAACTGTCTTGAGTACTGGAAAAGATTGCTCTCCACTGAAGGAATGTCTTACTGTGGTGAGCACTTCTGTGTTCTTAGCTCCAAGCAACTTGATTTCAAAATATTTTTGTTGGTTAGCTTGTCACCTTGTTGCACTGAGTGGAATTGGAATTGTTCCTCCATGTTCTGAAGGGACAATTTGGAATAGACATTAAATGCTAGTCTTTGTATAAACCCATCCAAAGAACAAATTGAAAAAAAAGCTGCTTTGTCTGATAAAGAAAGACAAACCAACCTTCACTGATGCTCTTCCCGATCTTAAATCTGAGGCTAGGACTTTGCAGACACATGAAGCTTCTAAATGTCAACTCTGAGTAAACCTTTGACTTGCAAATGGAATGAAAAGAAATGTGGACATTTTTTAATAGCAAAAGTACAGTAAAGGATGTAAAAGCCTACATAATGATGGTCGATTCAATAGTTCAACTTGCCTGAACCATTAAAACACTTGCACATGGAAATCTAGTGTCTAATAGACAGTAGGCTTACCCAAGTGGTTGCAAACTCTCCTTGGAGGAGAGAATTCTGGCATTCAATGGCACATGATCTTTTGGGCCTTTTTAATGGGGACTCAGGCACTGGAGGCAATGTATGTAAGTTTTGTACCCAATTCCTACTACACTCAAGAATGACATAATGTCAAGAATAAAATATGATCTCCTGCAAAATAAAACCATGCCCTATGTTTTGAGAGCTTATTCCTGCCTTTTTGAAGAGGCAAAAATCTGGCCTGTGGTTTTGAAAAGCATATTTGACTGCACATAGGCTGAAATATTTGGAATTGTGTATATATAAGTCTCACTTTTTATTTATTTATTGACACTAAAGTAACACCCTCAGCTCAACTGAAATTAATAATTTCTGAGGAAAGAGTGCTGCAGTTAACGTCAAAGGAATATTGTCGTTTTAAAAAAAACTAATTCCAGCAAAAAATACAAATCAGTGTTGCCATCCAACATTAAGAGAAACTCCAGTAGGTTACATCGAGAGACAATTGTAACAAGGACAGTGCTTTTCAAGCCTCTCTACATTTGTTGCTACTTACAACAGGCCAAGAGAGTTTGATAGGTCATGCTCTTTGCACTAATTTGTTCATTTCAACTCACCAATAACTCTGCTGTGTTTTGAACACTCAGTCAGTCAGATTAATCACAACATATCTATTGCCACTTTGACCTATGTCAATAGCCAATGTCTTGGGCTAGATTGCAACATAATAGTATTTTTGGCACGAAATCAGAATGTAAATCTGAAAAGAAGAGCAAGCCTGCACACAGGTGGTTTTACTGACTGCACTGACTCACCAAGTTTTTCTGTGTGTCCTGGAGAGAGTAATTTTGAATTGAAGTCAAAGTCAGTTATTATTTTATTATTCTTTTTCAATGATGGGTCTAAACTGTGGTAAGCATACAGCAGAGTGCTGTAACAGTTTTCTCTGTACTAATACTCCTCAGTTCCAGTTTGAGTGCAATAGTTATGGTGTAATAATAGTTTAGGGTCCACAATAACCCTATGGATCAGATCTTCTATTTCAGTTACAGGCTGTTCCCAGTGATAATGCTACAGCTTGAAATATACCTGCAGTTGAACAGTAGAGCACCTTACTGGTAGTCCATCAGCATCATGGCTGCCTACATCATAGTGATGTTGTCTGTCTCAGTGCTGCTATCATCAGCTCATTTACCAAACTCTCAGGTATCCACAGACCATACTGTAGTCCATAATATATAATTTCCCTCTCTGTTGAAAACATAGTTAGCTAGTTAAAATTCTTATCCCATTTCTCTGCTCCCACCTCCTTCCACCCCCACCACCATGGGAAGTCTCACTCCTTGGTGATGAGATTATGCAGGACCTTCGCTATTTTTCAAATAATCAAGCGCAGCACAAGAATTCATATTCTTAGTAAAAATTTTGATTCATTTTTTGATCTGCTTGTTCTTTGGTACAGAAGTGATAACAGTTCCCTCAGTGGGAGTGGCTGGGGGCAAGGAGAGTGTGGGAGTGCGTTCCGTTCCTGCTCAGTGATGACCTTTTACACGTGTTTAGGGAATAATCAGCTAGCTGTTTTACAGCTAATCATGATGTCAGTTGCATATAAGTAAGCATTTACTGTTGTACTCTACAGTTACATAGATTAAGCTCAATGTATCATCATTTGTCTTCCTCCTTTTCTTGGCATTTTTCAAAATTCTGAAGAAAAGATCTACCAAACGGGAAGTTGTGCAGCATCTTCTCTGTATTTACTTTAGACTATTCTCTCTCTTTTTTTGTCTTTTTTTCCTTATACTGCAATTGGGATTGTCTGGCTGAAGTAAACTGGAAGTCCATTCTGTTGTCCATTTTAGTTCAGTACCACTATATTTCCTCCTTTGTTAATTTTAGACATTTATAGTTTATTTTCAGCCACATTCTCCATCCTTACCCTGGCCACTGTCTGACCCTGAACCATTTTCAACCTTGTTAACTTTTTAAAATCCTGAGTTGGACTTCTGTGCCCATCTCCAGTTCGTCATCAAGACACATGTTTCCACTTCTGTAACATTGTCCTCCTTCACCACTGCCTTTGGACACCAGCTGCTGAAGCCCTCTTTTAGGCATTCTTTAAACCTCCTAGGCTTTGCTCTTCCAATGTTCTGGATAATCTCACATCTGTTACCCTTTGTAGACTTTAAGATCTTCCAAAGTTGCCCATAACCTAAATCACAAGTCTTCATCATTGATTGCTGACTGATGCTGGCTCCCAATCCAGCAAAATTGCTATTTTGAAGTTTTCAGTGGTTTTTCAAATCCCTGCATGATCCCCTTCTTCGTAATGTGTTTGCGTACTGCCCTCAATGTGGCTTCTGTGAGGAAGAGACCTTTGTCCATCTCCTTGTGATGTCTGAAAAGACATACTGAGTAACTCCATCATATAGGGCTCTTGTGTTCTGTGGGTTGATCAATGGATGGGCACAAAAATAAATTTCAACAGCTGAGTGAAAGAGGCTGTTTAGCATTCCTGTAATTTGCTGACAACTAAGTGTCCACCACTGGCACATTCCAAAATCGGAGACTGTGTGATGAGGGATTCAGAAAAGCAATGGGCAGCTATCACAATGGAGCAGACCACTGTCTGTGACAGTTTTGTCCAGAACTGAGGCTGAATGGGAAATGACCCTTCAGTAGCCAATAGTTGCTATGCCTCACCAACTTGTAAAATTGAAGAGAGATTGGTGAAGGGTGTGAGGATGGCACAGTGAGCACCCAAGGAATTTTACAGGTCAACCCCTTCCTGTAAACACACCAGTGGGCAGCATATTTGAATTGTTCTACATGCATCTTTGTTTTATGAATAATATATGTTTTGGGGACTAAAGAAATTCCTTGGTTAATTTAGTGATGTTGAGATGATTATGAATGTGCATAAGATTATATAGGAACTTGGGGCCTGAACTGGACAAAACAACGTACAGTTGTAAATTTCACTTTTCTCTATGTAATGCGGGTTAAAAAGGGAAGGACTTAGGTTCATTGTTAAATTCTGAGTGTGTTGTACAGGGTATTCTGAAATGTCATGCATTCAAATGAGGCCTTCTTTAAAACCCTTGGGATAAATCATCTTTCCACATCATGAGGTGACAGGATGGAAAACATATTGGATATATTAAATATTCCTTAGATAGCGATTCAAGTTCATTGCTCTGTATGGATTCTTGTTTCTAAAAGCCCCGACCATGAACAGAAGGAAATGTTAAACATAGTTAAGAAAGCCAGATTGTAATTTGTGATGAGAATATTTTCACAATGATTCTTATTACAGAGTCATTTTTTTTTATTTGTTACAATACCAACATGTTTAAAAAAATAAAACTCAAATTGAAATGTTTGAAAGGATATTTAGTGTAGTCAATTCTTTGTGATTTTATCTATGCTTTTATAAGTGTGAACTGTTTAGTGATGTCCTATTTTTCCGTCATCTAGGTTTGCATTTTCTCCTAATAGAGTTAAGTTGTTTTCAACCTCCTAATCCAGCAAATTCATTTTTCCTACCTGTTTTTCCAACTTGAAGGGTATATAGCAAGGAAAAAAGGGAGTCAGATTCATCAAGTTGGATGTAATTTATGTCTTGCAGTGTGCATTGATTAATGTTTTAAAAAATCTTGCAAATGTCATTGGCAGCTTCCACAGGTGTCACTATCCTGTCAAAGCGCACTGTGATTAAAGAGATGCAGGGGTCTCTATGATGTGGAAAGTAGGAAGCCAATATAAATATTTTAAGTCAGAGGTGCCTCTCTGCAATCTCCTTGTTGGCATATACATACAGTTCCACATTGCTATGCTATGTGATAGTAAATACTAACATCTTGATACATTTTTGTAAAGTTTTCACTTGGATCATTTTCACAATTTTTTCCATAGACATGGATTTGTGATTGTTCAAAATTTAGTTGATCCCAGCAGTCCACTTAAAATTTGAGCTGGGGCTTTCCATCTAATTTTCTAAGACATTCATATTTGGCTACTGGTTCTGAGGTTTGCGGTGGTCATAATGTGGCTCAAGTTGGAGTCACTAAAGTGCAGAGCTGACCTTGCTATATCATTAGTAGTAATGGAGCTCATTGATTAACTGACCACAGCAGCCAGGCTTGCTGCACTTAACAGAGAGCTCCATTTTCTGTCACAGCAGCTGAGGGCAAACAGCCTCATATGGTAACATTTCATACGCTATGTCTGATAATATGGTCATTCAGTTAAATGGTCAGGATATGTGTACAGCATGCATCAACTCTCCTGATGTACAGAATAAAAGTGGAATAGCTGCTGTATCAGTTATGGAAAGAACCTGACTCCAAAGCCTGGAATGTAGTGGAATACTCTTCACTTGCATGGGTGGGTGCATCTCCATTGAGAAGCTTGATGTCATTTAGGGCGATGTAGTCTGTTTATCCAGCACTCACCCCACACTGCTGCACACTGACAACATTATCAACTCTATACAAGGTGCATTGCAGCATTCAGCATCATCTTCCAGTTTCTCAACTTCTTCATTCACAAGGTCAGCAGAAGCATGGGAACGCCATCACATGCAACTTTGCCTGTTAGGTTATGCACCATTCTGACTTGCAACTGTATTGTATTTCTTCTCTGTAGCTCAGTCAAAGTCCTGGAACTCCCTTTCTAGCAACACTATAGGTGTACCCTCACTGAATGGATTGTAACAGTTCAGGAAGCTGAGCAATTATTGCTGCCTGATAGTAACTGTTTTTGTAGAAGTGAGTAAAGGAAAACTCATGAATTAGAACTCGCTGTGGTCAAAATGCACACAATAGTTTCTGATTGCATTTCCTGTGACATATGAAATGTATCTGCCTATTTCTATTATAAAGTTTGATATTTGATCCTGCTATATATTGTCATTGGTTTCTATTCTATAATTGTGTTTGGCTTGCAATGAACATGTAGCAATTCTGCAAAGTCACACGTTCTCCAAACTGCTAATGTTCCATCTCTTTGTCAAAAAAAATGGAGAAAGTAGACTAAGAGCAAGCAGTTTATATATAAAATGACAGTGAGAGTTTCTTTAAATTTGTAAAATGGAAGAGAGGCCAAAGGGAAAGTAGGTTATAGATTAGGAAAACAATAGTCAGGAAATGGCAGAGGAGCTGAATAAATAATTTGCATCAGTCTTCAGGTTAAGGACATCCAATTTCAAGTTTAGCATTCCAACATTACTAAATTGTTTAAATATATCAACTGGTCAAAATAGAACATTATTAAATTGTCAAGTAGAGTCAGCATGGCTTCAGGAAGAGATATCAGGCCTGCCAAATCTATTTTAAGTTTCTTGAGGAGATGACAAGCAAGATAGATAAAGGGGAACCAGTAGAGATATATATATATGTGTTTTATATAAAAAATAGGGAACTAATAACCAGTGGAGTGCAACAGTGATCAGTACTGAAGTCACAATTATTTACAATTTATGTTAATAACTATGAAAGCAAATGTACTATTGCCAAGTTGGCAGATGATACACAAATAGGTAGGAAGGCAAGTAGTGAGGATGTTACAAAAAGTGAACAGAGGGATATAGGCAGGCCAAAAGGTGCTGTACATCTCTGACTAAATGAGTATGCAAAAATCTAGTAGATGGAATGTAATGTGAGAAAATGTGGCAGGAAAAATGGAGGAGCAGAACTTTAATAACAAGGAAAGCTGCAGAGAGTGATTTGGCAGTCTTTGTGCATGAATCAGAGAAAGGTAGCATTCTAGTTCAGTGGGTAATAGAGATGGTATATATGCTATTGGCTTTTATTTCAAAGAGAATGGAATTTTTTTAAAAAGAGGAAAGATTTTGCTGAAACTACACAAGGCACCAGTCAGACAACAGCTAGAATCCTGTGAACAGTTTTGGGTCTTTTTATCCAAGGAACAACATACTGACATTGAAACAGTTTAGGGAGGTTTCACTAGCTGTGATTCTGAGTATGGAGTTCATTTTTGCTCGCGGGAGAGTTTGAGTAGGTTAGACTTGGAATCTTTAGAGGTTTGAAAAATGAGTGGAGACCTTATTGAAACATATAAGATTTGTTTTGAGAAGATTTGTAGTTGAGGTTGAGGTTCTGGATGTAGGTTTGCTCGCTGAGCTGGAAACTAATCTTTCAGCTCAGTGAGCAAACCTACATCCAGAACACATAAGACTCTTTAGGGGCATGATTGCATAGATGCAGAAAGGTTTATGTCCACTTGTCAGAGGGATTGGAGACAGAGGAATTGACCATTTTAAAACAAGGTTGAGGAGGAATTTCTGTTCTCGTAGGGTAGTGAATATGGAAATCTTTAGCATGTAGGGTTGTCAAGGCCATGTTATCAAATATACTGAAGGTGGAGATAGCTGTTTAATCAGTAAGGGAATAGAGGCATGTGGATAAGGCAGGAAACTGAGCAGAGAGTTATCAGATCAGTCATGATCAATTGGTGAGCCACATAGCCTACTTTGGCTCCTCCGTCTTATGCTTAGTTTCTGTGGAGTCTGATTCCAATTTATCAAAGTGGATGAAAAAAACAGCTCCAGGTCCAAAACTGGTAAAAGTGTGCAAGATCAAACCTGTCTGTCAATTATTTGTAATGTCTGTCTTTTTGATTGGTATTGGCCTAATTCATTCTCAAATTTTCTCTACAGATTTAATTACTTGTTTGGACAAAGGGAGCCACTTTACAGAGCCTGAGTTCAGGTGAGGATTCAAACAGGTTAGGTTTAGAATTTGTTTTAGTGGAGTGAACAAAGGACACTTTGAAGCGGTGAAAGGATTTCCTTCATATTTTCTGTAACGAGTGCAGGATTTTATTCTGGATAGAGTTTCCTTTTCCTAAAACACAATAATATTGCCTTTTAACAGAGAAAATCAAGTTTGATCCAAGATAAACGAAGTCCAAAGTATTCTTAACAAAACTTTCACCAATTGCAGAGACTTATAGTACAATAAAAGGATGCTTGGTTGGTGTTTATCATCGCTGAAAATGTGTTGCTGGAAAAGCGCAGCAGGTCAGGCAGCATCCAAGGAGCAGGAGAATCGACGTTTCGGGCATATGCCCTTCTTCAGGACCTCCTGCGCTTTTCCAGCAACACATTTTCATCTCTGATCTCCAGCATCTGCAGACCTCACTTTCTCCTGGTGTTTATCATCTTTGTGAGCAGTAATTTCCAATCTCATTGGCCTTCTCTGTGCCATATCCTGTATTTTATTTTCCTTTGCACCTATCAAAATGGTTGTATGGTTTCTGCATCAAGCTGTAACTCTGGCAATGAATGTCATCATCACTTTCAAAATAAGTTTCCGCAGTCTCCTATCCTATTAGACGTATTCTTGTAAGTATCCACCTATCCTAGCTCCCTCAGTCTCCCTGTTTTGACCTACTGTGTCCCACCCGTGTGCGTGTGTTGTTTTTAAGCCTTATTTCTGAACAGGTTGATGCATCAGACAGTACAAGGCATATTATGTTGCACAAAGACGTTGCTACTGTTGGACACTAACTCAAGTTGTGAGATAAGAGGACTTGGCCTTTCTCAAGGAGAAAGAGAAAATCATGCATCGGTGTTTAATCATATTATGCAGTGATGGTTCGAAAGCACTATTCTTTGACTTGGCGAGGATAGAGAACACTAAGCAGGATGATTTATTTATGTGCTCGATTAACACATGGGCAGTAATAATATTTAAGGCCTTAGTTTCAGTGTCATTTTGTATAGCTTTCTAATATTCTCTTTCACTTATTATCTTTTACTGATATCCAAGTTGCTAAGTTACTACAGAAATGTGTTCATGGTTCAAATTCTAATGAACTTATGCCAGGAAGATCATTGTTACCAACAGATTATGATTGATATGAATATATATGAAGTTTGATGTTGTTTGCAATTTCAATCTGCACTTCAACCTGTGTGCTGACTGTGCCACTCCGTTATTTTGCATTAGGCTGTGCCCAGACAATTGGATCTTCATTCCTGGTCTGCAAGAGTTTCATAAAGGCAGCAAGAAGTAGCAAAATTGAACCTACTTGCAATATTCTACTGTTAACTTTAGAAATGTGTAGAAACTGCTAAAGGGCCCTATAAGCTAGTCAGAGCAAAAGGACCTTTCAACTTCCACGTTAGAATTTCTTGAAGCTGGCTTATGAAACAATTTTAAACATACATGTGTCGGACCTTTGTTTTAGACTTCTGGAAAATTTGTTTTTATTTTTACTACTTTTATTGCTTTCTCTTCTACAGCAATGCATTTCAGAGGAATGCAAAATTCACTTTCAGCAAGCTGAAGTCATGCAAGCATTTCTCTGGAATTCATCCTTGTTGACCTTAAGGATGGGAAGTTACAGAGGAATAATCAGAGAGAGATCCATTTGTCTTAGTATGGATTGCATAGACTTGACATTAATTCTTGATCCCTCCAGAACTACAGAGAACATTTGCCTTTGCAGCTAGCTCATAGGAACAGTGCTGGATGGAAGCAAATTGGGTTTTTGCTCACCTTCTACCAATGGTTGCGGTTGCATGATACAACAAGAGTTATTGACTAATCATAGCACTCAATCTCAATCAGTTGATCTTCATCAGACAAAGATGTCAGATGAGGAAGCCCCCAGAGGTACAGAACTTTAGGAACCTGATGTCTAGAGGCACTGGGAGGCATTTCTCCAGGTTAGTGTTGTGTCCCCTTGCTGAAACCTAAGCTGAAACCTAAACTTGAGGTAATGGAGCGCTGCTCAAAATTTGTACTAACCTGGGTATCAGTATATAACTGTACCAACTGTGTTACACTGACTGATTTTGTGGCTTTGGAAAATACAGGGGTATCAGTGAACTCACAGTAGGGTTCCCAGCAGCTGCTTCAGGACTGTAACATTTTGGCACAGAAACAGGCTCTCTTGTATTTCAACTCTTTGTTGAGGTTTTCCTCAATTTGATCTACACTCTGCAATGTGCAGTTTGTTTAAATAACTGTCTGTTAGGAATGCTTATTTATTCTGCTAAAGCAATAGTTTGTAAAGGTGGTTTTTATATTTTGACTCGCCTCCATAAAGAATAACTTTCTGATCTACCCTTTTTTTCTGATTATGTTAAACTTGTGCTCAGTCATTGTTGCCTCCTTGACTCTTTGTCCTTAACACACTAACGGAGTAGGTTATATTCACAGCTTGACTGACTTTGTTTCTTATTTCCAGCAAGTACTGTCCTGCAGGGTGCTTGACCCCTTTTGGTGACATTTCAGGAACCATCCCTCATGGCTATCGTGATGTAAGTACAGAGAGATTGACAGACAGCAAACATGTTGTTGAATATTAGCCTAATGAAAGTCTTTAATTATGATGTACTTTATGCGGACTGATGTGCACCCGGAGATCCACAGCTAATTTGATGAATATTGTAAGAGTTTAGATGTCACCCAGTTATTACAATTTGTTATCTCTGGTTGACTTCTGTTATCTGTTGCTTTACAAATTGCATTTGTTTCGTCTTATGGGGCATAATTCTCACTAATATATCACTCCCATCTGTTCTACTAATTACCTCTTTTAAGGCATTTTTGACTTCTCCATATTATGAATAATAGAATACAACTTTCAGAGTTGCAGTCACTGAGGAACATGGTTACAATTTGTCTGATAGAACGCTTCAGAGAATCAGTATGCTTTTGGCATTTTTACAATTTATCATTCTTTACTTCATCTCCATTTAGTCCAAATTAAAAAGGAAGAAATATTTCACAAGCTCCCAATATAAATCACTTTGACCCACTTTCTTTCATCCATCCAGAAAGATTCCACAGATCTCCAATACTATCAATTTAATACCAATACTATCATAATTTAAAGGTTTCACCTCTTCCTCGAGTTGCTTTATCTGTGCAGAATTGAGTTCTGATCCGCCTTGATTTCAACAAAGGGTATTTAATCTAGCAAGAGGGTAGTGAGTGAGAATTCTGCATGTTTTCCTTCCCATCGCCAGTTGGAACCTTTAAGTGGAGAACAAAGGGCTTGAGGGAAACATGACAAGCAAGCCTGTGTAACAGTCCTTGCAAGGTTCAGAAGTAGATTAAGAAGCATTTAATGCCTTATCAAGAGGCCCAGTATCTCATGGGTGGGGCCTGCTAAGAGCCAACTCCAGTCCTTGCTACTGGCCTTTGTTTCCAGTGAGCACTGTCCTGCCCTCATTCACTCATTTCTTGGAATCCAACAATGTTCCATGGCTTCACTATGTCCTCAGTGGTATGTTGCTCAGCAGAATTAATGGTCTCTGATTAGCCAGCAGCTCTTGACATAAGCTACATTTGACCATTTGTTCATTGATGTTTGTGGGATCTTACTAAATGCAAGGCAGCTACCACATTAATCTTTATAACAGCAGTGACAACCTTTCAAAAATAATGTATTGCCTGAGCTGCTTTGGGAGGTTATGCATGTACAAATAGTGTATTTTAAATGTAATTACATTATATAGTCTAGTTGGAGAGCATATCAAAACAAAATGTTTTACAGGTTGGAGCCTGACAATAGTAGAATAGCTCATGTAGTGTACTTCAAAATAGTCAGAAGTTTACAAGCATTCAGTCAATGCAACCATTTTATGTATTCAGCTCCAAATAGAATTTGTGGAAGTAGAGTTAATATTTTTAAGATGACAAATTATTTGAAGCATTTCAGTTTTGTTAAATAGTAACTTCTCTTATTCCATTAAGTAGTCCAGGATAAGGATGCTTCCCTTTCCCTCCAGCCTTGGCATTAAAATAAAATATCCTCCAAGCCAATTTCTCAACTTTTAAGTTTTGAATTAGGATGTAAAACTTTTTTGTTGAAAACCACACATGGTGAAGACCAACCTTACCTTGCTAGACTGTTGAAATCCAAGTTTTAGTGAACAAGTGTTAGTATTTGACTATCAGCTATCAGAAACAATACCTGTCATAGAGTCATACAGCATGTAAACAGACTGTTTGGTCCAAGTAGTCCACACCAAATTAAACTAATCCCACTTGCTTGTGTTAGGCCCATATTCGTCCAAAACCTTCCTATTTATGTACTTATCCAAATGTCTTTTAAATGTTGTGACTGTACCTGTGACCACCGCTACTTCTGGTGAACCACACTGTGTGCTTTAAAAAAACAAAGGTTGCCCCTCATGTCCTTTTTAAAACTTTCTCCTCACACCTTAAGAATATGTAGACAGGCAGACTAGAGGGGAGGCCATATTGGATTTGGTGCTTCACAACGAACCATGCCAGGTGGGCGAGCATTTTGGTGATAGTGATCACAACTCCCTGACCTTTGCCATACTCGTAGATAGATGGGAGCAGATGGTATGGGAAAGTATTTAATTGGGAGAGGGAGAATTACAATGCAATTAGGCTAGAGGAACATCTAGGCTAGAGGAAGAAAGAAGCTTACTTAAGGTTGAGGAGGCAAGGACTCAAGAGGGTTACAAGGTAGCCAGGAAGGAACTGAGGAATGGACTTAGGGGAGCTAGAAAGGAGCATGATAAAGCTTTAGTAGGTAGGATTAAGGAAAACCCCAAGGCATTCTACACTTTTGTGAAGAAAAAGAGGATGGTAGGGCTGATCTGGGATAGCGGAGGGAACTAGCGCCTGGAGTCGGAGAAGGTAGGGGAGGTCCTTAATGAATACTTTGCTTCAGTATTTATTACTGAGAGGGACAGCATGAAACGGACTGATATGCTTGAACAGGTTGATGTTAGGAAGGAAGTTGTGCTGAAAATTTTGCAAAACAAGGACAAGTAAATCCGCTGGGCCAGACAAGATATACTCTAGGTTACTATAGGAAGCAAGGGAAGACATTGCTGCACCTTTGGCAATGATCTTTGCATCCTCATTGTCTGCTGGAGTAGTGCCAGATGTTTGGTGAATGGCAAATGTTATTCACTTGTTCAAGAAAGAGAATAGGAATAGTCTTAGGAATTACAAGTCAGTCAGTCTTTCGTCTGTGGTGGACAAAGTATTGGAGACGATTCTCAGGGACAGGATTTATGATTACCTGGAAAACCATTGTTTGATTAGAGATTGTCAGCATAGCTTTGTGAGGGGCAGATCATGCCTCACAAATCTTATTGAATTCTTACAGGATACGACAAAACACATTGATGAAGGTAGAGGAGTAGATTTGCTGTACATGGATTTTAGCAAAGTGTTTGATAAGGTTCCCCATGGTAGGCTCATTCAGGAAGTAAGGAGGCATGGGATACAGGGAAATCTGGCTGTCTAAATACAGAATTAGCTGGCCCATAGAAGACAGAGGGTGGTGGTAGATGAAAAGTATTCAGCCTGGAACTTGGTGATCAGTGGTGTTCTGCAGGGATTAGTTCTAGAACTTCTACTCTTTGTGATTTTTATAAATGACTTGGATGAGAAAGTGGAAGGGTAGGTTAGTAAGTTTGCCGAAGACATTAAGGGTGGTGAAGTTGTGGAGAGTATGGAGGCTATTTTAGGTTGTAATGGGACATTGACAGGATGCAGAGCTGGGCTTGAAGTGGCAGATGGAAGTCAACCTGGAAAAATGTGAAGTGACTCACTTTGGAAGGTCAATTTTGAATGCAGGGTACAGGGAGGCAGGATTCTCGGCAGTATGGAGGAACAGAGGGATCTTGGGAACCATGTTCATAGATTCCCTCAAAGTTGCCACCCAAGTTGATAAAATTGTTAAGAAGGCACATGGTGTGTTGGCTTTCATTAGCTGGGGAATTGAGTTTAAGAGCCACAAGATTATGCTGCAGCTCTATAGAGCCCTGATTCAACCACTCTTGGAATATTGTGTTCAGTTCCGGTCACCTCATTATCGGAAAGATGTGGGAGCTGTAGAGTGGGTGCAGAGGAGATTTACCAGGATGCTGCCGGACTGCAGGGCATGTCATTTGAAGAAAGGTTGAGGGAGCTTGGGTTTTTCTCATTAGAGCGAAGAAGGATGAGAAGTGACTTGATCGAGGTGTATAAGATGATGAGAAGCATAGATAGAGTGAATAGTCAGAGACTTTTCCCACTGAGGAAATGGCCATCATGAGGCGGCATAATTTTAAGGTGATTGGAGGAAGGTTTAAAGGAGATGTCAGTGATAGTTTCTTTACACAGAATGGTTGGTGCATGTCATGCAGTGCCGGCAGTAGCAGTAGAGTCAGATGCATTAGGGACGTTTAAGCGCCTCTTGGATAAGCACATGGAAGATAGTACAGTGAAGGGTATGTAGGTTAGTTTGACCTTAGAGCAGGATAAAAGATCAGCACAACATGGAGGTTTGAAGGGCCTGTGCTATGCTATACTGTTCTGTGTTCCAATATCAGACGACTGTTGAGAGCATCAAATGACACCATTAAACTAAATCTGAATGTTTTTACAGTTTGATGTATAATTGAAAAGTAAGTATTTTACTGCGTAGTGGAAGATAATAGTTTGCGTGGATTTGGAATGTTGGCAAGCAACATATGTGACTTTCAACATACAGACCCTCCGGTACCTTTCTGCAAGATACCCCTATTGGATTGTATATTGTAGTTAGTAGGCTTATTTTTGGTGAAATGATCACAGTGTTGCTTAGATCTTGACTGATGTGAAAGTATTAATAGTATTTTAAAACAAAGCCTGGGTGAAAGTGTTACTTTTGTCATAGTTTTGCTTTATGGTAACAAAAATGGTATTGTTAAAGAAATACTGTTCTAGTTGTATTTAAATCTAACTTGAGTCTCTACATTATACATTAAACCACAAAAGTGTCTCAACAAAATTAATTTTTCATGAAAGTGCATGTACGATTGTGTTAATTTCTTGATGTACAGTATTTTTTAAAACGCATGATACTACAGAACAAGCACAATGTATGATGACAGTCTTTCCCATAAATGTCCTTTGACACATTGCTTTGGTAATTAAGCATTAAGAAATGTTCCAGGTTGTGGCAGGCAAGACTTTGACACCAACCATTTGTTACTCTGCTTAGGGAAAAAGCACATAATTGATGATAAAACTCTTGGGGACATCTTGAGGTTATGAAAAGTTGCATGTAACTGAAAATCCTTTTTTTCCCAATTAGCTAGAATGAGAGGGAATTCTAACATGTTCTTTACGTAAGATTCATTGATTGAAAAGCATATTTGAACTGAAGTTTTTTTTGTTGGATAATGGGAGGGTCTGGAGTTTAGTCTGTACTACAGTAAGTTGCGATCACTCAGCTGCGGGTAAGATATTCGGTAATTCCCTGCTGGAGATCACAGACTTCACGATGAATTGGTCTAGAGTTAGATGTACCCACAGCACTGTTAGTTGGTGCCAAGCTTAGCTGTTGGAAAACTTCTTTCAACTATGCAGAAATATTCACTTGATGAGGTTTACCGGGTCTTGCTTTAGAGCTTACACAGAAACAGCTGGGTTCCAACAATCTGCAGGAATAAGTGGAACAGAGGGCACAGAGTGCACCCAGCCACTTCGCTCTTTAGCTTTACAGAGTGCTGACTACATGCATTCCACAAAGTGGACTCATCGGGTTGATTTCATTGAATACCAAAGAGAACACAAAGGTTAAGGAAATATGAAGCCAGTAATGAGATTTGGATAAAACTTGTTTATTCAGAGGCTTTGTGGAATACCCCCCACTGAATTCATTTAGTGGTACTGATTTTTGAGAATGAGTCAAACAAAAAAAAAGACACGGATAAAACTTTGGGAAAAAGAATTAAAATTCCTCAAGCCTTCAAAAGTGAAATCAAATAAGTAAGATTGATTTAAACTTCTGCCCTCCTGCACTGTGCTTGTCTCTTCCTCTCATTGTCCCTACACCCACTCCCACGAGCCCTTTCACCTCCTACAACTTCCTGCAGCTGCTGACTGAGACAAATTACTGACTTTCAGATAATTGAGGGTCACTCCTCAGCCAATGGAAAGTGCATTTCTAGCAGGAATATGTTGGGGCCTCTCCTCCACAGTGATGGACTGCACTACACGGCGTTATTTATTGCACTGCAGGTCGTGGATCCCTATGTCAAGACAGTCTGACGATTTAACTCCTTAGATACTGACCAGGCTAAGCCTGGGTATAGTTCAAATAACATGTATTTATCTAACTCCTCATCATATTGAAATGTTCAAAGCGCTTCACATGCGGTGGATTACTTTTCAAAGAGAACTGGCCATTATCTCTCAGTACAGAAGCAAGCCATTGAATTTTTTAAAAGAGATGATCAGCCAGTCCCACTTTTCTGTCTCTCCCAGTTACTCTGAAAATTCCTCCTTTGTGAGTATACATCTAATATATTTGATATACTAATTACTTCTGTCATCTTTCAGATCTTAATAACTTGCTGCAGAAAAATAGTTCCCTGTTAATAATTCTTGAGGATCCTTATACTTTATGAACAGTCTTCTCAACTTGTCCTGCCACATTGAAATCCTTGTGTAGTGAACTCGCAGCCCTCTCTGCTCCTCTTCATAATTTTAGCATTCATCTTTTCTATTACGTAGATATATTAAAGCTGCGTATCGATTATCATTTGAGGTTGAATTACCATAGCCAGGGAAAGATATGTTAATGCGTGACAATGGGGCATGCATACCTCCTCGAAGCAATGGGGGAACGAGCTTAAATTGTAATGGTAAACTACCCCATCTTCACTAACCAACTGCAAACACACCCACCCACACAATCCAGCCAATAAACTCCTTTTACCCTCCTCTGCAGGTTGACCTCCAATGATATCCAGTTCAAGCTGATGTCCTAATTACATCATAAGGCCACAATTTATATTTATTGATGAAGCTAGTGCCACCTTTCATCAGAAAACACATCTGTATTAAAGTGCCTATTGACAGGTTTCTGACAACAGCAAGGCAGTTTTGGCTGTTTATCTGCCCCAAACCTTAATTTTCATTAAGTATGTTCAAGGCTGAACTGGACAGATATTTAATCAGTAAGGGAATTAGTGGTCATAGAGTCTGTAGCATGGAAACAGACCATTCAGCCCAACTTGCCCATGCTGTCTGGTTTCCAGAATTTAAACTAGTCACATTTTCCTGCATGTGGTCCATATCCCTCCATATCTATCTGTCCCATCCATGAACCTGTCTAAATGTTTCTTGAATGACAAAATTGTACTTGCTTCCACCACTACCTCTGGCAGCCTAGTCCTGACACTCTCCACCCTCTGTGTGACAAAATTGTCCCCGTAGTGTCTATTGTGTTTCTCCCCTCTCACCTTAAACCTATGCCCTCTAGTTTTAGATTCCCCTGCCATGGGCAAAAGCTGTCACCCTATCTATACCTCTTATGATTTTATATACCTCTGTCAGGTCACCCCTCTCTCTCCGATGCTCCAGTGAAAAAAGTCCCATCCTCTCCAACCCCTCCATAAACTCGAACCTTCCAGTCCAGGTAGCATCCCAGTAAATCTTTTCTGCACTATTTCATGTTTAATAATATCCTTTCTCTAGTAGGGTGACCAGAATTGCATACTATACTCCAAATGTGGCCTCACCAACGTCTTGGACAGCTGCAACAAAAGGTGCCATCGCCTATACTCAGTGCTCTGACTGATGAAACCTAGCATGCCGAAAGCCGCCTTGACTGTCCTGCATACCCGTGATTCCATTTTCAAGGAGCTATGAAGCTGTATCACGAGACCTCTTTGTTCTATAACAATCGCCAGGGCCCTTCCATTGACTGTCTAAGTCCTGCTCTGGATTCGCTTACCAAAATACAGTGCCTCTCACTTATCTAAATGAAATGATGGCACGGTGGTTCAGTGGTTAACACTGCTGCCTCACAGTGCCAGGTATCCAGGTTTGATTCCAGCCTCGGGCAACCGTCTTTGTGGAGTTTGCACATTCTCCCCATGTTTGTATGGGTTTTCTCCGGGTGCTCCAGTTTCCTCCCACAATCCAAAAAAGATATGCAGACCAAATGCATTGGCCGTGCTAAATTGCCCATCATGTGTGGTGTATTAGTCAGAGGGAAATGGGTCTGGGTGAGTTGCCGTTTGGAGGATCAGTGTGGACCTGTTGGGCCGAAGGGCCTGTTTCCACATGGTAGGGAATCTAATCTAAACTCCATCTGCCGTTCGTCAGCCCACTGGCCCAGTTGATCAAGGTCTCATTGCATTCCCAGCTAACCTTCACTGCCCACTGTATCATCCAACTTACTAACCATACCTCCTAGATCATCATCAAAATCATTTACATAAATGATGAATAATAGAGGACCCAGCACCAATCCCTATGGCACACCACTGGTTACAGATCTCCAGTCTGAAAAGCAACCCTCTACCATCACCCTCTGCCTTCTATTGTCAGCCAATTTTGTAGCTAATTGGCCAGCTCTCCTTCTTCAACAACCTACCATGCCGTACCTTGTCAAAGGCCTTGCTAAAGTCTATGTGGAGAACATCAACCACACTGCCTTCGTCTACTTTTTTTGTCACCCCGTCAAAAAACTCAAATCAATTTCCCAAGACACTGGGTTTCCCACGCACAAAGCCAAGCTGATTATTCCAAATGAATCTTTTCCTCTCAATGTCTGTAGATCCTGTCTTGCAGAATCCCCTCAAACAACATCTCCACCATGGATGTTTGGCTCATTGGTCTGTAGTTCCCAATCATTTCCCTGCACCCTTTCTTAAATAGTGGCACAACATTAACCACCCTTCAATTTTTGGGCAGTTAACCCATGGCTGTTGATACAAATATCTCTGCTAGATGCCCTGCAATTTCCTCCCTAGCCTCCCAAAAATCCATGGGAGACACTTCAGGTTCCAGGGATTTATCTCTCTTAATACGTTTTGAACTTTCAGCACCACCTCTTCTGTAATGTGAACACTCATTGTCATATAAACAGCACTGTTTATGGAGAAAAACCAGGAAAGTTGAGCCATCAGATCAGCCACGATCTCAGTGAATGGTGGAGTAGACTCAATGAACCAATTTCTGCTCTTACATCTTATGTTCTTATGTTTCATAAAAGCTACCTAACTAAAACCTTGCAATGGTAATGTTAAATTTTTTAACAAATTTAATTGCATGTAGAATTCCAAAATGTTCTTTTGAAGAAATTGTCTTGTGACCATTTTTGGAAAGAACATTTTTGTGGGGAGACTGATCGGGAAGCAGACACTAAATACAGCAGAACCAGCTGAAACCAACACTTCGCAACTGACGACTGGGTCACTTTCAAGTGGAAAATGCAATATTGTGCATTCCGCATTCTAGCTTTATTCACTTCGGTTCAGTGCTCATTTCTTCCAGTTGTGGTCTCTTATTAGATAAAGAGATTACACAGTGCCTGATACAGCACTGACTCGTGATTTGTGGTCAGACACCCACGCATGCAGGATTCCGAGCAGACCCTGTTTCAGTCATTCCAGTGGTAAGGCCCAATGCACTCATTCAACTTACGGTTTGAAAATGTTTTTGCAGATGGTGGTTTGTGGAAATCTGTCAAAGATGCACTGTGGCTTACATTTTTTCATGGTGTTATTAGTGCTAATGTCAAGTAGCTGGTGACACTGTCACTGCTTCAGAGCAGCTGGAAGATGTCAAACAAATACCAGTTCCCAGGAAACGAGAAGATAGGGCTGAACTTTTGCTCCCAGATTGGGGCCACCATGCCCTGTTGTTTCCTGGCTCTGTAAACGTAACCCAGGAGAAAATGCCCTGGCATTTCATTCCAGAATTGGGTGTGGAGTTCGTTGGGGTGTTTCTGGAAATCAGCCTCAGAATTAGTGCGGAGGTGTGTTGTCAGATGGCCTGTCTCAAGGCTTTGCAACTTTGTTTAAAAAGCAATAAACAACTAAACATCCCTCCAGCCCTCAAAGCATCTCACATTACTCATGCCCCATCAATGCCAACTTGTGCTGTCTATCCACTGGAGAGCCCTGTACCCATCTATCTGTACCTATCTTCATGCCCATCTATGCCACAATGCTCCAACACACACGCATACACCATGTGGCCTTAAACGTAACTTGACGAATCACTCAGTATCTATCATGGACCTGTGCTGTAATGAAGATTTATGAAGTTCTCAGTCTCTAATGCAGAATGAAAAATCATGTCATAAAAATAATAATTCCATTTAAATACCTTCAATTATAAATGCTAATGACTGTATGCACTATAATTCAAGGCCTTTTCTCTCAGAATCTGTAATTATTTCGACTTGCCAATCAAGCGTTGACTATGAAGGGTTGGGTAATCAGTCATATTGCACTATTTCTTGGGATCTGCCCACTCTTTATTATGAGGACGAACACAAGGGTCGAAAAAATGACAGCTTTTAAAACATTAGTTGCTTTTAAAATAGATTTTTAAAAACTCTGCAGATGTTGGGATCCAAAGTAGATAGACTTAAAAACCAGCAGACAGAATGAAATAGCAAGCAATGATTTGTTTTTAAAAACTTCAGACAATTATTTTCACAGGTTTGAATGGCAGGAATTTTAAATATCTTCACATATTTGACAGATTTTCCTGAAATGTTTGGAAAGTCCTATCAACAGTTCCAATGATTTTCACAGTTCCAATAGTCTGGATATTGTGTACCATCTCCAAGTGTTTATAGGGCTGGATTGGGGGGGGGTGCACATATGAAGTAGGTGGGGCAGCTAATCCACTATCATCTTATTCCACCCTTGCGTTCATCCCCATAATTGAGGGTGGGCAGATCCCAAGAATGGCAGCTGGGTACCATTTGTAAGCAAATAATTAAGGGTCATTTGAGCTTGACAGAAATTCAGTAAAAGTAAGGATTCAGTTGTTTAAGGGATTTGCACAATCACATCTCTGTGCAGTTTTGGTTTCCTTATTTATGGCAGGACATAAACACATTGCGAAATAGTTTAGAGGAAATCTACTCAATTGATAGCTGGAATGAGCACAAATAGAAATTGCTAGAAAAGCTCAACAGGAGTGGCAGCATCTGTGGAGAGAATCAGAGTTAACATTTCGGGTCAAGTGACCCTGCATTGTGTTCTGAGGAGGGGTCACCTGACCCGAAACATGGACTCTGATTCTCTGCAGAGATGCTGCTGGACCTGCTGAGCTTTTCCGGCAATTCTGTTTGAGTCTCTGATTTACGGCATCTACGGTTCTTTTCGTTTTTTACCTGGAATGAGCGGATTGCCTTGTGAAGAAAGATTGGACAGATGATGCTTGATGGTACGGCGATTCAGAAGGACAAGGGTGTGACTTGATTGATGGAAAATAGATCCTGAGCATTCTTGTAAGGTTGGACGTGGAAAGAATGTTTCCTTTTGTGAATGAGCCCAGAAAAGGATGAGTCTAATAAATTAAGATTTTCACAGCGGTGATGAGGAGGTTTTTTTCTTGGAGGATTTTGCAACTTTGCAACTCTAGCCAAGAAGATGACGGAGGCTGGATCATTGAATATTTTAAAGTGGAGGTAGACCCTTGTTCGGTAAGGAAATCGAAGGATGTTAGGGTGGATGGAAATGTGCAATTCAAAACACAAGCAGATCAGCTATGATCGTATTGAATGGTCCATTCGTGCATCAAATTCATATGGACGCTTAATGAATTTTAAAATAGGCAACCTTGATTACTCTTAAAATAGATTTTTTTAAAAAAAACCTGCAGAGTTAGACTCCAAAGTAGGCTGGAAGAGGCAGCAGAAGTCAACAGTTCGGATATAACCCTTCTTCAGGAATGGAGGTGGGGGTAGGGGAGGTTGCAGGTAAAGTGCTAAATATAGATACACAAATGCCATCCAAACATCTAGATTTCTGTCTGCACCTGTAAATTTCTCACTTGAATTAAAAGAATCCAAGCAATTGAAGCATGTTCTTTCTCTCTTGGCATTTTATAAAAATTCAACAAATCCCCGGTTCATCCTGATAGAAATTAGTGTGCATTTGCCCCTTTGCCTTATCTCAGTATGAATTGTGAGGTTGCCAGGTTCCCTTCATATTCCTGTTGATTTTGTCAGGACAGTTTCATTGTCTGCAGACTGTAAATATGAGCAGAAATTGAGAAATCTGTACGTAATTGGGTTCCAGTATATCATGTTACATGTTTTCATGGATTCCTTTAAACAAACTAGTGCTTACCTTGAAGCTAAACAATATTACAACCCTTTCGAATGAATTCTGCTTATTTTATTGTGACTCCCTTGATCTACCGTTGTTTATTTTCATAATTCATTATTGATCCATCAGAAACATGTGCACCATATTATTCTTGTAGGAGAAAGTGAGTCTGCAGATGCTGGAGACCAGGTTTGAGAGTGTGGTGCTGGAAAAACAGCAGGTCAAGCAGCATCCGAGGAACAGGAGAATTGAGATTTCTGGCATAAGCCCTTCATCAGGACTTCCTGTAGTTATTAGCTCCATATTACTCCTGTAGTTCTATTTCTCATACTTTTCCAGAGTGTTTTGAATAAATGTGAATCCCTATTGTCACCACTTACCATCCAGTGTAAGTGCAGCTATTCTGCTCCTACGTTGTGTTAAGGCACTCTCCACAGTTAATCAGTGAGAGAACAGTTAAAACAGTTTAGACCAAGAAACCCAGGTCCAAGGCTCCATAGGTCTGTAATAGAATCACTGGATAGCTTGATTAGAAAATATATTTTAAAAGAAACTTACCTCAAACTGGCATACAACTATGGACCTAGAGGTTTGAGACTTTAGTTGGAGGCAAACAACTAATCTGTTTGTAGGCCAGGTACAGTTGGGCAGTTATTTACATATTTCTCTGTCCACAACTTCCCATTAGGGTGTGCAAGTTTATTTTGAATGAATTGCAGTTCTAAGCTTGAGGTAGGAAAGTCTAAACAGCTCCTGGTGTAAAAGACAGTCATACCAAGAAAACTGGATGTGCTAGAGTACTCTTCCATCAATTGTGCAGTCAAAAGGTATATATTAATGTGTAAAAATATACAGTTGTTCGTAAGTGGAAAAATTATCAACCATTAAAAGTTCTTTTACTGTCAGCTCAACACCAAAGTAATGGTTAACAATTGAAGTACACAATTTTTGCAAATCAGAAGATTTTTGAAAGTCAGGAGAAGATAATAGAACCTTTCAGGATTCTCCATCTTGAATTCAGTGGAACGTTGATAGAAGCCATGGTGAATCAATGTAAATAACTGCTTCTCACCACATATTTTGGTAAACATTACACACAGTGAGAGAGATCACACTGCAGTTTCAGTGGAAAATTGGGGAAAGTGATCAGAATTCGATCTTGCTGTCAAAAGTCTATCCAGGTAACATACTTAAATTTGTTATCTTCTGATGAAAACAAAAAGCTTGATTTCCTTTCTTAAACCTGAATACCCAGCCTTTAAGTGAACTGCTTCAAGTTTGAACTCTTGACCTTAACCATGGCAATCAATCAGTTGTAAGTAAAACAAAAACTGTCTTTGAAAAGAAAAGTGAAAACAGACATGATTTGACTCCTTAAAATGTTATTTGATTTTGTAACTATTTAGTGTCATTTCTTTTGCAGTCGTCCTTGCTGTGTATGGCTGCTGTTCATGCTGGTGTCGTGTCAAACTTCCTGGGTGGCCGGATCAATGTTGTCATGAGTAAAGGCATTCCGTACTATGAAAGCACTCTTGCAAATAATGTCTCCTCAAAACTGTAAGCTCATTCATTGAGGGGGAGGGGAGAAAAGTATTTAATGCTGTGATCATTTGTTTATGAGATTTGGAGGAGTGATAAATACATCTTCTGGAGAAACTCTAAATGTGATTATTCACGGATCCACAGTTTCATGTTAGCTTCCTTTTGAAAATCCCCCATTGTGCCTCCTCCTCCTTTGTTGGCACAGGTTCATGCAACTGAAAAGGCAAAACAATCTCGACTGCACAACACTTGTGCAAATTCAGCTTTGCTGAAAGCTTTGCATTTGATTTACTCATTGTTTCTAGTTTCTTTCATGAAAGTGGCGGGAGACAGAGATTAATTAATCTTTAGCCTGATACTTCATTGCGACAGTGTCGCTGAAATTGGGAACTACAAAGCTGAGATAAATAGAAGGACAAAATGTGAATGTTGGTCAGCTGAATAAAAATGAGAATAGTCAGAAACGCACAGGAGTTTGATCAATACCTGCAGGAGAAAGGTTAAGGTTTTAAATATAATCTTGCATCAAAACCATAGTTTCCATCTCATTTACCCAAAATATATGGATTCAGGTAAAGTGAAATCGAATATTTTGAAAGTGTGAAACCTGGTCCACCATTTTAGGGTCATATAACCAAACTATTTCCAGGACCACATTGGACTCTTAAATATCTTAATGAAGCTCCTGCCTCAGATTTAAATGAACTTCCAGAATGAACCCTGATCAGCTTCTTGTGGATTAAGAGTACTATAGTGCTGCTTCATGGCTTACTAAATACTTCTTCCTTGCCTTTTGTTATCGACCAGACCAAACCACCTCAAACAAGACAAGCAGGTAGCTTAGACCCTTAATTTTTCTTCCTTTAGTGTAAGGTGTTGTGTTCCAGATGCAATTCACATGGTGAAACTATTCAGCTTTAAGCAAGACACCCTTTATTTTGTACTGCAGTTAAAGTACAGAAATAGAATAAAATGGCTTAACTGTAAGGTATAACACACTCAAAATGCTTAACAAAGTAATGTATATATTAACTACTACTGATTAGCTATTCCAATGTAGCTACATCCTATGAACATCCTTGGTAAAGGCAAATTCCACAAAATCTCCCTCATTTGATCTGCAGACTAGGAGAAAGGAAAAGAAACTTGAAGACAGAAAAGAGAGAACTCAAGCTTTTGCAGCCATTAAGACTGGATCTTCCTTTGAAATCCCAGTTCACCAACTGAGAAACACTTGCAAACCCTGGATCTGTGTGTTCCTGTCTGCATATTAAAAAAACAAAGCTAGCTATATTGTCTGCTCTGAGCCCAGCAGCTCTGCCCCAAGTTTACAGCACTTGATTTCAAAAGAAACATGGAAGAAGAAATCCTGCTTAACAGTTTATTTCAAAACACTACTCCTGTCTGTGCTTGGAGATCAGCTCCTCCCCAAACCTTGCTTACACACACGCAATCCAGCCTGTGGAATGCTGTCCCCCCAGCAGGTAGCCATACCCTACCATGTGGGAACCTAATGATGTGGGGATAAAAGACCTGTGCTGTAATGTTAAATCTGCACAACATGTGGAGCTGGGCAAAACTGGCCCCCACCCCACTCTTAAATATTGGGAGGGCTTATGATTGTGATATATCTGCCCTGCTTGAACCTCCGTGATATGGTTGGCAATGTAATTCACATTATCTTCCTCCAATACCTTTCCTCCATTAGTTAGCACAGCTATTGGAGTTTTACCTTCCAGTTGTATGCTGAACATCACCACCAGAGACTTTTCTTACTATTTCTGCCAATAACTGTTGCCTGGAAACAGCATTGTGTATCTTTTACTTATTGATACCTCTGTTATTCTGACAGACCAGTGAGATGCCATTTCCTTTATGTATATAATTTCTTAAATATTCTATAGAAAAGTAATGGAATTATTTTAGCACGGTATAATTAACATTTGGTAGCTTTGTTAGAATGTGTAAAATGATAAATTCTGAGAAATTGTCCTTCACAGTACTTATAATTTAATCTATTATTTTCTTTAATTTTGCAGTGGACCATTATCAGCTAGTCTGTTCACGTTCAAGACCAATGGTGAGTATTCAGCCAAAGATGTCTACAGTGACTTTGTTTGCATGTTACCTTCAGTATTAAGTGTCTCTCAGTTCCTAAATACAACACTCAAGTAACATTAATGTCTTTGCAAATTGCTCCTACTGCCTGTTGACATAGTACACCTTGGTTCCAATGCATTCATCTATATTTACAGGTGTAATATTCCTATTATCCTCTGTTTGTTCCAAGAACCCATAACACATGCTGGATACCGTTCCAAAGGTTGGGGCAGCCCTTGTGTAAATAGCCATTTTACATCAATAAGCCTCCAGAGTATCTGGAACCAATCGGGCGTCACAGCCCCACTTGATTTTGCCATCACATATATACATCTTCCAACAAAGTGGTTGGAAGCTGACAAATAATTCATTCCCACTCTGCAGCACTGGGAAACAGAGGCCAATTAAAATGTTGTAACAACTTCCTCAGCTGGGATTAGCTGACTCAGAACAGTGGTCTGCAAACATTCAAGTCTTTCTGGGTCAGTACTTGATCAAATGCTACTCGCAGGATTCTGAAAAGGCTTGGCAGGATGAGCATGAAAGGGTTGTTTTCCCATGCTAGAGAGTCTAGAACATGGGTGGGGTCATTTGGGATTGAGGTGAGAAAAAATGTCTCCACTGAACAGATGTTGGAAGTAAGGTTATGGATGCTCCATTGTTAGACTCATTTAAGGTGAAGCTACATTTTAGGCCTTGGTGGAGATCAAGAAATATTGGGTTTGAGCAGTGAAAAGGAGTTGAGGCAGAAGGTAGACCATGATTGTTTTGAAAGGCAGAGGAAATTTGAGGAGCTGCATGGCCTGTTCTTGCCTCTGTTTCTTGTGTTCAATCAAATCAAATCCTCCCCTTCTGTGTTGATTGAAATAAAGTTGGCCAGGTGGACCTCATGGAATGTGAGTTTCTTGATTGACCCAGGTTAACCACCCCAATCAGGGAGTCCTGGCTGACAGATATAAACAGGAGTCTCGGGAATTCTCCCCACTCTTGGCACTGGCTCTGAACTAACTGGTCAGAGTCTATGTACTGTGGATTTTAATTAGATGATGTGGGAAACATTTGTGTGTTTCCAACTCTAAACTATGAACTGAACGTTGTTATGGCTAAATAAAGTACTGCCATATCGAGTCTATTGTTTAGTAACAGGTCATCAAAGGTCAGAATTTCCCAACATCTCAGATGCCATTTTTCAGCCAATTCTATGGGCTATCAAAGGCTATGGACACTGACAACAACTGAAGACTGGTGCTCCCATATTTACTGCACCACAAGCCAAGATGTCCCAGTACAACTATTACTTTGGCATCTAGCTAATTGTGTGGATCATCGGCTAGGTGTATATTGCTCATAAAAAGCATGACAAATTCAGTTTGGCCACTTATCACTCCATTATCACTCCACAGCCTTTAGTTTATTATATGTTAATGGAATGTGGACATTGTTGTTCAGACCACAATTTATTGCCCAATCCGAAATTGCCCTGGAGAAGGTAGTAGCAAGCTGCTTTTTTGTATTGCCACAATTTTTGAGTGTGTCAGGGCACCTGAAATGCTGTTTGGGATGGAGTTCCAGGATTTTTTACCCAAGAACAGTGAAGTAACAGCAGTACCATTCCAAATCAGAATGGAGTGCAGCTGAAAGGGGGAACTTACTGATGACAGTATGCCCATTGCATCTGTCCTTGTCCTAGATGGTGGAGGGTAAGGGCTAACATCTTGCTGTTGAAGGAGGTTTGGTGAGACACTCTGTTTTGGTGATGAAGAACAGGACTGTTGGATGTGATGAATTGGATGCTAATCATGCAGGATGTTTTGTCCTGGTTGGTATTGAGCTTCTTGAGTGATTTTGGGTCTGTACCCATCCAGATAAATAGATAATAGCCCATCAGACTCCTTATTTGTTCCATGTAATTGGTGGACAGTGTCTAGATTGACAAATTGAGTTACTCACTCAGAAATGCCCAGCCTCTGACTTGTATAGAAATCACACACTTTTTGTGGCTAGCTTCTGGGCAGTCATAACCCCCAGGATGTTGATATGGATGATTTAGCAATTAAACATGCTTCTAAATGTCAAGAGGTTCTATTTAGTTGGAGATGGTCATTGCCTGACACCTGAGACGAGATTGTGGTGCTGGAAAAGCATGGCAGGTCAGGCAGCATCCAAGGAGCAGGAGAATCAACGTTTCGGGGAGATGCCCTTCATCAAGAATGCCTGACACCTGACTGACACAAATGCTATTTGCCCCTTGTCAGCTTAAACAAGGCTATTGTCCAAGCCTTGCTGTATTTGGGCACAAACAACTTAAGTATGAGGTATCGTGAATGCTGCTGAATATTGCGCAGTCATCAAGTATACCCAGTTCTGACCATGTGATTATTGAATCAGCTAAAGGTGGTTGGTCCTGAGACATTACCCCAAGAAATTAAGGGCTCCTGTGACACTGTGAAGGTGTCCCTACCTCTGAGCTGGGAGACTTGGGTTCAAGTCCCACCTGTTCCAAAGGTGTGTAATAACATCTCTGAATTGATGATTAGAATTATCTACCCTGAGGAACTTTTGCAGAGATGTTCTGGAGCAAAGTTGATTACTGATGACTGTGTTTGTTGTTGCTGGGCATTAAAGCGATTGCAAGCATTATCAGCAACAATATAAACTGGTACTTAATTAGCAGCAAGGTGTTATACTAGTCAGGAGCGGGATGTTCATTGTTAATTGCCTTCAGTTTATTGCCATTACTTTGATGATGTAGTGGTCTGAAGTGTGCAGTAAGACCTAAGCAATATTCAGGCTCGGGTGATCAATATCATGTGGAGATAAATTGTCCTCCAGCTCTTTGGTTGCCTGTTGAAATTTGTCTCCATCCTGTCAGCATGATGATATAAGAGCTACTGCCCTGAGTGGAGGATCTAAACTGAGACCTTTCACATCCTTGCATGAGACCTGGCTGTGTGATCAGCACCACTTTGTTTGTCAACTGTCTAGAACACAGAACATAGAAAAGTACAGCACAGAATAGGCCTTTTGGCTCATGATGTTGTGCCGAAGATTATTCCTAATGTAAAATAAAATAACTTAACCTACGCACCCCTCAATTCACTGCTGTCCATGTGCATGTCCAGCAGTCATTTAAATGTCCCTAATGACTCTTCTTCCACCACCACCACTGGCAATGCATTCCATGCATTCACAACTTTTTGCGTAAAGGTTCTATACCCCTCTATATCTTTATCCTGTCATCATAAAACTATGACCCTCTCGTGCCAGTAAATCCTGCCCTGGGTAAAAGTCTCTGGCGATTGACTCCACCCATGCCTTTCATTACCTTGTATACCTCGATCAGGTCACATCTCTCCCTCCTTCTCTCCAGAGAGAAAAGTCCGAGCTTAGTCAATCTCTCTTCGTAAGGCAAGCTCTCCAGTCCAGGCAGCATCTTGTTAAACCTTCTTTGCACCCTGTCCAAAGTCTGTATCTTTCCTACAGTAGGGAGACCAGAACTGGACACAATATTCCAAGTGTGGTCTCACCAGGGACTTGTAGAGCTGTAGCTCGGCTCTTAAACCCGATCCCCCATTAATGAAAGCTAAAATACCATATGCTTTCTTAATAACCCTATCCACTTAGGTGGCAACTTTGAGGGATCTATGTACTTGAACACCAAGATTCCTCTGTTCCTCTGAACGTTATAGTCCAACCCAGCCAAGGAGACATGCCTCTCATTGTCAGTGTTCAATATCAAACTGATGGAAAGCTCTACAATCTTGATTACAGCCATGCAAAAGCCAAACTCACCCCCACAAACATCCACAACCTTTGATTTGTAGATCATCGTTTGATGATGGATCACTCTGCACGGGATATGCAAAAGATGCTCACCATTTTCAACATCACCTACATGTTTAAAGTGGTAAGGGAGTCCTCCAGTGACCTTCCCTGTACTATCCACATGGACAGGTGACTGGAGTATGCGCAGCACTTCCTGTTAGCCACCTCTCTCAAGGAAGTACCATTGATGAAAAAGTCCAGCACAAGACAGTGTGTCTTTGATAACAGGAACCTCAAAGTCCATGAAGTCCTGGTCTATAAGAGTGAATTGACCACCTTCCTCTGCTGCATTAGGATCATTGAGAGCAATGCTAACTTCAAATCTTGAGGATCATATAGGATGACGGCTAGACCAGCACAAATGTCCTTCATGGAATTGCATCTAACAGCATAGAAGCTCTACTCTTGGTGAACTAACTCTGATGGACAGGCTCATGTATTTGGTGCCTGATAACCTCTTCCGTCGGCACTGTGTTGGCCAACACTCAAAGGATTGCCTTCTGGGGTCAACCCAGAGAAAGTGGACTGCAGGGTTTCAGAAGGCAGCTCACCACCATCTTCACATGCTCAAGGGCAACAAGGAGCAGGCAACAAAGTGCTAGCCAGTGATGCCCACATTCCACAAATTAATTTTAAAAAGGTTAGTCGGAATGCTGTCGCTATTCCATCATTGTTGCTCAGTACAAACTCTCTGTACCAACCTCGAAAAACACTGCAGGTATACCAATGCTATATGGCTCCCAGCACTTCAAGAAGGGAGCTCACCATCATCCTGAATCTCATGTCTCATCGTGAAATTAAAAGGTACAGATAATACTGAAAATAATAATTCTCACCTGATACGCTGCAAGCTACTGGTCTTTGCTTTATTTTTAAAAAAATTATGTGGTTTTACTCTCTGTATGTACTTGGCAGTTAACAATCTGATAATTTCAGATGTTTGCTCTATGGTCTATAGGTTGCTATGGAACCTTGGGAATGGAGTCTGGTGTCATTGGCGACAGCCAAATTAATGCATCCTCTGTACTACAATGGCATGACCCTTCGGGACAGTTTCACGTCTGGGGACCAGAAAAGGCTCGCCTGAAAAAGCCTGGTTCACCCTGGGCTGCATTTCATACTGATGAACCACAGTGGCTACAGATAGACTTGAAGAAAGAGAAAAAAATAACCGGTAACTTGACTGTCTGAAACTTGTCATTGGAAGAGATTGATTTTATATGTAGACCTATTAAAAGTTTCAGGTTGGTCACCATGGCATTGGAAGCCTTGTGGCACATGCTTTCCTTATTTTATCTGGTAGCCTTTACTCTGTGTGGGGAGCCTGGCTGCAAAGAGTGACACCTGGAGTCCAGTTCCTTTATATTTTGCTGGTATGGAGGATAGGTTTATAGAGAAGGATCTCAAGGTTGGGTTTTTAAAACAGGTTGTTCTAACAGCCTAGATCTCAACCCAATTTGCAGTGGATTCAATTTCTGACGGTGGGAACTATCAGAACTGAATACATCTATCTCATATAAGTGTGAGCTTAACTTAAATGTTAATTTAGAGCAGGACATAGTCAGCATTTCATTCCAGAAAATCGTGGGGAGCTGGTCATCCATTTGAAATGGTCTCTGTTTAAAATGGGATTTCCGCCTTCTGCAAAGCCCTTGGCTGAAATCTGCCTGTGTAGACCTTGTCACCTTTACACTCCTCTCTCCTCACACTTGTCTATCTGAATCTCCTTATGTGACCCGGTCTTAAGTTCTGTTTGATAGCTTTGCAAGACACTTCACAAGAACAATATATGAAAGCTGCTACATAAATGGCGGTTAGAGACAAAAATAACTGCAGAAATTGGGATCCAAGGTAGACAAACTGGAGGCTGGAAGAACACAGCAAGCCAGGCAGCATCAGGAGGTGGAGAAGCCAATGTTTCGGGTGCAGCCCTTCTTCAGGACTGGGTGAAACACCAGCCAATGTTATTGGGTTAGTAGATTACCACAAAATAGATTATGGTGTGCACACATTAATGATAAGGCTATGATTAAACAACTTGCAATATATAGAAAGACATACAGTGGCCTTTTATAGAATGGCAAGGGAACAGAAGTGCTGGGAGAAAAAAAGGGATTGGAAAACTTGGGTTAAAGGAGTGGGTTTTAAGGAGGTCTCTAAAGGAACTGAGGGACCGGACGTGTTAAGTTTGAATTCCAGAGTACGAGTCTAGATGATTTTTTTTCACAACATTTGGGTGTTCAGAGCCCTCCACAGTTAATGAAATACATGGTCAGTGCAATCTCTGTTCTGCAGACTGCCAACAGTGAGGCAAGAGGAAGGGGCTTTGAGTGAACCAGGTTTATGAACCATCTGAAAATGCTAGCATATTGCCTTGGGATATACTTATTATCAAACCTTAAACTGATTGTAGATGTTTGCAGAATACAGTTGTAAGAAAGATCAGGAATTTCTAATTAGTTTTACAAACTGAAATTATTGAACAACAGACATTTCTAGCATGAATCGCAATGTTAATATGCAAGTAATATGCTAGCAGTTATTGACCATCCCCAGTTATCCTTGAGAAGGTAGAAGTGAGTGGCTTTCTCATGGTGTAAGTGTATCTGCAGTGCTGTTAAGGAGAGCGTTGAGAATCTTAGCCCAGTGCAGTAAAAGATAGTTCCAAATCAGGATGATGTGACTGTATTTCCATGCATTTACTATCCTCATTCTACTAATATCGCCTGAGTTTGGAAGATGCTATTGAAGTAGCCTTGTTGAGTTGCTGCAGTGTGTCTTCCTGATGGTACACATTGTGGGGCAGCGTGAGTGAGTGAGTGAATGTTTAAGATGATAGATGGGGTGTCACTCAAGCAGGCTCTTTGTCCTGGAGGTTTCAAATCTCTTGGAGCTGCGCTTAACCAGGCAAGTTGAAAGTATTCCAAAACACTGCTGACATGTTAGTTACTGCTGAAAATGTGTTGCTGGAAAAGCGCAGCAGGTCAGGCAGCATCCAAGGAGCAGAAGAATCGACGTTTCGGGCATGAGCCCTTCAGGCTCATGCCTGAAACGTCGATTCACCTGCTCGCTCGATGCTGCCTGACCTGCTGCGCTTTTCCAGCAACACATTTTCAGCTCTGATCTCCAGCATCTGCAGTCCTCACTTTCTCCTGACATGTTAGGTATCTTTGCTGGATAGGCTTTCAGAAGTTGGGAATTGGATTACTAGAGCAACAGCAACTGTCTTCACTTATAGGATCCATATCTCCTATTTCCTTCCTATTCATGTCTTCGTTCAGTGCTACTTGAATGCTGCTATTGTCTGCTTCCACCACCACCTCTGACAGCACGTTCCAGGCACTCACCACCCTTTGTGTGAAAGCCTTGCCTCATACTCTGTTTTAAACTTCCCTCCTCTCACCTTGAACCTGTGTTCCCTAGTAATTGACCTCCTGCACCCTTGGAAAATGCCTCATATGTTTAGATTAGATTAGACTTACAGTGTGGAAACAGGCCCTTCGGCCCAACAAGTCCACACCGACCCGCCGAAGCGCAACCCACCCATACCCCTACATTTATCCCTTACCTAACACTACAATTTAGCATGGCCAATTCACCTGACCCGCACATCTTTGTGACTGTGGGAGGAAACCGGAGCACCCGGAGGAAACCCACGCAGACACGGGGAGAACGTGCAAACTCCACACAGTCAGTCGCCTGAGTCGGGAATTGAACCCGGGTCTACAGGCGCTGTGAGGCAGCAGTGCTAACCACTGTGCCACCGTGCCGCCCACAAATTCCATGCCAGCAAGATAGATCCCATGACTGGAATCTTATAAACTCATATTAGGTCACTCCTCAACCTCTTGTGTTCCAGTGAAAACAATCCCAGTCTATCCAACCTTTCTTTATTGCTAAAATCCCACACACTAGGCAACATCCTGGTAAACCTTTTCTGTACCCTGTCCAAAGCATCCACACCCTTCTGGTAGCATGGTGACCAGAACAAAAGCAACATTCCAAGTGTGGCCTAATTAAAGTTCTATAAAGCTGCAGCAAAACTTGTCTATCCTTATACTCAATGGCCCTTCCAGTGAAGGCAAGCATGCCATAGGCCGTTTTTACTACCTTTCCTACCTGTGCTGCCACCTTCAGTGAATGACCTGTACTTGACATTCCAAAATGCATCACCTCAAATTTGTCCGGATTAAACTCCATCTGCCATTTTTCTGCCCATGCCTCCAACTGACCTAAATCCTGCTGTATCTTTTGACAAATCTCCTCACTATCTGCAACTTCACCAATCTTTGTATTGTCCGCAGAAATGACGATTTTTGTTTTTGTTTATGTCTATCCAGCACCAGTGCCAGTGTATGTGAGCTGCTTCTATACAATACACCTCACTATTTTCTTCTCTGTTACTTTTCTTCAGTTTTTCAATTTATCAGTGAGAACATCCTGGGATTACACTGGAAATGGACAAAAATAGAGTCTTTTCCTTTCTAGAAATGCATTCCAATCCCCTCAATTACCAATATTTGGTGTATCCAGGAAATCCAATTAACTTAGGAACAGAGTTAATAACATTTCCTCTTGACGTTTTCAAATTAGCATAAAATGCAAGCCAGTGGCAATACTTGAAATGGAGAGAATGGCTTTTAACAATGCAAATATGAATGTAAATATTTCTATTCCATGCTAATGAAATTTGGTATAATGAATAAATAAATTGAGATTCATGACCATTGCAGACACAACATGTCATTATAGACGTGTTGCAGAGGTCCCATTTAGAAGTTGAGCTGTTTGAATTTACAATGCATGTAGAGCATTTTGACAGCACTGACTGTATTACCAAATTACTGACCTCATTACTGATATGTATGTACAAAAGGTTGATTCTTATTATCCGTTGTTTGTTTTCTTTTATCAATAATGTTTAAGATCAAACTCTGCTGATCCTGTTTTCTTCTAATTCAAAAGGCTTTACTGAAATGTGATGTTGATCATTCTCCACCCAGTTCCCACTATTAGATAATGGTATCAAGACAGTGAGGGTAAAGGAATGACGTTGCTCTGAACTGGTTTGCTGCAAGTCAATACATTTTCTAAAGGTTTTTTGCATCAGGGCCAACTGAGTCTCAGTAACTTTAACTGACTCCTAGTTTTAGACTTTTATGTTTAAGTATGTTGTTTCTATCCTCAGGTATAATTACTACAGGTTCCACCCTGGGTGAATATTCTTTTTATGTCTCTGCTTACAGAATCCTGTCCCGTCACGAGGGGCAGGATTGGAAGGTATATAAAGAAGCCAACAGTGACCTGGACATGGTTAGTACACTAAAGTGAGTTGCTGTTGGTAAAGCAAAGTTTTTTGATTTTTAAAAATCTCCGCAACAGCTCTCCACCATACTCCGTCCTAATGCTTAATATTTCTGAAATAGGTGTTTATGCCTTTTATTTGTGGGCTAATAAACATTGGGGTGTTTCAATAATACAAGTGCTGTTTGAATTTGAAACATGTTTTGCTTTTTCAGGACTTTAAAGTGCAAGTGATATATTCATGGTTGTGTGGGAACTGCAGTAATTTAGAGTGTTTGATTCTCGGTACTTTCCACTGGTATTGTTTATGTCAACATGTATCTTTGCATATAAGAAAACAATGGGTGGACCCTTCTAAAATCTAAGTTTTAAAGTTAGTAGATGACTTACCAACAAATCGTGAGTGCCTTCACTGCATTTTCCATTTGTTGACATGAATGGAAGGGAACTTCCAAGGCAATAAGCCTGTGGTTTTCTGACAAACCAGTCTTTTCCAATATATTATTACCAACTGGCCACATAGCTAATTTAGAATTTGGATGGCAGTTGCATTTTTGAATAGTAAATGGAAAACATGCAATTTTTGGTGATCGTTGGGTGTGTGACCTCAGTATTTGTATTCATGTTTTGACCTCGATCATTTTCTGTGCCAGAGAATGCCACAGGTTCACCACTCTCTGGGTGAAGAAATTTTTCCTTATCCCTGTTCTAAGTGGCCTACCCCTGATCCTGAGACTGTGACCCCTGGTTCTAGATACAGGAGAGCTGCTGATTGCCTGGCTTGAAAGCTGGAAGTTCCTCTGAGTCGGGATCTGTTCCCAAGAGGAATTTCTGGTGTTCAAGGACTCAGGGTAGCCCTGAATGGTGCTGAAATTGTAGAATGGTTCGGCAGTCATTCCCCAGATAGTGAATGCATCTCCTGGTGAGAGTGACGAATTCCACTGCATATTTCACTCTGTGTCTGTAAAGATTCCGAGTTTGTACGAGAAAGTGATGTTCTGTTTAACTCTGAAGTGATTTTCACATCTCAGGGCAACATCTGCATGCCTGATTTACACATTTCTGGCATTTAGGGTTTTGTGTGACAACCAGTTTCCTGACTAGGAGTGAATAAAATAATGTCACAACAGATGCTCCGCCCAGGCTTGCTCTTGCCTATAATTGGTTAAAAATTACAATGGGGAATGATTAAATGTGGGTGCCAACGACCCCTCCCCCACCTTCTGAAAACCTCTCCCCATCTTCTGATGCTCTCAACCAGGAAAGAGTATTGTCGCAATAAAAAAAACCTAGAAGAAAGGTACAGTGGAACGACAATATTTTCATAAAGATGGATTTCATGGCGGGGACAAAAACCATGGTTTACTTTTTATTAATTTCTACAGATATTCCGAGGAAACTCTAACAACTACCAAGAAGTTCGGAACAACTTTATCCCACCCATTGTTGCCCGTTACATCCAGATTAATCCAGTAGAGTGGCACCAGAAGGCAGCACTGAAAGTAGAGTTATTAGGTTGCCAGTTATACCAACCTTCATTGGGTAAGACCTCTTAAATTATTAGGTGCCAAAGTGCATATACATAGATGCAGTGATTCAAAGTGGCAGAAAGCCCCCACTTTCTGAATTAGGGATGGATAATAAAATTGACCATGCCAGCAATGCTAAAATACTAAAAGGAATTTTTTTTTTAAATTGTTCAATGGATGTGGGCACTGCTGGGTCGGCCAGCATGTTGTGTCGAACATGACGCCAAATTAAACTAATCCCTTCTGTCTCCCCTAGGTCCGTATCTCAATAGTGCTTTTCAATGCAGTATATAATACCACGTGTGACCTGAGAGCTGTAACCATCAGCTTCCCTAGTGCAGTCATGTGCTGCCATTGTCAGGAGTGTGTGGGAGCTGGATCCAGTAGGTCCAGCCTTATTCTATGGATTCAGCAACAGCCTATTTACTGTAAAATCTTCACCGTATCAAAATATAGCTAGCAATGTAAGAGATTTCTTAGTAGAAGCTACTGAATTTGGGACCATGCATTTACGCAGTAAATTCTTTTGGTAATACCATAATGGGGACTACCTAAGCGGTCTAGTCAGAGGTTGAGGCCAAGATACCTGAAGAAAAATCAACAAATACCACACATATCAATGTTGTCCACCCATTGCACTAGAACCTCCCAGATTTTCCTCTTGTGGCACAGGTGAAAACATCAGTATTGAACTGTGAAGGACCTCCATTTATCTCTCTTAGCTTTGGTGGGGTCAGCAAGATAGATCCCATGAAGGCATATATCATTGCTTGCCCCAGACACCATCAATCCTGCTCCCTTCCAGCTTACTTCAGTCTTACTAACAAATTTCATGTCTGAATCGTGTCTTCTACATTTATTGCAAGGTGAATACTCTACACAGTGAAAACTGTAATATGTTTGACAATTTCCAGGGTTCCACTAGTTGCTTAGATTGAAGAACTCTTGAATGTGTGATCAGTAAATGCTTTCTCAATACTCCTTTTTTTTTAAACAGTTTAATTCATGTGACACTCACTGATACATCTAAACTCTACCAAGCTGCACTTCTCTTTATTAACTAAGAATTGAGATTTGACTGTTGTCTCTTAAAAGTACAATCCAATGCCTTGATAAGGATGGTATAGTTACTGCCAGTGTGTACAGTTCTTCTACACGTAAGCCCTTCACTCCAGCTATTTCCAGACAATTGTTGCATGCAGATGACAGTGCAGGAAACATTCTCATTGTTGTTGTGTTAAATTGAGTCTGTGTTATGCTTATTGTTTTCCTCCTGTAGGAGTTATTCCTGGGGTGATTTAGAGAAGGTACAAAATTATATAGTCACATTACTGATTCCAGCTCATAGAAGAGAAGACTGGTCCTCCGAAACAAGCCATCGCAATATAAGACAGTAAGACATAGGAGCAGAAATTAGGATATTCAGCCCATTGAGTCTGCTCTGCCATTCAATCATGGCTGATAAGTTCTTCAACCCCATTCTCCTCCTTCCTCTCTGTAACTCTTGATCCCCTTGATACTCAAGAACTTATCTATCTCAGTCTTAAATATACTCAATGACCTGGCCTCCACAGCCTTCTGTGGCAATGAGTTCCTTAGATTCACCACTCTCTGGCTGAAGAGATTTCTCCTTATCTCCATTCTAAAAGGTCTTCCCTTTACTCTAAGGCTGTACCCTCAGGTCCTCGTCTCTCCTATCAATAGAAACATTTTCCCAACATCTACCCTGTCCAGGCCATTCAGTAGTCTATAAATTTCAAGTACATCCCTCCTCATCCTCCTAAACTCCATCAAGTATAGATCCAGAGTCCTCAAACGTTCATCATATATTTATGTTTTTCATTCATGGGACCATTCTCATGAACCTCCTCTGAACACGCTCCAGGGCCAGTACATCCATCCTGAAATATGGGGCCCAAAACTGCGCACAATACCCAGGTGTGGTCTGACTGCATGTAAAATATTTCCTGAGGTATTGACCAAAATTACATCCTGTTTCTTATGCTTGTTTTTGTAGCTCGAGCTCCATCTCAGTCTCTGCCTCCACTGCGCAGCACAGGAAATCCTCCAAAATTTACCGAAACTACATTTACACCAGTACTCAAGAATAATTCAGTGACTCCTAAGGTAACCAAAGGTATGCCAAAACCATCTGTGAGGTCCTTTACTTACTGGAGCATTGGTAGTTATTCACCCACCAACATTAGTCAGCTGTATTATAGGAATGGGGGTCTTAATACACCAAATTGGAAATATTACGAGAATAGTAAGGACTTCCTTAAAAATCAAAATTATTTTAACTATACAGTGAGATGCCTGCAATAACTATTTTATTATCTTACCAAAAAGTGACAATTATTATCAATTCTTAAACTTCACTGACACAACTTCTCAGTGAAAAACAAATGGTGTGAGCATCACTAAGACAATCTGCAAAACTTGCTTTAATTAAGTCAAATCAGAATTAGTGAAAGGGGCTTTGTAATCTATTGCCAGACACAGCGTAGGAGAGCTATATAATACAATACAGTTGGAGAAAGATTTTCAATTTAACAGAAAAATGGTAAAATGGTGGATTGGGATCTATAACATTAAAGTTTTTAAAACAAAAGTCAAATCTCATCCAATTAAAATCAGCATTTGATTTTTTAAATTGCATCAGTGTTGCTGATTATAGAGTCTAATAGTTCCTTTGCGTGTGATAAATAAAGCTGTAAGTTTTGTGATTTGCTGAAACAAAAGGAAATTACAAAATTCAATTTTTTGAAAATTCGCGAAGTACATGTGAGTTAATTTGTTCAGCTGTCATAAGACATTGATTGAATTATAAACATAATTGAATTTACTTTTTTTTTGCAAAATAAAACTTAATCTTTCTTTTGTCCTTTAAGCCTTCTGTCCTGAAGGTGGCGGTCTGTAGCTGGGTATGATTCCAACAGAGTGGTGCTCCAGCCTTTCCTTGTGGTTGGTCTTTTATATATGAGTACTAACAATGATGGTCAGTTTGCCTTGTGGATCATCACAGATGTTGGAACTGTAAACATTTCTGTGCTATTTGTGTCAGCATTCCCAGCTGAGATCAATTTACTCTAATGTCATACAAGGATTGAATTTGATTCCTTCCTTATCTAAATTCTTTGTTATCTTAGGACCTTATGATGCATTATTTTTGACCTACCAATGAGACTTAATTTATAAATGCTCGGTAGTCCTGTTATGAATCCTCTGACCTGATTACCCAGCAGTTCAGAGTGGAATTCAGTTAGTTACCATTAAACCATCGCATTGACAGATTAAGTGTTTAAATACCTTTCATTACAAAGCTCATAGCAGAATGATGACCCAGGGAATTCAATCAATTAAGAAAGTTACCTTTTTTTTGTTATAGATCCCAAGTTGGCAATAGAATTACAGCAATTCAAAAATAGAGTTAGCCATTGCATTGCGTTAGCTTAAGTTTGCTATGATTTGTCTACTGATATAACAACCTGCAAAGGACCTCTACTGTTCTTCATCCACAGAAGAATCCATACACTAAACAAACAGTTCTTCCTCGCCATATCGGAAATCACAGACCTATTGATATAACAGCAAACTTTTCCCAAGGCATTCTGTGTCTCTGGTAATCAGCAAGCTAACATTTGAGCAACGTAATCCCTCTTTAAGTCCTCTTTACAGTTTCTCCCATCTGCATTCTGTCAGCATGTCATATAATTTAAAACATGCTTCATAACAGAATCAGTTCTTCAGTTGTGTATCCAGCTCACTTTTGAGTGAATAATTCACCTTCAGCTTGAAAGAGAAGTTAAAGATGATTGAAATAAAGTGGAATAATTTTCTGGAGGACTTGCACATTGGAATTATTATTACCATTCTGATTTATAAAGATGAAAAAAAATCAATATAAAATGTTAGTAAATACCTCTTGTATAACACCTTTGATACAAATACAACCAATATTATTGCACTGTAAGTGCGCTGTGAACTTTTGAGAGGATAAATGTTACTGTTCACTAGAGACGTTCGAAGTGTTTGCAAACAAATTTCAGTTTCACATTTCAGATTTAAACACAGAAATATGAGATTACTGGCCTAATGGATCTTTTTTTTTCAAAACGTTAGTCTGTACTTGGCTTTAGCTGAACTGCAGCTGTTTTCAATGGGTTTCAGATGTGGCGTTGGCAGCCGTCCTGGTGCCTGTGTTAGTCATGGTGCTTACTAGCCTTATAGTGGTCCTTGTATGTGGCTGGCATTGGAGAAACAGGTGAGCAAATGGTCAGCCAAGGAGTCGGGAATTGCATAAACATTATATTCTTTCTGGAAAAAGAAATGTCCTTGTTTAAACTTTTGAAATATTATTCCCAATAATTTAATGATAAAGTGTAATTTATCAATTAAATCAGGCTTTTGTATATCAAATGGTTAACACTGACTTAATGAACTTCAGAAATGTGTAAGCAAAACTTGGAAGAGTTTTTTTTCATTCATTATCATTTATTAACTTATGCGTTATGGGGGTTTTGGCAGACACAGTTCTTTCTGAATATATAAACTCTTGATACTAAAAGCCTTTATTCCAGTTACACATTGTCTATGGGGTAATATGCAAGAATTTACCAACTGGGTGCCATGCATTATCTATGAAGTATTACATCCCATTCATTCATCTACTAACTGAAGCCATTTCCATTGCAGAAAGAAGCCTGTAACAGGGCCATACAGCCTGCCCTACTGGGATCGAGTAGGTGAGTAACACTTTGGACCCTTTCGATCTGCTACCTCCAAATAGACACTTGGGAGCGTAGTTTAGCATCTCATCCAAAAGACTAATAAAACTGCACTCACCTAAATTAAGTGTACAAGTCTGGGAACTGATCTCTGAATGTAAAATGGTCCGTTTGGTAGTGCTATCAAGCTGTGATGGTCACAGAATGGCAGCAAACCTGTGATTGAATGCAGTGTTTTGAAAAGCAAGGTACTGCAGGTGCTGGAAATCTGAAATAAGGACAGGGAATACTCAACAAGTCTGACAGGATCCATGGCGTGAGAAAGAGAGCTAACGTTTCTGGTCAAGGACTTTCATCAAATCAGGAAAAATTATAGATGCATCAAGTTGTAAGCAAGTACGGCAGGAAAGGGCAAGGTAAAAGAATAAAACGGAAGTTCTGTTTGGATGGAAGGCAAGATCTCTGAGCTATTCCTAAAAATTTAAAGGAAATCTCATGTCTCTAGCTTCTATAAAGTTTATCCGTATGATTTCCAGCATCACCTTTATTAAATCATGGAGCAAAATGCAAGGACAAGCACCACAAAGCAAGCTCAGGTGTTTATCAGGAAGTAGTGACCAGGACCCAGAGGGCACCAAGCTAGCTAACATGATTTTGTGGTTTAATGAGAGTTTTACGATTGAGTAATTATTTCAGAGATCTGTGTTGATGATTCTCCATATGCACAAATACAGTGCCATAGGGAAGCATGTCCATTGCCAGCAAATGAATCACAGTTGGAAAATCCTGGAGTGATCCAGACCCCATTTGCCGTTTCAAATGGAAGATGGGCTTTTAGATTAGATTACTTACAGTGTGGAAACAGGCCCTTCGGCCCAACAAGTCCACACCAACCCTCCAAAGAGCAACCTACCCAGACCCATTCACTACATTTACCCCTTCACCTAACACTACGGGCAATTTAGCGTGGTCAATTCAACTAACCTGCACATTTTTGGACTGTAGGAGGAAACCAGACCACCCGCAGGAAACCCACGCAGACACTGGGAGAATGTGCAAACTCCACACAGACAGTTGCCTGAGGCGGGAATTGAACCGGGGTCTCTGGCGTTGTGAGGCAGCAGTGCTAACCACTGGGCCACCATAGTAGCTTTTCTTCTCCTTAGCATTTTCTATTTCAATTTTTCTTTTTCCTGAAATTGATTGAACAAATGTGTGTTGTGACACTGGTTGAAATGGTAGTGTGAGCAGATTTAATTGCAGTTCCTAAATGGAAAGTGGATAAATGCATGATGGGGAGGCATGTGCAATGCTAAAACAGAAAGAGAGGAGTGAAACTAATTGCTCAGCTCTTCCAAAGAGCCTGCTCAGAAACAATAGGTCAGAATTGTAATGAAATTGTAATAGGTAACTCAGAAAGAGTTACTCGATGACTAAATAGATTCAGGAAGTGCTGGCAGGAAAGTATGAAATAGCATTGCATCAGTATTTCTTGTTGGGAGAAAGAAATTTTCAATAGTTGGTGGGTTTGGCACAGAGCTATTCACTCTGCACTGATATAAGGTAAAACAATTTGCACCAATATGACTATCTACTGAATATCCTGCTTCCACACTGAAGGGATTCTATGAACTATCCAAGTATCAGCATTGCTGATAACATTCCAAGAATGTAGATCTCCTGTTTAGCTCTTCTGCCCAGCGGTACTGTATGTGACGATTTAACTAATTGGGAATTATGGCACAGGCTGGTGGAAAGGAATGAAGCAGTTTCTACCTGCGAAAAATGCTGAGCCTGATGACACCTCTGTGCGCTACAGCAGCAGCGAGATGAGCCGCCTGAGAGCCCGGAATGCCAGCACAATGATCCAGACAGAACCTGCAGGTATGCATCAGTGATTAATGTCAAGATTATTCGATTCTTAGCAGCGGCAGTGACATGAAACCACTCAATGCAACACTGGATTAGTACAGGTCATTCGGCTCTAACATACGTTTAGTTAACAGGAATTCATTATAACACGATTGATGAACTGGGGACACAGTTTCTAAAGTGTGAATTTTTAAAGGGTGTATTGGTTTTAACATGATTTTGGCCCCATTAATTTGAATGGTGCTGCTATTACGTGATTTTCTTATAACATGGGATTGCATGGGAACTGAACTACTGTGTTTAGCAGAATCGACTGTGGTATCTTTTTATGGTCACAGCTACAGAATAAATTGTTACAAAGATGAATGGTTGGGAAGGTTTCAAACAAGTTCTTTTCCACATCAAATGCCGTAAAACCAGCTAAATATGAAGTCTTTAGATGGCTTAATGTGCTGACCCTTCACGTGACCGTTATGTTTGTTTAAAATTGATGCCTTTTGCTTATTCTCATTACTGATTTTTTTTTTCATGTGTGTTTTCCTTTGCTTAAATAACTCCTTCAATAATTCTTCCATATCACGGAGTGCTCGTTATTCATTCTTGGGACACTGGCATTGTTGGTCTTGCCAGCAGTTGTTGCCTGTCCCAATTGCCCTGGAGAAAGTGCTTTGTGAGCTGCCATCTTGAATTATTGCAGTCCATGTAGCACAAGAACAAATATGGTGTTGTTGGAAAGGGAGTTCTGGGATTTTGACCCAGTGACAGTGAAGGAATGATGATACATTTCCAAGTCAGGAGGGTGTGTGACTTGGAAAGCAACTTGCAAGAAATGGTGTTCCCATACATCATCTACCCTTGTCCTTCTGAGAGGTAGTGGTTGTGGGTTTAGAAGGTTCTGTGAAAAGAGCTCTGGTGAGTTGCTGCAGTCCATCTACAAGGTGCACAGTCACAGAATTGAAGTTCCAACAAATATCTGTTAAATATTGGCAACAGAGCTCCTTCAAATTTGAATAAAGTTTGTGGGTGAATGGTTTTGATCTTGCCCAAAATGCTGGGTTGCATGCTGGCAAGTTGACTTATGGCACAGGGGAGAGAACAAAGTCAGTTCTCACTGAGAGTGAGGGTAAAGTCACCATAGTCCTACCAGACCAAAGAGAGAGATAACTGGTGCTGGTTTAATCTGAGGGTCACCACACCTCAAGTGAGGGGTGGGTTTGAGAAGGAGATTCTTTCATGGTAACCTTAGTGCAGGAATTGAACCCACCTTGTTGGCATCTCTCACCAACCATCCAGCCACCTGAGCTAACTGACTCACTAAGATTGTGTTTACTATCAGAAAGTAGTTGTTTCAAACTTGTCCTCCTCCCAGACCCCAGTAAATTGATTTTTCTAAGTAGTTCGAGGCTATAACCTTCAGTTTATTTGTCCTTCTGAAGGTGGTCACTCCTGCTCTCCAATTTCCCAGTTGCTTCCATTCCTGCACTGTCCCTCCACCTTTTTTCAGTTCCCCCAGCCCAGCTCCCATTCTTACTTCTAAGTTGCTACTTTTTAAACCTCTGGTGTTGGTTTTCTCTGCTGCCTACAGTTTAAAGCTTGGAGTGGGCTCCTGGGCTCCACCTCGTGACAGATTTTGGTTGATGCAAGTAGTTCTGCCTCCACTGACCAGCTGCTGCCACTAGATGGTGTCTGGTCAGTTATAACTTCATCAGATGAATTTGTATTTTAACATTCATTTGTAGTAATTACAATTACATTGTGCTTATTTTAAAATGTATATTATTTTAAAAGAGTACTTCATTTGTGTAAGCATTTAAGAATGTAACATCATTTCAACTTGATGTCTTAAAGTTGTTTTCCGATAATAAAGATCCTGAAGTACTGAACTAAAGTGTTTATTTTATACTTTGTAAATTACTTTAGTTTGCAATTTGTTTCAGCTAGAACTACACAGTATTTCTGTACTGTACTGTACGTACAGTATTTCAATTTATGCATTTTTTTCTTTCCAAGCAAATAATGCCAGCATAAGCCTAACTCTGGCTTTAATATTGATTTGGTGTAATCAGTGCTTCAGTTAAAGTTGCTCCACTTCAGGCCGCAATTTTTAGGAGTGCAACCATAGATTTTTAAGTGAGGATTTCCTGCATCCACAGGTCTGACAATAGCTGTAGTAACAATGTCTAACTTACCATTGAAGTATCATGCAATAAACTACACCCTCATTGTTGTCACGAATTAACAAGTGGTTTTCCTCTAGCACCAGAAACCAAATGAACCTTAAGATCTGGGCAACAAAAGGAGAGGTGGTGCAGCAGTGTGGCAGTGAACTACCCCAACCACTAGCTGGCATAGCAGGGCTAACACCACCAGAGATCTGCCCAGGGGTAGCTCTTCTCGTTTTTCCACATCTTTGTTCTCTCTGTTCAGTTACTTGGGGGGGGGGGGGGGGGGGGGGGAGTAGGGGGCCTGGTCTTTTCAGTTTCAGTGGTCAGTCGGGAAAACAAAGTATGAGGTGGTTTCTCATGACCTTCCTTATGTGTGCTTCTAGAAAGCACAAGAACTCTGTCTAAAGACCCCTACCTCTGTCAACAGCCATTATCCCTCAAGTCTAGCTCTCCTGCCATCACGACTGAAAATGTATGGGTTCTGCCTGAACATAATGCTATACCTGGGCCTGGGGCAACTTACTAAAGGACAGGGAAGACCACCACTCCTAATTAATCAAGTATAGATGTTTAAATATGAACACTCTATTTCCTTTTTGCCTATTCCTCCGAAATATTCAATATCCTTAAATGTTGAGATCACGCTCTTGGTCATCCTGCATCCATGTCTCTGTAATAACAATTAAATCCTACTCTTTTACTTGAATTAATGCTGCCAATTTACCTATCTTGTGAATGATATGAGTATTCGGATAGTTTTGAATTCTGGCTTTTTAACAATTGTATTAATTTGATCCTGGTTGATTCTCAGATTTGATTGTGCTGTTACCAACTTTAATAGGAGAGTTTCTACTTTCCATAATCAACTTTTATTGTATCAGAATTCCCTCTTAGGTTCCCATTTCCCTGGGAATTGCAACAGTATGAGCAAATCCTCCTCGAATCCCACCCAACATAGAGTCATAGAGATGTACAACACGGAAACAGATCCTTCAGTCCAACCCTTCCATGCCGACCAGATATCCCAACCCAATCTAGTCCCACCTGCCAGCACCTGGTCCATTTCCTTCACAACCCTTCTTATTCATATACCCACCTAAATGCCTTTTAAATGTTGCAATTGTACCAACCTCCACTACTTCCTCTAGCAGCTCATTCCATACACATACCACCCTCTGTGTGAACACGTTGCCTCTTAGGTCTGTTTTATATCTTTCCCCTCTCACCCTAAACCTATGCCCTCTAGTTTTGGACTCCCCGACCCCAGGGAAAAGACTTTGTCTATTTACCCTATCCATGCTCCTCATAATTTTGTAAACCTCTATAAGGTCACCCCTCAACCTCTGACACTCCAGGGAAAACAGCCCCAGCCTGTTTAGCCTCTCCCTATGGCACAAATCCTCAACCCTAGCAACATGCTTGTAAATCCTTTCAAGTTTTGCAACATGTTTCCGATAAGGAGGAGACCAGAATTGCACACAATATTCCAACAGTGGCCTAACCAATGTCCTGTACAGCCACAACATAACCTGCCAACTCCTGTACTCAATACTCTGACCAATAAAAGAAAGTATATCAAACACCGCCTTCACACATGGAAGTCACAGTTCTGCTAAGCTGTAACCAAATTTGAGGGAGGTAATGGCCTACTGGGATGATTGCTAGACTATTAATCCAGAGGCCTTGGTAATGTTCTGGCGACCTGGGTTTGAATCCTGGTGGTGGAATTTCAATTCAATAGATATTTGAAAGTAGGAATCTAATGATGACCATGAAACCATTGTTGATTTGACTATCAGGAAAAACCCATCTAGTTCATTAATGTGGTCTGGTTTACACATGACTCCAGACCCCCAGCAATGTGGTCGACATTTAACTGCCCTCTGGGCAATTAGAGATGGGCAATAAATCTTGGCCGAGCCATGGCCACCCAGATCCTGTGAATGAATATTTTTTTAAAATTGTGAGCAGCAGTTTATTTCAAAATGACCCTAAGGGGTTCTGGGTCTCTTGTAAATGTTGGTTCATTTGGTAGCAATATCACAAGAAAAGATGTCATGGCAGAGACTGAGAATAGTATTTGCAGACTGTGAACTATTGTTACTTGGACAAAAGTGCAGAGAAGGTCATTCCACTCATCACTCTGAGGGATAATGGTCTGATTTTGTGTGTTTACAGAATATGCCCAGCCACTTGTGGCAGGAGTAGCCGGTACCTTACGACAGGGATCCACTTTTAAACCCGAAGAAGATCCGGAAGCAGGCTACAGTGAGCCGGATGGGGATGGTCACTATGATGCTCCTGTGTCAGAGATTTATCATGCGTACGCAGAACCCTTGCCAGTTTCAAGCCCTGAGTATGCCACTCCGATCATAATGGAAATTTCCGGTCATCCAACCGGAACCTTGGCATCAGCAGCAGCCTCCACCTTTAAATCAGTGGGGAGCACAGGGCCTTCAGTGGTGGGCAGTCTAAGCACATTATCACCCATAACTGAGGGTGCTTCTTCGGGTCAGGCTGGCTACGATACACCAAAAGGAGTGGTAGTCCCAATGCCTACAGAGGAACTTGGATACCAAGTACCAATTAGTGTACCACACATATCAGCAACATCAGATGCGAACTGAACTTCTGAAAGGAGACCACATACAGAGGACATTTTTGGTGGGGAGAACAGAATGCATTGCTGCAGCGAAATAACTGATTGTCCAAAGCAAATGGATAGGCAAGCTGGGGCCATGATGACTGCTAAGAAAGTGTTGCCTGTTACCCTGGAATGGATTGAAGATGGATTCTTCTTGAATGTTGCCATTCAACTGCATGTGCCTGGAATGTAGAGGTTGATTCATACTGGTTTAATGTTTAATGTCACCTGGTACCAAAGGGTTAGATAATGCGCCACATTATGACAAAATGTTAATACTGGTCAGTTCATTAGCTTTAGCTCAGCTCATTTCCTGCCAGAACCTGTTCTACAATGTGCAGAAGAGACGCACCTCTCTCATTTTAACACTGCTGTTTTTCTTAACAGAACTGAGAGCCTGTTTTGGTGGCTTTTGATGCAAGCCCTGAAATTCCTCGGGGATTTTGTCAACCTCCTGCCCTGACCCATAGAGTAACAGTGCAAACAGCTGGCAACAGCAATTTACTGAAAAAAAATGGATGCTAGCGATCATAGTGGGTCATGCAGCATCCATGGAGAAAGAGCAAGCTAACACTTGGAGTCGAGATCACCCTTCTTCAGAACCACCTAGACTCAAAATATTAGCCTGACCCACTGTGATCGCCAGCATATTTTGTTTTCAGTACAGATTCCAGCCCCTGCAGTAATTTTGCTCCGACACTGTGTTTGTTTATTCAACGGCAATTTATGATATCTCTTCCGGATAGTCAGCGACTGTCAGTTTTCTCTAAAAATGCTGCAGCAAATTAAAATGAATCTTCGTATCACACATTTGATGGTATTGGGGTTTAACTTTCCAATGAAACACAGAGCAGCCATAATAGTTGTCTAACTGCTTCCTCAGACACTTGCTCAGTTAATGCAGAATTTTGCTTCCAAGGACTTTAATGCAGGATGTGCACTATAGCTGTCTAGATATCCACTGATTTATTTTCTAATGCCTTCATCCTCCTGAATGAGCTGGGAACAATAAGGGAACAGCTTTAAGTGTTTCTTATACACAGTTATGTCTCTGCCATTGGAAGCCTGGTTTTAATGCTATTTTGGCTGTCATTACCATAATTTGAGAGAGGGGTGATTCGGCCACCAACGTAGGTAGGTTCTGAATGAAACGTTTTGCTCGGATAAATGGAAATCCTTGTCTAAGTGATCAAGCTTACATAGTTATTAAGTTTTATACAAGACAAAAAACAAAACTTGCTGCATAAGGCGGCACGGTGGCACAGTGGTTAGCACTGTTGCCTTGCAGCATCAGAGACCCGGGTTCAGTTCCCGCCTGAGGCGACTGACTGTGTGGAGTTTGCACGTTCTCCCCGTGTCTGTTTGGGTTTCCTCCGGGTGCTCCAGTTTCCTCCCACAGCCCAAAAAATGTGCAGGTTAGGTGAATTGGCCAAAGCTAAATTGCCCGTAGTGTTAGGTTAAGAGGTAAATGTAGGGGAATGGGTCTGGGTGGGTTGCACTTCGGCAGGTTGGTGTGGACTTGTTGGGCCGAAGGGCCTGTTTCCACACTGTAACTAATCTAATCTAATCTAATAATAGTTGAGGGTAACTTGTCTAACCAATACAAAACCCATTTGCGGTTGCAGGGACTCCTTAGCCAACACTGCATTGTTGCTAAGCGACTAGGACATCCTGCCAGGCTGACCACCAATATTGACCAGAATTATCCACCATCTCTGCACTGAATCGAAGTTAGGTAAATTTTCAGCCATTCAGCACCTGGCACAGAGCTTTGCTGATCACAAGCACAGACAGAGGGTCAGCATTTCCAAGTTGCACTCCTATCAAGTCAAACTCAATCTCAAGAGCAGAGTTAAGAAAAGAAACTTTTCCTATTAATCATTTTATTTATTTTTGTCTGCATCTCAGCACCTATTCCTTCCACCTGCCTGCCAATAAGAATCCCCTTTTATACTGACAGTAAATGATGCTGTGAATCGATTCGCTATGCCAGCTTCTGATGGTAATTCGATCTCGTAAGAAATACATCCAAATCCGAAAAGATACTGAACCAACCTGCATGTTTATTCATATTGAATTTTATATAAAACATTTGTCTACATTCAGTGAGGAAGGAATCTGAAAAAAGACGTTTATTTTGTACTCTTGCCATTTGCAATTCCAATTTTATTATAAAATTGACTGTAATGGGTCTCCATTTAATATTTCTGTCCCTTTGTTGTTGTTTGAGCAAAGCTGTCATGCATCACATTACACCTTAAATAAGATTGCTTATTTTCAGCCCAGCGTGGTGTTTGTCATTAAAACCCCTGGTATGAGTCATTCTCTACAAGAATGTATTTTTTTTTGGTTGTCTTACCTCAGCATGTACTGTAGTCAATTTATTGTTTGTATATTTTGGTAGAATTTAGATCATATGCATAGAGCGGAAGAAATTTTTTTTGATGATCTGCTGATTTGCGATTGAAACGTTTATACATAGGTTATCAGGTGAAAGTAACTGATGGGTGAGAAACAAATGGCACCCTCAAGTCTCAATGGTGGCATCTACCTGGTTGAAACCAAGCTGGTTCTCACATTACTGTGGTTCTAACAGTTCAGAGTGGGAAAGTCATCCCACAGTCCTAAACTTGTGTTAAGCTGGATTGTTGCACATTTCATGATGCTATTGGGTTAAAGCCATTTATTTTGAAATGGAAAAAAAAATCAAGGTTTATTTTGAATGTCCTCAATATCTGAGTTTCATTTAAATTTAACCTTTTTAAGATTTCATTAAACTTAATATATTATTATATATATTCTTTGCCCATAAGAGAGTCTGTAAATGCAGCGGGTTAGGCTTTTACAACAAACTTAGGAACTGCAGTTCTGGTGAACGATCATTGGACTGAAATGTTAACTCTGCTTCTCCCTCCGTCTGATTGCTGTGTGCCTCCAGTTTTTAACCCAGTTTTATACCACTGAGTAATAATAAACTTTAGGGGACACCCACTTGCTGTTAGCAAGGTGCATTATTTGCTCCTTAATTATTTCATCCTAAAATTTAACATTTTTTACCAACTTAGAGGGTATTGATCAACAAATGCAACGTTGCTCAGAATAGCAGTTTGAGAAGGGGCACTGAACTCCTTGGAGTTGGATTTTATATTGGATTGTTTTGTTATTCTGGAACAAAGGCAAACAGAGTGAATGGCTTTTTTAGCCTAACTCTCTCAATCACTTCAAATTAAGTAGATGAAATGAGGTCACCCAAAAATTGCTCTCACTCAGTAAGGAGACCTGATTCTCTTCTCTTTAACTCTTTATTTTAGTCAAGTGCACATAATCTAAACCAACTATTCCCTCTTTAATCTTTAATATGTAATTATGGGGAGAATGCAGCTGTAATCTTTGTGCATTCAGACTCTGTAGTTCCACCAGCTGAAGCATGATGTTTCTCAGAATTCATAGCCTGAGATTTGAAGGATGTACGTCTTAAAATTTCAAATGAATTTTAGTTTGCAAAATGCTGTATTGTAAAAGAAAACCTGGTTTAATGTGAGCATAACTGGAATGGCCCTGAGGTTAGAGTTGATGCTATTTCAAAATCAAGTGCTGGTGGGAATCAAGGCTTCAATTCAGAAGTATATTTGAGAATGACAAATATGTTGAAGCCTTTATCATTTCAGTATTGCTTCTGCAGTGAGGCACAGAAGTTGGGGGGGAAATGGAAATTCCTTAAAAATGAAAACTGGACATAATTTTAAATTTCCAGACGCCCCACTCACAGAGATAAACACAGACAGTCCAATCCAAAACCACGTGTGACAACCATAATTGAAACAGTTGTTTGGTCTAGCTCAGCCCCATTCAAGGACTGAGTTTAAAAACAAGATGGAAAGAAGCAAATCTGAAACAACACTGGTGGCTCACAGCTTGCTGGGATACTTTACCCATTGAGACTGAGGATATAGCAAAATAAAACGATATATGGGCAGTCTATGTTGTTAGCAAGGTACCTTTTTCTGATGAATTAAGAGTTCCTAAATTGTCACAGAAGGTTAGAACTACTGTCATTTCAAGAGAAGCTTCTTTATTCTAATAAGTTTAATGTATTTTGCTGTAAGGAATAATATGTCTCTCAAAATGATTTATTTCTGTGAAATAATAGTTTGAATTAGTATTTCCTCCACCGTATTACATTGCAAGGTGCATTTGTTTTCATTAGCATGTTTGCCAGCACAACAAAATGATATCTTGTTTTTAAAAATGTACTTGTTGAATTGTATCATGGGAAAAGGAGAGTCAGCTAGCAGCAATTTCTTAAAAATAGCTTTGGTGCTTCTCATTCCCTTACTTCAAAATGTAACCTTGCTTTTTCATCATCAGCATATCTCATCCCATCTCAACTTCACCATTACTTAGAAGTCAGCTTTGTGTGCTGATTTTAATTCAGTCATTTAAAGAGTGACAACAAACCCAAAAAAAGGCTGAAGCTGACTTTAATCAGTCTGTGTTTGCCACACAAAATTTGAAGCAAACTAGAATTTTACTTTGAACTCAAAATAGTCCTAAACCTGATCACAAAGTGGTTCAGTGCTAAAGGTCAATGATTTTACCACCAAAGCTTGTTATGTGTGAACTGGTGACATGAATCCCATGTAAAGTCACCTATCACCCTTTGTCAAGACCATTTCTTAAAATGCACCTCAATTTATTTTTGTGGTAATCAGTTTTTATGCTGGAACTGCAGACCCTGCTCCTAAATAGATTTCACAGTTGCAGCCCTGTCATCACATCAGTGTACTTAATAAATGATCTTTCTTCGTTTACTTGTTACAGTGCAAAATTTGCATCAAGTTTCCTGTGTTCATTTTGTATGTGTCAGCAAAACTGCTTTATTGAATTTATTGTCGACAGTTCTACACAATGTAGAAGCCACTAATTTTGCTCCTTTTTACTTATAGTACTTTTTAAAATTATTTAGTGCGAGTACTGTACTGTCACAGTTAAAACAACTGTCAATTGAAGTGAAGTTCTATCTATAATAAAATAACACTGCTTTCTGGTGATTGGCTCATCATTTTACACCAGTCAGATAGTAAAAGGGCAGTTTGCCTGCCAGTCATAAATAAGAGTGGAAAAGCATGCCTGTGGCTCAATTGCTAAATATACTCTTAGAGCTTAGGATGGAGGAGCAACAGAGGCTGTTACCCATTGGGTCTGCTCCACCATTCAATGAGATCATGGCTGACCTAACGTGAGGTACTTTCTCAAACACCTTATGGAAATACTGATATATTAGATCCACCGCCTCCCCTTTACCTGTCCTGTGTGTAACCTCCTTAAAGAATTGTAATAAATTTGCTTTACTAGATTATGTTGTATTCTTACATCCTTTATAATAGACTCTAACATTTTCCTATGGCATGCTATGCTTACTGGCCTATACTTACCTGTTTTTTTTGTCTCTTTCCCTTCTTGGAATGAGTTTTACATTGGCAGTTTTCCAGTCCTCCGGTACTTTTCTTGAACCTAAGGACTCTTGGATATTCAGTCTGTTATCGCTGCAATTGCTTCCTGTATATATCCCAGGCAGCATCTTATCAGGTCCAGGAGGCTAATCGGTATTTAGCCCCATTAGTTCCCCAGTGATATTTCTCTCCTAATAGATATTGTATTTATTTCTTTTCACCCCTTAGTTCTTTAGAATTTTTAGAATGCTATTGATGACTTCTACCATGATGCAACGTATTTATTCAACTCCTCTGCCATTTCCTGATTCCCCAATATTACTTGCCCATCTTCATTCTCTAGGGGCCTATGTTCACTTTGGCCTGTCTTTTCCTTTTTGTGTATTTTTGAAAAATGCTTGCTATCCATCTTCCTGTTACATGTCAGTTTCCCTCAAAGTTCATTTTCTCTTTTACTGTTAGTGTGGACATCTTTTGCTGGTTTTTAAAACTTTCCAAATCCCTGAGCTTGCCATGAATCTTGGTCACATCAGATGTTTTTTCTTTCAGTCTGATTATATCCTTAACTTTCCTAATTTACCATGGTTCATTCTCACTTCACATCTATGTTGTGAGCCTTGAACTATTTCTTAAATGTGTGCCATTGTTTCTCACCTGTCTTTGCTGCTAAATTCCTTTCCCAGTCCACTGCAGTCAGCAATGCCCTCATTCCTTTGCAATTACTATTATTTTCATTTAGCAAAAGATTTTCCCATGTAAACTGAATGTCAAACTCTACCATGTATGTTCACTGGTTTCTAGGGGATCTTTACTCTGAGATCATTTATTTAACATGCCTCATTACACAACATCAGATCCAAAACCGCCTAATCCCTGCTTGTACCTATAGCATTGCTCTTCCAAAACTACCTTGAGTACACCAAGACTTCTGCCTAATGGCTACCTCTGGCAATGTGACTTTGCCAATGTACATGAAAATTAAATTCACCCATGATTAATGAATTGAATTTATTGTCATAAGGTACATTGAAAAGCTTTGTCATGCGAGCAATATAGGCAGACCACACTGTTAAGTAGCATAAATAGTAAATAATAGGTAAACAGCAGCAAAAACACAGGTACAGGTGAATGTTGAGTGTGTGAGTCCATTCAGTATTCTAACAACAGCAAAGTGGAAACTGTTAAGAAACCGGCTGGTGCTTGTGTTCAGGCTTCTGTACCTTCTCCCCAATGTCAGAGGTTGTAGAAAAACATTGCCAGGGTGGGATGGATCTTTCAGAATGCTGGCGGCCTTTCCTTAACAGCGGGCCTGTAGATAGATTCTATAGTTGGGAGATTGGCCTTTGTGATTGTTCGGGCCAAGTTCACCACTCTCTATAACCATCTCCAACCTTGAATGGTACAATTGTCATACCAGGTAGTGATACATCCAGACAGAATGCTCTCGATGGTGCACCTATAAAAATTGGCAAGGGTATTCGCCATCATGCCAAATTTCCTCAGCTGCCTGAGGAAGAAGAAATGTTGGGCCTTTGTAACCAATGCGTCCACATGAAGACTCCAAGAAATCTGGTTGTGCATGACCACTCCCAGGAGCTTGACATTGTCCACTCATTCCACCTCTGTGCTGTTAATGTGTGTGTGGTGGGGGGCGGGCATGAGTAACATTCCACCGAAAGTCAATAATGAGTTCCTTGGTTTTACTGGCATTGAGAGCTAGGTTGTTCTCAGTACACCATTTTGCCAAGTCTTCCACCTCCTGTCTGTAGTCTGTTTCTTCGCTATCTGAAATTTGAACAACTATGGTGGTGTCATCAGCAAACTTGTAAATGGCATTAGTCTGGTATTTGGTGACGCAGTCATGGGTATAGAGTGAGTACGGTCGGGGCTGAGTACACACCTCTGGGAGGCTCCAGTATTGTGTGTTAGTGAGGATGAAATATTGTCCCCAATCTTCACTGATTGTGGTCTGTGGGTCAGGAAACTGAGGATCCAGTTGCAGAGAGTAGGGCTTAGTCCGAGATCAATAATTTAGTAACCAGTCTCAAGGGGATAATAGTGCTGAAGGCTGAACTCTAGTCAATGAGTAGGATTCTTACGTTGGTGTTCAAGGGAGGAGTGAAGGGCAAGTGATATGGCATCTGATGTAGATATGTTTGTCTGGTAGGCAAATTGGAGTGGCTTTTTTGGTAACATACTGCATTTTTTACATGCCTTCATCATCTGTATTCTCTGTTCTACCATAACACGGCACAGTGGCACAGTCGTTAGCACTGCTGCCTCACAGCGCCAGAGACCCGGGTTCAATTCCTGCCTCGGGCAACTGTGTAGAGTTTGCACATTCTCCCCATGTCTGCGTGGGTTTCCTCCGGGTGCTCCGGTTTCCTCCCACAGTCCAAAGATGTGCAGGTTAGGTGAATTGGCCATGCTAAATTGCCCGTAGTGTTAGGTGAAGGGGTAAATGTGGGGGAATGGGTCTGGGTAGGTTGCTCTTTGGAGGGTCGGTGTGGACTTGTTGGGCCGAAGGGCCTGTTTCCACACTGTAAGTAATCTAATCTAAAAGTCCATCTTCCATTTGAAACGGTAAATGGGGTCTGGATCAGTCCAGGATTTTCCAACTGTGATTCATTTGCTGGCAATGGACATGCTTCCCTATGGCACTGTATTTGTGCATATGGAGAATCATCAACACAGACTCAATCGTAAAATTCTCATTAAACCACTAACTTGCTCGTAGTGGTAGGTGTAGGGGAATGGGTCTGGGTGGGTTGCTCTTCGGAGGGTCGGTGTGGACTTGTTGGGCCGAAGGGCCTGTAAATAAGCAAACAAAGTAAGTTTTTAAAAAAAGTAAATAACACTTCTGTTAGGGAGCCTAACAACTTACTCCAACTAGTGTCTTGTTCTCTTGTTATTTCTTAACGTCACCCATATAGATACTATATCATTAATCCAAGCCCTGTTCTTGCTGTCATGCTTATTCCATCCCATACAAACAATGCTACCCCACCACCCTTTTCTTTCTGCCTGTCCTTTTGAAAAATTGTGTACCCCTCAATTTTTACTTCTGAAGTCACATACTATACTTGTAGCCATGAGGCCTAACATAGGCCCCTCAGAGAATAAAGCTGGGAAATGGATAATGGTGATAAGATCATACCTGTTAACTTCTTTCTGTGCATTTAATTTACCTTTTCTTTTTCCAAATACATATTAAAGTAAATAATCATTAATTTTGCCCTTTTTAATTTTTTTTCCCCTTTTCATCCTATTGACTGGTGTTTTACTATGTTTGTATACTCTGTCCTTGTCCCATTTTGGGTATCACACCATCTTCTAATGCTGCCTTATCCCTTTTGCTTTGTCTCAGACCCTTGTCATTGCCTCCCCAAATAGTTGAAAGCCCTCTCTACAGTCCTAGTTATTTGATTTGCTAGGACACTGGTCTCAGCACGTTTCAAGTAAAGCCCATTCTCCTGGAGCAACTCATTTCTACTTCAGTCCAGCTGCCAGTGCCCCTCAAACTGAAACCAATTCTACCTACATCTATCACTGAGCCACACATCTAACTCATTAATTTTAATTTGCCCTCTGCCAATTTGTCCATGGCTCAAGTAGTAATCCAGGAATGCTTACCTTGAAGTTTCTTCTTTTTAATCTTTCTCCTAACTGTTCAAACTCTTCACAAAACCTACATCCATTTGCTATCATTGTCATTAGCATCAATTTGGAAGATGAAACTGGCTCCCTCCCCTCCTGCTCCAAGTTCTTCTCCAGTCTCAAGGATATGTTCTTAACCTTGGCAGCAGGCAGGCTACACAGCCTTCAGGACTCCTCACAGTTTCAGAGAACTGTATCCATTCCCTTAGTTATATTAAATTAAACCCAATGAACTGTGGCTGCTGTAAATCAAAGAAAAACAGAAATTGCTGAAAAAGCTCAGCAGACCTAGCAGCATCTGTGCAGAGAAATCAAGGAGTAGAAAGAGGACAAGGGGGAATTACAAACCTGCGTATACAGAAAACCGACAATGACCAAATACTCAACTACACCAACAACCATCCCAACACAGACAAACTAAGCTGTATCACATTATTCCAACGAGCTACCACACACTGCAGCACAGGCGAACTTCGAAAAACAGAGGAGAACCACCTATACGATGTATTCAAGAAGAACGGATATTCAAAAAACGCAGATTCCTCAAGAACAGACCATGACAAGCAGACAAAACAGCCAGAAACACTAACCACCTTTCCGTATATCAAAGAAGTTTCAGAAATGACAGCCAGGCTACTAAAACCCCTCAGAATCCTAGTAGCACACAAACCCACCAATACTCTCAAACAAAAACTAACAAACTTAAAAGACCCAGTACAACCCATGGACAAAACCAATGTCATCTATAAAATTTCATGCAAGGACTGCCACCATCACTACGTAGGACAAACAGGAAGAAAGTTAGCCACCAGGATACATGAACACCAGCTAGCCACAAAAAGACACGACCCTCTCTCCCTATACACGGATGAAAAAAAACCACCATTTCAACTGGGACAACACATCTATCCTGGGACAAAGACATGCCAGAGAATTCCTAGAGGCCTGGCACTCCAATCACAACGCCATGAACAAACACATAGATCGAGATGCCATCTATCAACCCCTCAGAAAACAAACAGGAAATGACATCACCACAAACCCCAGGAACCCCATCCAGGAGAAAGATATAAATAGAAAGCAGGAGACAACAGCTTTGCTTCACTTGGAGGTCACCACTGATGATGTTACCTAGCCAGGTAATGAAACGTCTAGATATCAAACCTACAGCTCAGCGAGCAAACCTACACCCTAGAGAAATCAAAGTTAGCGTTTCAGGTCTAGTGACACTTTTATCAATTCTGAGGAAGGGTAACCAGACCCAAAACGTTAATTTTGATTTCTCGTCACACATGTTGTCAGACCCTTATCATATTGTCCACTAGTATATTCTTATTTCCTCCTAAATAACTCTGTATACCGCAGTGCTCTGTTCGGTTTGCTTATTCTCCCTGCAGTCTCCCCTGCACAGCATACAAAACCTCATGAATGTGGATCAATTGCAGGGGCAAGGCTCCTAAAGTTTAACCCTTGGGTCCCCATACTAACCTCACCAGCAATCACACCTTCCAGTCCCTGATCACAGAAAAAAATGCAATTCCTCCTTTTCTCAGAGGGTGTGACACACCCTGCAGCAAAATGTCCGTGTAATCTTCCCCCTTCCTTGATATGGTGCATCATCCTCAGCTTGAATTTCAGCTCCTAATCTGTTAAGAACATTCAAGGCTGAGATAGACTGATCTTTAATCAGTAAAGGAATCGAGGGTTTTGGGGAGGAAAAATGGAAAAGTTAAGGCTGATCAGATCAGACATGGTGACTGGGTGTTAGTGAGGCAGCATCTGGACTACCGTATTTAAGAAAGGATAAGCTGCCATTTAAGGCAATTCAAAAGAGATTCACTTGACTCTTCTTGGGATGAAGGAGTTGATGTATCATGCACGGCTAAATAGGCCAGACCTTTATATGTTAAAGTTTAGATGAATGAGGGGTGATATCATTGAAGTATACACGTTTCTAAGTAGGCTCAATAGTGCAGTTATGAAGATGTTTCTACCAGTGGGGAGTCTCGAACAAGGGGATATAGTTGCAGAGTAAGGGGATACTCATTTGAAACTGAGATGTGAAGGAATTTCCTTTCTTGGTAGGTTGTGTATACATGAAATTCTCTGCTTGTGGGAGCAATATCACTTGGAAGTATTTATCGAGGAGGGATAGCTTTTTGAGAAGTTGAGGCCTGGGACAGATCAGCAATGACATTATAAAATGGCAGGGCAGGCTTGAGGGGCTGAATGGCCTACTCCAATTTCTTTGTTTTAAGATTTTATGTTAGGGCCATGTGAGGAGCAATTGAGAAGTCTGAGCCTATATACTTTAGAGGTTAGAGGAATGAAAGGCGATCTCATGGAAATCTGGGAAATGTTTAAAAGGCTTGACAGGGCAGATGCAGAAAAGTAAGAGTTGTGAGTTCAAGTATGAGTGCTTCTCTCATCCTTCCATATCTTTCTGCAGGGATTGAGCAACTAGCAATTCTAGGCTATCTGTATTTAGAAAGATAATAGGGGAGGGGTCAGTGGAGTGGGAATAGGAAAGAAATTATGAGTTCCACTCCATTGCTGCAACTGTCCAGTGAGGGGTTAGTGGAGAAGTGTTAATGAGTGAAAATTCACAACCAAAGTAGAAATTCAGCTGGTTTTAATGGAGTGCATGGTTCAGGTGAGAATTTTGTGAAAGTCTGGATAACACTGTCCTCATCAACATTGTCAAAGCCTCATCAGAGAAGCAGTAAGGGAATGGAGGACTATTGTGAGACTTTGAAAATAGGCAGGGTTCCGAATGATTTCTCTCAGTCCTCAAACTGAAGAAAGATATGTGTTTTCTGAATAAGTGAAGGAAGACTGGATGGATAATATAACAGAATACATTACATACTAGAAACCACTATACAGTTTCTCAGCTACTTCTTCCAGTTTTTGTTGTTTACATTGAGCATTTTGTAGATATTTTTTATTCAACATTTCCAATGGTTATAATGCACCCTGAAGCCGCCTGGACTTTCCAACCCAGAGGTAGAGTCACTACCACTGCATCACATGGGTGCTTATGAGTATTTTATATAGTTGGATGGATGGTTTGGTAGGAAGATAATATGAGAAATCACTGCACTTTGCAACCAATTCTAACTCTTAAAAGCTATAAGGCTCAATGTTATAAAATATTACAAAACCAGAAGGTATGTTGCCTTCCTGGTGCCAGGGTCCGAGATGTCGCCGATCGGGTTTACAAGATTCTGAAGGGGGAGGGTGAGCAGCCAGAAATCGTGGTACGTATTAGCACCAATGATATAGCCAGGAAAGGAATTGAGGATCTGAAAATTGACTATAGAGAGTTAGGTTAGAAGCTGAAGAGCAGCATGAGTAGAGTAGTGATCTCAGGTTTGCTACCGTTTCCACGAGATAGTGAGATGAGGAACAGTCAGCAAATGCAGCTTAACACGTGGCTGTGAGGCTGGTGCAGAAGGGAGGGCTTCAGATACCTAGACCATTGGGATACCTTTTGGGGAAGGTGGGACCTGTGCATGAAGAATGGGTTGCACCTGAGGGAGGGGCACAAATATCCTGGGTGGGAGATTTGCTCATTTGATTCAGGAGGATTTAAGCTAATTTGGCAGGAGGGTGGGAATCAGAGTCACATGTTTGAGAGGGGGTCAGTTTCAGACAGGACAGTGACAGGATATATTGAATCTATCAGGAAGGTTTCTCATGCGATGAAACAAAGGGATCGGTTAAAGTGTGTCTGCTTTAATGCAAGGAGTGTCCGAAATAAGAGTGACAAACTTAGAGTATGGATCAGTACTTGGGGCTACGATGTTGTGGCCATAACAGAGACATGGGTTTCACAGGGGCAAGAATGGTTGCTTGATGTTCCAGGGTTTAGAACATTTAGAAAGAACAGGGAGGGTGGAAAAAGAGGAGGGGGTGTAGTATTGCTAATCGGAGAGTGCATCACAGCTACAGAAATGAAGGATGTTGAGGAAGGTGTGTCTACTGAGTCAGTATGGGTGGAAATTAGGAACAGGGGTTAGATTAGAGTGGTGCTGGAAAAGTACAGCAGGTCAGGCAGCATCTGAGGAACAGGAAAATTGACATTTCGGGCAAAAGCCCTTCATCTAGACTCTGGTTTCCAGCATCTGCAGTCCTTGTTTTTACCTGAAAGTTAGGAACAGCAAGGGAACAGCCACTGCACTGGGGGTTTTCTACAGACCACCTAATAGCAGGAGAGAGATTGAAGATCTCATAGGCGATGTTAGGACGGGCTACCGTCCCCGTGTTCGTTTGAAGGAGAGAAACACTGGATCTGATTCAAAATATAAGCTGTTTTAATGAGAGAGAGCCGTACACAAATACAGTGAGGTTTTCAGATCACTGGAGAAGGCGCCTTCTGAAATCTTTCCAAAAACCCCTGCTTGATATATTGTTCGCTAAGCTAACGCTACGTAATCACTCACACACGTGATCTCTCACAGACAAAGGCCTCCTGTGAACAGGCCTCGGCCTTGGCAGGTATCCACGAGATGGTCTGTCTCGTAAACAAGGTTTCCGAGTAAAGGCTGCCATTGTATTGGTCTGACCTTGGTAGTCCAGCTGCACAGGCAGTTTCGGTAAACAGTCCAAACAACAGCTCCGCAGCGCCCCCCTCCCCGCCCCCCCCCCCCGATTTCCCAAGAAGTAACTACATCTCTACCCTCCCTAGGCCTATGATATATCCATCCCAACACTGAGCAGATTCTGAAAAAATGCAAAAGTAGCAGGATTATTGTTATGGGTGATTTCAACTTTCCCAATATCGACTGGAACGTCCTAAGTGCAGATGGTTTGGATGGAGCCATTTTTGTCAGGTGTGTTCAGGAGGGTTACCTTACCCAGTAAGTAGACAGACCAACAAAGGAAGAGGCCATTTTGGATTTGGTGCTCGGCAATGAGCTAGGACAGGTGTCAGATCTCACGGTGGGAGAGCATTTGGTGAAAGTGATCACAACTGCCTCACATTTAGCATAGCCTTGGAGAGTGAAAGGAGCAGTTATCGAGAGAAGATACTTAATTGGGGAAAAGGAAATTATGACGCTATCAGACAGGACTTGGGAAGTACAGACTGGGAGCAATTGTTCCACAGAAAGGGCACAGCAGTCATTGGAGACTATTTAAGGAGCAGTCATTGCGAGTGATGCACAAATTTGTTCCTCTGAGATAGGTAAGAAGGGGTAAGATTAAGGAACCTTGGATGACGAGAACAGAGAAATTTCTCGTCAAAAGGAAGAAGGCAGCTTACGTAAGGTGGAGGAAGCAAAGCTCTAGCACAGCTTTAAAGGATTACAGGCTAGGTAGAAAGAAGCTCAGAATCGGACTAAGGAGAGCCAGGAGGAGACATAAAAAGGCTTGGCAAGAAGGATTAGGGAGAACCCAAAGGCATTTTACTCATACGTGAGGAATAAGAGAATGATTAGGGAGAAGGTGGGGCCAATCAGGGATAGCGTAGGGAACTTGTGTGTGGAGTCTGAGCAGACAGGGGAAGCCCTAAATGAGTTTTTTGCTTCAGTTTTCATCAAGGAAAGAGAATTTGTTGTAAGTGAAAACATAGAGGAGTTGGGATACAGTCTTGATCAGATCAAGCTTGATGAGGTTGATGTGCTAGAAATTTTGGAAAGCATTAAGATTGATAAGTCTCTAGGGCCAGACCAGATTTATCCTAGGCTGCACCGGGAAGTGAGAAAGGAGGTTTGCTAAGCTGCTGGCGAGGATATTTGCCTCCTCACTCTCCACAAGAGTCGAACTGGAGGATTGGAAGGAGGTGAGTGTTGTTCCTCTTTTCAAGAAGGATAATAGGGAAATCCCTGACAATTACAAACCAGGCTGTCTTAAGTCTGTGGTCAGCAAAGTTTTGGAAAGAATTCTGAGGGATAGGATTTATGACTATTTGGCAAAGCATAGTGTGATTAAAGGCAGTCATCATGGCTTTGTGAGGGTCAGGTCATGCCTCATAAATCTTATTGAGTTCGTTGAGGAGGTGTCAAGACAGGTCGATGAAGGTCGAGCAGTGAATGTGGTTTATGTGGACTCCACCAAGGCATTTGATAGGGTTCCCCATCGTAGGCTCATTCATAAAGTTACAGGATTCAAAATTGGCTTGCTGACAGAAAGCAGAGAGGGCTGGAGGTCAGTGTTGAGTGGTGTCCCACAGGGCTCTGTTCTTGGGCCTCTGCTCTTTGTAGTTTTTATAAATGACTTGGATGAGGAGGTTATGGGGTGGGTTAGTAAATTTGCAAATGACACTAAAGTTGGAGGTGTCGTCGATAGTATAGAGGGCTACTGCAGGCTGCAGCATGACATAGACATGATGCAGAGCTGGGCTGAGAAATGGCAAATGGAGATCAACCTGGATAAATGTGAATTGATGCATTTTGGAAGGTCAAACTCGAACGCTGAATATAGGATTAAAGACAGGATTCTTGGCAGTGTGGAGGAACAGAGGGATCTGGGTGTGCAATTACATAGATCCCTCAAAATTGCCACTCAAGTGTTAAGAAAGCATATGGTGTTTTGGCTTTCATTAACAGGGGTTAAACAGAGTTTAAGAGCCACGAGGTTTTGCTGCAGCTTTACAAGTCCCTGGTGAGACCCACTCGGAATATTGTGTCCAGTTCTGGTCACCCTACTATAGGAAAGATACAGAGGCTTAGGAGAGGATGCAAAGAAGATTTACCAGGATTTTGCCTAGACTGGAGGGCTTGCCTTATGAAGAAAGGTTGAATAAGCTCAGACTTTTCTCTCTGGAGAGAAGGAGGAAGAGAGGAGACCTGATCGAGGTTTACAAAATAATGACTGGAATAGATAGAGTTAATAGCCTGAGACTTTTCCCCAGGGCAGGATTGGCTGGTACAAGAAGTCATAGTTTGATGATATTACGATAAACGTACAAAGGAGACATCACAGAGTTCTTTATGAGTTGTGAATGCATGGAATGCATTGCCAGCTGTGGTGGTGGAAGCAGAGTCATTGGGGATATTTAAATGACTGCTGGACATGCACATGGATAGCAGTGAGTTGAGGGGTGCGTAGGTTAAGTTACTATATTTGACATTAGGATTAAATCTCGGCACATCGTGGGCCAAACGGCTTGTTCTGTGCTGTACTTTTCTATGTTCAATGTTCGATAAAAACTGTGATAAATATGCAATTTTGGTACTACACTTTTAGCATGTTTCAATTCTGGTCAATGTGATAATTATCAGTGAAAATGGTTTTCCTTTTGACAATCTTAAGGCTTAAAAAAATCTACTTTGATTGAATCATGAATGATTTCCAATAAAATTGAATCATTCGAACAGACATGAACCAACAGTCTCTATGATTTCCTGATCAATTAAAGATTTCAACACATTATTTTGCATTTAACAAGTCCAATTTCATTAGAAGTGATAAACGTTGTAAACACCAAATGCTTTCCTTGCCGATGTCGGACCTAAGACCATTGTGGAATCCCAAGACACATTGATGACTGCCAGGCCAACTCATTCCCATGTGTATACCACTGTGCTACCCCCTCCGCTGGTGCTGTCTTGCTGGTGGGACAAGACATACCAAGAGATGGTGCTGGTGGTGTTTAGGAAGTTGTATCTAGAGAATGATTCCATTAGTTCAATGGTTGTGTCTGGCGGTTGCTTGACCAGTCTGTGAGTCAGCTTTGCCATTATTGGCACTAGCCCCTAGGTGTTAGTAAAAAGTAAGGTGCAGAGTCATCAAGGCTCTACTTGTTGTTATTGCTTCCAATGCTTCATTCACTGCCAGAAGGTCCACCAGGTTTCAGTGCTTTTACCCCTTTATAGCAGTTGATAGAACTGAATGGCTCGCTAGACCATTTTAGAGGATGGTTAAGAGTCAGCCAAACCAACAGTTGGTTTTACATCAATCAACAATAGCTTTCATGGTCATCATTAGACTTTAAATTTCAGTTTGTTTTAATTATTAAATTCAAATTCCACCATCTGCCCTGATTTCGAGGACATTACCTGGATCTCTGAATTATTCGTGTTGTGACAATACATCTAGGCTGTCACTTCCCTTGTTGTTGGAGATGTTCATTGCTCGGCACTTGTATGGTGCAAATATTAGTTGCCATTTATCTATCCAAACTTGAATGTTGGTCCAGGTCTTGTGCATTTGGGCATGGACTAGTTCAGGACCTGAGGAGTCATGAATGATACTAAACATTGTGCAATCATTGGTGAAACAGTTCCACTTCTGATTTTATGATGAAGGGAAAGTTATTGATGATGTGGATCAATATGGTTGGACATAGGACACTAGCCTAGTGAATTCCTGCAGAATTGTCCAGGACTGAAATGACTGACATCCAACAACTGTAACCATCATCGTTAGTTTCAACCAGCAGAGATGTTCCCCCTGCTTCCCATTGACTCCAGCTTTACTAGGGCTCCTTGTTTCCTGTAAACTCGAAGGATGATCATGGATTCCTATTTGTGCTTGGATTGTGTAGGGAGCCAAAGTGACTCAATGGTAACGCTGCAGCTTCTCAGCCTGAGGGTCTTGGATTCAATTCCAATTCCATGATTTCAAAACCATGTAGGCAATACTCCAAAAACAAAGAACCATGGATACTGGAAATCTGAAATGAAATCAGAAACTGTGGGACAAACTCAGCAGGTCTGGCAGCATCTGTAGAGAGAAAGCAGAGTCAAAGTATCAGGTCCAGTGACCATTCTGTAAAACTGATTATAGCAAGGAAAAGATGACATGCATGCTGAAGAGAGGGGGAGATGGAACCTAGCGAGAGGGAAAGAACAGCAGTTGGGCAGACAAAGGAATGGATAATGATGAGCAAGAAAGAAAAGCCACTAGTGGGGACCATTAGTGAGTGAAAATGGTTGGCTCTCACGAAAGCAACTCGTGTGATAACAAGGCCTTGGGTAAATGTGTTGATAAAGGACAGGGAGGAAAGCATCCAGAGCCTAATGTTATTGAAATTGATATTGAGTCCAGAAGGCTGCAGTGTTCTCAAGCAGAAAATAAAATGCTGTTCTTCCAGCTTGCATTGTGCCTTGCTGGAGCATTGTAGCAAGCTCAAGATAGAGGTGTTGATCAGTAAGTACACGTGTGGCTTAAATTAGACTGTTAACCAGTTGCCAATACTTCACATCATTCTCCAAGGGATGAGAATATGAAGATACACTAAGCGTACATTAGTCTCTGTAAGCAGGAATTCTACCCGAGCTCACTTCAGAATGTAAGAAGGAAGGCCTTGCATTTATGAAATTTCCTAAAGCAGCTGAAACCAACACATTATTTTTGAAACGCACTCGCAATTAGTTTGTAGAACTTTCCATAAAGATGTCTCCTGAAGTATGGTGTCTATGATAATATTTCATTGTGCTGTCAGTTGAAGTGAAGGATTAAAATCCCAGCTTGGGCTCATAGCTGCATCTTCTGATCTCAGATGGGAATACAGTCACACTGTCACGAATTTATTGTGAAATGGATGGATGCTTAGGTTCTGTTAGTGGATTAAAGGAGGAAAATCATTAGAAAATTAGAAAGGCTTTATTGAAAAATAAATAATTCGACATAAACATGTGCTCAATATCTGACCATAAAATGTCATGATTTGCCTTTTCTATTGTGTCTCTTTAGATGCATTTGATTGATTTCTTTCCATGGTTCTCTAACCACTTTCTCCCCTCTGTATTTATTCTTCCACCTACTTGGCGTGAAGTTGAAGCTAAAATAAATTAACTGATCAGACTGATCTCTTTTGAAGTGTCAGCTGTTCCTGTCTCTCTTTCTAACATCAGGAAAGTTGGGATTGCATTTTTGTGCTATCTGCTTATAGTAGACAATGTCCAATGTTATCTATCGGAAGTCCAGTTGTATGTTTCCTCCACCTAGCTGGGTTTGGCTTGCCATGTACTTTACTGGGACACAGGAGAGTAGAGTCAAATGGAAATTGTGTTAAGACCAGCCAGTCATGTATTTTATAATCCTGATCTTGCATTTTATTTTCCAGGATGTAGGTAATGGAATAATTTATATTGCTATCAGATCTAGTGTTGCAGAATTTTAAAGGTGGGTGTTAAGCAAAAGATACAAAGGAAATTCATTTGAGATTTAAGAATAATACTTAAACAGTTTGTACCTGTTGTATTACCAAACTTTTGTTCCATTTACACTAACCTATGCAAAGGCTACAAAAAGAATAAATTTGCCTTTACTGAAATTTAATGGGAGATTACATTTTGAATTTTCTTCTCAATAAGCCAGTTGCATGAAAAGGTTTGTATCAGTCTTGCATGGAAACGTAGCTGTATAAATCTAACTCTGTGGCACAGTGGTAATGTCCCTTTTTCTGGACCAGGAGGTTCAGGTTCAAACCCCAATTTACTCTGATTGATTATACATGTAACTCTCAATTTTGTTTGTTTAGCAAGAGATGTTTGGTATGCTTGCCTTTATTGGTCAGTGCATTGAGTATAGGAGTCGGGAGGTTATGTTGTGGCTGTAGGGGACATTGGTTAGGTCACCTTTGGAGTACTGCATGCAATTCTGGTCTCTCTGCTATAGGATGGATGTTGTGAAACTTGAAATGGTTAAAAAAGATTGACAAGGATGTTGTTAGGGTTGGAGGGTTTGAACTATAGGGAGAGGCTGAATAAGCCAGGACTTTTTCCCTGGAGTGTCGGAGGCTGAGGGATGACCTTATGGAGGTTTATAAAATCATGAGAGTACTTCCATTTTCTTCGGCTGGTATCCAGTGTGGAACTAGCAGTATGTTACTGATTATGTGTTGTTCAGAGATTAATAGCTCTAATTATTTCAATGCCCTTACTTTACAAAACTCTAAAAATCCCAAAGTCGAGAGAGTGTTGTTGGAAAAGCACAGCAGATCAGGCAGCATCCGAGGAGCAGGAGAATCAACGTTTCTGGCATAAGTCCTTCATCAGGAATTCCTGCTGAAAGGCTTATGCCCAAAACGTCAATCCCCTGCTCCTCGGACGCTACCTGGTCTGCTGTGCTTTTCCAGCACCACACTCTCGACTTTGATCTCCAGCATCTGCAGTCCTCACTTTCTCCTTTAAAACTCCCAAAGACTGTCCACTCAACAATCTGCTTCAGTAATTCCAATATTAACAACCATCCCAATAAGTAATTCCAATATTAACAACAAATTTCCATCTCAACCAAAAGAAGAACAGCAGTGTTATGTGTTCTGATTTGAGGATGAACATAGCACTGGAAGAAAGTAATTTAATTTGACGTAAGTGTCAGAGTTTCCTATACTTGGGATATACCATTTGGACAGCAGGACCGAGCCCTGCTGTTCACTGAACAGCAATACCCTTCAGGGAGCCTCTGAGATGGCAATTTGAATTTAGTTTCTGCTTTACACAGCTAGAGGGGAGTATTGGTTCACATCTATCTCATCAAATTGATTTTCATCATTTTATTTCATTTCTGAAACTCTGATGAGCGTAAGTAATAATATTAGCTGCTATGTGAGCTTCTGTGATTATCACAAAGACTGGCACACCTATCCTGTGGCTACAATACATTGCCTGCTCAAACTCCCCAAACCATTTGCCAAGGAGAAACTTTGACTTCGTTTATATATAGTCAGATAAATGTCTGCAATTGTCTGTATGTCTGTCACTATGTATTTGTGGATATTGTTTGATCCTTTATACAACTTGCGTCATGTGGATATGTGCAATTTAAATTGATGTGCGTCCAATTAATAGTAATGTATGGTTTTCCCAAGTATATACTTCCTACAGTTAAAGGTTTAAATAATTGTAATGCAGTAAACAATTCATCGGTAACTTTATGTTAGAGACATGATTGATTCAGAAATTATTTATAAGTCTACAGAAAAATGGAACCTAGTTGCTAAGTAGTAGTTTTAGAAGTACGGATGACACTTGGAAGAATTACTTCTTAAAGGGAGTTTTTCCTGGCTCTGCACATGTATTCAGTGGATTTTCTGGGTGCAGCAACCTTGTTGAGTGTGGGATATGTTTGCAAAGGAACCAACCTGAGTTTCCTACTTCCCAATGTTTTTGTCCTCTAGATTCTAGTTTAGAGTTCATTCCAAGGCCTAGTCACACTTTATGTTAAGAATAAGTTTTAGAAAATCTTAAGTTTGCTTCTTATTTGTTTGAACTTATCCAAAACTTTACATTTGCAATTTAACTTAAAGTAAAATTTTGATTTTCTTTATTCATTCTGGTCACCTATGTACCTCTGTAGAATCATCACTCAGATATCTTCTTCCAGACTGGTTATCACAAGTAATAATACATTCAATGATCAAATGATTTCAGAGATTTATAGGACTTGGAATTGCATCAAACGAAGCTGGGTTAACCTTCGAATATTAGTGTGCTGACCTGCTGTCAGACAACTGTGATTTTCTAATTTAAGAAACCTGAAAAAGGGGTTGAAGTCTCACATAATCTAGGCTGAAGTTTCAAGAATTGAGAGATCCACCTTTTGGGTGAGACATGAGGACAAAGTGGTCTTCTGTCAGGTGACTGTTAAAGACAACATGACAATGTTGAAATAAGGAAGATGACATGACATTGAGAGGAAACCGATCAAATATTGCTAAAGTATAATTGCTGCTGAGGGAAGAGAAGTAAAGAAAGAAAAAAATGTAAGTGGAATAGAGGAAAGAAAATAATTCCCGTATTCCACAAAGACTAAAAATTAAAACAGGCTGTTCCCCTGCCCAGCTTAAATGGTTTGCCTATTGGATGGAATGCCTGATTGGCTACAAGTGGAGACATCAGTAAAGAAATTGCTGAAGGAAAATGTTGTCACATGGCGTTAAAATGTTAAATTATTGTTCAAGTATACTGTGACCCTAGATCGTATTTTACTTTTTTCATCACAGCATTCACATTCTTTACCTTAAGAGTTTCTGTCAACACATTCGTTTGATTTGAAGTCCCAAGAGAGTCAAATTGTGCGAAATGTGGGTTTGCAGAGTTAGATGCAGATGTAATCCAATTGGTCAGGAATCAAAACTTCTGTGAGTGAGTTAAGGAGTCACACAAAATCCACTTCACAGATTTTCAGATCCACGGATGTCCATTTCAGACAAAGGAAAGCCTAGCCATCTCCTTTGACTCTACATGGCACCACCATCACTGAAACCTCATCATCAAAACATCGAGGGTCACCCTTGACCAAAAGCAAGAATGAATTAACCATGTCAACAGTGTGGTACTGCAGGTATTGGACTCAATATCCAGCCCCTGAATTTAACATAAATTGGTTGCAATGTGTACTACTTACAGGTTGTATTGCATCGACTCACCAAAGATATCAACTTAACAATAATGTCTTTCTTTCCTATGACCGCTACCATTGAGGACGAGAGGAGAAATGCCATTGGACACTGTCACCTCCAATTTCCTTTCCAAATTGCACACTATCTTGACTCTGAAATATATCATCTTTCATTTTACAATTGCAATATCAATATTATAAAATTTCCTACCTAACTCCACTACATCACCACAAACACTGCAGCAATTCAAGGATGTCCATTCCTATTTTATTAGAATGGATAGAAAGAGGTGGAAAGTGTAGCCTGGTCAGTATTGCCCGCAACAACAAAAAAAAAGGTTTTCACAAGCATTGCCTTTTAAAATATTCATTTGCTGACTTATTTGCATAGAATGTCATAACCACATTCTGGGAACTAGCCATGTTTTCAATTAAATTTGATTTGCTTAGACACCAGAGCAACAAAACATCATAAAAAATGATCATCGCTTGACTAAACCGAGCATCTGCTGCTATTGTGAGTGATCCCGGATACTTCATTCACCCATTACTCACACGCACTCTGAGCACACAGTCAAATCCTGACAAACATGTAAGTTTGCCAAGAAATGTTATAGTTGGGTCAGGATCATACATCTACTAGGATTTCAAATAGGTGAGTCATACTTCTCTTATCCTCTGTTCAATCTAAGCTGATTTATGGACAATACCATGCTCTGATAGGAAATAAAATGCTTAAGCTGCCTGAAATGTACCTTTGGCAAGCTGCTGGTGATACTGTGCCAATAGTTTTCTTGCTGAACTCCACAGATAACAAGCATGTCTATAACAAGCTTGGGTTGCAGAAGCATCATATGTTCATTTTTTTTTCCAACTGCAAGAATTAGAACTTGTGTTATCTGTGGGTGGTCAATAAAGAATGTCACTGGAATTACTTGGATTTTCCTACAGACTGCCCCTAACCAAGATTAATAGCTATCACCGCAGTCCTGGTATACAAGGATGACCATAGTAAGATTGTACTTGATGCTAAATTAAATGAATTACAATCACAGCACAATATGCACGTCAAACTGCAATTAAAATCTTATGTTCACAATATTGTAGTATAGAAATTGCTGAACTTTTAAAACTAAAGCCCATCTAATTTGCCTTTAGTCATCCTGTTAGTCTGAAAGATACAATCATATGGAGATGTGGACTAATCATGGCCATGCAATCTTTCTCTTCAATTAGTTTGCACCAATGTTATGTCCTCCCTTTGAATTTATTCTAAAACTTTACAAAGTTGTGCATCTATCGTACCAAAGAAAGGTAGATCAGGCTCTCGCCTGCTAATTGATTAGTATATTAATTTGAACACAACAAATTTATAGTCACTATACTCAGATCAGCATAAGGTGAACTATGAATTGTAACCTAGAACTTTGAAATCTCAGATGCTCCAGGTTAGAGGTTTTGAGTCACAGTGCTTCCTATACTGATGTGATTAAGACTGTTTAGAAATATTGAGTTTCAAACAAATATGATAACAAATTGCTATACAAGTGCTTAATCTGGTTATCTTTAGTATTGTTTTTGCAATATGTTATCCTTGATTATTTAGTTAAATAGAGTCATAAAGATGAACATGTGAGTTTTTGATTATAATTTGATAAGTCTGCAATGGCCCCATGTGTAATTTCAGTGCAGATTTCTACAGGCTAAGAATTCATAATTTTCTTTTACCAATTTTGAAGAAGAATGGGCATATTAGATTAATTATTTAGCTTTGATTCCTATAAATTTCAGGTAAACACATCAGTAAGCTACATGGATATTTTCACCATGTACTTCTAATGATGTGATGTTACATGTTCATTCTTTGAAATCAAAAATGACCAAACATTATCTAGAGTCCAATGAGCTAATGTAACAATAGATAGGTGGTCCAAAGAACATGGAGCAAGTGTTTTCTGGCTTGCATCAGGTAATTACAAACATGAAGAGAAATGAAAGTTAAACAAGAAAAACATAGCATTTACACAAAATTAAAGCTACAATCTAGTTGAGGGAACCCTTTGACTGCCTGATTGTTCTCCCCATCATGCCTGTTTCTCCAAGGAACATCTTTTTCTCAAGTGAAGATTCATTCAGTTGCTACCCTCCCTTGCTTGCTACCCTCCCTCACCACTGCCACCTCTGTTGGAGGAGCTGCCACATAAAGTTTCATGTGTAATATGTTTGAAAATGACTAATTAATTCAACTTGGGCGCAAGAGGATTTTTGCATGTTGGACACACACATTGTTAGTGTAGAAAAAATGGTTGTAGCTGTAGACATACAAATTTTACACTTCTGTTGGTCAGTGTGACAGTGTTTTGTTAATGGGACATACTGTTATATTATTATCATGCAAACAAGATTGTAGGTGCAGCTTGATGTGCATGCATTATCTGCAATTGTCATTCATTTCATTTTAGTGTAAAGTGCAATCTTAAGGTTTATCATTGTGAAGCAGAACTATCAATGATTGTCACCAATCTTGTTTAGAGTCAGTCTGTAGGAAATTAGCCTATACTGATGGGATTTTACTAGTTCTGGTGTTTACAGGTAATGGATCCCATATGGTCGAGTGCGGGAGAGTGAAGCATTCCTCTGAAGGCTACCCAGTCATCCTCATGTTGTGAGAGATAAGTTTAAATTGATAATGCACAGTGAGAATTGTAACAATGCCAATGGAAAACTACAAAGCAAGTTGTTAAGCAAGGCAAACATAATTGTACAGAACAATATTGACAATATCACATTGTTTTCTTCAAGCAGTACTCATGCTCAACATTTTTTCTTCAAATCCAATCATCAAGAAATATAGACAAATTGATCAATCATTGAATTCACATTTATGTATTTTATGTGATTCTAGGAAGGTGTATTAGAAGGAATTATTAATCAGGAACTTGGTAATGGAGTCAGCAGTGGTGAACTGAGCAGTTGAACTGCTGTTCCTCCAGGCTTCACTGTATGCAGCTTCATTTAAAAGATTTTCCTTTTTTGGTTACAGGCATTCCTAAGTTCCTGTTTTAAATATGGTGTCATGGACACTGAACAGTGCACCTCTGGCTGAAAACATAAATGGAATGTTCTAATACAGACTCTTTGGATCTTTGTAAAAGCTCAGGCCAAACTTCTGCATAATTTTCAGATGTTTATTAATAGGCTATCTGTGATGGTAAGGATACAGAGCAGCATGTTTTGTAGCAGATGTAGCAGGTTATAGTAACATCATAGCTTAACTGAGAGGCACATTACATATTTATTAAATCTTAATGTCACATCTTTGCCAAAGTACTTTCTTATTTTCTAACATTATTAACTACAAGTATTTTCTTAACAATATTGACTTAAATGTTTGTTGCGGGTAAATCATCATAAACTACCTTTAATTTGGTTACTTATTTTTAAAAAACCCATAGTCAATCAAGTACTGAAACAATGAATTAAACTTTATTGCATGTAGTAACCAAAATGAGACCCCTCAAGTAAGCAAATGAAATCTGAGAACTTAACTTGGTTATTCCTGATGAAGACCTTATGCCTGAAACATCGATTCTCCTGCTTCTTGGATGCTGCCTGACCTGAGCCCTTCCAGCACCACAGTCTCGACTATTACCCAATTAATGGTTGTATTTAGCTACAATTCCAATGAAGAGTGTGTATCTCTAAAGTCCAGGTTTGGTCCTTGTGCAGTATTGTTTTTCAAAGTTCTGCTGAAGAACAATTCTGGTGTTAGATTCTTTTACGGTTTTTTTTCATCCTTGAGGTCTATGGGGTGACATTATTGATGATGTTTCAGATTATTTCTTCCAAAATATTGACTACCCCTCTGAAACCATCAGCACTGCAGCTTTCTTTCTTATCAGAAGTAGACAGGCAAGAGGCTGGAAGGAGACAGCAAGCCAGGCAGCATCAGGAGGTGGAGAAGTCGACATTTCAGGTGGAATCCTTCTTCAGGACTTGGGGTGGGTGTAAGGGGAGCTGCAGATAAACAGGATGGCAAGGGCAGGGTGGTGAAGTGGGGATAGGTGAAGACAGGTAGAGGGTACCACATGGCTGGTCAATGGGAGGAATGAATCCGGTTGGTGGCATGGAGGAGGGGAAAGGTTGGGATGGGGCTGGGAAGGAAGGTTATTTGAAATTAGAGAAGTCAGTGTTGAGTCCTTTGGATTGTAGGCTGCCCAGGCAGAAATGAGGTGTCGTTCCTCCAATTAGATTATTATGGCAATAGAAGGGGCCAAGGATGGTCATGTCGTAAATGGAGTGGGAAGGGGAATTGAAATGGGTGGAGTCCCAAGTTGTGGAGGCTAGAATCAGTCTCAGGATATGGGGAAGACCATTTAGGACTGAGATTAGGAACAGAATCTTCAATCAAATAATATTGTGGAATCCTCTTCCAAAGAAGGCTATGGAGGCCATGTCACTGAATATATTCAACAAAGAGATGGACATCTTTTTTAGATTTTTAAGGCATCAAGGAATATGGGAAGAAAGTGGGAATATGATAGTAAGATAAAGGATCAGGAATGATTATGTTGAATGGCAGAGCAGGCTCAAAGTGCTGAATGGCCTATTCCTACTCCTTCTATAACCATCGCTTTACAGGCAATATATCATTATTACTAAAATCAAATGGAACTGTGAGTGACAATTTAAATTACTTTTAAGATTTGGACTTTTGACCATCAGAATTTTGTTTCTTCCTGACAATTCTGTTGCATACTATCTATGTCAACCTATCTGTGTTTTTTTTGTCTGTTTAATAGTGTATGAGTCTATTTGTATTTCAGGGTTTAAAGGAGTATTTGAACTTGCATAGCAGCAGCAGCTTAGTAATCCTTTCTTTACTTTGGCATTTATTAAAGTTGTGTGTTTACAATAAATAGGTATTTTCTGTTAATGAAGAAATCTGGTGTGAATTGTTCTTGGCCTGAATAGAAGTCAATCAAGCAAGTTTATCACCTTGTTTGTTTAGTGTTAATAATGGGACCCTGTAGATGTGCTATATCTAGAAGGTAAGATCACATGGAGTTGGGGGTATTTTATCAGCTTGGATAGAAGATTGGCTAACCATCAGAAGGCAGAGACTTAGAATAATTGAGTCTTTTTCTGATTGGCAAAATGTAACTAGTAAAGTGCCATAGGGTTTCATCCTCAGGCCCTCAACTATGTATAATCTATAATTAATGACTTGGATACAGGGATAGAAAATACTAAAACTAAATTTGCAGAAGTTGCTAAAATGTGTGGAAAAGTAATTTGTAGTGAAGAAATGAGAAATTAATACGCAAAGATTAAATTAATAGGCCAAAATTTGGCAGATTAAGTCTATGGTTATCCATTTTGGTTGGAGGAATAGAATGGCAACGTATTGTCTAAATAGAGAAAAACTTCCAAGTACTTTGGTGAAGAGGGAACTGGGTGCCGTTGAGCTTAAATTACAGAAAACTAATACACAGATACAGCAGGTAATAAGGCAAATGGAATTTTGGCATTTATTACTAAAGGAATAGAGTATAAAACTAGGAATGTGTTGCTGCAACTGGAGAAGGCATTAGTGACATCACACCTGGAGTATTGCATACGATTTTGGTCCCATTACTCAAAGAGGGATGTAGCTATATTGAATGCAGTTCAAGGAACTTCACTTTATTGATTCCAGATATGAGGGGTTCATATTAGGGAGTGAGATTGAACAGTTTTGGCCGATACTCTCTGGAGTTTAGAAGAATGACAGTAGATCTAATTGAGATATATAAAGGGATTTGAAAAAGTAGACATGGAAAGGATGTTTCCTCATATGGACAATCTAGAATGAGAAGTTACAGTTTTAGGATAAGGGGTAGCAGATTTAAAACAGATAAGAGGAAAAAGTACTTCTCTCAAAGTCTCATGAATCTGTAGAATTCACTACCCCATAGTGCAGTCAATGCTGGGGCATTGATTTTTAACTAAACAGATTTTTAATTAGGAATGGGTTGTATGGTTATGGAGAGTGGGCAGGCAAATAGAGTTGAGGCTGAGATGAAATCAGCCATGGTTGTGTCAAATAGCAGAACAGGCCGGAGGGGCTGAATTGCAGCCCCCTGCTTCTAGCTCTAACGCTCACATGTTCTTAATGGGGATTTTACACATTTTGTGATGGCTTGTTGAAAAATGGGGCTCAGCTATCAGTGTAATCTTCCTCTTTACATTGTGTTTTAGGACAAAGAGCGGAGTCAATCACCAGGAAGTCTCCAGAATATAAATTCACTTCTTCAAAATATTCACAGGGGCATTGCAAATGATTAACATAATTCTCTTCAGTGTTTGCAGGTTATTTCAGCAAATTTACTGCAAGGGCCATTGAGACTAGGTCTGAAGTAACTGCAAACCATTCTGGATGAAACAGTAACATGAGAGGAGATTCAACCTTGACTGCTGTCTGTTCTGACAATATTTCTAGACCACTAGACTATGATGAAGAATGTTTTGGGATTTCATATAAAAGTATGCACCATTCTCGTGGTTCAATATTGCTGAAGAGTTCTCCTGCGCACACAGTTTGTTGTTCTCTGTACAATTCTTACAACATGGAAACAGACTCTTCAGCCCATTGTGTCTGCACCACCATCAGAAATCCATCTATTTTTATCCCATTTTCCAGCACTTGGCCCATAGCCTATGAGCTATTGCTTTTTAAGTGCTCATTTAAATCGGTTTTTAATGTCTTGAGGGTTCTGCCTCCAGCAGTCTTTCAGTCAGTGAGTTCCACATTACCACAACCCTCTTGGTTAAAACATGTTTCCTCAAATCCCCTCTAAACCTCTTGCTCTTTACCCTAAAACTGTGCCCCCTGGTTACTGACCTCTCCACTATAGGGAAAGGTTTCTACTCTCTCTCTGTCCCTCAGAACTTTATGGACTTCAATCAGATTCCTCCCTCAGAGATCTCTACTCTAAGGAAAACAACTCCACCTTTCTAGCCTCTGTCACAGGCAACATCCTGGTGAATCACTTCTGCATGCTTTCTAGTGCAATCATATCCTTCATATAATGTGGTGACCAGAACGGCACACAGTACTCCAGCTGAGATCTAACTAACATTATATGCAGCTCCATCATCAGCTTGTGTTCAATGCCTTGACTAATAAGGGCAAGTACCCTATATACCTCTTCAACCACCTTTGCTACTGCCTTCAGGAATCTATGGACATCCATACCAAGGTCCCTCTGATTCTTTGTACTTCCTAGGGTCATACCATTCCGTGAGAACTCCCTCTCTTTGTTAGTCCTCTCAAAATTCATCATCTCACATTTTCAGGATTAAATTCCATTTAACACTGTTCAGCACGTTAGATCAGCCATGTTTGTATCATTCTGTAGCTTAAGGCCTTTCTCCTTACTCTTCATCACACCACCAATTTTCATATCATTTTGACTTTACTGATTATACCTCCTATATCTTGCAATCTTTTACAATCTCTGTTGACAATTGGAAAATCATTGTGACCACTTTGTTAAGAACATAAGAAAGTTTAAGCTGCAGGGAGAGGCTGATTGGCCGGGGCAATTTTCCCTGGATTGAGACTGAGGAGTGACTGTATAGAAGCTTATAAAATCATTAGGGGCATGGAAAGGGTGAACAGCTAAGGGTAGGGGAATCAAAACCTAGAGGACACAGGTTAAAGGTGAGAGGGAAAAGATTTAAATTGGGACTAGATTAATTTAGGATATCTGGTCAGCATGGACAAGCCGGACTGAAGGGTCTGTTTCTGTGCTGTACAGCTTGATGGCTCTATAAATAGAAGCCCGTAGGCCCGTAAAGACTGGTTTGCCATTCGATACAATCTTGACTGGTCTTTCCTTGCACTCAGTTCTACTTACCCTCCCAGCTTAAGCTGAATGTACTGGAACTTGCCCCAGTCAGGAGCACCTAGTATCTAGAGAGGTATAATCATGAAAATATGAGAAATTGATATGCTTTTCACTTTCTGAACAGTTTCTAACATAAAATTTATTTACACCTTTTGGTTCCTGTACCCTGTATCATGTTCCCATATCAGGAAGAACAGGCAAACTTTAGTACTTTGGGATATGAAACTTCAAACCATACTTTAAAATAAGAACAAAACCCTGTTCATGCAAAACAGGGTCCATTCCATTCCGTAGCTCTGATATTGACTCTATATTGCAATACTGGGCTATCAGGTAATACTTATTAAGGCTATGGAACACTTGCTAGTTGTTCGATGACATATTCGGCCTGTAAGCATTACCGTTATAGAAAGGACAGCAGTGAGTCACTGGTTCAAATCACGTCACTAAATTAATAAAATGTGCTTTTGCAATCATAAAGTTAGATTTACTTCATTATATTGTGTTCAGGGGAAATAACACGAACACGTGTATAACAGGTGGAAGAAACTGGCCAATCTCTTACAAAACTAATCCATCATTTTACATCAGTGACTTTCCAAATACTGACCCTGCCAGTGATAGCCAAGTGCAGATTGGTAAATGTTATCACAAACACAATTGGAATGTGCTGTGCAGTTTTCAAGCTATACATAGTTTATATCTCATAACCTGAAAAGATCAAAGTATGTAAACATTAGGAAAGTACACTGAATGTGGGGAATTTTTAAATATACTAACAAAGTTATTTGGCACTGAACATGATAATATGCTTTTCTCTGCATGGGGATTCAAGCAGTCAGTGTGCTCACTTCAAACAAATACTTTAAAATGACTAAGTCATGTTATTATAAATGTTTTATGATCTCTAAATTGTATAGCTATTTATTTGCAACGTTTAGTGTAATACATTAGAATAAATACACTGGAATTTGGATTAATTCATAATAATATCAGTTTATATCCTAATTACTAATAAGCAATAACACAAGCCTGGTAGACTGATATTAAATCCTCACTGTGTGATTTAAATTACAGAACTGTCTTATTGTAACTTTTCATTATAAAAACCTGATATCAAATCAACATTACTCTTCTCAATTCTAAAGATACTGCTTGCTGAAATCTTGTTTTATAATTACAATACCTGTTCGCTGGAAATAACATATTGAATCTACTTTACACATTCTGCAGCCTTTTAATAGCCATTCAACAAGAAGATGTCATAAATGTACTAAACTAATGTGACTAGGTGAAAGTGAGGACTGCAGATGCTGGAGATTAGAGTTGAGAGTGTGATGATGGAAAAACACAGCAGGTCAAGCAGCATCCGAGAAGCAGGTGAATTAACATTTCGGGCAAAAGCCCTTCATCAGGAATCATCCTGGGAGTCTAGGTAGTGTATAGATAAATGGAAGTGGGGGTTGGGTCTGGGGGTAAGGTAGCTGAGAGTGTGATAGGTGGATGGAGGTGGTGGTCAGAGGGGAGGGTGGAATTGATACGTGGGAGGAAGATGGACAGGGAAGATAGGTCATGAGGGCAGTGCTGAGCTGGAAGGTTGGATCTGGGATAAGGTGAGGGCAGGGGAAATTAGGAAACTGGTGAAATCCACATTGATGCCATGGGGTTGGAGGGTCCCGAGGTGGAGGATGAAGCATTCTGCCTTCAGGCGTCGGGTGGTTAGAGAATGGCGATGGAGGAGGCCCAGGACCTGCATGTCCTTGGAAGAATGGGAAGGGGGGTTGAAGTGTTCGGCCATGGGGTGGTGGGGTTTATTGGTTCAGGTGTCCAGGAGATGTTCTCTGAAGTGCTCTGCGAGTAGGCGGTCTGTCTCCCCAGTGTAGAGGAGACAGTAATGGGAGTAACAGACATAGTAAATGACACATGTGGAAGTGCAGGTGAAACTTTAATGGATGTGGAATGCTCCTCTGGGGCCTTGGATGGAGGTGAGGGGGGAGATGTGGGTGCAAGCTTTGCAATTCCTGGGTGGCAGGGGGTAGGTGCTGGGAGGGGAATGTGGGCTGTTAGGGGGCGTGGACCTGACCAAGTAGTTGCGGAGGGAACGGTCTTTATGGAAAGTGGATAGGGGTGGAGAGGGAAATATATCTCTGGTGGTGGGGTCCATATGTAGATGGTGGAAATGGCACAGGATGATGTGATTTATGCGGAGGCTGGTGGAGTGGAAGATGAGGACTGGCAGGGTTCTGTCCTTGTTGCGGTTGGACGGGTGGGCTTCGAGGGCAGAGCTGCGGGAAGTAGATGAGATGCGCTGCAGGGCATCTTCAACCACATGGGAGGGGAAATTACAGTCTTTAAAGAAGGAGGCCATCTGATATGTTCTGTGGTGGAACTGGTCCTCCTGGGAGCAGATACAGCAGAGGTGAAGGAATTGGGAATAAGAGATAGCATATTTACAGGAAGCAGGGTGGGAGAAGGTGTAGTCCAGTTAGCTGTAGGAGTCAGTGGGTGTGTAGAAGATGTCAGTGTTGAGTCAGTCCCCGTTGATGGAGATAGAGAGGTCCAGGAAAGGGAGGGAGGTGTCTGAGATGGTCCAGATGAATTTAAGGTCGGGGAGGAATGTGTTGGTGAAGTTGATGAACTGTCAACCTCCACTATGAGGTGGCACCCATGCAGTCATCAATGTAGCAGAGGAAAAGGTGGAGAGTGGTGCCAATGTAACTCTGGAAGATGGACTGTTCCATGCAGCCAACGAAGAGACAGGCATACCTGTGGCCCATGCAGCTGCCCATAGCTATCCCTTTCATGTGGAGGAAGTGGGAGGTTCAAAGGAGAAATTATTGAGGGTGAGGACTAGTTCAGCCAAATGAATTAGAGTACGGTGGGGACGTCGGGAGAGGAAGAAATGGAGGGCTTGGATGCCCTGGTCATGGCCTTGCACAAATTCAACATTATCTTCTAGGTTTCATGTTCTACAGTTTTAGAAGCAAAATCTTGACAATTTTATGGCCTAATGTATTTGCAAAAACTCTCGTTAATGGTTTTATCTGTGCACCAATCTGGGATTTTAAAGTATCGCAGCAATTGTGCTGCTGTTGGGAATGGGGGAATTGTGAAAAATCGAGTAAGATTAGATTCCCAACAATGTGGAAACAGGCCCTTCGGCCCAACCAGTCCACACCAACCCTCCGAAGAGTAACCCACGCAGACCCATTTCCCTCTGACTATTGCACCTAAAAGTATGGGCAATTTAACATGGCCAATTCAACTGACCTGCACATCTTTGGATTGCAGGAGGAAACCGGAGCACCCGGAGGAAACCCACGCAAACACGGGGAGAAAGTGCAAACTCCACACAGACAGTTGCCGAAGGCTGGAATCAAACCTGGGACCCTGGCACTGTGAGGCAGCAGTGCTAACCACTGCACCATCAGAGGTAATGAAATGGATTTTGCAGTCAGTTCAGCATCTCTCATGCACTCAATCTCTGCCTTCACCCACAACCTTCCTTCACCCTCAATCGTGTCTGCCTGTCAGTGAACTAGTTAGATTTTGGAGTCCTCTCACATTTTAATGCAGCTGTTGCTGCCTGGTTGCAGTTCCAGCAGTCATCAATACTACTGATGGTGCTGCTGGGAATTAACAGCTGCCAGGCTTGCCAATGGCTCTTCGGGTGTGAAGTGAAACCTAGTCCCTTAAGAGGGTATTAGCCCCAGTGCCAGGCAGTTATTTGGCGAAGCATATTGTGTCAGGACTCTTGTGACCGGCAGAGACCAGGTTTCCTCGATTTTCTGAGTGGTTGTGGGGGCAGACTCCATTCTATAAAATTCCAGCCCAAGATGAGTCCTACGCTCAATTTAAAGTCTTATTGTTTAAAGGTGCAATGTTTTGCCTTATGAATAGAATTGTAGAAACTTACATGAAAGAAGTAGACAATCAGCCCACCATATCCACACCAACTCTTTGAACTAATAAATTCAACCAGGTCCCACTCTCCTGTTGATTTCCAATGCATGTACTTGGTTTCTTTCCTTCGCATATTGATCCAATTTTGAAAGTTGCTACTGAATCTTCTTCCTTGAGCCTTGTCAGATCATAACAACTCTGCGTGAAAACCATCCTCCTCATCTTTGGCTCTATTACCAATCTCCTTAAGTTTGTGTCCTAGAGTTATTGACTGTACTGCCAACAGGACCAGTTTCTCACTATTTGCTGGATCAAAACCTTCATGATTGTGATTTTTATCATCAGGATTTCTGCTTTGCCTGGCTGTCCATATACTTGAAGTACTTTATTTACGGTATCATTGAATTAAATTTCCTCTGCATCCTTCCTGATGTGTTAACATTCTTCCTAAACCCAGGACCTGGTCATAATACTCCAGCTGAGGCCTAACCAGCGAGTTAGAAAGGTTTACATAACTTCTTCATTTCTTAGCAAGTTTTGAGAAGATTTGTAGCTCAGGTTGAGGTTTTGGATGTAGGTTTGCTCGCTGAGCTGAAAGGTTCATTTCCAGACGTTTCGTTACCTTACTAGGCAACATCTTCAGTGGACCTCATGCGAAGCAATGCTGAAAATTCCTGCTTTCTATATATAGAAATCAGGAATTTTTAGCATTGCTTCGCATGAGGTCCACTGAAGATGTTGCCTAGTAAGGTAACGAAACGTCTGGAAATGAACCTTTCAGCTCAGCGAGCAAGCCTACATTCTTCATTTCTGTAATCTCTGTTTCTGTCTATAAAGTCCAGGGTCAATGATTTTATAACAGCTTCATTAACCTGTCATTCCACAATCAAAGATTAATATTCCCAGATATCTCACTCTCTCCTCCAAAATGCATCACTTCATACTTCTCTGTGTTTCCCCTGTTATCTGTCTTTGCAAAGTATCTTATCACCCTTTTCCTTCTTTCTCTATTTCTTCCATTAAAAACATAAAATTTCACATTTTTCTGCAGCTGCTGACCATCCTACGAGCTGATGTTATTTGAATGTTTGCAATCCAGCTCACAATCCGCTGTACTTCATATTTGTAATTAGTAAATTCCAGAACTTTTCCCTCAATTCCTGACTTCATAACATTTATATATAAATAAGAATAGTCCTAATGGGAGGCCTTTCAAACATATCTCTCCACATATTTCCAAACCAAAAAGCTTCCTTTGTTTAATGCATTACACCCATCTGTCTATTGACTGCCCCAGTCCATCTGCAGAAATTATTGATGGCATGAACTGTGATTATAAATGATAAACCTGATCATGAGTAAACTGTTCTGAAAACTGGCCTTGGGTCATGACTTCTGGCAAGGTGAATTGACCCGTGAAGCAAATTTCACTGCAAATTGTTGCGAAGTAGACTTTCGAATACAGAGTAAGATTAAAATACTGCTCTGTCATATTTGACACCCACCTAAGGGACTTTACAGAGTGTCCGGTTAAAATCTAATCTGAAAAACACTGTCTGTTCTTGAAATTAAGGTGTTTTTCTTCAGGCTTTAAGTACCATGTGTATCCTGTTAGTTATACCAATAGGAACCTGGGCAGTCTGTGGAACTGAAGATAACATTCCACCTTCATAACTGTTTAATTTGCCTGAAAGAGCTTCAGGGACATTTCTAATGGATTGGTGAGCTGTTGTTAACTAAAAACATAAGAACAAAAGTAATAAGAGCAGGAGTACTTCACATGGTTCCCTACTCCACTCTGCCATTCAGTACAATCATAGCTAATTTTACAACAACATAATTTTTCTGCTTCCTCCCCTTATTCCTGGATTCCCTGAAAAATCAAAAATCTATCTCAGCCTTGAATAGGTCTAGTTTAATGTGATTTTGGAAACCACATGATATCTGTGGGTGCCCTTTACCAACACTATTAGACAACCTTAAAGTAAAACGTGTCAAGTAAGATTTTATCGCAAGTTCATCAAACATGATTTCCTTTTTGTAAAACCATGTTAGGTCATGGCATAGTCAAACCATTTCATGTCAGAACATACTTTTCTAAATGCATTATTCAGACTTCATTAATAATGGAACCCAGAGTTGTCCCAACAACAGACAGCAAGCTCACTGACATGCAGATCCCTGTTTTCTCATTCTCCTTACTTGATTAATGGTGTTTCATTTGCTACCAATTCATAAAACTACTTTAAAATCTTTGGAATTTTCTTAAATTATAACCAATGTATCCACTGTCGCAATTATCACTTTTAGAACCTTAAAATATAGGCTAATGATGTGGCTGAACAGGTTAAAAGTTGGAACCCATTTCTGGGCAAGGTGGAAGGCAGATTCTGCGTAGCACCACAATTTACCCAGCAGGTCCTCCTCCCGGTTGTGCAGATAAGCAGGAGATCCTCTACCCCAGGGACAGAAGGAGCTAAACTCCTGGTCTAATCAAGCAAGCAATCAGTAGAGGTTGCAGAGGAGGTCAGCAGCTGTGGGATCAATGATCCTTGTACACCATGTCATGATGAGTAACAAACCTCACTTGCCCTTTGAGGGAACAGTGACTTGGTGATTGTGACAGGACTGATACCGGTAAAGGAGAGCCAATCTATCAATCCCTTTATTCAAGATGGTGGTGGAGTAGCAGGGCTAAGCCTGAAGTTTGTACGTTTTCTTTCTTTTTTTCTCTTTCCTTTCTACTTTTCTTCTTGTTCCTTCTTGCTCTTTTCTCTTTTTCTTTTCTTCAAAGCCTGAAGAGTGGAGGTTGAAGGAGGAGGCAGCAACACCAGAATGAGCCAGACATGGCTCCGAACCAGACACGGCTCCAACCCAGGCCTGGGTCTCCTGGTAACCAAGGTGCAGGGTCCAGGCTGGACTGCCAGGCTTGGGTCCGTAGCTAGGCCCGGACACCTGGAAGAAGCAGTGGCATCAGCAATTGGGACAAATGGTGGACCAGTGGTAGTATCTGGTGGAGCGTCAGATAGGGAACAGGAGGAACGGAACCTGCGCATCCTCAAACCCAGGACTCTACTCAAACCTGGGGGCCACGGGAGTGGCGGTGGCAGAGGCCTGTAACCGAGACTCCAGAGCCTGTTACAGAGACGCTGGCTGATGTCAAGCAGTGACTGGAGGAGCAGTGGAGGAGGATCTAAAAGAAGAGCGAAGGGTGAACTCTCTTGCCATGAAATCTTACATTACATTCAGTGTTTCAAGATGACACTGGAGCCTGGTAAGGCTTAGTGTATAACACGCCGAAAAGTACTTTTCACTGTATTTTCAGATCTGATAATAAATTTAAATCTAAAATCTATTGTGGGAGACTGTAACATCCCCTATCTTAAGAATGGCTACAGCCAAGTTTCAGATGTTGTGACACTCAAAATCGCTTTCATTCAGAGGGCAATGGGAATTCAGGCCCACGCTGAACCCTGGTTGGTAAGGGATCTCTGGATGTCACCTGTGAGGCAGCAGATGCCGGAGGTACAGTGTGAGATATGTGAGGATCTGAGAGACCTCCAAGAGGAATTAGACACTCAGATGTGTCCCACCTGCTCCAGAAGTTTGTCACAGCCCCTTTGAACAGGTTGATTAGAAAATAGCTATATCTAAATTTATTTTAAGAATTATTTCTTTTAGAAATATGGGCACATGCAGTATTTCAACTTGCAGGGTATATCCTTTTAATGTTTTATTCTGAAGAGAAATTTTCTATTGACATAACTATAGCTATCAGTGAGCATCATCTTCGAATACCTAAAGTCTTTGATGACTGTGACATATGTACTGATACCAAGATACTTGTGCATAAAACAGTCATCTTTCTGATTCATCTATATGGCTCTGAAACTTGGACTATGTACAGACACCACCTCAAGCACCTTGAGCAGTACCATTAATGAGACAGCTGGGAGGGCAGCCATACTAATATCAGCATCCATTAAGCAGTTAATAGCACAAGGTCATGATCATCCAAAATGTACTCAGGTTGCCTGAGTTCCAAGTGTCAGAGCAAATCACTTCGCCCTGCCCATGGCAGGCACTCAAATGAGAAGAGGGCATAGGAAGAGCTTCAAAGACTCCCCTGAAGACTTCCTTCAGAAATACAACATTGACGTCCATACCTGGGAGACCCTCCTTCAGAAGAAACTGACTTGGAGGAAACTCTACGATGGGACTCAATTCTTTAAGAACATCTCACGGCAAGGGAAAGTACAGAAAAGGGACCAGAGAAAGGAAAGCCAATGATCTCAAGGCCAAAAGACCACTTTCATTTCCTGGATGCTCCTACCAAACGTGGGATTGAAGATGTGACTCCAGGATTGGGTTCATTATCCACGCAAGGACCCACAGAATCCATGACCAGTGAGACAGAATTTCCTAGGTGGACAATCATGCTCATGAGTAAGTGATTGGCAATGACAATAAATAGGAAAATTTGATTTGTTTAAAGTTACACCTTTTAGGAATACAATTGCAATGATAGAATGATTCCCATAGGCGCATCCATACCTTCATCCCAAAGTTATACTTCACAGGGCCCACAAAAATTAACAGCAGAAGTCCGAATCTCTGAGATATCAAACAGTCTGACATCCTGGCAATGTTTTTAATAGGCGAGTCCCATAACGTTAATGAAAAGCATACATTATCAATGATGCCTGCTGATGTCAAAGATGTTTGGAACAACACCAAGCCAGCAGCGTTCTTAGATTGAGCTCACCATCCACATATAAAATATAAATAAAGATTGTTGTTTGCTAATATGGAGGCAGACTCACCTCTCTTTAGAGATATTTTCAGTCACAAAATTATAGAATTAAAGAGCGTGGAAACAGACTCTTTGGTCCAACTCATCCAAGCCGACCAGATATCCTAAACTAATCTAGTCCCATTTGCCAGCATTTGGCCCATATCGCTCTATTCACGTGCCCATCAGATGCCTTTTAAATGACATAATTGTTCCAGCCTCCATCATTTCCTTTTGCAGCTTATTCTATAAACACAGCACTCTGTGCCTGAAAATGTTGCCCCTTAGGTCCCTTTTAAATCTTTCCCCTCTCACCTTTAACCTACACCCACTAGTCTGGGACTCTGTTATCCTGGGAAAAAAGACCTTGGCTGTTTACCCTATCCATACCCCTCATGATTTGATAAACTTCTGTAAGGCCACCCCTCAGCCAATGACCCTCAGCCTCTCCATATAGCTCAAACCCTCTAATCCCAGCAACATCTTTGTAAATCTTTTCTTAGCCCTTTCAAGTTTAAAACACCTTTCCGAAAGCAGGGAGATCAGTATTGATTGCAATATTCTAAAAATGGCCTAACCAATCAACCTGTTCAGATGTAATACAACATACCTCCGGAGCAGTTAGGACTTGAATCCAGATCTAACTAAGATATAGAGACAACTCCTACAAGAGCCATCTCACTGCTCACTACATACTCAGTATTACCTCACTCCAGGGAGAAAGTGAGGACTGCAGATGCTGGAGATCAGAGTTGAGAGTGGGGTGCTGGAAAAGCACAGCTGGTCAGGCAGCATCTGAGGAGCAGAAGAATTGATGTTTTGGGCAAGAGCCCTTCATCAGGAATCCTCATTAACTCACTACATGTACAACATGCTCAATCCTTCCTTATAAACCAACTAATGACCAGTGCACTTACTACTAATTTATACAGCAGCGGTAATAAGTTAGTGTGAGTGTGGGATAAAGTCAGTTAGTCAAAACTGTTTGACTTCATATAAATGTGGCAAGATGCGCTCACAAGAGAAGAATTCTGGTGCACTGCTAAACTGGTAGTTTTGGTGGGCCAGGCATTTTTACCTTTTTCTCAACAGTGAATAGAGACTAGCTTACATACTCTATATTTATAGCTGTGTTCCCTTCTTGTAAAGATTGTAATCTTTGAACATTGAATTCACTGGGGAAGGAGAGGGTTAAGAAAACAGGCAGAAATATTTTTGTCTGATGATGTCATAATGTGACACCATGTAATTAATGATTGTAGTAAACATACAATTTTCCAGATTCAAACTCCAGAGCACGCCAAGTTCTAAATCACTGCACGCAACACAATTTCCTCTGCAATTATACACATGTGACTATCATTTATCATTCTGATTTTTATTTAGGCCCATGTGAAAGTCAAGGCATTTTAGTACTTACAGCCCTTTTTTTTCCCTTAAACTTTCATCCTACGGTTCCCACAAGCCTTGTAGATCTCCCGGTTGCGTAAATGGACTGAAAATCTGCTCTCAGAGCGCTGGTGATTATGAAGTGCATGTGAGTAGTCGATGGTGTCCAGACCTCCAATTTTCCTTCATTCCTTTCTCAAGAAGCATTTTGTCTTCACTTGATGGTTCACCACATCAGCACAGACAAAGCCAGAACCATAAAATAATAAATATTTATAAAGCACCTTTAACGTAATAAAATACTTCAAGGTGTTTGGTGGGAACATTGTCAAACAAACCTTGACACTGAGCCACATCAGTAGATGTTAGGACAGTTGGACAAAATAGACTTAATTTTTTTAATCAAGTATGATTTCTTCAGAAGTTTTGTTTTTTCTTCTGTTCCCAATAACTCATTTTGATTAAAAACATTGACTCTTTTCCTGACCCCTGTGAGTTTTTGAGCATGTTAGAATTTTATCCTGCCCACTGTGGTGTGAGCAATGGCCAGAAAAGTTGGAGAGTACAGTGTGAATGGAAAACTCTGGGTAGAAATTTTCCCTTTACTTTGCAAAGTGTTTTTTTTTTGAGTGCAGCCTTTTTCTCCTGCAATCTTCTGTTCATCATCAGACTAATTATTCAACTGCCCTCTTCAGTGCCTGTCTCATGGAATTGTGTGGCTGGAGAGACCAAAGAGTTTGAGATTGCACAGCTCTGAGACGCAGAAGGATCTGGGCACCCACATGCATGAATGGTAAAAGGTTAATATGCAGTATAGCTAATAACATTATCAATTATCATGAGCAGAACTGAATATAAAAATAGAAAGATTTTGCTTCAATTATGCTGTGAGACCACATCTGGAATACTGGGCACAGTTGGTCACCTTATTTTAGGAAGGATATAAATACATTGGAGACAGTTCAGAGAAAGTTTACAGGTCTCATTACTAGGAAGTGAATGAGTTCAGAAGAAAGATTGCTGGATCCAAAACATTGACTCTGCTTTCTCCCTACAAAAGCTGCCAGCTCTGATAGCTTCTCCAAACTAATTCTGTTTTAGTTCCAAGAATGGGTGATTTGTCTTAGGAGGAAAGGTTGGCCAGACTAGTCTTGTTTTGCCTGCGTTTTAGAGTCTTAGAGATTTTACAGCATAGGAAAAGGCCCTTCAGCCCATCATGGCTGTGCCAATAATCAATCCATTCTAATCCCATTTTTCAGCACTTGACCTTTATCCTTCGATGCTCTGACATTTCACCTGCTCATCTAAATACTCCATAGAGTCCCCACAGTGTGGAAACAGGCCATTCAGCCCAACAAGTCCACACTGATCCTCCAAAGAGTAACCCACCCAGACCAATTCCCCTACCCTATTACTCTACATTTATTCCTGACTAATACACCTAAACTGTAAATCCTGAGTACTATGAACAATTTAGCATGGCCAATTCACCTAACCTGCACATCTTTGGATTGTGGGAGGAAATCAGAGCACCCAGAGGAAACCCACGCAGACATGGGGAGAATGTGCAAACTCCACACAGACAGTGGCCCGAGGCTAGAATCGAACCCTGGCATTGTGAGGCAGCGGTGCTAACCATTGAGCCACCATACTTCTTGAATGTCTGGAGGCTTCCCACTTCTAACCATCTTTTTAGGCAGAGTTCAGGATATCCAGATACCCACTAACCTTGGAGTCAAAATTATTGTCTTCAAATCCTCTCTAAACTTCCTACCATTTACCGTAACACCGTCTCTTGGTTATTGATCCCTGTACTAAGAAGAAAAGTTTCACCCTATCTCTGCCTCTCATAACTTTGAGCACCTCCATAAGATCACACTCAAGCTTCCCTGTTCTATGGAAAACAGCCCCAGACGATCTCATAGTGCTCCAGCCCATCACCATTTGAGCAAATCTCTTCAGTACCCTCCCTAGTGCAATGACATCCTTTTCAAAGTGTGGTGACCAGAGTTGAATTAAGGCTCAGAAAAGCAAGCAGTGAGCTCCTGCCTCTCTGACTTTCATGTCAGGGATTGCCTGAGGAAGGAAGGGAGCTGCATAGAAATTAGGTGAGCATCATTAATAATAAGGTGCAAATACCTGGAAATAAGCTAGTCACCGATCATTAGCAAAATTCTGAATACACTGTTTGAACAGTAAGGCGAAAATCAAAATCTCAACATCGAAATTCTGATTTTTCCATCTTTGCTGTATTTTCCCAACTTTCTCACATTGGTCCATTGCCATTTAAGGCTGTGGAAACTTTTGCCTTCTGATTCTCAATGTCAAGAAAAGTTTTCCCTATTTTTTCCTCAGTCTGTAAATGACAAATTTAGAATCTGACCAGTGAATGAGATTCCCACACCCTTGCACCTTAGTAAAACCTTATTATTTCTAGGCCACTTCCAATTCTCTGTTCCACCACGGCACTAAAGGGCACAACATATAAAACAGGGCAGGTACCTGGTGGCTGCAGCTCACCAAGCATGGTCCTGGCCATCATCCAAAGGTTTATCAGCACAACGTCACCGCATGCTCCATAGCCACAATCCTCCTGAACCCTTTATCCACTAGCTGCCTCACCAAATCGTCACACCTCCTTTCAGGACAACTCACAAACCACTTCAGGACTTCAACTTTGTCACTCAGGGACACCTAGGACTTGCATGTTTCTACCAGATCCCTTTGTACAGAGGGCCATATACACAACTCAAAGGATGTTTCTAATGACCCTTAGCTTGTTTTCTCAGTAGTCATTCACTTTATCGCTTACTTGGAGGTTACCAGCGTCTGTATACTTCACCTTGCTTTCTTAGCACCCACTCACTGACATCAATATTGACTTACAGTGTCAGTGTGGTTTGCATTGCCTCCTTAGTGCACAGGGTTTTCAGTGGTCAGTTTCAGAGTGCCCGCCTCTATGGCTTACATTGCTCTTTAGCATAAAGGGAGAGGCAGTCGAGAGTGTGGTGCTGGAAAAGCACAGCAGATCAGGCAGCATCTGGGGAGCAGGAAAGTCGACGGTTCGGGCAAAAGTCCTTCATCAGGAATGAAGCTGTGAGCCGAAGGGGTGGTGAGATAAATGGGAGGGGAGGGGGGGTGGTTGGGACTGGGGGGAGGGGGAGGATAGCTGAGAGTGTGATAGATAGACAAAGTTGGGGGTAAAGGTGGTAGGTCAGAGAGGAGGGTGGAGCAGATAGGTGGAAAAGAAAATGGACAGATAGGACAGGTCATGAGGGCAGTGCCGAATTCAGAGGTTGGATCTGTGATAAGATGGGAGGGGAAATGAGGCAACTGGTGAAATACACATTGATGCCATGGGATTGGAGGGTCCTGAGGCAGAAGATGAGGTGTTCTTCCTCCAGGCGTTGAATGGTGAGGGAGTGGCGATGAAGGAGGCTCAGGACCTGCATGTCCTTGGTGAATTGGGAGGGGGAGTTGAAGTGTTCTGCCACAAGGCAGTGGGGTTGGTTGGTGTGGGTGTCCCGGAGATGTCCTCTGAAGTGCTCTGTGAGTAGGCATCCTGTCTCTCCAATGTAGAGGACACTGCATCAGGATACAATAAATGGCATGTGGGAGTGCAAGTGAAACATTGATGGATGTGAAAGGCTCCTTTGAGTCCTTGGATGGAGGTGAGGGGGGAGGCGTGTGCGCAGGTTTTGCAATTTCTACAGTGGCAAGGGAAGGTGCTGGGAGGGGAGGGTGGATTGGTAGGGGGTGTGGACCTGACCAGGTAGTTGCGGAGGGAAAAGTCCTTATGGAAAGCAGATGAGGTGGGAGGGAAATATATCTCTGGTGGTGAGGTCCGTTTGTAGGTGGCAGAAATGGAGGTTCATGGGGTGGAAAGTGAGGACCCTTTCCAGCATCACACAGTCGACTCTAATCTCCAGCATCTGCAGTCCTCATTTTCACCTAAAGGGAGAGGCATGCAGCTTTTGAATGGGGGCGGGGGGAGGTGGGGTGGCAGCATTGAACACTCAATACAGGGATTGGACGTGTTGCTATGTGGCACCATGCTATGTCAATGTCACACCTGCAGCAGCATTTGTCAGCAGTTAACACAGCAGACCCAGAACATTGTGTGTGCTTCAAGCCAATGGCCATGTCTCTCAGTCAAAGGGATTAATCACAGTGGAGGGAAGGGGATTACAATCAGTCATAGATCCCTACCATTGTCAGTCAAGTGGATCACCTGATTACACTCGAGAGGATTATCCATGATCAGTCACACACATATCCGACAAGAGTCCAGAGATCCATGTCCTTGCAGTCTGATACTGGGACATAGTCATTCCTATAGGTCAAGTGCAACCAGCCTGTGGACTATTGGCAGGTCAGTTAAGGTGAAAGATCAGTCTAGAGTGGGGGTGAAGGTGTGTATTGGCCAATTTTTCCTGCAATGGTACAAAGAGAGGGATTCAATATCATGGAAACAAACAAAGAAATTTCTAGGAAAGCTCAGGTCCGGTGGCATCTGTGGAGAAAATGCAGAGGCAATGTTTCAAGCCCAATGATCCTTCTTCAGAACTGGAGCAAAAACGTTAACTCTGCTTCCTCTTCACAGATACTGTTTTCCCAACAATTTCTCTTTTTGTTTCTGATTTACAGCATCTGCAATTCTTTTGGTTTTTGTTAATTAGTGGGGTGACCCCAGTGAGTGAGTAGGACGTAAAGAGAGCAGGAAGGATTAGTAGCTTGGGACGACTATATGGGTGAATGTTGTTGAATGAACATGATGCTTGCAATAGCAAGATTTCATGAACCTTCGTGAAAGGTGTGTGAGTGGTAGAGCTGGGGTATATGATGGCCCTGTGTGTGCAAGGTCACAGGAGAACACCCTTACAGACTGCAGAAGACCACACACATTCTTCCTGCACAGTTGGGGGGTTCACTTCACCAGGGCACAGCACTGACCCAGGTGGCAATGCATGGCAAGGTGGACTGTGTCTGGAGTGTGACGTTCTGCGTCATTGGCTGGAAAGAGACACCCTCCTCCCCACCAACTTTGGACTGTGGAAGGAAACCAGAGCATGGGGAAGAAACCCACAGGGAGAACATACAAACTCCACACAGTCACTTGAGGCTGGAATCAAAGCCCCCGCCTCTGGTGCTGTGAGGCAGCAGTGCTAACGGCTGTACCTGCTTACCTATGCTCAGTGATGGTGGTCATGCTCCACAATGTGAGGGCCAGTTCCTGGTTTGCAATGCCTGAGGTCTTTGCGGAGCTGGGCTTTGAATACAGCTCCCAAGGTGTGAACACCTGAAGATCCCAACAGGCAGTGAGTACGTCTGCCTCCCTGGCCACTCAAATCCCAGAGAAAGATGCACGAAAGTTCGGTTTTATAACTAATGAGGTGAAGAGTGGAAATGTTGCTCTGAGCCTTTGGCAGACCAGTCACCGTGAATCTCATTTAACAAAACACTTTAACTGAAAATGTAAAAAAAACTGCTGTTGTGATTTTATTTCAGATTTCCGGTATCCACAGGATTTTTCTCCCGTTCTCAAGCTATTTACTTCATCCCTCTTCCTGGCAATAGTTTGAGACAAAGACAAACTGCTTGCAATCTTGGTGCCATGTTTGATTGTGAGATGAGCTTCTGACCTCATTTTTGTGCCAATTCTAAGATCACCTATTTCCATCTCCAGAGCATTGCTCGACTTCACTCTTGTCTAAGACCCATCTCCTGCTGAAAATGTCATCCTTTCCTTTGTTATTTCTAGCCATGGCATATCCGCATCCGAGCTGATATCCCGCCTTCTACCCTCTGTAAATCTGAGATGATCCAAATCTCTGTTGCCCATGTCCTGACTCACATCAAGTTCCTGTCACCCATATTCTTGGTGAACTTCTTTTTCAGTAGTCCCTCACGTTCGAGGGTGACTTGCTTCCAATTCAGGGGGCAGGCGGAAGCTAAGAATCCAATCCTGGAACAGCAGACTAAGGCCGGTGGTGTTTGTTGACATGGGTGCGCTGCCCTGGATACTGTGCACTCTTTTTGCTGTTGAATTTGGCCTTCATGTGCTCCACTTGGTGCTGCTCAAAGTCATTGGTGCCTTTACTTCTTCTCTAGTTTGTACACTCTAGAGCAAGAGATTCCCGCGTGTCAGTGGGGATGTTGCATTTGTTCACAGAGGCTTTCAGTGTGTCCGTGTACCATTTCCTTTGCCTTCCTCATGATCACTTACCATTACGGGACTTGGAGTGGAGCATTTCTTTAGGGAGCCTTGTGTTGGGTCTGCAGACAATGTGACCTGTGTGTGACTCGATACTATGCCTCGATACTGGGGATATTTGCCTGGGAGAGGATGCTCACACCATGATACAGCTATCCTGCCAGTTGCTGAGTCTCCTGCAGTTTTTCCACTCACTATCCATTTTTTAAGTTATGGGTTCTTTGCTACACCATGGTCTTCAGTTGCCTAGGGGCTTGTTTCTGCTTGCTCAGGTTTTGGTGGAGCTGCCAGTCAGCTGTGTTTGTGGTCTAGGAGATCCTGGATCCCCTGATTATTCTTGGTGAACAAGTCTCGGTCTTTCCTGTTCGAGGAGCTACGTGTCTCCATTCTGGTGCTGACTTCGGTGATGTTTAGAGTGATCTGGGTGCTATGAGCACCCTGTGCCCCAGGCACTTTGGCTCTCACCAGGTTGGCTGTGAGGCCCTGCCTGAGCAGGTCTTTCTTCTCAGGGTCTTTGACTGCAGCAACACTGAGCCTCTTGCAGCAGAGAATTTTCCGTGTCTGCTGGTTAGGGGCCAGGTTGATGGAGATGGTTGAGTGGATGAGTCAGTGGTTAGTCTCGCAGACTTCGGCTCTGGTCGTGGCACAAGTGATGCAGACACCTTTGCAGTTCCTTGCTTGATAGAGTTTATTTGGGCTAGTGTTTGGAGCGGGGGTATTGACAAGAGACCATGTGCTTGTCCCTCTGACAGAACCCAGTGTTTGCTATGCCAATGCTATATTCTAAAGATTTTGTCAGGAGGAAGAGGAACTTGTTTTCCTTACACCTTCATTGCTTAGCACACCTTTCCAAAGATTTGTCTCTCTCCCAATGCTGGCATTGAAGTTACCAAAGAGAATCAACTTGGGATATCGCTTGGGATATAGTACAGTGTTTATGTAGAATAATTTTCTCATCTTGTCCATTGTGTCAAGGGCCAGAGTGTAAGCTCTGATGATTGTTACTTCCTGCTTCTGGGCCAGGATGACCTGGAAGGGGATTTGTTCAGATGTCTGACCAGTTTGTTTCTGATGGGGAAACTGACCCTGTAAAAATGGTACTCCTTTTCTGGTTTGCCTTTGCAGAAGAAGGTGTCACTGCCACCTTGTTCTTTAAGTCATTGCACACCAACCACCACATGGTTCCAGTGGAGTGACATTTTAACCACTGGGAGGGAAAGTCTGAGACAACTGGAAACTATGTTCTGCCATAGGACAATGCTCATCTTCCAGCAATCATTACCAATCACAACACGAGGAATGGGAAGAGTCCAATGCTGGTGGTGACCAGCAGTGAGTGAGCTTTTCTTATTTTGAAATGATACTTTATTCATAAAAATCTTTCTATATATAAATAGTTACACAAGCAGTTCAATTCTATACAATCTTTACATATGAAGAACAAACAAACCAAAGGCATTTCTAACTTATACAAGATTATATTTACATGCATTTGAGGCACAGGGAGGCTCCGATAACTGAATGGACCCCTTTAACTTCAGCAGAAAGATATTAGATGATGGTCTTTCCCCACTCTGCCTTGGCAGCAGCTGCCCATGTTTTAGTGGACCTTGGAATGTGCCATTCTGCAACACTCATTTGAGGTTAACTCCTTGCTCTGGAAGGCCAGCAAGTTTCAGGCAGACCAAAGAGCATCTTTCATCGAGTTGATGGTCCTCAAGGCGCAGTCGATGTTTGTCTTGGTGTGCGTCCCGGGGCACAGAGTCCAGCATCATGGAGCTGCTTGGGATGAATCTCGTCATCTTTCTCCAGACTTCCATTGCAAAGCCACATTCTAGAAGGTTTTGTGTGAAAGTCTCAACCTAACACAGTGGTATGTGGTGGCAGCGAGAGTCTGGCCATATATGAAGGATGTTACAGATAGTGCCCTCCTCACCACCAGCCAAGCGATGTCTTGGTGCTTGTTGGAAACCTCTTGTGATGAGGTATTCTGTCAAATGATTCTTACAGTCTGCTCAGCGAACAACCCGACAGGATCTACCTTCTGATTTTCCCATAGGGTCTTGAGGACATTACGCGCTGACCACTTCCTGATGGACTTACTGTCAAAGCTGATTTTCTTTGCAAATTTTTCCACAAAGGACAGGTGACACGGAATGGTACAACTATTTGGAGCATTCTGCAGCCAGCCCAACCCTCCGCAACACCGGGGACAGGTAGAACTCAGTATCTAGAGGGTGGTCCGTATATGGAATGAGCTGCCAGAGGAACTGGCGGTGACTGGTATAATTATAACATCTAAAAGCATGAATGCAAAGCATTTAGAGGGATATGGGCCAAATGCTGGCAAATGGGACAAATTTACAACATCTAGTCGGCCTGTAGTTATTGGATGGAAGGCTCTGTTCTGTATGACTCTGTGACACTATTGACACTTGATGTTTGCATACAAAGGGTTTACAAACAGCTTAAGACCAAAAGACCGTAAGACATAGGAGTGGAAGTAAGGCCATTCGGCCCATCGAGTCCACTCCACCATTCAATCATGGCTGATGGGCATTTCGACTCCACTTACCAGCATTCTCCCCGTAGCCCTTAATTCCTTGTGACATCAAGAATTTATCAATCTCTGCCTTGAAGACATTTAGCGTCCCGGCCTCCACTGCACTCTGCGACAATGAATTCCACAGGCCCACCACACTCTGGCTGAAGAAATGTCTCCACATTTCTGTTCTGAATTGACCCCCTCTAATTCTAAGGCTGTGTCCACGGGTCCCAGTCTCCTCGCCTAACGGAAACAATTTCCTAGCGTCCACCCTTTCCAAGCCATCTTGTAAGTTTCTATTAGATCTCCCCTTAATCTTCTAAACTCCAATGAATACAATCCCAGGATCCTCAGCCGTTCCTTGTATGTTAGACCTACCATTCCAGGGATCGTTAGGCATACATGTATTACTAATAATTGTAGGTTTACTGGTAGGATTCAATGTGTTAAAATGGATAACGACTAAGCTGGTAATGTCTTTGGGAGGACAACAATATAAGCGCAAGAAAGAGAGAGTAGCAGATTACTCCTGGAATTTGAAAAAGACAGGTTTAGAAGGACAGAAATGGCAAAATTGTGAACCTCTGCACCTTGATGCCATATGTGAAGGATATCACCACCACCAGCCAAGCGATGTCTTCGTGCACATGAAGATGGCCATAGGATCAGCATTTGTTTGGTATGTTCTTCACATCCCCTTATCCAGAGCTTTGTACGGGCTGTCCCTGCAGACCTGGTCTATCTTAGACTCCAGACAAAGTAGAAGATGGCTCGGGTGACTGGGCTGTTTATGAACATTAACTGTGACAGGTCAAGGGTCAAGTAAAGGGCTAGGGGTGGCCGCTCTTTCAGCTGGTGGTGATTGTTGCTGGGTCCTCCTCTCTACCAACATTGGCTACCAATCAGGTAATGCCTTGATTGTAAAGTTTTCATCCATGTATTTAAATCCCTCCATGGTCTTACTACTCCTTATTATAATGGCCCTAAAGGAAGAGTGCTAAATTGGGGGAAGGCCAACTATTCCTAAATTCGGCAGGAGCTGGGGAATGTAGATTGAGAGCAGCTGTTTGAAGGGAAATCCACATTTGATATGTGGGAGGCTTTGAAAGAGAGATTGATTAGAGTTCAGGAGAGATATGTTCACATGAAAATGAGGGATAGAAATGGCAAGATTAGGGAACCATGGATGACAGGTGAAATTGTGAGACTAAGTAAGAGGAAAAAAGATGTGTACATAAGATCCAGGTGATTGAGGACAGACAAAGCCTTGGAAGAATATTAGAAATTTAGTGCCAATCTGAAACAAGGGATTAAGAGGGGTCATGAGAAACCTTAGCAAGTAGGGTTAAGGAACATCCCAAAGCTTTTTATTCATATATAAGGAGCAAGAGGGTAATTAGGGAAAGGGTTGGCCCACACAAGGACAAAGGAGGAACGTTATGTGTGGAGTTAGAGAAAGTGCGTGAGATTCTTAATGAGTATTTTGCATTGGCATTCACCAAGGAGAGGGGCAAGGCGGATGTTGAGGTTAGGGATAGATTTTTGATTACTCCATGTCAAGTCAGCATAAGGGGGGAGGAAGTGTTTTGTATTCTAAAAGGGATTAAGGTAGACATGTCCCCAGGTCCGGATGTGATCTATCCCAGGTTACTGAGGGAAACGAGAGAGGAAATAGCCAGGGCTTTAACAGATATCTTTACAGCATCCTTGAATATGGGGGAGGTCCCAGAGGACTGGAGAGTTGCTAATGTATCCACTTGTTTCAGAAGGGTAGCAGGGATAATCCTGGTAATTATAGGCCTGTGAGCCTGATGATGCTACTGGAGAAGTTACTAAGGGATAGGATAGATACTGACTTGGAAGGAGATGGGCTTATCAGTGCTAGCGAGCATGGTTTTGTGCAGGGAATGTCATGTCTTAAAACCTAATAGAATTCTTTGAAGAGGTGACAAAGTCGACTGATGAGGGAAGGGATGTAGATGTCATATACATGGATTTTAGTAAGGCATTAGATAAGGTTCCCCATGGTAGATTGACGAAGAAGATGAAGTCACATGGGGTCCAGGGTGTTCTAGCCAGATGGATAGAGAATGGTTGGGCATCAGGGGACAGAGAGTAGTAGTGGAAGGGAACTTCTCAAAACAGAGAGCTGTGACCAGTGGTCTCCCATGGGGATCTGTGCTGAGACCACTGTTATTTGTGAAATACATAAATGATTTGGAGGAAGGTGTAGGTTGCCTCACTAGTAAGTTTGCAGATAACACTAAGATTGGTGGAGTAGCAGATAGTGAAGGAGACTGTCAGAGAATACAGCAAAATATAGATAGATTGGAAAGTTGGGCACAGAAATGGCAGATGGAGTTCAATCTGAACAAATGTGAGGTGATGCATTTTGGAAGATCTAATTCAAGAGCGAACTATACAGTAAATGCAGTAAATAGAAAAGGTAAAAACAAGGACTGCAGATGCTGGAAACCAGGGTCTAGATTAGAGTGGTGCTAGAAAAGCACAGCAGGTCAGGCAGCATCCTAGGAGCAAGAAAATTGATGTTTCGGACAAACGCCTTTCATCAGAAATAGAGGCAGGGTGTCTGCCATTCTGCAGGCACCCTGCCTCTATTCGTGATGAAGGGCTTTTGCCCGAAACGTCGATTTTCCTGCTCCTTGGATGCTGCCTGACCTGCTGTGTTTTTCCAGCACCATTCTAATCTAGACTCTCAGTAAATGGAAAAGTCCTGGGGAAAATTGATGTATAGAAAGATCTGAGTGTTCAGGTTCATTGTACCTTGATGGTGGCAACGCAGGTCAGTAGAGTGGTCAAGAAGGCACATGGCATGTTTTCCTTCATCAGGCGTATATTGAGTCCAAGAGTTGGAAGGTCATGTTACATTGTATAAGACTTTGTTTCGGCTGCATTTGGAATATTGCGTACAGTTCTGGTTCACCACATTACCAAAAGGATGTGAATGCTTTGGAGAGAGTGCAGAGGTTTTCCAGGATGTTGCCTGGTATGGAGGGTGCTAGCTATGAGGAGAGATTGAGTAGATTAGGATTATTTTCATTGGAAAGGAGGAGGTTGAGGAGGGACCTGATTGAGAGGTATGGACAGGTTGGATAGCAAGAATCTTTTTCCCAAAGTGGAGGACTCAATTACTAGGGGTCATGGGTTCAAAGTGGGAGGGGAAAAGTTTAGGGGAGATATGCGTGGAAAGTTCTTCACACAGAGGGTGGTGGGCACCTGGAACGTGCTTCCAGCGGAGGTGGTAGAGGAGGGCACAATAGCGTTATTTAAGATGTGTCTTGGCAGATATATGAATGGGCAAGGAGCAAAGGGATACAGATCCTTAGAAAATAGGTGGCAGGTTTAGATAGAGGATCTGGATCGGCGCAGGCTTGGAGGGCTGAAGAGCCTGTTCTTTGTTGTTCTTGATCGCTTATAACCCCAGTATTTCTGTAATTCTGGCTGCTTGTGCATTCCCTATCCTAATTGTTGCACTATTAGTGGCTGTCTCTCTATCTCACTTCTTCCCTTTGACACATTTCTTTAAGCCCAAGTCCTTGTTCGGGTTTTGGTCAGCTGACTGAGTACATGGCTCAGTGTCATATTCATTGTTCCCTCTCGGCAGCATAGCATTCCATGCACAGTGATCACCATGCCAACGCAGATTGCAGCATTGATTTCCAATTCCAAAATCGCTGCCGGTCATGGACCTCTAAGGTCCACATAGAAGAAAAGAAAATTAGAACTATGCTGGACCCATATTGTGACTTTTCGTGCTCCTGTGAAATGCCTTGTAATGATTCATTAAGCTGGAGAAATGATAAAAATATACTGTTGTTGCTTTTGTTGAGCCATAAATCCAGCCACTTTTTTTTCCATATCAACTTTACATCAAAACAAGGAAATGTTTGCATGTTTTAGAGAATTCCTTTAATGTCTGAATACAGATCACCAAAGCCAAAAGATTAGATAATGTGATTTTGGAAGCAGTAAGCGCTGCCTCATTAACCTGTTAGCTGCCTTAGTTGAATTAATAGATAACAACTATCCAATGGACAATACTTTGATTCTGGTTGATGTGGTCGGAGCGTCCATTGTCACTTCAAAGGCTCTGCTGTACATTTTAATAAAAACCTTTTACTTACAGATAAACATTATACACAGTCATTCATCTACACACCCTTAGATTGTCGTTGCCATGAGCTTTCTCCATTGCGATGTTACATCATCATTACATTATAATCCCTTAGGCTCATGCTGTTAACCCATTACTCCCCAGATCGGCCTGGCCATGAGACTTGCTGCAGTTATTTTGAACACCACCAGTAGGTGGCAGAGCAACACCGCACATGCACAAATACAGCTTGGCCAAGGCCTGGAAAAAAGGCCCCCGCTAGCAACCATTAAATCAGCCATTTTAGTGTTCAGAATAATTACTCCAGAATAAAACAGAAGAACAGAATATCTTTCAAAGGCATGAAACTTGTAAAATGTTGACGTTCAGAGAGATACTGGTGTGTGTGTACAAGGAACTCAAAAAGGATACATGCACAGTACAAGAATAACAACATTTTGCAAGAATTATACAGAGTTTCTGTGAGACTACACCTGGAATGAAATGCGCAGCTGTCATCTCCATCTTTATGGACATGGGCTGGAGGTGGTGCTGCAGCTAATCACTAAATTGGTCCCTGGAATGAGAGAGTTTCTTATGTTGAGATGCTGAGTACATTATTCCCTGAAGTTTAGAATAGCAAACTATTCTTACTGAACCATTCACAATTTTAAAGACTTTGTTACCCCTAGGGAGCTGGCTAGTGAATCACAGAACAGGAGGCCAAAGGTTTAGGATTAGTAGTTGATCACTCAGGATTCAAACAAGTAGAAAGCTCCTCATGCAAAACGTTGTGAATCTTGGGAAAACTTTACCCCAGACCTTGTGCACATGCCATTATTGAAGATGGTTGAGGCTGAGGGGAGAGTGCTAGCTGGCTGGCAACTGGACGCTAATTGATAAAGCTGTTGCCATGGAGCATGCACCAATAAATGATGAGTATTCAAATTTTAAACCAGTCAGATTGGTATTATTTGGTCAGGGCATTGCCTGGGAATTGAATTAGCAAATGGCTGTCACCTACTGTGTTGAGTTGCAATGTGTGTATGTATTTTTCTTGTCTGCAAAGAAGAAGGCCTCATGTACTTATATGTGTAGTTTCCAGTATAGGCAAGGGCACCAAACTGCAAGCCTGACAGATAATCTTAAATTGGTTGTCAGTCTAATTTTTCATATATTCAGGATTATCCAGCAAATATTGTCCAATTGAAACATGATCTAATATTGGACATTGTTGGGAGCTAGTTGGGTATGATTAGTGCCTTGCTTATGATGAACAGTCAAAGTGACCTGCTGGTTGATATGACCCACACCCACATCACACAGGCACTGAAACTCATATACCACCTTATTCATTTGTATGATAGGCAAAAACATTTAACAGCAGCAACCAGTTAGTGAGGGAAACCACTGTGTAGTAGCAGTATGAAAATTCATGTTAAGCAAGGAAATCAAATTTTATTGGGTAGAGACATGAATATGGAATTTGAAACACAAACAGCAAGGTCAGAGTTGAATGGCAGAGCAGGATTGAGGTGATGTATGGCCTAATTCTGTTACTATTTTGAATATTCTTAAAACCAAGCAAAATGCTAAGGCTTTTACAGTAGTATATATTTAAGATTCAAAGAGGGATACAACAAAATTAATGAAGAATTAATAAATATGGGATATCAATACTTACAGACTGCAGCAGGATTGAGGTAAAGTTTTGAGGCATTGGGAAAGAAGTGGAGTAAAAAACTACTTTGTTGAAAACTGCACTGGAATGCACAATTACCACCTTATTTCACAGGATTTTAATGCACATGGAAGCATGATCTGACTATCCAAAATATTGATTTCCACACTTTGGAGTAGCTAGTCAACAACAGAGAGAAATAGTGCTACTATCTGTGGGTTGGTAGGTGCCACCACAACAGTGGTCATAGCTGCTTGACAACAAGTACCAGTGTTAAAAACAGGACTCACGATAACACCCGATAACCATCCCAAAGGCAGCACTAATGGAAGAATATGTCTCTTATGGACTGGTCTCTTCAACCAAGAAACTATTATACTGTCAATGTAATTATTGCATGTCCAACCTCATTTATTGATGGAAAGATGGTGGTGACAAGGATTTGAATACTCTTAGAGAGGAAAAAAAAATCTTCGGGAAATCAACATACTTTCACACGAAGAAATAAATTTTAAGTGGTTGGTTGCTCTGGATCAAGAGCAAAAATGATATCTATTCCTGGTCCGAGAAATAATAATTCAAAGCCTCTGAAAGCACTTCCAAAGATTTACCCAAGGGACATGTCTTATTTGAACAGTCTGCTCATCCTAACTCGTTCCTGCCAGAACGAGATGCAACACATATTTCAGTAATGTGGGGTCACCTCAATTCTTCATACAAATAGTTTTCGAATGACTCAAGTTGGATGCATAACTGACTAGTTCTCGTTATGTATGCTCAGACAACTCAAATCATTCTTAGGTGGTGACTTTAATAATAAAAATCTCAAAACCAACATTTTTTTTTGCAGAAAGGTCACTTCACAGTCATAATTCTAATCACATCATTCTGCTCAACAGTTTTAATCTTGGCTGCCTCCAGAGACTCATTACTCTTCCACACTGCACTCCAGATGTTGTTTTGCTCCATTATTTGCGATTGCGGTTGGACATTTATTTAATCTAGTTTCATATTAAATCAGCTTAAACCTCCTTATCAGTTAAGGAATGTGCTCAGTCTGATTACATCATGTTTTTTAAGTTTGAGGGATGTAATCTGGCAGAACAGGAGCCTCACCGCCAGGATTCGTTGGCAACCATTCAATACAACTTGTGTTTGCTCCAGCAAAGTTTTCGTTTCTATGTGTTCAGCTGCAGTTTTGCCCAAATTGGCACCAGAGTTGTCAGTCACTTTGTTTACAGACTCTTCACTAGAGATATGAACGCGTTGATAGAAAAGATTAAGTAATGATCTTATTGTGACATTTGCAGCCATTTTGGGCCCAGGTAGCTGAGGCCGCAGCTTTGAACAAATATTTTGTTTTTGAATTTGTTTCGGATATCATATGTTTTACCAGGAAACCACACCAAAAAAAATCAGACGAATGTTTCATAATGTTACTAGAGATTTATATCACTACGCCATGCCACTGACTCTCAATTTGTTAACAACATTCTGTAACATTTCCTTCATCTGAGGAAGCAATAAAATTGACCTTGATTGTTTAGGTCGTGTAAGTCAGTTAGCGTTCCCCAATGATTTCTGAACTAAAGTACATTTCTGTGGACCTTGCGTGAGAACAGGATAGGGCTTGGATTGGCTGTCATCTCCTGCAGGAGGAACGGCCCAACAGGCGTATTCGCTTCTTTCCCCTTCTTAGGCAGTCCTTTGGGATCGAGGAACACTTGCTTCCACTATGCCTCAGTAAGGTCTTCGAGGTGGCTGGTATGACCACTGTGCGGCCTACAAACTGCCACACATGGGTCAGTTGGTGCTTGCAGCATCGAGTAGAGGAGCTGTTTGGAGGCTTGTGTGCCCTCCCTCAACTTCCCCTCTGCACATCCCTTGATGTAGGCTCCTCACTCCATATGAGGAGAAAATCCTGGCCGTTACACAAGAAGATTCAGAGTACTCCTCGGGGATGCTGAAATGTCCCTGACCTGCCAATGGATAAAGTGCCATTCCACTGCAACTCTCAGAATAACCTCGCTGTCAGTAACATTCATTACACATCATTGCCAACCACTGACCATAGCGTCTTCTCTCTCTCGTGTCTTCCATGGACCACCTGCAATGAAATGTCCAGTTCCCCCGGCAGCCACTTCCTGAAGCTCTGAGGATAAGAGTCCCGAGGCCTCTGAGAAAGCATTGGTAAGGCTACCTCCTGCATCCCAACCAGCTCTGATACTGAGATCTTGGTGGAAATATTGGCCTTAGAAAGAGTGAGAGCACAATCTGGTGAGTTTCTCGCTGCGACAGCTCCACGGCCAGCTGAGGAAAAGATGTCCCAGGTTGCTGGTATTTGGAAGGCTGCTGGAGACCAGGCTGCTGCTCAGTCCCAGGCAGGAGAGGACCCTGTGGTGAGGGTAATCAGAGACTTTGTCCACATGAATAGGAAGGACCTAGAGCAGCATACAGGAATGTGAGAAGCCATGGCCTTCATTACCCAGAAGCTGCATCATTGCAGCTAATCACAGCACCATCTGTCTGCCTCCATGAATAGGTTAGCATTGCCAATGGAGAGTCAGTTCCAACACTCTCGAAGTCTGTTGGAGAGGTTACATACCTGCACCTCAATGCCCCAGCATTGAGCTCCTAGCACAGAAGGATGGTGAGATGGCCAGGGAATCTGGAAGGCACTCCAGGTGCCTCTTCTTCACAAAGGGAGCAGTATGAGGAGGCACCCAGCTAGAGGAGGAACCTCATATGGTCCTGCAGAAATCTTTCATCCAGGACATACCAGAGGTGGTCAAACCCCTCTGCCTCCACCCTGCCTGCATGCCCCTCTCAACCCTCGGAAGTCGGAGCCACAGCGAATCCATTTGCATGTGGCAAGAAGATCCTTGGCATGTCTGGCCATCCAATCCTCCCCGTCATCCAACCCCTCCCACTGCTCTGGGATCATCCCAACAGATCCCCAAGATCAATGAGCTCTGCTGCCAATCAGTATGTCTTCACCCCAGCTCTGGAGCCAGGGAGTGCACTAAGATGTAGTGGGAGGGAAAGGAAGAGAAAACAGATTGAGAGGTATTTTGGTGGCACAGTGTCAATACATTGTATATTATTTGACACTTTTCTATAAAGCACTGCTTTGACCTTACATTTGGTTGTTTGTCTCTCTGTGTGTAACCCCAAATATCATTGTTACAATATGAGGTGCAACTTCTTGTTCCTCACAGGCTGTATCATGGTTCACTGTCTGTGATGGGACCCTGCTACAACATCTGAAAGCAAGAGGATCAAGGACACTCTGCAATGCAAGTCTGTGCTTTGACTGCGGTATAAGAAAGGTGCCTCCTGACACCATTGACCCTAGTCTCAAAGAACCTCAATCTATCCGAAGCCTCTGCGTCCATAAAGTGTTGTTGTGAATGAGTTAGTCAGCAATGTTGGGGCAGTGAGGTGCAGAGCAAACAGGAAGCCAATGATTTAGAATATCTAGGGATTTGGGATCCCACCTTCTGTGTTCTGTACAGTGCATAGGTTTGCGTGTAATGCTGTTTCTCTTTAAAGGGCCTCACATCAATGCATCTTCCAGCCTCCTCCCTCACAGGTCAAGTCACTCACCCTGCCTATTTCAACTGTGGTCAGAATCATTTTAATTCTCATCGCACACTTTCAATTTCTGTGAAAGAGGGTAACAGAGAGTGCTCTTCAGCTTTCAGTTGTCACATCAATGTATCAGTGAGCCCTCAAACATCCAATCCCTTTTCTGGTAGCCCTTCCTGTAGGTTTTGCACCACACTGGCTGCCTGACTATGACTAATAACCTGGACAGGTATTGGACTTGCCCTGCTCTACTGTGTTGAGGCCTGTGACTGACAGCTGCCTCTATGGACTTCAATGGCAATGATATATGGCTGCCTGCTTATTGCACCAGTAGTGTATTTGTCAAGCAAGTTGCTGATATCTTGTGTTGGTATGAGATTGACACAGTGCAATGCTGCAGAGCAAGCTGTCAGTCCCCTTAACTGAGGACCACTGACCAGTAAGGCAAGCTTGTGTGACTGTGCTGTTTAGCATGACAAGAGAAGGCAAAGCATGGATGCTGCAAACAGGTGTTAAGTGAGCAACTGCTGAGAGAACAAGCAAGCAACCCTGAGATGCTGCCAGGTCCATTCTGTGAGCTGGGTGTCTGTTCCTATGCACATCGTGTCTCTGCTGCAGCCTTTCAAAACTAGTTGCTGGTGCCCCCTACAATGCATGTGTGTGCTTTGACAGCGGCCTGCAAATGTATCAGAGAGGTGCCATGAAAGTCCTGACTGGGTTGGGGGGGATGTGCAGTTGGTGCCCATGGATTGTAGCCTGAGATGCTGTTTGGTCCTAAACAACATAGAGGTCATTCTGATCAAATAGTCAGCTGATGTCGTCGCTCTGATTTCCACGTCAAGAATTCTCACTTGTTTGATGCATTTGGAAAGATAGGAAGCTGAAAATTCATGAAATGAATTTGGCCATTAACTGGGCATTTCACAAGCAATAATGCCCTGTACTGGCAATTTACGTCTGGTTAGTGAGAAACTTGCTTAGCAGGAACATAACTGATTAAGCAAGATGCTCCCGATGCCGAGATGGTCTTCCTAGACTTGTCACCTGATCATGCCATAAATCTCACCATACCCCATGTCGCTCAGACCCAGTAAGATTCTGCCAATTAGAAATGATCCATGGGAGATCAACTCCTGGAATCTCTATAAGATCATTTTCTGTTAACAAGTATGTTGAAAATTCAACTAGAGTACAGGTATTCCGGATTTGCTATCACATAATGACCGTGCAACCTTGTCATATGAGCTTCTTTAAGGAAGGGTGACCACAACATTTTTGAATTCTTCATTTGGGTGGAAAATAAAGTAGCCTAATCCAAAACTAGGGTGCTCAATCTAAACGAGGGAAAGCACAAAGGTATCAGTGGCAAGTTGACTATGAAAGGATAACTACATTAAAAAGCACTGCAGTGGAAAAGTGATGGCTGATTTTACGAAAATAATTCAAGCATCGTATTAGTTATACTTTTCTTCTTGGTGCAAAATCAAAACAAAAATATTCTCCCAATCGTGTCTAATAAAAGATATTAAAAAATAATTAAATTCAAAGAGAATTTACATAAAACTTTGAGAAATGTAGCAAGCCTAAGCATTGAAAACAGTTTAATAGCCGACAAAAGAAGAACCAAGAGATTGATTACGAGTGGAGAAATTGAGTGTGATAATAAACTTGCCACGAACATAAAAACAGGCTGTAAAAGTTTCTATAAGTAAATGAAAGAAAAAGATTAATGAAGACACATGTATGCTCCTTTTGGGAGAAGTAGGAGATTTGATAATCGAGTACGAGGGAAATGTCGGTACAATTCATTAATTACTTTAGTTCTGTCTTCGTAGAAAAACACAAGCAACTTTCCAGGAGTGCTAAGGAAGTAGGGATATAGTAAGGAAGAGCAATGGAAAGAAATTAATATTAATTTTAAAAAGTGCTAGAGAACTTAATGGAAATGAAAGCTGATAAATGCCAAGGGTCTGATCATTTATATCTAAAGGAAGTGACAACAGAAATAGTTGACGTATTGGTTATCATCCTTTAAAAATCTATAGGTTGGAGAATAATACTGGAGGTTTGAGGATGGCAAATGTAACCCCATTGTTTAAAAAAAAGAGTAAAATAAAACTGAATTACAGACTGTGTATCGTACATCAGTTGTAAGTAAATAGTTACAGTCAGTTATCGAAACTCTGAAAACATCAGTGGGATTAGATAAAGTCAACATGGATATATGAAGGGGAAATCAAACTTGACAAACCTACGAGAGTTTTTTTTTGAGAGTACAACTAGTAATAGACAAAGGGAAAAGCAGTGGATTTTTGGATTTTAAGAAGCTTTTGATAAAGACCCACATACGAGTTTATCATGCAAAATTAATACATACAGAATTGGAGTTTATATACTGACATGAATTGAGGATTTGTTAGCAGACAAAGGAAGAGAGTAGAGATAAATGTTTTTTTTGGATTGAAAGGTGATGGTAATAGTGGGGTACTGCAGGGATCAGTGCTTGGATCCCAGCTACTCGCAATGTGTATCAGTGACTTGGATGAGGAAATCCCATGTAGTATTTCCAAGTTTGTTGATGACACAAAATTAGGTAGGATTGTAAATGGCGAGGAAACTGTAGATAGGTTTTAAGGTGACTTACGTAAGTTGAGTGAGCGGACCAATACATGATAGATGCCATATAACAGGATAAGTGACAGAGGAAATGAATGGCTAATTTAAATGGTGAAGAATTGGGAAATGTTGATATACAAAGGACCTGAATATCCATGTAAACCAGTTGTGAAAAGCAAGCATGCAAGTTCAGCAAGCAGTTAGAAGGGCAAATTATTGTAAGAAGATTTGAGTATAAGTGGAAAGGTGTTTTACTGCAGCTGCAACGGGGCCTTGGTGAAACAACCCCTGGAGTATTGTGTGCAATTTTTGTCTCCTTACACAAAACAATATACACTTGTCAGAGTGAGAGAGAGGGTGTGCCGTGAAGGCTCACAAGACTGATTCCTGGGATGACACGATAACCGTACAAAAGATTGGGTTGACTGAGCTTGTACTTTTAAAAGAATGAGAGAGGATGCAGTGATGATGTTTCCCAGTCGTGTAGACTAATAGCTTTCAGTCCCACAATATAGGCTTGGCCTTTCAGGATTAAGAGATGAAGAAATTTCTTCACTCAGGTTGGTGATGAGCTGAGCAAATGATTTCTCCTGTTCCTATTTTCTATGTTGCTATGAAACAGAAGTGAGCCTCACTGGCGATCTCACTGGAGGGTTCCGAAATCTTGCCCTTGTGTTTTTGCTGTGATACACAACATTCTTTGTCAAGAGTGGTTTGTGGGTGAGGGAGATGGCAGTACATGGAGTGGCCTTCTTGTGAAATCACTCTGTAAAGGGAGGGGCCTTAATTGGTATTAACTATTGTAGTTTGAAATCATGAGGCTATCAATGATTCAATTTATTAGCCTTTAAAAGTAAACTAAGTGTTATAAGCTTTTATTACACTTGCACAGTGAAGGTAGAAGAGTACTAGTACATAGGAATGTTCATGTATTGTAACCTTTCACAATCTGATTTGTATAAAGTACACCAACTAAATTATTACATCATCATTCAAGAAAAATGTATACTTTTCACATATGGCTCAGTAAGTTTGAACTGTAGAATACAAATAAATATCACAACACATCTTACTGTTTAGATGAGAGGAACGTATTGAAGAAGTTGTTAAGGCTGGTATTAAAATTAGTACTCTGAGCAGCACATCATAGGAAAGATGTATTTGTCTTGGAGGGAGTACATGTAGGGTTACAAGAATGATACTTGGATTTCAGAGATTAAATTATAAGGAGAGATTATATAAATTAGACCTGCTCTCTCTAGAATTTTGAAGGTTAAGTGTGATATGATCAAAGTCTTCAAGTTAAGGATTCAAATCTTCAAGAGTTAAGGCCAGACCATTCAGGAAAGATGTTAGGAAGTACTTCTGTGCACAAAGTACAGTAGATGTTTGGAACTCTCTTCCACAAATTGCAGTTGATGCTGGATCGGTTGTTAATTTTAAATCTGAGATAGATTTTTTTTGTTAAGCAGAGGTATTAAAAGATAAAGGCCAAAGACAGGTATATGGAGGTAGGCCACAGATAAGCCACAATCTCACTGCATGGTGGAACAGGCTTGAGGGGCTGAATGGCCTACTTCTGCTCTTATATTCCATAATTAGCAATAAAAATTCAAAAATAATCAAAGCCTGTATATATTCTGGTTTCCATTGCACGCTTATTCTTAAAATGAAAGAAATGATGTGGACCAAATATTTGCAATTAGCCAACAAATAATGTGCATGCAAAAAAAATTTGTGCGGTGATAATGAAAGTCAAGCTATTGCCAGATAAACTCACTTTGATGTATCTCACCTCAAGAAGGGGAAAATCTGATTTTAAAATTGTTCAAATAAAACCGAAGCAGTGCAATGATAGCAGTCATAAAGTATTATCAAATCTTTCTTCATTAGGCCATTCTGGGACCAAAGTTTAACCAGGAACGCTATTAAAGGAAAAATAATACTGCCACAAAACTCAAGGGTCAAATCAACATGAGCTGAAAATGTGTTGCTGGAAAAGCGCAGCAGGTCAGGCAGCATCCAAGGAACAGGAGATTCTTCAGGAAGGGCTTATGCCCGAAATGTCGAACCTCCTGTTCCTTGGATGCTGCCTGACCTGCTGCGCTTTTCCAGCAACACATTTTCAGCTCTGATCTCCAGCATCTGCAGACCTCACTTTCTCCTGGTCAAATCAACATCCCCTGTCTACTCCTATAGTCATGCAAGTATGCATCATCCATTGCCTTCAGCTGGAGGAAGTCGTGATGGCAGAAAGCAGCTTTGAGACAATCAAATGAGAAGTATAGACTGCAAGTATGAACACTTTACAATTAAAGTTATTGGAGAGGATTTTCTCAGAATGAGCTACGTCAAAATGTCAGCACAATATGCAGATTCTTGGCCAGTGGACTCCCAGTGGCAGTCTTCCCAGCAATGGCTAATTAAAGTTGGCTGGTTAGCTCTGCATGCTGCCAGCCTAATTAGAGGACTGGCAACTTTGCAACCTCAACAGTGCCATAGAGATATGTGGTTGCTGCCAAGGTTATAAGGAGATCAAGAGTATGCTTCCACTTTGTGAATTGTTTCAATTCCTTGGCTTTTGTGGCAGTATTGAGTTTTCTTTAATGACTTCCTTGGCTAAACTTTGCTCCCAGATTGGTCTGATAGAAAAAGTTGGGCATCTATTCCTGACTGTTTTCATTATGCAACTTCAAGAGATTCTCCTATGAGGAGGCAGTGGTATAGTGGTGATGTCACTGGGGCAGTAATCCAGAACCCCAGGCTACTTTGTGGGGGCATGGGTTCATGTCTATCCACGCCAGATCATGAAATCAGCATTAAATAAAAATCTGGCCTAATGGCGATTATATACCACTTTCGTTATAGAGCCATCTGGTTCACTATGCATTTGAAGGAAGTTTACCATCCTTACCCGTTCTGGCTTACATATAATCTCAGATTCACAGCAATGGGGACGAACCAATTGCCCTCTGAAATAGCCAAGCAAGCCACCCAGATCATGGTGCAATAAATGCCTGCCCAGCCATTAATGCCCACATCTCGTGAATGAATTCTGAAAAAGATGAGTGATAACTCCAAAGTACAGTCTCTGCAGGGCAAGCAGCGCTTTAAGGATGGGATAGATGATGTGTTCAGAGACCTGTGTTCTCTCTCTTATACCTTGACTTTGCCTCTCTGTTCTTGATGAAGTCTTATGATCAATTTGGTACTTTCCTGAAAGTAGTGCTGGAGCTATACTGCTCAGCAGCCCCAATGCATTTTTACGAAGTTTATAGGCTTTTTAAAAGGCTTTATCCCTGTGGAACCAGGAGAAAAATGTGTGCGCCCTTGCTTCTATATGAATTCTGACGGAATTCCCTTTTTCTACTTTCAGAGATTTACCTGATGGCCATTGCTGGTAAGCCAGGTGGCAAAACATTGACTTATGTTTGTAGAAAGACAGTTGAACACAGTGTTTTTGGCTGGCTTACCATAGTCATGTCCCTACTTTCACTTTAGTAGTAGTAACCATTAAGGCATATTACATCAAAGAGAGTGAAGATAATATTGAGCGAATTTTCAGAGCTGCAATAGAACTAGCTACTTCAAAATAAAACTGGAAAGAATTAAAAATATTGTTTGGAACTTTGAAATGCTAGGGTTTCAGAACTGCTCTGACTTTTTCATTCCCTGCTTCTGTGGAAAGGATAGGAGATATGAGACATAATTAATTATATTTCAGTCTCATGGGAATAAAAGTATTAGATACTTATAGGTATAAATAAAGTGATGGAGCAAATAATGATGATAAATGTTATTTCTTGAAGAAAAGTTGCTGCACATTGAAGATCGCATTGAAGAGTCGAGAAACCAGATGAGTGACATTTTGAAGAGTTTTGAGACGCTCTTTGAACCACATATTAATAACACTTATGAATGATATGTGTTCAACAGCAAAGCTCAGGGGGATAGGGAGATTACTTATCATAATATAATGGCATTGACACATCTAACTTAATCTTGTGAGTTAAACAACTATAAGATGATCTCATTAAAGATATGATTGTCTTAGATTATGTGATCCTTTTGCAAGAGTATGTCTGATTAGAGACGTGAAGAAAGCTAGCAACACGTGCACACATTTTGTGACTATCCATCATCAGCTACAGAATATTAATGGAAAAGCAGAAGAGGCTTTGCATTATGCTCAGAGACATTCCAGGCTGTTCAAGTGTAACAGAGTGGAAAAGAACCAGCAGAAAGATCAGAGAAAGAGCGTAGAATGTAAATATTGCATCAAGCATTACACACACAATAAAAAAAACATGACTACTGTGGGGAAAGCAGTGCTCTAAATGCAGAAAGCCAAATCACTGCACAAGAAAGAAACAAAGCAAGCCTATAAAGATAGCTACTGAAGAAATATCAAATGCAAATACTGACAAATCACTGTACATCATACTACAGGTTGGCATCATCAGGTCAAAAGGTGATAACTTATTTGTGACTGTAAGTAGGATGACTGTAGAAGGAGAGTGTCAAGTGAATGTGAAGTGTCAGATAGAACTGGTGCCTTGTGCAACATGATGAGCTTCACAGATCTGTGTAAAGTGGCTCAAGACAGTGACACAAAATAAGCCTCAAAGTAAAGTTGAAGCTTTATGATGCAATGATACTCATCCCAGAAGAACAAATAAAGTTGAGAGCACAATCCAATAGGAAGAACGAAGATTAGCGAGTTTTGATAAGATTTGTAGTTCAGGTTGAGGTTTTGGATGTGGGTTTGCTTGCTGAGGTAGAAGGTTCACTTCCAGGCGTTTTGTCACCCTACTAGGTAACATCTTCAACTGGCCTCAGGCGAAGCTCTGCTGATAATTCCTGCTTTCTATTTGTATGTTTAGGTTTCTTTGGGTTGGTGATGTCATTTCCTATGGTGATGTCATCACCAACCCAAAGAAACTCAAACATATAAATAGAAAGCAGGAATTATCAGCAGTGCTTTGCCTGAGACTGATTAAAGATGTTACCTAGCAGGGTGACGAAACATCTGGAAATGAACCTGCCAGCTCAGTGAGCAAACCTACATCCACAAGAACGAAGATTCTCAGTTCCGGATAGTAGAAATTAAGCAAAATTACTCATCTCACAGTGAAATATTTTCTTCAATTGGGTGAACTGTCTGTTGGGTACAAACAGTGTCAGCAGATCAAGTGATGAATGCTGATGTTATCCAAGGACTAATTTCAATCAATTGGTCATTCAATTCTCTTAAAATTTTCAAATACAGCCATAGGAGCTGGTCATGTACAGCTGTTAGAACAGAAATCAGGTTCTTCCCAAGAAAGAATTTGGAAAGAATTAAAGAAGTGAGTAGGTTACACACGAAGATACCGTTAGGCATTTTACAATGATTGTCAGCAGTACACTTATTTAAGTATCATCTGCTGGAAGCTTGACAGCAGCTTGACTGTCACCTCTAGTGAGAAATACTGAGAAAGGGGAAAAAGTGAAAAGATAAATGACTGTATTTAGGAGAAATTAATTTTGTTAGACCATATTGAAAATTTGTAATTATGTTTTGTACTTACTTTTAAGGAGCACAACCACTCGTGAGTGAATGTCGAGAAGAACATTTTTTTCTGTGAGTTATTTATAACAAATTCAGTCACTAGTATAAGGGATGCATTTACAGCTTATTTTGAAACACCACAAAAGAAATCTTTCTCCCTTATTTGCACTAGGAGTCTGAATGCAAACAAATGCAGAGAATCTTACAAAACGCCTGCAATACAGGGATAACCATATTAGTGGGGTTTTTCTTGGCTACTATTCAAGGAGTTCGGTCTTTAGTTAGCATCTGATTCTAAGGGAGAGCACTGGGTCTCAGAATTGGATTGCAATCAAGGTTTAAAGGTGGGCTTGACTATTTGGCACATTGGCATCCAAGAGACTGGTGACAAAAGCGATGGCTCATTCTTATGAACTGGAATTAAACTACCATAATAATTCAGTGATATTTGTGCCAGGAACAAAATACGCTATAATCAGTTCTGACAGGAGAACACATTTGCTGCAAACCTCCATGAGCAGTTTCAGGGCAGCACGGCTGTTTCTGGTTGAATGAAATGTCACGGCTCTGGGCTCCAGAGGACAACTCTTCAATAAAAGATTATCCAAGAAGAAAGTCTACTTTGCAAGAGATCTGTACAATATACATAAATGATAAGACAATACAAGATAGAGACACATTTCATCATCTGTGTTACTGAATTTAACAACATATTCCTGAGGCAATATGATTAGATTACGAAGAATTAGATGTACATTTCTATTTAATCAGCATAATCTGTTGACAGAACTGCAATAATTATGCCAAACTTGAAATTACTGTAAATCTGGTTTCTTGTCATTTTCAGATCACTTTTCAGAAAGCATTTCTTCATTGGTTGCTTAAAGGAAAGCCTGAAGAATAGTTTAGCTACAATTTTCATACAATTTGTTTATTTTAATTAATCATTTAGTGTAACCCGTTTTCTTGTCACAGATTTCATTAAACACACATCATATAGTCATGAGTGAATGCCAATTGTGCTGCAATGCAGCCAGTAACTTAGCATTAGAAAAATCTCTTCAGTTATGCAGCATATGTGGTCGTATTACTCAATAGCAGTCTTGGTGTTGAGGTACTGAGGCTACTTGTTTTGGGTACTGCATATACATGTAGGACAGTGGGCTGATGCTAATACAAAACCAATGCATTTAAATGAATTTTATGGATAGCTAATAACGCATAATGTTCTTTAACTGGCAGCTTAATGTTCCAGGATACAGAACCTCAAAGAAGGATAGAAAAGGGGGCAAGAGAGAGAAGGGGGAGTGGCATTTTTGTTAAGGATAACATTATGACAATACTTCAGGAGGATATTCCTAGGAGTATATCAATTAAAGGTCAAAAGTATTCAAATTTCTAATAGTTTTAAAATAGTCATAAATTTCTCCAACAATGCACTTCCTCCCATCCTTTAATATCCTTTCTAAATTCCATCTTGTTGCCTCTACTTTTGATATCTTCTCCACATTATCTGCTTCTTTGATTCTGTGTCATTGGTTCTTAGAAAAGTGTGTGAGAATTGTCTTTGGATTTTGTTTTAATATAAAATGTATTACAGAGATGCCTGTTGTTGGAAGTTGGTTATTCAAGGTTTATTGAGGCACTGCCAGACTGGGAGTCACACGTCATTGGGGTACCACACTGGAAAGCAAGCTCCACGATTCCTGGAATCATCACAAAAGTTTTGATAGAAGTATGCAAAATTCCCCAATTTACCTTATTTTAGATGCAGCTTGACAGACCAGGTTTCTGTATTGAAGAAGAATTATTATTTCTTTTGGAAAAACAAACTGATTTCTCCATCTCAATGTAGCTTTTACAATAAACAGGTCGCATCTGAGCTGGGGGAAATCTACAGGCTTCTTAGCTGTTCACCGTCCTAAGCTGTTCAATTACCATCATGTTTGTTGGCAAGCAGAAACTCTTTATTATTATTAACTGGTAATTAGTGTACAGACCAATAAGCTTCATTTTGCCAGGTAAATCTCCATTTATACACACCTATCCTTTCCAGCTCACCTGCAAACTACACTCCAACCACTGCGAGCAGCTGTGTAAACAATGCTTACAAAGAGTGCCCAGTTATTTGCTTTAAAAATCAAGAAATAATTCTCCAACAATTGAATTTAAACAGTTATTTTCCTATTTCAATTCACAATTTAAAATACAGAAAAAATGTAAAGGTATTGTCTTTAGACACAGGTATTTAACTGTACATTTTCTTATCAATATGTGCCTCTATTCAATCAGATTGCTCAAGAAGATCGCACAATACACAAGGCACATTTGAAACAAATGCAGGTGGAAAGGAATCATCTGAACCATTGCCACTGACAAGCGGGAGCTTTGGGGGTCCTGAGCTTTGGGAGCTAATGGCAGGAATGAAGGAATATGGATAGTTAAGAGTCCTCCATCATGCTCATCCTCTGTTTAGTCACCAACTTCGGTAGTCTCCAATAAACAGGCATACAATGGATCACTGCAGCCAAACACATTTGAATGCATCATCATAGGGTAGCATGGTGGCTCAGTGGTTAGCACCAGGATCCCAGGTTCAATTCCAGCCTTGGGTGACTGTCTGTGTGGAGTTTGCATGTTCTCCTTGTGTGTACGTGGGTTTCCTCCCATAGTCCAAAGATGTGCGGGTCAGGTGAATTGGCCATGTTAAATTGCCCATAGTGTTAGGTGCAATAGTCAGAGGGAAATGGGTCAGTGTGGACTGGTTGGGCTGAAGGGCCTGTTTCCACACTGTTGGGAATCTAACCAATCATCCAAGCTTTACGTGGCCAATTATTAACATACTTCTAAAATGTGTTATTTTGCTTCTCAGAGCAAAATTTTTGAAATTGTTACAAAATCAGTCATATTGCTGTCCAGAAGCAATTTTGAGAAATTAATTTTCAGTCAAGATACCAATATTCAGATTTTGAACTCTTCCTAATAAATGTAGATCATTCTTGAAGTTCATGCATTCTGTTAGAGGTTGTTTAACGTAAAACAAATGAAAACATCCTCCAAGTGTGAAAACAAAAGTGAGGTAAGGTACTTGACAAAGATGAGGAATATTAATTAGAAGACGTTATGTTTTTCGATTATTTATTTTCTAATCCTCAAGTTTGCATGTGTATAGGCTGCATAACCATTATCACTATTGTCAAAAAGTGTATTTTAAAAATGCTGAATTACATTAATAGCAAAGGTATTAGTAACGATGACTGTAAATTGAGCAGTAAATCATTATAAAATTAATGTAAACATCAAAATGACAGTGAAGTAATTTTAGATACAATTTAGATGCATATTAAGAGACAAAAATTTATGTAATGAATTTATGCTTGACAATGGTACAAATGAATGAACAATAAGCTGTTGCCAACCCTCAGCAATATTTGATGTCAGCTCATGTGGACAACTATCTTCCTCTCTTCAGTTGTTTGAATTTTCTCCATTCTGTGGATCACCTCAACTTTAGTTCACCTGGTTCTTGCACCAGAAACTCTGCAGTAAAGTTAGTTAGCATTACTTCTTCAGAAGACAAGGTAAGCTCTTAATTAGGAATGTCTCATCCTCCTCTCAGTGTAATACCTGATATAATTATGCATAAAGCCCTTTCTAAATATTCTTCTAATTACTTGGGAAGTTGTTATACATTTAAGAATCAAGATTGTGGATCTGTGACCATCTCAGACACCGGTATAACGAGAGTATGTTCTGATTTCAACTCCTGGTGTCATAAATTTGCAAGCCTTGTGGATCCACCAAAACCTGATTCCCTCGGCAAAGTTTGGACAGAGTAAATTTGTTGTTCAAATACAGGGTCTATAATCTATACAGCAACACAATGCTCTAAATAGGTCAACAAGAATAACTTTTGTTTGAAAGGTTATCTTGAACGTAGATTAAGAATCCCAAGCAAGAGATATGAAAGAAAGGAATGCTCAAAGAGACTTTCAGGGCAGTCCTTGAAGAGGAAAAGGAGGGGAGGTGACAGAGTCATTTTGAGATGAAATGCCAGATCATAGAATCTTTATAGCTGAAGATCAGGCTATCAAAGATGGGAAATGCATAAGACCAGAGCTGGAACAACAGACAAATCATTTTGGGGCGAGGGTGTGAAAAAGATAGAGAAAGAGGGGGACATAAACACAAGAAGCGTTTTCGTTCAGTCAAAATTTACAGGCCAGTAAGAAGAGCAAGGTACAGGTCAAATATGGAATGACAATACTCCGAATTGTGGTTTCAGTGGAACATGGGTTGTGGTAGGGCCAAATAAGGGAGAATGAACTCGGTGAAAATTTTGTCAGGAAGAAATACAGGTCAATTGAATGCCATCTTTATAAGTCTGATTCAACCTGGAGTGGGTATAAAATTTAGGTCTAGTGCTGACAATTATTGATTTAGTCTTTTCAATTAATTAGAACAAATTTTGATACATACAATACAAAATTTGAAGTTTGAATAAGTTTCCATTGGAATCATTTGTACAATAACTACAGATGAAATGGGATGACAGCTCAGACACTAAATGCTAAAGGCCAGCAAAGCTGGGCATGCCACAGCATATCAGGTGACTTCATCGCACTTAGGTACCCCATACTGTTGGAGAGATAATGATGGTGATGGGGTGGGAAAAATATTAAAACAAATATGATTTTTGTGCTCCCATTTTTATCAAGGATTCCTAATACAAGGAATATAAGGTACACAGGACTGTTCATGTTTTATCAAGGTAAGTAGACTAAGGGACAAAATACCAGGTGTGAAACAACCCAGTACCAGATAATGACCAAACTGACTAAGGCTGTGTAAGGTACTTTGTTCTTAAAGAGTTAATGCTGAAGATTCAAATATAATGATGCCTTAAGGACTTGGGTGAGAATAGCTCTGAATCTGAAAGAAGATCTAGGTCTCCCTCACAATATTAGTAACAACACCCGCCATATCAATGTGACATGCACCTTACGGATGCAATAAATTAAATCTTGTTTAAGACAAGAGCCTTTTCGTGTTAGACTGCCCTGAGTTGTTCCTCCACCACAATGGACCTGGTAGATGCCAACCTGATAAGAGAATGGTCTTTGCAAATCTAACTTGTAGTGACCAAGAGTCCAACTTGTGCATGTGACGAGCTGTGGTGAGGATTCATCAGTTAATTGCTAAAACCTGGACTGCCTTCTCATTTGTCCATAGGATGTGTGTGTTCCTGGGTATATTGACCAGAACAAAACTGGATGTCTTACTACCATTATAATAAGTCAATCAGGGATCTGCTTTAATTTCAAAATTAACTATACTTTACTTTGGACCTGCATAGAAACAAATTATTTCCTGTTTGGGCATGAAGGAATTAGTATTTCTGGCTTCATGTCTAGGTTGACTTTGACATTTGTCAATTTGATGTACTCTGAACCTGAATCTAAGCTTCATTTGGAACTAAATACAACTTAAATATAAATGTTAAAAGAATATTGCCCAGTGTCTTACATATGTTCAATGCAGCATTTTGCATGAACAGTGATTACTTGTGCAAGTATCACAGTGCTTCGTTTGTTGATTAATTGACTGACATGAGGTGAGATGATTAAAAAGACTGCGTGACTTCAGCTCTGAGTTGATGACGAGTTTGGCTCAAGGGGACTTAAATCGCTGAAACTGGGCCAGTTAAACAATCCAATATTTGTGTCCTATTGACAATTTTAAAATTGAAGCCAAAAAGATGTCAGCAGGATTCACAAGCCTGAACTTCACACCATACTTTATCAGCAATGTTAATGAGTAATGCCTCCACCTTTGACAGCTGCACTTTGAGCTTTTGGTACTTGCAGAAAATTCCTTTGTTTTCTGGGAGGTTATTTTTATCTACCAAATTATCCTGTGTAGGATAATATCTGATCGAGAATTGATGTTAAGTTAATTTAGAAAAGAGGGGTATAGGCAGCAAGGTCATTTGTCACAGGCATTTAACAAGCATTAATGTCTCATACCAGTGAGTAGTTGCCAGTGATTCCTGATGTCAATCACAGCCCATGACATTACAGGAAAGGCAAAGGTCAACAAAGAGAGAAAAAGAATTGAGATAAAATTAACACAAGTTACTTGGGGTTAGAGCAGCTCTGTTCTTTTTATTTAACTTTTTTTTATATTGCAGACTGAAATGGAAAAAGGACTGTTTTAAAGACCAAAAGTTGTGAAAGTGATTGCTGCACTTCTGAAAAGCAAGTGACTGACAGTCATTGTAAGGGCTGTCTACACAGTAGTCTGTTTGTTCAAAGGAGATGACTCAGTTGCTCAGAAGCTGGAACCAGTGGAGGTGATGATGGGGGTTGAAGGGAATGCAAAGATGGTAAGGAATGAGATTTAGCCGGGAACAAGTAGCTGATTGGTCTGTGTAATGGTGACCAGCTGTTGGCGACAAAGGTCTTCTGCTTGCCAACAACTATGTGATTGGCTCCCAGGTTGCTCAGCAGCTCACAGTTGTGAATGATTGGTCAGAAGCCGTCAGACCTCCAGAAAGGAAGGTGCTGTTTTTCTCCAAAAATCCTTAAGCAAAAAGAAAATCAGTTTATTTTCCTCAGCAGGTGCTGTAAACTGTGGTTTTAAATTAATATGTCCAAGAAAATTTAATTGTAAAACAAGTTGCTGTGAGCTTGCGATAAGCAAACAAAAGTACCTGGAAATGGAAGATTGAAGATTACCAAGAACCTACCAAGCCAAAATGATCAGCTTGGTGATCACTATGGCCAGGATTTGATTTGATTTAATTTATTATTGTCACATGTGCCTAATTATGTTGTGAATAGTACAGGCAGATGAAAGCAAACAAGTGCATACAGATCATAGTGTGCTTAGACAGAGCAAGGCTTATAAGGTTATGGCTACACAGGAGGTGCATAAAGCAAGATCAACATTACATTTGAAATTAGAGGTCCATTTAGCAGTCGAGTAACAGCAGGGAACAAGCTGTTCTTGAACCTGTTGTTAAGTGTTCAAGTTTTTGTGTCTTCTGCCTGATATAAGAGGTTGGAAGAGGGTATTACGGGAATGGGAGGGTTTTTTCTTGATGTTGGCAGCCTTTCTGTGGCAAGGAAAAGTGTAAATGGAGTCCATAGATGGGAGGGTGGCTTCCGTGATCGTCTGAGCTGTGCACACAACCTTCTGTAGTTTCTTACAGACCTGGGAGAGCAGTTGTTGTACCAAGATGGTTTAACACAGATAAAATGCTCTCTATGGGGTGGCACCGTGGCTAGCACTGCTACCTCACAACATAAGGGTCCCGGCTTTGATTCCAGCCTCAGGCAACTGTCTGTGTGGAGTTTGCACATTCTCCCTGTGTCTGTGTGGGTTTCCTCCTGGTGCTTCAGTTTCCTCCCACAATCCAAAGATGTGCAGATCAGGTGAGTTGACCGTGCTAAATTGCCCATAGTGTTAGGTGCAATAGTCAGAGGTAAATGGGTCTGGGTGGGTTACTCTTCAGAGGGTTGGTGTGGACTGGTTGGGCCAAAGGGCCTGTTTCCACACTGTAGGGAATCTAATCTAATCTGCAAAAGTTGGTGAGGGTCCATATGCAATGTCCTAAGCTGCCTGAGGAAGAAGAGGCATTATCGTGCTTTCTTAATTGTTGCATCCACGTGGGAGGTCCAGGATAGACTGGTGGTTATCATTACTCCAAGGAACATGACGCTTTCGACCTGCTCCACTTCAGTTCTGTTGATATAGATAGGGGCATGTCCTCCTTTCTCTGTAAAGCCAATGATCAGTTCTGAGACCACTAAACTGCTATCCCAGTCTTTCTCCATACCCATACACCCTTTTATTTGTGTGTGCTTGTCTGCATCTGTCTGTATGTGTACTTTAGAGACATTTTATAAGGGAGTTACAGTTTTAACTGGTGGAGCTCATAATTGTTTATCTGTAGCTAGAATAGACTTTGTAATACTTGTTAAGTACAGAAATTTGATCCATGCTTTCTGTCAACCTGGATCTAAAAGACAGGTCAATTGGGGAACTTTGAGTATTTTTCTTGATTTCCAGTGTGCTAGCCCAATGTGATATGACAAGGGAAAATCCAGTATCCATTGATAAAAGGGAATGGGCAAAACTGCTAGTCTCATATTCTGAGGCTGCTGGGATACATTGCCAAGGGGTGGGGTGATACCTTTCCTTGTCATCACGATATGCAAATTTGGTTGATATTGTAGCCAAAGATTCACTAATACATTGGAGATGGGCTCCTCAGACTGCACTTTGCATTGGTGCTTCATTTAAGATGAAATTTTGCTTTGGAAGATTCTGTGCCGGCATATATTGACAGGAGCTTTACGTTTACTCTTTTGCCTGTGATCTCAACCATTTCTGTCTCTCAACCCATCTGCTGCCTAACCTCTGATGCACATTGTTAGCTGTTCCAGATTATTAATTCCCAAAGTCTCCTTCCTGGCCTCTCATTTTCTAACCTCTGGAAGCTTGAGCTTAAAATTTTGCTTCCTTGTACCTGCCTCACACTCTAGTTAGTTCAGATCGACCTTTTGTAAATATACCTGAACAGGATTTATTAAATATCACTATGTGCAAGGGATGATAAAGGAAGACATCGTCTGGAACAAAACAGATTCAGGTTTCAGTTCCAAGTGATCTCATATCACTTTGAAATAACTCTTTACAAACAGTACCATGCTCAGTCGTTATTCTTATAGTACAGTTAACACATTACTCCACAAACAGCATGACCAGTTTACAAATTACCCCTGATGTTCACTGGCCTACACTGGCTTATGGTTCAGCATCAGCTCAATTTGAACATTTTCATCCATGGGCTGGATCTTTATGTTTTCCTTAAATGAGGAAGGCAGAATAACAAACAATGGGAAGCTGATAGCCTTATGGTATTGTCACTGGACTAGGAATCCAGAGACCCAACCAATACTCTGGGGACTGGCTTTGAATCCTACCATAGCAGATAGAATTAAGATTGACCACAAATCCGTTGTAGATTGTTGGAAAAACTTAAGGCCCTTTAGGGAAGGAAATTGCCATCCTTACCTGGCCTGGACTATAAGTGACATCAATGTGGTTCACTCTTAATGCTCCCCTGAGCAATAAATACTGGCCAGCCAGCAATGTCTATGCACCACTAGTGAATGAAATAAGTGATTGACTTGCTCCTGTTTCTTCTCAGCTTATCACAACAAGATGAAAGGTGGCCAATTAATCACAAGTTTAGGTTAAATAATATGTAGCTAAAAGAGTAGAAGGCAAACAGGGAGTCAGTCATGGGTACAATTTAAAGGCAGCCCGATCTCTTCCAATGCCACATTAAGTGCACTATCAAAAAAAGTCTATATGATGGATCTTTTTAACAAGCCCAACCGCTTGTTTTTTCATTATTCTTTCTTTCATGGTATCTGGGAGTAATGCTGATAATGCCAGTATTTAGGTTCCATCCCTAATGGGTATAAATTGATGATAAAAAAACTGGAGGGCAACCATGTGATTTACATGCCTGCTTGCCTTGCATGGTATTTGAGGCAGGCGTGAGGACATTGCATTGCAGCTCAGTCTCATCATGCTATATTTTAGTATGTTGTGGCCTAACTGATTTGAGGTCATAAAATCCTGGCCACATGTTCAAATCCTGCCATTACCTTTCCTCTTCTTATCTCTGTAATCTCCTTCAATCCATGATATTCTGAGACCCCATCAAATTGGGTCACTTGTCACTGGAGCACCGTGAAGGGATCTTGCCGCTTTTGAAACTCAACAATGAGTTCAACAACTTCAGAACACAATCTCTGTTCTCCAAAGTGGATTATAAATCCCCAGCCATGACTCGTTACTTATACTTCCAACATACTGGAGTCATTTTCACACCCAGCATTTACACCTCTTTTACATCTCAATCTCTCCTTTACTGTCATTTGTATGACCTCTGTCTTTTGCTCTGGACACCTTCACCATTTATTCCACTTACTCCTTCTCCCCCTCCCCCTCTGTCAACTGCAGGAAAGCCCTGCCTTTAGCTCCCTTCAGTTCTCAAAAATCTTATCGGCCTTAAAAGATGAACTCTGTTTTTCTCTCCACAGATGTTGCTAATCCCTCCAGATTATAAACAGGGGTAGACAGAGTTAATTTGAAAAAAAGTAATAAGTTAATAGTGTTGCAGCATATACCTACAATTTTTCACGCAGTTTGAATTTAATGATACGAGGACAACATTTGGACGAGATTTCAAAGTCCTCTCACAGACCATTGAAGCTCTCCCATAATAATCAATAAACAATACATAACTCAATGAACACAGATATCAATTTATCAGTTCAATGTAAAATGTTCTCATATAAAATATTTACTTCTGCTTAAAAGTTAGATATGGATCCTCTCTACCAAACTCTCACTCCATTTGTTAGTAGCTGACAGATTGGAAAATTAATTCTGAAGAATGTTTCAGGTTAAAGTGGGACATTGATAAGCTGCAGATTTGGGCTGAGAAGTGGCAAATGGAGTTTCATGTGGAAACATGTGAGGTGATTCATTTTGGAAGGACCAACAGCAATAAAGAGTTCTGGGCTAATTGTAAGATTCTTCATAGTGTAGATGAACAGAGAGATCTTGGTGTCTGTGTACATAGATCCCTGAAAATTGCCACCCAGGTTGATAGGGTTGTTAGGAAGGCATACGGTGTGTTAGCTTTTATTGGTAGAAGGATTGAGTTTCGGAGCCACGAGGTCATGCTAGAGTTGTACAAAACTCTGGTGTGGCCACACTTAGACCATTGCGTACAGTTCTGGTCACCGCATTATAGGAAGGATGTTGAAGCTTTGGAAAAGGTTCAGAAGAGATTTACTAGGATGTTGCCTAGTATGGAGGGATGGTCTTATGAAGAAAGGCTGAGGGACTTGAGGCTCTTTTAATTAGAAGAAGGTTGAGAGGTGACTTAATTGAGACATAAAAGATAATCAGAGGTTTAGATAGGGTGGACAATGAGACCCTTTTTCCTCAGATGGTGATGGCTAGCACGAGGGGACATATCTTTAAGTTGAGGGGTGATAGATATAGGACAGATGTCAGAGGTAGAGTCTTTGCTCAGTAGTAGCAGGAGTGTGGAATGCACCGCCTGCAAAAGTAGTAGAATCACCAACTTCAAGGGAACTTAAATGGTCATTGGAAAAACATATGGATGACAATGAAATGGTGTAGGATAGATGGGCTTCAGATCGGCTTCACAGGTTGGCACAACATCGAGGCTGAAGGGCCTGTACTGCGCTGTAATGTTCTACATTCTAATAGAGAAACCATCATTTGTTTCTTTGTCAATGGCAATTGTCAGCAAATATATGCCTGTTTTATGAATGCTGCCAATTACAATTAATTCCCAGAACCTCAATTTGGTAAGACGTCATTTGTACACTTGTACCTTGTGATAAACAAATTGGTAATTGGGCCATTTTCATGAAAAAAAGTCATTAATATTATATACTGCTTAAATGCATGCAATAAAGAGAACATCTTAGAAAATTAGACCTTGGAGAATTGCTTTAGTAGTAATGTTATTCCAGTTGTATTACAACGAGCAAAATAAAAAACCTTTTTACTTTATGTCCTCCTCTTCCGAGTCCCCACACTGGTGCAATAAAAAGCAAACTATTGCTAATGCTGGAAATCTGATGTAAGAACTGAAAATGTTATAAATGAGCAGGTCAGGCAGCATCTGTGGACATAGGAAGGCAGGGTTAATATTTCAGTTTGATTATCATTTGGCAGAACTGAAAGATGTTACAGATAAACAGCTTATAAGGAATGAACAGAGCCAGGGATCAGAAGCGAAGATGGAAAAATTGTCCTGTCATTGGGTGAAGGTCAGAAGATGATTAAATGATAGTGGCAATGACGCTTTAAAATGACAAAGAGGCAAATTAAAATAACAGCTGTCTGCTTCTTCTCACACCTCCCTTTCCTCTCCAGTCTTTGAAGCGGTTACACCTCCTACGTCTGTGCTGCTGTCCTGAACAATTCCGTTGAATCTCAGCAGAAACATTATCGCCCTTCACAAAGCAAAAAAGAGCTGAACCAAAGTCACAATTTAAGTCACCCTTAATTATAATCATGCAGCATCTCTCCCGGTCATCTTCACATTCTTTGACAGTCTTTCTTCTTCTAGGGATTTTTGAAAAGATTTATAGCTCAGGTTGAGGTTCTGAATCTAAGTTTGTTCACTGACCTGGAAGGGTGGTTTCTTTCTTAGTCTCTTCTCTTCTTTGTGTAACTCAGAATCATGGCACTTGATTGGTTTCACATTACATGATGCATTTGTAACCATAACATTTCCAAGTAAATGCTTTGCTTCCTGTCCCTGCACTTCCTCCCCACAGGTACTATCCTTGGCTGCCTCTTGATCCTCACATGCATCCTGGCCTTGTTGATGTTGAACATAGAGACAGGGCCAACTTTCTAAAGTATGTTAATACCAACCACCTTCATCTTTCGTGACTATTTATTATCTCTGCCCTGCTAACTTGGCAACTGATGTGGCTGGAGGAGAAAGTGAGGTCTGCAGATGCTGGAGATCAGAGCTGAAAATGTGTTAGTGGAAAAGCGCAGCAGGTCAGGCAGCATCCAAGGAGCATTCCTGAAGAAGGGCCTATGCCCGAAACATCGAATCTCCTGTTCCAACTGATGTGGCTGCCCCAGTACAATTTTGAATTCTGTGATATATAACTTAATTTGATTATCCAAGCAATTACTCACAGTAATATGAGAAATTAGCATAGATGCTTCTAATAAATAAGTTCCACAATACCTTTTCACATTTTTAGAACACAGATGATTATAAAGCTATTGGGAATTGTACCAGCCCTTGCAGAAATTAATGGAAACACATTTATCAGGATACATGTTCCAAATGGCAAATCATACTACTTCAAAATGTTGGAAGGTTGCAGATATAGCTATAAAATATACCTGTGAAGTTGAGAACATTAGAATATCTGGAATTAAATACGTGCAATTTGGTAAATCATGCTGGCTCAACCAAAAGCAATGGTACAACCTTGCCACCTCATTTCTTTTTAATGCAGTAGCTGGGGTCATTTCCAAGCCACAACTCCTGTGGTCTTTGAGGTCTGCCTGCCTTGACAATCTTACAATTAAGAAGCTATCTCTTGAAGCTCCATCCAGTTAAGGATGATGTAGTAGAGAATCATAGAATCCCCACAGTGTGGAAACAGGCCCTATGGCCCAACAAGTCCACACTGACCCTTCGAAGAGTAATCCATCAAGACCCATTCTCCTACCCTGTATTTATCCCTGACTAATGTACCTAACCTACGCATAACCTACCTAGCCTCAGAGCACGAGGGAAGTCTCACAGTGCCAGGGAACCAGGTTCAATTCCCGCCTCGGGCGACTGTCTGTGTGGAGTTTGCACATTCTCCCCATGTCTGGGTGGGTTTCCTCTGGGTGCTTTGGTTTCCTCCCACAATCCAAAGATATGCAGGCCAGGCCCCAGGTGAATTGGCCATGCTCAATTGCCCATAGTATTAGGTACATTAGTCAGGGATAAGCATAGGTTAGGGGAATGGGTCTGGATGGGTTACTCTTCGGAGACTTGTTGGGCCGAAGGGCCTGTTTCCATACTGTAGGGAATCATCTCATCTACATCCTTTAACACTATGGGCAATTTAGCATGGCCATTTCACCTAAACTGCACGTATTTGGACTGTGGGAGGATACTGGAGCACCCAGAGGAAACCCACGCTGAGACGTGGAGAATGTGCAACCTCCACAGACAGTCGCCCAAGGCTGAAATCGAATCCAGGTCCCTGGGACTGTGAGGCAGCAGTGCTAACCATTGAGTCACCATATAGAGGAGCAGTGAGAATACCTGGGGCAGTCAGTAACCTTACCAGGAGAGGTGGGCACTGCTGCTGTTGATGGATGACTGTGAAAACAACTCAACAGAGGCATCCTCTGAATGGTTCAAAGACAAACTGCCCCAAAAGATGGTCTGTTATTATGTCCTTTTGACCTAATCGATAGTAACATGGTTTTAATTCAATAATCAAAGCATGATTGATAGCCATACTTAAAACATGGTCTCTTTGAACTAATCACTATGCAAAGAACAATGGCACAGTTGGGAGTCGAGTTGGATGTATCAGACAAAGATGAGTGTCTTGCAAAAGGCAAAGGGCAGGAATACTCTTGTAGGGCATTTGTGGATAATGAAAGTGTGTTGTTTATTTATGGATGAATAATCAAATAATTGTAAACCAATCAAATGGGCTAAAAAATATGACACACGTCTGGGCTTAAAAGACTATAAAGAAGGACGTCAACAGAGAGCAAGATGACCATGATACACCAGACTGAGAGAGAGAGACAGTATCAAATTGTTCAGAACCCTAGAGACTGAAGTTCAACTGATCTGATTGTATGCCTTTGGTAAATATCACATTTTGTACTCATAACAAAATATCTTAATGAAACACTTGAGCCTGTTTCAACTCACCTGTATCCAGAGTGATCAGTGGTTAGTCATAAATATGCCTTTAAACTGGATTTAAGTGGAAATGTACAGGCAACCCTGGTTCTGGAAGGCAGGACAGGAGAATTAAAGATCTCACTGGTACCTCTGTTCTGTCAGCAGCACCTGCCTAACCAGGAGGTGTGCCTGACCCTGATAATATTCTAATAGTGCTGTTGATTTGCACCTTTATCCACATAATACCCCATCTCTCATGTGCCTGCCCAATCACCTAATCCATCTAAAATTAATTTGAACCTTCCCTGCAATCTCCTCATCACTTACATTCTCACCTGGTTTTGTATCATCAGCAAACTTGGAGATATTAAAATTGGACCCCACATCTAAATCATTGATCTAGATATGAACAACTGTGGCCCAATGCACTGATTCTTATGGTTTCTCTTGGCGACATCATTGTTTTCTTACTGTTTCCTGTCAATTTAGCAATTCTCAATCCACACTGGTATGTTACTCCAGTTACATATGCTTTAAATTTGTTCACTAACTTGTTGTGTGAGACACTTTCAAATGCCTTCTGAAAATCCAAATACATTATTGGTTCTGTCTTACTTATTTTGTAAGTTATATTCCCAAACAAATTCCAACAAGTTTGTCGAACATTTGTTCATTTAGCACCCTTCTACTGAACTTTATTTCATATTCACTTTTGGTTATTAGGATGATGGTAAAGTTGCTTAATAGTTAACATATCTAGAGATTTTCCATAACTCAATATAATTCTCTTTCAGTGTCCTCTTTAGTGTAAAGGTAAACTCAGATTCTTATATATTTTGATGTGGCTCAGGTGCTGGACTTTTGGAATCTTACTTTTCTTTATCATTTCTAAAATATGCTGGCCAGAACCAAACACATGTTCCAGGTGAGGTTATATCAGTTCTCCCTTTGAGCTCAATATCACAGCCTGTGATTTGCCTTCTATTTCATGTTACATACAATCTAAATACTTTTTGCTTTCATTATTGGTGATATCCAATGAGCTCTTCAATGAGCTCTCCAACAGTACCTTCAAAATTGTAATTCTGCGATTTATTCTGATGACTAACAAATATCTCAATTTCTTTTTTTCAGTCTCACTCCTTTGCAGATGTGGACACAGAATTCCAAGTATCATTTCTCAGCATAGTTTTGTACTGTCTCTAGATCCTTCTACAACTGAACAACCTGTCTCCTGACCCTTGGAGTCACTGACAACTTTTGATAGTTTTGAATACATTCAAACTTCTTTGAACATTCATTGGAGACTATCATATCACCATGCTGCATCATTCAAGCCAAAAAAATGGTTCTGGATAACATTGACAATTGCAGTTGAAGTGGCATTTTTAAGATACTTTTTGTATCTTGTAAATTTTGATTTAACTTGTTTTCATGTTTGCATTTCACTTGCGACGTGAACATTGAAAAAATAGTCTGGTTCACTAGTTGTATTCACACAATCTCACAAATAAAGACGAATACATTGTTACAATATAGAAAGACAATAACATCAGAAAACTATTAAGAATGTTTTGCATTTTATTAAATTCAGGAATAAGCATGCAACTTATAATAACAAAAAATCCTGTCTGCTTTCACAAAGGAGGGAACCAACAAATAGGGTTGATTTTTGGCATGGAATAACTGGTCTTAATAGAGACCCAGTTTTACAGATCCACTTTTACAGGCAGGTATGATACTTGTTTCCAGTAGCTTCAATGTTTCCTGTTTCACCTACAAGATATAGCATATGATTTAGCTCAGAATTGCATGGAGTATTAACTTCTAATCTTATATAAAATGATCAGTCTAGTGCAGAGCTCATGTATCAAAAAGAAACAATGGTCAGGTCTAATTTTGCAATTCAAATATATTTTTATATATATGAATAGAATGTATAGTTTATAATGCCTACAGATGAATGACCTAAATAATGTAAATATATAGTACCTACTCTGGAGAATTGGTACATCGCTAAGAATGTTATGTCAGGCTTTGAAATCTAATCCAGATTCTCCTGAGCAGTTTATTATGTTTCAGAAAGTTGACGAGCAATGTTATGACTCAGCAAACAAATGACTGTTTTTTAACTTCTCAGGCAGATGGCTGCCCACTCCCCTCACAAATATCTCTACCCCACCATCATAACCACACATACACAAACCACTTATCCAGTTCAAACCTACTGATGGTAAGGTAATGCCTGGGATTCCAAGTCAAGTGTTTTGTCATGTAATCAATTCTGTTCAATTGAATGGGACTGTGATTTATCAACTTGGAAGAGATGTCCAGCTTCACCTCCTGGGTGGCAGTCGGGCAGAGCAGGTTGCCCACACATTATAGAAATTCCCTTACAAGATCATCTGCAGTAAAATACTTGAAAATTAATTTGGTCATTTATTGATCGCATGTTAGCAAAATAGACGATATTCTTCTTGTAACAAATCTTGGATATCTCAATTTAGCTTCATTTGCCATAGATCTGCCATGGTGGCTCAGTGGTTAGTGCCAGGGACCGAGGTTCAATTCCACCCCTGGGCAACTGTTTAAAAGCAGCGCAATGGTAGTGTAGTGGTGAGCATAGCTGCCTTCCAAGCAGTTGACCTGGGTTCGATTCCCAGCCATCGTAGTGTTGTGCTTTCCATACGGACTTTGAGAGGAAAGGTCTCGAGCATGAGTGTTGCATTCTGTGGTGAAACGGATCTGTCAGGTTGCTTACGGCACGGTGACTCAGTGGTTAGCGCTGCTGCCTCACAGCACTAGGGACCTGGGTTCAATTCCCACCTTGGGCAACTGTGTGTGTGGAGTTTGCGTGGCTTTCCTCCAGTTGCCCTGGTTTCCTCTCACATTCCAAAGATGTGCAGGTTAGGTGAAATGGCCATGCAAATTGCCCGTAGTACTAGGTGCATTAGTCAGGTGTAAACAGGGGACTGGGACTGGGTGGGTTGCTCTTTGGATGGTCGTTGCGGACCTTTTGGGCTGAAGGGCCTGTTTCCATACTGTAGGGAATCTAATCTTAAAAAAAAAGAGGGGTGCAGAAATCTCAACTTTAACAAGGGTGACACGGTGGCTCTGTGGTTAGCACTGCAGCCTCACAGCATCAGGGTCCCAGGTTCAATTCCAGCCTCGGGCGACTGTCTGTGTGGAGTTTGCACATTCTCCCCGTGTCTGTGTGGGTTTCCTCCGGGTACTTCGGTTTCTTCCCACAGTCACAAAGATGTGCAGGTCAGGTGAATTGGCCATGCTAAATTGCCCATAGTATTAGGTGTGTTTGTCAGAGGGAAATGGGTCTGGGAGGGTTACTTTTCGGAGGGTCGGTGTGGACTGGTTGAGCCGAAAGGCCTGTTTCCACACTGGAGGGAATCTAATCTAATCTATATATTCATCAGTCACACTCAAATATAAAACAAATCATGATTTGGGACATCATGAACCTGTTGTGCTTGATGTATAATTATTTATTCAGCAGTAAATCGTCCCAGATGCTGAATTATGTTTAATTATACTTACGATTATAATTTGAATAATTTTTTCAAATAAATTACCGAATGAGATCTAATTCATCTGTTATCCATCCAGGGTGATATTGAATATGATACTTAAATTCTATCGAAAGCCATTAAACAAGGTACGTAGAAACACAGCGTTGTACAGCACAGAAACAGAACCTTCGGTCCAGCTCACTCATGCTGATCAGATATCTTATATTAATGAGTTTTTGGCTCATCCCTCTAAACCCTTCCTAGTCATATACCCATCCAGATGCCTTTTAAATGTTGTAATTGTACCAGCCTCCACCATTTCCTCTGGCAGCTCTTTCCATACATGCACCATCCTCTACTTGAAAAAAAATTGCCCTTTTGGTCCCTTTTAAACTATTCCTCTCTCACCTTAAATTATGCTCTCTAATTGTGACTCCCCAACCCTAGGATGAAGACTTTGTCTATTCACCCTATCCATGCCCTTCATGATTTTATAAACCTCTATAAAGTAACAACTCTGCCTCCAATGCTCCAAGAAAAATAGACCTAGCCTGTTAATCTTCTCCCGATAGCTCAAACCCTCCAACACCAGCAACATCCTTGTAAATATTTGCTGCACCCTTTTAAGTTTAACAACATCTTTCCTATAGCAGGGAGACCAAAATTGAATGGAGTGTTCCAAAAGTGGCCTAACAAATGTCCAGTACACTTGCAACATGACACTCCAACCCCTATACTCAATGTACTGACCATTAAAGTCTACTTGTGATTCCACCTTAAGGATCTTGAACCTGCAACTCAAGGTTTCTTTGCTTGACCCCATTTCCCAGGGCTCTATATTAAGTGTATAGATTCTGCCCTGATTTGCCTTTCCAAAATGCAATACTTATCTAAACTAAACACTTATCTAAACTCACACTTATCTAAATTAAACTTCATCTGCCACTCCCTGTTCCATCTAATCAAGTTCCTGTTGTACTCTGAGATAGCCTTCTTCATTGTCAATTATATGACCAATTTCCATGTCATCTGCAAATTTACTAATGACTTTTCTTTTATATTCACATCCAACTCATTTATATAAATGACAATAAGCAGTGGATCCAACGCTGATCCTTGAGGCATATCTCTGGTAACAGGTCTCCAGTCTGAAAAACAACTCTTACCACCATCCACTCTCCTACCTTTTAGCCAATTTTGTATCCAAATGGCTAGCTCCCCTCTGGATTCTATGTGATTTAACCTTGACAATTAGCCTACCATGCAGAACCTTGTCAAATGTCTTGATAAAGTCCATACAACCAACGGTCAGCACTCTGCCTTCATCAATCCTCTGTCACTTCTTTAAAAACTCAATCAAATCAGTGAGACATGATCTCCTGACATCATGACATCACAGAGCTATGTTGAGTATCCCTAATTAGTCCTTGCCTTTCCAAATACATGCAAATATTGTACCTCAGAATCTCCTCCAACAACTTATTCACTACTGACATCAGGTTCACCGGTCTGTAGTTCCCAGGCTTTTTCTTACCACCTTTTCTAAATAATAGCACCACATTTGCACTCTACAAACTTCCAGCTCCTCATCTACGGCTATCGATGATACAAATATCTCAGCAAGGGGTCCAGCAATCATTTCCCTAACTTCCCACAAAGTTCTAGGATACACTTGATCAGCTCCTGGGCATTAATGCATCATTGTGCATTTTAAGACATTCAGCACCCCCTCTTCTGTAATATGGGTACTTTTCAAGATGTGACTCTAGCTTCTTTATTTTTCTCCGTAGTAAATAATGACACAAAATATTTGTTTAGTATTTCACCCATCTTCTGTGGTTCCATACATAGGCTGCCTTGCTAATCTTTAAGGGCCCTATTCTCACTCTGGTTGCTCTTTTGTCCTTAATACATTGTAGAATCCCTTTGGATTCTCCTTAGACCTATTTGCCAAAGCTATCTTATATCCCCTTTTTGCCTTCTTGATGTCCCTCTTGAGTAAACTCCTACTGCCCTTACACTGCTGAAGGGATTCACTCGATCCCAGTTGTCTATACCTACTACATGTCTCTTTCTTTTTTTTGATCACAACCTCAGTTTCTCTTGTCATCAGCATTCCACACACCTACCAGCCATGCCCTTCACATGAACAGGGACATATTTCTCTGGACCCTCACTATCTCATTTATGAAGGCCTCCCACTTTGCAAGTAAAGGAATATTTGTAGTAAGTCTCTCCCAATCAACTTTTGAAAATTCTTGCCTAATACCATCAAAAAATGGCCTTACTCCAATTTAAAACTTTAACTTTAAGATCAGGTCTATCCTTTTCCATTACTACTTTAAAATTAATAGAATTATGATCACTGGTCCTAAAGTGCTCTCCCACTGACACTTCAGTCACTTGCCCTGCGTCATCTCCCAAGAGAAGGTCAGGTTTTGCTCTTTCTCTAGTAGGTACATCCACATACTGGATCAGAAAATTTTCTTATACACACTTAAAATTCCTCTCCATCCAAGCTCTTAACACTATGGCAGTTCCAGTCTATGTTTGAAAAGTTAAAATCCCCTACCATTACCACCCTATCATTCTTACTGATAACTGAGATCTCCATACAAATTTGCTCTGAATTTTCCACTGACTACTGGGGGGCCTTTAGCACAATCCCAGTAAGGTGATCATCCTTTTCATATTTCTCAGTTCCACTGGAATAACTTCATTGGACATATTCCTAGGAATATTCCCAATCATAAACATCACTCCTCCTCTTGTCCCCATTTTTATCCTTCCTACACCCTGGAACATCAAGCTGCCAGCCCTGCCCATTCCTGAGCCACGTTTTTGTAATACCTATGATATTCCAATCCCATGTTCCCAACCATGTCTTGAGTTTTATTGCCTTACCTGTCAGGGCTTGTAAATTGAAATAAATGCAGTTTAATTGATCAACCTTACCTCGTCCTCTGTCTTGTTCTTACCTGCTTTGTCTATTTGACTCACTCCTCTTCTAAACTGTACCAGCCTCAGACTTTTCTCACTATTTCTCTGCGTTCTCCCCTTATTAGTTTAAAGCCTCCCAAATTCCTCTAGCAAATCTGCCCACCACGAGATTACTCACATTCCAATTCAAGTGCAACCTGAACTGTTTACACAGTTCACTTCTACCCTATTGAAAACAGGTATTTTATTCACAGATACATAATCATGCCTATTTATGGGTAGCTTAATAAATTATAAATACCTCTGGAATATCCATTAATCTTCTAAGCTTCTGATCACGCCAATTCCAATCAAGGATTACATACTTCAGAGACTGTATACTGAGTCCATCTGGAAAGCAGGAAAGAGTTAAAATTTGCAATCATTAGCCACGATAGTCAACACTTCAAAATTCAACTGCTAGTTATAAGTAATCCTGAGAGTAAATTAGTCTTAATATAATTGTCCCTTGTATAAATTTCATGTCTCTTACATCATAACTGGGAACAGCTGGTCTGGAACTCACTATTTCTATTTATAAAGTGACTGCAGTGGAACATTGTAATGTAATGACAGGAGGAGTGAAGTACTTAAGGGGCAAGATTTTGAAGGAGGTGGTGGGAAGATAGAATCTAAATCCATTTTATCACCATATTTTCAATCCATGGAGGCAGGGTCAGGCTTGTCTCATGCAGAGTTGGCCACAGAGGTGAACAATAGCAAAGGCAGTCTCATTAAAAGGCCCACCTTAAGTCTCCAGAATGCTCGCCCAGGTATGTTGATACTATTGCCAGGTGACCTAATTGTGAATACTTGGCTGAGCTCCAACAGCCACAACTGACCAGCTCAGGAGAGGAGCTGTTTATAAAACATGAAGGAAAGTGTCTAGTTAGAAAGCTGGAGGAAAAATGTCAAATTTATTGAGCCACATCATAATGAGTTTATTGTTTCTTTGATGCACTTTTTCAATGTGTGGATGCATACTTGGATATCTTAAAAAGTATGAAGTGGATTAAATATTCTATAATTGATATGGATGGTTCTCTCCAATAAATACACATGGGTTGCAAAGAGTCATTTGACAGAGCAGACAACAGACTTATGATAAAAGTTACAGCTTATGGAATAAACAAGACGATAGCAACATGGATACATAATTGGCTGATAGATACACAAAAGGATTAATGGTGAACAGATTTATGTTTGGCTGAAGGAAGGTCAGCAGTGGCGATCTTCTGGAGTTGGCTTTAGGCTCCTTACTTTTCCTGAATGATATTAATAATCCAGATTTGGGCATACAGGGGACAATTTCCAAGTCTGCTAATGGTGCATTGAAAACTTAGAGGAGGTCAGTGGGCTAAAGTGACAAAAGGACATTGCCAAGTTGGTGGAGTGGGCAGATGAGTGGCAGATAAAAGCTCAATGTGGACAAGTTGAAGTGATATATTTTGGGAGAAAGGACTTGAAGATATGGTATAAAATAAAGGGCAGTACTTCAAAGGGTGAGCAGGAACAAAGATCTGCTACATATATATCTATAATTTAATTCATTCATGGAATTGTAGCTAAAACAGCATTTATTGACCATCCCTAATTCCCCAGAGAGCATCAGATTCAACCACATTACTGAGAGTCTGAAGTCACGTTTCGGCCAAACCAGGTAAATATGGCAGAGTTCCTTCCCTAAAGGACATCAGTAAACCAGATGGGTTTTTACAACAACTATCAGTGGTTACATGGTTACGATTAATCTACCTGGATTTTATTTTGAAAAACTGATACTTCACCCAAGGTCATGATTTGGAGATGCCGGTGTTGGATTGGTGTGTACAAAGTTAAAAATCACACAACACCAGGTTATAGTCCAACAGGTTTAATTGGAAGCACACTAGCTTTCGGAGCGACGCTCCTTCATCAGGTGATTGTGGAGGGCTTGATCGTAACACAGAATTTATAGCAAAAATTTGCAGTGTGATGGGTGGGGGGGGGGTGTCAGTTACTAAATAAGACACATATACTTTATAGTCACTCAAAGTGGTAGAACAAGTAATTATTAACAGCAGCTGAGAAAACAGCAGAATCCTACCCTTGGTAATGGGGCATATAGTACAGGAGCAAGAAGGTTATGCTGTTCATATAAGACACTGGTCAGACCTAAGCTGGAGCATTGTGCATTGTTAGGAAAGACATGAACGCATTGAACAGAATGCAGTACAGAACCAGGAGAGTGGTCCCAGCAATGAGAAACTTCAATTATGAAGATAAACTGGAGAAGTTGGGACTGTTTCCCTTGTAAAGAAGGATGAGAGGAGGTTTGGAAGAAATTTTCAAATTCAAGATGGGCCTGGACAGAGTAGATAGAGAGAAACTGTTGAATAAAAGCAAACTACTACAGATGCTGGAAATGCAAGAGAATGGCACCATGTCATATTGCCCATTTAGACAGCCAGTGCAGACACAACGAACCAAACAGCCTTCCTCTACATTATAATGATTCTCTGGTAACGTTGTAAGAGCTGCAGTTTTTTTTCCCCCAAAGGAGGGTATTCTTTTTATGAATACTTTGAAGCAACTACCACTATTATTATATGGCTTATTGGTTCTCTTCACACTGCATACTTAATGAAAGTCCATGAAGATTGCATGGGAGTAATGGGAGGGGCTTGGGGATATGAGGGGACATGGGGATAGGAAGAGACATGGGTAAATGTATCTGTCAGCAGGTTCCTGAATTGAGACTATGTTTCACAAGATGATCAGGCTGGATGGGATCTGCAGGGCATAGACTCACTCTCCTCACACCTATCATATGCCAGCACAAATTGCCAAAGACGAAAATGGGAATAGGAACGGCAGTGAGAATCTCAGAAATGGGTCCAGCCCATAACTTTTAAAGACATACAATGTTAACCTAGCTCTGCAAAAACCTGCAAAATATCTGCTTCCAGACTTGTTCTAATCAACAGACTTGTTGCAAGGAATTAATGAGAAGTAAGAGAACCAGCACAGTAAATTTGGAGTTTGGAGAATTTTACGTACATCTGTTTCCCTTTTAAAATAAATTCTATCGTAGGTTGTGAGTATAATGACAACAACACTGTTTATGCTGAATTCAAAATGAAAAATAAAACATATAATTTAAGGTATAATTATATAGTGATAGACCAGACAGTTTTGACAGACTGACATATAGACATGACTTAATTTTGCCTTTCAGCCAGTATATACTTCAATTCTGTCTGGCACAACACCCACGGATAAGCTTTAATTTTAAATTTAAGATGTGCAAGAATAGCTACAAGGAGTATAGATTATACTGTGGCTGTGTCAATATTTCTTCATCTGAATAAGAGACACAACAATGCAAACCTGAACGAAAAAATATGGAAGACATGAAATTTAACTCTGTAAACTTTGACGGAGTTAATCTCCAGTTCCAAACATCCCAGTTCCAATGGCACTAGTCACCCTCAAATTGACCTGGTATATTAAAACGACAAATGCTGGAGATCGCAGCTGGTCAGGCAGCATCCATGGAGAGAGTGGAAGCTAATGTTTCGAGTCGAAATGACTCTTCATCAGAGCTGGAGAAGTGTGGAGGGACAACAGTTACACTACAGCTTGCAGGGGTGAGGGTGGGTGGAGAATAGATATTCATTGTTTACATTAAGTGATCAGAATGTGAGAATGACAGAACAATGGTGTGTCTCCCGCCAGACTGGAAGGAGAGTAAGTGGAATGGGGGAGGGGAGGACATGATAACAAGGTAAAAGAAAGAAAAGAAATGGTTCATAATTTAAATGTGTTGAACTCAACATTACATCCAGAAGACTGAAAAGTGCCTAGTCTGAAGATGAGGTGTTGTTCCTCCAGTTTGCGCTGTGTTTCACTGGAACACTGCAGCATGCCATGGATAGATGCAGCATGCAAGCAGGGCGCTGTGTTAAAATGACTGGCTGCAGGAAGGTCAAGGTCCTGCTTGTGCACAGACCAGAGGTGTTCTGCAAAGCGGTCAGCCAGTCTGCATTTGGTTTCTCCAATATAGAGTAGACCACATTGGGTGCTGTGAATACAATGCACCAAGATTGGAGGAGGTACTGACTCTTTGTACTCTGTGGCCTATTCTACATTCAAGAAACCTAACACTGAGAGCCGGAGTGGAGCAGGGACAGCTGTTGGACTGGACTGACTGTGGACTGGTGCAGGTGGTCAGTGGTTTATGAGGCGGGTCAGACCACATGTGGAAGCCCCTGTGCTGAGCTACTGAAATGTAATGTTTATCTGTAATTTGTTTATCTGACTGTAATGTTTATCCTCTTAACTATGTCTTACTTCTAACTTCGGAGAAAGTGAAGAATGCAGATTCTGGAGATCAGAGTCAAAAAGTGTGGTGTTGGAAACGGACAGCAGGTAAGGGAGCATCTGAGGAGCAGGAGAGACAACGTTTCAAGCATAAGCTCCAAGAAGGCTGAGAGATAAATGGAAGGGGATGAGGCTGGGGGAAGGTAGGTGGGAATGCGATAGGTAGATGAAGGTGTGTGGGTGATGGTGATAGGTCAGAATGGACGGTGAAATGGATAAGTGTGAAGGAAGATGGACAGATAGGACGGTTCAAGAGGATTGGATGGTTGGAGGGTTGGATCTGGGATAAGGTGAGGAGAGGGGAGATGAGGAAACTGGTGACATTCACATTGATGCCGTGTGGTTGGAGAGTCCCAAGGTGGAAGATGAGACGTTTTTCCTCCAGCTGTCGGGTGACTAGCATCTGGCGGTGGAGGAGGCCCAGGTCCTGCATATCCTTGGCAGAGTGGGAACACTTCAACTGCCCCTCCCACTCCATGTTAAATGTACGCAAAGTAATAATTGATTAACCCTCTGAATAACCTGAAGGCATACAAACAAACCCACTCCAACAGCTTGGGATTTTCTACCTTGCTCGATGAGACTTCTAATCCGTCCTGGTGTTCCTACACCAAGGTGTACCACCCCCTTGGCAAGCCATTTTATCTGGTCGTCTACCTGGATGAGAAATGGAACAGAATGAGTTCCTGTAAACAAAAAACTGAACAGAAAAAATACAAACTATAACAACTCAAGCAGACATATAATTGAAAATATCTTCTTATTTCACGACTGAGTGATCAAGAACTGACAAGCCACATTAATGGGTGGTTATCAAGACAAAGGGGAGGGGAGGGGAGGAGGGGGGAGTAGCCCACACTATTATTATAGGGTCAGGAGAAGAATTCCTGCTCCGCCCAGCTTCACAAAAACAATTGTAATAAAACAAAGTTAACTTTTGAGTACTACCTTGTCAGGTGGTAATAAATCTGGAAAAACTGAATTGATTGCACACATGTTGTTGAACTTCTGGCAGCCATTGTGTGAAGGAGACCACACTCAATCTTTGCACAGTTTATATTTATTTGCAACATGAAATACCATAAATGTGGAACTTCTCGCCCAACACCCAGTCTCCAGAAGTGTTTCCATGAAATGTATTCAAATAAGGAATGTCCTCCACTTGTTTATCCTTATTTTATGTTTAGTCAGTTCATACACAGCATGAACTCTGCACAGCTAAGGAGCAATTTCCTGAAACCGGGTATCATAGAATCCTTACAGGCCCTTCGGCCCAACAAGTTCACATCAACCCTCCGAACAGTAGTGCACCCAGACCCATTCCCCTACCCTACTATCCCTGACTAATGCACCTAAATTGCACATCCCTGAACAGTATGGGCAATTTAGCATTGCCAATTCACCGAACCTGCACATCTTTGGATTGTGGGAGGAAACCACTGCACTGAGACGGGACCCACACAGACACAGGGAGAATGTGTAAACTCCACAAGGTTGGAATCGAACCTGAAGTCCTAGAGCTGGGAGGCAGCAGTGCTAATCACTGAGCCACCATGCTGTCCACATGCCCTTGTTTATTGGATACAATTCCCTTTAAGGCAGGTACCATGGGCATTTGGCCAGAAATTGAACACCACAGATATCCTTATAAATCCTAACAAGGAGCTACTGGTCTCCCACAATGTCAGGTAAAGTTTCCAACTTATTTTTTCCTTATCAAATTAGGTATCAGCTGCTGCTTTGAAAAATAATTCATTTAAGGTGAATATTTTGCAAATTCTCAATGAGTGCTGACAGATTTAATGTTATACCTGGAGCACCGGCAATATTTATTTTGAAGATATTTGAACAATCCAATGTTAACGTCTCAAATGGAGCAGAGAACTGAATCAAATGAAGACTAAAAGTATCATGTTTTTCACAGTCACCTTATTTATTGTTAGCTGATTGGAACTGGCAAAACAAATCGTGTTCATTTAAATGAGAGCTATGTTTTAATGGAGTCATGCAAATGTCTATGCTACTAAGATTTTACTTATTTTGGTCAAAAGTAAGGAAGTGCTTACAGAGCGCTTTAGGAAACATCTCTGGGACACCCGCACCAATCAACCACATCGCCCTGTGGCCCAACATTTCAATTCCCCCTCCCACTCTGCCGAGGACATGGAGGTCCTGGGCCTCCTTCACCGCCGCTCCCTCACCACCAGACACCTGGAGGAAGAATGCTTCATCTTCCGCCTCAGAACACTTCAACCCCAGGGAATCAGTGTGGACTTAACAGTTTCCTCATTTCCCCTTCCCCCACCTCACCCCAGTTCCAAACTTCCAGCTAAGCACTGTCCCCATGACTTGTCCTACCTGCCTATCTTCATTTCCACCTATCCACTCCGCCCTCCTCCCTGACCTATCACCTTCATCCCCTCCCCCACTCACCCATTGTACTCTATGCTACTTTCTCCCCACCCCCACACTCCTCTCATTTATCTCTCCACCCTTCAGGCACTCTGCCTGTATTCCTGACGAAGGGCTTTTGCCCGAAACGTCGATTTTACTGCTCCTCGGATACTGCCTGAACCGCTGTGCTTTTCCAGCACCACTAATCCAGAATCTGGATTCCAGCATCTGCAGTCATTGTTTTTACCTCGTTGATTTTAACCCTACTGCAAATCCTCTTGCAAGGATGCCTGCTTTGAAGAAGTTTTCCTCCTCTCTTTACAAGAATCTCAGGGAGTTCCTCTCCCACTGCAACTCCCAGGTCATTTCCTCTGCCCTGAAGCTCTTCAACCATGTCCTGAAACAGACTCGCTACTACAGCCACATTTGCTTCCTCAGTGCCTGCCTCCGTAACCAACTCATCCCACACGGAGTCTGGACCACCTTTAAACCAGCCGAGTTCGGAACCAAACAGGACAAACAGTACAGACTACAGATTCAAAAACACCAGCAACGGTTCTCCGTCAAGATCCTAGCAATGCGCCGACACCAAACCTCTCTACAGTCAGCCCTACCTCAGCTGAGGGCCACATTCTCTCAGAACTGCAAAGAACCCCTTCTGTACTATATCCTCAGGAGAATTCATACTCTCAAGAACAGTATTTCAACTCCATCTCAAACATCAAAAACTATAAGTACAACAAACTTTTATCCACCCACCTCCATATTCAGCGCTCCTCAAATATTCCAGTAGATTCCCCTGGTCTCTGAAACTGCTCGGACGCCATCAGCCATACGGCTGGTGCAGCCACCAGCCCCACACTGATTGATGACATCACTTCCGCCCTCATCACGGCCATTTCCACAGCCACTTCTGCCCCTCACAATTCCTCATGCACCACATGTGACATCACTTTCGCCCCCCACATCATCACTGATGTCACACGCTCAGTGACTTCCGTTCCCCCCCCACTGCCGTGTTTGCCAATACTTCCGCCCCCACTGCCAATTACCTGCATTCTGCTGACACGCCCCCACAGATCCACTGTCACCATGCCCGCCCCCAGAACCCTGAGGGGAACACCACCCCTGCTCATGACTCCACCCCCATTCCCCCTACCACCACACCCACTTCAGTTACTGCCTCCGCCCCCCACTCCCAGCTCCACACCCACACCAGATCCCAGCTCCCGGCCCTGCCGCGTTTTCACCATCCCTCCAGATCCCCCCCTCACGATCAGTCCTCAGCAAAGGACTCACCTTCATCCCCCTCCGTCCACGCATCAATGAGTTTAATACACGCCGTGACGTCGAACACTTCTTCCGCTGCCTCCGCCTCCGAGCTTACTTTCACAATCAGGACTCCTGCCCACCTTCCAAGGACCTCTTCGCCCACCTCTAACACACTCCATCCACCTGGAAACCCTGTGCTGGCCTATTACCCGCCCTCGACCTCTTCATTTCAAACTGCCACCGGGACATTAACCGCCTCAAACTGTCTATCCCACTCCCCCACTCCAACCTCTCACCCTCACAATGCGCAGCCCTCCAATCCCTCTGCTCCAATCCTGACCTCACCATCAAGCCAACAGATAAAGGAGGTGCAGTGGTTGTCTGGCGCACTGACCTCTACACCGCTGAACCCTGACGCCAACTCAAGGACACCTCTTCCTAACGTCCCCTCGACCATGACCCCACCCCCCATCACCAAATCATCATCTCCCAAACCATACAGAACCTCATCACCTCAGGAGATCTCCCACCCATAGCTTCCAACCTCTTAATCCGGGAACCCCGCACTGCCCGGTTCTACCTCCTTCCCAAGATCCACAAGCCTGATCACCCTTGCCGACCCATTGTCTCAGCATGCTCCTGCCCCACTGAACTCATTTCTACCTACCTCGACACTGTCCTATCCCCCCCTAGTCCAGGAACTCCGCACATACATTCGAGACACCACCCATGCCCTCCACCTCCTCCAAGACTTCCTTTTCCCTGGCCCCCAACGCCTCATCTTCACCATGGATATCCAATCCCTCTACACTTCCATCCACCACGACCAGGGCCTCCAAGCCCTCCGTTTCTTCCTCCATCAACGTCCCTAACAGTACTCTTCCACCGACACTCTCATTCATTTGGCCGAACTGGTCCTCACCCTTAACAATCTATTCTTCAAATCCTCCCACTTCCTCCAGACCAAAGGGTTAGCCATGGGCACTTGTATGCGCCCCAGCTATGCCTATCTCTTTGCTGGCTACGTAGAACAGTCCATCTTCTGTAATTACATTGGCACCACTCCCCACCTCTTCTTCCGCTACATTGATGACTGCACTGGCACCACCTCAAGCTCCCGCGAGGAGGTTCAACAATTCATCAACTTCACCAACACATTCCACCCTGACCTTAAATTTACCTGGACCATCTCTGACACCTCCCTCCCCTTCCTGAACCTCTCCATCTCCATTAATGACGACCGACTTGACACCAACATTTTTTACAAACTCACCGACTCTCATAGCTACCTGGATTACACCTCTTCCCACTCTACCTCCTGCAAAAATGCCATCCCGTATTCCCAATTCCTCCGCCTCCGCCGTATCTGCTCCCAGGAGGACCAGTTCCACCACAGAACACACCAGAGGGCCTCCTTCTTTAGAGACTGCAATTTCCCTTTGCATGTGGTTAAAGATGCCCTCCAACGCATCTCATCCACATCCCACACCTCCACCCTCAGACCCCACCCCTCCAACCGTAACAAGGACAGAACCCCCCCCAGTGCTCACCTTCCACCCTACCAACCTTTGCATAAACCAAATCATCTGCCGACATTTCCGCCACCTCCAAATGGACCCCACCACCAGGGATATATTTCCCTCCCCACCCATTTCTGCTTTCCGCAAAGACCGTTCCCTCCGTGACTACCTGGTCAGGTCCACGTGCCCCTACAACCCACCCTCCCGTCCTGGCACCTTCCCCTGTCACTGCAGGAATTCCAAAACCTGCACCTACACCCCCTCCTTCACCTCCATCTAAGGCCCTAAAGGAGCCTTCCACATCCATCAAAGTGTTACCTGCACATCCACCAATATCATTTATTGTATCTGTTGTTCCCAATGCGGTCTCCTCTACATTGGGGAGACTGAACGCCTCCTAGCAGAGCACTTTAGGAAACATCTCTGGGACACCCGCACCAATCAACCACACCGCCCTGTTGCCCAACATTTCAACTCCCCCTCCCACTCTGCCGAGGACATGGAGGTCTTGTGCCTCCTTCACCGCCGCTCCCTCACCACCAGACGCCTGGAGGAAGAACGCCTCATCTTCCGCCTCGGAACACTTCAACCCCAGGGCATCAATCTGGACTTCAACAGTTTCCTCATTTCCCCTTCTCCCACCTCACCCCAGTTCCAAACTTCCAGCTCAGCACTGTCCCCATGACCTGTCCTACCTGCCTATCTTCTTTTCCAGCTATCCACTCCACCGTCCTCCCTGACCTATCACCTTCATATCCTCCCCCACTCACCCATTGTACTCTATGCTACTTTCTCCCTCCTCTCATTTATCTCTCCGCCCTTCAGGCACTCTGCCTGTATTCCTGATGAAGGGCTTTTGCCCGAAACGTCGATTTTACTGCTCCTCAGATGCTGCCTGAACTGCTGTGCTCTTCCAGCACCACTAATCCAGAATCTGGTTTCCAGCATCTGCAGTCATTGTTTTTACCTCTCTGGATTAACGCTCCAGTGATAATACTACCAGACCATTGTCTCCCCCTCAATCCTTCATGATGATCTATCACTTTTAAATGTTAATTAAATTAGTGCAAATTTTAATGAGATGCACACTTACCTTAATATGCTTTGCAAACAATTTTAGAGTCTTACAGTCACCTTTAAAAGCTGTTATCGTTCTGCCAAAACAAATGAGATACAATCATTATCGTCATGCCCTGTTTACTCTAAATGGGTTGAAACCTACATTTAAGAAGCTGAGAGAACAATGCTGGGTGAGCATGTTAAATGTTCACAGGCAAAAGTAGATGGGGAGATAAACTGCATAATATTGTTACAGCAAAGCTTGCAGTGTATGAATCCAAACACAATTTGCTTTTTTTTCCTCCAGTTTATTCTCATCATGACTTTCAAGAAGACTTTGCTTGTTCTGGAATGTAGCTTCTTAGTTGGTAGAGTCATAGAGATATATAGCATGGAAAAAGATCCTTTGGTCGAACTCGTCCATACTGACCAGATATCCCAACCTAATCTTGTCCCATTTGCCAGCAATTGGCCCATATCCCTCTAAATCCTTCCTATTCATATACCCATCCAGACGCCTTTTAAATGTTGGAATTATACCTGTCTCCACCACTTCCTCTGGCAGCTTAATCCATACACGCACCAGCCTCTGTGTGAACAAGCTGTTCCTTAGGCCCCTTTTATATCTTTCCCCTCTCACTCTAAACCTATGCCCTCTAGTTCTGGACTACCCCACTCCAGGGAAAAGACTTTGTTGATTTATCGTATCCATGCCCCTCATGATTTTATAAACCTCTATGAAGTTACCCCTCATCCTTCGACGTTCCAGGAAAAACAGCCCCTGCCTGTTCAGCATCTCCCTCTAGCTCAAATCATCCAACCCTGGCAACAGCCTTGTAAATCTTTTCTGAACCCTTTCAAGTTTCTCAACATCCTTCTGAGAGGAAGAAGACCAGAATTGCACACAATATTCCAAAAGTGGCCTAACCAACATCCTGCACAGCCGCAACATGACCTCCCAATTCCTATACTCGATGCTCTGACCAATACTTTGTGAAAGAACCTGATATCTGAACTTCTTTTGTCAGAGTTGAATATCAGCTGACTGAAAGGCTATATGGCCCAACGGCTTGGTCTAATTATTTTTACTATTATTGTAGCAAGATGATGAGTAAGACACCATAATGTTTTGGGCACCAGGAATTTCAAGTTGTGCCCAAAATGTGGGTAATCAGTTCCACACACAAACTCGAAGGTCAAGTGAAATTCAACTTTGACATCATTTAAATGCCACCCATGAGCTGTGGGCACTAAATAGAAAGTTAAGTTATTTAGATTAAATCATTCACATAAATGAATGAAGATCACTGTTTAAGTTCAGAGAAAATCCAGCCTGCTTATGAAAACTGGCATCAAGCCATGAAAATATTGGGGTGGGGGGGGAAGAAAACCCACAAAAGTAATAGCTAGCAAGGATAACTTTGCTTGGAAGTGCACACAAGAAGCTGAAGGTATTACCATGACAATGGCATTGCCCTTCAAAATAATAAGTGATGACAGTAATGTGTAAATGCTTCCAGGTATAATTTTGAAGAGGTTTTGCTCAGAGGTAGCAAACCTGCCTCTGAGCCAAAAGGTCATAGGCTGAAGCTCCATTCCAGAAATTAAACACATATTTTAGTTCATCATTCCTGGGCGGTGCTGAAAACTGCTACATTACTGGGGACATGCCCTCCTTTAGGTGTGACATTAGACTGAGGCCAAAGCTCCCTGTTCAGTGGACATTGAATATCCCATGATGCTATACTTGAAGCAGAGGAAACTGCTTAACCAAGTTTTATTTCTCACTCAAAACAATCAAAACAGATGGTCTGGTCTTTGTGGAACCTCGTTATCCTCAAACCAGTTGCTGCATTTGCCTACAATAACAATGTTACAGCACTTCAGGGAAAAGAAAAGTGGCTGAGAGGTACTTTGGATATCGAGAGGTCAGGAAAGTTCTTCCTTTACCTGATCATTTCAAGAGCTCGGAGAGCAGAGCTGCATATTATCAACATCAGCGCAGACTTCTTCTCTGTGTGATTCTTACACAGCTTCACCCACTTGGGACAAACTGTAGACAGACAATCATTTTAAATAGGAGATACTTTGTATATTCATCAAATCTAATCAATTTGGAAAACCTTGTGAATTGGCCAAACTTTTGTTAAATTTAAAATTAACAAAATTATCATCTCAAATACAAAGCTTTGGAAAACTTCAAAACAAAAATACTCAGAACATTCTAAAAACAACTGTAAATAACATTTCCTTTATAGACTGCACTTAAATGCAGTTCTCATTTTAAAGATATTGATTGGATAATTTGTTAATTTTTAAATTCAAAGTCACAAAAATATGATAAAGACATTTAACACTTTAAAATGCTCAGTCATCTTTGTATCGTTCAAATGTATATTTATATGTTTTAGTCACATTACTGGTCTGCATACTTTTACTGCTATGCATTTCCAAGATTCACTATCTCATTGAAATACACAGATACGTGCATTACCAGAAGATCCTAATAAATATTTGTTTATCAGAGTAATATTACATTTAAGAAAAGATAATAATGATTGAGTTTATACTAAAAGGTAATTGAATGTTTATCTATATTTTACACGAGCATCATTCTTCACAAACCAATAATTTTCCTCTCTGGCTTAAAATTTCACAAAACACTATCTTTAACCAAAACTGGCAACAGTAAACATGGACTGGATAGCATGAAGAGGAATTTGATTTTCTATTTTCTGCAAAGCCTATTGTAAAAGAATGATTCATGACCAATAAAAAAAATTGCAAATCAGTCCAATTCTGTCAGATGAGATTGCGCCTGTGCTGCAGCTACTGAGTTGAGAATGACCTCAGTTTCACTGGCATCAAGAGAAGAAATGACAGACCATTTAATGCTTGTGCAGAATTCTGCTCCCTCAGTTTCAATATACAGAGGACACAGGCTGAAACATCTGCTTTGGCCTAATATTAACTCATCTGAAAACACTGTTTTAAAACTTTCTAAGAGATCTAGTAACAAAAATATAACTTTCTGATCATTTTAAAATGTGGCTTTGTACTGGGCTGGACATGACTTCATGCTGTGAACTTTTGAGAAACCAGGATTAGATTAGATCAGGAGTCTATGTTTTATTGTTATTTTTCATATCACTGTACATTGTCAGAGCATGTGATATAACTGCATCCTTTGTTATTCCATTATCTGCACTTAATAAATTCCATTATCTGCACTAAATAGATTCCAGCTAACATCCATGTGCAATACAAAGTGGAATTTAGATTAGATTAGATAACTTACAGTGTGGAAACAGGCCCTTCGGCACAATAAGTCCACACCAACCCGCCGAAGCGCAACCCACCCAAACCCATTCCCCTACACTTACCCCTTCACCTAACACTCCGGGCAATTTAGCATCGCCAATTCACCTAACCTGCACATTTTTGGACTGTGGGAGGAAACCGGAGCACCCGGAGGAAACCCAAACAGACACGGGGAGAACGTGCAAACTCCACACAGTCAGTTGCCTGAGGCGGGAATTGAACCCGGGTCCCTGACGCTGCGAGGCTGCACTGTGCCACCGTGCCGCCCATTTTGTTTGATAGTTCAAAGTTGAAGTTGTGCCATTTGTTTAATAAAAACATTTTGTTTGATTATAAATTGCAGTAAAGTAATGTTTGTTTTCATATGCAGTGAAATAACTGGATTTTTGTTAAACGGTTGATTCTGTTTTCACAACCAAATGACTGAAGAAAAGCTTCACTAACTTGATAAACTGTTAGAAAGGAAAATACTGTGAAAACTGCAAATCTGACTGAAATACAGAGAATGCTGGAGAAACCCAGCAGGTCCGACAGCATCTGCAAAGGGAGGAAATAGAATTGACTCTTCAAGTCAGGTATGGTTCTTCTTCAGAATAAGAGCAACTCTGAAAAAGTCACACTGGACTCGAAACGCTAACTCTATTTCTTTCTCCTCAGATAGTGTCAGACCTGCTGAGCTTTTCCAGCATTCCTGGTGTTTGAATCAGAATTAATTAATTATCTGAAATATTAATTCAATGCCTGTCTCCAAAGATGCTGCAACCTGCTGAATTCCCAATATTATCAACTTTCACTTCAGATTTCAAGAACCCCACAGTACTTAGCCTTTCTTTAGGCATATTTTGAAATTTATTTTTGTGATAGTTGAGACAGTATTTAGTGCTATTCTTGGCATGATCAACATGGATCAACTGTCATATGCAAGTCTAAGCAATTGGGCAACATGCCTCTTTCCTTGAACGACATAATAAATCTATTGGGCTTTTACAACACTCCATTTTGCACTGCTTCCTAATTATCTGGTTTAATGAGTTCAATTTCATACTTACCAAAGCAAGATCTGCATTTATAGCTAGTACACCACAACAATCACTGGCCACTGTACCCTTTAGTAATTCACAACTGACAAAGCTATGAATAATTTAAAGTTAAAATTTTATTCAATCCAGATAGGTTCTCTTCATTCTGTCAGTATTCAAAGTCAATATTTTCTCTGTCTGAATTACAATTATAAAGATGTGCAGAAGCATTGTCTTTCTTCATGACCAACCTTGAGGCATAATGACAGTGCAGGAATGAAGCTCCTTACCTTGTTTCAGATAGGAGGACAGGGTGTGAGTGAGGTCATTGCTTTGAAGAAAACAAGAATCTGAAAAATAACACAACAAACTGGCGTAAAATTATATTAGTCTGAAAGCGTTTTATCATTGAATTGTATGCACATTTAACAAATTACGTTCCATATTTTCAGTGTCTGAAATGAGAAGTGAAATCAGGAGAAAGTATTGCATTCACACAGCATTTCAAATGTAACCTGACTAGATCAAAAAAAACTTTAAAGAGAAATAATATTGCAGTCTTCAAAAACTGAAAACCTTACTGTATATTTGAGAACATTTGTTCCATACCTGGTAGCTTCAGTTCCTCGAGTTCTATTACAGAGCGATCATTTTTGAAATATTGAGCAATCATATTCTGCAAATCAGCTGGGGTTGCAGGTTTCGGAGCTGAGCTCAGTACAATGTCAGAGATTTTCTATATTCACAAATAAAGTGGGTTCTGATTAACAGGTTCAGAGCAAACGTTTAAAACTAAACACACACAATAAAACTACTAATTTGCCAACAAAGTTGTCAGCCTCACAAAGAGATGATTTTACCAGCCACAAAGCTGCTTTGCCAGTATTAGAAAAGAGTAATTAAAGTTCTTGGCTGTTTAGATCCATCGTTGAGCTGTCTAATTGCTTAATTATTAAGGAAATCTGGAGTCAATTCTCTTTGTTACAGTCACATTGTCAGATACAAGGAGTGAGAAATGTGCAAAATTGGGTGGAAGAACATTTTGGAAAGAGGATGGATTTAATGACAAGTGAGTAGGTTTATGGTAGGAACCAAACATAAAGGATTTAGTCTTTGTGATGTTCAGTTTAAAAACATTTTGCTACGTTCATGACTGCAGTCCAACAGACAGAGGTTGTCTTGAGGTCAACATAATTAATTAAAAGTTAGAGCTGGCTACTACGCACACAGATATGGAAATAAACCATCCATGCTTGCAGATAATCACTTTAATAGACAGCATAAAGACAAGAAAGAGGAGAGAACAATGATGCCAAAGGCATGACTATAAGCATGGGGACAGCATTGCATGGCTGCTCTCAGTCAGATGTTTTTGAACCATGTTAGAGTAATCTCATAAAGCTGGAAGACAGAAGAAAGATAATGGGAGAGAAGGGTGTGGTTCATTACATTTAACAGTACAAAGGAAAGATTAACACATCATGGTAATAGTCCTGTAAAGAGTAATTTGGAACTTGGCTCAGGGTGGTTTTGGTTTGGATGCTATGTGCAGGGAATGAATTATCAGTGAGTTTTGAGAGAGAAAGAGCTGGAAGACAGGAGTGTATGGGTTTTGAGGATCGGAGAGAGAAAATAGAAGATTAGATGGAGCAGTAGGTGGAGAATTGTACAGGTGAATATCTTAAAGGTGCCAACACAAAGCAATTTTGAAATAAAATGGAATGATACCCAATGAAATGGAGTCTTAAATAGTGTGGTAAGCATGGTTGCTAGGAAACATTGGGTAAAAACAAGGATTACAGAAGTTGGAAACCAGAATCTAGATTAGAGTGGTGCTGGAAAAGCACAGCAGGTCAGGCAGCATCCGAGGAGCAGGAAAATCTGCTGAGATTCAGATTCAAAGTGAGATGGGATTTCACTAAATAAGAGGTAGGTGTCTTGGAACTTCATTCCATTTATAAATGTTGGCATTTGACTCATTTTTCTTCAGATTTTCAATCTGCGCTGAATTACCTTTCTTCGCTTTCTTATCTTGAGTGAACATGCTTCAATTTTTTCCTCCACTTCTGTGTCTACAAAATATTCTGTTACCTAGAGAGTAAACAAATATAACAATTAAACTGTCAACAACAATCTGAACAAAGATTCACCCAAGCACTCTCATGGGTAATGTCTCTGAACATCCAAAAGATATCAGCTGTTCAAACAGTCATCAAAATGAATGCAGAGAATAAGCTTAACCTTAAGAAAATTATGAGCTGTATTTCCTTGCTGATAAATTCTGGGCCGGGAGGGGGAGTGACATTGAGATTAGGAGCGGCAGAGTTCTTCCCCTGACTTCCCCATTATTTTAACAGGTTTGTCGGGCAAGAGAGGCCATTGAAGCTCAGGTAATAGCATGCCGCTTCCAATTTCCACAAGGCAAAAGAGTGGAGTTGAGGATCGGTCACAATTTCATTGAACGGTGAAGAAAACTCAATGGGCTGAATAGCACACTTCTTCGCGAACACCTTACAGCCTTAAGACTTACACATGCTTTTAGTCTGACAAGCAAGTAAGCCAAATCTCTCCTAACTCTTCAACTCTAGCAGAATCAGACATATTCACACACAGTCCTGGAGAACTGTCCACAGGAAGTTGAGAGATACTGAGCAGTCTCCACTGAGCCATTACTTTCAGACTTCCAATGGCACTTAAACATTTCTTTAATATCTTTTATATGGAGATAGGAGGAATTGGGCTGATGTTTCAGGTTGCAACCTTTCATGAAATGCTAACTGGGCTTCTCTTTCCATTGTTACTGTCACCTGCTGAGTATTTTAAGCACCTTTTGTACTTATCTGACGAAAATGGCTTCAGAAGATATGTTGCAACATTGTACATCCAGACACAGTTTAATTTCCGAGTAGCGCATGTTGAGTTCGCTCGTGGTCGAGGTCAACCAAGAAAAAACAAACCTGTATTTATGTTGCAGCTTTATGTCCCAAAGTCCCAGTTATATTGCTGACTCATCTTATTACCAGATTATTCTTAAAATTGTCATTCCACACAAATGTTACTTCAAGAATAACGGCAAAAATTGGAAGCACATCACAAGTTATAGTTTGAAGTCATGAATACATTTGCATAGGCCAAATTGAATATTACTTTGCAGTTATGCAGTCTAGTTTGTTGTATTATATCTTCGAGTAAAAAGTGAGGTCTGCAGATGCTGGAGATCAGAGCTGAAAATGTGTTGCTGGTTAAAGCACAGCAGGTTAGGCAGCATCCAAGGAACAGGAAATTCGACGTTTCGGGCCAGAGCCCTTCATCAGGAATGAGGAGAGTGTGCCAGGCAGGCTAAGATAAAAGGTAGGGAGGAGGGACTTGGGGGAGGGGCGATGGAGATGTGATAGGTGGAAGGAGGTCAAGGTGAGGGTGATAGGCTGGAGTGGGGTGGGGGGCGGAGAGGTCAGGAAGAAGATTGCAGGTTAGGAGGGCGGTGCTGAGTTGAGAGAACCGACTGAGACAAGGTGGGAGGAGGGGAAATGAGGAAACTGGAGAAATCTGAGTTCATTCCTTGTGGTTGGAGGGTTCCCAGGTGGAAGATGAGGCGCTCTTCCTCCAACCGTCGTGTTGTTATGTTCTGCCGATGGAGGAGTCCAAGGACCTGCATGTCGGTGGAGTGGGAGGGAGAGTTAAAGTGTTGAGCCACGGGGTGGTTGGGTTGATTGGTCCGGGCATCCAAGAGGTGCTCCCTGAAGCGTTCCACAAGTAGGCGGCCCGTCTCCCCAATATAGAGGAGGCCACATCGGGTGTAGCGGATGCATAGATGATGTGTGTGGAGGTGCAGGTGAATTTGTGGCGGATATGGAAGGATCCCTTGGGGTCTTGGAGAGAAGTAAGGGAGGAGGTGTGGGCGCAAGTTTTACATTTCCTGCGGTTGCAGGGGAAGGTGCCGGGAGTGGAGGTTGGGTTGGTGGGGGTGTAGACCTGACGAGGGAGTCACGAAGGGAGTGGTCTTTGCGGAACGCTGATAGGGGAGGGGAGGGAAATATATCCCTGGTGGTGGGGTCCGTTTGGAGGTGGCGGAAATGACGGCGGATGATACGCTGTATACGGAGGTTGGTGGGGTGGTAGGTGAGAACCAGTGGGGTTCTGTCTTGGTGGCGGTTGGAGGAGCGGGGCTCAAGGGCGGAGGAGCGGGAAGTGGAGGAGATGCGGTGGAGGGCATCGTCGATCACGTCTGGGGGGAATCTGCGGTCCTTGAAGAAGGAGGCCATCTGGGCTGTACGGTGTTGGAACTGGTCCTCCTGGGAGCAGATGCGGCGGAGACGAAGGAATTGAGAATATGGGATGGCGTTTTTACAGGGGGCAGGGTGGGAGGAGGTGTAGTCCAGGTAGCTGTGGGAGTCAGTCGGTTTATATCACTGATACTGTGTCCTGTCATCCATTCTTAATTTGTAAATCATACTTTTATGTAATAATGCCATATTCCAAATATAAACAAACGTTGATAAGAAAAACACAATGCATTATGATCTCATCTGTCAAATGAATTTAAGTATGAATTTTATCCTTTCAAAAAAGAATGTTAAATTAACCAATTGCATAAAGTTTCCTTGATTGATAAGATATCTTTTTATTGTCATGTAATCCTCATTCCAAGGTGCACAATCAACTTTTTATGGGTTTGTTTTGATGTTATTTTCAGCTGGAATATTCTCTGGATAGGGAATGAAAACCTTTGCAGCAAGAATTCTGATGATGGTGTTGGATCATATACCTCCATTCAGGATTAGTGGTGCTGGAAGAGCACAGCAGTTCAGGCAGCATCCGAGGAGCAGTGTCCTCGGATGCTACCTGAACTGCTGTGCTCTTCCAGCACCACTAATCCAGAATCTGGTTTCCAGCATCTGCAGTCATTGTTTTTACCCTTAATTTTTAATTATAATCACCTCAGGTAAACATGTACTGTGGATTGGTTAGTAATTTGGATATTGTCAGGAAATACAGTCAGGCTCCTGGATATATGCAAATAATAATAGGTATGCTACATGGGAAGGACTGGGTAAGATAAATATTCTGATGCTAGATTGTCTTTAAAGATGGCGTTTAATGCACTTGTTGCCAATTCTCCTTTCCCTACAATCAGAAGATAAATCATTATCAAGTAAAGGACCTTGATCAGATGGGCCGAGGAGTGGCAGATGGAATTTACCTTCAATAAATGTGAGGTGCTGCCTTTTGGAAAGTGAAATCAGGGCTGGGCTATACACTTAATGATAAGGTCTTGGGGAGTGTTGCTGAACAAAGGGACCTTGGATTGCAGGCTCATACTTCCTTGAAAGTGGAGTCACAGGTAGACAGGATAGTGAAGAAGGTATTTGGTATACTTGCCTTTATTGGTCAGTGCATTGAGTATAGGAGTTGGGAGGTCATGTTGCGGCTGTGCAAGATATTGGTTCGGCCACTATTGGAATACTGCACGCAATTTTGGTCTCCCTGCTATAGGAAGGATGTTGTTGAACTTGAAAGGGTTTCAGAAAAGATTTACAAGGATGCTGCAAGGGTTGGAGAGTTTGTGCTATAGGAAAAAGATGAACAGACTAGGGCTGTTTTCGCTGGAGTGTCGGAGGCTGAGGGAGGACCTTATACAGGTTCATAAAATCATGACGGGCAAGATTGGGTAAATAGACAAAGTCTTTTTCCGTGGGGTAGCACAGTCCAAAATTTGAGGGTCTCAGTTTACAGTGAGAGAGGAAAGATTTAAAAGGAACCTAAAGGGCAAATGTTTCATGCAGAGGGTAAAATGAGTTGCCAGAGGATGTGGTAGAGACCAGTACAAAAACTACAACATTTAAAAGGCATTTGAACGGGTACATGAATAGGAAGGATTTAGAGGAATATGGGCCAAATGCTGGCAAATGGGGCTAGATCAAGTCAGGATATCTGGTTGGCATGGACAAGTTGGACCAAAGGGTCTGTTTCCATGCTGCACAGCTCTATGACTTAACACTATCATATAATGCAGTGCACACAAGACCCTTGTATCAAGCTTTTGTCACCTTTTTTCTTTTCTTTACTGTGACGTGCTCTACAGGCTCATCTCCTTTCTTCCTTTTCATCTTGATGTTCTGCTCAGGTGGATCCTGACTCATCTCCATGGATCTGTCTAAAAAAGAAGCAGATAATTTCAGACTAACTCACCATTTTCAAAAAATAGTGATCGTGTTTGAGTATCTTCCTGAATAATATAGGTCAGTGTCAAATGTTGCAATAATAGGCGTTTTTAACCTCTTTTCTGTAGATATTTTATCAGAGTTTCATGCCACCAGATGTGTGGGGCACCTTTGCCACAGCACTGAGATATTGATAATCAAAGTCACAAACCACATTTTCTGGGGATTGTGAATGAATGATCACATTTTGTTTTTTCTTGATTTATCTGCAGTCATCGGTATAGTCAACTGTATCCTCCTCCTATAATGCCTATCATCAAATGCCCAACTCTATCATACTGCTTTGTTTGGCACTACTATTACTCATCCAAAAGAGCCAAAACATTTCTTCTTGGTTCTTCATCATTACCCCTGAAGTCCTGCCCTTACCTATATAATGGCCTTGGCAAAATCATCTCAAGGCTGTGCATGCACATTGATACAAATACATTGTGCTTCTTTTTGCCCTCTCCCTCCCTCATCCACCACTATCTTTGTGCCATCAGTCGGCTTGTTAGGAAAGTTAATGAGTTGCAATTTCCTCCAAAGCAAATCTTGTGGGAACTAAAGATGTTATTTTGCCCTCTATTCACACACTCCATTTCTATGGCTCAAGTTGCAGCCCACTCTCTAACAAATGTGCCCAGCTAATGCTGATAAATTGCAAACTTGATGTTCTATTTGATGCCAATTTAAATCTCCAATGGCACAGTGGCTCAGTGTTTAGAACTGCTGCCTCACAGCGCCAGAGACCCTGGATACATTCCCACCTTGGGCGACTGTCTGTGTGGAGTTTGCACATTCCCCCCGTGTCTGCATGGGCTTCCTCTGGGTGCTCCAGTTTCCTCCCACATTTCAAAGATGTGCAGGTTAGGTGAATTACTGCCCATACTTTTCAGGAATGTATGGGTTAGGTGCATTAGTCAGGGGTAAAGGAAGAGTAATAGGGTAGGGGAATGGGTCTGAGTGGGTTACTCTTCGGAGGGTCAGTGTGGACTTTTTGGGCCAAATGGCCTGTTTCCATACTGTCGGGATTCTAAGATAAATTTTTGTCTGAATACACTCTCTTTTGAAATATCCTAGAACATTTATCTTTGCTGAAGGCACTATATAAATGTAGATTGTTAGTGCAAAACAATAAAGACCCACTAACATAGGAGGAAGTTAGTAACTGTGCTTTCTCATATTACTTAAAAAATAAATCTTCATATTTAAAACCCACTCTCACTAACATGAATCTATTTCTAAAATATATGCAATTTTTTGTCCAAGTGCTGGTAATTTTGAACCAGAGGCAAGAAGAAGGAAGTTCTTTCTATTATTTCTCTCTTACTAAGAACACTCTGCTGCATTGAGGTGCTTCCCCTGTGATCAAAACTCATCATAGCCATAAAGATGAATTAAACATATCTGTGACTATATTATTCAGTTGCAATGATATAATATGGTTGCTGTACAAAATATATTTAAATCCTAACTAACTTTCATTGTGGATTCCAATATAATGGAATGCCTGTATTAAGCAGTTACATCCCTTGAGGCAAGTATCAGAAGACAAGTCACCAGTCTGGTCAAATGTGTCTCCTGGCATGGCACCTAAAACTGAATGTTACCTCCAATTCTTATTTCCTGTTATTTCATTTCTGTTATTTGTTGAGACTCTCATTATACTGACAGGGAAAAATTCTCCAGACATAGGGTATGTACATGAAGTCACAATGACTGCACTATTTACAGTATTTTCAAACATGATAGACTTCAAACAAAAAAACATATTGGACCTGTAATTATTCCAAAAATATATCTCAAATAGAACTTTAGCTCATTAATATTTGGAGCCAAGTATAATACTCAATTACTAAAACTCAAACTAACTTAAATTGATATTATTTCACAATTACCTTCACTTTCCTATATTTTCCTTTGGGAGCTATTTGTTACCATTCCGTTTCCTTCAACTTACAGAATGGAATGATCTGACCTACTACTCTCTTGACAATCTAACAGGATGTGTACATGCAGTGGGGCAACGTAACTAAGCCAGTTTATTTCCCTTCTTCCACAAATAAAATATCCTTTTAATAATTCACCGTATCTGTGACTCTTTTAGCTTAGTTTGGTAGTAGTCTGGAGACATATTGAGAAATCACAAAACATACACAATACATGCTTGGAAGAATGAAGTTTACCATCTGCTCCTTGTATGAAAAACATCTTACAAATCCTAGCAGTGAAGTTTTCATAATGGGATTTATTTTACTGTACTGTATGTCACAGCGGAATTATCAGAACCTACTCATGATCCTTTTATCAATACCTTCACAACAAAAATCTTTTAATACAAACCCCACAAGAAAATTGTAACAAATGATACTTAAACCAATAATTAAATGTTCATTGCAGTTTCATTTTACAATTAAATGCAGATACTATATTTTCAGAAATTAGCTTTGCGGAGCTTAAATATTCTTTGGAAGTGACAGCACAAAAAAATTAATTGCGATGTCAAGGTTAATCTAAGATTGCCATTTGAAAAGGAATTTTAGCAAATATTATAAACAGGCGCAGAAATATAAGAACAAATCTTTTCCATCATTAAATTAGATCACTTTATCCTTAACTTCTTAATAACTAAGAGATATCCAAAATGTAATTAAATTTCAAATGATAAAAATCAGTATCAATATCCAACATGATATACCTGATATGTATGACCCAACTGTATTGATTAAACTTGTAAACAGTTTAGGTTAATGTAAAAACATTCATTGATCAATTTTATGTCTTATTTGTTCCTGGATTATGGGTGTAATTAGTTAGATTAACATTTATTGTTCACCCCTAATTGTGCTCCAGGTGGGAACCTTCTTGAACTGCAGTAGACCATGCAGTGTGGGTACATCATTAACTGCTTTGGGAAGTTCAAAGTTTTGATTGAATGACAACGAATGAACAGTCAGTGTGGTTTATGGAGAAAGCTTGAAAGTAATGGTGCTTTCATGGGTGGAATCTTTGTAGGGGATTGAGCTACATGGGTCTTGGGAGAATGTGTGGCAGAAAAAGATGACAAGTGCATTGAGGCTCATCTCGACGTCACAATAACCTCATACTATCCTTTATACTTTTCACAAGCAGCGTGGTGAGATTCTCAATGGGGAGTGGCAAGTGGCAAGATGCACCCTTCATCTATGGACATTGACAACCAGCATCTGCCAACACAAATGGTCCATTGTGGTACCTCTCTGATACACTGGCAGTCTGCTTAAATGGCACAGTCCTATTTTGCAGGTACACTGGCTATCAGTAGTGAAATGATGCAGCAGGAAGATACTGTGCAAGGACAGACATCCAGCTCAAGGATTGGACCAAGCTGCATCTCAGGCCTGCTCACTTAGCACTTGCTCATATTGTGTCTATTAACACATTAGCACTATCCATGTGAAACCTTGTTTGTTAGCACGTTTGTGCTTCAGCTGGTGCTAACAGCTTTCATTCATGTTCTTTTAATGGCTGTTTAGCGCAGATACACCCCAGTTACAATGTCTTCCATCCTCTTTCATCAGGCAGGAGATATAAAAGATATATACGAACAGATTCAAGAACAGCTTCTTCCCCGCTGTTATCAGACTTTGGAACGGACCTCTCACTGTTACTACTGATCCCTCTCTCTGCATCTTCTCTGTGGCTATAAAACTATTCTCTGCACCCTGTTCTGATATCCTGACATACTTTGTTTGGTACAACCTGCCTGAACTGCATGTAAAGTAACACTTTTCACCGTATCTAGGTACATGTGACAATAATAAATCAAATCAGATTAAATCAAATCCAAAGTGCTTCTAGAGGTCAGCTAGAACAATGCCCAAGATGGGAGGAGTAATTGTCAGTTTGACGGCTGAAAGTGTAGGATCCAGGTTTCCTGTACGCCACGACATTGCACCAACAAAAATATGAAGCAGCCATTTGTAAAGCGCAGCTATATGGGATGAGCAACCATTGCATTGGCCATTTCATATTCATTCAAACTGAGAATCAGACACTGGTCAACAGCAATGTTCTACGTGCCATTGGCACTTGCAAATTGAACCCGCACATCTCATTAAGTTTGAAGTTAACAGCAACAGAGGTTTGGCCAGTTATTCCAATAGATCTTTTAACCTTTGAGATTATACATGCTGTTGCCCAAGTACACTGGTGATGGAGTGAGTAAATGTTCAAAGTAGTGGAAGGTGTAGTGATTGTATTGATTGGGGCTCTGGCCCGAAACGTCGAATTTCCTGTTCCTTGGATGCTGCCTGACCTGCTGTGCTTTAACCAGCAACACATTTTCAGCTCTGATCTCCAGCATCTGCAGTCCTCACTTTTTACACCTGATAGAATATGAGTTCTGTGATTGGGGCTGTTAATCCGATCCAGTTAGGGAGCCCTGGCTGACAGATATAAACAGGAGTGTCAGAGGTTGTGTTCAATCTGGCAACTGGCTCTGAAGGAGCTGGATCATTGAGCAGCATTCTCTGTAAATAAAAGATGACTTGGTGATGGTACATCTGCCTCTGTGGAGTTATTTCAGATGCAATGAGAGAAACGCATGTTCCTTAAGAAATTTGCTTGCAACATTTATCTTTGAGTAGGGGGTAAGCATTTGTGGCATCATGCTGTTCCTTGGGAAGTTAGATCGTTTGACCTTGCCATTGAAGACTGGGTCCAGTGTGTGAAAAGAACATGTTTTTTTCTGGGAAAATGATACTGGGACAGATGAAGAGCAATGAGGAATTCTCCTGACAGCTTGTAGACCCACTACTTTTTCAGTTACTGGGAGCCTAATTTCCCTGAGACACCAGATATTAAAATCTTTCAAGAGTTGATGAATTTAGTTAAAGAATATTATGACCCCAAGCCTCCTCTAATTCTGCGACACTATTGGTTTTACTCGGTAATTTGAGAAACAGGGATCTGTATTGGGATTTTTGACTAGGCTAAGATAACTGGCATGTGACTTTGTTTAACCCTTAATAAGATGCTGAGAGACCGTTTGGAATGTGGGATTAATGATGTGACCATGCAAAAGTGCCTCTAGCTGAAGCCTAGCTGGACATCAAACAGACAATACAACTGGCTTTCTAATAGAAATGTGGCAAGTGGATCATATGAGCTGTAGGATATTTCAATGGAAGTGGACATTCTCATCAGTCAGACTGAGCTTAGGGAATACCACCCGAGTAAAGGCAATTGCATAGCTTCACTCAGGACATATCCTGTACAGAGGGACTCTCGGTCAACCCACAGCAAAATCCCAAAACAAAGGCAAGCCTTGGCCAAACATTTCACATTTTCTTCAGGATCCAGGCTGGCAAGCCATTGTAGTTGCTGCTAAGTGGACTCGAGACTGCAAAAGATTCTCACTAAGCCTGAATTGAATAAGAGAACTCGTAGGCCGGTATACAGGAGAGTGTACACCCTGGAAAATCAACCTACATCTAGTTTGGAACCATTAAATTGCCGAGCAACGTCCAATCAGAATAAATCAAAATAAACAACAGGTTAAATGGTCACCTGGTTCTAATGGAGGTCGATACCAGCATGGCTGTTTCAGTGATCACAGAATTGGTCTTTCAGAAAACTTGCAAGTGGTGCAGGAGCAAAACATGCCAGGCTCTTTGACTGCCTTTCCAAGTGTTTCACAACCTGTGGGTTCTCCCTCTCCCTCAAAAGTTGAAGATATCTCTGAATCTGAGATGGACACAGCGGATATCGCTGTCTTGACATCTTTACCACCTGAAGAGGGGAATGATTTTTTTCCGAGATGCTCTGGGCACAACAAGTGACCTACTGTATATTATACACCGCTCACATCAGAGGCAGAGTTGGAGGGACTTGATCTGGTGCTAAAATGGCCCAGGTGTAGTTACAAAAACAGAACTTGCCCATGTTTTTGGATTCAGAGGGTGAGGAAAGTAGCAATAATAATAAGGTCAGCCAGTTGGATCTCAGAGTATGAGTTCCCTGTTTTGGGGCAGTTAATCTGGTGCAATCAAGGAACCCTGGCTTACAAATATAAACAAGAGTCAAAGGTTCTGAACATTCTGAGAGCTGGCTCTGAGGAAGCTGGATCAATGTGTGATTCTCCATGTGTAAATAAATGGTGACTTGGTGACAGATATCTGCCTCTGTGGAGTTGTTTCAGTAAGGGATAAACAATGATGGTTACCAGATCACCATTCCAGATATCTTACTGAATTCAAATTTCATGGGATTTGAAACCATGCCCCCAGAAATTGGCTAGTGTTCTGGATTACGAGTCCACTGACTTCATCACTATGCCACTGACTCCCCCAACCATCAGATGTTGATAGTTCAATGATATCTCTGGTCATATACTGGTGCCATTTGCTATTCGCATTAATGAAAACTTTAGGAGTTTATTGTCACTACAGGACTTTTTTCTACAATGATCGAGATGAAAACAGGCCATTATCTAAGTAATAATTTTACTTTCTCATGCTTGTAGGCTCTCCTAATTTTCTGTATATCGGCAAAGACAACAGAGCAATGTTGTACATTCTGCATCGATGGATAACATGTTTTTAATGGTTTATGGACAAAAGGTATCCATATTATGTAGTGCTAACGATAGGCTTGAATGATTTAATTCTATGAAGCAAATGACATTTTTTAAGAGAGGAAATAGCACTTCGTGAAGGATACTATCGTATATAAATTCACAAACATCCAAAAATTGTGTAGAGAAACCCAAACTGAGCAGCAAAGGATAATTGCACCCAAATGCATAACAAACCATTTTCAGGCTCGCACTCAGGGAATTAAAGACTGAACAAAGGGTCAAAGTGTACGACATGAGTCAGTACTGCCAATTTATGAACCCTGTGAGGCTGTATAAAAAAAGGAAACAGCAAACAAAATTTATGATCCCTTCTGGGAATTCAAATAGATGCTCTCAGGAACTAGAGATTATTATTAAAAGCAACAACAGAGCATGTTGCAGACCATAAACAAGATTCACAAGCCTGCTGGGCAACATATTATTTTAGGTTAGCTCTCCTTTCTCTTTGCAAATACTTTCTGTAACTGAGCTTTAAAACCATTACCCAGCACATAAAGGGTAAAAGTTGAATTGATTCAATGAATTATAGGGAGTGAAGGAGGGAGGAAAATGACAGGACATGAACAGAAAGGTGGAGGTCATGTGAGCTAATGTCTCTCCCAACTCCAAAGTTCATTTTCGTTGTGTTTAAAGTAATCTATCAGTACAGCCAATCTAACTGAGCAGCACACAAAAAACAAATTTAACATCAGAAAGACACAAGCCAGCTGTAATTAAATTTGCTTCAAATGAACTCTCTGAGATCTCAATGCTGCTCTATAACTGGCTTTTTGAGCATCCCTAGTATTCATTGCTCCACCTTGGTGGCTGTCTGTTCAGCTGCTTTGGTCTGAAATGCTGGAATCTCTCTCTGCTTCACGTTTTCCGCTTCAGGTTAAAACCAAACCTCCAACTGTCTAATATCACTTCATGTGGCTCAGGATGAAACATGGTTTGATCACATCGCTGCGAAGCAGCATTGGGCATTTTATTATATGAAAGATGCTGCATGAATGCACGTTATTGTTACAGTTTTTATCAATACTTCTGTAGTATGCTTAACAATACAAAACCTCCAAGGCATGTCACAACAGCACTGCAAAACAACGTATGACAAGGAGATACTGGGTCAGAATATGAAACGCTTGGCAAAAGAGAGAGGCTTTAAGAAGTGCCAAAACAAGAAAAGTGAGGTGGACAGGCAAAGAAATGTATGAGGGACATTGTAAAATTAGAAATTCCAAATCAAATCATCACTTGGCCTGAAGCAATGTAATTCCTTGGGTGGGACATCTTGTTCCCCCATGTCTGATACTCGATGACTGAAGCAATTGCTTTACTTGGAACTTAATAGAAGCAAAGAAATCCCATGACAACACCTGATAGATGTCCTCAAAACATCCCTGAAGTGGTCAAATATATCAGTAACTTATGGAGCCCTGATTTGTGACTGAATGAAATGATGAAAGCTCATTCAAGTAGGCACCTATCCCGTCAAGAGACTTAGTTTGAAAGGTGCAGAGGTGTATCCAAGCCATTGAGGGAGTATACAAATCTCCATATCCATACTGTTTGGCACCATATGCTCCATACATATCAGAATTGGCAGACTGCGCATTGGTACACTGGTTGGTATCTCAGAACCTATCAATCCAGCAGGAAGCAAGCCATTCTTGATTCTTAGCAACTGCCTAAGAAGAAGTTAATGATCAGAGTTTAATTCGAATAAAGATATGGATAATAGAGTTTTGATTAACTCAAATGTACAGAGGATATAATGTAGGAGACCAGCAAGGTGTATATCAAGATAGTCAATTTTTGTGGTAATGAAGACCTGAATCTGGTTCTCAGCAGACTGAGCTGAGATAGTGTACAGTCAGGTAAAGTCACTGAGGTGCAAATAGATGGCCTTGGTGGTGGCACAAGTATGAAATTGAAAGCTCAGTGGGGATCAGTTTAATCCATGAGCTGGATGGCTAGTTTGCAATGCTGAATGGCACCAGCACCATGGGTTGAATTCCCATACTCTCTGAGATCACCATAAAGCCCAATGTTCTCTATCTCATCCAATGCACGATGACACTCAGATTAAACTCACCAACACTCATCTCTTTCAAACGAAAGCAACCTATGGTCCACTGGAGTTACAACACCTTTCATTTTCTTAACTTTAGAATCACATGTGATACTGAGTTTGTGGAATGAGTGGCCTAAATTATACTAAACCATAGAATAGTACAGCACAGTACAGGCCCTTTGACTCTCTTTGCTATGCCAGCCTTTTACCCTATTCTAAGGTGCTGCCTGGGAGAGGTTGGAGTCAGTAGATAGGGAAAGGAACTTGGGCAATGACTTCAATCTTGCAGCTAAAGTCAACAACTTGGAAATATTTTTGACAAGTTTATTGAACAGCTTCTATTGGCCTACAAAGAGCTGATGAAATGGAATATAGGCTGCAATTCTTCCAAAACAAGCAAAGGCTGCATGGAGAGTAATTGTAACTTTTAAAAGATTCATTCATGGGATGTGGACGTCAAAGGTTGGAGCAGCATTTATTGTACACACCTATTTGCCGAGGAGAAGGTGATGAGCTGCCTTCTTGAACTACTGCAATCCTTGGATTGTAGGGAAAACAAAAGTGCTGCTGGGATGGGTGTCCTAGGATTTTGACCCAATGAAGGAACAGTGATACAAATTCAAGTAGGATAGATTAGGGGAGGGGGCTTTAATGCATCTGTTGCCCTCATCTTTCTAGATGGTTGTTCTGTTGTTGTTTTGTTGAAGTGCATCTTGTAGATGGTGCACACTGCTACCATTGTATGTCATTAGTGAACAAAGCGAATGTTAAAAGTGGTAAATGGTGCACTAATCAAGTCGGTTGATTTGTCTTGAATGGTGTCAAGCTTCTTAAGTGCTGTCAGAGCTGCACTCACCAAGCAAGTGGAGATTATTTCATCATGCTTGGGACTTGCGTCTTGCAGACAGTGGACAAACAAGAGGTGTGAAACAAGAGGTGAGTTATTCACTGCAATGAGCACTTCGAAAACAGTAGTAGAATCAGACACAACATGCATTTACAAAAGGGAAATCCCGCTCAACAAATCTACCAGAATTCTTTGAGAATATAAATATCAGGAGTAGCTGATGGATCTGGTTTATTTGGACTTCTGGAGATTTTTGACAAAATCCCAAATAAGAGATTAATGTGTAAAACTAAAGCACATGTGATTGGTTGTCGTGTAATGAGCTGGAAAGGAAGTTGGTTTGCAAACAGGAAACAAAGAGTATGAATAAATGGATCTTTTTCTAAATAGCAAGCACTGACTAGTCAGGTATTGCAGGGCTTCATACCAGCACTTAGCTATTCACAATCTCAGAATTTGCAGATGACATAAAGCTGGTTGGAAGGGTGAGTTGTGAGAAGGGTGCAGAGAGGTTGCAGTGTGCTTTGGACAGGCTGAGTAAGTGAGAAAATGCAATATAACATAGATAAATGTGAGGTTATACAGTTTGGTAACAAAAATAGGAAGGCAGATTATTATTTAAATGGCTATTAATTGAGAGAGGGGAATATTCAACAAGATTTGGTTGACCTCGTGCACTAGTCACTGAAAGTAAACAGAGGTGCAGCAGGGAGTAAAGAAGGCAGACTGTATGTTGGCCTTCATAGTGAGAGGATTTCATTACAGGAAGAATGGTGTCTTACCACAGTTATGCAGGGCATTGATGAGGTCACATCTGGAGTATTGCGTGCAGTTTTGATCTCCTTATCTGTGGAAGGATCTGCTTGTTATAGAGGGAGTGCAGCAAAGATTTACTAAATTGATTCTGGGGATGGCAGGATTAAGTAATGCGGAGAGACTGAATCAGTTAGGACTGAATTCACTGGAATTTAGAAGTATGTGGAAGACAATTCTCATAGAAACCTATAAAATTCTAACAGGACGAGACAGGCTAGATAGAGGAAGGATGTTCCTGAAGGTGGAGGAGTCCAGAACCAGGGTTCATAGTTTAGGGATAAGCGGTATATCTTTTAGGTCTGAGATGAGGAGAAATTTCTTTACTCAGAGTGTGGTGAGCCTATGGAATTCTCTACCACCGAAATTAATTAAGGGCAAAATATTTCATGTTTTTCAAGAAAGAGGTACTGAAAGCTTTTGTGATTTAACAGATCCAGGGATACAGGGGGTGGAGGGCAGAATTAGGAATTGAGCTCAATGATCAGCCATTATCATTTGAATGGTTGAGCAGACTCGAGGTGTCAAAAAACCTACTCCTGCTCCCATCTTCTATGTTTCCATATCTCTGACCTGCTCTTGTGGCCACTGCATTTATATAGCTGGTCCAGTTCAGTTTCTGGTCAATAGTAACCCCCAGGTTGTTGATATTGGGCAAATTATTGATGGTGATATATCAGAAGACAATGGGTGATAGTTAGATTTTCTTATGGTCATATTCGTGCCATAAATGCAAGAAACTGTCTGGCACTTTTATCAGAGCAAGCCTGGAACTTGTCTAAATCTTGACGCAATGAATACAAACTGTTTCAGTATCCGACTCATTGAAAATGGTGCTGAACATTGTTCACTGATAATTGCACATCCCCACTCCTGATTGTATGATGAATGGAAGGTGATGGATGAAACAGCTGAAGTTGGAATTCCTGCAGTAATGTACTAGGAGTGAGATGATTGACTTCTGACAAACTTGTGTTTGGCATGACTCCATCTAATGGAGAATTCTCCTGATTTCCAATTACTCCAGTTTAGCTGGGGCTCCTTGATACCATACACAATCAAATGCCACCTTGATGTCAATGGCAGTCACTCACACTACATCTCTTCAGGCCTTGTTTGGACCAGGACTATAATGAGGTCAGGAGCTGAGAGATCCTAGCAGAATCCAAACTGTGTGTCAGTGAACAGGTTGGTCCTTTGCTAATGCCACTTAATTGTACTGATGATAATCCATTCCAAAACCTTGCAGATAATTGAGAGAAGGCTAATAAAGAGGCAATTGGCCAGGTTGGATTAGACCTACATTTTATGTGCAGGACATACCTGAGAAATTCTCCACATTGTCGGATAGATGCCAGTGACATAACTGTGCTGGAACAGCTGCCTAGGCAAGCAGCTGGTTCTGGAGTACATCCAATGCTGTAATATTGGAAGGGCCCATAGTCTTTGCAGTACATATTCCTTCAGCAGCCACTTCTTGCTATAGGGAAGATGTTGTGAAACTTGAAATGGTTCAGAACAGATTTAAAAGGATGTTGCCAGCATTGGAGGGTTTGAGCTATAGGGAGAGGCTGGGGCTGTTTCCCTGGAGTGTTGGAGGTTGAGGGGTGACCTTATAGAGGTTTATAAAATCATGAGAGGCAGGATAGGATAAATAGACAAAGCCTTTTCCCTGGGGCGGGGAAGTCTAGAACAAGATGGCATAGGTTTGAGCTGAGAGGGGAAAGATTTAAAAGAAACCTAACAGGCAACTTTTTCACGCAGAGGGTGGTACGTGTATGGAATGAGATGCCAGAAGAAGTGGTAGAGGCTGGTGAATTATAATATTTAAGAGGCATCTGGATGGGTATATGAATAGGAAAGGTTGAGAAGGAAACAGGCCAAGTACTGGCAAATGGGACTAGATTAATTTAGGATATCTGGTCGGCATGGACGAGTTGGACCAAAGGGTCTGTGTCCGTGCTTTATATCTCTATGACTCTCTGATAGAACATGGGGTGAATTGAACTGGTTGAAGAATAAACGTCTGTAATGCTGAGGACCTCAGGAGGAATCTGAGATGAATCATCCCCTCGGCACTTCTGGCTACAAGTAGATTAAAATACTTCAGCCTGGTCATGTGCATGATGGGATAACCCCTGCCCCCTAATCCCACCCTGCCCTTCCTCTAACATATTCATGTGGAACAACTACTTCCTGTTATTTATTTAATTATCCACCACCAGTCATCACTGAATGTGGCAGGACTTCAGAGATTAACCCTGTCTGTTGTTTGTTGTTTCCACTGTTTGGCATACAAATTGTCTTACTGTAGTTGTAGCTTTACCAATTATGAATGAAAGAAAATTGATGTCCTCAAACAATAGCCCATAAGAATATTGTGCAGAGTCTTTCAGTCTAGTGATGTCAATTGAGGGTCCTTATCCCTCAAAGAATGGTAATTCCTTTCAGTTGTAAGGCGAACATCCTTTGGAGCCAAAATAGAAACTTGTTAAAATAGATGTGAGGGAGAAGAGTTTGACGAAAGTATGGCAGACAGAGAGCACAAAATGGCAGAGATGATACACTGTTATATTTGCATGACCTCAAAGAAAATCTGACCACCTCTCTTCCTGATGGACAAGGGATCTGCAAGCCTGAGGAAACTAGTTAGTAAAAAAATCATTAAACCAACTGTGGGAATGTGACAGAGGAAATAGGAGAATTAAACGGATATGACCACCCAGGCACTAGTAACAATGATGTAATACACTATACAGTATTAGGACATAAGCATGTCAAAGGCCAAGGCAAATAAAACCTAACGTTGAGAGGCTGAGGATAGACTTTGTGAAAACAAACAGAATATTAATGTTGAACAATAATAAGAAACATTTAAAATAGTACTCAACAAAACCCAAGAAAACAAATCAAAATCAAACTAATAAGACATCAGTTAAAGAAATGGGTAAAAATGAGGGTACCCAAAATTCAAGGACAGCAGAGGGGAAGAGGATGAAGAGATTGGAGAAGTAATTAAAAAATTAAGAAGGCAAACAGGAATTACTAAAATAAATTATGAAGTAATGTAACATCAAATAATGCAATGTAATAAAAAAGGGAAGGCTGTAATGGGAATAAGGCAATCAGAGACTGATAAAATCACAGACAGAACATTTTAATCGCAGAATTATTAAGTAATTACTCAGCTGTAGAGTTTACTAGGAAGATGGACATGGGGACATAGATGAGAAATGATTTAACCACATTTAAAATATAAAGAAGAGAAGCAATATTAAAGAAATTAATCAAAGTCTGAGAGAGTAAAATCTCTTGTGTGGATGGACTATACCCATGGGTTCTGAAAGAATCTAAGGAACAGATATCAGAGACACTGTTCCACATATTTAAGGATTTATTGGGTAACTGTGTAGTGCCAGAAAATTGGAGGACAGCTAACTTCATACTTCTATTTTAAGCACGCAGCTACAATGTGCTCTGAGAACCAAGGGCCAGTCAGATTCATATCAGTAACAGGAATACTAATGAAAGCTATATTAATTAAGAGAAAAACATGTAAAAATCAAAAAATATAACAATGAATAATCAACACGGATTTTAAAAGGGAATGTCTTGCTTTGCCTATTTGCTGGGAAGAGGAAACAGAGAGCAGAGAAGGGTAATTCAGTAGATATAATGCAGCGAGACTTCTACAAGATCTCCAGTAATATAATACATAATAGATTAATAAATGAAGGTTAGCGCAAACAGTCAATGAATAAATGTATAGGTGCCTGGCTGAAAGGCAGAAAGCAGAGAATAGAAGTAAAGGTAAAGTGAAATCCTACAAGAATCAATGCTATGACTACAATGCATAATTTACATCCACGATCTATACATCTGAATCAAACACAACATTTGCAAACTTGAGGGCCACCAGACTGAATTCTATGAAAAACTGGCTGTGTCAATTCTTTAGAGATTCTTGAAAGGTTTTTCTCTGAGAGCTTGAACAAGTTATCTCAGCCAGAGTCTGTCAACTTCTGATCTCATCATAGTTATGTCATGCAATCTTACACTGCTCACCTCACCTCCCAGGTGCCACTCTCATGATATCTTGTGCTTCCCTGCAGCAGAGGTATCACTGACACCGCAACCTTCTGGGATTCCTGCCAACATGTGCCAGATTTGAACCCCAGCTGCGCTCTAGGTCAATCACTGCAAATCCAGAACAACCTTACATAGCTCATAATGTTAGAAGAATTGCCTCCAGAAATGGCTGGCAGAGACAAGCTGGCACTCCAATTTGCTGACAGGAACACTTGAGATCCTGGGTGATGGCAGAGGAGGCCTAGTCTCTTTCCTTATGATTATCAAGGACAGTCACAATACCAGACCCTGCCAAACAGTTCTGAAGTTGCCACCAAGTCAGCACAGTATCCACAGTCAGGAGAAACGCCCAGCAGAATACGAAGCAGTTTCATGACTTTGTGCACTCCATGAGGGAGCCACCATCTTTACTCTGCTATCTCACACTCATTCTCTCTGTGCTATTGCACTACCTCTCCCCAAGGTCCATGGTCTACCAATCTCACTGCTGTATGTAGCATCTTCCTTCACTCACTCTCAGCTGTCCCAACTCCCCAGATGACTAACCCTGAATGGCCTCTGAACTGCAAATTCACTCCCTTGGAACACCTCACTAATTCCATCACTCCATACCTTACAGCTAACAACTATGCCAACCATTTCTAGCTCACTGAATCACAGAATCCATATAGTGCAAAAAGAGGCCTTTTGGCCCATCTAATCTGCACAAATCCTGTGAAAAATATTCCAGCCAGACCCAGCCTGTAACCCTACACTTACCATGGCCAACCCACCCAACCTGCACATTGTTGGACCATGGAAGGAAACCAAAGCACCCGGAAGAAGCCCACATATACACAGGGAGAACATGCAAACTCCACACACACACTCACTGAGACACAGTGCCGCTCAATCTCTCCCACTGTCTCAGGAAACGGAGTTCAATAGGATGGAGAGAGCCATGATGGGTCACAGGTGTCCAACATTCATTTACTCATCCCTTATGTGAAAGAATCCTTGCCTCAGCAGCAGAGGACACTTTCCAAGACCTTTATGTCCCAGCAACCAAATATGATTCATTGTAAACCACTGAACAAAACAATAATAGGTGATGAGATATAAATGCATGCAAATAGGCCCCTAACTGCTCACTACTGAGACTCTCTTCTTGCTGCTCCAACCTTGGGTAAAATCAGACTTCTTTTTCCTCGATGTCAAGCATCTCATTTTCTTAGAGTCACGATTAGAGTGGTGGTGGAAAAACACAGCAGGTCAGGCAGCATCCGAGGAGCAGGGAAATCGACGTTTCGGGCAAAGGCCGCTTCATCAGAAATCTGTTTCCTGATGAAGAGCCTTTGCCCAAAACGTCAATTTTCCTGCTCCTCGGATGCTGCCTGACCTGTGTTTTTCCAGCACCACTCTAATCATGACTCTAATCTCTAGCATCTGCAGTGTCCACCTCTGCCTATCTCATTTTCTTAATGTTGTTAAATTTTCCCAAATGACTGGCCAGTGCACACATCAAATAGTGGTGTGGAAAATTCAACCCACCAAACCTGACAGGGATGGCCAACAATCAGCAATATTACAACAAATAACAAGATGAAGCTAATAAATGTGCAGAATAAGCACACAATCCACAAATGAATTTCTATTTCAATCAATTTGAGGTGATACAAGAAAGGATGATCAGATTATTTTCTCAATCCAATAGAGCTCTTTAAGATTACTAAAGGCATGTCTAGGCAGATGCAGAGAGAAGTAAGTGACATGAAAATTGGTAGGGTGGTGAATAATAAGGTGGATAGTCGTGAATTGCAGGAACATATAAATGGACAGCAGCCATGCAGAGAAGTGGCAGATGGAACTTAACCCAGAAGAGTATGAGGTAATGCACTTGGAGAGGGCTCACAAGCCAAGGGATTACATGATGAATAGCAGGATCCTCTGGAATGTGCTGAAGACCAGAGGGGAGGGGATGTGCATATCCACAGACTCCTGAAGGCAACAGGGCAGGCGGATAAGGTGGCTAAGACAACATATCAGATTCTTGTCTTTATTAGCCAAGGTAAAGTGTACAAGAGCAAGGTGGTCATGCTGGGAGTGTATAAAATGTTTGTTCAAGCCACAACTGGAGTACTGCACTTGGTTTTTTTTAGATTAGATTACTTACAGTGTGGAAACAGGCCCTTCGGCCCAACAAGTCCACACCGACCCGCCGAAGCGCAACCCACCCATACCCCTACATTTACCCCTTGCCTAACACTATGGGCAATTTAGCATAGCCAATTCACCTGACCCGCACATCTTTGGACTGTGGGAGGAAACCGGAGCACCCGGAGGAAACCCACGCAGACACGGGGAGAACGTGCAAACTCCACACAGTCAGTCGCCTGAGTCGGGAATTGAACCAGGTCTCAGGCGCTGTGAGACAGCAGTACTAACCACCGCGCCGCCCAAGAGTCAGACAATCTGGCCACCATATTATAGGAAGGATGTTGCACTCAAGAAGGTGCAAAATAAATTTACCAGGATGCTACATAGGCTATAGGGTCTGAGTATGAGGAAAGATTGGATTGCCTGAGGTTGTTTTCATTGGAACAGCCAGAAGGGAGCTATGGACATGTATAAAATTATGAAGTGGGGATTAGGAAGGTGTTCTTTTCAATTAGTAGAGGGGTCAATAACCGGGTATAATTGAGGTAGGCGGTAGAAGATTAACAGGAGAGTTGAGGAGAATGTTTTTCACTCAGAAGGTGGTGGGAGTCTGGAAGTCACTGTCTGAAAAGGTGGCTGAGTACCTGCAAAAACTTCTAAAACAATAAAGCAGTATTTCCATATCTATTTGCATTGCCATAGCATATAGGGTTATGGTCTAGAAACAGGAAGATATGACCAGTGTGACCAGATATTTGTTGACAGGTGTGTATGGGCCATATGGCCCTTTTTCTGTGCTCTAACGTCTTTTAGTCGATGAATTACTACAGGGTGATTTGAGGCCACCAATATAACATACATACAAATATGGGCCAGAGGTAGGCTATTCAAGATCTTGAGCTTGTTTTGCTACTTAATAAGATCAGGGCTGATCTCATTGATATCTCCAACTCACATTTTTGCCTATCTATAAAATAGAACTTTCAACCTCTGGTTTATGAAAAATCTTTTCACATCTGCTGTCTAAATATTTAAGGACTCTGCCTACGCCACATTTTGGGCAAGAGAATTCCAAAGATTTGTGGGCCTCAGAGAGAAAAATAAATCACTATATCTCTCTTTCAAATGGGCTAATTTTTAAGCAGTGACCACTCATTCTTGATTCCCCCATAAGAGGAAACATCATTTCCACCTCCACCCTGTCAAGACCCTCATATGTTTCAATCAATATGTTTTACTTCCCTAGATTACACTGAATAAAAGCTTAGCTTGTCCAATCGCTCTTCAGTTGAAAATATATTATTCCATGTACATGTCTAGTAAACCTACAAGATAGTCACTAATACGTCCAATGGGGAATTCAGAAGAAGTTTTTTTCTTTATCCAGAACATGGTGAGAGTCTGGAACTTGCTACTACAGGGAGTGGCTGATGTGAATTGCACAGATGTATTGAAGGGGAATACGATACATCGAAATATATGAGGGCAAAAGGAATAAAGGGTTACATAGACAGAGTTAAATAAGGAAGGAAGAGAGGAAGCACGAGTGAAGCAGAAATACTGGTGTTGATTAGTTGGGCTGAATTCGTGCATATTCACAGTAATTGAAGTTAGTAGTAATCAGGAAACAAATTATTGTTCTTTGTCATCTCTTCTCCTTACCCCACAATAAAAGTGTAGATGGAATTTGGAACTCAAGCTCAACCTACTTCTTTCAGTGGAAAATTCTATTGAAGCAAACTCTAGCTACCCTCTGTTTCGCTCGGGTGGGGTCTAGGAGAAGAATGCAGGGGAGAACTTGGTTGCACCAGAAGAGTTTATAAAGGTGCAAATGAGGCAGAACCACGTCATAAATTACATGCAATATTTCACTAAGTACTTTAAAGAAGATCAGAGATTTCAACAGCTAAGTGCTTGAAATCTTTTCACATCTGCTGTCTAAATATTTAAGGACTCTGCCTACGCCACATTTTGGGCAAGAGAATTCCAAAGATTTGTGGGCCTCAGAGAGAAAAATAAATCACTATATTTGAAGGAGACAAAGCCACTACAGGGCTTCCACTTCTTTGGAGCAGCTCTGCTATTTTCCAGGTCCTAAAGTTATCCTCTCCTGGATGGGAGGGAACTCCAGCAAGGAAAATGGTCCTGCTCATTTTCAGCAGCAAGAGTAAAAGGATAAACAGGTTGAACAAGGGGCCACACATCCATTCATGTTCTGCTATTATCCTGTCATGATTTGGAGGTGCTGGTGTTGGACTGGGGCGAACAAAATCAGAAGTCACATGACTTACGGTTATAGTCAACACGTTTATTTGAAATCACAAGCTTTTGGAGTGCCGCTGCTTTATCAGGTGGCGCAGGAGTAGGCCATTCGCCCCTTCAAACCTGCTCCACCATTCATTATAACCATGGCTCACCATCCACTTCAATAGCCAGTTCCTGTGTTTCCCCATATCCTTTGATCCTGTCAACCCCAAATGCTATATACAACTATGTCTCGAAATAATACAATGTATTGGCCTTGATGGCTTTCAGTAGAAGAGAATTCCACAGGTGCATCACTTTCTGGGTGAAGAAATAACTCCTCATCTCAGCCCTAAATGCTTTATCATGCATCCTTAGATTGTGACCCTGGTTCAAGATTACTGTGTGTCACTGGAAAGATCCTTCCTGCATCTACTTTGTTTAGTCCTGGTAGAAATTTAAAGGTTTCTATGCATACTTCTGAACTCCAGAGAATAGAATCCTAATTGATTCAAACTCACCTCATACTTCAGTTTTGCCAACCCAGGAATCAATCTGGCAAACTAGCACTGCACTCCCTCAGAAGACATCTTTCCTCAGATAAGGAGACCAAAACTGCATATAATATTCCAGGTCTCACCAAGGCCTTATATAGCTGCAGCAAGACATCCCTGCTCCTGCACTCAAATCCTCTCATTATGAACGCCAACATAACATTTGGCTTCTTTACCACCTGCTGCACTTGCATGCTTACCTTCAGTGACTGGTGTACAATGATATCCAGGTCTTGGTTTATATTCCCTTCTCAATTTAAAGCTATTCATTAAATAATCTGCCTTCCTTATTTTGTTGCAAAGCGAATAATTTCACATTTACCTACTTTATACTGCAACTGTCATACTTTTGCCACTCAATAAGCTTGTCCAAATCACACTGTAGCAACTCTGCATCCACTTCACAGCTCACCCTCTCACCCAGCTTTGCGTCATCTGAAAATTTGGAAATATTACATTTAGTTCCCACAGCTAAATCATTAGCATATATTGTCAAAGCTGAGCATCTAGCACTGATCCCTGCATTGCCCCACTAGTCACTGCCTGCTATTAGAAAAAAGAGCTACTTATTCCTACCCTTCATTTCCTGTCTGCCAACCAGTTTTCTATCCAGTTCAATACATTACCCCAATCCCAAGTGCTTCAGTTTTAAATGCTAATCTCTCATATATGACTCTGTTGAAAGCTTTCTGAGAGTCCAAATTGACTGGGTTCCCCTTATCAACTATATAAATTACATCCAGTAGATTTGTCAAGGATGATTTCCCTTTCATAAATCCTCGCTGACTCTGTCTGCTCCTCCCACTGTTTTCTAAGTGCTCATGATTAAATCTTTTATAATTACTTTAGCATTTTTTTCTACCAAGAGTGTCAGGCCGAGTGGTGTGTAATTCCTAGGTTTCTCTCTGCCTCCCTTTTTAAATAAAGGGGTTACATTAGCTATCTTCCAATCTGTGGGAACAATTCCAGAGTCTATTGAGTTTTAGTAAATGACCACCAATGCATCCACAACTTTGAAGGTCACTTCCTTAAGTACTCTGGGATGTAGATTATCAGGCTTTGGGGACTTATCTGCCTTCTCCCATCAATTTTCTCAACATCATTTCCCTACTAATACTGATTTCCTTCAGCTCCTCCTTCTCACTGAACCCTGTATTCCCAATATTTCTGATATGCTCTTGGTGTCCTCCTTTGTAAATGCAGAAACTCCTTTGTTACTTATTTAATTGGTCAGCCATTTCTTTGTTACCCATTATAAATTCCCCTGTTTTTGACTAGAAGGAACCCAAGGAATGTTCTTTACAGTCAGTTTAATATGTTCCATGGAAGCCTATTCTCGTATTCTATTTTCTTTTTCTTGATCAATCCCGTTGTTCTCCTTTGCTGAATTCTAAATTGCTCCTGCTCCTCAGGTCTGTTTTTTTTCAGGCCAATTTGTATTCCTCTTTCTTGGATCCTTTACAATCTCTAACTTGCTTTGTAAAGCATGATTTGGCCATGTCTGTGTTTTACTTTTACCAGTTTAATTTCTGCCCCTGACAGGAATGAACAATTATTACAGATCACTCTGACAGGTGAATATACTCTTTGAAAGTTTGATTATTAGTACTTTGTGGGCCAGGGCTAATATTCAGTAAATTTACCCCCAACCCACTTCATTTGGTTCTGCCCAAACAATATCGCAAGTTGTTTTATATAGCTTGATACTATTCTTTAAACGAACAGAGAAAGTCTTACCCTATTTTGTGGAATTGTACAACGTATTTGGGTAGAATTTGGAATTGTGCAGTGTTTCAGAAGGATATTTGCATATTTTGTAACCTTTTTGGGAAACAATGGGTATAAATCTAACGTCTTTTCTTTTTGAAGATCATTGGCAATTTTTCTTAGGGAGGGCCTGGCTGAGACATGATTTGGCTCGAGGCTTCCTCTCAGGCCCATGAAGCTGAAATTGGCTGTCATAGTTGTGGCTTGCCTCCAATTGTTGTACAATCGGCCTTCAGAGCATGACCTAAGCAGTGTCACAACAAATCACATGTTGTATGTAGGATGGATGCTCACGGTCCTTAATGCCAATGATGATTTCGAGCAGTCTTCAAATCAAATGCTCTGTGCAGTGAGCTTTGTCAATGCTCCTGGCAATGTTGGTGAAATGATGCGCGCTAACTCTTACGATGTTCAATTTGGACTTGTTTAATTTTAAATTATTAACAGATTGAATAATAGGCCAAGAGGACTCAAGGGTAGCTGTTCGACCAGATGTTTGTATTGGAACTGTGAGGATAATGAACCTTTTCATCAAAATTATACTATTAGCTTTCCTGGAGGCATATTAAAATTAATTATTAGATTTTTATAATTTATCACAAACTAATTGGTGAAAAAATGTCTCATGCAACAAAGTAAGTTCACATCATTGAAAAGATCAAAATTCTTTAGTATTCAATAGCTAAGACTGTCTAATTACTTTAAAGTATTGCAGAATTTGACTTGGGACAATACGTTACAGTACATGTCTAGTTTGGACTCCATCCATTGCTATGTAATTAGAAAATCAAGGCTAGAATTACTGTCATATTTTGGAACATTTTCTCTTTTTCATTGAAGAATTTGGAAATCAGTCACAGTTAAATGGTGTGTTTTAAATTAAACTGGGCTCGTATTCCTTGCAGGCAATAGTGTAGGCACTAAGATAAAAAGACAATGAGCAAAACATTGACTGTGTTCTACAAGGACTTAGGATAACACTCATTTTCCTTTGTCATTTGTTTCCAGATTTCAAGTAAACATCTGTACTTCATGTAGCTGGAATGATCCAGTTCATTTGAGCACTGCAATTGAGCACTCTTAATTGGCAGTTATAATACACTGTTATACAACTTGTTGGATATTTTGTGATCCACCTATTATGACACAGCTCTGTAGCAAGTGGGACCCAAACCTGGGGCCATGAGTGTGGCGCTGGAAAAGGACAGCAGAACAAGCAGCATCCGAAGAGCAGGAAAATTGACGTTTCTGGCAAAAGCCCTTCACCTAGAAGGATTCGTGATGAAGGGCTTTTGCCTCGGATGCTGCTTGACCTTCTGTGCTTTTCCAGCACCACATTCTCAGCTCTAATCTCAGCATCTGCAGTCCTCACTTTCGCCTTGAACCAGGGCGCATGGCTCAGAGGTAGAGACACTACTACTGCACCACAAGGCCCCTTTGTATAACTTGTTTGCCAGCAGTCTCAATGGAACTCCTTGAGGAGTTTGAATGGCTGATTACCATCTCGTACAAGGAGAAAGTGAGGATGCGGAGGATCAGACACAAAAAGTGTGGTGCTGGAAAAGCACAGCCAGTCAGCAGCATCTGAGGAGAAGGAGAGTTGACATTTCAAGCATAAGCTCTTCATCAGGAACGTGGGTAAGGCCCAAAGGGGCTGAGAGATAAGTGGGAGTGGTGTGGTGCTGGGGGGGGCTAGTGGCTGGGAATGCGATAGGGAGATGAAGGTGGGGGTTGATGGTGATAGGTCGGAATGGGGGGTGGAGCAGATAGGTGGCAGACAAGATGGACTGCTAGGACAGTTCAAGAGGGCAGTGCCACGTTGGAGGGTTAGATCTAGGATAAGGTGGAGGGAGGGGAGATGAGGAAACTGGTGAAATCAACATTGATCCCATGTGGTTGGAGGGTCCCAAAGCGGAAGATGAGGCGTTCTTCCTCCAGCCATTGGGTGGCTAGAATCTGGTGGTGGAGGAGGCCCAGGACTTCTATGTCCTTGGCAGTGTGGGAAGAGGAGTTGAAGTGTTCGGCCACAGGGCGGTGGGGTTGTTTAGTGCATGTGTCCCAGAGATGTTCGCTGAATGTCTCTAAATTCCCCAGTGTAGGGGAGACCACATCAGGAGCAATGGACACAACAGGTAACATGTGTGGAGGTGCAGGAAAATCTCTTTTGGATTCTTTGGGGTCCTTCCACATCTGGCAGAGATTTTCCTGCATCTCCACACCCGTCATCTACTATGTTCGTTGCTCCCGATGTGGTCTCTTTTACATCTGGGATATAGGATGCCAACTTGAGGAATATTTCCGAGCATTCCGCTCACACCCACCTGTCCCTGTAACCGTGCATATTCCATATCTAATCCACCTAATCTGCACACCCTGGATACAATAGACAATTTAGCATGGCTAATCCTCCTAACCTGAACATCTTTGGATTGTAGGAGGAAACCAGAGCACCTGGAAGAAACCCTTGCAGACACTGGGAGAATGTGAAAATTCCATAGAGACAATCGCCTGAGAGTGGAATTGAACCCAGGTCCCTGTGAGGCTAACCACTGAGCCACTGTGCCGCCCATGTGAAATCTTCTGACTACCTGAAGCCTGTCCACAATCTTCAATGCATAAGTCAGGAGTGTAATAGAATACTCTACATTTGCCTGGATGGTAACCCGCATGATTGGTATCCTACTAAATATGTTCACCACTCAGAATAGGTGATGTCTTCATAGTAATATCACTGGACTAGTATTCCAAGGTCTAAGGGTAATCCCCAAGTCCCAGATCCCACAACAGCTGGGGCAGTTTCAACTTAATGAATAAAATCTGCACTTCAAAGCTATCTTCAGTGCTAGGAACCATGAAAACTTTAATTAATTGTAAAAACCCATCTGGTTCACCAATGCCCTTGAGGGATGGAAATCTTCTGCCCTTATCTGTTTTAGCTTACATTGACACTAGACTGCTTAAACATCTCTCAGGAAGGCAGAATTCATGTCTGCCTGCACTAGCAGCAATGCTTTTGCAGTCACCTGACAATGCAGGCTCCAGCAGCAGCTTCTAAAGGCCTTCACTCTTATGGAACAAGTTTGGAGATAGAACTTTGTATTTGCCTTTTGCATATTCACATTGAATGTTACAAAATCAAAATGCTTCCTTCTACCATGAAAGAAACATAATCATATACTGATAACATCAATGCTCAGACTTAAGCTAATATACATCTTATGTACATTAGAAGATACCCTTGTAGCAACTGTCATAGCAATAGAGAACCAGTCCATGAAAAATTCAACTGCGATAATATAAGGTTATCCAAGGCTTCTGGTCTTCATGCCGTTACATTTTCAAAACATCTATCACATGGACAACATGGTTACAGTGAGAGGGCAATCAAGATTACTATAAAAAAAGTACAGATGTAAAAGCCTGTACTGTACAGTTTTTGTTTAATGAGTTGGGAGATTGCTCCTTCTTGAAAGATTTTTCCGTACCTTGTTCTAAATGATACAGTACAGTAAACACATTTCATTGAGGGAATGGAAAACTCTGCCACAAAACCAATAAATATAGCAACTACACTGCATCTCCTGAAAAGGAAAGTAATGGAAAATCTGAAAAAACCTTGACGTGTGAAATCCTGCCAACTTGGCTCTGCCACCAGCAGCAGCCACTGGCCCTGAATATTTCAGCTCCCCTCTTGGGCATATGCTGCATCAGCTGTTTATGTGCGACATCAACGACATAGCTTGCATGCCCTAAATGATATAGGCCATCGAGCAATCCTCACAGCTATCTTTAACCAAACTGGGCACTGAATAAAGGCAACAAGGAGGGAATTATGCTGAATCATACATTTCTAGGAAGTAGCACAAGTGCCAAATTTTACAGGGAATGCTTCTTTCTTCAGAAAGAACAATTTATTTTTAATGGATGTCTTCTACTCTTCTGTTAATTACATATTCTGCATTTTTCTTAAGATTGTAAAGAGACTGGATTTGCTGAGTACTAATTTTCTTTTGTGTTACCTTGCCATTCCAACCACTGATTCCACATCGCTGGATTTAAAGGAAAGAACAATCAAAGACATCGACTTTGTCACAATTTATAGACTCATAGATATTTAGTGTGAAAAGAAGCCATTAGGCCCTTTGTGTCAGATCAGCAATGATCTGAATACACTAGCCCCAGTCTCCAAAGTTGGCCTGTATCTTTGATAACTCCGGTGACTATCTAAATATTGCTTCAATGTTACAAGAGGTTCTGATTCAACCACTGTTTCAAGCAGTGAGTTCCAGAATTAGGTCACTCTCCGAATGAAAAAAAACTCAACTCTCCTCTTAGCCTTCTACCTCTTATTTTAAGTCTATACCACTGGTCATTGACCCCTTTAGTAATGGAAAAAAGGCCTTCCTCTCCACCTATATTATGTCCACTCTCAACATTTGTTGCTCCAAGGAAAACAGCCCTTGCTTATCTAATCTTTCCTCATAGCTCTGACAAGATCCTACTGAATCTCCTCCGCACTCTCTCTAGTGCAATCACATCCTTTCTATAATGTGGTGACCAGAATAGAATGCAGTACTCCAGTTGTGGCTTAACCTGCACATTATACAGTTCCAACATAACCTCCTTGCTCTAATGTTCTACACCTTAACTAATAAAGGCAAGTATCTCACAGTTTACTGTGGAGAAGCAAATGGAAGAGACAGAATGTGGGGAAATAGATGGTGACATCTTGAAAAATGTTCATCTTACAGAGGAGGTGCTAGATGTCTTAAAACGCATAAAGGTTGATAAATCCCCAGAACCTAATCAGGTGTACCCTAGAACTCCATGGGAACCTAGGGGAGTGATTGCTGGACTCCTTGCTGAGACATTTGGATCATCAATAGTCACAAATGAGGTGCTGGAATGCTTGAAGTTGGCTAAAGTGCCCGTATTTCAGAAAGGTGGCAAGGAAAATTCAGGGAACTATAGACTGGTGAGCCTGACATCAGTGTTGGGGAAGTTGTTGGAGGGAATCCTGAGGGACAGGATTTACATATATTCAGAAAGGCGAGGACTGATTAGGGATAATCATGTCTCACTAATTTAGAACATAGAACAGTACAGCACAGTACAGTCCCTTTGGCCCACGATGCTGTGCCAAGCATTTACCTTAATCTAAGATCAACCTAACCTACACACCCCTCAATTTACTGCCGTCTATGTGCTTGTCCAGCAGTTGCTTAAATGTTCCTCATGTCTCTGACCCTACTACCACCGCTGGCAGTGCATTCCACACACCCACTACTGTCTGTGTTAAAAAACTACCTTTGACATCTCCCTTATACCTTCCTCCAATCACCTTAAAATTATGACCCTTCGTGACAGCCATTTCTGTCCTGGGGAAAAGTCTCTGGCTATCTATGCCTCTCATTACTTTGTATCAAATCACCTCTATCTAGTCACCTCTCTTCCTTCTTCTTTCCAATGTGAAAAGCCCTAGCTCACTCAACCTCTCTTCATAAGACAAGGCCTCCAATCCAGGCCGCACCCTGGTAAATCTCCTCTTCACCCTCTCTAACACATCTACATCCTTCCTATAGTGAGGTGACCAGAACTGAACACAAGTGAAGTCTAACCAGCGTTTTATAGAGCTGCAGCAAAGCCTCACAGCTCTTAAACTCAATCCCCTTGTTAATGAAAGTCAAAACCACCATACACCTTCTTAACAACCCTATCAACCCGGATGGCAACTTTGAGGAATCTATGTATGTGGACCCCAAGATCCTGCTGTTCCTTCACACAGCCTAGAATCCTGTCTTTAACTTTGCATTCTGCATTCAAATTAGACTTTCCAAAATGAATCACTTTGCATTTATCCAGGTTGAACTCCAACTACCACTTCTCAGCCCGGCTCAGCAGCCTACCAATATCTTGTCATAGCCTGCAACAGCCCACAACACTATTAAAACACCACCGACCTTTGTATCATTGGCAAACGTACTAACCTACCTTTCACTTCAACATCCAAATCATTTATAAAAACTACACAGAGCAGAGGTCTAAGAGCAGATCCCTGCAGGACACCATTAGTCAGGGACCTCCAGGTGGAATACTTTCTATCACTTGCTGTCTTCTTCTGATACAATTCTGTATCCAGACAGCTATGTATCTCCTAACTTTCTTAATAAGCCTACAGTGGGGAACCTTATCAAATGCCTTACTGAAATCCATATACACCACATCCATTGCTTCGTCAACTTGTCATGTCACATCCTCAAAGAACTCAATAAGGCTTGTGAGGCATGACCTGGCTCTCATAAAGCCATGCTGACTATCTTTAATCAAACTATGTTTTTTCAAATAGTCATAAATCCTATCCCTCAGGATCCTTTCCAGTACCTTGCTTACCACAGATGTAAGACTGACTGGTCAGTAATTCCTAGGGATTTCCCTATTCCCTTTCTTGAACAGGGGAACAACATCCTCCCTCCAATCATCCGGTACTACTCCCATGGAGAGTGAGGATGCAAAGATCATCACCAGAGGCACAGCAATCTCATTCCTCACTTCTCGTAGTAACCTTGGATATATTTGGTCTGGTTCTGGGGACTTATCTACCTTGATGCTAGAATGTCCAGCACATGCAATTTCTTAATATCAATCTGTACAAGCCTAACTTGATTGAATTTTTGATGAAGTAACAAAAAGGATTGATGAGGCAGAGCAGTGGACTTGAGCTGTATGGACTTTAGTAAGGTGTTCGACAAGGTTCCTCACGGTAGACTGGTTAGCAAGGTTAGATCACATGGAATACAGGGAAAAGTAACCATTTGGATACAGAACTGGTTCAAAGGTAGAAGACAGAGGGTGATGGAGGGGAGTTGTTTTTCAGATTGGAGGCCTGTGACCAGTGGTGTGCCACAAGGATTGGTGCTGGGTCCACTGCTTTTCATCATTTATATAAATGATTTGGATGTGAACATAGGAGGTATGGTAAGTAAATTTGCAGATGGCACCGAACTTGGAGGTGTACTGGGGAGCAAAGAAGGTTACCTCAGATTACAACAGGATATTGATCAGATGGGCCAATGGGCTGAGGAGTGGCAGATGGAGTTTAATTTAGGTAAGTGTGAGGTGCTGCATTTTGGGAAAGCAAAAATGGCAGAACTTATAAACTCAATGGTAAGATCGAATAGGAAGGTTTTAGAGAGATATGAGCCAAGTGCTGGCAAATGGAACTAGATTAATTTAGAATATCTGGTCGGCATGGACGAGTTGGAAGGAAGAGTCTGTTTCTGTGCTGTACATCTCTATGACCCTATGTCTTCTGAACAACCTTATTTATCTGCACTGCTTCCTTCAGGGATTGTACACTTTGATCCTCTGTCCTTTCCAGAATCCTATCATTCACAGTGCAATCCCTTGTCTTGTTAGCCCTCCATAACCTTACACTTTTCTGGGGCTGATTTCCAGTTGACATTGCTCTGTTCAGTAGATTGGTCCGCTGGTCTCCTGTAGCTTACAACCAACCTCCTCATGGTTCACCACCCTACTGTTTTGTGTGCTATCCATGAATTCCTTGATCATGCCCCCTAGATTTAAGACAAAATCATCAATATACACAGATAGCAAGCACCGCAGCACAGAAACCTGTGGAACCCCATTGCAACTTCCATTCGCAGAAATATCCCTCTACTATCACCTCTTGCTTCTTGTCTCTCAGACAAATTTTTATCCAAAGTGCTATTTTGCCTTGGATCCCATGATCTCTTACTAACTTAACCAGTCTGCCATGAAGAATTTTATCAAACTACATCAAATATATTACCCTCATCGACACTCCTGGCTACCTCCACATAAACTTTGAGCAAATTTGTGAAACATAACCTTCTTTTAGCAAACCCATGTTGACTATTCCTGATTAATCTATGTCTATTGGACTGCAGATATATTCTGTCCCTGGTGGTGGGGTCCATTTGTAGGTGGCGGAAGATACGATGTATATGGCCGACATTCCACCACCTACAAAAGTACCCCACCATCAGAGATATATTTTACTCCCCACCCCTATCCATTTTCCATAAAGACTGTTCCATCTGCGAGTACCTGGTCAGGTCCACGCCCTCTAAGAGCCCACTCTCCCCTTCCAGCACCTTCCCCTGCCACCGCAGGAATTGCAAAATCTGCGCCCCCTCACCTCCGTCCAAGGCCCCAGAGGTGCCTTCCACATCCATCAAAGCTAAACCTGCACTTTCACATTTGTCATTTACTGCATCCATTGCTCCCAATGTGGTCTCCTCTTCACTGGGGAGACTGGACGCCTACTCGCACAGCACTTCAGAGAACATCTCCGGGACACCCACACCAACCAACCCCACCGCCCCGTGGCCAAGCATTTCAATTCCCCCTCCCACTCTGACAAGGACATGTAGGTCCTGGGCCTCCTCCATCGGCACTCCCTTACTACCCGACGCCTGGAAGAAGAACACCTCATCTTCTGCCTGGGAACCCTTCAACCCCATGACATCAATTTGGACTTCACCATTTTCCTCATTTCCCCTCCCCCCCCCCTTACCCCAGTTCCAACCTTCCACTCAGCATCATCCTCATGACCTGTCCCAACTGTCAATCGTCCTTCCCACCTATCCGCACCACCCTCCTCTCCGATCTATCAACATTACCCTCACCTCCATCCACCTATTGCACTCTTAGCTACTTTCTCCCCAGCCCCACACGCCTCCCATATATCTCTCCACATCCGAGGCTCACAGCCTCATTCCTGATGAAGGGCTTATATCTGAAATGTCGAATCACCAGATCCTCGGATCCTGCCTGACTGCTGTGCTTTTCCAGCACTAATCTAATCTTGACTCCAATCTCCAGCATCTGTAGTACCCACTTTCGCATAAAATGGACTATTATTTAAATAGTGAAAAATTGCAGCATGCTGGTGTGCAGAGGGAGCTGAGTGACCTTGCGCATGAATCACAAAAAGGTGGTTTGCAACTCGTACTTAAGAAGGCAAATGCAATTTGTGCTTCATTGCCAGAGAGATGGAGTTTAAAAATAGGGAGGTTATGCTGCAGCTGTATAAGGTGCTGATGAGGCCACACACGGAATACTGTGTAAGATTTTGGTTTCTTTACTTAAGAAAGGATGTACTGGCACTGGCGGGGGTGCAGAGGAGGTTCACTAGGTTGATAATTGAATTGACTGTGCTGGTTTTTGAAGAGAGACTGAGCAGACTAGGACTATACTCATTGGAATTTAGAAGAATGGGGGGGGGGGAATTTTACAAAAACATATGAAATTACAAAGGGAATAGATAAGATAGTTGCAGGGACAGGGAGATTGTTTCCACTGTTGGGTGAAACAAGAACAAGGGGGCATGACGTCAAAATAAGGGAGAGCAGATTTAGGTCTGAACTGAGGAAGAACTTCTTCACCCAAAGGATTGAGAATCTGTGGAACTCCCTGCCCAGAGAAGCAGTCGAGGCTACCTTGTTGAATGTTTTTAAGGCTAAGGCTATTTAGTTTTGAACGGTTAAGGAATTAGTGTTATGGTGTGCAGATGGGTGAGTGTTGCTGAGTCTATGAAAGACCAGCCACAATCTTATTGAGTGGCAGAACAGGCTCGATGGGCCAGATGGCATATTCCTCCTATTTCACATGTTCTCATGTTTTAGTTTCTAATTCCATTTCAGCTTCCCTTCCCTTCAAACTACTTGTCAGTATCACATCCCTCTGCCAATCTAGTTTAAATCCACCCCAAAAACATTAGCAAAACTTGCCACAAGGGTGTTGATCCCATTCCTGTTCTGATGTAACCTGTTCAACTTATACAAGTCCCATTTCCCCCAGAAATGGTCCCTATACCTCAGGAATCTCAAACCCTCCCTCCTGCACTATTTCTCCAGTCACTCATTCATCTGCTCTATTCTGCTCCTATTTCTATTCTCACTACTGCGTGACGCTGGGAGCAAACTGGGGTTAACTACCTTTGAAGTCCTGCATCTCTATTTCCTGCCTCACTCCCTAAAGTCTGCTGGCAGCACCTCATTTCCCTCTCTTCCTAAGTCAGTGGTCCTAACATGGACCATGACCTTCCTCTGGCTATTCACCCCTCCCTTCAGAATACCCTGCATCCTTAATCCTGGCACCCAGGAGGCAACACACCATCCTGGAGTTACGCCTACAGATACAAAGTATTATCTGTTCCCCTCATTAATGAATTCCATACCACCACAGTTCTTCCACACTTCTTCCAGCTCCCGGAGCAGCTGGACCATCTAGATGGCTCTGGCTGATCTCCACAGAGAAACCATCATGCTCAGTGTTTTCCCAATGCCAAAAACTGAGATGTACTTGGTGTCTGGTCCTTTCTTCTGTCTGGTGGTCACACATTCCTCCCTGCCTGCACTTCCTTAAGCTGTAGGGTGACCGCTTAAATGTCGTTTGTGCAAATTTGCAGATTCAAACTGTCACATAGTAGGTGCACAAGCTTACTATAACTTATTGAAAATTGGAACCTTAGCTAATGTCAAAACCACGGTTGTTGAAATAGATGACATAGACACTTTACGTTTAACAGACTTGGGCAAATCCCACACATGCTGAAGGATCCCCAACTTAATTGTTACAGGACAAGAGATTATACCAGGCAAATGGCAGCAATTTTTCTATGTTTACATAAAAGGTTTTGAGCAAGGTTATCTTGAAGAAATGGTTTAACTTTTGTAGGCGATTTCAAGAGGCCTTCATTTGCAATCATATAACACTGAGAAATATTCAGCTAAATCTTACACTTTTTTGGGTAAGTCAGAGGTATGTCGAGTTTTTTTGTAGGGAGGTGATTTCACTGTGAGGCCCCAGCAGATTTTCTCTTCCATTCTTACCATATACCCCATATTACCAACACTAACCAACGGTATCTTGCATTTCTGATTTCCTCCCATCTTACCACTTGCCTTTCTTATGACAACTCTGGATATTGGCTGAAACATTGGCATCCTTTTCACACATGCCGTCTTTAAAGTGTGTTGTGCACTGGGACAGACACTGTCAATCCAGGGATGCCCTGCACAGTGCCTGACATTTGCCCCTGCACAGGCCCTGGAGGTCATGCTGGATGCTGGGGTTGCTGGCACGGCACATCTGCCTCCCCCAGGACCAGCAAAGATGGCCGAGGTTGACACCCAGGTTAGAGCAGTCTCAGCATCCAGAGGAATGCCTAGACTGCAAGAAGCAGGTCACAGTCCTTCTCCATCAGGGTAATCGCCACCATCTTCTGTCCAATACTCGCACTCGCTGTATCTTTTCTACACCTCCCAACATGCTCATGTTCTGCCGCTGTCACCATCGGTTGCAAAATCTTCCCTCACATGCTCTCATCCTCCCAGTCCCCGACATCGCTAACCTTGCCTACTCTCCGTGCCACTTACTCACTTGTTTGGTTCAGTCCCCACCTACACTGAAAGTAACAGTGGTGCTACCCACTTTTATCTCCCCTAATATCTGACTAAAATCACCTGCAAACTCTGAGGCCCAGGACTCTGCTTCACCCTGCAGCTTCCTGATCCACAGGCTATAGTCAGTAAGAATAAGCAAGAACACCTCCTCCAAAATAATCCTCAACTCCAGTGCCCTGCAAGGTTGCATACTCAGCACCTTCTACACTCCTTCTACATTCATGACTATGTGGCCGAATTCAGTTCTAACTTGTACATATTTGCTGATGACACCATTGTCGTGAGTCAGATCTCAAACAAGGATGAGACAAAACACAGGAAAGAGACTGAATACTTAGTGACATGGTATAAAGACAATAATCTCTCTCTCAATATCAGCAAAATGAAGGAGCTAGTCATCGACTGCAGGAAGCAGAGTGGAGGACACATCACTGTGTGTATCAATAGTGCTGACGTGAAAGTAATTGAGAGCTTTAAGGTCATAGGAGTCAATATCACCAGCAATCTGTCCTGGCCCATCCATGCCAACACTACAATCAAGAAAGCATACCAATGCCTCCACTTCCTCAGAAGGCGAAGGAAATTTGGCATGTCCACAGGGCTCTTACAAATTTTTATTGATGCTCCATCGAAAGCATACTATCCAGATGCAACGCAGCTTGGTATGACAACTGCTCAGCCCAAGACCCCAAGAAATCACAAAGTTGTGAACGCAGTCCAGTTTATCATGCAAGCCAGCGTTCCTCCCATTGACTCTGTCTACACTCCTCGCTTCCTCAGGAAAACAGCTATCATAATCAATGAACCCTCCCTCCCTGACTATACTCTCTTCCAGAACAACAGATAATACAAAAATTTGAAAACACATACCAAAACATTCAAGAACATCTTCTTCCCAACTTTTATCAGACTAATGAATGGATCTCTCATATATCAGAGTTGATATTTCTCTGCACCCTCTCTGTTGCTGTAATGCTATATTCTGCATTCTGTTCTATTACCCTGATGTACTAATGTATGGTATGATTCATCTGGACAGCATGCAAAACAATACTTTTCACTAGTATCTCGATACATGTGACAATAATAAATCAAATCTAAGGGTAAAAAGACCTTCTTGGGAGTTATCTACAGATCCCCAAACAGTAGTCTGGATGTCGGATGTAAGTTGAATCAGGAGCTGAAATTGGCCTGTCGCAAAGATGTTACTACAGTTATTATGGGGGATTTCAACATGCATGTAGACTGGGAGAATCAGGATGGTATTGGACCTCAAGAAAGAGACTTTGTGGAGTGCCTCAGAGATGGATTCTTAGAACAGCTGGTGCTGGAGCCTACCAGGGAGAAGGCAAGTCTGGATCTGGCATTGTGCAATGAACCAGAATTGATCAAGGACCTCGAAATGAAGGAGCCATTGGGAAGTAGTGACCATAATACAATAAGCTTCAACCTGCAACTTGAGAGTGAGAGGGTACAATCGGAAGTGACAATATTTCTGTTGAATAAAGGGAACTATGGAGCTATGAGGGAGGAGCTGGTCAAAGTTCAATGGTGCAATACCTTAGCAGGGATGACCATGGAGGAACAATGGCAGATATTTCTGTGTATAATGCAGAAGATGCAGGATCAGTTCATCCCAAAACGGAAGAAAGATCCTAGGAGGAGGCATGGGCGGCCGTGGCTGACGAGGGAAGTTAAGAAACTTATAAAGTTAAAAGAGAAAAAGTATAACATAGCAAAGATAAGTGGGAAAATGGAGGACTGGGAAGCTTTTAAAGAACAACAGAGGATTACTAAGAAGAAAATACGCAGAGAAAAAATGAGGTACGAAGGTAAACTGGCCAAAAATATAAAGGAGGATAGTAAAAGCTTTTTTAGGTATGTGAAAGGCAAAAAAAATGGTTAAGACTAAAATTGGGCCCTTGAAGACAGAAACAGGGGAATATATTACGGGGAACAAAGAAATGGCAGAAGAATTGAATTGGTACTTCAGATCTGTTTTCACTGGGGAAGACACAAGCAATCTCCCTGAGGTAACAGTGGCTGAAGGACCTGAACTTAAGGGAATTTATATGTGCCAGGAATTGGTGTTGGAGAGACTGTTAGGTCTGAAGGTTGATAAGTCCCCGGGGCCTGATGGTCTACATCCCAGGGTACTGAAGGAGGTGGCTTGAGAAATCGTGGATGCGTTGGTGATTATTTTCCAGAGTTCGATAGATTCGGGATCAGTTCCTGAGGATTGGAGGGTGGCTAATGTTGTATCACATTTTAAGAAAGGTGGGAGAGAGAAAGCAGGAAATTATAGTCCAGTTAGACTGACCTCAGTGGTGGGAAAGATTAGATTAGATTACTTACAGTGTGGAAACAGGCCCTTCGGCCCAACAAGTCCACACCGACCCGCCGAAGCGCAACCCACCCATACCCCTACATTTACCCCTTACCCCTATGGGCAATTTAGAATGGCCAATTCACCTGACCCGCACATCTTTGGACTGTGGGAGGAAACCGGAGCACCCGGAGGAAACCCACGCAGACACGGGGAGAACGTGCAAACTCCACACAGTCAGTCGCCTGAGTCGGGAATTGAACCCGGGTCTCCAGGCGCTGTGAGGCAGCAGTGCTAACCACTGGAGTCAATTATAAAGGATGAAATTATGACACATCTGGAAAGTAGTAACAGGATAGGTCAGAGTCAGCATGGATTTATGAAGGGGAAATCATGCTTGACTAATGTTCTGGAATGTTTTGAGGATGTAACTCTGAAAATGGATGAGGGAGATCCAGTAGATGTAGTATCCCTGGACTTTCAGAAAGCTTTTGATAAAGTCCCACACAGGAGGTTAGTGAGCAAAATTAGGGCGCATGGTATTGGGGGCAAAATACTAACTTGGACTGAAAGTTGTTTGGCTGACAGGAAACAAAGAGAAGTGATAAATGGCTCCATTTCGGAATGGTAGGCAGTGGCCAGTGGGGTACCGCAGGGATCAGTGCTGGGACCGCAGCTTTTTACAATATATATTAATGATATAGAAGATGATATTAGTAATAACATTAGCAAATTTACTGATGATACTAAGCTGGGTGACAGGGCGAAATGTGAGAAGGCTGTTAGGAGATTACAGGGTGACCTGGACAAGTTAGGGGAGTGGTCAGATGCATGGCAGATGCAGTTTAATGTGGATAAGTGTATGGTTATCCACTTTGGTGGCAAGAATAGAAGGCAGATTACTACCTTCAATTTACCTTCAAATGGAATCAATTTAGGTAAAGGGGCAGTACAAAGAGATCTGGGTGTTCAATGAAGGTAATGAAGGTAAGCATGCAGGTACAGCAGATAGTGAAGAAGGCTAATAGCATGCTGGCCTTCATAACAAGAGGGATTGAGTATAGAAGCAAAGAGGTTCTTCTGCAGCTGTACAGGGCCCTGGTGAGACCGCACTTGGAGTATAGTGTGCAGTTCTGGTCTCCAAATTTGAGGAAAGACATTCTGGCTATTGAGGGAGTGCAGCGTAGGTTCACAAGGTCAATTCCTGGAATGGCAGGACTACCTATGCTGAAAGACTGGAACAACTGGGCTTGCATACCCTTGAGTTTAGAAGACTGAGAGGGGATCTGATTGAGACATATAAGATTATTAAAGGATTGGACACTCTGGAAGCAGGACACATGTTTCCACTGATGGGTGAGTGCCAAACCAGAGGACTCAGCTTAAAAATACAGGGTAGACCATTTAGGACAGAGATGAGGAGAAACTTCTTCACCCAGAGAGTGGTGGCTGTGTGGAATGCTCTGCCCCAGAGGGCAGTGGAGGTCCAGTCTCTGGATTCATTTAAGAAAGAGTTGGATAGAGCTGTCAAGGATAGTGTAATCAAGGTTTATGGAGATAAGGCAGGAACAGGATACTGATTAAGGATGATCAGCCATGATCATATTGAATGGTGGTGCAGGTTCAAAGGGCAGAATAGCCTACTCCTGCACCTATTGTCTATTGTCTAAATCAATTTCTCTATCTTGTTCCAAGAGAGAAACAGCCCACAATATGGCAGAAAAAATTCAGGATGGGAGGTGTGCTGCCGGACATTTGCCTCCTCATCCTTTATGAGGATAGACTCTTGATTCTGGCAGTCATGAGCAGGCCTTGGACTGGCATCAGAGACTGACTTACTGTGCCAAGTCCTCCTGATTGAATGTTACGCCCTTGAGCTGATTGAGACCTGCATCTATGACAAGCTTCTTGGCTTTGTGCCTGTGTGAAATGGCATGGCAAAACGGGAGTAATATGAGCCTGGTATTTCTAGCTTAGAGAACGAAGAGCAAAAAGGCAAAGCCAAACAGGGATACTGTGAGCATCTAGGTACTCACTATGCTTTGACTACATAGTACTATAGAAGTAAATGAAGAGCTTTGAAGATACAGCCCAGTCCGGCTCTGGAGCTGGGTGTGTCTCTGAGCACAGTGTACTTGCTGCAGCTTTATAAACATCGTCGCCACAAGTTCAGACTGGCCTCGCTGCATTTACCTCCCGATATGCCACAAATATCTTTATAGCTCATGTTGCTCATGTCCCTATAAAATAGTGACCATTGAAAAATTGGAGGATGACAGTGCAAACCCTCAGAAGAGCAGAGACGAGTTAGTAGTGTGGGCAGATGGTGGGGGGAGCAGATGAAGTCTATTACTCAGAAGCATGAGGTGTATATATGCTTAACTAATTAAAAAGAACAGAACAGGTTGAGAACAGTTAATGACGCATATAGTATCCTAGGCCTTACTAACAGGAGTATGGAGCACAAGAAAGAGGAGGCTCCATTGACCTTGTATAAGATACAGATCTAGTTTGGCCTCAGCTGAAGTACTATTCCAATTTTGGGCTCTGCACATGAGGAAGGATGTGAAGGCATAGGAAAGACAGTGGAAGAGGTTTGTGAGAATGTTCCAGACATACGGAATTTCAGATATGAAGATAGACTTGAAAAGTTAGGACCTTGGTGAAAACAAGGCTAAAAAGAGATCTTCAAAATCATCATGGTTCTGAACAAAATAAATCAGGAGAAAATGTTTCTACTTGTGAAAAGGATAAAGAATGAGATGCATGGATTTAAAGCAAAAGTGAAATGGTGAAAAATGTCTTTAGAGTCTTGAATGGTCTGCCTGAGACAGTGGCGTAGACAGGCTAAACCTGATGATCATTTGAAAAGGAACAATATACCAGGGTTACAAGGGGAAGCACAAGGAAACCAATAAGTGAGATGCTCATAGGCTGAATGGCCTCCTCTGTGCTGCAACAATTCTGTGATTCTAAGTTTGCCGTCGGACATTTTGGTTAGTGTGTGACTGGACTACCACACCAGTCAGGATACATGAGAGTGGGGGGAAATGAAAACAGCACTGGTGATCCAACATCACCTGAAGTGGCAAAATCTGAGTGGCATGGGATTGAGAGGGATGTGGCGAAAGGCCATGGAGGGGCATGGGTGATCTGGAGGGAAATGGGGCATCATGGAATAGGTGGGGCAGTGAAGTGGAGTGAGAAATGAGGCTTAGGGACTATTAAATCTTATTGGGTGCCGGGCTGTTATACTGGAGAACTGAGGTGGGGCTACCAACCAGCCCACCTCTGCCCACCATCCTCACAAAATTCAACATTGCTCACAAAATGTGTGGCAAAACCAAACCCTGTGTGAAAGGACAAAAAACAAAAGAGGCAGACAAAATTTCAGGTGGATCAAGTGTACATTGGGGAAGGCACAAAAGTGCAGTTTTCCCAAGCCCAAACAGAAATCTGGACCTTGGTTTTAGATGTGAAAGGCATTTTTAATTCATAATATCTAATGTTAATATTTTGAGAATATAATCGACAATGATAAATTATCCACAAACAACACATAAAACATTTACTTTCTAATGACAGGAACCACAGAGTAGGGGTAATGCATTCAATTAAATAGCATCTTTATTATTATGCTCATCATGTAAGAAGTGTTACATTTGTATTTCTGCCATACCCTGTAAATGTAATGGGGGTGGGCAATAAGGAGCTATGCAAGGGAAACAACGAAACAATTAAGTTATATATTTCCTAAGAAGAATATTGTTACTTATTTTTGCATTTCTGTTCTAAAGTAGGTAGATTCGTGTGATAGACTCATAAAGTCCATTTTAAAAACTGGTTCGAAAATAATCATTTAATTAAACCAAATTTAACGATCAGGACTGAAATACAATTTGAATTGTAACTTTACTCTAAATGAAGTGTTACTTTGTAACAGTAAGCTTTCAAAATTATAAGGGAAATGTTCCTAAAGAGCATGAAAGCACATGGAGCATGTTAAACAGTACTAAAGATATTCAGACAATGAAATAAAAGTATTTGACATTATTTTTAAAAAAGGTTTTTGATGATCACAATTAGTGACTAAATGGATTAAAATTAACAAAGTAATGGATTATTCTACTTCAACAAATGTGTATCACAAGCATATGGTTAGCTCTTTCCAAGCCCTGAAGCTCTGTCTTGTTATACCTCTCCATGGAGACTCGAGGTCAGCTTTCTGACAGAGCCATCTGCCTTTATTGTGCATAGCTCCACTGAACATATGAGATAAATATAGAGGATCATTCCACTCCATGCCAGGTCCCCGCCACTGCCCAAGCCTACAGACATAGATAGGCCACTGCACACTCCTCCAGTCCTTAAACAGGCAGAATAAAACCTATGTTCTACATTCAAGTGAATAAATCTCCTCTGCAATGTCTTTAACAAACACTGGAGCAAGAAAAGGAAGTCAGCATAAACGTGTTCAAGTCACTGTCTTCTTTTCTGAAGACTGGATATCTATAATACACGGGACTTATTATAACAGAACGTTGGATTTTCAATCCGATCTGCAATCGTAAGTTCTAAAGGAAGAGGAGGAAATTCTACTTGGAGTCCAACAGTAAGTCTACAATGTTGCTTGTGGTTAATGAGTTTACAAATAAAATGTTGTGAATAGGAAATGCATGTGAATGAAAATAATTTGTGAAAACTAATTGAAGGGCAGTACTATATGTTACTGTTTGAGATTTCAAAGTAATAGCACTATTCCATCAGCTTGACTGAAGCATTTTTCTGAACATTTCTGAACATTCCACTTGACATTTTGGACTGGATGAAATGTCTGGTATTATTTGTCCCTTGGTTAAGTACCAGTGCCTTCACAAAATAGCCTGTCAGGTCAACTTTACATTTAGGGAGAGTTTATAGATAGGGGTTTCCTTTTCTTACTCCAGTTTTTGCTTCCAAACGCCGGGACGCTCAACTATTTGTTTAAAATAATAGTTAATTCTTTCTGCAAGAAATGTGGATGGAACCAAGTCTTATTTCAACACTTCATACTCAGTGTAAGTTAAAGAAAAGGAAGTAAGAATTAGAATGACTGGTGTCTTTAAAGTTAGAACACATCTGAAGTTACTTGTATTTTCCATTGTAGTTTATAATTCATGCATATTTCCAGTGATCTATTTTCTTAGAGAATATCTTCATTTTAGTGCTTGTGGAGTAGTATACTATGTGTAATCGTGCACAAAGAGTGTCAAGGAGAAACTGGATAAAATTTTAAGGTTGTGTTAAGTTTGATGTATTGAAGGAGGCTGTTTTCTTGTTGTCAGTGGGCTTGCCTATTAATGGAACTTAAAAGAAATGCAAGTAAATAAGCAATTTCAGATGATTTTTATCTCAGGAAGTAGAGTCAACATATGGAGCAAATTGGTGAATATAAAAAGACAAGTTGTTATATGTGGTTGAGCTGGAAATACAAAGACTTCAAAGGAAATCAAAACATATCTGGTATAAAAAAAATTCAAATTTATTATATTTTATAAATGATACAGATATATGCTTGAAGGAAGTGAGCAGCTAAGATAGTCCAAATTTCTCTTGCTTGAAATATTTTCGTATGAAGCTTTTCATAGAATTGGTGTAACAGAGAATAAAGCAAAAAAATCTGTTTATACAATGTATATAGACACTTCAATTTGAAATTATCACAGCAATGGAATTAATTAGAAAAAGTGGCTGAGTGATTATATTTGTGTTGGGCTTAAACTATGAATACATTGTTAATTATCTTAAAAAAGCTACTTGATTTGCAATGCAATGTGAACTGCTCATTCTGCAGTTCTCAGATGTTCATCTGACCCTGGTGAAGTTAACCCTTCATCACAGAATGTTTTTGTAAGCATTCAGATTGGCATTGAATTATGGTTGCTGCACTCAGATTTAAAATATCTAATAGCAAATGCAATCAAGTTGCAAATTCACTAAACTGACATTTTGCTATTTATAACATAACTATTAGCCAAATCAGCCAATAAAATCAAGTGAAACTCTTGAGAAACAAGGGAAGATTTTCAAGTTTTCTTGCACAGGTTTCACATTGTCAAGCGCCTGACAGTTTTCTGTATCTCACTTTGTAACGCTAGACTCCTGATGAAGTTTCGTGGAATTATAATCTCTGTGCAGTACGTGTAAATTAAACTTCCCAAGACAAATAATGAAATCAAAGCCACGTTTTTGCCAAATGAAGACTATACCAGGAATAAGGAAAACATGCTCAATTTTTAAAAAATTTGTCATTATTCATGTTATTGTTAACAAACTACCAAATCAAAGTTTAATTTCCCACAACACGATTGACTAAATTCAGGCACTACAGGAGATTTTTCTGGATGATTTGATAAAGTGAGTGTTGAAAAACGGAGTTGGCTACTTTAAAAGGATGGAGATTTTTGGACAGTTCATGTGGTTGGCACATACTCTTTACCTGTCTGCTTCAACTTCGGTTGTTGAGTCCAAACACAGAAGCAGGAAGAATCCCTAATTTAAATTCAACACCACTATTTCACAACTTAGAGGCAAAATTACTATTTTGGTAACCAGTGGGAAAGAATCAATCAATCTCTTTTTGTAAATGTGATCAAAAATGATTGAGCTGATGGAATGGTACACAACAAGCTAAGGAGATGTTGAATGATCCATTCTATCTCAGACATTCCAAAACTGAACTCTTTCTACTTCTTAACTAATGTTCAATATTCAAATTGTCACAGTTCTCCAATTCAGATAGCAACAGATGAAAGTTAATGCTACTGCTTGCTAGCTCCACAAAAAAATGAAAACTCACTTTGGCAAAAAACAGTTCAGTTAAAGAATTCTACTCTTAAAAATAGTACGTGTAGAAACATCAAGACGTACAATGTAGTATAGTTTGCCACCTCAATATATATCTCAATTACAGTTGAAAATTCAGAAGGTGAATTTTCTGTTTTACGTACTGTTTTCTCAGATTCTGCCTGTTGATGAACACAACAAAAGCAAGTGACTCAAAAGCTCATATAAAGACTTTCTCCCTCCAGTAAATATAGTTTTCAAGGGTGCACTTTACTGTCAGCAAAATTGTATTTCTGCAAGAAATCAATTCCACATTACCTGCAGACTGAAGTAAACTATTGTCTTACTGTATCCAGTTTCCAGCAATGACCCAAATCTGTACTATTATGATTCCTTTGGGGCCAATCACTTTCATGAATTTAAGCGATGTGATGGGTATCTGTCCTAAATAAGTCAGTCTTGCGCTGGATGTAAAATGCATCATGCACTAAAGGAATATGATGATGAGTGCACGAGGCAACTGCTAAAGGTATATGATATTACATTTTGAACAAATGCCAACCTCTATGTGACCTTGCGAGTTGAACCATAGTATTTGCATTCACATTTTCTTTCTGCATTACTCTTTTAAAGATTTCTATTGCTGTTATACTTCCTCCATCAGCTGGAAATTCATGGCAGATGGGCCAGAAATGTCTTCATATCTAGAATCAATTCAGTTTTACTATTAAGTTGGAAGGGATACTAATGCAAGCTTGTATAACTTTAAGTTATTAGAAGACCAACAGCCAAGAAATCACAGTACTTATTTTTCCAAGAAGTAAAAGGCTTTCTAATTCCTCAAAAATTCTGAGGAGGTGCTCTTTACACACCCTGAATGGTTACTGAAACATTTGGAAATGATCCATTTGTGAGGAGGCTGCGGCCTAGTGGTGTTATTGTTAGACTATTAATCCACAGATCCAGCTAATGTCCTGGAAACTCAGGTTCAAGTCCTGCCATGGCAGATGGTGAAATTTTAATTCAAATTTTAAAAATGTCTGGAATTAGTAGTATAATGGTGGCCATGAAAAATGATTGTTGGAAAAACTCATCTAGAACGAAGACCATTGCAGCACAGTACAGGCCCTTCAGCCCTCGATGTTGCGCCGGCCTGTCATACCAATCTGAAGCCCATCTAACCTACACTATTCCATGTACGTCCATATGCTTGTCCAATGACAACTTAAATGTACTTAAAGTTGGCAAATCTACTACCATTGCAGGCAAAGCATTCTCTCTGAGTAAAAAACTACCTCTGACATCTTTCCTACATCTATCACCCCTCAATTTAAAGCTATGCCCCCTCATGCTCGCCGTCACCATACTTGGAAAAAGTCTCTCCCTGTCCACCCTATCTAACCCTCTGATTACCTTATATGTTTCTATTAACTCACCTCTCAACCTTCTTCTCTCCAACGAAAACAGCCTCAAATACCTCAGCCTTTACTCGTAAGACCTTCCCTCTGTACCAGGCAACACCCTAGTAATTCCTCTCTGCACCCTTTCCAAAGCTTCCACATCCTTCTTATAATGCGGTGACCAGAACTGTACGCAATACTCCAAGTGCGGCCACACCAGAGTTTTGTACAGCTGTAGCATAACCTCATGGTTCCAGAACTCGATCCCTCTATTAATAAAAGCTAAAACACTGTATACCTTCTTAACAACCCTGTCAACCTGGGTGGCAACTTTCAAGGATCTGTGTACCTGGACACCGAGATCTCGCTGCTCATCTACATTACCAAGAATCCTACCATTAGCCCAGTACTCTGCATTCCGGTTACTCCAACCAAAGTGAATCACCTCACATTTGTCCACATTAAACTCCATTTGCCACCTCTCAGCCCAGCTCTGAAGCTTATCTATGTCTCTCTGTAACCTACAACATCCTTCATCACTATCCACAACTCCACCGACCTAAGTGTCGTCTGCAAATTTACTAACCCACCCTTCTATGCCCTCAGCCAGGTCGTTTATAAAGATGACAAACAGCAGTGGACCCAACACTGACCCTTGCGGTACACCACTAGTAACTGGTCATCTAGGATACTAATCAAGGACACTATCATACCTGGTCTGACCTATATGTGATTCCACACCAAAAGCAATGTGGTTGACATTTAACTGTCCCCAGGCAAATAGGGATGGGAAATAGAATCCCTACAGTGTGGAAAAAGGCCCTTCGGCTCAACAGGTCCACTCCTAAGAGAAACCCACCCAGAGCCTATTATCTTATGTTTACTCTTGACTAATGCACCTAACTTACATATCCTTGAATACAATGGGCAACTTAGCGTGGTCAATTCACCTGACCTACACATCTTTGGATTGTGGGGCGAAACAAGAGCACCCAGAGAATACCCACGCAGACACGGGGAGAATGTGCAAACTCCACACATGACAGTCGCATGAGGCTGGACTTGAACCCGGGTCCCTGGCATTGTGAGGCAGCAGTGCTAACCACTGAGCCACCAGGTCGCCCTTGTTGGCCTGGCCTTATCTTGTGAATGAAAAAAAAATGCCTGCTCCAGGAAATCCAACCTAATCATGGCAGTGAAAACAAATGTAACTTAAAAAGTGTAAAGGTATTTAAAAATCTAAGTTGCTTACATGCAAACCACTCCATGACCTGTTGAAGCTAACTTTGCTTTGACTTCCACAGACCTGCTGACTATTTCAGTACATCCTGTTTTTAATTCAGGTTGGTCCTTCGTTTGCCAACCTCAGCCCCAACCTCCAGGTCAGAGCTCTAATTTTGTAACTGTTTCAACATCCATTCCCCCATCACCACCATTGCCATACTCTAGCCACCACTTAACTTTGCTCAAGCTTCCACTGCTCAAACATGCTGCTGACAACGAAGCTGTATGGGAATAAAGTCTGAGGTCAACATCCAGGCTCCTCAGGCCTCACCATGAGCAGAATAAGGACCTAAACATAGGCATCTAAAATTGCTGAACAATTCAATTTTCTCACCCATTACTTCAGCTGAGAGCTGCTGATTCCAATACAATTACCAACCACACAAAAACAAGAAACCTTGAAATTTAGCATTTACGTGACAAGATATGTAATATTTCCTACTAAATATATATTAATTATTCCTTTGCTTAAAATGTTAAAGATATTCAAGAAGAAGAATGATCAATTTCCCTTGCAATGCACAAATTATTGCCTAATGATTTAAAAAGCACATTATCCCTATCTCTAAAACCTCTGATTTTTTTTCCTTTTTTTTCTTCTAAGGGATTAGCTGTCTTCCAGCCACATCCAACTGATGTACACTGGTCACTGGTCATGTTTATGGGCTTTGAAATGGGGACTATTGGCAGGTTTCTCACAGCTGAGTTTATTCTGCTTCAAGCTGACATCTACACACTGAAAAACACAAATTCAGCACAATCAAGAGCAACAACCATGGCTAATTTTCCATTTTAGCCCTGTGAAAAACCCAGTGTTGGGCCAACATCACATAATTCAGCACAATGAAGGGCTGGTCCTGGGACCTTTCTACCATTCAACTCAGTATCGCATTGCGTAACAGTCCCTCCCCCTTCTCCAGTCCTGTTTACATCTATTTATTTTCCTCCAGGACTAGGGTTACTGAAAATTATTTCCTCCATTTACTCCCCTCGTAATTGCAATATACTGTACACTGTCTACTTCCAAGCTTCTGTCAATTTATTTAAGAGGTAATCTTTCTCATCCCATCCAAATGCATGTGTATCTGGCAGTCCTGGCTACTTTTACTTATTGTTAATCATATATCCTTCATATTCAGTCACATAAACAGCATTTTGGATGATTAATGAATTGTTTGATAAAAAGTCCTAAAAATATACTCAATACAAATGCATACAGCTTGCAACCTGCATGATTTTCTTTACTACAATACATGGGTGAAGGAGAGCCTCTTTGATCAGGAGCTAGAACCAAAACAGCTCCACTAAATGGCATCGGTCCCAGTTGCTGCTCAGCCCAAACACCATTGCTTGGCTTTGTGTGAAGATGACCCTATAACTATGCTCAGTTATTTTCAAAGTCTTAGGCCACGTGATTAGATCAACAGTAGAATTCCCCTACAAGAGATTTGCTTTCTGCTGATGATGATGGCTGAAGTACAAACCATTGCAATTTGGCTTCCTTGTTCCTATGTTTGATATTCCCATATGGGGAGGTGGAGGGAAGAAGAAATCGGAAAACGAACAGCTTGGCAGCCTCTGAGATGTCAGGCATCATCATGTCAGCCAATTGGGATTTTATGATGCCTCTCAAACTGTGAGGCCACAATGCTTTATTTAACCAGCCTTGGAACGTTTGATGGAATTCACTTGTGGAGGTCATATATGAGACAAGAAAAGAAATTCCTGCAATTCAGAGAAAACTCACAGCCAACACTTAGCATTCTTGCAGCCAGGCCATACCCCCATGAATCTAAACTAAGCAAACATTAGAACATACAAATCTCAGGCCAAAAATAGTCATGATATGGCCAGAGATTCTCTCACGGTGATACATGCAGTGAGAAATAACAGGAGGAAAGAATATAGGGGATAAGGCAAGAAGGTATTGAAAGGCAATAATATAATGATTTTGAAATCTTTTTGGATTACAATAGTTTATCATCCACCTTATGCAGCAGAAAGCAATCAATGACTCATTTTGTTGTTAAAGAAGTGAAATCAGGTATGAAGAACAAAAGGTATCACTAGCTGGTTGAATTTGGATAATTTTCCAATTATATTACCGGCTTTTAAAACATTAACATATACTAAATAGAATTAATAACACAAACCTCAGCTCTTTGCACAGTGTTCCTCTACTGTATAACATAATTTAAACAGAACAAACATGTGTAAGGTCCACCCTGAATTAACCCCGGTGTGCTCAGATGTCCCCTGTACAGTATTAGCAGCTGAGTGCTTGGCTCAGATTTCAGGCCTAGTGCTGTGATGTACTTAACACCTGCTGTTCAGTGATAAAGGACCAGCACTCTGTCCAAAAGCAAGCTGCAAGAACATGGATTTTATTGATCTGATGTTCAGAAGCCAGGTGTCATTTGTTCTGCAAAGCATAGAAATAGCCCCTAGCACCATGTGACAGGTGCAGCAAAGTCAAGAATACTGAGTGGGGCAAATGACCTTTTCCTAATGTCACATGAAAGGATTGATTCTGTGAAGAGTATATTTCATGACAGATGTTCTCTCCCCCTCCCTCACTGAAAATATGTTCCACATTGAAGTTTAGGATGGCTTTTAAGGTAAAAAAATGAAATAAAAGTCTTCTACCCAATACACAATTTAGTTCTGGAGATATTTAGAATAGCTTTCCTTTCATTTCTAAAAACAACCTTATGTACACCACACAAAAATAATTTGCCCTGTGTTAAAGATTGAATGCCAAAGTGAAAGGGTCATGTGATCAACATTCATTCTAAGGAAATGGCTTAGCTCCTGTTCAACTCATAGCAATTCAATTCTTGCAATAATTTGCTCTTCATTTACAGATGTAAAATGGTTATCATCTATTCCAGGGGCTGCCACATGCCAGAAAATTGGAGGGAACAAGGTACAACTTCTAGCCCCTTGAATTCTGAATGGTTATAGATTTTCTCAGGCTTGATTATAGAGATCATTTTGTTAGTACCAGCTCCTGCTAAAATGGCTCACTATTCAAAAGAGATAAACCCAGCCTCTTTTCATGACTGCAGGTTGTCTTCTTAAATCCATTGCCTCTGTCCTCTCCCCATTCACCTCCAACAATGAATGAGGGGCTCCCGGGCTTCCTTGCTATTAAGATTGAGGAAAATCAATCGGCTGCTCCTGCCATGTCTGGCCCTTTTACTTGCCTGTCTGGCCAAACTTTCTTCAATGTTTCTCCTCATCTCGGGCCTGAAGATCTTATTTAAGTTACTCAACTATCTTTTCTTTGACCAGCCCCTGCCACTCTAACCAGGAATATGGCCATCTTTGAGCTCATTCCAACCACTTCCTTTTGTTCAATCTTATTCCCAATAAACTGTTAATCACTTAACCTCCCCTTCAAGCCATGTTAGCTGATATTATAAATGGTTCTCTCTCTTCATTAAAGCTACAGTCATCATACCTCTCCTCAAAAATAAAAACCTGCTTTCAATCTTTCTTTCCTCTCTAAAGACTTTGAATGTGTGTTCTGTCCCAAATCTATTCGCAAATTTCCCAGAACTTCATGTTTAAATCCTTACAATCGGGTTTCCATCCCTTCCACAGTAATAAAACAGCTTTTCATCAAAATAATGGAAGACAACAAAAGTAGGTGTGACGAAGATGAACACTCCCCCTTGTCCTTCTCAATGTTCAAATACCTATTCAAATACCTTACCACTGCTGAGTGAGGCTGCAATTGTGTGGCCGCTTTCTTAATTAGAAGTAGTTGGAGAATCACTGGCAATATCTTCACTTCCTGTTCTCGCACCATTGTACACTGATTGATCTTGGGTCTCCCTCCCATTTCACATCCTTCTGCTGCTAATTAGTGACAACACCAAAGCAGCACATTAATTCTCCCTGCTCACTAATGGCATCCAGCTCAACTTCACCTCTATCTCTCTTGCCTCCTTCACTGTGGCTAAATTACCTGACACCCAGGATTAGATTAGAAGAAATTTCCTACAATTAACCAATAGGACCAATGATGCCACTGTTTTTAACTCCCACTCCAAACTCTAGCTACTGGCACCATTCCTCTCCCTTGCAACAGTCTGACATAAGCCATTCTATTTGCATTTGTGTGCCATTTGACCCTGAGATGTGCTTCTGACTTCATAGGAATGCCGTCTCTAAAACTTTCTATTTCCACATTGATAAAGCTGCTTGACACTGTCCTATCTCAGCTAATCTGCAGCTGAAGTCCTCATGTATGCCTTTGTTACCCCGAGACTCAACTTTTCCAACGCTCTCTGAGTTGTTCTCCCACATTCCATCTTAAGTCACATTCCCCCATTGTGCCTATGATTGTTAATCAACATTGGCTCCTGATCAAGCAAAATCTCTGATTTTACAACTTTCATCCCTGCTTTCAAATCCTTCAATATATGATGCTGCTGCTTCTTTAACATGGTTGTGTTTTCCTTGGTTTTATTTTCAGAGGGTTCGTAAACACAGAGACTTCACGAGGTCTAGGGTTGAAGCATTTTACGGCCAGTTTGATTATAGATCGCAGATACTGCCTCAGGCAAGGGGCTTCCAAGTTTAATAAATAATTTGTATAATGAAAGGGGAGCGGCCAGTTCTCCAAGCTCAGTGTTTCTCTGGTTTGGTTTAGTTTGATTTTAGCAGGCAGTGAGTTATAAAACTGCTGGAACTAAAACTACAGTTCCATGCTGATCCTCCTCTCTCTGACATCTCTCGTTTAAGACCCTGTGTTTGATTTTACCTTTTTTGCCAAGGGGTGTTTGTGGGTAATGGTTACATGTATATGGAACAGTTTCATTAATCTGGAATAATCTGTTGGGGATTCAGATAAGTAAATTTATTCTGTATTCTGTTCTCTTTTGTTTGTGTTTCATTTGGTAATCTTGCAAATAAATTCGATTTTGTTGAAAACTAAATGGTTGGGCCAGCTGCATCACTCCTGGAATATCCACATTAAACCTGCTTAAAACAACGAGCAAAGTTAGGGCCCAGGCTAATTTCTTGAAATGTTTTGAGGGAATCTGGTCTGGTCCGTAACAGATTGGGGGCTCGCCTGGGATTTGTTTTATAGTACCAAATTGAGATTACAGTTGTTGGACTCAAAGGTAGCGAGTGGCAAGTGTTAGCATCTTTTGTTCTGGTGTTGAATTTGGTTAGTTTAAACAGTGCTTGGGATAGCAATGGCTCTTTCAGTCACCAGGAGTTTTCTGGGGGTGGAAGAAGTGACTCTGGACATTTTATAGAAGGTGAATAAGGCCAACCCGCTGGAATTAGCAAACAAGCTGGGGTTGGAGCAGCCTCCTTCTGTTAGGAAATGACAAATAATTATTGCAATAGCTCAGCATTTAAATTTGCTGGAAATACCATCAGAATCTTTAGAAATGAGTTAAGTTCAATTGAAAATGAAGCACTTTGAGTTAGAGGTAAAAGACAAGGACAGGGCAACAGAAATGAAATTAAAGGCAGTAGAAAGAGAGAGAGAAAAATAGAGAAGAGACAGAAAAGGAGAGAGAGGAAAGGAAGAAAGAGAGGGAGTTTCAACTTCAGAAATTGGCACTTAGACAGGAAAGTCAGCTTTAAAAAATGGAGATGAAGACTGAGATAAGCTTAGTGATGAAGAGAGTGAGGATCAACATATCTATAATAGACAATAGCCTGGTGAGAATCTGTTCAAAAGTATTCAATCATTGCCTAAACTTGACGAGAAGCCTTTTTTATCGCATTTGAAAAGGTGGCTAAACAAATACGATGGCCAGTGACCATGTGGGTATTGTTGATCCAAACAAAACTTGGAAGCAGAGTAAGTGAGGTATTTGCATCACTATCAGAAGAGGTATTTGGGGCATATGAGGAGGTGAAGAAAGTCATCTTAAGTGCATATGATCTTGTACCAGAAGCCTACAGATCATGTTTCAGGAATCTAAGGTGGGGTCCTGGTCAAACATACATCGAATCTGAAAGGATCAAATAAAGTAATTTTGATAGGTAGATAAAGGCATTAAAAATGCAGCTCTTAGAGAGATGATTATTTTAGTGGAGTTCAAAAATTCACTTCCTGAAGTAGTGAGAACCCATATGGAAGAGCAGATAGTTAAAACGGCAAGATTAGTAGCTGAAATGGCTGATGATTATGAGTTGGTCCATAAATCAAAGTTTGGCTTCCAAAATCATTTCAATCCGTGAGGGATAGAAATTGGAGAAAAGAGAATCCTCACGTGGAAAGGGAAAGACAGATCTCAGTGAAGATCATAAGGATAACTTACCACAGGGTGAAAAGGACACGCTTGAATAGGAAAGAGAAATTAAAAAGCTTTGGTGTTCTCACTGCTATAAAGTAGGCCATATGAAATCACAGTGCTAGTGAGTCAGGAAAGCACGGGGAAGCTAGATGAAGGAAAATAGTGAATTTTGTTCGAGTAGCACTGGAAAGCACAGTGGAGGCTAGAAAGCTGCACTAGAATGTACAACCTGGTCAGAGGTTGGTTAAGAAGAAAGTGCCAGGTCTTCTTAAACCATGTATCTGCAAAGGTAGAATTTACTCCATAGGCCAGGAGCAATAGGTAAAGAGGTTACTATGTTAAGAGACACAGAATCCTCTCAGTCTGTGATGTTGAAAGATGAGGAGATATGTACTGGTAACAAAATTCAAACCGAGACAGGAAGTGCTCAATTATGTAGAGTGAGGTTAGAATGTCCAGAGAAGAGTGAAGAAATCATGGTCGGTATACTGGACAAACCGTCAACTCCAGGAATACAATTTATCCTTGCTAATGATGCGGCTGGTTCACAGGTAGGTATGCTGCCTACTGTAGTTGAAAAGCCAGTGGAAACTCAGGCTACTGAACTATTGAACATATCCTGGGATTTTTCTCAACCAAATGGTAACGAGAGGTCATCAAGTCACCGGTTGAACCAGGTGAGATCAAAGAGTACAGATGAGAAAGCTTATGTGGCATTAGCAGAGACCCTTTGGTCAAATGATTGACACAAACCAGGAGCAGATAGATGACAAAGCAGACATCTTTAGCTCGGGTAAATTAATTGAGTTACAGGAGACAGATGAAAATTTAAAGCAATGGTATGAAAAGGCATACGCAGAAAAAGCATCTGAATGTATCCCTGAATGCTACTATCTTAAAAATGATGCCTTCATAAGGAATTGGAGACCATCATATATTCAGGAAGATGGCCAATAGGCAGAAGTTCATCAAGTCGTATTGCCAATGGGTTCTTGAAATGCAAGTGTTGTGAGTGGCGCATGAACTACTAGTAGGGGGTCATTTAGGGGTAAGAGAAACCAAAGCTAAAATACAAAAACATTTTTACTGGCCTGGACTGCACAAGGATGCAGTTGAATTTTGCCAGACATGTAATACATATCAGGTAATTGAGAAACCACAGACAGTAATCAAATCCGCACCTTTAATACCTATTCCTGCACTTGATGAGCCTTTTACAAGAGTCTTAATTGATTGTGTAGGACACCCCACCTAAAACAATAAGTGGGAATCAGTATTTGCTAACTGTAATGGATGTATCTATTAGATTTCCAGAGGCTGTTCCATTATGCTATCACAGCTAAAAGGATTGTAGAGGAATTACTCAAATGTATCACTAGATATGGAGTACCCACAGAGATACAATCAGATCAAGGGTCAAACTTCTCACCAAAATTATTGAAGGAAGTTATGGAAAGCTTAGAAATGAAACAATTCAAATCTACTGCATACTATCCAGAGTCACAGGGAATGCTAGAAAGGTGGTATCAGACATCAAAGACCATTTGGAGGACTGTGAGTCAAGACTATTCAGATGAATGGGATAAGGGAATTTGTTGTACTTTTTGTGATCAGAGATGTACCAAATGAATTGACCAAAGTCAGTCAATCTGAGATGGTTTTTGGGCATGAAGTGAGAGGACCACTAAAATTAATTTTAATTAAGGAGAAATGGCTAAATCATAATTTAGAGACCACAGATTTGGATTATGTGTCAAATTTTCGGGAATGATTAAATAGAGCGGGGGAGTTGACTAGATATCATTTAGAAGTTTCACAGCCTACAATGAAACAGGAAACAGAAAAGAAATCAAAAACTCGCAGTTTTCCTATTGGGGATAAGGTGTTAGTGTTACTTTCAGTGATAGGTGAACCTTTAAAACTGAGGTTTAGTGGACCCTATCAAGTTGAAAGGAAATTGAGTGAGGTGAACTATTTGATAAGGACTCCAGACTGAAAGAAATCTCACAGTGTGTGTCATGTGAATCTGTTCAAAAGGTATTTTGACAGGAAGGAAAGTCAAAGGAGACTGTGTTATTAGTTACAACACAGAGGGAAGAACCAAGTTCAGAGGATTCTGAATTGGACATTCCTCAAATTAAATTGGACAATGAGGAAGTTGTCAAAAACTGGGATAAATTATTGAGTTACCTTCCAGAGGAAAATCAAAATGACCTGAGTTATTATTATCACATGGGGAGATACATGGAAATAAGCTGGGAAGGCCTAACCTAATTACGCATGATCTAGATCTAGGAGATGCTGTTCCAATTAAGCAATATCCTATCGGCATAACCCTTTCAAGTTGGCACAGGCTGAAAAGGAGATTGAGTGCATGCTCTAGGACGAGATAATCTAAGTAAGTTACAGTGACTGGAGCTGACCATAGTAATGGGTGCCAAAACCAGATGATACCCAGCAGTTATAGAACATAGGCCTGTGGAACCAATCTGAAGCCCATCTAACTGACACAATTCCATTTTCGTCCATATGCCTATCCAATGGCCATTTAAATGCCCTTAAAGTTGGCGAGTCTACTGCTGTTCCAAGCACCTACTACTCTCTGAGTAAAGAAACTACCTCTGACATCTGTCCTATATAGAAGATAAAACAATACAGCACAGAACAGGTCATTTGGCCCTCGATATTGCATCAACCTGTGAACTATTCTCAGCTCATCCCCCTACACTTTCCCATCATCATCCATGTGCTTATCTAAGAATTGTTTGAATCTCCCTAATGTAGCTGAGTTGACTATGTTAGCAGGTAGGACATTCCACGCCCTTACCACTCTCTGAGTAAAGAACCTGTCTCTGACATCTGTCTTAAATCTATCACCCCTCAATTTATAGTTATGCCCCCTCGTACAAGCTGACGTCATCATCCTAGGAAAAAGACTTTCACTGTCTGCCCTATCTAATCCTCTGATCATCTTGTATGTCTCTATCAAATCCCCTCTTAGCCTTCTTCTTTCCAATGAGAACAGATCCAAGTCTCTCAGCCTTTCCTCATAAGACTTCCCTCCAGACCAGGCAACATCCTGGTACAATCCTGGCATCTTTTCCAATGCTTCCACATCCTTCCAAAAATATGGCGACCAGAACTGTACACAATATTCCAAGTGTGGCCGCACTAGCGTTTTGTATAGTTGCAGCATGATATTGTGGCTCCGGAACTCAATCCCTCTACAAATGAAACCTAACACACCGTATGCCTTCTTAACAGCATTATCCACTTGGGTGGCAACTTTCAGGGATCTACGTACATGGGCTCCAAGATCCCTCTGCACATTCACACTACCAAGAATCTTTCCATTGACGCAGTACTCTGCTTTCCTGTTATTCTTCCCAAAGTGCAGCACCTCACATTTAGCTGCATTGAACTCCATTTGCCACCTCTCAGCCCAATTCTGCAGTTTATCCAAGTCCCCCTGCAACCTGCAACATTCTTCCATACTGTCCACTACTGTACTGATTTTAGTGTCATCTGCAAATTTACTAATCCATCCACCAATGCCTGCTTCTAAGTCATTTATAAAAATGACAAACAGCAGTGATCCCAAACCAGATCCTTGTGGCACACCACGAGTAACCGGACTCCAGGCTGAATATTGTCCGTCAACCACAACTCACTGCCTTCTTTCAGAAAGCCAGTTTCTAATCCAAACTGTTAAATCACCCTCAATTCCATGCCTCTGCATTTTCTCCAACAGCCTACCATGTGGAACTTTATCAAAGGCTTTACTGAAGTCCATGTCTACCACGTCAACTGCCCTACCCTTACCTACATGCTTGGTCACCTTCTTAAAAAACTCAATGAAGTTTGTGACCTGAGCTTGACAAAACCATGTTGACTATCTGAAATCAAATTGTTGCTTGCTAGATGATTATAAATCTTATCTCTTATAATCCTTTCCAAGACCTTTCCTACAACAGAAGTAAGGCTCACTGGTCTATAGTTTCCTGGATCATCTCTACTGCCCTTCTTGAACAAGGGCACAACATTTGCAATCCTCCAATCCTCTAGTACTAAATCTGTAGACAATGATGACTCAAATATCAAAGCCAAAGGCTCTGCTAGCTCCTCCCTAGCTTCCCAGAGAATCCTCCGATAAATCCCATCCAGCCAAGGGGATTTGTCTACTTTCACTTCTTCTAGAATTGATAACATCTGTTAGTAATTAACCTCTATCCTTTTTAGTCTAATATCTCGTACCTCATTCTTCTCCTCTACAATATCTTCCTTTTCCTGAGTGAAAACCAATGAGAAATATTTGTTTCGCACCTCTCTGATCTCCACAGTGTCTTCACTCAACTTCCCACTTCTGTCTTTGACTGGCCCTATCCCTACCCTAATCATCCTTTTATTCCTCACATACCGATAGAAAGCTTTAGGGTTCTCTTTTATTCTACTTGCTAAAGACTGCTCGTGTCCTCTCTTTGTTCTTCTTAACTCGCTCTTTAAATCTTTTCTAGTTGATCTGTAACTCTCCATCGCCTCATCTGAACCATCTTGCCTCATCAACACATAAGCCTCCTTCTTCTGCTTAAGAAGAGATGCAATTTTGTAGTAAACCACAGTTCCCTTACCTTATCTCTTCCTCCCTGCCTGACAGGGACATACCTATCAAGGACACACAATATCTGTTCCTTAAACCAGCTCCACATTTCCATTGTCTGCAACCCCTGCATTTTGCTTCCCCATTCTATGCATCCTAATTCTTGCCTAATTGCATTATAATTGCCCTTATCCCATCGATAACTCTTGACCTGAGGCATATACCTATCCCTTTCCACTGCTAAACTAAACATAACTGAATTATGGTCACTGAATTATCTATCACCTCTCAATTTAAAGCTATGTTCCCTTGTGCTAGCCATCACCATCTGCGGAAAAAGATTGCTCTACTGTCCAACCTATGTGACTCTCTGATTATCTTGTATGTCCTAATTAAGTCACCTCTCAATCTTCTTCTCTCTAATGAAAACAGCCTCAAGTCCCTCAGCCTTTCGTCATAAGAGCTTCCCTTCAAACCAGGCAACATCCTAGTAAATCTCCTCTGCACCCTTTCCAAAGCTTCCAATCCTTGTTATAATGTGGTGACCAGAATTGTACACAATACTCCAAATGTGGCTGCACCAGAGTTTTATACCGCTACAGCATGGTTCCGAAACTCAATCCCTCTACCAATAAAAGCTAACACACCGTATGCCTTCTTAACGACCCTTTCAACCTGGGTAGCAACTTTCAAGGATCTATGTATCTGGACACCGAGATCTCTCTGCTCATCTACACTATGAAGAATCTTACCATTAGCCCAGCACTCTGCATTCCTGATACGCCTTCCAAAGTGAATCACCTCACATTTTTGTGGATTAAACTCCATTTGCCACCTCTCAGCCCAGCTTTGCAGCTTATCTATGTCTCTCTGTAACCTGCAACATCCTTCATCACTATCCACAACTCTATCGACCTTAGTGTCACCGCAAATTTACTAACCCGTCCTTCTATGCCCCCATCCAGGTCAATTATAAAAATGACAAATAATAGTGGATCCTTAACAGAGCCTTATGGTAACCCATTAGTAACTGAACTCCAGGATGAATATTTCCCATCTACCACCACTCTGTCTATTTCCAGCAAGCTAATTTCTGATGCAAATCGCTAAATTACCTTCAATCCCAGGTCTCCGTATTTTGTGCAATAATGTGTGGACTATCGCAAAGTCAGTGCAATTACAAAGACTGATACATATCCGAATCCAGATTTAGAAAACGGCATTGAAAAGTTGGGACAAGCAACTTATATTTCTCAGCTGGACTCACTCAGAAAATACTGGCAGGTAACTTTGTCTGAAACAGTGGAGACAATTTCAGCTTTCATAACACAGAATGGATTGCGTCAGTTTAAAGTCATGCCATTTGATACAAAAATGCACCAGCCACACTTCAGAGACTACCAATAAGGTCATTTCTAGATTACCCAATTATGTAGTTTATAATGATGAGCTAGTGATTTTTAATTACACATGGAAGGAACATTTGCAACATTTATCAGAATTGCATGAGCGACTTCGAGAGGTAGGCTTGGTAATAAACCTGGCTAAAAGTGAATTTGCCAAAGTCCATGTCACCTTCCTGGGCCATATTATTGGACATGGACAAATGGCCCCATGGAATGTGAAAACAAAGGTAATTTGGGGAATTCCCCATACCATCGACAACAAGAGCAGGACTACTGTTCCTGGGGTTGAATAGATTTTATCGAAAATTTGTGCCAAATTTTAACAGTGTGGCTGCTCCACTCACTGAATTGCTAAAGAAAGGCAAGAAGTTTCAGTCAACAACCAACTCTCAAAAAGCATTTGACAGCCTGAAAGCTATGTTAACCATTGCCCCGGTATTAGCCACACCTAATTAAGCAAGGTCATTCAAGGTGGTTATTGATGCAAGAGATGTGGGATTTGGTGCTGTGCTCTTACAAGACGACGACGAGAAGATAGAAAGACCTATTGGGTAGTTCTCCAGGAAGTTGAACATTCACCAGCAAAAATATTTGACAGTTGAGCAGTAGATTTTGAGCTTAGTGTTGGTATTACAATGTTTCAATGTGGATGTTACCAGTAACATATCTGAAAGAATCATATACACTGATGATAACCCATTGAAGTTCATGGCGAAATTTAAAGACAAAAATGCCAGGCAGTTTAGATGGAGCTTGCTGTTACAGCCATTCACTTTGACAACTGGGCCTGTGGCAGGACAAGAAAATGTGATTGCTGATGCATTGTCAAGACTTGAATGAGAAACAGATGCATGCAGTGGCAGGAGTAAAACAGGCTGAAACAGAATGTAGTAGTGCATGTTTGCATGATTAACAATGTAATGTATTTGGGTGCTGTACTAACAATTTAAGATTAATTGATTTTAAAATGAAGCCATCTTTGGTTACTTTTGGTTCCTTTTTTAAGGGGGTGGAGGAAGTAATGATGTTGCTACTCCTTTAACAAGGTAGTGTTGCCCTTGGTTTTTTTCCAGAGGAGTCGTAAATGCAGAGACTCCGGGACATCTACGTTTGAAGGATTTTAGGGCAAATTTGAAAAAAGCTAACAGATACTGCATCAAGCAAAAGGCTTTCAAGTTAAAAAAAAAACTTGAGTGGCCAGTTCTCCAAGCTCAACTTTTCTCTGGTTTGGTTTGATTTTAGCAGGCAGTCAGTTATGAAGGTGCTGGACTCAAAGAGGTAGGTCCATGCTAATCCTCCCTCTCTCTGACATCTCTCCTGTAAGACCCTGTGTTTGGTTTTACCTTTTTTACCGAGGGATGTTTATGGAGATTGTTGCAAGTATTTGGAACAGCATCATTAAGTTGGAATAATCTGTTGGGTTTTCAGATAAATGAAGTTATTCTGTATTCTGTTCTATTTTGTTTGTGCTTCATTTGGTAATCTTGCAAATAAATTCTGTTTTGTTTGAAACCAAGTGACTGGCCCAGCTGCATCGCCACTGGGATATCCACATTACACCTGCTTAAAACAACTAGCAAAGTAGTGTCCGGGCTACTTTGTTGAAATGTTTTCAGGGAGTGTGGTCTGGTCCATAACAAATGAGCCCTGTCCCTCCCTATCTAATTTCCTCCAATCCCACAATCCTCTAAAATACCTGCATTCCTCTCATACTGGTCTCCAATAAATGCTCTAATACTTGTGGCCATGTATTCAATTATCTGAGTCCAAAGCTCTAGAATAGCCTCCTTAGACATCAACACCTCTCTACTTTGCTTTTTACCTTTAAGACATCTTGGCATCAAAAAATTTCAAGTTCTTGTTATTGAGGGAGTCCATCGAAAATTCACCAGACTGATTCCTGGGATGGCAGGACTGATATATGAAGCATGACTAGATTGATTGGGTTTGTATTCGCTGGAATTTAAGAGAATGGGTAGGGGGAGATCTCATAGAAACATATAAACTCCTGTTGGGACTGGACAGGCTGGATTAGATTACTTACAGTGTGGAAACAGGGCCTTCGGCCCAACAAGTCCACACCGACCCGCCGAAGCGCAACCCACCCAGACCCATTCCCCAACATTTATCCCTGCACCTAACACTACAGGCAATTTAGCATGGCCAATTCACCTAACCTGCACATTTTTGGACTGTGGGAGGAAACCGGAGCAAACCCATGCAGACACGGGGAGAATGTGCAAACTCCACACAGTCACCTGAGGCGGAAATTGAACCGGGTCTCTGGCGCTGTGAGGTAGCAGTGCTAACCACTGTGCCACTTGTGGGAAGAATGTTTCCAATTTGAGGAACTCCAGAATTAGGGGTCACAGTCTAAGGGGAAGCCATTCAGGACTGAGAGGAGGAAGAATTTCTTCACTAAGAGAATTGTGAACCCATGGAATCTCTATCATAGGAAGCTGTTGAGGCTATTGTTAGATACATTTAAGAGGGAGTTGGATATGGCCCTTGTGCCTAAAGGGATCAAGGGGCATTGAGAAAAAGCGGGAATGGTATTCTGAGTTTGCATGATCAGCCATAATCATATTGAATGGTGGTATAGGCTCAAAAGGCCAAATGGCCTACACCTGCACCTATTTTCTAAGTTCTATGTTTCTGTGTTTCTAAATGCTCACTGTGACAGGGCTATTACTTTCTCCTAATGCATCTGCAGTTTGATCCATATGTGGTATACTTGTCATGGAGAAAAAGGCATTGGTTGAAACCTCATGCACTATTCTAGGAGAGTGTAAGATGCATTTCAGTTTGCGACAAGAGCTGATTCAGTCTCTCAAGGTGAGGTTAATGTAAATGCCTTACCCTTTCATGTAAATACTCTTGCATAACACATATCTAGTTTCTGAAGCTATCATCATCAGAATAGATCAAATCTCTTCTCCCAGAATCAATCTATTTATATATGTAAGGATACTCCAGGTTTAGCAGCCATTACTTCGAAAAACTTCGGTGATGGCTTTTGATATGATAACTGTGATATATCTTTTTCATTTTAATCTTCTTTCCACTTTGCAGACGGCAACTGGGCAACAGTTCACTAAGTAAACAAAACAAAACAGCATTTCTTGGCGCGAGAACTTTTTCTAATATAGCATACAGTGACAAAATGTTCTTTTGCTCATTGGGATCTGACAGCCCTAAGTATAGCAATGGAAAAATGCAAAGGTTGCATGTAAAATATCACTAAATTCACAGCACATAGCCACATGTGTTTGTAACCGGAACAACTGTGGAAGAGGCTAGAAGATGCCACTTTCTGTTAGTCCATATATCTACGCCATGAGAGCTATACTGGCACTTGAAATGATATTATTAGACATGTACTTAGGAGTATTAATGAATACATGACAAGTAAACTTTTTTTTTCTGAAGTAACTTATTGGGTAAGATATGAAATTGTGTTTTGAGTTTTTTTCCTGCCAATAACTCATATGGTGCTAACGCACGCAATAATGGAGTTGACATATAGTTTAACAGAAATCTATTTTTCTTTAAGAGTGATTTTATCATTCTGACTCGTTGTCCTGCTTCATTATTAGATTGAGGATATTTGGAGACCTTTTAAAATGTTAAATGACTTTTTTTCTGTTAAATGAGTGAAATATTCAAGTGAATTGTAAGTGGTTGTCTGTTAGAACTTGGTCTGGTGTCCCATATGTTGCGAACATTTCTTTCAATGCACAAATTGAAAGCATATATAGCTGTTAACTAGGATCCATCTAGAAAAGTAATCTATGACAATGAAGTAGGAGGTGCCATAGCAGAAGATTAAATTCATTCCTAGACATCCCCACGAACTGGTTGGATATTTGCATGTTATTAGACGCTCTCTCTGTTCTGGTTGATATACTCACAATTTGAAATAATTTCTTCTAACTTTTTTGAAATTCTTGGCTACCAGACTGAACACAAACTCTGCATTTCATTATGTTTATGTGGCCCTAGTGCATTTTTTCTCTCAGACAGATACTGGAATTACTATCATTTTGTTGTACACTAACTAGTATATTCTCCATGATGTTGAAGCGTTTCTAAATTTGAAGAAAGTTTCCCTGACTATGCCAGGAAGCCATTTTTCTGGCCAATGTTGTACACAGTATTGAGAAATTCAGATAGAGTCATCATCTTTCATCTGCGCATAACAAATTTTTATGTTGTTTTTGAATTCATTAATGCTTGCTGACCAATCTGCTGTGATTGTCTGAGGGTGTGACAATTCATGTGTGGTGTATCCAGTGCATTTGTCATTATTTTTAGTTTATCCAGTAGCATGGGTGATGGGCTGAGGAGTGGCAGATAGAGCTAAATTTAGATAAATATGAAATGTTGCATTTTAGAAAGGCAAATCAGCGAAGGACTTACACACTGAATGGTAGGGTCCTGGGAGTGTTGCCGAACAAAGACATCTTTGGAGTGCAGGTTCACTGTTTCTTGAAAGTGGAGTCGCAGGTAGATAGGATAGTGAAGAAAGTTTAGTATGCTTTTCTTTGCTGGTCAGTGCATTGAGTATAGGAATGGGGATGTCATATTGCGGCTATATGGGACACAGGTTAGGCGACTTTTGGAATACTGCAAGCAATTCTGGTCTCCCTGCTATAGGAAAGATGCTCTGAAACTTGAAAGGGCTCAGAAACAATTTATAAGAATTTTGTCAGGGTTGGAAGATTTGAGCTATCGGGAGAGGCTGAATAGACTGGGGCTATTTTCCCTTGAGTGTTGGAGACTGAGGGGTGACCTTATAGAGATTTATAAAACCATAAGAGATAAGGTTAATAGCCAAGGTCTTTTCCCTTGGGTGAGGGAATCCAGAACTAGAGGCCACAGATTTGAGGTGAGAGGGGAAAGATTTAAAAGGGACCTAAGGGGCAACTTTATCACACAGAGGGTGATGTGTGCATGGTATGAACTGCCAGAGGAAGTGGTGGAGGCTGATACAATCACAACATTTATAAGGTATCTGGATGGGTATATGAACAGGAAGGGTTTAGGGGGATATGGGTCAAATGCTGGCAAATTAGATTAATTTGGGATATCGGGTTGGCCAGGACAAGTTGGACTGAAGGGTCCGTTTCTATGCTGTACAGATCTATGACACTATGACTCTACATACCAGTTCAAAAGCATATCTCATTAAACACAGACAGAATCTCTGGATTCCTCATGCAATTCTTTCAAGTTCTTTTCCATCAAGGAATAAAAATCAAGAATTGAGATCTGCCTTCATGACCAATAATGTAGTTTAAGAACTTTTTTATGACTGCCATACCTTCTTTCTCTATGACGTCATGTCTCATCTTAGTATCTGACAATACTCAAGGCAGATAATATGTTGGCCTTTAACATCCATTTGTCTGTACTTGAAAGAGGATAGCCCCATATGGTGAGGTATCTATTTGGGATTGAGGGGTTATGGTGTGTTGAAATATCTGGCAACCATAGCATTTTCTTGATCCTTTGAAATGCCTTTTGCTGATGTCCATCCCAGCAGCATGTTCTTTCTTCAAGATTTGCCTTAAATATTCAGGAACTTGCACCAAACTTGGTCATAAGTTTGTGAGTTGATTGAGCATTCGAAGCTAACAGTGCAGTGTTTTAACTGAAAGAGTATTATAAATTCATCAATAGTTCCTGTATTTTGTGGATCTGCTATTATGTCCTCGCTACTAATAATGAGATTATAAGAGAAAAGGGACTATTAATATTCAATTTTCACTCTTCAAATTTAAAAGTTGAAATTTAAATGAACTAAAAATGGGGTTTAAAAAAGGATCCTGAAGACCTAAAAATTTTCATTTTGGTAAAACGATCAAAGACAATATTTATACAATTAAATGTGGGGCCTTAGGTTGTGTTGTAGAATTGAGAGACGTAAGGGTTCATATACATAATTCTTTGAAGTTTGCATCACATATAGATAAGGTGGTTAAGAAGGCATTTAGCATGCTTGTCTTCAATGCTCAGACCTTTGAATATAGGAGTTGGGATTGTACAGGATGTTGGTGAGGTCTCTTCTGGAATACTATGTGCAGTTCTAGTCACCCTGTTATAGGAAGGAAATTATTAAGCTAGAGAGGGTTCAGAAGAGAGTTACCATGATGATGCCAGGAATGGAGGGTTTGAGTTATAAGGAGAGACTAAAGAGGCTGGGATTATTTCACTGGAGTGTAGGAGGTTGAGAGGTAACCTTATAGAGATTTATAAAATAATGAGGGTTATAGATAAGGTGAATGGCAGGTGTCTTTTCCCTAAGGTAAGGGATTTCAAGACTACGGGGCATATTTTTAAGGTGAGAGGAGGAAGATTTTAAAAAAACATGAGAGGCTATTGTTTTACATAGAAAGTAGTTAGTGTGTGGAATGAACTTCCAGAGTGTTATGACGTGGAGGTCGAACCCCTCTGTTAAAATGTATAAGCAAGTGAAAGAAAACTCCTAATTTCCACTATTTAAAGAAAAAAATAACAATCTATTTTCTTAACTCTAATAGTGAACACTAATCAAGACTATTAACAAACTGAACATTCTTTCCCCTAACTAATCACTATCCCTTAACTGAACACAATTCTATCAGTATGCTGTTCCAACAACACAATTATTAAACATTACAGTAACTTAACCTCAAGGCCACACAGTCTTGTATGCTGTTTACTTTCTGGTCTTCTGATTCTGCCATCTTCTCCCTGAGTTGTCATCTTTCTTTTACAGTCAGTTTTTTTTTACAGGAAAAGGTACCTTTTGATAGACAGTGCCTTCTGATTTCTTTGAGAGCTTTTCATTTTGGATTGGCATTTAGCTCTCCAGCTCTCCAGCAGTTATTCTGCTATTCAGTGGTAGTTGCTCTGACCAATTTTCAAAATGCCCAAACTTTATAACCCCCAACATTGTTCCCTCTCATTGGTCCAATGCTGTCAATACAATAAATTCAAACTCAGTTGGACATTAGTATCCTGGACATCATTTAACTTAATTGGTTAAATTTGAATTGTTGTCAAAACAGCAATCAAAACTCAGGTATCCATTGAACAGCCAATTGTTGCATGTATTGATAATGGAACAACCCGTCTCTTAGCTTTTCTGTTCTGGCAACTGAGGTTGGACTTTCTATCTGAAATACTTTCTACCTTAAAGTGAACATACACTCTTTAAACTTCGACTTCGTAACAAGATGGATGTGGCAACAGTTACAGCATTTAAAAAACATTTAAGAAGTGCATGATTAGGAAACATTTGGAGGGACATTGGCAAAGTGCAGGCAAATGGGACTAGTTTAGTTTGAGATTATATTCAGCATAGGCTGGTTAGACCAAAGTTTGCATGCTGTATGACTTTGACTCTATGACGTCTGTGTCAACCTGACCAGCTCAGGCAATCCATAGAGACATACAAAAACTGCTGTTTTAAAATTATCATTTTAATCAGGAAGTACTGAAATTCAGTGAGGTGTCAAGAAATTCATATCTCTTGTTTTACTCAGACTTGCAAGATAACTTCACAAACTGAAGATGAAAGGTTACTTTTGGAGTGTTCAATTTGCAAAAGACATTGGAGGTACTGATGGAATATACAAATGAAATATATTCCTTGCTTTAAATAACAAAGTATGAGAAAGTAACATAGACTGAACACAGAAAGGAGACAAAGTTCCTGTTTCTCTCTCACAATATCAGCAAATCAGCATTGGTGGGAAGAAAAACATGAAAAACACATTATTTACCCAGAAATCAAGGGTATCTGCAAGTTCTCTACTTCTGCGGAAGTTATTTCAGTGGTCAGGAGTCACATCTAAGCTAGACCAGGTAAGGAAAGCAGATTTCCTTCCTTAAAGGACACAGATGGATTTTTCATGGATGCCATTGAAGTATTATTCAGTTTTTTTTAAAAATTCAATTCTATCATCTGATATGGGGTTTGAACCCAGGTCCTGAGCATTACCAGGGTTTCTAAATTACTACTTCACCAACAATAAAACTATATCATTGCCTCCATGACAAGTTAAGATATCATTTATATGGTATATGACTGCACCAAGACATTGTATAACATTGGATAGAGTTCTTCGGAAAATTTCTGAAGCTAATTTTACACCAAATGGCAAATAATTAAAACAAAATCTTCCAAAAGGAATAGAAGAGGTTATTATTAATTTTGACTTCCCATTCAAAGGGGCAGATGGGTCAATGGGCTGAGAAGTCGCAGATGGAGTTTAATTCAGATAGATGCAAGGTGCTACATTTTGGGAAAGCAAATCTTAGCAGGACTTATACACTTAATGGTAAGGTCCAAGGGAGTGTTGCTGAACAAAGAGACCTTGGAGTGCAGGTTTATAGCTCCTTGAAAGTGGAGCTGCAGGTAGATAAGATAGTGAAGAAGGTGTTTGGTATGCTTTCTTTTATTGGTCAGAGTATTGAGTACAGGAGTTGGGAGGTCATGTTGTGGCTGTACAGGACATTGGTTAGGCCAATGTTGGAATATTGTGTGCAACTCTGGTCTCCTTCCTCTCAGAAAGAAAGACGTTGTGAAACTTGAAAGGGTTCAGAAAAGATTTACAAGAATGTTGCCAGGGTTGGAGGATTTGAGCTATAGGAAGAGGCTAAACAGGCAGGGGCTGTTTTCCCTGGAGCGTTGGAGGTTGAGAGGTGTCTTTATAGAGGTTTACGAAATCATGAGGGGCATGAATAGGATAAATAGACAAAGTCTTTTCCCTGGGGTCGGGGTGTCCAAAACTAGAGAGCATAGGTTTAGGGTGAGAGGGGAAAGTTATAAAAGAGACCTACGGTGCAACTTTTTCATGCAGAGGGTGGTACCTGTATGGAATGAGCTGCCAGAGGAAGTGGTGGAGGCTGGTACAAAACAATATTTAAGAGGCATTTGGATGGGTATGTGAATAGGAAGGGTTTGGAGGGATATGGGCCGGATGCTGGCAGGTGGGACTAGATTGGGTTGGGATATCTGGTCGGCATGGATGGATTGGACCGAAGGGCCTGGTTCCATGTTGTACATCTCTATGACTCTATGACTGTCCAAAAGCCACTGTTTGCATCCAGTTTCATGAATATGATGCTTTCAGACAACTTTAATGAAGTTTTGACCACTGAGGACTGAATGAAATTCTCTTCTTACAGGCTTTATTGATTTGAGCGAAATCTCCAAAAATGTAAATTGTACCTTTTATTTTGGGACAGGAACCATTCTCAAACACCACACTACTGGCTTTGTGACCAGAGAACTGACATAGCTGAAATTCTCCATTAATCAGTGTGATTATATTTTCAAGATGGAAAGAGATTTGGCCTCCTTCCTCAAATTGATGCTGTATTCTGTTTTAGGTCTTCTTAGTCTTTTGAATAATTTCAGAAGTCTTTCTGCAAGTGTCTTCTTGCCCATTCATGGTTGCTTTTTTCCATTGTCTTCATTATGTTAAGATCAATAAATGCTATTTTGGTGACAAAGAAAATTATTTAGTAACTTGCACAATGTTTCCTGCATGTGTCTTCCTTTGGACTGTAGTATTCCTTGCAGCAATCTTTAATTATTAATTGGATTCCACCTGGTCTGTGAAACTGAGTTTCTGTTGGTTGTAAGTAATGCCTTGTCAGCTCCTGATCCTTGTCTGCCAAAACATTTGTTCCTTTGTCTACTTTGAAAACAGTTATCTATCCATTGACATACCTGCCTACGGATCATAATACACTGTTAGGATCTTTGATCTTCCCAGGGAAATCTTTTGGCCCTCCTTTCTATTGAAGATTGCTACATTTCAAAAGTAGCTCTATTTTAAACACTGTATTTGGACTTTTAGAAATTGACTTTAACTTTGGTGCATGTTTTTGAAAGTGACTGAATTTGGTACATAATAAGCATTCTGTTTTATTTGCACTTCACTGTAATCACCTGTGAGGTTTTCTTTGCACCTATGGCATCTTGCACTTTCTCTTCCCATGATGCCTTCGTTTGTATGACTTTTTAACTATTTTGCATATTAGGAATTGTATTGATTTTGCAAAACTAACTTCTGAGGGTTGATCTGTTTTTATTTTAAACCTCTGATTGTCTCATTAGTTGCCTTGTGTACCCCACTCTCTCTCCCCCCCCCCCCTCCCCACAGTGAGAGCTGCTTTTGACTGTAATAAATCTGATAGAGATTCATCAACTGTTCAAACATTATTGTGGTTACTATTCAATTCTGCTTTCAAATCTCAAAGGCCACACCTTCAATTATTCTATATAATTCATTTTTACAATCTCCTATTGATTCACCTAGATGTTGAATTCTTCTATCAAACTTGCCTTTTTCCAAAATCTTACTTGTTCTGAAGTTGATGTAATGTCAAAATCTTTAAAACATTCTAAAATTCTGATTCAGTGACTCAGAACTGATAGTAGCTAGGAAAATGTGGCATATATACTGAATACAGTGGAAGGAACAAGCAGAAGAGCGGAGATGAAGCCAGAAAAAGAGAGAATGACAGAAAGAGAAACAAAGAGATAGATGATAGTCTGCCAAAGAGCAAGAAAAGCTGATATGCCAGGGTCTGAGTGTGAAGGGGGATAAAGGACATGGAAGCAGGTGATCTATAAAGACTGAACTCGATATTAAGTCCAGAAAACTGCAGGGTTCCCAAGCAGAAATTAAGATGGGTTGTTCTTCCAGTTGTCACTGAGTTTCGTTGGAGTGCTGCAGCAAACCTGAGAGAGAAATGTTGGCCAGGGAAGAAATGGTGTGCTGAAGTGGCAGGCAACTGGAAGCTCCAGTCATTTTCATAAAATATCAAGTTCAATCATGATTATTGCTGCATGCCTAATCTCACAACCATCTATTATCACAGAAGTGTATATCTGGCATTTCACTGTTTGGTTGACAGTTACAAGTGGTTATAGACTCTTTTAAGTGGAACTATGAATTCCAATACTTGTTTTAAAAAAACGTGTTCTGCAATGTTCTCTTTTGGAGAAAGGTCACCAGACCAGAAACATTAACTCTGCTTTGTCTCCATAGGTGCTACCAGACCTGCTGAGTTTTTCCAGCAATTAATGCTTATATTTGTAATGAAATGCTTGTTGTTCTAACATATTATGTAATTGAAGGAATGTAAATGTGCTGATGTGGAGATGTCAGTGTTAGACTGGGGTGGACAATGTCAGAAATCGCATGACACCTTTGTCAAGTGAAGTGCTCCAAAAGCTTGTGATTTCAAATAAACCTGTTGGACTATAACTGAATGTACATGCAGTGAATTGAGTTTACGAAAGAGAGCTCTTCCAAGTGGAAACTAGGTTAGTTACCACGGTGGCATATGCTAAAGGGTGGTGGGTGGGTGATGGCCACTAGCTGGCATAAGGTTCTAAAAGATAATGATTGTGGCCAGAGGAGCATTAAATGGCATTGGGGTAGACAGGGCTATGGGGGTTCAGTGCAGAAACACAGCTTTACACAGTAGGTATATCTTATAGGGATTAGCAGAGGGACACAAGTGGACATGAAGGATATAAGGGGTCAGAGGATAGAGTATAGATCAAGTGATGCCAAATGGAGTTTATAGGGTGGAGGGCAGTTGTCATGTGAGGGTTAGAGAACAGTTTTACAATGATTTCATTTAAATTCAACACAGTTTTGCCTTTGGAAGTATTTTAGTATTCAGAAATATCTTGGCTTTGCAGGGAGTTGGTTAGCTCCCGACCATTGGCTGGTTTGCAATGCAGTCTAACACCAGCAGTTCCATTCCTGCACCAGTTGAGATTATTGCGAATACTCTTTCATAACCTCTCTTCTCACCTCATATGTTAAGCCACCACCAGTCATCTCTCAGTAATGAGAGAGCAGCCATACTGTCTCATAAATGAATAGTATCTTTACATTTGCCTTTTAATCAAGGAACATTTAATTCCAAAACTAAATCAGACACAAGTGCACTTTTGGGGAGGCAAGTTTTTTGTTCAATTACTTGATAAAATTTATTTGGGTGCACAAATACAAATTACCATCTCACATCATCTATCAGAAGAATATGTGGCCACATTATATAATTAGAATACCGGATGTGATAACGTGCCAAATACGTCACCAAGTAGTGAGGTGTCTCATCATCAATAATTGTCTGCATGTAATTAACTCGAATAAAAACTGAATGATGACAATGGAAAATCAGTTTGATGGCAATGAGCAACAAGCATTTTGAACTGACAATACGACTCAGCTGTTAAATCTATAAGCAAATATTTGCCCCTTACTTTTCAATATTTTATTCAGAAGCTTCATACGTATTTAAATGCTGTTTAGAAACAAAATGAATTATATTACAGGAGACCAGTTTAGGATGTGCAGTCCTGCCTTCACTGCTGCTATAGTAGGACCATGTGGAAGTTGAGTGAATCACAATGGTACAAATGTATTATATGAAAGATTTTGGGAAATAAAATACAGAATGTGCAACTTGAATGCCAACAGCTACCACTTATTAAATAAAAATATTGCTGGTTCATTTGAACAATACCTAGTTCTAGGCTGCAAAGAAATATTGACACAAATTCTGACATTGCTTCTCGTCATGTGATCTGGATATTGTTGCTAAGTTTGCAGATGACACAAAGATAGGTGGAGGGACAAGTAGCGTTGAGGAAGAGGGGAGGCTGTGGAAGGATTTGCTTAGGCTAGGAACATGGGCAAAGCAGTGCAGATGGAGCACAATGTGGGAAATGTGAGGCTGTGCACATTGATAGGAAGTATAGAGGCATAGACCATTTTCTAAATGGGAAAGGGTTTGGAAATCTGAAGCATAAAGGAACATAGGAGCCCTGGTTCAGGATTCTCCTAAGGTTAATATGTAGGTTCAGCTGACAGTTAGGAAGGCAAATGCAATGGTAGCATTAATTTCAAGAGGGCAAGAACACAATAACAGGGATGCACAGCATAGGTTGTAAAAGGGTTTGGTCAGACCACATTGAGAATAATGTGAGCAGTTTTGGGCTCCACATCTAAGGAAGGGCATGCTTTTCCTGGAGGGGATCCAAGTTTACAAGAATGATGCTGGGGATGAAGCACTAGTCACATGAAGAGCAGTTGAGGACTCTGGGTCTGTATTTGATGGAGTTAGAGGGATGAGGGAGGATCTCATTGAAACTTACAGAATGAGAGGCCTGGATAGAAAGGATATGGAGAAAATGTTTCCACCAGCAAGAGGGAATAGGACCCAGGGCACAACCTCAGAGTGAAAGGATGATACTTTAGAACTGAGATGAGGGGGAATTTCTTCAGCCAAAGGGTGGTGAATCTGAAGAAGTCACTGTTGCAGAAGGCCGTGGAGACTAAGTCAATAAGTATATTTAAGACAGAGAAAAATAGGTTCTCCATTAGCAAGGAAAACAACTGTTACGGGAAAAGGCGGGAGGATAAGGTTGAGAAACATGGTCATCATGATTGAATGGTGTAGCAGATGCAATGGGCTGAATAGCCTAATTCTGCTCCTATTTCTAATGATTATTTAGGGAATAGAATTCTGAAAACAGAACTGAAACAATATGAATACTAGGTTTCAGTACTAGAAAGCATTGTTAAGGAAATCGCCAGCTAATCAAATACAAATAAATACAAGCTGTTGAGCATTTTCTTGAGGCATGACTCATACTAATTGCCATTGTCCAAAAGATTTTTTTAAAATTATGTTTTCTTCCTGAAGCAGCCAGTATTTTCATGAACATGTATCCCTTGGAGGGAACTAAATGTAAATGACTGTACAGCATTCATGTTCCAGCCTCTCTCCATCATTATTTGGATTATTTGGCTGGCCAGGTCTAGGTTGATATTGCAGTTTTGTTTTAATGCATTCAAGGATGGGCTCTTGCATGTAGAATTAAACAAATTAAGAGTGGCTTGCAATCTAGCATAGAATTGGCAATAGCACTGCAACCATCCACAAACTGTAGGTCATGCAAATCCACGGTAGTCAGTCACAAAAATGTTCCCATCTGGGCAGCATTTGATTCTCAGACCAGAGGTCAGTTGATCTTGCATGAGGTTAGCAGCCACCTTCAGGTAAAATGTAAACAATATGGTCGCTGTCACACAACTGTGCTTGACGCTGATCCGAACTTTAAAGCGGACTGTTTCAGATCCCCCACTCAAGAAGCATACAGTTATATAGTCATGATACAATTGCAAAGCAATTGTCACCACACTCCTGTACTACTGAGAGATCGGGACTGTTCAGCAGTGGCATATTCCAAAATGGTGCAGAATTAAGCCATTCAGTCCCTCCACCTACTCCAACATTTAATAAGGTCATGACTGATATATATATATTTTGTATTCTGCACTCCCAAAAACCATGAAGATAAGATCTTTGATCCTCTGGCCTACCAAGAACCTATCAACCTCTGCCTTAAAAATAGGCCCCCACTGCCTTGTAAGGCAGAGTTAAAAGGTTGCACTACCCTCACAAGGAAAACAAAAACTCCTCACCTTCCCTAAAAGGAATCTAATTGTAAAACAGTGCTCACTAGTTCTGGGTTCACCCATGAGAAGAAACATCCTTTCCCCATCCACTTTGTTAAAACTATTCAGGATCATTTACAGTCATGTTATCTTGTACTATTCTAAACTCTGGTGGAAACAAGCCCAGTCTGTCCACCCTATCCTTATGTAACAACCTGCTCATTTCAGATATAAATCTAGTAAAACCTCTTCTAAACTGTCTCTAATAAATTCTTCCTTAAGTAAGGAGACCAAAACTTTACACGATATTCAAATTGAGATCTCACCAATGTTCTATGATTTGAAGCATAAGAACCTTACTTTTAGAGTCATAGACTCAAACAGGATGGAAACAGACCCTTCAGTCCAACTCATCCATGCCGACTAGACATCCCAACCTGACGTATTCCCATTTACCGGCATTTCACCCGTATCCCTGCAAATCCTTCTTATTCACGTAACCATCCAGATGCTTTTTAATGTTGTGATTTACCAGCCTCTACTACTTCCACTGGCAGCTTATTCCACACATGCACCACCCATTGTGTGAAAAAGTTACCCCTCAAGTCATTTTTAAATCTTTCCCCTCTCAACTTAAACCTATGCCCTCTAGTTTTGGACTCACCCACCCAATGAAAAATATCTTGGCTATTCACCCTAAGCATGCCGCTCAAGATTTTATAAATCTCCATAAGGTCACCCTTCATCCTCCAATGGTCCCGGGAAAGTGGCCCCAGCCTATTCAGCTTCTACTGTAGATCATATCCTCCAACCCCAGCAACCCCATTCTTGTAAATCTTTTCTGCGACCTTTCAAGTTTAACAATATATTTTCTATAGAAGGGTGACCAGAATTCTATGCAGTATTCTAAAAGTGACTGAAGCAATGTCCTGTACAGTCACAACATGGCATCCCTATATTCAACATTCTGATCAATGAAGGCAAGTGTGCCAACACTTTCTCCACCACCCTGTCTACCCATGCGACTCCACTTTCAAGGCCTTGACAAAATGCAACACCTCACATTTATCTAAATTAAACTCCATCTGCCACTCTTTGGTCCACTGACATATTTGATCAAGCTCCTGTTGTACTCTGAGATAATCTTCTTAAGTGTCCACAACGTCACCAATTTATATCATCTGCAATCTAACCATACCTCCTATATTCACATCCAAATAATTTATATAAGTGATAAAAAGCAGTGGACCCAACACCAATCCTCGTAGCACACCACTGGTCACAAGCCTCCAGTCCAAAAAGAAATCCTCAGGCACGACTCTCTGCATCCTACCTTCAAGCCAATTTTATATCAAGTTGGCTCGCTCCCCTTTCAAATCTTCTCAGAATAAAAGATAATATCCCATTAGCCTTCTTGAAAAAACTGCATTTGAAAAATTCCATTAGCAATGCTTTGGCCACATCCTCTGGATTCAACAGGTTGGCCATCAAACTTTATTAGTCTCCTTCTTGAAGACAGTTCCACAAGCTTTCAAGCAAAACACCTGCAAAAGCAACTGTAATGAACTGGACACTGTCTGTACTGACATAGTACATCTCCCCTGCTAGTCCTGGTTCCCTCAACTCTCAGTGCTCCACAGGAAAATAAAGGAAATGTTGCTGAGGTACTTTGATGTTCTCTTGAAGTGCGGTAATATTGACGCTAATGACTGAGTTAAGCTTGCTACTAATTGTTCAAAATGAGTTGCACCATGCTTTGTGTCCAAATATGCTAATGATGAAACAAAGCAACTGAGAAAGAAAAAAAAGAAGCAAGTACTTCACATGTTCTATCCCATGAGTCCAAAGTTCTGCAGTTTAGATTCGCCCAGTATGAAAACTGACAGCAAAAACTCATGACTCCAAACAGATGGCATTGAGAGACAGCTGACAACACCTACAACACTGTACAGTTGTAGTTTCTTCAACTTATTATAACGTGATTAATGCCTAAGATCTCAGATCCACTTTTTCAACAGATTTGCATTAATTAATTAATTCATTCATGAATTAGCGTTCAGACAAATGATAACTGACTTGACTGTTGGTAGCCGCTCCTATTATGAACAATTTGAGCCATAATATATTTTAGCTTTTCTTATAGAAATTTGGTAAATAACTGAAGCTTGTTACAAAATAAGTTATGAGCTAGGAATTCTGGAATCTAAATATGCAATAAGTCATAAGTCACATGACACCAGGTTATAATCCAACAGGTTTATTTAGCATCACAAGCTTTTGGTATGCTGCTCCTTCAATAGGTGAAGTGGAGGGAAGCGATTCTGCTTTGTTGTGTATCTCAAAGCTGAAAATGTGTTGCTGGAAAAGCACAGCAGGTCAGGCAGCATCCAAGGAGCAGGAGAATCGACGTTTCGGGCATGAGCCCTTCTTCAGGAAGGGCTCATGCCCGAAACGTCGATTCTCCTGCTCCTTGGATGCTGCCTGACCTGCTGTGCTTTTCCAACAACACATTTTCAACTCTGATATCCAGCATCTGCAGTCCTCACTTTCTCCTGTGTATCTCAGAGGCCACCTTGGAGGACAGTTATCCAAAGATGAGAATCTGAATGTCCTTGACTGCAAGACATGTCAGATCATCGACATGGATACTACCATCATACATGGGAACACCACCCACTATGTACATGGCAGATAGTCATGTGACTTGGCCAATACTGTCTACCTCATCTGCTGCAGGCAAGGATGCCCTGTGGCATGGTACATTGGCAAGACCATGCAGATGCTCTGATAAATAATGAATGGACACTGCACAGCAATCGCCAGACAGGGAACATCTCAGCGGTCAAGGACATGCAACCTTCAATCTTCAGGCGAACACCCTCCAAGGTGGTCTTTGAGATGCACCACAACACAGAATTGCTGAGCAGAAACTGATAGCCAAGTTCCGTACCATGAGAACGGCCTCAACCGTGATCTTGGGTTCATGTCACACTACATGTAACTCCACCACACTGTTCTGTGTAAAATCTTCTTTACTATTCTGTTTTGACACTATTGCCTTGATACCTCATTATTATCTCTCTACCTTAATCAGTTTGTATGGTTTTGGATTACTTGTTACTTTGGTCAGACCCTCATCATGCGACTCTTCCACCTATCATGTTATTCTAGCCATTTGGTTTGTTTCCAGCACCGTCATATTTTTATTTTTTGTAATTATCTGTCTGCCTCAATTAATTGGATCATAGGTCATCCCTTCACTTATTATTCAGCTGTATACAATTTACTCACACCATTTGACCCTTTTGATCACCTGCAAAGTCTTGTTATTCAGTCTACCGACACTCCACTTACACTATTTACATTTACCTTTTGACATTCTTAATTGCCTGGGATTATCTTGCCATTATCCCTCTGTGCTTGTGTGCTTCCCTCCACTTCACTTGAGGAAGGAGCAGTGTATTGAAAGCTAGTGACTTCAAACAAACCTGTCGGACTATAATCTGGTATCATGTGACGTCTGACTTTGTCCACCCCGGTCCAACACTGTCACCTCCACATGCTAAAAATGCGTAGACAAATTATTATTTGTGCAAGGATATGGGTGTTGCCCCTGAAAAGGTGATCCACCTCCATGAATATAACTGAGTGGCTTGTAAGGTCATTTTACAGGGCAATTGATGGTCACCTACGTGGCTGAGAGTCTGGAGTTCCATTTAAACTAGACTGAGTAAGAGTAGAAATTTGCTTCTCCTCAGGTCATTAATGAACCAGTGGAAGTTTATGATAATATGGTAGTTGCATGATCCCCATTGATGATAACAAATTGTTATTCCAGAATTACTTAATTAATATCACAGGTCCTATGGTGAGATTTTAGATTGTGTTTCCAGATTATTGATCCAATCATCAGAATTACTCATTCATTAACATAATAATTAGGCAACCAAACATCACTGTTGCAAAATCAACTGGTTTAGCAATTTTATTTATACCATTGGGCGGTATCTGTAACTCTTTAAAGAATATGAATAAGTAGTCAAATTTGCAGAATTGTTGTCAGAATTAAGAGTCCATTCACATGCACAATTATAGAAAGACCATTGCCAACCTTTAACTGCTTCTATTACTCAACATTTTGACTTTTCCAACTTCAAACAGTCAACTGTGCATCAACAATTTCATGAGACCAATCTGCAGCACCAATGGAACAAGATGCAAGTTCCATCCAAGCACACCCTGCAATGTACCACACGATGCAATAAACTGACTGTACACAACTAATACACTGTATTTACTTTAATAAAATGGAAAGAGCTGGAAGTACTCAGTAAGCCTGGCAGTATCTATGTAGACAAAATCAGAGTTAACATTTTGAATCAAATCTGATTCTTCTTTAGAACTACTCCTCTTTTTCTGAAGAGTCATAAGCAAAGAGAAATGCTAACTTTGTTTCTCTCTCCATGGATACTGCCAGACCTGTTGACTATTTCCAATACTTTCAGTTTTTATTTCAGATTTTAAGCATCTGCAGTATTATATTTTTGCTTCAATGTTTGTTTTAACTTACGTGAAAGTTATACAGTAATCTTGTAGGCTTGTACAGTATACTAATGAAGGGAATTTAAAAAGAACATTGCAAAAGTGCCTCTTTCTTATAAGACACCAATTCAAACGTGCCAATTTTGTGCCATTTTGCATATCAGGCCTGACTATGATCAATAAGATCATAGTCAGTATTTAAATGCTGAATGTCCAGTACAACCAGTGCATAGGCCATAGCAGTGTTTCACTGGCTACTAAATTAAGCTGTATCAGATGAAAAGTGAAACTGGTATAGCCCATATGTGTCATATCATAATTCTAAATTACATTAACAGGCCTGTGCTAAAAACGTTTTGTGTGTTGGCCAAAGCCAAATATTGTGAAGAGAGCACTTTGGCCCAACAGAGATTCAGACTTCTTTTAAGTATTGTTTAATATGTTAAATATTTTCAATGCTGTTGATTGATTGTGAACCCGACATATTTCTTGAACCAATCCAAATTAATGATCAGGGCAAGTTGATTACTACTCATCATCAGGATGAATAGGTCATCATTCTTCTTAGAGGGCCTTGCATTTTGTTTCTAATTCATACACCGAAATAGACAAATATGTGTTTCACTATTTCAAATATGAAAAAGTAAGAAAGAGAACACAGAACATAGAACAATACAGTGCAAAACAGGCCCTTCCACCCTTGATGTTGCACCAACCTGTGATCTACGCCTATCACCCTATCCCATCATCATCCATGCACTTCTTGAAGAACTGTTTAAATGCCCCTAATGTGGCTGAGTTAACTACATTGGCAGGCAGGGCATTCCATACTCTCTGAGTAAAGAACCGGTCTCTGATAACTGTCTTAAATCTATCACCCCTCAGTTTGCAGCTGTGTCCCCTCGTACAAGCAAATGCCATCATCCTTGAAAAAAGACTCTTACTATCCACTCTGTCTAATCCTCTGATCATCTTGTAAGTCTCTATCAAATCTCCTCTTATCCTTCTTCTCTCCAATGAGAACAGACCCAAGTCCATCAGTTTTTCCTTATAAGATCTTTGCTCCAGACCAGGCAACATCCTGGTAAATCTCCTCTGCACTTTTTCCAATGCTTCCACATCCTTCCCGAAATATGGTGACCAGAACTGTACACACTCTTCCAAGTGCGGCCACACTAGCGTTTTGTACAGTTGCAGTTTGACATTACGGCTCCGGAACTGAATCCCTCAACCAATAAAACGTAACACACCATATGCCTTCGTAAAATTACTATTAACCTGGGTGGCAACTTTCAGGGATCTATATAGATGGACTCCAAGATCCTTCTGCACATCCACACTACCAAGAATCTTTCCATTGACCCTGTATGCTGCCTTCCTGTTATTCTTTCCAAAGTGAATCACCTCACACTCATCTGCATTGAACTCCATTTGCCACCTTTTAGCCCAATTCTGCAGTTTATCCAAGTCCCCCTGCAACCTGCAAAGTTCTTCCACATTGTCCATCGCTCCACCGACGTTAGTATCATCTGCAAACTTACTGACCCATCCACCTATGTCTGCGTCCACGTCGTTTATAAAAATGACAAACAGCAATGGTCCCAAAACAGATCCTTGTGGTACACCACTAATAACCGGACTCCAGGCTGAATATTTTCCATCAACCACCATTTGCTGCCTTCTTACAGAAAGCCAGTTTCTAATCCAAACTGCTAAATTTCAGAGCTATTAAGATTGGACAAAAAGTCACTGTGAACATGCTTTTTATGTGGAACCTTATTAAAGGCTTGACTGAAGTCCATGTACACCATGTCAACTACCCTACCCTCATCCACATGCTTGGTCACATTCTCAAAAAACTCAATGAGGTTTTTGAGACACAACCTGCCCTTCCTGATGAAGGGCTTATGCTCGAAACGTCGAATTCTCTATTCCTGAGATGCTGCCTGGCCTGCTGTGCTTTGACCAGCAACACATTTGCAGCCTTGACAAATCCATGTTGACTACTTCCAATCAAGTTGTTGTTTGCGAGATGATTGTAAATCCTATCTCTTATAATCCTTTCCAAAACTTTTCCTACAATAGACGTAAGGCTCTCTGGTCTATAATTACCTGGGTCATCTCTATTGCCCTTCTTGAACAAGAGCACATTTGCAATCCTCCAGTCCTCTGGTACTAAATCTGCAGACAATGATGACACAAAGATCAAGGCCAAAGGCTCAGCCATCTCCTCCTTAGCCTCCTGGAGAATTCTTGGAAGAATCCCATCTGGCCCCGAGGATTTGTCTACTTTCACACAGTCTAGAATTGATAACACTTCCTCCTTACTAACCTCAATCCTTTCAAGTCTAATAGCCCTCATCTCAGTCTTCTCCTCTACAATATACTCCTTTTCCTAAGTGAAAATAGATGAGAAATATGTATTTAGCACCTCTCCGATCACCACAGGGTCCATACACAACTTGCCACTTCTGTCTTTGACAGGCCCTATTCCTACCCTCATCACCCTTTTATTCCTCACATACCTATAGAAAGCTTTAGGGTTCCCCTTTATTCTACCTGCTAAAGACTGCTCATGTCTTTTCCTTGCTCTTCTTAACTCTCTCTTTAAATCCTTCTCTTCTTAACAGTCCCGATTTAAATCCTTTATATCCTGAAGTTAACTATAATCGTTATAATTTGATTTCCGTACATCAATATTTTACGACTGTTCAGAATGAGTGAAGTTAACCAAATATTGACATTACTGGTAAATACAATGTCATAAACTAGGACAATATTAGAGATAAAACTGCTTGTTTGAGAAGCATGCTTGCTCATTAATCATTTTCATCTGGGTAATTGTGAATTTAATTATAAGAGTATCCATAACTGAAAATTTCACCTTTGTCCTGTGTAGTTTATACATATACCACAAATCCATTAGTTTTTACAGGATGTGGAGGAAATAAAAGATCTATTGAAACTTGTACTGTTTGAACACAAGTGCCATACTCTGTCATTGACTTTTCAATTTGGTTGCCTAAAGCAACCCAAAACAAAATTACAAATTGCATTCTCTGTGACTACAACCATGATATATTATCCCTGCGCATCTTAACACACTCACTTATCACTATTCACACCATCCTTCTCCATTATCCACACCAGGATTATGCAAGGTTTAATCCTCGCTATCCAATTGTAGCAAAAGCATGTTCACCAATGGCTTTTTGTCCAATCTTAATAGCTCTGAAATTCTTCACAACACTATTAACCTTCTTCTGTTCTTTATCTGGATACTGTCCTTTGTATTCTAGCCTTGTTATTACTAGTTTGGGAACATGTGTTTGGTCTTGCAAAATTGACTACAACCAGGTTCTTGGAAGATCAGAGCCACAAACTCAGTGTCTAAACAAAATCATGGAATGTGCTTATAAATGTTATGAAGAACATTCATAAACTGTGCCTGTACAATTACTAACCCTTAAAATACTTGATGCTATTCAGCAAAAAGCAGTCCATTTGATTGGAATCCCATCCATCTGCAACTAGGGAATGCAACCCAGAGATGTTCCCTGAACCATTCCATGAGTTCGCATACTGTCTCTCCAATGAAAAGGAGACCACATCAAGATGTAGTTGATGACGTGGATGGATGTGCAGAAAATCCCTACCTGACTTGAAATGATCCTTTAGGGCCTTGGATGGAGGTGTGGGCGCAGGTTTTACACCTTCCTTTATGGCGGGAAGGGAAGGTGTCATGTATGGAGGGTGGGTTGGTTGGAGGGCATGGATCTAACGAGGGATTCGTAAAGGGAATGATTTTTGCAGAGAGCAGATAGAGGTGGAGAGGGAAATATATCTTTGGTGGTGGGGTCTAGCTGTAGGCAGTGGAAATGGCTGAGGATAATGCGCTGAATCCGGAGATTCATGAGGTGGAAGGTGAGGATCAGGGAGATTCTATGCTTGTTGCAGTTAGAGGGATGGAGTTCACGGGCGGAGGTACCAGAAGTGGAAGAGATGTGCTGGAGGGCATTGTTGATCATGTGGGAGGGGAAACTGCAGTCCCTGAAATAGGAAAACATCTGGGATGTCCTGGAGTGGAATTGCTCCTCCTGGGAGCAGATACTCCTAATTCCTCCACTTCTGCCTTAAGGGATCGCATTTTTACAGGAGGGGGAGTGGGAGGAGGTGTAGTCAAGGTAGCTGTGGGAGTCGGTGGATTTGAAATAGATGCCTGTATTAAGTCAATCACTGAAGACTTACACGGAAAGGTCCAGGAAGGAGAAGGAAGTGTTGGAAATGGTCTAGGTGAACTTGACGTCAGGGTGTTGGTAAAGTTGATGAACTGTTTAACCTCTTTGTGGGAGTACAGGGTGGTGACGATGCAGTTATTAATGTAGCAGAGGAAAAGGTGGGGGAATGGTGCCGATATAACTGCAGAAGATGGACTGTTCCATGTATCCTACAAAGAGGCAGGTAACCCCACTGCCCTGTGGCCAAACACTTCAACTCCCCTCCCGCTCCACCAAGGTCATTCACCTGGTCCTCCTCCACCGCCAAATCAAATCCACCTGCCAACTGGAGGAAGAACGCCTCATCTTCCACCTTGCGACTTTCCAACCACACAGCATCAACATTGGGCTCACCAGTTTCTAAATTCCCCTCCCCGCCTTCTCACCCCAGATCCAATCCCCCAACTCAGCACAGCCATCTTGACCTGTCCTACCTGCCCACCTTCCTTCCACCTATCCGCTTCACCAAACCCAATGACCTATCACAATTACCTCCCACCTGCATCCATCTATCATCTTCCCAGAGACGTTCCCCCCAAGCCCCACCCCCCCGTACTTATCTCTTAGCCTCATTCCCCCCAACATTTCTGATGAAGGGCTTATGCCCAAAATGTTGATTCTCCTGCTCCTCAGATTCTGCTTGACCTGCTGTGCTTTTCCAGCACCACACTTTTCGACCCAGAGGTGGCTTGGCAAGACCACTTCAGCAGCATTTCCCAAATCTTCACCACCCATAAAGATAAGGGCAGTAGCAATGTTGGAGTATTATCGAAGATTCCTCTAGATCTCTCACAACCCAACTTAGATATACATTGCAGTTCTTTCATCATAGTCAGGTCAATGTATTTGGTCTCCCTAGTACCTCGTAGTATCATAGGGATACATTAGCAGAGAAAGACTCAACATCAAATCTAGAAGTTTGATTGAGCAATAAATGCGGCCCTTGCCAAAAATGCTGATTGGTGGTGTTATTAGTTGCTCAAAAAATAAAAATGGCATCTCCAAATCTTTATGATTTCAGTGTCTTCACCGAATCAGCAGGCCAATCCAGGACCAACTGGTCATTTGGCACAGCAGAAAAAAAGTTTCCTTGAGGAAGGGAGGAACGCAAGACCAGGTTCTACTCTTCCCTTCCTTCCACTTTTGCCTGTTCTCTGCAGCAGCCATCATGAGATTAGCTTCCGACTGTGCTGTTGATTGTGGCTGTGTGGTATTCCAACAATGTGGCAAGTTACTCCCACAGATCTATAACAGTTTGTCCCCTTTTCAATTTGGCCTTTTCAAAACAACTTCTCTGTCACTCTTTCTTGATGTCGGGTACCATTCTGAAGGTTTGAAAAGAGGATCTTCTTAAGCAGCTAATTATTTGACAAGCAGGTATAGCATCAGAACAGTGCAGCCTATTTTGCATGATTGTGGTTGGTTGCAAAGTTGGAGAATTGGCTTTGATGAGGATTCTGGGGTTTATTCTCTCCCTACATGAGTTTCAGCATCTTTCAGAGACACCACTGATGGAAATTCCTCAAAGCCAAAGGTGCCTTTGCAAGGTGGCTGAAGTCTCAGTGCCATACAGAAGGGTGCTGACAACAACAGCATTGCAGACTAAAGCCTTTGTTCTGTTGTGGGAATCCTTGTGGTTGAAGACACTGCTGACATGTTGGATTCTGTGCTGCATCTCCTCTTTCTTGGTGAAATCATGAGAAAGGTAGGTTTCAAGATTGGGAAGGTCTACTTTATATATTTTTGGGATGTGGGCAATATTCCCGCTCAGCTGCATGGATGCTGGTATGTTCCGGGTACACCAATTAGTGTACTGATGCATTGGCTTCCACTTCCAGAAGACACTGCCTGACACATTTACTCAGAGGTTCACGCAGCAGAAATCAATTCGAATGGGTGTGGACATCATTGGGTAGGCCAACAATCTGTAATTACTTGAGAACATGGCAGTTAGCTATCTTCTTGAACTGCTGAGGTTCTTGGTGCTTAAGTATAAACAATGTGTTTTTTCCTGGATTTTAGCCTAATGACAGTGATGTAACAGTATGTATTTCCAAATCAAATAGTGTGCATCTTGGATGGGAACCTGCAGATGGTGGTGTTCCCATCTATCTCCTACCATTGTCCTTCTAGGTGGGAGCATGTAGGTTTATAAGGAGGATGTTTGATGAATTACTGCAATGCATTTCCTGGCTGGTATGCACAGCTGGCACCATGCATAAGTGGCGAAGGGAGGGTTTTTTTATTCATTCACAGGATGGATTGGCAGATGGAGTTTCATTTAGAAAAATATGAGGTGTTACATTTTGGAAAGGCAAATAAGAGCAGGATTTATACACTTAATAGTAAGGTCCTGGGGAGCGTTGCTGTGAAAAGAGATCTTGGAGTGCAGGTTCATATTTCTTGGAAGTGGAGTTGCACATCTATAGTGAAGAAAGTGTTTCGTATATTTGCTTTTGTTGGTCAGTGCATTGAGTATAGGAGTTGGGAGGCCATATTGTGACTGTTCAGAACATTGGTTCGGCCACTTTTGGAATATTGCATGCAATTCTAGTCTCCCTCCTATAGGAAGGAAGTTGTGATACGTGAAAGGACTCAGAAAAGATTTACAAAGATGTTGGCATGTTTGGAGGATTTGAGCTACAGGGAGAGGCTGCATAGTCTGGGGCCATTTCCTCTTGAGTGTCAGAGGCTGAGGGGTGACTTTATAGAGGTTTTTAAAATCATGAGGGACCTGAATAGGGTAAATAGGCAAGGTCTTTACCCCAGGGTGGGGGAGCCCAAAACTTGAGGGGGAGAGGGAAAAGATATAAAGGGAACCTAAAGGGCAACTTTTTTTTAAGTACAGGGTGCTGTGTGTATGGAATGAGCTGCCAGAGGAAGTGGTGGAGGCTGGCACAATTACAACATTTTAAAGGCATCTGGATGGATATATGAATTGGAAGGGTTTAGAGGGATATGGGCCAAATTGCTGGCAAATGGAACTAGATTTATATGGAATATCTGGTCTGCATGGATGAGTTGGATCAAAGGATCTGTTTCCGTGCTGTACATCTCTATGACTCTATGTGGGTGTCACTGGGCAGCTCAGCACTTGTTGCCCATTCCTCAGTGTCCAGAGGACAGTTAAGTGTCAACCATATTGCTGTGGGTCTGGAGTCACATGTAGACTAGATCAGGTGATGGCAATTCCCTTCCCTAAAGGGTATTAGTGAACTAGGTGGGTTTTTCTGATGATCAACAATGGTTTTTCATGCTCACCATTAGACTCCCACTTTCAGATATTTTTGTTCAATTCAAATTCCACCATCTGCATGGTAGGATTTGAACCTGGGTCTCCAGAACAATACCAGGGTCACTGGATTAATAGTCAAGTCATAATACCAGGAGGCCATTGCTTCCCAATGCAGATGGAAGATGGTGGTTAGGATGCTGAGTGAAAGAACTGCTTTGTCCTGAAAGGTGTCCAATTTCCTTATAGCTGCATGCATTCAGGCAAGTGGGAAGCATTCCATCACACTCCTGACTTGTGCCTTTAGGGAGTCAGGAGGTGAGCTACTCTATGCTAGAGTCTCAACCTCTGACCTCCTCTTGATGCTAAACTGTATGCATGGCCTGTTGAGTTCATTTTCTGTTCAAAGGTAACCCCTGGATGATGACAGTGGTGGAGTTCAGCAATGATAATGTCACTGAACATCTAAGTTAGATTCTTTCTTGTTGGAGATGGTCACTTATGCCACATACACGCCAGGCAATGTCACCTTCCATGAACCAGCTCTTAATGAGATGTTGTCCAGGTCATTCTGAAGATGAACACAAGCTGCTTCAACATCTGAGGATTTACACTGAACAGTTTTCAACTCGAAATAGACATCACCATTTCTAACCTCTTGATGGAAGAGAAGTTATTGATTAAGTTGCTGAAAAAAGCTGGATCTAGAATACTACCCTGAGAAACTCCTGTACTGACATGATGAGTTTGAAATGATTGACCCGCAATGAACACAGCTATCTTCTCTTTGTCCTTGATTCCCACGAGTCCAATTTTCCTTGGACGCCCGACAGTTGTGCTCTGGCAAATGCTGTCTTGATGCCAAGGTTCGTCACTCTCACCTCTGGGCACCTTGACGGAGGGTATCTCAATGTCAAGGTAGGGCTATGTATCCACAAGACTGTAGTGGATGGGAAGGTAGATTGATGAGGTTGAGGCTAAGTAGTTCTTTTCTCCTGTTACGTCTGTCACCACCTGCCACAGGCCCAGCAAACAGTTATGCCCGTGAGAACTTGACAGTATTTTTGTTGAATTCAAATTACACCATTTTCCACATCTCCAGTGACAATACCAGATCACCTCCTCCTATGTTCAATGAGTTAAAAGTCTCCTCATTAGTACCAATAGTTGGAGGCATAGGTGCTTATCTGGGGAAAGGCAAATGGAGGATTTTGGTTTTTCTGATGTTGAGTGAGGGATCAACCTTTTCTATGCTGAGTTGAAGAAATTGAGGGTGGTCTGAAAATTGCTTTAGATTAGATTACTTACAGTGTGGAAACAGGCCCTTCTGCCCAACAAGTCCACACCGACTCGCCGAAGCGCAACCCACACATACCCCTACATTTACCCCTTACCTAACACTATGGGCAATTTAGCATGGCCAATTCACCTGACCCGCACATCTTTGGACTGTGGGAGGAAACCGGAGCACCCGGATGAAACCCACGCAGACAAGGGGAGAATGTGCAAACTCCACACAGTTGCCTGAGGCGGGAATTGAACATGGGTCTCTGGCACTGTGAGGCAGCAGTGCTAACCATTATGCCACCGTGCCGCCCAAGTTTAGTTGCTTCACAACTTCTGTGAGTTGTAACTGCACCAATGTCAGAATATTCAAAGTAGTGGATATGTTGAAATGCAATAACAATCTTAGCTTCCAGTCTATTCAGACTGAAAGGCATTCCAGAGGGTGCAATTATGTGCAGAAATAAATGATGGCCTTGCCAGCAACATTTATATCCCAAGAATGAATACAAAAAGAAATCAGAGTACTGAAATTTGAACTTAGATCTATATATTAGAATCAACATCTGCATCTTAGAGCTGGATTGTTGTACCCACTGCAGAATTGAACATACCAATCTAGCAAATGGAGTACTAACAGATTACCATGTGTCAGGTGAGGTGTTAACCAGGGCCTCACACTTCCTCTCAGTTGGATATAAACGGTCCCATGGAGCAATTTTAAAAGAGGTTAGAGAACTTTTCCCTGGTGTGCTGGTCAATATGTATTTCTCAATCAACATCAAAAATAGATGACCTAATCATTGTCACATTGTTATTTGTAGGATTATGACTATTTAAATTAGTTGCTGTGTTTCCAAATTATAACACCTGCAGTTCAAAAGAACTTCATGCTTGTAATGCACTTCAAAACAATTGGCATTCATGAAAGGCAGTACTGTACATCAATGCAAATGTTTCTTTTCATGTTAATGGATATATGGTTTCTGACTATTACATGATGTATTTAGAAAAAAATTCATGCAAAGCCAAACACGCAGGTCAATAACTTCAGCAACAACATTTTAAAAATCATTGCTGTGTACCATGTGTACTGCACATGGACAAGATATAGCCTGATCTCTTCAATGCAATTAGATAGAATTGAATTGAATTTATTGTCACGTGTACCGTGGCACAGTGAAAAGCTTTGTCTTATGAGCAATACAGGCAGACCACACAGTTAAGTAGCATAGATAAGTAAATAATAGGTAAACAGCAGCAAAAACAAAAACACAGGTACAGGCAAATGTTAAGAGTTTGTGAGTCCATTCAGTATTTTAACAACAGTAGGGTAGAAACTGTTTCGAAACTGGCTGGTGTGTGTGTTCAGGCTACTATACCTTCTCCCCGATGGTAGGGGTTGTAGAAAAACATTGCCAGGGTGGGATGGATCTTTAACAATGCTGACGGCCTTTTCTTAACAGCGGGCCTGGTAGATGGATTCTATAGATGGAAGGTTGGCCCTTGTGATTGTAAAGGCAAAGTTCACCACTCTCTGTAACTGGCTCCGACCTTGAATGATACAGTTGCCATACCAGGTAGTGATATATCCAGACAGAAGGTTCTCAATAGCGCACCTCTAAAAGTTGGCAAGGGTATTCGCTTTCATGCCAAATTTCTTCAGCTGCCTGAGGAAGAGGAGACATTGTTGGGCCTTTGTAAACAGTGTGTCCACATGAAGAGTCCAAGAAAGCTTGTTGTGGATAAGCACGCCCAGGAGCTTGACAGTCCCCAGTTGTTCCACCTCTGTGCTGTTAATGTGTAGGGGGGGATATGAGTAACATCCCGCCAAAAGTAAATAATGTGTTCCTTTGTTTTGCTGGCATTGAGAGCTAGGTCGTTCTCAGTGCATCATTTTTCCAGGTCTCCAACCTGCTGTCTGTAATCTGTTTCATCGCCATCTGAAATTCGATCGACAATGGTGGTGTCATCAGCAAACTTGTAGATGGCATCAGAAAGCTTGTGAACTCCAACATATATTACAAGTACTCTATATTGCATTATAAGATTCTCCACATTAATACTTATTTGTTTTATTCCTACTTCTGTCTCTTCATCAAAAACACTTTTAAAAAGATTGTGTAGCACGTGTTTTTGAGAAGGAACAAAAAATCCTATGGATTAACAATTTTGTGCCATTTCTCTTTCCAAAATAGCACTCTAAGGTCATTCATGATTTTCTTACAGATTTCCCTTTGCTAGGTTATTTGTATTTCTATAATTATTTCCTCCTGAATATCTGTCTTTGTAGTTATTATGCTATTAATTCTGACATTAATTCAACTTCAAGAATGAAAGAGTGAGAAAACATTCTCAACTGAAACATTACTCACTGCACTACAGATGGACCTTGGGAATTCAGACATCTATTCTGAATAATGTAGAATCAACTGTGATCTAACAGTATTCAACTTTGAACTTTCATTGGAAAGGAAAGGGAAATATTTATGAGTATTTAATTTCTCTATTGCATGCTTCAAGAAGTTTGCATTATATACAGTACTGCACACCCAAGATTAGATGGACAATATCATTAACTGGATAACTTGTAGAAGGCTAACAGTATTTCTCTTTCTTTCCTTCCACCTACCTTTGGGTGTTTTTGTTTTGGAGAGGTTCCTTGATGAGAAAAACATTCTGAACAAAATTATTCTCAGCATTTCAACTAATCTAAACAGCCATCATCGAAACCCAAAATTAGACTCGGTTACAATTTTGAACAAAACTAGCTTTGTGTGTCATGCATGCATTACAATGCAATAACCCTTATTAAAATGTATATAATTTAACTTGCATTACTCAACAATCCAGGACAGTATACAGGAGTTTCATATCGATGCAACATTGGCATTAATTTCATGGTTTTCACAAGTTTTTACTCAGCATGAAGTCTCTGAACTTTGGGACACCAGTAAAGCCAATTAATTGTCATCACTGTCACAATATTCAATTCCTACCACTAGATGTAGCTAGAATGTTGTGTAAAATTACAGATGCAAAACCAAAACAAAATAATTATTTTGTATTTTAATGAGAATTAGCAATTTTCTTCCAAAAATGCTGGAAATACATAGTAGGGCTGACAAAATCCGAAAAATGAAAGCATAAGTTAACATTCCAATTTCATAGATAAAGTAGCCAAAATCTCAGAGGACTTTGGTACTGATCTCTCATTGGAGAGAGATAATTAGTGATGGTTCAACCTGAGGGTCACCATGCCTCAAGCAATGAACGAGGTTAAGAAGGAGACTCCTGCATGGTCACCTCAGTGTGGGAATTGAACCCACGCGGTTCATATCACTCTGCATTGCCAATCACCAACTAGCCAACTGAGTTAACCTTCAATTGACTGTAGCAAACTGTGGCTTAAACCTGAAATATTAATCACAAGTTCAGATGCCAATGGTTTTGCAATGTATTTCAAATATTTTTGGGTTTGATGTCAAACTATACATCATGTTAGTTTGTGAAATTAGAAACAAGTTCCGACCAACATTTTCATATTCCCCGCAAAAAACAGGACAGTCACTTTCCAACATTATAGGATTTACAGCACTTCACATAATGCCAATAATTGTTAGGTCAGTATTGTATAGATGATAATTCAGGTTGCCTCGTGGCATTTTAAAAATGATGTTGTAAAGCTAAAATGGTCAACTGCAAAAGTATGATTATAATGCCAACTTCAGTGCGAGATCCATCTTATAGTTTAGAAATTGCCAATGACTCTAATCCAAAATGACTTCACTTCGTGCTCAATGATAACAGCCGAAAAAGGCTGAACCTCAATCGATTTAATTTGATAGGATCAAAAAAAAACATAGTAAAGGCCACAACTTTCCTCTTGGCACCAAAAGTTAAATGCAGCAAAAAGAAATTATACTGATACACATCAAGTATATTTTTAAATCCTATTTGAATTCTAACTACTAGGCTCAATTGTAATTTAAATCAAAACCAGCTGAGCAGACTTTCTTCTATGAAAAAGGACACCAAAATAGACTAGTTCCAGTGGGCCGTCAAAACAATGGAATATTTTCTGTGGGTTTGGAAACCAAAGGAATAGATTCTAAATCTCATAACAATCAGTTCCTTCCTCTTTTGCCACAGTTTAACATCTGAGCTGTGCTATGACTGCCATAAACTGTCATTCCAAATCTACAATACTTAACACCAAACTAAGGAAGTTATTGCAAAACATAAGGAAAATATGAAACATAATTTTGTTATTAATGAGCAGGCACATCAACCATAACTTGCCATTTTGCACAAATGGTTGCTATAAAGATGAAGAACAACCACTGCCCACTCTCTGTCAGTCTCACTCACTCACCATCTTGCACAATAGAAAAAAATCACCTCCTTACCCTATGTTCATATTTAAACGATTACAGCTACCATTTTGTTCACCTGGAAAGTGAGAAAATTCAGCAGTTCATCCGAGTAATTCCTTAGACAACAAGTTCCTGACCTCTATATATTGAGAAGTAATGTGTACTTCAAAACTAAAATGGCAGAGTGACCCTGACATCCCTCTTCACTCTCCACAATAATTTTAGATTCAAGAGTGCCGGGGAAGAAGCAAGGAAATGGATCACTACCTGGTCTGTTCCACCTGCATTCAATAATGGAAAGAAAGAACTTCACATGACCTTAGGTTGTGCCAAAATGCTTTGCAGCCAATGCAGTATTTTTGAAATGTACTTGTAGAGCCATAGGGAAATGATGACTATTCAAAAGAAAAGTCGACAAACAAATTCTGAGCCTAGGATTTCCTGGCTATTGGGCTACCAACACAGTTAGACATTCAAAAGATCATGGAAGAGAAGCTCAGGTACCTTCCAGAGGTAATGGGCAGCAAGCAAAGTGACCCAGCATACACAGACAAAATACATGATGTACTAATTCATGGTTCTGCAGCTCAGACACAACCTTTCAGACATCCATTAAAAGTAACAGAAAGTAGAAAATGAATTTGAAACAATACTATCAAATGTGCTAAGATGACAGGACAAGGCAACATAAGTCCAAAGTTTTTTTTAAAAGCTCTCTCATGCACTTCATTTTCATAAGACAGATCATGCTCAACATCTGGTCTGGGTTATCAAGAAGAGTGGCTGAGACCGATTAAATACTTGTGGTAATGAATGAAACTTTGAAGCTAGCACTTTGTTTCTTCCATTAGACATTCATTTGTCTATTCTACCAATGTCTCCAATACTCTCTAATGTTTTGCGCAAACTATCCACTTGCATTTTGTTTCATACTTTAACAGGCCTGTTGGAACAAACAGGCATTTTGTGTAGAGATTCTCCCAATGTCAATTTCCCCAGCCTAAAGTTGCATTCAAAACCATTAAGTATAGCGAAACATTGCCAGTTTATAGTTTCCACCTAAAATGAGGAAATGTAAAAAAGGGGAAAGTTGACGTAGTCCCAGAGGACTAACGAACTGCCCTTTCATTAGAGAAAGAAAAAGGTTGTCAGTCTAATCTGAGGGCAAGATTGAGAAAGCCGTACATTCAGGGTGACCTCAGCTAGCACTAGAATTGAACCCACACTGTTGGCATCACTCTGCACCACAAACCAGCATCCAGCCAATTGAACGACCCAACGTCTGGGATTCTTGACAAAAGAACCATCTTTAAAGTCCAGTCAACAATTGGAAGTCTCCTGCATGGTTCCTACTCAACTGTCACAGACATGTTAGTATGTCAGGCATAGGGAAAGTGGCTTCCTGCTTTTCCAACAGTGATCTTGAGGTGTGTGTGTGGGTGTGTGTGTGTATATAGAAGCATACCCCGAAATGTTAGTATCTGGCGTTCAAGATGGAAGTGCCAACACAGATGTTCAACAAGTAGTGAGCTGGAGTTGCCACGTTACTGCTCTGATTCACACATCAGGAACTGTCACGGTCTAGTTTCTATCCAGCAGGTGGGAAAATGGGAAGCTGAAATAACAATGAGGTGAGATGACATAACATCAAAGACATTAATGTATGCTAACTAAGAGAATCTCTTTGTTCAACACTTTAGTTAGGAAATGGGACTTTTGGCTCTCAGTAGTAGCAAGGCCCTTTATGACGATTTCTCATGATCTTCCCACCCTTTTCACCATGGTTTGAACAGACCAACTTGGCTGCAAGTTACTACTCCACCTTCATAAATACAGCAATTGCTCTGTAATCCTTTCGCTAAGCATGAGGCACATTTTGCATTTTGGCATTTATGCTGCCAAAATGTAGCCTCAGGTATTTTAAAATTTGGCAGTTAAAAGTGACTGAAGATCATCAATCAAATTCTCTCTGATTTAGGTATTCACTTGACATCACCCAGGATTTATTCTTGATATTCACTCATCTGTCAACAGCAAAGACAGTTCAGTAAGCAACTCTAGCCAATTCAGCAACAACTTGCATTCATGTAGCACATTTTTATCATTGTTATAAATATTTAAGCTGCTTCATAGAACTGAATTTAAAAATAGTGGCACTCAACTAAGGGGAAATCTGGAGCTTGGTCAAATACAAGATTGGAGAGATAATAGAAAATGAAATAAACATATTTCAGAAGATGTTCAATTATGATCTAACTAAATCAAACCAAGTACAGTCCATCGAGTTGACAAACAAAGGAAGGGCTTTGCAGGAGGATGGCACAGCCAGCCATATCAAGTGTACATTGAGGTTAAAGGAAAAGGAGATTCATTGCAGTGCATCATGAACTAAGTGACAAAAGAGGTCATTTATTGACCTTTATTAGGGCCGTCCAAGTACAATGGCCATGGCCAGAATATTAGGGACTCCTGTGGTGCAGTGGAAGTGTTGCAAGGAGACCAGGTTAAGTTCCACTGCTCTTGAAGTGTGGAATAACATCCGTTAACAGATAGATTAGACTCTGCCCCTACCCCCCTTGTCTATAAGAACTATGAGCAGGAGTAGGTGATAAAGCGCCTTGATCTTGCTCCTCAATTTGATGTGATATTTGATATAGGGCTGACAATGGAAACCTTATACTGCCTGCGTGTGTTGTTCTGAAAGAAAGGACCAGAACCTTATTGTAGAGATTTACATGGAATGGCAGGAAGATGAACATGGATTTGGAAGACAATAACTTTATAAAGGAAAGGGAAGTTGGAAATGGAGTGACAGCTCATAAGGACAAAGGTTTGAGTGGAGTTTCAAGGAAGAGTAGAAACAGCCACGTCCAATTATTTAAAAATAACAATAAACACAAAATTGATGCAGTTTGTCTGTTTTCTGAAACGGTGCTGACTACAATGTGCACTCTTTATGTTCATATTCTAAGAGGTTGTGCTTAACTTTACCAAATTACATTAACAACAGAAGAGAGAAAGATGTATGCTGTGTAAAACAATCTTGTCAGTACATGTTTCATTTTGGCAGCAGGCTGTCCTATTGATAACTACCCTTCTGGGTATGTGAGGCCATTGACTAAGTGAAGTACTACATATGGAATGCATCAATTTAATTGGTGGGGGATGACATCAGGATTTATGAACGCATGAGGAGGATGACAGCACACTTGGAGCAACCTCTTTAACTCATTACCCTATCAAATCCAAAAGAAATCCCTTCAATATGGGATAAACCAGAACAAATACCACAACAGTACTGAAATTGAGTGTTTGTTTCTGTAGTTGATTACTTGCAGAATATTGCAATTTAGAAGTTCAGCAAACACTTTGTAAATGGGAGCTGTTTGCTAAATTTGTACCAGCATCAGCAGCAGCTTTAAACCATAATCAATAGGGTCCTATATCCTTGGCTACTCCAAATTATTTTAAATAAGAGATCAGCAGAAATACTTTCAGACAAGACAGTCAGCTTAGATGTTGAGGTTTGGTGTCAGCCTACTAATGAGTTAATTAAACGTCAGTCCCACAAATAAATTTGACCTTATTTGTACAGCTCAATTTTTTTTTTGAACAGTTGAAAAGTTATGAAAGAACTGTTCTTTTAAAAAGAAACTTTTTTGTATGATCAATAAAGGTTCATTGGTTCTATACAGAATGCAGAGTTGGTGAATGAGCTTGGAAATGCAATTGAGAGAATGTGAGGATTGCAAATGCTGAAGTTCAGAGTCAAAAAGTGTGGCACTGGAAAAGCACAGCAGGTCAGGCAGCATCTGATGGTCATCCCTGATGAAAGGCTTATGCCCGAAATGTCAACTCTCCCGCTCCTCGATGTTGCCTGACCTGCTGTGCTTTTCCACTGTCACACTTTTTGACTTGGAAAATACAATTGCTTATTGTGGAGGATTTGAGGTGCTTGGAAGTTCAGTGCAGGAGCAGAGCTTGGCATGAAATATATGGGGGATTACCTGGTGACACAGGTGGTGTGTTGGGGATGAGAACATGTGAGAGGTGAGGTCAAAGACCCTTCCTGTTTTATCATAACTGGAACAAAGTTACAGAGATGGGCTTGTTTTTAAAAAAACAGCAACAATGGCTCAGTGACTCCTTCCAACTTCTTTCCAGGGATGTCATCTCAAACGCTGTCAGCTAGGATTGACATAAAAATGATAATCATCCCTTTAGCTATTAATAGAGACACCCCTTCCCTGCCATTTAGAAGAATGAGGGGAGGATCTCATTGAAACCAAATGACATGAATATTGATGCAGTGACAAATGGTGAAAAGGATAGCCATAGATTAAAGGAGGATATTGGTCTGATCAGTGGCAATGGAATAAAATCCAGGTAAGTGTGAGGTGATGTGCAGGACAAACAAGACAAGGGAATAGCTGATGATTGGATGAACCTTGGAAAGTACCAAGGATCAGAGGGACCTCAGCAACAGGGACCCAGGTTTGATTCCAGCCTTGGGTGACTGTGTGGAGTTTGCACACTCTCCCCATATCTGCATGGGCTTCCTGCTGGTGGTCTGATATCCTCCCACAGTCCAAAAATGTACAGGTTAGATGGATTGGTCATGTTAATTTACCCATAGAGTCCAGAGTTATGCAGGTTAGCTGGATTCTGATAGACGGTTGTGGGGATAAGGTTGGGAGATGGTCTGGGTGGGATGCTCTTCAGAGGGTCACTGAGCCAAATGGTTTCTTTCTGCATGGGGATTTTACAATTCAGTGACTTTGGTGTGCAAGTACACCCATCCCTTAAGGTACCGGGACAGGTAATAAAGTGGCTAAGAAGGTATATGGGATACTTGTCTTTGTTAGCCAAAGACTAGGTTTAAAATGCAAGGAAGTTATGCTGGAACTGCATAAAAGATTGGTTAGACCAAAGCTGGAGTACTGTGTGCAGTTCTAGAATCCACATTAGTGTAGGTAAGCGAATGCACTGAAGAGGATGCAGAGGAGATTTACCAAGGTGTCGCCTGGGCTGGGGAGTGTTTGTTATGAATAGATATTGATAGACTGGGGTTGCTTTTCTTGGGGCAGAGGAGACAGAGGGGGTCATGATCGAGATGTATAAAATTATCAGGGGCATAGACCGGGTAGACAGGAAAAACTTTACCCCTTGGTTAAGGGATCTATGATCAGAGTTTTCAGATTTAAGATAAGAGGCAGGAGGTTTAGAGGGAACATGAGGAAAAGATTTTTCATCCAGGAGTGGTAGGAATCCGGAACTCACTGCCTGTAAGGGTGGTTAGAGGCCGAAACCCTCATAACATTTAGGAAGTATTGAGATGTGTGCCTGCAATGCTAAAGCACACAAGGCTATGGATAAGTGTTGGAAAATGGTAAAACTTTACCAGTCTTACCAGACCACAGTGCACCTCACTCATTACAGAGAGAGAGAGAGAGACGACTGGTGGTGGTTGTTTTAACTGAGGGTCAACATGCTTCGGACAAGGGGAAAAGTTGAGAAGGCTCTCCATTATAACCTCAGCTGGCGTGGGAATTGAACCCATGCCTTCGCAAACCACCCAACTGAGCTAACTGACCCCATGGAAAACGGGATTAGAATGGTTAGGTGGTTGTTTTGACTGGCACAGACTCAATGAGCTGAAAGTGCTTTTTGTGTACTGTAGACCTCTCTGACTCTGTAAACCTCTAACACAACTAGACAGTGTAAACACAGGAAAGATGCCCCAGATGAACTGGGGATTCCAGAACCTGGGAGTTACAGTTTATGGGCCATTTCGGACTGAGGTGAGGAGAAATGTCTTCACCCAGAGAGTGGTGAGTGTGTGGCATTCTCTACCACAGAAAGCGACTGAAGTTTAAACATTGAATGTTTTCGAGAAGGAGTTAGATGAGGCTTTTAAGGCTAAAATGATCAAAGGATATGGGGAGAAAGCAGGAACTGGGTATGGAGTTGGATGATCAGCCATGGCAGAGCAGGCATGAATGGCCTACTCCAACACACATTTTCTGGATTTCTTTGTTTCCAATACAACAGCATTTATGTTAAAAATTGAGCTTTAAAAAAACTAATTGAAAATAGGCCACAAATGATTTGATTTTGAAATAACATTGAGCATTGTATTAGGAAAGAAATGCATGTCTGATACTTGACTTTTCTCCCATTTTAGTTGAGTGGGAAGATGTTAATATTGAGAAGAAAAATAAGACACTGACATTTTTTCAATTTTATGGAACAATGCTGCTTATATCTTAAGTTCAAATACTTGAATAAATTGTTCTTGTAGTTACAGTTCCCTATGGTGCTTTCCAAATATTGAAAGACTTTTAGTATCATCTGGTTGCATCTGGCAGTTCAAGACTAGAAAATATATAGGCAGGAACTAATTGGACCATGACATTTTTTAAAGTGGCAGATTTTTAAACCAGACAAGCCGCATCTTCATGCGATATGATACAGCATTACATCATTGACTATTTTCAGCTTATTATGCCAATCAAGCCATAACTAATTAAAGATGCTTGTAAAAAGCAGAATCATTATAAAAGCTCTTTAAAACAAAACACAGCCTGAGCTAAGCCAGGCAGATTCAGAACATGCAATCTTCAAATTCTTGAATTGCCACTAATACTCTCAGATCTTTCCAGTTGGGTAAATTATAGACCTTGCTTTCATTTCAGCTTTACTTCATCACATAAGAAGTCATTTATTTTTGTGGAGCAAAAGGCAATTGAACAATTACAAGACAGTTTTTTAAAAAATTAATCTCAGTGCCAATTACAACTTTTCTTATTATACCACTGGACATTGACATTACAATATAAACAGACACTATCTGACAAAAAGGTTGCTATTCTGAAATTACTGTTGGACTGTAACACCCCACCAAGCTCCATCATGTTGTGCAATGAACTGGCATGTAATAAATAATCGGATTTTAGCTCATAGATGCATTAGACAATCTTGGCATTATAAATAATTTCCTAAAAAAAATTTTCCATAAACACTGAAAATTTGGCAAAACTTTTAATTGTAGCATGAATTGAACACACATGTTGTAAGACAGAAATTTTGCTTTGTCTTGCAGCAAATGCTTCATTTCGGCTGAGAGGGAAGTCTCAGAATTGTGTTCTTTTGACCCTGAGAACATGAGTTATCATTAGTTTGAGCTCAAGCCCCACAACACGTAATTTGCCAGTAATTCACCCACAATTAGAATTCGAAATATTTAATTGAATAGTTGGCATGAACTTTTGATTTTATCATCCGCTATTCATTTATCCAACATCCAAACAGATAGACTCCAGCAAGATGTTCTGACGGGAGTTACAGCAGCAATTCAGTGGTAGCTCTTTCACCAAATATCTGGCAGCCACGTGGAAGAACCCTGCCGAAGTTTACCACGTGGTTCGCAGAGTGAAATAATTCAAGTGTACATATTTCAAATAAAAGCAAAGTTTGTATTAAAAAATTCATGTACATTATGATGTTACAAAGAATATACAGCACAAACCTAGTCATTTAGCCAATCAGTCATGATGGCATTTATACTGCAATTGAGCCTCCTCCCATCCTTCCTCATCAAGCTCTATCAATAACAGACACAATTACCTCATTTGCTTATCTAGCTTCCTCTTAAATGCATCTGTACTATTTGCCTCAACTCCTCTCTGTGACATTAAGTTCTACATTCGCACCACTTTCTGGGTAACAAATTTTCTTCTGAATTTCCTATTCAATTTCACAGTGACTATTTTACATAGTTTACAGAACATTTAAAAACGGTTAAGAAAAACAAGGAAGATGTTCATCATAACTAAGGTGCTGTCTCAAGCAAAAACCATACTTTTAAGTTGTTCATATCATTGTTTTCTTGTTAAAGTCCTTCACTACAATATGAGCAGGTAATTTAATTAAATAATATTAAAACCACATGGTAACAATAACAGTGATAACACTGATTATAGCAGGTTATAATCAGCGATAGACTATAACAGATAATAACAGTTGTCAGTTCATTTGTTTTGGAATGAGGGTTCATTGCATAGTTATTTCGGGAAGAATCTTAAAGGGGTCTGAGAAACAAAACTTATGATGTGACATGTGGGAAAATGAGACAAAACATCTAGCGAGGCCCATCTCACTATATTGGTTATGCTTTTCGTAAGTAGTGAGGCGAGTTTCTTGCGAGATAGTGGATTGCTAATTCAGCTGGATTATTATTTATTAAACACTTTGTTGATGACCCAACTCACCTCACTAAAATTCAGCTTCCTATTTTACCAAATGTGCCAAACAAACTGGACATCAAGAAAGTTCAACATGAAAAGTAGAGCAAGTGTCTGGCAGCTCACCACTTGCACTGAAAGGCCACCATGTTGCAAACAAGCAGACTACACCTCAGGCCACAATCCATGGGGATCAGTCACATGCACCACCTGTACCCGGACATTTGCAACCAGCATGTGCCAACACCTTATGACCATCATGGCATCTATGATACAGTGGTGTGCTGCTTGAAAAACACACTCTCACATTGCAAAATGCACAGCAACTAGAAATGAAAGGTTGGAGCAGGAACACTTTGCGCACAGGGACAGACACCCAGCTCACTGATTGGACCAGGCTGCATCAAAGGGCTGCTCACTTACTCTCTTCGGACTCATTCTTTTAGCGCCCATCTGCTTAATGCATCTATACCTGTTAGTGCACTGGAGTTTCAACCAGACCCAAATGCTGTCAGTACTGTTGCACTGAGGTGTTCTTTAATGCAGACACACAGACAGGCCGCCTTTATGCTTGTCAGCAGGGATCTGTCCGGGGCTGGGGGAGGTCATCAGAGCCTTCTGTCATGTAAAAGATGTTTGCACTGTTGTAGTCAACTCTGTATTAGGTTCAGGTGTGAGTCAAGAATCTCAATCTGACATGGCAAGCTCTGCCACATTTCTTGTGCAGAAAGACAGTGGTTTGTGAAAGTGCATGATTTGATGACCTCTGTTTTATCTTAACTATCTCTTGGCCAGTTAAGCCTTTCATTTGTATCCAATGTTTCCAATGCTCATTTCTCAAAATGGAGACTTTTCTCAAAAGGGAGACCTGTGACCACAGGGATCTGTGCTAGGACCACTGTTGTTTGTGATATATATAAAAATGATTTGGAGGAAGCTATTGGTTGCCTGATTAGCAAGTTTACAGATGACACCAAGATTGGTGGAGTAGCAGATAGTGAAGGGGACTGTCAGAGAATACAGCAGGATATAGATAGATTGGAGAATTGGGCAGAGAAATGGCAGATGGAGTTCAATCCGGCCAAAGGTGAGGTGTTGCATTTTGGAAGATCCAATTCAAGAGCGAACTATACAGTAAATGGAAAAGTCCTGGTGAAAATTGACATACAGAGAGTTAGTCAGGTCCATTGTTCCCAGAAGGTGGCAACGCAAGTCAGTAAAGTAGTCAAGAAGGCAGACGGCATGCTTTCCTTCATTCGACAGGGTATTGAGTACAAGGGTTGGCAGGTCATGTTGCAGTAGTATAGGACTCTGGTTCAGTCGCATTTGGAATACTGCGTACAGTTCTGGTCGCCAGGTTACCACAAGTATGCGGATGCTTTGGAGAGAGTGCAGAGGAGGTTCACCAGGATGTTGCCTGTATGGAGGGCATGAGCTATGAATAGAGATTGAATAGAGTCATAGAGATGTACAGCACGGAAACAGACCCTTCGATCCAACTTGTCCATGCTGACCAGATACCCCAACCCAATTTAGTTCTACTTCCCAACACCCAGCCCATATCCCTCCAAACCCTTCCTATTCACATACCCATCCAGATGTCTTTTAAATGTTGCAATTGTACTAGCCTTCACCACTTCCTCTGGCAGCTCATCCCATACACGCAAAACCCTCTGCATGAAAAAAGTTACTTCTTCGGTCTCTTTTATATCTTTCCCCTCTCACCCTAAACCTATGCCCTCCAGTTCTGGACTCACCCACCCCAGGGAAGGGACTTTGTCGACTTATCCTATCCATACCCCTCATAATTTTAGAAACATCTATAAGGTTACCCCTCAGCCTCAGATGTTCCAGAGAAAACAGCCCCAGCCTATTCAACCTCTCCCTATAGCTCAAATCCTCCAACCCTGGCAACATCCTTGTAAATTTTTTCTGAACCCTTTCATGTTTCACAACATTCTTCCAGTAGGAAGGTGACCAGAAATACACACAATATTCCAAAAGTCGCCTAACCAATGTCCTGTACAGCCGGAACACGATCTCCCAACTCCTGTACTCAATACTCTGACCAATAAAGAAAAGCATACCAAATGTCTTCTTCACTATTCTATCTATCTGTGACTCCACGTTCAAGGAGCTATGTACCTGCACTCCAAGGTCTCTTTGTTCAGCAACACTCTCTAGCACCTTACTGTTAAGAGTATAAGTCCTATTAAGATTTGCTTTCCCAAAATGCAGCACCTCACATTTATCTAAATTAAACTCCATCTGCCACTCCTCAGCCCATTGGCCCATCTGATCAAAATCCCATTGCAACCTGATGTAATCTTCTTCGCTGTCCACTGCACCTCCAATTTTGGTGTCATCTACAAACTTACTAATGATACGTCCTACGCTCACATCCAAATCATTTATATAAATGATGAAATGTAGTGGGCCCAGCCCCGATTCTTGTGGCACTTCACTGGTCACAGGCCTCCAGTCTGAAAAACAACCCTCCACTACCACCCTCTGTCTTCTACCTTTGAGCCAGTTCTGTATCCAAATGACTAGTTCTCCCTGTATTCCATGAGACCTAACCTTGCTAACCAGTCTCCTATGGGGAACCTTGTCAAACGCCTTACTGAAGTCCATACAGATTATGTCTACCAGTCTGCCTTCATCAATCCTCTTTGTTATTTCTTCAAAGAACTCAATCAAGTTTGTGAGACATGATTTCCCACACACAAAGCCACGTTGATTATCTCTAATTAATCCTTGCCTTTCCAAATACATGTACATCCTGTCCCTCAGAATTCCCTCCAACAACTTGCCCACCAGTGATATCAGGCTCACCAGTCTATGGTTCCCTGGCTTGTCCTTACCACCCTTCTTAAACAGTGGCACCACGTTAGCCAACCTCTAGTCTTCTGGCACTTCACCTGTCAATAGCGATGATACAAATATTTCAGCAAGAGGCCCAACAATTACTTTTCTGGCTTCCCACAGAATTCTAGGGCCCATCTGATCAAGTCCTGAGGATTTATCCACTTTTATGCGTTTCAAGACATCCAAGACTTCCTCCTCTGCAATATGGACATTTTTCAAGATGTCACCATCTATTTCCCCAACTTCTATATCTTCCATGTCCTTTTCCACAGTAAACACTGGTGCAAAATACTTGTTTAGTGTCTCTCCCATCTCCTGTGGTTCCACACAAAGGTCGCCTTGCTGATCTGTGAAGGGCCCTATTCTCTCCCTAGTTACCCTTTTGTCCCTAATGCAATTGTAAAAATCCTTTGGATTCTCCCCAACTCTATTTGCCAAAGCTATCTCAGTCCCCTTTTTGCCCTCCTGATTTCCCTCTTAAGTATACTCCTACTGCATTTATACTCCTCTAAGGATTCATTCGATCCATCCTGTCTTCACCTGATATATGCTTCCTTCCTTTTCTTAATCACGTCCTCAATTTCTATCATCATCCAGCATTCCCTATACCTACCAGCGTTTCCTTTCAACCTAACAAGAATATACTGTCTCTGGACTCTAGTTGTCTCATTTCTGAAGGCTTCCCATTTTCCAGCCATCCCATTACCTGTAAACATCTGCCCCCAATTAGTTTTTGAAAGTTCTGCCTAACACCGTCAAAATTAGCCTTCTTCCAATTCAGAATCTTAACTTTTAGATTTGGTCTATCCTTTTCCATCACTATTTCAAAACTAATAGAATTATGTTCACTGGCCCCAAAGTGCTCCGCCACTGACACCTCAGTCACCTGCCCTGCCTTACTTCCCAAGAGTGGGTCGAGTTTGCACCTTCTCTAGTAGGTACATCCACATACTAAATCAGAAGGTTTTCTTGTACACGCTTAACAAATTCCTCTCCATCTAAACCATTAACACTATAGCAGTCCCAGTCTATGTTTGGAAAGTTAAAATCCCCTACCATAACCACCCTATTATTCTTATAAATAACGGAGATCTCCTTACAAATTTGTTTCTCAATTTAACTCTGACTATTAGAGAGTCTATAATACAATCCCAATAAGGTGATTATCTCTTTCTTGTTTCTCAGTTCAACCCAAATAATTTCCCTGGTTGTATTTCTGGGAATATCCTCCCTCAGTAAGCTATAATGCTATTCCTTATCAAAAATGCCACTCCACCTGATTATTTTCATTAGAAAGACAGAGTTTGAGGTCTACAAAATCATTAGAGGTATAGACAGAGTGGATAGCAAGAAGCTTTTTCCCAGAGTGGGGGACTCAATTACTGGGGTTCATGAGTTCAAAGTGAGAGAGGAAAGGTTTAGGGGAGATATGCGTGGAAATTTCTTTATGCAGAGGGTGGTGGGGGCCTGGAATGTGTTGCCAGTGGAGGTAGTAAAAGCAGGAACTATAGCATCATTTCAGATGTATCTAGACAGATACAGGGAACAAAGGGATACAGATCTTTAGAAAATAGGTGACAGGTTTAGATAGAGGATCTGGATCAGTGCAGGCTTGGAAGGCTGCAGGGCCTTTTCCTGTCCTGTAAGGTTCTTTGTTCTTCCAAACATTCAACCTCAAGAGGTCATGGTCATCAGTGACTGTCAGTCTCTGGTGGTTATTGTAAATATTCACCACCTTCATATCATGTTTCCTTGTAGTGAAGGTATGGATACCTTAGAAGGTCAGGGCTCAGTGACTAGTAAATTGTACAAATGTATTTGGTCTCTGATGCACATCCTTTAGCAATGAGTATAATGGTGGTGATGGCACATTTCAAGACACAATTATGTCTCAAATAAACTTCCAATATTTTAATAAGTATCTCATATTATTTTATATCCCGATCACTTATAAAAGCACAAGAAAGAAGAGCAAAATAAAATAAGAGGTTATCTGATCTTTTAAACATCTTTTAAAACATGCTCTTTTCTACCAAATCAAGCACTTCTCCAACATTTTTACCTTCTCAAGGGAGACAAATAGACAAGGGAGACAAGGGAGACAAATAGTCATACAATATTAAATTGAGAATTTGTAAAATTCCACTGCATGTTAGAAAGTAATTCAGAATGTACTCCACTACATTGGCCTAAAATTTAAATTTACAAAGTTGCCATCCAAGGTGTTGTTCCTATGGAAACCACCTGAGTCGCAAGAATTATTTTCAGGTTTTTATTATTCAAATTCAAGCTTTTAAGTTCACACTTGTAGCCCAAAGTCCTACTCTTTACTACATAATCATCCAGAAGCTTATTTAAAGTGGTTAATCAACACAACAATAACTCTTTTTGATGAGCGTTCATAACATTCATCATTCTGTGGCATGAGAAAAGTCAGTTCTCAGTGTGTGAAGCTTGCATTTAAATCTTCTAGTTATGCATTTATACATTCTCGTTCTGTATAAGATAAATCAACAGTTTACATTTAAGTTGGTTACGCCTTTCATCATTTTGACCTGAATCATGTTTTCATTCAATCTTCATTACTTTTATGGAAAACAACTAGAGTTTTAAGTGCGATTGCTTATAAATTATGCCAATGCATTTAGATAGTCCGTTTAGAGAAATAAATTTTCACAAACAGGGAGTTCAAAGTATCAGGAAAATATATTTGGTCTAGGGGTAGTGGGGCAAACAGTGTTGATGAATTGTAGGAATACAAATTTCAAAGTATGTAACAGCAGAAAAAAATCACAGTAAGCATTGATAAGGCTACAGGACTTTTCATAACTTGGTAATGATCTTTCCTGGGAGAAACTGAGGACTGCAGATGCTGGAGCTCAGTGTTGAGAGTGTAATGCTGGAAAAGCACAGCAGGTCAGGCAGTATCCAAGGAGGAGGAGAATCAACGTATCGGGCATAAGCCTGATTTCTGCCTCACAGCATCAGGGACCTGGGTTCAATTCCACCCTCAGGTGATTCTTTGTGTGGAGTTTGCGCACTGACCCTGTGTGTGTGGGGGTTTCCTCCAGGTGTTCCAGTTTCCTCTCACAGTCAAAAGATGTGCAGGTTAGGTGGATTGGCCATGCTAGATTGACCATAGCATCCATGGATGAGCAAGCTAGGTGGGTTAGTGATGGAAAATGAAGAGTTACAGGGATGATGTAGGTCTGAATGAGATGTTCTTCCGACAGTCGGTGCGGACTCGATGGGCTGAATGATCTACTCTCACACTGTAGGGATTCTATGAAATGGATAGATCTTACAGTTTGGTCCAAGTCACTCTACTTTCCTAATGTGCTGTTCTAATCCATGAATCTTGTTAAATTGACAAAAATGTTTATATCTCATGGATATTGTCTATATTGGAATTGTTCATCTTTCAGATTTATGTGAGTCTGGTTTCCAAATCACAACATGTATGTTTTTGCCAAGAATGTAGTTCAGGATAATGGGAACCATTGAGAATGGGTAATATCTGGCAGTATATGAAGTTCTTTTTGAATGTATCTTGAATCATGAAAGCAGCAACCCCTGTCGCAGAGGAGTCAAATTTGGAACAAGCCTCAACCTCAACTTAAATAAAGTCAATCAGAAGAGTTGGTCCACAAGCAACGTACTTACATAAACTGCAGTGTGATTGGTACATTCTATTACATAACCCTTAAAACTCATACAGGCACATTGTAAGGGTTATATTGTGCCAACTAATGCAGCTGGAAAATTCCGAAGAAAATCACTTGAGGGAAAGCAGGAAGCTCTGGCTGTCAAAACTTCATTAATTTTTTTTTGAAAAGTAGAATCTACAGAAACTGATACACACTTGAACAGAATAGATCACATTAAAGGTGCAATATGTCCATTTTGCCAGCACATGCAATACAATGCAAATGCAATAGGCTTATGGTACTTGGCTCTAAAGCAAAGCCTCAGTGAAAGGAAAACATCTGATAGAGGGGTGACACTGGCTTTAATCAGAATGAGTATGTGAGATACATCAAACTGAAGCCTGAGGAAACACATTGCTTCCTTACACTTAGATGCTAAGCAGAGAAGCATGGCGGAACAAATAACTGTCAGGTAAACTTAGCTTTAGTCACTACGTCACCCCACAAACCTCACAACATCAATCACACTGGCTGAACACTGATGCAACCAAAGAAGAATGTCTGATTCACCAGGACCGACCCACTATAATCTCTTCAAAAAACCAAGAGAGTCTTTGAAAGGTTCACTGAAAAAGGAATTAATTTATGGAATCTATGTCCCACCAAATGAGAAATGAGGTTAACTCAAGTTTAATGTGCCACATTAAGAAATAGTTTATTCTAACTTATGAGAACAATTTAAATAAATACTTGATTAGTTTTCGAAATCTTTTTAAACTTGTGTAAGGAATCACAATGCTCTCAAGTATACATATATGGTATTGAGTTTGGCTTTCACATAATACCATAAATAGAAATAAAACAATATAATCCACATCAATCATGGATTTATAACTGCTATACTGAAACCAATACATCTGTGACAAGAAGCTGTTTAAAGCATTTAACACATTGGTGGATGAATGAATCCGAACATTGGTGGCAGTATTGTGGGATATAGGAAAGATTCATCTACCTCAGATTTAAAATTAGCAATTATCTAGCATCAACTGTATTTGTGGAAGAGTTCCAAACCTCTATCACCCATTTTGTTCATCTCTCCCAAACAGTCTGGTCCCAGTTTTTAGATTTAGGCCACCCAGTTATAGAATCTCCAACCCTGTCTTTTCCTGTTAATAATGTGTAAATGTCAATCAGATCACCCCTTAATTTTCTAAATTATAGAGAAAACAGGCATAATTTGTACAATCCCTCTTCATAACTTAACCACTGAAGTGCAGGTATCATTCTTGTAAAGACCAATATATCCTTCCTAAGGTGTGGTGCCCCAGATCTGTTCACTGTATTCCAAGCAGGGTATACCCAGGGCTTTGTATAGATGCAGCATAATTTCTGAGCCCTTATACTCCAGTCTGCTAGATATTACATTAGCCACCCTGATTAGTTTCTGCACCTGTTTGTGGCATTTTAAAAATCGATGCATTTGAAATGCCAAGTCTCTTTGAAAATCCATTGTATTTAACTTCATACCATCTAGAATATATCCTGGTCTATCCCTTTTCGGTCCAAAATATATAACCTTATATTTACCTACAATGAGGTCCATCTGCCACAGGTTTGCCCATTCACTTAGTCTATCAATTTCCTTTCATTATTCAATACTACATCTACACTATCTATATTGCCACCTAAATTTGTGTCATCCGCAAATTTGGTTATATGATTTTGCATCCTATTCAAATTGTCAATAAATAATGTGAATAATGAAGCCCTTGTGGGCCATCATGAGTCACATTCTGTCAATTTGAATACCTACCCATTAGCCCTGTTGTTTGTCACTCAACCAATTTCCCAGGAATGTCAGTAACTTGCCCTCAATTCTGTGGGCTGCCAATCCGCGGCCACTGATTCTGTTTTAATTTACAGGATTAGTGGAACAGCACTTAATTGGCAGAGGGAAGGTGAACTCAAGCAGAATTAGAGTTGTACCTCTGCTATCTGCTAACTTATGTCCTTGGAAACCCAGTTGTTTCCCTTACCCTGGAAGATTCCTCAGGCACACCTGACTCTGATCTCAGTGGAAGCAGGCTATTTGGCATATTGTGTCCTCTCCAGCCATCGTAAAATCAGAAGTGATCGGATAATCCTGAATTCCATTTTCCTACTTTACCCGATAACTCTTGATCCCATTAGCGATGAGAAATCAGTCTATCTCAGCCTTAAATATACTTAATGACTCAGTCTCTACAACCCTCTGCTGTAAATAATTCCATAGATTCACTATCCTCGGAGAGAAAAATATTTCCCTCATGGGAATATGTCCAGATAATTATAAATATCCCCACATGAGTCTCAACTGGGCAACCTCTTACTCTGACATTAAGGCCTCAAGTCCTAGACTCTCTCACGAGGGGAAACAACCTCTTTTTTTCTGCCCTGTCAAGAGCTATAGGAATTTTGCATGTTTCAACAAGATCTCCCCTCAATCCTCTAAACTCTCCAATGAGCACAGATCCAAACTTCAACTTTTACTCAAAGGAAAGTCCCTCCATACCAGGAATCAATACACTGAACCTTCTCTGGACTGCTTCCAAGGAGACCAGATCACTGCTTGAATAAAGAGGCTATAATTGCTCACAGTATTTCAGCAGTTGTCTCACAATTTTAGTTTTAGCAAGACCTCCCTATTTTTGTTCTCCATTCTTTTTAAATTAAAGGCCAACTTTCCATTTGCCTTCCCTATTAGTTACTGAGCCTGGGTGCTAGCTTTTTGCAATTCATATACCGGCAGCCTGAATATCTGTGCTCCAGCTTTCTGCAGTCTTTTCCCATGTAAAGTCAGCTCTTCTACTCTTTCTGCCAAAGTGCATAACCTCACATTTTCCCATAGTATTCTTCATCTATAAAGTTTCTGCTCATTCACATACCAGTTTATATTCCTCTGTAGACTCCTTGTGTCATCCTCACCACTTGCCTTTCCACTTATTTTTGTGTCATCCCCAAACTTAGTGATAGCACTTTCACTTTCATCCTCCCAGTCATTAATATTTATTATAAATTCTTGTAGCCCAGTAACGATCTTTGTGGCACTCTACTACTTAAAGTTGCTATTCTGAAAATGCTTCCTTTATCTCAACTTTGTTTTCTCTTTATTAACCAGTCCTCTATCCATGCTAATATACTAACTCCAACACTATGGGCTCTTATGTTGTTAGGCAGCCTTATGTTCAATGCTTTCTTGAATGTCTTTTGGAAATCCAAATGTATTACATCTACTGGTTCCCCTTTATCTATCCTGCTTATTACCTCTTCAAAGAATTATAATTAACTTTCTAGGCACATGTTCCCCTTCATGAAGCCATGCTAACTTCTGCTTGATTATATTTAGCATTTCTGAATGCTTTGCTATTACATATTTTATAATAGTCTCGGACACTTTCCGAATGACACATTTTAAGTTAGCTAGTCTATTGCTTACCTCTTTTTTTTGTCTGCCTCCCTTTTTGAGTAGGGACAGTACACTGGCAGTTTTCCAAAACTCTGGGACTTTTCCATAATCTAAGGATTCTTGCAAGATTCCTACCAGTGCTTCATGAGCTCTGTAGTTACTTCCTTTAAATTCCTAAAAGGCAAGCCATCAGGTCCAGGCCTTCAATAATTTCTTTAGTACTTTTCCCTTGTTACTTAGTACTTATTTCCCTCCCCTCACCTTCACTTTAGCCCCTTTTTTATTAGCACTTTTGGAATGCTAATAGTGGCGACTACCATGAAGACTGATGCAAAGTACTTGTTCAACTCTTCTGGCATTTCCTGGTTCCCTATAATTAGCTCCTCAGCCTTGTTCTCAGAGGTGTTCACTATTGTCTTTCTCCTCCTTTTCATATATTTAAAGAAACTCTTATTGTCAGTTTTTATTTTACTTGCTCGTTTACCTTCATTGTTTATTTCCTCTCTCTTTCCTTCTTACTAATTTTTTTGTTGCCTTTTAAAACCTTTCTAATCTTCTGATTTCCCATTTATCTTTGCCACGTAGGTATGTTTTTTTCTTCCAATTTGATACTGCCCTTAACTTCGCTGGGTAACAATGGTTGGTGTATCTCTTTCCCAATCTATAAGTTTATTGACAAAAAAAGAGAATTTCAGCTGTCAGGAAAGACTGGGGTATGCTTGTACTATTTTCTTTGGTGCACATGAGGTGAAATGTGTAAGATTACAAGAGGCTTGGCAAGAGGGAGGAAGCCAGTTCCCTTAGCTGGTGGATCAATACTAAGGGGCACAAATTTCAAGTCAATGCTAGAAGGATTAAAAGGAAAATTGAGGAAATTTCTTTTCACCCACATGGTGAGGATCTGGAACTCACCATCTGAGAGGATGGTAGAGATAGAAATCGTCATCTTTAAAAATTATTTGGTTGTGCCCTTGAACAACCACAGCCTGCACAGCTTCTCAGATGAAGAGTCAGAAAGAGGGATTAGGGTTGTCAAGTTTTCCATCTAGCACAGACATGATGGGCTGAATGGCTTCCTTCAGTAATGTAAGCTTTCTCTGTCTCTATGACGGAAATTATTTTTGTGGGGCACTGGAGAGAAATGTGCGTTGCCAATGTGAGAAAGAAACAAATCTCTTTCAGTGCAGCAGCATGCATACAAACTTGCAAAGACCATCACTGAAAAGAAAGAAGAGAAAAATCAATGTTTTAACTGGATCACACCAGTGTTCAGCTAAACCCCAGTCACACAACATAAAAAAAATCAAATTCTTTTCCTGAGTTGAAAATAATCTGAATTCAATTTTCACACTCCACATTTTACTTCACTAGTTTAATAATACTAAACAACAGTAAGAAAATGTAAAACAAAAAATGATGGACGTGTTTGAAAGTGTACATGCAGTTTGCTAACAGGAAGATGGGTAAGTCAGAGAAGAGCTTGTCACAAGGTAGAGAACTTGCCAGTTCTTCACATTAGTAATGTGGTGAGAAGTCTACAAGTCATGGTTGAATTTTACAAGTTTCTGAGTTCATTGAAATGTTATCCAAAATATATGAGCTAACACAGACTAACTGGTGCCGTTTTTTGCAAATGAGGGATGCTGGTCTGTCATTAAGTGAAAGTAATAGATGGTTAGTCCTGAAGATGTATGATGTGGTTTCTAATGTTGTATGTTCTACAAATAGGGTCCCAGGTCATGTCGGCAGGAAATCCATTTTGTAATTTTTGAGGTACAGAGTTTACAAAATTACATTAAATTAAACAGACGAAAGAAAGGCACAGAGCATCAAACATCTTTTACTTGTGTACTGGAAAAGCAGTATAAGTCATTGTTATCCAGTAAAGTTTCTCAAGGGAAAAAAAGCAGCATTCATCCATTGAATATAGTTGAAAAAGGGAACCGTAACTGCTGGTTTTTGGCATGAATGCATGTTCCTCAAAGTTATTAACACTCCCTTACCAATTATTGTCCCCCTCATTCCCTCCTCAAAAAAACAGTTATTAAAGAACAGTCGTATTTTACAAATTCTATTAATATTAACACCATTAAACTTTTGATAACTTGAAACCAAGTGCTTGTAAGAAAAGGAGAATTTAGCAGCTTCTTGAGGGCACCTTTGTCCAAGCCCTAAACAAATAAAGGCTCACATACATCATGATCACTCATTTGACCGAGTATCCACTGAGTTTGCAGAGACAGCCTTCATATCTCAATATAGTGATAAATGAGTGCTATTTATCTGTGAATATTTATAGAGTCCTCTGTGCAGTGACCTAACAGCTTTAAGCATTTTCATTTTGTTTCACATATCAGAAACGTTTACTTTAATGTTCAGAAATCTGCACCAGGTGAAGTTTAGCAGAATAGGCATGACAATCTGTTATATTTGATTCTCGGAAAAGGACGCAATGGCTGCTGTAAATTTGCCTTTTTCATTCCTGTCTAATAGATTTCTTTGGCAGCTGTTGGCTAAGCCATAATGAAATGGAGGAGAAAGTGAGGTCTGCAGATGCTGGAGTATCAGAGCTGAAAATGTGTTGCTGGAAAAGCACAGCAGGTCAGGCAGCATCAAAGAAACAGGAAATTCGACGTTTCGGGCATAAGCCCTTCATCAGGATTCCTGATGAAGGGCTTATACCCGAAACGTCGAATTTCCTGTTCCTTGGATGCTGCCTGACCTGCTGCGCTTTTCCAGCAACACATTTTCAGCCATAATGAAGTGGAGTATATTCCAGGTCAGAGACAGTAAAGGTTCATCCATGAGATGTTATACAAAGAAAACTACCTGGAATAAAAGATACAAAACTTAACACACACTCCAGCCATGCTTCACTAGAGGCATAGCCCATCAGTAAAGATGTTTCTTCAGCAGAAAATACTTTGGCCATTGAGGGATCAACAAAGAGGACAGGCAAAGTCCAAGCCAGAGGATTTCAAACAAAATAAAAAGTTGAAGCCAAAGTAGAGACAACAGTCTTTCAAGCAGAACCATCTTCAGTTTGATGTTTCCTTTAAGTTAAATCTTCATGAGCTGTCAGCAGTGTAAAAAAATTCACAGGAGGCAATTAGTGCACTTGTAGGAAGTGCACACGATTTTCAATATTTCAATATGTCAACCTTCGGTGTAGGATTGAAGGAAGGATTGTCCTAAAGTTTTAAGGAGATACCATTTCTCAAAATATCGTTAGCAAATAACTGACATGCATTAGTCTCTTTATCCTGCATTCCCAGCAGTAAAAACACCACATTAAGAACAATTCAGGTGGTGGTAATCTTACCTCGTAACCCAGAGGCACAAACTCTGGGGAAATATCTGTAAATCCCACTTTGGCAGTTTGTGATTTAAATTCAGTTAAGTCAATAAATTTGGAATCACAAGCCACTATTAGAAATTGAGTTGTTGTAAGAACTGATTTGCACATATCCTTCAGGGAAGAAGCTTGTTATTCTTAGCCAATCTGGCTTACATGTGATTCTTAACTGCCCTCTGAAACGGTCAAGCTAGCTACAAAAGTAACTAAGCAACCACCCTCTCACGGATAATTAAAGATGAACAATAAATGTTGTAATTTTCAGGAATATTCACATCCTATGACTGAGTGAGGGAAAAAATGACTTTCAAGACAAAATTCACTGCTTCATCCTTACGTCGTCCATTCTTGAAAAGAAAAAAACACAATTAAAAAGCTCTGTGCCACAAGCAACTTTAGATGTTCACAGGAAAAAAGTATTACATGTTGATGTACTTTAAGGACTGAATGGTATTTGGCATGAAATCAGTACTTGTACTTCAGAACCAGCTAAAAAGGAAGCTGTGGCTTGCCATCAAGGCCATTCCTAGGGTTACTAAAATAAACACTAACTTTCATTGTCTTAAGTAATGATCCACTTATAAATGTAAAACACTAACACGAGTGCTGAGAATCCACCTTGATAATTTTAGACTAATTTATAAAAGTACTTTTTCCAAAAGTTTCTAGATATGAATGATCAATCTTGACTAAATGAAGTTATCCACCCTTCTGTTCTACTCTCCTTGACGTCACTATTAAGTCAGTCATACTTAGTTCCCAGTACTGTGAGATGTTTAGACAGTCTAGAATAAACACACTCACAAATGATTTCCAGTACAAAAATGTGGTTGAACTGTTTGAAGAGAAGTTTAAAATTGCACTGATTGGGCTTTCCAATATGACATCATTGGCATAACCTTGACAGACCTAACTCAAACTTTTATTTTAAGTAGGATGTTTTAACCCCTTGCTTAATCTTCTTCATGGTTTAGGAATTGATAGGCTGGATTTTTTTTTCGCTCCTTACAAAGCTAAAGCTTTATTGGAAGGCCCATGACTTCATTCAAGTTGCTTATCATTAATTATGTGTCCTGCCAGTAAATATCACCAGGTTAGTTCATTGTAGGGAAATCCACTGTTATGACCTCACCCAGCATCTTCTCTGTTTATGCCATTCAGAAAGTAGAGAAGCACTCCACCTCTACTCTCTTTTCCCTCTGTTCCTGAGGAGATATATCACATCGCACAAGTACTTGGCACAGTGTGTTAGTATTCCAGCACACCTTTGGTGTTGCTTTTCCTATCTACAAGTGTAGTTCAGCTGCCAAAATTTCTGGCTCCCAAAGTTGCAGGTTGTGGGTTCAAAATCCACACCAGAGTTTGAGGGTAAAAATCAAGGTTAACACTTCGATGTAGAGGATTATATATTTTCTAAATAACCTTTGCAGAGATGTTACTACACACCCCTGGAACAGATAGGATTTGACCCCAGGCTTCCTCACTCAGAGGTAGGATACCGCCATTGCACCACAACAATCCTTCAGATAACATGTTAATGTTTGTTTTCATTCAACCTATTTTCCTAATCAATCTATTCAGAGATGTTATTACATATCACTGGAGCAGGTAGGACTTGAACCTAAGCCTCCCAGTTCAACTACCTCAGTACCTTGAGATGAGGTATTAAACCTAAGCTCCATCATCCCTCTCAGGTGTACAGAATGGACTCTATTGCGAAGAGGAGCAAGGAATCTATTCCTTGTGTCCCAGCCAATCAATACATAGGTTAGTTGGTAGCATCCCTGCTCCAGGTTCGAGTCTCACCCCAGGACCTGATGGCCTATGATGATGAGTTGGTAAGTGGAACAATTTGTAAATTCTTTCAACAAATGCCAATTCCTGTTGCTAAGTGCATAAGAAATATCAGGTCAATCATATAATGAAAAAGAAGTTGGAGCCTCTACCATCGCTACCCATTGATGCTGCGAGAATGTTTATCAAGCAGAGGAATCTAGAACTAGGGGGAACAGTTTAAAGTAAGAGAGTTCTCTGAAAGATAGAGATGAGAAGGAATTTTGTCTCTCAAAAGAAAGTTAGTCTTTGCATCCTCTTCACTAGAGAGCAGAGAAGCTGGATCATTGACTAATTAAAGGCTGATTTAGACATATTTTTGATTGATAAGGGAGCCAAATGTTATAATGTTCAGTCAGCAAACTGGAGTTAAGGCTACAATTATAACAACTTTGATCTTGCTGAATAGTGCAGCAAGCTTGAGGGCCTGAATTACCCACTGTTGTTCCTATTTTTTGTGTTATTGTCTTATGATCGTATATGTAAACTTACAGGAGCTACAAGATAACCATTAAGATTGACAACCCCAGCAGTTTATTTTTCATAACATTACTGAGAATATTAAGTGTCCCACTAATGTGACAAGACCATCTTACCAGAATAGGCCATTCTTTCTCTGCTGGGATGCTCAGATTCAAAATAGGAGTTGAGTAAATGATAGCATGAGGCTCAGTGTTACCAGTGATAAATAAATAAATATAGAGAGTGTGGAAAGCATGGTGCACAAGAAAATATTAAAAGAGCAAGACAAGTTATGAGAACCTATTTGAACACCTCATACCTAAGTGCACATAGTATTCGGAATAAAGTTAATGAGCTGATGGCACAAAGAAATGGGTACGGCCTAGTGGGGATTATTGAAACATAGTCATAGGAAATCCGAACTGGAAGTTAAATGTCCAAGGGTATTTGATATTTCAAAATGATAGATAAGAAGGAGCAGAAGGTGGAGATGCTTTATTGGTTAAGGAAGACTTCAAGGCTATATTAAGAAACAATATTGGCACTAGGGACCAAACGTTGAATTAGACTGGATGGAAATAAAAACACTTGGCAGGTGTAATTTACAAGCCCCTGATCAGTACTTCTGAGGTAGGGCATAGTATAAACCAAGAAATACCAAGGGCTTATGAGAAGGGCACAACGGTAACAATGGATGATTTGAACATGCATTATGACTAGATTAATCAATTTATGAAGGATAGCCTTGAAGAAACATTCCTAGAGTGTACAAGGGACTGTTTCATAGAGTATCATGTCATAGAGCCAACCAGAGACCTGGCTACTTTAGAATGGCCTTATGTAACAAGGAAGAATTGTTTAATGGTATTGTACTCAAGGATCCTCTTGGAAGGAGTGACCACAACATGCTAGAGATTCAAATGCAGATTGAAGGACAGGGTCTTTCTGATTGAAGACAGAGTCGCATACAAGAGTTTTAATGTTAGACAAAGGTATTTATACAGGCCTGAGGAAGGAGTTGGCCCAAGTGGATTGGACAAATCTAAAAAAGGGTAGGACAGTTTAAGAACAATGGAAGTTTTTTGAGGAAGTAACGAAGAAGATTGATGAGGGCAGAGCGGTGGACATAATCTTCATTAAGGTGTTTGACAAGGTTCCTCTTGGTAAACTGGTTAGCAACATTAGATTGCACGGAATACAGGGAAAACTAGCCATTTGGATACAGAACTGATTTGGAGGATGATGGTGGCAGGTTTGCCTTTCAGACTGGAGGCCTATGACAAGTGATGTGTCACAAAGATCGATGCTGGGCCCACTACTTTTCGTCATTTATGTAAATGACTTGGATATGAACGTAGGAGGTATAGTCAGTAATTTTGCAGATGACACCAAAATTGGAGGCATAGTGGATAGCAAAGAATTTAACCTCAAAGTACAACAGAATCTTGATCAGATAAGCCAATGAGTGGCAGTTGGAGTTTAATTTAAATAAATGCAAAGTACAAATCGGAGAAGGATTTATACACTTAATGGTAACGTCCTGGTGTTGCTGAACAAAGAGACTTTGGAATGGAGGTTCATAGTTCCTTGAAAATGAAATCACAGCTAGATAGGATTTTGAAGAAAGCATTTGATATGCTTACCTTCATTGGTCAGAGCATTGAATATAGGAGTTGGGAGGTCACGTTGCAGCTACACAGGACATTGGTGCGGCCACTTTTGGAATAGTGTGTGCAATTCTGGTCACCTTCCTACAGGGAGGATGTTGTGAAACTTGAAAGGGTTCAGAAAAGACTTACAAGGATGTTGATAAGGTTTTAGGGTTTGAGATATACAGTAGAGAGAGGCTAAATTAGCTGGGGCTGTTTTCCCTGGAGAGACAGAGGCTAAAGAGTGACCTTATAACAGTGTATAAAATCATGAGGGGCATGGACAGAGTAAATAGACAAGGTCTTTTACCTAGGGTCTGGGGGGCCCAGAACTGAAGGGCATAGGTTTAGTGTGAGAGGGGAAAGATTCAAAAGGGACCTAGGGGGCAACTTCTTCACACATAGGGTGGTGTGTGTATGGAATGAGTTGCTAGAGGAAGTGGTGGAGGCTGGCACAAAAACAACATTTAAAAGACATCTGGATGGATACATGAATAGGAAGGGTTTAGAGCGATATGGGCCAAGTACTGGCAAATGGGGCAAGATTAATTTAGGATATCTGGTTGGCATGGACGAGTTGAACTGAAGGGACTGCTTCTATGCTGTACACCTCTATGACTATGACTTTAAGATACTAAATACCTCTCTATTAAAGCATATTCCTGAGATGAAGAGGAATGATTAAAAGGTGAAAAATCATCCATGGCTTATTAAGGAAGTCAATGATAACACAAAGGCAAAAATTAGGGCATATCATACTGTGAAATGGCATTCTAGAAGATTGAGAGAACTTTAAATGTCAGCAAACAGTTGTTCACAATGAAATCAAAAGAACTAAGATGAACTACGAAAGAAACTATCAGAAAGCAAAAGCACTGAAAAGAAAAATTTCTATAAGTATATAAAAAGAAAAAAATGTGAGAGCAAATGTTGACCCTCTAGGGTGAGGTAATAATGAGATAAACTCAGAAATGACAGAGGCACAAAACCAATATTTTGTCTCTGTTTTCATAGTGAAGATTATAATTTCTTCCCCAAAGCTGCAGTTACTACAGGGTTACTTGGTGAAATTACTATAACTAGGGAGAAGGTATTAAGTAAATTGATGGGATTAAAGGCAAATAAGTCCATAGGGACTAATGGTCTGCACCTGAGGGTGTTAAAGGAAGTGGCAGTAGAGATAGTGAATGCATTGGTTATGATTTTCCCAAATTCCCTGGATTCTGGAAAATATACCAATGGATTGGAAACATGCTAATGTGACACCCTTATTCAAAAAAGGAGGTAGTCAAAAAGTGGGTCAATCACAAAGGAGGAGATAACAGAATATTTGGAAAAACAAAACTCAATTCACCAGTGTCAGCATGGTTTCATGAAAGGCAAGTCATACTTGACAAATTTGCTAGAGTTCTTTGAGGATGTAATCAGCAAGATAGATGATGGGGATCCAGTGGATGTGGTATATCTAGACTTCCAGAAGGCATTTGATAAGGCACCACATAAGAAGACTGATTGAAAAGATTAGATCCCCAGGTGTTAAGGGTAAAATTTGGCTTGAAGATTTGACAGAAGATTGGCTGACTGATAGAAAGCAGAAGGTTGGGATAAATGGCAAACTATGACTAGTGGGGTATCATAGGGGTCAGTTCTCAGACCTCAACTATTTACAATTTATATTAATGATCTGCAAGCAGGACAGCGTATAACATAGCAAAATTTGCAAATGAAACAAAGTAGGTGGGAATGCAGGCAATGATGAAGAGGTAAAGTGTTTGCAGATGGATATTGATAAACTATGGGAATGGGCCAGTATCTGACAGGTGGAGTTTAACACAGATCAGTGCAAGGTTGTCCATTTTGGCCAGAAAAATAAAAGGGCAAATTATTATTTAAATGGGAAGCAGATTCAAAGTATGTCAGTGCAGAGGGATCTGGGCATCTTTGTGCATATATCTCAGAAAGAAGAAGAAACTACTCTTTTCAGAGGGTTGTGAATCTGTGGAACTCACTGCCACAAAGTGTAGTGGAGGCAGAAACATTCAACAGATCCAAGACAGGTTCCTGGTGAAAAGCAGGATAAAGGGCTTTGGGGAGCAGGTAGGAAAATGGTGTTGAGACCCGGATAAGATCAGCCATGATGACCTTAAATGGTGGACTGAGCTTGAAGGGCTGAATTGCCTACTCCCACTTCTAATTTGGGTGTTCCTATGACTACCTGGCACCACCATGTCCAGAGAATGCTGATCCCAAGTTCCAAAACTGAAAAGTGTTATTTCAAATTATGACAATTTTGGGTAAATTGCTTTTCTTGATATGAGAATAAATGTCGGTCCTATATGTGGATGATGCTAAAATACTATTGTGCAATCCTTTTTGGCTAACAATACCAATAAATATATGATAGGTTATAATAATTGATAAGTTTTGTTCACAAAATATTAAAAATCATAATCAGTTAGCCTCCGTTTATGTCAGGTGGACAATTATTTTGCCTAACAGGCATCGGAGCTGATGATTCAATTTGCAAATTTGTTACTTTCATGATGTGGGTTCAGCTTGCACATAGTAGAAGAACTCCCAGCTTGTTGAAAAGTCAGCAGGTGAGGGACATTGTCCACCCAGATAGACAGGTGAGCAGATTAGTCAGGTACAATTGCCAGCCTACAGGTACTTCAGACAACTTTCAAATCCAGCAGAAACAAAGCTACACATTAGAACTAATGACAATATATTCTGTCAAAGATTCTGTCTCAGCAGTAAATGGGATTTAGCCTTCGTAATGAATCATTAGGATATTCCATCATAAATTAATTAAAACTCAATGAACCAAGCATCAAATTTAACAGGAATAAAATTAACACAAATAATTAAATCTAACACACCAGAAATTGGTCACAGGACTTGGTGTAATTCATGGCCTATGGAAGAAGCAGCATGATCTTGGAGGTGAAGACGTTGGTCCACTCCAGGCAGGGAATGGGATTCCAGATGGCCTGAAACTTTCTGCACAATTACAGAAGAGGGCATGGCAGCCCACTTGCATAGGAGCTATGTATAAAAAGCTTCATCACCTTTCCTGATGAAGGGCTCTGGCCCGAAACGTCGAATTTCCTGTTCCTTGGATGCTGCCTAACCTGCTGTGCTTTAACCAGAAACACATTTTCAGCCATGTATAAAAAGAGACCCAAAGAGTTCAAAGGAACTCCACCTTCCTAAAAAGACAAGTTGCATTTAAATGCTGGAAACAATCAGGAGGTGACAGCTTAGTGGCATTACCGCTGGACTATTAATCCAGAGATCCAGGTTATATTCTAGGGATCCAGGTTCAAATCCTGCAGATGGTGGAATTTAAAATCAATTGTCGATTGTTGGAAAATTCCATCTGGTTCACCAAAGTCCTTTAGGGAGAGAAAGTGCCATTCTTACCTGGTCTGGCCGATATGTGACTCCAGACCCACAACACAATGTGTTTGAATTTTAACCTGGGCAATTAGATATAGGCAATAAATGCTGGCCTAGCCAGTAAATTCCTCATCCCTTGAAGGAATAAAAATAAAATGTCCAGACAGTAAGACCATGTCAATGCCTGACATAATCCCATTTAATATATTAGAAATGTGGCCTTTAGAAATGTAGCACTATTTAGGTAAAACAGGGAACGGCTGTATTTTAATAGTCATGTAAATATGTTAATTTCTCTTATAAATTGCTTGATTATCAAGTTTAGTATAACTTGCATGATGAACATAGTGTTAAAATAAAGAATGTGCATGTTTTGAAAACCAATAAAGGTGTATGGCAAACTGATTCTATATAATTAGCAAATTCATATGCTGGGGAATGGAACATTTTCACAATTTATCAGCATAAATGTCAGGCACAACATAAGACAGATGCAGAGTAAAGTGGGCAGAAATGCGCAAGGGCTTCATGGTCCAATGGCGAGGCTCAGGGCCAGCCCAAAATTGAACCTTGAGCCTCATTAACATTTTATGTGCATGCTGCCGGCACTAGTGTGAATTTATTGTTGCCTAGCCTATCCATCTTCCTGGCCTCTCTGAATGAGATTGCCAATTTAGTGCTAATTAGTGTTGAATTATGGATTGTGTACTGTGAACTCATGCTTACTGTGAGGCAAGTTTCAGTTAGCACCTTTACAGGCCAGGAAAGGAGACATTCTTCTCAACAAGATCGCCTAAATTCAAATCCAAGTAATACATTTTAATCTGTTGCACAACCCGATCTCAGTCAGCTCTTGGAGCATTCATGCTACAGATTTACTAGTATCAGGAAGTGCTTTCAACTTCACATTTCACTGAAGTTGTGCAACTAATTCAAGTGATGTAAGCAAATGTACATTCCCTCTCTAAGAAACTTCATTCCTATTTTGCTCTTGTTTCAACACAAGGATTAATTCCAAATTTGGGCTGCATTTAAACTGTAAATGAAGGGCTAATATGTAACAATACCATTTCACACCTGCAGTGTACTCTGATAATGTATTTACATGATTTAGAGACACCGGTATTGGACTGGGGTGTACAAAGTTAGAAATCACACAACACCCGATTATAATCCAAGAGGTTTATTTGGAAGTACTAGCTTTCGAAGCTCTGCTCCAAACATATGAAAGAGCTGAAACCAACATGGTCATTCTAAAAGATGAGAGACTTAACAAATAATCCAGGTCTTTTTCAGTATATAATTTCAGTTACATCACACTGTAAACTTTTGTTATAACTTCTGTGTCTTACAATCTTATTCTCCACAACTCCCTGAAGGAGCAGCGCTCTGAAAGCTAGTACTTCCACATAAACCTGGAGTTGTGTTGTTTTTAACAATGTATTTACATGAATAGTGACATCTTTGTGACAATAAAATCCTGTATTTGAATTCATCGTTCCACAGATACATGAGTGAAACCATGATCAAATCAATTTCATGCCTTTGACTTGACTGCGCACAAGAATAGAACATTTAAACACAGTGATATTGTTCTATTTCTTTGTAATATTATCGATACAAAAATTCACCCAGGAAACTTAAGTTCTACCAAACAAAGCATTGTGGCAAGCAGCAATTTTTTTCTTTGAAAACCACCCTTCAGTAATTTAAAAACTTGTAAGTGGTAAGAACAGATCAGTTGTGCATGATACTGATCAGAATTCATGCTTATAGCCTGACACATTAGTAACCAGAGCTGAAAATGTGTTGCTGGAAAAGTGCAGCAGGTCAGGCAGCATCCAAGGAGCAGGAAAATCGACGTTTCGGGCATGAGCCCTTCTTCAGGATTCCTGAAGAAGGGCTCATGCCCGAAACGTCGATTTTCCTGCTCCTTGGATGCTGCCTGACCTGCTGCGCTTTTCCAACAACACATTTTCAGCTCTGATCTGCAGTCCTCACATTCTCCCACATTAGTAACCAAGAAGCTTACATATCCTAAACTGACCATTGTTGAACTGTGGTCTTCTATGTAGATTTTAGGTACAACACTAATTCATGGACATTTTCCTGCCATTGTCAAACATTTCACTCCTACATAGGCATTGTTGTCCATATCCACTGTATGTGGTAATTTAAGTTTTGAATTTAGGAAATGCAACTTCTGTTCACTATTTTGAATAGAATATCACACTGCTATCATCCAGCAATGCTAAAATGCAAACTAATAAAATTATTTGTGTTGTCCTGGAAGTATTTAGTTCAAACCTACAATTGTATAGGTTTGTGCCAGAGATGTAGTTTTCTTTATAGAAAAGGAAATGGATCAGCAGGCACAGAAGCAATAAATTCAGAGGAACTGAAAACAGTTGATTCTCTCCTCATTCACATATATTTAATGGTTGCCTTATAAAACTGCTTTCCCCATTAATGGATTGCATGCCATGAACAAAACTTCCTTTCAGAAAATCTATACGCTTAAAAAATGATGTCACTTTTAAATACCCTAATCTGAAAAGCAATTGCACATGTGTATAACCGCAAGGCAAATCAAGAACTACAGCTACCGTAAAATCCAATGTACAAGTTCCCCTCAATATTACAATCACTTAAGCAAACTATTGTTGGCAGATGGTAGGATTTGAATTCAATTAAAATGCAGAAATATAGTCTTACAAAGTCATTTGTTGGGGAAAAACATCATCTGCTCTTTACAGAAGGAAAATTGCCATCCTTATCTGCTCTGGCTTACACGTGACTCCACAGCCACAGAATATGATTGACTCTTAACTGGCCTCTAGGTAATTAGAAATGGACAATAAATGCTGGCCAAGCCATCAGTATCCCCATTCTGTGAATGAATAAAATACAAGATTAATATCCCTATTAAAATAGCAACCAGAGGAATTTAATTTAAAAAGTCTATATTGAAAAGTTTTTGTCAAAAACTGCAATTACTAGAGTCATAGTTTTTGCCCCTGCTTGTATATGGAGAGAACTATCTCCATACATTCAAGTATTATATATGCATCACAAAATAATCCAGTAAAATGCAAGGAATGAGAAGGGAAATGTCAATGCTGGAAATACACACCAAAAATTATCAACATCTGAAAAAGTCTTTCTCTAAGGTACTAACTAGTCAGCCATCTTTTCTCTGCACCACTATTGCCTACTGTCCCTCGATTCCAGGATGATATATGCTCAGGGTTTCTGCAAATTTCTGCCATTTTGTATGACTGAACAGGCCCGATTCTTGACCCACAGATTGTTGGATACTCGAGTATGATTTCCCACAGTGTAGTCGATCTACAGCGCCTGATTTACTTATTTTTCTTTCCTTCATTGCTGCCAGTCTACCTCTTCATTGAACTATTTGAACTCAAAACGTAATGCAGCTTGATGGACAAGTTGTTGCCTTTGTGAAAAGTCAGCAGCAAGAACCTCCCAGTCATTTATATCAAAGCTGTCACAGTTCAAGGAATTCATCACAGTGTCTCTGAAGCATTTTCATTGTCCTTGCCTGGAACACTGACCATTTGTGAGTGGGCAAAACATGACATAGCATGGAGATACTTTTTAGCCATCAGGATACCAGTGTCCAGTCCACTGTAGCTGATTTTGTGAGGGCTTTAACTTAATAATTACATATCTGGCTCCAGGAAGGACTCAAGTGGTAGTTCAATGGGCCTTCCACTGACTGTGAAGGATGTAGTGAAAGCATCACTGGTGGAACTTCCCTACCACTCTATGCATTGCTGACACGTAGTCTAGGACTCAATACAGTACAGGAGTACTTGCTTTGCCCATTCGGATTTTTTTTTGACTTGTAGAGGTAGGTCATTGTTGTCAGACAATTGTTGTCATTGCTTGTAGAAGGTTTGGCTGGTGCAGTTGATCCAGTATTGAATCTCCTCGCCAATGGGCTTTTTGGATACGTATGGGAGAAGATTGTACATTACAGAGTTTTTCCTTCAGCATAAACGTGAGGTGGAATATTTGGCCAGGTGTGGATTAATAATGTGAGGAAAAACCAAAACAAGGAACTGCAGATGCTGGAAGTCATAAACAGAAACAGAAATTGCTGGGAAAACTCAGGACGTCAGGCACCATTTGGCGGGAGAAAGTGGAGTTAACGTTTCTGATCCAGTAACTCTACTTCAGAGCAGTGACCCTTCTTCCAGTAGTATGAGCTTTGCTTTGGCAACATTCAAGGACAGGATGAGTCTTTTGTGTGAAGAAATGAAGAGATTGAGTGAGGCTTGCAAATCTTCTGTAAAGGTAAAATCACCAGAGTTTTACCAGACCACCTGGCTGCTCTCACACGAGAAAGTAAGAACCATGCCTCTGGCAAGGGAAAAGATTTAGAAGAACAATACTTCATGGTAACTATAGCTGGTGTGGGAAGAGAGTGAGTACTGGAGTCATCCATACTGCAGATCATATATGTCTATGGTGGTCAGTTTAATTCTGTTAAGAAGGTTGATTTAGTTAAAAAGTCTTCCATCTAGGTAACTAATACTCACACCAGAAAACAGTTGAGCTTTGTTGAGGCATGAAACCACTCTTGGGTCGACTGTGAATAGTATGAGGATGAAAATATAAAATGCCGTGTAACAGTTCAAACAACAACTAGTTAACTCTACCTCACAATCAGCAAATATGAACTAATGAATGTTCATTAATTAATTGGCAAAAACTGACAAAGCAAGTGCTGCACTTTGAACTGCTTTGGGACATCACTTATCTTTCTGTAAAATTACCACATGCACAAATGGAGGAATTATCAATTGACTAATACTTGTCCATTAATCTCTGAAATGTTTCTTACATTTTCGAAAATTTGGTTAATAGGTCTCTCCTGTACATTGGCTCTTAACCCATCAATGTCTCAATTTTAAATTTCTTACCACTATTTTCAAATTCTCTTATGCATCTTTTCATCTCCTAAACCTTCTATAGCCACACAAAGCTCTGAGCTCTGTGTTCCTCCGTTTCTGGCTCTACATGTATCCCTGATTTTCATTAGTCTGCTGTTTTTTTACCACAGCTGTTTTGGTTCTAATCTCTAGAATTCCCATGTTAAAATTTTTTGTCACTTAATATCTATCACTTACACCTAATGTTACTTTATGTGCCTCAATTATGTCTTTATAGTACTCCTGTGAAGTGTCTGAACAAAATCTTATTGCATTAAAGACAATGTATAAAAACAAATTGTCATAGGTGCTGAAGGAAGAAGATCCTCCTCCTCCAATCCGGTCCGACTCACAACCTGAATACGATTTGATTGAAGCGTAAGAGAAAGTGAAAACTGCACAAATGGCCTCTCTTTTAAATTGTGACAATGACACATATAAACACAAAAAAAATCAGTCAAATTAGATGCCAGAATACAAATTTTAGGAATAATTAAAGCTACTTTCTCAGACATATCTTCACTAATGTTTCCTGTAGGCTGTGTACTTGTGTGGCTCAAAGCAACCCAGAGGGTAGCACACACAGGCTGCTCACGTTATCCCCTTTAAATCATCCAGCATGGATAGTCACACAAAAAATGAAAGGTACTATGTGGTCAAGTCGGTTATGACTAACACAAAACATTCACAGGGAACATCGATCTTGAACGAAATTTGCCTACTTGGGTATTTCTTTCAAAGGCAGAAAATATTACTTCAGAATAAATTTGGATTAGGTGTCGTTGCTGGTTGAGACTGCTAACACATGATGTTTTGTAAACATGGCCCTCATCAACATTTGGGAATTGTTAATATGTCATATTTTCCCTCCTTCATTGTTTTGATTGCAATGTTCTTAATCTTTATTCAATTTAAGAAACTCTTTAAATAAACCATTTTAGTCAAACGATTAGCATTCATTGGAGTCCTAATAGATTGTAACATCATCTTGATTAGATGTTATTTCAGGCTAAAGTATGAATCAGCTCTCTTGTTGTCTGCGCAAGAACTATCTTGAATTTATGACATAACATAATTGGAAATCAAATTCCAAAAGGTAATGAATAATTAAGCATTTGAAAATTGCTGGAAGGAAAGAGATGTTGCCAAAGCGTTTGGTCTTGCACTCATCAGGACAAATGCAAGAATGCCAAATTTCAAATGATCACAATTTATACTACAGTCGAAAGACTGCTGATTAATTAGTACGTCAACTCTGATTGCTTGCTCCATGGCAATTCCCCTGGCCAATGAGGAACGATAGGGATTCTCAAGCTCTCAGATAGTGAAAAAAATGTTACAAGGCTTATTCATTTACACAGAATAGGTCCCTGCACATGAATGTATACTGGTTTTACTCAGTGTAAATGAGCCATATTATGAGTTTGACAGATTAAATTAAATTAACTGAAGGATAGTTTATTTTTAGTACATTCAAGATTGTTCAGCACGTGTTGTCCAATCTCCAAATTCAATCGAATAAGAAATATTTTGTCTGAATTTTGCAAGTAAAAGCTGGTTGAGTAAAAAAAATCATTGACACCACATCTCCCTGTTTAGCAATAATGAAACCTTGCTAATTTCATGACAAGGAGAAAGTGAGGACTGCAGGTGCTGGAGATCAAAGCTGAAAATGTGTCGCTGAAAAAGCGCAGCAGGTCAGGCAGCATCCAAGGAGCAGGAGAATCGACATTTCGGGCATGAGCCCTTCCTGAAGAATGTCGATTCTCCTGTTCCTTGGATGCTGCCTGACCTGCTGCGCTTTTTCAGCAACACATTTTCAGAGCTAATTTCACGACAATCATGGAATACATTAACAAAATTGTATTAAAATATCTTCATGACAGAATTAAAAATCACACAACACCAGGTTATAGTCCAACAGGTTTAACTGGAAGCACACTAACTTTCGGAGCGACGCTCCTTCATCAGGTGATAGTCACTCCGAAAGCTAGTGTGCTTCCAATTAAACCTGTTGGACTATAACCTGGTGTTGTGTGATTTTTAATTTTGTACACCCCAGTCCAACACTGGCATCTCCAATTCATGACAGAAGGTTAATTAGAGTTCATTATTCTTTTAACCATTAAAAGAAAAGGAACACAAACACACAAAACCTACTCCCAATTACCCCCTCCTCCCATTAGGGTACTTTCAGTCTACACCTTTTATTACTTTCAAACTTCAATTGAAAATCTATCTGATCAGAAATTGTGAATACAAAGTCTATTACCTCTTGACTTTGAGCTTTGGTGTTCCAATTTTCTGATCACAATGCAAATATTGTGATTTAAATGTTTGTTACAAATGTGAGGTATTAAACGCAGTTACATTGTAAACTGATTCTTTTAATTCAGGCTAAGATGGAGTTATAGAGAGGGGTATGCAGCTCTAATTCTGCCTCGTGATAAGCTCAAATGACCTGATTGGCATGGAGTCAGAGTCACAGTTCAAAACATATTTCAAGTCAAATGGTAGAAATGACCATTAAAACACAGTCTTCTTGCAGATGTACTGGGCAGTATTTAATGGACAGAATTGTGATTTCAGCTGCCAGCTGCAGAATCAGTGAAAACTTTGTATTATGTACCTTAGAAAAGGTCTACTCCATACAGTGCCAATCAGGCTCCTAACTGGATAGTAATGGGGCTTTCCTTTGTTAAAGTACCTCTTAGACGGTCATCACCATTGAACATTAGTTCAATGGGATAACTGCTGCCTGTAAAACACACCAAAGGTCTGGTATTGTTGGTGGACTAGTCACTTCATATCATGTCAGGAAGCTGTTTGTGGGTCATTGGGGAGAAGGCATTTGGCAGCAAGGGCAAAAGAGAGGCTGCACAGATAGAGTGAGTGTGAGATACTGAGAGAAGATGGGGTGGCACATAAACTGGTGGAGAGGGAAGGACATTGACATTCTTCCTACACTGCTGGACATTCCTCCAAGTGGCTACGGCTGCAGTGCCCTGAGTGGCAACCACTGACAAGGGTGAAATAGTCTGCTGTCATGGAATCCATTGCTGGTCCCTGGGGAAGAGGAACGTCCCTCGTTTACACCACCACATCCAACAAGACCTCCAGGTTCCTGCCTGCAAACTGGGCACCAATTTCACTGTTTCCTATCTCAGGAGCAAAAGTCAGGAACTTTCAGGGCAGCTCCAGACTTACAGTGCTTGTTCGGGTGCACAACAGTCTTTTAAAGATAATGCATGCATAACGGATGCTGGTATTTTGGCAAAATCCACCTTGTGATGAGTTGCCTTGGGAACAGTGTAGCAAAATAAAGATGGATTTGATTAGAATGGATATCTTCAGAACAGGGTAGGTAAGTAATGGGGCAGGTTTGATAAGAAATTTCACTGGGCCTCGTGGCAAGGACCCCTCCCCACAACTCTCACGTATCTAAAGAGATGCAACGTTCAGCACTTTGATTAATTGATAGTTATTCTAGTTTAGGAGAGAATTTAACAAATAGCTTTGTAAATGTACATTACTACTGCAATCCTATAATTCCAGGTCATTATATAATGCTGTCAGTCAAAGTCACATCTGAAGTGCAAAGATTCATTGAGTGAACACTCTATATGACATATTAATAGAGTCTCCTCTATTAATTTTAATGGAGTCATTACAAACGTGTCAGGGATCTTCAAGCCCAGGCATGTGGACCAGTTTTCACATCGCAGCACAATATTTGGCTGCTGTCACAACTCCTTCCCAATCTTCTGCCCACAAGGATTTAAGTTAAAAAGAAAAGAAGCATTCATGGGAAAGTTAACATATAAAATAAAGTTATTGCTGACAAATCCAAGGCTTAGAAACCATTTGCCCTTTCAACCCTGGGAGTTGATTTCAAGTCATGTCTGGATTGTGGGAGCTTTCCTGCTCAATGGATGAAAGGTGCCAGGGACAGTATCAGTTCATCTCCCACAGTAGGTGGAACTATTATCATAACTATGTGACAGAGACAAATACCATATTGTTTTGGCTGAAAGTGTTGATTTTGAAGCATAGAAAATATAGCTTTGCACCTCATCAAACTAGTAATCTGTCACATACTGTAATGTTTGACATGGTCAGAGTCACGTGTCAAAATATCTTAATTTGAGGAATGAGTTAAAGCACAGTCACAAGTGTGACTCGATATATCACAATTATTTAATGTAAGGGTTATGGGTTGCAGAATTGGAAAAGGCCTGAAAATGGGTGCAGGAGTCAGAATGTATAATTAACTCAGTATGTTGCTTCCAAAGTAGGCAGTGAACAGACTTCATGCTGCCTGCCAATTTGTTAAAGAAAAAGACTAAAGAACCCATACTAACGCACATTATTGTCAGTTAAGTACAATTTTGAAGTGCATAGTAAAGTAGGAAATGTTGCAGCCAGTTTGTGTACCCCAAGCTCTCACGAACAGCAGCTTTTGTAATGTTGATTAAGGAATAAATATTGGCCAGTACGCAAAGATAAATTAACCTTTTGCTTTTACTGAGGCAAGTTTCACATCTCAATGACCCATCTCCAACCTCCCTTGCCTCTCCAAAAGTCTTTCACTGTATATCCTCCCAAAGCGACCCCTGTCCTTCCAATAGTGAATCCTTCTGACCAGGTTTGTGCCACTACCACAGTTCTGAAACAAAGTCACAAAATTACATCCTATGTGATGACAGCAAAGATCTGAGACTTACCCAGTATGTTTGCAATTCTGTTGTCATATTTGAACCTGAGATGAGCTTCCAATCTTTTATTATGAAGTTATCACTTTTAAACATTTTGATCTAAATAAAATTTTTCAACCTGACTCTTGGATAGACTTATGTTTTGACAAATGTTTGGAAAAACACAGAAATTGAAAAAAAAAAATCTGTCCATCTTTTACTTTTACATCTCAAATCAGAGCCACAAGTATTTCTTACTGCATTTATCTGTGATCCACAATGTTTACAGCATCTGTCTAACTAATGTTGTGCTTCCTGTGCAATTTATTTAAATACAATCGTCTGTAGAAAATTCTATTTTTCTGTTGCTGAGAAGCTCATATAGCTTACAACTAATCCAAGTTAGACTTGCAAGTATACATTATTTAGGTTGGATGAATGCTCTGATCATTCGGATAAAAAGAATCTAACATTGTTCCATTTCATGCAATTTATGTCTGTACTGGGAACAGCTCAATCAAATTCAAACTCCTTCTAATTTAAAAGTTTTTATGTTAATTATATGTCATTCATTCTGGTAAACATACCAGAATTGTTAAACATGGAGACATGGACCCTCCACAAACAATCCTCAAGTTCCTACAATACACATAAATACCTCTGATTTTTGAATTAATTAATAATTTGTGATATCTATTACAAAATTAATTACTGCATTTAATACTGAAAAAAATGACAACAGATTTATGGATTCCATAAGCATACATACTATAGTGGTCAGCTTCTGTAACATCATGTGGATAGGAGTCCAGGCGATTCTCATTATGATTTGGACAAGGGGTCTGAACAAGTGGCACAGTGCTTCCAGACAGCGAGGTTAAATTGTTTAGTCTGTGTTTTGATTTTTGACTGGGCTTCGACAGTTGTAAATTCTTACACAAATTGAATGCATTGGCTTTTATTCACAGAATCTTCAAGTAGAAATTTTAAATTCTTTTTCCCAGAAGTTCAATGTGAATTGTTGAATTAAATCATTAAGCCTGACACAACGGTGGTTCTCCACCTTGGAATTGGACTTCAGATCATGAATTTCTCATCAGAAGCTGTCATTCTTCTGATTAATGCTGTTAGGGTGTTTTTGGGGTAGTAGCATTTGCGCTACACAAATGCCATGCAGTGGCCATCTTCAATAAGAGACTATCTAACCACTGTCCCTTGACATTCAATGGCATTAACATCTCCAATTATCAACATCCTAGAGGTTACTATTGACCAGAAACTGAACTGGACTCACCATATAATTACAGTGGCTACAAGAGCAGTTCAGAATGCAGCAGCAGGTAACTCACGTCTTGACTCCCTAGAGCCTGTTCACCATCTACAAGACATAAGAAGCTTGGCATCCATCCAGGATAAAGCAGCCCAGTTGATTTGCACCACATCCACAAATATCCCTCTCTGCCACCATGCTCAGTAGCAACAGTGTGCAATATCAACTATGTGCACTATAGAAATTCACCAGATACCCTTAGACAGCATCTTCCAAACCCATGACCATTTCCATCTGGAAGGATAAGAACATCAAACACTTGGGAACACCACCACCTGCAAATCCCCTTAAAGCGACTTGCATCTTGACCTGGAAATATATTGCCATTCCTTCACTGTAGCTGGGTCAAACTCCAAGAATTCCCTACCTATCTACAGAACACAGACAGCAGCAGTTCAAGAAGACAGCTCACCACCACCTTCTCAAGGGCAACTTGGGGCAAGCAATAAATGCTGTCCAGCCAGCGATGTCCATTTTCCATGGGTGAAATAAGACAAAGTAAGCAAAGCCAGCTAGGATCTGTCCGGTTGGTGGTGTATGAGTTCCGAGTGATTCTCAGGTTTCAGAAGCACTCATCTAACTAAAGAATAGGACAGGCTTGAGAGGCTGAATGGCCAATTTCCTAAGTCTATATTTTTCTTCTTCCATGTAAGGAAGTGCAAATTTTTACATGGTTAGCTTGGTGTTCAATGTCATTTCACTGACATAATGCTTGACTTAGATTATAAAAATATTAGCACCATCTTCAGAGTTAATTCAATAATTCTTCCCTGTCCATCTTGCATGTTGCTTTATTTATTTTCTCATAAAACATTGTTTCTTTCTAATTTTTCTGACTCCATGACTATTGTTCTTTGATTATAAGCTTGCAGAATATCATATCTTTGATCAGCTGCCTATGATGGAGTGAAAATATCCAAAGCAGCAGGTTATCTATTCTCATCTAACTTTGCAGCAACTAAAGGGAAAATCTGCACACAAAAACTATATCCAGCATTAAACCTGGTGCTGCTGCAATTCCCCACAAACAGTAAAACCATCAGCTAGGCAGCCTGAAATGGAAAACCTCCTACTGTGATTTAGATGCTGTGCATTCTATTGAATATGAAGTCATTCCACAAACAGAACAAGTTCAAACTGTAGCTAATTAATGTGTCACATTGTTTATGTCAAGGAGGAGAAATGATCCAGAATGCAAACCACTGTAATTGCCGAGTAATCAAAATGAGGTCAGTAGGTCCTAAAAACTGTAAAGTATCAGATTTAGGTTCTGTGTTATATTCAAAAACATTACTTTGGGATTCCAGTCTTCCTCAATGAATGCACTGACAAAAATCCCTGTGTGAACATTACTTTTATAAAGTTTTTGCAAAATTGCAAGAATTTACTTAGCTGCCTACTTCTAGATACAGGCTTGCAGATTTTTAAAAAAATCACCTTCTTCAACTGCTAGAACATTGCTTATCTCTGAGCAGAGTGGTGAAGAATTTACCTAAGATAACTCTATTGTCAAAAGTTGCACCCTATAAGTTGCAGGGCAACCTCCTTTAAGCTAATTAAAATTTCTTTCCAGTCTACTCCCTATACCGTTTGATTCTGATATTCAAACACTATGAGGACAGAGATTCATAACCCATCACAACAGCTGTTTGAATTTAAATTCAGCTCATAAATCTGGAGTGAAATGTTCATCTCAGACATAGTGGTAATGAAAGTACCACTGACTGTCCTAAAAACTCATCTGATTCACCATTGTGAAACACGTCATTTATTTTAGTGAAGGCCCACTGAATTAATGACCACTCAAAGCTGACAACCAAACAGAGGCGAATGGACAGCAGCACAATGGGATAGGGCAGTGACTATTGTCAGAGGATGTTGCCCTCATATCATCACTCAATCTAGGTCACAGTTGATTGATGGCAGGAGGAAGGTCATGGGCTGAGGCTCCCCATCCACCAGTCTCCCAGTTAATTAAACACCAAACACCACTCAAGGGGGCACTAATTTTCATTTCCATGCTCAACCATAACTTGGGGACATCTCAGTACAGTAAGAATGTTATGTCAGTTGTCACTACTCAAACTGCACGTATAAGTAGAAGCAGTATTGATGCTGTGGGGGTCTGAAAATTGCATCATCTGATTGGTCAAGAGTACAGAGCTATAAAGTGCTCATCAGATTAGTTTTCAAACCGACTGTAAAAGGTGAAGAAATATCAGGAATCTTATCCATACGCTTCCAAGATAATTTCATTGCGAGTGGCCATTCCACTTTATGGCTTTGAAAAGTGAATGTTTCAAAGCTAGAGGAAACATTAAAGTCAGGTAAATTTTGTTCTCATGATGTGTCCATGTGCACCTACTAGTTGCAAGGTACATACATAATGGTCAGGAACATACAGGCTGTGTTTTGTTCATCTCAGAATACCAAAATTGATCATAGTATTAGTGCGGTCATATAAGAGATCAACAAATTCAGAATAGATCTGTGATAAATCTGTGTAAATTCACAAAAGACAACACAGAAACAAGCAATTTGGTCTAAGCAGTTCATACCTCTATTTACATTTCATGCAAATACGAATTCACATCATATTTATCCACGTTTTTTCTCTGTCCCTTCAACTGCACTTCCTTGGTTTGCCATATTTAGCATGTTACTTACATAGGTAGGGATAAATAACAGGAGAAATGCCTTCTAATTGACCAAATTAAAACATTTTAGAAGATGTTGTTGTTCAGTACTTCTGAGTTTGAAACATAATAATTTTCTAATATTCAGTGCTTTATATAATAATGTAGTCTTTCTAAATAATCAAAATAAAGTAATCTCTGTAAATAATCAAATTTTATTCTCAGGCTTTGTTGGAGGAAACAATTGCTAAGTCTTTGAAAGTTTAAAATTCATTTTGATTTAAGAAACTTTTAGCAGTGATGTCAAAGCAAAGAACATTCAAAATTACTTGATCGTTATGGATTGTGTATGTTGTGAAAACAAAGGGAATAATAAGTTGTGAATAATAAGTTGTGAATATAATTTAGTGGCTGTGTTTAAACAAAATATACCATCCAAATGTCTGGAGCACAGGACACTTTGTAAATGTCTCATATTTGGTCTTGGAAAAGATAAATTTAAAAAATGAATGAGATAGGAGTAGAATAAATGATTAGATTAGATTACTTACAGTGTGGAAACAGGCCCTTCGGCCCAACAAGTCCACACCGACCCTCTGAAGAGCAACCCACCCAGACCCATTCCTCTACATTTACCCCTTCAGGACCCAAAATCAATAGATTTTTTTGTTTAAGTGGTATGGGACAAAGACACAAGAGCGGAAGAGACAGCAATATTCTGAAATTAGATTAGATTAGATTACTTATGGTGTGGAAACAGGCCCTTCAGCCCAACAAGTCTACACTAACCCGTCGAAGCGCAACCCACCCAGACCCATTCCCCTACATTTACCCCTTCACCTAACACTACGGGCAATTTAGCATGGCCAATTCATCTAACCTGCACATTTTTGGACTGTGGGAGGAAACCAGAGCACCCGGAGGAAACCTACGAAGACACGGGGATAATGTGCAAACTCCACACAGACAGCTGCCTGAGGTGGGAATTGAACCCGGGTCCCTGTGAGGCAGCAGTGCTAACCACTGTTCCACCGTGCTGCCCAAGTCTAAACTTGAAAGCTCTTACTTATCAATTATGGGTGTGAGTTATCATATTCCAATTGAAATAAAGTGTGGATGTATCCAGGAGGTGATGGCTTCGTTGTGATCTCACTGGGTAGTACTCCAGAACCCCAGTCTAATGTTCTGGGGACATAGGTTTAAATCCATCAGGCAGAAGATGCAAAGTGAATTTAAAAAAAATCTGGAATTTAAAACTACATCCAATGCTGATGATATAACCATTACTGATGGTCATTCAACCCCATCTAGTTCACTAATGTTCTGTAGGGGGAAAAATCTGCCTTTCTCATCAAGTATGGCCTGTATGTGAATCCTATGCAGCAATAGGGTTGGATCTTTGGACAAATTAGAATGGGTCTAAACTGCTGGCCTAGCTAGAGATGCTGTCATCCCAATTTGGCCAATTGGCTAATTTGATTTAAATAAGTGGTCATTATTCTAATACTATTTTTACTTTCCATATGAAATGTTGAAACTCATAGAAATAATTAATTATTTAAGTTGAGGCTGCTCTATTTACTGGCAATGATAAACTTAGAGTTTAGGGGAAGTAGCAGTAATATCACTGATCTAGTAATCCAGACCTTAGACTGCAGGCATGAATTCAAATTTCACCATAGCTAGTGGTGAAATTTGAATGAAATAAATATATATGGAATAAAAAGGTATCCTAACGGCAACCATGAAACCATTGTTGATTATCACAAAAGCCCACCTGATTCTCTCATATCCTTTAAGCATGATTTGGAGGTGCCAGTGTTGGACTGGGGTGTACAAAGTTAAAAATCACACAACACCAGATTATAGTCCAACAGTTTTATTTAGAAGCACTAGCTTTCAGAGCGTTGCTCCTTCATCAGGTGGTTGCAGAATAGGAAAGGAAATCTGTCATTTTCACCCCATCTGACCTAAACATGACTCCACCTCAACAGCAATGTGACTGACTCTTAACTGCACTAAATCCTGGCCTATAAGTGATACTCACATCCCATGAAGGAATGAAAAAGTTGTTGCAATTAGTACATGGATGTTTCAAGTAACTTCATTGAAAAAGAAACTTGCTTTAACCTGTTTCAGTTGAAAATGCGCTCAAGAAGCAACAGCTTGGAAAGCTCATCCAAACCTAAAAGGTTGCATCAACAAGCAAGGTCACGCCATCGAAATTCTGAAAAGGACGAGTCATACTCAGGAACAACTAAAATGAACAATCGAAGGGAAAGACTCTTTATGGAGGAGTCAGGGACTGTTTTGCGAAATCATAAAACAAGGACGTCATCTAAAAAACATGAAGATCTTTCTCGAGATGACCTATTGTTCCTGCTCAGTATACTTGAAGGTGAATTAGAGGTTGGTAATCTTTATTACCTTACATATTTCCAAAGGTTGACTTTGATAATAAATGTCCCAACCTCCAATGATTTGATTGCATTGTGCAAAAAAGACAAGATTAATGTTAGGTTAAATCATTGATTGAATGAGAATAACTTCACAGTAGTTTTCGATGAAAAGATGCGCCACTTCAATTTCGTTCTTGCATGTAACTGAATCCCAAAACATAACAACTTTCTGCAAGATCGCTTTTGTCTAAACAGCTTTATGGTGGTGTCAGTTGGAATGTTGAAAATCAGGTCTTACCGTGTGTTGCCTTCGGCTTTTGAGCTGCTTTTTGTAGAAGGCTTGCCTCCATACGGATGGGACTGATGGTCAATTCTGCAAGGTAGAACACACAATTTAGTTGATAGGTAACAATGTTCCAGGAAATTTTGTATGGACAGATTGAAATATGAACAGCAGTCTGAAAGGGCAGATGAAATTAAATTGCATCAAGTTTCATATATAACAACGTTAATTAGAAGACTCTGACAAAAACTATTTGCTATTATTGTTGTCAATAAATTTCGGATAATTATTTTGCATGGAAAGACATTTCTCTCAGTTTCTGAAGGTGTATACTTTCACAAATAGGATATAATAAAATATTATACACAAGCTCTTTCGTAGGACTATGTCACAAAGATTGAAGGCAGCACTTGCATTGTCTTAAATTTTTATGTTACAATTTCCTATTAAGTTTAAGGTTTCAAGAACACATAGCAAAATTAGACTTAAATGTTTGCCTTTAATTTAACAACATTATCAATAGGTTGCATGTCTCTCCCACCAAAGGTAAACTTGTCTGCATTGGCAATCAGCAAGAAATGTCTACATCAGTGTAATTTAGGACACATCTACAATATTGTGAAAATAAGACTTAAATGAGAAAAAGCCACTTGGATCACCACATCCGTTAATTTCAAATTAACAGATTTGTTACTATCTCTACCAACTACAATTCTTTTTTCAAACAGTTGCAAATCTTATTACAAGTCATGCTGCAGTTATACAAAACCCTGGTTAGACCCTACTTGGAGTACTGTGAGCAGATTTCGGCACCACACCTTAGGAAGGATTTTAATACCTTGGACGGAGTACAATGTAGGTTAACAAGAGCGATACCTGGACTTCAGGGGTTACATTATGAAGAAAGATTATATATTTAGCTCTGTTTTCTCTAGAATTTAGAAGGTTAAGATGCTCTGTTCGAAGTCTGCAAGATATTAAGAGGAAAAGACAGGGCACATAAAGACAAACTATTTTGCTGGTTCGGGATTCCAGAATTCAGGGGCATAGTCTGAGAATTAGGGCCAGGCCATTCAGAAGAGATGTTAGGAAGCACTTCTACATACAAAGGGTAGGAGACATTTGGAATTCTCTTCCACAAATAGTAGTGGATACCTTATCAGCTGTTAATTTTAAATCTGAAGTAGATCAATATTCAGTAAGGAAAGGTATTAAGGGGTACAGGACAAAGTTATGTGGAGTCAGTGCAATCTCAGTGAATAGTAGAACTGGTTTGAGGAGCTTAATGGCCTAACCTTGTTCTAATTTCCTTTTTCCTAAGTATTGAATGGCATACAATTAATTACCTTCCATTGTTGCTTAAGCATCGGTTGATTATTTTAGTCTTCCATGTAATGTTGCTCCACTCATTTTCAGATTTCCAATTGCCTGACTTCGAGTTTTTAACAATTTACATTTGGTTCATTATTTTCTTCTGAACTTCTATTAACCTCTCCACATGAATACCTCAAATACTTGGACAAAACATGTTTCACAGAAATTCTTTATCCTAGTCAGTTTCCTACAAGGAACAGAACTAAGTTTAAAACAGAAAATCCAAACGTCACAGCGCGAATGAGAAAAACAAAAGAAAGGATTATGGGGAATGCAAAGCAAAAAAAAAGACATCAACTGAGTAAACGCATCAGTTACAATGGGATATAAGTTGACCTTTATGTGTTAGAAAAGCATAAATTCCACCAGTAAGCATGGTACAGGCAGAGTGTTTATAACATCCACATTTGTATCCTTATTGCCACTCCACGAATTGAGAAAGCACAATACTGAAGTTATTTGAAATGTTGAAAAACCACAACTTTCACCTTATCAGATACAGTAAAAGTGTCATTTTACATACTAATGGAAGATCATTTATTTGCACACTGGCAATACATGTGAGTGCATGAAATCTTTTCCACATACAGTATTCCCTATAAATCACCAGTGAAAGAGTATGCCAATGCTTCATGTTGTGTGGATTTGTTTTAGGCCCGAGATGAAGTAATAACTGTACTAAAAGCGGAAAAAATTGACTTGGCACTTCTGGAAGCACAGTATGGCTTTGTTATGCCAAAGAAGGTGCTACAAGCTCTCCAACGGGACACAATCCAAACAAAAACAGACTCACTGCAGGAGGATATCTATGAAAAACCAATGGTCGAGGTATGTGGTATACACAATGTAAGCTCTAAAGTTTTGCGAATGATCTCAAAATAGATTCAAAATTAGGTGAAAAAGCCAGTTTGGTAAACTTTAGTAACCTTCAGAAGCACACAACATTCATGTCCCACATTGGAAGCCTAACCAACGTGGATCATTCCTAACTTAGACACCATATATTTTGTCATTAAATTATGTTCTTCAGATCTGGAAAGGTAGACCATTTAACCTGAAACTTTGTAATCACATTCTCTTGCCTAAGCAAATAAGTGCAGTACTAGAACAATAACCAGCACCATAGGTATCATGTCCTCAACATGCTAGATTGCTATTTTTATTGGCAACTCTTAACTATCAATAAATACAGTATAAAATGGAAGTGGAACACTCTATCTACAGGGACCTAAGAAATAACTGACACAACCTGGGTATATGACATCACTGCCAAATGTGCAGCAAAATTAAAACTTACCCTAAACTAGAGGTCTGATGTTAACCATGGTATGCTTGTGGCATATGGAGCAAATGACATTGCTGGAGATAAACTAAGCTTTATCCAGCAGACTTTGTGAGCCTCTATACTGTGTTTTACATAAAGTCAAAGACGTTTGCAGCATAGAAAAATATCCCTCGGCTCACTGAATCATGCTGGTCAAAAACAAGAACCTAACTATTCAATCCCATTTTCCACCGCTTGGCCCATAGTCTTGCATGCCTTGGCAATGTAACTGCCAATTGTCACAAGAATGGCGCAAACATCATAATGAATCAATGTGGGTGAAAGTGGAGTCAACTAATGTGGTATGGTTCCTATACAGAAAAATATACTGCACAGTTTGGTAAACTTTAATAACTTCCAGAAACAGAGAACATTCATGTCCTATATTGGAAGGTCTAACCTACGTGGATCATTCCTAACTTAGATACTATATATTTTGTCATTAAGTCATGTTCTCCAGATCTGTAAAGGAAGAAAATTGTGGAACAGAATCTTTTTAAAAAGAGGTACTACTTTTAGTTTGATTTGAAATTTAAGAAACTTCTGATATTTGTTTCAAAGTCAAATTTTATCTTTTTTTTTAAGGTCACTGTTCAAAACAAAAGTCAAGTTTAAAGTACTGCATATATTTAATTATGTTTCATGCTAATTTTAAGATCATTTTTCTATTCAGGAAGATAGTATTATATTGTCTTTCCAGGCTTAAGATGCAGCTACAGTTCATCCACAATCAACAATATTAACAGGTTCTGCTAAGTTATCAAGTCAAGATAACTTACATCAAGAATAATTGCTAATTGATTTTTCAGTTTTGAATACCAGGAAACATGACTATACCTTGACGAAATGTAGTACAAATCCACCCTATGGGCAATTTGACTACATGTAAGACAAGCAAACAGTAAAAATGCAGTACTCAGAGGGGACTTGATAGGTCGGGGCATTTCTGTAATTACAACGGTGATTTCTGAATGATACAATACTCCCTTGGTGCCAGGGTAAAGACAGCACAGAGGGGTGCAGCACAGTCTGAGATAAGAAAGGGAGCAAGTAGAAGTCATGATACATATGATGCATGAGGCATTGTAATCCTTCAGCCTGAATTTCATGAGCTAGAAAAAGAAACATGACCACAAAAATTAACAGCCTCAGAACCATTCTCAATGTCTCATGCTGGTGAATGTGAGGAACGTGGTTCATGCAAATGCTTGGCTGGAAGATCATACAGAATGGGAGGTTTCTGATTCTTGGGGAATTGGTAATCATCATGGGAGAAGGGATATTTTTGCAAGAGGGAAGAGTTACATCTGAACACAGTTGGGACAAATGTTCTAGCTGAGTTGTAAACTACCATGTTGGTGGGGGTTAAACTCATTTATCTGGGGAACCAGAAGATAATGGAGCTATAGAGATATATAAATAGCAGTTAAACCAGAAATATTCCAAAACATTACAGGGCCTGAACTAAGAAAAAGAAGTGATGAAAAATATATTAAACTGTATAAACATCAATGTCTAAAATGTAACCAACAAATGTTGATGAGCTGTGGACACAAATTTCTAAGTAGCACTATGATGTTTTACACTAATGAAAATAATCCGGGATGGGCTCTTAATATGCATTTTTACCAACAATTCAGGAATAATACAGAAGGAAAAAGTAGGTCATGGCAGTATTGATTAAAAATTATACTCAAGTTCCAAATACTGCATTTACTAATTGAATCTATTTTTTATGTTTGTTCATGGGTCGTGTCTCTGGATGACAAGACAGCATTTATTGCCCATCTTTAACACCCTTATGATGACCAGAATTGTGTGTGAAATTTCAGTTGAGATTTAACCAGAGGTTTCTAAAGGTTCAATGCAACATCTCTGCTTTTTTATTCAATGCTTCAGTTTACAAAGCCCAGAATCTCACGTTTCACTAACTAATTTTGCAAAGTACTGTATCCTGCCACTTTCAAAGAACTTTGCAAATGAGCCCAGAGTCTCTTTATCCCTGCACCCTCTTTAGATCTGTGCCAATAAGTATATATTTCTTCTGCCTTTCTCCATCCCTTTGGTCAAAATGTTTCTGTGTATTGAATTCCATGTCTGCTCATTCTATTAGGCTTCCCATGACCTTCCTGGCATTGTTTTCACTGGTGTTTCCCTTAAGCTTGAAAACAAACAAGCTCCAGAATTCTCTAACAAACCACGAGCCATTATATTTACCATGCTGGATCACAAAATAAGTCTGTTAGTGATGCACAAATAGAAAACCCAATTTCTAACTGAAAAGCTAGAAACCCAAGCTCACAACAAATAACATAAAAGTTTTTCCTGATTGCATTTCCAAAATTTTTACCTCTCTTAGCCCTTTATTCTAACATCATCCTAATCAGCATTAATGGCCCCAAATATCATTAAACTACAGTTCTTGAACATTTCCCACAGTCGTGTTCCTCTACCTCTCCTTCCTTATTTGGGGTCCAGAACAAGTGCAATTATTTCTCAACTCTAACCAAAAAAAAAACTATCTGTAAATAGTTCAGGTACAAACTAGATATATTCTATTTGAGAAAAAAGATAAATTCAAACATAACACATCCTGGTTACCAAAAGAAATAAAAAAGTTAACATAAAATCAAAACAATTAAAAGCAACTTATGAAAAACGTCTTGAGCAAGATTCAGGTAACACGTCGGAAGATTATAGAAAGCAATGGAGGAAACAATTAATATCAGAGGCTATATCAAAATATTAGTAGTCAACCTTGAACATTTAAAAAAATTTTTTTAAGTTGAACTCCTGAATATTTTATAAACATAGTAAGTGTTTCAGTAGTTTTAATAATTTGTAACGAAAGAATATTTGTATACCAACAACCTAAAAGAGGAATTTTAAAAGAAACAATCGTCACAAAGGAAGCAGACGACGTGAAGGTATCATTCAAAGAGGATAGGGACGTCATGGAAACGTTAGAAATTTGCAACAATATATTACAATACAGGTTAGCATTACTGAAAATTGATAAGTCCAAAAAGAATGCATCTTGTGCTCTTGAAAGAAGCAAAAATTGAAATAGCAGAAGTATTGATCATAATTTTTCAACTCTCATTGGATACAGCAACACAGCAGGAGGATCAGAAGGGTGCTAGTGTTATACTATGATTCAAGAAAATGGAGAGTTTTACCTCAGGAAACAGCAAGTCAGTCTGCCTGACATTAATGACATCAAAACCATTATCAAGGGCAACGAGACTTTCATTTGGAAGGGCAGAGGTTAATCAAGACTTTCCAGAGTCATACTGCTTATGACAGAAAGATAGGTCGGAAAGATAAATATAACAGTCACATGAAGAGGGTCTAACCAAAGGAACAAGTAATTCAAAACTGTACAAACTAATTGGCGTAGAGAGATGATAACAAGTTGTCGAGGTGACGGTGTGAAAACAGAACTGTAAGGAAGGTTTTACACAGAACAATAAGGTGGGGTTACATGTAGCACAACATGAATACAGTTGAGGCTGTTCTTATGGGTATGGAACTTGGCTATCAGTTTTTGCTCAGCGATTCTGTGTTGATGGTGTATAGAGCCACAGAGTCATAGAGATGTACAGCATGGAAACAGACCCTTCAGTCCAACTCATCCATGCTGACCAGATATTCTAAACTAATCTAGCTCCATTTGACAGTACTTGGCCCATATCCCTCTGAAACCGTCCTAGTCATACACCTTATTCAGATACCTTTTCAATGCTGTAATCGTACCAGCCTCCACCACTTCCGCTAGCAGCTCATTCCATACACGCACCAACCTCTGTGTGAAAAAGTTGCCCCTTTGGTCCCTTTGAAATTTTCCCCTCTCACCCTAAACCTATGCCCTCTAGTTCTGGACTCCCTCATCCCAGGGAAAAGACCTTGTCTATTTACCCTATCATGCCCCTCATGATTTTATAAACATTTATGAGGTGACCCCTTAGTCTCCAACACTCAAGGGAAAACAGCCCTAGCCTATTCATCCTCTGCCTATAGCTCAAACCCTCCAGCCCTGGCAACATCCTTGTATATCTTTTCTGAACCCTTTCAAGTTTCACAACATCCTTATTATAGGAGGGAGACCAGAATTGCATGCAATATTCCAAAAGCTGCTTAGTCAATGTCCTGTATAGCCTCAACATGACCTCCCAACTCCTATACTCGATGCTCTGACGAATAAAGGCTAGCATACAAATGTGTCCTTCACTATCCTATCTATCTGTGACTCCACATTGAAAGGCCACCTTGGAGGACGCTTCCCTGAAGATCGGAGGGTGAATGTCCTTGAACGTTGAAGTGGGGGGGAATCTTCTATTTAAGTTGAGATGTCAGTAAAATCAAAATTGATTCTTAAAATGCAAAAGAAGTTACGTCTATACTAATGTAAGGAGATATTCTTCAACTTTTCACTACAGTGACTAGTCACAAAAAAGCTCACAGTGCTTTACTGATCATTTCATGCAGTTAACCATGATTTTTCTCACAACTTTCTACATTCATTTCTTGAAAGGCACAATTTCAAATTGATGATGGCAGCTCTGGTTTAGGCTCACCTAAATAATTATTCCTCATGTCTGAACACAAGCAGTTATTGTTGGCAGGCTGCTTGATGAAAGGAGACAGAACAGCCAGCTCTGCAAAAGTCCCCACATGACAAACATGAACAATTTCTAGCAAAGCCACTGTATGAAAATAAGGACCAGAAAGCTTGGTTCCTCTTTAATTCAACCTCGTAATGTTTAAATATAATCACTGATATTTATCAAAGCAAGAAGATCAACTCTTTGAGAACAGAGTTCTTTCTTAGCCAGTGGAAGTTAGTTATCCAGTCATTTTCTTCACATTTTCCCTATGTTCAAGGATGATAATTTGATTTACTTTGCAAATGGCACTGAGGTCATCTGGGTTTAAAACCCCATCAATGATTATTTATTGTAAAGAAAAAAATAAACTAAAAGTAAATAACTGGCATTTAAAAATCAACATTAACAGTAATTCTCCTAATATCATTTTTGAATCTCAACTCCAAGCGAGCTTTTTAAATCTCAAAAACCTTGAGGCACTTTGAGGCAGGCTGCGAAATCCGGTTGTAAATTTGTTGTAGAATGAAATGATAAACAATGACTAGGCAGTCATGCACTTTGGAATTTCAGAGTTCAATCTATTTAGAAGGGTTTACAATTCAGCAAAAATCATTTCTCCACAGCAAAAACTTCTTGTACAGTATGTTGACCTTAACAATCCATGACTGGCTCAGTGGAAGCAAATGGGATGGAATCTGAAAGGGGTCTTAACTGACATGAGCTATGATGGGATTTGTAGCAGTATCTGACAAGAAGTTTGGCAAGACCTGTCTCCCACTGGGGCTATAAAGCATAGGAGAATAGGCTATCTGACCCATCAAGTCCACTCCACTATTCAATGAAATGGCGATTGATCCAATAACCCTCAACTCCATTTTCCTGCTTAATCACCGTACCCTTGATTCTCTTAATGATTAGAAGTCAGTTTATATTAACCTTGAATACACTTAATGTTCCATCCTCAACAACCTTTTATGATCAAGGCTTCCACAGATTCACAACAGCCAAAACAAAAATTCTCACTTCTACCTTAAATGTGTGATAATTTATTCTGAGATTGTGACCTCTGAACCAAGACTCTCCCACCAGGATCTCTCTCTATCTACCCTATCAAGCCTTTGAAGAATCTTATATGTATCATTTAGGTTGACTCTGATTCTTAGAAACTCCAATAAGTGAAGGCCGAACCTACTCAACCACTGCTCATAAGACAGTCCCTCCATACCTGGGGTCAGCATGATAAACTTTCTCTGGACTGCCTCAAATGCAACTTTACTTTTCCTTAGATAAATGAATGAAAAATCTCTCAGTATTCCAGATGTGATCTGATTTGTGCCTAATGTATTTTCAGCATGACCTCCCTAATTTTACACTCCATTCCCTTTGAAATAAAGTCCAAAACATCATTGCTTTCCCGTTACCTACTGAACTTGGATTCTAGCTTTTTGTGATTCATGTGGGCTTGGAGTGCATGGTATTGTGTCTGATTTCAGATCCAGAGGTTGTGTCAGGCTCACAGTGCTTTACTAAAGCTGAAACTCACAGGAATTTGGGGTGGTGCAGTGGCTCAGTGGTTATTAATGCTGCCTCACAGCGCCAGGAAGCCGGGTTTGATTCCAGTCTTGGGTTACTGTCTGTGTGAAGTTTGCACATTCCCCCCATGTCTGCATGGGTTTTCTCCGGGTATTCCGGTTTCCTTCCACAATCCAAAGATGTGTAGGTTAGGTCAATTGATGATTCGAAAATTGCCTATAGTGTTTAGGGATGTGTAGGTTAGAGGTGTTAGTCAGGGGTAAATGTAGGGTAATAAGGCAGGGGAATGAGTCTGGGTGGGTTACTCTTCAGAGTGTCTGTTTCCACACTGTAGGGATTCTATCATTTGAAACTAGAGCCCCAAATCATTCTGTGTTGCAGCTTTCCCCATTCAAACAATATTTAGTTTCTGTATTCATCCTGTCACCGTGTATAACCTGACATTTTCCTTATATTCCATCGGCCAAGTTTTTTGCCCGCTCAATTAAACTGCCTATATCCCTTTGTGGACACCTTGTATTATTGTCACTGCTTCCCTTCCCACCTATTTTTGTGTCATCCACCAACTTGGCAATAGTATATTCAAGTCCAACATCCATGTCATCTATATCCCCATATATATTGCAAATAATTGTGTCTCCAGCACTGATCCCTGCAGCCTTCCAATATTTAAAGGCTGCCCATTTATCCCAACTCTTTGCTATTAGTTAGCCAATCCTCTACCCATGCTAAATATACTGCTCCCAACACCATGGGTCCTCTTGAGAGTCTTTTGAAAATTCAAATATATTAAATCTACTTGTTCTTCTTTACCAATTCCTTTTGTTATATTTGTCAGGCATGATTACCTTTCCTGAAACCATGCTGACTTTGCTTGATTTACTTTTGTGGTTCTAAATGTTCTACCATTATATCCATTCAAGTAAGCCATGACAACATAAGACATAGTAGCAAGGGTAGGTCATATAGCTCATCTAGTCTGCTCTGTTATTAAATGAGGTACTGACTGATCTGATAACCCTCAATTCCACTTTCCTGTCTTTTCCCGAAAATCCTTGATTGCCTTTCTAATTAAAACTCTGTCTCAGCCTTGAATATACATAACAACTCAACCTCAACATGTCATGCAGACTTCTGTGGTAAACAATTACTCAGATTTACTACCCTCTGAGAGATGAAATTCTTCCTGATCTGTCTTAAACGTGGGATGCCTTATTGTGAGATTATGCTCTCTGGTCCAGTTGCTTTCTCTAATACATTTTCATGTGATAGTTAATGCATTTATTTCCTCCCTCTCCCTTCTAGTCCCTTGATTATTAATGTATTGTGGAAAGCTTATATTGTCCGCTACCTTGAAGACTGGTACAAAGGATTTAATCAACAGTCATTGCCCAGTTTCCCATTTCTAGTTCCCAGCCTCATTCTTGCTGGGGCCTATTTTCACTGTTGCCTCTATTCCTTTTCATTTATTTAAAGGAGATTTTATTGTCCATTTTTGCGTTATTTTTCCTTCATAGTTTATTTCCACCTTTTTTTTGTAGATCTTTTGTTAACTTTTAAAACTTTTCTAATCCTTTAACTCCCCATTAAGCGGTGCCACACCATTCCTTTTTCTTTTATTTTTGGTATAGTTATTAACTTCTCTAGTTAATTATCCCTTCCCGGAATCCTCCTTCCACACGGGGATATACTTTTGCTTTGAAACATGAACTTTTCAAAAAGAAATCTGTCATTGTTCATCAACTGTTTTCTCTGTGAACCTTTTCCCTTTGTGCAGGCATTCCCTGCACTGTAAGTCAAGGGCAGACTCTTATCAGAGTCCAGAGAGTCTCGGAGACAGTCTGTCAGCAACACAGGGTGGTCAGAAACAGGATCATCTCCTCATAAGGGGGAAGGTGTTGAACTTTATGCAGCTCACCACCCAACATAAATCCTTCTACTCTGTTTTGGGCTATTTTCCTCCTGGAATAAGAGAGTGGCAGGTGTTAAAGGAGATGAAAGGGGGTGGCACTGTTGTTACTGTGGTGCAGGTGCCTTGACCGACTGAGAAGGCAGCACACAGAGCATTCTTGATGAAGGGCTGATGCCCGAAACGTTGATTCTCTTGCTCCTCGGATGCTGCCTGACCTGGTGTGCTTTTCCAACGCCACACTTGTCGACTCTGATCTCCAGCATCTGCAGTCCTCACCTTCTCTTAGCACACAGACCATGCAGGGTTCGCGCTGGTGGGGGTTTTCATGGTTGTCAGTATGTGAGGGAACATGCTGCAGTCAACAGTGAAAGTGAGAGATCATGAGCTCTGATGGACAGTGGATACAGTAGCAGACAGAAACTGAGTGTGGGGTAGCTGAGAGAAGATGAAGAAAATTACGTTGGTAGAATGGAGAAAGACATTGACCAGCTGGGCATTGCTCCAGATGACTGAGATTGCAATAACTCAGGTGGCAACCTCAGACCAAGGCTAGCATGATCTGGTGGCCTCCTTAGCTGCTGTTGGGGCAAAATATGTCTTATATCTGCACCACCCTGTCCACCAGAGCCTCCAGTTCCCTACCCACAATGCAAGGCATCAAATCCCTCATTTACCAGATCCAGTGCTAGTGTCAGGCTCTGTGCAGGGCAGCTGCAGACAGACAGTGGGCTGCACCATCTGCTTTTAAGGATGTCATGAGCAAAACGGATTGCAGTCAATTCCAGGATATCTTGGGAGTGGTGAACGGCCCTGGGAACAAAGCATGGTACGACAGGAATAGAATTTGAAATGAGGGACAACATAGAGGCAGGTTAGGTTAGTTAATGAAGCAGGTTTGATAAGCTTCAGCAAGAAATTTCATGAGGCCTCACAACAAGAATGTCTCCAAAATCCTTGATGCAACTCACACTTAGCCAAATAAATCTCCATTGAGCCAAAAGACACTCAGATGACAAAATAAAATATTTAATTTGCCACTTGACACGAGCCACTAGAAAATCTGCCCCCTGCCTACCATTACCAAGAACCCATTGTTCATTAACTTCAGCCTCTATATAATCCTAGTTTTCAAAGGGACTAATAGCTAGGTCTTCTAATTCCAATAGCTCCCACTTCATCATAAGAACATAAGCAATTGGGAAGGTTATTTGGTTCTTGAGATTGCTCCACCATTTATGAAGATCGTAGCTGAGCTGACTGTGGCTTAAACTCCACTTTCCAGCTGCTCCTATAAACCTGGACTCCGATGTAGCTAAAAGTTCTGCCTTGCTAAGCCTTGAAAGGGTTCAATGGCCCAGCTTCCATTGTTCCCAGGGGTAGAGAATTAAGAAATTCCTCCCAATGTATGTTAGAAATGGAAGACCCCTTACTTTAAAACTGTGCCCCCCTACAACTAGATTCCCCCACAAAGACAAACATTCTTTGAGTATTTGCTCAGACTAGCCATCTCAGAATCTGATGTGTTTCAGTGTTCACTATGTAGGCTACTTAGTGCTACACAGGTTCTCGACTGAACTAGGAATGTGAGAGTTTTTTCCCTGAAGTTAGTGGTCTTCCAAGTGGCAGTCATAGGTGCCACTGTGAACAAGACACACATGAAATCCTCAAACTACTGGTGACCCAGCTGTCTTTATTATTTTCCATTGCATTATGCCCAAGTTATTGAAGAACAGCATAAAGCGTAAAAAAAATATGCTGCAGGGTTTTTATATATACTGGTGAAGTAATAATCCCCAGCTCTAAAATACATAATGGAATGCACTCTTGCTCCATACACAGCTCGACAAGTTGGTTGAAAAACAGAAAGAGACTCACAGACGGATGTTAGAGCAACTTCTACTGGTAGAAAGATCCCACAGGCAGACAGTCGAGGAACTGGAGGATGAGAAAAAGAAGCACGTGGACTACATGGAAAAGAGTGATGAATTTACCAACCTCCTTGAACAAGAACGTGAACGGTATGTTAGAAAACTTATACTTACATCTAGCCAAATGGTGTAAACAAGGTGCTGGATTTTCTGTTGCTCCAGAGTTAAATTTCAGGTCAGCACTCCAAAACTGCTCATGGGGCTACCTTGGAAATGTCTTTATCAAGTAGCCAACTCCAGGAGCCCAATCCAATTTTGAATGAATGCATTGCTCTTGAGGCTGGAGAGTCATTAGGAAGCTGTCCAGCACTGAGAGATCAGCAGCTCCGTTACCGGAGGTGGGAGTTGCCAACATAGGTAGGTGAATAAGATGGAGATATTAAAAACATCACAGGAGCCCATACCTGCCAAGTCGCTATCATGAAGGTGACTCCTCAGTGAATGCCTGAATGCCAAGTGGAAAGTTCGAGTGGGCTTCAATAGACACTTTAGATTCTTGAATTGGCTTTCTGCCACTTGTTGCCAGGTAGATGTCACCACAGTAAACAGCCTGAAAAATTGCTGGAACTTCAGCATGCCAGCCAGCTAGCCAGCAGTGAAAAATTGCAGGGCCCATTCACCTCAGTGCTGTTCTCCCTGCCCTTTTGAAAATTAAGCCTTTTGTCTCTGCACGTGCTGGGAAATAATGTTAAGCACAGGCCAACCGAACAAAACTTTCAAGATATTTAATATGACCTTATAGCTATTGCTAGATCATACTGGACCTATCCTAGCAGCAAGCACATTCAGCAACAAAACCAAGAAAAAGATTTTCCAAATGCGATGTTACACATCATCAAAGTACATTTTTAAAAATCCAGTCAACTTGTGTCATGTTGCACCACATTTCTAAATAATTAAATATCTGGGACAAAAATAAATGGTAAGGTAGAAATTCACAACACCTCATACAGATCCTTTTCTGGGCATGATACTTTCACACAGGCATACTTTTATTTCTTAGTTGGTTAACAAGTATTTAAATGGAGATAAGGTAAAGGAATTTAAAGTGAGCAAACCTGCCAATCAGATTGCTTGAACAGGAGATCAAATATATTTATACTGAAAATGGGTTTGTATTAAATATTTCAAAACATGCATATTCTGTGAGATTCTCAAACTGATGTTAAAATTCAGAGCAATGCATATTATGTAGTCGCTAAAACTAAGCACTGCCAAATGAACCTCAAATAAATAGTTTAGCATCATAAACTAGCTGGAGGAACAGTGATTAATATACCAAAAGATAATTTTAATGCAAGGAGCCTTGCCTCAGTGAATATGCTGTCCGAATTAAACATCAAGTGTAAAGTTAGACATCCTTGTAGTTAGCTATGAAAGGTGAAGGTTATTTAACTCCAAAGTAAAGTACCATCTGACTTTCACATGTATCTTCAAAATTAAACACAGAAATGTTTTACATATTGGTTATATGAATGAGCTTCTCAGACTAGGAGTTAAAATTTGATATTATAATAATGTTAAATACAGGTGGCCCTTTGACTGGATTTGACAGGAAAGTTTACATAAATGATGCTTATCTATAATTAGTACCATGAGGGTTCCTGGAAAAACAGCTAATGTGCTAATGAAAAGAAGGTTAAATCATTCCTAAACAGAACAGCAACATGACCACTAATGCATGCAGCGTTAATCATTTGGATTTGAATATCTTCAAAGGCATGAGTCATTGAATGCCAGGTCTTCAAAATAATTCAGTTTAATTGACAATCACATTTTACATCTGGAGCTTTACATTCAGAATACAGAAGTTCAAGATTATATGGTCCACAATGGATTAAAACCTCATGCCTTCTTGCAGACTTTAAAATAGCTATGAGCAGCACAGTGGCTCAATGGTTAGCACTGCAGCCTCACAATGCCAGAGACCCATGTTCGATTCCACCTTTGGGTGACTGCCAATGTGAAGTTTACACATTCTCCCCGTGCCTGCATGGGTACCCTTCAGGTGCTCCAGCTTCTATGCAGTATAGGTGGATCGGCCATTCTAAATTGCCCATAGTGTTCAGTGGTGCATAAGCTAGGTGGATTAGCCATTGGAAATGCAGGGTTTCAGGGATAGGATGGGATGCTCTTCAGAATGTCGATGTGGCCTCAGTGGGATGAATGGTCTGCTTCCTCTCTGTGATTCTATGATTCTAGCTGGAGAAGGATTCTAGCTGGAGGACAAGCCAGTTTACTGCAAGAGTTCCAATGTTCAGTCCCAACAGAAACTTCTGCAGATCTAAAGTCCTTCATTAATCAATATCACCATAACAAATACATGATTGTTTCTTTCAATAAACTTTGTCAAGCCTTGCTATGCTCAAATACATCATTGGCTTTGATACACTATGGAACATTGTGGAGTCAACAGTTCATGTCTAGAAATTTATTCTAACTGCCCAAGAAACCTATTGTCTTCAATTACTTAGTTAATGTAATAACATATCGTTCTGTGTCAAGTATCAGATGTGACAATGATCTCGCCTTCTGCTCAATGTCAGAAATAATCAACCCCTGAAAAATTGGTTGAAATCAGGGCTACCACTGACATTGAATTATAGTTGATATATGATGATGAAAGTGTTATTATTCAGATTTTAGACACTGGCTTACAAAATCAATTTGCTGAGGTGCCATGAACCTCTTTGAAAGTGTATGAGAGTCACAATTCAGCATGTGGTCAGAACAAGAAATATTCACTGCAGCTCACCAGCAAAAGCATGAATTATGGATTGTTGCAACATGAATGATGTCATTATCAATGGCAGGTCATCAATATATCATGACAGCACAGTGCAAGACTCTTAGCCCATTGAATCTATGCAGTTTGCTGGTGAGCAACCTGATCAGCCCAACCTCATCTTTCCCAACCTAACATTCCTGAGAACCATTCAAGAAAATTTCCTCCGTGTTCACTCACAGACCTTCAAATCCTTCTTCAGGTATGGTAGCCAGAACTCGATATTAGTTATTGTCTTGCCAGAACAATGAGATATTGAATATATAATTAGTGAAATTAGTATAATTTCACTAATTGTATATTCAATATCTCATTGTTGTGCTCTCAGTAGTAGAGGTCAACATTTGGATAGCAGCTCCAATGCTTCAGGTGACTGTAGGTAAACTTAAACAAATGGATTTGATGAACCAGAACTGCATCTTGAGTTGCTTTGAGCAAAGATTCCCATCTGAATGTAGGTTTGCTTGCTGAGCTGGAAGGTTCATTTTCAGATGTTTCATCACCATACTAGGTAACATCATCAGTGTAGCCTGCTTTCTATTTATATGATTGGGTTGATGATGTAATTTCCTGTGGTGGCATTATTTCCTATAGTGATGACACTTCCTGTTCTTTTTCTCAGGGGGTGGTAAATGGGATCCAAGTCAATGTGTTTGTTGATAGAGTTCCAGTTGAAATATGCCATGCTTCTAGGAATTCTCGTGTGTGTCTCTGTTTGACTTGTCCTAGGATGGATGTGTTGTCTCAGTCGAAGTGGTGTCCTTTCTCATCCATACATCAGGATACTAGTGAGAGAGGGTCATGTTTTTTTGTGGCTAGTTGATGTTCATGTATCTTGGTAGCCGGTTTTCTGCCTGTTTGTCCAATGTAGTGTTTGTTACAGTTCTTACACGGTATTTTGTAAATGCCATTAGTTTTGCTTGTTGTCTGTATAGGGTCTTTCAAGTTTATTAGCTGCTGTTTTAGTGTGTTGGTGGGTTTTTGGGCTACCATGATACCAAACATCCAACCCAAACTTTGGGTCCACTACGTGGATGATACCTTTGTCATCACTAAACGAAACAAATGAGAGGAAACCTTCAAGACCATCAATAATACCCTTACTGGCATAAAATTTATTAAAGAGGAGGAAAACAACAACAAACTGCCATTTCTAGATGTTGCATAGAGCGAACAGCCAATGGGGAACTCCAAACCAGCGTCTACAGGAAAACAACACATACAGAGCAAATATTGAACTACAGAAGCAATCATCCCAACATCCACAAATGAAGCTGTATTTGAACATTACACACTGCAGCACAGAGGAACTATGCAGAGCAGAGGAAAATCACCTACACCGTGTATTCAAAAAGAATGGGTACCCAATGATCACAGTCCACCAATTTCTCAGCAACAAGCCCAAACAAGCAGACAAAACCCAGCCAGAAACCCTAGCCACTCTCTCCTACATTAAAGACATCTTGGAAATGACTGCCAGACAACTCAGACTCCCTGACAACATGGTAGCCCAAAAACCCACCAACACACTAAAACAGCAGCTAATAAACTTGAAAGACCCAATACAGACAACAAGCAAAACTAATGTCATTTACAAAATACCATGCAAGAACTGTAACAAACAGTAACATTGGACAAACAGGCAGAAAACTAGCCACCAGGATACATGAACATCAACTAGCCACAAAAAGACATGACCCACTCTCACTAGTATCCTTACATATGGATGAGGAAGGACACCACTTCGACTGGGACAACACATCCATCCTAGGGCAAACCAAACAGAGACAAGCAAGAGAATTGCTAGAAGAATGGCATTCCAACCAAACTCTATCAACAGACACATTGACTTCGATCCCATTTACCACCCCCTGAGAAAAAGAACAGGAAATGACGTCACCAACACAAGGAAACCCATACATCTAAATAGAAAGCAGGAAACACCAGCAGTGCTTCATCCAGAGGCTCACTGAAGATGTTAATTAGTACGGTGATGAAACATCTGAAAATGAACCTCTCAGTTCAGTGAGCAAACCTACATCCAGAACCTCAATCTGAGCTACAAATCTTCCCAAAGTTCGCCAAAGATTGACATTTTTCAAATTGAAAACTTTGGCTTAATTATCAATATGTAATTTTCCTCTCTTATTACTTAACTGCTCATCATTTTAAAAAGGATTAATAGCACAGAAACAGTGCATTCAGCCCAATGGATAATTCCACATGAGCTTCCTCCCACACTTCTTTATCAAATTCCTTCTAATCCTTTACTCTTCATGTGTTTGCCTAGATTGTCTTCAAATGAAAGTATCTTACGCACTTCTGCTAACAGGTTACACATTTATTGATTTTCCTGAATCGCTTACAATTCATGACTATCTTATATTTATCGCCCCATGTCGGTCTACTCCCAAAAGTAGAAGCAGCTTCTCTGCATCGAGCTAATCAAACCCTTTCAAAATCTGAAAGGTTTCTATCAGGTCATCCCTCTGGAATCCCAGGGTGTTCAATCATTCCTGAGAGATATAACCTTATGGTTCAGGTATCATGCTATTAAATCTGTTGTTGTACCTTCTCCAGTGTCTCCAGTGTCTCATGGATAGCAAGCCTATTTATGTTACTCCAAACATGTTTCTATACACACTTAATGCAACATGGTTGCTTTCCTATTCTTTCTCTCTAGAAATGAACCTCTAGTTTTGTTTGCTTTATATTGCCTTTTCAATGTCAGTGAAATCTTTCATGATTTGTGTATTTGTACCACGCCCTCCACCCAAGATTCTTGTTCTTTTACCACAATTTGTTACTTACTTTGCAAGAAAGTACTCTCCCGACCAAAATGCAGCAACTATTGGTTATTTAGAATGAAGTTCATTTGCTAATTACTCATTCTGCAAGTCCTTCTACACTCTTAAATTTGATGCTGTTTACAAGTTTTGTAACTAGACTTCTAATTCCCAAATCCAAATCATTTATCTATCTGATGAACAACAATGCATTGATCTTTGTGGAAAACCATTTCCCATCTTTGCTAGGCTGAGTACCTTTACTGAGTGATTTGGCAATGGAGCTTCTTTCAGTGAAAATTCATAAACGATTCCATGATGCGGCTACTTCTAAAAGTACATGAATTAGTAGCAAGAATATGTCACTTGATCTCCTCCATTCAATAAGATCATGGTTGATCTAATTACTCCACATTCCAGCCAACCCTGATAATCATTTCCCCCTTTGCTTATCAAACATCTTTCTACCCTGCCTTAAGACTCTTCTTCATAAGAGTGGAAACAGAGTGCCAAAGAAACAGAGTCCCATGACCCACTGTGAGAAAATATTTCTACTGTCTTGAATGGGTAATCCTTTATTTTTAAACATCAACACCTAGAGGCAACACTCTTTTTCTACACCCATTCTCTGAAGACCCCTCACGATTTTATACATTTCATACAGTCACCTCTTATTCTTCTAAACTGTATGAATCCATGCCTAGTCTGTTCAACCCTTCCTCATAAGATAATCTGCCCATTCCAGTTACTAGTGTAGCAAACTTTCACTGAACTGCTTATCATACATTCATAACCTTCCTTGAATAATGAGACCAATACTATGTTCAGTATTAAAGTTGTGATCTCACCAACAACCCTGTATAACTAAAGCATAAACTCCCTATTTTCCAGCACTATCTAATTATCAGGCACAATGACAGGTCTAAGTTGTTCAATATCAAAGCCATATTTTTTCCATTAGATTGTATGAGGATTGCAATCAGTGACAGACTAAATGTACCAGCATTTCCATAAATTAACTCATTTTCTTTCTGAGTTGAATGTATGAAATACAATACCTTCTCTGGCGTAAGAACACACGTTTTCATTCTCCTAACATTTATTGGACATTGTGCAGAAACACTATTATAGACATGTAAGAGTTAAATAAATGTGTCTAACTCTTCACAACTCTGAATACCTTTCAGAATAAATTTCACGATATCAGGATGACAGCCGTTTTTATCCTAATATTTCGTACACAATTGTAAAGAAATACTTCATCTAAAAGTATTCTAAAAAATGATTAAGGTGCATACATTTCTTGTAAAGTTTGCTTTCTCTGTTGAGTAGAAAATGATTCAATAGAAAGATCTATTATTCACCCCAAAAAATTAAAACTTGAACCATGAAGTCTTCCAGTTGACTTTAAAGTCACCACGAATTCAGAAATGTTCTATTTAATCTTACTGTCATATTTGTGGTCACATGCAGAAATGAATAGCACGAATGAGATGCCTTGCTCAGTTGGCACGCTGTCTAACTGTAAAAACAAAGCCTACAGCAGAGTATTATTTATACATCTATAATGTCCTTTGCAAACCACAGTGTTTGTCATTTCTGGCACAACCTGGTTAAAGTATAACATTAGAAACACATTGTATACTTCCCAAAGTAGTCTGACCCAATTTATGTCAGAATTTTATTTCATTTTTTTTTAAAGGAGCCTGTGACCAGTTTATGAGAAAACTGACTATAATGAGACTGTTAGAAAGTCTCTTGGCATAATTCATTCCCTATCAGCACACTGCAGGCTAGAACTCACTTCTCCTTCCCACATGAATACAAAGAGAAATGCAAGAAATGTGTAGGATGGTAAAAGACCATTTGTATCACTTATGTTCAATTTTAGTAACAAGATAATTTGCACATCACAGCATTCAACTGTACATTGAATAAACTCAATCGGTAGAATTTTCCTTAATCTTCAGCAAAACAGCAAAAAGTTAACAATAGATTATTGACACGAAAATGGCTATGAGCTGCATTGCTTGGCACTCACTCACTTTGCGCTTACTTCAGGGCTACCAGATTCTATGGTTTGTATATCCTTATAGCACTAAGTGAGAGGTGGGCAGTGTGTCATGGTTTAGGCATTGAACAATGAAGTGGATGGATGTGCCCTGGTAAGGCACTGAGCCACATCAATGCCACAGCTACAGCATGTGCCAGTAGCTTATGCAGCAAACACATGGCATGTATTTCAACCCAATGCCCATCTGTGAAAGTCAAAAGGAACTAGTCCTTCGTGGGGCCAAGGGGAATGACATTCAGTCAGGGAGATACCATCACAGTCAATCAAGGGGCTCATTTGATCCAGTCCAGGGATTAATCCCACTCAGTCAGACACCAGAGTCTGGGACCTGTAACTCTGCTAGGGATTGGGCCATGGTCATTCATTCAATCATTACAGGCCATGTCAGTCAGAGTGCTGAGGAGAAATCAGTCTAGGAGAAAGGCCAATTTTTCTTGCAAAACAACAAAGGAAGGGTTAGTATGATGGAAATGGATGGAAGAGCAGCTAGTCGTTTGACATGAGCAGAAGAGGCGGTGAGGTGTCCCCAGTGAGTGAACAGGAGGTGAGGTTTTTTTAGATTAGATTAGATTACTTACAGTGTGGAAACAGGCCCTTCGGTCCAACAAGTCCACACCGACCCGCCGAAGCGCAACCCACCTATACCCCTTACCTAACAACTAGGGGCAATTTAGCATGGCCAATTCACCTGACCCGCACATCTTTGGACTGTGGGAGGAAACTGGAGCACCCGGAGGAAACCCACGCAGACACGGGGAGAACATGCAAACTCCACACAGACGGTCGCTTGAGTCGGGAATTGAACCCGGGTCTCAGGCGCTGTGAGGCAGCAGTGCTAACCACTGTGCCACCGTGCCGCCCACTGTTTCAGGTTTCAATAATATAGAAACCAAAACTAATGATAAACCACAAACACGGCTTCAGTTTGGATGTCGGGATCTTCAACAATCACATCCACACCTGGCAGAAGACTGTACCAATTTTAGTAGTTTTCAGCTGTTGAGAGGGTGAACTGGGTGATAGTTGTTGAGTGAACAAATTCCATGTGGGTTCAGTGTAATAGCAGTGTAATGTGGTGGCAGAGATGTGAACAGGAGTGTGAAATTTGGCAGCGGTGTGAACAGGAGTGTGACATGGTGGCAGTGGTGTGTACAGCAGTGTGACATGGTGGCAGCGGTGTGAACAGGAGTGTGACAGGGAGGCAGCGGTGTGAACAGGAGTGTGACATGGTGGCAATGGTCTGCACTGCAGTGTGACATGGAGGCAGCGGTGTGAACAGGAGTGTGACATTGAGGCAGTGGTGTGAACAGGAGTGTGACATGGAGGCAGTGGTGTGCACAGCAGTGTGACATGGTGGCAGTGGTGTGCACAGCAGTGTGACATGGAGGCAGCGGTGTGAACAGGAGTGTGACATGGAGGTAGTGGTGTGCACAGCAGTGTGACATGGAGGCAGCGGTGTGCACAGCAGTGTGACATGGTGGCAGCGATGTGAACAGCAGTGTGACATGGTGGCAGTGGTGTGCACAGGAGTGTGACATGGAGGCAGCGGTGTGAACAGGAGCGTGACATGGAGGTAGTGGTGTGCACAGCAGTGTGACATGGAGGCAGCGATGTGAACAGCAGTGTGACATGGTGGCAGTGGTGTGCACAGGAGTGTGACATGGAGGCAGCGGTGTGCACAGCAGTGTGACATGATGGCAGCGGTGTGCACACATGGAGGCAGCGGTGTGAACAGGAGTGTGACATGGTGGCAGCGGTGTGCACAGCAGTGTGACATGGTGGCAGCGGTGTGAACAGGAGTGTGACATGGTGGCAGTGGTGTGCACAGCAGTGTGACATGGAGGCAGCGGTGTGAACAGCAGTGTGAAATGAAGGCAGCGGTGTGAACAGCAGTGTGACATGGTGGTAGAGGTGTGAACAGGAGTGTGACATGGAGGCGGTGGTGTGCACAGGAGTGTACAGGAGTGTGACATGGTGGCAGCGGAATGCACAGCAGTGTGACATGGAGGCAGTGGTGTGAACAGCAGTGTGACATGGTGGTAGAGGTGTGAAAGGAGTGTGACATGGAGGCAGCGGTATGCACAGCAGTGTGACATGGAGGCAGTGGTGTGAACAGGAGTGTGACAATGCGGCAGTGGTGTGAAAAGCATTATGACATGATGGCAGTAGTGTGAACAGCAGTGTGACATGGTGGCAGTGGTGTTAACAGCATTGTGAACAGCAGTGTGACATGGTAACAGTAGTGCGACATGGTGGCAGTGTTGTGAACAGCAGTGTGCCATGGTGGCAATGGTGTGAACAGCAGTGTGAACAGTAGTGTGACATGGTGGCAGTGGTGTTACCAGTACTGTGACATGGTGGATGTGGTGTGAACAGCAGTGTGCCATGGTGTGAACAGCAGTGTGCCATGGTGGCAATGGTGTGAATAGGAGTGTGAACAGCAGTGTGACATGGTGGCAGTGGTGTGCACAGGAGTGTGACATGGTGACAGCAGTGTGACATGGCAGTGGTGTGAACAGCAGTATGAACAGCAGTGTGACATGGTGACAGTGGCGTGAACAGGAGTGTGAACAGCAGTGTGACATGTGGCAGGGGTGTGAACAGGAGTATTAACAGTAGTGTGACATTGTGACAGTGGTGTGAACAGCAGTGTGACATGTGGTAGTGGTGTGAACAGTAGTGTGACATTGAGACAGCGGTGTATACAGGAAAGTGAACAGCAGTGTGACATGGAGGCAGTGGTGTGAACAACAGTGTGACATGGTGACAGTCGTGTGAACAGAAGTGTGAACAGTGCTGTGACATGGTGGTAGCGGTGTGAACATCAGTGTGACATGGCAGCAGCGGTGTGAACAGCAGTGTGACATGGTGGCAGTGTTGTGAGCAGCAGTGTGACATGGTGACAGCGGTATGAACAGCAGTGTGACATGGTGGCAGTGGTGTGAACAGGAGTGTGTACAGCAGTGTGATATCGTGGCAGTGGTGATCTGTTTCCAGTGGGAAATTATTGGAATCCATTGTTAAGAAAATAGTGCCAGGATATTTCACAAGTCAAAGTGCAATCCATCAATAGACAGCATGGTTTTATGAAGGATAAAATGTTTTTGACTAATTTATTGTAGTAATGTGAATAAAGGTGGCCCTGCTTCAGAAGGCATTTGATAAATTGCCACACAAAAGGTTGATATGTAAGGTAAATTACACAAGAGTTAGGGGTAATATATTAGCTTGGACAGAGGATTTGCTAGCCTATCAAACCCAAAAAGCTGGTTGGCATGCTGTAACGAGTGATGTGTCACAGGGTTTGGTCCATGGGCCCCAACTATACTTCAAATAGACTTCTGGAGATGTGTCAGGGAAATGGAGTTGAGGCCGAGATGAGATCAGCCATGATTAAATTAAATGGTGGAGCAAGCTCAAGGGGCTGAATTGCCTACCCCTGCTCCTAGTTCTTGTGTATTCAAGAAAAAATGTTCTGATATTCAGAAGTCATAGCATAAGCAAGCCAATTTCACCAGGAGATGTGTACATGGCGAGTAAGTCCATCAGTGTTTATCATCTGTTATGGATAATATTGATTTCATGTCTAGCAAAGATATTAGCCCTCATACTTGAATCACAAGAAGTTTGAAATCAGTTAGAACAGGTAAAAAGGAAGATGAATAGAATTTTGGCTTTTATTGCTAAAGGCATGGAATATAAAAGCTGGCAAGTGTTTCTGCAACTTTACAAGGTATTAATGAGACTGTATTTGAAATTTGCACACAGTTTTGGTCCCTTTACTTGAAGAAGGATATATTTGCATTGAAGGTAGTTCAGAAATGGTTCATTTGATTAATTCCATGGAATGAAATGCTATTAAGGTGAAAATTGAATGATTTAGGCTGATACTCAATAGAGTTCAGAAGCATGAGAGGATATTTAATTGAGGTATATAAGATGCTAAAGAGAATTGACAAACCAGATGTAGAGCAGATATTTCCCCTTGTGAGGCAACCTAGGTCAAGAGGTCATAGTTTTAGGTTAAGGGGTAGTAGATTTAAAACAGAGATGAGGAGAAGTTACTTCTCTCAAAGGCTCATGAATCTGTGGAATTCACTCACATAGTGTGGCAGACAGCAGGGCACTGAAAAAAAAATGAAGAGTTCAAAGATGTGCATGTTAGATGAATTGCTTGAGGTAAATTGCCCATAATGTTCAGGGATGTGTAGGTTAGATACATTAGCCATGGGAAAAATGCAGAGTTATAGGGATAGAGTCTGGATGATATGGGTCGGTATGGACTTGTTGGGCTGAGTGATCTGTTTCCAAGTGGTAGGGATTCTATGGTATTCTATGGTACAGCAGCCAGACAGATTTTTAATTAGTAATGGGTTAAAGGGTTATGGGCAGTGGCTGGGGAGGTGAAGTTGGGGCTGAGATGAGACCAGCCATGGATAGTATTAAATGGTGGACCCGACTTGGGGGGCTGAATTGCCTACTCCTGCTCTTAGGTATTCAAATAAAAAATGTTCTGATGGTCAGGAGCAATGGCATAAGAATGACCATTCCTCCAGGAGACATGTACATGGCAAGTAACTCTGTCAGTGTTTATCATCTGCTTTGAATAATGTTGACTTGATGATTAGGAAAGGTATTTGCTGTTTCCTTTCAGACCTAAAACAACCTCCAGATGGAAAAAACTGGGTGTGAGAACACTGAGGTAGCACTAAATCCATGCCAATATATCTGATAATGCTTCTTTTAGTTCCTCTGTCTAACATCACACACATTTTATTTTGGCATGGCGAGCAGCTGTCACCCTTCCTGCCATAGATTCTTCTCAACCTGCCAAGATATAGATATTCTGCTTAGAATTGTGCAGATTACAAATTGTTACAGTATGTTTCCTGTGCTAAAATTTTGGTATTGTATTATGCTTTGTTCTGCAATTCTAAGCATCACTTACTTGACTCCAATAAGAAAACTGATGTTAGATTAAGTAGCACTGTAACCCAGTTCTTAAAGGACAGGCCAATAGTGTGAACATGAGAACACACAAAACAGGAGCAGATTAGGCCTATTCGTCCCTCAGTGTGCTCTCCCATTCAATAAGATCACAGCTGATCTGTTCACGTTTTGAATTTCACATTTCCACCCATCTCCAAGCATTTTTGTTTCCCTTCACTAGTAGGAATCTATCAATCTCTCCCTTAAAAATATCTACTTGCCTCCACTGCCTTCTGAGGCAAAGAGTTCCATTGTTATACAAACGTCGAGGAGAAATGAATTCTCCACATCTCGTCTGAGAAAAGGCACACCTACCTTCAAAACAATCTCTCCTAATTCTGCGCTCACTCATCTTTTCATGTCCACTTTGTCAAGACTGTTCAGGAACTTACATGCTTCAATCAAGTTACACTTCCCTCTTCTAAACCCCAACGTATTCAAGTCCAGTCTACACATCCTTTCCTACTAAAATAATCCACTTATTCCAGGTATCAATCTAATAAGCCTCGTCGGAACTTCCTCCAGTGTACTTCCATCCTAATTTGTCATTTCAGGCTACTGATCACAGGTGAAACTTGGCCAGTTTACAGATTGCCAGCAAGCATCAAATTGTCTACACAATATAGATATTCCCTCTCCAGAAATTAAAATACTCTACCATTAATGGAAACAGTTGATCTGTATGATAATCTCAAACAATGTTGCACTCACTGAACTTGAATTCTAACAAAGAAATTGGGACTTGCCCCAGCTTTATGTACTTGATTTTCTAAAACAGCTTAAGACTTCTTTCTAGCTCTGATGGCCAAGAGATTGCAAAACTAAGCTGTTCTTTCACTGGTCTGAATTTTTTTTCCTCTGAACTGGACCCATTTGGGTCATAAACCTTAAATTACTGAACACTTCAGCAATTATCTAACCTAACGATTTGCTTGGGGATTTATCTTCAATTACATGATTTCTTGGATATGGTCTTTGACTCAATGCTTAAAAATGTCTCTTCTCTTGGGGAAAAAAAAGTAATCTTTATAAAAGTGAAAACCAAAAACCCATTTACCTCTACTTTAGAACTCAAGTTTGCAAATTCTAATAACATACCATAACTATCATAATTGTCTCTTCAATTTCGATCTGCTTAACTAACTTTAGATCAGATTAGATTACTTACAGTGTGGAAACAGGCCCTTTGGCCCAACAAATCCACACCAACCCACCGAAGCGCAACCCACCCATACCCCCACATTCACCCCTTACCTAACACTACGGGCAATTTAGCATAGCCAATTCACCTGACCCGCACATCTTTGGACTGTGGGAGGAAACCAGAGCACCCGGAGGAAACCCACACAGACACGGGGAGAACGTGCAAACTCCACACAGTCAGTCGCCTGAGTTGGGAATTGAACCCGGGTCGCAGGCGCTGTGAGACAGCAGTGCTAACCACTGTGCCACCGTGTCTTTACTTGAAGCATGGTAGTTAATGTGCTAAAAAACAAAATAAAACAATTTTTTTGTGACTAACAGGAAAGTTGTTAAAAGGAAGGGAGCTATGAACCACCTCCCTCCCCACCACTAAACTTATTATCACAAGTGCACAATCTTTCCTTGCTACAGAGAGTCATAGAGATGTATAGCATGGAAACAGACCCTTCGGTCCAACCCGTCCATGCCGACCAGATATCCCAACCCAATCTAGTCCCACCTGCCAGCACCCGGCCCATATCCCTCCAAAACCTTCCTATTCATATACCCATCCAAATTCTTCTTTTGTAGGCAGCATGGTGGCACAGTGGTTAGCACTGCTGCCTCACAGCGCCAGAGACCCGGGTTCAATTCCTGACTCAGACAACTGACTGTGTGGAGTTTGCACATTCTCCCTGTGTCTGCGTGGGTTTCCTCCGGGTGCTCCGGTTTCCTCCCACAGTCCAAAGATGTGCAGGTCAGGTGAATTGGCCATGCTAAATTGCTCGTAGTGTTAGGTAAAGGGGTAAATGTAGGGGAATGGGTGGGTTGCGCTTCGGCAGGTCGGTGTGGACTTGCTGGGCCAAAGGGCCTGTTTCCACACTGTAAGTAATCTAATCTAAATGTTGCAATTGTACCAGCCTCCACCACATCCTCTGGCAGCTCATTCCATACACGTACCACCCTCTGCATGAATAAGTTGCCCCTTAGGTCTCTTTTATATCTTTCCCCTCTCACCCTAAACCTATGCCCTCTAGTTCTGGACTCCCTGATGCCCGGGAAAAGACTTTGTCTATTTATCCTATCCATGCCCCTCATAATTTTGTAAACCTCTATAAGGTCACCCCTCAGCCTCCGATGCTCCAGGGAAAACAGCCCCAGCCTGCTTAGCCTCTCCCTGCAGCTAGGATCTTCCAACTTTGGCAACATTTGCAAGGATTTTGAGGAAGCATATTCACTATTACAGCTATAACTTGAATTTTCCACTGGATGGACATTGAAGCCACTTATTTTCATTTTAAAACTTTGTGATTGTGTGTTTTTCCCATTATTTTGACAAATACTGCTTCATTGCACTAACTAATCAAGCAGGAGGTTGGTGTGCAGTGCAAAGTGAGGCCAACAGTGTGGATTCAATTTAAAAAGAAAACAAATTGGTGGAAAACCTCAGCAGGTCTGGCAGCATCTGTGGAGAGAAATCAAAGTCAACGTTTCGTGTCTAGTGACCTTCCTCAGAGTAGCACGAGTTCAATTCCTGCAGCAGCTGAGGTTACCATGAAGGACTCTCCTTCTCAACCTCTCCGCTCATCTGAGGTGTGGTAGCCCTCAGATTACTCCACCATTAGTCATCTCTCTCTAATGAGAGAGCAGCCTTACCTTCTGGTAAATCTATGGTGACTTTACCTATTCCTTTTAGTCAGAGAAAAACTACTTCCAAATGTAAATCACATACAAATGTACTTTGGGGTGATCAAGCTATACACTTGTAAATTTTTTTGTTCAATTATGTGACAATTTATTTGTGCACACATACAAACAACTATCTCACATCATTTGTCAGAAGAATATGTGGCCACATTATATAATTAGAATACTGGATGTGATAAGGTGCCAAAGAAGTCACCATGTAGTGAGATGTCTCGTCATCAATAATTTCCTGCACGTGACTAACTAGAATAAAAACTGAATGGTGGCAATGGAAAATCAGTTTGTGGGAATGAGCAATAAGTACTTGGAACAGACAAACAAGATTCAGCTGATTAAATCTATATGTCTATGTGGTCCATACTTTTCAACATTTTATTCAGCAGCTTTGTACACGTTTAAATGTTGTTTAGAAAAAAATTAATTCTATTACAGGAGACCGGTTTAGGATGTGCAGTTCTGCCTTCACTGGAGTTATATAGAACCACGAGGAAGCTGAATGACTCACAATCGTACAAAGGCATGACATGAAAGGTTGTGGGAAATAAAGCGTATAATGTGCAACTTGAATGCCAACAACAACCAATTATTCAAAAAAATTTCCTGTTCTTTTGAACAATACCGAGCTCCAGATTGCAAAGATATATTGATACAAATTCTGATATTGTTCTTGTAAGTAAATTGTTTAACCCTAGGCCGAAGGAAGTGCCTTTTATATAATACATAAATCATCTTTCATGTAACAAATATGATTTATGCTTCCATCAAACCACCAGAAAAACACATTGTGTCTGACACAATTCTCAGGTTGTGCAGTCAGCTTTTTGTATTTTTTGCCAAGTCATCAGCCCTGATGCACGCATTATTCAAACAGATGATTTTTTAAAAAAGATCAACCAGCATAAGCTGCTCAGCAAGCTGCTGACTGATATCTATAATGATGAGAACTGAATGGGCTTAAAATTATTTCACAAATAAATTTCAGAAACTAATCTGATCTGGAATTTGTTCCTTTGAACATGCATCACCAAAGCTGTCTGGACCACATCAACAGGACCCAACGCTCCTCTCCCTAACTATTCTCTACTCCAGGATGAACCTGGTGAACAAACATGACCTCTGGATTTTTTGCTTCACTATCTACATCCCTTTAAACCTACCTCTTTCCCTCTCCAACAGATCAACCATTCAGTCACATTACCCTCCTCCCACAATTCACTTGCACACTAAGTCAAATATCTCCAAGTCCCCAAATTCTACTGGTCTTGAACTCTCAGCTTTGTCAATATCACATCGTCTCTTTTGTATGTCGAAACGATTTTGCCCACCAACTCTGTTGCTTCTTGTTCCCTCAACCCCAGCAGTACAAGCAGGAGAAACCATTGATGATATTGTGCTGCGTAATATTGAATACAAAAAAAAGCTTGTTTGAGTTTAGTCTGCAGTTTGAACATTTTCTAGGGAAATATAGTACTACCTTCAAAGAAATATATCTATTAAATCTACAGTACTGCAGTTCATCACAACAGTTTATCATTATGTAAACATTTCAATGTTTACCATCAGTTTCTAATTTACTCCACAATGCTTTAACAATGTTCACTAATCTAATTCTGTACGTGGCATTGTAATTCAATGTAATCATTTCCTTTTTGGTTGTTGGCATCACATTTAGAGATTACATATGCTTGCGACTATGTGTTAAAAGCTCAAAATTGACGCCAGACTGCTGTATGCTTTGACCACATTTCATGCTATTCAACACTATGAGCTAAGACCCACCACAGATAACACTAAATGACCTGTTGATCCGATGGAGCTTAAGTAATATTTCTTGTGAAATGAAAGAAATGATACACAAAAATTTTCACCTGGGGGCTAAATAATTACACATTGTAATAATTAAGATGCTAGATGGACAGCAGGATATTCTGCACCAATAGAGTATTTTCAGTTTCGTTGACTGCATGTTTCCTGCTGTGCACTGGTCTTCATTTGAGTTTGCTCCCTTAACTGTTAAGTAACAGTTTCCTTTTCAATAAAGCTTCCCACATCCATCAGATTGTGTGAAAGCATTTTGGAGTATACTGACTGCTATTCACTGAGACGATAGATAAGACCAAACTCTCCAGCATTAATTAGTTAACCACTAACATATACCAATGTGCAACTTCACCATGATTTTGTTTGCCTTCTTGTACTGTCCTCCTTCAGATTTCTGCTTGACCAATTGGTAGCTGTGAATTTCATGGCATGGATTTCAGACTGAGCAACTGATTACTCCATCAAATATTAAATCATTAGAGTTTCCAGTACACAACGAGGTTTTTGACTCATTAGGCAAAATTTAACTACAACTTCAGAGTTCAAATGCTGGAACCAAATTTGGAATCAGAGTTTCCAGTTGACAAAAGTGCTCAAATTTAATTCTCAATTAAAGACAGCAGCAGGCTATTGATGCTGCTAATCAGATGGCCAGCATTTCAGGAGTCTCTGCAGTCACAGTGGAGAGGTTGGTACTGCTGAGGCAAGTGGGAGGCTTCATGGGTGCCTCAAAATGGTGATGTCTGTAGAAGTGTGAAAATGAATATTTTAGAATGGATGGAAAGCAGTAGATACTTTGGGATAATGGAATACCCTTCTTATTGGAATGCCTGTGGCCCCCTGTTTGGAGGATGGAGCTTCTGCTGATGACAAAGAGACCACCTTGATCAAGCTAGCAGAATTCTCATGTGATGGGGGGTTGTGGCACTCCACCATCCTCACTGTACAAATTGGTTTCCCTCCAAAAATCCACATTCCTGTCTGTCCACAGCAAACTAGCCCATGCTGAGCCGTCCTGATACTGTTCCTCCCTGTTTTTCTGATACCACTGCCTTAACAGGGCTGGAAAAAATTCTGCCTCTTATGTTTACGAGCCTTTGTCAAAGCAAGATCTAAAATTAAATCTCACTACCTCTCTGTCTACATAACATTGTACGTTTATGTACTTCAAATATTTATTTTATTTTCTTTAAGATATGCAACAGCCTCAGCCACGGTGATTCCCCATGGCAAAGCCTTACACACCAAACAATCCTCTGTAAAAAAATTTCTTCCAACATCACTCCTCAATTGAATAATTTAAATTTAATTTTTCCTCATCACCATAAAGCAAATAAAATACTACTTTTACCCAATATATCACAGCTGTCACCTATGTAAATATTGTCCGTAGATCTATTATTGAATCTTGGCTTTTATATATTCTTATATATTTCATACCTCTTGCCACAAAATTCAGTTCTCTTTCACCTGCTTTAATTGTCTCATCGACTTGACATATGCCTTTGACTATTTTAGGCTTTTAAAGCACTAAGCCTCTCTCACCCAAGCGAGTTCACACCAAGAACTTGGCATTTTGGTGTTGTTCTAACAAAATGGAAAATTAGTCATATTTTTGTATTCCTTGACTCTGAGTAAGTGACCAGCAAAATTCCCTTGGCTTCAGTCAGAACTACTCTATAGTCAGCTAAGCAGAGAATGCTAAATTGTAGGCTAACTTAGAAATATTGCAAATTTTGCCATATGCCCAATAGAAAAATACCGTATCCTTTTTACACATTTTGAAGCATCCTAACAGATAATAAACCATGTTTATCTACGTTTAATGAGTTAGAAGAGGTACAATTAGATTGATAATAAAGAAATGCAACAGTACCAGAGAACTGGTGGACAATTAAAGCAATTCATGCATATATGAAAAGAAAGATATAGAATGTAAACCAATTAACCATTTGTCAGTGAAAGGAAAGTTAATGGAATCCTTACTCAAGAATGAAATAGAAAATATGTTGATAAAGAGTAGTCAGAGCTTCCAAAAGGGAAGGTCATGCTTTTCAATTAGTTATTTGAAAAAGCAACAGAAAAGATAGGCATGAGTAATACAGTGGATGTAATGTGTTTAGATATCCAAAAAAGCCTTCAATAAGAGATTACATAATAAATCCACATTAAAATCTGAACATATGGAGTCAAATAACCAGTAGCAGAATGAATAACAAGTTGGTGATGAAAAGAAAACAGTATTACTAAAGATATTTAAAGTGGTTACTTCAAACAATCAAATAGTGGAATGGTATTCCAGAAGGGTGGAAGCTGGCACCACTATTGCTTACTGATTACAGATAATATTTGGTTCCAAATTTTCAGTAATTCAAAGAAACTCTTCAAAGAGGTGAAATAATTAAGTGCCCATAAATTTGGCACTTCCCATTTTAGCTGGTGCAGGAATGAAGTCAGCTCAGGCTTCATGCATGAGTGGTTTCTGGTCAGCTGCCTGCACTTAAATTCCATTTTGGTAGTTTGACCATGTGGAACCCAGACTTTGCAGGCAGAGACTAGCTCAGACAAGTCTGTTCTTAGTGCATTTCCTTTGGAGAGCCAGGATGCCCCATGTACCCCAGATACCTTGAGGATGTGAGTCAGATATCTTTTGGGTTAGGGGGAATGGGGGTGTGGTCACGTTCCTTCTGTTTGGGGTGGGGAGGGTGAAGCTGTTAGGAATCTTTTGAGATTATCAATATTAGAGAAGATTGCATTTAAAAGCTTCATAAACTTGGAAATGTAGAGCTTTCAAAGAAATGTTTGACTTGTCAATATTTAACCAGAGGCATTGAACCCATCAACAGCTATCAGTGGCATGGCAGGTGAAGTGGCAAGGTGTGGAACTGTGAATTGCACAAGCTGGCACTAAGTTGGGCATCAAGGGTCTTGGAGATGGGTTGGGTGATATTCAACAGCAATATATCACATGGGTTGACATGAACAAAGCATGGGATGAGGCATTGGATGGATGAAGGTTGGAGAAATTTATTTTTTTTTACATTTCAGATTTAGGAAGTAATGCTAGGGTCCAAAGGCAACCTGCCTTTGCAATAAAAGCCTCCTCAGATTTACCTGGGTCACTTGGTCCAATTTCCAAACCAGCCTGATCCAGTGGACTGAAATCAGGGGCAATCCAAAGATGTACAGGTTATGTGATTTGGCCATGCTAAATTACCCATACTGTTCAGGGATGTGTAGGCTAGGTGCATTAGTCAGGAGTAAATGTAGAGTAATGGGGAATGGGTCTGGATGAGTTACTCTTCAGAGGGTTGGTCTGGACTTGTTGGGCCTAATAGCCTGTTTCCATACTGTAGGGATTCTATGAATGGCCATTTTTAAAGATCAGATACGTAAAGCCAGGAACTTCCCCTCGTTTTTACACCGAACTTGGGAACAAAATTTAGGGCTTTGGTTTCTGAAATCAGAAGTACCATTTCAAAACTTTTGATCAATACAGCATTCAGAAATGCAGTAATATATTGGTGACCACAGCAAAAGACAATGACACATTAATGAACATCCAGAAAGGACTTATAACTGCCAAGTGAACCTCAGCGTAGATACCTGAAATGCAGTTTATTTTGATTGCAAGAATAGCAAGAACATATATTCCACAGAAAGTTAGCATCTAAATGGGCTGGATGAACAGGGGAATCTGGGGTAGGAGCACAACGAGATATGTAAATCACTCTGGGTAGTGATGTAGGTTAACAAAGCCATTCAAACATTATAAAACAAAGGACTGACATTAATTTCTTGAGGGAAATAATGAAAAAGATTTGCCACATTGAAATTATACTCCAACTGAAGTCTAACCTGATGGCTGGGCAGGTAGACAAGTAGCAAATGGAAATAAAACATAATGAACTGCAGATGCTGGAAACCGGAAACAAAAACAGAAAATTCTGGGAAACATCAGCACGTCTGGCAGCATCTGTGAAGAGAAAGCAGAGCTAATGTTTTGAGTCCAGTGACCCTTCTTCAGAACAAAAGGAAGTAGCAAATGAAATTCAGTGAGCAGAAGAGTGAGGTAATGCACATGAAGAAGTCAAACAAGGCAAAGATTACACAATAATTATGGGAATACTGAGGGGTTGAGAGTGAATCTTCAAAGATCCCTGAAGGTTGCAGAGCAGGCTGCTACGGTTGTTAAGGCGGAATATGGAATAAATTTCTTCATTAGGCAGAGTTACAGAATACAAAAACAGATATATTATACAGGAACTGTATAAATCATTAGTGATGCTACAATCACTGAGTACTGTGTGCAGTTCTAGTCACCTCATTACAGAAAGGATGTAACTGCACTTGAGAATAGATGAAGTTTTACAAGGATGTTGCCAGGACGGTAAAAATGCAGCTATGAGGAAAGATCAGATAGCTTGAGGCTATTCGTCACGGAACAGAAGCGGCTGAGGGGAAATTCAAATGAGATGTACTAAATTATAAAGAGCCAATTTACATTAGCAGAGAAGTCCAGTGACATGGGACATTTATTTAGTCATAACAGATTAGCGGGGAAATTAGGAATATTATTTTTTCCCAGAGGCAGATGGAGGGCCTGAAATACTGCCTGAGAGTGTGGCAGAGGCAGAAGCTCTTGACTCATTTAAAAAAAAGTAGCTCAAATATTGAAACCAGGAAGGCTCCAGACCAAATGCTGAAAGAGAGATTAGGCAGGGTGGCTCATCCTTAACTGGCACAGACACAATGACCTTTTCCTGTGCTTTAAGCTTTCTATGATTCAATTCATACTGCCAAACTTTAGGGTGGATGTGAAGGCTTTAGAAAGGGTACAGAAAAGATTTATGAGGACTGTTCCAGGAATGAGAAATTTTAGTTCCCTGGATTGTTTGGAGAAACTGGGATTATCCTCACTAGAGAGGATAGACCAAGACGATTGGACAAATGTGTTCAAAATAATGAGGGTTTCGAGACAGAATAGATAATGAAAAACATTTCTCTTAATGAGGGGGTTGGGAACCAAAGGACACAAGGTTAAGGTGAAAACCAAAAGAGATAAAAGCGTTATGAGAAAATGTTTTTTTTAATTACCGGGAATCATTTGATTCTGAAATGCATTCTTTGGAAGGGTGGTTCAACTGTGGCTTTCAAAGAGAAATTAGCTAAGCACCTAATGATAAGAAAACTGCAGAGTTTAAGAAAGGCTAGTAGACAGCCAGTACAAGTGGCAGAGGCCTCATGGCCTCATTCTATGCTGTGACAATTGAACAATTCTATATCACTCTTGGATTATTGCGAAGTGATGAGGTCACCATATTTAACAAGGATAAAGAGGAACTAAAGAATATGCAAAGGTAATTTATTGGAATGATGATACAAAAGAGTAGTTATATCCATCAAGAAAGATTGAACAGCTTAATATTTTGTGGCTCTAGAAGCGAAGATAGAGGAGTGACTTTATAAGAGAACAATAATATTTATTAAATGGTTTGATAACATAGGATAATAAGATGTTTCCATTTGTAGATGTGACTGGTACTAACAGTCATAAATAACAGATGGTCACTGACAAATTCAACATGGGATTTAGGAGAAACCATTTTACTTAGCTAGTTGGAATATAGAACTTGCTAGTACAAGGGTTAGCTGAGGTGAGTGCTGTAGTTGCATTTAAGGGAAAACTAGATGAGCTTGAGGTAAAAAGAAATGGAAGAATTTGCTGATTGAGTTAGAGATAGTAAGTTGGAGGAGACGTTATGGAGCATAAACACCAGCATAGAATTGTTGGACTCAATCACCTATTCCAGGTATCAGACAACAAAATAAAACAAAGAACTGTGGATGCTGGAGACCTGAAACAAAAACATAAACTGCTGGAGAAATTCAACAAATCTGGCAGCATCTGTGACAAGAAAGCAGAGTTACCATTTTGAGTCCAGTGACTCTTCTTCAGAATCCATCCTCATGAAAAGTCACTGAACTCAAAACATTAGCTCTGCTTTCTTCCCACAGACCTGCTGAGTTTCACCAGCAATTTCTGCTTTGTTTCTGACAACCAATATAATTTCATTACAAATGTAAAACCATCTTGAAATGGTGCATTTTTTTTATCCTGCACTACTAACTTGCAGCCTGGAACTGACAAACACTTTCTATTCTCAAACTTGCCTGACCAATTATCAAATAAATATTGAATACCCTGAGGCTTCAGACTACATCACGTTTAACATTAAACAGATCACAATTGTACCATTGTAACCTATTCCACATTTCTAACACGTTCCTAAAATGTGGGGGTCACGTTAATTGCTCATCCCAACAGCTCTGAGAATAAAATGGCAAGCCTTTTTCTCGAAGTACAGCAGTCTATGATATGACCAGATTTTAGTAGTGCTGTTAGATAAGGAATTCTAAGTACTGATCAGTGAAAATGAAGGAATGACAATATATGGCCAATTCAGAAAAGCGTACAACTTAGACTAGGGTGTGGATGTTCCATGCACCAGTTGCCCTGATATTCTAGCTGGTAGAAATCTCAGATATGGTGAAACATCAAAGTCTTTTCAATAGGTTGCTGCAGTGTATCCTATAGAAAATGAACATTGGTAACCATGTTATAACTGGGAGATTTTGCGGAATTAAATGAGGTTGAGCTTGTTGCAGCTTAATTCACTCAGGCAACTAGAAAGCATTCTTGCTCACTCCTGACTTGCATCTTGGAGGTGGGGAAGAGATTCTGGGGAGGTACGTTGCAGGTTACCAAGCCATTGACATACTCTAATAGCCGTAATATTCCTTTTCGAGCTCATGCTCATTGGAGTTTCTGGCAATTGTTGACCGAGAAACTTATTGGCAGGCGCTCAGTGATAATCATACTACTGAATATGAAAGCAATTATGAATAAGTGAATATGAATTTGAACATTATTTTCTTGTTTTCTCACCGTTTCCAATCCCTTCCCACTTACATGTGTGATTCTTCTGAAGCTTTACAGCAGTTTCAGAATTTCAGTTTGCAGGCACCAGCTGCCTTCTCTTCACCATAGATGTATGACCCCTTTACACGTGCATCTCCCATCACCCTCCTCTGCCTGGCCGAGCTTGTCCTCACTTTCAACAACCTCTCCTACAACTCTTCACACTTTCTTCAGGTCAACATGCTGCCCTGGGTACCCACATGGGCCCCAGTTATACCTGCCTTTTTTTGGGACACATGGAACATTCCTCAACTCTTTAAATAATAGATGAAGATTTGAGAAGATTTGAAGGGGACATGCAAGAAGGAAATAAGGAGAGGGAGTTGCAAGAGAAGTATGTTCCTCTTGGATTTATCTCTCATCAGTTCAGTGTTCCATGTGATCTTCAAGGTCATTCTTAACCAAGATGGTGCTGTTGGCACCTGCCTGAAGCTATTACAGCCTTCGTGTTAATTTTGAAACTTAATTTAAGATGGAAAATAATGAAACTAATGTTACAAAGGTGTGCTCCCTGTTTTCACAACTGCTGCCAACTGTCATAGGCACAGTCCATTTACAATGCTGCCAGCCATTTCTTCTACCTTATCTTGGACATCAGCCATGTGCTCCTGCTTTTCTCAGTGGATTACTATCTCCTCCATAAAGCTACCTAGCCGGAGCTGGGAAACAAGCCAGTTTTATTTCAAAATGTCTATTATACATTAATTATGATTTTGTTGACAACTTCCCTCACCCACATCAGCACCACCTTCCACAAGCATCCTCTCCTTTATCTCTCTTTACTTCATTATGTCATCCCTCTCAACCTGACATCCACCCCGCTTCCATTGCCATGCAAAGCTATAATCAGGAATATAAGACCAGGAGTAGGCCATGAGGCCCTTTAAGCCTCCTCCCCCTTCAATAAGTCATGGTTGATCAGTTGTCATTTCAACTCCACTTTCTTGTTGGTCCCCACCCCTGTCCCATCACACTCAGTCCTTTGTCTGTTTCTTCAATGCGAACCTTTCTTGAGTAATGATCTAGTAATAGTAATGATCTAGTAAGTGTTTTAAACAACATAAGGTGGCTCCTGAATCATGATGAAAGAGACACTTCTGTGGGTGGAAGTTGATATTCCTAAAGAGCTTTCTGAGTATTGAGCTAAGGTGATCAATTCAAAGGAACAAAACACTCCAATTGCTGACATACAATAAGCCATTCTGGCTTAAGTACATTCAGTATAATGTTAAGAAAGTATTATTGTTCTATTTCTGGGAACGTATGGAAAATTCATTAAGAGAGTGGGGAGGATTTTCCCCTTGATAGAGATGGAAAGAAGCGCAAAATTTCAGGTGGATTGGTACTCCCATGTCCAACCAACTCATCAATAAATTCTGCACAGAGCAATCCATGGGTGATTTTCCCAAACTGCCACCAATAAAGACTTTTACATGGTCAAAGAGCAAACAATTAAAGGCTTCAACCTGTCACCGCCCAATTACTTGCCTTTCTAGCAATGGAAAAACACAGTTACTCTCCTGACAGGAGATTCAAGGCAGCCTGTCTGCTGGATCACGGGGATCCCTATTTTCCCCAATCTGGGGCAATTGTTGGCATAATTGGGGGGGGGGGGGGGGAATAGGTGACCAATGAAAGCCACTTGCCTCCAAAACCCCTCTCATCATCGCGTTGACCGCACAACTGCTCCATCCAAAAAAAACCATCTCAGTGCAGCTCTTCACGGCTGGGTCTCCAGCAATACTGTCCAGCTCCCAGTGATAGACAATTGGAGCTGAGTTACCACTGAAGATGTTCACCCCTACACTTAGAGCACAAAGACAACTAAATCTAGCCCACGTTGTCATTCTGTTTGCCTCCCATTCATGTCATCATAATTCTCCTGCCTAGCATACAACTTTCCCCACAGTCAGCACTGGGAGACACTCATAGGTAATCGAGACCCAGACACAATCTTAAGTTGTCTAATATGCTTCCTGAAAATTTCATTTCACTGTTAAAGTCTAATAGGCACTTTAAAAATGTGAATCCTAAGGCAAAGCTTTGATATAGTTAGATTAATTTTGTTCCCGAAGGAATGTTTTCCAACAAACAATTGATGCACCATTGAGCTTAAAGCCAAGTTTTAATTATTTAAAACATTCTGTGCCCTTATTCTATAATCGTAGACATACAGTTGGCAATTACAGTGCAAGTATTTTAAATAACTGCATCCACCTCAAACCCTACTTACTTCCAGATCCTCTTGGTCTACAAACCATCACCAAAATGATTCCAGGCCTTGGTCTTGTTCCCACATCCTGTGATGCCTCTATTAATAGCAAATGTTACCTCAATCAGAAGATGACCCTAAGTGGGTTAATTATCCATTTCTAGTGGAAGAGCTGCTCCATGGAGGCGGACTTGCCTCACCATGGAATTTGTGACTAAGATGTTCAATTAGGTCCAGTCAACCATCTGGCGTGCATTGATAACAGTAAAATAGCGACACTGTTTTAAATTTTTGAGATTCCACAAACCACAGAGGATGTCATAAGACACATTCCGTTTGACTTTTGTACAACTGATGCTTTGTTTCCTGCATAATTAAGAACCACTGACTGCTTAATACATGAAAAATGAATTCCCGTTTATCAGTCTTCCATAAATATTTAGATGTCTTCTGTTCCTGTATTTACCTCATGTCTCAGGATCTTGTCCATACTGCTTCTGAATATCACAAACAACACTCCATTTTTTGCCCTTCTAGAATTGTTTCCAACCTTTGACACAGCTGACCTCACCATCTCTCGCCAAAAGATCTCCACCATCATTTCGCTGGATAGAATTGCATTCATACGGTTCCATTCTCATTGATCAGATGTAGCCAGACAGCTCCTCAAAAAAAGCAGTTCTATTATAATGGCCTCAATTTCAAAGCAAATTCACTAAGGCCTACATCGTCAACCAATTGAAAAGGGACATTCATTGGTTGCCTGAGGGACGGCTTCAATGGTGGTAATGTCCTGTAGTCACTTCAGAAACCCAGGAGCCAGGAAGGGAATAAAAGATTAACTTTGTCTTAACTTTGCCTCAATTATTTATTTTTATAATTTCTGTAATGAAAATGGCACCAGATTATGATGACATACAATTTTCATTATATTTTCATAAATAGTAGTGACAATAAATTACTGTTCTATTCTAATCTAACTTGCCTTATAACCTAAGGACATTGACCAAAATTAAATCAATAAAAAACATGATTATCTGAACTGTTCAACGACTGCGAGCCAACATTGCACATTCATTGCTGGATTAAGAAGATTTACCTTAATTTTGCCAAGAAAGTAACAAGTCAGTGTATGAAAACACATTAAAAATTGTCTTAGGAGACCCATTGTGTTTGACTGCTAAAATCTTATATCATACATTTCAGCGCTATACATTCCTACAGTTTCATTCAACTTTTATTAATTGCGCTGAGGAGTACCTTTTCCTGTTTTCACTAAATGATAAATGCCTAGCTCTTTATGTTTAAAAGCCATACAATGTGTACATTTAATGTTCAGGCTATTCCTAAAGTAAATTCATCAGAGATGGAGAGCTGTACTTTTATTCCTCAGGACACTAGGGCAACTATTTCTGATCTCATTGCCTGCCATTCTAATATTATCACTCAGCACTTCATTAGGGAGTAATGAGGTGATAGCTCCTGGGTCATGACGGGGCTAACTGACCGCACTTCAACAACAACAGACCACAAGTATCCCATCCAGTAAGTCTTAGTAGTTCCATTGCTGTCTGCTCTGATCAGATTTGTAGAAAAAAACAGAATTATTTAGTGTAGCCAGCAAAGTAAATGAAAGAAAGTTTTCCTGCAGCTTGTGAGAATTATGAGTTTTACTTAAAACAAATGAACAAAATGCAACTACTGCAATTTGCATTTATGAAGCACCTTTAATATAGTAAAACTTCTAAAGGCATTTCACAGAAGAAATTAATATAATTGGTACTAAACCGTGAAAGAATTAATTTTGTACGGGGTACAAAAAACTTGAGCAAAACTACAGATTTGAAGGACACCCAAGAAAAAGTGGAGAAACACGTCACACAAACACATCATCTGGTCATTATCCAATTGCTATATTTGAGACTTGTGTACAAATTCATTGTCAATGTTGCCTACATTATTAGGACTCCCCATTAACAGTACTTAATTTGCAGTAGAAGTGCTTTAGAGTATTCTTATGGTTATCAAAGGTCCTATATGTATGCAAGTCCTTCTTTAGTTTATTAGGTGAAAATGTGAAGCTGGCCATATATAATGTTCGTAACACGTGAAAAAAAAACAGAAGTCAACTGTATTTGAATCAAAGTTATGTGGATCAAAAAGTCAGTATTTTCATTTAATATTATGTAACAGCAAGGGATAATGGTGGAGCAGGATGCTCGTGGTTGAGTTAAGAACACAAAGGGTGCAACAACACATAATGAGTGCTACTACACTATTGCCTTTATGGTCAGCAATTTCCAATTCACGGTGATTTATAAGTGACAGTAGGACTTTTGGTTAAGAAAATTACAGAATCGGTACGGCGCAGGAGCTGGCTGTTTAGTCCATCATGCCTGCACAGGGTCTTCAAATGAACATTATTACCCAGTACCAATCTCCTGCTATATCCCCATACACGTGCACACTACATCTATCCAAATAATGTTCCAATGCCCTCTTGAATGTGTCATCTGAACCTGCCTCAATCACATTCTCAGACAGTTCTTTCCATATGTTAACTTCCTGCTACACTGGGTCCTAAGCAGACCCTCTACAAACATACATTAAACTGCAATCTGCCTGCTCCACATGGTCCTAGGAAGGATCACTTAACTGGAAGCAGTCACAATCCACTCCACCAGACCACCGGACTACTCAAACGTAAGAAACCTGCGAAAAAGCCAGGTAAGCATGCTGGCCTGCTAGTAAGACTGAGACTAAGTGATTTCAAGACCCCCCTTCCTAGCTTACTCCTAGCAAGTGTACAATCTCTGGAGGATAAGATGGACGAACTCAGATCATGGTTCAGCTTCCAGCGTGAACTGAGGGACAGCTGTGCACTCTGCTTCATAGAAACCTAGCTCAACCCATCCATTCCCAACTGCATACTTCAGACTGATGGTTTTTCAATCCATTGTATGGACCATACAGCATCCTCGGGTAAGAAAAAGGGTGGAGGGGTTTCCAATAGGAAACTCTGGATGAATCAGGACATACAGAGCCTGCTAAAAATCAGGCATGAGGCCTTCAGAGCAGGAGACCCACTCAAATATAAGGATTTCAAGTATGAGTTTTGCAGAGCCATTAAGACACCAAGGACCAATACCGATTCAAACTAGAGACCCAGACAGACACCCACCGACTATGGCAAGGACTGAATGATATCACAGGTTCTAAAAAGAGACATGCAAGATAGCAGACAATGACACATCTCTTCCAGACCATCTCATCGCCTTCAATGCTCACTTTGAACAGAATTTTGGCAGAGGTAACACTTATTCTGACAAGCCCTGCATCAGAAGTCAGATCAGTGTTCCTTAGTGTGAATCCAAGGAAAGCAACAGGACCAGACGGAGTACCAGGCCTTGCACTCAGAGCATGCACAGATCAACTGGCAGAGGTCTTCTTGGACATCTTCAACCTCTCCCTGCAGCAGGCCACTGTCCCTGCCTGTTTCAAGAGGGCCAGCATCATCCCTGTGCCTAAGAAGGCTCATGCAGCATGCCTCAATGACTACCATCCAGTGGCCCTAACTTCGGTGGTCATGAAGTGCTTTGAAAGGCTGTCATGGCATTAATCATCTCCAACCTCCCCATTACTCTTGACCATGCAATTTGCCTATCGGACCAACAGATCCACGTCAGATGCCATTTCACTTGCCCTTGACTCATCCCCATAATATCTTGACACCAAGAACAGCTACATAAGAATCGTACTCATTGACTACAGTTTAGTCTTCAACACTATTATCCCCTCGAGACTGATTACTAAACTTAGTGATCTCGGACTAAGCCCCACTCTCTGCAACTGGATCCTCGGTTTCCTGACCCACAGGCCACAATCAATGAAGACTGGAGACAATATTTCATCCTCAGTAACACTCAACACTGGAGCCCCCCCCAAGGGCACTCAGCCCCCTACTGTATTCACTGCATACGCAAGACTGTATCACCAAATACCAGATGAATGCCATTTACAAGTTCGCTGATGACACCACCATAGTCGGTCAAATCTCAGATGGCAACGACACAGATTACAGAGAGGAAGTGGAAGACCTGGAAAAATGGTGCACTGAGAACAACCTAGCTCTCAATGCCAGCAAAACCAAAGAACTCATTATTGACTTTCGGCGGGATGTTACTCATGCCTCGCTTCACATTAACAGCATGGAGGTGGAACAAGTGGAGACCGTCAAACTCCTGGGAGTGGTCATCCAAAACAAGCTTTCTTAGAATCTTTATGTGGACGCACTGGTTACAAAGGCCCAACAACATTTCTTCTTCCTCAGGCAGCTGAGGAAATTTGGCATGACGGTGAATACCCTTGCCAAACGTTTATAGATGTGCCATCCAGGGCATTCTATCTGAATGTATCACTACCTGGTATGGCAACTGTATCATTCAAGATCGGAGATGGTTACAGAGAGTGGTGAACTTGGCCCGGACAATCACAAAGGCCAACCTCCCATCTATAGAATCCACCTATCAGGCCCACTGTCAAGGAAAGGCTGCTAATGTTCTCAAAGATCCATCCTACCCTGGCAATGTTTTCTACAACCTCTACCATCGGGGAGAAGGTACAGAAGCGAGAACACACGTACCACCCGTTTTAAAAACAGTTTATACCCTATTGTTGTTCGAATACTGAATGGACTCACAAACTCTTAACGTTCGCTTGTACCTGTGTTTTTCTTTTTGCCACTGTTTATCTATTATTTACTTATCTATGGTACTTAACTCTGTGATCTGCCTATATTGCTTGGAAGACAAAGCTTTTCACTGTGCCTCGGTACACATGACAATAAATTCAATTCACTGTATGTAAAAACATTTTTCTCATGTCACTCTTGCTTCTTTTGCACATCACTGAATCCATAACCTCACCTTCTTGTTTCTTATCTGAACAGGAACAGCTTTTACTCTCTTCAGCCTTCTCACAAGATTTAAAATATCTATCAATCCTCCTCTCAACCTTCTTTTCTCTAAGGAGAACAGTCCCAACTTCTTCAGTTTACCCTCAGAACTGAAGTTTCTCATTTCTGGAACCATTCTTCTAAATCGCTTCAGCACTCTCTCCAATACATCCACATCTTTCCTATAATGTCGCATCCATAACTGTACACAATATTCCAAATATGGTCTAACAACGGGGTCTTGCACAAGTTCAACATCACCTCCTTATTCTTGTATTTTATGTCACTATTAATAAAGCTGAGAACACTGCATCCTTTATTAACAATTCTTTCTGTCTGTCCTGCCACTTTCAATTATCTGTGCACATATACAACCTGCCTCTGTCCTGCACCCCTCTTAGAATTGTACACACTATTTTAAATTGTCTTTCAATGTTCTTCTGAACAAATTGCAACACCTCACACTTCTCTGCATTGAATCTCATTTGTCATTTGTGCTCACTCCACCAAATTGTCAATGTCTTTTTGGAGTTCTACACTATCCTCCTGAATTTGTAGTTCTTCCAAATTTCGCATCATCTATGGAAATTTGAAATTGGTTCCTGTACATGAAGATCCAGACTACTAATATATGTCAGGAAAAATGAGAATCCAGTTCCCAGCTTCTCTGCAATGTTGTATGTTTTCATATGTTCTGTTTCACTAATACATAGCAACACAACTAGACTACTCAGTACCTTTGAGATGATTTCACCATCCTGTTACACCATTGTTATTATTATATCCCATTTTCCTTTATTTAATTTTATCTAATTATCTAATACCATTAGCTTATCAAAAATCTACCAAGCTCAATTTTAAGTTAGCCAAGCACCCACAGTGTTTGGCTGGTAGGGGGAATGGAATCCTAGATTCGGATTATCCTTTTGTGTTAAAAAGGTGCTTCCTGCTTTCATTTCCAACTGGTCTAACTATATTTTAATATTTGAGGTCCCACAACCAATGAAATTTATCTGCAAGAGCCTGGATAAAGCAAAGTCAATGAAAATGATTAACACTTATTACCTCAAAATAGGAGAAATCTTCCGCAGCTGTGGAACATGCTTGTTAAGTGATAACAATTTATTCTAATTGCTGTGAAATATTCAAGGGCTATTACAGTTGGCAACCAAACCATAAAACCACCAATTAACATTTTTTGGGGGTAAAATTATCCTAACACATCACAACAGTCCCTTTATTGGACACCACTTAGGTTGCCAAGGTCTCAAAATCTCCAGCAGAAAGTGCATCATTAGATTACTTACAGTGTGGAAACAGACCCTTCGGCCCAACAAGTCCACACCGACCCGCCGAAGCGCAACCCACCCATACCACTACATTTTCCCCTTACCTAACACTACAGGCAATTTAGCATGGCCAATTCACCTGACCCGCACATCTTTGGACTGTGGGAGGAAACCGGAGCACCCGGAGGAAACCCACGCAGACATGGGGAGAACATGCAAACTCCACACAGTCAGTCACCTGAGGCGGGAATTGAACCCGCGTCTCTGGCGCTGTGAGGCCGTGCCGCCCACATTGTCACATTGAGTAAGGATGCTTTAAACAGTTTTTAGGTGCATATGTCGATGAGAGCGTAATACTTGTTTGAGGCTCACTCAGTATCCTGTGCTGAGCCCAAACATGAAGACATGCAACTTTGTGAAAAGTGCATCCAGGATGAGCAGTCATGCAATTCGTGATGCCATATTAAAGGAATTGACCTTGCATAACACCGCCTCCAGGTGCCCTTCTCATCTACCTCTTCTGCATTCCTGATTCTCCTTCACCCTTCATTGCTGTGAATACAAGGTCATCATTCACTTCGCCACGAACACTGACTCATATGCCTTAAACTATTTCTCCTCTCGGCCACTTTATTCTCATTCTTTATGACAATTATACTTATTTTGCAGCTTTACCTTTGTAAAAGCCTCCAGGTGTTTCACAGGAATGTTATCAAACAAAATTTGTCACTGAGTCATGTAACAAGACATTAACATAGATGATCAAAGTTTGGTCAAAGAAGCAGGTTTTAAGCAGCAAGCAATAATGTCAGCAGTAGGACATCATCCACATGCACAGGGAAAATTAAAGGTGGCAATGGTCCTCAGAGCCCAAGCACTATAGGAATGCAGCTATATTATAGGGATGCAAATGTCTAGAGCACATGATTGTCAGGCTGCCTTTGTTGCCAGGTTGGTGACTGCTATGCAGAGCCATTTCCAGCAACCTTTGATCTGCTGGAGAGGCGTGCACACCACACCTCAATGCTTCAGCCATTGCGTCTCAAGATGAAGGCATGGCGACAAATGCACAGGTAACCTGTAGCACACTTCTTATGCTTCTACCTCACAAGAAGATGGGGCAATTCCAGGAGGCACCCAGAGAAAGAAGGAACTTTCTTCAGAAGTCCCGTCTTAGAATACTCCAGTGGTTCTACCACTCGGCCCTATCTGGCCCCCTCTGACCTTTGGAGATTCAAGCCAAGTGGGGTCAACACCTCTGGCTACAAGACCCTCAAGCAGGTAAGAGTCCTCAGGACATGAATGCCCACAGGATATCCAGATTAAATCTCCAGGACCAATGAGCTCCACTGCTGAGCAGGGCCCCTTCATCTCAGCTGTGGAACCACAGCTGCTTTCGAAGGAAATCTGAGGGAAAGATAAAAAAAACCTTTGAGGGCACTTTGGTTGCATAGGTGGCAGTGTACTGTACAGAAAGTTTCAAGCTTGTATACGTTTGATTGGTTTTGCACTAATTTGATTGTTTGAGTATCTTAGTCATCACATATTTAACTGTGCCAGCATGATGCCCATACAGGATGAACAATAGATCAATGTCTATGTTGAGAGCCTGCTGCAGCATCTGGAAGCAAGATGAACAAGGTGTCTATCCAGTAATGGGTTCTGCTGACACTATCGACCCTGATGGTCAAACATCTCTATTCGTTCCCTGGCTTCAGTCTTCATAAATGATGGTGTGAATGAGATCAGCAATGTATGGGGCAGAGAAGTATACAGCACACAGGGAGCACAAGGGATTAGGGGGCTCAATGGTCTGTGTCCTTTACAGAACAACAATCTTCTTGCTCTCAAAAAGTTCTCACAATGGGGGGGAAGGCGGATGTCTTGGAGTCCCTCCCTCATAGGTCGAGGTAATTGTTCCACCTTCTCTAAGTGTCGTTACAGCCATTTTCTTTCAATTTCTAGCATGATGTAAGGCAACAGTGAACGTGGATTTCAGCCTTTTCCTCTTGGTGTTGGTGAGGCCCTGAACATGCAGGTTCCCTTCTTTGAAGCCCTTTAAGCGAACCCCATTGCCTTCACACCTTCCAAGGGCCCCACCCAACACATCTATATGAGTCCACACCTGACTACCATTCATCCGCAGCTCTTGTCATATGAGGTAATCACATCAGGTGTGGTCATGCAGCACTGTCCCTTCTCTTGAAGCCAGGATTATCCTGACAGTGGACAAATCCCCTCCCCCAATACAGCATTCCCATCCATGCTGTATTCCCCCTTCGAAATATCACCTCCCCTTCACAACTGTCAACTTGCCTGGTCTCCCAGCCTGCAGTCCCCAAATCCCACAAATAAGTTCTTGAATCTCATTCCCATGGCAACAGCCCCACTTGGCCTACCATTTCCCCTTCGTTCCTTGGAAAGGCCTCGCCAATTGACCGTGGTCTACTCCCTGGAACGACCTAACAGGACAGCCTCAGACAGGAAGTGCTCAGGCACCTGACTGATGCCTGTACATCTCCTTGACCATGTCAGCCCAAACCACACCCACACCCCACCGGACTAGTCACTGTGGAGCCACAGGACTGACCTTGACCAACTCCCTGATCTGCAGAAGCATAAGCTATCTGAAGAATAGCCCTCCAACCAAAAGCCTGCCTGAAGCCAGACCCCTACAGATGTATGGGAAGCTTCCACTGACTGACTGATGGATGCCTCCATGGATTTTGCCAAAGACTGCTTTGTTAAGACCATGAGATAGATCTGCTGCTTGCAGTATGTACTCTCTGTAAGTTGCCCCGATACATGGTGTAAAGTGTGAGATTAATGTAGCGCAGTGCCATACAGGAAGATGTCAAAAATCATAGCTAGCTAATTGTAAAAGGACCAGGGCTCTGAAAGCTTGTGGCTTCAAGTAAACCTGTTTGACTATAACCCGGTGTCATGTGATTTTTGACTTTGTCCACCTCAGTTCAACACCAGCACCTCCATATCTTACGGGAGGGATATCCACCCCTTGACTGAGCACTGCTGACCAGCAATGCAAGCTGCCTGGTTGTGTGACTGTAGCAATTGGCAAGGTAAGACAGGGCAGTGATGCTGTGAAAATGCAAGTAGGTATTAATGAGCAAGCACTAAGACAGCAACAAGCAAGCAGTGCTGAGATACAGCCTGGTCCTATTGTGAGCTGTTCCTGTGCACACAGTTCCTGCTGCAGCATTTCGATGCGAGCTGCTGGTGCACCCTGCAATACTGCAAATGGATTGGAGAAGTCCCACAAGAAGCCTCAGCAAATCTCAGATGCCAGTGTCCGTGGATCATGCCTTGAGATACTGTTTGGTGCAGAGCAACTTGGAGGCTCCTCAAGGCAGCGCTGAGCTGAATTCACTGGTTACCCACTTTGACTTCAATTCTCCTTGTATCTTGGTCTTTATTCGACATATTTGGTAATATAGGAAACTACATATTAACAAGGCAAGATGTATAGTTAATAAGAAATTTTACAAGCCATATTTCTCTTTAACTGGCTACTCGCCACTGCCGAGTGAGGTGCTTACCATGACGCTCAGCAGATGCACAAAAGATGCAGTGCATTGCTCTCGACATTGAGATGGGCTTCAGACTTTTCACATGATTCTGCCATAAATCTTGCCATACACCATGGTGTTTAGGCCTCTATAACATTCTAACCAATATTTCACTTTGTTGGAGAACTGTAAAAAGTATAAACAGTGTAGGCTTTGAGCGAGTGGCAGAAAAAGCAAGTGACAGAAGTAAAAATCTAAAATTTCTCACCACGTGCCTCTCTACAACACCCTAGCTCCTCTTACCCTTGAAATCCACCTCTTGCTCCCTTGATCCCTTTGGTGCATGCTAAAGGTGCTGTTCCCTCTGTGACACTCCTCAGCCACATCCAACATCCAACTCCTTTACCTCGGCATCCATCCACCCAAGCACAGGGGATGAAAAACCTTTCCTTCCTTCCTTCCCCCACTCCAAGCACTCCTTGCAAGTGAGACACCAATTTACTTGCATCTCTTTCAATTAGTACATTGTATTTACTGCTCACTGTCTTCTACATTGGGAAGACCAAAGGTACACTTGGTCAGCGCTGTATGATACAGACCACAAGCATGCCTCGGTGCTGTTTGTCACTTAGTAGTACAATTCTTCACCTTACTCCCACACTCTGACCTTTCATCCTTTGGCCTGATAAACTGTTTCAAAGAACCTCGACAGAAGCTTGAGAAACAACATCTCATTTTTGGTGTCTCACTTGATCGTCTACAGCCTGGAGTTCAAAATTTTACATCATAACCTCTACATTCAGGGTTTTCTTTTTTGTAGGTAGTTTGGTTTTTTTTAAACTCTCATTTGGTTGGCTGTAATTCAGCCATTCACACCTCCTCTGGCACATATTTCTTCTTACTTTCTCCAATACCAGAAAATCTTGTCATTCCACTCTCCTTCCCTCCCCTCCATGGACTTTGTCCTTTGTTCTTGCTCACAATAGATGCTATCTGATCCCTTAAATATCCCAAGAAATTTTAAATTGAGGTGTTGCAAGACCAGGAGCCAATGGAAGTTGACGAGTAGACAAGACTGTACAATGTATGGATGCCATATTTCAATAGATTTTCTTTATCTTACTAGAGGCTTTGATGCTGAGATATTGAGATGTACAAATTTCCTTTTAAAGAACAGTTCGCTCAACTCTGTTTGTAGTCTCTTGAATTTGTTTAGTAATTAAAATATCTATCAGAATAGATGATCTAATAGCAAACATGCAAGCGATCGGTAAAGATAAAGTTGCTATAGTCCCAGTGGATCATGGATATGCTGTCTCATAAAGGAAAGAGACAACTGGTGGTGAGTTACGGAGGCATGGTGGTCCTCAGGTTGAGGGGCAAGGTTGACAAGGTGGGGCCTTCATGATTGCAAATGTGTTGCTGGTCAAAGCACAGCAGGTTAGGCAGCATCTCAGGAATAGAGAATTCGACGTTTCGAGCATAAGCCCTTCATGATAATGACTCTGTTCGTGCAGCTAAAAGACTTCTTGGTTTGAACCCTGTAAATGATTGAAAACACCAGCTGCTATGCTATCAATTCTTAACTGTGGTCTCAACAGAGTATCATAATATGAAACAAATCACAATTTGGGCAGTTGGGTCATCTCATATGCAACACACATATTTCCATTCATCCATGTATGTGTGCAGCTACAGTGACATCAACAACCACAGAAAAATTGGCAAACTTTCCATTGTCTTCGCAAAAGGAAATGTTTTTGCAGTATAAATATGCTGAAACAGTTTATAAGCAAATTAAAAGTTATGGCACATTTATATTCAAATCTTTTTCTTGTTGGTCAGAGACCAGCAAATTTCTAAACTTCATAAAATCTTGGCTAGTACACTACTGCTCTGGTTTAGTTGTGTGATAAAAAGTCAAAACTAAATTCCATTCTAATTATGTAAGTTTCTTATTTCTTCCCATTCTAATTGCACAATATTGCAATAAGTTTACATAGTAGTTACGGAATGCTCCGACAAATGGACCACAGATTATAACTTTGAAGTGAAAGCCTAGTTTTTGAAAATGTGACCTTATATAGAATTTCATGGAATCAAGCAAAAATATATACTCCGGCATTTCACAACACAAGCATGGCATGATATTAAATTATGTCCATCACAGGAAACATCTGTTTTTGTTTGCTTTAAGTACTTCACTACAGAAATACATTGAGCTGCATCATATCACTTCTAAGGAGTCCCTGAAGTATAACAGAGAGGTTATGTAATCTGAAACATGAAATAGTTAAGAGGTTATTGTACAAATATGCTTTCTCTTTCACATTTTACCCTTGCCTAGCTGAAGCTATGTAACTGCTCAGAAAAGATAATTATTCCACTTATTCTGATTGATAGGAATGTATTGAAAATTGCAAAAGGTTACAATGTGAAGATAGTTTCAATATACTTTTATTGCAATTCTGAGTATCCAATCTCTCAATAGTCATCATTATGTCTTCTGAATGATTTCTCTTTCTTACAAACTAATTTCAGCATTTTTGTTATGTCCATCATCCTCTTGTAAACTCCTTGCTGTCTCTTCCTCCTTAACCCTAATCTCTTGTATTTCATCAGCTGCGAGTGGTGATAGATTGAAGAATTTGACCATTGATGATCCGTGAACTTAATCAGGACAATGAGTAGAGAGGTCCCCTGAAATAGCAGGACAATAAGCATGAGCTTTGGAGGGAAAAGTTCAGGCAGTGCAGGAGGAAATGCCAAAAGTTAAGGTGAAAATCACTGAACATAAACAGTTATAAGAAGAATAACCTAGACAAGAAAACTGGGGTGCTGCTTGAATGAAACAGTTGATAATGAGAACTGAAAAGGTGAGCAAGATAGGTGGAACCAAGTGAGGCGTTCAAAGGAAAAACAAGTACTTGAAGAGCTGTTGAAGAGATCAGTGAGTGATTTCATCAGGAACATACTGCCACTTTGGACACTTAGGCAAGCAACATGATAGGCAAATGTTTGCCACCCATTAACTACATTTTAATCAAAGTCACATGTGCATTGACAAGGAGGCAATGAATTGCAAGGATTTTGTTCTTGAACAGAAATTCTGAAGCAACTAGAAAAGTAAGAGGGTCTTTGTTATTGAAACTCACCTTTTGTTAGCTGGCTCGATTCCAATTAAACTGCTGCCCATCCAACCTCCCATCCTGACTTCGATGTTAGCAAACACGGTAAACAGTTTCGCACTACAGCTGCAGTTCTAAACTCTTTCAATTCTGCAGTAATCATGACACTCCCCAAATAAAAAAACATTTTTGACCTCACTCTACTTTCATAACTTTGCCCCATCACCAACCTCCTATTCCTCTCCAAAATCTCGGACTGTCTTGCTACTTGACTTGTGGTGCTCGGTCCACTGCTTCGCGTCATCTATATAAATGATTTGGATGTGAACATAAGAGGTATAATTAGTAGGTTTGCAGATAACACCAAAATTGGAGGTTTAGTGGACAGTGAAGAAGGTTACTGCAAAGTACAATGGAATCTTGATCAGATGGGTCAATGGGCCGAGGAGTGGCAGATGGAGTCTAATTTAGATAAATGAGAGGTGCTGCATTTTGGAAAACCATCTCAACGCAGGACTTATACACTTAATGGTAAGGTCCTAGGGAGTGTTGCTGAACAAAGAGATATGGGAGTGCAGGGTCATAGCTCCTTGAAAGTGGAGTCACAGGTTGATAGGATAGTGAATAAGGCGTTTGGTACGCTTTACTTTATTGGTCAGAGCATTGAATTTAGGAGTGGGACTGTACAGGACATTGGTTAGGCCAACTTTTGGAATATTGTGTGCAATTATGATCTCTCTGCTATAGGAAGGATGCTGTGAAACTTGAAAGGGTTCAGAAAAGATTTACAAGGATGTCGCTAGGGTTGAAGGGTTTGAGCTATAGGGAGAGGCTGAATAGGCTGGGTCGTTTTCCCTAGAGCATTAAAAGCTGTGGGGTGACTTTATAAAGGTTTATAAAATCATGAGGGGCATGGAAGGATAAAAGACAAGATCTTTTCCCTGGGGTGAAAAAGTTCAGAACTAGAGGTTTAGGGTGAGGGAAAAGATTTAAAAGGGACCTAACGAGCAACTTTTTCATGCAGAGGGAATGAGCTGCCAGAGGAAGTGCTGGAGGCTGATACAATTACAACCTTTAAAAGCATCTGCATGGGTATATGAATAGGAAGAGTTTAGAGGGATATGGGCCAAGTGCTGGTAAATAGGACTAGATTAATTTAGGATTATTGGTCGGCATGGACAGGTTGGACCGAAGGATCTGTTTCTGAGCTGTACTATGACTCTATAATACCATCTTCACCTTTCACAGAAGTTTACTTTTGAATCCCTCCAATCAGAATTCCACCTCAATTTCGCCAACAATACCAAAATGGCTGTTAGCAATGTCAGAAATGACATTCGAGTTGATTGTGAGCAGGGTAAAACTATCCTTTCTCATCCTGTTCACAAGGATCAGTCTGCTCTTTCTCACTCACAGGCTGTGTACCACCATTCCGAACCTCAGCAGAACCATTCAAAAACAGTCCACGTCTACACGGATAATAACCAGCTCCATCTCACCTCTTCTCCTAATCCCTAAAATTGTTCCAGACTTTCAGACAGCTTGTCTGATATCCAGCATTAGAGGAACAGAAATTTCTCCAACTAAATATGAAGCAGAGCAAATTTTATCAGTCCTTATCACACCATCTATTTCCATGCTACTGACTCCATCCTACTCCCTGACAATCCTCTGAGGCCAAGCCAAGTTGCTCATAACCTAGAAATAAGTTTCTGACGACATTACAGCACGTTCACTAAAAGCGAATCATTTCCAACCCTTAACATTGCCCAATGCCCTTCTGTAAGAGCCTAAATCCTTGTCTCACATCTCTGAGACCCTGACAAAAATGTGTTGCTGAAGCAGCCATGAACAGATTATTGTTGTGGGAGTTGCTGTGCACACATTGATTGTTACTTTTCCTGCATGACAGCAGTGGTTGTGCTTCAAAAGTACAACTTTGTCTGTAAAGCAGTCTGTGACCTCCCGAACTTGTGAAAGCCTTTCTTTGAAAATGTAAGTTATCCCAGTTAATAGTTTGAATTTCACCCTATAATGTTCCCACAGAAACTCTAACCAGTGATCAGAAACTTCTCCATACTGCTCCGTTCAAAGTACTTAACTAAATGTAATTGCTGGCCTGGTCTCAGAGTTCTCTCATTTTGGTGCTGGTCAGTTGTGAACGCCCCCTCAGGAAGTGGTCAATCAGCCTGTTATAAAGCAGCTCCAAGGATAGAACATACCTTGACTAATTGAAGGGTCTACAACTGGATTATGAATACTTCAAAACTCTGTAAAGTACATGGTAATGATTCTGAGGTTTGGAAATGGATCAGTTCCACTTCAACTACATTTGAAATATATTTGAAAGACTCAATCATTTCTGTTTCTAACAAACTATTGGGAAGACTACCAAATTATTTATCAGATATCCTCTCAATTACATGTTAAAATTTAATTTTAATTTATAAAATATATTTCTCGAAATCGTACTCTCCTCACAATTTGGGTCATATGGGTCGAAGGAGAAAAGGGCAAAATGAGCAAATACACCATAGGGCGTGTACTGTCAGGCCCCACACAGTCAGGGAGAGTTAAAGGATCTAATATGCACTCAAACCTCAGAGAAGTATAAGAGTAATAAAGCAGTAACTGTCAGGGATTTTAACTAACCAAAAGTTAACTGGGATAGCTTTAGTGTTCAAGGTAGATAGGGAAGAAAAATCTCAAATTGGATGCAAGAGAAGACTCAATATGGAATGGCAGTCTAGACCTAGTATTCAAAAATGAGCCTGAGCAGGTGAAAGGCATATCTATAAGTCAACAGTTTGGAGAGATTGAGTCAGTGATAGAACATAGAACAGTTCAGCACAGGAACAGGCCCACCATGTCTGTGCCAATCGTGATAGTACTCTAAACTAATCTCATCTGCTTGCACATTGTCCATATCCCTCTATTTCCTGTCTGTTGCTGTGTCTAAGCGCCTCTTAAACACTGGTATCATGTCTCCCTCTGGCAGCGTATTCCATAGATCTACCACCCTCTATGTTAAAAAAAAACTTGCCTCAAACATCTCCTTAAAAGTTTCCCCATATCACCTTAAACCTATGCCCACTAGACATTTCTATCCTGGGAAAAAGACTCCAACTAGCCACCTATCCATGTTTCTCATAATATTATATACTTTTATCAGGCCACCCCTCAGTCTCCGATGCTCCAGTAAAAACAATCCAAGTTTGTTCAACCTCTCCTTCTAGTTAATATATTCCAATCCAGACAAGTATACAGTAAACAGCAAGATCTTTGGAAGCACTGATATAGAGGGATCTTTGGGATGCAAGTGGCAACATATGTGGACGAGGTGGTAAAGGCCGCAGATGGAATGCTCACCTTCATTGCTTAGATCAAAAATTGGCTCACACAGAAAACCTGAGGCAATAGTCATGGTAAAAGGATGTTGCTGTGACTGGAGGTCTGTTTCAGGCAGGATTCTAAAGGGCTCAGTGATGAGAATCTTGCTGTTTAGGGTGGGCGTAAGAATGATATGGCACTTAAATGCAGGAAGTTTAACCAAGAAGTTTGCAGAGTGCATGAAAATTGGTAGAAAGGCAAACAGCGAGAAGGATAGTCAAAAACAGCAGGAGAACATCAATGGACTCATGTGGACAGAGCAAGGTCAAATGGAATTCCACCTGGAAAAGTGTAATGCATTGGCAAAGGGCTAACAAGGCAAGTGATTACACAATGAATGGTAGGATCCTGGAATGTACTGAGGATCAAAGTGACCTTGCGGTGTATTTCCACAGATCCCTGAAGGTAGCGGGTTAGCAACATGGGAAAGAATATGGGATATTTGCCTTAAGGCATCGAATACAAGAATAAGGAAGTTATGGAACAATAAAAAACACTGGTTAGGCTATAACTGGAGTGCTGTGTGCAGTTCTGATCATTTTTCTCCACCAACCATGAGCAGCCGATGAATTTCCCCTGCCTGCTGAAAAATTATAGCCATGAGGGAATTGGCACAAGTGGTCACCCATAGCCTCAATTGAGGCAAGGGTTGACCTAACTCCCCACACTTTAAAATCACAGATTGATCAAGAAAGGCAACAGAAAATTCACTGAGTGACTTTATAGTTTTTTTCTGCCATACAAACATATCAGCTAGCAGAGGACCATTAAACTATGCACTTTATTTTGAACTGAAGAAACACTATAATAGGTGAAACTCATCCAAAATAGGCAGTGAAGTATGAATAGTGGTCCAAATATGACTATTTAGAAATTGAACAATATAGGGTATTAATTGCTGGCATTCCTGAAGAAGGGCTCATGCCCGAAATGCCGATTCTCCTGCTCTTTGGATGCTGCCTGACCTGCTGCCCTTTTCCAGCAACACATATTCATTGCTGGCATTATGCTATCAGGATCTGTTTCTTAGTGGCTGTAAAAATCTTATGTGAGATGAATTTGGCCAGCATTTATCCAGCTTCCAGTACTAAACATGGATTGACAAAACAAAACCATCACTTTTTTGGCATTAATTGTCAGTTTCACACGGAGAGGTCACGCTATGGTATGGAAATTGAAAAACAATGTCATACTGATGTAAAGCAGATGCTGTATTCTTTAGTATTTGTGGTACAGTACAGGTAGCATTACTCTTTATTGTGTTGTGCTATATCTGAACAATGATGGTCAGTCCTGAAAACATTTGCTTGAAACAGGAATGTTTCTTTCTCAGGATTAACATCCACAACCATGGGCACAAAATGATCTGAGAGAGGAATATGGACATTTACAGATCTCAGATTAGGAGAAAGGGAGGACTGCAGGTGCTGGAGATCAGAGTCGTGAGTGTGGTGCTGGTAAAGCACAGCAGGTCAGGCAGCATTGGAGGCAGCATCAAGCAGCCCTTCTTCAGGGCTTACACCTGAAATGTTGATTCTTCTGCTCCTCAGATGCTGTCTGACCTGCTGTGCTTTTTCAGCGCCACACTCTTGACTCAGGTCTCAGATTAGGAATGGTTTCCCAAATGTCAGCAAAGTTTAAAATGAAAGGAAAATACTATGGATGCTGGATAACAGGGAAAAAATACAGAAAAAACTGGGGAAACTTAACACATCTGGTAGAATCTGTGGAGAGAGAAACAGAATTAACAGTTCAAATCCATCTGACTTATTGTCACATTGGACTCAAAGTGTCAACTCTATTTCTCTAAGTATTCTTTAACCCATCCTACAAATCAATAATTTACAGCAAGTTTAAATCCAGGGATGATGATTAGCAAACAAACAAGACAGCTTTGTGTAGCAATCCTATGTTTTTTCCCACGCAAGCATTAAACTGTTTATTTTGAATTAACACCTCTGCCTAAACAGCAGACAAAGGAATGTAGTAATGCCTACTGAAGAAGCATTTTTGTTCAATGAAAATTTTAACTTTCCCACCAAGCTTAGAAATGATATTGGCAGGAGAAGTTTATAAATCAGTTTATGCAGCTGAGTTACAGGCCATAAGAGTAGTGAATAATTATTAGCTATAACTTTTCTTGTCCTGACTTGTAGTGTTCACCATATTAAAGGGCTTATGAAGTTGTTATTTTGACATTTTTGACATGCAATATAACTGTCAAAGTGCATTACACAATTCAATGCTATGATGTTCTGGACCCCTGAGACTGGTATTTGTAAATACCCAATAGGTATGTAACTTGAAGCTGCTCAGTTGATTCAATAATGAAGCATTTGTTTAGTGTTAAATGGTCTCCCGAGGACAAAGAAAAAGAGCAACACTGCATTGTTTTCAAATGACCTAGAATGAGTCATCTCTTGTTGCTACACAGCTAGTAAATTTTAAAGTTTAACTTGTAAATCTTTGCAAACCATGAGGAACACCACAAACAATCACAAAATTTCTATAAGTAGAGCCTTCACAGGCTGCACGTATACCAAATAAGACAATGTGGCAGTGTTCAATAGAAATATCACAAACTTCAAGCTCAGAGAATCGTCTCCAACAAATCAAAGTCTTTGGCAAAGAATTACAATTTAATAAACCAATCTTATTTGAGACTAAAAAAGGATGATATTCAAAAATAGCTGATAAAAGAGCTTAAATTTGTTAGATATACATTGATGCTAAAAACCTTTACTGTAGATTAGTGTATAAGTCAATCTGTGTACTAGGCAACCTGATCTGATTCCATTTTTATTGGTATCAAAATACACATTGCAGTCTCTGCAGCACATAGCTCAACATCTCAATTTTCAGCTAACAGATGCATGTTTAGGGTGACAGTTGCATTAAAACTCACCTTTAAATCCTCAGCCCATAAATATCTATTTACATTAAATTGGCTTTAGAAATCAATGCATGTGATCAAGCATGTGATATGTGCTGTTTAACCAAAAATGATACACGGGAACTTGAAAGGCATCCACTTAGAGCACACTGCAGATGGGCAACCACAGCAACTGAGTCAGCCATTCAGCCCACGAGCCTCTCCCACCATTCTCAATCAAAAACAGAAATTGCTGGAAAATCTCAGCAGGCCTGGCAGCAGCTGTGGAGAGACAGCAGAATTAATAGTTTATGTCCATATACCCTTCTTTAGAATGGATCCACCATTCTGGATCATAAATGATTGTCTCCTCAGTGATGTTTGCCCGCACTGTTTCTGTATTCCGGAATGGCATTAGTCAATTTTGAATTTGTCTCATGACTAAACTTCCATAGTCCTCCAGGGCAGAAAATTCCACAAAAACTCACTACCCTCAGAGTGCAGAAATTTGTCCTCACCTCAACATTAAGTGCCTTGTTCTTTACATTCAGATTATGTTTCCTGGTTCTACAGTCATCAGACAGTGGGAACATTTTATCTATATCCATCCTGTCTAGCACTTTAAGAATTTTCTAAGTTTCAAAGCAAAAATAATTCAATATGAAGTTGGCTTCCAGCTAAATGTCTTAAGCTTTGTCAACTCATCACATAACTTTGTTGTAGCAAGGAATTCATCGTAAGTAAAGAACTGATCTAAGAATGGAAGAAGGAATCAATCCTGAAGATGATACCCAAGATTACGGATATGGGAACAGGTAGCAGACACCACCTAGCCTGGCAAAAGTGAGGACTGCAGATGCTGGAGATCAGAGTCTAGATTAGAATGGTGCTGGAAAAGCACAGCGGGTCAGGCAACATCCGAGGAGCAGGAAAATTGACGTTTCAGGAAAAGCCCTTCATCAGGAAGGGCTAGACTGACCTTGTGAAGTATGGATCAAATGCTCAAAATTATAGAATGGTAACATTGGTGTACCTCCCCATTTCTCAATCTATCACCATTCAAATATTGCCTCCCTGCTTTTGCTACCAAAGTGGATAATTGCACATTTATCCACATGACACTCATCAGCCATGCATTTGCCCACTCATTCAACTTGTCCAAGTCACAATGATATTCAATACACGTATATACGCTAAAGTGTGCCAAGTTTAAACAGGTCCAGCATAGACTTCAAAGCAATAGCGAGCGAATGTAGATGTTTTGAAGCAGTAAAATGTGTAGTTTTTGTAGTAGAAAACCAAGATAGGCCAGATAATACCAAAAGTCCCTCATGCCAAAATCAATGGTTTCCAGCATTTCACCATCAGACTGTAGTAAAAACATGAGGGTCCATTATGTCACAAGAGCAATATGGATGAAATGCTCATGAATTTTGATATTTTCTCTCAGAGTGCCAACCCTCCTTCCTGGAGTGTCTTGGTGGGGGGGTGCACAGACCCTCAGAATATTTTTAAGGCACAGGGAGTTAGATTCTTGATTAACAAGGGAGTTGAACATTATCAGGAGAGGCAGGAATACAGATTTAACATTACAACCAGATCAGCCGTGTTTCAGTGTGATTTCGACAAGTTGAGTAAAGGGGGAAATGCATGGCAGTTGAAGTATAATGTGGATAAAGGTGAGAGTATCCACTTTGGAAGTAAAACAGGAAGGCAGAGTATTCTCTGAACGGCAATAGAATGGGAAAGGGGGAGATGCAATGAGACCTGTGAGTCTTGAACATGAAAGGATGCAGGTGCAGCAAGCAGTGAAGAAAGCCAACGATATTCTGGCTTTCATAGTGAGAGGATTTAAGTTCAACAGCAAGGATGATTAGCTGCAATTCTACAGGGCCTTGGAGAGACTTTACCTGGAGTACTGTATGCAGTTTTGGTCTCCTTATCTGATGAGGGATGTTCTTGCTACATAGGAAGTGCCATGAATATTTATGACTGATTTCTGGAATGCCAAACTGATGGATGAAGACAGACTACATTCACCGGACTTTAGAAGAGTGAGGATGGAATCTCTTAGACACCAATAAAACTCTAAGAGGACTAGACAAAGTAAACACAGAAAGGATGTTTCTAGTGACCCAGGAGTCCAGAACCAGTTACCTCAGTCTTAGGATTGCTTAGCACTGAGACGAGGAGAATTTTCTTCACCCATTAAGCGGTAAGCCTGTGGAAATCTCTGCAACAAAAAGTAATTGAGGCCAAAGTATTGACTGTTATCAGGAATGAGATGTATGTAGATCTTAGGGCTAAAGGGATCAAAGGGCATGGGAGAAAGTGGGAATGATAAACTGGAATGGATGATCAGACATGATCATGTTGAATGACTGAGTAGGCTCGACAGGCTAACTGGCAAATATCTACTTCCAAATTGCAAATGTTATTATGGACAGATAATTATGAAAGTGAAACCACCACATCTGATCCAGAGGGAAATTTTTATTGTGATGATAATGCCATAACAAAAGTGATTCAAGATTAGTTCAATGAAGCCTTTGCAATGAAATTAATTTGACAATTTTTAAAATGTTATGATTGAGGACCAAACTATCCTGTAGAATTATTTCATTACAATAAACATGCAACACATTTGTTAAAATTGAATGACTGGCCTTCTGCTTCTTTCACATTTATAATGAACCACCTACACCAATACCTGTTGATTGATTGATTTACTGTCACGTGTATCTAAGTTTGTGAGCAGTGCAGGCAAATCATACTAAGCAAGGATATACAGATCATAGAGTGAAAAAAAACTTGCACAGAGTAAGGCATAGAGGTTACACAGCACAGGTCATGCATGAGACAAGATCAACATTAATCAACATTATTTGGACAGTCCATTCGGCGGTCTAATAACAATAGGGAAGAAGCTGTTCCTGAACCTATTGGTGCTTATGTTCAAGCTTCCATATCTTCTGCCTGATGGATGAGGTTGTTGGAGAGCATTACTGGGTTAGGATGGGTCTTTGCTGATATTGCCAACCTTTCAGGAGTAACAAGAGGTTTGATGGAGTCTATGGATGGAAGGTTAGCTTCTGCAATGGTCTGGGTTGTGCACACAATCTTCTGTAGTTTCTTACGGTCCTGGGCATAGCAGTTACCGTATCAGGCCATTATGCACCCAGACAGTATGCTTTCTATGGTGCATCTGTAAAGGTTGATGAGGGTCCTCATGGACATGCCAAATTTCCAAAGCTGCCTGAGGAAGAAGAGTCATTGGAGAGAGTTGAGTTGAGGCAGTCACTGAGGAATGTGATGAAGGTGCATTGCTGTGCCTTCTTGACTATCACATCTAGTGGGAAATCCAGGACTGGATGTCAGTTATCATCACTCCAAGGAACCTAATGCTCTCAACTCTCTCAATCTCCACTCCGCTGATGTAGATGGCGACATGTTCTCCTCCTTTCTTTCTGAAGTCAATGATCAGTTCTTTTATTTTGCTGTCATTGAGAGAGAGGTTCTTTGGATTGCACCACGTCACCAAGCCCTCTATCTCCTCTCTGTATTCTGACTCATCATTATTTGCTATCCGTCCTACCACAGTGGCGTCGTCAACCAATGTGTAGATTGTGTTTGTTCACAGTGTCTCACATTTTATATCTGACATGGAACTCAACTACCGTCTTTGAAAGGATTTTTCAGAACAATAGAGTTCAACTTAAAAGCTGCAATCTTGAATCGATGCAGTCAAAAAGAGTCAAGATTTGGAGGAGCTGGTGTTGGACTGGGGTGGACAAAGTTAAAAATCACACAACACTAGGTTATAGCCCAATAGGTTTATTTGGAAACACTAGCTTTCAAAGCACTGCTTCTTCATCAGCAGGACCATAAGACACAGAATTTATAGTAAAAGATTACAGTGATACAATGATACATTGAACAAACCTAGATAAGTCTTTCATCTTTTAGAATGGATTTATTGACTTTGGTTCTTTAATATGTAAAGCTCAGAACTTATTTTTAAGTCACCTTCTCAAGATAACTTCAGGTTTTATAACAAAAGGTAATATCTCAGCTCAGACAATGCCTTAAAGGTGTGAGTTTAGAGTCTATCTATATCCCAATCTTAAGTCAGACTGGTTCTATTTCCAAAGTGGAATTTAGAAAATATTACATGGATTGCTTGCAGGTTTTGCATTTTTTGCACAAAGTAGAATGTATCTGCAAATATAATTCTGCAAATACAAATTCATCCCATAAATTTATATGTGTGTATGTGTGGGCAGGAGAGAGAGAGATGGACTGAGTGTGTGTGCATGTGAGTGTGCACGTGCACATGAATGTGTGTATTTACGTGTGTGCAAGCTTGGTAAAGTGTGTTTGAGAAAGTAATGGGGTATAAGCTGTGACAGGGTGCGTGCGTGGGTGAGTGTGGGGTGTATATGTGTGTGTGTGTATGAGAGAGAGCTTGTGTGTGAGAGAAGGTCTGATGAGTGTGAAAGTATGTAAGAGTGTGTGTGTGTGTGTGTGTGTGTGTGTGTGTGTGAAAAAGAGAGAGAGAGTGTATAGTGCAGTGAGGTCATCTGTAGTGTGACATAAATGCAAGGTCTCGGTTGAGGTCATTCTCATGGGTATCAAATTTGGCTGTCAGCCTCTGCTCTTTGCATTGTTGCCTGTCCCAAAGTCTGCCTTGGAAGATGGTCACCCGAAGGTCAGAGGTTGAATGTCCCCAACTGGGGAACATTCCTGCCTTATGGTTGTTCAGCGGTGTCCATTCATCTGTTGTTGTAGCGTCTGCTTGGTTTCACCAATGTACCATACCTCGGGGCATCCTTGCCTGCAGCGTATGAGATAGACAACGTGGGCCGAGTCACATGAGTACCTGCCGCGTACCTGGTGGGTGGTGTCCCCACGTGTAATGGTAGTATCCATGTTGACACTTTGACATGTCTTGCAGTGGTTGCCATGACAGGGTCTTAAACAGATCATTGTTCGCAGCAAATTGCCCAACCTTCAGGACATTGACTACAATGCTGTGCAACCCTGACACGGCAACCATGTAAAATGAGTCAGAGTGTCGACATGGATACCACCATTACACGTGGTGACACCACCCACTGTGTATACGGCAGATATTTATGTGAGTCGGCCTACATAGTCTATCTCATACGCTGCAGGCAAGGATGCCCTGAGGCATAGTACATTGGCAGACCAAGCAGACGTTACAACAACAGATGAATGGACACTGCACAACAATCACCAGGCAGGGATGTTCCCTCCCAGTTGGGGAACACTTCAGGGGTCCGGGACATTTGACCTCGAACCTTCAGGTGACCATCAGGACAGGTAACAACATAAAGTGGACAAGCAGAGACTGATAAGCAAGTTCAGTACCCACAGGGATGGCCTCAACCAGGATCTTGGGTTCATATCACACTATAGGTGACCCCACTACACCAAAAACAAACACACACACACACACACACACACACACACACACACACACACACACACACACACACACACACACACACACACACACACACACACACATTTTACCAAGCTTGCATACATGCAAACACACACTCTCTCACACATGTACCCACATGCACAACTCACTCTGCCTCTCTCTCACCAGCCCTGATACACACTTAAGTTTATGGGATGAATTTATATTTGCAGATACATAGAACATAGAACATTACAGCGCAGTACAGGCCCTTCGACCCTCGATGCTGCGCCGACCTGTCATACCAAACTAAAGCCCATCTAACCCACTCTATTCCATGTACGTCCATATGCTTGTCCAATGACGACTTAAATGTACTTAAAGTTGGTGAATCTACTACAGTTGCAGGCAAAGCATTCCATTCCCTTACTATTCTCTGAGTAAAGAAACTGCCTCTGACATCTGTCCTATATCTATCACCCCTCGATTTAAAGCTATGCCCACTCGTGCTCCACATCACCATACCCTGTCCACCCTATCTAACCCTCTGATTATCTTATATGTCTCTATTAAGTCATTATCAACCTTCTTCTCTCCAACGAAAACAGCCTCAAGTCCCTCAGCCTTTCCTCGTAAGACCTTCCCTCCACACCAGGCAACATCCTAGTAAATCTCCTTTGCACCCTTTCCAAAGCTTCCACATCCTTCTTATAATGTGGTGACCAGAACTGTACACAAAACTCCAAGTGTGGCTGCACCAAAGTTTTGTACAGCTGCAGCATAACCTCATGGTTCCGGAACTCGATCCCTCTATTAATGAAAGCTAAAACACTGTATGCCTTCTTAACAACTCTATCAACCTGGGTGGCAACTTTCAAGGATCTGTGCACTTGGACACCGAGATTTCTCTGCTCATCTACACTACCAAGAATCTTACCATTAGCCCAGTACTTTGCATTCTGGTTACTCCGGCCAAAGTGAATCATCTCACACTTGTCCACATTAAACTCCATTTGCCACCTCTCCACCCAGCTCTGCAGCTTATCTATGTCTCTCTGTAACTACAACATCCTTCGTCAATATCGAAAACTCCACCGACCTTAGTGTCGTCTGCAAATTGACTAACCCACCCTACTATGCCCTCATCCAGGTCGTTTATAAAAATGACAAACAGTCGTGGACTAAACACCGACCCTTGCAGTACACCACTAGTAACTGACCTCCAGGATGAACATTTCCCATCAACCACCACCCTCTATCTTCTTTCAGCAAGCCAATTACTGATCCAAACTGCTACATCTCCCACAATCCCATTCCTCTGCATTTTGTGGGGAACCTTATCGAACGCCTTGCTGAAATCCATGTACACTACATCAACTGGTTACTCTCATCTACCTGTTTGGTCACCTTCTCAAAGAACTCTCTGACCTATCAGGATTCTGGGTAATCCAAGATAGAGGACAGGAAAAATTTCTGGCTGTAAGAGCTGCTCTTTTTTTTAAGGTATTTTAGGTGTTGGAGGTGATCTCCTCGAATTCCAGGAGCAGCAATTACTATTTTATATGCTGTTGCATTGTTTTGGAACTTTGGGAAAAAAAGTCAAAACAACAGCAGTTTTAAAAGGGAGAAGAGCAGACAAAGGACAGTGCAGGGGAGAGAGAGAGAGAGCGAGAGAGAGAGAGAGAGAGCGCGAGAGAGAGAGAGAGAGAGAGAGAACCTGCACAGTTACCGCCTTCGCTGTTTGAATTCGTGTATCGCTGGACATCAGAGTGCATCGGGGAAAATTAACAAACAGTGAAATTCACAACTAATCTTGGAGGAACTGTTGGGTGAAGTTCACAGCACAGAATCAGGTAAGTTAATTGTGGTTTTAAGTCTATCCAAGAGAAAGGCTGCAGTAGTGAGTATAGTGGATTCTTTCTTGATTATGTGTTTTTGGAGATAAGTCTCTTGATTAAACTTAAAATATAAGCCAGAGCTATTAATTTAACCTGGGCAGTGTTTGTAGAGGAATAAGACGGTGTTATTTTCTGGGTCTGTAGGTTGTGAAGGAGCAAAAATGGCCTTCGCAGTGATCCGTACTTCTTGTCAGATGTGGGAATTTAAAGAGAGTTTAAGGGTTACTGCGGATTATATCTGCCATAAATACTGTTGGATGCGAATCTTATCAGATCGAGTGGATCGATTGGAGAGACAGATAGAAGCAATGAGGAATTTGCAACAGCAACAGTGTGTGATGGATGGCAGATATAGGAAGGGGGGAAAAGTCTCAGATACAGTCACATAGATGAGTTAACTCCAGGAAGGGTAAGAGAGGTAGACAGCTAGTGCAGGAGTCTTTTGTGGATATACCTATTTCAAACAGATATGCTGTTTTGGAAAATGTAGGGGGTGATGGATTCTCAGGGGAACGTTTCTGGTATTGAGACTGGCTCTAATGCAACGAGGGGTACGTCAGCTTCCAAGAGATCAATTGTGTTAGGGGATTCTGTAGTCAGAGGTACAAACAGACATTTCTGTGGCCAGCAGAGAAAAAGCAGAATGGTGTGTTGTTTCCCTGGTGCCAGGATCAAGGATGTCTCAGGGAGGGTGCAGAATGTTCTCACGGGGGAAAGGGGCCAGCGGGATGTCATTTTCCACATTAGAACCAATGACATTGGAAGGGAAAAGGTTGAGACTTTGAAGGGAGATAACAGAGAGTTAGGCAGAAATTTAAAAAGGAGGTCCTCAAGATATAAACTGTAGGGAAATAGATGGTGACACCTTGCAAAATGTCCAGATTACAGAGGAGGAAATGCTGGATGCCTTGAAACGGTTAAAGGTGGATAAATCCCAGGACCTGATCAGGTGTACCCAAGAACTCTGTGGAAAGCTAGAGAAGTGATTGCTGGGCCTCTTGCTGAGATATTTGGATCATCAATAGTCACAGGTGAGGTGCCGGAAGACTGGAGGTTGGCTAATGTGGTGCCACTGTTTAAGAAGGGTGGTAAGGACAAGCCAGGGAACTACAGACCGGTAAGCCTGATCTCAGTGGTGGGCAAGTTGTTGGAGGGAATCCTGAGGGACAGGATGTACATGCATTTGGAAAGGCAAGGACTGATTCGGGATAGTCAACATGGCTTTGAGAATGGGAAATCATGTCTCACAAACTTGATTGAGTTTTTTGAAAAAGTAACAAAGAAGATTGATGAGGGCAGAACAGTAGATGTGATCTATATGGACTTCAGTAAGGCGTTTCGACAAGGTTCCCCATGGGAGACTGATTAGCAAAGTTAGATCTCATGGAATACAGGGAGAACTAGCCATTTGGATACAGAACTGGCTCAAAGGTAGAAGACAGAGGGTGGTGGTGGAGGGTTGTTTTTCAGACTGGAGGCCTGTGACCAGTGGAGTGCCACAAGGATCGGTGCTCAGCCCTCTACTTTTTGTCATTTACATAAATGATTTGGATGTGAGCATAAGAGGTACAGTTAGTAAGTTTGCAGATGACACCAAAATTTGAGGTGTAGTGGACAGTGAAGAGGGTTACCTCAGATTACAATAAGATCTTGATCAGATGGGCCAATGGGCTGAGAAGTGGCAGATGGAGTTCAATTCAGATACGTGCAAGGAGCTGCATTTTGGGAAAGCAAATCTTAGCAGGACTTATAAACGTAATGGTAAGGTCCTACGGAGTGTTGCTGAACAAAAAGACCTTGGAGTGCAGGTTCATAGCTCCTTGAAAGTGGAGTCGCAGGTAAATAGGATAGTGAAGAAGGCATTTGGTATTCTTTCCTTTATGGGTCAAAGTATTGAGTACAGGAGTTGGGAGGTCATGTTGCAGCTGTACAGGACATTGGTTAGGCCACTGTTGGAATATTGCGCGCAATTCTGGTGTCCTTCCTATCGGAAAGATGTTGTGAAACTTGAAAGGGTTCAGAAAAGATTTACAAGGATGTTGCCAGGGTTGGAGGACCTGAGCTACAGGGAGAGGCTGAACAGGCTGGGGCTGTTTTCCCTGGAGCGTCGGAGGCTGAGGGGTGACCTTATAAAGGTTTACAAAATTATGAGGTCATGGATAGGATAAATAGACAAAGTCTTTTCCCTGGGGAGTCCAGAACAAGAGGGCATAGGTTTAGGGTGAGAGGGGAAAGATATAAAAGAGACCTAAGGGGCAACTTTTTCAAGCAGAGGGTGGTACGTGTATGGAATGAGCTGCCAGAGGAAGTGGTAGAGGCTGGTACAATTGCAACATTTAAGAGGCATTTGGATGGGTATATGAATTGGAAGGGTTTGGAGGGATATGGGCCGGGTGCTGGCAGGTGGGACTAGATTGGGTTGCGATATCTGGTCAGCATGGACGGGTTGGACTGAAGGGTCTGTTTCCATGCTGTACATCTCTATGAGTCTGTGACTCCATAACTCCATCAGGTTTGTGAGGCACGACCTAGCCTTCACAAAACCGTGCTAACTATCCCTAATCAAATTATTCATTTCTAGATGATTATAAATCCTCTCTCTTATAACCTTTTCCAACACTTTACCAACAACTGAAATAAGGTACACTGGTCTATAATTACCGGGGTTGTCTCTACTCCCCTTCTTGAACAGGGGAACCACATTTGCTATCCTCCAGTCTTCAGGCACTATTCCTGTAGAAATGATGATTTAAAGATCAACGCCAAAGGCGCAGCAATCTCCTCCCTGGCCTCCCAGAGGATCCTAGGATAAATCGCATCCGGCCCAGGGGACATTTCTATTTTCACACTCTGCAGGATTTCTAATACCTCTTCCTTGTGAACCTCAATCCCACCTAGTCTAGTAGCCTGCATCTCAGTATTCTCCTCGACAACATTGTCGTTTTCTAGAATGAATACGGTCGAAAAATATTCATTTATTGCTTCCTTCGACTCCACACATAACTTCCCACTACTATTCTTGATTGGCCCTAAGCTTACTCATGTCATTCTTTTATTTCTTAAATACCTCCACTTCCTTTGTAAATGACAGCTCCCGTGCTCTACAGCTTCCTCCCTGCCTGACAGGTACATACTTAACTAGGACACACAGGAGCTTTTCCTTGAATAAGCTCCATATTCCTAGTGTGCCCATCCCCTGCAGTTTCCTTCCCCATCCTATCCTTCCTAAATCTTGCCTAATCGCATCGCAATTGCCTTTCCCCCAGCTGTAACTCTTGCCTCGTGGTATACACCTATCCCTTTCTATCATGAAAGTAAACATAACAGAATTGTGATCACTAACACCAAAGTGCTCACCCACTTCCAAGTCTAACACCTGGCCGAGCCCATTAGCCAGTACCAAATCTAAAGTGGCTTCGCCCCTTGTAGACCTGTCTACATACTGTGTCAGGAAGTCCTCCTGCACACACTGGACAAAATCTGACCCATCTATAATACTCGTACTATAGTGTTCCTAGTCAATATTTGGAAAGTTGAAGTTCCCCATGACAACTACCCTCCTATCGAGAATCATCTTTGCTATCCTTTCCTCTCTATCTCTGGAACTATTCGGAAGCCTGTAGAAAACTCCCAACAGGGTGACTTCTCCTTTCCTGTTTCTAACCTCAGCCCATACTACCTCAGTTGCCGAGTCCCCAAACTTCCTTTCTGCAACTGTAATACTGTCCTTGACCAATAATGCCATCTTCTCTCCATCTTTTCTGTTCTTACTGAAACATCTAAATCCTGGAACCTGCAACAGCCATTCCTGTTCCTGCTCCATCCATGTCTCTGAAATGGCCACAACATCGAAGTCCCAGGTACCAACCCATGCTGCAAGTTCACCCACCTTAGACCAGATGCTCCTGGCGTTGAAGTAGACGCACTTCAAACCAACTTCTTGCTTGCCATTGCCATCTTGCGTCCGTGAAACTTGATTTTGGACCTCCCTACTCTCAACCTTTTCTATACTCGAACTACAATTTTGGTTCCCATCCCCCTGCTGGGTTAGTTTAAACCCACCCCAATAGCCTTAGCAAATATCCCCCCCAGGATATTGGTACCCCTCTGGTTGAGATGAAGACCATCCTGCTTGTAGAGGTGCCACCTACTCCAGAAAGAGCCCCAATTATCCAAGAATCCAAACACTCCCTCTTGCACCATCCCTGTAGCTCCGTGTTCAACTCCTCCTTTTCCCTATTCCTCGCAAGGCAACAAACCAGAGACAACAACTCCGTTTTTCCTAGCTCTAAGCTTCCATCCTAGCTCCCTGAATTTCTGCCTTAAATCCTCACCTCTCTTCCTACCTATGTCGTTGGTGCCTAAGTGGACCATGACTTGAGGCTGCTCCCCCTCCCTCTTAAGGATCCCAAAAACATGATCAGAGACATCACAAACCCTGGCACCTGGGAGGACAACACACCAACTGTGAGTCTTTCTTGTCCCCGCAAAACCTCCTATCTGTCCCCCTAACTATGGAGTCCCCAATGACTACTGCTCTGCTCCTCTTCCCCCTTCCCTTCTGAGCAGCAGGGACAGACTCTGTGCCAGAACCCTGTGCCCCACTGCTTTCCCCTGGTAAGTACCCCCCTCCCCCCACAACAGTATCCAAAACGATATACTTATTGTTGAGGGGAATAGTCACAGGGGATCCCTGCACTACCTGCCAGTTCACTTTCCGTCCCCTGACTGTAACCCATCTACCTCCCTGTAACTCCTCTCAATAACCCCCTCTGTCTCCCGAATGATCCAAAGTTCATCCAGCTCTAGCTCCAGTTCCCTAACGCGGTTTTTGGGAGCTGGAGTTGGGTGCACTTCCCGCAGATGTAGTCAGCAGGGACACTAGTGGTGACCCTTACCTCCCACATCCTGCAGGAGGAACATTCAACTGCCCTCACCTCCATTCCCACTTTTCTAAATTCCCAAAGACACTATTGAAAAATAAGGAATAAAAAATAAACTCGTTACCTTACCAATCTGGCGCACAAAACCTTTTTTTTGGTTAGAGGAGGAGGATGGGTGGGAGACACTACCCGAGTAGTGTTTCGGGTAATGCAACCACACAAATATATGACTTCCCAGAAATCCTTCGCTCCTCTCTCTCGCACCTCTTGGTGCTCAAAAAATGCAGAACCTGCAAGCAGTCAATGCAGGCAATTAATCCATACAATATTTTGTAAATTCCACTTTGGAAATAGAACTAGTCTGATTCAAGATTGGGATACACTTCACAACTTTAAGGAATTGTCTGAGCTGAGATGTCACCTTCTGTTATAAAACCTGAAGTTATCTTGAGAATGCAACTTAAAATAAGTTCTGGGAGTTACATATTAAAGAACTGAAACCAGCAAAAAATCTAAAAAATGAAAAACTTAAATATCTAGGTTTGTTCAATGTATCATTATATCACTGTAATCTTTTGCGATAAACTCCGTGTCTTGTGGTCCTGCTTCACAACCACCTGATGAAGAACTTTGAAAGCTAGTGCTTCCAAATAAACCTTTTGGACTAAAACCTGGTGTTCTGTAATTTTTAAGAAAGATTGAAGAGAGACAGGAGCAGTCAGACTGCTTGGCCTGAGAGAGAAGCCTCGCCTAATGGTGCAGAACATCCAAGTCTTTTCAAGACTAGTTCCATCAGGATCAAAAAGCAGACCAGGAAAAGTTCAAAGCAAGTTAATTGCACAGGTTCAATATTTTATTTGTTTGTTTTGTTCCTGAAAAGGCTTTGAGGTAATTTATTCCGAGCAATACTGATTATGGCTCTTACGATGTTTCTGCACTTACTGTCCGTGAAATAAAGCTTAATGATTCACATCTAGTTCCGTCTTAGTCTGGAGAATATTCAGTTCAGATTGTGTGGGAGTTGTTTGGTTTTTCATGAGTTCCCCTGTAATAGGGTTGGGCAGCACACATGGACCACGAATAGAGTGATTGACACCATTGTAATGATAAAGATGAATACAAAATCTGCAATGGTATATCTCGTGGAATTGGAACCCATTCTATATGGATACAGTTCTGTGTCCTCTCAGTGATCTTGCAATCTTTGTTGGGATTAAGACCAGATCCATTCTGGCGCACACACCAGAATATCAGATCCATCGATTCTCAGTTATTTTTATTTCCCTATTCTTACATAACTGGAATTGGTAAAATGTGTAGATCTTGGTTTCTTTTCCTCCCTCATTGACTGGTTAAACTATGCAGTTTTATTAAGACTTAGTAACTGGCAACAAGAAACATTTTTTTGAAATCAGCAGTCTCCAGACACCATTACAAACAAAAATTGTACCCTAGACACCATTTTTGCTCTTTTGAACTGATGTCACATGATGTGCGTTGCTGTGGGAACTGTTCAAACTACGCTCAATATTTCTCACAAAGAAATACTGAGCTTACTTCCAAGTACTCACTCCCACCCATTCCAAATGAAGGTCACTCCCAGTAAGTGAGGCCTCCAACAGGCTGCAGCCAATGAGTCATACTCCAGAAATGTTGGTACCTTCTGGATGCAAATATTCACCAGAGGAAAAACTCTTTAGTCTGCAGTTTGATGGGACTGCTCTGTGAAAGACTCCAGTGAGGCTCACAACAGGATGAAGCTCTAAGTAATTTCATTCTATTCATTTTGTAATCTAAAATGGCACTAGATTGTGGTGACAAAACACTTTTCACTGTATTTACCCAAATACATGTGACAATAAAATCATTCATTCAACAACCCTTGACCTGATCTGTGAATCAGCAATGTATTTTCTTATTATTAGTAAGTTGTTAAAATATTTTCTTTTAGAAATGTTTTGAGAAAATGTATTTCTTTAATTAATTTAATTGTTCATACCAATACAGTACTGGTAAGACTGAAATAGGATTTCTGTGGAAAAAACATTCTATTTACTTATGACAGAAATAATCAGAATAACCAGACACTTAACCAATAACCATACTTCACATTCCAGTGCACAAACCAACAACAAATCAAATTTATAATTTTCTTCATCCATAATTGTACTCAATCATACTAATACAACTTACTACAAGCTTCCTTCTATTCTATTCCATTGGATCCCGTCTCTTGTGAATTTTCCTTTACTTTGACCAATTTCGGCAATCTACTCTCTGGCTTAGGTCTGTTTGGATTCTCTTTTATTTTGATTCATGTCTATGATCTGCTCTCTGGAGCTGTCTCTCAAAGCTCCTCAACTCCTCCTCCCTCAAAAAACATATTCTCCTTCAAGCTTTTGGTCACAGTCTCCATAATAATCATTTACTCAAACCCTCAACAATGATTTTATTACCTTCAGACATGACTCAACTAATGTGTTCCTTGATAGTCATCAATCACTTGTCCTCTGTGAATTTCAACTTATTCACAGCTCTGTTCCCTTTCTCCTGTTCTGCTTTAAGCTTTTTAAAAAACAAATCACTCATTAATTCGACGTAGGTATCGTGGCAGGGCCAGCGTTTAGTGCCCATCCTTAATTGCCCTTGAGAAGGCAGTCAAGGGCTGCCTTCGCAAACTGTTGCATTCCATGTGCTGTAGGTAGGGACAAAGTGAGGACCGCAGATGCTAGAGATCAGAGTCAAAACGTGTGGCACTGGAAATGCACAGCCAGTCAGACATCATCAGAGCAGCAGGAGAATTGACGTTTCGAGCATAAGCTCTCATCATGCTCGAAACATAGATTCTCCTGTCCCTCGGATGCTGCCTGACCAGTTGCGCTGTCCCAGCACCATACTTTTTGACTCTGATCTCCAGATCCACATACAAAGTGATTAGGGATGGAGGCTCAGATTTTTGATCCAGTGACACTGAAGCAATGTGATATATTTCCAAGTCAGAATATTTAGTGTCATGGAGGGGATATTGCAAGTGGTGATGTTCCCACGTATCTGCCACTGTTGTCCTTTGAAAGTGGTTGCACATTTGGAAGTGGTTGCACATTTGGAAGTTGCTGTGTATGGTTGAATTTCTGCAGTGCAACTTGTAGATAGTATGCATTGCTGCTACTGATCTTTGGTGATGGAGAGGATGAATGTTTGTAGATGCAATGCCTTTAGGAGTTCACCAGTTCGATCAGGTGTGCTGCTGCTGAGCCACATTGAAATCCCTCAACCAGGGTAGGTACTGCACTTTGCCATACTCAGTGCTTCCTTCCAGTGCTGTTCAAGATGGAGGATTGCTGATTCATCAGATGAGGGAGCCCTCTCCTAATGTATACCTCTGGTAAATCTGTTCTGTAGTTAAGAAAGGGCATAGCTAGGAACTGTGATGATAGTATCTGGGGCATTTTTTGCAAGGCATGGTTCTGTGAGTATGACTATGTCAGGCTGTTGATTGATTCGTCTGTGAGACAGCTCTCCCCATTTGGGCACTAGCTCCCAGATGTTAGTAAGGAGGATTTTGCACGGTTGTCAGGACTGAGTTTGGTTTTGTTATTTCTGGTGCCTCAGGTTATGTCAGGTCATCTGTCCGGTTTCTTTCCTTTCTTCCTTTTCAGCAGTTGATCCAACTGAATGGCTTGCTAGGCGATTTCAAAAAACAGTTCAAGGTCAGCCACATGGCCACTGTGGGTCTGGAGTCACATGTCAGTCAGACCAGATCAGGACACCAGTTTCTTTTGCTCAGAGGATTTTTTTTTAAGAACAATTGACATTGGTTTCATGGTCATCATTAAACTCTTAATTCCAGATTTTAAAAAATTGAATTCATGGTGGGTTTCAAACCAGTGTGTCCAGATCATCGCCTAGGTTTCTGAATTACTAGCCCAGTGACAACATCACTTTGAAAGGCTGTTGCACTCCCTGACAAACACTGTCAGTCCACAACTACCCTGCACGGTTTATGACATGGCTGACCAGGGGAATTTGCCAGCGAACTTTGCCAACAGGCACTTGGAAATCCTGGTCGATGGAGTAGCTCAGCAGAGTCACCATCCTCCCCAAGGGTCAGCAGAGACTATACCAACAGACTGTGCCAGTCTGGTTCAATCAATAACATGCACACACACTCTATTTCTGTTCATACATTCACCTCCCACTAATGCCCATGCTCTGCCAACCTCACTACAGTCAGTTCTGCTATAACACAGTAGCTCCGTTCTCGTTCAATCCCATGTTATGACAAAATTGTGTAATAGCAGCACCATTTAAACTAATGAGACCAGATTCGCATTATAACCAATGCACACTTTAAAAGTTTGCTCTTTAGAAACACTGCCCTCAATTTCTCAAGTGCGTTATAGCAAATTAACATGAACAAAACATGCATTATAGGAGAATGGCCTGCATACAACACTTTCCCTTACTCTCCCTTCCCCCAACACCCACACTGCTAATCCTACATGCCCTCTGTGCTGCCTATTCCCTCCAAGGAACACCTCACCCCTTTCCCCTACCTGCACCATCACAAACAGATGCGCCACCCATTTTCATCTTGCTTAACGCCTTTCCTTCTGTCTTTCTAGGAGGAAATGTCCCATAATATTACATAAATAAGCAAGATGGGTGGCAGGCTATCTTGTATCCTAGCCACTCACAAAGTGAGGATCCTGACTTTGAGCGCCCCAAGCTGTTGAACAGCAGTGACCAAGTCCCTCGAGAGGTATTCAAGTCTGCCTTTGACTTACTGTTCCTGGACCCTCTGACTGAAGGATATCGCCCTTGACTTGACTGAAACAGCTGACAATTATGACAAACTTCCAGGCTTTGTATCTGTGCTAAACAGTACAACATGACAGTGTGAGCTTGGTAGCTGCTGTGACATCCAGGTCAGCTCAAGATGAGGGAGCGCTAAGGTAGTGAATGAGCAGTTCAGAAATGCAGCTGGTCTAGCATGTGAGCTGGGTGCCTGTCCCTGCACGCAAAGTGTCCTTACAGCAGCATTGAAATCATAGTTGCAAGTTCGCAGCAAGGGGCGGCATTGCTGAGCAGCAGAGTTGTGCATCAGAGATATGGCAGGATGATACCAGTGTCCATGGGCATTGATGTTGGTGCGATCACTTTCCATGAAGCGTGTCCTGAAATGTGGGCTTCAGGTACCACAAATGAAAGTCCAGAGATGGAAGCAGCGAGCTGAGGCTGCTCCAACTTACAAGTTGGCAATTCTTGGCATCAAGTTTCATTGCAGCAGGTGGTAGGACAGGAAGCTGCACACAAATGAGGTGAGATCTGCAGTTGCAGTTAATGCAAAAAGCAAAAATCTCATCTTCAATACACAGAACTCTGCTGGAATAATACAACCTGTTGTTACTGATCTCAAGAAAGGACTTGCTGGACATCTCACATGATACTTGCAGATTTATTGTTATTGCCCACATCATTCAAGCCCCACCATATTCATCCCATAGTGTCTGGTCTTTTTCTATAATAGGAAACAACTGTTTTGATTGGAAACTATACATTCTTCTCCTGAGCTATAATGTTTTTAATGTAACAATAACATTTCTGCTAATTGAAATACAGTAACGACTTATTTATTAACTACAATTCTTCCTAAACTTTGATACATCAACAGCAGGACTATGCATGATATAAATTCAAGCATTTAGTTTTCAGCATCCTATCATTTGTAGAATCACAGAACTAATCTGTACAGAAGAGGCCCTTTGACCCAGGATGTCAGACTGACTAAACTACTCTAAATTTATACTAGTTCTACTTTCCAGGACTTGGCTCATATCCTTGAATGTTATGGCATTTCAAGTGCTCATCGAAGTATTTTTAAAGGCTGTGAGGTTGCAGTCTTCAGGTATCCTTCCAAGGCAGTACATTCCAGATTCCCACACACTCAAACCACCCTCACTCCCACCACTCTCCCCCAACCTCCTTCCTTTCACCATGTAATTAGGTATTCATAGAATTATAAAATATGGGAACATGCCCTTTGGTCCAACCTTCCATGCTGACCAAGTTTCCCAGATTCAATTAATCCTGCGTGCCTGCATTTGGCCCACATCCTTCTAAACATTTCCTATTCATAGATGCAGGGATGATAAATAACAGGGGATTGAATCTTTAATAAATTCAATCAGCTTATCGAACTACAATACAAATGGCTGAACAATGAATTTTCACCAGCAAGCAAGTGTTTAATGTGTTTTGACAAACAAAAATTAAGTTCTAATTTTCATTTATTGAATCACTGCAATACGCTTTCTTGCACAGGCTTCTCAAAAGCAAAAATCTAATGTGCTAAAAGGGGCTACGTACATTAAAAGTTCTGAAAATACTTATAACAGTACCGTCCTGATGGAAATTCAAACCTATATAAATGCGATCATAAATAAAGAGTCTGTTTTTCCATTAACAGTTGTCAAGGGCCACAAATAATCATTTCCTATTTAAGATCACAAACTGGCAACATTTCCCTGAGATACTCTACGTTCCACATCTTGGTGCTATTTTTGGAATTAACTTGTACATGTTGGCTCAATATCCCAGGATTGACTCCGCATGTTCAAGATGATTCTAAAAATACTGCAGCATTGGAAATTATTCCCTAATTAAATATGGTCAATTTATACAGGCAGTACCTTTTATCGTTGCTGAGTGGCAGAGTTCAATCTTCTTTTCTGTTACGATCATCAATCTGGAAAATTAAAACATTACTTCAACGGAACTGTCACATAGAATCACATCCCGTCACTAGATCAATGACAAGTGTTGTTAAGGGATGAATAGTGAAGCAGTGATTCATCCTTGGTCCACCAAGTGTTCTCAGTCTGTTTTCATGAAAATTGGAAGAAACCACATGAAGACAAATACAAAGAGCACAATATCCAGTTTAAATCAAAACAGGAAGCCAGTCAGAGGAGATGGGGATGTCAGGGAAAAGTTGGCAAACTCCTGTTTAACTCGAAATAGGGAATACAAGTTATTGTAACACAACAGATTCTGAAGGGGCTTGGTAGATGGCTGAAGGGATGATTCTTCTCATAGAGAAATCTACAATGAGGGGACATTGTTTAAAACTAAGGCATCTTTCATTGAAGATGGATATGAGGAGGGATGGTTTCTCACAGAGGAACATTAACTTTCAGATTTTTTTTCTCCAGCAAATAGTGAAGGCTGAATCATCAATATATTAAAGGCTGTGGTGGATGGATTTTTGATTGATAGGTGAGTCGAAGATTATGGTGGGCAGTCAGGAAAATGGAATTAAGGTCACAATTAGATCAATCATTTTATTAAATGACAAAGCAGGTTTGAGGGGCCGAATGGCCTTCTCCTGCTCTTATTTCTTTGGTTCCGATGTCACAGGATTTCAACCTTTACAGGAGTAACTAATCTTGTGCTACCTGACAGAATAAAGTGGATAGGACGTTTGTAACATTGGATAACAGTATATCCATTGGTCAGTGAGTCAGTTCATTTCAGATCAACATCAAACAACTCAAATTAGTTTTTCCAAACCTTTATTTTCACAGAATATTACTTGAGTGTCTTGCCAAAAAATCACAATTAAAAGGGGAATACATATTTGAAAAAGAGAATATTTAAGGGCAGATGGGCTGGAAACTGGGTGGGTAGCTTTTTCCGAGATTGGCCAAAGATGGAACTGGCTGAATGGCTCCCTTGTCGGCTGTAAAATCACTTAATTGTATCCCGGGAATTACCAGGAACTATCCATCTTGTTGTTTCTCCTTTAAATGTCATACAATTTGATGTATGATTTACCTCCAACAGAGTATCTTTACCTGATGCAGCAACACTCATGTTAGCTCTCATAACATAAGATCTAGACATGGACAATGTGGTCTTGAATAATTCAACAAATTGTTTATTACACTTCAGCGTATTCTATAACATTACAGTCACAGGCATGTGCCTGGGTTATGTTGGGCTACAAAGAGCAGCATGCTTTCAATTGTGTATAATGCTTCAAGTAGTCCCAGGTAAGCGCATTGTTTAGCTTAGTTGGTTGGACAGCTGATTTGTGATGCAGAATGATGCTAACTGTGTGGCAAGCCTGAGGTTAAACATCACCAGCTGTCACTCTAATGGGAGGGCAGTGCTGTGGTCCTCTGAGACTATGGAAACTTTCTCTTTTGTCCCAAGTAAGATGGAGTCCAAGACATTTATAACCTCAGGTTGCATGTGATGATTGTGATGGCATTATTAAAGTATACTGACATACTAACCACATTATAAGCAGTCTACTGAATTTTCAGACTTGCATCTGATTTGCAACACTTTGAAATTTCAGGAAGTATTTATAGAACAACACTGGATTGTCCATTCTTGTTAAAAATCTGTGCTCCTCTCTCTGAAAATTTTATACTTGCAAAGCTCAGATGGGACACAGACCTCAAAAATTCCGCTGCTATTAAATTTGTCTCATTTATAGTCCAAATAATCTTTTTTAATTTTGATCATCAACAACAAAGTCACTTACTGTGAATGTGACAGCTGTAATCTGTGGCAATGAGTTTCTTTGATATAGTTTTTTTTGATTTAAGTTTAATATTAATCTGGTTTTCATTTAACTGAATTTGCAATATAGATTACAAAAATATAGATGAGTTAAAAGTCTGTAACTTAATTTTGATCTTCAGAGGTTATCCATATACCACGAGAGTGTTACTCTCAAAGTTAATGGAATTTCAGCTCCAATTAATACCAGCATTTTCCCATTTTCATTTATCTATGAAGGGTAATCTGCAGGGTAATATTCCTTCTTTGAAGGAAAACACCCCCCACATATTGAGGAATTAAACCCAGATGAGATGATGTTAACTCTTCAGGCAATTTGATACAGATGACATAATAACACTAACCTAATGACCTTGCCTCCCCAGCTTGTTCACATCTACATCTTTGCTGAGGTGGTGCACCATTAGTCTTTTTTTTGTTTTTAAACAAATTCAATAACTAATGATTGTCTAGTTATTCAGAAAGGTCTCCCAAAAAATGAATTTGCAACTTTGTAAATGTTGTTGTTTGATCGGATAATGACCAAAAAGAACAATCTTAATAAGTTATACATTCAACAGGAAAACATCACCTCCCGAAAAAATAACAAAGATTCATCAGTAATAACGCAGAGGGTGGGTGCATGTATGGAATGAACTGCCAGAGGAAGCGGTGGAGGCTGGTACATTTACAACATTTAAAAGACATCTCGATGATGATATGAATAGGAAATGTTTGGAGGGATATGGGCCAAATGCAAGCAAATGGACTAGATTGATTTAGGATATGGACGAGTTGGACTGAAGAGTCTGTATGCCGTGCTGTACATCTCCATGACTCTGTAGCGATTTAATGTCCTTAAATAGAGTGTTTCCATTCAAATTTCAACAGCAGAGATTTAACATCGCCCAGGTCGAGGTGAAAAGCTACTCAAAACACTTCAATATAAAGCAGAGGTTTCATTTACAGATCAAGTTTGAATGTTTAATCTACAAGACAATGGAACTGCTGTTTTATAGTATTGCTGAAAAAGTCTGATTTTCTAGAACATTCATTACACCTGTAGCTTGCTTACCTGTTCAGTAATGCAAAATGCATCCACTGCCCACATTTCTAAGATCGGTTAGATATATAACTTATAGCTCCTGAATGTAACATTTTGCTTGGAAAGATGCTCACACTCAACAAGACACAAAACTGTTGTTAAATTTAAGAAACTTTCTTCTGTCAATTCAACTGGCCAGAGCTCCTTCAGCAACACATAATAGAACTTTTGTTTCTGATTAGATTCATGTGGAGGAAGGCGCAGTCATTTCCTGCCCAAGATTAAATCAGGGACTACCTCAAGCAGGAATTTTGAATATAGTTGATTGATCATACAACTCTAATGCCATATTGAATATGACTGCACAATAACGAACACATAAAGTTTACTAAATTTTCCAGTTAACCTATTCTCCAACTGGACAGTTGTTCTATGTGGAAAAGGGTTGATAAAAATGCATTAACTGACTGGAGGAACATAGTTATTGCCATGGACTTAGGTTCCATAAATTACAAGAAATTACAAGTTACAATTTAAGATTACAAACACATTTTACAAAACAGGATACAAAGATACATCTTCCCAAAGGCCCTTCTCAGAATTTAGGGAAAGAAGACATGGTTATATTTTCTAGCACATAACTTAGTTACCATTTAGTCTAAATTAGCACAGTGAGTACAGGTGTGTGTGTGTGTGTGTGTGTGTGTGTGTGTGTGTGTGTGTGTGTGTGTGTGTGTGTGTGTGTGTGTGTATAAATAGGACACAGATCAGGCAAAGGTGACACAAAGCAATGAGCTCGTGATCCACAGCACTCGTTAGAACTAATGACACTCTATTTCCCAAACTGGAACATGCGATTTAAGGTTCTATTCACTGGTAACACATTCTTTGACAGATTCAAATTGCTCTTAACTGCTTTATTTTGTCTTTTAGTCCAATACTGCTCCATACACGTTCATATATTCGTCTTGACAGCTCTGGGCTGACGGTGGGCATCTGCAGATACACTATCCCTCACATTATTTGGCCCTTATTCCAAGTAAAGCCAAGGAAGTTTTAGCCTTCAGCAACAGTTGCTGGGGTCTTGAAACTGGATATAGAAGCTCTTATTCCTCTCTTTGTTACAGCTAAAAGCCAGGGTTCTGTTCCTACTACTAGAATTGCATGTGAGTTAATCTAATTTACTGAATTTGCCTTTGCCAAGGGTGTGTTTGTGGGTGTTAATATATTGAAAGTTAATTAGTAGTAGTTATAACATATATTATTTTGTTAAACATTTTGATAGTTACAGTTAAACCAATTCTTTTCCTTAACTATTATAGTGCCTGCATTTTCATTGTAGTGTATGAATAAAGTGGTAGTTTCACTAATCAAACTGCATCCAGAACAAAACAACTTACACTTACCCTGAGGAAAAGGTACGGTTCTAAACTATCTTATTTATATACTTTGTGGAGGAGGGGGGGGTGGGTTGTCTGCTGCATAACAATATAGTTAGATATCGGAAAATGCAGACACAATCCGTAAAGATAAGTATGGCTATACAGAAGAAGACAAGGTAATTTACTAAATTATGCATGTTTTGTCTATAGTCCAGGTATTTCCACCACATTCTAGTCTAAATGTATTTGAGATCCTGTGGAGGTTGACAAGTTACACTGCCTTTCACAGAAAATTGAAAGAAACGACAGAATATTTACCTGTTCTTAACACAATTCAATTTTAATGAGCCACTTTCCCAGAAGCTCCGAATCCATCATGTTCTGCACAGCAATACAACTTCGTTTTATGTATCACTTTGAACATACTATGGGTCACAAAGTGCTACGCAGGAAAATAGATGATGCAAAATTGTCATGGAACAAAAAAATGCAATTTTAAAACACATTGTAGTCATAGAGATGTACAGCATAGAAACAGATCCTTCGGTCCAACTCATCCATGCTAACCAGCTATCCCAATGTAATCAAATCCTGTTTGCCAGGACTTGGCCCATATCCCTCCAAACCCTTTCTATTCATAGACCCATTCAGATACATTTTAATGTCGCAATTGTACTAGCCTCCGCCACTTTCTCTGGCAGCTCATTCCATACATGCACTGCCCTCTGCGTGAAAACAGTGCCCCGTAGGTCTCTATTACATTTCTCCCCTCTCACCCTAAACCTCTAGTTCTGGACTCCCACACCTCAGGGAAAAGACTTTCTCTACTTATCCTATACATGCTCCTCGTGATTTTATAAACCTCTATTAGGTCACCCCTCAGCCTCCGACTCTCCAGGGAAAACAGCCCCAGCCTATTCAGCCTCTCCCTATAGTTCAATTCCTCCAACCCTGGTGACATCCTTGTAAATCTTTTCTGAACCCTTTCAGGTTTCACAATATCTGATAAGAAGGAGACCAGGATTGCACGCAATATTCTAACAGTGGCTTAATAAATGTTCTGTACAACTGCAACATGACCTCCCAACTCCTCTACTCAATGCCCTGACAAATAAAGGAAAGAATACCAAACACCTTCTTCACTATCCTATCTACCTACAACTCTGTTTTTAAGGAGCTATGAATCTGCACTCCAAGGCTCTTTGTTCAGAAACACTCCCCAGTAGCTTACCATTAAGTGTATAAGTCCTGCTCTGATTTTCCAAAGTGCAGCACCTCACATTTGTTTAAATTCAACTCCATCTGCCAATCCTCAGCCCATTGGCCTATTTGATCAAGATCTGTACTCTAATGTAACCTTCTTCGCTGACCTCTATGAGATCAACCCTCAGCCTCCAATGCTCCAGGGAAAACAGCCCCAGCCTATTCAGCCTCTCCCTATTGCTCAAATCCTCCAACCCTGGCAACATCCAAGTAAATCTTTTCTGAACCCTTTCAGGTTTCAGAATATCTGATAAGAAGGAGAACAGAATTGCGCACAATATTCCAAAAGTGGCCTACCAATGTCCTGTACACTGCAACATGACCTCCCAACTCCTCTACTCAATGCAGAAAGCATACCAAACGCCTTCTTCACTATTCTATCTACCTGCGACTCTACTTTCAAGGAGCAATGAACCTGCTACAAGGTCTATTTGTTCAGCAGCACTCCACAGGACCTTACTTTAAGTGTATAAGTCCTGCTAAGATTTGCTTTCCCAAAATGCAGCACCTCGCATTTATCTAAATTAAACTCCATCTGCCACTCCTCAGCCATTTGGCCCATCTGATCAAGATACCGTTGTAATCTCAGGTGACCTTCTTTGCGGTACACTGCACCTCCAATTTTGGTGTAATCTGCAAACTTACTAACTATACCTCCGATGATCACATCCAAATCATATATATAAATGAGGAAAAGTAGTGGACTCAGCACCGATCCTTGTGGCACTCCCTGGTCACAGACCTCAAGTCTGAAAAACAACCCTCCACCATCACTCTCCGTCTTCCAACTTTGAGCCAGTTCTGTATCGAAATGGCTAGTTCTCCCTGTATTCCATGAGATCTAAACTTGCTAATCAGTCTCCTATAGGGAATTTTGTCGAACGCCCTATTGAAATCCATATAGATGGTGTCCACTCTTCTGCCCTCATTAATCCTCTTTGTTACTTTTTCAAAAAACACAATCAAGTTTGTGAGACATGATTTCCCATGCACAAAGCCATGATGACTATCCCTAATCAGTCACTGCCTTTCCAAATACATGTAAATCAGGGTTCCCTTCATCAACTTGCCCATCACTGATGTCAGGCTCACCGTTCTATAGCTCCCTGGCGTGTCCTTACCACTTTTCTTAAATAATGATACCATGTTCGCCAACCTCCAGTCTTCCAGCATCTCACCTGTGACTATAAATGATACAAATATCTCTGCAAGGGGCCCAGCAATCACTTCCCTAGCTTCCCACAGAGTTCTAGGTTACACCTGATCAGGTCCTGGGGATTTATCCACCTTTATGCATCTCAAGACATCCAGCACTTCCTCCTTTGAAATATGGACATTTTTCAAGATGTCACCATCTATTTCCCCACATTCTAGATCTTCCATGTCCTTCTCCACAGTAAACACTGATGCAAAATATTTGTTTAGTATCTCCCCCATCTCCTGTGGCTCCACACAAAGGCTGCCTTGCTGATCTTTAAGGGGCCCTATTCTCTCCCTAGGTACCCTTTTGTCCTTAATGTATTTGTAAAACCCTTTGGATTCTCCTTAACTCTATTTGCCAAAGCTATCTCATGTCCCTTTTTTCCATCCTGTTTTCGCTCTAAAGTATATGCCTACTGCATTTATATTCTTAAGGATTCAGTCTATTTCTCCTGTCTATACTTGACATATGCTTCCTTCTTTTTCTTAACCAAACCCTCAATTTAGAACATAGAACATAGAACAGTACAGCACAGAACAGGCCCTTCAGCCCACGATGTTGTGCTGAGAACAACATTGTTACCGATGTGTACCACAACTTTTGGCTGTTCTCCCTCCCCCTTAAGAATCCTGTAGACTTGATATGCGACATTTAGTCATCCAGCATTTCCTACACCAACCAGCCTTTGCTTTCACCCTAACAGGGAATATACTGTCTCTGGACTCTGGTTATCTCATTTCTGGAGGCTTCCCGTTTTCCAGCCATCCCTTACCTGCAAACATCTGCACCCAATCAGCTTTTGAAAGTTCTTGCCTAATACCGTCAAAATTAGCCTTCCTCTAATTTTTAACTTTAACTGTTAGGTCTGGTCTATTCTTTTCCATCACTATTTTAAAACGAATAGAATTATGGTTGCTGGCCCCAAAATGGTTCCCCCACTGACACCTCAGTCACCTGCCCTGCCTTATTTCCCAAGAGTAGGTCAAGTTTTGCATCTTCGCTAGTGGGTATATCTACATACCGAATCAGAAAATTTTCCTGTACACACTTAACAAATTCCTCTCCAACTAAACCCTTAATACTATGGCAGCCCCAATCTATGTTTGGAAAGTTAAAATCCCCTACCATAGCCACACTATTATTCTTACAGATATCTGAAATCCCCTAACAAATTTGTTTCTCAATTTTCTACAATTAGGGGCTTTATAATACAGTCCCAATAAGGTGATCATCCCTTTCTTATTTTTCAGTTCCACCCAAATATCCTCCCTCAGTACAGCTGTAATGCTATCCTTTATCAAAAATGCCACTCCCCCACCCCACCCCTCTATTACTTCACTTTCTCTCTTTCCTATAGCATTTATATCCTGGAACATTAAACTGCCAGTCCCGTCCATCCCTGAGCCACATTTCTCTAATTGCTATGATATCCCAGTTGCATATTCCTAACCATACCTTGAGGTCATCTGCCTTTACTGTTGGGCTCCTTGTATTGAAATAAATGCAGTTTAATTTACCAGTCCTACTTTGTTCTCTGCTTTGTTCCTGTCTGACTTGACTTTTTGACTTTTTTCTTTTCTCAACTGTACCAGTCTCAGATTGATCCCTTTCCTCAGATTCTCCCTGGGAGCCAACCCCTCGCCTTATTGGTTTAAATCCTCCCAAGCAGCTCTACCAAATCTCCCTGTCAGCATGTTAGTCCCCTTCCAATTCAGGTGCAATCCCTCCTTCTTGTACAGGTCACTTCAACCTCAAAAGAGATTCCAATGAATGTGAATCCTTCTCCCATACACCAGCTCTTCAGCCACGCATTCATCTGTTCTTTCCTCCTATTCCTACCCTCATTAACTTTTAGCACCAGGAGTAATCCAGACATTACTACCCTTGAGGACCTCCTTTTTAATTTCCTACCTAACTTTCTATATTCTCCCTTCAGAACCTTTTCCCTTCTTATGTCGTTAGTTCCAATGTGTACAATGACCTCCTGCTGGTCCCTCTCCTCTTTGAGAACATTGTGCACCCTCTCTGAGACATCCTTGATCCTGGCCACAGGTAGGCAACACACCTTTCTGATTTTTCGCTGCTTGCCAGAGAAACGTCTGTCTGTGCCCCTGACTAGAGAGTCCGTTAACGCAATCGATTGTGTGGAACCTGATGTACCCCTCATTACATTCGAGCCAGTCTTGATACCAGATACTTGGCTGTTCGTGCTACATTTCCTGAAAGTCAATCACTCCCTACATTTTCCAGAACAACATACGTGTTTGAAATAGGGATAGATAGACAAGACTCCTGTACTACCCGCCTACTCTCTTACCTTTCTCGGAATTTACCCATCTACCTGGCTGTATCTGCAGCTTTTCTCCCTTCCTATAACTGCCATCCATCACAATGAGCAAAAGTTTTGTAAGTGAGATAGGTTGCAAAGAGAGAGAGGAGAAAGTGAGGGCTGCAGATGCTGGAGATTAGAGCTGAAAATGTGTTGCTGAGGAAGGGCTCATGCCCGTAACGTCGATTCTCCTGCTCCTTGGATGCTGCCTGACATGCTGCGTTTTTCCAGCATCACATTTTCAGCTGCAAAGAGAGAGAGATAATTAAAATTGTGGCTGCTAATTGTTGGGACAAAAATGGAAAATGTGCAAGAGGGCCAATTTGGTGGAATTCGGTTCTCGGAAGATTTCAGGAAATTACAGAGACAGGGTACGGTGATGCTGCAGAAAGAATTGAATACAAGGTTAAAATTTCAAAATTGAGGCATGCATGAATTGGGATATAGGTTAGTGAGCACAGCTACAGTGGAACAAGATTCTTTGGAATCGAGGATACTGGCAGCTGAGTTTTTATGATGCACTTATCATAATGGAGGATGAAAGATGGGAACAGTACTTTCATTAATTTGCTTTTAAGAGTATGTGATGTGATGATACTGTGGCTTTTAAGAGGTATATTTTGTCCTGATTTTTTTGGGAAGGGAGGTTTTAAGGCAGAGGTATACAGCAGTCTACCAGAGCCATTAGAGTAAACAGCTTATGAGGCCTTGAGCTTTTTCTTAAAGTTGAAACAATAGAAGCAGCCCGAATGGGCATGTTCACGCTCCCACAGAACCCCAATTTTTAGTTTTAGTATTCAGCAATTGCATTTGGCGTCCAGAAGAAGTGGAAGCAATTTTTTTCGCTCTCATGGTTACTGCCAAAAGCTGGGGATTTTCTTTCTGCTACTGCAGTTGATAGTGAGACCAACTGATCTCTGAATTCGCCTTTTGCCAAGGATGTGTTAATGGGATATTATTATATTGGAATAGCTAGTTAGTAATAGTTATTCTATTTATTATTCTGTTAAGTTTTCCAATAAAGTTAAGCTATTCCAACTCCTCCTTTCTTTTAATCCAGTAGTTTGACCAACTGAAATTCATCAGAAATGCAACACCTTATGTTTCTCTTTGAAATCAGAAAAAGTTAGTGCCAAGACTATCTTCTGAATATTTTGAGGAGGTTTGGTCTGGTCCATAACAGTGAGCTACTTAATTAAGTGATTCAGGACTTCATAGCGAACTGCAAAACTTGTACTATTCATGGATGTGAACAGTGAGAACTACTGATACCCACCGTCTTTCACAGCAGATCATGGGAATAAGTGGAAACAGACTTGTTTATGTTTGACAAATGGCATTACCTCATTGTTTCTCAGTGAATATTCTCAGTGAATACTGCCGCTAACAGAGGAAGTTGTCAGGCTCTTGCATGGAAAGTCCACAACAAGTAAGATCTCTGATGTGGTTATGGTTGCCAGTGAACTACTGTTTGCTAATGATTATTTCAGCCATACTTTGCAATGTAATGTGTCATAATGTATAATGTGTAGTTAATGTTGCTATTTACTGTTTTCCTCTTAATATATTTAACTACTCGTTGGTATTGATCCTTTGTAATGCTTTTATTCATATTTACTTTCTGCACTTTTTCATACTTCATGGGTCTCTTTGGCGCTCTAACCAGCTCTCTAAGTAAGCCATTGGATTCTTTTGCTTTTGTGTAAGTCTTTTTGTTTAGCTTGATACTGTATTTTACCTCAGATACTCATCACAGCTGCTTAACTACACAAGCTGAACTTTTTGCTTTTGTGTGCACATTTTGTATTTTACCAAACAATGCTTTCAATGCTTCACATTGGTTGTCAATTGGCTATTTAACAGTTCAGTCCTGTTTACCGTGATCAGCTAATGTCTCATCTCTTCAAAGTTTATCTTAACCAAATGGAAAGAAGGCCTTAGTGCATGATTCTTCCTTGCCAGTTTCAACTTCAACCACACTATGGTCACACCTTGCAAGATGTTCCCTTACTGTCAGAATTTGTTTGATTCTGTTTTGCTTCACATCTCTAAACAGAGTGTAGCCTGTTCACTCATCAAATCTGGATTTTTTCTTTAGAAAACTGCTCTGAATACACTCCAAATTTGTGCCTTTGGGAATTGCTGTTCATTTCTTCCCAACGATCTGAAGATTAAAATCATCCATTATAACCACATTGTTTTTGCTACATGCATCTGTAAGCTCTATTTATATATCCTGACATTACATCATTCCTGCAGGCAACAGAATTTTACATCTTTTGCTGCTGCTCAATCCTCCCCAACAGTTTATACAGCCTGCTAATCCGACTAAGGTCCTTCTTTTCTCCTGTGGTGATTACTTTTTTTTATGAATATTGCAATTCTCCTTCCATATATTTCCTGTCATTACTATGGATTTTATTGTTTAGAAAATTGCATCCAATCAGCACCAGCCTGTAGTAGCCATGACAAAGGCCATGCTACATCATATCCATGAAGCTAAATTCACTTGTTTTATTCCTGATACTATTGTAAGTGTACAAATGCTCATTAGGTTAGTCAATCCACCTGACCAAATGGACAATGTCAATATAACAGTCGGCAAGTTTTCTGCCATTCAATGAGATTATAACTGATCTAGAAGCTTAACATCATGACTTCGTAATGCTAAAATGATCACTTTTTGGCCTCACACACTTAAACGTACTCTGGCTAAAAAAAAGATGAATCCAGACTGCCACTGGTCAAGTAACTATATATTGCAGGAGTTACAATCACCCATCTGACTCAGAATAGATCTAAAGCAGGTTTTAGAACTTGGTGTAAAACCAGCAAAAATTGCCATCACAAATTGCACGTGAAACTGGAGTGTTCCGAGCATTCGGAATGAACCCAACACATTACTTCTATTTCGTGTGCATGTAGATTACACTAGCCATTGTGATCAAATGCTGTCCATTTAATTAGGAGTACAACTGGGTGCCAACAACTGTTTCTTGTATTTATAAAGCAAATTTAAGCCTTTGTTTCAACAAACAGACCATTTTTATCTCCGATTCCACACCACCTAGAAGTGCCAAGGTTTACAAAAAGTTTTATTTGTGGTTTCCCTGGGGGAGTAGTAAAGTGAAAGGAAAAAGCTGTACATACATTACACCATTTGTACCTTCCTGAAACAAATATTAAATAGGAAAATAGCTAGTCAGCTAATAGTTTCTCTAAGAATAAAGGAAATGATCTCATGCAAGGCAATTTAATTTAACTGGACAAGAACATGGACCTTCATTTACGGCACAGGAAACTCTCAACCACAGATAGTATAACACATCTAACACTGGGCAGCTCTAGACAGTGACAAACTGTTAGCTGCCAGTTTCTACATTGTTCAGCACAGAATAAAATGAAGTAAAGCAGTAATAAGTCTGATTGTCACAGGAGAGAAATTCCAGAACAATTCACTCTCCCCTTCCCCCTTCCTCCCCAATTCTCCCTTTTTCTTCTGATGGCATTGGATCACACTCAAGGATTACTCAACAACTGTCAAATGGGCATTAAAAAGTAAGAGGCTACATAATGTACACAGAAGGTTCCCTTTACTGTGGGTCCCACATGGCAGAGTAACCCTAATTCAACTGAATATATATAGAAATTGTTGGAGAAACTCAGCAGGTCTGGCACCATCTGTGGAAAGAAAGCAGAGTTAATATTTTGAGTCCAGTGACATGTCTTCAGAATTAGCAGTTCTGAAGAAGGATCAAGACATCAACTGTGATTTATAGAGTCATACAGCACAAAAACAGACCCTTCAGTCAAACTCATCCAGGCCAACCAGATACTCTAAATTGATCTAGTCCCATTTGCCAGCCTTTGGCCCACATGCCTCTAAACCATTCCTATTCATGTACAGAGGAACTTCAAATATCCAAAGGACACATGTGGGGAGTATTTCATTTGGTTAATCGAATTCCAAATAACCGAATGCCAGATAACATAGTTTAGCCAAGCATCAGACCTTGCGATTTTGCCGGATAATCTGATATTCCAATAATCGAATGCTGGATAATTGAGTTCCTCTGTATCCATCCAGCTGCCTTTTAAATGCAGTAACTGTACCTGCCTCTGCACCCTCGTCCAACAGCTACTTCCATACACCCTCTGCATGAAAATGTCATTCCTCAGGTCCCTTTTAAATCTTCCCCATCTCACGTTAAACCTATGCCCTCTCATTTTGGACTCCCCTACCCTGGGAAAAAGATCTTGGTGATTCACCCTACTCATGCCCCTCATAACTTTATAAACCTCTATGAGTTTGTGTTTGATATACTGTTGTCACATGTACTGAGATACATTGAAAAATGTTGTTTTATATGCTATACACGCAGCTTATGTCATACAAAGTGCATGATGGTAGCAGAACAGAGTGCAGAATACACACTTACAGCCATACAGAGAGAGAGAGATCAACATTAACATTTGAGATGTCCAGTCAAATGCTTGATAACAGGAGGGAGGAAGTTGTTCTTGAATCTGTTCATGTTCTTGAATCTGTTCATGTGCGTGTTCAAACTTTTATATCTTCTGCTTGATGGAAGATGGTGGAAGAGCGTATAACTGGGGTGAAAGGGGGTCTTTGATTATGTTGGTTGGTTTCCCAAGACATCGGCAAATATATGGAGTCGATGAATGGAAAGCTGGTTTACGTGATAGACTGGGCTGTGTTCGTGACTCTCTGTAGTTTGATGCAGTCTTGGGAAGAGCTATACCATGCTGTGACTCATCCAGATAGGATACTACCAAGGTGTATCTATAAAAATTGGCAAGTGTTTGTGGACATGCCAAATTTCCTTGGTCTCCTAAGGAAGTAGAGGCATTGTTTTTCTTTTTTGACCACTGCATCGACGTGAGTGGACCAGGACAGATTGTTGGCAACAGCACTCCCAGAGCTCTCAACCAACTCCAACTCAGTACCATTGAGTAGCGTGCCCTCCACTCCATTTCCTGAAGTCGATGACCAGCTCCTTTGTTTTGCTGATGCTGATCGAGAGGTTTTGTTTACACCATGTCACTAAACAATCAATGTCTTTTCAATGATCTTAACCTGCCTGGCACCCTCTCCTCATTCCTGATGAAGGGCTTATGCCCGAAACGTCGAATTTCCTATTCCTTGGATGCTGCCTGACCTGCTGTGCTTTAACCAGCAACACATTTTCAACAATGTCTTTCCTGTACTCTGTCTCATTGTTGCTTGATATTCAACCTACAACACTCGTGTTGTCAGTAAACTTGTAAAAAGAGATTGGGTGGAATTTGGTCACACAGTCATGAGTGTATAAGGAGTATAGTGGGGGGCTGAGTATGCAGCCTTGCTGGGCACCAGTGTTACGGATTATCATGGAGGAGGGTATTATCACCTATTCTTACTGACTGTGGTCTATGGATCAGGAAATCGAGGATCCAGTTAGAGGAAGGAGTTGAAGACAGAGGTCTCAGTGTTTTTGGAATTATGGTTTTGAAAGCAGAGCTTTATTCAATGAGTAGGAGCCTAATTATTATCCAGATGTTCCAGGATTGAGCATAAGGCCGGGAAAATGGTGCCTGGGTGGACCTGATGGGACAGTACATGAGTTGCAAAGGATCAGGGCAGTTCGGTTAGTGGAAGGTGATAATGAGTTATGATTAACCTCTCAGAGTACTTCATAATTATGGGGGTCACAGCCACCAGGCAGTAGTTTGTAAGATCACCCCTCAAACTCCAATGCCCCCGAAAAAAAAGCCTGGATCCTCTTCAGCCTTGCCCTCAGCTCAGACCCTCCAAACCTATTTCTATCCAGAGATGCTGCCAGATCTGGTCAGTTTCTCCAGCGATTCCTGTCTTTGTTTCAGACCTTCAGCAATCTCTATTCTTTGTTTTATTTTAACTGAATATATATTGTTCCAGCTACACTGGAAACTAGAGGCGACATAGTTTGCACATATGCAGTATATTGGATGTTGTGCTTAGCAGTAAATGTGAGATGGCTAAGCACTGTTGTAAACCACACACTTCCAGCCCAATCCTTAATGCAACAATTCATTATCAGTTATATGGGTGAAGAAATGAATTGCAGTGAAATTCTGTTTCTTGAGAAAAAGATATAAAATAAGAAAGGGAGTATTCTACTATTGTAATGTGGAACTGTGAACAACAAATCTGTGCACAGTAAATTCCCACAAACAATAATGAGATTAGGACTTTCTTTGCAATAAATCAGATCAATACTATAGAATTAGAAGGTGGGGGGGGGTGGGGTTCACATGTGGAATAAATTGCCAGAGGAAGTGATAGATGCAGGTACAGTAACAACATTTAAAAGACATTGGACAGGTACACACAAATAGGAAACGTTTAGAGGGATTTGGGCAAAATGCAGGCAAATGAAACCAGTTTGGTTTAGGAAACTTGATCAGCATGGACAAGTTGGACTGAAGGGTCTGTTTCCATGCTGTATGACTCTATGACTCTTTTTTAAAAATGTTTTTACTTAAACAATACATATCATTGAATTTTGCCTAATCTTTTGTGTATTTTGATCTGTAAATTGTTATTGATGTCAATACCAAAGCAAAAATCTAAATACTTTATTCAGAGTTTGATGCTAAGCCAAATAAACAAAGTCAGTTAAGGCAATTATAATAATATTGGACAAGTCAAATCCCAAACTGAAACCTGGCTTGATAGATCATGTTTTGTTTTGGCTTTATGAGTTGGTCGTTTACTGAAACATAAACACATTGTTGCAGATTGTTTCGATGATAGAACAAATTTATCAACCAAAAGAAATAAAGATAAAATGGAATAAGCCAACACAAATTCAAAGAGTTTAGAACACACAGTACAAGTACAATCCCATCCAAAGGTATAACCTTTACAACTTGCAAAAAAAAAGCTCATTGTACAGTACCTAAAAGCACCCATTTTACAGTACTCAGACCAGAGAAAAAAAATTCCTTACATTTTGCTTTGTTTAAAATAAGTGAGATTTTAACTCCCAGGCTGCAAACACTGATAGCTCCTGGAAGAAACTATCATACGCCTGACCTTAAATCTACAGTGCTTCAAGTAACCTCGTCAAGGTTTTATCCCAACATTGCTGGTTTGTCACCAAGGTATCTAGTTTTACGATATTCTCCCTTCTGAGGAGTTCTGCTCTATATTACCATGCCCATCCAATGACTTGACAGAACTGGTCCAAAGAGAGTAAAACTGAGAAAAAAAAGGCTCCAAATCTTTCCACAAATCTATGAAAAAACTCAAAATCTGGACATTTCTAATAGACCTTAAAGCAAAATGGTTTACCTGGCTAAGTTGTAAAATATCCTAAAGTAACCAAATAGCCATAATGCTACTAAAGTAGCTCTCAAAAACTGTTTCAAATAAAATAAATCAGTATTGTTATAGAAATACTTACAAGTTCAGACATACAGAAAACTCACATCATAAAAATCCACAAACTTAAAATAAACTGTATTAAAAATATATACAAATCAGACAGTATGTCGCAATAACAGTGGTGGACAGCAATTCTCCCTCTAATTTTCCTTTGCTGTATACAGCCTGTTTGTTCCACTGTGAGGTGACTGCATGACCAGTTTTACTTAACTTTTAAAGGAGACATTTATTGTTTATGGCCTGTTTCCTCTCTGCTTGACATCTAATGGAACACTCATATAGTTTAACATCTTAGAGTTGTACAGTACAGAAAGAAACACTTTGATCCAACTCGTCCATGCTGGCCAGATATCCTGCATAAATCTAGTCCCATTTGCCAGCATTTGGCCCATATCCTCTACACCCTTCCTATTCATATACCCACCCAGATGCCTTTTAAATGTTGTAATTGTACCAGCCTCCACCATTTCTTCTGGCAGCTCATTCCATACATGTACCACTCTCTGTGCGAAAACCTTGTCCCTTAGGTCCCCTTTATACCTTTCCCCTTTCACCATAAACCTATGCCCTCGACCTTTGGACTCCCCTACCGTGGGAAAAGACCTTGGCTATTCACTCTATCCATGCTTCTTACAATTTTATAAACCTCTATACAGTCACCCCATAGCCTCTGATGCCCAGGGGAAAATCATCCAGCCTGTTCGGTCTCTCCCAATAGCTCAAAACTTCCAACTCTGGGAACATCCTTGTAAATCTTTTCTGCACCCTTTCAAGGTTAACAACATCTTTCCTAGAGCAGGGAGACCAGATCTGAATGCAGAATTCCAAAAGAGGCCACCAATGTCCTATATAGCCACAAAATGACCTCCCATCTCCTATACTTAATGCAATGACCAATAATTTTTTTAAAAAATTGGCGTGAAGGAAAGGAATTGTCAAAGTTGCCATTTAAAACAATATAATTAGAAATGATATCAAAAATCATAACATTGCATAACTTGCATTAAATGCAAACATGGCCTCACCTTGCTCTATCTATTTTATTTTCTTTGTTTTCAACCTTACACTATTTTGCATGTTGTATTGTTCCATCATCAGCAGAAAAATCTAAACTACTGCTTGTTGCAGCATCATCCTATATTTATATGGCATGACAGCAATCTGACTTTAAAACAACAATGCTAGAATTTCAGAACCGTCTCTACACATAAGTGTATCAAAAAAGGACATGTATGTGCCTGATTTGCATTTTACAGTATGTTAACAACAATCTGAAAATACTTGAAATTTTAAAAATATACAATATTCAAAATTGTCAAAGTTGTACTTCAACATTGCAAACACAATGCTTGACCATCATAATAAATAGCATTTTTTAAAACTTTAAAAGGAATAAAATTCTAAAAGCACTTCTTTTGTGTATAAACCTGGGTAGGAGAAACAACTTTGTTCATAAAGGTCACTGCATGATCAATCACAATGATGTGTCACAGAAACCATTCCTTTCCAATTAATCTTTTGATCAAGCAGCTACCTTCACCTCCATTTTGTCATCTAATCCTTCAAACAACATTGAGTCAAGCTCTCAAACTGAATGCTGGGAAAAACACATTTAAAAGGTCAGCAGAACTCTGAGGCAACTAGACAACCTTCTTGTGCTAGAGAAGTTTTATCATTCTAAATTAAGTTTGATGTATATAGACCCATTTTTGATGCACATTAAAAGCACGTTAAAACTGCACATTCACCAGAAAGTTGGGTGTAACTAGCTTTTAAACTAAACCAATCCAAAGTACTTTCAAATCTCAGAATTGATCAAACAGCTAATGATCAAATAATTAGTTTAATTTCTTTGGATTAGCTGATTGAAAATTACCCAGTAATTTGTTTCATGTCAAGTGTTAAGTTCATTGCTGAGTTGAAATAACAGCAATAAATTGTTGCAGTACTTTTTCCCCAGGCAAAGTATAACCATTTTCTTAAACACCTGGGAATGGACATAATTAAAAGACTTGACATAATATAAATAAACCGAAATATATCTTCGTGATTTTATTCTGATAGTTTTGCAATGCGCAATATTTTAAAGTCAGGATCATACAGTACAGAAACAGACCCTTTGGTCCAACTCATCCATGCCAACCAAGTTTCCCAAACTAAACCAGTCCCACATGCCTGAGTTTGCCCCACATCCCTCTCAACCTTTCCTATTCCCATAACTGTCCAAATGTCTTTTAAATGTTGTAACTGTACCATCTATCACTTCCTGTGGCAGTTCATTCCACACATGAACCACCCGCTGTATGAAGCGCCAGGGACCTGGGTTCAATTCCCACCTCAGGCGACTGACTGTGTGGAGTTTGCACGTTCTCCCCGTGTCTGCGTGGGTTTCCTCCGGGTGCTCCGGTTTCCTCCCACAGTCCAAAGATGTGCGGGTCAGGTGAATTGGCCATGCTAAATTGCCCGTAGTGTTAGGTAAGGGGTATATGTAGGGGTATGGGTTGGTTGCGCTTCGGCAGGTCGGTGTGGACTTGTTGGGCTGAAGGGCCTGTTTCCACACTGTAAGTAATCTAATCTAATCTAATCTAAAGTTGCCCCTCAGGTCCCTTTTAAAACCTTCTCCACTCACCTTAAAAATATGCCTCCCTCAACATGTTGTACAACCGCAGTATGTCATCCCAATTGCTATACTCAATGGTCTGAGCAATGAAGGCAAGCATACTGTATGCCTGTTTAACCACCCTGTCTACCTGCCCCGCAAATGTCAAAGAACTATACACCTGAACCCCTTGGTCTCTTTGTTCGACAACGCTACCCAGGGCTCTACTATTAATTGGAGAAGTCCTGATGCTGTTTGTTTTATCAAAATGTAGCACAGATTATCATGTGCATTTCATCAATTACTGTAATGCAATTGATGAATTGGGGATGCTGTTTCTATACTGCAAACTTTTTAAAAATATGTGTTGGCTGTAAGGTGATTACAGTGCCAATACTTTAAGTCCTGTTTCTAAAGCGTGATTTTCTATAATGTGGGTTGCACAAGAACACAACCATTATGTTATGGAGAATTGACTACCTCACATTTATCCAAATTAAACTCCATCTGTCATTCCTCAGCACAAGGGCCCAATTGATCAAGATCCCTTTGTAATTTGAGATAACCTTCTTCGCTGTTGACTATACCACCAATTTCATGTCATCCGCAAACTTACTAACCATGCCTCCTAAATTCTCATCCAAATCATTTATATAAGTGACAAACAACAGTGGATCCAGCCCGATCCCTGCAGAATATCAGTGGTCACAGTCTTCCAGTCTGAACAACAGCCCGCCACCACCACCCTCTGTCAATTTTGTATCCAATTTGCAAGCTGGCCCTGAATCCTACATGATCTGATGTTTCTAAGCAGTCTATCATGCGGACCCTTGTCAAAAGTTTTACTAAATTCCATGTTGTCTACCACTCTGTCCTCATCAATACTTTTAGTTACATTCTCAAAAATCTCAGTCAAGTTTTTGTTTTTGGTAATGGTCTTACACAATCCACTAATACCAGAATGATGGTTCTTCAAAAAAACTGGTATGGGTATGAAAAATGCTGGTTTGATTACAAGTCGGTTTGCCCACTACCTGACATGTATAACATGTTTCATAGAATTGCTCTATGATCTTAGGAGGTAAAATACTTGATTATTGAAGCTTGAGTTTCTGCGTATCTATATGCCCTGCCATTGGAAAATCATGTTTGTTTAAGCTTTTGTATCTTCTACCCAATAATAGAGGTTGGATTATAACCAGGGTGGGAGGAGCTTTTGAGTACGTTGGCTGTCTTCCTGAGGCAGCGAGAAATATAGGTGGAGTTAATGGATGGAAGTTTGGCTTGCATGTTCACAACTCTCTTTGTAGTTTCTTATGATCCTGGGCATAGCAGTTGCCATACCGGGCCGTGATGTCAAGAACTTTGGTATGAAATGTTCAGTATCAATTTCCATGAACTGACTTGAATGCAAAGAGAGAGGAAAATTTCAACCTTACTAGCTCAAAACATCGGCATACTTTTACTTTTCTAGTCCTAAATGTGCTGACATATGCTTGTCTGACTATTTTAACTGAAGTGTAAGATGGTCAAGAGAACTTTTTTAAAAAACAATTCACTCTTGCAATATGGACATTACTAGCAAGGTTCAAATTTTACTGCCCATCTCCAATTACCCTCAAGGCATCATTGGTCCTTTTTGAACCACTATTGTCCATGTAGTAAAAGCATTTCCATTATAAGACCATCAGACATAGGAGCAGAAATTAGGCCATTCAGTTCATTGAGTCTGTTCTGCCATTCAATCATGGCTGATCAGATTCTCAACCCCATTCTCCTGGTAACCCTTGATTCCCTTGACAATCAAGAGCCTAGCTATCTCCATCTTAAATGTACTCAATGACCTGACCTCCAAAGCCTTCTGTGGCAGTGAATTCCATAGATACATCACTCGCTGATTGAAGAAGTTTCTCCTTATTTCTATTCTAAAAGGTATCCTAAGTCTGTGCCCTCGGGTCCTAGTCTCTCCTACCAATGGAAACATCTTGCCAACATTCACTCTGACCAGGCCATTCAGTATTCAGTAAGTTTCAATTAGATCCCCCCCTATCCTTCCATATGTTGCTAAATGTGTATGCTGCTAGTGTGATGATACTATGGCTTTAAGGGATGTATTATGTCTTTTTTTAAAAAAATGATGTTAAGTTGAGATGGAGGTGCAGAACAGTATGCTCAAAGCCAATAAACAGCGTGGGAGGCCTTGAGATTATTTTAAAGTTGGAACAACAGAGGCAGCCTGAATGGGTGGGGTCAAGCTCCCACAGAACCAGGATTTTTAATTTTAGCTCTCAGCATTTGCTGAGGTCTTGAAGCTGGATGTGGAAACTCTTATTCCTGTCTCTGTTACAGCTAAAAGCTGGGGTTCTGTTGCTGCTGCCAGAATTACATGTGAGACAATCTATTTTACTGAATTTGTCTTTGCTAAGTGTTTGTTTATGGAATGTCACAATATTGGAATGAGTAGTTTATTATTTTAAGTACTTCAATAGAGTTGCAGTTAAACCAATTCTTTTCTTTTTATTTTGTTTGTATTTTAACTGTCGCATAAAATAAAACATGTTTTACTTACATCGAGTAGTGTGGCCAATTGAATTACATCTGTAATGCAATGCCTTACACCTACCTCTAGAATAAGAAAATGTTGAAGTCTAGCCTATCATCCTAATATATTTTGAGAGGGTTTGGTCTGGTTCATAATATCAGAGAGCACCAGGTTTAACTCAGCGCCAATAAAGGAACAGTGATATATTTTCAATTGGGGATGGGGTAAGATCGAAGGGAGCCTGGAAATGGTGTTTCCATGAACCCCCTTATACTATTACATTAATGAACACTGAGTTTCCAGGACCTACTAGAAACCGAAGCAATTTACTGTGATGCACCCTATAAATAGTAAAAATTGCGACCATTTTATGGTAATTGTAGAGTAAGTGCAAATTTACAATTTTGATTTCAATAACCACCCCCCCCATAATCCTTAAATATTTGGTGAAGCATCTCATTTGTCTAATTGACCCATCTTCATGCGTGAGTCTAGATCCAGGCAAGAGCATTCTAAAAGATGGCATTTCTGGAGAATTTGAACTAAGTTTGCCTCCATGGCAGCTTTAGTAATCTGATATCCTGGCTAAGCCTGACCACAATGCAAGGCACTTATGATCACTGACCATTTAGCCACTGTCATTAATGGAACCTGGAAGGTGAGATCAGTTCTTGGAAGAGCAATTCTTCCCACTTAAATTTACAAAGTTGCCTATATCCATGCCTAAGTTGAAATATTAGCAGAAAGCTACACTACTTCATGATGCTGGTAAACTATGCAGGTTCAGTTGGAGCAGCATATATTGAGGGTCCACTACCAAACCTATTGCCTTCAGTCACTGCTACAAACTCTGCTCACTATCTGGCTCTATACCTCTCCCTTAAAGGCTTAAAAATGTGTTGCTGGAAAAGCGCAGCAGGTCAAGTAGCATCAAAAGAACAGAAGAATCGACGTTTCGGGCATAAGCCCTTCTTCAGGAATCCAGGTAGTTAAAGACAAACTATTTCCACTGGTTGATGATTCTAGAATCAGGAGGCATCGACTAAGAATTGGGGCCAGGCCATTCAGGAGAGATGTTCAAAGGCACTTCTACATGCAAAGAATAATTAGATTAGATTCCCTACAGTGTCGAAACAGGCCCTTTGGCCCAACAAGTCCACACAAACCCTCCGAAGAGCAACCCACCCAGACCCATTCCCCTACATTTACCCCTGACTAATGCACTTAACACTCTGGGCAATTTAGCATGGCCAATTCACCTAACTTGCACATCCAGATTCCTGAAGAAGGGCTTATGCCCGAAATGTCGATTCTTCCTTTGATGCTGCCTGACCTGCTGCGCTTTTCCAGCAACACATTTTTAAGCTCTGATCTCCAGCAGTCCTCACTTTTTCCTCTCTATACTTCTCCCTGTCAACTATGAGAGGCTGAACCAGACTGTTCACAAACTTGCCACATATTTGACTGCAGCCTGAGTTTCTGACCACATATCCATTGCACCCACCTATTTCCATCTCATTAATACGGTCTGTCTCAGTCTGTACTTCAGTTCATCTGCTGCTAAAACCCTCAACCTTGATGGTATTATCTCTGGATTTGCCTACTCCAATTTCCTCCTGACTAATTTCCCACTTCCATTAAATAGTTAGACAAAAACTTCACTGTGCATGTTCATTGTATCATATCATCCCTTTGCTTACTGATCTACACTTGCACTCTATTAAGCAATATCTGATTTTAAAGTTTGCATCCTTGTTTACAAATTCTTCCAGGTCTTTACTTCTCTCTATCACTTTAATCTCTTCAAGAATCTGAAACTTTTTTTCAGTTTGGATCCTTGAGCTTCCTCAGTTTTAATTGTTTTACCATTGGTGACCATGTACTCAGGTCCCTATGCTCCGAGTATTAAAATTTCCTGACTCCATCTCTCTGTTTCTTTTTCCCCTTTTAAGATGTTCCTCACAACATAACACTTAGATCAAGTTTTTTTTTATCTGCACTGATACTAACTTTACCATGGGGAGGTTTTAAGCTTCCATCTCTGAAATATGCTCGCTTGAAATCTTTTGATCACAGATGAACCCCATTTCTTTTGTAAGAGATCTTTAAGTATTGGTTTATTAATAAGCATGGACTTGAGTCCTTAGTGGCAGACAATAAGTGGCAGCAGCTCTTCAGCAGGCAACACAGCTAAACAGCAGAACTGCACCATAAAATACAATCACCACATCGACCTTCAGCAGAGCATGAATAGGAACAGGGGTAGGCCATGCAGCCTCTCGAGCCTGCTCCACCATTCAAATCATATGCCTAACTCCATATGCCTGACTTGGGCCCATACCTCTTGATATCCTCAAGGAATAAATATTTGTCTATCTCAGATTTAATGTTACTAAATGTATGAGCATTGACAGCCACTTGAGGACAAGTGTTCCAAATCTCCAATGGGCAACACAGTGGCACAGTGGTTAGCACTGCTGCCTCACAGCACCAGGGTGCCAGGTTCAATTTCAGCCTCAGGTGACTGTCTGTGTGGAGTTTGCACATTCTCCCCGTGTCTGCGTGGGTTTCCTCCGGGTGCTCCAGTTTCTTCCCATAATCTAAAGATGTGCAGGTTAGGTGAATTGGCCATGCTAAATTGCCCATAGTGTTAAGTGCATTAGTCAGGAGTAAATGTAGGGGAATGGGTCTGGGTGGGTTGCTCTTCGGAGGGTTTGTGTGGACTTGTTGGGCCTGAGGGCCTGTTTCGACACTGTAGGGAATCTAATCTAGTTACTCTTTGCATGTAGAAGTGCCTTTGTACATTTCTCCTGAATGGCCTAGCCCCAATTCTTAGACGATGCCTCCTGATTCTAGAATCATCAACCAGTGGAAATAGTTTGTCTTTAACTACCCTATCTTTCCCGGTTATTACCCTGGGAACTCAATTAGATCATTCCTTAAGCTTTTAAATTCACGAGAAAACAGGATTGATATGTCTAATCTCTCCTCATAATTTAACCACTGAGGTCCAGGTATCATCCTTAAAAGCCTGTGGTGAACTCCCTCCTGGACAAAAACATTTTTCCTAAGGTGTGGTGCCCAGATCATCTCTACGTGGGGTCTAACTAGGATTCGGTATCACCACAGGTTAATATCTGCATCCCTATACTCCAGCCCTTTAGATATGAAGGCCAGCACTTTATTAGCTCGTTTGTCTATTTCTGCACCTATTTGGGACACTTTAAACAGCTATGCACTTGAATCCCTAAATTTCATTGGACACCCACTGCATTTAACTTTGGGTCTTCTCAATAAAATCCTGATCTATTCTTTGCCCATTTATCTAATCTTTCAATATCCTGTTGCAACATTATGCTGTTGGCAACACTGTCTATAATGTTGACAGTTTTGTGGATATTTTACTTATTACGTCATTTTCCAGGTCATCAATTAATATTGTGAATAACTGAGGCTGCTATAGAGATTTGTAGAGGACACCATTAGTCCTGTCCTGCCAATTTGAGTACTTATCCATTATTCCAATTCTCTGTTCCCTGCCACTCGACCAATTTCCTATCCTTTCAGTAACCTGATCTCAATTTCATGGGCTTCCACCTTAGCTAGCAGTGTCTTGTGTGGCACTTATTGAAAAGCCTTCAGGAAATCTATATAAACAATGACCTAGAGGTTTGCAAAATCATGAGGGGCATGGATAGGACAAATAGACAAAGTCTTTTCCCTGGGGTTGGGGAGTCCAGAGCTCCCCAACAGTGGGCGGCACGGTGGCACAGTGGTTAGCACTGCTGCCTCACAGCGCCAGAGACCCAGGTTCAATTCCCGCCTCAGGCAACTGTCTGTGTGGAGTTTGCACATTCGCCCAGTATCTGTGTGGGTTTCCTCCAGGTGCTCTAGTTTCCTCCCACGGTCCAAAAATGTACAGGTTAGGTGAATTGGCCATGCTAAATTGCCTATAGTGGTAGATGTATTCAGAGGGTCGGTGTGAACTTGTTGGGCCGAAGGCCTGTTTCCACACTGTAAGTAATCTAATCTAACTAGAGGGCATAAGTTTAGACATTAAAAAAATCCTAAGAAGTAACTTTTTCACGCAGAGGATGGTATGTGTATGGAATGAGCTGCCAGAGGAAGTGGTGGTGGTTGGTACAATTGCAACGTTTAAAAGGCGTCAGGATGGGTATATGAATATGAGGGGTTTGGAGAGATATAAGTCAGGTGCTGACAGGTGGGACTAGATTGGGTTGGGATATAACTCTATAACTCTATGGCTCTAACATCTATTAATAGATCTCCTTCCACCACTTCAAAAAATACTGAGGTTGTCAGTCATGACCTATTCTTCATGAATCCATGCTGACTCTCCACGATTAACTGAAATTCTTTGAGGTGATAAGTTACCTTATCATTAATTATGGACTCCAAACGTTTCCCTATTACAGATGTTAGGCTAAAGTGGTTTCTTTCTATCACCCATCTTAAAGAGTGGTGAGACGTAAACAAATTTCCAATTCATATGTACAACTCCTGTATCCAAGGAACTCTGAGCAATTATGTTTAGGGCATTGGAACATAGAAGACAAATCCATCAAAAGTGCTTCAGTAGCTAGAGGGTCTCTAAAATCCAATTAGGGTATGCATCCAACTCTGTGTATATATTGTATTACCAATGTGTGTGAACAGTTGTTTTCATTGAAGTAAATGGAATGCATTCCTGCAATATCAGTTAAACAGAAAGTATACTTGTGTAGATTTCTCAGTGGTTTGATTTGGAGGCACTTAGAAAAGTGTATCTGTATACATTGGACATAAAAGACAAACCAAAATCTTCAAAAATGAGACTGCAGAAAATCTGTGGGAGAAAAATGTTGTATGATTATCATGGAAGATACAACTAACAAGAGATCCAACAGAACTGTTAAAAACATTGAAAGGATTTCAGACAATTTAAAGTACTGCATAAAATTATTTCCAACAATTGGTGAAAGTAAAATCCAAAAGGAAAGGATAGAATAGGATTCTGTGCATACAAGAAAAGATTTTGAATACAGGAGCATTGAAGTGCTAATGAACATGGAAAAGATGCAGCTAAAATGATTGATCAGAATATAATGAATGACTGAAAGGTTAACCAGAAGGAAGAAATTAGAGTATAAGGGAAAAACTAGCTAGAAATATAGAAAAGGATAGCAAGAGTTTCTACAGAAATTCAAAAAAAACAATAAATAAAATGAAAGTTGGTTTTCTGGAGAATGAATGAAGACTTAATATTAGATAAAAGGAAATGTAGATGAAATGAACAAATATTTAGCTTCTGTTTTCATGACAGGGGATACAGAAAACATCCCAGTAATATTTGGGAGTCAGGTGTTTGAAGGTAGAGAGGAACTTGATGGAATTACAATCACCAGGGAAGCAGTACTAAGCAAACTGATGGAGCTGCAGGTTGACTGTGCCCAAATGAACTTCCTCCTAAGGTTTTAAAAGGTGGCTAATGAGGAAATGGATGCATCAATTGATTTTCAAAATTTGATATATTCTGGAAACATTCCACCAGAGTGAAAAGTAGCAAATATAACTCCGTTATTCAAAAAGGAAAGGAAGCAAACAACAGGTAAGTGTAGGCCAGTTAGCTTGACATCTGTCATGCAGAAGCTGTTATACCTAAATACTTGGAAAAACACAAAGTAGTCAAGATGAGTTCACATGGTTGTGTGAAAGGGGAAATATGTTTAACCAATTTATTAGGGTTCTTTGAAGGAGTAACATGGGCTACAGATATGGGGGAGCCCATTAATGTGTTGTACTTGGATTTCCAGAACACATTTGATAAGCTGCCATGTAAAACATTACTGAGCAAAGTACAAGCTCAAAGGCAACAAATGAGCATGAATAAAAGCTTGGTTGGATGTGGTAAGTGGGGTCCTGCAGGGAACTAAGTGTATTTCAATTTATAATAGTAGTTTGGATGAATTGAGCATGGGAGCTAAATTTGCAGATGACACAAAGGTATGCGCATTGTGAAGAGGACATGAGAAAGTTGCAGACCAACATAAATTATCTGAATGAAAACCAAATGCCTGGCAGATAAAGTGTCAGAAATTGCTCATTTTGGCAGAAAGAATACAAAAAAACATGATAGCGAATGACTGTAGAACTCTGGGGTGCAGAGGGATCTGGGTGTTTCAGTGCATGAATCACAAAATATTAGAATGTAGGCACAGCAATTAATTGGGGAGGTTAAAGGAATTCTATCTTGTATTCAAAAACAGAATATAAAACTAAGGATGTTATGCTTCAGTTACACAAGGCTTGGTAAGACCATACCACAAAAAATGTGTACAGCATTGGTCCCTTAATTTATCAAAGGAGGTAAAATGGAGGTGGTTCACAGGAGCCTTACTAAATTGATAGCTGAAAATAGTGGGTTGCCTTAGGAGGAAAGATTGACAAGACTGGACTTGTTTTCACAGGAGTTTAGGCAAGGAGGGCTGACTTGATTCAAATATGCAAGATACTGAACAATCTTGCTATGGAATATGTGGAAATGCTTTTTCCTCTTATGGGTGAGTCCCAAACAAGGGCCATCCATTTAGGACATAGTATTTTTTCTCTCAGAAGGTTGCGCAACTTTGAAACACTCTGCCTCAAAACACAGGGGTCATTGAATAGTTTTAAGGTTGAGGTTGATAGTTTCATATTAGGCAAGGGAATTAAAGTCTCTTGAGGATGGATAGGAATGGGAACTTCAAAACACAAAAGATCAGCCACAATCTTATTAAATGGCTTGCAGGCTTAAAGGGCAAATGGCCGAACATTTGTTCCTAATTCAAAAGGATGTTTTTATGTTCAGGGCTTAAAAGACTAAATTGTTTCCGTGGTCCTCAGTGCAGACTAATAATACCAGATATAGTCCTTGTAGTACCTTTCTATGGTGGTCAAATACTTTATTGCATCCCAATGTCTCAGCAAGCAGAATGGGATGCAATACTCAAGAAAGTAATGTGAAAATGGTAGTACTTGGTTTGATCATGACTACCAAATTTATTACGGTTAGGTATTTCAACTTGATCTCAAAGTTTCTTTTGCATTTATACTTAGTTATTTCAATAAATTACAAGTCATTTCTCTTTTTCTTTTTTTTTCTTTCTTTAAAACCATGTCTTGGCATTAAATTCCTCTGGCATATTTGGTTATGGTTCACAGAATGGAGCTACTTATCTGTAAATGCTTATTTTTGTATCAAATATGAAGGCTAGGCATTAGAAAAAAATGTAATGGACATTTGGAATACTTTAACTTCAATAACTACTTGTGATAAGACATTCACTACATTTAAGAAGGGATTAGATGAACATGTGAAGAAACGCATTAAAAGATCACAAGGAAAAGAGGAAATTACTTGCGGCATTGCCAGAAGTAATTTTATGAGTATAATAAAGACATGTATTCAAAATGACTATAAAATGAATGCAAACATTAGAAACTCGTTAGATACAGCCACCTACTGGCTAGACCCTAAAATACATTGTGGTACACCACTTTTATTTCAGTCTTTGGTATTTCCTGAGAAATAAGATGGTGCCACTTATGTTTTCTAGTACAAGTAGCATAGCCATCACTTGAAAAGTAAAACAAAAGTAATTTGCCAAAAATCATGACAGTTTTAGTGGACTTGCCTCCAAAGGCCAGTGTGCCAAATCAAGATCAGTGCAATTGATTGCTATTAGAAAAGCTACAATTTAGAATTACTGTATTCAGACACCAAGCTAATACCGGGAATGGCATGAAGATCCACACCCTTTAAAAATACCTTGACAACAGAATTTCAAATTGGAATAGGAGAAAGCATACTAGTGTCTGCAAGTGCGATCCCACAGTCATTCTGGCAATGCACTGCAGACACAGGTAAATTATGAAGGGCAGGCACAGCACTATAAAAATGATGTAGTCACTGCACAAAAATGCATCTCAATCCCATTTCTAAAATTTTTTTTCAATTTTTACAGTCAATTTCTTTTGTGTAACACAGAGGGCAACCCCCCTCAACTGTGTAGAGGGAAAATAAATAAATAGGGAGCAACACTAAACCATCAGCAGTAATCGACATCATCTCCTCAGTATATACCAATACATAAAAAAAGAACAAAGTTAAACAAATAAAAGAAAAATGGAAACTTAATATTTCCTTTGGGAGTTGAATCAAATCTTAGCTCTACACTGAGAGATCACAAACCTTTGCTATTTAGTTCTCAAGAAAAATAAAATATATTCATCCTCACTCCCCATTTCTCTTGATCTATGGAGAGATTTGTTTTTAAATATTCTCACTCCTACTTGGACTCTATGTCAGGTTTTGAAACCAAATGTACTTGAAGTAGCACTGAAAAAGAATGTCTTGAATTGTTTTATTAATTGGTTCAAATTTTAGCCCTTAAATGCATTAAAGGTTAACTTTTAGAATAGATTAAGTCTGAAGTTCGAACTGAGTTCTTCAAAGAGTAAAGAAATTTATTTCTCACCTTCCAAATTTAATCTCTCTGGAAACTGTATAATCTGGAAAGGCAAATGATTTATCGATGACTCATGCCCTTACTGAAATTGAAAGGATCAAAATCCAGCCGCTGCATCTATCTTGATTATCCAATAAAACATCATAGAATCACCCCTACAGTGTGGAAGCAGGCCTCTCGGCCCATCGAGTCCACATCGACCATCCAAAGAGCATCCCACCCAGACCCACCCCACTACCTTATCCCTATAATTCTGCATTTGTCAAAGCTAAGCTACCTAGCTTGCACATCTTTGGACACAATGGGCAATTTAGCATGGCTAACCCCCCTAACCTGCACATCTTTGGACTGTGGGAGCAAATCAGAGTACCCAGAGAAAACCCATGCAGACTTGGGAAGAATGTGCAAACTCCACATAGACAGTCACCCGAGCCTGGACCGAACCCAGGTACCTGGCACTGTGAGGCAGTAGTGCTAACCACTGAAGCACTGTGCTTCCCGATGCCACAGGGCCAAACAGTGCAACAAATTATCATCCAATGCTATGTCTGTCTTTACAATTTTATATCTATTCTTAACAGTCCTTTAGTTTTTTTTCCAAACACATCCAACACAGTGGTGTACATGATTATTTGAAACAAAAGGACCAAATTTTCCCCTTTTATATTGAAAAAATAAATTAACTTTGAATCACCAGATCTAAAAATCAAAATCAAAAAGCATTAATATATGAAAGAGTTAAGTAGTATATCCCATTTCAATAATGTTAGGTGATGTTTGATAAGCATGTGCATAGATTTCAAGCTTCAATATGCAGCGGCTGGATTTTGATCCTTTCAATTTCAGTAAGGGCATGAGTACACTTTTAGATTGCAACAGCTTTAATATATGGTCACAGGTGCACGAGAGAACAGTCGCTCATATTATGCCTTCAATAATGATCCTGGTGGCGCTGTAAGTAGGCTCAAATCAATCTAACTTTTCTGGTTTTGTTGTGCATCTGGCACTTTTGTTCTGATTACTTCAGCTGAAAAATGTTGTCCGTCTGATACATCAAAAAAGCCCTGTACTTACTCAACCTTTAAAGGAATCCTTCTGCTTCACACAAATAGAAAATTACAATTACAGACTACAATGATGTCAACATTCTTGTTTACTTACACAGTATTTAAACTTGCTAACTATTTGATAAACTCAGGTCCAACACAATTTTCTCTGAGGTTTGCACTTATTTTCCTCCATGCATTTCATAAACACCATTAAGTCATTGAAGATCAATGCAGCTTATGTTAAAATATATTATTCTGTAATTATAGCTAACTGCAATGCTCCTTAAACAACTATTTACTGTTAGAGTTGTTGGTGCAATAGTAGTTACATCAGCAGAAGCCAATCTCTGCACCTACTTTAGAGAAAAGTGTAATTTTGACAGGTCGCAAATTCAGACACCTTTATGACTTCAGAATTTTAATGTTTGCCTCTAATGCAACATTATAATGCAATCATATTTCAATGAATCCCGTTAAATGCAAACAGATCTAGAACATTTATTTAGTTCTCCCATAAACATACTAAGTCTTTTACACAGTTAACTTACAGTACAAAGTCAATATATTTACAGAATGCAAGAGTCACATGAAATATAACTAATGAATGGACCTGTCTGCTGGTAATATCATGTCCTCATCAACTTCACGTGCTCGCAGAATATTTGGAGTGAGTGAGATATGGTAACACAGTGGTTACAGTAATCTTAAACTTGAACCATTAATGATGCAAAGATATGAGTTAAAATCACACAATACCAAGGGCAGATGTTGGCCTCATTGTATTATAACAGGATTGTTAATCTAGAAACGCAGGTAATGTTCGAGTGATCTGGGTTTGAATCCCATTACGGCAGATGGTGGAATTAGAATTCAATAAAAAACTGGAATTTAGTCCAATAATGACCGTGACTCCAATATGGTTCCTGTCAGAAAGACCCATTTGGTCCAATAATGCCCTCTAGGGAAGGACCCATCCTTATCTGGCCTAGTTTACATGTGATTACAGACCCACAGGAATACGGTTTACTCTTAACCGCGCCCTGGGCAATAAATGCTGGCCTGGCCAGCGACACCCTCATCCCTTGAATGAATAACAAAAACAGCAAAAAAAGTTTTAAAAATCAAATAAATAGCAACAATAAAAACCCATTTGATTTACTAGTGTTTTTTTAGGGAAGAAAATCTGTTTTCCTTACCAAGTCTGATGCGTGTTTGATTCCAATTTGTGGACACTGAAACGGCCAAGCAAGCTATTCAGTTCTACCAAACTGCTCAGAAAATATCTAATAAAACTGAATGGACCAACCAGCATCAAATTCCAGTACATCTTTGCAGGAGTTTCTCAGTATAATGCTCCAACCATCTTCAGCCATTTCATTAATGACCATCATAAGGTCAGAAGTGGGAATACTTTGCAATTGATAATTGCAAAACATTCAGTACCATTTGCAACGCCTCAGATATTGAGGTGGTCCAGGTCCAAATCTAGCAAGATCTGGACAATATCCTATCTTGATCTAGCAAGTGGCAACTCACATCCAAGCCACACAAGTATGAAAACATAAAAATGTCTGATAAGAGAGAATTTAAATATGACATCTTAACATTCAATTAAATTAACACCACTGAATTCTATCAATGGAGGTTAACTAGAAACTGAACTATACTAACCATATCAATACCATAACTCCAACCATGGTCTATCATCTACAAGGTGCAGATCAGGAATGTGATAGAATATTCGCCTGCTGGTTGGAGTGCAGCTCTAACATCATACAAGATACTCAATACCAGCCAGGAGAATGCATTCCATTTGATTGGCACCACATTCACAGCCATTTACTCCCGCCATTACTGCTGCATGGTGCAACAGTATTTACCATCTATAACTGCACGGGAGAAATCTACGAAAGCTCCTCAAATACCCAGACACACCACGCCCAGCTGACTTCAAATTTCCTCTTCAGTAACACTATGCCAAAACTGGGAAAGCTCTCTCTGAGACAAGACAAGCAAAAGTCAAATTATCAGACTCATAGCATCAATAGCTCAGCCAACGCTCCAGACTCTTGCATCACTATGCCCACCGCCAGAAATGACCCATCAGATGGAGCAAAATGGTAGTTCAACATTGAGGAGCCATCAATATTGAGTCTGGAACCAGTGAACAGATTATTTTAGATAATGATATTATGCAACAAATCAAGATTCAATAATTGATTGGAAAAAGTAATCATAACAAGCAAGAATTTCACATTCTGTTTTATTGTCAGAAACCTAGTGAACTGAACTTAAATAAAGGCAACTACAAGGTGTGAAAACAGAGATGGCTAGAATGGACTTGAAAAATAGATCTAAATATAAATTAGAGTAGACAGTTAAAAAGATATTTCATAATTCTTAGGTATACTTTAATGAAGCATCAAACTGTTTATGGTCGATATTGATGAACTGATTGAAAGAACTGGCTATATTTTGTTAAATTTACAGAAAATACAAAGCTAGCAAGGAAAACACAAAGAATTTGCAAAGGGTTAAATGTGTAGGCAAAATTATGATGGAGCATATGTGGGAAAATACATAGTTACTTGGTAGAAAGAATTGAAAAGCAAATAGAGCAAGAGTACAAAATGTTGTGGTATAGAGGAGTGTTCTTGCACATGACAAATGTCAGCACATAGATGAGCAATAATTAGGAAGAGAAGTGGAATGTTGGCCCTGCAAGGGGGATGCAGTATAAATATCACAAATCTTGCTGCAATTTTGAATTGTTAATGAGTCCACATTTCTTTTCCTTAATTAAGGTGTGATACACTTGCTTTGTTCACAGGCAGTTCAGAGAAGGGTCATTAGGTAGGTTCAAGGATGAAATGGTAGCTTTAAGCAAAAAGGTTGAGCAATGGTTCTATATTCTTTGGCGTTGAGAAGAATGAGAGGTGGTCTTAGGTAGATTTTGAGGGGACTTGGCAGGGTGGATGACGAGACTATGTTTTCCTCATGGGGGAATGTTGAACAAGGACACACATTTACAGATCTCCTTTTAAGGAGATAAGGATATTTGCAAATTTCTATGCGAGAGAACTACCCAAGTTGATTCACTGAATATAAGCAAGATTGAGGGAGACAATGGTGGAGCAGACTCAAAGAGATGTATAATCAATACCTACTCTTATTTATTATGTTATGACCCCTATAAAGTGTCATGACATCAGGTGAAACATGGATCTTATTTATCTTCTTGCACCTTCTCTTACCTTGTCCCTCTATATTAAATGCCACTTGGAAGAAGGACTGAGGGTAACAAGGGAAGAGAATGGGAAGGGAGTTTCAATGTCCATTAGAATGTCTGGCTCAATAGCACCCTATTGGCTGGGCCCTGAAAGATAAAACTGTCAGATGGTTTAGCTGGTGAGAAAACCAACACAACAGAATAACCAACAGTACCCCATTCCCACAAAATCAACCTGCTGTACCATAGTAGGAGCAAATTACTCAGATGCTGGAACCTGTACTGAAAACAAAAAATGCTGGAGATCAAAGCAGGTCAGGCAGCATCCATGGAGAGAAAGCAAGCCAACTTTTTTCTAATCTAGATAACTCTTCATCAGAGCTGATGTGAAGTGTGGAAGGGCAGTATTTATGCAATGGTGTTGGGGCGGTGGGGGGGGGAGAGAGAATGCAATCACTTAATCTGAACTACAACCATCCTTCCTCCTGCAGCATTCCAACTCCCCTCTCACCCACTATTGCATATATGTTGCTCCCTCCAGCAATTTTTGATTTCAATCTGTTCACCCATACAGCGTTTGTAGCTACAAAGTTCCATCATCCGCCCTGCTAAATGGAAGACAATAGACAAAAGGTGCAGGAGTAGGCCATTTTGCCCTTCGAGTCTGCACCACCATTCAATATGATCATGGCTGATCATCTTTAATCAGTATCCTGTTCCTGCCTTATCTCCATAACCCTTGATTCCACTATCCTTGAGAGCTCTGTCCAACTCTTTCTTAAATGAATCCAGAGACTGGGCCTCCACTGCCCTCTGGGGCAGAGCATTCCACACAGCCACCACTCTCTAGGTAAAGAAGTTTCTCCTCATCTCTGTCCTAAATGGTCTGCCCCGTATTTTTAAGCTGTGTCCTCTGGTTCGGCATTCACCCATCAGCAGAAACATGTTTCCTGCCTCCAGAGTGTCCAATCCTTTAATAATCTTATATGTCTCAATTAGATCCCCTCTCAGTCTTCTAAACTCAAGGGTATACAAGCCCAGTCGCTCCAGTCTTTCAGTGTAAGGTAATCCCGCCATTCCAGGAACTGACCTCATGAACCTACGCTGCACTCCCTCAATAGCCAGAATGTCTTTCCTCAAATTTGGAGATCAGAACTGCACACTATACTCCATGTGCAGTCTCACCAGGGCCCTGTACAGAAGAGATTTCAACCACATCTAGCAGCAGAATCATATTCAACCACAAGTTGTAGTCTCATTGCCTGACATTTCCTTCACTCTACCATTACTAGTAAGCAAGGAGATCAGTCCTGGTTCAATGAAAAATGTTGAACAGTGCAGAAGCACCAAAGAGTCCAGTCTGGTGAAGCTACAACACAGCACTATAGGCATGCTGAACATCAGATGTGGAACCTTAAAAGACAGAGCTAAGCAATCCTACAAGCAACCTAGAGAAATGCTCTGTGGTGCTGCTCCATCCACTGAATGTTAGTGGGCAAATAAAAGCTAACTGGACCAGAAGGTTTCAAGAAAATTCCCATCTTCAATGATAAGGAGCCCCTGTGTATTAATGAAAAAGACAAGGGTGAAGCTTTGCAACCATCTTCAGTTAGAAATGAAAGAATATTGCTCTTCACCTGAGTTCTCCACCAACATAAATGCCAGTTTTCAGCCTGTCAATTCTCTTTGGGAAATGAAGAAAGAGCTAAAATGTAGAAACGTAGAAGATAGGAGCAGGAAGAGGCCATTCAGCTCTTCAAGCCTGCTCCACCATTAATCATGCTCATGGCTGATCGTCCAACTTAATAGCCTAATCCGGCTTTCTCCCCATAACCTTTGACCCCATTTGCTCCAAGTGCTGTATCTAGCTGCTTCTTGAATACATTCAATGTTTTGGCATTGGTAATAAATTCCACAGGCTCACCACTCTTTGGGTGAAGAAGTGTCTCATCTCCATCCTAAATTGTCTATCCTGAATCCTCTGACTGTGACCCCTGGGTTTAGACACATCCACCATCAGGAATATCCTCCCTGCATCTATCCTGTCTCATCCGGTTAAAATTTTAAAAATCTCTATAGGATTCCCCCTCAATCATCTGAACTCCAGCGAAAACAATTCTAACTTAGTCAATCTATTCGTGCACATCAGCCCCACCATTCCCAGAATCAGCTTGGTAAATCAGCTTTGCCATGTCCAATGCAATGAGTTCAATTAATATCCCAGCTGAAGTGTGCTTTCGCTTTCAAACTAGCTGTGTCACCAAGCTGTCCAGTACAGTGCCAACACTGGCATCTAGCCAACAAGTGAAATGTGCCCAGCTTTGCACCATCAACAAATGCAGGACAAATCCAACCTCAAATTACTGTCCAGTCTGTACTCAATCATCAGCAAAGTGGAGAAATATATTGTTGTTAGTCCTGTCAAGTTGAAGTCATTCATTGGTTCACTGATGTTCAGTTTGGATTCTGCCAGGATTACTTGGCTTCCAAACTTTTACTGCTTTGGTCCAAATAGAGACAAATGAGCTAAATTCCAGAGGTTAAGTAGAAGTAATTCCTCTTGGTATCAAGGCCACATTTCACCAAGAATGGCAGAAATGAATTCTAACAAAATTGAAGTTGATGGGAACTTGGGGAAAAAGTCCTCAACTAATTGGAGTCATATCAAGCACAAAAGGAAGATGGACAAAGTTGTTGAAGGACAATAACCTCACCACAAAAATCACTGTATTAGTTTCTCAAGGTAGTTCATAGGCCCAACCATCTTCAGTTGCTAAAATCACCTTCTGTTCATCCCAATGTCGGAACTGGGCATAATTGTTGATTGTACATTTCCATTCATAACTCCTCAGATAATTGAGCAGTAAACCTTGTGAGGCTTGTGCAGGGAAATGCCAAACAAGGTTAATACTGCACAAATGTCAGGCAGTAACCATCTCTAACAAGCGAGTTTAAACTTTTGGCTTTGACATTCAAAGGCATTACCATAGCTAAATGTCACACCAAAATCCTGGAGACACCATTGGTAAGAAATATAACTAGACTGGTCTCAATATTACGGATACAAGGGCAGATCAGAAGTTGGGAATCCTGCAGCAAGTAAATCATCTCCTAACTCCCCAAAGTCAGCCTATTATCTCTCAGCACAATTAAGGAATGTGATAGAATGCTATCCACTTTGGATTAATGCAGCTCCAGCACCATCAAAAACAAGTGACACTTTCCTTATAGCTATCTATTTGACTGGTATCCCAATCAGGTTAAAAATTCACTCACTCCACCGCTGTCATGTTGAGGGCTGCAATGTGCACTATCTACACTGCACTACAGCAACTTCAACAGCATCTTGCAAGTCTTAGTAGAATAAGGGCAGCGGGCATCTGAAAAGCTACCACACAATGCTGAAAGTTCCCCTCCCATGTGACACATTATGCCAACATGAAAATATCTCATCTTTGGCTGACCACATTGGGTAATGTTGTAGTATTCCATATGAAATAGCAGAGAGCGAGCAGCTGCATGCACACCACAAGCAACCACAGTGGCTCAAAGCTACCATTCAGAATGACATTCTGATAGGTAATTGGGAATCAACAGTAAATACTGGCCTTACCAAAATCTTCACACTGAAACAAGCATGGAATACATTCCTATTTGGGAAGCATGGGTTTTTCTCCAGCTTTCAGTACCATTCTATGCATCCCTCATACTATGCTTTGCACAATGTTTTAAAAAGGTTTTAGCTCATTGTCCCTATCTTTCTGTTAATCCTACTGTTCTAATTCCAGCAATGGATGTACATTCCCTGTGTAGTTTCAGTGGAAAGTGAAAGATTGAGGATTTTAGTACAAAATCCCTTTATCTGACCTTTTTTTATAGGTTTAACTGCAGCTAACCACAGAAGTTTGGAAGAGGTGCAAAGTATAGCCTGTTGCTCACACCAGAATTTCTTCCACCATAACACCATGTTGCCTGTGGGTTAAAATGATGTCAGAGGAATTTCTAGATAAAACTTACTCACTAATTTTGATACAGAACACTTAAAAAAAACTAAAAAAGAAAGCTCTGCTTTTTGTATTCTACAGGTAAAATGACTTCACTGCCTTCTGTGAAATCACATAGACTTCATAATTGATTCGGTATAAATATTTTCTGATATTATTGTTTAATTATGAAACTCATTTGAAGCCGAGACAACAGTACAACTTTGTTAAACACAGCTGCAGCCTTCTTAATTAATAACAATGAACTGAAAAACTAGACTATATTCCTAATCGTGTACTAAATTCGTAAATAAACATATGAAAAAAAATCTTTTATAGAAATTCGGCAACACCATTAACCACTATTGCAGTAATGACAGCGCAGTCAATGGTAAGTAGGAAATTCTGTAACCTAAAGCCTTCCGCACATTCTTCTTGGCTGAGAACTGAGTAGACAAACACATCATTTCACAGAGCCCTGAACGTCAGCTGGAGCCAAAGTGCAGTAATAAGCTTCCTAAGTCCTAGCTATCACAGAGCTGCAGTCAGACACTCCAGGTCTGCACAACAGAGCACCATATATGGCAATGATCTGACGTAATGGGCCATTGGCTAGAGGATGCAAAGAGCACATCTCTCATTGTTTGGTGTTACTGTCGGAATGTTCACATCGCTGATCAGTGAAAGGCTGCATCGCACCATCATATTGCCTCAGTGCTCTCATTCCCACAAACAAGCTATGGAACTTCACAAACTGCAGGCTTCAGGTAGGGGACAAACAATGCCAAAAGTGATAAACTTTTTTTTAAATTCCCAGATGGGTTTCTTTAAAACTTGAATTTACAGTAAAATTAGAATACAGCTGCCAAAAAAAAACTTTTGTTCGACAGTCAAACCCCGATTACAACCAATTCAGTTTGTGAAAAAAAGGTTTCTGGGGGCGGGGCTATAATCTTCGCTGGGGTGAGTTTACATGTACAAGGAAGTGGGAAACATCCAAAATATACATCGAATTACTTCACTTATAGATCATTGTATGATAAAGTTCTTCATTTGACTGCTTTTCAAAAGTAATTAAATTGATCGTATTCACTACAGAAAGTTGTAAACATTAGTTCGAAGTCCTTCGTTGTGTTTTAATGAGTAATGTATTAGTCCAGTTTTCACCTGTGAATACACAGGACTCCTTGCATTTTTATTCGCTTGTATCAATAAGTAGTAAAGTATTGTACGCTGTGAGCACTAACAGTTTCGCACAATTCTCAGTACACTGCATTAAACACTTGCGAAAATTATGCTGAGTTGTGAAGCGTCATAACTTGTAGTCTAATGTTAATTCATTTCAGAAAACAAGTAATCACTTGTACATTACTATCATTGTCAATGTTGTACGGTCTAATTAGCCAAGAACTATATCTTCAGTCTTAAGGCTGATATTCCCCTATGAATATTTTTTGTCATGACTCTTAGGCATGTTCTTAATTAAACAGTTAGATATGTTCCACAACACTTTTTGTAACACAGATGTGTTCCATCATCCTCTTCCAAGAAAACAGCAATTTATTTCATATAGTTTTGTTCAACAAAGAGCCTATCCCTAAGAATTAAAACCAATTTCTTTCTTGCAATAAGTATACATGTGTATCAAAAATATATATTTTAAAATACACGGTCATAAACACAGACAAAGTGCCAGGAACTCTGCCTTTTCATGTGTCTTGTATTGAAGTGTTTAAACTTTTCATTTATATAGGGTCATTGTGGCACAAATTTGAAAATATTCCTCAGATTGCTCATAATTTTGGAAAGAAAGTATTGCATGTACAATGGACAGTTTGTGCCACATAATTTCTTCAGAGTAAAAAGTACTTTAACAGCCAATTAGATACAGTACTTGCAAAGGCTACACTAACAAGACTATAGTTTACACAATGTCAACTGGTTTTAAAAGTATCACTGTGCGCAAGAAAGTCGGATTAACAATAAATCAGAAATAGGAGTCACTTCTTGTGAAGGCAACGTGGTTTCCAAAACATTTCAGTGTACAGTCGTAAAATTATACATTTCAACTGTTCATTGAATAAGCATATGCTTAGCGCAGGGTTTAATTCTAGTGATCAAGTTAACAATTTTCCATCCTCTGGTGTTGATCTATACTTTGCACAAAAATGGAAAAAATTATGCAAGAAAATGCCAAAGTCAAAGCGAAAGTATGCTCAGGATAAAACAATAAAGTCAGCATCTGAAAGTGATTCTGATATCACCACAGAACAGTAGATAATAAAGCTGCTATGTTCAATCCTTGAGCAACTACATATCAATGCGCACTATAAATTAATTAATACGCAAAAGTCAACAACAAAATATAGTTGCATGGTTTGACTTTATACTTTATTAAAGATACATATTGCAAAGATATTATAAAATGCAAAGGACATTAAAGCCTCAAGCCAAAACTTAAAGTAGTCTCTACCATTGACCCCATTCTATGTAGAAATAATACTGAACAAGTTTACAGACTATAATTCTTTTAGAATGGAAGCCCTTCTACAATATTTTTAAAGCGATATTGTTTTCCCCTAATCGTAGTGATAAGGAATATTGCAGATTGCCTCAAGTCAAGTGTGGTTTTGGAAATCTTGGCAAAAATGTTCAAAAACTTTTTCAAGCAGAATGGGGTGGATACAATTAAGGCTTTTTAAAAACATATTTATGATACGCTTATGATCTGATACGCAGTTGAAAAGGATTGAACATGGTAGCTTTACTATCTGCTGTTCTGGGATGTTAGCAGAATCATTTTCAGACGCTGACTTTATTCTTTTATCCTGAGTATACTTTCGCTTTGATTTTTGCAATTTTCTTGCCACATAATTTTAATGCATATTTAATAAGGGTTCAGCCAAGGGAAACCAAAATATCTTGTGTACACAGCTCCAACAATAAAAACATTTGAATTTACAAAACTACAGTAAAGACCAATTGGAAAAGGTTAGCTAAGAAACATGGGATACATTTATTTTAGTACTGAAAGTAAATAAAAGTTATTTACCATGTGGTTATGTTACAAGCTAGTATCATTCTCTTCATGCTCTAAGTAAATACATTATTTGTGGATTATAAATTACTAATAATAAATAGTAGACTAGGTTTTGATTTCTTTTGCCATTTGGGCTACATACATGCATCAATGAATGCGCATGTTGTATCAGGTCATATTTTTGTATGAGTACATCCTTATAGGTTTAATGAAACCTAGAAGAGTATGCAGAGATCGGTAACATGGGTTGCTCTGCTAAGTTTAAAGTTTTATTTGTTAAAAAATGCACTTTTGCATACTTCTACCCAGGTCTCACCTGGGCAGCCATTCTCCAAGTGTGATGTCGAACAGAGAATTTGCACACATAAAGTATTTCTGTTATTGGCACAAGGAATAATTCACATAAACTAAAAATTACACATCCTGGTGAAGGTAACTTTAAATAACTAAATTCAGCCATTCTAAAATGTTGAACTAAATGTCCTAAACAATTAAAAGTCACATTTTCAATGTAAGAAGTCAAAGGTTACTCAAATACGCTAACTTCAATCTTAATATACATTAATTATAATGGTTGCTTGATACTAAAATTTTAATGAACGGCTAAAAGCTTCACATAATTCAAAGTAAGATGATAAACAAGCAATCTTTTGTAATTCTATGTATTCCTCTAATTATAAACATCTGGTTCAGCAATATAAAAACAATCATTTATGCTAAGAAAGAAGACAAAACCTACAAAGAAAATTCAGCGAAATACTAAACTAAAACATATTCATCTATATTGTAAATGCACAAATATCAGCTTACGGTCAAAAGGATTATTACATAATCAACATTTCATAATCTTCAACTCAGCATCTTAACTTCTAAAAGATTCAATTTACAGGCAAGTCATAATGGTTTAAGGATATAATAATCTCAATATGGGTATCAATCCATTGAAACTTGGTGGCACTACCTTCACATTCACACAATAAAGCATGTAATGTAAACAAATGACGTTAAAAGTTTTAGTCACCAGGGAAGTAATAACTTCATCAAAAATACATATCATGCTCCATTGTTTTCTTAAAAACTGTTATTTTTTAAAAATTAAATAGTATATACTAAATGGCCAATTGTTGTCAATTTTGTTAAACAGGTTTTATTTGCTGAAAGGTGTCTGGTGTGAACTTCAATAGGCAACCAGTGACTTAAGTAACAAGCAATATTTAAAACACAACTTTCTAAGTTTTTTAATAATTTATTCAATAAATACTTTATAAACTGTAGTGTTATTTAATGGTATTTGGCCCAGATTGCGCAGTTCTTCATAATGTATTTATCAATGTCCAGGGATTTTCACCAAAAAAAACTTGCTAAATTCCCAGTTGACTGGATTCCTAAAGCTTTGTGTTGCCTCATGTGCTATTTAAATTCTGATATTGTCATAGCAGCCTGGTATTATTGAAATAACAGGTCTTATAATTTCATGACAATAAGTGCTAGACATTATATTATTAATACTATTATCACACTTAAAAGTCTGGGAAGATAGCATGAGACAAAGGAGGAACATACGGGAAACACACATAGCTGTATAGAAAAGTTAGTTGGCAACTAAAAGATTTGTCTAGTTGATGATTCTTTTTTGTCTTTTTTTACTTATTTCAAAGTTACATGATACATTTTTCCTCAAATAAGACTGCTCACATGAACATCAAGCCAAATCAAAGAAAATTGTTTCAGCAATGATTTACATATTCAAATATTTAAGATAAAATCTCTTAAAGTCATGAAAACTGATCTGCAAACAAACCTACTGAATGGGAAGGCAAGATAGTTGTTTTCAGAAAATTCTCATTGACAGTCTTAGTGTTGATACCTTTAAATGAAACATGACAAATCAGGAGCATGATTTTCCATCCTTTAAGCTGTAGGTATCACAATCAACACCGTTAGCAGTCTTACCAGGAAGATATAACTGTCAAAATCAAAACACATAAGCAGTGTGGGGATTTAAAATACAGTCATCTGGCTGGGAAGCAAATTCATTACAAAATCACAGCACCATTAGATTTGGGATACATCAAATACCAGTAATTCAACAAGAGGCAAATAGCACATTTGCTTCATTTACATTACAATTTAATCCCTGCACAAAGTCACGAAAATCAGTAATCAAAAACTCATTCTGCCAACTATTACGACATTCAATCTTGCAAATTACAATTTCAGGCAAAATCACCTAGGATTTTTTTTTTGAGGTGATGATTCCCAGCTTTTAACATGTTCAATTATAATAGGAACCAAATTTGTGTTTTCCCACCCATCTCTCAATTGCATTATATTTACTTTCCTCTCCTATCATTCTCTGTAAAAGCCCTGTTACACTTTGGAAATTTCTTCCCCAATGTTCTGAGGTTAAATTGCTAATTGACCCCAGAACGTTTGTAAAGTAACTGTAATGTGAACCAGGCTACAACCATCGACTGAAAGCATGACATCACTTACAGCCAATCAGCTGCAAATACTCCATTGACTGGGAACATTCTTCTGACAATGTTTTTCTCTCTTCTAGTTTTGAACAAGAGCACTAAAAATATATCCAGCACTGCTCATCATTCTTAGTAGCTGTTACAATAAGTGCTACTTCTTCGACATCGTCTTTTTGCTAATATCAGTTCTTGCTGAAGAACAGTACAGATAAATCCTCTAGTTTTAATCTATTTGATGTTTCAGAGCATTCATCAAGGAAATGCTTGATGGTTTAATATAGCATTTCTCCATCTACCATTGAAGTTATCAATACAAACTTGCAGAAATAGATGCAGTTACTTATATCAAGTATACTGCGCTGAGGCTCGATTTAGACTTTTTCATTGACTAGACTAGTTTATGAACTACAAATTAAAAGCACTAAAAATTTGCACAAATTTGCAAACTCTGCAAAGACTGCATTTATTTTTAATTCAAGTTCTTAGAACAAATATGGTCCATACTGAGTATAAATTTAGGAATCCAAAAAATAGCTGTCTTTCGAAATATTCACTGTCTACATCTTGCTGCTGATAATTTTAACTTTGCTTGCCCAGCATAGATAAAATGGGTAGACAGTTAAACCATTCATTGTACAGACCTACCAACATCACACTACCTTTTCACATGTTCATGAATAGGCAAGAGGGATCAAACCTTATGCCATTCACCAACCTCAAAAGACAACAGTCTATAAATATGCAGATTCCTCCAATAATATCACCATGGCCTAACTGCAACTTTAACGATGGAAGCCATTGTAAATTGCCTACCTGAAAAACAAGCAAGAAGCGAAGTGGTTTCCCTTCTTTCAGAAAAACTTTCCTTGTGGAGCCTGGAGCAGGTCTCACCAGGAATGTTTAGGCCTCTTTTGGACACAGATTCAGCATCCCTCCTTCAACTATGAAGCCCTCCCAATTGAGTGCCAAACACAATTCCTTAAATAGCAGCAATGGCCTCCTGCTGCTCACCATTCCATTGCTAACCTGAGTATTATTTTTCAATGTTGGAACAGTTTGCAATCAACTTTGGTCCCTGTGCATTTGATTCCTGCACCAAGTTAAAACTGAGCAACTCTTTGAGTAACTGATGCATGCAAATGTACAAAGTTGTAATGTTAAACGTTCCCAAGGGACAAACAGAGCGCTTTTCCAGCTATTCAATGAAATAATATTGTCACTTAGGCAATGGATTCTAAAATATATCTAATGACCACCTAGCTTTTGTAGCCAGGTCTCTCTAATGGCTGCTCTTAAATTCAGATAATTTATTTTGGAATTTGAATATAAAGTTTACAATTGTTTATTAAAACAAGAAAATAACTTTAAAAGATTTCAATTTCAATCCTTACAATTCAGTCTAAGTGTCTCTTGTAGCAAGCTCATCTGGATGATTTTGGCTGAAAGTTCCAGTCACATTTTAATAAAAAGAATGTCTGAAGTAAATTGTAACCTTCTGTGTATTTTTTAAAACAATAACTACCACAAAATATGGAAAGGACACAACCTCTCACTTGAAATATGAAAACTAGCAAGTGACCATGATTCAGCAGTGACTGTCAAGATGAGAGTTTGTTTCCCAATTTTAAAATTTCAAAAACTTTATTCTTTTTTGTTCTTTAGAGGCACAAATTACTAAAAACAAGAAAACTATGGCCTTAGCTGAGCATAATGCCTAATTCTAGCCATCTCACCATCAAGAAGAATGTCAAGGCTCAGAGAGGATGGGATTGAGATTTACTAGAACCAGAGATTAGATTAGATTAGATTAGACTTACAGTGTGGAAACAGGCCCTTCGGCCCAACAAGTCCACACCGACCCGCCGAAGCGCAACCCACCCATACGTTTACCCCTTACCTAACACTACGGGCAATTTTAGCTTGGCCAATTCACCTGACCCGCACATCTTTGTGACTGTGGGAGGAAACCGGAGCACCCGGAGGAAACCCACGCAGACACGGGGAGAACGTGCAAACTCCACACAGTCAGTCGCCTGAGTCGGGAATTGAACCCGGGTCTACAGGCGCTGTGAGGCAGCAGTGCTAACCACTGTGCCACCGTGCCGCCCACAGATGAGGGACCTCATCCACCTGGACATACTAATGCGTCACAATTTTTTCTTCATAGAACAGTGAAGATTAAGGGGAGATTAAAAGCGGTATTAAAAAAGAGAATTTTGATAGAGAACTGGAAAGAGGGTCAGTAACCAGAGGACTAGGTTTTGAGTTAACGAGTGAAAGAGACAGAATTGAGTATATGTTTAATGTGGGGAATCATCATCTGGAATACATTGCTTTGAAAGTTTGGGGAAAGCAGATTTGATAGTTCCTTTTGAATGTTACTATCTATTTAAAAGGATTGAAAACTCTCAAGGAAAGAGTAGGGAGGAATGTGCTGTTGCACAGCCGACACAGGCATGACCGGCCAAAAAACCTCCTCTGCCTCAATGTTGTGTGATTCTATGATAGGCTTATAAACAATTACTATCAATTTCTGTTTGTAATTTTGAAGACCTGATACATTTGAAACATGTCCACCATTGCAAGTCATTTTACAAACAAGAATTCTTGGATAAAGTGTATTTCATGTGCACTTATTTTCAAAAAATATACTGAAATCAGAAAAGGATTCCTAAGTGAACATCAATTGACAGGAAATTAGGAATATTTGGGATGATGAGAGAATATCAGGGGAGTTGTATTAGTACTGTAAGTTGATGGAAGGTTCTTCATAAGTGCATACGATGGTTGTTGAATTTTTTTAAGTGGCAGGACAAATAAGGTTATCTAATTTTGCTGATGAAACTGGGAATTGCAAACAACATAGCATGTGCTCCAAATACAGAGGAGTTTGATTAAAATCAGTTAGAAACAACATGTTAACCAAATGTGGAAGAACTGCTGGAAATGAGAAAAAAAGTAACAAATTGCTGGAGAAACTCAGCAAGCCTGGCAGCATCTGTGGAAGATTCCGACTTGAAATGTCAACTCCCTTGTTCCTCTGATGCTTGTGCTTGTTCCAGCTCCATACTTTATCAACTCAGAATCTGTGGAGAGAAAGCAGAGTCAACGTTTTGAGTCCAGTGACTCTTCTTCAGAAGAGTCTTCAGTTCTGAAGAAGGATGACTGGTCACGAAACATGAGCTCTGCTTTCATTCCACAGATGCTACCAGACCTGCTGAGTTTTTCCACAATTTCTGTTTGGCTGAATGTCTTGAAACAGTTAAAGGTGGATAAATCCCCAGGACCTGATCAGGTGTACCCGAGAACTCTGTGGGAAGCTAGAGAAGTGATTGCTGGGCCTCTTGCTGAGATATTTGTATCATCGATAGTCACAGGTGAGGTGCCAGAAGACTGGAGGTTGGCTAACGTGGTGCCACTGTTTAAGAAGGGCGATAAAGACAAGCCAAGAAACTATAGACCAGTGAGCCTGACCTCGGTGGTGGGCAAGTTGTTGGAGGGGATCCTGAGGGACAGGATGTACATGTATCTGAAAAGGCAAGGACTGATTCGGGATAGTCAACATGGCTTTGGGCGTGGGAAATCATGTCTCACAAACTTGATTGAGTTTTTTTGAAGAAGTAACAAAGAAGATTGATGAGGGCAAAGCAGTAGATGTGATCTATATGGACTTCAGTAAGGCGTTCGACAAGGTTCCCCATGAGACACTGATTAGCAAGGTTAGATCTCACGGAATACAGGGAAAACTAGCCATTTGGATACAGAACTGGCTCAAAGGTAGAAGACAGAGGGTGGTGGTGGAGGGTTATTTTTCAGACTGGAGGCCTGTGACCAGTGGAGTGCCATGAGGATCCGTGCTGGGCCCTCTACTTTTTGTCATTTACATAAATGATTTGGATGCGAGCATAAGAGGGACAGTTAGTAAGTTTGCAGATGACACCAAAATTTGAGGTGTAGTGGACAGCGAAGAGGGTTACCTCAGATTACAACAGGATCTGGACCAGATGGGCCAATGGGCTGAAAGATGGCAGATGGAGTTCAATTCAGATAAATGCGAGGTGCTGCATTTTGGGAAAGCAAATCTTAGCAGGACTTATACACTTAATGGTAAGGTCCTAGGAGTGTTGCTGAACAAAGAGACCTTGGAGTGAAGGTTCATAGCTCCTTGAAAGTGGAGTCGCAGGTAGATAGGATAGTGAAGAAGGCGTTTGGTATGCTTTCCTTTATTGGTCAGAGGATTGAGTACAGGAGTTGGGAGGTCATGTTGCGACTGTACAGAACATTGGTTAGGCCACTGTTGAAATATTGCATGCAATTCTGGTCTCCTTCCTATCAGAAAGATGTTGAGAAACTTGAAAGGGTTCAGAAAAGATTTACAAGGATGTTGCCAGGGTTGGAGGATCTGAGCTACAGGGAGAGGCCGAACAGGCTGAGGCTGTTTTCCCTGGAGCATCGGAGGCTGAGGGGTGACCTTATAGAGGTTTACAAAATTATAAGGGGCATGGATAGGATAAACAGACAAAGTCTTTTCCCTGGGGTCAGGGAGTCCAGAACTAGAGGGCATAGGTTTAGAATGAGAGGAGAAAGATATAAAAGAGACCTAAGGGACAACTTTTTCATGCAGAGGGTGGTATGTGTACGGAATGAGCTGCCAGAGGATGTGGTGGAGGCTGGTACAATTGCAACATTTAAGGGGCATTTGGATGGGTACATGAATAGGAAGGGTTTAGAGGGATATGGGCCGGACGCTGGCAGGTGGGACTAGACTGGGTTGGGATATCTGGTCGGCATGGATGGGTTGGACCGAAGGATCTGTTTCCATGCTATACATCTCTATGACTCTATGTTCAGCATGGATGTAGGAAAATGGCATGACCGGACAGAGCACTAAGCAGTAATAAATCCAGTTAAATGTTTTAAACTGCAGGAAACAAAAAAGAAGAGTGGAATCTAGAGATATTTTTGACAAACTTTCAAACAGTGCACTGCAACAAAAATAACGCAAACCAAAGGAAGCGCAGTTCTAATGAGCAGAATGGCCTCATTCGTACCATAACAATTCTGTGATGTACAACGACAAGAGTAAATGTCTCACGTATTGACAATTAGGTTGATAAAAACACAGATCAAGCAACATCTGATGTACTAAACCGCAGGAATCGTAGAATTGATGAAAGTACATCAAAAATAACTAAAATTGATATTTAAATCAAGCATCAGTACCAAAAAGAGATGCTATGGAATCTAGGAATCTTTACATTTCAGAGTGAAGATTCAATACTTGCAGTGGTGTTTAAAATTCTGAAAGACTGAGTTTTAATAAATGCTATCTGCAACCACAGACTTCATAAGGGGAGAGCTGAAATGAATGTCAGAACAAAAGAGGTAAACATGGGAGGGTGGTGAATATTTGGAACAGACAATCCTGGAAAAGTGAATAGAGTCAGCAAACTAAAGATGAAAACCGGCAAGATAATGGCAGCTTTTAATCTTAGGGTCCAGACAAAGAAAATAACCCTCAACATGTCACGTTTCTAATAAGATCCTAAAATGAAACCATTAACCCTTTGATAGCTACAATATTTCAGCATCACTGTGGAATTCAACACACCATTTAAATCCTTCATTTTCATTCACACACATATTGACCATTTAATTCCACACTTTACACAAATTAAATTTTCACTATCCAAAACCCTAAAGAAAACTTAACTAGAAAATGTTTTACATAAACACCTGCTTTGAAGGGATTATATAACTGTAATGATATTAATTATATTCTAGGATTTTTCTCCAACCATTCAACTGAAATGGAATAACTCCTAAAATATTTTAGTGACTGTTGTCACTCTTATGCATTATGGACAACTTGCTTGAAGATCAAGAATGAATTGGATATGTATAGCGCAACAAATTTTCTTTGACAAGTTAAATAAAAAGGATGGAGAATAAAACAATAGGAAAAATTCATGAGTAAAATAAGGATTTACAGAATTCACATGTTCACATTTTCAAGTTTTCAAAACATATAATGAAGCTGTGGCATTGCAGATAAATTACAGAAAACCTTTTATATCAGTACAACACTATTTTCAAAACTTAAACATAGAAATTGAGTGAGAATTACACTTTGGTGCATTCAAATATATTTCTAGCAAAATCAGAATTCGCATCAATTCATTATTCTTTATACACAATCCAACATTTCAGACTTTATATCATATTCAATATATCGCAGCATGTAAGATAAGATAATCAGAGGGTTAGATAGGGTGGACAGTGACAGCCTTTATCCTCGAATGGCTAGCATGAGGGGACATAGCTTTAAATTGAGGGGTGATAGATATTGGACAGATGTCAGAGGTAGTTTCTTTACTCAGAGTAGTAGGGGTGTGGAACGCACTGCCTGCAACAGTAGTAGACTCACCAACTTTAATGGCATCTAAATGGTCACTGGATAGATGTATGTACGAAAATGGAATAGTGTGTGTTAGATGGGCTTCGGATTGGTTTCACAGGTCAGCGCAACATCGAGGGCCGAAGGACCTGTACTGCTCCATGGTGTGTGTTTGTGTACACATGTACACCTGCACCAACATGTGTGCGGAGTTACTTCCCTGGAGCTGAGACAAAGTACATCATAAAAAGGGTATAGGCTATTCTGCAGGAGGAAGAAACAGAGCCAGGTATTGTGGTACACATTGATACTGACAAAACAGAGAGGTACTAAGGTTATGCTTTTAGGAGATAGTGAAAAGTTAAAAAGTAGGACTTCAGAAGGTAGTAATCTGTGGATTACTCCATATGCCATGCCCCTGTTTAAAGCGGGAAATAGAGAGGATCAATGAGCAGATGGAGCCCAGGGGAGCAGGGGAGAAGGGGACTGGCTTGAAGGTAGGAGTTACTATTCAAAAGTAACAGTTTGCACCACAGAAATGAGATCAATGTCCTCATGGGAAAGGTCATCACTGTGGTTGGGTACAATTGGCAGGGACATATGGAGCCAGCATATAAAAGTAAAAAAAAAATGCATAACGAAAGCAAAAATGTTGGATAGTATTAGAGAAGGAAGCAGTAACACATTAGGTAGGAGTGGTCAAAGAAGGACTATGAGGAATTATAGGTTTATAATACCTCATTGTAAACACCTAAAGTTTGATGAATAAGGTTGGCAAACCAGAAGCGCAAACACTGTCTGGTTACAGTTTAGGTCAGAGTGATGCTGAAAGAGCACAGCAGGTCAGGCAGCCTCCGAGGAGCAGGAAAATCGATGTTTCAGGCAAAAAGCCCTTCATCAAAAGCCCTAAAAGATCTTAAAGTAAAGGAACCCTTAGGAAGCAGCGATCATAATATGGTAGAGTTCAGTCTGCAGTTTGAAAGAGAGAAGGCAAAATCGGATGTAATGGTGTTACAGTTAAATAAAGGTAATTATGAGAGCATGAGAGAGGAACAGACAAAAATAGACTGGAAGCAGAGCCTAGTGGGGAAGACAGTTGAGCAAAAATGGCAGGAGTTTGTGGGTATAATTGAGGACACTGTACAGAGGTTCATCCCCAAGAAAAGAAAGATTATCCGGGGAGGGATTAGACAGCCATGCTGACAAAGGAAGTCAGGAAATGTATTAAAGAAAAAGAGAGATCCTATAAAGTGGCCAAGAACAGTGGGAAATCAGAAGGTTGGGAAGGCTACGAAAACAAACAGAGGATAACAAAGAGAGAAATAAGGAAGAAGAGGGTCAAATATGAAAGTAGGCTAGCCAGTAATATTAGAAATGATAGTAAAAGTTTCTTTCAATACATAAGAAACAACCGACAGGCAAAGTAGACATTGGGCCACTTCAAACTCATGCTGGAAGCCTAGTGATGGGAGAGATAAGGAAATAGCAGGAGAACTTAACAAGTACTTTGCGTCAGTCTTCACAGTGGAAGACATGAGTAATATCCCAACAATTAAAGGGAGTCAGGGGGCTGAGTTGAGTATGGTTGCCATTACAAAAGAGAAAGTGCTAGAAAAGCTAAAAGGTCTGAAAATTGATAAATCTCCTGGCCCTGATGGGATACACCCTAGAGTTCTGAGAGAGGTGGCTGAGGAAATAGCGGAGGCATTGGTTGAGATCTTTCAAAAGTCACTGGAGTCAGGGAAAGTCCCGGATGATTGGAAGATCGCTGTTGTAACCCGCTTGTTCAAGAAAGGATCAAGACAAAAGATGGAAAATTATAGGCCAATTAGCCTAACCTCGGTTGTTGGTAAAATTCTAGAATCCATCATTAAGGATGAAGTTTCTAAATTCTTGGAAGAGCAGAGTCTGATTAGAACAAGTCAACATGGATTTAGTAAGGAGGTCATGTCTGACAAACCTGTTGGAATTCTTTGAAGAGGTGACAAGTAGGTTAGACCAGGGAAACCCAGTGGTTGTGGTCTATCTAGACTTCCAAAAGGCCTCTGAAAAGGTGCCACACGGGAGGCTGCTGAGCAAGGTGAGGGCCCAATGTATTCAAGGTGAGCTACTGGTATTGATTGAGGATTGGCTGTCTGACAGAAGGCAGAGAGTTGGGATAAAAGGTTCTTTTTCGGAATGGCAGCCGGTGACAAGCGGTGTCCCGCAGGGTTCAGTGTTGGGGCCGCAGCTGTTCACATTATATATTAATGATCTGGATGAAGGGACTGGGGGCATTCTAGCGAAGTTTGCCGATGATACGAAGTTAGGTGGACAGGCAGGTAGTACTGAGGAAGTGGGGAAGCTGCAGAAGGATCTAGACAGTTTGGGAGAGTGGTCCAGGAAATGGCTGATGGAATTCAATGTGAGCAAATGCGAGGTCTTGCACATTGGAAAAAAGAATAAAAGCATAGACTACTTTCTAAACAGTGAGAAAATTCGTAAAGCCAAAGTACAAAGGGCTCTGGGAGTGCTAGTCGAGGATTCTCTGAAGGTAAATATGCAGGTTGAGTCCGTGATTAAGAAAGCGAATGCAATGTTGTCATTTATCTCAAGAGGGTTGAATTATAAAGCACGTTGTGCTACTGAGACTTTATAAAGCTCTGGTTAGGCCCCATTTGGAGTACTGTGTCCAGTTTTGGTCCCCACACCTCAGGAAGAACATACTGGCACTGGAACGTGTCCAGTGGAAATTCACACGGATGATCCCTGGAATGGTTGGTCTAACATACGAGGAATGGCTGAGGATCCTGGGATTGTATTCATTGGTGTTTAGAAGATTGAGGGGAGACTTAATAGAAACTTACAAGATAATACATTGCTTGGAAAGGGTGGATGCTAGGAAATTGTTTCCGTTAGGTGAGGAGACTAGGACCCGTGGACACAGCCTTAGAATTAGAGGGGGTCAATTCAGAACAGAAATATGGAGATAGTTCTTCAGCCAGAGAGTGGTGGGCCTGTGGAATTCATTGTCGCAGAGTGCAGTGGAGGCCGGGACGCTAAATGTCTTCAAGGCAGAGATCGATAGATTCTTGATGTCACAAGGAATTAAGGGCTACGGGGAGAATGCTGGTAAGTGGAGTTGAAATGCCCATCAGCCATGATTGAATGGCGGAGTGGACTTGATGGGCCGAATGGCCTTACTTCCACTCCTATGTCTTATGGTCTTATTAGGAATCCTGTATGGTTACTGTATATCAATGTGTCAACAAGCAGAACCTGACTTAAAGTTGAGGTTCTGGATGCTTACTACTCAAGTGGTAGATTGGATTTTAGAAACAATAGTTGGGAAGGAACTTAACGTGCATTTGGAAAGGTTTTGAGTTAACTAAGAAGATTAACAGAGTAAACGTGTTCGATAAGTTGACTCTTGTGATTCTGAAACAGAGGAAGTTGATAAAGGGAATACAGTAGATTTGTCTATATATTTTTAAAGTGTCTGAAAAAAATCTACTTAAAAGGCCTTTTAACATAATTGAGATGCACATAACAGAAGGACCAGTATTAGCTTGGATAAAAGATTGACTTTAAGACTGAAAACAGCAATTTGTGGAAAATGGCTGTTTTCAGATTGGATCATAGTACACATTGATGTTCCCCAAGAGGCAGTACTCCACTATTTATATCAGAAAAAGTGTATAAATGATATGGATATCAGAACACAGAGTACAATTTCAAAATTTCCTGATGAACTTAGACTTGGAGGTGCAATAAACAGTGAGGACAATACCTAATAACTATAACAGAATGTAGATAGGGGAATAGAATGAGCAGACTGATGGATTGGCATTTTCTGACAGTTGTGATATAGTGCATTTGGCAAAAGGGGTAGGGAGAGGCAATATAGACGAAATGGTGCTGTTCTAAGGCATTTGTAGGAATGGAGAAACCTGGAAGTTCACATGCATAGATTTTTGAAACCACCAATATATTTTAAGGGAGTGTTTAGTAAACCTTTTTGTGATCTTGCATGGGAGATTTTAAGTACCAAAACAGGGATTTTATGGAGAGCAGTTACAAAAGGCACAAGTCGAGTGTTTCATCCAGTTCAGGCAATGTTGCTTTCAGTAGGATGTGGAAGTTCTTGAAAAGATGCAGAGGAGATATTCCAGAGAAATGCCTGTGATGAAGTAGGTACTACGTTAGTCTGGAGAAGCAAAGGTTTTTCTACCAGGAGCAAAGGAAATTAATGGGTAATTTGACTGAGGTGTACATGATTATGGTATCTTTCAAAAAGTCAGACATGGAACAACTGTTCCCATTAGCTACTGCTATAAGGACAAGCTACAGATTTAAAGTTTAGACCAAGAAATGCATGAGGATTATAAAGAAGAACATTTTTATATGACAAATGGTCATGACCCAGAACTCACCAATGAAAGCAATGGTAACAAATTATTTCAGAAGAAAATTGAATCGAGATTTGAGAAAAGTAAACTTAAAGGATTATGGGGATAGATTTGTGTAGGGATCAGCCAGCACTTACATTCCTGAGCCATGGTAGTGACACGTATAAAAGGTGCATGAATGTCAGGGGTCAATGGATGCTCAGCTGGGACTCTCTCTCTATTGCACAAAACACACATGCAAATTCAAGTTGATCCAAAGTTGTCATATCTGATCATGGGGACTTCAGGACGAAGCCAAGATGGATCAAAACCTCAACACTTTTGGATGAAGACAGTTGAAAAGGTCATAATTTTGTCTTTTGTACAGACACATTGGGTTTTGTCATCATTGAGGATGGAGATTTTCATGAAATGTCCTCCTTCTGTTTCCTGTTTACTCAGTACTGGATGTGGCAAGGTTGCAGATCTTTAATTTTGGTCAGGGATAACTTTGATCTGTCTACATGCTACTTCAGTAAGGGATATCCTGCGCAATGAGGTTGCAATTTGATGGAACACACTCTTGCTGTGCTGATGGTCCATAGCACCTCACGGATGCCTGGTTTTGAATGATTAGTTCCATTCTCAACCTATTCTACATGATGGCAACATGAAGGAGGGTGTTCTCTGTGTGATAACAGAACTTCATTTCTAAATAAACTGTGCAGTGACCACTTCACCGTCAGTGTTTACAGATGTATTTATATAGCACACAATGTAATGAAATATTTCCAAGTTGCTAAACAGAAGTGCAGTCTGCCCACTATGTCCTTCAGGATTTCGCTAGCTTAGTACCTCTTGCATGCTCTGTTCCCTTCATACCTCAATCTGTGCTTCCTAATACTGCAACGGGAACATTGGGTTCAAGTTCAATTATAAATGAACTGCAGGAGATTAGCGTAACAATATTCCTACAGCCAATTGGAACACAGTAACCTTTCTTAAATATAAATAAGTAGAGATGTATTCATTTCAAGGACATATAGTATATATACCCCTCAATATATTCCAATTGTCTTTCACAATTATGTTATTTAGGAGAAAGTTTGGTGAATCATTTCTCTTCCTAAATCTCTCTTCTCCTATATGCACTGAACTGACTGTGAATGAGATATAGTTCCGGGGAACTAGAATGTCTTTGGTGCTCTCTTCCAGGTGATTATTCTTCAATATCAACTGAGTAAAAAAGCAGAGTTCCATTTATATAGTACATTCAACCCAACCCGAGGTGTTTATAACCAATTAAATACTGCTGAAACATTGCCACAATTGTAACATGCTGAACACAGCACTACATTTCCACACAAAGAGTGAAATTTAACCCAGTTGGCAGGGGTCTCATCCACGTTCTGAAGAGCTGACGAGAGCCATGTTTGCCTTCTTTGAGGAAGACCCAGCATATTAACTGCAAATTAGGCATTTAGGTGGTCAGCAACATACCTGCCTTGGGATCGAGGAACAAATGTGCAATCCTTCCACTCATTCCTGAGCTGCCACCAGAGACAAATAGCACCTCCTTGCCATCAGCACCACAAAGGAGGTGGTGGCAGCTGCAAGCAATGTATCCACTGAAGGTCTAAAATCAGCAAACAACTCAGACCACAAGCTGAAGGAGGGCAGGATGGGGGGGGGTCACAATGAGGAGTCACCGACGAGCAACGAGCAAGGGCAAGGGATGCTCCTAACCAGGCAGCCCATTCCGAATGCCAGATCAGTTGGCTCCTTCGAGTCTGCTTCCCCATTTAATAAGATCACGGCTGATCTGATTGTAAACTCAAACAGACATTCAGCCTAACCCAATAACCTTTTACTCCATTGCTTCATAAGATCTATCCACCTCTGCCTTAAAAGCATTCAACGACTCTGTTTCCTCAACTTTTCAGGAGGGTTTCAAAGACTCGTGATGCTCAGAGGAAACAAAATGTTGCCTAAACTCTATTTTAAAGAGTGATCTGTGGTTCTTAATTCTCCCAAGAGAAGTCTGTCTATCCAACCTGTTACTCATAGACAACCCACCCATTCTATGCATCACTCCAGTAAATGTATGAACTCCCTCCAACAAATAAGAAGGCCAGTATTGTGTATGATGTTCCATATGTGATCTCACCAGTGCTGTTTAGAACTTGAGCAGAACCTGTCTACTTCTGCATTAAGGCAGATTGACTACACACAGTGAATGCCACCAGTGGCAGGACAAAGCATTTAATTGGGCATTAATTACCTACTTGCCTCAAATGGCATCAGATAAAGAAAACTGCTCATGAATTATCATGTCCCAGACTTAATCTGGGCAGAGGTAGGAAGCTTATCCAAAGGCACAGGCATTAAATGGGAGACTCAAATTTTATAAAGTTCTTTTTGTGGTTCTGGGACATTCCAAAGTCATGGTTGTCATGTTACGGTTGTATTTATGCATTCTATACAGACAGTGGAACTCAGCTGATTACATGTACCATTTTCAGACAAATGCAGTTATAATTAAAGTATCATGTACACAGGAACCGCAGAATGACTAAAGCTTCAAGGATGTGTGTACCCGAGAAATGAAGTTCCTAGACATTGTTTATACACTTGTGTGTCAATAGCTGATGTCAGAGTGAATGGGTATGCACAATGACCAGTGACCACAGCGGCTAGGCAACACACACCAAAGCCCTGAAAACAACCCAGAATGCCACTTGGTAGTTTCATGTGCAGCATTTGTGACATAATTTGTCGTTCAAGGATTGGCTTGTTTAGCCATCAGCAAATGTGTGTTACATGAAAACACCTATCTGAAAACAAATGTTGGCTGCATAGGAGAAAGTGAGGACTGCAGATGCTGGAGATCAGAGCTTAAAAATGTGTTGCTGGAAAAACGCAGCAGGTCAGGCAGCATCAAAGGAACAGGAGAATTGATGTTTCGGGCATAAGCCCTTCTTCAGGAATGAGGAGGGTGTGCCAAGCAGGCTAAAATAAAAGGTAGGGAGGAGGGACTTGGGGGAGGGGCGTTGGGATGCAGTAGGTGGAATGAGGTTAAGGTGAGGGTGATAGGCCGGAGAGGGGATGGGGGCGGAGAGGTCGGGAAGAAGATTGCAGGTCAAGAAGGCGGTGCTGAGTCTGAGGGTTGGGACTGAGAAAAGATGGGGGGAGGGGAAATGAGAAAGCTGGAGAAATCTGCATTCATCCCTTGTGGTTGGAGGGTTCCTAGGTGGAAGATGAGGCGCTCTTCCTCCAGGCGTCATGTTGCTATAGTCTGGCGATGGACGAGGCCAAGGACCTGCATGTACTTGGCAGATTGGGAGGAGGAGTTAAAGTGTTCAGCCACGGGGCGGTTGGGTTGGTTGGTCCGGGTGTCCCAGAGGTGTTCTCTGAAACGTTATGCAAGTAGGTGGCCTGTCTCCCTAATGTATAGGAGGCCACATTGGGTGCAGCGGATGCAGTAAATGACGTGTGTGGAGGTGCAGGTGAGTTTTTGACGGATATGGAAGGATCCCTTGGGGCCTTGGAGGGAACTGAGGGGGGGTAGTGTGGGCGCACGTTTTTGCCTTTCTTGCGGTTGCAGGGGAAGGTGCCGGGAATGGAGGTTGGGTTCGTGGGGGGGTGTGGATCTAACGAGGGAGTCGCGGAGGGAGTGGTCTTTCCAGAACGCTGATAGGGTTGGGAGGGAAATATATCCCTGGTGGTGGGGTTTGTTTGGAGGTGGCGGAAATGACGAAGGATGATACGATGTATCTGGAGGTTGGTGGGGTGGTAGGTGAGGACCAGCGGGATTCTGTCTGGTGGCGATTGGAGGGGCGAGGTTCGAGGACGGAGGAGTGGGAAGTGGAGGAGATGCGGTGGAGAGCATTGTCAATCACGTCTGAGGGGAAATTGCGGTCTTTGAAGAAGGAGGCCATCTGGGTTGTTCATATTGGTTTGGCCTAATTCTTCAAAGACTGCAATTTCACCTCAGATGGGGATATATTTCCCTCCCCACTCCTATCAGCGTTCCAGAAAGACCACCCCCTCTGCGACTCCCTCGTCAGATCCACACCCCCCCACCAACCAACCTCCACTCCCGGCACCTTTCCCCTGCAACCGCAAGAAATGCAACACCTGCACCCACAACTGCCCCCTCACTCCCCTCCAAGGCCCCAAGGGATCCTTCCATATCTGTCACAAATTCACCTGCACCTCCACACACATCATTTACTGCATCCGCTGCACCCAATGTGGCCTTCTATACATTGGGGAGACAGGCCGCCTACTTGCATAACGTTTCAGAGAACACCTCTGGGACACCCGGACCAACCAACCCAACTGCCCTGTGGCTGAACACTTTAAGTACCCTTCCCACTCTGCCAAGGACATGGAGGTCCTTGGCCTCCTCCATCGCCATGCCATGGCAACAAGACGCCTGGAGGAAGAGCGCCTCATCTTCCACCTAGGAACCCTCCAACCACATGGGATGAATGCAGATTTCTCCAGCTTTCTCATTTTCCCTCCCCCACCTTTTCTCAGTCGCAACCCTCAGACTCAGCACCACCTTCTTGACCTGCAATCTTCTTCCCGACCTCTCCGCCCCCACCCCTCTCCGGCCTATCACCCTCACCTTAACCTCATTCCACCTATCGTATTCCCAATGCCCCTCCCCCAAGTCCTTCCTCCCTACCTTTTATCTTAGCCTGCTTGGCACACCCTCCTCATTCCTGAAGAAGGGCTTATGCCTGAAATGTTGATTCTCCTGCTCCTTTGATGCTGCCTGACCTGCTGCGCTTTTCCGGTAACACATTTTTAAGCTCTAATGTTGGCTGCATATCAATCATCTTTCATAGATGAAAGAATGCCAATGATGATCATCCATATAGAAGGCAAAGAAGAGGTACTCAGACCAGTAATAGAGCTGAAGCAAATGGGAGAAAAAGTTATTTACTTGCTCAGGTAGAAATTTCATTCAATTTATCATCATGTTCAGCAGTAGAAAGGATCACTATCAGTTTGACAATACTGTATACATGCTATATTTAGAGATTGTTATAGTAGTTCTACAATCCTAGTTTAGATTAAATATTACCTAATTATTCCTATAAATGCACAATGACAGCACACCATCAATAATAGACTTAATGGCAAAGAAGTGTTTAGATAGTGAATGTATTATGGAATCAGTGCCACTAATAGTATTTTAATCACATTCTCCATCTGAACTATTATAAATAATGCTAAAATAAGCATGACATTGTTCACTGATTGCAATTTCATTCTTACAAAGGCTGAAGTGAAGCATCATTTTATATTTTAGACACAAGGTGAATTTGAAAAGCAATTCTTTGGAGTAATACATTTTTTATTTAAGAATATTTCATACATTAAAACATAATTTCACACCAAACAGCTATAGAATTTCATCAATAAAGGTTAAAAATTGATTTTTTTCATAAAAAGCCAGAATTTTTGTTAAAATCTCATATAGTCAATCAAGAAATTCACTCAACAAAGCAAAACAGCTCAAATCACCAAAGCAACAATCGATCTAATGGGCAATACTTCTTAAAAATTATTGTTACATTTCAAGCTAGCCTGCAGAATAATTTATGCTCTTGATCGAGATAATTATAGATTTCTTTGCAATAATTCATTTTCACTGAATTGTGACAGCTGCCATCCTAGGTCTGAGTCTATCTTTTTATTTCCCCTCTTTCCCTTCTTCCTGCCTTACCCCTACCATACCTCTTTTTTTTCTCTTCTCTCAGTTATTTTACATTCAAAGGCCCAAATTCTTCAACACCCATCTTTTTTCCCACTTACCTGCCATTATCCCAGATTTTCCTCCCTCATAAATAATAATAATACAGCTTATTGAGATTCCCTCTTTCAGCATTCTCCAAAACATCGACTGAAACTGTCATCGCATCTTCCTTTAAGCAGCAACCCTAACTGCCTCATCCTGCTTGGTCCTTAGTATTCCCATGCCTTTCCAGAATATATGTTTGTTTATGAACAAGGCCCTTCTCCCTTGAGGACACTGTGAATATCCATACTGCTAGCCTGGTCTGGATGGTAGTATGGCAGAGGGATGATGATGCTTTTCCTTCTCTGGCTACATGTTGACCCCACTTACCGAACTCAAGCTGTTGCATCAGTATGGATCACACCCTGATCGATCTCCCTACTCATCTGGTAATTTCTCATCCTTTATCCAGACTTGCTTGGAATGTTCAAAGCAATAGGCCAAAGTGTTGGACAGTGGGATTGGTGTAGATAGGTCAACACAGATTCAATGGATCGAGGGCCTCTTCTATGCTGTATGACCTGAAAACTCTAAGATAGCCGCTCTGCTTTCCTTCCTCAGCTTTGGCAACAAGTAATTTCTTAGCCTCAGTGATTTCAGCCTCCATCAATTCTTCTCCTACCTGCTCCGAATTCTGAATGTAGGTTTGTTCACTAAGCTGGAAGGTTCATTTCCAGATGTTTTATCACCTTAGTAGGCAACATCTTCAGTGAAGGGCTGTCATAAAATGATGAAGGGCTTTTGCCCGAAACATCGATTTTCATGCTCCTTAGATTCTGCCTGACCTGCTGTGCTTTTCCAGCACCACTCTAATTTAAATTGAGGTTTCAGCATCTGCAGTCCTCACTTTAGCCTAACATCTTCAGTGGGCCTCCAGGCAAAGCATTGCTGATAATTCCTTCTTTTTATTTATATGTTTGGGTTTCTTTGGGTTGGTGATGTCATTGGTGATGCTCTGGATTCATTGCTTTTTTTCCCTCTTTACTTCTTGCCCTTCGTATGAACTCTCCAACCCATATTCACCAATTAGTTCTTATCATTCTCATATGCCTTGCTCCTCTTATTGTTGATCATCACTGATAAGCAATCTCTAATATCGCTTGTTTCTACATCCATCTCTGGGGGGGGGTGGGGGGGGGGGTGCAGGGGGGAGATAAAGTCTCCATCAGGTCATCTGTCACACACTTTCAAATTACTACCAATGTAATCTTTGTGCCACAATTCTTTATGACATTTGCGCAGCTAATGATTTGTTAAATCAAACCTTCTGCATTATGTTTGATGTTGTTGTCTCCAGCAAAACAATAACTTTCTCTCTCACTTGAGTCATTCTTCCTTGCTTGTATCACCACTCCACATTCTTCAGTCTAAAAGACACAGGTTTTAATTTTTATGGCAGACAAAATTGTATGACCATATTTGGCTCTATTTAGTTTAACCATGCCAGCCCTGGTTGTCTCAAACAATGTATTATCAGGTACTGCTCTACATCATTAACACGGTGCATTCTTCAAAGATAATCTAGAAATCATCAAAAAAACATTATTTTAAACCATTCTCTCCTGCCTTCTTCATCCTCACCTCCAACAGGTCCAGGAAGCTCATGGACTTTTTTTGTCACAAAGTTTGAGATGATGCATTCAGCTACCACTGCTCCTTCCTTTTCCCTAATCCACTCAATTTGACCTGCTTAGATGTTCCCCACTGCCCTTGTCCTAGTCCTTCTCCCAACGCATGCAATGCTGTCTATGAGTTGAAGTTGATTGTGGGGCCAACCTTTTGTTCCCTCAATTCTATTTTGACTAAACTATTGACCAGCAAAAGTCTCTTCCTGCATCCCGTATATTCTTAATGGTTCCTGATTCTGAGGTATTATTTACTTCCATTCACCCTCTGCTTCAGATCTGCTACCATTTCCCTTTCTCAATACAAAAACACCTCTTTGATACCACCATCACTACAAGTGTCCTTGCAAACAAGAGCCCAATTTCCAATCTCCCATTCCTCTCTGTATCCAAGAACTTGCTGTTCCCTCCCATATCTCTACCTCTCTTTCCCACAAGTCAATGCTTGAACCCTTCCAATAAAATTGTCAGCACAGTAATGAAGCGATCTTTATCAAAACCATGAATAACCTCTTTTTCACTACAATAAATCATCATTCCTCATCTTCCTAGATGACGCTTTTGACAAGTTGACCACACCACACTCCTTTGATACTTCACCTCTCTCATCCAACCAAGTGAACTGTCCTTGCTTGCATCTATTCTTCTTTAGCAAATCACCTCCTGGGAATCACCTGCAATATCTTCCCTTGTCATTCTCACATCTTAGTCCTTCTAAGTTCTTACTTACATGTTTTCTTATGCAGCATCATCTGAAAATAGTATCATTTCCACATGTGCAATGATACACAACACCAAATTGCATAATCCTTCCACTGCCTCTAATTTATTAGGCTTCTTGTCCAACATTCAGCATTAGATGAGCAGAAATTTCCTCCAACTAAATATTGGGAAGACATTACCCATTAACTTTGTTCCCTGCCACAAACTCCATTTCCTGACTATCAGCTATAGCCCTCACGGGCAATATCTAAGGCTGAATGGATCTGCTCTCAACCTTGGTGACACATTTAACTTTAAGATGACCTTCTGACCTTATATCCATGCTATCACTAAGACTGCCTTTATCCATCCCTATATTGTCAGCAGAAGCTGCCCTTTCCTCAGTTCCTCTGCTCCTGGAACATACATCCATGTCTTTACTAACCCTAAACTTCATCAATCCATGCATTACATGGTTGCTTTCCAATACTCTACCCTCTGAAAAATGTGGTCATCCAAAACCTTGTTTCCTATATTCTAAATTGTATGAAGTCTTGTTCACTCAGTGCCCTTGTGCTTGCTGATCTACAATTTTTTCCTGATTGACCAACTCTTTGAATTTAAAAGCTCATCCTGGTTTCCAGATCCTTCCATAGCACCACCTTTCCCTACTTCTAAGACCTCCCTTATCTCCCTATAATGCTCCAGGATAGCTGCACTCATTCAATCCTGCCCTCTTGATTACCACAATTTTAAATTCATCCATCACTGCTTGCTCTGCCTTCAACTGCCAAGGCCCTAAGATCTAGAATCCCATTACACATCTCTGCCTCACCACCTCACTTTCTTTTTTCAGACACTCAAAGGTTAGTTCTTTCATCAGGCTTTGGATCTTCTGTCCAAATATATCCTCAGGTTAATCAGTGCCAAATTTTGTTTGGTAATACTCCTGTAAAACACTGGGGCATATGTTTTGATATTAAACACCTTATATAAACTATTTCTGTGAATGTCATCACATTGTTATAAATGTTTAATAATGTCACATGCTAATAACTGTGGTCCTCCAAGGGTATTTTCTTTTTCACGCTTCACAGTATCATTGTTCGCAAATGTTGTGGTCAGTAATCTGGGTGGGTGCTCTATGGGTGTTGCCAATATCACTAATTCTACAATTTTTAAGAATTCTCCATATACAAGTAAATGTTTTGTATGTCTTTGTTTGAGATGAACAGGCTTAACTAAAATGTACAAGTCAGGGATGTGAATCAAACTTGGGTATCCTTGTTTCTACTACAACATTGTGTTGGATAGGAACATGTTATAACACGTAACAACGTCTATTGTTACTTTGGATGCTTGGGACTATTGGATAGTCTTGAAAAAGGATATTTATTGCAATTTGCTACATCTGCGCAGGACTGATAAACCACATTCATGACTATTCTTGGATACTGTGGCTGTCATGTGTTTCAGCTGTTACTCCACAAGGAACAAAACTCACTTCATCAAAACTGTGTGCAACAAGATGAGACACGAGGGTGCATTGATAACACAACTCCCTGAATTCACAGACCACTGGTTTGTTCCATGTGTTGTTGAAAGAGTGCTCAATAAAAACATCCTTCTCAAGAAAAACTTACATTTTTTTTCAAGATTCTTATGATAGGTCATTGACCTGAAATATTAGCTCCACTTGTCTCTCCACAGATGTAACCAGTACATTTCAACATTTTTTAAAATTTTGATTTCAGATTTCCAGAATCTGCAGTATTTTCCTTTTTTGCCTTTAAACAGTGCTGGTCACAATGTAAAATGTCCTACAACATTTCATGGCTGTATTATCAAGTATTCTGAGCCATGTGTCAAAATGCGAGCAGAGCTGAAACCGGTCAGTTTTCTGGAACATCTTCAAAAGGAAGAAAGAGGCAGAGAGTCAACTAGAGCATTTCAATTTTCTTTCAGCTGAAATCAATAGTACCCTATATCAAATTCACAGCATTCAGTCTGCCTCCATTCTGGCATATGTAGCAAAAATGTTATAAATCCCTGGTTTAATTTTTTTTCTATCCTTTGTGCTGACTGTGTTAAACACTGTCAGGATCAAAACAATACTACTGTATCAATGCTGAAAATGGATTGAGATGATTATTTAAAACTTCATGGGACCACTGATGCTGCCAGGTGAAGGGCTTTGCTCGAACCAGAACGCCCAGATGGACCAGGTTTGTCTGCAATCTGTGAAGGCACCCGGTACACACACAGGCAGCCTGTGTCATGTACAGATTGACAAAAGAACTGAAAGTCTAGGTGAGGCTAGAAATTGACAATATAGATCTGAAAAGATCATAGTGCCTTGGGAAGAGGTTACCTGACGATTGAGATGAGGGGTCATTTTCAAAGTGTCCACCAGGTTTTAATCCTCTGTAATGCACTGCACAATGCAAGATAATCAAGAGATGGATTGAACTCAAGCATTTGGGGCCAACTTAATTTTAGAACTTAGCACAACTTGTTTTTCAAAGACAAAATCTGTATTTCTCCATCAACAAAAAAAATTGGTACATTGTGCATTCACAATTTTGAATATTTCTGTTGATCTCTTTCAAAAAATTGTGAAATTATCAAGTTTTAGTCAAAGAACAATTCCATTGGTTCTTACATTTGTTACATTGTTCTAGTTTCAATTCAACACATTGTACATCACTGCACAAACATCAACTTGACATATCAAAGGACAATTTTCCACCCCCAAAAATAGGTCCCCCAAATAAGACCATCATTACATGCCATATTTGCATTAGTAATAAGCCTCTGATTTTCACCCTGTAAATGTGTGCTTTACTTGTAACTTTTAACACTTAGAAGCAAGTCAGACAGGGTGTGTTGTGAAGAGGTGCAAGAGTTAGAGATACACCCACTCTTTGAAGTAAATTAGAATTAGAATTAGAATCCCTACAGTGTGGAAACAGGCCCTTCGGCCCAACCAGTCCACACCGACCCGCTGAAGAGTAACCCACCCGGACCCATTTCCCTCTGACTAATGCACCGAACACCACGGGCAATTTAGCATGGTCAATTCACCTGACCTGCACATCTTTGGACTGTGGGAGGAAACCGGAGCACCCGGAGGAAACCCACACAGCCACGGGGAGAAATGTGCAAACTCCACACAGACAGTCGCCTGAGGCTGAAATTGAACCTGGGACCCTGGCGCTGTGAGGCAGCAGTGCTAACTACTGAGCCACCGTGCCACCCTAAATGTTAATTAATTTTACAGGTTTCAAAACACTTTGGTTGAGGTTAAAATATTTTTGTACTGTTAAATTTGTTAAATAAACTCACATTAATTTAATCTGAATTACTGGTATTATTTTTAATTTATGTTTCAATATTGACTATTATAATATAAATACCCCTACCCTCACCAGTACATAAGTAAACACCTGTTTTTGAAGGGTTCTATTTGAGGGCTCTGAAATAAACTAATGTGCCGACATCTAAGGTACATGTTTTAAGAGCTAATCACTTTTTTTACTAGTATTATCAATGAAAATGTTATTAGAATACAATCAAACATTGAAGTTTAAATGAAAGCACAAATTTCTGAAAAATTTTGCAGGTCAGTTAGCATCTAAATAGAGAACAGAGGGTCTCCACTTGAAACAATGAATTTTTCTTTCCACAAGTACTGATTGAATTGTTATGCTCCCAACATTTACTATTTTTAATTGATAACCAATTATCTGTAGCTTTTGTTCAAAGTTTATACATTGCTATGGTTTGCTATGATCTGCCTGTACTGCTTGCAAAACAAAACTTTTCACTGTACTTAGATACACATGATTACAATAAACAACTCAAAATTGAGCAGTCAATATTGCTTTTGTTTGTGCAACTGGCTGAAAAAGTTTGCTGAAGTATTAAGAAGAAAATTATATATTCAAGAAAGAATGAAAAAAGGAATTATGTGTCAAAAATTAACAGGGATCCAGTAATTAGGCCACTTAATCTCCCTTAAGTCAAGCTGCTTTTTTTCTCACCTCATGCTTTTGTTTCTTTATAGGTTGAAAAAGCTAATTGACCAAGAAAAGGCCTACCAAGTGAAAAAAGATCAAGAAAATGTCAAAAAAATTGCTAAGCTAAAGGAAGAGCTTACCAAGCTGAAATCATTTGCATTGGTACTGGTGGATGAACAGCAACGGCTTTCAGAGCAGCTTAACCAACAGAATCAAAAAGTTCAAGCTCTATCAGTCACTGCACAGCAAGCTCAGGAGAAATTAACAGTCTCCGAGGAAAAGACAACAGAAGAAGGAAATAAAGTGTTTGCTCTTGAAATTGAGCTGCAAGCCCAATCTAGCAGATTTTATCAAGAGCAGGAAACAATAATGGCCAAATTGACCAACGAGGAAAGCCAGAATCGACAGCTTCGACTAAAACTTGCCACACTCAGCCGACAGATAGATGAACTGGAGGAGACTAATAAGTCATTGAAGAAAGCAGAAGAGGAGCTGCTGGATTTAAGGGAAAAAATAAACAGAGGGGAATGTGGGAATTCCAGCTTGATGGCAGAAGTGGAAGAGCTACGTAAGCGGGTGTTGGAAATGGAAGGAAAGGATGAGGAGCTCTTAAAAATGGAGAAGCAGTGCAAGGATCTCAATAGAAAAATAGAAAAGGAAGAAAGCCACAGCAGGAATCTAAAAACTGAAGTAGAGAAATTAAAGAGGAGAATAATGGAATTGGAAAAATTAGAGGATGCATTCAGTAAAAGTAAACAGGAATGTTATGTGCTCAAATGCAATCTGGAAAAAGAGAAGAATTTAACAAAGAAATTGGAAAATGAATTAGAAACCTTAAAAGTGAGAGTCAGGGAACTTGAAGCAATTGAAAACAAGCTGGAGAAAATGGAACTGGCCATGAAGGAGGACCTAAGCAAGCTTAAAACATTAACTGTGATGTTGGTTGATGAAAGAAAAAATATGGCAGAGAAGGTGAGACAAACAGAGGATAAATTCCAAAACGCAAATGCCCAACTTCAAATAGAGGAAAATAAAGTTACTGTTGTGACAGAGAAACTAATTGAGGAAAGTAAAAAGGTATTAAAATCCAAAGCAGAATTAGAAGAGAAAACATACAGTTTGACCAAAGAAAGAGATGAGCTTAAAAAGAAGCTAAAAATTGAGGAAGAGCGAGGAAATGATCTTCAGTCCAAGTCTAACCTCTTGAAGAAAAGACTCCAGTCCCTTGAAGCAATAGAAAAGGAGTACCTCAAAAATAAAGGAAAACAAGAGTTTGACAAATCTCCTAAACATATACAACAGGATGATAATAAAGTAAGGGAATTAACTTGTGAGGTTGAAAGGCTTAAGCGCAAATTGAAAGATATGCAGGTTGTAGAAGATGATCTAATGAAGACAGAAGATGACTATGACTCACTGGAACAGAGGTACTACAATGAACAACAGGAAGTAAAACTATTGTCAGAAGAGCTTGAGGCTGTGAAGAAGGAATTAGCCAGATATAAACTAGCGGAAAAAGCTGAATCAACCAATGAACAAAACCTGTTTGACAAACTCAGTGAGGAACAGGCAAAATCAAGCCATCTAACAAGAGAAGTGGAAGCCCTCAAAGACAAGATTCATGAATATATGGCAACAGAAGACTTACTATGTCATTTTAAAGCAGAACAGACATCATTGCAGAAAAAGCTGACTCAGCAGGAAAACCGGAACAAAGAACTATCAAGAGAAACTGAAAATCTTACCAAAGAACTAGAGAGATACAGACGGTTCAGCAAGAGTCTTAGGCCTGGCATGAATGGCAGGAGATTAAGTGAATTACAGCTCTGCTCAAAAGAGATCCAAACTGATGCATTGGATAGTGAACCACCTGATTATAAAAGCCTTATCCCTTTAGAAAAAGCAGTTGTAAATGGAAAGATATGTACAGAAAGTGAAGAAACCGATTTCAATTCTCAACGTGATCAATCCTTGCAAGTGAATTACAATTCACTAACAGTAAATAGTGTCAATAATAAAAAGTCATGGACCCCATGGATGAAGAGCAAGGAATCTTGTGCACAAAATGGAAAAGCTGTAACCAAACAGAACGGAAATCTGGTGCAGCCTGGTGAAATGGTGCTTACTCAGAAGCCAGGCCAGCCTCTTCATATAAAAGTAACACCAGACCATGGGCACAGCACGGCTACTCTTGAAATCACCAGCCCCACTTTAGAAAATTCATTTTCTTACACTAGTACAGCTGTCATCCCCAACTGTGGTGTTCCAAAACAAAGAATAACCATTATACAAAATGCCTCAATAACACCTGTAAAGTCAAAGCCATCAGATGCACACTCCCCACCAGAGCGTGCCCTGACACCCCTTTCCCGGACTACAAAGCTAAAATCAAGAACTTCAGATTCATGTGGTTCAATGACTCCAGAAAGGACAATGTCACCAGTACAAATTGTTGCTGTAACTGCAAGCTCACCGGCACAAGCTTTGTCTCCTGAGCCAATGGAAGTTGCTACAACTCATACGATCTTTAGAGTATCACCTGAAAGAATACAAGGACGTCAGATACAAAAGTCAAATACAAGTCCTAATGTAATTACAACTGAAGACAATAAAATCCATATCCATTTAGGTAATCCCCACATTCAAACAGCTACACCTGTCTCAAGACCAATGAGCCCATGCAGTTCAATCCAGGAGATCAGGACTCCAGCTATAACTAATGGGACACCAAATAAGTCAACCAGTAAAATCACCAGCAGTATCACTATTACACCAACAACTACTTCTGCCCCACGTCATGCACAAATTACAGTAAGTAATGTCTATGATTAACCTCCCTTCTCCAACCCAAATCCCAGTGAAAATAACAGTGCTTTATTTTCCATATTAGAAGATCCACTTAAATTTACCTGCATCTTCTGTTTTAATTTGAGACTGGTTTGTGCATGTCATGTATAAACCCTGCACCTAATCAACATCCTCCTGGATTTGTGTGTTTACTCAAACTGTGTGTACATACTATAACCTGTAACTCCTCAACATGAGAGACTTGTATTAAGCGGTCAATCACCATTTAATCTGCACTGTATTACAATGGAAAACTGTACTTGCTTCGAATATTAAAACAAAAAAAATCAGATTCAAATTGTAATAGAGAAAAACAACTCATGAGTAACAGTAAACACTAGAATGAGTTTGTTGAGTTTCTTTTTGTTTCCTCTTTTGCATGTTTACAAATATATTTCATTAATGGAAGAGGTACTTGAGTTATGCTGTTCTGAAATTGTCTTAAATCATCTATTTCTTTTCTGGAAATGGGTGTTGCTTCAGGTTGTTTCACTCCGGAATCCAAGTTCAGTTGCAGCTGTTGGAATAAACATTTCATCTGCAGACTGAGAATCATATCCAATTCTCAGACCTTGAGAATATATTGTGGAGTAACAGCACATTGCATAAGAATATTCAACACATTCACCCAAAATTTCTCCCTGCTTTTAAAAGAAAGCATTAACCAATTAATTTTAAATGGACCAATGCTGCATTAAAACACCAGAAGAACTTAATACGGTAAGCATTCATATAATTATCACAAATTCAATGCTATAGTGATTACCAACACAAAAATGTTCACAATGCAGGACAAACAATATCAGATAAGCAAAAGGACAACTAGTGTGAAACTGAATAAGAAATTAAGTGGCTCAGTTGGTATGGGCTGTTGAGAGTGAGATTAAAGCACATCATGGGACAGAATGAAGGGAGCGTTTATCACTTAACGTGGGAGAGCTTGGTGCTCTCACGAATTGTACAAAAACTTGAGAAACTGATCCAATTTTCAATATTAACATCTCTCACTGGGTGAAAACTTCACAAAATTGATAGCGATTTAAAATTCTGAGACTGAGCAGAGCTGAGTTTGATAACTAGAAAATCCATTAGATTAAAAAAAAGGACAAAATTGTACATACTGGAAAATGAAGTTCAGTAAGCACGGAATCTCACAAAGGATATTGTATGAGATAAGCAAACTTATTGACCAAGAATTTGCTGTAATAATAAAGGTAAGAATGGCAATGCTCAGTGTTGTTACTGGGGAAATTTGACAGCAAGTTCTGGCATTCTTGGATTCACAGCAAAAAGCAGAAATTCGGAATCTGTCCATCAGGGATACAATGTCCCTTCATTGTTACTCCTGTTGAAGCCTTCAACAACAGAATCATCACCTCTTAGTCTGATTCCTTTCAAAGAAAATTAGTTGCTACAGTCTTTAAAAAAGTGATTAAATTTTATTTGTTTTTGTTTCACCTCTCCTGCAGTCTCATTTGTTTGACCCAAACAACTTTGCTTCCTATTGAAATATAGCTTACACTGGCTGTTTTTACATTTTGCTTTGTCTCAGGATTCTTCAATCTGGCTGATTAGTCTCCCTGAAGTGTGTCCTAATCAAATACGTTCACAGAAATATTTGCTAGAAACCTTATTTATTACTACATGACTCCCTAAAGCCATGCAATTTACATGGTACAATTCAGGAGTTTTGATGGAATACTCCCACTTCCCTTGATAAGTGCAACACTCAAGACACTCGACTCCCAGGAGTCAATTGGTACCACATCCACTTTCAGTTCTAAAACTCAATAGCAGCAGTGTGTAATATTTACAAGATTCACTGTAGAAATCCACCAAAGCTCTTTGTACAGTACCTTCCAAACCCACAATCATGACAATCTAGAAGAACAAGGGCAGCAGATACATTGGAGTAGCACCATCTGCAAATTCCTTTCCAAACCACTCATCATCTAGACTTGGAAATATATCACTATTTCTTCACAGTCAGTGATCAAAATTATGGAACTCTCTCCCTAACAGTTTTGTGGGCATTTCAACACCAAAATGGACTGCAGCGGTTCAAGTAGGTACCTCACCACCATCTTCTCAAGGGCAATTAGGTATGGGCATTAATTGCTGGCCTAGCCAGTGACATCCACATTCCATGAATGAATAAAAATCCCCTATGGAAGACAAAATTCAAATTAACCTTTTAAAACAGTAAGTCTGTGCTTTGGAGCCAATTAAAAAAGAGACAGCTACTTTTCAAGATAAATGAGGGGCATAGTTCTTTTGTCATGGCTGCAAGTGCCAGAAAAATTGTGGAAGCTAAAGTGGTTAGTTCCTGAAAACGGTTGTAGTGATCACAATGAGAGAAAGTGAGGACTGCGGATGCTGGAAGTCAGTCGAAAAGGTTGGTGCTGGAAAAGCACAGCAGGTCAGACAGCATCCAAGAAACAGGAGAGTCACTGTTTCGGGTTGGGACCCTTCATCAGGAGCTAAGTACAAAATCTTAAGAACAAATTAGAAAAATAAAGAAGCACAGAAGTTTGAATAGACCTTGTAAATGGATCAGAAATGCTCCATGAGGATTCTTTAGTCACTGGCACATGTCCGATGCCATTTTATGGATATTGGATGTATATGGACAGTGCCCAGGGAGCAAGTGCTGAGATGTTGCTGCCCGATGTCCAACATGGAGGTTCTTCGGAGCAAGCAGTTAGCTGAATTTGCAAGGTACTGCTCTGGTTTCCATGTCAAACTCTCCTGACATCTAGCTTGTCTAGTTTGTTTAATATGACAGAAATCTGAATATCTATGAGGTGAGTTGGACAATCAACAAGACTTTTAATGCGTAATAGTCCCCAGTAGTGATCATAATATATTATTAATTAATGAGCATTTACTGAATTTCAGGTAGCATGACATCTTTTTGCTGCATGCTTCTGTGAATTAGCGCTGCATCCAAACATCAACAACTGTACCATTTACCAACAGTACATGTCAACAGATAGTCAATAAGCTACCTAGTTAACAATGTTCAAAGCTCTCCTGCATGGCTTAAAGTTAGTCTGTACAAAGTTAAAAATCACACAACACCAGGTTATAGTCCAACAGGTTTAATTGGAAGCACACTAGCTTTTGGAGCGACGCTCCTTCATCAGGTGATGGCCTGTTGAACTACAACCTGGTGTTGTGTGATTTTTAACATTGTACACTGGCATCTCCAAATCATAAAGTTAGTCTGCAACTCTTAAAAGAAAAGGTGTACTATGAGTAGAGAACTTGCTGGGCTTCAGAGTTGAAGGGCCTATGATTTTTGGTTAACTTTGAGGATTGACAAATGTTACAACATGGGGTGAACTCTCCTGCTTAATTTAAAACCAACAACACAGAAAAGATTTATCCTGTGCAGTAATCTGCGAAAATTTGAGAGACCAAGAACTAGTTAAAGTAAAAATTTACAACTATATTTTTTAAAATATAAAGAATAATTAACTAACAACTATTTACAATTCCTTACTCTAACCTATCTGTTCCCTTCCGTTCTCTAATACTAGTGTGATAAAACTCACGATTATGATTTACGAAACAAAACTTCTTATCTCAAAACCAGGCAGTTTTGGTTTTCTTTGAATTCTTCTTAGGGATGTCTAGTTCCCAGGTTACTGATCGATAAATGTACCTTTTAAGAGAGCTATTTTTCAGGCAGTCTTTTTTACATGCTGGGGCTTGGCAGTTCTCTTCTGAACTGTTCAATTTTCCCTGATCTTATACCCCAAAAGCCTCAGATTGTGTCATTGGCATTTAAGATTGTCAGCACATTAAATTCAAACTGGATTGGAGTTTGGTATTTTTCAGGGTATAATTTAAACTGATTGGCCGAATTTGAATCTGTTTTGTCATTTCCAGGCAACCAGCTAATTGAGTTGTTCGACCAAATGTTACATTATATTTCTTTTCAGAACACAGGTAGTTCTGTTGCTTTACCTTACTCTTAAAAGGTACAGTACGCCCACATCTTCATAACATCTCCCCCCTTAAGAAGAAATGAACCATCATAATGAAAAGCTGGCTAAATTTTCATTTTCTACTTTTTAACACCTTACCCAAACATACACATAACTTTCATATAAGTTCATCATCTTCTTATAAACCTCTATATATAATATTAAACAAAGTCAAATCTCAGCTAAACTCTTATCATTTCAATCTGCGATAACGCATCTGTGATTATATTCTTCTGACCCACAACATGAAGAATTTTTTAATTTAAAGTCTGTAACATAAGAGTCCAATGAAATAGTCTCATCTTCTTGTCTTTAAAGCATTCTAAAAATGTAAGTAGATTGTGATCCATGTACACAACAGTTTCCGACACATTGTTTGTGACATACACATTAAAATGTTGTAAGGCCAGTTCCAAACTCAATAGTTCCTTTTCGATTGTGGAGTATTTCTTCTGATGGATGTTGATCTTCTTCAAAAAGTAACCAACAGGCAGATCAATCCCATCCTCATCTTTCTGTAGGACTACAGCTCCAACCACTATGTCACTAGCATCGATGGCGACTTTAAAAGGTTTTGAAAAGTTTGCTGTAGCTAAAACTGGATTGGTAGTTAATATGGCTTTCAAGTGTCAAATGCCTCCTGACATTGTTCTATCCATTGAAACTTTATGTTCTCCTTCAGCAAATTGGTTAATGGTGCCACTACACTGCTGAAGTTTGGAACAAAATTGCAATAGAATTCACTGAGTCCTAAGAATCAAAGCACCTCTTTCTTCAAGGTTGGTTGCAGAAATTCCTTGATGGTCAGCGTCTTTGCGTTCCGTGGGATCGATCTTCCGTGACCGATGTTATGTTCCAAGAACGTTACCTCAGCTTTTGCAAATTCCATTTTATTTATGTTTATCTCCAGTTTTGCTTCTCATAGTCATTCAAAGAGCTCGGCCAACTGTACCATGTGATCTTTCCAGGGCTTACTAAAGATCACTACATTATCCAAATAGACTGCACAGTTTGTTAACCCAGCCAGAACTATGTCCATGAGTCTTTGGAATGTGGCATGCATTCTTCATTCCAAAGGGCATCACTTGAAACTGATATAGCCCAGTTGGGGTTACAAACACAGAAATTTCTTTTGCTGTCTCTCATAAAGGTACCTGCCAGTAAACATACATTAAGTCCAATTTGGTGATGTATCTGGCTTGTCTGACTTTCTCAATACAATCCTCCAATCTAGGAATTGGATGTGCACCTGATTTTGTTGGCCTTCCGATAATCCACATGGAATCATCGAGTCCAGTCCGGTTTGGGAACAAAGATGATTGGCGAACTTCACTTGCTCTGGCTTGGTTCAATGATGTCATTGTCGAGCATGGCCTCCACCTCCATCTGAACCTGTCTGGCTTTGAAAGGATTAAGACAATAAGGGTGTTGTTTTATTGGAGAAGTATTCCCTCCGTCTACTTCTTGTACAATAGCACTAGTCCTCCCCATCTGATTCTCACATATCACCTTGTAGTACAGTAACAAATCTTTCACCTGTGTTCTACGCTCCTGAGTCAGATAGCTTACTAACCTCTCCCATTCCTCAAGGACTTCTTCATTTTTAAATCTATTTTAAAGCACATCAAAATCCACATCATCTGGAGTTGATTCATCACTCTGCAAGGCAGTAACTAACATCTGTTTCTCCAGTTCCTTCTCTCTCGTATAATACAGTTTCAACATGATCACATGATACCCGATACCTTTACTAAATAGTTCAACTGATTCAACCTTTTCTCAATTTGATAGGGACCACTAAACCTGGCTTTGAAGAGATCTCCTATCACTGGTAATAGTCCTAACACATCATCCCCTCAGGAAAGCGTCCGAGTCTCTTCAAGTGCTGTTTAGCTAACTCACCTGCTCGATTTAATCTCTCCCTCACTTCTGATACATAATCAAAGTATAAGATCTCTGACTTTGGTCCTGTCAATTTTTCTTTAATTAATTTCAAAGGGCCTCTCACTTCATGACCAAATATTAACTCAAAGGGAGTGAACGGAGTAGATTCATTTGGGGCATCTCTAATTGCAAACAATACGAATGGGATTCCTTTATATAAATCATTCAGGTAATCCTGACAGTATGCTCTCAACATGGTCGTCAAGGTCTGATGCCACCTTTTTAACGATCCCTGGGCTTCAGGATGATCTGCACTGGATTTGATACTCCATAATGGAATTGCCTCCAGAAATCTAGAGGACACATCCATTATGGTTAACAAGTACTGGTTCCCACTTTCAGTTCTCGGGAGGGGACCTACACAGTCAGTTATAACCCGGGTGAAAGGTTCTTCAAATGTGGGAATTGGCAACAGAGGTGCTGATTTTATTACAGCCTGTGGCTTACCTACCGTTTGGCATGTATGACACGTACAGCAATACTTAACCACATCCTTGTGCATTCCAGACCAATAAAAATGTTTTTGTACCTTAGCCTGAGTCTTTCATACAAGAATGTGTTGCTGGAAAAGCGCAGCAGGACAGACAGCATCCAAGGAACAGGAGATTCCTGATGAAGGGCTTATGCCCGAAACGTCGAATTTCCTGTTCCTTGGATGCTGCCTGACCTGCTGCGCTTTTCCAGCAACACATTTTCAGCTCTGATACTCCAGCATCTGCAGACCTCGCTTTCTCCTCAAAGATTTTCACCTATTGCGAATCCTCTTGCAAGGATGCCTTCCTTGAAGAAGCTCTCTTCCTCCCTTCCTGATGAAGGGCTTATGCCCAAAACGTCGAATTTCCTGTTCCTTGGATGCTGCCTGACCTGCTGCACTTTTCCAGCAACACATTTTCAGCTCTGAGTCTTTCGTACCCCTAGATGACCTCCTACAGGTAGTTCATGTGCTACCCATAACACTTCCTGTCTGTATGCTACCAGCAACACAATCTGATGCACTTCAGCCCATTTCTCCTCTGCACTAACCTGCCGTGGTCTCCATTTCCGCCTTAGAATTCTATCTTTCAGATAATAACCTTCCAGAATTTTATCTGCCTCCTTTTCAGAGTACGCATCCACATACTCTATCTTTTATCATCTTGTCTTGCTGTAGCAAGTCCCTTAGCCTTTCAAGAGTAAACACTCCTGTCTGACTCAGGTTTCTCTTGCACCATTACATCAAACAGGGTAACAGCTAACTGAATCTCAACTCCTTCATCTTTCTCTTTTCGCTTAATGCTGTAACTTATGATAGTGGGATCTGGGAAAATGCCAGGATATTTCAATTATAACCCCTCAGTTTCTTGGTCTTCCTTGGGCTTCTCCACAACAAGGGGTGTCACTACCACCTTGGATCCTGCCAAATCATTCCCAAGAACAAACTGGATTCCTGAAACTGACACTCTGTCAATGACTCCCACTGTAACTTCCCCAGTCTTAAGTTGGCACTCCAACCTGATCTTACATAGGGGAATGCTAAATTTCTTCCACAAATTGCCACACTCTCAGGTAACAGAGCAGATCAGAAAGAGTGCATATTCACTCATCCCTTACTATCAGTGACTGGTTAGATCCTGTATCTCTCAAAATCATAACTTCTTGTCCTTCTCCCCCTGTTCTTCCTGAGTAAACTTTACCCACAGAGGCAAATTCTTTGTAGAGATTAGATACTAACTCCATACCCAGCCCCTGCCTAAGCTGTGCACATTCCTGCAGCTCTTTGGCTTTTTTGGGATCTCCTTTACTACCTTCACTAATGCCACTGACTTAGCTTCTTTTACCACACCTTTTCCCACAGTGCCCTCCTTTAACAACCAGCACTGTGACGTTACATGTCCCACCTTCTGGCAGTGAAAACATATTTTCCCAGTGCCCTTCCGAAACCACCAGCACTGTGTTTTTCTGTGTCCCACTCCGTTACAGTGAAAACACCTGAGGCCTTTCACCTCCTGTCCACCCTCTTGGGCATCTTTAACTTGTGGCAAAATCTTACCAGTGCTCTCAACTCTTGGTTACATAGTGTAGGACCTCCCTTTCTCCCAACTTCTATCCCTCACAGGATGAAATTCTGGCCAGAAGCTTGTCTTATGCACCAACATTAATCATCTGCTAATTCTGCTGCCCTTCTCACTTCCTGAACTTTCTGTTCCTCCATGTGAATTCTTACCATCTCTGGAAGTGAGTTTTTAAACTCCTCCAGCAGAATAACCTCTCTTAGAGCCTTAAAATTCTTATTTATTTTCAAAGCACGTACCCATCGATCAAAATGACTACGTTTAATTCTTTCGAACTAAACAGAAGTCTGACCTGGTTTCTTCTTTGTGTTTCTGAACCGCTATCTATATGCTTCTGGTACCAATTCATAAGCACTTAAATAGCCTGTTTAACCTCTTCATAATCGCTTGACCCCTCATCTGACAATGCAGCAAATACCACACTAGCTCTACCTACCAGTTTAGTCTGAACTAGCATTACCCATAAATCTTCAGACCACTCCATCTGCGTGGGCAATTTTTCAAATGAAATAAAGAAGGCTTCAATATCTTTCTCATCTAAAAATGGCAGAGTTTTGACACATATATATATATCGCTACCTTCTCTGTTAATTTCCAACCTGTTAACTTGACTTTGCTGACTAAGTCACAATGTCTCAAATTCAAATTCTCTCTCTTTTTGTCTCTCCCTTTGCTCAGCTAAGAACCTTCTCTCTCTCTCTCTCTCTCTTTTCTCTCTCTGTCTCTCTCTCTCTGTCCTTTTGTTTATCTTCTAACTCCATTTTCTTCAACTGTAATTTAAGTTTTTCTACCTCTACTGCACTTGTCTATTTGTCTAATACACTTAAGTGTTTGAGTAGTTCCCTTACAATTTCAGGTTGACTTTTGTCAATGGTTAAACCCAAACCTAATTTCTTCGCTAATTCTAAAAGTATGGCCTTTTCCTTTCCTTCTAAACTTCCTTGGCAAATTTGAGAATTATCTCCAATTCCAGAAGTTCTTTAGCAATATTAAGAGCCATTTCTCTCACTTTTAATTTACTCAATCACAAATCATCGGAAGTAAACAAATTGCATCGCCTACATATTATTTAAAGATCTAGAATGCTAACCTGCAAGTGGTTAAATCTGCTGGGAATTTTCATAGCCCAAATCTACTTAAACCTGTCTCAAACAGTTCAAATCGGATTGAGACCCCAAACTGTTACAATACAGGTTAAACTGTCCTGCTTAATTTAAAACTAACAACACAGAAAAGACTTATCCCGTGCAGTAATCTGTGAAAATTCAATAGGCCAAGAACTATTTAAAATAAAAATAACAACTTTATTTTTTAAAGTATAACAGAGAATAATTAACCAACAACTGTTTACAATTCCATACTCTAACCTATCTGTTACCTTCCCTTCTATAATACTAGTTTGATAAACCTCCTAATTACGATTTACAGAACAAAACTTTTTATCTCAAAACCAGGCAGCTTTTGTTTTCTCTGAATTCCGGTCCTCTTTCCTTCTTCTTAGGGATTTTTGCTTCCCAGGTTACTGATTGATAAAGGTACCTTTTAAGAGAGCTATTTTTTGGGCAGTCTTTTTTATATGCTGGGACTTGGCAGTTCTCCTCTCAACTGTTCAATTTTCCATGGTGTTATACCCTCAAAGCATCAGAATGTGTCATTGGCTTTTAAGAGTATCAAGATACTAAATTCAAACTGGATTGGAGTTTGGTATTTTTGGGGTATAATTTAAATGATTGGTCTCATTTGAATCTCTTTTGTCATTCCCAGGCAACCAGCTAATCAAGTTGTTTGACCAAATGTTACATTATATTTCTTTTTAGAACACTTGGTTCTGTTGCTTTTAACTTCCTTAAAAGGTACAGTACACCCACCCCTTCATAACACAAAACAGAAGGGAGATCAGCATCCAAGGTCTTTCGACATTGCATTGGAGATCAAGGTGGAAGATGTCAATAGGAAAGAGTTGTCCAATATTTATAGTCGGTGGGGAGGGAGAGAGGACGGCCCTTGACACCCAGTTATAAGAAAGTGTCATCAGCAGGTAGTCATGGAGGTCAAAGCAAAGAGTCAAGGGTCTGAATGCAGTGTCACAAGAAGTTGAATGATCACATACAATTGATGAAGGGCAGTGACTGTGACATCAAGTACCATTCCTACCAATTGTACTCATAGCCTTAATCACTTATCAAATTATTCCACTCCCACCATTCACCTACAAACAATTTCTGATTATAACTCATATACGAACTTCACGTGTTTCACATCAAACTGACACATTTAGTATGCAACAATCTCTAATCTCACTCCTATCATTTTAGCCAAGATAACCAAATGAATCAAACAGATTGCACAACACTCACTAACAAACTTTCTTCTCAGTCACAAAACAAAGCACAAACTGGAGACAGAGAAAGCTAACTGGAAAAAGACAGGCTCACCTCCATATCCTAAGTTCAATGGAAAAGCCCACACTATTATCAATGGAATGCTATTTCTGATGGTAGTGGGGTCATTTAAGACTTTGGAGTGGTCATCTCCACACATGTTCAAATTGTCCAAGTCTCTGAAGGGGCCCCCTGCTCAGAAATATGAGCTATGTCCATCTACCGAACCAGGAAATTTTTGGTAGTGATGGTTGAAGAGTTAGAACCTTGAGGAACAACAGTTGCTCACAGATGGATTATCCTTCATGAAGAGGACTTGTGTATCCCTTAAGCACATGAGGAAAGCAACAAGAAACTACCTTAGGTATTCTTTTCTCTCATTATACTGAAATTGAAAATGAGAAGCTCTTATGAACAACTGAAGAGGAAAGCTCAAGATACAAGGCATGGAGAAATGAGCAGATGAACTGAGGACCATCACTCCTACACATTGCTGAAGTTCAGGCCAGTGAAATGACTGAAATCATTGAAGATAATGGTATCCTTATATTTGTTCCTCATTCTCTTATCACACATTGGCTTCTAATTTGCAATATGATGGATTTCACACCAAGACACTTGGTGCATTTGGAAACCAAAAGCCTGCAGTCAATGTCAAGAAGCAGAGAAGAGTCTACCACCAGCTTGGCGCAGCAAATATTGAAGCAACGGAAGTGGTCCCCATCTTCATTCATACTCATTTGTTCAAAATGGCATCTGATGTATGGTTTTATGGATGACATTTGCAAAACATACAGAAACTAGTTAATATCAGAGTGTTCCACAAGAAATTCAGACTGCTGTGAATTGCAATGTGCGAAGAGACTTCCGGGGGGGGGGGGGGGGGTACATCAGTCCAGTAATCTGTCTACTAATATATTGCTCAGATTACTGGGGTTTGACCCAAGGCAAAATCTCCATGGGCCATGAACTGGCTGTCCTCTTTCAGGGAGACAGTGTTCTTCTTCCCACCCCTAGCTATCTTCTAGTTGCTGTTTGTCAACCAGCATCCCCAAGTGCTGCAACCACACCAAGTTGGCACAGCTTGCTATGGGCTTGTAAGGCAGATAGTCTTAGGTCATTCTACAAAACAGTTAATAGTCTTACACCAGCCCTGCTCGCACCCTATTGGGGCACTAGGAACAGGGAATCGTGCATGAAAAACTAGCACAAAGTAAATTTGCAAACGTGATTAGTTGAATTTTGTCATAGGTGTGGCATGATACCATTCATCCACTTTTTTTGGTAATGACCTCTACTTTTGCGTTGTGACCAAGCAGATCCTGTCATGCTCAGTAACAGAGGAAAGGTCTTTTTGGTGAAAGGGGAACTGTGGTTGGACCTTCACAGGTGGTTAAGACAGAAAGGATTGCCAAGATTGCCTCCTCCCTTCTTCAACAATCTCCTGCCTCCTGATTTTTAGCTGCTTGGTGAATATTTGGTGATAAGGGGTGTCCCCATGCGGGATCAGTGAGCAACACATAACTGACCACCACAAGACATAATCCATCTGCAGGATTCCTCCAGAGTGGTCCCTGTAGCAGAAGCAATTTTTGTGCAACAGCCTGTGCTATCACATTTCATGTGGTCACGTGGTTTGTATAGTCACAGTTGCTGATTCTGTAAAGTAGTTCCCATCGGTGTGCCCTTCCTGCAAGTTAGACATTTTTCAGAACGCGAAATGGCAGCAGCAGGGCATCAATCATCTGTACAAATATAGTATCTGATGCAATTTCTCTCACATGTGGTTGCGCATTGCAGACGCCAATTTGGGACTCTAAGACCCATAAAATAGGCATTAATGAGGCCAATTTCTCACCCATTGAATTCAACCTGCTATTTTCTATTTGCTCAAGTGCAGAAAATCAGATATAGAACCAAAACAGTTTACTGGAATATCAATATAATACAAAGCAAAACTGCTTACTGAAGAACAAAACCAACGCAGTTGAGCGAGAATTATATAGCATCACAGAAAAGAACATACGAACTTGGGGCGGGATTAGGCAATTCAGCCCCCTGATTCTGCTCTGCCAGTTGATACAATCATGGCTGATCTCATCTTAGCCTCAACTCTTATTTTCTGACTTCTCTCCATTGCCTTTCAACCTATTACTAACTACAAATCTATCTCCTCCTTAAATATACTCAATGTCTCACCAGCTACTGCACTGCTGGGTACTGACTTCCACAGCTTTCAAGAGAAGTGATTTTTTGTCATCTGTTTTCAATCTGCTACTCCTAAAACTGTGGCCTCTCGTTATAGATTCCCCCACAAGAAAACACCCTTTCTACATCTACTTTGTAAGATGCTAAAGGGGATTGGCATACTTCAATTAGGTCTCCTCTCATTTTTCTAAACTGCAGAGAATATAGGCCAAAACTGCTCAATCTCTCTTTATAAGACCAACACCTTATCTCTGCAATCAATCTAGTGAACATCCTCTGCGCTGCCTCCAATACAACTATATCCTTCCTCAAGTTAGTGGACCAAAATTGTCTGCAATACTCAAGATACAGTCTCAAAATAATGCCTTGTACAGTTGTAGCAACACTCCCCAACATTGGAAGCATAATCGCAAATGGTCTAATCATGTGCAAGTATCCCAACAATCACAGGTTAGAAATCATTAATAATTTTACATCACATTCAAATATGAAAAATCTTCACTTCCCTTTAGAAACAAACAGATGCTAATAAACGTGTGACAGCAACAAATTATCAAGCAAAAACCTGAAAGAATTGTGGATGCTGAATATTTGAAACAATAACAAATTGCTAGAAAATCTCAACAGATCTGGACATTCTGAAGAAGGGTCATTGGACCTGAAATATTAATTTCTCTCCATAGTTGCTGCCAGATCTGCTGAAATTATCAAGCAACTTCTGGTTTTGTTTTGAAACTATCAAGCAGTCTGTTTAAACAAAGAGATTTTAAGGATGCTATCAATGTAAAAAGAAAAAGGTTTGGTAGATATGTTCAAATAGAGCTTGGTGCTTATTGATACCAATCGGGTAAAATTGCTGAAGTACTTAACATTTGCACTGAATGTTTAAAAAAAGGTTCTGCCATCATTCATTTATAGATGTACAAAAGCTACTGAATTTTAAAACATTTAATTCTGATCTTCAAGGCGTTTCAAGAAACGTTATTTAACAATTTACTCGTTTAAACATTCCGTTGACTTAATTTCAAAATGCTTAAGTTCCTTAGAGCACTAATAAACATAATGCTGTAACTAAGTTTCTGTAACTCAAAACATATTTTACAAGCCACTTGCCACAAGTCAAACGTCCAAATATGGGTTGTCGCCTTTACATTCCAAATCCCAGATGATATCCAATGTTTCCTCAGACTCCAGAAACATGGTTGTCTATCTGAATGGAAACTTAAATTATTATTATTTCGAAGTTCCCAAGGTTAAAAATCACCTTTAGTGTAAAAATGAATCCTGACATATTTTAAAAACTTGTCCATGGGATATGGGTATTCCCTGAATAGGCCAACATTTACTGTCCGTCTCCATTTGCCCTTGAAAAGGTGGTGGTGAACTGTCTTCTTGAACCACTGCTATCTTGAGGATGTAGGTACACCCACAGTGCCATTAGAAAGGGAGTTCCCTTTGAACCAGTGACTGTACAAAAATTATGATGTATTTCCAAATCAGAATGATTTGTCACTTGCAGTGGAACTTGCAAGTGGAGACACAGTACTCCCAAGCAGCTGCTGTCTTAATACATCAAGGTGGTCGAGTTTGCAGGTTTGGAATGCACTGGGGATCTGTTTGATTTACTGCAGTGCATCTTGTAAATGTTACATATTGTTGCCACTTGTATATCGATGATGAAGTAAATAAATGTTGAAGGTGGTGCTTTGTCCTAAATAGTGTTGAGTTTCTTCAATATTGTTGCAGCCCGCACTCATAAAGCAAGTGAAAGGTGTTCCATCACATATCTGATGTGGGCCTTGTAGATTGTGGACAGGCTTTGGGGAATTTCTCATTGTAGGATTCCTAGCCTCTGACCTGCTTTTGTAGCCAAATTTAAATGGCTGGTCCAGTTCAGTTCCTGATCAGGGGTAACCTCCAGGATGTTGACAGTGGGAGATTCAGTGATGCATACGGAATGGAAAACCATGGGACAATAATTAAATTCGCTCTTGTTTGAGATGAACACTGGTGTCACACAACAGCCAGGTAATGTTATTTACAGTAGGGAACAGTACATCACATGAACAGGCCATTCGGCATACCATGTCTGCACCGACCATGTGGCCAATCTAAACTAATCCTATCTGCCTGTACATGGTCCAAATCCCTTTGTTCTCTGTCTGTTCATGTGTCTGTCTAACTGATTCTTAAACATTTCTATTGTGTCTGCTTCTATCAGCTCCCCTGGCAGTGCATTCCAGACACATAACATCTCCAAAAAAATTGCCTCACATATCTCCTTTGAACTTTCCCCTTTTCACCTTAAAACGATGCTCCCTTTTGTTTGACATATCCATCCTGGGAAAAAAAGACCCTGATAATCAACTCTATCCATGCATTTCATAATTTTTAATTGTTCTATCAGGTTGCCCCTCATCTGCTGATGCTCCAACAAAAATAATCCAATTTTAGCCAACCTCTCTAAAGGTCAGCCAGATGGATCTTGTCAAATATGAGTTCCCTGATTGGGACTGTTAACATGTTCAATCAGGGAATCCCAGCTGACAGATATAAACAGGAGTGTCAGGAGTTCTGTTCACTCTCGAAGTCAGCTCTGAGTTAGTTGGTCAGTGTCATGTACTACGTGTCACGCATTTGTAAATAGAGGGTCAATTGTGACGGGATACCGGCCTTCGTGGAGTGTTTCACTCTCATTATGGCTAATTCAGGCAACATCCTGGTAAACCTCTTGTAATGTGGCAACTGGAACTGCATACAGTAATCCAAATGTAGCCTAACTAAAGTTTTATTCAGTTGCAACATGACTTGCCAACTTCCTATACTTAATGCCCCAACCGATGAAGGCAAGCATGCTATACACTTTCTTTACCACCTTAGACACTTGTATTGCCACTTTCAGTGAGCTATGGACTTGTACCCCAAGATCCCTCTGTATATAAATGCTCTTAAGGGTCCTGCCATTTATTGCATATCTTCCTATTATATTCATCCCCCCAAAATACATCACCTCACATTTGCCCGAATTAAACTCCATACATATTGTCGCCTCTCAAATGCTCTATATTCTGCTGTATTCTTTGACAACCTTCCTCACTATTCACAACTCCATGAATTTTCATGATGTTTGTAAACTTACTAAACAGACCAGGTACATTTACATCCAAATCATTTATATATTTTACAAACAACTGTGGTCCCAGCAATAATCCTAACAGAGCACCACTAGTCACAGACCTCTGTGTGAGGTACTATGTGAGTTACAATGGTTTAACTGGATGTAAAATTTATAGACATTCAGCAGAAACATGGAAAAGTTACTTCCCAATTTTGACCCTTACAGGAGGATCCCTCCTTGTGGTGAAAGAAGTGCAGAACAAGTGAAATAAATTCCAAGCAAGCTCTTGTGCGGCAGTGGTTCTGTCCCTACCTCTGAGCCAAGAGGCCCAGGTTTAAATCCCACCTACCCCACACAGCTGTGCCATAACATCCCTGAACAAGTCAATACCTGGGGCCTTGGAGTTTCAGGCCCATTATGAACTTGAATTCATTGGAACAATTTTGGAATTAAAAGCCAGTTGAATGACTACCAAGCGACCACTGTAAATGTTTGTAAATACTCACCTAGTTCATTAATGTCCTTTAGGGAAGGAAATCTGCTGTCCTTACATGTCACTCAATGTGGTTGATTCTTTACTGCTCTCTAAAATGGCCTAGCCAGTCAGTTCAGGGGTAATTAGGGATGGACAATTGATGCTGGCCCAACCAATAATGCCAATATCCCATGAAAAAGGGGTATTATTACATTGGAGAGGGTTCAGAAAAGATTCATAAGGATGTTGCCAAAACTGGAGTGTTTGAGTTATAAAGAAAGTTTGGATAGACTAGGACTCATTTCTCTGGAGCATAGGAGGTTGAGGGGTGACCTTATAGAGGTTTATAAAATCATGAGTGGCATAGATAAGGTTAATAGCAAAGTCTTTTCCCTGGAGTACAGGATTTCAAAACTAATGAGCATATTTTTGAGGTGAGAGGAGAAAGACTTATAAGGGACCTGAGGGGCAACTTTTTCACAAAGAGTATAATGCGAATATGGAAGGAAATGCCAGAGGAAGTGGTAGATGCAGGTACAGTTCGACATTTAAATGATATTTGGACAGGTACATGAATAAGAAAGGTTTAGAGGAACATGGGCCAGAAGAAACTTGGTCAACATGGAGAAGTTGGATCGAGGGTCTATTTTTGTGCTGCATGTCTCTGTGACTCTAAAAAGTCTGCAATCAGCTGCTGACAAGGACTATTGTGAGCAGCAACTTCTCACTAGGCCACAACATTCTAACCCATCAGATTGGTTAAAGCACTCCGCACTCTGCATTGGTCAGTTTGGCCCCAGAGAATAACTGACAGCTGATTGTTAAAAGCTTGGTTAAAACTGTACTTAATTGCTTTTCAAAAATATTCTGTGCCTTAGCCAAAAACTCAATGAAATACCCAGCCTATCCAGAAGATGGGAGGATGATCATGATCATGATCCTGACCTGACATTACTTTTAAGGGATTTAACTGTGCTTGGACTTTAACCTGCCTCCTCTTGCCTGGGAAAACTCCCTGCACTGTTTTGTCTGATAGTTGAAATCCAGAACAAAGAAGCATAACTAGAACAATGACATTTAAGACACAAATTTAAAAGCAGATTTGTTTTTAAAATAGAAAGGGTACTGATGATACGAAGTTGTGGGTGCTGAGTCAGTTGAACATTTCAGGACCCAAAATCAATAGGTTTTTTTTGTTTAAGTGATATGGGACAAAGACACAACAGCGGAAGAGACAGCAATATTCTGAAATTAGATTAGATTAGATTACTTACAATGTGGAAACAGGCCCTTTGGCCCAACAAATCCACACCGACCCGCCGAAGCGCAACCCACTCAGACCCATTCCCCTACATTTACCCCTTCACCTAACACTACGGCCAATTCACCTAACCTGCACATCTTTGGACTGTGGGAGGAAACCGGAGCACCCGGAGGAAACCCATGCAGACACGGGGAGAATGTATAAACTCCACACAGTCAGCCAGCTGAGACAGGAATTGAACCCGGGCAGCAGTACTAACCACTGTGCCGCCCATAAAATGTTGACTACTATTACTCTGCAGATGCTGCAGGACCTGATGAGTAATTCCAGCCTTTTTTTTATTATGTGTATGCAAAATGCTATCTGTAGTTTGAAAAATATATAACTTGATTAACTTAGAATCAAAGATTCACGGAACTGTGAGAATGACTTATTACCCCATCGTAAAACAGTTGTCATAAATCAACCACTTGTAATACACAGTTCTGAATTTCATTCTCAATGATGATTTGAGAAGTACTTTGACAAATACCACTTAGAAAGTTATTGGAGAAGATAAAATCTGGTTTAAATTTGGTTCAAGAGGAGGAAACAGAGTAGGTACTAAGCAGTTTTAGATAATTGAGAAAGTGCCCTATCCTATTTGCTCCCACAGGATCCTGTTCCAGGATCACTTCTGTTCAAGTGGGAAGGCAGGTTGTGAGAGGGCTGCAAACAGTTTGCAGAGAGATATTGATACATTAAGTAAGTGAGCTAAAAGTTGGCAATGGAGCATAATGTGGGAAAATGCAAAGTTGTTCATTTTGAAATGGAAAACAAAAGAACAGAATATTATTTAAGTTGAAACACATAAGGACTTGGGGGTAGTTGTGCTTGAAACACAGAAAGCTAGCATACAAATGTAGGAAGGCTAATGAAATGTTGGCCTTTTCAAGAGGATTGGAGTCGCAGAATAGGGAAGTCTTAATGCAACTGTACAAGATGCTGGTGAGAGCACATCTGGAGTACTGTGAGCAGTTTTGGTTCCCCCTTTTTAGGGAAAGATATCATTGCATTGAGGCAGTTCAGAGAAGGTTTAGTAAGATTATCTTATGAGTGATTATCTTATGAGCAAAGGTTGGGACTCTACTCATTGGAGATTAAAAGAATGAGAGGTGATTTCATTTAATCAAACAGGATTCTAAAGAGGCGTAACAACATAAATGCTGCGATGATGTTTCCCCTCATTGGAGATTTTAGAGTCAGAGGGCATAGTCTTAGAATTACTGGGTGCCTATTTAAGACTGAGATGAGGAAGAATGTCTGCTCTCAGAGGGCTGTGCAACTTTGGAACTTCTCACCCAAGAGCTGTGGGGGCAGGTCCAGGTGTTTATTTGAAGCGTAGATAGATAGATTCTTGAATGGTATGGGAGTCAAGGATTACAGGGAAAGGGCAGGAAAGTAAACAATAAGAATGTCAGATCAGCCATCCTATCGAATGGCAGGTCAGGCTCAATGGGCCGAATGACCTACTATTGTGTCTATTTCTCATCGCCATATGGTTTATTGTGTATGTCAATGATTTGGACATAGGACTGCAGTGAGTGATGTTTAAATCATCATAACACTAATAATGACAGTACAAAGATTCTGAAGTGATGGAGATTACACAATGCTGAATTGCTGGAATGCATAACAAAATGGCAGATGAACTTAATTATCAATGAATGTGGAAGATATTTTTAAACATTGAAAAATGATGCTTCAAATGGCTTAAATATAAAACCTCAGTGATATGAAGCAGCACATAGATTTCTGCTTTCCAGATTAAGGAAACATTACAAATAATCCCTGAAGAAAAGAAGATCATTTTAAAAATTGCAATAGTACATTTTGTGAAAACAGATATAAACATTGAGACTTAGTAGTGAATCTACATGGAAGTTTAGCAAGACCACGACCACAAGAAAATACAGAATAATTTCTTGGAATGTTTCTTGGTAGTTGGAAATGTAGGTAAGAAGAGATATCTAGAATATTTATTTTGTTACAATAGAGGAAATTATGATGTGATTTGATAAAAAGGTATTTAATATAATGAAGAGATGCACAAAAATGAGAAATAGGAGGAGCACCTACCACTAAATAAAATATGATTGATCCCATATCCTCTGACTTACAAAATTTCTGAATATCTATAATTTAATATACTTAGTGCAAATGTATCTACTGCTTCACAGGTAGAGAGGAGCACAATAGCTGGTGATTAAGAGGATGAAGATATAATTTTTTTGCCTCTATGAAAAAAAAGCACAGACTTAAATTTACAATGAAAATAATGATCATGCCAGCATTTACGAATAAGTTAAATACATGACTGAAGGAAAGTGAGCAAAAGAGGCTCAGGTAAAGGATGTGCGTAACAACAGACAATAGACAATAGGTGCAGGAGTAGGCCATTCAGCCCTTCGAGCCTGCACCGCCATTCAATATGATCATGGCTGATCATTCCTAATCAGTATTCGCTCCCTGCCTTATCTCCATGATTCCATTATCCTTGAGAGCTCTATCCAACTCTTTCTTAAATGAATCCAGAGACTGGGCCTCCACTGTCCTCTGGGGCAGAGCATTCCACACAGCCAACACTCTCTGGGTGAAGAAGTTTCTCCTCATTTCTGTCCTAAATGGTCTGCCCCGTATTTTTAAGCTGTGTCCTCTGGTTCGGCACTCACCCATCAGCGGAAACATATTTCCTGCCTCCAGAGTGTCCAATCCTTTCAGAATCTTATATATCTCAATCAGATCCCCTCTCAGTCTTCTAAACTCAAGGGTATACAAGCCCAGTCGCTTCAGTCTTTCAGTGTAAGGTAATCCCTCCATTCCAGGAATTGACCTCGTGAACCTACGCTGCACTCCCTCAATAGCCAGAATGTCTTTCCTCAAATTTAGAGACCAGAACTGCACAAAGTACTCTAGGTGTGGTCTCACCAGGGCCCTGTACAGCTGCAGAAGCACCTTTGCTTCTATACTAAATCCCTCTTGTTATGAAGGCTAACATGCTATTAGCCTTCTTCACTACCTGCTGTACCTGCATGCTTGCCTTCACTGACTGGTGTACAAGAACACCCAGATCTCTCTGTACTGCCCCTTTACCTAAATTAATTCCATTGAGGTAGTAATCTGCCTTCCTGGTCTTGCCACCAAAGTGGATAACCATGCATTTATCCACATTAAACTGCATCTGCCATGCATCTGCCTACTCACCTAACTTGTCCAGGTCACCCTGTAATCTCCTAACATCCTCATCACATTTCACCCTGTCACCCAGCTTTGTATCATCAGCAAATTTGCTAATGTTATTGCTGATACCATCTTCTATATCATTAACATATATTGTAAAAAGCTGCGGTCCCAGCACGGATCCTTGCGGTACCCCACTGGTCACTGCCTGCCATTCTGAAATGGAGCCGTTTATCACTACCCTTTGTTTCCTATCAGCCAACCAATTTTCAATCCAATCTAGTACTTTGCCCCCAATACCATGTGCCCTAAGTTTACTCACTAATCTCCTATGTGGGACTTTATCAAAAGCTTTCTGAAAGTCCAGGTACACTACATCTACTGGATCTCCCTCGTCCATCTTCAGAGTTACATCCTCAAAAAACTCCAGAAGATTAGTCAAGCACGATTTCCCCTTCATAAATCCATGCTGACTCTGTCCTATCCTGTTACTACTATCCAGATGTGCCGTAATCTCATCCTTTATAATAGACTCCAGCATCTTTCCCACCACTGAGGTCAGACTAACTGGTCTATAATTTCCTGCTTTCTCTCTCCCACCTTTCTTAAAAAGTGGTATAACATTAGCCACTCTCCAATCCTCAGGTACCGATCCCGAATCTATCGAATTCTGGAAAATCATCACCAACGCATCCACGATTTCCCGAGCCACCTCCTTCAGTACCCTGGGATGTAGACCATCAGGCCCCGGGGACAGTCTCTCCAACACCAAATCCTGGCAAATACAGATTCTCTTAAGTTCAGGTCCTTCAGTCACTGTTACCTCAGGGAGATTGCTTGTGTCGTCCCTAGTGAACACAGATCTGAAGTACCCATTTAATTCTTCTGCCATTTCTTTGTTCCTTGTAATATCTTCCCCTGTTTCTGTCTTCAAGGGCCCAATTTTAGTCCTAACCATTTTTTTTGCCTTGCACATACTTGAAAAAGCTTTTACTATCCTCCTTTATATTATTGGCCAGTTTACCTTCGTACCTCATGTTTCCTCTGCGTATTTCCTTCTTAGTAATCCTCTGTTGTTCTTTAAAAGCTTCCCAGTCCTCCGTTTTCCCACTTATCTTTGCTATGTTATACTTTTTCTCTTTTAACTTTATATGATTCTTAACTTCCCTCGTCAGCCACGGCCGCCCATGCCTCCTCCTGGGATCTTTCTTCCTTTTCGGAATGAACTGATCCTGCAGCTTCTGCATTATACACAGAAATACCCGCCATTGTTCCACCACGGTCATCCCTGCTAAGGTATTGCACCATTGAACTTTGGCCAGCTCCTCCCTCATAGCTCCATAGTTCCCTTTATTCAACAGAAGTACTGTCACTTCCGACTGTACCCTCTCCCTCTCAAATTGCAGGTTGAAACTTATTGTATTATGGTCATTACTTCCCAATGGCTCCTTCACTTCGAGGTCTCTGACCAATTCTGGTTCATTACACAACACTAGATCCAGAATTGCCTTCTCCCTGGTCGGCTCCAGCACCAGCTGCTCTAAGAGTCCATCTCTGAGGCACTCTACAAAGTCTCTTTCTTGAGGTCCAATACCATCCTGATTCTCCCAGTCTACCTGCATGTTAAAATCCCCCATAACAACTGTAGTAACATCTTTACCACAGGCCAATTTCAGCTCCTGATTCAACTTACATCCGACATCCAGACAACAAATTGGGATGACTCCTCATGTGCAGGACAAACACTAAGGTGCATTATTGCAGTGTTGCAATTTCTGTTTAACTTGAGACAATGGCATGTTCAAATTAGACTCTACATATTTCAGCAAAAATTCCAGGTTGACTGTTTAATATTTAGGGCATACTTTGTTGGCAGAGGTGCTGACTTTTGGGTGAAACACAAAACAACAGCTGTCTATTGATGCTGCTAAAACATCCTGGCATATATTTATTCCTCAAGCAATTCTACCAAAACAAAATGGTTATTTGTCTCATTACTACTTGTGCAACCTTGTAGCGGTGCAAAAGATTGCAAAACAAGTGATTACACTTCAAAGTAACTCATAAGCTGTGAAACACTTTGGGACACCTTACAGATGTGAAAAATGAGATAACCCCTAATTAAAACTGAATTTCAACTAAATTACAATTACATTATTCTTTATTGACTAATCTATAGCTAATGTATCAGTTGCTTCACATGAAAGTGCAAGTCTGAAGCTATCATCAACAATTTTATTATTGTGAGACACTTCACACAGTTTGATTAATACTTGAAAAACAAAATTCATTTTGTAATACAAATGTAATGTGTATATTATATTTTATATACAAAGATAATTATATAGACAATGCAGCATTACTGTAGGTGTACAATATATTACATTTCTGCTACGTATAAGTTAATTTTTTGCTATTGTTGAGAATTTGCTGATGAATATAATCTGTGAAAGTACAAAACGCAACAGGAATTCTAAAACTTAAAATTCAATACTTACGATGCACTCATATCAATCAGTGCTGGATTTCTAATAACCAAGTAGGTTTATGAAAAAAGTCAGTTTTTTGACAAACATCTACTTTCAAAAAGTTGCTGCCATCTTCAAATTAAACAGTAGAACTCAACAGGAAAAATATAAGTAGACATTTTACAGTTTAAAAAAATAACAAACAGACAATAAGTAAACGAGGAAAATAGGAAGGAAAGAAACAGCAAGGTAATATTGCTTAAAACTTCCTTTCAATTAAACTTGCACTTTCTGTCAGGCTGACACTAAAATAATGAATATATCAAATATTTGGTTATTTTTGTTATCATCTTATTTCCTCATTAAAGAGACAGCCAGTTTCCTAAGCTCTTCCTGACAACCTAAGGATTAACAATTAGGTATTGAGGAAAAGGAGGAGTAAAAAATCAAATGAAATGTTTCTTAGATTTCAACTTTAAGCCGCATACAAGATAGTATTTTTGATTATATAGTACGACTGGAAGCAAATGTACAATCTCATATATTTAGGAGCCAAACAGACTCAAAACATCTGAAATTGAAACTTGGTCTGTGCCCATATAACAGTACAACTGGTCTCAATGCTGCAGATTTAGCAAAGATAAGAGAGAAAATCAGGTCGGGGTCCTTCCTGATTTTTGTCCAGTTTCCCCTGCTGAAAAGTGCACTTATGATGGTCAGGACCATCATATAAAACAGCTTACCAACAACACTCATTGCAGTAAAATCAATAGGTAATTGTGTAGATGACCACAGAATTGCATCATTGGTAGAACCATATTCCTGTAGAAGAACATTTTAAAAAGAAATTGAGAGTCAGGGAAAACCTGAAGGAGCTGAGACACAAGAGGCACCTTAAGCAAGCAACGTATGCTAACCTGAATGAATATTTATTAACTGAACTCACAGCTTTACGATCAGATTTTTAAATGTCCTACAGGCCTTTAGCTTACAGCAATCATAATTTTCAGCAAACAGAGACAAAATCAATCAGATTGGGGTGGACCCTTATTGATATTTTAAATTCAAAAACAAAGGATTTTATCTTGCCTTGAAAATTATGTTAATGTTACTCAACTAACCTGGAGATTAAATGAGAAAGAGACGAAAAGAAATGATTTTCAGCAATTTCAGCAATATCTCTATGAATGGGATTCGTCATTCTTATACCATCTATTTGTAAAGTGCTTTAATTGCAGATCGCGGGAACACTTACTCTATTTGAATGTATTTTCTTATTACAATTTTATTGCAGTTGAACATTTTAAACATTACGTGACCTCAAATAAATAGTGCATGATAAAACTGGAGGATGGTACATTGACAAAAATGGGGATGTTGTCAATAAAATCCATAGGATAGAGAGCTACAAACCTATTAGTCAAATTCTTCCTTCATATATTTAGATATGACACTATTATGACATTTTCTTAAAATGCCTATTTTTAAATACTATTACACTTGTTTAAGTTTATTCTTACTGAGGTTTATCAATGTAAAAGCACACATGGGCAAAAACAATTACAAAATTATAGGCAGATAAAAACCCAATTGATAATTTGGGCAAGTGTCAATTTCAGGAAGTTTTATAGAATGTGTTATTTTCAATGAGCAATGATGAATCATAGTCATACAAGACAGAAACAGACCCTTCAGTCCAATTAGTCCATGACGACCATAATACCAAACTAAACTAGTCCAACCTATCTGCGCTTGACCCATATCCCTCCAAACATTTATTCATGTATTTATTAAAATGTCTTTTCAACATTCAACTGTACCGGCATCCACCACTTCCTCTGGAGGTTCATTGCACACATGAACCACTCTCAGTGTAAAAAAAATGCCTTTCATTTTATTTTTAAATCTTTCTCCTCTCGCTTTGATAGTCTTGAAATCCCTTCTTTAGGAAAAAGATACCTGCCCATTCGCCTTATCTATACCTCTCATAATTTTATCAACCTCGAAAAGGTCACCCCTCAAACTGCAGTGATAAATGTCCCAGGCGATAAAGCCTCAATTTCCTCATTCAATTCTATGTTGCATACTGTAAGTGTGTGGCATGTCTCTACTCTCAGTCTACCTTGCAATCACCAGTGCAGAGAGCTCACCACAGCTTGGATCTTCCACATTTCCCACTGCCAACACTGTATTTAAATCCCAGCTAAACAACCTGCTCAAATGCTACAAGCCATGTGTTGGACTTCATAGTTCCAATGTGTCAAGAATTGTTAAGATGACTAATAGAGGAAATTTGGCAGCTCACTTTACCAACAAAAACTTGGAGGTCCTGGTGGATGGGATGATGGACAGAAAGGCCTCTTTCAGGGAGACCACTGTACCAACCTGATTCCAAGTTGCAACCCAGGTCAGTACAATCCAAAGGGAGGCCCAGTAATGTCAGAAGGGAAACAAACTTCTGCACTCTGTAGGGGTAAGTGCCACTACAGTTGTTCCATTTCCCCCCTCAGTTGAAACATTAAGCTCAGAGACACCTCAGTCTTACCTCCTTCATTTTTATTCCGGGCCCTGGAGGAAGAGGGAACGATTGCTCATGTGCACAGTGACATGAGTACACAGTCTTCTCTGGAACAGCAGTTTCTCAATGAACTACATAGTCATTTTACAGGGTGGACATCCAAATAAGGCAATACACATATTAATTGGGTGATCATTACAATCAACGAGCATCAATAGCAGAGACTAAGCCCTTTACAGTTATACATGAATGTGCTTAACCTTGTTAATTGGATTCATATAATGGATACTTTTCCCCTTGTTAGCTGACCTTGCTGAATGCTTCCAATATTGTTAAATGGCTCTACATAATGACTGCTTTTCCACCTTGTTAACCCATTACCCTTGCCTCCAGCACCCTATTCTTAACTGTAGGTTCTAATCTGATCTGAGTCGTGCTCAGCTGAACCTCTTGTTTCACAAAACTCTGAACTTAACTCTTTCCCTGCCTGCTTATACCCTATACTTACATCCTATATACATTCTCACCACCATCTTCTGTCTGCGACCTCACACTCTTCCCTACTTCTGCTATTCAACAGGCCACCCATCAATCCCTCACCCATTCCAATCCTACCAGACTCCAAAACCTTTCTTTTTTCTAGACCATCTGGCTGACTTAGAAAGAAATGCCCAGGTTGCCAGGATACAGAGGATCGCTAGAGAGCATCCTGTCCAACCCAAACTAGAGAGGACATCATGGTTTTAACCATTAACCACTTCATTCAAATGCACAAACAGCTACAGAAGTGGTAGGCAGCTTGTCAGAGATGCTCATTAAACTGGACTGAAGGTTAGATGAGGTCACCAGTGAAATTTGTACCATGTGAGCTCTATCATACATGCACCTGCCTATCTCCAATGCTAGGCTTATGGCTGCTATGGTAAGCTAGGTCCAGCAGAACTACATCACATAACTTTAGCCACTGGTGGGCAACATCCATGACAAGGCATCATGGATGTACATTGACTTCAGTCTAAGTACCCTTCCTCACAATGAGACAGAGTGGTACCAGTTGGAAGAACATCTTTATATACTGAGTTGCTCCTCCCTTTCACATTTATTGTCCCCTCTGCGTCCCAGTATGTTGTCTCCAAATCCCACAACTGACTTCTCCAAATTGCCCACCAGAGCAATAGTCGCTGAAAAAACCTGTTGTCTTCAGTGTAGACTTGAAACAACAACACTGACTAATGACTGCTCAGAATCCTGAAGAATATCCATGCAGCTCCCAAACTGATTTAAAACTCATCATCCATAGACTAGTTGTACTAAACCTGCAAGACAGGCAGCCAATTAATTAAAAGTACTTTGGCAGTCAATTTGGATTTACCAACAACATACAAACAATTATCGCATTAATCACAATGGTGTTTATTGCGATATAAATGTTAATCAAGAAACTGGAAACATTTGTGCTTTTCTTTGAAATCGCAAATATTATTCTTTTACACCCATTTCAATAAGTAGACATGACCATTGTGCCATGTCCTATTTGAAAGAAGTCACCTCTGACAATGCAGCACTTCCAAAGTCCTACATTGAATTATGTATTTATTTTAACTGGGAGGGGTTTGCATCCATGGTCGTCAGGTCCCAGCGCCGTTATAGTATTCAGTGTTTCCAAATGTATCTCAAAATCAAGTGGAGTGCATCAAATTGACTGAAGACTGACATCAGTGATGTCGGGAACCTTTGAAGGAGAAACTATCTCCCATCACCAGTAACAGTTTTAATGTTATCTATGTGCATTAATTAGAAACGTTGCCATGTATTTGCTTTATATGGTTTTCCATTTATAAATCATTGTAAAGTTCCAGTAAACATAGTTTTACAGCAGTCCTTGTTGAACAATATTGGAATACCAACTGTGCTTAATTTTATAGAAAATACTTCACTTGAATACTGTTTTCTGTATAATACAGGGGCCAATTAGTTCAATTAGCTGGATGGCTGGTTTGCAATGCAGAATAATGCCAAAAGCATGGGTTCAATTCCCACACTGGCTGAGGTTACCATGAAGAACTCTGCTACTCAACTTATTCCCTCACCTGAGGCATGGGTTAAACCATCTCCCTCTTTCTAATGAGAGAGCAGTCCTTTGACTCCACAACTTAGAGATAAAATGCATATTAATATAGTACCATAAAGTCCTGCTTCTTTCCAAACAGAAACCTGACAAATAAAAGTGGAAAAGATAACCATACTTCTAATTGTTAACATCATATGGAAAAAGCATACAAAATTGGAAATTCATCTTCTAATCGTGAAAATCAGCTTCCCAAATGTCAGTGTTTAAAAGCTGTTTTTAAGAGAAGGGACATAAGTATGTGTTACAATTACATTATTATATAATAACTTCGAGCATTGTCTGAGTCTAGTAAATGTTTAAGACTTGGCTCTTAGAATTAACAACTAGCCCTGGAGTTCTATAATCTAAACTCTGGTAATTGTGAATATTTTGATTCTGAGTTACGTGAAAATCATGTAACTGGATCATAATCAACATGATCTTCAAATGCAGAGGAAGTGTAGAGGAAATTCTGAGACTCTGACATCATTATGTTGAAGTTGCAGTCTTTCTAGAATTACACGTAACATAGAGAAGCTGTTAAGAATTGTGCCCTGGAGAAGTAACCACAAAGTCAAATGGCATCATAATTAGAAACCTAATAAATACTTTGTTTAATGCAGCACAGCTGGATCTATATGTAAATGCTGTGAGCTTAGGGCAGACAATTAGATGTGTTTAAAATAAGCTTTGAGCTTTATCCTGTATATGATTTCATCACAAAGAAAGGCAAATAGTTAACTGAAACACATAGTAATTTGATGTGGAGGTGCTGATATTGGACTGGGGTGAACAAGGTCAAAAGTCACACAACACCAGACTATGGTTTATTTGAAATTACAAACTTTCCGAGTGTTGCTCCTTCGTCAGGGAAGTGAAGAAATGCACACAGGCAGAGAGTTTATAGACAGACAGATCAAAACATCATACAAATGGTGTGAGTGGAGTATCCACAGGTTGAATAACAATCTCTGCAAATGATCAAATGTGTCAGATGATGTGCGTAAAGTGTCACCAACTGAATAACAAGTGAAGGGATGACTTATGATCCAATTAATTGAGGCAGAGAGATAATTACAAAAAATAAAAATAAAATGATGCTGGAGACAAACCAAATGGTTGGAATAACATGGTAGGTATAACAGTCACATGCTAAGGGTGTAAACAAAGTAACAAGTAATCCAAAACTGTATAGATTAATTAAAGCAGAGAAATCACAAATTATCAAGGTGATGGTCTGAAAACTGGACAGTAAGGAAGATTATACAAACACAGAACAGCATTGTGGGGTTACACGTAGTGCGACAGGAACCCAAGATCACAGTTGCGGCCATCATGGGTACGGAACTTGGCTATCAGTTTCAGCTCAGTGATTTTATGGTGTTGAGTGTCTTGAAGGCTGCCTTGGACGATGCTTACCTTAAAATCAGAGGCAGAATGCCCTTGACCACTGCAATGTGATGGGAGGGAACATTCCTATCTGGCAATTGTTGCGTGGTTTCCATTCATCCATTGTAACACCTGCATGATCTTGCCAATACACCATGCCTCATGGCATCCTTGTCTGCAGAGTATGAGTTGACAACATTGGTTGAGTCACAAGAGTATCTGCCATGTCCGTGGTGGGTAGTGTTCCCATATGTGATGGTAGTGTCCATATCAATGATCTGACATGTCTTGCAGACATTGCCATGGCAGGATTGTGTGGTGTTGTGGCTGATGGTGTCCTGAAAACTGGGTAGTTTGCTGTGAATGATGGTCTGTTTAAGGTATGGCAATTGGTTGAAGTTGAGAAGTAGAGGCGTAAGGTTGATCATGGCAAGAGGTTCATCATCACTGACGACATATTGGATGCTGCGAATAACATGATATAGCTTCTCCGCTCTGGGGAAGTACTGGATGACGAAGGATAGTCTCAGTCGTGTCCTGTGTCTGTCTTCTGAGGAGGCTGTTGCAGTTTCTCGTTATGGCATATTGAAACTAGCAATCGATAAGTTGAGCATCATCTCATGTGACTTGCCAATGTTGTTCACTTCACGTACTGCAGGCAAAGTTGCCCTGAGGCATGGTACATTGACGAGACCACGCAGGCACGACAATAATGGATAATTGGACACTGTGAAACAATTGCCAATCAGTAGGAATGTTTCCTTCCAGTTGGGGAACACCTTAGCAGTCAAGGATATTCAGCCTCCAATCTTCGGGTAAGCATCCTCCAGGATAGTCTTCAAGATACTCAACAAATAGAATCGCTGAGCAGAAACTGATAGCCAAAATCTGTACCCATGAAGACAGCCTCACCCATGATCTTGGGTTCCTGTCGCGCTACATGTAACCTCACCATACTGTTCTGTGTTTGAAAGATCTTCTTTACTGTCCTGTTTTCAGACTATCACTTTGATAATTTGTAATGATCGTTCTGCCTTAATTAATTTATACAGTTTTGGATCACTTGTTACTTTGTTTACACCCTCAGCATGTGACTCCTATCATGTTATTTCAGCCACTTGGTTTGTCTCAAGCCATCATTTTATTTCTATTTTTGGAATTATCCATACGCCTCAATTAATTGGATCATAGGTCATCATTTCACTTGTTATTCAGCTAGTGACACTTTACTCGCACCATCTGCAGAGACTTGGTATTCAGCCTGTCAATACTCCACTCACACCATTTGTATGATCTTTTGATCTCTCTGCCTATAAATTCTTTGCCTATGTGCTTTTCTTCACTTCACCTGACAAAGCCATGGAGAGGGATAGGAACAGACAATATGGGAAGGCATTTAATTGGGGATGGGAAATTATACTGCTATTAGACGGGAGCTGTGGAGTATAAATTGGGAACAATTGTTCTACGGGAAATGCACAACAGAAATGTGGAGACTGTTTAAGGAGCACTTATTGCGAGTGTGGATAATTTTGTCCCACTGAGACAGGCAAGGAATGGTAAGGTAAAGGAGCCTTGAATGACAAGAGAAAAGGAGCTTCTCATCAAGAGGAAGAAGGGAGATCCAAGATGGCAGCAAGTCTGAGTCTATAGTGCTCCTCCCAAGACTTAGGCAAAGTGGGCCACCCGCCTCCACCACACTTACCAAATCATTTAAAATAGTTTTTATTTAATGTAATTAGTTGCTCTGTACTAAATTTAAACAGTCTAGTCTACTGTAAAAATGACTAAAGGGAAAGGAGCCCACAGTTCTCAGCAGGCAGGAACCCCTCCCCCACCCTCCCCAGCTGCAGCAGAGGTGTCCACAGCCACCCTGGGGGACTCAGCTACGATGGCAAGCCTCGTGGAAGTAATTTCCAAACTGGACGTGAAGATCGACGCCTTCATCGAAGAGTCCCAGAGCAGATGGAATTCACTCTTGGCTGCGCTACAAAAGCACGACCGAGACATTGTGGAAATCAAGCGCTGAGTCGGAGGGGCGGAGCTAAAGGCCGCGACCTCCGAGACCACAGCAGAATCGGCCATGGGTCGGGTCCGGACTCTCAAACAGCGAGTCTGCACCTTAGAAAATCACATCGACATGTCGTTGAAAAAATATTAGTTTGCTGGGCCTTCCCGAAGGGAAAGAGCAAGGCCAGCTTACAGCATTCCCCAAGCAGTGGCTTCCACAGTTGTTAAATCTGGAGGCTGGATCAGGCCAGGTAAGGGTGGAATGGGCCTATTGGGTTGCAATGTGCGGGCCTGGCTTGAACCAGCGCCCCCGCCCGGTCCTGTTCCAGCTGCAGAGCTACAAGGAGAGGCAGATGCTCTTAGAAGCTTCCAGAAATCTTGGGAAAGATCCCCAAGCCATGATTTATAAAGGGTGCAAGATAATGCTATTCCAGGACTTCTCCCCAGCTTTGGTCCAAAAGAGAAAGGCGTTTGACAAAGCAAAGAATTGTTTAAGGGACTTAAATATTCAGTACTCCTTGCACTACCCAGCGACGCTATGCTTTAGCCATGAAGCATCCGTGTACAACTTCGGATCGCCGGAGAAGGCAGAGGAATTGTTAGACTCTCTTAGATAAATTGTAAGAATTAATTCAAGTGGTGAATGATGTTGTTTTGCCCTCCCCCCCACCCCGATTTACCCCCTTAATTTTTCCTTTCATTACCTTACTGTTTAATATTATCTTGGGTGGGGTGGGGGGTGGGGAGAGGGGTTTATTTATTTGTTCTTCACTTAGCGATTTTCTCCTCCCCTTTTTTTAATTTATATATATGTAGGCCGGGGTCTAGTTAATGTAGGTGGAGGGAGGTGGTTACCTTATCCTATTTTATCTCAGTCTTTAGGAGAAGGGCTGTTTTCCCCTGTCATTTTGTATTACTATGTTTAATTATTATTTGTTGAGACTGTAACTTTATAGTTATATGTTCATACATGGTATTAAATATATTATCAAACATTATCAAATATATCCAGGTGTTAGTGTGGGTGGGGGCGGGGGGGTAGAGTACTCACTGTTAACTCTAGCTTTGTAGTAATATTTGAATTTTCTTTATCCTGTTGTGGGGTGCCTGGGTCAAGGGTGGGACACCGGTTGGGAGAGGACATGATAGGCTTTTGGAAAGGAAGTGATGCCTCCTGGAAACAAGGGGGAAAATCTTAGTTTAAATACTTTTTTTTATTTAGAAATAGTTTTTCATTATATTGATGTGAATGTATTAAAGAACCTTTATTTTTGTGAATTTTATATGCTTTATGCTTGGGATGTTTTGGATAGGGTTTCCCCTCCCGAGGGGTCTCGGATTTGCCCAAACAATTATGGTTAATCAGTGGGTTAAATGGTGCACCTGGAATGTCAAGGGGAGTAATTCACCAATCAAAAGGAAGAAAATATTATCAAACTTCAAGAAAGAAAGGGTTGATATAGCTCTCCTACAGGAGACCACTTATTGGATAAAGAACACTTGAAATTACGATAGGGTGGATTTGATCAGGCCTTTGTTTCTTCCTTCAGCTCAAAAAGTAGGGGAATTGTCATCCTCATTCGGAAGAATCTCTCTTTTCAAATCCTAAATCAGATAAAAGACGAATCTGGACGATATATTCTGATTAAAGCCTTTATAAATGGAGAGGAATATGGGATCTTAAATCTGTATTGACCCCCGGCTCATCCTTTTAAATTTATAACAGAAGCTTTCTTCAAATTAATGGCGCTCAGTGCTCGTCATACAATTATAGGGGGAGATTTTAATTGTATTATGGATCCGGAAATAGACATGATTCCCAAGAGTACTGCAGGAGTATACCCCAGATCCAGACAATTGGTGGATTTGAACAAAGAATTAGGACTAGTCGATGTGTGGAGATGCCTTCACCCGCAGGGCAGAGATTTTTCTTTTTACTCCAATCCACATAAATGTCACACCAGAATGGACATGTTTTTTGCCCCCTCGATTTTTTAAAATTCCATATCATCCTGTAAAATAGGTAGTATAACAATATCTGATCATGCTGCTGTATATATGGAAATCAAGGCTAGGCACAATGAGACAACCTCCGGCATTGGCGTATGGATTCCTTCCTGATGAAAGATAGTAAATTTGTAAAGTACTTCTCTTAAGAATTTAAAACTTTTTTAGAAATTAATTCAGGTGCTGCTAGCAACCCATCAATGATGTGGGAGACCATCAAAGCTTACGCGCGAGGTTTGATCATTTCATACTCAGCAACCCAGAAAAAATTAAAGGGAGAACAACAGCGTCTGCTCGAAGCTCGCTTAAAAGCAGCTGAAACAGCATACATTGACAGACCTTCTATTATCAAACTACAAAGGATTACTGCCTTTAGGACAGCTCTGAACACCTTGCTGACCCAAACAGCTAAGAGGGAAATATTATTTGCAAAACAAAGGTTATATGAATTTGGCGATAAACCTGGGAGATACTTAGCATTTCTCGCAAAGAAAAAAAAGCCCCTCAAACTATCACGTCTATCAAGGAAAGTGCGGGTACTCTGATTCATGATCACAAAAGGATTAACACAATCTTCAGAAAATTTTATTCTGATTTATATATATTGCAGGATTGCGAAGATAGAGGTAGGAGAATGCAATCATTTTTTAAAAACTTGACCCAACTCCGGAACAGGTATCGGTCCTGAATGTTCCCCTAACAATCCAAGAAATACTTGATGCAATCAGGGAACTTCAGAGCGGTAAAGCACCTGGTCCAGATGGCTTTCAAGCTGAATTCTATAAAGAATTTACAGGAATATTGGCTGGTCACTTATGGACATGCATAACTACTCATACAGTCAGGGCTGTCTCACGCCTTTGCTGAAAAAGTTGAATATCTCTCTTATACTCAAAAAAGGAAAGGACTCAGAAGATTGCACAACATACAGACCAATATCCTTGCTAAATGTAGATTTTAAAATTCTTTCTAAAACATTAGCATTGAGGCTAGAAAGGGTATGGCCATACATCATAAAGGAGGATCAGACGGGGTTTATTAAGGGCCGTAGATCATCCAATAATATTAGAAGGACTTTGAATGTGAGTCAAGCCTGCCATCAGGGAAAGATACCGGGAGTAATAGTCTCATTAGACGCGGAAAACGCATTCGACAGGGCTGAGCGGTCATATCTGTTTTACACATTGGAAAGGTGTTTGCCAAATGGGTCTCAACAGTATATAATGATCCCAAAGCAATTGTGATTACTAATGGATTAGGCTCGGATAGCTTCAGTGTGGGTAGGGGCTGCCATCAGGGATGTCCTCTCTTACCATTGCTATTTACGAGGCTTCTCAAGTAAAATGCCCACTTATTAATCTCTTATGTTCAGACAAGAGGAAAATCATCACGGATCACTGTAAAATCCCTGTAATACTAAATACAATTAAAGCTTGGAATATAATGTGGTAAAATGAGGGCAATTCACATAAAACATCCCCTTATACTCCAATAGTGGGGGCATGAGGGTTTCAACCGGGGCTAATAGATGTCACTTTCAAACTCTGGAGATCCAGGGGTATCTCCTGTTTAGGGGATCTATTTAAGGAAGGGGTCCTGATGTCTTTTGAACAGCTGCATCAACATTTTAGATTACCTAATGGTGATCTCTTTCAATACTTCCAAATTCGAGATTATATACAGAAGAAGACTACGCTATTAGATAGTCTTTATAAATCAGATAGAGAACTTAGAGTGTTATGGCTAATGGGGGTACCTTCAGTCAGCACTCTTTATCATTTATTACATGATGAAGTATCGGAAGATATGGACAATCTGCTTAAAACATGGGATCATGATTTGGGGCTGGAAATCCCTATAGAAATGTGGAATGACATTTGGGAAAATGCCAGAAAAATCTTCATCTGCAACAGAACTCAGGCCATTCAGTTGAATATACTTCATAGGACCCATATAGCACCAGACCGATTGGCAAAGTTTAAGGCAGGAGCATCTCTAATGTGTTCCAAATATAAAATAGAGGTGGGCACTCTTGTACATTGCTTATGGACCTGTCATAAGATCTGTAGAGATTGGACTAAAGTAGCAAATGCTCAGACAGAAATCTTGGGAACGGAAATTACAGTGGATCCAGTATTTCTCCTTTTATGCTTTTCAAACTTAACCTCCCTGGATATGCATAGGGAGAGATTATTTTCTATTCTGTCTTTCTGTGCAAGGGAAAATATTTTGGTAAACTGGGTGGCTGAGGGCGCTCTTGGATTTTCAAACTGGCACAAAATAATCAAGGAATATATTCTCCTTGACTTCCTTACAAATATGGTGCACCAAAAAACCGAATTGTTCCATAAAATATGGCAGCCCTACTTGAATTACACAAATATAGATATTTCGGCCATTCTAACAAGAGCTTTTATCTAATTGAGATGGCGAACCTGGCTGGTCTGGGGGCCCTTGGGAGAGGAATCCCGCACGAATACGGGTTTTGTTACGATTTGATGTTAACACATTCCAAGCATGTACTTTATGACTCAATTTCTGTGTTATCCGTCGTTTTTTTTTCTTTTCTTGAATAACGTAAGAGATTTAATCATACAGTCTGGTTAGCTGTAGGTTAGATTAGTAGTTAGCTGAGTTTTGTCTATTTTTTTCTCGGTATCTCTTTTTTCTGTTTAATAGATTTTGGTTATTATTTATTTAAGATTTAATTGTATATCAATGTTTATACTTGGGGTTTTTTACTTGTAAACTTGTTAAAAACATGTTAAATTTTCAATAAAAATATCTATATTAAAAAAGAGGAAGAAGGAAGCTTACTTAAGATTGAGGAAGCAAGGATCTGGTACAGCTTTAGAGGATTACAGGGTAACTAGGAAAGAACTCAAAAATGGACTGAGGAGAGCTAGGAGGGGGCACAAAATGACTAGGCGAGAACGATTAGGGAAAACCTAAAGGCATTCAACACTTATGTGAGGAATAAGAAAACGATCAAAGAGATGGTAGGGCTGATCAGGGATGGTAAAGGGAACTTGTGCCTGGTGTCTGAAGAGGTAGGGGAGGCCCTAAATGATTTTTTTGCTTCAGTGTTCACTAGAGAGAGGGACCTTTTTGATAGTGAGAACACCATGGATCAAGTTAATAGGCTTGAACAAATTGATATTAAAAAAGAGGAGGTGCTGGAAATTCTGGGAAGCATCGCAATAGATAAGTCCCTATTGCCAAACCAGATTTCTCCAAGGTTGCTATGGGAAGTGAGGAATGAGGTTGTTGCACCTCTGGCGATGAGCTTTGCATCCTTACTCTCCACGGGAGTAATACCAGATGATTGGAGGTAGGCAAATATTGTTCCTCTATTCAAGAAAGGGAATAGGAAAATCCTGGGAATTACATACCTGGAGGTCTAATGTCTGTGGTAAGTAAGGTCCTGGCAAGGATTCTGAGAAATTGGATTTATGAGTATTTGGAAAAACATAGTTTGATTAAAGATAGTCAGCATGGCTTGGTGAGTGGCAGGTCATGCTTCACAAGCCTTATTGAGTTCGTTGAAGATGTGACGAGACAAGTTGATGAAGATTGAGCAGTGGATGTGATATGTATTGATTTCAGTAAGGCATTTGATAAGGTTCCCCACAGTAGACTCATTCAGAAAGTTGGGAAGTATGGGATCCAGGAAAATTTTGCTGTCTGGATACAGAATTGGCTGGCTGAAAGAAGACAGCGAATGGTACTGGATGGAAGGTATTCTGCCTGGAGGTCAGTGATCAGTTGTGCCCCACAGAGATTTGTTCTTGGGATTCTGGTCTTTGTAGTTTTTATAAATGACTCGGATGAAGAAGTGGAAAGATGGGTTAGTAAATTTGCCGATGACACAAAGGTCAATGGTGTTCTCGAGTGTTGAAGGCTATTGCAGGTTACAAGACACTGACAGGATGCAGAGCTATGCTGAGAAGTGGCAGATAGATTTCAACCTGGATAAATGCGAAGTGATTCATTTCGGAAGATCGAATTTGAATGCTGAATACAAAGTTAAAGATAGGATTCTTGGCAGTGTGGAGGAACAGCGGGATCTTAGAGTCCACGTACACAGATTCCTCAAAGTTGCCATTCACTTTGATAGGGTTGTTAAGAAAGCATATGCTGTTTTGGCTTTCATTAACAGGAGGATTGAGTTTAAGAGCCATGAGGTTTTGTTGCAGCTTTATAAAACCCTGATTAGACCACACTTGGAATATTGTGTCCAGTTCTGGTCGCCTCATTATAGGAAGAATGTAGGTGCTTTAGAGAGGGTGCAGATGAGATTTATCAGGATGTTGACTGGATTAGAGGGCTTGTCTTATGAAGAGAGGTTGAGTGAACTGGAAAGAAGAAGGATGAGAGATGACTTGACAGAGGTGTACAAGGTAATGAGAGGCAGAGACAGAGTGGATAGCCAGATAAATGCTCAGCACAATATTGTGGGCCGGAGGGCCTGTACTGTTCTATGTCCTAACAGAGCAACACTTCGAAAGCTTGTGATTTCAAATAAAACCTGTTGGACTATAAACTGGTGTGATGTGACTTCTGACCACATACTAATTTGACAGCCATAATTTTAACTTGTTACACTTTGTATTAAGTGCATGCATTACTAAGTCAACTGATTTGCCAGTTAACCTGTACAGTATCGTTCACAGATGCTATTAAAATTTCAATAGCACAGAACAGTTGTACAATGAACTTGCACACTGGCAAGTCAATGTGTATCTACATTACCACTCCTATAGTGGAACACTACATTTGAACCAATTACACCTCATTCTTGATGACAACAAGCTATCACACTTCTGATTATAATTTTAGTACACTGGGTCTACTCATAGCACTGGTAGAATACTTTTCAAGCTGTTGAATTAATCAAATGCTATAACAACAAGTTATAATTGAGATCCTTTCAAGTATTTATAGGCAATCAACAGCAAGACAGTTTCAGTTCCCATTGTGCAAGAAAATAAATACCAGTCATAATATATTATCCAGCAGTCAAAACTGTTTTGCTTATATGTTGCATTAACATATTTAACTGCATTTAACAGATCCTTTTTCAAAAACTATACATAGGTCACAACTTAACCCCGATCCCACCAACTGCGCATACAAGTATATATACACTATATTAGCCAAAATTTCAGGATAACACTTGTTCATAACATCAAAAATTATGAAAAAAGCATTGAACAGCTTTGGAAGTGGAAAGCTTTCAACAGAAGTATCAAAATCACAAAGTACCATGCATTCCAATAAAACAATAAGTTTCTGAAATGAGTGGTCAAGTGCAATCTGAAATGTCTTAACCCTCATGCTGTGTATCAACAGTTCAGATTACACAGTACTATAAAAAGCTTTATTTGAAAATTATCTTATTTCACCCCCTGAAGCTCAGCATCAGATTTACAAAGGAAACTGAAGACTCAGTTAATTTTTTATTTTGGCAAACTATGTTACATATAACTATTGCTACCAACTTTCAATTCTAATTCTGTTCTATACATTTTTCCTTCAGGTTGCACAGGAGCACACAGTACAACGTTCAATTCCAACTCGCATCCCTAAACCAAGATCCAGTACAATAAAGTTGTTTAGGACACCTGAAAGACTCATCTCGAAATCTGAGCTACAGTCAGAAACTCAACCTGTAAGAAAACAGGCAACAAGTGTTACATCTAATTTCAATATGATGGCTACTTTTGGCAAAATGTAAAGTTTTTGTTTGCAAACAAAGTAACAAGGTGCTAAAGGGTGCAAAGTCCTTTGTATTCATTTTAATGTGCAATAGAAGCAAGTTACTTGAGTTTTCCACTATGTGCGAAAACAGTATGACAGTCTGTCATAAAATCTGAATAAACCGTCTGGATAATTGTTAATTCTGCAGAGTCCTAAGTGTACTACGTTTATCACAAGGTGAGAAGAGAGAAAAAGTTGATTATATCATTCTGGTTTTAGGAAATGACACAAAGTATATGGGTGCGATGCTCTTCAGAGGGTCAATGTGGACTTGATGGGCCAAATGGTCTTCTTCTATAATTATAATACTGATGTCTCATATCTAATTCCATTACAAATTTATCTCAGATGTTTTCAAACAACCTCAAATGAGGACAGAATTTAACGTCCCCTGCACCAAGATTATGGTAAGGGAATAGGGCATTGAATAGGCAGGAAGGGCCTTACCACCATCCAAATTATGTTGTGACTAAATGAATATTTTTCAACTAAGGGTCTCGGCCCATTGCTGCTGTAATTCACCCAATGACTGGTGGAGACCTTCTCATGCAAGAGGCTTGAAAAGGATTGCTTGTGTGCTCCTTTGGAGGTGGGGATCCATTGTTAAAAGGCACTCAGTGCAGGCAACCCAGCATGGGCAAGAGGGAACTGAGAAAAGCCTCCTGCCCTGGTTGCTAAACCTCTCTCCCCACAGGCCCCACCCCACAAACAGTAACATGTCTGGGTCAATCAGTGATCTTAGGTCCGACACAGGCATAGTTACAGCAGCAGCTATCTTCTATGCTGTGGCATTGCCGAGATATAAAGAATTATCCATCCCAACTGTGTAGCATCTCTCAGGAAGCAGAATTTCTATACCCAAGGAGACTTGCCTGACAGGCAATTCATCAGGCCTTTATGAAAAGAAGGCACATGGGACTCTTACTACCTTTACAGCTGGCAAGTGATAACCTGTTATCTCCCTTAAACACCAACTTTAACATCGGATTTTCAATGTAATTTTTTTAGAACTGGAAACACTGAGTCAAGTCAATTTAAGCACAAAATTTGGGCAATCTAAATCTTCTTTAAAAATGCAGATTTCTTTTAAAAATGCACTCAAAATGACAAATAAGATGACCATTGCACATTACGGACCAAAATAATTTTGCCAAGGAACAGGAAAGTTTTAAAATTATGATTCTAAAGTGACCACAGTGTAGATAACAAAAAATTGTCTATGGCTCAATTCATTAAATCACAACAACAGATCTATCTGCACAAATGTATTTAACGTTAAAAAGAAAGTTGTCTGATGTTGCAATACATTCACTCTACATTTTGATGTTTATTGTTTACCCATTGTACATCGGAATTTGATTTTGCACAGGTGCAGAATATATATTAGAAATATTTTAAAAATATGATCTTCTGATTCCTCTTAGTTTCTTCCTTTTCCCTACAAAAGGAGGCTGGCTCTAATTTGCAGTTACTTCGCAATGTTACACCATTTTTGAAAAAAATTACACAATTTGTCTTCAATGCATTTTGCCTAGTTTCATAGAATTACAGAATCCCTACAGTGTGGAAATTGGCCATTTTTGGCCCAACAAGTCCACACTAAATTTCCGAAGATTGACCCACCCAGATCCTTATTACTCTACATTTACCCCTCACTAATACATCTAACCTACACATCCCTGAGCACCATGGGCAATTAAGCATGGCCAATTCACCTAATTTGCACATCTTTGAACTGTGGGAGGAAACTGAGCATGCGGAGGAAACATACGCAGACATGACGAGAATGTGCAAACGCCACACAGATAGTCACCTGAGGCTGGAATTAAACCTGGGTCCCTGGCGCTGCAAAGCAACAATGCTAACCTCTGTGCCACAATGCCGCCCAAAATAAAAGCAAATCAAACTAGACTGATGGCAGCTCACAATCTCTCACCCAAATTGTTATGCATCATACCCACCTCAAAAAACATACAAAGATGCTGAGACATTGACAAAACATTTCTGTTTCTATTACCCTCCCTTTGTCACACCCTAACCAGACTGTTAATAAAGTGGATGGTAATATGCCATTATAACTGCTGCAATAACAAATTCTTTTATAAAGCACCTCTAATATAATAAACCATTAATGGCTTAATAGGAGCATTGTGTATCAAAATCTGACACTGAACCAGAAAGAAATGGATTATGAAGAATGTTTGAAAAGGAAGAAAGGTTTAACGAGGTAATTACTGGGCCTAGGGCAAAGACAGACAATGGTATGACCACCAATGATGGAATGACTAAAATCAAGATCTCCCAGACACTAGAAATGGAGCAACACTGACATTCCATAAGGCTGTGTGGCTGAAGGACATTTGAGAGCTAGAAAGTGGCAAGACTATGGAAAGCTTTGAAAACATAAATGAATTTTAAAATCCATGTATTGCAGAATAGGGAGCAGAAATTCGTCAATGAGTACAGGGTAGGACTTGGTCCAAGTTATGACATTGGCAACTGGATGCTGGATCACCGCAAATTGACAGGGGTAAAAAAAATTGTAAACAGGGCAGTAGAACACTGGATTTGTCAGCTCTAGAGTTAACCAACCTATGGATTATGGCTACAAGAACAGTTGAGCTGAGGCAGGTACAGAATCAAGCTATGTTACAAAGGTAAAAACAAGCAGTCTTGGTGATGGTGCAGATCTGACACCAAAATTGCAAAAGGGTCTGATTCAATCTCAGGCAGTTGCATGAGAGAAGAATGCAACTAGTGTCTAGGGATTACAAGTATATCAAATCCATTCTACAACCAGATCCTAATATGTCTATGAAAAGATGATGTTCTTCTGATATATCTTGAAAAGTTAATGTGGAGATACCAGAATTCATTCGCATCTTCTAGCATTGCTTCAAATTACCTGTAATCAATATTTAATTTTCAAAAATAAACAATTTATTGATAATAACTAAACTGGAAAATATTGCTTCTTCCAAACAAATCCTCAAAATATATTTTTCGTGTTTAAGTTGTTGTACCTACCATGTTCTGAGAATACTTGGCAGCAACACCTTTCAAATGTAGTACAACACCACCATCTTTTGGCAAATACGCATTACTGCAAACACATTTTTCACAGTAAATAATGAAAGACAAAAGCAGTTTCTTCTTTGACTGCATGTTATCTCCCCACTCAAAAATGGTCACTTGCATTGCACACATCCACTAATCTACAATGAATACAATCATTTCTAGAAGTTTTCATCAGAAGGCAGCCTGGATAATTAACTCTCTTAAAAATTGCAAATAGAGAAGAGTGGATTTACAGTCTTAGATCAAAAAACTATTTATTACATAGTTATACATAAAACAATGATTGGTTGGGTTAACTGGTTTGCAATGAGAGCAATACCAACAGCATGGGTTAAATTCTGAAGTTACCATGAAGCAGTCTCTTTCCCAATCTCCCTTCCTGAAGCTTGGTGATATACAGCTTAAACCATCAGCAGTTATTCCTCTCAAATGAGTTAGCAGCCCTATGGCTTGGTAAGACTATGCTAACTTTATCTTTCATGCCTCTGAATAGAATAAATAAAGAATCTTTATAAAGACACGCTGTGAAACTAGATTTGGTAAAGATCATCAACAAAAGCTTTAGGCTGCTATAGGAAGGATGTTGTGCAACTTAGAAGAGAGAGGTTGAGCTACAGGGAGAGGTGAATACACTGGGGCTATTTTCCTTGGAGTGTTGGAAGGAGTGACCTTATGAAAGTTTATAAAATCAGGAGGGGCATGGATAGGATGGGGGAATCCAAACTGGAGAGCAAAGATTTAAGGTGAATGGGGAAAGATTTAAAAGGGACCTCAGGAGCAATGTTTTCACACAGAGGGTAGTGTTTATATGGAATGAGCTGCCACAGGAATGGTATATTAATAACATTTAAAAGGCAATTGAATATTATGTGAATAGGAAGGGTTTAGAGGGATATGGGTCAAATGCTGGCAAATAGGACTAGATTTATGTAGGATAAGAGATCACATGGAAGAGTTAGGCTGAAGTGTGTGTTTTCATGCTGTACAGCTCCACGACTCTATGCAGCTAATCATGCAATTTTTCATGGAGTCACATGCTTTACACTTACTCACTCTCTCTCTAATGAGTTGAGAAAAACTGAAAGATTGGTGGATGGCTAACTGTGTATATACATTTTTCATAACTTCATACTGCACCTGGAATAAATGAAATCAAACAGGCATCTCTAATGATTACCACCAAGTACGCATAGGATATGAAAATGAAATCATGTTGAGCTTCCTAGAAACACAGTCTCCAAAGTGGTAACTCAAATCTACACAAATAGTTTAGCCTGTACGTAAATATCTAACTGGAAATACTTGCAAACACACCTGACAAAATGACAAGACTGGCCCTTTGTACACCTTCAAAAGCAGGAAGATCTTCATCTATGCTGAGTAAACTGTTCCCAGCCAAAGAACAAGTGAATAGATGACTGGTCACAGTCTAAAACAGGCTAATAATCTGCTGTCAAACCATTTTGCAATAATATTGGTAATTAATTTTACTGTAAGTGATTCCTTTGAGTAGCAAGTGACAATACATCTATTTTGCTCATTTTCCCCATGCTATTCATTTGATTAAATGTCTTTCAATTATCAGTTTTTTGGTTCTAAATTACATAGATTATTAATACTTTTTACACATTCCCAACTTGGGAGTATGAAAAAGATAATACAAGCAAAACAAGATATGAGATGGAGAGACCATCGATGGAGGACAAAAGGTTAACATACACATATGCATTTCCAAGTTAGACAAAAATTGTAAACTTTCAGAATCCAAATCAGTCAGCCTCGACTCAGAGACTCATCTATCACAAGGTCGGAAAGGTAAAGGTTCAAATCCTACTTCAGAGATTTGAGCATACAACTTAAACTGATGTTTCAATGCAGTACTGGGGTTTTGCTGACCTTTCAAAGATCCATCTTTCAGATTATACATTCAACTGAAATATCCCACTGGGATGTAAAACATTACATGGCCCTATTTAGAAAAGACCAGGGAGTTGCCTGGTGGTCTGAGCAACATTTATTCCTCAATCAACACCAGTAAACTAGTTAAACAGATCACTTATCTCATTGCTGTTGTAGAATCTTGCTGTGTTTGTAAAATGAAGTGAAGAAGATGGTGGTGAGGTGTTATAGTTCATGAAGGGAGTCTGGGTTGCTGCAGCAACATGAATGTTTTCATGCATATTGAAGTCTGGAGCTATAGAGAAAAATGATAATAAAGATTCCAATATACTTTCCATCACATGGCTGGCCAGGGTTTCTGCTGTTTTTACTACCTGCCATTGGTACTTATTAGAAGGATTCACAGGTTGACACTTGACCTAACTGGCTCCATTATGAACATACCTTTTTTGGTCAACATCCTGGGGTGGGACTTGAACCCAAAGCTTCTGGCTCAGATGGAGGCGTACTACACAAACCCCTCCAAGTTAATCAGCTACGATCCAGGAATTAATACAGAGAATAGAATGAAACAAAGAACAAAGATCTTGGAAATCTAACACAAAAATTGCAATTGCTGGAGAAACTCAGGAGGTCTGAGAACATCTGTGGAGAGAAAGCAGAGTCAACATTCAGTTCAGTGATCCTTCTTCAGAACTCAATTAGAGAACTCTGTTACAAATTTATTTAAAATATACTATTCGACTTGATTCCAAGAAAGGGTCTACATTCCAAATCTTGCTTTTGCTCAAACTCTTGACATGTTCCTTCTACGCCATTCCAATACTGTGTCTCAACTGATCCTTTTACAAGCTTTTTGATGCCATCCATTTCTGCTCAACAGCAGAAAACTGATCTAATTTCATATGGTTGGGTGGACAGACTAGAATTCAATCAGAGCCACAACGATGTGTTTGTCATATTTTCTGCAAGTTTTGAAACATCACACATGGCTGAGGAACATTTCCAAAGTACAGGGAGTAGTTTTGAAAGTGCCCAGAGTTAACAGGTGAAAGCAGTATTGTTCAAGTCAAATGGCTGCAAAGCCAAAACACAGACGCCCTTTCAGAAGGCAGGGAATTAACAACTATACACAAACAAATGAAAACACAACATAGCAAAGGGAGAAACTGTGGAGAAAATTGGCAGTAAATTCATGTTAGAAAGACTTAGAGCGTAAAAGCCCATCACGATCAGGATATTCAAAACACTTTACACCTAGTTAACAAGTGCTTTACAGTATTTGTTGTTGTTCATACTGTTAAAATGTAGGCGATATGGCAGAATTTCTGCAGAGCAAGATCCCGCAAACTAAAATGATAATAAAAAGTTAATTTGTTTCAATGGCATTGGTTAAGAGATAAACACTGTCAGGATACTTGAAGGAAACTGCCTGCTCTTGTTCAAATGAAATTTCCAGCAACACATTTTCAGCTTGTTCAAATGATGACAAGGTATCTTTTAAGTTGCACTGAGAAGGAAAGACCTTAGTTTGATGTTTAATTCTAAAGATGACCCCTCCAACAATGCAGCATTTAGAGTCATATGGATAATAACAGCACAGAAAGAGACCCTTTGGTCCAACTTGCCCATGCCAAACAGATAAGCCAACACAATCTAGTCCCACCTGCCAGCCCATGGCCCATAGCCCATATGCCTCCAAACCCTTCCTATTCATATACCCATCCAGATGCCTATGCCTTTTAAATGTTGCAATTGTACCAGACTCCAACACTTCCTCTGGCAGCCCATTCCACATACACATCATCCTCTACGTGAAAATGTTGCCCTTTAGGTCTCTTTTATACCTTTTCCCTCTCACCCTAAACCTATGCCCTCTAGTTCTGGACTCCCCCACCTCAGGAAAAAGACCTTGTCTATTTACCCTCATGATTTTATAACCCTCTATAAGGTCACCCCTCAGCCTCCAACACTCCAGGGAAAAAGCCCTAGACTATTCAACCTCTCCTTATAGCTCATCCTCCAATCCTGACAACATCCTTGCAAATCTTTTCTGAACCCTTTCAAGTTTCACAACATCCTTCCAATAGAAAGGAGACCAGAATTGCACACAATATTCTATAACTGGTCTAATCAATGTCCTGTGCAGGTGCAACATGACCTTCCAACTCCTGTACTCAATACTCTGACCAATAAAGGAAAAGATACCAAACACCTTCTTCACTATCCTAGCTACCTACAACTCTACTTTTAAAGAACTATGAATCTACACTTCAAGGTCTCTTTGTTCAGCAAACTCGCCAGGACCTTACCATTAAGTGTATAAGTCCTGCTAAGATTTGCTTTACCAAAATGCAGCACCTCGCATTTATCTAAATTAAACTCCATCTGCCACTCCTCAGCCCATTGGCCCAACTGATCAAGATCCTGTTGTAATCAGAGGTAACCTTCTTCGCTGTCCACTGCACCTCCATCTGCAAACTTACTAACTATATCTCTTATGCTCACATCCAAATCATTTATATAAATGACGAAAAGCAGGGGACCCGGCACTGATCCTTGTGGCACTCCACTGATCTTAGGCCTCCAGTCTGAAAAACAACCCTCTACCACTACCCTCTGTCTTCTAGATTGAGCCAATTTTGTACCCAAATGGCTAGATCTCCATGAGATCTAAACTTGCTAAATAGTCTCCCACGAGGAACCTTGTCGAACGCCTTACTGAAGCCCATATAGATCACATCTACCACTCTGTCTCTATCTATCCTTTTTGTTACTTTTTCACAAAACTCACATGATTTTCCACACACAAAGCCATGTTGACTATCACTAATCAGTCCTTGCCTTTCCAAATACACGCACACCCTGTACCTCAGGATTCCCTGACAATTTGCCCACCACCAACGTCAGGCTCACCGGTCTACAGTTGGAAAGTGTGGTGCTGGAAAAGCGCAGCAGGCCAGGCAGCATTTGAGGAGCAGGAGAATCGACGTTTCGGGCATAAGCCTTTCTTCAGGAATGAAGAAGGGCTTATGCCCGAAACGTCGATTCTCCTGCTCCTCGGATGCTGCCTGGCCTGCTACACTTTTCCAGCACCATACTTTCCAACTCTGGTCTCCAGCATCTGCAGTCCTCACTTTCTCCTAGTTGATCCTCACCGGTCTACAGTTCCTTGGTTTGTCCTTACCACCTTTCCTAAATAGTGGCACCACGTTAGCCAACTTCTAGTCTTTCAGCACTTCACCTGTGACTATTGATGATACAAATATCTCAGCAAGAGGCCCAGCAATCACTTCCCTAGTTTCTCACAGAGTTGTAGAGTACACTGATCAGGTCCTGGGGATTTATCCACTTTTATGTGTTTCAAGACAGCCAGCACTTCCTCCTCTGTAATATGGACGTTTTTTCAAGATATCACCATCTAATTCCCTACTTTCTATATCTTCCGTGTCCTTTTCCACAGTAAGCACTGACGCAAAATACTCGCTTAGTATCTCCTACTTCTCCACACAAAGGCTGCCTTGCTCATCTTTGAGGGGCCCTATTCTCGCCCACCCTCTGATGACCCCTTCTCCCGCCCCCAACACACCCCATCCACGTGGACACCCTGTGCTGGCCTCTTACCCCTCCCCGATCTCTTCATAGCCAACTACCGCCACGACATTGACGGCCTCAACCTCTCCACCCCTCTCACCCACTCCAACCTCTCACCCTCGCAGCCCTCTACTCTCTCGCTCCAACCCCAACCTCACTATCAAACCGACAGACAAGGGCGCACCGATCTGTACATTGCTGTGGTTAAACGCCAGCTCGCGGGCACCTCCTCCTACTGCCCCTTGACCATGACCCCACCTCCCACCACGAAACCATCATCTCCCAGACCATCCATAACCTCATCACCTCAGGGGATCTCCCATCCACTACCTCCAACCTCACAGTCCCACAACCCCACACCGCCCGTTTCTACCTCCTGCCCAAAATCAACAAACCTGACTGCACCGGCCGACCCATTGTCTCAGCCTGCTCCTGCCCCACTGAACTCATCTCTGCATACTTCGACACGGTCCTTTAGATTAGATTAGATTACTTACAGTGTGGAAACAGGCCCTTCGGCCCAACAAGTCCACACCGACCCACCCATACCCCTACATTCACTCCTTACCTAACACTACGGGCAATTTAGCATGGCCAATTCACCTGACCCGCACATCTTTGGACTGTGGGAGGAAACCGGAGCATCCGGAGGAAACCCACGCAGACATGGCGGGAATTTAACCCGGGTCTCTGGCGCTGTGAGGCAGCAGTGCTATCCGCTGTGCCACCATGCCGCCCTGTTTGCCTTAGTCCAAGAACTCCCCACCTATGTTCGGGACATCACCCACGCCCTCCACCTCCTCCATGATTTTTGCTTCCCTGGCCCCCAACGTCTTATCTTCACCATGGACATCCAGTCCCTATACACCTCCATCCCCCATCACGAAGGCCTCAAAGCCTACTGTTTCTTCCTTTCCCGCTGACCCAACCAGTACCCTTCCACTGACACTCTCCTTCGACTGACTGAACTGGTCCTCACTCTGAACAACTTCTCTTTCCAATCTTCCCACTTCCTCCAAACCAAAGGAGTAGCCATGGGCACCGGCACGGGCCCCAGCTATGCCTGACTCTTCGTCGGATATGTGGGACAGTTCATCTTCCGCAGCTATACTGGAACCAACCCCCACCTTTTCGTCCGCTACACCAATGACTGTATCGGCGCTACTCGTGCTCCCAGGAGGAGGTTGAACAGTTCACCCACTTTACTAACACCTTCCACCCCGACCTCAAATTTACCTGGATCATCTCAGACTCCTCCCTCCCCTTCCTAGATCTCTCCATTTCTATCTCGGGCGACCAACTCAACACGGACATTTACTATAAACCGATTCCCACAGCTACCTAGATTATATCTCCTCCCACCCTGCCTCCTGTAAAAACGTCATCCATATTCCCAATTCTTTCGCCTCCGCCACATCTGCTCTCAGGAGGACCAATTCCAATACCGAACAACCCAGATGGCCTCCTTCTTCAAAGACCGCAATTTCCCCTCAAACATGGTAGACGATGCCCTCCACTGCATCTCCTTCACTCCTCCACCCTTGAACCCTGCCCCTCCAATCGCCACCGGGTCAGAACCCCACTGGTCCTCACTACCACCCCACCAACCTCCAGATACATCGTATCATCCTTCGTCATTTCCGCCACTTCCAAACAGACCCCACCACCAAGGATATATTTCCCTCCCCTCTCCTATCAGCGTTCTGGAAAGACCACTCCCTCCGCGACTCCCTCATCAGGTCCACACTCCCCCATGAACCCAACCTCCACTCTCGGCACCTTCCCCTGCAACCGCAAGAAATGCAAAACTTGCGCCCACACCCCCCCCTCACTCCTCTCCAAGGCTCCAAGGGATCCTTCCATATCCGTCACAAATTCACCTGTACCTCCACACACATCATTTACTGCATCTGCTGCACCCAATGTGGCCTCCTCTACATTGGGGAGACAGGCCGCCTACTTGCGGAACATTTCAGAGAACACTTCTGGGACACCTGCACCAACCAACCCAACTGCCCCATGACTGAACACTTTAAGTACCCTTCCCACTCTGCCAAGGACATGCAGGTCCTTGGCCTCCTCCATCGCCAGATAATGGCAACACGACGCCTGGAGGAAGAGCGCCTCATCTTCCGCCTAGGAACCCTCCAACCACAAGGGATGAATGCAGATTTCTCATTTCCCCTCCCCCCACCTCATCTCAGTCCAAACCCTCAGACTCAGCACCGCCTTCTTGACCTGCAATCTTCTTCCCAACCTCTCCGCCCCCACCCCCTCTCCGGCCTATTACCCTCACTTAACCTCCTTCCACCTAACACATCCCAACGCCCCTCCCAAGTCCCTCCTCCCTACCTTTTATCTTAGCCTGCTTGGCACACCTTCCTCATTCCTGAAGGGCTTATGCCCAAAACATCGATTCTCCTGCTCCTTGGATGCTGTCTGACCTGCGTGCTTTTCCAGCAACATATTTTCAGCTCTGATCTCCAGCATCTGCAGTCCTCACTTTCTCCTTTGGGCCCTATTCTCTATCTAGTTACCCTTTTGTTCTTAATATATTTGTAAAAACCCTTTGGATTCTCTTTAATTCTATTTGCTGAAGCTATCACATGTCCCCCATTTGCTCTCCTGATTTCCCTCTTAAGTATACGCCCACTGCCTTTATAGTCTAGGGATTCACTCCATCTATCCTGTCTACACCTGACATATTTTCCACTTTCCAGTTGTCCCTTTACCTGCGAACATCTGCCCCCCTCTCCAATCTGGTTTTGAAAGTTCTTGCCTAAAACCATCAAAATTGGCCTTTTTCCAATTTAGGCTTACAACTCTTCGATCTGGCCTATCATCTTCCACCACTATTTTAAAACTAATAGAATTATAGTCACTGGTCCCGAAGTGCTCCCTCAGGTGACACCTCAGTCACCCGCCCTGCCTTGTTTCCCAAGAGTAGGTCAGGTTTTACACTTTCTCTCATCAGTACATCCACGTACTGAATCAGAAAATTTTCTTGTATATACTTAATAAATTCCTCTCCATCTAAACCCTTTACACTATGGCAGTCCCAGTCGATGTTTGCAAAGTTAAATCCCCGACCATAACCACCCAATAATTCTTACAGACAACGGAGATTTCCTTACAGATCTGTTTCGCAATTTCCTGCTGACTGTTAGGGGGTCTATAATACAATCCCAATAAGGTGATCATCTCTTTCTTATTTCTCAGTTCCACCCAAATAAGTTAGGCGAACAGGCAGATAGTTCTGAGGAGGTGCAGAGGCTGCAGAAAGATTTAGACAGTTTAGGAGAGTGACCGAAGATTTGACTGATGAAATTAAATGTGAACAAATGTGAGGTCTTGCACTTCAGAAAGAAAAATACGGGAACTGACTATTTTCTAAACGATGAGAAAATTCCAAAAGCCAAAGTACAAAGGGATCTGGGAGTGCTAGTCCACGATTCTCTAAAGGTTGACTTGCAGGTTGAGCCCATGGTTAAGAAAGCAAATGTAATGTCATTTATCTTAAGAGGGTTGGAATGTAAAAGCAGCGATGTGCTACTGAGACTTTATAAAGCTCTGGTTAGGCCCCATTTAGAATATCGTATCCAGTTTTGGGCCGAATACCTCACGACAGATATACTGGCATTGGAGCGTGTCCAGCAGAGATTCACACTGATGATCCCTGGAATGGTAGGCCTAACATACGATGAACAGCTGAGGATCCTGGGATTGGTTTCATTACGAGTTTAGAAGGTTGAGAGGAGATCCAGTAGAAATTTACAAGAAAATACATGGCTTAGAAAGGGTGGACGCTGGGGATTTGTTTCCGTCAGCAGGGATACTAGGACCCATAAGCACAGCCTTAAAATTAGAGGGGGTCAATTTAAAATGGAAATGGGGAGACATTTCTTCAGCCAGAGTGGTGGGTCTGTGGAATTCATTGTCACGGAGTGCAGTGGAGGCCGGGACGTTAAACGTCTTCAAGGCAGAGACTGATAAATTCTTAATCTCGCACAGAATTAAGGGATACGAGGAGAGTGGTGTTGAAATGTTCATCAGATTGATTGAATGGCAGAGTGGATTCGATAGGCTGAATGGCCTTTCTTCCACTCCTATGATTTATGGTTTTATAGTCTAATATGCTCCCTTAGTACAGCTGTAATGTTATCCCTTCTCAAAATCACCACTCCCCCTCCTCTCTTGCCTCCCTTTCTGTCCTTCCTGTAGCATTTGTATCCTGGAACATAAAGCTGCCAGTCCTGTCCATGCTTGAGTCATGTTTCTGTAATTGCTATGATATCCCAGTCCCATGTTCCTAATTCCGAAGTAGTGCAATGGAGTATTCATCTAGATTTGTGTGTTCAAATGTGCTAGAACTCACAATCTTCTGAATCAGAAGCAGGAGTGCTAAGATGGAGCCACAGCTGACAGAAAGTGTAATTAGTGTCACAAATGTGTGATTATATTCAATGTTTTGGAAAGAAAGCTAAACTATGTTTATAAAAAAACACAAGGAATCATACAAAATGATTCCCAGAAACCACTTGACTTCTCTTGTGGATCCAGCCAAAAGCGGACAATCAGACTGTGTAATCTTAAAATGTAATTGCAAAAGGTTATGAAATAATCTAAAGATTCCAGGATTGTCCACTGAACCCTCAAAAACTTCTGCAATGTGAAATTCAATTCAAGAGAGACAGCACAAGGAATTCCACCCTAACCTACCTTGCTTTATGAAACAATGATTTATCAAAATTAACATTTGTGGCCATTTCATTCAATTGTGATTAAACTTGTTGGAAATAGCCATTTCGAGAAATGTCAACTAGTGGCATGGTGGCTCAGTGGTTAGCACTGCTGCCTCACAGCACCAGGGTCCCAGGTTCGATTCCGGCCTCAGGCAACTGTCTATGTGAAGTTTGCACCGGGTGCTCCTGTTTCCTCCCATAGTCCAAAGATGTGCAGGTTAAATTCCCCACAGTGTTAGGTACTTAGTCAGAGGGAAATGGGTCTGGGTGGTTTACTCTACAGAGGGTCGGTGTGGATTGGTTCGGCCTAAGGGACTGTTTCTCCCCTGTAAGGAAAGTAATCTAATTTGAACACCACAATGCAGGCATGTTCAAACTGCAGCAAAATACTACACTGTAAAGGGAAAATAAAGACACATCCATTCACTCCCAGAACTTGTTCTACAGTGCACTTATGGTATGCACCTTAACTATTCAACAAAAAAAGCCACTAAATCTGCTTAAAGCACTTCACTTCAGAAAGAGATTCTTCAAAACTGCAATGATAGTAGAGACTGATCTCATTTGTATCTTTATTTATATTTATACGTTTACTTAATTTTAAACTTTTGTATTTTTATGATTATTTCCAGGCTTGCTGGCAGCAATTCCCATGTATTAACTCACTGGTCACCAACTAGTACCTGGGAAATAGGGAGCTGATAAAAGAATAAAATAACAATAATGAAAAATCAGTGAGGGTTCTAACATCACCTTAATCAACTCGGAGCATTCTAGAATCTGAGGAGTTTTGGAAAATCATAGCCACTACATCCACTGTTTCTTTCAGATCCCAAGAATATAGGTCATCAAGTCTTAGATACTCCTCCTCCTTTTCCATTCCATCTTTTTGAAATATTGTGGACAGTGTAATAGTTATTTCCCTTCTAAACTTAGCCCCTGTGCAACCATCACTTCCCAACAGTATTACATTAAACTTATTTATCTCTATTTGTATCACCATTTTGTTACACATGCTTCACGTACTCAAATAAAAATAAATTTTAATTTATTTATGGACAAGAATTACAAATAGATTAATACTGTTATACTCTCTGTCCCTTCCTATCACATTCTGCACAAATCATTACACTGCTATTGACACCTTGACATTTTTAAATCTAAATTTACCTTCACCTGACCTCTCCCACAGCTGAAACCCTATCCACAGCCCTAGTTTTATGATTCACCAGGATGATCATCCCATCCTAGTTTATGTGAAGCTCGTCCAAACAAGACAGTTCCCTACTTCTCAGGTACTGGTGCCAGTGCCTCCAGTACTGCTGCAATGAATCAAAACTCCTCAGTTCCAGACCAATCTTTGAACAATTTAATTCTCTTGATCTCCTTGATCCTACACTAATTCATCCATGGCACAGGTAACAATCTATAATTTTTTACTTTCCTGGATTTGGGATTTTAATTTGACCCCAATATCCCTAAACTTTTCAGCAGAACATTATTCCTAGTTCTAGCTAGGTCACTGGTTCCTCCATGAACACAACAATGGGATTCTTCACATATCACTTGATCTCCAGCCTCAACTATTTATATTTAAACCTGCCACTGGCTGGCAACACAATTTTCAGAACACCAAGTTATGGTTCCAGAAGACAGTATTCATTCCCATGACTACACTGATAGCCATCATAGCCACATTCCTTTTCACTTCTCCAATCCCTACTTGAATGAGTTCCCTGGACTATTGTGCTCTGGTCAGTTTGTCCACCCACTCTGCAATCCTTCCTGTCATCCAAGTAGGTAACAAGTACCAAGAATCCTCCATCATCAAGACGACAGGTTATATGAAACTGCAAAGCATTGTAAACCTTGAGGACAGTGTACAACTTCAAACGACGGTTGCCTGGGCAGATTGGTGGCAGAGGAAGTTCAACACATAGATTTAAGTTAACATGAAGAACACTGAAAGACTAAATAATATAAAGTACAATTCTAAAGAGGGTACAGGAATAGACAGATCATCGAAGGTAGTAGGACACATGGAGAGACCGGTTAATAAAGTACATAGTATGCTGGGCTTTATCAGTTAGGGACAGAGCACCAGAAAAAGGAAGTAATAATGAACTCAAAGGTCACCTATTATACCTCACTTAAAGTGCTGTGTACAGTCTGGGCATCACTGTAGGAGGCATTTGAACACTTTGGAGAGAATGCAGAAGAGATTCACATAAATATTTCCAGGGATTAGAACATTCAGTTACAAGGACAGATTGCAGAAGTTGGAACTGTTCATCTTGAAGAGAAGAAAGCGAGGAAGAAATCTGATAGATGTTTTCATGTTGAGGGAATTGAATACAGTAAGCTGGGAGAAACTATATTTTGTCGTAAAAGAATCAAGAATGAGAAGACTCAGATTTATAGTGAGCTGCAAAAGATATAAACACAAGGTGAGAACAAACTTTTTCACACTAGTGGCTCAGGCCTGTAATGCACTGCCTTAAAGTGTGACGAGTGCAGGTTCACTAGAGGCAGTCAAAAGGGATTGTATTATTACTTAAACAGAAAAGAATGAGTAAGAGCATAGGTAAAAGGCAGGGCATTCAGGTGAAGAGTTGGTGCAGACATGCTTGACCAAATGATCCCTTTCTATAACAATTCTGTGATTCCACAGTCACTAAATCCCGAAACTCCACGCTTACATTCACACCATCCTGTCCTGACCATTGACAAATTGTAAGGTTTTACTTTATCTGTAACTGTAAGGTTTTACTACTCAGAGTAGTAAGGGCATGGAATGCTTTGCCTGCAACTGAAGTAGATTTAGCAACTTTAGGTACATTTGAGTCGTTATTGGACAAGCATATGGACGCACATGGAATAGTGCAGGTTAGATAGGCTTCAGATTGGTATGACAGGTTGGCGCAACATCAAGGGCCGAAGGGCCTGTACTGCACTGTAATGTTCTATGTTCTAAATGTTGTGACTACCTCCAAGAACAAAAACTCCAGATAACTTTCTCTCTCTCAACATCTCAAAATGTTTGCAGTTCAGATTCCACCTAACACTCTGAGCCAATGTCGCTCAAGGTGCAGATACTTACCATCGATTTGCTTGTATGGGGATTGAAATGCTCTCCAAAACTCTTACATATTGTAATTACAACAAGCACTGCCATGTCTGGCTAACCTTTTTATTTATTTGTTTAAGGACTAATCATTAGAGTTATAGTAAGCCAGTTTCCCAGTTTAGAAAATAAGGAAAAACATTCAGCTGCAACTGGAAATGGAAACCAAAAAGGAGCACCCTCTTTTCCTCACACTGAGATCCTACTTGAATCAAATTCATTACATGCATACAAATGTTGAATTTTTATTTAATATTTAAATCATTTTACCAACATAAAATCAACCACAAACATTAAGAGGAAACTCTGCATTTGGAGTAGCCATTTCAAATCACCTTCAACATTTGGGGTCTAGGAGAATCAAGCAAAGGCTTTACAATTCCTTACTTGATAACCATGAGAAGTAGCGGATATCCTGATAAGGGTTCAGCAGATTGCTCTCCAGTTATGCCAGTCCCAGTTCGAGAAGACTAACACATTGTAGAAGTGATATGGAGATGCCGGTGTTGGACTGGGGTGTACAAAGTTAAAAATCAGTGTGATCCAGCAGTGATCCCAATGAGCCCACTGATGAACTGGAACAGTCATCACAGGGATCTGTAGAGTAGCGACCAAAGAAGGTGTCAACTTGGACCCCACCAGAGGGCCGCTGCCCTGAGCTTGACATGTATGCTCAAACTGTCTGGAAATGTATAAATGCCAGATTCATCAGCCGTACCCACAAGGTAGAGCAAAACATCACCCGTTCACAATGCAATGCCATCCTGGCTCTCAAAACCAATCACAACATTGTCATCAAACCAGCAGATAAAAGGAGGAGCCACTGTCATTCAGAATAGATCAGATTACTACAAGGAACCAGGAACACTACAGGCAACGACCACCTGATTCGATCAAAGAACACACCCATGAATTAAACACACTGATCAGAACTTTGGATCCAGACCTTCAGTGTTCCCTACGAGCCCTCATCCCACGTACTTCTCATGTAGACAACTTCTACTGCCTTCCAAAGGTACACAAAGCCAACACACCAGGACGTCCCATCGTGTCAGGCAATGGGACCCTGTGCAAGAATCTCTCCAGCTATGTTGAAGGCATCTTGAAACCTATTGTACAGGGGATCTCCAGCTTCTGTCGCGACACTACGGATTTCCTACAGAAACTCAGCACCCATGAACCAGTCGAACCGGGAACATTCCTCATCACAATGGACATTTCCGCACTCTACACCAGCATCCCCCACAATGACTGCATCGCGGCAACAGCCTCAGTACTCAACACCAACAACTGCCAATCTCCAAACACCATCCTACAACTCATCCGCTTTATCCTTGATCACAACATCTTCACCTTTGACAACCAGTTCTTCACCCAGACACATGGAACAGCCGTAGGGACCAAATTTGCACCCCAATATGCCAATATTTTTATGCACAGGTTCGAACAAGACTTCTTCTCTATGCAGGATCTCCAACAAACATTATACACCAGGTACATTGACAACATTTTCTTCCTCTGGACCCATGGCGAGGAGTCACTGATAAAACCACACAGTGACATCAACAAGTTTCATCCCACCATCAAACTCACCATGGACTACTCTTGACTATCTGATCATCCTTGGGCACATGCATCTCCATCAAGGATGGACACCTCAGCACCACACTCTACCGCAAACCTACAGACAACCTCACAATGCTACACTTCTCCAGCTTCCACCCAAAACATATTAAAACAGCCATCCCCTATGGACAAGCCCCACGCAAACACTGGATCTGCTCAGATGAGAAGGAACATGATGGACACCTGGAAGTACTCAGGGATGCCCTCACAAGAACAGGGTACAATGCCCAACTCATCGACCGCCAGTTCCGACTTGCCACAGCAAGGAACCGTAATGACCTCCTCAGGAGGCAGACATGTGCTGCAACCAATAGGGTACCCTTCGTTGTTCAGTACTTCCGAGGAGCTGAAAAATTACGCCATGTTCTTCGTGACCTGCAACACATTATCAATGAGGATGAGCACCTCACCAAGACCTTCCCAACACCTCCACTACTTGCCTTTAAACAACCACCAAACCTCAAACAGATCATCGTTCGTAGCAAGCTGCCCGGCTCTCAGGATAACAGTAGGCATTGCAAGACGTGTCAGAGTGTGGACATAGATACCACTATTATGCGTGGGGACACCTCCCACCTTGTAAATGACAGGTACTTATGTGACTCAGCCAACGTTGTCTATCTTATACATTGTAGGTAAGGATGCCCGGAGGCATGGTACATTGGGGAAACCGAGCAAAGGCTACAACAATGGATGAATGGACGCCGCACAACTATCAACAGATAGGAGTGTTCCCTCCCAGTTGGGGAACACTTCAGTGGTCTAGGACATTCGACCTCATATCTTCGGGTGACCATACTCCAAGGTGGACTTTGGGACAGGCAGAAGAGAAAAGTCGCCGAGCAGAGGCTGATAGCTAAGTTCGGTACCCATAGGGAGGGCTTCAACCGGGACCTTGAGTTCATGTCACATTACAGGTGAGCACCATTGCACTATATACACACACACAGATACTCCTACACACACACACAGGCACTCCTATACACACGGACACACATATACACAGACGCGCACACAGATACCCACACACACCCTTACAGACACACACAATCCCACACTCTCACATGCACCCCCTTCACAGACTTAAGACATTCTGCAGTAACTACACACACATACATACACTTTATCATACTCTCAACCACCAACCCAGACAGACAGACAGACACACACACAAACAGACAAAGACCCACATGCACACATATATTTTGTGGGGTGAATTTGTACTTGCAGGGTTACATTGTATTTTGCTCAAAAACTGCATACATTCATGCAGAACTCCGTTATCCCACTTTTTAGATTAGAATCAATCTAAAAATCATGGCATAGACAGAGAACACAGGAGGCCAACACCTTCAACATATTGTCTAGCTATCACCATTGTTAACAGCTAACCCGAGAATGCGACTTTTTAAAAAAAAGTTTTGTGATTTACACATGAAAGAAGTGAAACTATCACAGTATTCTAACAGATAAAAGGCTTAACAATCAATTTTTCAATGTATAATTTCAGTTACATCACACTGTAAATTTTTGCTATAAATTCTGCGTTAGGATTGAGCCCTCCACTACCACCTGATGAAGGAGCGACACTCCGAAAGCTAGTGTGCTTCCAATTAAACCTGTTGGACTATAACCTGGTGTTGTGTGATTTTTAACATTGTAGAAGCGAATTACTGCAGATGCCAGAATCTATACTGAAAACAAAAAATGCTGGAAATCACAACGATCAGGTAGCATCTATACAGCGTGAGCAAGTCAACGTGGCTCTGAAGAACAGTTACCTCGAGTCGAAACGTTAGCTTGTTCTCTCTCCACGAACACTGCCTGACCTACTATGATTTGTAGCATTTCACCTCCTGACACATTCTTTTTGAATATCGTGATACCTCCTCCCGAAGCAGTTTCAGATGAATCAGTATTAACGGAACTCAGTGTAGTATCTGGACAGGCACACAATCCCCAAACATCAGACTGAGAGAGAAATAATTGTCACAAGGTGTCAAAAAAGTTTTGAATTAGTGCATTTGGATATGGAAATACCACAGAGAAATAAAGTGCATCTCCATGGAACAAAAAATAACACATGCATAATATTGTGGTATATTTGTTTTTAAATGACCTGGAGAGTTTCCTCTTAAGCCTGTGTTTGTGCCCCTGCAGTGGCCTAATTCTGGGCCACACTCTAGCAACCACACTGTTGGGTTGAAATCTCCTGGGAGTGTGGTTTCCAGGCGCTATCTGACAATCGGACAGAGAGATTCCCTCCCATCCCTGGTACCTGAGTCAGAGTCCGGCCTGTCCTCCTCTTCCTCTCCCGGGCAATGTGGCTGCTACACTCAACCTAACCCCCCCTAACACCGGCAACACATTCCACACTAAACAATCTGTCCCAGCTCCGATTATTAAAAAATAAATCATTGACAGAAACGCAACAAAACACCCCTCCCCTTCCCCGCGCCGCATCTGTGTTATTAGCTTATTTTAAGTTGAGTCCTCGGGCTCTCCTGTCAGTGTCGAAACCGCCGCGCCGAGGATGAAACCATCTCCGTTTCCATGGGAACCAAAGGACGCGGGAAGTGGTGAGCCGGTAGGAGGCCAGCTCGTGCACATGGGCAGCATCAAAACCCAGCTGAAGAACTCTCACTCCACATGTCAACACCACGTGTGTGAAAAACAGGGAATGTACAACACATGTGCTATGTGAAAAAGAAATTATTTCAGTGTTGACATATATTTGTTCTCATTGTTAATTTGTTATGAATGCAAAATTACCTTTCCCTTCTCCCTGATTAATGCTGCTATTTTTCTCCTATCCCCATTCCCCCTCTTTAGCTCTCTCCATTCTATTCCTACCATTTTTTTTAAAATTGAGGTCGACAGCATGTAAACAGGCCCTTCGGTTCAACTTGCCCACACTGCCCAGTTTTCACAATTTAAGCTAGTCTGATTTGCCTGCATTTGGTCCATATCCATCCATACGTATCCCATCCATGTTACCAGTCGAAATGTTCCTTAAAAGATGAGAATGTGCTTGCTCCCACCACCACCTCTTGCAACTCATTTCTAGATACACACCACCCCGTGCTTGAAAAAATTGCCTCTCTGGACCCTTTTGCATCTTAACTTCATCCCCTCTTATCTTAATTTCATCCACCTTTTCTCTAACTGGCTGTCTAAAAACTGTTCTCAACATCCCATGTGTGACACCACATGAGATTCATTCACAAATACATAAGAAATTAAGAACAGGAATAGGCATTCAGGCCCATGAGCCTGGCCTACCAAAAAATGTCATTTACCTGACTTAAATCCATATCCTTTTTTTACACCTTAGCTCAGTAAAAATGTATCAAATAGTCTTGAATATTTTAACTTACTTAGCATCCCCAATATTTTAGGAAAGTAAATTCTGTATTTCCACTATAAAATCTAAATTCCACAGTGCAAAAAAAAGAGATCTCTGACTTCAGATCCAGATTTTTTTTTAAGAAATCCTTCCCTTTTAGGATTACCCAATCTGAGCAAATAGTTTCACTTTTCTGCATCATCTAATCCTTTCATGATGTTAAATACTATAAGCATTCTTTAACATTTCAAATTCAAGGAAACACAACATTTATGTAAGCTGTTCTCATAAATACACCCTTTAAAATCTGGTATCATTGTGGTATTTCTTCTAAAGCATAATGTCTACAGTTGAACATATTACCTGAGATGGGGCACCAGCCAAGGGAATACAAGTGTCTCCACTATCCGAAAGTAGAGCATTCCTATGAAACCTATGAAATGCCATGAAATGAAGAAGCAATTACCATTAATTTATATGGGAAAAACTTTTGAGTGTTCCCAGACCCAAAAAATAAAGTACCAAATCATATTGAATAACACATAAAACCTTAACTAGCACTAACATATAGTAAAGGCCATCAGAGGTTAGGGTGTAGGAGAGAGAAGAAGAGGGTCATCTGTTAACATCTCACGATTGTCTGAATCCAGCAGGGCAGACGGTCACTAACAGCTACACTGTCTTCTCTGTCTGCTTACCTCGATGTCGACGGTTGGGATTCGTCATCTGCTGTGGCTGATGTGGAAGACTTGAAATATGACAGTATGTTTGACAGCTTAGCTTCACATATTTTTCTATCGTACAATTCTTTGTAAGCACTCAAAACATCCTGCACACCTGCTTTAAGCCCTTTCAAAATTAAAGTCATACTTTTCAGCAATCATTCCAGCACTGTCAATCCTAGTGAAAATCTCACACAAGTGCTTCATGTTCAGTGCCTGGATGACTTCACTTTCGGGCCATTTGCTTGTGTGTTCGGTTTCAATTTGTATCCTTTCCTTTTGCAATTGCAGCAGCTCTTCATCTGTCAGATCTTGGTCATGGGATGCCAAAACCTCTTCAACATTATCATCAACTTCCAGAAACCCAGCTGTCTTAGCCAAAGTTACTATTGCCTTATTTATTGTTGTTGGTTCAAAGCCTTCAAAATTGTTCACTGCTTCGGGACACAGTTTTCCCAAACACCATTTCTCATCGAGACTGAGAGCCTATCGAGAGCATCTCCAAGATCAGCGATTGTCAATTTTATATTGTACTGTTTCCAGAACTCTCACAAAGATGCTTTGGAATTGCCTTGTCTGCCAACGGCATTTACTTTAAAACGTATCACATTTTGTGTATAGTGAGCCTTAATTGTGGCTATTACGGTTGGGTCACATAGTTGCAGCAACGACGTCGTATTTGGCAATAAGAATACAACATGAATGTGTATTCTTATCAATGCCTTTAAATGCCCTTGGATTTTCTGAATAGTACATCAGTAGAGGCCTAAAGACAGCATCACCAGTGGTGTTAATAATAGGCATGAGGATAGACCTGTCCTTCGATGCCTTGTGTCCCTTAGCCTGCTTTTCTTCTCTTGAAATAAATGTCTTGCTCAGCAATTTTTTTCCAATAAGTTCCAGTTTTGTCACAGTTAAACATTTGCTTATATGAATAACCACCTTCTGTAATTATTTTCTTCAGTTCTTCTGGGAACATTCCAGCAGCTTCAGTATCATCTGGAGCACTCTATCCAGTAACATTTAAGCTCTGAAGCTGCCCTTGCCTCAAAACTGATCAAACCACCCAAGACTACCTTTAAATTCCACTTTTGCAACACTTTCATCACCATCGTCCAGTGCTTTCTGTTTCAGCTTATTAAAAAGACTGACTGAATTCTCCTTAAGTACAAGATAACAACGGAACACCCGTTGTTTTGTACACCCATTAATCCAGTCAAGCAATCAACTTTTCATTTTATCCATTGCTTGGTGCCAACTAAAAGAGACCACTTTGCTATTAGCAGAACTGAGTAACTTCGGCAGCTTTCAAGATTCTTTCTCTCTGCATGTAAATCATATGAATGGTGGACGCAAGCAAGTTCAATGCATGCACAATGACTTTATTTCGTTGACCACTGTTGGGGAGAATCTGCTATCGGGGTACCTACATTGGGGCTCGGGAGGGGAGCACCATTATTAAAGCAGACACTGTCAGATACCAGCTAAAACACAGCCATGTAAAGTAAACCCAGCCACTGCAGGACTGCCTGCCTGGGGCCACATTCCTGGGGGATTAGAACATGTCCGTCAGTTTCAGATCATCCTATTACACTCTCATTGTTAATAAAGGAAACCGGTAACTATCGGATAGTGTAAATCGCACCGATACCACACTTGATTGATAAAGTACTTGCTAATGCCTCCGCTGACGTCAAACTCATTTGGGTCCTATGTTAAATGATAATATCTGTATATTCAACTATGGAGAACTATTGTGAACGCCCAGACAGCCAGACGCATGGCAATGAGGAAACCCTTCCAACAATAAACTTTTAATTTACAAGATCGGAAACTGCCGAACCCAGGATGTCTACCCATTGTTCGGCACAGCAGGAGTGGGACAGGTATCTCAGGGCAGCCAATAGAGACACTAATCCCTTCACAGACAGGTGAACCAACCAATGAAAGAGCCGAACAAGGGGAACCTGACCAGGAACTCGAGGAAGCGCGAAGTATAACTGCACCAGATCCGAAGGGAGAGACAGAACGCCTTCTCCAACGAATTGCATGCCTTTGAATTCGTTGTATAGTTTGCCAGTCTTGATTCTGTAATAAACGGTGTTTTTGCTCCAAACTCTAGCCGGTTTGATCTCTCCTTCCAACGAACATGTAGAGACGAGACCATTCAGTTTCCGTCTCAACACCACGATTAAAACACTTAATTACGTCCAGTTTTACGCTAAACGTAACAGCCTTACAAGCTCTCTTAGGCATTTCTGATATCTTAGGTCACATCTTGCTCACGGATGCACAAGATGCACAAATTAAATCAAGCTAAAACACAGATGCTCACAGACACAGTTCAAAGGTTCAAAGCTATGGCAGCTTGATGCTGAGATACTGAGTGTAATTCCCAGGGAAGGCGCTTGGCAGTGCCAATCTTGCTGGGCATGCTTTTTTGTAAAAGCAAAATCCTCTTTCAGTTAGCAAAAGCAGGTACCAAAGTAGTCTTTCGTAAAAGCAAATTGGCATAATGTGGGGGATACCTGTAGCGAGAATTGCAGATGCTGGAGAGTCAGAGTGGATAAAAAGTTGAGCTGGAAAAAGCACAGCAGGTCAAGCAGCAAAAGAGACTAAGGGGAGTCAACATTTCAGGTGAGAACCTTTCATCAGAACTGAGGGAGGGGAAGGGGGCTGCAAAATAAATCGAGGGAGGGGATGGGTCTGGTTAGGATGGTTGGATGGGGTGGGGATAGGTGGATGCAGGTAGGAGATGGCTGTGATTGGTCAGTGGGAAGGAACTTCGACAGGTAGGGTCAGGTTAAGAGGTGGGGTGGAGAGGGAAGGCTGGGCCTGGAATGAGGTTGGGGTGAGGAGATTTGGAAGCTGGTGAATTCTATGCTAAAGAGACATTCTATGGTTGAATTCTACGTGAAGGCTGTATGGGCTCTGAGCAACTAACAGATCAGTTCCTTACATCTCAATTTCAATCCTCTTGAGATAAGTCATCATTCCATACACCTTTTTAATTATTTTTTTAATCTGTTGTGTGAGCAATTTATTTAATAAAAACAGAAAGTGCTGAAAATATTCAGCAGGTTTGCTAACATTTCAAGCTGAGTCTCACGAGAAAAACGTTTAGCTTGTTGGCCCATCTGATCAAGATCCCGTTGTACTCAGAGGTAACCTTCTTTGCTGTCCACTATACCTCCAATTTTGGCATCATCTGTAAACTTACTAACTATACCTCCAATGCTCACATCCGATGTTGCGCCGACCTGTGGAACCAATCTGAAGCCTATCTATCTCACACTATTTTCATCCATATTCTTATCCAATAACCATTTAAATGCCCTTAAGGGTAGCGGATGGATGGGTGATGATGGTTTGGTGATCAGAGGTGAGGTCGTGATCGAGGGGGCAGTAGGAGGAGGTGGCATTTGGCTTCAGCGATGTTGGGGTTTGTGCGCCAAACTACCACTGTTCTCCTCCCTTGTCCGCTGGTTTAACGGTGAGGTTAGGGTTGGAGTGGGGGGAGTGGAGGGCTGCACATAGCGAGGGTTGCAGTGGATGAGGGGTGGACAGGTTGAAGGAATCAATGTCACGGTGGCTGTTGGAGATAAGGAGATCAAGGGTGGGTAACAGCTCAGGACAGGATATCCAAGTGGATGGCTGTAAGTTGGAGGCGGGAGGTGTCCTCGGAGGGTGGGTGGGAGTCCCAATGGAAAAAATAAGCGCAGAAGCGACGAGAAAAAGTTCAATTTCGCAATGCATATGGAATTCGTTGACCTAGGAGCGTAGTGGGATGAAGGTAAGACTTTTACTGAGGACTGATTGTTCTTATCAGTGAGGGGATGGTAAAAACCCAGCAGGGCTTGGGGCTGGATCCTTGTGTAGAGCTGGAGTTGGGAGTGGGGTGGAGACTGTCTCTGGAGTGAAATGAATGTCTCAAAGCATGAGCTTGGGCCTCTGGATTACTATTCCAGTAACTTTACCATTAGGCCACCACCTCCCTGATTAGATTACTTAGCTTGGCGTAGTTATGGAATTTGCAGGAAATGTCAGAGATGAAAATAAAGGATGAGCTAGTGAGTTGAAAAAAAATTGTTCAGATGGATTGGAATGAAAAAGGGCAGGTGATACAATAATTGAGATCCTTCAAAAAGAAGCAGTTTGGATAAAGTCTGGACACATTCCACAAGGGGAAAGGAAGGGCATCTAAAGAACCACTCTGGATGACTAAATATAGTGTACAAAATGAAACAGAAAAAGCTGATGATAAATATTGTGTTCATTATTCAATGTAGATAAAAGCTGAATATAAAAAAAGTACAACATAGCTGGCAAATAAAGGGCAAATAAAAGTATATGAGCATTTATTTGGCAAAATCAAAAAGTGACAAGCCTTTCATACATGTCAATAGAAGGATATCACCAATTCGACTATGAAAGAGATGTTGTGGAAGGTGAGAACTGGTTAATGTACTAAATGTTTATTTGGACTTGTCTTCATGAAAAATGGTGCTGCCAATGTCACATTAAAGACTGAGGTGGTAAAGAAATTAGATTAGCTAAAAACAAAGAAATGAAGGTCATCAGTCTAGTGGCTGTACAGAACATTGATAAGGCCATTTTTGGAATCTTGTGTGCAATTCTGGTCTCCCTCCTATTAGAAGGATGTGCGAAACTTGAAACGTTCAGGAAAGATTTACAAAGTTGTTGCCAGGGTTGGAGAGTTTGAACTATATGGAGATGCTGAATAAGCTGGGGCCGTTTTCCCTGGAGCGTCAGAGGCTGAGGGGTGACCTTATAGAGGCGTAAAAACTCATGAGGGGCACGGATAGGGTAAATAGACAAGGTCTTTTCCCTGGGGTGGTGGAGTCCAGAACTAGACAGCGTAGGTTTAGGGTGACAGGGAAAAAGTCTAGAAGGGACCTAAGAGGCAACATTTTCATGCAGAGGGTGATGTGTGTATGGAATGAGCTGCCAGAGGAAAGTGGTGGAGGCTGGTACAATAACAACATTTAAAAGACATCTGAATGGGTATAACAGGAAGGGTTTAAGAGGGATATGGGCCAAGTGCTGGCAAATGGGACTCGATTTATTTGGGATATCTGATTGACATGGACAGGTTGGACCGAAGTATCTGTTTCCATGGTGTACACCTCTATGACTATGACTCTATGTCATGAACTGTGGGAGGTGCTCACTATAATTTTCTAATCCTCCTTGGATATGGTATAATGCGAGATGACTAGAAAGTTACACTTGTTACAAGAATGTTCAGTAAGTGCGGAGGGTATAAACATGGTAGCCACAGTCCAATGAGCCGATTATCAATGGTGCAAAAACATCTGGAGTCACAAAATTAAGTGGATTAATAAAGGAAAGCTAAAACAAAATTGTTTTTGAAAAAGTGTTTCACTAGCTTAACTGTGTTACTTGAAGTAAGGGAGAAGATTAATGAGAGTATTACAGTTAATGTTGTCTAAATGGACTTCTATGAACATATGGGCTTGATGAAATACATGCAATAAGACTCAGCAAAACAGAAGCCTGGATTAAAGGCACTCTGGCACGTGCATACAAAATTGAACTGATGGACAGAAAGCAGAGATTAGTAGCAAATTTCACGTTTAAATGTACAGTATCAAAAAACTTAGGGATTCAGGGCATAATTTCAAAGTTTGCACGTGACACAAAACTCAATAATATAGTAAGCAGTGAGGAGGTATTAACATACTTAAGAAGGGTAGAGACAGTGAAAAGATCAGATGCATGATATTTAACATTTAAAAAGTTTTTTAAGGAGTAGTGAGGACTGCAGATGCTGGAGAAGTCAGAGTTGATAAGGTGTGGCGCTAGAAAAAGCAAACCAGGTCAGGCAGCATCTGAGGACTGAACGCTTCATCAGGACTAGGGAGGAGAAAGATGCTGAGAAATAAGCAGTTGGGTTGGGTTGAGGGAAAAATAGTTGGAATTGTGATAATTTGGGCGAAGGTAGGTGATATTCTAATAGGTCAGTGGGGAGCATGGAGCGGATAGGTTGGAAGGAAGATGGACAGGTAGGTCAGGTCAAGAGAGCGGAGTCGAGTCAGGTGGTTAGATCTGGGATGGGGTAGGAGGAGAAGGAGATTTGAAAACTGGTGAATTTAATGTTGTGGTCGTGTGATTGTAGGCTCCCGAGGCGGAAGATGAGGTGTTCTTCCTTCAGTTTGCAGGTGTCTTTGTTTAGGCAGTGGAGGAATCCCAGAATGGACATGTCATGGGGACAAGTTGAAATGGTTGGCGATAGGAAGATGGGGTTGGTTGGTGTGTACGTTTTTCTTGTTTGGAGCAATGAAGAGAAGCAATAAAGAAGTAAAGGTAAAGTTGCTATTGTGAATGAGCTTTATGACTCTGTACCATTGGCCTGTTTCCCCATTACACTGAATACTGTTTCTATTTAAAGTCATCAATGCCAGCTTGAATGCTTCAATTAAATCTAACACCACCACACTTCCAGACACTGTATGCCAGTATTTTCTGAAAATGTACTTTCTCCAAACACACTTGCTTCTTTTAGAAATTACCTTGTAATACCGCCCTCTTATTCATTATTATCCTTTCATGCGAGGGAATAGTTTTCTCACCATCTACTCTGAACAAAACTTTCATGATTTTTAAAACTTTCTATCAGATCTCCTCTTATCTTTTTTCTTCTCCAAGGGAAACCTCCTAACTTATCCAATCAATTTTCAAAATAGAGCTTTATCATCCCTGAATCCATTAAATCAGAAGTACCTAACTTGTAGAGGAAAACAAATATGAGCATCTACCACAAACTTGTCCCTTTCACATCCTGAGCAACAATGGCTCAATGCCGTAAATCGACAAGGGAGGCTTTTACGATGGTTTGTTTTATTTTCTGACGACACCTCTGTACCACGGTTTACGGCAACAGTCGGGGAGAGACGTGGAGGCTGAGAGTGCAATGGCGGCGGCGGCTGCAGCCGAGGAGGCGCCCCCGGTACCGGGCGGTAACAGCAGCTGGTGGGTATCACCGGTTGAGTTTCGGTCAGTGTGCCGGTTGCGGCCTGCGGTTGGCCGGGGTGGTGTGTATGTGTGTGTCCGTCCGTCCGTCTGTTCACGGTGGCGGTATCTTTGCCGGCTGCCTGTGGCTCGACATGAAACCCAGCGGAGGAGCTCTAAACTGGGAAGTGCACTATTTGAAGGGACAGGCTAAGTGACAGCCTCACTTTATTTCCTTTTATTTACTTCAAGTTAGCCATTCCCCTCCTTTGGGCACATGGTTTATTGAAAATGTAATGTCAGCAAAAATAGACGATCGTGTCAGTACATTTTTTATGGACTGTGTGACATGACTTGTAGAGTGGACTCGTTCACGTAGCTTATTTCTCAGTTTAAAAGCCACGCCGCTTTTAGCCAGAAGAGCTGAAAAGATCTGTCAAGTGGTTGCTAATTTCCTTAAATTTTGAAGATGGAAAAAAGGGGGAGGGTGTGCAGTTGGGACCTGTCTCTTAACAAAGCTTTCCTCCCCCCGTAAACTCCAGACAGAAGGTGAAAGAGGTAGAAAATGATTCCCTCCAGGCTGCGATGTGAGACCGAAAGGAGGGGTTTTGTTTGTAGTTGTTGATCATGCACCTGGGAAGGCGAGTGGGAGTTCTGCCGCAGAAATGCTTCAAAAGGCATTAAGTGTGAACGCGCATCACATCAGTCTTTGATACTGTCTCCCACATCCTGTAATTACGTGGGAAATAATTTAGTTTGAGCTATTTCAAAGATATTTTTGGAGTTTTGTACGAACATTTCTTCTGGTCTAAACTTAAATTGACTTCAAAATTGAACTAAGCTCAGTATTAAAAGTTTGCATGAGAAGTTAGATACTCTGCGCAATTTTGAAAATTCTATGGTAATTAGCTAGAATACCATAATGTCAGAAAATTTACTGGAGTGCAGTTCTGCTTACAGAAATGTAAAGCTAGAAGCAGGATGCTGCACTGAAAGCTCTATGGCTGTCAGGGCATATAAAGCAATGTGCTTTAAATGTATTTTATGGTTCACTGGTGTTTAATGATCAGTTATACATTAATGAGGTGTTAGCTAGCTGACCCCTCCATAAGAATCCAGTTGTCGGTATTTTGTCCCTGCTGCTGATATGTGTGCGTGTACATACAGGTTTTCCTTGAATGTTATGGGAGGAAGAGAATAGAATTGCAGTGATCCAGATGCAGTTTAACAGTTTTCTCAGTCTGTTTGGCTTCTCTCACATGGGAGTAAATTATTTATTTAATAGACTTAAGGTAAAAAAGAATTGATGGTAAGAGCAGAAATTGTTTTTTGGCTGATAGGCTGTTGTGAGTTCTTGCCATTACACAACAGTTGTTTCAAAGTGATAAAATTATAAGGCTACATTAGAGAGATTAGATCAGTGCTTGCTTAAATTCAAATTGGGAAGCTTATTTATCAGCACTGTATTTCGCATCACAATAAAATTGCTTTGTGGTATGAGTGGCTGGTTGGATTTGTGAGCTCATAATGGGAGCTATGACTTACTGATGTACAATTAGCAAACACTGGAGTTCCTTTACAAAATGAAATCATGTGTTTCTACATGTAATAGACTTGCATTTGTATAGCACAATTCACAACCACCAGACCTCTCAACACTTTGAAATTGTACTTTGAAATACTTGTAAAACTTTGTGCTGTAGGAAACAACACAATGACTTGGAATGACTGAATTGCTGGTCTTGTCAATAGCTTTATTTTGTAAAATCATACTTCTGTCTTTTAACAAAACAGCCAATTTGTATATAGAAAGCTCCAACAACTAGCAATATAGTAATGACCAGATAATCTGTTTTATTATGTTAATTATGGCTAAATATTGGCAAGCTCACAATGGATAATAAGCATGTGCTATCTTCATAATAGTCTCATGAAATCTCTTACATCCATCTAAACATTTTGAAGTCAATTTAACATCTCAGCCAAAAGACAGTACCCTCTGGGTGTATAAATATCACAGTAATGCATTGCAGCATCAACCTTAATTTTTGATGATCCCTTAACAAGTCTGTGAATGCTTCATAAACGATGAATAGTTTTGGATGTTGACTAACTATTGTTTATGTAAATATTGGAAACCAAGTTTCTCTCACAGTCCTATAGTCAGTAATTATTCATGTGTTCAAAAGCAAAATGCAGTGAAATGCTAGAAGCTTGAAATAAAATACAAAATGCTCAATACTAAGCAGGTCAGGCAGCATCTGTGGAGAAAAACAGTTAACAGTTCTGTTTGATGATTTCCACAATACAGAAATGGTAGATTGTTTAAGACAGTGGAAGGAGAGAGTGTGGAGTGTTGGGGCTGGATGAACAAAGGATTTTGTGGAGAATCAGGGGAGACTGAGCAACAAAATTCATTATGTAATAGCCAAAAACCAATTTTGAAATGCAACAAAAAAGTGGATAAAGGAAGAAGCCAGATTGACAAAGACTGGCCCAGCCAAACAATAAAAGGAAAACAGAATAAGATGGAGGCAGGGATGATGACCTGAAATTGTTGAATGCTGTGTTTTGTGCAGAGGACTGTAGAGTGCTAATTCAAATGATAAGGTGGTAAAGCTGTGTTGAACTTCACTGGAACACCATGGACAGAAAAGTCAGCATAGAAGCGAGGTGGAGAATTTAAATTATTCTTGTTAAGCAAGGGTTAAAAGGTTATCAGGAAGGCAGGAATGCAGAACTGAGGTTTCAGTCAGTTCAGCAATGATCACCTTGAATGGCAGAGGCCTGGGGAACTATATGGCCTAATATTGCTAATGTCGTGATGTCCATAAATTACAATTATTGCACAAAGTAGTTACCCAGTCTACATAGGGCTTTCTTTTGTAGAGGAGACCACATCATGATCAGTAAATACAATATACAAAATTGAAAGCAGCACAAGAAAATCATTGTTTCTCTTGGTTAGGACCTTGGTGCAAAGGAAGGAGATATGAAGTGTTGCATCTTATACTGTTGTGCAGAAAAATATCACAAAGGAAGAGCATTGGGACGACAGGAATGGAAGAGTGTCATTAGAGAAAAGTGGATTTAAAATCTCTTTCTACTATCTTCAGTTCTGATGAAGAATCATCAGCTTTAAACTTTAACTCTTTTCTCTCTTCTGACTTGATTTTTCCAGCATTTTTGTCCTTATGGCATTTACCTTGGAATGACTGTTTAGGAGCTGGTCTTGTCAATGGCTTTGTTTTGTAAAATCGTATTTCTGTCTTTTAACAAAACAGTTTCAAACTCAGTTCAATTTCACAATAATTAAATAACTTGTAACAATGTAATGCTACAATAAACTTAAGATGTTTCTTCATACCAGTATTTCTTACCATTCTTCTCTTGCTTTTTAATTAAAAAAAAAGTTGGTAGCTTGATACACGGTCAATTTTAGCTGTCAAAATAACAGTAATAACTTTACCTTCATTTTTCTTTGCATTGGAGGTGATTGGGAGCAGGTGTACAAGAATTATACCTGGAATGAGTGAGTTGTTTTATGAGAGAGCTTGTTTGTCTGACCTAGTTTCCAAGGAATTTAAATAAGTGAGGGGTGCCTCGATTAAAGTATATAAGATCCATGGTAAGGTGGATGACTTGCATGTTATGGTCTTGTCAGTGAGAAAGCAAGGGAATAGGGTTAAGCAATATATCAGCCATGATAGAATGGCAGAGCAGACTAGATGGGCCGAACAGCCTAATTCTGCTTTCACATCTGTTTTATGTGGAAAAGATGCTTCCTCTTTTGCTGAGTCCAGAAACAGGGTACAGTGTTTATGAAAAAAAAGTGTTGGCTTTTAGGACCAAGATGAGACCTCTTTCTCTCAGAGAGTTATGTAACTTTAGAACTCTCTACTTAGAAGGTGGTGTCATTGAAAAAATTTAATGCTAACATAGTTTTTGATTCTTATTGAGCAAATAGATCAGAATGTGGAATTCAAAACACTTTCTCTGGAGCACTGGAGGCTGAGGGGTGACCTTAAAGGTTTATAAAATCATGAGTGGCATGGATAGAGTAAATGGACAAGATCTTTTTCCTGGGGTGGGGGAGTCCAGAACTAGAAGACATAAGTTTGGGGTGGGAGGGGAAAGATTTAAAAGGGACCTAAGGAGCAACTTCTTCACCCAGTGGTGTGTGTATGGAATGAGCTGTCGGAGGAAATGGTGGAGGCTGTTGCAATTATGACATTTAAAAGGCATCTGGATAGGTGTATGAATAGGAAGGGTTTGGGGGAAATGGGCCAAATGCTGGCAAATGGGACTAGATTAATTTAGATTATCTAGTCAGCATGGATGAGTTGACTGAAGGGTATATTTCCATGCTGTACATCTCTATAAAATGGATCACCCAGAAACACATTGAATGGCAGAGCAGTCTCGTGGCTGAATGATCTACTTCTCAATCATAGAATCTCTACAGTGTGGAAACAGGCCGTTTGGCCCACCAACCCTCCAAAGAGTAACCAACCCAGAGCCATTCTCTCCCCTATTACTCTCCATTTTCCCTGACTAATGCACTTAACCTACTGAACACTGCGGGCAATTTAAAATGGACAATTCACCTAACTTGCACATCTTTGAACTGTGGGGGGAAACCAGAGCACTTGGAGGAAACCCACACAGACACTGGGAGAATGTGCAAATTCCACACAGTCACCTGAGGCTGGAATCGAATCTGGGTCTCTGGCACTGAGGCAGCAGTGCCAACCACTGAGGCATCATGCTGTCATATATGAATAGGAAGGGCCCTATTTTGTCGGTTGCATATTTATGATTTTGATTTATTCACTTTTAAAGGAAGAAAATGTTGTAATGTCACTTGTATTTATGATGTGGAGGCACCAGTGTTGGACTGGGGTGGACAAAGTTTAAAAATCGCACAACAGGTTATTTGGAAGTACTAGCTTTCAGAACACTGCTCCTTCATCAGATAACTATTTGGGTAGGATCTTATGACAGAATTTATAGCAAAAGGTCAGTGTCATGCAGTTAAAATGATATAGTGAACAAACCTAGTCTTTCATCTTTTAGAATGGGTTGCAGGTTTCAAATCATTAACATGTAAATCCCAGAACGTTTTAAGTCACATTCTTGAGATAACTTAAGGAATCATTTTTTTAAAAAAGTGACATCTCGGCTGTTAGCCTACAACTTATATTTATGTCATTCTTCCTTGTTTCTTTTAACTCATTCCCTATGAATGTTATATCATGCAAAGCTCAATACCCATCTCTGATAAAACTCCCTGTTCAAAGTACTACTATCTGGCTTCTAGGTTTCTCAGTACTGAAAGAACACCAGCAGAATTTATTATGGATAGGCTCAGAGGTTATAATTACGGTGCATTCTACCTTTTTATCTGTGATACTATTTGTTAGCTCTTGCAAAATCTCCTTTTATGTCCAGGTTTTAGATTTTGTTTAGCTCTACTCCTTAACCAAATGTAACTATCATGACTGCAGAAAAGATTTATTTTCCTTTCTCTGCACTGTCGTCAGTGGCCCTTACTGTTCCTTAAATGAATGTTGCCTCCAGGTAATAAAGTTGTTAGGCCAGATTTGACATGCCTATTGTTAGTCCGATTTATCTGTCCATCACTACGTTTTGACTGTATCTCTCATGTCAGACTGCACGGTTGATAAAATTCTAGACAAGAAAATGTCCCTCCAGCTTAAAATTACAAAGACCAATGCGTCATCTTCAGACCCACAGTATATTCTATTCCGCTTTTACTGCCTTTAATATTCTGCAACACATACTCAGGCTAAATTAGGTTGTAACCAAGTTTTGGCTTTCAATTGCAACAGTATATTTTTGAGTTGTGGTTTTTAATTAATTTAACAAAATATTTCTCAATAGCCTGGGTACAGCCCTGAGGAACTATGACAAACTTCACAACATGCAGGATAGAGCAGTTTGCTTGAATGTTGCTCATGTTGGATTCAATATTCAATATCTCAAGCATCAGACTGATGCACAGGATGCAAGGTCAATTGCAAGGTGGAGTCAAGAGAGATGGAGGAGTGACATTTTTGTTAAGGGATAGCATTACTGCTGTATTTGGGGAGGATATTCTTGGAAATACATCCAGAAAAGTTATTTGGGTGGAACTGAGAAATAAGAGATGATCACCTTATTGACATTGTATTATAGACTCCCTAATAATCAGCAGGAAATTGAGAAATAATGTATAAGGAGATTTGTTATTTGTAAGAATAATAAGGTGATTATGGTAGGGGATTTTAACTTTCCATATGGAGACTTGGACTGCCATAGTGTTAAGGGTTTAGATGGAGGGGAATTTGTTAAGCATGTACAAGAAAATTTTCTGGTTCAGTATGTGGACTTAGCTACTACAGAAGGTGCAAAACTTAACCGACTCTTGGGAAATTAGGCAGGGCAGGTGACTGATGTGTCAGTGGAGTAGCACTTTGGAGCCAGCGGCCATAATTTATATTAGTTTTAAAATAGTGATGGAAAAAGATAGACCAGATCCATAAGCTAAAGTTCTAAATTGGAGAACAGCCAATTTTGACAGTATTAGGCAAGAACTTTCAAAAGGTGATTGGGTGCAGATGTTCACAGGTAAGGGGACGGCTGGAAAATGGGAAGCCTTCAAAAATGAGATAACAAGAATCCAGAATCAGTATGTTCCTATTATGGTGAAAGGAAAGGCTGGTAGGTGTGGGGGAAGCTGGATGGCTAGAGAAATTGAGGTTTTGATTAAGAAAAAGAAGGAAGCATGTGTTGAGTATAGACAGGATAGATTGAGTGAATCCTTAGAGTATTAAGGCAGTAAGAGTATTCTTAAGAGGGAAATCAAGATGGCAAAACGAGGACATGAGATAGCTTTGGCAAATAGGGTTAAGGAGAATCTAAAGGGTTTTTACAAATACATTAAGGACAAAAGGGTAACTAGGGAGAGAATAGGGGCCCTCAAAGATAGCAAGGCAGCTTATGTGTGGAGAAGCAGGCCATGGGGGAGATGCTAAACAAGTATTTTGCATCAGTTTTCCTGTGGAGAAGGACATGGAAGGAGTAGAATGTGGGGAAATAGATGATGTCATCTTGAAAAATGTCTGTATTATGAAGGAAATGATGCTGAATGTCTTGAAATGCATGAAAGTGGATAAATCGCTGGGATCTGATCAGGTGTACCATAGAACTCTGTGGGAAGCTAGGGAAGTGATTGCTGGGCCTCTTGCTGCAAAATGTGTATCATCGATAGTCACAGGTGAGGTGCTGGAAGACTGGAGGTTGGCTAACATGGTCCCACTATTTAACAAAGGTGGTAAGGAAAAGCCAGGGATCTATAGACCATTGAGCCTGACATCGGTGCTGGGCAGGTTGTTGGAGCAGGCTAATTTTGACAGTATTAGGCAAGGACTTCCACAAAGTGATTGGGTGCAGATGTTCCCAGGTAAAGGGACGGCTGGAAACTGTTTTTCGTCATTTATATCAATGATTTGGATGTGAGCATGAGGTATAGTTAGTAAGTTTGCAGATGGCATCAAAATTGAAGGTGCAGTGGTCAGTGAAGAAGGTTACCTCAGACTACAACAGGATCTTGATCAGATGGGCCAGTGGGCTGAGAAGTGGCAGATGGAGTTTAATTTAGATAAATGTGAGGTACCGCATTTTGACAAAGCAAATCTTAGGACTTATACACTTTTAATGGGGATTGTTGCTGAACAAAGAGAACTTGGCATGTCGATTCATAGTTCTTTGAAAGTAGAGATACAGATAGATCAGATAGTGAAAAACATGTTGGGTATGCTTTTGCTTATTGGCCAGAACATTGAGTACAGGAATTGAGAGATCATGTTGAGGCTGTACAGGACATTAGTTAGGCCATTTTTGGAATATTGCTGCAATTCTGGTCTCCTTCCTATCTGAAGGTTGTTGTGAAATTTGTTAATCTTTTCTGAACTCTTAGAAGGATGTTGCCTTGGTTGGTGAATTTGAGCAAAAGGGAGAGATTGAATAGGTTGAGGCTGTTTTCCCTGGAGGGGTGACCATAGAGGTTTATGAAATCATGAGGGGCATGGGTAGAATAACCAGACAAGGTCTTCTCCGGGATGGGGTAGTCCAGACCTGGAGGGCATAGGTTTAGGGTGAGAGGGGAAAGATATAGATGGGACCTAAGGGGCAACTTTTTCACACAGACAGTGAAGTGTGTAATAAGCTGCCAGATGAAATGGTAGAGGCTGGGATAATTACAGCATTTAAAAGGCATCTGGATGGCTATTTGAATAGGAAAGGTTTGGAAAGATATGAGCCAAGCGCTGGCAAATGGTGCTAGATTACGTTCTGATATCTGGTCAGCATGGACAAGTTGGACCAAAGGGTCTATTTCTATGGTGTAAATCTCTGACTGTATCTTCGGGTAACTCAAGATGGCCAGCATTGCTCCCTTGCCAAAATCAAAATATAATGATATAAAATTGGCATTGATCTGGTGATCCTAAATTGATTCTGAGTTATGATGTGGTACATGTAAAGAGCAAGAGTCAACAAATGAACTTTGGCATTTCTATCCATTAAAGAGGGTGAGATTGCTCACATAATTTGTGAGTAACCACTCCACAAGTTTGAGATACAGATTTCAATTAACAATCACAGCTAGTATGGGGATTAAACTCATACTGTTGAATTTACTGCATACTGCACATTCTAGTGGTTTAGGTACCTCGACTAACTGACAGTCCAGTGGTAGAAGCAGGAGTGAGAGTGGGCCAATTAGCCACTTGACCCTGCTCTACCACTCAGTCTGATCATGATGGTCTACCTCAGTCAACTTGCCTATGCAATGTCCTTTCTTGATGATGGATCTATTCATTTCTCACGAATGTACTTAACATTTAAGGAGATGGTTCATAACTTTCAACAAAGATATTTCGCATAGAAAAAGAAAGATCTTTCTGGAAGCTACACCATCCATGCCAAAGAAGTTAAGGGTAGTATCAAATTGAAAGAACATGAGCCCAAGGCTTCAGGTTAGTGATGGTTCAGAAGACTAGAAACATTTTTTGAAAACAAAGTATGTCTTAAAAAAGTAAAAATATAGAATGTGAAGTGAACTAGGAAGAAGTGTATGTGTGATAGGAGGGATGGTTAATACTGTTGCAGATGACACCAAAATTGGTGGTGTGGTAGACAGCGATGAGGGTGATCTCCGTACAATTGGATCTTGATCAAATTGGCCAAGGGGTGACAGATGGCATTTAAGTTAAATAAATGTGAAGTGTTGAATTTTTGATAAGGCAAATCAGGGCAGGACTTGTGTACTTAGTAAGGTCCTGGGGAGTGTTGCCAAACAGAGACCTTGGGGTGCAGCTTCATACCTCCTTGAAGGTGGAGTCATGGGTAGACAGTGTAGTGAAGGAGGCATTTGAAATTCCTGATGAAAGGCTTTTGCCAAAACATCGATTCTCCTGCTCCTTGAATGCTGCCTGATCTACTGTGCTTTTCCAGAACCCCACACCCAACTCTGATCCCCAGCAACTGCAGTCCTCACTTTCTCCTTGCATTTGAACATAGATTGCTTCAGTAACAAGTAAGTCGTGAATGGTGCTGAGCGTTACAATCATCGGTGACTATTTGACCTTACGATGGAAGGAAGGTTATTGAAGCAGCTAAAGATGATTGAGCCTAGGCACTCCTGCAGTTCCAAACTGAGATGAGGACAAGAGGGCACAGTCTCAAAATTAGGGGGAGCAGATTCAGGATTGAATTGAGAAAGAATTTCTTGACCTAGAGGGTTGTGAATCTGTGGAATTCCCTGCCCAGTGAAGTAGTTAAGGCTGCTTCTTCAGTAAATGTTTTTAAAACTGAAATGATTTTTTTGAACAATAAAAGAATTAAGGGTTTTGGTGAGAGGGCGGGTGAATGGAGCTGAGGTCATGAACAGATCAGCCATGATCTTATTGAATGGTGGAGCAGGCTTGAGGAGCCAGATGACCTACTCTTGCTCCACGTTATTGTGTGATAAATGACTGACCTCCAACAACCACAACCATCTTCCCATTTGCAAAGTATGATTTCAACCAGTGGAGAGTTTGCCCCCATACCCATTGTTTCCAGTTTTGCTAAGGCTCTTTGATGCCGCACTTGGTCAAATACAGCCTTAATGTCAAAGGCTGTCACTTTCATTTCACATGTTAGAAATGTTTACTTTTCCTCCACAACTTCCTCAATATCATCCAATGCAATGACAGAAGGCGTAACACCTACCCATTTACTTACTTCCTCCTCACCATCCAAGTTCGCATTGAAGGGGGCCAGATGAAGCAGTGCTTTACCTGCACTTCACTCAATTACTACTCACAATGTAGTATCCTCTACAGTGGGGAAAACGAAACGCAGACTGGGTGACAACTTTGCAGAACACCCATGTTCTGTCTGCGCAAAAGGGCTCTGAGCTTTTCAGTTGCCTGCCTCTTCAGTACACCACGATGAAGGGCTTATGCCCGAAACGTAGATTCTCCTGCTCTTCGGATGCTGCCTACCTGCTGTGCTTTCCCAGCAACATACACTCTACTGTGATCTCCAGCATCTGCAGTCCTCACTTTGTCCACCATGTTTCTTGGCCAATGTCCGTGTCAGGCTTGTTTCAGTGCTGCAGCCAAGATCAGCACCTCATTTTCTGCTTGGAGCCTTCTGACTTAATATTTGAGTTCAACAATTTTAGGGACTGAGGCCCTTACCCGAAACTCCACAAACCAGGCCTTGACATTACATGGGTTGCTAAGCACACACAACCCATTGTTAGCTACTTATTGCCCCTAATTGCAGTTATTCATTCTGTCAGACTGATCTTTAACACCCCTTTGTCCAACTATTTTTCTCTCTTTGGGTTCCATCTCCACCTATCATTTTTCCTTCTTTCCCCACCTCTTTTTTCCCCCCCCACCCACCTCCCACCTCCCACCCAAGCCCCTCCTTCTGCCTAAATATCTACTTTTTCCTCTCTGCCATCAGTTCTGAAGAAAGGACACTGGACCGAAAATGTTTACCTAGCTTTCACTTCACAGATGCTGCCAGACTTCCTGATTCCCAGCAATATTTTTGTTTCTGATTTCCTGTATCTGCAGTTTTTGTTTAACATTTCCATTTGTCACTTGTGTTGCTCTGAAGATGCTGAGTGCTAATCTGATTCTTCTATGCAGTTATTGTAAATGAGAGCAAAACATTTGTTTTAAGGGAAATACCAATTATTGGAAAGGATTGGTTTTATATTTTGCCGTATGCATGCATATGACAGAGATTAATTGATCCATACATTGAGGTTAACTGTAGTTGTTTAGAAATGTAGCCATTTATAGTTCAAGGGGGTATCCTTTGATCCATTTATCAGAGCAATCCAAAAGATATCCACTATTTTGCTTTCTCCTCAACCCTTTTATCTTCTAATGTTTCAATACTTATCAATCTTTTCATTAAAATATGTAGTGGTGTATGCCTGAACTGTACCCTGTGGAAAACCATTCCACTATTCACAATCTCGATTTTGATGAAGGCTCATTTAATATGAATATTACGCGGACACTTGGGTTCTAAAGTGGAGGAAAAATGGAATTTAGTTTCCAGTTTTGTGAAGATTTTTTTGGAAAGGGTCAGAAGTGATTTTAGCAAATGAAGAAGTTGTATGCTTTTGAATAAATGGTTAGTGATTCTCTAGGGAGATAATTCAAGTATTTTTGACTTGGGTTTGCAGCTCCGAGCGGAGAGGTTGGACAGTAGGGCAAGCTTCACTATAATGCTGTCAGCTTTAGCAGTCTCCAGAATAATAGGGGAGGAAGGCAGAAGTCCAGGGTTACTCAGGGAAAAATCCAGAAATAGAAGCTGGTGGAGGAAGACACGGGGAAGACTTCCTACAAGGCTGTTGAAGATTAAAGAACCTATGTGCAATAGTGATAGTGAGCAGCTTGTTTGACAGCCTCAGGGAAAGTCTCAGGATTGAAAAGAATGAGTTCCATCCAAATATTCTTGTATAGCATTTTGAAGTTTAGTTTTATTTCCTTTTGTGTGATGAACTTTTATGTTGTTTCATTAAAAGTATGTTGACAACCTCTCGTGAATTGGTTTAGAGACTGACCTCCTTGGTAAACAAGAAGTAAAATATGTTATGATCCAACCAACCTGACTTTTGGATTTGATTCACTAAATATTACCATTAACTGAGACTTCCAGAATTTCGACCCAGCAGTACTAAAAGAACAGTGACATATTTCCAAAATGGTGATGACTAGAGGAACGCTTGTAATTAATGGTGACCCCATTTGTCTGCTACCTTTGTCCTCCTCGTTCTAGATGAAAGTGGTTGAGAATTTAGAAGGTGTAGTTTAAGGAATCTTGGTGAATTTCTGCAGTGCATCTTGTAATAGTACACACCGCTGCTACTGAGCAATGGTGGCGGAGAGACTGGAGACTTATGAAAGTGGTGCCATTCAAATAGATTGCTTTGTCTTATATGGTGTCAAGCTACTTGAATGTTTTTGGAGCTGCCTGACAAGTGGGGAATATTCCATCACACTTCTGACTCGTGCCTTTAAGATGGTGGATATGGCTTTGTGGAATCAGAACGTGAGTAACTTACTGCACTATTTCTAGTTTCAGACCTGTTCTTATAGTCACTGTATTCATATGGATAATTCAGTTGAGTTTCAGGTTAATAGCAACTCGTAGGATGTTAATAGTGGGGGATTCAGTAATGCTCATACCACCTAATGTCAAGGGATGATAGTTAGATTGACTATCTCCAATAAAAGACAATGTCTGGCATTTGTGTGCCAGGAATGTTACTTCCGTTTTTCAGCCGAAGCCTAGATATTGTTTAGGCCTTGTTAGATTTAGATATGGAGTGCTTCAGTATGAGGAATTGAGTAGTGCTGAATGTCTTGCAATCAATGGTGAGCGTTCACACTTCTGACCTTGGGATGGAGGGAAGGTCATTGAAGCAGCTGAAGATGGTTAGGCTGAGGACAATCCCCCCAAGGAACTCCAACAGAGATATCCTGGAGTTGAAATGGCTTGCCTCCAACAAATAAAACTATTCTCCTATGTATCAAGTATGACTCCAGTGGTCTGAGTTTTCTCCAATTTCCATGGACACCAGTTTTGCTTGGACTCCTTGATGTCAAATTCAGTCAAGTGCAACTATGATGTCTAGGGTTGTCACTTTCATCTCTTATTGGGCATGTTTACTTTTCCATTTGTCACTAGTGTTGCACAGAGTATGCTGAATTTGTCTGTACGATATATCAGGGCAACTTTCCACTTTGTCAGGTAGATTTTAGTGTTGTATCTATACTGGTGTAGCTTGGTTAGGAATGCAGCAAGGTCTAGAGCGTGTTTTCATTGCTGTTACCAGAATGTTGCAGAGTCCATAGCCTTTGCATTATCCAGTGCCTCCAACCATTTCTTGACATCACTTAGAGTGAATCGAATTAGCTGAAGACTGACATTTTTGACGCTAGGAAGCCAAACTGGGTTATCTACTTGAAGATTGTCAAGAGCAGGTCAGCCTTGTCTTTTGCGCCGATGTGCTGTTCTCATCCATATTGAGGGTAGGGATATTTGTGGCGCAGTCTCTTACAATGTGTTGTTTAATTATCCACTGCCATTCCCAACTGGATGGATGGCAGGTTGCCTTTATTGGTCAGTGCATTGAGTATAGGAGTTGGGAGGTTATGTTACAGCTGTGCAGAACATTGGTTAGGCCACTTTTGAATACTGTGTTCAATTCTGGTCTCCCTGTTGTAGGAAAGATGTTGTGAAACTTGAAAGGATTCAGAAAAGATTTGCAAATATATTGCTGGGGTTGGAGGATTTAACCTCTAGAGGGGCTGAATAGGCTGGGACATTTTTCCCCGGAGCATTGGCGGCTGAGGGCTGACCTTACAGAGGTTTATGAAATCATGTAAGCCATGAATAGGGTGGATAGTGAAGGTCTTTTTCCCAGGGTATGGGTTTAAGGTAGGTGAAGAAATTGACAAGGGACCAAAGGGGCAACTTTTTCACGCAGAGGGTGGTCAGTGTATGGAATGAGCTGCCAGACGAAGTGGTGGAGGCTGGTATAATCGCACCATCTAAAAGGCATTCGAATGGATATATGAATAGGAAGGGGTTAGAGTGATATGGGCCAAGTGCAGGCAAATGGGACTAGATTAATTTAGGATGTCTGTTGGCATTGGTGATTTGGACCAAAAGGTCTGTTTCCAGGCTGTACATCTGACTGCTGAGCATAGATCTGATGTATTGGTTGAGGGATCTCTTACCTCTGTCTATTACTTGCTACTTGTATTGTTTGACAAGCATATAAGTTGTTTGATAGCTTCAACAAGTTGAGACCTCATTGTTAGGTACACCTGGTGCTGCTCCTGGCATGCCCTCTTGTACTGTTCACTGAACCAGGGTGGATCCCTTAACTTGGAGGTAATGGTAAAGTGAAAGATATGCTAGACCATGAGGTGGTAGATTGTGATAACTTATGATTCTATTGTTGCTGATGGGACTATAACATGTCATGGATGCACAGATTTGAGTTGCTAGATCAGATCAAAGTCTACCCCATTCAACATGGTAACAGTGCCACATAACATAACATGAGGTGTTGCTATGTGAAGGCCTGACTGTCTCCACAGGACTGTGCAGCATTCACTCTTTAACAGTTGTAATATGGACTGATGTATCTGCAGAGGGCAGATGGTGAAGATTTGGTTAAGTATGTTTTCTCTCTTGCTTTGACTAACCTGTGAGACAGCTCTCCCAATTTTGGCACTAGCCTCCAGGTGTTCATAAGGAGAACGTTACAGGGTCAACAAGGCTGATCGTGTCATTTTTGTTCCATTACCTTGATTGACGCCTTGGTCTTTGTTGAGACTTTGTTGCAATAGTTAAACTGAGTGGTTTGTTGGCCATTTCAAAGAGCATTGGAGAGTTAACCACATTGTTGCGGGTCTGGAGTCACATGTAGGCCTGACCAGGTAAGGATAGCTTATTTCCTGAAGGGCATTAATAAACCAGATGAGTTTCTCCTGATCATCAGTGAATTTGTAAGCCTCATTAGATTCTTAATTCCAGATTTTTTGAATTTGAATTCTACCATCTGTTGTGTGGTAGTATTCAAATCTGGATTCTCAGAACATTTACCTGAGTTTGTCGATGAACAGTCAACTGAAAAAACCATTAGGGCATTTTTTTTCCGTTAAACAAAGACATTTTAATTCCCTGTCTCTTAAAAGTGAAGCAGACAAATTAATAACCCTACGTCAAGCAAATCATCCCCCTTTTTTTCCCAATCAAAATTCTTCATACTTTATAAATAAAAATCTTGTTTGGACCAGTGAAACTAATCCCAATATCTATAGGTTATCATAATTACAGCTTTCTATCCTGAAAAAACTTCTGTTATCTGTGGCTTTAATCACCTTTTTAAAATTTCCTCTGCACTGTGCCCATCAAACAATCCCAGGACAGGGCAGCATGAGATTAGATACAAAGTAAAGCTCGTTCTACTCTTTTGGACTATATGTATAGCTCTCTTGACACCATCAAACAAAAGCAACACAAGGACCTTTCCCATATAGACACAATCCCAATTCGCCATTGACCTTTATTATAGATACATATGCCTGTAGGCTAAGTAGCACCTATGGAATGATGCAGCTTTAACTTTTTTAGTTTGAGATGAACTGAAACTTCACTCTTTGTCTCAACAGATGCTGTCTGACCTGCTGAATGTTTCCAAAATGTTTTCAGATTTTCAGCATCAGTAGTTTGCTTTTGTACTTTTCTTTGCATATGTTTGAATTTGGATTTCATTCTGCCCCTCTGAAATTGTAGAAATGCAGCCTGTTAACCCTTGCTGTCATTCAAGGTATTAAGTAAATTCTTGAATGCCTATTTTCTGTCTTGATCAAGATCCTTCAGCATCTTTTGTTTAAAAAATATATTCCATTTGCCTGTTTTCATCACAACATTTATTATAATCTCCAAGTTCATTCCTCTAAATAGTATCCGTCATGTCTATGTTGGCCTATCCTGCTAACCTAGCTATGTTCTGAAGAATTTTAGTCAGTACTGTTTGCCAGACCCTGCTGCAAAGGTTTTAAAGGTGATATTATTTCAGCTAGCTCTACAAGGAAATAAAAGTACATGCAGAACTCATTGCTCAAATATGTATGTCACACCCAAGCTGCCTTCAATGAAAGCAATACTCATAACTTTAACCTTTGTTTCCAGATCCTTAACCAATGTTGAATCCATGATGACACTCTGTGCTGTTGTGTCATAAACCCAAGTTGTTTTTCTAAATCTCGCTGAATGCCTTCTAAAACTCCTTGTAAACACATGTATAGTTATCAATTCAGCCACAGTTTCGTTGCAAAATATTATTTAAATGACATATTACATGGTGAACTTGTGGTTTTGAACCCTCACTCCCCTAAATGCTTTCTGATCTTAAAAAAAAATGTTGTGCCAATAAAAGAATTGAAAAATATGATAGGTGAATTGTCTGCCTATGTAAGTTTCAAAATTATGTATTGGCAATTTTTTTTAGATTCTTTTAAATCCTTTTAGGAAATGCGGTATTAATGTCATGTGCTTTCACAATGATTACTTAAGTTTTTAGATACACTTTCTTCTGTCTTGTAAAAGCGTGAGATGCAGCTGGTTTAGGTGTTGTCCTATGTTTTAATGTCTTCTGACAATATACTTAACTGAGTTTGAAAGTATAACAAACCTGATCCAAAAGGGATCAGATGATCATGATAACAGAGTCAATATTGTTTACTTAATCAATGCTGTTTCTGTTGTTCGATGCAGAAACAAAACCATCGTAATATACACAGTGTGTTTTGAAGGATGCTCAAGAAAATTGGTGTTCAAAAATACTTTGTGGCATAAAATTGTAGTGCTATCATTGAAAATTATGCCGGTTTTCTGTTTTCTATTTGGTAGTTTATTCTAATGTTTGCTTTTTTTAAAAAAACTTCAGTACCTTGAAATACATTTGACATTTCTTAAATTGACAATAGTTTGGATAAAGTGTATAAGTTTATGTATAAGAAATGTTCAGCTCTGTTTAGAGATACTGACTTACTACTTTGTATTCCCATTGTCACAAAAGCAAAATAATATGGATGCTGAAAATTTGAAATAGAAGCAGGAAAAACAATCTCAAAAGCACTTGACTGGTCAAAGCATTTCTGTGTTGAGAGCATTTGTTGTACAAATGCTACAGCTTCTGCCTCTAGCATTTTTGTTTCCGTTAAAATTACTGAATGTTTGTAGCTTTTTATTTTTCTGTAGAATGAGTATGACTACTTTTTGTCACAGTCAACTTTTATCCCAACAAGTCAGTCACTGGTTTTTAAACAGAAGTTTGTTCCAATATTTAGAGGTCAGTCAGTGATGATACGTTTCAAGTACAGGTAGGTTAGCCCACTGTCAAGTTTGCTTCTCAGTTGACCAAAATGAATTTTTACTAGTAATGTTTGAGTGAACCTCTGTAATGCTATAGGTAAATATCATCCCACAATCAATGTAGTGACTAGTAAATCTTTAATTTTGTTTTAGGGATAAAGACCTAGCTGAAGCATTGGATGAAGGTGGCTATGACCTGGACACACTAAGAAACATAATTCAAGGGCGATGCATACCAACAGACCAAAGGGCCAAAGTTTGGAAGGTAAATAATGAATGGTAAAGATAAACAAAATTGGCTACTTTGAACTATTAATATTTCTAGTGTAGTGTGCCCACAGAAATTGATTAAATTATTCCACGGAGGCAAACCAGAGGTGCACAGTCATTAACTTCTTTAATAGCTTAACTCATTGCCACTAACTGCAGGTTTAAGTTTTCAAACATTAGAAATTCCATTTGTATATATTCATTTATTATCTAGCAAGGAAACTCACTGGATGCTTTGGTCCTAAGTCTCACAAGCCAGAACGTATTGTGTTTGATTCTCATTCTTTATATGTTCAGCTAAGCTGAACAAGGAACGAAACACATGTGCTTCATCTGGCTTCAGTGTTCCCGGGTTAGAGAGAAAGATAACAACTGAAATATACCTGAAAGATTCTCTCCAATGACTCGGGTTAAAACACATGAGCACAGGATGTCTGACCTGTATTGTCAGCCAGTCCTCTGATCATTGCTTGCAAGAAAAGAAAAAAATGCATGAAAATGTAGCCACGCACTTTCAAACATTTGGAAAAATGTTTCTCAGTGACACCAGTTCTATGAAGACTTCTGCTGTCGACATAAGACTTAAATGGTCATTATACTCCTCTGAGCTACTGGAGTTGTAGGGCCTCTCCTAACTAGATGCAGTGCTGAATATGGAAGTACACTGGTGTGCGTGGATGCCTGGCAAGATTGTACTCTTCAGACTTTGTTTGCTGTGTCAGGTGAACTGAATAGATGATGGCTGTACCCCGCACACGATGCTCTGTAGCAAGCTTGAGATCACAAGGCCATCAGGATACCCACATCTACAATACAAGTTTCTCTGCAAACAAGACCTGAAGTTGACACAGATTGGAGTCAGGTTTTGTGAAGTCCTTGCTCAATGTAGGACCAGTGTTCAAAGCCAAAGCATGCCCTTTCTTTTATTGTAATGGCTAGCATATTCTAGCAAATAAAATGTTCCCACATCCATTTTGACACCAACTGAGAGAAGTGGGGGAAGAGGGTAAAGTGGCACCTGGATGATGGAGTCATATCCCTGTTGGAGGTTGGGCGGGTGTCAGTTGCAGAGGTCTGTTTGGGATGGTGGGGGTCGCGAGATATCCTTGGGATAGGATTTTTTTTTAATCAGTCTGTTCAGCTGTAGAGTCATGGAGATGTACAGTATGGAAAAGACCTTTTTGGTCCAACTCATCTATGCTGACCAGATATCCTAAAACAATCTAGTCCCATTTGTCAACATTTGGTCCATCTCTCTCTAACCCTTGCTATTCATATACCCATCTGGATACCTTTTAAATGTTGTAATTGTCCCAGCCTTTACCACTTCCTTTGGCAACTCAGTCCATTTACGCACCTCCCTCTGTGTGAAACAATGTTGCCCCTTAGGTCTCTTTTAAATCTCTCCCCTCTCATCTTAATCCAATGCCCTCTAGTTCTGGACTCCCCCACCCTGGGTCTGTTTATCCTATCCACGCCCCTCATGATTTTAAAAACCTCTCTAAGATCACCCCTCAGCCTCTGTCATTTCAGGGAAAATAGCCCCAGCCTATTCAGCCTCTCCCTTTACCCAAATCCTCCAACCCAGGCAATGTCCTTGTAAATCTTTTCTGAACCCTTTAAGTTGACCAACATCCTCCTATAGTACGTACACCATAATTACACTCAGTACTTTGAAGTAGCCTAATCAGTGTCTAGTACTGCCACATGACCTCCCAACTCCTTTTTCAATGCACTTACTAAGAAAGGCAGGCATACCAAATGTTGCCTTCACTATTCTGTCTATTTGTGGCTCAAGGAACTATGAACCTGCATTCCAAGGTCTCTTTATTCAGCAACACTCCCCAGGACCTTACCATTAAGTGTACAAGTCCTTCCCTGATTTGCCATTCTCCAAAATGCAACAGCTTACATTTATCTAAATTAAACTCAATCTGCTGCTCCTCAGCCCATTGGTCCATCTGATCAAGAGCTCGTACTCTGAGGTAATACTTTTCACTGTTCACTACACCTCTGATTGACATTTGGGGCAGGTGGGACTCTATTGTAGATCTTTCCCAAGCATTTTTAATCAAGCTGTTTGGACATAGAAAGGCACAATGTGAAGGCAGGTAAGACTTGAAACCAGACTCTCGGACCCATAGGAAGACATTACCACTGCACCACAAGAGCACTTGATTGAAAGCCACTTTTGGAAGAATGGAGAGAGGCACCATGAGTTTTGCATTCCTGCTTAACAAGACAGGGACTCCAAGATCAAAACGTGTGCTGCTGATAAACGCACAGCAGGTCATGCAGCATCCAAGGAGCAGGGCATTCTAAGTCTCGGGCATAAGCCCTTCATCAGAAAGGACTTATGCCCAAAGTGTCAACTGTCCTGTTCCTCAGCTGCAGCCTGACCTGCTGTGCTTTTCTGCACCACACTTTTTGACTGACTCTCCAGCATCTGGAGTCCTCACTTTCACCTAGTACCACTCCAGGGGTCAGTTCTGTAATTGGGTGAATTTAAAACAGGTCTCAACTTGGACTCTAACTCCAAATAGGGGATTTTTTTTTAAAGGTGTTCCACATTCCGGTAACTGTTGGAAATTTCCTGGATAATTACCATCTTAGGACTTCTGAGGGGTCCTGTAAGATTCTTTTAAGGGTACGGCCTGGCCTCTGACTATCCAGAGACTATTACAAAATAATTCCATCTCTCCTGAGGATGATAACTCTTGGGAGATTAAATGTACATTATTTAATGCTTTGTTTCTTGCTCCATTGCAAGCGGAGATCTTGATTATGATGAGCCTGTGTGCTGCAAAATTGTGACTTCAGAAGGCATGTGGAGCCCATTTACCAGATTATTACCAAGGATTGTAATATGAGAAATATTACACAACTATAATTGTATTAGTTGGTATATAGAAGTTTAAAAATTGATTTGACAGGAATATGTAGGACAGGCAAGGGTTTTGTTTTCTGCCCGTGGACTTGTCCAGGGCAAAGGGACGTAATCTTAAAATCTGAGCTGGTCCATTCAGAGAAGGTGATCAATATTTCCTCTTCATGAATGGTAGAAGCTGACACAATGTTCCACAAAGGAATAGATGCTAGCTCAATTAGTAAATGTAAATCTTACTTTTATATATCTTTTGCTTGCCAAAAATATTAAGTGATATGGATTTCAGCTCAATGTTTGAATTTAGGATGCAGACCATCCATGATCTATAAAGCAGGTTTGAGAGATGAAATGGATTTCTCCTGTTCCCATACCATGAAACTGTACCCCAGTAAAAGATTATAACTTTAGAAGATGTTTCTGCAAAGTAAACTGAAATACACAGTTTGTTTCATGATGCATTAATTTGTGTTCTGTTTCCTCCTGTTTCTATTAAATTTAAATGTCATTTATTTGAGGGAGGCATACTAACTGTTTGATGGGAAGTCGGCTTCTGCAGGGTCGTCTGATTCTATTAGGCATGCCTTGCCTTAGCAAAGCACTCAGCTATGACTTAAAAGGTCATGGATTCCAGTCCTAACATTCAGTTTTGAATGAACAATCAAAGCTAGCATTAGCTAGACTGTCTTGTTAGAAACCAAAAACGTTTTTTTAAATTGAATGAAGTTTGAGATTCTACAAACTTAGAGAATAAAGCTGCAAGATTTTATAGTTTTGAACAAAGGACATAAACTTTATTGTCCAGAGTTTGAAAACTAATCTACTGGATGTATGTGCAATTTGTACTCAAACATTTAAAATTAAATCCCACAGGTCATATTAAATAGCTGATGCAGTCAAGTCAGATCCATTTCAGCCAAACCTTATTAAAGTTTTAATAGCAAAAAGGTGCTGGAAATTTGAGACAGAGGATCTCATCAGGTTGAGCAGCATCTGTGGAGAGAGAGACACACACACAGAGTTAACATTTCAAGTCCAGTAGATTCCCTTCACAACAGTACTGAAGAAGACTGGACTCAGTGTTAACTCGTTTCTCTATCCACTCAGCAGGTCTTGCAGCATCTGTGGATAGAGAAATGAGTTAACGCTGAGTCCGTCATCTTCAATGCTGTTCTGGAGAGAATCTACTGGACTTGAAATGTTAACTGTTCTCTCTCCACCGATGCTGCAAAATGGCTGAGATTTTCCAGGATTCTGTTTTTTCATCAAGCTTTGCCTCTTTCTCGAGATACCAAGCCTTCACACTTTAAGATTTAATGTCAGAATGTTGTCAAACATCTCCAACTCAGACTGCCTCAAAGTCTCCTCATGTTTTGATCATTGAATCTCCTCTACCAAGTTTTGCAGAATTCATGAGCAACTACTTAACTACACATTCTCAGCTTCTTGACAGATTACAAATTTCACTGAACTGGTTCTGGATTTTTCAACTGCACCAAGCAAACACTGTCTTCAGCTTCAACTCTCTTCCCTCTTTTTTTCCCCGTCCCATTCAGCTGCATGTTGTTTTCTCTAACTATCATTTAACAGTCTAACTGATTTGATGAGCTGCTGAATCTCCCTAGCCCTAAAAGTGTGGAACTGCCAAACAACTTGCCCATGCATGTTCCTGAAGTCCAACTTCAGTGCATCTGCCAGCAGCATCACTTCAGCTTCATAGAGTCTCTTTCCCTTGCTCAATAACTGGAACAGACAACTGATTCTTGAACCAATTTGAGTTACCTATTAAAACATTTGTAACGCTTTCTGCTCATGTTTCTAGGTAGCATCAAATGTAATCCGTGATAGACTATCTTTTGCCTTAACTGTTATGATTTTCAGAGGCGCTGGATTTCACAGCAGACTTGTCTACAGAAAATTGATTTTATTTCACAGTATTGAGGGATTGCCCTATTGTAAACATACTTAGCTTGCTCAGAAAATGTAAAAGATCCAATGGAATTCTTCAGAGAAGAGCCATGGAAATTTCCTCTGCATTCTGATGATATTTGTGTCTCAACAACGCTACAAATATCAGATTACAGGTCATTTCTCTCATTCATTATAGGTTTTACCATAATATCAATTATCTACCAAGTTTGTCTACAAAAAGCATTTAAATGTGAAACATATTATATCCATTGAATTTCTTTCCTTTGATCTTTTACATTTTAACCCATTGTACATTTCAGATTTCACTAAATGTAGCAGGGAAAGTGGGCAGCTTAGGATCATGGGATGGATCTCTAGATCTACCTGAACAGACATTAATACAGGACGACTGCCAAAAACTCATTGGTGAGTGAATTAAGTAACTTATGTAAATCAGGGTGTTTGTGACTCCAGATTTTAAAAAATTACTGATGGGCTGTGGTCATCACTAGCTAGCCGCTATTAATTAGCCATCCTTAATTGTCCTATAGAAGGTGATAGTGAGCTATCTTCAGGAATCAGTCCCGTCCTTGGGGTATAGGAACATCCACTTGCAGGATTTTCACCTAGCATTAGTGAAGGAACATGGAGATAGTTTGAAGTCAAGATAGTGTGTATCTTGGAAGGGAACTTGAAAGTACTGGTCATACAGTTATGCAGCATAGAAACAGGCCCTTTGACCCATCATGTCTGTGTCAACCAACAAACACCAAACTATACTAATCCTATTTGTCTGCACTTGGTCCAAAGCCGACTATTTTCAGATGCATGATAAATATTGTGAGGGAACCTGCCTGCATCACCCTCTCAGGAAGTATGTTGCATGTTTCTACCAACTTGTGGGTGATAAACAGCTTTCCTCCAGTCCCATCTATATCATTTCTCATCACCTTAAACTTATGCCATTTGGTCTTTAGCACATTTGCCATGGGGAAATGATTCTCGCTATCCACTCTGCATATGCCTCTCATAATTTTGTTTATCTCAGTCAGATTGACTCCTCAGTCTCTTCTGCTCCAGGGAAAACAAACCAAGTCTATCCAGTCCCTCCTCATAACTGGCAACATCCTGGTGAATCTCCTCTGCATCCACTCCAGTGCAATCACATCCTTCCAATAGTGCAGCAATCAGAACCATGGATTGTATTCCATCTGTAGCCTAACCAAAGTTTTGTAAAGTTGTAACATGACTTCCTTGCTTCTTTATTCTTTATTGCTAATAAAAGCAATTATCCTGTATGCTTCCACATCCCTGCCTACCTGTGCTGACACCTTCAGGGATTTATGGACTTGTGCATCAACATCCCCAAGATCCTCAGTACTCCCCAGGGAGCTACAAATTCCTTGTATCCTTCCCTTATTCGACCTGAAAAAAATGTATCTCGTCACATTTATCAGGAATACGCTCCATCTGCCATTCAAATTAAATCGTATCAAATAGTAAGCACTGGTCACAGACTTCCAATCACAATAACAGCCCTTCAGCCTCCTAATTGTAAGCCAGTTTTGGATCCAGATGTCAACTTGCCTTGAATTCCATGGCATCTTGTTTTTTGGACCAGCCTTCCATGTGGTATCTTGCCAAAGGCCTTAGTGAAATTCATGTTAACTAAATAAAATATATTTAGTCACCTTTTCAAAAGCTCTCAGTTAAATTAGTCAGAAAGGATTTCCCTCCAACATATCTCTGATCAATCCCTGCCTTTCCAAGTGTTAGTGTATTTTATCCTTCAGAACTTTTTCCAATAATTTCCTCATCACTGACATTAAAATAACTGGTCTGTAATTATCTGGAATATCCCTGCTGCACTTCTTGAACAAAGAAGGCACACAAACTATCACTTGGCATCTCACATGTGGCTAGCGATTTGTTATATGTCTCCACCAGAGCCCCTGCAATCTCCTACCTTGACTCGCATAGCAGCCTGGGATGCAGCTCATCAGGCCCAGGGGAATAATGCACATTTTTGCCTGCTAAAATATTTAATACCTCCTTCCTATTAATCTTAACACAACTGTAGTATTGATCTAATCTCTAGAGCTCCATTCCAACTAAAATGTAACGTCTGTCGTCTTTGTTAGTACAGATGGGAAATGTTCATTTAATACTTCATCTAATATCACTGGCTCTGTGCAGATTGCCCATTTGAACTGAGTGGAATCGTCACATGGACTCAAGTACAGGGATACAGGTGTACAGTGAAAAGTTTACAACGTTGCCATTCAAAGTGCAAGCTTAGGTGCATAGATAAAAAGCTCTTTAATAAAAAGAAGAAAACTTAAGAACTAAGTTCAAAGTTCAACATTAAACTCTTTTCCATGTAAAGTAGTAAATAAGAAATAAAGTTAAAGTTTCAAATCTTCTAACCTTGGGCCCTGCTGTTGTATCACATATGGCTTTCCCCACAAGGGCTCGATCTCTTTCCTGCGCTGAGCTTCGTCTCTTGATCCCTGTGCATCCGCGCTGCTGTCTCCCCTCTCCACCATCTGGGCTCGCCAGCTGCCTCGCTACAGGCCACTAGAGTCCCACTCTGGGCCCCCAGCCTCTTCTGCGATATAGCTGACCACCAGAGTTCTGCTTGGACACACTAACTGCCTTATGAGTGACTGGCAAAGTCCCTGGTCTGGGCCCCCTGCTGCTGCTGCCTCTGCCTCTGCCTCCGCCTCTGTGACTGAGTTCCCTCCTGTCTAATAGGCCCTATTCTTTCCCTGGTCTTACTATTGTATTTAATGTACTTTGGTGTTTTCCTTAATCCTATCTGTCAAAGATATTTCATGGCCCCTCTTTGCCCTCTTAATTTCTTTTTTAACATCACCACACACACAGCGCCTGGAGGACTTCCCTGTCTGTAATGGAAACTCAAAATAACCCTTGACATTCAGGGTTCCGTGGACCTGCTGCCCTTGCCTATCATCCTTCATTTGTCGAGGATCATACTGGCCCAGAACACACACTATGCTTTTAAAACACTCCCACTTTCTGAATGCAGACTCACCTACACAAAGCTACTCCCAGTATGACTGTCAAAATTTGTCTCATAATATTGAAATTGGCCTTTCTCCTGTTTAGACTGTTAGCTTCTGCACTATACTTATGGGTGTTATTGTCACTCTCCCCAAGATGCCCATTGATAGTTTAGCCACTTGATCAGTTTCATTCCTTAGATTAGGCCTGACACTAACCCCAGTCTAGAAGGGCTGCCTACATACTGGCATAAAAAGCTCTCCTATTCGCACTTCAAAATTCTATCCTGTCTAATCATTTTATACTGATGCAATTCCAGTTAATGTTAACAAAGTTGAAATCCCCTACAACTATATCGCAATTGTCTCACACTCTATCTTTCTCTGACTGCTGGAAGGCCTGTTGTATAATCCTAGCAAAGTGATCGTCCTTTTTTTAATTTCTAAGTTTGAGCCAGATGGCCTCATGTGAAGAGTCTTCTGAGTCATTCTCCCCCGTTATTGTTGTAATGGTCTCTTTTATCAATATTGCAATGCCCCCACCCCTCTCTCATTCTACCCGGCTCTCTCAATTCCTATTGGTAGACCTCATTTCTTTTGATCCGTGTCATTGGTACTAACATCCTAAAACTGTTGGCTATTGACCCTGCAGCCATTCTGTTACCCAGCCACGAGCAAGTCAATATATCATTTGAGAGTCTCATTTGCAACCACAATGCCTGACAGTTCCCCTTTCAATCAAATCCCCATCACTAAACCCCTCCCAGTTTTTCTTTCTCTCCCTTGCTGTGCAGCAGAGTCAACCATTGTGCCACAAACTTGGCTCTTGCTGCTTTCCCTGAGAGGCCACCCGCACAACTGTATCCAACATGATATAATTATTTGATAGGGGTATAGTGTCCACACCTACTAGAGTTCCAAGTGGTACTACAATGCTTTTCTGTATGTAGAGCCAAGGGGAGAATGGGAATGCTGTTGAAGGGCATTAGTTAGATCTTAGCTTGTTTGAGATGGCCATTGTCTAGCATTTGTGTGGCAATCCCATAGTTGTTGGCAAGCAGAAGCTCTTGTCATCAATAACTGGTCACTAGTTCATAGACCAGTCAGCCGCTGTATTCCTGATGAAGGGCTTTTGCCCGAAACATTGATTTTCCTGCTCCTTGGATGCTGTCTGAACTGTTGTGCTTTTCCAGCACCACTCTAATCCAGCTATTTATCAGCCAAAGCTCCATTGTACACTTGCTAGGCTCCAGCTCATCTGCATACTCCACCTCCAATGCTGCTTGTACAGTCATTTACGTAAACTGTACTTGCAATGAATATTGGATTACTTTTAAAATCTGCAACAATCCTCCAAACATCTTTGGTTTTTAAAACCATTCTCTTTCCACTTCAGTTAACAATCAAAAATACAAACAATAAAAATGATACAATATTAATTATGATTGAGAGGAATGTTTTATATTTCCAACGTCCTCTGTGCAGACCATCAAACTCATTGAAAGTAAAAACTAGATAAATTGAGAAATTATGGCTGGCTGTGTCAGTTTTGGCTTTAAAATTCTGAAAGTTGAGGGAGAAATAGAATTTTGCAGCACATGAGGCCATATGGTCAGTTGCATGTACAGTTTCTCTGGACAAAACGTCCTATCCACTTAGTCCCATTCACTCCTTCCTACCATCCTTTTCATTTTTTTTCATATACTTGTCTACTTCTGTTGGTACCTATTCTGCATTCATTATTTTCTGGTACAGTCTTTCGTGGCCTGATTTCTCTATGTTCAAATTGGCAGCAGCCTTGCATCACACGAGGTAATGTTTTGTCATGTGGTCAATTCTGTGTTGCATTTACCTAGTATTACGCTGTGCCACTGTGGCATGGCAATCTCTCGCACAGTTGCTGCAGAAAAGATAATCAAGTGATATAAATTTTGTTAAATTCTGGTGGTTTAATTTACATAGAGATATGATGATATTATTGCTTTAAGAGGTGTATTTTGTTTGTTCTTTTTGGAGAGGTTTTAAGACCGAGGTGAAAAGTTATCAATTGAAAGCTCAAAAAGTAAAAGGCTTTTGAAGCCTCGGGTTCGTTTCTTTTAAAATAGGAACAATCAAAGCAATCTGTTGTGGGGTGGATCAACCATAGAACTAGGATTTTTAGTTTTAGTTTTCAGCAGCAACAGCTGCTGGCCTCTTGAAGCTGGATGTGAGCTGTTTTTCCTCTCTCGGTTACAGCTAGAAGCGGGGTTCGATTCCTGCTGCTAGACTTGTGAAACCATCTATTTTCCAGAATTTGCCTTTGGCAGGGATGTGTTTGAGATGTTACTATATTAGAACAGTTACAGTCTCGGTAAATAGTCTATTACTCTAAGTTTCCCAATCGAGTTAAGTTATTACAATTTCTTCTTTGTTGTATTTTAATAATAGCGTATGAATAAAATGTGTTTTGCTTCAAATCTAATAGTTTGACCAATTCAATTGCATCCTGAATGCAGCACCTGGCATTTGCCTTTGAAATAAAAGAAAGTTAGGGTCTAGGCTATCTTAATTTTTTTTTGCTGGGGTTTGGTCTGGTCCGTCACAAAGGTATGTATTGTTGAAAAAAGGTATGTATTGATGTCAAGCTGGCATTTTAGGTAACTCCTCTAACTTTGGTCACTATAATCCTGCCTCTCATTTCACATATCCTGATAGCCCCATTACTTCTGGCTTCTTTTGTAGAAATATGTGCTAAGTGCATTTTTTGTTTTACAAGGACTAGACTTTTTTTTCCTTTCCATAAAGCTTCAAAGGCTTAGCATAATGCAGCTCTAAAATTATGTCCCATAATTTTGACTGTTAATATTTTGTTTTTCCAACCTATAGACTATCTTGCAGTACCAGAAGAGGAAAAGGCACAATTACTTTCAGATATTGAGTCTGTGATCACATTCTACTGCAAATCCCGAAATATCACGTACATGCAGAGTCTTGGCTGGACTGACTTACTTAAACCTCTTATTCCACTCCAGTTACCACGAAATGATTTGTATAACTGTTTTTATGCCATCATGAATAAATATATACCTCGGTAAGAACTTAAATATCAGCTGAACCAGTTTTGTATAGCATATGGTCAACATGTCTCCATTTTTGTCCTTGCAGTGCTAATTAATTAATTGGGGCTAGTTGATTACTTTCATTGCGATAGTATTAAATGAAATGCCTGCTGACATAGATAATTGCATGCCAAGTTGAAGTTTTGTTTTCAACATTGGAATATTTTTTTAAACAGAGATTGTATCCCCAAAGGTCGACCATTCCACCTCTTCAGGCTTCTTCTGCAATATCATGAACCAGAGCTTTGTTCTTTTCTTGATACAAAGAAAATTACTCCAGACTCCTATGCAATCAACTGGGTAAATATATCTGTTTTTGAAAGAGAAATGCATTTTTCAACATGCCAGCCACTATGTAGCATAAAACCCCTTTTTGAACGGTTTGTCAAAATCTTCTACGTGTGGATACAATAATGATGCTCAGAAGTATATTTTTCATAAAATTCAGTTCAGTTAATTGTAGGCCCATTTTCCAACCCGGCTGGCAATTTAGACTAGTCTTTTAAGTTTTGAATGTACGGTTTTACAGTTAACTGATATGTTTTAAAAATATGTATTTTCATTATTAAATAGAACCTGACAAGTATTAGTCTTAAGTTCATTACGCAGACCTTGTATATCCTTTGCCAAAGTGGGGAAAAATGCTTTGATTATTTTGCTTTTAATTAATATTTTGTTGTTTTATATCCACCTAAATAAATTTCTGTACTGGACCATATCCTTGGCTTTTCTCAAACTAGTGGCTGCTGTATAAGTTCTAACATCACAGGCTACCAGTAAATTATTTGAGAATTCAAGTTATCCTGCATGTTTCTGCCCATCAAAACATTTCATTGTGCTATAATCATCTGACCACTCCAGCATGACATAGAATAGTGTAATCAGCCAATTGGTAGTACAGAACCTGAGTGTCGCTGAAAAAATGGTACAATTTTCCAAAGTTTTTTTGTCTTTCACTCATCAGGGCAATTTTCAAGAAATACCAAACTGAAGGGAAAAGAGAATGTGTACTGTATGAGAAGAGTGTGCTGATATTAGTAGACGCATTGTCATGAGAATGTGCCAGTTAGTGATGGCATAGTGCCTCAATGGTTAGCACAACCATGTGACCAGGTGATTACACCTTTGGGTGATTGTGTGGAGTTTGCATATTTTGCCTGTGTCTGCATGGGTTTCCTCCCACAGTCCGAAAATGAGCCCTTTAGGTGGATTGGCCATGCTAAATTGCCCATAGTGTGCCAGGATGTGTAGTTTAGATGGATGAGTCAACTGAAATGCAGGATTTCGGGGTGGGATGCTCATTGAAGAGTCTGTGTGGATGAGCTGAATGGCCTGCTTCCATACTATAGGAATTCCATGATTCTATGACTGTGTTCTAGAGTCGCAGGGATGTACAGCATGGAAACAGACCCTTCAATCCAACTCGTCCATGTTGACCAGATATCCTAACCGAATCTAGTCCCATTTGCCAGCACTGGGCCCATATCCCTCTAAACCCCTCCTATTCATATACCCGTCCAGATGCCTTTTTAAATGTTGTAACTGTACCAGCCTCCACCACGTCCTCTGGCAGCTCATTACGTCTCCCACCACGCTGTGAAAAAGTTGTCCCTTAGGTACCCTTTATGTCTTTCCCCTCTCGATCTAAACCTATGCCCTGTAAAAGACTTTGTCGATTTATCCAATCCTTGCCCCTCATGATTTTATAAACCCCTATCAGGTCACCCCTCAGCCTCTGACACTCCAGGGAAAACAGCCACAGCCTATTCAGCCTCTCCCTACAGCTGAAATGCTCCAACCCTGGCAACATCTTTGTACATCTTTTCTGAACCCTTTCAAGTTTCACAACATCCTCCTGATAGCAAGGAGACCGGAATTGCATGCAATATTCCAAAAGTGGCCTAACCAATGTCCTGTACAGCCGAAACATGACTTCCAAGCTCCTATACTCAATGCTCTGACCAATTAAGGAAAGCCTATCAAACATCATCTTCACTATCCTATATACCTGCGACTCTACTTTCAAGGAACTATGAATCTGCACGCCAAAGTTCCTTTGTTCACAATACTCCCTTGCACCTTACTATTAAGTGTATGAGTCCTGCTCGATTTGCTTTTCCAAAATGCAGCACCTCACATTTACCTAAATTAAACTCCATCTGCCACTCCTCAACCCATTGGCCCATCTGATAGAAGATTCCTTTGTACTTTGAGGTAACCTTGATCACAGTCCATTACACCTCCAATTTTGGTGTCTTTGCAAAGCTTTGCTTATCTTTTGAACTAGACATGTTGACTCCGTAAAGGCATTACCCTGACAGCTGAACCAAAGAATGGCTGTCACCTTTTTGTTGAGTTAAAACAGATGCAGTGTATTTGCATGTTCTTTCTGTTTACAAAGTATATGGCCCTGTGTATGAATATACATAGCTTCCAGTATACACACTGCCACACTGAGCCTGAGTCATGATCCTAATTTGATTGTCAATGTAATTCTTCAAAAAGTCTGGACAGCTTTTGCTAAATAAACCAACCATGCAATTGTATCTCATGTTGGGTACTGTTCCAAATTTTGGAAGTGCAGGCTGGTTGAGTATGGTCAGTACCTTGCTTGATGTAACCAGCAGGTAGGATGTGCCATTTGATACAATCTGTCAATCTTGGATTGTAAGCCTACGTGGCGTCGTACACCACGTTAGTCATTTGTGTGACTGGCAGAATATCCTTTTGGCTTGGTAGCAGCATCCTAATAGCAGTGACCACCACTGCATAGGAGCAGCATAAAACCACTAGTTTCACCTATTGCTCAAATTTTTAAGACATCTTAATTTGGGTTAGACATGGCACGTTTTCAGGTCCAAAAATGACAAGCAGAAGCCAGTTCACAAATTTGGGGGATGTACAGGCAGAAATTATCTGAGTAAGTATTGAATCCCTACAGTATGGAAGCAGGCCATTCAGCCCATCATGTCGACACCAACCCTCTGAAAAGCATCTCACACAGACTCTCCTTTCATTTTCCCCTCCCGCAATACCTGTAGCCCTGCATTTCCCATGGCTAATCCACCTAGCCTCCACATCTGTGGACATTATGGGCACTTTAGCATGGAGAATCCATCTGAACTGCACACCTTTTGGACTGAGAGGAAACCAGAGCACCTACATGAAAGGTATGCAGACAAGGGGAGAGTGTGCAAACTTCTTGCAGACAGGTAGCAATTATTTTATATAATTATATTTTATATTGCTTTTATATGCCCATTCCACCATTAGTGAATAAATGGCTAGGCCTCTACTTATAAGATTATCAAGAAGACCCGTCTTATAGTATGTAGAACATTAGGAATCCCAACACACACATGAGCCAACACAGGTAGGTTTGTGGTGGATAGTTGTAGAGAACCCCTACTCACCTGAAGATATTGAGGAATGGAGCTCATATGACAACGCTGTTTCAAAAGTGAAGTTGAGCATACAATTAGAATCCATTTAAGAATTTTCCTACATGTAACTGCAGATTCAACTATAGCTAACATATCTATATAAAAGATACAAACCTTACAAACCGTAGGGCATGAAATGTTATTTTATCAAAGACACGTTCCATGGAACTCCTCAGAGATTATTTGAGCTGGGCCTACAGGGATCCCATGGCAAAACCACCTATTTGATCATACATGTGTTAAAACTGAATTCAGCAACATGATTTACTGCGTTCAAAATTCAGTGAATACTGTTTCTCACAATGGTAGCACGTTTAGCTCACCATGATTATAGTGTATCTGTGCAAATGACCATCGTTTCCTTGAGTGATATGTTTAACTATCAGTGACCACGAACCAGTGCATTCTTCATGGCAATGCATCTATTAATCAGTGCTGCTTGGTTGGCAAGTATACGTTCTCTTTTCATACAGGATAAATGTTAGTTCCCTTTACTTTGGTCAGTCTTGTTAAGTATCCTGTCTAAAGCAGCACCTTTAAAACAGGAAATAGAAACAGGGAGAGGGTTAAGGTGGGAATTCCAGAGCTTAAGAGCTTGGCAGCTGAAGGCATGATCACAAATGTGGAGCAATTAAATCAGGAATGCTGAAAAATCCACAATCAGAAAATTGTAGCCCTGGAGGAACTGACAGAGGTGGAGAGGAATGAAGGAATTTGAAACCAAGATGAGAGTTTTAAATTGTTGATCTGGGAATCAGTGTTGGTCAGCAAAAACAAAATAATGGGCAGCATGTTTCCTGACTACTATGTTCAACGTGGATGGTATATTGCATGGCACATTGTTTAAGAAGGAGAAAGTGAGGTCTGCAGATGCTGGAGATCAGAGCTGAAAATGTGTTGCTGGAAAAGCGCAGCAGGTCAGGCAGCATCCAAGGAACAAGAAATTCGACGTTTCGGGCATAAACCCTTCATCAGCCCTTTCCTGATGAAGGGCTTATGCCGGAAATGTCGAATTTCCTGTTCCTTGGATGCTGCCTGACCTGCTGCGCTTCTCCAGCAACACATTTTCAGCCCACATTGTTTAAGAATAACACATTGACATGTGTGAGCACACAGATCTTAAGAGAACATTGCTTCACTACAGACTATTATTTCCTGCCTGATACATTCCATTTGCTGTACAGTTGCATGTTAGATGGAACATTGATGGATGAATGTGATTGGGGCAATTGAGAATATGAACAGTATTGTTTTTAATGTAATGCACGTTGAGAGTCAGAGGCCAACCAAAAGTTCATTGGAATATTCAAACCTAGAGGTAACAGAAGCCTTGATGAAACCCAAGGTAGGGATAGAGCTGGCTACATTAAGCGGTGGAAATAGGCCTGGGATGGCAAGGATAATTGGTTTAAATTTTTGTGTCAAACAGTCTGATCAGTTTGAGACAGTTATCAAGCGGAGCAATCAAAGCTGTGGCTGTGAAATGGTGTTTGCTATGCATATCAAAGACAATGACGTCAATGTTCCTCATGTTTTGCTGGGGGAAATTGCTGCTCATCCAAAATGAGATGCCAGACCAGGGTTGACAGTTGCGCAAACAGTGCAGTTTTGCTTCTTGTAACTCCATTATCATAGACTGTTTATATTTTACTCTTCACAGTTTGGTACAGGCAGAGTATCCGATTAAACCAATCTCTTGGTGGTCAAGAAAGCAGAAATAAGTCATTCTCAAGTGGCAGAAGCACCTGCCTGCTTAGTAACGTAAGATGTAAAATGAAGCACCCTGTTCAACAAAATAAGGTTCATTTTAAGTTTGAAGTTGCTCTTTGCTCCTATCCTTCTCATTCTCTCCCAACCTTTACTTCACGCCTAGACATTAAAACCTCCCGGCCCCTGCTGTCAAGTTGAGGATGTCTCCCTGCTCCCAATACTGGCCTCTAAGCCCTGCCCCTACTCTGGTGCAGGTTTCTGTGAATAACCTATCTAAGAGCTGACTAAACTGAGCAATGAAAAATAGAACTCTTCAGCAAAAAAAATGCAAAATCTAGGAAAATTATGCTCTCCTCCTAGTTCAAATGATGATTGAAATTATTTCTTTTTTAATGCCATAAGCTAGTTAGCTATTATTCTCTTTGTGAGTTTTTAAAGCTATATTCCTGAAATATGGGTATCAATTGACATAAAACTCTGATTTTAAAATTTTATTAGTTTTAGTTCATGAAACATTTGTGCTTTTATATCTTGTTTTTCAGGCAGCAAGCCTGTTTGCTGGTTGTTGTGCAGAAGATGTTGCCCAGCTGATGTGGGATGTGTATCTACAGCAAGCAGACCCTTTCCTCATTTTCTTTCTCATGTTGGTCATTCTAGTTAATGCAAAGTAAGTGTCTTTTTTGTATTTTTTTTTCCAATGCCAAGATTGTCAACTTAACATTTGCATCTTACATTTTATGAATAGATAGTTAAATAATGTGGTGAAAATGTGTTGCTGGAAAAGCGCAGCAGGTCAGGCAGCATCCAAGGAACAGGAAACTCGATGTTTCGAGCATAAGCCCTTCATCTGCTGCATTTTTCCAGCAACACATTTTCAGCTCTGATCTCCAGCATCTGCAGACCTCACTTTCTCCAGTTAAATAATGTGATTTTGCTCAGTTCATTTGATCTACCTAATTTTGATTTTCATATTTGTTTAAAAAGGCATTAAACCTTTTATAAATTCCTTTTCTCTCATATATTTTACTTACTATTTGTACTTAATTTAAAAAGTTAGTAACTATGCAAACATTCAGCTAAAATGTCATGTTACAAGGCTGACTTTTGCAGTTGAATCATCTTTTTCTATGCTTAAATCGCCTTAAAACTGAACCATGTAGCTATTCAGTTAGTTGTCTTACCAGTTGATTGTATCTTCATACTTAGATTTTTTGCCATCTTCCCCATCCACAACCTCTGCTTTCATTTCAGCCATGTGCAGTTCATTTGATCTGCTCCTATCCTCAACTTGTGGCCACTCAAATATTTTCTTCTGAATCTTAGACTGCTGATCTTTTATATGCCTCTCTTTGCTTACCCAATGCTTATTTCCCTTTTTGTTTTGGAACTGTTGTTATCAATTCTGTTCTCAAACCAGAATTACCTACCCATGACTCCTCTCTGTCATTTCTCACGCATCATTCTGCTTAAACAGGGCAACACTTCAATTACTACAGTTGAACTCTTATTATGGTGGAAGTCACAAAACCTGGGAGATGGATTCAATTGTCTCAGTTCACAAGACTTGTTGAGGTGATGGTTTTTCTTAAAAACCAAAAGAACTGTCAATGTTGTAAATCAAAAACAGAAATTTCTGGAAAAACCCAGCAGGTCTGGTAGCATCTGTAAAGAGAAATCACAGAAATTTCGGGTCTAGTGACTCTTCCTCAGAACCAATGGTAGCTAGGAGAATGTTGGTGTTTAAGTGGAAAGTAGCATGGGGGGAGGGGGTAAGGAATAAACGATAGATGGGGATAGAGGCCAGAGAGAACAGCAGCTGAACAAACAAAGGAGTGGGTAATGATCTGGCTAGGAGGATGAACACTGTCAATGGAGACTGTTAGTGGCGAACAATGAATAAAAGCAGTTTGTGGTAACAAGGTCTGGTTTGTGGGGGTGGGTCGTAGGACATAGGAGAGTTCAAGCCGTAAAGTTATTGAACTCTATGTTGAGTCCACAGGGCTGCAAGGTCCCCAGGCGGAAAATGAGATGTTCTTTCCGCTTATGCTGAGCTTCGCTGGAGCACTGTAGCAAATATGAGGCAGAGATAGTGATCAGAGAGCAGGGTGGTGTGTTGAAGTGGCAGGCAACTAGAAGCTCAAGGTCACTTGTGCGAAGCGGTCACCCAGTTCACGCTTCATTCCTCCAATGTAGAGGAGACCACTGTCAGCAGCAAATACTTTAGACTAGATTATGAGAAGTGCAGGCAAAGCACTGCTTCACCTGGAAGGTTTGAGCCCTTGGATACTGAGGAAGGAGGTGGTAAATGGGCATGTGTTGCACCTTCAGCCATTGCAGGGGCAGGTGCAGGGGGGGGATATTGGAAGTGAAGGAAGAATGGATCAGGGTGTCCCAGAGGGAATGGTCCTTATGGTGGAAGGTGGATAAGTGAGGGGAAGGGAAAATGTGTTTGCTGGTGGCATCTCACTGGAGGTGGCAGAAATGGCAACGAATGATCTTCTGGATGTGAATACTGGTGGGATGGTAGGTAAGGACAAGGCTGCTGGAGGGAAGAGAGGGGGTGACAGCCAAGTTGCAGGCAATGGGTCAGACCCAGATGAGGGCCCTGTCAACAATGGTGCTGGGGAGTCCTCGGTTGAGGTGGAAGGTGAACATTTCTGAGGCTTCCTTGTCAAAATTGGCAACGTCAGAACATGTAACAGAGACAGAGAAACTGGGAGACTGGAACTGTGCTTACAGGAAGCAGGTTGCAAGGATGTATTGTTATGGTAACTGTGGGAGTCGGTGGGTTTATATTGGATATTAGTGATGCTTTCTCTTGCTATGATTTCCTGTTATTCAGTCTCTTTTCATTTCACAGGAGGCACAAGCATTTGGTACACAATCTGCAAATTCCTTCAGTTAGTGAGTAAAGGCCAGACCCTAAAACAACTGTTGAGAATAATACTGAAGAAGTTCAGTTTATTTCAAGTATTTTGCCATCTGCCCCTTGCACCAGTCCTGAGGGCTTCTGCCGGTATCATGCACACCTCAAGCTGTTCACCTACCCAGAGCCTATCAGATAATTATTGACTGGCATCCATACTTGTTCACAATTCCACAAAGCAATCATTAACCGTTTGCTGTTGAATCTCTCTTTAAACAGACAGGTGCTGGCTTGTCTGCAAACAGCTTTCCTCTATTGCATAATAGTGCAGTGTAGACATGATTTGCTGCAAATTTCAGCAGTTTACTTTTCAAATGTGCAGCAATTCGTTCCATGATCCTTATTTGTAGACAAGTTCTTTTATCATTTTAGTCAACAATCAAAAATACAAAGATATCATCTTTACAGCTCAGACAAAACAGATAATGCAAAACTGCGTGAGACCTTATATTGCAATTTTCGTAACGTTTTAACCTTGCTATCATCAAAAGCCTTGTCCATGTTTTATTTTTGGCCTCTGGAAGGGGATTTGGTATCTGTTGTATCACTCTTTTTATTACTGACCTAGGCCGACTTCCTATCCACTAACACACTAAATTTAAAGTACTCTTCCTCCAGTACCTTCAAGGCCATGCTGTACCTCTTGTCTTGGGTTCCTTTTTGTCTGATCTGACCTTTTATATAACATCCTACTTCCCTTCATCCATCATGCATTATAGATCATTCAACAGTACAACTCCATGTTCAATCTCTCTTTCTTGAAATGTTCTTTTCTATTGCTGTATTTAACATTTGGTGAAAATAACATGCCATTTATAGAGTCATAGAGATGTACAGCATGGAGACAGACCCTTTGGTCCAACCTGTCCATGCTGACCAGATATCCCAACCCAATCTAGTCCTACATGCCAGCACCCGGCCTATATCCCTGCAAACCCTTCCTATTCACATACCCATCTAAATGCCTCCAAAATGTTGCAATTGTACCAGCCTCCACTGCATCCTCTGGTAGCTCATTCCATACACTCATCACCCTCTGTGTGAAAAAGTTGCCCCTTAGGTCCCTTTTATATCTTCCCCTCTCACCCTAAACCTATACCCTCTAGTTCTGTACTGCCGCACCCCAGGGAAAGGACTTTGTCTATTTATACAATCCATGCCCCTCATGATTTTATAAACCTCTATAAAGTCACCCCTCAGCCTTCGAAGCTCCAGGGAAAACAGCCCCAGCCTGTTCAGCCTCTCCCTATAGCTCAATTCCTCCAACCCTGGCAACATCCTTGTAAATCTTTTCTGAGCCCTTTCAAGTTTCGCAACATCCTGTGGGTGGCACAGTGGTTAGCACTGCTGCCTCACAGCTCCAGAAACCCAAGTTCAATTCCTGCGTTTGCACATTCTCCCTGTGTCTGCGTGGGTTTCCTCCGGGTGCTCCGGTTTCCTCCCACAGTCCAAAAATGTGCAGTTTAGGTGAATTGGCCATGCTAAATTGCCTGTAGTGTTAGGTGAAGGGATAAATGTAGGGGAATGGGTCTGGGTGGGTTGCGCGTTTGACGGGTCAGTGTGGACTTGTTGGCCTGAATCTAATCTAATCCTTCCGCTAGGAAGGAGAACAGAATTGCATGCAATATTCCAAAAGTGGCCTAACCAGTGTCCTGTACAGCGGCAATATGACCTCCCAACTCCTATACTCAATGCTCTGACCAATAAAGGAAAGCATACCTTCACTATCCTATCTACCTGCGACTCCACTTTCAAGGAGCTATGAACTTGCACTCCAAAGTCTCTTTGTTCAGCAACATTCCCTAGGATCTTACCATTAAGTGTATAAGTCCTGCTAAGATTTGCTTTCCCAAAATGCAGCACCTCGCATTTATCTGAATTAAACTCCACCTGTCACTTCTCAGCCTGTTGGCCCATCTTATCAAGTTCCAGTTGTATACTGCGGTAACCTCCTTCGCTGTCCACTACACTTCCAATTTTGGTGTCATCTCCAAACTTACCAACTCTACCTCCTACGTTAACATCCAAATCATTTCTATAAATGACAAGAAGCGCTGTACCCAGCACCAATCCTTGTGGCACTCCACTGGTCACAGGCCTCCAGCCTGGAAAAGCAACCCTCCACCACCATCCTCTGTCTTCTACCTTCAAGTCAGTTCTGTATCCAACTCGCTAATTCTCCCTATATGTCATGAGATCTAACCTTGCTAACCAGTCTACCATGAGCTACCTTGTCAAATGCCTTACTGAAGTCCATATAGATCACATCTACCATTCTGCCCTCATCAGTCTTCTTTGTTACTTCTTCAAAAAACTCTATCAAGTTCGTGAGACATGATTTCCCATGCAGAAAGCCACATTGACTATCCCTAACCGGTCCTTGCCTTTCCAAATACATGTATATCCTGTCCCTCAGGATTCCCTCCAACAACTTGCTCACCACTGACATCAGGCTCGTGGTCTCTAGTTCCCTGGCTTGTCCTTACCACCTTTCTTAAATAATGGTACTACGTTAGCCAACCTCCAATTTTCTGGCACCTCACCTGTGACTATCGATGATACAAATATCTTGGCATAGGGCCCAGCAATCACTTTCCTAGCTTCCTACAGCGTTCTAGAGTACACCTGATCAGCTCCTGGGAATTTATCTACCTTTTTGCATATGTCTTCCATGTCCTTCTCATAGTAAACATTGATGCAAAATACTGGTTTAGTATCTCCCCCATCTCCTGCAGCTCCACACAAAGGCCTTCTTGCTGATCTTTGAGAGGCTCTATTCGCTCCCTGGTTACCCTTTTGTCCTTAATGTATTTGTAAAAACCCTTTGATTCTCCCTAACCCTATTTGCCAAAGCTATCTCAAGTCCCCTTTTTGCCCTCCTGATTTCCCTCTTTATATTCCTACTGCCTGTATACTCTTCTAAGAATTCACTCTCTTTCTCCTGTCTATACCTGACATATGTTTCCTCCTTTTTCTTTAACCAAACCCTCAATGTCTCGAGTTATCCAGCATTCCCGACACCAACCAGCCTTTACTTTTTTCCTAACAAGAAAATACTGTCTCTAGACACTCATTTCATTTCTGAAGGCTTTCCATTTTCCAGTTGTCCCTTTTACCTGTGAACATCTTCACCCAATCAGCTTTTGAAAGTTCATCCCTAATACCATCAAAATTGGCTTTCCGCCAATTTTGATCTTTAGCCTTTAGATCCAATCTATCCTTTTCCATCACTATTTTAAAACTAATAGAATTATGGTCCCTGGCCCCAAAGTGTTACCCCATTGACAACTCCGTCACCTGTCCTGCCTTATTTCCTAAGAGTAGGTCAAGTTTTGCACCTTCTCTGATAGGTACAACCACATACTGATACAGAATTTTTTTTTGTGCACACTTAACAAATTCCTCTCCATCTAAACCCTTCACTTAATGGCAGGCCCAGTCTATGTTTGGGAAGTTAAAATCCCTTGCCGTAACCACCTATTATTCTTATAGTTAACTGAAATCCCCTTACAAATTTTTCTCAATTTTCCATTTGCTATTAGGGGGTTTATAATGGAATCCCAATAAAGTGATCATCCCTTTCTTATTTCTCAGTTCCACCCAAATAACATCCCTAGATATATTTCTTTGTCAAAAACGCTACTCCCCCTCCTCTTGCCTCCCTTTCTATCCTTCGTGTAGTATTTGTATCCTGGAACATTAAGCTGCCAGTCCTGTCCATCCCTGAGCCACGTTTCTGTAATTGCTATGACATCCCAGTCCCATGTTCCTAATCATGCCCTGAATTCATCTGCCTTCCCTGTTAGACCTCTTTGCATTGAAATAAGTGCCATTTAATTTATCAGTCCTACCTTGTTCTCTGCTTTGTTCCTGCCTGCCCTGACCGTTTGACTTGCTTCAATACCGTTAGCTCATAATCCAGGAGTTCAGCCACTAACTCATGCACTCAGATTGGTCACGATCCACTTTCAGTTGATCAAAGCTGAGCCCAGCAGGCAATTGCAGACTATAATATGGTTGTTCAATATGCCAGTATTTGATTAGCATTGTGGTGGCATATTGCAGCCTATATCCAATTTGTTTGTGTTCACTTTTGCTACATGTAAATAAAAGCCCGTCTTTGGAATTGTCTGATTACTTGCCTATATGTAGTGGACAATGACAAGTTGGGGGCCTGCAGCAGGCATTAGAGACAGAGTAGCGGTATATTAGAGAGGGTTGTTAAATGGGCCATTGCTAATATCACGTTAGCTGTGTTGTTTGGTAATTAAACAGCAACGAGGGTGAGAATGGGGTTGTGTGCGCAAGGGAGTGTCAGCGAACAGCAAGGTTTTGAGGCTGCTGTGCTTAAACACAGGTTTTCAGATTACATCAAACGCAACATGGGGAAACTCAGTATGTTTGACAGCATCTGTACAGAGAGAAAATGTTTTAAATTTGGTATAACTCTTCAGAACCTTTTTCATTCTAATTGGATCATTTGTGAACTGAATGCCAAGTGATTTCTGATCTTGAAGATCTCTTTCATGTATATTTTCAGTACTTGGTGTTTAATCCAAGAACAATAATACATTTATCCTTTTTTCCCCAGAGAATTTATATTGTCCCAAGAGGCAGAATGTAAGGAAAACCTTATTCGTAAGTATACCAGATATACTCCTGGAATAATTTCCTTTTCTTTCCAATTAAAGTTGCATGTATTGTTTTTAATGAAGAATTCTTAAATATCCCATGTTCAATGTTATGAATACATAACCCACAAAGAAAAGAACACAATATTGTCATCTCAACTACAGAAAATGGATGAAGTGATCATTCTTGGTCAATATTTAGGCTAGATGTTTAGCACATAATTTTGAAATTGTTCTCACTAATTGACAGAAGATATAATTGACTTATTTTGCCCATCTTTTCAGAAAGGTGTAATTAAGACTAATTAAATTTGAGAAGACCTTTGAGTTCTCTTATTGAAGCTTCTAACTTACCTATCTGAGCTAATGTTGAACAAATAAGTGTCAAAATTAATGTGTTTGAACATACATTTCAGTTTAAACATCAACTCTTTTAAGCACTTTCCATTTAAATATATATATAATTTGAAAACCTTGTCTCACAAATTGGAAATTTTGAGATGGTATAATGTCTGAATCAGAAAGATAAAACTTGAAATCTTGAAACTTCAACAATCCAACTGTTGCATTCCTTTCCAGCTGCCATTTCTATCTCAGGGTGAGCATATAGAAGTTTTGATAACATTTGTACTAAAAACCTGTTTGAAATAGTGTTTGTTGACAACAACAACTGTGAGGAACTAGGTACATGCGCTCATTTGGGAATGCACGTATCGAAACACTGATATTATCACACATACTTTACATGTGACATCAGGTACAAATATATTACTGCACATGCACAGGGAAGAATGTGATTTAAAAATTTTGAAACCCTCTGAGCCAAGGGAAGAGGGCCCAAAGTGGGCTGGGAGCAACAAGGAGTACTCAGGAGTTGGGAGGGTGGGATGAGATACGATGAGGAAAGCCCAGGAGCCAGGATGTCCTCTCCATACTTTTGCAAACCCCCACTTTTCCCTCTGCTCCTTCCCAGATTCCCAATTTCTCCCCTCCCTCCCTCTCCCCTTCTCCTCCTGATAACACTTTCTCCTTGTTACCTGCCTCAGTCTTGATCTCTTACCTCCCATCCCCCTGAAATCTGCACGTGTGATTTAAAGCAGTGAATATTGCATACAATGATGTCAGCAAGCATAGACTTCATTTCTAAAGAGCACAGGATTTGCTTATCATTGCATGTAGCTTGTCACTCTCACGAGGGTACCATACTGAAAATTGAGCCCTGCTATTCCTAGAGTTGTCACAAAAGCTTTAGCGAAGTACACAGAATTCCCAAATTTAGCTGTCTTTAAAACAAACAACAGAAACCAGGTTGCGGTACTTAACAAGAATGACTTTGTTTTGTAATAAATTGGTTCCAGTTACAGCTGATCAACTACAAGCTGTTGACATGTAACTCTATGACTTAAAGTTCTAACCTCTTATTAAACTTTAGAGTGACATGGTGGCTCCGTAGTTAGCACTGCTGCCTCACAGTGGAACCTGGGCTCGATTCCAACCTTGGGTGACTGACTGACAGTTTACATCAGCTTTTGCCGTATCTGTGTGGGTTTCCTCCAAATGCTTCCGGTTTCCCTCTGAGTCCAAAGATGTGCAGGTTTGGTGAATTGGCCATGCTGAATTGTCCATGGTGTTCAGGGATGTCGAGGTTAGGTACATTAGTCAGGAAAATGTTAGACTAATAGGGTAGGGGAATGAGTCTGGGTGGGAGGCTCAGTGTGGAGTTGTAGAAATGCTATGACTAACTTCCTCGACAAACACATGTAGAGAGACACAGACTGACACCCAAAACATTGGTGATATGATGGAGGGAAAAACTGAGAAAGCAGGTAATGGTCCTTGTCCACAGGGTTCACTGCGATGACCTTTTGGCTTGCCAGGACCTGTTGATCTTTGATCTGTTTTCTCCAGGAACTTTCACTTGTTTTCAGTATGCACAGAGCTTCTGGTTCACAATAAGTCTCTAACTTAAAAGCCACAGCTTACATCAAGTGATGAGGGAAAATAAACTGGCTTTCTTCATGCTTATGTTTTTGTTTTACTGCAGAAACCATCTCCCTTTTTGAAGATCTTTGGTTATATAGTTCGCATTCATAAACTGTTTGGCTGAGAACCATTTGTAGTTGTTGGTAGACAGAAGGCCTTTGTCATTAACAACTGCTATTTGATGCTGCTGACGTTCACTTTACAAAGAACACTACAGCATAGTACAATCCCTTTGGCCCTCAATATTGTACCGACCTGTGAAACCAATCTGAAGCCCATCTAACGTACGCCATTCCATTATCATCCATATGTTTATCCAATGACCATTTAAATGCCCTTAAATTTGGTGAGTCTACTACTGTTGCAGCCAGGGTGTTCCACACCCTTACTATTGAGTAAAGAACCTACCTCTGGCATCTGTCCTATATCTATCACACCTCATTTAAAGCTATGTCCCCTTATGCTAGTCATCACCATCCAAGGAAATAGTCTCTCACTGTCCACCTTATCTAATCCTCTGATCATCTTGTATATCAATATTAAGTTGCCGCTCAACCTCCTTCGCTCTAACGAAAACTACCTCCAGTCCTGCAGCCTTTCCTCATAAGACCTTCCCTCCATACCAGGCAGCATCCTGGTAAATCTTTCCACATCCTCCTTATAATGCAGCAAACAGAATTGTACGCAATACTCCAAATGTGACAGCACCAGAGTTTTGTTCAGCTAAGTGGCCTGAAACTGAATCCCTCGATCAATAAAAGCTAACACGCTGTATGCCGCCTTAACAGCCATATCAGCCTGTGTGGCAACCTTCAGGGATCTATGTAACTATACACTGAGATCTTACCATTAGCCCAGTAACTCTATATTCCTGTTGTTTCTTCTAAAGTGAATCACCTCACACTTTTCTGCATTAAACTCCACTCCCAGCCCAGCTCTGCAGCTTATCTATGTCCCCCGTAACCCGCAACATCCTTCGACACTGTCCACAACTCCTCCAACCATGGTGTCATCCACAAATATACTAACCCATCTTTCTATGCCTTCATCCAGGTCACTCATAAAAATGACAAACAGATCCCAGGCCCCAAAACAGATCCTTGCAGTACACCGTTAGTACCTGAACTCCAGGATGAATATTTCCCATCAACCACCACCCTCTGCCACCTTTCAGCTAGCCAATTTCTGATCCAAACTGCCAAAGCATCCTCAATCCAATGCCTCTGTATTTTGTTCAATTGCCTACTCTGGGGAACCTTATCAAACGCTTGACTGAAATCCATATATACCACATCAGCAGCTTTACATCATCCACCTGTTTGGTCACCTTCTCAAATAACTCAGTAAGGTTCATGAGGCATGACCTGCCCTTCAATACCATGTTGACTATCCCTAATCAGCTTATTCCTTTCTAGATTATTATAAATCCTCTCTTATAACCTTTTCCAACACTTTATCCACAGCCAAAGTAAGGCTCACTGGTCTATAATTACCAGGGTCGTCTCTACTCCCCTTCTTGAACAAGGGGGACAACATTTGCTATCCTCCAGTCTTCTGGTACTATTCCTTAGACAATGACGGCATAAAGATCAAAACCAAAGGCTCAGCAATCTCCTCCCTAATTTTCCAGAGAATCCTAGGATAAACCTCATCCAGCTCAGGGTACTCACCTATTTTCACGCTTTCCAGAATTACTAACACCTCCTCCTTATGAACCTCAGTTCTATCTAGTCTCATAGCCTGTCTCACAGGATTCTCCTCGACAGCATTGTCTTTTTCCTTTGTAAATACTGATGAAAACTATTCATTTAGTATCTCTATCTCCTCTGACTCCACTCACAACTTCCCACCACTATCCTTGACAGGCCCTAATCTTACTCTAGTCATTCTTTTATTCCTGACATACCCTAGAGAAAGCTTTAGGGTTTTCCTTGATCCTCCCTGCCAAAGACCTCTCATGTTCTCTCCTGACTCTTCTTAGCTCTCTCTTTTTAGGTCTTTCCTGGCTAACTTGTAACTCTCAAGTGCCCTAACTGAGCTCTCACTTCTCATCTTTACATTAGTTGCCTTTTTCCTCTTGACAACAGATTCAATTTCTTTAGTAAACCACGGTTCCCTCATTTGACCACTTCCTCCCTCCCCAACAGGTGCATACCTATCAAGGACATGCAGTAGCTATTCATTGAACAAGCTCCACATTTCGATTGTGCCCATCTCCTGCAATTTCCTTTCTAACCTCAACCCATAATACCTCAATAGATGAATTTTCATCAAACATCCTTTCTGCCACTATAATACTGTCCTTGACTAACAATGCCACACCTCCCCCTCTTTAACCACCTTTCCTGTTCTTACTGAAACATCTAAACCCCAGAAACTGTAACAATCATTCCTATCCCTGCTCTATCCATGTCACCAAAATGGCCACAACATTGAAATCCAGGTACTGCTAACCCATACTGCAGGTTCACCCACCCTATTCCAGATGCTCCTGGCATTCAAGTAGACACACTTCAAAGCACCTTCCTGCCTGCAACCTTGAAACCTTATTTATGACCTCACTACTCTAAACCTCCTGTACACTGGAGCTGCAATTCAGGTTCTTAGCCCCCTGTTGAATTCGTTTCAACCCTCCTGAAGAGCATTAGTAAATTTAACAACACCCCCCCCCCCCCCCCCCTCCAAAACAGTAGTACCCCCTCTGGTTCGGTTGTAGACCATCCCATTTGTAGAGGACCCACCTACCCCAATTATCCAAGTATCTGAACTCCTCCCTCCTGCACGATCCCTGTAGCCACATGTTCAATTCCCCTCTCTCCCTATTCTTTGCCTTGCTAGCACGTGGCACGGGCAACAAACCAGAGATGACAACTGTTTGTTCCAACTCTAAGCATTGTGCATGCTTCCAGGTGCCAGTTAATCTGCAATTAAACTTGCCCAATGGTTAACAAGAAGCAGGATAAACAGTACTTAGAATAAGTGCTGGTAACTTTTAAAGAATGACGCAAATCCTTGCACATCCTTTTGTTTTTAAACACACTTTTCCCATTTTGCACAACCAAGGATAAGGAAAATACCAAGGTACAATCTGTATAAGCTTATTTTCTTTGCTTGGTTTTTGTTAACTCTTTACGTTACAGTCAGGCTTGATCAAACATATTGTGTACATTTGTGCTGCTTTTAGGTGTCCAAAGAACTCCCTTAATGTATTTTCCTGGTTTTATTTCCTGATTTTACAAATTAGTTTTTGATCCTTTCACAATAGAAATGTAAATTTGGAATATACTGTACATTAGTATGTGAGAGCAAGATGGAGGCCATGCATTCAAACTATTAAAAAGAAAATTTAGAATGAATACTGAGAAATTCTTTGCAAATCTAGTGATTCATAGAAGGAATTGACTTCCAGGTAGTGTAATGGACTTAATTCGTGGAGAAGCCTGAAGAGAATTTGGTGTCGTCTTCTTCATTGCTTTTATTATTATGGACCTAATGACCTTTCTTCTGCTCTACTATTTTGTGACATACTGTTTTTTCTGGTCCTGTTTAAATACAGCTTAATAGAGCATCATACTCAACCTTTGCCACTTTTGTGTGCATGTACAGAATTGTCTATTCTTAATTCTGTTTTCAGAATTAATCATTAATATAACCATTGAAGATTAACTTTAAAACAATTCAATGGATCAGTGTTATCAGTATTTAATTTTCACCCTTTTTTACCGTTTAAAAAGCTAGTAATGTGCTATTTTCTTGCACTATTGATGTCAGTTTATGCAACTGTATCATTTTGTAGCCCAAATGTTGCAGAGTTAATATCCCTTAATATTAACGAAAGAATTTCTTATAGGCCAAATTGGGTACAGCATGCCATAGGGGTGGCATGGTGGTTCAGTGGTCCGCACTGCTGCCTCACAGTGCCAGTGACCCCAGGTTCGATTCCAGCCTCGAGCAACCTTGTGGAGTTTGCACATTCTCCTTATCTTTGTATCGGTTTCCTCCGAGTGCTCAGGTTTCCTCCCACAGTTCAAAGATCTGCAGGTTAGATGAATTGGCCATGCCAAATTGCCCATAGTGTCCATGGATGTGCAGGCTAGATGGATTAGCACATGGGAAGTGCAGGGCTACAGGGATAGAGTAGGGGGTTGGGTCTGGGTGGGATGCTCTTCAGAGGGTCAGTATGGGCTCAATCGGCCAAATGACCTGCTTCCACACTGCAGGAATTCTATGATTCTTTCAGAAAAGAAACATCATAAAACAGTTGTGAATTGTGACAACTCAATAAACTGCCATGTTTGAACTATTTGAACTTTGTCTCTGGATTGTTCATCCATACCTCTGGGCCACATGTCCAGCAACGTTACTGTGTAGTACCATATCCAAGCAACTGAGACCTTAACTGCTAAGGTACTGCTCGTTATTTTTTTTCATGAGGGATCATCAATGGCTAATCAAATAACAAAATTAAAACTACAAAGCAACAACATCACCAATGCGCGGGAGAGACATCATCTCTGAAACTCTGATGATGTACTACATGAACTGAAAGGACTGCAAGATTTCTCCTTTGGGCATTGTTACCCTCAAGATTGCCAACAACCTGCCCCTTCCTGTCTTCCACCTCTATCAAGCCAGGCAAAATTGCATTAAATATTAAGAAGATTTCTAAATTCTATTTCAATTTTGATAATACATAGATATCAATGCACACTGTAACAAAATGCATGTTTAACCTTCGTTATTGTGTATTACTTAAGGAGAATATTGGAAAGAAGGAATTTTATTACTAGCATTGTAAGTTTAACTACTTAAGCCACATTGTTCAAGCTTTCAAAATGAGGTTTGCAGCAAAACTTTTAGGTGTAGCCGAAGCTCAGTTTAGGCTATTTCTTAGTCAAACCACAATGGCATAACATTCCCTTCCACTTTAGGAAAATAAATATATGGTAACTGCTTATGTAAACCATAATGCTGTATATTATGGAACTAAAAAAGCAAGTTTGTAGAGAGAATATGTTTGTCATTCAAATAATTTAGAAATGAGAAATTATTTTCTCTTTCTGCTCAATATCTTTGTAAGAATTCTCCATTTTCATTAGCTTAAAATATTTTGATTATACTTTCTCAGTAACATTTTTAATATTTATCATCTACTCAGGGTAGGAGATTTTAATGGTAGGAAATTGAAATCTTGCCACCAACATATTCAGTGTCCGCATCAAGCACTCCTAGGTCAGTATAATCAGATTAAGGATTAAAATATTATCTAATTTATTACAGCAATATGCTTTGCCCCAATTTCCAAAGGGGGCTTTTGCACTATTGTGACACAGTTTTTGTTTTCAATTTCCCACACTAGTCACTTATCCTGTGACTTTTCTGGAATAAGATGCAAATTTGTGCCAAACTAATTGCTTAGTCTTTTTTTCAAATAGTACTTGTTTGGCCTGAGGCTGCCCAGACTCATTTCATGTGTATTTCTTACAGTCAACAGTCAGAAGACTTTTGTCAGTCTATGCTGAATTTATGCACTGGCTCCAAAAATGAAAAGCTTGTGTGCCACTTTTTCTCCTGCCTAAACTTCCTAATTGACTCCTTATATCACTTTGGATTATTGTTTTAAAAAACAGGCAAGTTTAAAACAATCAAAGAATTTGCACATGTAACTATGTCTTGAATATTAATTTGATGCACCAATGATTTACAAGTAATATTTGTTCTGAAGGTAGTTATCAATTCAAAATTACCTTTGACTTGATGCTTGTTGAACTTCAAGGTGTTGGAAATAGTGGGGCTGATTTCCTTGACTTCTGTGGCTAGTGAGCTAATTGTTTCCTTTGTGCAAAAGGTGATAAGAAATGGATAGCTAAATCTTGAGTTCTTTTAATGCTCCTCTGAAAAGTTGCTGATTGGAGAATTTGGAAAGGTTGGTCTCCATCAAAGTAGGCATTGAATGGTTGGAGCTGTTTAAATCCAATTGGGGACAGTCTTTGCCTTCCTGCTGTCCAGCACATACATCCACACGTCGACGTTGTAGCCTACTTCTCAACCCTCTGCAATTACCAAGGCCCTTAAAATATGGTATTGCATTCCATGTATAGATTCAGTTCTCGATTGTGATCTCTTGGCTCCTTCAATCAACAAGCTGCATCTAATAATCTTTATTTTGGAATGGATTTAAGGGCTTTTTAACTTGCCTGTATTAGAGCTGTGAAGGAAACCATTGACTTTAAGAAAAAATACACTCAGCAATCTGGTTTATGACACACTTAATTGCCTCTTAAAGCAGATCTTACTCTGCAATATCACAATTTGAAAATAATCTTTAAGAAATTACTCAATGCATTACCTTAAAGTATTATTTGACTATAACATTTAAATGTAAACCATTAAACACCAGCATTGCAATTGTTCTTGGATAAAAAAAGTTCTTCGACCATTTTAAAGAAAGAAAAACAAAACTGATGCCTTTTCTTGTGCTATCTTCACTTTCTGCCTGTATCTTCCCTGTCATCCATAAGCCCCAATGACTGCTTCATTTGGCTTAATCCTGTCAGCACAAGGACGTGCTGCTGCTTCTTCAATTGAGTCTATTTCCATGCACTTTCTTTTTGTTTACAACATTGCCAGTCCTTTTCTCTGTTGTCACCTTGATAAGAATCCATGTCTCTACTACCTTGAGCCTCATGTTTTGCACTGGTCTTGTAGCCAATCTTCACCATTTCCACCTTCGTTGCAGCAGTTCATTCAGAATACCATATGTCATGTTACCTGCTCAGAGCTGACCAGTCTGTACTCTACTGCCATGTTGTGGACATAGAAGCAGTGTTAAGTCTGGAGTCTACTCTACCATTCTTGATCATGGTGAATCATCTACCCTAATGCCACATAGCTGTTTCACAGGCAAATTGTTGACAAGGTTATCAGTGGCATGATACTTTAGATATCCTGTTCCTTGGTATTGTTGTTGGAAAATTGAGTGTGGTGTCATCCAATTTTGATTTGAATAAAACTAATCCTGTTATTTTCTTAATGATAAAAAAAAATCAAGGCCTGTGGAGGAACAAAGGGATTTAAGTCTTTGTTTCCAAAAGCGAGTGCACATGTGCAAAAAAAATCAGACAAACTAAAGGAATGTTAACTTTATCCCAAGAGAAGTCAAGAAATATATAAATAAGGTGATGCCACAATTGTACAGACCCTTGGTTAAACCTTATGAAAAACTGCATTCAGTTTTCAGAATGTGACCTTAGGAGCAAAATGTTGACTTTTGAGGAGGCACAGCACCAATGCAACTAAAAGGTGAAGAGCAAGGGTTGAAGCATGATAATTTGGTTTAATTTCTGGTTTACAATGATTCCTTATACTGTAAAGAAAGCAACGTAAGGCACTTCATTTGGACAAAGAAGTAGATGCAAAATGCTCAGTCTTGCTTCTCCATGGTACTGAAATTGATTTTATTTAATGGTTTACTTTGAAAAATAAAATCTACAACACAAATGTCCCCAAGCTAACATACTGTTATGAATAAATCATGATTTACTATGCTAGCTTATATTCTGAATTTTTTTTCTAGTTTGTGCTTCTCGTAATGGCATAATTAACTGCAGTAGCTGTCACATTGAAGTATTTCAGAGTAAATTGTTTGGAGAACATCTGATCCAAAATTCCATGTTGATTTGATTCCTCTTTCTTTGAATAGTAGAATGAATGATTTGTTGCAGAAGTGTTTAAAAATTGCCTGGAGATTGTTTATGCTTCATTGGTACAATAGTTTATTGTATACTTTTTGTTTTGATGGGTTTTTTGAATTACTGCTGTTTCAATTGTCAAGCATTTGTTGACAAGATTATCATTGGCATGATATCCAAGATGATTTTGCTTGTTCTATCCATTTTGCCTTAATCTAATAACTAGGCCCTTTGAGGGAAAGGCAAATCTAATGGACTGAGATCCTGTGTTTTTGTTTTCACCTTGATTAATAGTTTTCCTTGTTTTCTTTAAAGTAACATTGTAAATTGAAATTATTGGCATATTGTGTGTAAATATTATAACTGAGCCCTGAAGCTTAACATAAGGAGATCAGCAAAAGAAACAGGAAATGTTTGTGCATATTGGAACATTGAGCATGTGGTGAGGCAGCGATTATCCTGTTAGAAGAGTGATAGCAATGTTTCTCAGTGGAGAATATACACACAACTGCAGAAAGGTTAGGGAAATGCATATAAATTAAGTGGTAAGAGCTTTCTATTTGGTTTGCATGAATAAATAATGAAATTTCTTTACCCATTGCAGAGAGACAAATCAATATTTTCCTTTGTCTGCACTTACAACTGCATTTAGGTCAAACAAAACTGCAGATGCTGGAGATCTGAAACAATCAAAAACAAGTGTTGCTGGAGAGTCTCAGCAGTATTGGCCGTATCTATGAAGAGAAACAGAGTTAACTGAGTTCAGTGACCCTTCAGAACTAAAAGCAACTAGGAAAAGGCAGTATTTATGTTGATGGGAGCATGGAATAGGGAGTGCGCAGATGGGTGGATACAGAGCCCAGCATGAGAGAAATGCAGTCTCCTCTATATTGGGGAGACAAAACACAGACTGATAGACTGCTTTGTAGTACATTTGCGTTCTGTCTGTATAAATGATCCTGAGCTACCAGTTGCATAGTACTTCAGCACAGCATTGTGTCCTCATGCTGTTATTTCTATCTCAGACCAGCTGCAATGCTGTAGCTCAGCTCAATGCAAGGTGGAGGAACAATGTCTCAAGTTCCACTTGGAAACCTTACAAACTTAAGGATTCAGTATTGAGTTAACAATTTCAGAGCATGAACACCAACTTCCTTATCCATTACCAATCCCCACGACTCCTGGTCTTGTCATGAAGTAGGTTGCTTTCAGCAAAGGCAGCCCAGGTCCAACTACTCAATCTCCATTATCACTTATCCAGCTTCTCTTTGTGGCTTACTATTAACAATCACTTTGCCTGCCTAACCTTATTGGTAGATACAGAAAACAAATGTCCCTTTCCCCTTCTCCCTCCCCCCCCCCCCCCCCCCCCACCTCCTTCCTTCCTACCCCCAAATCCCTTCTTAATTGTAAGTCTCGCATTTTCTTAGTTGCTTCTACTTCTGAAGGAAGATCACTGAACTGAAAATTAAAACTGTTTTCTCTCCACAGATGCTGCCAGACTTGTTAGCTTCTCTAGCAATTTGTTTTTTTTTTGTCCTGAATGTATATAGTTTATTGCACTATTTTCCAGTTGGCTATTTCGAACCTTGCTTGTTCTTCCTTTTTAGGAAAAAAAAGCCTTCCTTTATTGAAAAAAATACTTTTGAGAAAATAAATAATTTTAATATCTGTTTTGAATTGTGTGTCCTCCCTGTTAATTATTTCTTTTGTGACAGTGCAGCTAACAAGATGTATGTGTGGCAAAAATAATGCATATGTATAAATATTATTTGCCAAGTACAAACCATAAACATCTGGGTATTTCAGTGTACAATGTTGTAAATTATATTTGAAATCGATGCAAAACTTTGTTTACCTGTTTGTTCCTCCCCCTTCGAAGGATGTTGGGCCTTTAACACTGCTTAGTCTAATCTCTGATTCCAAGCAAGGAGATTACTCAAGCGATAAATATAATTGTCTTATTTTACAAAGCACTCTTTGTTGTCAGCGTGTGTTTAAACCTGGTGCAAATGTTTGTATTTCAGGATCTCTTGAACATGTTCCATGCAATCTGGAGATTGAAGATATAGAGGATCTCTATTCATTGGCACTATATTATTATGCCCGAACACCTGCTTCTTTTAGAAAGGTACTTCTATTTCTGAAGCACAAAAACATTCACCTTTTAATTTTGATCACGTGTAGCAACTAAACATACAATCAAGAGTCCGATTAGGCAGAATAAGGTTAGGCAGGCAAAGTGATTGTTAATAGTAAGCCACAAAGAGAAGCTGGATAGGTGATAATGGAGATTGAGTAGTTGGACCTGTTTTTGAAAATTTGTAGTAATAAAATTTGAATTAACATCAAATGCCAACTGAAAGAATAAAATGTCTATTTAAAATATATACCAAGATAGGAATATTTGTCTGCCTTCTGTTCTAAAAACAGTGAACATGGAAGGTGTCTTCCATTGTGAAAAGAAAAACAAATGCAAGAATTTCAGACAGTGTAATTGGGATAGTGGTGAACGGTGTTATTTAAAACCTTGCTGTGCCAACTCTGACAACTAATTTGACATGCTGATATAGGCAGGTGACTTTGTCTTTTTCTCTCCTTCAAGAAGATCATGTTCATCATCTGGCAGTTTGATAGGTTTGCAGTGGGTATGTAGGTGCCTGCTAAGGAACCTGAAGGTAATGATGAAAATAGAACAGGGTGCCACAGATTGAATTTTGAATAAGGCGCTAGCTTCAAATTTCCTTTCGTCACACCTTTCTGCCTGTGATATGTGCTTGCTTTAGAAGGAGGCAGCAGCTATTTTCGTTTGACCCCAAGAGGTTTAACACTTGGGATGAATTTCTTGCTAGATTTGAAATCAGCATCAAAGTTGATATAAATGAAAGATTCAAAATGTTCTTGTAGTGCTTCCTTTGCACCCCTTAAACAAATTTACTTTATGACCAGTCCAACTCAGTTGTGACTTGTTGAATCCTGACATTGCCAACTCGGGTGAGCACTTCAGTGTCTTTTTTTTAAAAAACGTTCTGCCATCTGATGTTCAAGGGCTTCCAAAGGCAGCTTAAGTGGAAGTGGTTAACTTTCTTGGCATGACACTCATACAATGTCCACATCTTTCCCACCAACAACAGACTGGGCAGAATAATTATTCCCTTTCTGTTTGAAAGGCAGACTAACTCTGCCTCAATCTCAGACTGATGGTCAATATCTGAAGAAAACTAGCACTGAAAATGTGTTGCTGGTTAAAGCACAGCAGGTCAGGCAGCATCAAAGACTACACTTGGTTTTACAATTCTTGACTCACCCACAATCGAGGCAACATCGAGGTGGTGTGCCTTGAAGATAAGTGAACTTATTCACTCCTGAACATGAGCTGAAACTTTCTTGGGTTCAAGATGGGGCTTTCCTGCAGACTTGTATATAACTTCAGCCTTAAATAAACTGAAATAATCACGTGAATTGAAGAACAGTCCATTCTATGTTACAGGTTACACTCTGACCCATTATCAATTGTCATTAGTAAACAGTAAATGACCATGAATTCCCTCAGAGACCTTGATCTTTGTCTAGAGGTGTCTCCAATTTGAGCACCTTCCAATCCATGCAATTTCTGATTTTGATGCCATGATAAGTATCCTGAAGACATTTAAGAACACGGAGAGAAGAAAACAATTGCTGAAGATGAATGGTGCTAGTGTGCAATGCTGATTTGATTCCATTAGTTTCTAGGGATAGATCGGAAGACTCAATGCCATCCAAGATACAAGCCAGCATGCTGTCATGGAACTGTCGAAATGTACTGTTGTATTACTGTGACAGGTTGTATAAGGATACCTGAACAAGGTCTGGGATAAGTCTCCTTTGTTTTGTGACAGCTAAGAATGGTACTTCAGGAAATAGTCATGCAATTGCTTCCCATGACTTGTGTGACATAGCATTGGAGCATTATATGTGGGTTAGCTTGCTGTCTGTGGTTATGCTTGAACTAATAATGGCATAAATGGTATTTGCCTTCCTTATGCTTGCCAGTTGCAAAGGAGCATTGATTGTTGTCAAGATCAAAGTAGCCTCTAATAGCATTGCTGAAATACAATTGTTACATTTCGCTGGGTAGCATGCTGAAAATAAAGTCACCCTAATCTCAGGAAATCATTTCTATTCATCACACAGGAGAAAATATTTTAATGAGTATGCAGAATTCCCCAATTTACCTGTCCTTTTCGACAAGGTTGACAAAACATGGACCAGATTTGTATACTTAACAAGAGTTACTACCTATAATAAATAAGTACACTCTAACTACATACACATAATTGTGAAGCACTGGCATATAACTAACAAAACTCTAATGCCCATATAAATTGTCCCTCTGTGTGTGCTCATAGGCATGGATGAGAAAAAATACATAGGCGTTATGGTCAGAGGGAGAGACTGGGAAAGTAATTCAGGGGTTCCTGTTCACAGGATTTACAATGAGGAATCTTGTATGGGTTAGGATGTTGCTTCTTGGCCTGCCTTCAGATGCATTAATTTGTTTATAGGATGCACAATTTGCACTTGCGTTTCTCTGACTTGCTAATTAGAAGTCACTTAGAACAACTGCTAAAGGAAAAGTAAACAGTTTTCTTCAAGTTTGATGTATTATTTAATGCAGAAGATAGCTTCTGAGTTTGAGAGTATCCAAAGCTTCCTCCCCAACTTGTTTTTAGTCCCACGCTTTTCAGCTGTCTGGGATCTAACGTCAGTTGTTGGCAGTTAGAAGTCCTTTGGCCTCTGAACTAGTGAGCAGTTATGACGGCAATCCGTTACTTATTGCCAGCAGAATCTCTTTTTGTATGCTGTCATTGACTCCAACTTGACTACAAACTACTTCAACAGTTTGAACCAACAGCCGTGCAAACAATACTTCGAATGGGTCTTAGGTTATTTGCTTTTAAAAACTGCAGTAATCCTTCAGTCCTGAAAGAAAAATGCTGAACTCATCATCGAAACATTTCTGTAACAGTGGTATTTACCAGAGGAACATGAACAGTCGTGATGGTATGATGCTGTGAGGAACTGGGATTAATTAAATTGAAGGGCCAAATGGTCTGCTGTGCTGTTTTAGAAGAGAGTTCTGATTGATTGATTGAATTGTAGTATCAATGAGGCGTTACATAGATTTTATCTAATTGTTTAAGTATAGTTGTGGTACAGCATTCTGTAGATCTTGAGTTTGTTCTAAACTGTACAGATTCAAATATCTTTTTCTCAAATCTCTAATCTGTTAATATTGACCTGGATTTTTACATCAACGGAGCAGCAACAGAACCTTTCATTGACAATGCCCTCTAAGAAAATTGCCCATGAAGGTCCACCAAGTTCTGTGGCACCATTTTCACTTTGCCCGATGTTAATTTAATTCTAGTGTCAGTTATTGGGGAATTCTGGTGATCACCTACTATGATGTCACCGGGCTAATCAACCAATTATATTGTAGCACTTTAATGGATTGTAAACCAGGAAGAAACAAGCAGGTCTTATTACTCATGTGATGTTATTAAAGTTGGGCATAAACTGAAGGTGAGAGCATAGACATAAGCTGAAATATCAAAAGAAATTTAGCATAAAGAAGTTTCTTTTTAAACAAAATCTATGCAATTTTTCAAATCATAGAAAGGAAAAGCATGATATTTAACATAAAATTAGCATTTCTGGCCAGAGATTGACTCAGTGTTGAGTCTTTGGTGTTTAAAAGACAGTTACACTTCATTCAACAAGGCAAAACAGTTTCAAGTAAAATAAAACAAAAAACTGTGGTTGCTGGAAATCTGAAAGATTGCTGGAGAAATTCAGTAAGTCTTACAGCATCTGTGGAGAGACAGCAAAGTACAGCCAATATTTCTTCAGAACTACTAGTAGCTATTAATGACACAATTGTCATATGATTGCTCATGACTGATAACATTACTCACTACAGGATAACCAAAACCTATTTGGAAGTAATCTACTGGGCTTGAAAGATGATGAGATGGATCTGAGCCAAGCTTTATGTTTGCCTGTTTCAGTATCGGAGATACTACAAGCAAATCAACAACAAGGGGTACGATATACAAATAAACAAACCAACTTGTTTAAACAAAACAGTTATTCTAGGGCAAACTCAGATTTGTATTGGAATAATAATGTATGTTCTCATTAATGACTTAAGTATCAGGAAACGTTTCATGTTAATAGTGTATCTTAAAAGACCATCTGCTGGTACAAAAAGCACACCATGGTGGATGTCAGATATCTAAAATAAAAATAGCATCTGCAGTGAGAAAAGCAGAAGTTAATGTTGCAGGTTGACCATTCATCCAAATTAAATTTTGGAATTGCACCAGATTTTAAGCAAGTACATAGAAATAGAGAGTGTGGAGGGGAAGAGAAGAAAATAAAAGCAAAGATGTGTTCAGGCGAAGGCAAGTGAAATTAAATAACGAGATAGTGATGGGCATTGGTGATGGTGTGATGAGGTAAAAGACGCTAAAGGAGCTATATTGGGCAAAGTCTGAAGCATTTTGCTTTGCAAAGAAGGGGGGAAAGTATAAGTTTGTTCTTTGATCTAGCAGTTTGCAACATTGTTCAGATAGTGGATTTCAGATATTTAGGTTAGAATCTCTAGTGTTGTAATTTGAGAATGTAATGAGATGTAAACATACAGACGTAATGGAAATTATAAACATCCCGATTCATTTATAGAAGCAGCTAATTATTTCAGAATATTATAGTTGGGTAACCTTTTTACACTAGACTTCAAGCCCCTCATTTTATCTATCTTGTGTTTTGTTATTCTTTTTCCACTTTAAAGGATGGAGTTCGTTTCTTTGTAGTGGATTGTCGACCTGCAGAACAGTACAATGCTGGGCATCTTTCTACAGCATTTCATTTGGATTCTGACCTGGTAAATAAAAATTTGTACTAAAAAGTTATTGCTTGCTATGATTGATATGCTGGACTGCTTACTAAAAAAAAGCTGAATCTATACATTGTTTGGAAAGCTTGCAGGGACTTTACCGTTAGTATGAGATACGTGTCTGCTTTTCCAAGTTCAAATTCCAATAGATTTCATAGTGGGCCCTAACATTCTGAAAAGCTTGCGAATAATGTTGTATGGATATTTGTGATAGGCAACACAAATGGTCTCTGGTAGTCTCAAATTAATTTGTGTGTAATACTTATTCATGCTGTGAAAGGTTCGCAATTAACAGAAAACTACTACAGTAGAATAATCTTGGAAGTTGGAGTGAGTCAGTAGGTAATTTAACTTGTATAAATCATTAGTGATGTCAAATTTGGGATATCAGGTATTTTTATGGCAAAATTGTTTCTCTGGTTTGAAGCTGTGAAAGCAGTTGTACTGGTGAACTTAATTTCATGACAATTTTTAAAACATTGTGAGAAATAATATAAATGGCACTAGAAAATATAATTATTAAAATAGCAAGCCTGAAGCAGGTAGACAGACGAGTTAACTATTTTCCTTCTCGAGTACTGTGTTTTGATTGGGAATTGTGGATACTATATGAATTTCTTTATTGAAAGTTAATGATAGGACTATCTAGATAATGTAAGACTTGGACGTTATCATTGAAAAACAAGTGAGCAACCATTTTCTGAAGTTTTAAAAATGTTGACCCAGTTATTCCCATGTAAACTACTTCAATGAAATTTAAAAGATAAAACATCACTTTATATATACATTGACTACATGTACTGTGCTAATTTTTATTTGATATGAAATGTAGCAATAATCTGTAAACAGTTATTGTATATCTTCCAATTCTTTTAGCAACTTAACAGCACTCTTAACATTTTCCACAGATGCTGCAGAACCCTGCAGAGTTCGCACTTTCAGTTAAGTCTCTTTTGGAAGCACAGAAACAGTCCATAGAATCAGGGTCAGTCGCAAGTGGTGAACATCTGTGTTTTATGGGAAGTGGACGAGAAGAAGAGGACATGTATATGAATATGGTGCTGGCACATTTTCTTCAGGTGATTGGACATTTGACCATATAAACTTCTGTACAGTTCTGTTTCTGCTCATGGACATAATTGTTGTTATTTGCATGCTTGGGATATCTCAACTTCATATATTGATTTTTAAGCAATTGATTGAAACACCAGAGTTGTACGATTATTCCAGTTTCTAGCTTGATAACTGATTTTCTTATTTTCTTACCAGCCTGTAGTATTATTATTATTATTATTATTATTATTATTATTATTATTATTATATCCCATCCCATCTTGAGAAATGAGAAGAAGAAAAAAGGAAAGATAGAGATTAGGGATAAGTTGGAAAATAGAGAGGGGAATATGGTCTAAGGAAGAGGTGGAAAAGTTGCAACAATTAGAAATAGAGTTTAGTGGCTGCAAAAATATTAATAAAGTTATCGTGGAGAGAATAGGTTATAAAACTGTTAAACAAATACAGTAGGCCATAAACTAATTATAACAGCTCTTAAGAGACTCCAGCTCCCTTTTAATATTTATTAAATTGATTACAAATTTATATGATTTTACTCAAGTGGAAGGTTTTAATTGTAAAACTGGAAAAATTAAAATTTTAAGAGGGGTCAAGCAAGGTAATGCATTGTCACCGATTCTTTTTAATATTGTAATGGACCCTTTGATAAGTACCATCGAAGAGAAGAAGAAAGGAATATTTTTAGGGTTAGATAGGAATAGCTTTCACTGTGCAACATTAGCGTTCGCAGATGATATAGCATTAATTAGTCAATCATACAACGGTATGGTCTATAATCTAAACTTGTGGAAAAATTTTGTAACAATACGGGAATGGAGGTTAATATAAAGAAAACGAAAGGATTTTACTATACTTATAGAAATAAGACAGTTATATATAATGATAAAACTAACTGGAAGCTAAATGATGGGATCATACAATTTATAGAACCAGGAAACACGGATTAATACTTAGGTGCCAAGATAGATCCATGGATTGGGGTAAGCCAATCAGACTGGGAAAGCCAATTAGATATATGGACAGGAAATTTAAAAAGATCCCCCTTAAAACCAGTACAGAAATTAGAACTTTTAAAAATGTATTTTATTCCTAGGTGGCAGCATCTCAGGAATAGAGAATTCGACGTTTCGAGCATAAGCCCTTCATCAGGAATAAGAGAGAGAGAGCCAAGCAGGCTGAGATAAAAGGTAGGGAGGAGGGACTAGGGGGAGGGGCGATGGAGGTGGGATAGGTGGAAGGAGGTCAAGGTGAGGGTGATAGGCCGGAGTGGGGTGGGGGCGGAGAGGTCAGGAAGAGGATTGCAGGTTACGAGGGCGGTGCTGAGTTGAGGGAACCGACTAAGACAAGGTGGGGGGAGGGGAAATGAGGAAGCTGGAAAAATCTGAATTCATACCTTGTGGTTGGAGGGTTCCCAGGCGGAAGATGAGGCGCTCCTCCTCCAGCCGTCGTGTAGTTGTGTTCTGCCGGTGGAGGAGTCCAAGGACCTGCATGTCCTCGGTGGAGTGGGAGGGGGAGTTAAAGTGTTGAGCCACGGGGTGATTGGGTTGGTTGGTTCGGGCGGCCCAGAGGTGTTCTCTGAAGCGTTCCGCAAGTAAGCGGCCTGTCTCACCAATATAGAGGAGGCCACATCGGGTGCAGCGGATGCAATAGATGATGTGTGTGGAGGTACAGGTGAACTTGTGGCGGATATGGAAGGATCCCTTGGGGCCTTGGAGGGAAGTGAGTGTGGAGGTGTGGGCGCAAGTTTTACATTTCCTGCGGTTGCAGGGGAAGGTGCCGGGGGTGGAGGTTGGGTTGGTGGGGGGTGTGGATCTGACAAGGGAGTCACGAAGGGAGTGGTCCTTGCGGAACGCTGATAGGGGAGGGGAGGGAAATATATCCTTGGTGGTGGGGTCCGTTTGGAGGTGGCGGAAATGGCGGCGGATAATACGTTGTATGCGCAGGTTGGTGGGGTGGTAGGTGAGAACCAGTGGGGTTCTGTCTTGGTGGCGGTTGGAGGAGCGGGGCTCAAGGGCGGAGGAGCGGGAAGTGGAGGAGATGCGGTGGAGGGCATCGTCGATCACGTCTGGGGGGAATCTGCGGTCCTTGAAGAAGGAGGCCATCTGGGCTGTGCGGTGTTGGAATTGGTCCTCCTGGGAGCAGATGCGGCGGAGACGAAGGAATTGGGAATATGGGATGGCGTTTTTACAGGGGGCAGGGTGGGAGGAGGTGTAGTCCAGGTAGCTGTGGGAGTCAGTCGGTTTATAATAGATGTCTGTGTTGAGTCGGTCGCCCGAGATAGAAATGGAAAGGTCTTGGCTCTCTCTCTCTTATTCCTGATGAAGGGCTTATGCTCGAAACGTCGAATTCTCTATTCCTGAGATGCTGCCTAACCTGCTGTGCTTTGACCAGCAACACATTTGCAGCTGTGATCTCCAGCATCTGCAGACCTCATTTTTTACTGTATTATTATCTAATTTTATCAGAAGTTTCTATTAATTATCTTCATAAACTAGACAATATTAAAAGTGCAGTTAAAGAAATTTTACACCTCCTGCAATCCATCACTGATGGAGTGTTGTATGCCAAATCCCATGATGGTGGCCTTGCTTTAAACAGACTGTCAACCTTCATTCCAATTTCGATTATGAGGAAGTATGGGACGCTACATAAATCCGAGGATGAAATTTTGCATGTATCGTTTCGGTTTGAGGGTGATAGTGTGGCTGTGAAATGCATGAATTGAGTAAACTGAAAGTATTGGAAAAAATCTGGAACCCGAATGTTAATCGGCAATTGGATGAAGAGGATATTATCATGGAAGATAGTAAAGATGAGATGCAAGAGTTTAATAGTACCAACTATGCTAATTGGAGATCCATAGAGGTACAGAGGTGGATGGCCCTCCCTTATCAAGGGGCAGGTGTTCATTACTATAAGAATGATCATATATCCAACAACTGGTTGACAAAACTACAATTTATGAAGATGTCCAAAGTTATTAATTCGATTTTGCTGAGAACAAATTTATTTCCAACACGGGAGTCATTGTCGTACGGAAGGCCATTTAATATCAAGAATTGGAGAAAGTGCAATGATATTTCGGAAATGTTTGCGCATATTTCTGGTAGTGCCCTTACGTTAAACATGAGAATTAAAAGGCATAATAGAATAGCAGAAGAGTTAGTCAAGTTTGTTAGGAAGAACGGCTGGACTACATATATAGAGCTGCGAATTAAAGATGATGCCAGAAAACTTTGGATATCGGATTTAATCTTTGAGAAAGAACATCAGATTGTTGTGCTGGACGTGACTATTAGAACGGACCTTCAGATCAACTCTCTTGAATCGGCTTGGGAAGAAAAGATAAACAAATATAAACATCGAGGAAAAGAGATAATGGACCTCACTGGTGGAGGAAAGATATCTTTTTATGGTTTTGTGATAGGAGTCTGAGGGAAGTGGTTTGAAAAGATTACTGAGTTAATGAAAGACCTCGGGATTTTGAAATTTAAATCTTTTGCACAGAATATCACGACCCTAGTTTTATCTTTTACCCTTGAACTTTTAAGCATTTTTATGGACTCTTAATATCTCCTATTGACATAATTTAATAAGGTTTTAGGTATTTTAATAATTTTAAATAGTTTTAAATAGTTTTGATTTTAATTAGTTTTAAATTTTAAGATTTTATTATATCCTTATAAGTTATATATTTATAATCCTTTTATAGGGCAGTATTTAAGCATTTTTTTTCTATATTCTAGAAAAACAAGGAATATGTTAGCATTGCCAAAGGAGGCTTTATGGGTAAGTTCTCAAATTTTTGAATGTTAGTTTTTCTCATTCAACGAAGACCTAATGCCTGAAAACAAATCTGTTTAATATTGCACCAGTATTGAAGATATTGTCCTCCAGTTCTCATTTGTTTGATTAAATATTGCTTTCCTTTTTTGAAAGCACGAGGTAAATCACAGATTACTTTATTTTGTACTAGCATTTCTATTTTAATTGGATTAACAGAAAATTGTGATTTTATTTGTTACAATCTTTGACAATAAGTAGGTGATTGTTATTGTCATCATTTGAAATGGTATGCTCAGTTAGATATTGCCAAAGTGTTCTTGTAGCGATAACTATTGAAAAGTAGCAATAAAGGAAATATTGTACTGTTAAGTAATGCAATTTTAAAAATGTTTTTGTAATCTTACAAGGGTTTAACTGAAGTATTTCCTTTCTATATAATTCTAATAAGTTTGCAGTTGTTAAAGCTCAACATTTTTCAGGTTTTTTTTGTATGAATGTATTTTCATTCCTCAGCAGCTATTTTGGTATTTTTGTTTTACATTGTGTAGTTGTTCCTTGTGTTCCATTATAATCACCGTGTTATTTATTTACAATCTTTTATTCTCCAGTATTTTTGTGCATTGACATTATCGCCCTTTTGACCCAACTTAATTTTATTTCTTGTCAACTGGCATGCTGTTTTCTGATGTCAGAGTCTTTCTTCAGTGTTTTCAGTAAAGGACTTTGTGGTTTAAATAAGAGGGATTATATTTGACTATTTAAAATAGCGTGAAAAATAACAAAAAATTGAGGATTCCAACTGCTTTGACTAAGGGTTAAGTTTCTGAATGACTTTTATCAATTCAACATTGTATAATAAATATTAGACATGTTGAATATGAGTAGCTGGGTATTGATGACTGACATCTCTTCATTGTATGCCCCCTTCAGTTATGGTATTTTATATTTACTGCTATGATTTCTCATCATTTAAATTATCCTAATGCCCGAAAATAAATCTGTTTTAATATTGCACCAGTATTGAAGGTATTGTCCTCCAGTTCTCATTTGTTTGATAAAAAATTACTTTTTCCTTTTTTTGATTTAAGCATTTAATTCTTAAATAATCAAAAAGATCAGCATGGATAATAATAGTCTATGTCAATTTGATTAACATTATTTTACATCTGGACAGAAATTTTATTTTCTATTTCTGTAATCACTACATTAATACACAATGTTGTACATGTTGCTACATTTGAGAAAGAATTCATACTGAATCACAAGGTTTGACTGCTCCACAATGTCTTCTAACTTTTCCAGGATTGCTTTTGTTCAAATGTTCACATATTTAACTATATTTCGCACCCATTCTACTTCTAAATGGCAGTTGCAACTGTGAACATTTGTAAAACCTTGTTGAGATAATATAACTCAATTGATGAATTGATTTTTCCTTAAATCTGTAGAGATGAAATCACATTTTATGGATAACTTGTCAGCATATGAAAAGCAATTTGTGAGCCTTTTCTTCTCATCCAAGTGGAAAATACTCCACTTTTTATAGTCCTGTATTCAGCTACAGGATGTAAAAAAAAACTTCAATTTTTAATAGTTAATACCTAGATTTCACCAGTTATAATTATTTTCTTGTTATGCTATCTGGATTTCTTACAGAAGTTCTATCCATTGTACCTGATATAGAATTTCATATCTTAGAGCTATAATTATAGTGGCTATTATTTTAAATATCTATCCCTCTTATCACCAACTATTGATTTCCTTTGCATTAGAACTTTTAAAAAGTATACAAAATACTGTGGGAAGACTCTGGTACATTTGGTGTACTTGGTTGCTGTTGGAAGCTGCATCCTTTTCTTTGAAACCTTTACTCTTCAAACAATTTCACCCCTCCCCTCAGGCTTGGTGATCTATTACTTTGTTTATCAAGGACATCGAGACTGTCCCAGAACAACCTTTTTATTTTCAGGCAAGCAACAGTTATAAAATGTGGAAAATATGCTACATTTGTAAGTTGTGTGTGCCAATACTATGTTAGTTGGTGCACCAACTGGGAAGTAGGGTATTAACAAATTGCTATTTTCGAATTGCACAAAATAGACAATAGACAGTAGATGCAGGAGTAGGCCATTCTGCCCTTCGAGCCTGCACCACCATTCAATATGATCATGGCTGATCATCCTTAATCAGTATCCTGTTCCTGCCTTATCTCCATAACCCTTGATTCCATTATCCTTGAGAGCTCTATCCAACTCTTTCTTAAATGAATCCAGAGACTGGACCTCCACTGCCCTCTGGGGCAGAGCATTCCACACAGCCACCACTCTCTGGGTGAAGAAGTTTCTCCTCATCTCTGTCCTAAATGGTCTACCCCATATTTTTAAGCTGTGCCCTCTGGTTCGAGACTCACCCATCAGCGGAAACATGTTTCCTGCCTCCAGAGTGTCCAATCCTTTAATCTTATATGTCTCAATCAGATCCCCTCTCAGTCTTCTAAACTCAAAGGTATACAAGCCCAGTCGCTCCAGTCTTTCAGCGTGAGGTAATTCCAGCCATTCCAGGAATTGACCTCGTGAACCTACGCTGCACTCCCTCAATAGCCAGAATGTCTTTCCTCAAATTTGGAGACCAGAACTGCACACAGTACTCCAGGTGTGGTCTCACCAGGGCCCTGTACAGCTGCAGAAGAACTTCTTTGCTTCTGTACTCAATCCCCCTTGTTATGAAGGCCAGCATGCTATTAGCCTCCTTCACTACCTGCTGTACCTGCATGCTTACCTTCATTGACTAGTGTACAAGAACACCTAGATCTCTTTGTACTGCCCCTTTACCTAAATTGATTCCATTTAGGTCGTAATCTGCCTTCCTGTTCTTGCCGCCAAAGTGGATAACCATACATTTATCCACATTGAACTGCATCTGCCATGCATCTGACCACTCACCTAACCTGTCCAGGTCACCCTGTAATCTCTTAACATCCTCCTCACATTTCACCCTGTCACCCAGCTTAGCATCATCAGCAAATTTGCTAATGTTATTACTAATACCATCTTCTATATCATTAATATATATTGTAAAAAGCTGCGGTCCCAGCAATGATACCTGTGGTACCCCACTGATCACTGCCTACCATTCCGAAATGGAGCAGTTTATCACTCTTCTTTGTTTCCTGTCAGCCAACCAACTTTCAATCCAAGTTAGTACTTTGCCCCCAATACCATGCGCCCTAAAATTGCCAGTATGTGATTAACTTGAGAAGCTTTATTCCAATGGAACAACACTGGTAGTTAATTGGCAAACATTTGTGGAAACAACCAACAACTTCTCAAGTTTTTAAAGGGTTGGCACATCGCACCGCAAGGATGGTGAAGCATTTATTATTTCTCCATAAGCTACCTTCACGGCCAGATGATCTTCCTTACTGCCTTGGTTCAAATCATTTAATTCGGTGAGTGGATTGAACCAAACCCTCCTTTAATGCAGCCTCTTTGATCACTGTCATAGACTGTAAAAAAAGTATTGAAATATCTTGCTTTCTGTCAAATTTGATACTAGATGCATAATTCCCCTGCTTTTGAACTGTTTTGTATATATAGTTTGGTAATATAATTTATAATCAATGCTATATGATTATCATCTATTCTAATATTGTATATGTATCAAGCTAGAAGATTTGCAAACTGGAAGTTTAAACATAGTTGATATAAGCCTAGGAAGTTGAGAACCCCAAATGTTTAAAAATGTAAGCATACAGCATTTGGAAACAAAGTAATTACACTAACAGTGCTGTGGCACTTTGTACACACTCACTAGGGAAGTTAAAAGGGAATGTTCTTTCCCTCATTGAAAGATCATCAATCTGGAACATTAACTGTTTCTCTCCATTGTTGCAAGACCTGTTCCTTTTCTTTTTTTATTTCAGGTTTCCAGCATTTGCAGTATTTTGCTTTTACATTCCTTCACTCCTATTAGCCAGACAATTTTAGCATTCAGAATATCACGTGTTATGCTTTTTTTGTTTCTACCCTAAATACAAAACCAAGGGTTTGACCTCTATCCTCTTTCAGGTTTGTTCAGGGGATTGGCCGGCTGAAATACCACCCTCTTATATGAGATGTCCTCAAAATTATGGCATTTGTGCAATCCCAGTGCTTCAGTGAATGTTTGTGATGTTTTTAATTTGCCTTCATTGTCTCAAGTAATTTGAATAGATGCTTGTTATGAATCTATTCAATCCACATTCTCAGAAATTTCCTGTTGAGAATTGACCGTAATTGTCATTTATGATGAATTCCACCAAATTCTTAATTGTTAAGTAGTCTGAAATTTCTAATGATGAACATATCATTTACGATTTCAACAGATCGTTATCTCCAACAGAAACTACCTTTACAGTACAGATACTGTTCCTCACAGAAACACTTTGCCCCTTCTGATCATAATCTATCTTGGGACAGTAGAGATTCATTCAAAACACTTAGTATAAACTGAGCAAGTACCTACTGCGTTTGCTGGAAGATATTGCCAAACTTCTACCAGCCTTTATGTGATGAAATATTGCTTACTTTATAAGAGACCAGCTTCAAACGAATATATCTTGTCATTTGTCTATTAATATACTTTTAATAAATTCTGTCCCCACTGCATATTGATTCTTTACTGTCCTTCAGCTTTAAGGTTCAAGAGGTTTGGTTCTGATCATTTAATATGTTTTAGCATTATAGTCATTGTCCAGATTATCTGGGCAAGTGCTGTAAGGATTCCACATTTTTAATAATAATGGAAATATTGAATAAAGCTTGAATACGAATCATTCTTTACCAATAATAGAAAGTTAGCGCAAACCTTACAAAAGATAGTTTATTTTCTTTTGATCCAGATGCCAAATCTCTAAGCTGACATTTTTTCTTATGCATAGTTTAGGTAGTTTAATTTAAAAGTTCCATTTCTCATGATAAAATATTCAGTTAATCCATCACAATTGCCGTAACTTTTATACTTCATGTCAAACCGACCACTTAAATTGCCACTTGAAATTAAGAAACAATACTAACGTATCCTAACAGATAATTAAATGAATAAAGCAACTAACAAAGATTGATTTTAGGTACTGTTTAATCTGATTGAATTGAAAGGTTGTTCTGGTGAACAGTGTTCTCTGTATTGCGATTTATGAAGATGATTATTCTAAGTAAGATTGAAGAGTTGGTGATCATTGTCAGTATCTATAAGCTGCCCTGTCTTGCAGCCTTGCAGCAGCACCTTGTAGACATAAATGTAGATGGTCCAGAAAATGGCTACGGTCACTGGATTGTTAGTACGTCCGGATCTCGTGGAAGTATCTCTTCTGATGTAAGTATATGTTAGCTATTTCAATGCTTTTTAAAAAATATTTTCTTTTAAAAGAGTTAGGTTAAATTGGTGAAACCTTATTGAACTAAAGTGAATCCAGACTGCATTTATCTTTTGGTTCACAGTTGGGATATTGCATCGTGAGGCTCTTCAAATTTTCCTGCACAATGTTTTATTTTAGTCTATCTGATGTTTTCAATGTTAAATGGACTGTACCCTTTGTTTAATAAAGGACTGATATCTTCTCGGCAACTTTTCATTAAATCTATTAAAATAGGAAAATAGTTCAGAGGTATCAGTCACTCACTTGCAAGTTTATAAAAGCATGTGTTTCATTTTCTAAATATCTCTTGAAGTTACATGAATAAGCCTGTTAAGAAACAGTAAAGCAAACTGTCACATTATTCATGCTGCATTTTGAGGTTTCTGTAATCATGTTCGATTAACTGCTTTCGCAGGGCGACTCTCCAAATGGTTCAGGTGATGGAAGGGGAGTCAAGTCATTAGTAAATAAAATGACTTTTGCTCTTAAATCTAAATCCGTGAACGTAAAAGAGAAGGTGATCAGTTTCATTGAGAATACATCTACACCAGTTGAAAGGTAATGTAGTGAACTTGAAAATTATATTTTGTTCTATATTAGCTTTTGTAAAGACCAAATTGAGTTTGTATTCTAACAAAGAGTTATTTTTCCAGCAGTAGGATTTTTTTTTAAAGCAAAATACATTTTATTAAATGTTCACGTTAAGTCTTTCGCGTGAACAAATTTAAGGTGCATTTTGGTTTATTTCAAAATCAGGAGCAAATTTACAGTTCTAATGAGATATATTATGTATTTGAAAATGGTGCAATGTGCTATACATATGCAGATTAGAAGAAATTTAGAGTGACTTTTGGGACTTTTTCTTAATGTGATTAAGCTTTAATCTCTAAGCTTTTTCGTTCAAATTAAAATTATTGCTTTTTGTTTTCCATTATTAATTAATATAGAATGACTTTTCAAGTTCCTTGGCCAGAAAAAGTGAACCTCAATTGGTAAGATAGTGTTGAGAATAGCTTGCCAACTCTGGTCTGTGGATTGCAGCATGCTGCACAAGGCTTTCCTACTATGACCTTTTACTGTTGCTTTGCAGCATTTTAACCCTTAAGAGACAACTTATTTATTTAGTTTATCTAAGGTTGTGTATTCAACATCGGACCTTCGCAGTAAAACCGTGTCTTAAATTTGTCCATGTACTATTCTTGGATTTATTTGACCTTATCTGGCGTCGTGGGAATCTTGCAGAGCACTACACCTGTTACTGGAAAGTTTTCACCATTTGTTTAGGTACATAAGAACGGGATTAGGCAATTCAGCCCCTCAAGCCTGTTCTATCATTCTGTGAGGTCATGGCTGACCTGTGGCCTAACTCTGTGCTTTGTCATGCTGGCTTCTTTATGTAAATACTAAATATATAACCAGCATTTTAAAATTTGTTGGCATTTGAAAAAAGTAGGCTGGCTACCTTTTTCAAGAACATTCCTGTTTAAAACTGCCTCACTGGAATAGCTAATGCTGTTTGATTCTTAGTTATACAAGCATTTTAAGAAAAACAGCTGCTGTTCGAGGAACAAAAAAAGTTGGATCTATCAGGAAATTGTTGGATGTTGCTATTTAATTCTAATGTTTCTCGAAAATAAAAATGTGATTGAGTATATGGTTTTAATAGCTTTAGTTTTAGTTATAAAGCTCAGTAATAAGTAACAATTTCATGGATGCGCAAGGATTAGTTACAGACATTGTCTCTGTGGTATCAAATATCTCTTTTTTTGTCTATCAGTTACACTTAGACTTTTTTACTAATAAGCTAATTAGCTTAATTTTTGGAAGTTCTGAAAGACCAGTTTCAGTTGGTCAGCATCATAAGAATGTTTGAAGGTCAAGATTTTCACTTTCATTAAACTTCACTCCATTTGTGCTAAATAATTCTTTCTTTTCCAACTTCCTTTTCTTAAGAACACTGACTCTTGGTAAGTTCCACCATCCCATTTCCTGCTACCCTTTGTCTCATTCTTTCAGTGTAAGACTGGACTGACTATATTTCCATTGTTTGCAATTTTACCTCTGAGCTAGCCATCCTCAGCTATGCTAAAATCATCATTAATGCCCATTTCATCTCCAGACCTTTGAGGTTTCCTGGCTGGTGTCTTATGCTCTGCCCTTTATGACGCTTTGTAAAAATGCATACTGTCTATTACCCAGATCTTGTTGATCTCTGTTCCCAACATTTCAAATATAAAATTCTGATCTCTGTATTCCCACACTAAGCATCTCTCAACCAAAAAGAACCAAATAGATCCTTGTTCCCCTCTCTCCCTCTCACTACCCAACTCACAACCCCTTTATTTCATCATGATTTTGGACAACCTTTTAATATCCCAACTTGCATTCTGTCAATTTTTCTCTTGAGGATACTTTGCTACAACATCTGAAGGAACCACGTGGATGTAGCTTGGGATCTCACTTAGCATGAGTACACTGGATTATTCGAAGCACTAAAGTTTAATTTTTAGGACTTGTGAAAATGGACCAGAACTATGTTCAGATTGTGAGAATTATGAAGTCTTGTATAAATGTTTTCCCTGAAGTCTTCCTTTCTGTTTGAAAACTTCAGTTATTTGCAGTCAGAAGTACTGAAATGTATTCTAGCTGTTGCATTGTTGGCTGAGTGACATTGTTCTGCAATTCTACACTCTGCTTTACTAACTAAAATGCTTTTGTAATTTTGCTGATATGCTTATTGTTTAGTGTCAAAATGCTTAGTGTCATCCAACTCGCAGTTGCAGAATTATATTTTAAAATGTACCTTATGCAAAACTCTCTTTTAGTATTCTTGTTTCTTAACTTTGTATAACTAATGATCTAAAGAAGTACGCAGTCAGCCTGACTCCTACAATCCCAGTGTGACTCAAGACTTTTGCTGCACTTTTTTTATTTTTCTCTCAGAAGACCTTGTGGACTGTGGTGTACAGATAATGCTCATATTTTTAGTTTACAGACTTACCTACCAGTAAATTAGTTTAGTAATGCCTCACCAACATCAGACACTCTTTTCCCCCCCCCCGCCCAACCCCTCCACACCAGCCACATCATCCATTCCTAGTATGTTTATTGGTCTGCTGATCATCTGCCATCATTGTGATTTAGGGTGAAACGAGCCACACTATTATGCTGTCATGTCTGATTTGCTGAATTGTTTTGTGACTTATGATTTATTTATTAAGACTCAGTTGACATTATATTTTGTCACTATACTTAATACAGTTTAATACATCCTGCATGTGCACTAATAAATAGATTTGAAATCATTTAACAATTATGGAAGTTTATTTACCTGAGGTCATTTGTATCAATAGTAATTAAGAAAATGTCTTGAAAAAATACTTGTTTACACAGCTGCAGCATGTCAGGAAAGCAGCTTTTTCAACAATAAACCAAGAGCTTACACTCTTGGGTTTTCAGTGAGAAAGTGAAACTTATTTCCAAAGACTCCACACTTGCCCCATTTTTACATCCCAGTGTCAATCACTTTCTCCCAACGTAACGCCATAACTTATAACTCATTAAGAAGCATCTACACTTTGGTTACAAATGCAAGGTGATCTAAAATCATGGAGCATGCAACTAATAACACCTTTTTTAAATTTCCAAAATTCTTTCACCAAACAACTAAATGCCAAATTAACTCCTCTCTTCAGATACAGTTTAAATTTGATTTCGTTAAAATGTGTTCCTTTTTCTAAAAGCCTTTACAATGATCAGTTAATTTGTGGAAGATTATGGTTTTCAATATGCAGGGAAGATTGTTGAAGGCTCTGGATGTAGGTTTGCTCGCTGAGATGGAAGGTTCGCTTTCAGACGTTTCATCCCCTTTCTAGGTAACATCATCAATGAGTGTCCGGGTGAAGCACTGGTGAGATGGTCCACTTTTTATTTGTTTAGGCTTCCTTGGGTTGGTGATGTCATTTCCTGCAGTGATTTTATTTCCTGTTCTTTTTCTCAATGGGTGGCAAATGGGATTCAAGTCAATGTCTTTGTTCATAGAGTTCTGTTTGGAATGCCATGCTTCTGAATTCTTGCGCATGTCTCTGTTTGGCTTGTCCTAGGATGAATGTGTTGTCCCAGTCGAAGTGGTGTCCTTCCTCATCTGTTATGTAAAGATACTAGTGAGAGTGGGTCATGTCTGTTTGTGGCTAGTTGATGTTCATGTATCCTGGTGGCTAGTTTTCTGCCTGTTTATTCAAGGTAGTGTTTGTTCCAGTTCTTCCAAGGTATTTTGTAAATGATGTGAATTTTGCATGACATCACCAACCCAAGGAAACCTAAACACACATTAAAAAATGAGCCATACCACCAGTGCTTCATCTGAAGGCTCAAAATCTGAAAACGAACCTTCCAGCTCAATGAGCAAATCTACATCCAGAACCTCAACCTGAGCTAAAAGTCTTCTCAAAACTTGCTAATTGTTGAAGACACTTGATTAGTTCAACAGTTTGAATGTTCTGTGACTAATACAATTTGCACTGAAGTTTTTGGCTTTTGAATAATTGACCTCGGTGTTTGTCTTACTCAGGCATGTGAGCAGTAGTGACAGGGTAGGAAAACCCTATCGGGGAGTAAAGCCTGTCTTCAGCATTGCAGATGAAGAGGAGTATGATACAGGTAATTAAGTTCATTACTGCAAGTTCACCAATTAATATCAGACATCCGAACTGCTGTTTTCAACTTGGAATATCAGTCAGAATATTTGATTCAAGGATGAGAAAATTCTTCCTTTTTTTTTAAACAGACTTCAGCCCAAAAATATATTTGGAGTCCAAAAGTTAATGTTTTTCCAATTTACTAAGAGGGTGGTTCAAACTTGCATGATCGCAACTGTAATTGTTTTGTCCTAATGCCACTTAAGTCTGGAGGGTTAATTCATGCATTTTGGTGAAATATTATAGTTTTGTGACAAAGGAAGAATTTGAAAAATAGTGTCAAATGGTTCTATTGGTAGTAACAGCAGTCTTCAGATAAATCAGGCAAATGGTCTTTCATGTATGAGCAAGAGGAGAATGGCTGGCCTGCTGTTGTTGGGAGCACTATACCTAAGTTTAAAAAAAAATTGTTCCCTTTTCCATGAATTTGCAAACAATAATGTTTTTTTCTTAATCATCTTAGCCCATGAACACCAATACTGTTGGTAGCATTCTATCACCTGTCACCTGTTTTGTATGAAATTAACAAAGTGAATGCATATTAAAGATTAAAACTGCCACGTTCCATTCTTTACTCTGACTTGCTTCCACAAGTAACGTGACACTGTTCGTAGTCAGCAAAGTTTCAATCTCACTTCGCTGAGAAAAAACAAAATGCTTTGCAATTTCGGTGTCCTCAGTTATCTTTACTGATTGATTGTTGTTTGCATTTTGTAAAGATTGTTTTACGTTCAATATCTTGGGAATTGTGTCTTCGAGCTTAGAAATAAGTGAATCGATAGGTCTCTGCAACCCTGTTCCTGTCCATTCCTTGTATAGGTTCTTGCTTTGGCTCAGAGGTTACAGTTTCCAGTGTAATTACTGCTTCCTCTTAATGGTGCAACTGGAATTGGGAAGGCAGTAAGGAGAAGAGGGCAGCATTTGAAGCCCATCTTAGATGAAGCCCATCTCAAAACTTGCATTGCTTTAATGACTGGGCTCCTGGTGTATTCTACATTCAATATAAAAGAAAGAATAAATTTGATTCTTAGTGATAGGTACCAAATTCAGGGTTTGGGTGTTTATACAACAGACATATTTGCTTTTTTCCATTGATACTGCACTACATTTACACCTGTAACTTTTCTTTCAGACATATAACCAGAATTATTTACTGATCTCTAATTAGAAATATTTTATATACTTTGTGTTAAGTTCTTTTCAGTTTAAAGGGTACATTTATCATCAGACTTTTGTCCATTTTGTTTCAACAGATGAAATTGACAGTTCTTCTATGTCCGATGATGATCGGAAGGAGATGGTGAATATTCAGACATGGGTGAACAAGCCTGATATTAAATACCACTTTCCATGTGATGAGGTGAAAGAAACAGGACATATGTTTCCAAGGTATCTAACAGCAATTCTACAAGTTCAGTTACGAAATTATTTACTATGATGACTTTTTTTTAAATTAAAGAAACAACTGACATTGGTCAAGAAATGTTAAACCATCACTCGTTCATGCCCAATTCTCAGTTGCAGTGATCGTGGGAGGGCTAACAGATGTTGTTAGATACAGATATGTAGTCTGGTTGCTGGTTAGCATTAATAACATCAGTGAGATCTTGTATGGTGAATTGATGGATTCATTTTGAGGAGCCTCTGTCAAATGTAGGCCTGACAGACTGGATAGTCTGTGGCACTACTGTAAAGTGCTTATGCAATCATTTTACTCATTGTATACTAACCCATCTCAGAATAGACCGTCTCTATGCACAAGATTTTATTAACCCTTAAAATTACTGGAGTAGGTTGTAAATCATTATTTCCAAGTTAGAACCGATTGGATGCTCATAATATAACAGCTTTTTGTTTTAAACTTTTTAAGTCACCTTCTGGTAACAGCAACTCACATGTACTGTTTGCGAGAAATGCCGTCTCGGAAAGGATTTGCTTATATTCAATCGCGGCAGGCCCTGACCTCAATGGTGAAAATTACGTCCAAGAAAAAGCACCCAGAGCTAATTACATTTAAATTTGGAAACAGTAATGCCTCACCAGTGGAAATATTGGCTGTGGAAAGGTAAGGTTATAAATTTGCTTTGAGTTTAAACTAGTGATGCCAAGTAAACATGCTTCTACCTCCTATGCTAAAATCTTCATTTAAAGTGAAAGAGCTAGTTCTCTTGAAGTGTTGGTTATACTTTTTATTTACACAAAAATCGTAACAAATTCAACTTCCTTGGCCACATTTGAAAGTTTACCTTGGGAATTCTCCTGTAGATAGCATTGAAAATCAGAACAAAGGGTCAACCCCCAAGTACACAACAGAAACTGTGAGAAAAGTAACTAAGTGGAAAATTAGGAATGTACAAAATAGATCAAGTCATCAAACAAGGAGCACAGCCCTTAATTAATTCAAACCTCGAACTAGGGGCATAGACTCAAAATAAGGGGCATCAGATTTAGGACTGAGTTGAGGAGGAACTTCTTCACCCAAAGGATTGTGAACCAGTTGAGATTACTTCGTTGAATGAATGTTTTCAAGGCAGAAGTAGAATTTTCAACAGTAAAGGAATTAAGGGTTGTGGTGAACAAGCGGGTAGGTGAAACTGAGTCATGAAAAGCTCAGCCATGATCTTATTGAATGGTTGAGCAAGTGAGATGCCTACTCCTCCTCCTATTTCTTGTGTTCTTATGTACCATTTAATTAAGTCATATTCTGAGATTTTTACTAGTAAAATAAATTTGACAACTCACTTCATTTTTCTGTGAGAACTATAAAATGGTTTAAATTCTTTTTAAAGCTTTGGTAACAGGAACAGCTCCAGGAGCACTGGATGGGTCTGGCAGTTCCAGACCTGGCAACACTACGACACTGTTATCCAATAGAAATTGGTGACTTAGCCACAGGTTTGGACAAGAAAACATGTCTTTAACTGCATTGATTAATTGTAATTGAAAACACCTTAATCACATTCATAATAGCTAAATATATTTCATGTATATTTATATAACATACATTCACCAGCATTCCATAGTCAAAAACATAGCATTCACAGCAACCAAAAACACTTGCACAATCTACTTTTCATCCTTCCTTTGCACAGTCACTGGTAAAATAATATGCCGTGTGAATTTGAGCATGGATAACATATGTTCAGTTACTGTGTCCATGACTCATTTTTTAAATTCACCAATCAGAAATAGCATTTATCTGGATTTCCAAAGGTACACAAAGGATGGAATGGCTTCCTTTTGCATGTAATAATTCTGTGGTTCAATTATTTACTACACAAATGTCGGTATATGTCATAGTGCATGCCAGCAGATGTGGTTGAGGTGAATACATTAATAATATTTAAAAGGCATTTGGACAAATACATGGATAGGAAAGCTTTAGAAGGACATGAGCCAAGTGCAGGGAAATGGGGTTAATGTGGACGGAAGTGGACATTTTGGTGGGCGTGGACCAGTTTTGGCCAAAGGGCCTGTCTCCATGCTTGTAGGACTTTATGAAAAGTAAACGAAATAAATTTGAACATTGTAAATTGCATCCCCTTTATGCTTGTTAATGCCAAGTTGTCAGATATTTACATGAGTTTTATTTTCAATATTTTCCTTCAGGTATTTGATACCAAATGCAGGAGATGCAACTAAAGCCATAAAACAGCAGATCATGAAAGTCCTTGATGCACTAGAAAGCTGATAAACAAGAAAAATCTCAAGATGTTGCCTTCAAAAGCTTGAGACTGAGAACACGCAAGATGATGGACATTTCTCTTTGGATAATTAACCCACCAGAAGTTCTGTTTCCAGCAGAACATCAGGCGTTTGACACAACTGATACAGATTTGTAGGTGTTCCATAAAATTCTGTTATTTGGTGCACAACAAACTGGTAATTACCTGGGAATTTGAACTCTGAGAACTTAAACTCCTAAACAACAATCTGATGTTGAAGGCAAATTGTTTGGTGCATTTGAATATTCTTAACTTATAATTGTTAATACAAGTATTTGTTTTTTTTCAAATCGTTTGATATGAAATTTCTTTAATGGCTAACATATTTCCCTTAGATTTAATAATCATTGTACAAAAGTAACAAACTTTACCTTGAATGTTTTTGTTTATGCACCTTAATTTGAAAAAGAATCTTTTAATACAATACTGAAGGACTAATATTGTTTCCAACAGGCTTTTAGAATAAATATGCACTTGTAGAAGGCATATTCAGGTCATGCTGTCCCTGAAGATCTATTCCCCTGTGAAATTTCTGTTGCAGTCTTTATTTTGTGCCTACTTCAGTAATATCATTTTCAGTAAATTAATGTAAAAATAAAGTTTGGTGTTACAGTATGCCACTTACTGCTGTTTATGAAACACCTGTAAATAAACTGGGAGAATTTAATCTTCATTTTAGCAATTGATCATCTGTCACTTAAAACTGTGTGCAGTATAATCCAACCCACCCAGTATTTGCATTCTAAAAGGGTAATGTTAGGAATTTCTGGTTTACAAAACACTGTCATTTCTGAGTATTAATGGCTGACTTACAACAGTATTTACAATAAATGTGTTTGCACATGTTTATTATGAGATTGCCCGAAGAAATCCAGTTTTTGACTTCATTCTGTTCAAATTGAATGATATGGCTATTCTTCCCTGTCATAATTGTTTAGTGTCAACAGTTAAATGTTTATTGGCTTCATCCTTCCTGCATGCCTGCTATAAACATACTTTTATTATCTACAGAGACTGTATTTTTAATAAAACCAACTTGATCCTCTTCACTTCTTCCTTACCTGTGTGAAAGTTTGTATGAACTTTATAATCTCTCTATAACTTTATTGTATCAGAAATGAATTTTTCCTCAATGATATTTCACTAATTACAGTACCTTGGTTGTTTCTGCAGTTACAACACTATACTTTTCAATAACTGAATTTAAATCCTCGGCTTCTAGAGGGAGATAGAAAGATTCCCTAAGACAAGATGCTGCTGGAAACTAGTTCAGTGAAAACTGACTAGGTGACAGTTTCCTCAGTCATATAAAGTAGATGAATAGCTTTGATAAATAACTCGGTAGGTTTGCTAATTAGCTGACCTGTTTGATCAGAGCTAAGTTAGTTAGAAGCCAAGAAGCGCAAAACTAACCAAATTTGTGGAGTTCTGGGTATGTAAACAGTGTTTAAACATAAGACCAAACTCAACTGTGGTGACTACAGTCACGTAGCTTGCTGTCACTCATTTTTTCAAATTGTATTATGAAATATCAGTGGGTGATTAGCTGCTGTGGAGCTCTTTCCCCCCCCCCCCAGAAGGCTTCCTTCTTCTAATGAAGAGAGTAGGCAAACATTATTTTTAAAAGCAAGCGTTTCTGATATATAACAAAAATTTATGAAACTTTACTTTGCAATGTTTGTCACTTTTTATTTCTACAATCTTTTAAAGTAAGACAAGATTAACCACTGAAATTTGGTGGTTAACTTTGAGAAGTGTGCACCCTTCTGTTCCGATACCTTTTGCCTTCTGATGTAATAATCTGAGGACTGACTGCTTCTATGCATATACTAAAATTAGATCCTATGCCAACATAATCCATCAGTTTTGGCAAATGTAATATTTGGGAATAGCTGATTGGTAATCTTTTACTTGGGGTGGTGTTGAATTGTGTATGTATTCACAAACCTTGACATTGCTGAAATAAAGTTTTCATTATCTGTATCACATGAGAATTACTGCCATCATCCTAGATCAAGAAGAAATAAAGAAATCTACATTTTTGAAAATCAGTGTATTTGTTTCATACACCTCCATTCAATTAGGTCGTGTCAAATGCCTTCCAGGTTTGCAGAGATTACCCCCACCCCCAACCCAAAGCAAGCCCAATCACAGAAAAAGTTACCATTCAATTCTGTATATCCAAATTATCCATCAGGTATGAGAATTGAGATCAAACTGGCTAAAGTGACATTCCTACCCATCTCCATCTAGATTCAGCTCCAACAGGGCAAACCCAACCATGTTTTCTACTTTAAGTTTACATGTTGAAGATGAGATGCCTCTGATCTCTTTCATGGAATAGTACAAGTCTGGTGCCATGGCAGAGTAGGGTAAGCATTTTCTACCCTTGAGTAGAAACACATTCATTTTGCTATGAGTAGTTTGTTGTGATAGCCTTAATGCACCCAACTGCTCTGCTAACCAGAATAGAAATTAAAAGTGCAAGAAACACTTGGCAGGTCAGGTAACATCTATGTAAGGTCAAAAGTCAGATGACACCAGATTATACTCCAACCAGTTTATTTGAAACCACAAGCTTTTGGAGCTTGTGATTTCAAATAAACCTGTTGGACTATACCTGGTGTCATCTGACTTCTAGCATTGTTCACCCCAGTACTACACCAGTGCTCCATAACATCTATGTAGAAAAATGTGGAATGTTTGAACCAGGGCTGTAATGAGGTCAAGAGCTGAATTGCTCTGGCAAAATCTAAACAGTTACTGAACAGATGCTGTTTAATAACACTGTTGATGACCCTTTCCATCACTTTACTGATGATTGAGAGTAAACTGGGGCAGTCATTGGCTAGATTGAATCTGTCCTGCTTTTTGTGTACAGGACAAAACTGAGCAGTTTTCCACTTCGTAAGGTAGATCCATGTCATGCAGTTGTATGGGAACAGCTTGGATCGGAATGCTGCAAGTTTTGGAGTATATGTCTTCAGTACTGTTACCAGAATGTTATCAGGACCCATAGCCTTTGCAGTATGCGGTGGCATAGTGGTTGTCATTGCTGTCTCATGGGACATGGGTTCAATTCCATCCTCTAGCAACTTTCTGTGTGGAGTTTGCATGTTCTTCCTTGTCCGCATGGGTTTCTTCCAAGTACTCCGGTTTCCTCCCACAGTCCAAAGATGTGCACGTTAGGTGAATTGGCCATGGGAAATATTGGCGGTGTAGGTCTGGGCTGGATGTTCTTTGGAGAGTCAGACTTGATGGGCTGAATGGCCTACTTCCACACTGCAGGGCTTCTATGATTCAGATTCTACCTAGTGCCTCCTACCATTCCTTGATATTATGTGGAGTGAATAAAATTGGCTGAAGACTGGCAGCTGTGCTGCTGAGGAGCCCTGGAGAAGATTGTTGTGAATTGTTTAATTGTCCACCATCATTCACAAATGGACGTGGCAGGACTAGAGACCTTAGATCGGATCTGTTGGTTATGGAATCAAAAATCTTTGAATCCATCATTATGGAAGAAATAGTGAGACATCTGATAGGAATTGTCCTATCAGGCAGATGCAGCAGGGGGTTCATGAAAGGCACATTACGCTGAACTAATTTACTGGAATTTTTTGAGAACATTGTGTGTAGTGGACAGGGTGTATTTGGATTTCCAGAAGGCATTCTTCAAGTTGTTGCACAAAAGGCTGCTGCATAAGATAAAGGTGTGTGGCATTACAGGTAATGTATTGGCAAGGATGGAGGATTGGATAACTAACAAAGCAAAAAGTGGAATAAGTTTATTTTCTGGTGTTAAAGTTTGTAGATGACACTGTACAAGGGGAGTAGCCAGTTCTCCCAGCACCGCTTTTGTCTGGTTTGATTTGGGTTATGGCAGTCTGACTATTCACTGAAAGCTGTCAGGCAATTTGAGGCTACTGATCTAAGAAACAGCTACATAAGGCCCTGTGTTTGATTTTACCTTGCATGCCAAGGGGTGTTTATGAGGACTGTTGCAAGTATTTGGAACAGCATCACTAAATTGGGATAATCTGTTGGGTTTTCAGATAGTTTAAGTTTTTTTGTTATTCCTATTTTTTGTGTTTTGTTCCATAATCTTGTAAATACATTGTTTTGATAAAACTAAGTGGTTTGACCAGCTACATCTCTCCTGGAATATCCACTTATCCTATCTTTGCTAATTGTTTTAAGTAAGTGTGAGGGACTACGCTCTTGGAATTTGAGGTGGTCTTGCCTGGTCCATAACAGACTATATAAAGTGCTGTTGTGTGATTTTTAACTTTGTCCACCCCAATCTAACACTGTTGTCTCCATGTCATGATAAATGTGAGGTCATCTATATTGGTAGGGATAATAGCAAAATGGACTACTATTTAAATGGTGAAAACTTGCAGCATGCTGCTGTGCAGAGGGACCTGGCTGTCTGTGTCCATGAATCACAAAACCTTAGTTTGCAGGTAATTAAGAATGCAAATAGGATATTGTCCTTCATTGCTAGAGGGATGGAATTTTAAAACTAGGAGATACAGCTGTGTGGGGGATTGGTGAAGCCACACCTGGAGTAGTGTGTTCAATTTTGGTCTCCTTACTTGAGAAAGGATGTACTGGCACTAGAGGGGGTGCAGAAGAGGTTCACTAGGTTGATTCCAGAGTTGAGAGGATTGGCTTACATGGGGAGATTGAGTAAACTGAGACTATACATTTTGGAATTCAGAAGGAGGGAAATCTCATAGGAGCATTTAAATTATGAAGGGAATTGATAAGATAGAACCAGGGCGGTTGTTTCAACTGGCAGGTGAAATTTGAACGAGGTGGCAAGCATCAAAATAAGGGGGACCAGATATCAGTGAGCTGAAGAGGAATGTCTTTACCCATAGGATTGTGAATTTGTGGACTGGAGGGGCCACATGGTGTATTCCTGCTCCTATTTCTTATGTTCTTAAGTTTAACTATCACTTGGGGCTTGTGCTGTTTGGCTACAAGAGGGTAACATCTCATTTCTAAGGTATGCCAGGTGCTGCTCCTAACATATCTCCTGCATTCTTCTTTAACCCAGGGTTGATCCCCTGGCTTGATTGTGATAAATGAGCAGGGAATACACTGGATTATGAGGTTGCAGATTGTATTGGAGAAGGATTCTGCTGTTGTCAGCTCACAATGCCTCATGGATGACCCATCAAGTTGCTCGATGTGTTCAAAGTCAGTACCACCAAACTCAGTGATAGAGGCACACATCACTTAATAGGATATTCCCAATGTTAAGAGTTGACTAAATCTCCAAGTGGACCATGTAGTTGCCACTTTTATTGATACTGATGTAGACAGTTGTTTTTATGGCAGAGTGGCAAAGGGGAGATCAAGTATGTTTTTCTCTTGTTGGTTCCCTTACCATCTGTTATGGACCCAGTCTAGCAATGACACAGCTTAGGACCAGACTAGTTTATTGCTGCCAAACCAGTTTTGGTGTTGGCCATTGAAATCCTCCACCCAGAGTACATTCAGTATTCTTGTCACCCTCAGTGGTTCCCCCAAGAGTATTTAACATGGAGGTATATAGAGTCATCAGCTAAGGGAAGATAATACATGGTAATCAGCAGAAGGTTTTCTCATCCATTGTGTCTTGAGACGTAGATATCTGGAGTAAATGTGGCACACTGATCCTAAATGTTTTCTGGAAGTGGAGGTATTCTACATCCACCATTTCTTTTGTTAACTCTGGTGCTGATCTTTAAATTAATTCTGAACTCATCAGGCTTACTACATTTTAAGCTTTTAGGTACAATTCAGTTGCTACAATCGGTCTGGCTGTCACTCAGGCTTTTGACAAAGTCTTGCAAAGCCAACTGGTTAGAGTCAAGAGCTGCAAGGATCCAGAGTAAATAACATCAAAACTTAGTCACAGATTATCATCCTCTACTTCCTGCCAAGCTAAACAGCTAGTATCCAGGACTGTATGAAAGGATTCAGAACTAGAAATCCTGTTTGCATTGTGATGACTTGAATGGAGGTGGTAGTTGGAGAACTGGTGGCCTAGTGGCGTTATCACAATAAACTTTGAATTATTCAATTCAAATGCCACTAAAGTCTAACAATGACCAAGAAACATCTGACAATAGTCAGAAAGACCATCTGATCTACTACACCATTTAGGAAGGTAAACTTGCTTGATCTGGCCTACATATGACTAGACCCACAGCAATTAGTTGAGTGTAAATTGCTTTTTAGGCAGGCAATTAGCCAACAACACTCACATCCCAAGATTAAATAAACAGTTTGCAAGGACTTTAAAGTTTGATGGTAAATAGCAAGGAGGTCATATATGACAATATAACTGGCTGTCAAATGGGCTGAAGTGGCAAATGGAATTTAATCCTTAAAAGATTAGATTCCCCACAGAATAGAAACAGGTCCTTCAGCCCAACAAGTCCACAATGATCCTCAGTGACCCACCCAGACCCATTCCCCTGCCCTATATTGCAGGGGACATTATGGGCAATTTCGGATGGCCAATTCACCTGATCTGTACATTTTTAGACTGTGGGAAGAAATCAGACCAAATTCACGTAGACGGGGAGAATGTGCAAACTCCACACGGACAGTTGCCAGAGGCTGGAATTGAACTTGGGTCCATGGCACTGTGAGGCAGGTTGTGTGATGAAGGAGCAACACCCCCAAAGTAATACTTCCAAATAAACCTGTTGGATCATAACCTGGCAGTGATTTTTAACCAGTAGCCTAGGACGTACAGAAAATCAGATCTTCTGTATGTCCACAGGACATCCCTTATTTACATAATCTCCTGTATCTCTACAGGAAAGGGGTGTTCAACATAAAGTATGTAGTTACAAGCTGAATGATAGCAGTAGGCAGATCAAGTTTCATTGCCTTGAAATCATTATACAGCAACCACAAATCCTCCTCTAATACAGATTTGACTGTGAAATATTCCTGTGCTAACGATTAGACTTAAAAATTCAACCTTTGCCATAAGCCTCCTGCTTCAGGTGAGGCCTATTAAGTTTAAAACAGATTGGTCTACCATCAACTGCTGTTTTAAAGATTCATTTTTTAAAATTCAATTTCAAAAACACAGACAGAATTGCCTTTAAAATAGACCTCCGCTCATTCATCCCTTAACGTCAATTACATGCCAGTGAAAACCCATCTGGTAGGAGGTCAACCCTGAATAAGGCTCAGTGCTATTAAGAATTGATGATTTAAGGAAACAAAAACCAGACATTTAGAACAGCAAAACCTAATTTAGAACTAAAGGGCCTATTATATTTTAAAACACTAAATCTAGATTGCTGGAACTGGTTGGAAGTGCTCAACTACAATCAAAAACCCAGCAAGCTACTGAAATGTATAGTAAATCTGAAGTAACAGGCTACGAGATTCCTGCTTAAAAATAAAACAAAGAACCTCGGATGCTGGAAGTCAGAAACAGAAGCAAGAACAAGTTATTATATAACCTCCGATCTAGCAGCATCTGTGGAGAAACAGATTAGCATTAAGGTCGAGTTACCCTTCGAGGGAGATTCATATAAAATTGAATCGAAGTGTGTCAACATCAGGCCATAACAGGGTTAAAAACAAGGGATTGCAGACGCTGGAAACCAGATTGCCTCATTTAATCTCTCCACCCTTCAGGCACTCTGCCTGCATTCCTGATGAAGGGCTTTTGCCCGAAACGTCTATTTTCTTGCTCCTCTGATGCTGCCTGAACTGCTGTGCTTTACCAGCACCACACCAATCCAGAATCAGGTCGGGCTTTTATGACTAGGAGAAGAACACAAGACAGAACGATGTTGAAAAATGAACTCATCTGTTTATTGCAATAAAAAAAAGCAGCAATATTCAAATCAGCAAACGAATTAAAAAGAAAAAAAGTCACACTGCACTAAAAAGGTAGTAAAAAATGTCCCACTTATCACTAAACAGGGAAAACAAAAGGAGCCATTGCATCAAACAAGAATGAAATCATGATTGTAAAAGAGTCAAAAGGCGGGGGCAGAGTTTGTAGGTCAATGAGGATGAGCAGTTGGAAGTGGCGGGGATTCTGTGGACAGACGATATTTATCAACGCCGATATGCAAATGAGGGATGGCAAACGCCGCCAATTCCTATTGGACTATTTTCATACTACGAGCCAGCCAATCAGAAGCGAAACACTTTGACGATCTCCTTACATCTCTTCGACACCCCCATGACGGACCCCGAATCGCCGAAGCACAAGCCAAGCGCACTACCGAAGCCAACACTTCTACCGACGAAATTTTTAAAAACTATCATAAAGTCCGTCTTAAATGAGGGCTGAAACGGGGCCTTTTAACCACCGAATCCATACAGAGTGCGGCCTTGTCTCTTCAAGGCGTATACCACATCCATGGCGGTCACCGTCTTCCTCTTGGCGTGCTCGGTGTAAGTGACCGCGTCCCGGATCACGTTCTCCAGGAAGACCTTTAGGACACCCCGCGTCTCCTCGTAGATTAGGCCGGAGATTCTCTTCACTCCGCCTCGCCTAGCCAGCCGGCGGATGGCCGGTTTGGTGATCCCCTGGATGTTATCTCGGAGCACTTTGCGGTGACGTTTGGCGCCTCCTTTGCCCAGTCCCTTGCCGCCTTTACCACGTCCCGACATGCTGCGCTATAACTACACTCAACCAACCAGCCGAGAACAACAACAACAACGGCAGCGGCAGACTGAGGTACAGGCCCTTTCTTCTCAAAGAGATCTTGAGCTGAAGCGGACCTGGGTGTAATACGCGCACTGACGTCACCGCTCTGCTGTGTTCCCGCCTCCAAATGTTTCAATTTCCAGCTCTATCCGGAAATGGAGAGAGTTGATTGATTGACTTCTCTATTCCTTCCAGCTTCATTTTTTACTTGTAGAAAAACTGGACTGTCATCAAGAGTAAGGAAACTTTGTCGAAGCGAGACTTACAGATTATCTAGCCTGGTCCAGGTTGGTTATTTTTAAGTCATATATTTTAAAAGTGAAGGCGGGTAACTGTATCCGGTAGGTGAAATATTCAGGTTATCAAAGTCGGACGTGTAAATCAGAACGCATGGAGGCATGCGGGATGAATCGGGAATGCAATATGTAAAATGTCGGTGGCAATAAATTCAGCAGTTACTTGCAGGAGGAAATTGGGTGAATACTGGAAGGGAGAAAATGTAGATTCGTGGGGCTGATTGGAGTAGTAGAGCGATGCTGTCCAGTAGTGTTCTGCTACACTGCATGACAAAATGGTTGTTGGGAAAATCTATTATGAAGGTGTGATAATTCGACACTTGGAAAAGGATGGTGAAGTTGTGCCGAATCAACGTCGATTTGCAAACATTCAGCCCACCCCACCACCTGATTGTAACCAAACCCATATTCCCGCCTCACCTGATAACCTTTCAAATGGTGGTAAGAAAGTCTATTTACCTCTGCCTTAAAAAAATTCAAGGATCTTGTTTCTACTATCTTTTCAGGAAGAAAGTTCCAAAAACTAACAATACTTTCAGAGAAAAATAGTCAACATTCTGTTTTAAGTTGGCAACCCATGATTTTTAAACAGTAATCCCTATATCTCCCATTAATCATGGCTTCACATCTAATCAGTCAGAACTCGTTGCAATCAAAACACCTCAACTCTTCTAAACCACAGTAGTCCAATCGCAACGTATCAGTTGAACAAGCCTTATTTGAACTGCCTCCTATATGTTTACATCCTTCCTTATATAAGGTGACCAATAACGCAGGACTCCAGGTGAGACTTCACCAGTGTCCTGTACAACTGACGCATAACCTCCCTACTTTTGTTCTGAGGAAGGCTCCAGCGAATCAAAACGTTAACTCTGATTTCTCTCCACAAATGCTGCCAGACCTCCTAAGCTTTCCTAACAATTTCTGTTTTTGTTCCTACTTTTGTATTCAATTCCCCTCCCAAAGAATGATAATATTCTATGAAGTTTCCTATTGCTTGCTGTACCTACATACTAACATTTGTGATTTTTTTGTTTTGCATGAGGACACCCAGATGTCTCTGCATCTCAAACTCCTAAAATTTCTCTGAAAATGGACTATTTCACACTTTTCCACATTATGCTGCATTGCCAAATGTTTGTTTCCCATGTAACCCCTACCTAACCCCTACCTTTTTGTAATCTCCTTGTGTTGTCTTCACAATTTGCTTTCCTACTTGTCTTTGCATTGTCGGCAAATTTGGCACATCTTCACCTAAGTTATTTATTAAAGATGTAAACAAATCGAGATCCTAGCACTGATCTCTGAGCACACCACTTTTTACATCCTACTAACCTGAAAAAAAAACAATCATTTATGCCCATGCTATGAAGGCAAATCACATTTTCCAAACTTTGTTTTGTGGAAGTTACTTGTAACATAAATAAAGAGCCAGGGTATAGTGTATTTGAATTTTCAGAAGGCATTTGATAAGGTCTTACACAGGAACTTAGTAATTAGAGTACATGCAATTTTGGGTAGTACACTTCAATGTGTTGAGAAAACAGAGGGTAGGAATAGAATCATAGAATCCTGCAAACAGGCCATTCGGCCCAACACATCCTCACCAACCCTCTGCAAAGTATCCTACCCAGACCCATTCCTCAACCACTCTACATTTCCCATGACTAATGCACCTAACCTACACATTCCTGAACACTATGGACAATTTACCAGGGCCAATTCACAATTCATCTTTGGACCATTCTCAGGAAGGCAGGCTGGGTTATCAGTGGGGTTACCACAAGGATCAGAGCTAGGACCTCATTTGTCATCAGCTAAATACATGTGGGGATTTGTAATATTTCTAAATTTGCTAATGGTACATAACTAGGTGCACTTGTGAATATTGAGGAAGATACAAGGGGAACAAAGGAGTTGGAGGGCTATGTGAATGAGCAAGAACTTGGAAGCTGGAAATGATGTTAACAAATGTGAAATTATCGCTTTTGTAAGTAAGCTAAAATACGGAGCTTTTGTTAAATTGTCAGAGGTAGGTCAGTATTGTTGTCCAAAAGAACTTGGGTGTCTTTGTTCATGAGTCATAAAAACAAGCACACAGATGTAATAGCCAATAAGGAAGGTAAGTGGTATGTTGTTGTTCATCACAGGGTCAATCAGGTACAGAAATAAAGTAAAAGTTGCCAAAGACTCAGAGGACCATAAGCTGCTATCTCATTGGAGAGCGCGAGAATGACTGGTTTTACTGCACATCAAAAAGATGTCTTGTTGTATTGTATCATGTCATGGTGAAATCACACTTAGAGTATTCTGTAAAGTTTGGGTCCTCCTAATATAAGGAAGTATATATTTTCCATAGCGTGAGTGTAATAGAAGTTCACCAAACAAATCCTGAGATGACAGGATAATTTTATGAGGAAAGATTGAAAAGAATGGGTTAGTATTCTTAGAATTTCAAAGAATGAGAGGTAATTAGCAAAACATAAACATTTCTTACAAAGTGTGACAGGGTGGATAAAAATAGGATGTATCCCCACCTGCTGAGTCTAGAATCAGGACATAATCCCAGCATAAAGGGTAGAGCCTATTTAGGACAGAGATGTGGGGAAACTTCTTCACTCAGAGGGTTGTAAATCTTCGGAATTATCTACTTCAGAGAGTTGTGGATGCTCAGTTGCTGAATATATTCAGGTCTAAGATTGAAAGCTTTTACATCTTAAGGCATCAAGGGATGTTGGTAATGGGCAGGAAATGGGGTTGAGGTAGATGATCAGCTATGATCATGCTGAATGGTCTCATTCAGTTCCTATTTCTTACTTATACTGAAGTCTATTCACTAAATTATCTTACTGTTATGCAAGTTTATTAAAGATCTATTTTGTTTCAGTCCATCTGTATTAACTATAGACTCAAATTTGGTATTCTGTGCAATTTTTCAAATTCTTTATGTAAATCGTCAACAACGGTGTTCCAGAACCTATCGTTCTGAAACATCATTTCTCACGATTTACCGTATGACTTCCTTTAAACTCCTTTCTGTTGATATTCAGTTTGCTGTCTGTGGTGCTACTTGAACCCTGATTGCATGGGTTGAATTAATGGTGCCCTGTTTCACCCACCTTAAAGAGTCAGGAAAGTCCCACCATGGATGCTGGTCAATGGGATGGATGGCCTATGTGATCCTAGTGTCACCTTGGGGGAGGAGTAGCCCAATGCTCAGGAGCTTGGGTCCATTGGGAATCTCATCAAGGGTTTGCGGGCCTGGATTCAAAAGGCCATATGGCAAAGTATCCAGAAGAGGACCCAATTGCCCAATAACATTTTGAAAGCTATACCAAGCTGTAAGGCTACCCCTGGTGGCGTGGGACTTTCCCATCATGGGTAGAATAATGAATAAAATATGAAAGTAACCACCCCAACACACACAAACGAAGCTGCATCAGGACACTATTCAAAAGGGCCACAACACACTGCAGTACACCAGAACTGCGAAAAGAGGAAGAGGAACATCTATACAAGGTATTCGCCAAAAACGGATACCCACGCAACTTTATCACCAGATGCCTAAGAGATAGACCACGGAACGAGGACATGCCACAACCAAAAGGACTAGCCACTCTACCATACGTCAGGAGTGTCTCAGAACTGACAGCCAGACTACTGCGACCCTTAGGACTCATAACAGCACACAAGCCAACATCCACGCTCAGACAACAACTCACTAGAACAAAGGACCCAATACCCAGCATGAGCCAAACTAACGTAGTTTACAAAATACCATGCAAGGACTGCACAAAACACTATATAGGACAAACAGGAAGACAGCTAACAATCCGCATCCACGAACATCAGCTAGCCACAAAACGACACGACCAGCTATCTCTAGTAGCCATACACTCAGACAACCAGCAACATGAATTTGACTGGGAAAACACCACTATCATAGGACAAGCCAGACAGAGAACAGCCAGAGAATTCCTAGAAGCATGGCATTCATCCCCAAACTCCATCAATAGACACATTGACCTGGACACCATATACAAACCACTACAGCTGAAACTGACACTCGGAAACGGCAAGAACATCCATCAACAGACACATCGACCTGGACCCCAGATACAAATCACTGCAGCTGAAACTGACACCCGGAAGCGGCAAGAACAAACTAATATAAATACCGGAAGAAACATCAAAGCAGCGCTTCACACGAGGCTCCCACCGCACTGATGATGTTCCCTAGCCAGGGAACGAAACGTTTGCAGCAAAAACTTCCAGCTCGGCGAGCAGAACCACAACAACGGATACCCGAGCTACAAATCTTCAATCAGATTTTAATGAATAAAAAAATGGAAGAATTGTGGATGCTGTAAATCAGAAACAAAAATAGAGATTACTGGAAAAACTCAGGTCTGGCAGCATCTGTGGAGAGAAATAAGAGATAATGTTTGACTTGAGTGACCCCTCCTCAGAACTGGAGAGCAGCAGTCTCAGTTTTGGTACAATAAGGAAAGTAGGATGAAGCCTTAAATGACCAATACCATTTAAATAGGCCCAAGGGAAGGCTTTCCAAGCTGAAATATCAGACCGAGTAAGTAGCAGGTGGGCCACCCACTGGATTTTATGTGCCCTACTCCACCTTCAAGCCTTCTGAGGTAATTATTTGGACAGTGTAAAATCCAGCCTCACATCTCTAAACATGAGTCTATTACTATTGAAAAGCCTTTGGAAATCCAAGTATGTCTAATATTCATTATCTTTCTGTCACTTCCAAGAATACAATAAGGTGGATCAAACATGATCTTTACTTTTAGAGTCAGTACTGAATCCTCTTCTATTTCAGTTTCTACTTTTTTTCTATTTTAACACATCTTTGAGTAATATTTTCATCCTCTTTCTTCTCACTGCCATTAAACTAACTGGCCTACAGTTTTCAGACCAAGTCCGCACATTTTCTTTCTAAATATGGAGAGTTAATTGGCTGCTCATCTGACATAATTTTCTTTTTAAAATCTATATAAAAATATAATAATGTCTCCTCTATCATTTTGCTAGCTTTTACATTGGATGAAATCTATCCAGGCCAAGAGTTTTATTTCTCTAAGTGATTTATATATCAATTGTATTACTGCTTTCATCTTAAATGCCTGTATATTTTGATCTATTAGTGTAGAATATCAAAATGTGTTGCTTTATTAAAGAAAAATCAAATAGTTAGCATGGTTAATTAGGACCGTACACATTTTTTCCAAATGCATCCATTAGTCCTGAACGTTGAATTTTAACATAAAAATATTACATTTTGGTTACTTTAAATGCATTTTTAGTTAACAGTTGGATTTGTAAATGCTAAAAGGTGACGTTTGATTTTATCCATGTTGAATTGTCTAAATGATTTAGAGATGCCAATGTTGGACTGGAGTGTACAAAGTTAAAAATCACATAACACCAGGTTATAGTCCAACAAGTTTAATTGGAAGCACTAGCTTTCAGAGCGCCACTCCTTCATCAGGTGATTGTGGAGTACACAATTGTAAGGCATAGAATTTATCGTAATAATTTACAGTGTGATGTAACAGAAATTATACATTGAAAAATACCTTGATTGTCTGTTGGGTCTTTCATCTATTCGAATACCATGATAGTTTCACTTCTTTCATGTGTAAATCACAAAACCTTTTTTTAAAAGTTGAATCCTCAGGTTAGCTGGAACAATTGCTGTTAGCTAGGAATTTCCTGATGAAGGGCTTTTGCCCGAAATGTCGATTTTTCCTGCTCCTTAGATGCTGCCTGACCTGTTGTGCTTTTCCAGCACCATTTTAATCTTGACTTCCTTGGAGCAGAGGATACTGAGGATGGATATGATTGAGATGTGTACAATTATGGGGGATATGGGCATGGTAGGCAGGAAGGAGCTTTTCTCTTTGGTGGAGGGATTGGTGATGGCGAGTGTAAATTTAATATAAGAGGCAGGCCGTTTAAAGAGGATGTAAAGAAAACTGTTACCATTCAGAGAATATCAGACATTTGGAACTCACTGCCTGCAAGGATGGTAAATGTAGATACAGTTATAACATTTGAAGTATTTAGATGTATACTTGTGAATGCCAAGGCATACAGGGTTATGGGGAAGAGCTATAAAATGGGCTTAGAATAGTTAGATGGTTATTTTTTTGACCGGTGAGACTCGATAGATCGAGGGAGCCTTTTCTGTGCAGTAGGCCTTTATATACTTGACGCTATATGTCCCCAGGCCAGTTCCCAATGCTTTCCCTCCTTAGTATTTCAAGTTCGATTTTAAAGCTGGATTGTTGGTGAGGCATCTGTCAGCTCCATTTTCCATTTGCAACTTTGTCATCTGACTTGATCAATGTAAGTGTTTAGTTTTGAATCCACCACAGGCAAAACACCCAAGCGATCAAAAGAAAATATGAAAGCTGATATCTCCCATTTATAGATTCCAGAAGTTGTGAGGTTTATGGGTTTTGCTTCTGGATATTGACATTTTAAACATGTATTAATCTAAATTGATTAAAGCACAATGATTGTAACAAATCGAGAGAAAAAATATATAATGCCCACCCAGGTTTTTCACTCGCACAAATGGTTAAGAGCTTCAAGTCATACTGGGCACTTCCGCGTTAGTGACTTGAATGAATGGTTGACTTTGTTCCAGTTTTTTACGCCTGCTCGCTTTGGGTAGCAGCCTCTGTAGTCCACTTCAGACAGAGAGAAGTACTACAACTCCCGAGCATCTCCCCGCCCGCTGCAAAGCGACGTGACCCCAGCCAGTGGAGTTGAAAAAGCAGGAGTTTCACCCTAGTCGTTCCACTGTCGAGGGCTTCTCCATGACTGACAACATGTCAGCAGCGGCAACAAGTAAGTTATTACAAGGCGATAGGCATTCATGTTATTGCTTCCTTGTTTTTGTTTTCTTTTTGCACTTTCCAAACCCGTTCCACATACTTGTTGCTGTCGTTTTGAGGGATCCAGCTGCTCTTAGTCAGATACAGGCTTCTGCCTAACTATTTGATTTCAAGATCTCTGCAAGTATGTTTGCGAACTCGTTAAATACTACTCATGGTGTTCAACCGAGTTCGTCCGTCTTTCTGTTTTTAAAAGAATCCGCGAGATTAATTTTATACTTTATTGTAAATTCTGTCGCATCTTTAAAGCGGCTACCGCTTTGTTGCATAGAGCATTTTAAAAAGTGATTTTTCTTTGGCGGCAAATAATAATGTGCTTCAATGAATCCCATTAATGAAAACTGTTCTTTTCAATAGGTTACCCATGTCCTCCAGAAACAGAGAATCATAGAATTATAAAACATGGCTTTGAGTTTGGCTGTATCCTGTCTAAAAGTTCCAGAAGTGATTCTCCTGAAACTTTGTTTCCAAGAAGATTAAGCTTAAATCCAGTTTTGGGGAATTTGTTGAAGTGAGAATCTAAACACTTTGAGGCTGATTGCATGAGTATTTTCCCACAGTTGATATAGTAGCTACAGTACATACTAATTGACTCAACTGATTACAGCACCACAATTTAGCTAACAGATTGTACGGTGGATACCAAACCAGTTCCGAAGAAGGGTCACTGGCATCGAAATGTTAACTGTTTTTGCACCACAGATGCTGCCAGACCTGCTGAATTTCTCCAGCAATTTCTGTTTTTGTTTCAGATTTCCAGCATCCACGTTTTATTTGTATGGTGGATGTATTTGCAAGCTCTCCCATCTATTGGCAACCCCCAACCATCCCCCTGCACTACACGTATAAGGTACTAGTGGGTTTCTTTGTCACAAAGGTTGAAGCCATCTGTTCATCTAACGGTTGTGCCACAACTTTCCCCAATGTACACTCAAACCCCCTGTGCCTAATCCTGAATCTCTGTTTAGCATCTCTCCTATTTTCCCCCTCACATCTTCTCTGGCCTGAATTAATGTACAAGACCCAAACCATTCTCTTTTAACTTCTAATGTTGACTATCCAACTACTATTCCTGACTTTCATGTTCCCATAACATTGTAAATGACCCTTTTATCAGGGGTTGTGACCCCCTAACTGTGAAAGTGGACACTATCTTCCCCTCACTCCTCACAATCCCACTCTAAACATCCAACATCCATTCTTAAACCAGTTGCCATCTTTCAAATTCATCCCTATATTTCCCAGAACTTGTGTTTGAATGTGCAATTGCGGTTCCACTCACACCGTTATGTGGATGTGGCTTGAATTGGAACTGACATCCTCCATGATTGAGCAGCAGAAGCCCTCTTCAATCTCACTGGCCTCTCTTCGAGCATTGGCGCAGTTGACCATACCAGCCTTCATGAATCCTTCTTCCATATCATTGAGCTGAGTAGGATTATTCCCACTTGATTCCAGAGTCACATCAAGACGATCCACAGTAATGGATTCCCATCCCACTCTCTGCACCATTCGCTCTGAAATCTCCCAAAGACTTACCCAGATCTCATCCACTCATCTGTAGCTTCTTCATCATGCCCCCACCCACTTCCCTGTAACCTTAAGCTAATCTTTCCAAAAAGTGTATCATAAAATAAAAATGCTGGAAATATTCAGCAGACCAGGCAGTATCCGTGGAGAAATTAACAGGATTAATTTTTCAGGCTAATGGTCATGAAAGATTTTCCTGTATCCACAGAAATTTAGTATATCCTTCGAAAGTTCAACACAAGATATGCCCGCTTCAACCTCCATAATTTCTTTCATCATTGCATTTACCTCTGCCCAGCTTCCATTTAAAGCATCAATCATGCCTTTTTTTAACCTATAGTCTCGACTATGTCAGTGCATTCTTAGCTGATTTCCAACCTTCAAGTCTCCTTAAATTAAGCTCATTAAGAAACTCTTGCCCGCGTTCTCATTCACCTGGTATCCCTGTGCTGACTGATTTACATTCAGATTGGTATCCAAGCACTTCCAATTAAAAATTATCATTTCATAGTCTCACCATACCTCTCCTCTAGCCTGACTACTTGCTGAAAACCCTGCATTTCTCCAATTTTGGTCCCCTGTATTTTCCCTGGCTTCTTTCACCCAATCCTCAGCCAATCATAGAACTTTATTAATTATAAAAGGGAGTAAGTGCCCCTTTCTTGTGGCACAACTGATAAACTGGACAAAACCTTTAACAGGAAACTTAAGAAATCCCAATTAAAATGATATTCCCAAGGATAATAATACAATTCAATCCCTCTCATGCCAACAGTCCTGGAAGGCTGAGGCATACATGTTACTCTACTGGGACATTGGTAACATTAGAAAGCAGACAAGTTATTGGACCAGACTACTTCCTCCACAGCCTGCTGTTGGACCTTCTGATGCACCGTGGCCAGGTCCAGAAGCACTGCCTTCAGGTGCCTAGACCCTAACGTCTGGAGTTACCTTCAGCCTCTACTTGTCCACCTGTTCTTCCTTCTGTAAGAGCTTCCTTTCAAACTTACTTCTTATCCAAATATTTAGCCTCCCTTTCTAATATCTCCCTTATAAGTTTGGTGTCATTTTTTGGGTTGATTATGCCTGTTCAATGCATCTTGTGAATTTCATTATCTTGATTTTATGTATAACAAAATGTTTTTCCTATACACATCAACATTTTTCTTATCTAATATGAACCTCTGTGCCAAGGTATGAACCAAGCTTGTTAAGAAACAAAGGGTGTTCTTTGTGATTGTTATGAAGGTGCACAATGTATTATTATTTGTGAACTTAGGTTTAGAAGTTCATGAAAATGAATTTTCAGTTATGAAAATTTGTCATTTTAAAAGTCATTCTGAAGTTTGAGTTCAAAGCAGCATTCACAAGAAATGATTTTAGTTCAATGGACAGCAAGTCACCTCGGGAGATAATTGCTCTGCTGTTTGCTGATTTTGGTTTTATGAACATCTGAGAGAACAGGAAAGAACCAGAAGCAGGTTCCTGCAGAGGGAAGAGGCCCGTAACAGCAGAGGTGCTGTTATTGGCACTATACAGGCAGCCAGAGCTGGGGAGAGAGCCTATCATGTTTACAAGTCAATATGAAGAAACCTCCAGAAACAAGTGGCTGTTGGGCTGTAAGAGAGGAAGCCATTCTTCAAGGCTGGAAGACATATGTTTTCAGAAACAATGTTAAGTAATAATAAGCTGAATTGGTAGTTGTTTTAAGGGTATCTAGGAGAGAGAGGTTACAACAGTGCCACCTGAATGAGGGCAATCCCTTACTGCGATTTGAATGTCTATAAGCATATTGTTGAGATAGAAGGGATGCTTCTTTCTTGCTGATGTTTGTGATGAGATAATTCTAATAATTCTTGTATGGTGTAAAGTAGTTAGCCTTTTTCTCATGTAATAAACTTTTGTGTTTTTTTTAAAGTCCATTGACAGCCTCTTGTTAATTAGTTGAATGACTGAGCTCCACGGTAAACTCAAAGAACAGGAAATTTATGGCCTATCGAGTCACGTTTCGGATCTGGGATCTGGGATCTGACTTATATAATCAGCTGAAATCCTAAAATAATGTATACAGTAAAGTAATAAAATTTACTATGACCCTTCACGAAGTTTTATTGGATTAAAAAATGGCACCAAGCCGAAGGAGGAGGTATCAACACCGATAACTGAAAAATTGGGTAAAAAATAGAGGCTTCAGGAGGAGGACGAATGGAGGACTTCGGCCACCACTGGAATATTGCATGCAGTTCTGGTCTGCCTGTTATAGGAAGGATGTTGTGAAACTTGAAAGGGTTCAGAAAAGATTTACAAGAATGTTACAAGAGATGGAGGATTTGAGCTATAGGGAGAGGCTGAATAGACTGGGGCTATTTTCCCTGGAGTGTCAGAGGCTGAGGGGTGATTTTATAGAGGTTTATGAAATCCTGAAGGACATGGATAGGGTAAATAGACAAGGTGTTTTCCCTGGAGTGGGGAGTCCAAAACTGGAGGGCATAGCTTTAAGGTGAGAAGAGACAAATTTAAAAGGGACCTAGGGGGCAACTTTTTCATGCAAAGGATTGTGCATGTATGAAGTGGGCCGCCAGAGGAAGTGGTGGAGGCTGTAACAATCACAACATTTAAAAGGCATCTAAATGGGTATATGAACAGGAAGACTTTAGAGGGATATGGGCCAAATGCTGGCAAATGGGGCTAGATGTCTGATCAGCATACATGAGTTGGATTGAAGGATCTGTTTCTGTGCTGTTCATCTCTATGACTTTCAATGAGAGTATACATAAACTAAGGCCTAGACAATTGACAGTAGTTTATCTGTGGTAGGTCAAGGTACATGGATGGCCAGTTTGGAGGATTGCCAAATTCTCCACAAGGTGAAGGACAGGGAGAGGTCACAGATAGGAAAAGGAGAAGCTTTAAGCAAAGTAACTGCAATATGGAAAATCTTTAAAACATTAATGAATTGTGAACCAATGTGCTAGTTGATTGCAGGAATGACAATTTCAAACTACAATACTAGTAACTAACTATTAGTAACTAACCTTTGAATGACCTTATTTAATGTAAGTCAAATTTTACTACTTAGAAGAAATCACAGGCACACTTTAGAATTAGTGGTGTTTATATAATTTAACAGTACTGTTGATATTAAATGGTATATCTACCAATATTATGATCTGCAACATAGTAAACTTGCCTGTAATACAAATTTAAATAGCATGCGCAGATGTGACACAGTCTTAAAATGTTGGATCTTTCTGATGGTGCTGCCCAGAGCTAAACATTTCCACAGTTGCCGGGCCAAACAACAATTGACCTCTTATTGACTTGAGCCTGTGTTTAATTTATGGCCTTAAAGGAAGATAACCCCATTTTGATAGAACAATAAGTGCACAAAGAATGGTGTAGCACTCCAATCCTTGTTTAAAATAAATGTATAATTTCACATACGATGGCTCAATAAAATTAAGCAGAATTTCCAGATTGAAAAGATGCAAAACGTCCTTCTGTGAGTGGACCTAATGTGTGTTTCTGTGGTCAAGATTAGTCAATACCAGGCCGATAGTTATTTATTAATGACTATTTGCTGTTCTGCGTTTTATTCCTAGAATTCCGTCTGGCACTTATTCAGCTCACAGTGTCACCTCTGAAAGCCAGTAACCTCAGCAAAGTCCGAACATTGGTGAAGGAAGCAGCATTGAAGGGGGCAAAGGTTGTAGCACTCCCTGTAGGTAAAACATTCAGCAACAAAAGTTAAACAGCCATTTATCTTTCTTGTTGCACAATTTAACCCTTCCAGTTCTCATCAAAACTTAAAAGTGGAGCGTTTTCTGTTTTTAGTAGCAGAACAGGCTTGAGGGAATGTAGGGCCTATGCTTATTCCTATTGCCTTTATTCATAGACAAAGCAGCTAATACTACAACAAAAAAAACTCAAAAGAAAAGTAGAAATTAGTGGAAAATACTCAGCAGGTTCTAGCACCATCTGTTTTTGTTTCAGTACTAGACAACATAGATTTAGATTGGTGCAAAATAGATTTGAAACCGAGATTGGGATATAATGTGTAAGGCAGCGAATGCCGTATCTGGCCTGTATGACAGTGCAGTGGAGATAGAATAGTACAGATACTCAGAGTGCCATTATATGCTGAATTAAACAATTAGGGTCATAGATGGGCTTAGACTTTGAGTTGAGAGTGTAGTGCTGGAAAAGCACAGCAGGTCAGGCAGCATCCAAGGAGCAGGAGAATTGACGTTTCGAGCAAGAGCCCTTCATCAGATATTCAGATATTGCCTGACTTGCTGTGCATTTCTAGCACCACACTCTCGACTCTGATGTCCAGCATCTGCAGTCCTCACTTTCTAGATTTTAATGAGCCAAACAGCTGTTTCTCATCTTAAAAACAAAAGAAAGGAAGAAAAAATCATATAGAAAACACTTTTGGGGCATAAAATGTATAATGCTGTCAAAGAATTCAGAGGGTACTTACAAACTGAGCTTTTGTTTTTGTGCGTTATTATATAGTTCAGACTGTTCAGACAAGTACAGACTTGAGTATAGCCCTTTTTTAATGAAGTACACTGCCATAACCCTGAACTAAATTCAGGTCATGATAGTAAGTAACAAATATTGTATATTTTGATTTTTCTGAATATCTGCTTTAAAGACTTCATGTATCTTAAACCACAGGAATGTTACAATTCTCCATATGGAACAAATTATTTCCCAGAATATGCAGAAAAAATCCCAGGCGAGTCAACTCAAGTGTTGTCTGAAGTAGCAAAGGATAATGGGATTCACCTTATTGGAGGTCAGTATGGGTTAATGCAGACTGCAGGAAGAAACCAATGAATTTAATTGCTGTTTTCTGCCTCACAAAGCAACTTTTTTTTTCAGTAGTTAATGATTGGAATTTGGAAGCTCCTATTTACACATTAAAACACAAAGTATAATTTCTAATGTAAACTTCAATGGAAAGTAAAATTGAGCATGTAAAACTGGCTGTTACTGAGTGCATTAGTTTAAAATTCTGTTATGAAACTTGGTAATGGGTGCAGAATGAAGGGCTGATTCCTGATGAAGGGCTCTGGCCCGAAACGTCGAATTTCCTGTTCCTTGGATGCTGCCTGACCTGCTGTGCTTTAACCAGCATCAGGTTTTCAGCTCTGATCTCCAGCATCTGCAGACCTCACTTTTTACTCTAATGGGTGCAGAATGACAAATAGTGATATAGAATTTATATAGTCAGCTGATAAATTCTAATCAGAGGCACACCACAATTGTATTTTATGATCATGTATACTATAGAGCTGTTCTCACTTTAGCTGTGTGTGTGAGATGCACATAGGTTATGCATCATACTGTTACCTTTTTGTCTAGATTCCAGTTATATTTCAGTGTAGTATTTGAGAGATCTCTGCATTTTCATTTGGATGATTATGTATTGTTGATTGAGCTGTTCACAATAGTATTGAAGAGAAGCTTTAGTGCATTAGTTGAGCAGATAATGTGCCTCTCGTTTTCTGGCACCCCCCCCCCCCCCCACCCCTAAACAGGCATACAAGGTGTTTTGCCCACCTTGTGTGGTGCCCACCTACTACCATTTATCCCCTGGGTGAGTGTACTTAATTGTGGGGAGGTAAGAAAATGACATTTCATCCCTGAGCATCCTGCACATGTCCATCCCCAACCTTGAACTTCCAAGCCCGCTCATGAGGAGGGCATTTCATTCTGTTATACAATCGAGCATGGCAGCTCAGGGGGACATGCATAAATCTGTAGCACTATTTGAACTAGAGCAGGGAGCAATTTGCCAGGGTGCAGTATCATCTATGTAACTCCAGAATGTCATGTCATTCTTGCATTTGCAGTCTGTGAGACACTTGTTGACGTGACAACAGCCACTGCACTAGGGATAAAGCGCTTTGGGATATATTGAAAATATCAGTGCCTTATATAAACACATTATTTACATCTTTAACCAATGATACCTGTTTCAATATAAGACACCAAGAATAAAAAGGAAAGCATTGGGCAATGTGTTATTTTATATTGTATTTGTAAAATTGTTTGATAGATTTGAAACAATACCTTGCCAACAGTAGCTGAGTATAAATGGCCGCTTGTAATTTTACAGGTTCCATTCCAGAGGAAGATGGTGGGAAGTTTTACAACACCTGCACAGTGTTTGCACCAAATGGATCCATGTTGATGAAATACAGAAAGGTTTAAACTCTTTATTATTAAGCAGTGACTGCGTTATGCAGTGAGTTAGAAGAGCATTTTCTACTTTATAGGCTAAATAAGGCTGATAAGAGAAAAACCCCATTTCTCTGAATACCCAAAATAAAATATTAATTTCCTACAGGTTTGAATGTGATATCAAGCAGCTACTGATAGGCTCCCAATTGATATTATTACCAAACAAGTCAGATTTCAGACAGAAACCTGGCTTGATAGACTATATTTTGTTTAGTTTTGTTCTTTTTTTAAAAAAATATGTTGTCTCGCTGAAATGTAAACACCCACTGCTGCAGACTTGGCTTTAACAGTGGAACAGAATAAAGGAAGATAAAATAGAACAATTCAAACTATCTACTTATAGTACAGATTCAGATTCAAAGATTTAACCAAGGTAAAAGTGTAATCGCATTATCTCAAAACATTTCAATAAATTGAAAGGAAACAGCTCCTGTAGTACCCAAAATGCCACTTGTAAACATGACATTTGCTGTAACTAACACGTTAGTGGGCTTAAGCCACCTGTGACTTCACCTTTTTGAGTGGAACTGAGGATACCTTCTTCCTGTTTAAATATATTAAGCTTTAAATAACCTCTTTAGGGTTTTATCCCAACACTTGGGAACTGAAACTAACAGTAATACTTCATTCAAACATAACCTAGTTCCTCATATATCGTCCTCTGGAGTGCTAGTCTTTACGGTTGTCCTATTTAAGGACTTCACAAGTCCGCTCAAGTCTGTCTCTCTCTCTCTCTCTCTCTCTCTCTGTCTCTCTCTCTCTCTCTGTCACTCTCTGTGTCTCTCTCTCTCTCTCTCTCTCTCTCTCTCTCTCTCTCTCTCTCTCTCTCTCTCAACCATTTTCCTTTGCAGTTTGTGTTAGTGGTGGTTTGCCGTTGCCCACCAATTTCAGGGGCAGGTTGAACATTCAAGTCCCAAGTCTACCTCAGCTGGAACCGAAGTTGCGCTGTGGGTATTATTTTGCACTATGCACTAGCCATCCTGCCTCCTTCAAATTTCATTGTAGGCAGGTACACATTCTGTGCAACTCATGAACATTTTTCTTCAGAGCAGCAGCAGAGATCGCATAACTGGTGCGACCTGATTTTCTGCACTGATAAGAGTAACCTTTCAGCAAACAGTACTAACTGTCCTTTTCAGAATCAAAGCTGAGATGGTCATATATTTAGTCCCCAGAAAAGTTCACTCACCTCAGTACCAACATTTTTTAATACGGTTGAGTCATAGAGATGTACAGCACAGAAACAGACGCTTCGGTCCAACTCGTCCATGCCGACCAGAGATCCTAACCTAATCTAGTCCCATTGGCCAGCACTTGTCCCATATCCCTCTAAACCCTTCCAGATGCCTATTAAATGTTGTTGTTGTACAAGCCTCCACTACTTCCTCTGGCAGCTCATTCCATACACACACCACCCACTGCGTGAAAAAGTTGCCCCTTAGGTCACTTTTAAATCTTTCCCCTCTCACCTTAAACTTATGCCTCTAGTTTTGGACTCCCTCATCCCAGGGAAAAAAACTTGCCTATTCATCCTATCCCTGCCCCTCATGATTTTCGAAACCCATATAAGGTCTCCCTTCAGCCTCCAACACTCCAGGGAAAATAGCCCCAGATAATTCAGCCTAGTTGAACAGAATTTTTAAAAAAGCCATGGAAAGGCGAGGCTAGAAATTAAGCAGCACAAGAGCAATGATAATTGTGGTACTAGCCTAAAATTTACTTGATACACCAAATTCAGTTTCAGAACTTATCATGATGGGATTTGAACTCAGCCTCAGAGTTGCCATTCACTTTATCATAATAAAACTTTACACTATGTTATGTAACAACTGGAGGTATTTTACATTGGTACATTCGGACATCAGGTGACGTAGCCTTGGCAAACGGTTTACCACAATGACTGCAAGCATTTATTTGCTTGGATAATTGCCTTGAACAATGTAAATAGCAATGGGTTATCATTGAGCTCATCTATATTCTTTATTCGTCTCTTGTTTACTTTGAATTTTAACCGTAGTCCAGCTAATAATTGATTTTTATTGCATTTCCAAGTTATTTTTTGTAAGTAGTTCCCTTTCCCACTCGCTTCAGCTTTCCAGTTTTCTTCTGATGTAAAAACCAAACTTGTTTTATTTTTTTTTAAGCAATGATGCCTGACTGATAGTGTTTAGTCAGAAACTGAATCCAAACCTGTATTCCAAAAGTGAAAGAAATGCAATGTTGTGATATGCACTGCTGGCTACAGCAAAACTAAACAACCATCTTCAATGTCAAATTCCTTTAATGCTTCATTCTATTGCAATAAAAGTAAAAGTCGCATCAATAGATGACTTCCTAGCATTCCAAAGCATTTAAAGAGTTTTCTTTTTATTGAATTTGCGCAGCATTTTAAAATTGCATTATTTTAATATTTACCATTGAAAAGTCTTTTCGGATGTTTTCATTGATGTGGAACAGAATCAAAATTATTACATTTATTCTAGAAAGCAAAAAAAGTTAGAAATCTGACAAGTAAAAAGTGAAAGTTTAATTCAACAGAAGCTGTATAAGTCTGAAAGCTTCATTCACAGTCAATATGGAGATTTGCTCTGTCTAATCTAAAAGCAGTTTAATAAAGACTGGATATCATTGTTCATAAGGTTCCTGGAAGGATTGAGTGTGAAAACTTGGAGTAAAGGTTTATGTAATACACTACTATATGGAAAGGCTGTATCATCATGGTAGTTTCATTGTGTTGGCAATCCTGAATGTTCTAGGGCTCACATTTGAAATCAATAAAAACCTTACCTAATAGTGGCCATTGTCGATTATCATGAAAACCCATCTGTTTCACTCATTTCCTTTCAGGAAAGTAACTGTCTTCCTTACCAGTTCCATTCTGCATATGACTCCAGATCCATCACAGAGTGGTTGACTTTCAACTGCCTCTCCTCATTAAATGTCATGCCCACACCCCATAGAGAGCTTATTTTTTTAAAAAAATCATTAGTATTTAAATTAACATTTGGAATTGAAAATAGAAACAACTTTTGATCTTGCTTTCCATGATCTGAACTCCAGAACGCCAGTGTACAAAAAGAAACTAGGATCAGGAATAGGCCATTCAGCCCTTTCAACATGGGCAAAAGTGAGGACTGCAGACGCTGGAGATTAGAGTCGAGAGTATGGTGCTGGAAAAGCACAGCAGGTCAGGCAGCATCTGAGGAGCAGGAAACTTTGATGTTTTGAGCAAAAGCCCTTAATCAGGAATTCATTAGCCCTTTGAATGTGCTTTGTAATACAACATGATCTTGACTGATCCTCTCTACCAATGTTGTATTCCTACTTTGTCCTCGTGGGCCTTGATGCCTTTAAAATCTAAATTTTTATCAATCTTTATTCAATATAGTCAGTGACGTGACCTCCACAATCTTATGGTAGAAATTTCTCCAAGCATACTACCCTTAGTGGGGAGGAAATGTTTCCTCATCTCAGTCCTAAATGGTCTACCCTGTTCTCTGAGACTGTGCCACCTGGTTCTCGATTCTACAACCAGGGAAAGCATCCTCCCTTTATCTAGTTTGAATAATCTTGTTAGTATTTTCTACATTCCAATCACATCCCGTCTCATCCTTCTAGTGAATGGAGGTCCAGTTGAACCAATCCTTGTAGTTCACTGTCATCCAAGCATCAGCCGAGAGAACTTCAGCTGTACTCCCTACATAGCCAGTCTATCCTTTCTTGGTTAGGGAGACCAAAACTACACACAATACTCCTGATGTGTTCTCACCGAAGCCCTGCGTAACTACAGTAAAACGTTGTGTTCCTTCTGAACGCAGATTGTTTTACAATGAAGACCAATACACCATTTGCCTTTCTAACTGCTTGCTGCACCTGCCTGTCTACTTATATTGATTGACGTACAGACACACCCAGATCCTTTTGTGCATCTGCATTTCTGAATAGATCACTGCTTAAATAAAGTGTTTCCTTTCTGAAGAAAACTGACTTTATCGTTGCCTGCACAATGAGTGATTAAAATTCAAAAGCAGTGAATTACAATGAAAAAGCAACCAAAGCAAGGGTTTTGTGACTCATACATCATTGAAATGAAGTAGAGCAGTTGGAGTAACTCTTGAAACTTACATGTTTGTTAACTGCTAGGAATTGTTTTGATTTCTCTGAAAATCGTTAACTGTACATGTTGTATTTGAACCAGATTCACTTGTTTGATATTGATGTACCTGGGAAAATCTGTTTCCGGGAATCCAAGACACTTTCTCCTGGGAACACATTGTGTACCTTTGACATGCGTGAGTAAAAACACAAGCCCGTTGAACATGTGATTCCATACAATGGCAGGACATTATTACATACCCAACTTCTTTCTTGTTAAGTGAGAAGTGGGTGGCACAGTGGTTAGCACTGCTGCCTCCCAGTGCCAGAGGCCTGGGTTCAATTCTCACCTCAGGCAACTGTCTGTGTGGAGTTTGCACATTCTCCCCATGTCTGTGTGGATTTCCTCCAGGTGCTCTGTTTTCCTCCCACAGTCCAAAAATGTGCAGGTTAGGTGAATTGGCCATGCTAAATTGCCCGTAGTGTTAGGTGAAGGGGTAAATGTAGAGGAATGGGTCTGGGTGGGTTGCTGTTCGGAGGGTCGGTGTCGACGAGTTGGGCCGAAGGGCCTGTTTCCACACTAAGTAATCTAATCAGAAACTGTACCCACTGATACTGCAGTTGCTTGGTGTAAGATGCAAGTTAACATTTATTATTTTTCATGTAGGGATTTTTAATTAGATTATTAGCTGGAAATGGAGTGGGAGAGAAATTGGATAGTGAGCAAATCAGAGTTAATGCATATTTTTTATGGACATAGGTAAACACCTAATTATTAGTCTACTTTCTTGACAAACAATCATGACAAGACTGTGGGAAGGCAGTCTTCTGTTAAAAAGCAGACTTGTTTAATTGTTAAATATTTCAGTTGTGCACATGGTTTTCAGTTTAATTCATCTATCTATATAGATATATTATTTTTGACAGGGAAGGCATTTTTGTAACTTTTTTAATCCTGGTTATTGACAAGAATTGAGATTTATAGATTAGATTAGATACCTTACCTTAGTGGAAACAGGCCCTTCGGCCCAACAAATCCACACCGACCCTCCGAAGAGTAACCCTGCCACCGCACCCCCCCCCCCCCCCCCCCCCCCCCCCTCCCCAGACTAATGCACCTAACAACTATGAACAATTTAACATGGCCAATTCACCTGACCTGTGGGAGGAAACCGGAGCACCTGGAGGAAACTCACGCAGACATGGGGAGAATGTGTAAACTCCACACAGACAGGCGCCTGAGGTTGGAATTGAACCTGGGACCCTGGCGCTGTGAGGCAGCAGTGCTAACCACTGTTCAATGTCAATATATTTTGCCAAGTATAACAGTAAACTTACAACATATGTCCCATCCATTCCTTCTGTCTTCCCCAACTAAAAGCAACAGAACTGCCATACTGCTGGGGTAGAGCGCCATCATAAAACAGGTGCTCAAGTATCAAACACCATGGGAAACCATGGTTCAGATGAAACAGCCTCTACAAAGCACTGTCAAATAGCAGCATATTACTAACATACGTGCAACAATGACTTGGCATTATTTGCCAATTATACCCCATACATCCACTTTGTTTTGGTGAAGCAGGCAGATTAGTAATGGTTTGAAAGATACTAAAACTTTGCAGTGTGTAAGATTAACAGTGAACTTTATAGTTTATATATGTACACATAGGATGTTTATAAAGTTCTTATGCAACTTCAAACTATAAAGTCAGAATACAAAGGGATCTGGGAGTGCAAGTCCAGGATACTCTAAAGGTTGACTTGCAGGTTGAGTCCGTGTTTAAGAAAGCAAATATAATGTTGTCATTTATCTGAAGATGGTTGGAATGTAAAAGCAGTGATGTGTTACTGAGACTTTATGAAGCTGTGGTTAGGCCCCATTTAGAGTACCGTGTCCAGTTTCAGGCTGCACACCTCAGGAAAGACATACTGGCACTGGAGCATGTCCAGCGGAGATTTACACGGATGATCCCTGGAATGGTAGGCCTAATATACGATAAACGGCTGAGAATCCTGGGATTGTATTCATTAGTGTTTAGAAGATTATGGGGAGATCTAATAGAAACTTACAAGATAATGCATGGCTTAGAAAGGGTGGACGCTGGGGATTTGTTTCCATCAGGCGGAGTTACTAGGACTCGTGGGCACAGCCTTAGAATTAATTTAAAACGGAAATGAGGAGACATTACTTAGGCCAGAGAGTTGTGGGCCTGTGGAATTCATTGCCACAGAGCGCAGTGGAGGCTGGGATGTTAAATGTCTTCAAGCAGAGATTGATAAATTCTTGACCTCGCAAGGAATTCAGGGATATGGGGAGAGTGAGGCTAGGTGGCGTTGAAATGCCCATCAGCCATGATTGAACTCGATGGGCTGAAGTGGACTCAATGGGCTGAATGGCCTTATGTCCACTCCTATGTCTTATGGTCTTATAAACTTTGGACTTGCGCTTGATAGAAGCAAAATGCAAATAGCATATGCAAACACAATGCTGTTGAAACTGGTTTTGCTGTTTTCTTTCTTTTCATTTCAAATGCTGAAATTGAAATTATAACAGTGGAAAGTGAACAGTTATGGTTAGGAAAATTGAAGTACATGACGTTACAAACTCTATAAATTGTGCTTTCCTTTACTATTAAAATTGGACTTGGACTCAGAGATTAGGATGTGCTCAGACTCATAAATATCATGCTTTGTGTGTGTGTGTGTGTGTGTGTGTGTGTGCACATGCACAGTGAAGGTGTGTTCTTAATTACAGCTTGATTACAACTTGAGTCTTTTTTTTAATCTTCATTTCTTTGCAGCCTATTGCAAGGTTGGGATTGGGATCTGTTATGATATGAGGTTTGCAGAACTTGCTCAGATTTACACAAAAAGAGGTAAGTAAATAGACTAACGATATTGTAGAATGAAAAAATCTATTGTGTCCAAATGTTTGCTTTCCCAATGCTGTGCAACATTTTATGAGGTGTCTTTTTTTAAAGATGTTAAATCAAAACTTTGACAGACCCCCGTCATCTAGAATCACAGAAATATTGCACTACAGAATGAGTCCATTCAGCCCTTTATGCCTATGCCCGTTGTACTACCCAGAGCCAATCTTCTGCCTTTTTCCTCATATCCCTGCACACTATTTCTATTGAAATAACCATCCAACACCCTCATGAGTGCCACAATTGAACTTGCCTCCACCACATTGTCAGGCAATACACCCATACCCTAACTATATGCTTTTATTTTTATTTTACAAGTGTAAACAATCCAGTGGCATTATTTGAAAAGTAGGAGAGCTCCTAGTATTCTAGCAACTAAAAATTTTAAAACATGATATAGTCATTGTTACTTGTTGGTCTTTGTATATAAACTAGTTGTCACATTTCCCTCAGGGACTACACTTCAATAATATTGAATTGACTTTGAAGCTGTTTGGAAAAGCCTGAAGACTTGAAAGACCTAGATAAAAGCACTTTAGTATCTTCTTTCCAAAAGTGATTGCAACTTTGAGCTCCTCTTAGTGCACTTATTTCATAATGTTGTTTAAAGTACTGTAGCAGCCAATCTCTTGTTATTGTGGAAACTATCCATTTACACGCAGGGCAAGTGCCATAGACAGGTGTCCAGACATTTATTCAGTTTTATTTCTCACCAGTTTCCCTGAAGGCTGTGGGAAATCTATACAAACCAATAATCAAAATTGTGGATTCATGCTCAACTAGAAGAGATGAGGCTACTTGTGATCAGGAACAGGGCTAGAAGGGCTGTTCAAGGTAGCATTTGTATTTCCACGTAGTGACACAAGTGAATGTCAGCTGTTTGTCCTGTTTTAATGGTATGAGTATGATATGGAGAATGCACCAAGATAGGAAGTGGTGGACAAAGACTGCATATCACTTACTAATTCAGGTGGTGTTCCTTTTCCCTTCTCTGGCAGTATCTGCTACTCTGACTGACTTTAGGTCCCATTATGGTTACCAGAGTTGTCAGATTAAAAAAAAAATAATGTGGGTCAGATAATGTTTTGAAACAAATTAGAAAATAATTAAACTTTTGATGTTCTCCACAGGCTGCCAACTTCTAGTTTATCCAGGAGCGTTCAACATGACCACAGGACCAGCCCATTGGGAGCTCTTGCAAAGGGCGAGGTGAGTGGCCAATATATTTTGTAGATTATGGGAGAGATTGTAGTAGGTAGTTTTATTTTTAGCCAGATGGAAACAGTCATAAATCGGAACAGGTAATGTGTAAGTGACAGATTAGAGTAACCGTTCAAGTGAAGGTTCAGTTGAATGTGTTTTCTAAACCGTACAAAATGATCAAGCTAAGAAAAAGCATTGCTGTCAATATTTCTACTAAATTTGGAGATCATATTGTTCAAAGTATCCCTCATTTAATAAATGGCAGGTTTACATGATGTTCTCATGTTAGATTCAGAATTTGGTTAGTATAGTTTTTTTCAAAAAAACTTTAAATCAAAATAGAATGTTGTAAAAAAAATTAAGGTTCGTCAGCATCTGTGAAGTTGAAAGACATATTAACCTTTTGTATATAAACACTCTCAAAACTGAGCAATGAAGAATCCCATTGAAATGGAAGTATACATGGTTTGAAGAGACAAGAAGAAGTGATTCTGCAGAAAAGACACTGAAGATATACTAAGAGCAGTAACTGGAATGGTGATCTATGATTAAAGCCTTCAGACTATTGGCATTTTAACAATGTCTTTATAAGTTATAGGTGATACTGGCAAACCTTTTCTTATATCAATGGATTCCCCTTCCTGGAAAAATATCTTCATGCATTCCTCTTCCTTCCATCAAGTGGGATCTAGGAGAGTTTCCAAGCTGTCCATTTTACCCTTAAGCCTTAGCATAACTACTTCTCAAAGAGTTCTCTGCCTGAAAACAGGCCTGATTCACAACACTATATCTCCACCATGGGGAGGGGTAAGAAGGAAGATTCTGAATACACTCCAATAGGCATCAAACCCTGGGCTCTTGGCACCAATTTGCACACCAGTCATCCATCCAACTGGGCCCACCCTCTTTCCAGTAGTCTGAGTTGCTATGACAACATGTGCTTGCTTGTTGTAGCCTGGAGCTATAGATAATGGTGGTGCAGGCTCCAACTTCTTTTCATCAACACCTGGTTAGGAATCTTCCACATTCTTATTATTTGCTATTGGCTTATGTTGGAACAATTTACAAACTGATACCGAATCTGTTGGGAATACACTTGCCTTGACCATTAAGTTCTGGAGTGGATATAAAACCCAGAACTTCTGATTCAGAGGCAGGGATGCTATCCAGTCATTCTCCACCCTAACTAACACCAGCCAAAAAAGATCCTGCAGCATGTGATTATCAACCTAGGGACGGAAACCAGGGAAGGAAAATGAAACATTCTTGACGGTCTATTAGAACTGGGAGTATTTTTGAATGCCACAGCCTGTTGTCAGCAAGTATTATGTCTGTATCATCTTAATTTGTGGCTCAATCATTTACTGATGCCCCTTCCTTGTACAATATGCCCACCTTGGATATATCACTAACAATCCCTATAACTTTGAAACCAGATCTGCTCCCACGTGTTCCTCAGAAGTGTGGCTGGAGGTATTTCTGGTTTTATTTCTACGTTATTTGTTGAGTCATTAAATATACATTTTATAGGATTTAAAAACAATGTAGAAATTTGCTGTAAAATATGTGCAGTATATGAAAAGTAGCAGGGTTGTTAAATTGCTTGTTCATCTGTTTGCAGGGCTGTTGATAATCAGGTTTATGTAGCAACAGTTTCACCAGCACGAAATGAGAATGATTCCTATGTGGCCTGGGGTCACAGCAGTGTTGTAAACCCATGGTATGTATTTCACAAGCCAATTGCAGATCTAGAAAGTTGTTTGTTATGTTTCAGCTCATCCGTTCCATAAATTACCATACATGGCTGTATGTGCTGTGGTTTCTTCAGGGTTCCAGTTTCTTCCAAAATCATTTTAAAACTTCTCCCTCTTAAAAATTACTTCAGGAAAAGCATTGTTTGTTGACTGACCACTTAATCATATTCCTTTATGTATGTATGAATGTCTGTTTCTTTTCTTTCCAGGGGTGAAGTTGTAGCCAAGGCCGGTCATGATGAGACTATTGTTTATGCAGATATAGGTAAGATTCTTGAACCCTACAAAAACTGTTGAGAAGCTTTCTTCTTATCCAATGAGTAATTATGGGAATTTCTACCCTTTCCTTTATTGCTTTTCTTACCCAAAATTTTAACCTGTATCAGTGAAAGGCTCACTTTGTTGCCACGGTGCTCGGTTTTGATGTGGGAAAATGGACAAGTTTTTAATCATCTTTTCATCCTTTTGCTCACACATTCTTTTTGTGCTCCAGTGGGTGGTCGCTTTCACAGTGTGGCTTAGATTTTCCTCTTTCATATATAGTCTTTTAATTCTTTCTATTCACATACCTTAAATACATATTCAGAAAGTTACTTTATTTCTAACTACACATCTGTTCCAAGAGTAGTTAACAATATATATATTTACATTTTATACAATATCACATTACTTAGGGTTGAAATTCAATTCCATCTTCCAGAGAGATTCCTACAAAGCAGCCTGCCAAACGGAAACAGTTTTTCAGGATATGTACTAGATTCAGTAATTCAAAGTTATAATTAATCTTTTACAATATCATTGTCGTAGTACTGGCAAAGTTGAAATGGCCAACACTGTTCATATTAATTTCTCTGAAGTGGATAAATACACAACTCTTGTAGACAAGAAAATGTTTTTTTCATAACCAGATTTTTCTTACGTTATGTTCAGAAAGATACTTATTTCGTCAAAATGCGACACTATGCTGAAATTTTTTGTTTCTTTTCTGAACAGATTTGAATTATCTTTCAGACATTCGTGAACAGATACCAGTTCTAAAGCAGAAACGACATGATCTTTATAGTGTGCAGGCAATGCAAGATTAAGAATCACAGTCTCAAGATTATACTCAGAAGCAGTAGATGAAATACAAATCTTCCAATTACCTCACGAATTTATTAATAGATGTGAAATGCATTGATTTCAGACTGTAGGTACAGAAAACATCAGTTCTCTTGCTTAGAGTTATGGAATATTAGCAGCAACTTGTAATAAAGTCTTCAGTTTTAAATGACAAATCAGTGTTTAAGTGTCATATGAACTTAAAATTTAAATTACAATTTTATACTGTATAAATTTTTTATACTCTTTGAAGTATGTTGATGCCAAATTGTAGATTCTGAGGGACTCTTACAATGGTAGCGTTGGGGATTCTTATCAGTAAAAAGAATTTTTATCAAGATTTCTATGGACCTCAGTGTGTGCATCCCTTTGGATTTTCTCTGTCCTGAAACAATGACTTGAGGATCCGTAAGCACTTGCAGTCCTGCTCATCACAGATGAATAATTACCAAAAGGATTTTTCACAAATGGCTACATTTCAAAAGTGCTTTGTTGGCTGTAAAGCACTTTAGGGTATCCTCGAGTTATGAGGTGTGCCACACACATATATAAAAAAGATACAGGTGAGGCCACACCTATCATTATTTCATGTTGTCATTTTCATACTAAGTTTGGTGACTGATCAGAAGGACACCTGATTGATAACTGGTTCTTAAGTGGATATAAAGACGAATTATTATACTCTGCTGTTCCAACAAAAAGAGCTAGAATTTTCCTCTAAACTATACAGAGCAGGAAGGGTTCAGAGTGGAGGAGGCAAAGTACTTTTACCCAAACAATAAATTGAAAAATGAAGTTCACATGGTATTTGGCCATTTAAACGTGGAAATCTGGGTCTTTTCATCAGTAGTTTAAGAAAGTACTAGACTGTGTTAAAGCATCATAGTATACTTATACAAACAATTCTCCAATGAGAGAAGCATCAAACTATGATTAAAAACTGGTATGTGGCGTGTGCTATGTTTTATGAAACAGGGTAAACCTCTCTGCTAATTTAAACCAGCAACACAGAAAAGGTTCACCCTGTGCTGTAATCTGTTAAAATTTGAGAACAATCCCAGAGGTAAATCCTTAAAGTAAAAATTAACAACTTTATTCTTTAAGTCTACAGAGAATATTTAAACTGACAACTATTTACAGCTCCTTTCTCTTAAACCTACCTTTTACCTCCCACCGTACAATACTAGTCCGATTTTATTTTTTTAATCCTGATTAAGATTAAAAAATCACGTTTCAAAACCAGTCAGCTTTGCGGAGTTTCCTCTGTAGATTTTTTCTCTAGATTCTCTCTCTAGGTCAGTTTTGATGTTTTGCTGTGCAAACTCCTTCCCCAGACACATACCTCTCAGAGCTCTTAAACTAGTAGCCTATATCTGTTGGTCTTTTGGTAGTTCTCACTCAACTGTTCAAAATTATCCGATTTTATACCCCAAAACATTGGATTGTTTTATTGTTTTTAATATTGTTACAATACCAAATTCAAAGTTGATTGCAATTTGGTATCCTGGGGTATAATTTAAACTGATAGGCCGAGTTTGACATTTGTTTTTGTCTCGTGGCAACCCAGATACTGCTAAATGTTTTGACCAAGTGTTAATTGTTACCTTGTTCCGGATTGTCTGTGCTTCTCTAAGTTCTTACTAGCTTTACAACTCTCTTAAAGATACATTACCTCTACACCTTCATAACATAGGTCAAGTTAATATCTCCAGTGGCATTGTCTACAATAGCAGTTATGGAGAAACTTCACCAAACAGAAAACATGGAGCTTTTAAAAATAAGTTTGTGCAGAAAATCACGAGGCCCAATTGTTGGGTGCTGCATGGAAATGTTGCAGCTAGATTGAGGAAGGCCATTTAGCCAATGCGTGTTCACCTAAACAACCACATGATTGTCAATTGGCTGCAGTTTTGTTAGTCTATATTTGTCAGTAGTGAAGTACATCTTCCCTTCACTAACATTTTTGACCATGGAAGAGTGGACTTACAGAATCCCTCCATATCAATGGGTACAGTTTGACAGATATTCCTATAGCCTAAACCAGTGAGATCCTTATTAAAAGTGCCATTGGTAGTTGTCAAATGGTCAATGGTATTGAATGCACTGTTGTGTATAGATGATCGATCACCTAGTTTGAATACTGTATTTCAAATCTTTTTTATATATAAAGCCAAGACTTGTTATTTGATTCTTTATTTCAGTGCAGCAGAAGGAGTTGATTATGAATGAGCAACTGGTGAGCTACTTTATTTACAGTAACTTGTAAAATTAGAAGGAACGTAGGGCAGCTCCACTGTTTGAAATGCTTAACCCAAGACCTGTGGGAGATCAAGGATGCACAATGTTTATTTTTGGTCAAGCACATCTGCAGGAGATGTCATCAACTGCACCATCTCAGGCTCCAGGTTTAAGAACTTGAGTAAAGGCTGGAATCCATGTGAGGCAGAGCATAATACAGATAGTATGCTTAGGGAGGTGATCCCAACACAAGCGTGGAGCATGCAGGCAAATAGGGGATGTGTGACTGACAAGACACTGGGCCTTTGTGCTGGAGCTCAGATTAGCTGATTGTATTCGCTGATGGGTGCTCTGTTTTGGATGGAGGTGAGGGTAATAATTCTTCAGATGAGTGCAGTCAGTGCTAAGTCTATGGCCCCATGGGTGGTGGTAGGAGTCCTATTAGATATGGTGCTATTGGAGAGGGTTTTATACTATGTTGGCAGTGGATGGGAACCCGAGAGAGGCCAGATGAGATGGAAACAACACAGTAGCCAGAAGCAGAAAGGTAGTTAGTAAACTTTGAAATAGACAAAGCAAATGGGATGCATGTATAACATTCATTACAAGGTTGATTTGAAAGCACAAATTGAGGTAAATGGGTATGATTTAATTGCTTTTACAGAAACAGAGCTATAGGGTGGCCAAAATTACTCTGAGCATTTAAAAATGTTCAGCATTTAGAAAAGATAGGCAAAAAGGAAGTGGAGAAGTTCTACTAATAAAAGATCAGTAAATTAGGAAGAAAGGATCTTGAACCTGAAGGTTCAAGATGTTGAATTCATTGGGTAATGCCAAAAACAAACAGCAAGGAACAGCAAACATTGGTAAGGGCTGTTTATCGGCTACTGACCAGTCACCATGCTGTCGGGAAAGGTGTAGATGTAGAAAATGCAGGTGCATGTAATATTGGGACAGCAATGGGAAATCTCAGTTCATTACTTTGCAGGTAGATTAGAAAAAAACCTAATCAGCTCGAATGCTGTGGAAGAAGAAATCCTGGAGTGTACAAGATGCATGTCTGGGGAAGTACGTTAAAGAACCAACTAGGGATCAGATTATTTTAAATATTATGATCCTAGTGAATGCTATTGCCAGGTAAGTCAGATCTCATATAGGAACTTAACCTGAGAGATCATATGTTTATTTGTATTGGTTTTGAAGAAGTGATCGCTCGCTGAATTATAAGCATGCAATGCTGCAGATTTTATTTCAACAACAGAAATTTATTAACAAGATAAATTACAATAAAATAGAAAAATCCAAACTATCCATTTATATTCAAATTCAATGTCTTTTAAAATATATTATCCTATTAATCCGTAACATTCCTATTAAATTGAAAAGAAACAACGTTGCATGTTACAATTTCAGGCTCCAGGTTAAAATACCACTCATGCAATACTCACAACGGCTTAATGGTAAGGTCCAAGGGAGTGTTGTTGAACAAAGAGACCTTGGAGTGCAGGTTCATAGTTCCTTGAAAGTGGAGTCGCAGGTAGATAGGACAGTGAAGAAGGCGTTTGGTATGCTTTCCATTATTGGTCAGAGTATTGAGTACAGGAGTTGGGAGGTCATGTAGCGGCTGTACAGGACATTGGTTAGGCCACTGTTGGAATATTGCATGCAATTCTGGTCTCCTTCCTATCGGAAGGATGTTGTGAAACTTGAAAAGGTTCAGAAAAGATTTACAAGGATGTTGCCAGGGTTGGAGGATCTAAGCTACAGGGAGAGGCCGAACAGGCTGAGGCTGTTTTCCCTGGAGCGTCGGAGGCTGAGGGGTGACCTTATAGAGGCTTATAAAGATCATGAGGGGCATGGATAGGATAAATAAACAAGGCCTTTTCTCTGGGGTGGGCAGTCCAGAACTAGAGGTCATAGGTTTAGGGTGTGAGGGAAAAGATATAAAAGAGACTTAAGGGGCAACTTTTTCACGCAGAGGGTGGTACGTGTATGGAATGAGCTGCCAGAGGAAGTGGTGGAGGCTGGTACAATTGCAGCATTTAAAAGGCATCTGGATAGGTATATGAAAAGGAAGGTTTTGGAGGGATATGGGCTGGGTGCTGGCAAGCAGGACTAGATTAGGTTGGGATATCTGGTCGACATGGACGAGTTGGACCAAAGGGTCTGTTTCCGTGCTGTACATCTCTTTGACTCTAATATTACTTAGTCCTCACCAATTGTCTCTCAGGACCTGAATAGATTACAGAACACCAAACAGTTTCCCCAATTAGTATGTACTTATTGAATACCTTTTAACAGGGACACTATTCCTTAACAGACAAAACAGCCCTTCCGTGAAACTGCATGAATGAATGAAACTCACACCGGTGAATAGTAAATAAATCTCACAACCCAGCTGCTGTAATCAGTTTAATATCCTTTATTCTTTTATTAAGTTTAGGTATTTCTAATTTATTAAGAGCATATAGGCCTAGTACTTTTACTAACATTTATTTAAAAGTCAAAAGCACTAACAGCTATAGATTAGGCAAGCAGACTGGATAGACACTCTTAAACCTATCACTAGTAGCAGACAGCATTTAGCAAACGTGTAAACCATCTCCTCTTTCCCCAGGACAAAAGTCACCCAAAACTTTGTATACAATAGTTAAAAAAGTGTAACATTTTAATGATAGAATTTTAATCTATGTAAGAACTGTGTATGAAGAGACTACTCTAAGAACTCTACTTTGGGATTCTATTGCTGCCTTCAACTTGTACTACTGCAGTTACTGAATAAAGAGACTGTTTCACCACTCACCAATTTCGGTATTATTTGAACACACTCCCACACCTGTTTCAAGTGTGTTCATCTTGAAACTTTCAGGGTTTTATCCAACATTTCTGATCTATAACATACATGAACTCTTCATTCCAAGATAAATCTAATTTATTATCTCGATCATTCCCTTCTCGGGATCATTGTTCTTTATAGCCATCTTGTTCAAAGGTCTTCACAGGAATAACCTACTCAAACTCAAAGGTAAAACTAAAAGTTTCTCTCAGTCAACTATGAACATTTCCCTTAAGCTCAAAAGAGTGATTTCAGAACTCTAACAAACCTTGATGTCCCATTATTTATTTGTTGAAAAACAATTTAAACAAAGCTGCACAAAACCAATTCATTCTAAAACAATTCTTCAAAATTTGTTTTTAAAAGAAGTCACCATGAGTACAGATATCTTCAAATAATTATTAAATTATGATCAGAAAACCCACCAGTTACTAACTCAAAAACCAGAAACCCAAAGTGTGCAAATAACTTTTAAAATTGTATATCTAAATCTCAGTTTACGTCACAATGTAGTACACTTATAGGGCCTCATTGTTAAATTGAGTTATTCTCTGTTCAGGACATTTTCTGTTTAAAAACTGCATTATTCACAAAAGGAATAGGAGCAGGAGTAAACCACATTGTGACCCCCTAGAGTATGCTCTCCCATTTCTCAGAGTTAATCATCGGTCTCACCCCACATTCCTAACGAACCTCTTTACTCTTGATTTCCTAAGAGACCAGCAAATCTACCGATCACAACATTAAATATATACACCATATAAAATATCCGCAAGACTCTGGAATGGTCAGTTCCAAAGACTTACAACCACCATGTAAAGAAATCTCTCCTTGTCTCAGTCTTAACTCTTATTCTGTAATGGTGGATAATATAACACCCTTGTTTGCGAAAGGAGGAGGTAGAAGACAGGAAGTTATAGGCCAGTTAGCCTGATCTCAGTCATTAGTAAGATTTTAAAGTGTTTTTTTTAAGAATGTGATTGCGAGTACTTGGAAATGCATGGTATAAAACATGTGGATGTGTCAGCATGACTACATCAAGGGGAGGTTATCCCTAACAAATCTGCTAGAATTCTTTGAGGAGGTAACAAGCAAGTTAGATAAAGGAGAGACAGTGGACGTGATTCATTTTGATTTTCAGAAGGCTTTTGACAAAGTGCTGAATAGGAGGCTTCTAAATATGATGAGCTGATGGTGTTAGGGGTAAGATACTGGCTTGGTGGAGGGTGACTGGCAGAAGGCAAATTATACAGATAAGGGGTTTTTCTTTCTGGATGACAGCCAGTGACTAGTGGAGTTCTGCAAGGGTTGGTGTTGGAACCAGAGCTATTCACATTATACATAATCGATCTGGACCCAAGGAACTGAGGCATTATTGTTAGGTTTGCAGATGGCATGGAGTTAGCTGGAGGCACAGCTATTGTTGAGAGTGTGCAAACAAGTGGCAGATGGAAAACAGTGTGGGAAAGTGAGAGGTTATGTACTTTAGTAGGAAGAAGAGGCAAGGCCTCAGAAATCTGAATCATAGAATCCCTATAGTGTGGAAACAGGCCATTCACACCGACCCTCCGAAGAACATCCCAACCCAGACCCACCCCATCCCTGTAATCCTGCATTTTCCATGGCTAATCCACCTAGCCAGCACATCCCTGGAACTTACAGGCAATTTAACACGGTCAATCCACCTAGCTTGCACATCTTTGGACTACAAGGAAATCCACGCAGAAATGAGGAGAATGTGCAAACTCTACACAATCACTTGAGGTAGAATTAAATCCAGGTCCCTGACACTGTGAGGCAGCAGTGCGAACTACTGTGCCACCTACACATAAAGGACTTGGGGGTCCTTGATCAGAATTTGGTTAAGGTTAACATGCAAATTCAATTGGCAGTTAGCAAGACAAATACAATGTTAGCATTCATTTCAAGATGGCTAGAATACCAGAGCAGAGATAAACTGTGGAGGCTGTATAAGGCACTGGTCAGACTGCATTTGAAATACTGTGAACAGTTTTGGGCCCGATATCAAAGGTATCATGCGCTGGTCTTGAAGGGGAGGTTAACAAGAATGAGGATGAAGGGCTTGTTATAAGAAGAGAAATTGAGAATTCTGAGTTTCTACTTGGTGGAGTTTAGAATAGTGAGGTGGAATCTGATTAAAACTTACAGGATACTGAGATTCCTGGATAGAGTGGACATGGAGAAGATGTCTCAACTTGTAGGAAAGACTAGGACCCGAGGGCATGCTTCAGGGTGAAGGGACAACCCTTTAGAACTGAAATGGAGGAAGAAAATCTTCAGCCAGAGGGTGGTAAATCTGTGGAACTTATTGCTGCAGAAGGCTGACAAGGCCAAGTTATTGAGTGTATTTGAGATAGAGACAGATAGGCTCTTGATTGGTCAGGGGATCAGGAGTTACAGGGAGAAGGCATGAGAGTGGGGTTGAGGTGTATGTCAGCCATGATCAATTGGTGGAGCAGATTCCATAGTTTGACTACCCTAATTCTGCTCCTATATCTTATTGTCTTATGACTTTCTGTGTCCCAGATTTCCAAGCTCAGGCAAAACCTTTTATGTCTACACCATTAAGCACATTTTGAACTTTGCGTGCTTTAATGAGACCTCATTCTTCAAAACTCCAGGACATCTGGGTCCAATTTACTCAGCTACTTACTAAAGGACATCCCTATCTTTCCAACAGCCAGTAAGGGGAATCTTCATTGGTACCATCTCCAATGCAATTATATCTTTTTGTTGAAAAAAAGGATAAGAACTGTGCACAGTACTCAAGGTGAGATCTCAGCAAAACACTTCAAAATTGTAAATTCCTTATTCATACACTACAAACCCCTTGCAATAAAAGGCCAATTTGCTGTTTCATTGCTTGTATCTGCAGGTTAATTGCATTCCTTGCCAAAGTATCTCTCAATGTCATAACTTAGTCATTTCATGCCTTTAAAGTAAATTTACTTTAATCAATCTTGCTACAAAAGTGAGTAACCTCACACTCCCGCAGTATGCTCCTTCCACCATTAGTTGACCATTACTTATCTATATATCTTTGCAGTCTGTGTCCTCCTCACAGCTTGTGTTCCCCCAAACTTTGTATCATCAGCAAACTTTATTACTTTACTCTTAGTCTCTATATCCAAGAGAATATTATAAGTAGCTGAGGCACATGCACTGATCTGTACAGATTGGAGGATCAGCCATGATCATGTTGAATGATGGAGCAGGTATAAAGGGCCATATGGCCTCCTCCTTCTCAGAGTTTCTAAATGTCTGTGATCCTTGTGACATTCCTTTAACTACAACCTACTAAATTGAAAATAGATTGCTTGTCTTTATTTTCCATCCATTATTCAATCCTTCCATACTAAAATCCCCAATTTCTTCGTATTTATTTGCAGTGTCTTATCAAACACCATTTGGAAATCCAAGTGTACTACATCTGCAGGAACCCCTTTAATCTACCTTACAAGTTCCATTTTCAAAACCTCTCAATTCATGACTTAAGCTTTGAGATACCATATTGAGTTGACTATCTATGATGATTCTATGACTTTATAAAATGTGTTGTTAATACTTCAGGAGATGACTTCACCTTGGTAATGTCACTGGACTAGTAAAATCAAGAAACCCAGGCTAATGCTCTGGGAAATGGGTTTGAAACTCACCATGGCCGATGGTGGTGAACTTTGAGTTCAGTAAAACATCTGGAGTTAAACGCTGGCCTGATGGTAAACATGTAACCATTGTCATTTGTTGGAAGAACTCATCAGGTTCATTAAGGAGAAGGAAATCTGCGTTCCTTACCTGGTCTGACCTACATATGACTCCAGAGTCACAGCAATATAGATGACTCTGTCTGGGCAATTAGAGTTGGGCAATAAATGGTGGCCTAATAAGTGACATCTGTGTCTCACAAAATTGTTTTAAAAGTAAATAATAGATTCTAGAATTTTCCAAACCCACAGAATTCTGATCTGTAATTCCGCCATCCTTGCCAACTTACTAAAATAGCAGTTTGACATTACAAAACCCACAATTCACTGCGACCTGAAGTGAAACAATTAAGATTGATACTTAAATACACACTAATAACCTTAGAAGAACCAAATGTAGCAAATAGCACTTTCTCTAAGCACAATCAGAAATGTAGCCAATTCTGCAGGAACCTAGCTAAGACTAAAACTCACAATTGGGTAACAATCTTAAGGTAATAAAAGAAGCAGACAGGAGGCAAATAAGCCTCAGTGCTAAAAATGCTTCACAAGGCTAATGAGAAAATGAAAGAGGTAGCTGCAAGGCTATCAATAAGGAGGTATGGCATGAGTGCTAAAATAGTCAGAGACAAGTAAACTGTCAAGAAATTGAAATGAAATATTCGAATTAGACTGTAATGTCAGAGAGAGACCTTGGTGAAGTTGTGCCATGAGTGTCTCCTAGCATTTAATTATAAAGACTGTAGTAGTTGAACCCAAATTTCAAAGTGGCTTTTTAAACCATCACAAGTGGCAAATCCAGAATCCAGGGAATTTTGGAAAGTCATGCAGAGCTACCTCATTTAGAAACGAAGAATGTGTGCTGTCAGGTCCTTTGGGTAATTAGTAAAATGACTGGAGAAACCAAAGTTTGTCACTCTTATTAGTACCTTGTTTACCCACCATGTCTGGTATGTGAAAGACTTCTATTGTAAAGATAAATGCAAAATATGTATTTAACTCCTCTCCTATTTCCTAACACCCCCATCATTTTTGTCTCTGTCTCCAAGGGAGGAAAGTTTCTATAATTACTTTGATTTTATACAAAATAAAACCTCTTATATTTTTATATTTCTGTTGTTATTTTGCCCCTTTCATCAGCATTTTTTCACCTTTTAGTGATTACTGAAACATTGTCTGTCCTCATGGATGGTTCTTTCTTGCTGAGTCTGTTTTTCCATAGATTGCATTTTTAAAAATTGATGGTTTCTTCAAATGTTTCCTTTTTTTGTAACTGGCATGTTTCAGTCCATTCACCCAATCAACTTGATCTACTCTCATGTCCTACTCTTGCAATTAGTTTTGTTTAAGTTTAGAATATGTTGTTTCAAACTTAATCTGGTATTCAATTGTATTATGATCACTGTTACCTAATGGGTTTTTTTCCCTATAAGGTTACTAATTAACTGTACCTCTTTGCAGATTACAAGATCAAAAAAAAATTATTTCTGTTATTATGAAATATTGTTCCAAAAAGTTGTGCTAAATACTCTCTACCGTGTGATGTTCCAGACTACCTTCACAAATTTGACTTAGCCAGTCCGTAACAAGATTAAATGCCCCGCACAAATATTATGTTGCCGTTTTTGAAAGCTCCAATTATTTCTTGTCCTATGTACTATCCAAAATTACTGTTGTTGAGGAGTCTATAACTTACACCCAGCTGCATTTTCTGCCCTTGTTATTCTTACTTTCCATCCAATATTTGTACTTCCTGACCTTCTAACTTCTCTCTTACAATTCTTTCATACTTTTATTAGCAAGTCTAATCCCTCTTTTGCCATTCTCTATTTTTGAATGCCCATGTACCATGTAGTATTTGTTTCCACAAACTGGCCACTTTGTTATCACGTTGCTGCAATGGTGATTAGATTTATCTCTATTTATGACATTAGTGCATCCAACTTATTTTGAATGCTTCATGTCTTCACATAAAGAGAATCAACAACCATAAGGTTCAGAATTTTGCTCCTACTCTAAGACTTGAGCACAAATATCAAAGCTGTACTCCAGTGCAGTGACATTTCAATATGTCCAGTTGTGTGAGGCACTAAAGAAATGCTTGCCTTTGCCTTATTATGCTGAAGAATCTTCATACCACTCTAACTGCTTATTAGGTGTTACATTATTGGAGATATGTAGATCTTCTTCCCTGATGAACGAAAAGAATCCATAGTAAAAACAATGACTGTAGATGCTGGAAACCAGATTCTGGATCAGTGGTGCTGGAAGAGCACAACAGTTCAGGCAGCATCCAATGAGCAGCAAAATCATTGGATGCTGCCTGAACTGCTGTGCTCTTCCAGCACCACTGATCCAGAAAAGAATCCATAGTACAGATATAAAGAACAGGGACAGTAGAGTCCATATCATTTTTTTGTACTTGAAGTAAACATTTCTCTTGAAACAACAGTGGTTAGCACTGTTGCCTCACAGCACCAGGTTCCCAGGTTCGATTCCAGCTTCGAGCGACTGTCTGTGTGGAGTTTGCACATTCTCCCTATGTCTGCGTGGGTTTCCTCCAGGTGCTCCAGTTTCCTCCCACAGCTCAAAGATGGGCAGGTTAGGTGATTTGGCCATGCTAAATTGCTCATAGTGTTAGGTGCATTAATCAAGAGGGAAATGGGTCTAGGTGGGTTACTCTTCAGAGGGTCAATGTGGACTAGTTGGGCCAAAGGGCCTGTTTCCACACTGTAAGGGAATCTAATCTAATCTAGAAACCTTGTCTTAATGCACAGAACTTGTGTAATAAGGTACGTGAACTATAGAGACATGTCTGCAGTATGACCAAACATGGAAACTAAACATTCAGGAGTATTCTTTTTTTAGAAAAGATATAAAATGGGGAAGGAGGTGGGGTAGCATTGTTAGTAAAAGGAATTTCAAAAACAAAATCAATGCCTTGTGAATCATGTAATGGAACCTGTATGGATGGAGATAAGAAACACCAAGGGGCAGAAAAGATTGTTGGGAACTGTCTATAGACCCCCTAACAGTTGTGGAGAAATCAGAGTTGCATGCAAGGAGGGTACAACTGTAACCACGGGTAACTTTAATTTACATATGCATTGGACAAACAAAACTAGTAATGGCAAAGTGGAGGGGGATTTCTTGGAATGTCTATATAATGATTCTTTTAGATCAATACATTGAGGAACCAACCAGAGAACAGGTTATTCTCAATTGGAAACTGTGCAATGAAAAAGGTTTCATTAACAATCTTGTTGTGTAGGATCCTTTGGGGGAAGAACAACCATATAATGATAATTCTTCATTAACACAAAGACTGAAGGACTCAAATCCAAAGCTAGGGTCCTGAATCTATATGAAGAGAAATATGAGAGCACAAATTAGCAAGGATGGACTGGAGAACCTCAGAAAAAGAATTGACAGTGGTAAGCAATGTTTCAAATTTAAAGACTGTATACATGAATTACCATTACTCATTTCTGTTTCGTACAAAAATAAAAGAGAGCACAAATATGAGAGCACAAATTAGCAAGGATGGACTGGAGAACCTCAGAAAAAGAATTGACAGTGGTAAGCAATGTTTCAAATTTAAAGACTGTATACATGAATTACCATTACTCATTTCTGTTTCGTACAAAAATAAAAGAGAGGAAAGATAACTTAGCAATGGCTTACAAAAGAAGTTAGGGATATTATTTAGATTCAAAGGTCCAGTGAGATGGCAGAGTTGAATGAAATTAGTATCAGTATGAAAGCAGCACTGGGGAAATTAATGAAGTTAAAGGCTAACAAATCACCACTGGCTGATAATCTATTTCCCAGAGTACTAAAAGAAGTGGCCCTGGATGATTTGGATAGTTAGTCATCTTCCAAAATTTTATAGGCTCTGGAGCAATTCCTATAGATTGGAGAGTGGGAAATATAGCCCACTAATTTAAAAGGAAAAAAAGAAAACAATTACACTCCAGTTAGCTGAATATCAATTTGATAAAATTGCTGGAGAATTATAAAAGATATGATAACAGAGCATTTGGAAAGTATTAAAGGGGACTAGACAAAGCCAACATTGGGTTTATGAAAGAAAAATCATGCTTAAAAATAAGATGAATATACTGCAGTTTTAAGGATGTAACTAGAAGAACACATAAGGGAGACCAAGTAGATGTGGTGTATTTGAATTTTCAGAAGTCTTTTAATGAGTAAGTGGTTGTTGAGCAAAGTTGAAGCATGTAGGAAGATGCAAGGAGGCTTCAAGGTGATAAGTTGAGTGAGTGAGCAAACAATTGGCAATACAATGTGGCTAAATGAGAAGTTATACAGTTGGTGTGAAAAACAGAAAGGAAAATTGTTTAAATGGTGATATATCAGGAAGTATGGAAGGCAAATCAATCTGAGTGTAGTGCAGCAGGTCAGGCAGCATCAAAGGCAACACATTTTTAAGCACTGATCTCCAGCATCTGCAGTCCTCACTTCCTCCAAATCAATCTGGGTGTTCTTGTAATGAAAGACAGGCAAGTGCAGTGAGCCATTAGAAATGTAAATGGCATATTGACCTTCATTGGAAGAGTGTTTGACTTCAGAAATGGGGATGTCTTACAGAGCTTTGGTGAGTCCATGCCTGGAGTATTTCATGCAGTTATGGTCTCGTTACCTACCAAAAGGGATGTACTTATCACAGAGGGAGTGCAGCAGAGGTTCACCAGGCTGATACCAGGGGCTGGTAGTGCCTATATTTACTAGAGTTCAGAAGGATAACAAGAGATCTAACTGGAACTTTATTCATTTCAACAGGACTCGACAAACTAGATGCAGGCAGGATGATTTTACTGATAGGGGAGTGTAGAACCAGTCTTACAATATGATATTCTGGTTAACAAGTGTCATAATGCTGGTTTGGTACAAGGTTACTTTGCCCTTGAGTTTTTTTCAGAGAGGGGATAATTGGCTAGGCTCCATCATGTCTGAAGTTTGAATGGTTGATGAGGGCCTTGTTGTTTCCCATAACAGATAGTGCTTCAGGCCAAACGATTGAAAGGTCTTTTGAAAACTGGTCTAGTCAAGGGGGCCTGACCAGCTCTCTAGCTGTGCAGTTCAGAGCTTTATTCAGTTCAGGAGTGAGTTGAGTAAGAGACAAGAGGAAGCTGGAAGCCTTCTCTCTGTCCTTCTTCCCTTAAGGCTTTGAACTGTAAGTTGCCTGGGCCGTTGTTTACTGTTTGTGTTAAGGGTTTGTGCTAAGGTTGTTACCCAATTGTGCAGGTTTATAATTTCTTGAAAGTGGAGTCACAGGTAGACAGGATAGGAAGAAGACATTTGGTACGCTTGCCTTTATTAGTTAGTGCATTGTGTATAGGAATTGGAAGACCATGTTGCAGCTGTACAGGACATTGGTTATGCCATTTTTAGAACGCTGCATACACTCGTCTCCTTGCTATAGAGAAGATGTTATGAAACTTGGAAAGGGTTCAGAAAAGATTTACATGGGTTGGAGGATTTGAGCTGTAGGGAGAAGCTGAATAGACTGGGGCTATTTTCTCTGGAGCATCAGAGGCTAAGGGATGGTCTTATAGAGGTTTATAAAATCATGAGGGGCATGGATAGTGTGGGATATAGGTAAAGTAGTGTCACTTCTGCAATTATAATTACTTATACAAAGTAAATGAACTCACACCAGTGTGTAATTGTTTCAGCCAAGAGCTGAGTCAACAAGAATAGAAACTATGTGGAGGAAATGCATGATTGTTTTTTTGTATTAGCTAAAAATGTATGCAAGAAAGAAATGGGACTGCAAAACGATGGTAGATAATACAGGTGAATAGATAAGATGCTGTGAGGGGAGGCAGTTAAGCTAGATACGCCTGGACAAACAGTAGGCATAAACATCTGTTTCCCACTTTTACAGAAACACAGGAACAAATCCCAATTAAAAGGGTCTTAACGATAAGATGCTGAGAGAGGAGGCACAGATGGAGGGAGTAGATAATGGTAAGGAAAGGATATGCCTAACAATGACCCACAGCAGAATGAAGTCAAACGACCTTGTGAGGCCAGAAATCAGCATTTTGTCACAGACAAGGCCGGATAAGGCAAGAGATAAACAGGAGTAATGGGTACTGGTCTTAGGGAAGTGGAAGATGTAAATGGGAGGAGCAATGAAATACAAAAAAATAGAAACCAAATTATATAAATATCGAGCATTCGTTGAATTCGGTGTGTGTGTCCCTTGCCTTGTAGACAGTGGACATCACACCCTCTTGCAAGAGTAAAATAAAGGACACTACTGATTCAGATTTTGTCTCGGACTGAATGAATTGTGTGAGCTTAGTTTCTCACAATAGGGTAAATATTCAAGGTCTTTACCCCAGAGTAGGTGAGTCCAAAACTGAAGGGCATAGGTTAAAGGTGCAGGGTAACATTTAAAAGAGACCTAAGGGGCAACCCTTTCACGCAGAGGATGCATATAAAGAACGAGATGCCCACAGCAAGTGGTGGAGGCTGATACAATTACAACATTTAAAAGGCATCTAAATGGGTATGTGTATAGGAGGGTTTTAGAGGGATATGGGCCAAGTACTGGCAAATGGGACTAGATCAATTAAAGATTTCTAGTTGGCACGGACAAGTTGGACTGAAGGGTTTGCTTCTATGCTGTACATCTCTATGATTCTAAATGTGGTAGGCCATTTAGGGCTGCGAGGAGGAAACAATTCTTCACAGAAGGCTGTAGAGGTCAAGTCACTGAAAGATATTTTGAAGGTTTTAAAGCCATTAATCAGTATGGGAAGAGTGAGAATATGGCTTTCAGATAGAGGGTCAGCCATGATCCTGTTGCGATGATGTGGAGATGCTGGTGTTAGATCGTGATCCATAATCCTTTTGGGATCTTTCTTGCATTTCTGCTGAAACTTGATGTCTGTGTCAATATGAGCGATCTTCTTGGAGATCCTCTCCACTTTGGGGAGTAGTTGGTGGTGTCGATAGTAGCCATGATGTGCAAGTACAGGTTTTGGACAGGCCTACTCTTGCTTTCATGTTTCTATATTGCTGTTTGTGGGTGTTCACTTTGCATAAACAAGTTGTAGTATTCCCTATAGTAATAATTAAACCTCAAAAGTAATCAATTGGTCATTGTGCAATTTGACATGCCCAGTTGGCCAGGCACTATATTAAATACTTGGAAATCGTGATAACTGCAGAGGCTGGAGTGTCAGAGTGGAGCTGGAAAAAGCACAGCAGGTCTAGCAGCATCAGAGTAGGGGATTCGACGTTTCACTGAAAATATACTTGTCTTCCTTATTATAACTGAACAATCTTTATGCCATCCAATCGGCTTGTCAGTTGTTGCAGAAGTTAAAAGGATTGCTACTGTGGAAGAATTGTGATCATTTGGTTTTTTCCCTTGTTAACACTAATTAAATTATTTTCTCAAACTGCATGTTTTATGATTTGGAGATGCCGGTGTTGGACTGGGGTGTACAAAGTTAAAAATCACACAACACCAGGTTATAGTCCAACAGGTTTAATTGGAAGCACTAGCTTCTGGAGCACTGCTCCTTCATCAGGTGGTTGTATGTTTTCTGGATGGCACATTTGCTGTAATTCCATTCAGTTTATTAATGTCAGGGTTGGAATCCATGAGGAAATCCCTACTGATGTTAAAGGGATAGAGAATCCAAACTAAATCCCTTGACTGCAATGACCAAGGTTGAAAAAAAGCACATTCACAGGATTTCATTACAAAAAGGTGTCCTTCTTTCCATATAATAAAAGCAAATTACTGCGGATGCTGGAATCTGAAACTAAAAGAGAAAATGCTGGAAAATCTCAGCAGGTTTGGCAGCATCTGTAAGGAGAGAAAAAAGCTAACGTTTTGAGTCTAACTGACCTTTTGTCAAAGCTAAGACAAAGATTTAACTCTGACAAAGGGTCTGCTCTCAGCAGATTTAGAGTCTGCTCAAAAAAAACCCACCAGGGAGCGTTTAGAATCCAAGGCTACGGGAGAAGCTCAGGGTGTGAGCTCCTTGCAGTTTTAACTTTGAAGTATGGATTCTTCACTGTAGCGGTTTGACAATTTGCCCCCCCCCCCATCGAAACTCTGTGGTTTCATTATTTTACCCTTCAGTGGGTGCACTACAGACTGTCAAACGTGCCCAACCGCCAGCTGGGCTGCTCGCTGCATTTTGATCGACTCTTTAGTATTCTGTATGACTTTGACAATCAACTGTGTCTCCAAATAGTTAAGAAAGGCCATGATTTTCTTCTTAAAAACTGGTTTATTCTCGTCTGACTCCATTCACCACCACCTTTTCTAGATTGGGATTGAGTTCTGAAGAAAGGTTAGAATGTAGAACATAGAACAATACAGCACAGAAGAGGCCCTTTAGCTCCGACTTATGAACTAATCTAAGCCCATCGCCCACTGTCCCACCATCATCCATGTGCTTATCCAAGGATTGTTTAAATCTTCCTAATGTGGCTGAGTTAACAACTTTGGCAGGCAGGGCATTCCAAGCCCTTACCACGCTCTGCCTCTGACATCTGTCTTAAATCGATCACCCCTCAATTTGTAGTTATGTCCCCTCGTACAAACTGACGTCAAATTCCAAGGAAAAAGAATTTCACTATGTATTCCATCTAATCCTCTTATCATCTTGTGTGTCTCTATCAAATCCCCTCTTAGCCTTTTTTCCAATGAAAACAGACCAAAGTGTCTCAGCCTTTCCTCAGACCAGGCAACATCCTGGTAAATCTCCTTCACAACTTTTCCAATGCTGCCACATCCATCCTGTAATGGGGCGACCAGAACTGTGCACAATATTCCAAGTGTAGCCACACTAGTGTTTGATATAGTTGCAGCATGACATTATGGCTCTGGAATTCAATCCCTCTACCAATAAAACCTAACACACCATATGCCTTCTTAACAGCACAATCAACCTGGGTGGCAACTTTCAGGGATCTATGTGCATGGACTCCAAGATCCCCCTGCACATCCACACTACCAAGGATCCTTCCATTGACCCAGTATTCTGCCTTCCTGTTATTCCTCCCAAAGCGAATCACTTCAGTTGCCAAGACTCTATGTTAACTCAGTTTCTCTCTACACAGATGCCATCAGACCTGCTGAGTTTCTGCTTTCCTTTCAGATTTCCAGCCTCCACAGACCTTTGTTTTGGTTTGGGACTGTTCAAGTTGGTTCTATATTTTTAACTCCATCTCAAGGCACTATCGTTAGTAACATTGGGGGCAGGGGGAATTTGGCAACTTTTTTTTTAAAAACATCGTTTTGAGTGGCAGGTCTGTTTATATTTCAAGCATTTATAGTGGCAACATTCATGTTGAATTGACTTCAAATTTGAAGACAAGTATCCAATGTTTAAAGGATTTTCTCTTTTGAGAAATTCATTTTGCAGTAATACCTTAAGGAATAGAGATGGGAGCAAAGCTCTAATTTCAGTTTTTGGAAAGGTTTTAGATTTCAGGAAACGGCTTACATTCACAATGGCAGCAAGGAAGGAAGTGACTTTAAAATCTAAACTGGAAAAAAAACTATAAACTTGATTACAAGCTATGTGAAAGATATGTTAGTAAAAATACATTGATGCTCTTGTAGACAAATTATGGGGAACAAGTAAATAGAATCTCTCAAATTCATTGTCCTGGAAATGGTGTGAAGCCAGGGATTTCACCAGAGCAAAATGAGGGCGTAGAGAAAAATATGATATAAATGCAGAGTGCTCACAATTTGAGATGGGTATAATATTAAATGAAAAATATTGTATTTCAGGGACAATGGCAGGAGCCAATTTAAACAAATTAAAATGTTGCTCCTGACTTTGGCCTAGAATAGTTTTTTTTTAGAAAGCATTGCCACACTTGACAGTGAATAGGAGATAATGAGATTGTTTTTCATGTTTACCCGCTGCTGTTGGTGAGTCCTTTGTCAGAAGCTTCCATCATCCTCTTTGCTGAAATCAACCAAGCCTCAGGAGTTGAGTCTCACTGCACCAGTTCAGAACACTCAACTCTACTCAAATGTCACCTGCACTGTTGTGGCCTGTCACAAGCGAACATGCATTGTTTTGGATTTATTTTACTGATGATGCCATTTTCATTTTGAATGATTTGGAGGTGCTGGTGTGGGACTGGGGTGTACAAAGTTAAAAATTACACATCAGGTGATAGTCCAACAGGTTTAATTGGAAGCACTAGCTTTCAGAGTGATGCTCCTTCATGAGAAGTGAGAGAGAGTGTATGTGCATGCGAGTGTGTGGGAGTGTCTGTAGGTGTGTGTGTCTGGGGTGGGGGGCTATGTGTGTATGTGAGAGAGAGAGAGAGAGAGTTTATATGTGTGTAAGTGTAAAGGGGTCTAAGTCTATGAGAGGGTGATGTGAGAGTGTGTGACTGTGAGAGTGTGTGTGTGTATATAAGAGTGTCTGTGTGTGTATAATACAATGGTGGTCACCCGTAGTGTGACATGAATCCAAGGTCCCGGTTGAGGCCCTCCCAATGGGTACTGAACTTAGCAACTGCCCAGCTTTCAGGACAACTCTATACAACCCTGTCACGGCAGGCGCTGCAAGATGTGTCAGAGTGTGGACATGGATATCACCATGCGAATCAGCCAACGTTGTGTATCTCATACGCTGTAGGCCAGGACGCCCTAAAACATGGCACATTGCTGTAGCTTCTGCTCAGTTTTGCCAAAGTATGAATTCATAACAATCAACCGACAGGAGTGTTCCCTCCCAGTTGGAGAACACTTCAGCTGTCCAGGATATTTGACCTTGGACCTTTGGCTGACCATCCTGAAAGGCAGACTTCGGGACAGATAGCAGCAAAACGTGGCCGAGCAGAGGCTGAAAGTGAAGTTCAGTACCCATAGGGAGGGCCTCAACCAGGACTTTGGGTTCATATCACATCACAGGTGACCACCATTGCGATACACACACACACACACACACACACACACACACGCACACTCTCTCAGATTTCAACCCCTTTACACTCACACACAGACCCTCACAACCTCCCCACCCCAGAAACACACACACACACTCCTACAGACACAAACATTCCCACTCTCACATGCACCCTCTCAGCCCCTTTACACTCTCACTCTCTCTCACACTCACAAATCCCACCCCACACCCACACAAACGTTTGTGGGGTGAATTGGTACATGCAGAGTTACTTTGTACTTTGGTCAAAAACTGCATGAATTCATGTAAGACTCAACTCAGTTTTTAGATTAGAATCAGTCTAAACATTATGGCACAGACAACAGCACACAGGGGGCGAACACCTTCAACACATTAAAAATTGGTGTCAGCCTAGATAATGTTAACCTGAGAATGTAACTTTAAAAAAAAGTTTTGTGATTTACATATGAAAGAAGTGAAACTAACATGATCATTCTCAAAGATGAGAGATTTAACAAACAATGTATAATTTCAGTTACATCACACTGTAAACATTTGCTATAAATTCTGTGTCTTACAATTGTGTCCTCCACAATCACCTGAAGGAGCGACGCTCCGAAAGCTCGTGTGCTTCCAATTAAACCTGTTGGAATATAACCTGGTGTTGTGTGATTTTTAACTTCATTTTGAATTCAGCATTTGTTTGGAGGTATGCTTGTCAAATGCTGTTTAACGTTGCTTAGTCTGACCATTTTCATTCTGAATGCAGTATTTATTGGATAAGTTTACACTGTATCAATCAGTTACAAAAAAAAAAGCTAGTTCATAACTTTTCCAATGCATTTTCCAACATCTATTAGTTCTTTGTATCACAATTTTTCACTGAAGAGCACATGCTTCCATCAAAGGCCTTTTCCACTTATACATCAAATGTATCAGGCTAGACAAACAGAACTATTCACAAGATCAAAATAAAACTCAATGTGCCTTGGATCTGCGCGCGAATGCGGTAAAACAGGAATGGAGATGCTCCTGTCTCAAAGCCACCCGGCAGCCTCTGCAGTGCCGTCACTTCAGGCACATTTTTTTGCATTACATAAACAGCAAACAATACTGCAAAGCCCATAAGAATCTTCCCATGTCAACATACCCACCTGCTTTTTAAAGCCATCTCTTCCCCCCCCCCCCCCAATCCCCCAAACATAGTGCTGCTTATACAACTTCTTACTGGATACAGCAATTTGATTAGAGCTCTACCGTACAACCATATCCCACTAGACATGCTTAAATGAACACTTTGCAAACAATACTTTCAGCACAGTTAAGCTGAAATGGTTTGGAAAGAATGTAGAGAGCATTATCTCTACCATGTGAAACTAAATACCATATAATGCATACATTTTTGACTTGGACCTTCAGCTCATTTTAAATATTGACATATCATGAAACATATATTGAACATCTAAGATTTAAAAATGCAAAGATAATTGCAATAAAACTTATTGTAAAACATTCTCCCACACAACTGAAAATATGATCTTTATTTTATTTGTTGTACAGTTAACTAGAGCAAGTTTTTACTTTTTAAGGGAGTGCCAATCTTGTGCTGTACAAGACTTTTATTGTTAAAATCATACACCATCCTATATGAGGCTAACCATAAGATTGTTTGTGTGGCCTAATTTGCATTAGTGTATTTTAAAAAAAATGTTCAGTGCCATAAAACTTAATTCTACTTTATAGGCCAATTTGTGTGAATGTTCTGCACATATTCATCAACTTCTCACATAACTATACATAGAACAGAAACGAATATCACGAAGATTTCTGTGGTATTCAACTGTTTATAAAAAGTTATCACAGGCTCAACAGAAGAATAATGGGAATAGCTTTACATTTTCAAATCACAGTGTTGGGGGTTTCAATCCATACTTCTTAGCAACTTCTGTCTGTGCATATGCAGCATCACAAAGCGAATACAGGTGGGCCATCTCCATTTCTGACTTTGCCAGGTTAATGGCCTTGCTAAACATATCGATGGCCTTAGCCAGATTTCCTCTGTAAACAGATTTTAAAACACATTTAAGTTAAGGTGCAAATGCTATGAAAAGGTGGTGCAATTCTGAAAAATAACTTGGACAATATGAGGCTTATTTTCTTGAGGCGCATTTACTTAAATCAAAACCTAAAACTATCAAAGGATTTAATATTTCTCTGAGTCAAATTAGGCTAATTGAATATTTAAGAATACAGACTAATAACTTAATTCAAATAATTATGTTGATAAAAATGTGCTTTGCAAGTACAAAACTAATTACTAATACTCCACAATCATAGAATATCAACATTGTGCAAACAGGCCATTCAGCTTATTGAATTCACAACACCCCAACAAACAGCATCCCATCCAGAACTGTTCCCCCACCCTATCCCTATAACCATACCTCTCCGACCCACCTCACCTGCACATCCCTGGACACTATAGGCAATTTAGCTGGCCAATCCAACTAATCCGCCTAACTTTGGATTGTGAAAATAAACCAGAGCACCAGGAGGAAACCCACGCAGACACGAGGAGTATATGCAAACTCCACATTGCAAGTCGCCCAAAGCCAGAATCAAACCCAGGTCCCTGGCACTGAGGGGCAATAGTGATAACCTTTGAGCCACAGTGCCAGCCACAAAGACAGACAACTCTAATGATGTGCAGGCCTTACTGTGTACTTTGAGCACTATGCAATCACTAGCAAACATCCCACTTCAGACCTCATAATAGAGTCATAATTGGCGGAGATGGTGGACTTAAGACAATGCAAAGCAGTTCCCACAGCAACGCCCTGAGTCTGCACTTTGATCTCCACAACCAACCTCCAATATGCAAGTGCTACTTTAACTGTTCATACTCCTTCAGAGGGACCTCCTTCTTAGTCCTATCCGTAGGCGACTAGATCCTCCTCCTCCTCCACTCCCCACACACACACACACACACACACACACACACACACCCCCCACCACCCACATAAAGTTCCTTTCCGGCTCTGACGTAATGCTCTTAAAGAAACACAAAATCAAAACAACAAGAAACAGAAATCTAGAAATACTTGAAACGATATTTGGCAGTAATTGTGGAGTGAGGTACGGAGTTAACATTTTGAGCCTAATTTGATTCTTCTTCAGAAACCTTGATTCTGGTACTGACAGAAAACACAATCTATGCACTCAATGCTGCAGCATGTTCATTTTCCACAATGCCCCGCCTTATCGACAGAAGTTGCAAAATCTTGAATCTGTTGGACAAGTCCAGGGGATGAGGTCCCTCCATTGCTACCTTCTGGATCTCCATACTGGTCTTTGCTTACACTTATTTCAACTATTCCTGAATTTAAACTAAATCAGGTCCTAGTCTACAGAGTGTTACTCTCTCCGAGGACAGAATGTCCAGGTAACTTTGCCTCTCCATGATGTATTACAATGTCTATATTTTAAATCCAACTCCATCAATTTAAAGCTGAAGTTACTCAACCTGCAGACACATTCATAGTGATGTGGTTGCCATGAAATGCACAGATATCCATAAGTTCCTACATGGTACAGCTACAATACATCATCCACCCGGTCACCTTTATTTCATGTAACTATTTAGTTTTCCAGGTTTTTAATATATTATTAAGCTATTATCTGCAGTTACCTCATCACCTAGTTGTGGAGTTTATGTAGTCACTATAAAAATTTAAAATTCATCTCACTCGTATCAGTTTAAACTACTGCTCCAAGGTTAAAGGTAAAAACAAAAATTATGACAGGGTCCTGCATTATGCAGTCTACTGTAAACTGGTGCACTGAAGAAGTTCTCACTTGCTTTGTCTTTCCTGTAAGAAGCCCAAACCTATATTTTGTGCCTCCATGCTTTGCTAACCATGGCACACCACAACTGCACAATTCAGGTGAGAGTTTAAATATTCAGTTAACCTGGTTGGGTGGCGCACTCACACCAGCAGTCAACACAACATAGAATTAAAGCTTTAGTTGTTCACACATCTACATCGTGGCTGCAGTATTTGCTGTCTGTGACAGGCTGTGTAGAAAGCTTTCTAGCTAAACTTACAGTAACAGCAAAACCTTATCCTGGGATGTCTCTGCAGACTAGGACCAGAGTAGCCAAAGTCAAGAAGACAGCATCACCTCCAAGTTCCCTTTCAAGTCAGAAACGATCCGAACTTATACATATACTGTCATTTGCAATTCACTGACGGATTAAAAATCTGGAATCCTTCAAGACCATAGCAGAAATGTCAAAGAAACTGCAGCAGCTAAATAACACTAGGAATGAGTATCCAACAGAAAACAAAGTTTTTAAAAGAATACATCTAAAATAATGTGCACATCTTATTAAAAAAAATGAACTGTATAAATATCCGCAAGATGAAATTTGGCATTTGTATTTGACAGATGTAGTTCATAGCAGGTTTACAAATTCTGCAACAAATGAATTTTGAGTATTTCCCAAACTCAAACAGTAGAATCACTTTTCTAAGAAGAAATACAATTTTTAAGAGCCAAAATTCTGTGGGAGCAAAAATAGTTAATAAATTACCTCTGGACTTCGATAGTACCCATGGTCTCATACGCAAAATCACATTTATTGTCAATCTCAATAGCCTTGCTGATTAGTTCCAAGCCTTTGTCCAAATCCTGTTTCCACTGAAGCTGAAGTAAACTAAAATAAATGAAGCAAATACCAGGATAGTATCAAAAATTAAGTAGTCAAATAATCATTAGGTAGCACTGAACTTGACTACTGCTAAAAAAAAATTGCACTCTTCTCGGGTTCATTAATTCACAAGAAATAAAAATGTAAAAAGCAAACATTCATACTGAGTGATTTTGATTAGTTGCCAACTGGATTCTGATCGGTAGAGATGTTATCACGGAAGATGCAGCCATTCTTGCTGACTGACAGTTAACTGACAAGGTTTGTTTACATTTCAAACCAGCAGGTTGAGACGGATTGTCAATGCATTGCTGAGAAAGGAACAAGAAAATGGCTCTGTGTTTTAATATACATAACATCTAGGAGATGCAAGAGTACTATACCAACAGCCCAACACATATTGGCTGTCAGCCTATTTTTCTGCACCAAAATTATTTAGCAAGTTCTAACCAATTATGGAATCGCATCTAATGTCAAACATTATGCTTTTTGGAGTTTTGCAATCAGGGTTATTTAAGCATAGCCAATACTTGGTTACTGCAAGACTTTGAGATGAACGGCTTATATACCCAGTGTAATGCCATGGAAATTCAGAGGCTACATTACTCATTTATGTGACAAATAGAATGTCGTTTTGACTGAGGTAACAGCCTCTTAAGCTGAGCACATCACTTGTGTTGCTACTGAATAGTAGCAATATGAAAAGCCAGCTTCACTTGGTGCTTAAATGTTTAAGGTATCTTATCCTATAGAGGGTAATCAGAGGATTTACTGTGCACTCTGACATAGAACATAGAACATAGAAGGATACAGCGCAGTACAGGCCCTTCGGCCCTCGATGTTGCGCCGACCGAATCCTACCTAACCTATACTAGCCCAATAACTTCCAAATGCCTATCCAATGCCCGCTTAAATGACCATAAAGAAGGAGAGTTCACCACTGATACGGGCAGGGCATTCCATGAACTCTCAACCCGCTGTGTGAAGAATCTACCCCTAACATCTGTCCTATACCTACCACCCCTTAATTTAAAGCTATGTCCCCTAGTAACACCTGACTCCATTAGCGGTAAAAGGTTCTTAGTATCTACCCTATCTAAACCCCTAATCATCTTATACACTTCTATCAGATCTCCCCTAAACCTTCTCTTCTCCAATGAGAACAGCCCCAAGTGCCTCAGCCTTTCCTCATAAGATTTTCCTACCATTCCAGGCAACATCCTGGTAAACCTCCTCTGCACTCGTTCTAAAGCTTCCACATCCTTCCTATAGTATGGCGACCAAAACTGCACACAATACTCCAGATGAGGCCGCACCAGAGTCTTATACAACTGCAACATGACCTCAGGACTCCGGAACTCAATTCCTCTGCCAATAAAGCCCAGTACACCATATGCCTTCCTCACAGCACTATTTACCTGGGTGGCAACTTTCAGAGATCTGTGTACATGGACACCAAGATCCCTCTGCTCATCCACACTACCAAGTAGCCTACCATTAGCCCAGTAATCCATCATCTTGTTATTCCTCAGGCTTGTTAATTAATCTGCATGATACACCTTAAGAAATGATCTAATCAAGGTGGCAATTATCCTGCAGGATGGTTTTAACTGTGACTTACTTTAGCATTAAGCTTGTGCAGTGCACAAATGGCTCAGATGCTACTTACCAGGTTTCCAAAAAGGAAAACCATAAAACATAAGAACAGAAGCACCAGGAGCAGAAGCAGGTAATTCAGCCCCTTGAGCCAGCTTTTCCATCTAATATGATCATAGCTAATCTCATCTCGGCCTCAACTCCACTTTCATGTCCGTTCTCTGTAACCCTTCAATTTATTACTAATTACAGTCAAAAATTAAAAATAACACATGTAACTGAAGGAATCCTAATGTATATGTTGACTAGTGATGGTAAGGTTGCAGTGGGTTTACCTATAGCATAGGAACTGCAGTGGTTCAAGGTGGCAGCTCACCACCCATAGGCACTAAATGCTGGCTCAGGCAGTAACAACCATGTCCCACATGAATAAGAAAAATGAGAGAGAGACAGTTGCAGAGAACATTGGCTGATTTTTCAACTAGGACATCAAAGCAAGTGACATCATTCCATTGATCGATTTCAAAGGTGAATTTGAGTGGAGGATGGAGCCCATTAAGAAATGCAAGGAGATTCTTTAGTGCAGCTGATTAAGTGCCAATCCAAAGACATTTCTCAAATAACATGGCATATATGTTGCATTGCCAACATGTGGCTAGGTATATAGGCAGTGTGCTCCAAAGGACTGGCAGATTATATCAAATATCATGTCCTTTTGGCTATTTGCAACAGCAAAGTATTGACCATAGGCAGCCAGCTAGTGCTTCCAAAACTCAAAAGAGAGTCCATCATTAGATGCGATTCCGTGATTAGACAACAAAGGAAAGAAGTGGTGTAGCGATAATGTCACTGGACTAGCAATCCAGAATCCCAAGCTAATATTGTGGGGACATGGATTTAAATCCCACCATGGCAGATAGTGAAGTTTGAATTCGATAAAATCTGGATTACAGTCTGACATAAAAGTGCTCACATAACCACTGTCAATAGTTATAAAAATCCATCTGGTTCACTAGTTCACTAATGTCCTTTAGGGAAGGAAATCTGCCATCCTTACCTGGCTTGGCCTACATGTGACACCTGACGCACAGCAATGTGGTTGACCCTTATCCCCACTCTGGACAATCAGACAATAAATGCTGGCCCAGCCCAGCTACATCCCATGAAAGAATCAAAAAATAATTTGCCAAAAAAATGTTAAGCATCTGATGAATTATGCAGAGGAATGTAAGAACACACATGCTTGTGCACTACATATATTGCATACTACATTTACCAATACATACTACAAACAGAAATAACATTAATATAAACAATGTCATGTGTCCTGGGCTCAAAGGCAGGACCTTATTGTCAGATAATACTGCACTCAGAGCCATTCTCTCACAAGTTTATGCTAACAATGATTTGTGATTGCCTTTCAATCTCAGGGGCAGGGCAAAGAAAAAAAGAGCCAAGTCTCCCTTGGGCAGAACTGGAATGAAACAGATGTTATTCTGAACCATTTGCTAGTCATTGGGCTAACTGAGTGAACCAATCCCCATTAACATTTATAGCTCATCTAAAGTCTGAGAAGCTATTGCCCTGAATACTTTCGCAGACAAACTCAACATAAAACTGTATATAAAAATTCAAACTCCAATTAATTTTAGTTTTATAGGTCTCATTAGAGGTTCTCTGTAATGTTTTCTTGTGCAATCATTAGTTCCTTTCCTGGATACTTGCAGAGTATTATTTTGTTTTCACTTTTCCATAATGTAGCAGAGGATTAATTGGGAGAGTTACACAACATACTTGACTCTGATATCCAAGATAGTATAGGCAAAATTACTGGCTTTAATCTAATTACAGATCACTTACCCTTTGTGAACATATGTTGTTGCATTATCTGGTTCCAGTTCAATACATTTATCGTACATTTCATCTGCTTTGCTAAAATGTTGCTGGTCAGTTAAAGCCTAGGACAAACATTTTTGGTCAAATGTTTTATTTTTTTTAATCTTACATGCATCTAAATACAACTTAGCACAGATTAAATTTCAGAATAAAAACCAAAAGAACTGCAGATGTTGGAAATCAGATAAAAAACACACTGCTGGATCTATGGAGTTCTGAAGGGTCACAGCACCCGATACGTTAACTCTGACTTCGCTTCACAGATGCTGCCAGACCGGTTGAGTTTTTCCAGCAATTTCTGTTTTGTTAAAGTTCAGAATGCTAGTGAAGCCAAATGAGAATGTACTAATATAACAATAGCCACATTTTCATGCCATTCCAAATAGTTACGTTCTTTTGAGGCTTGGTCATTGGTACTATGTACAAAACACTTCAGTCAATTTGTGTATAACAAGATACTAAACAGCCACATGCCAAATTAGTTGGTCTGATGGCATTAATTAATGCATAAAGTATCAGCCAGAACACCAGAAACCTCCCCAGTCTTTAATCAATATGTGATTGTTTACTTCCATTTGACAAATGGGGTACAATACAATAGATTTGAATGGCTTGATAATTTGGCCAAGACTCTGACAGTGTCCTTTAAAAAAATTGGAGGCTTGAATGAGACAACAGTCATTGTTTGTACCTTATAAAGATGAACTAAGTGGGTTCAGTGCCTTTTCTATGGATGCTTTATGACCTTAAGAAGAAGCAAACTTTTACATTCTTACTTCAACAATTTAAAGAATGTAAAAGTTAATGAAACAAATTTGCTGGTTTTGCAATTCAGAAAAATCTTCAGATACTGAATGTTCAATTCTCAAGCGATAGTTGAGGGGGTAGTCAATTAGCTCAAGTGGCTGGATGGCTGGTTTGTGATGCATAGTGATGCCACCAGCATGGATTCATTTCCCACACCTGTTGAAGTTGCCTTGAAGGACTTCCCAACCTTTCTGCTCATCTGGAGTGACTCTCAGGCTAAACTACCACCAATCGCTCTCTCTCTCTCTACAATGAGTATGCAGCCCTTTGGTCTACAAAGATTATGGTGACTTTCCCTTTACCTGAGTTCTTTAAAACACACGGTGAGCGCAGATAGCAAATGCTGAGTGCTGAAGGCTTACCTGAGCATACAATGCATAACCCTCTGCACATTTGGGAAAATTTTTAATAACATCTTCAAATCCTTTTACAGCCACTTGGATCTGCAAAGGATTGCTTCCAGTGTAGGCCTGACGATACTGGAGTAAAACACACAACACAATGCATTTCAGTTGAAAGGTGATCCAACGGAGTTGAAAACATTTTTGTTGAGGTGATTTTTTTTCCTCTTACATCTATAAAGATCAATTGTATTTAAGATTTAAATGTGTCAAGCTGATGGCTGTTTGCATTAAATTTTACAGCGCCTTCCACAAAGTATAATGTATTTCCACATGATTGGACTTATTTCCTGGCTTTCTAGATGCTTTGTGTATAGATTACACTGAGTAAAACAATAACCAAACTCAATCACTTAAATTAAGTCTGCTGACACACCGAATACAATTATCAAGATCAACAGCTACTATGCACATTGGCATTAGGTCAATTGAAAATATTTAAATGTTAGTTCAATGGATCATAATAAGCCAGTGAACCTTGGCAAGAAGTGTGGCTAAAGACAACATCTTGAATAACAGCTCATGATCAACATCTGGAAGCCTGCAAAATGTTCAACAATATAAAGGCATGTTACTTACTGCTGAATAACACATCAAGGTTCCACAACATAGAGAAAAGGTTGATACGGTAGAGCAGGAGATGGACCAACCGTTACAAGAGTTAATGAACGGTGAGGCAAACTAGAATGTCCAACAGCATCCAGACAAAACCGGTTATTGATCTTCCAGACATGATACAATCATCAATAGCAAACCCTGATCAAATCCTAACCAATCTTAAAGGGATAGTGCACTATGCACCGACCAGCAACGAGTCAGTTAGAGATATTGCTCTGCTTGTTTTTTTTGCAGCTGTACTGTGCAATAAAGCAGTCACTGGCAGTGTATTTTTCTGAACAATATTAGAACAAGACTGCTTACCAATGCAAAACATTTCTGGGCCTGAGCCAGAGCGGAATCTGGTCGCAGTCTAATGCATTCATCAAAATCTTCAACAGCCTCTTCAACATTGTCAAGTAAAATCTTCAGCTGTAAACAAAATTTAGCATTAATGCATAATCATACAATCCACACTGACCTCAGAATTAAGGCACCCTACAGTGTTCTCTCCATTCTCTCATTCCTTCAACATTTCTGAATAGAAAAAGGAACAAAGGGAGAGGGGGGAAGAAAGGTTCCAGCCCATTTGTTCATTCCCAAACAGCTTTACCTACCCACTTTTGATTGAGAATGTTTAATGGAAGGCACGACTAACAGCTTTGTAATCTCTATCTGTAAAGTGTATTCAAGTCAGGATATTCAACAAATGCAATCATGTCAATAACCCGAATGGAAATTTAAAAAATTCGAATTGTTGCAATAAAATTGAGTGCGAGATTCACTTCTTCAATCAATGAGACATTTGCTGGGTGCAATAGTTACCAGAAGACAATTCTTTCAGATTGATTCAGGAAACCACAGCTCTTACCTGTCCTCGGTGATGATACACATCAGCATTTTGTGGGTCAATATCAGCAGCCATGTTGAAATCTTGTGTACTCAGCTGAGATTGCTGTTGCTGCATATACATGCTCCCACGCTTAATCAATGCATTGGCACGCAGCTGAAGAACAAAAACAGTAACACATCCCTCTCATTATGCACGTGGTATTTGAGAGACATCTCACATGCTTACACTAGCTATCCAGATTTTGATTGCCATTAAGGCCATGCTGTTACTCCCTGTTTCAGCAAGTGGTCAAGAATTCTGGCTTTATACAAGGAAAACAAAGGAAAATATAATATTCAATGGATGATTAATATGATATTTAAGGAAGTGATGAGAAGTCAGGTCTACTTTCTTTTTGAACAATCTTACTAATCCAGTTAACACAATTACCACAAGTTGCACTGAATTGGACTAACTTCAATGCAGCTGCTTTTGCATGCAACATACTTTGACAGAGGTTGACTAAGTTGGGGCTATTTTCCTTTGAGAATTAGAGGCTCAGGGGTGACCTTACAGGGGTTTATAAAATCATAGGGCTCATGAATAGGTTGAATAGCCAAAGTCTTTTTCCCAGGACAAGGGAGTCCAAAACTAGAGGGCATAGCTTTAAGGTGAGAGGGGAAAGATACCAAAGGGACAGCTTTTTTTCATGCAGAGGCATAGTGCATCTAAGGAATGAGCTGTCAGAGCAAGTGGAGGTGACTGGTACAATTACATTTAAAAGACATCTGTATCGGTACACAAATTGGAAGAGTTTAGATGGATATGGACCACATGCTGGCAAATAGGACTAGATTAATTTAGGTATCTGGTCGGCATGGACTGAAGGCTCTGTTTCTGCGCTGTACTACTCCATTTCTCGAAGTACCAGTTTCATATTGTGATACAATAGAGGTACAGCTGATCTTTCTCGTAACAGTCTCTCAGACCCAGACCACAGGAAGATGCTGCTTTGAAAAGCAAAGGGAAATGTATTGAGTTAGCTCCAAATAGAATACCGATAGGCAATGTTCTCTGTTTAGAGATTAAACTTGTGGAGATTCAAGAACCAAGGAGTTAAGAGAGTGCCTTACAAATGGAGATCTGACTGAGGTGACTGTCAAAGTAAAACTGGAAAATTCTGCAAGAAATGGCAGGGGAAAAGAGCCTCTGAAAAATACTAAGAATTTTTGTCTGTTTTATAGCCATGTGGACTCCATGCTTTTTTTAAATTCATTTAGGGATTTGAACTTTGCTGACTAGGTCAGAATTTATTGCCCATCGCTAAAGCCATTGAGAAGGTGGTGGTGAGCTGCTTCTTGACCATTTTGACTACGAGCAAATCTCTCTCAACTGTATACTATTGTCACATCACTTCTGCCAGTAGTGAATAGGTCTGTCCTATTCAGTAAAAGGATGGTGCTTGAAACCTAAAATAAGTAGCTGCTAGGATAGGTCTGCAGAAGATTGAGAGGGTATCAAAAAAAGGGGAAAACACATTGGTCCTCATACTTGCCAAGCTGCCTGCTGCTGATGTATCCATCAATGACTGTAATTGCAAGGAGTGACCACTGCCAAGTGGGACAGATTTCAAACATATCCACCAAGTCGGGACTTAATATCCAGGAAATTCAATGGACTATCAGCAGCAGTATTGTATAATTTGTTACCGAATTTCAGAAGTATAACTATGTCAGGCTGTTTCTTGTCTAGTCCATGAGACAACTCTTCCAATTTGGCACTGGCCCCCAGATGTTAGTAAGGAGGACTTTGCAGGATTAGTGCTGAGTTTGTCGTTTTTTCCTGATGACCAGGCCAATGACAGATGGTCTATACAGTTTTATTCCTTTGAGGTTCTTTACCAGTTTGATACAACTGAGAGTCTTGCTACGCCATTTCAGAGGGATTTAAGAAACAGTTTGCTGTGGTCTGGAGTCATACATGAGGAGAAGTGATTTCCTTCCCTAAAGGATTTTAGTGAACCAAAATGCTCTTATGATGGCTGACAATAGTTTCATGGTCATCAGATAACTTGACTTCAAAACAAATCCAAATTCCACTATCCATCATGGCAGGCTTCAAACCTGGATCCCTGGTACGCAGTCTGCGTCTCTGGATTACTAATCCAATGACAACATTATTACACCATCACATTATTTGCCAAATGTGACATATTTTACAAACACGTCATTAAGGATCTTGGCTGTGGTCATTAGTCAATGGAAAAAGCAACTTCCAGTAGTATAGTTAACAGACTACTAAATAATGCAAACCAATGAAAATTTTAAATTTATTAATAAAAGTCTTAAACATGAAATTATGTTGAGAGATTCTTTCTGGTAATCACTAAGAAATTCAAGTCTCATTCTAAACATTACAGATCTCTGAGGGCACTTCAAGTCAAATATTCAAATCCGGAAATAATAAATGAGTATCAGTGATGATGACAGTTGTGACTGCTGGATTGATGGAAAAGTCCATCTTAGTTTAGTAATGGCTTTAAGAAGGAGTCATATCAGCAATGTGGTTGACTCTGAGTCTCCTGATATGCTTTAGCAAGCTACTCAGTTGCCAAAATGGTGACTCAATACCTTTATGAACGCAGTTGGGATGGCTGACACATTCTGGCATTGCCAAGAATGCTTACATACCATTAATGAGGTTTTTTATAAAATGACTGTAAAACACAATCACTTGAAATGAACCCGCACAATTTAAATTTAAAAAAACATCAGAAATGACAAAATATGTTGTGCTTCCTGCTCTGGATCATTTGTTAGGATGTAGGCTTCTTCATAAGAATAGTAATGCCAGATTAGGGGATTCCCCAATGGTTAGGGGAGTTTGAATATATGCTATAGATAAAATTCAAAATGATTGCACACATTTGGGAATCAATTTCACATCATAAATTTATGATTTAAGAGTGAACACACACAAACCTATCCAAGACATTGTACAACAGCAAGAACTTTTTCATTACTTCAGACTGCCAGCTGTTCAAACATATCAATTAAACTGAGTGGGGAAATGGATTAAAGGAATTTGGTATTGTATTAAAGGATGAGGTTTGAGAGACTAATTGGAATAAACAGATCTATTTTCGGGACAAGAGCACAGATATACTGGGTCATTTGAAACAAGGTCCCCACAAGTCCATATCTGCAATTTTTCTTTTAAGATTTTGCCAAGGTTTACCTTATTGAACTTACTTTTGTAAGACATTCAATTAAAACCTAGATGCTAATTATTGTTTTCATTCTTCAAATGATGCTTTGTACTATTAATTTTAATAACATCAGCTTGATTTAGTGGCATCACTATCACTGTAGTCAGAGGTTGTACGTTCAAGCTTTACTCCAAGCCTAGAACACTTCACCTAGGCAGATGTTTCAGCACAGGGAATGTGAAGGTGGCATTAATCAAATCAGGCATTAACTGGAAGCCCCACGTATATTACATTACCAATGCATTTGTGATCTAAAAGTTCACCCCTTGACCTAGCCAAACTTTATCCATCACTCACTAAACATCAGCAAAATAAATTAACCAGTCACTTATTTCACTGCTTTAGGAAATTGCTGAGGTGATCAGAGTACTAACTTTGTGATAATTTGCAATAATTGACACCCAAAAGGCACCACAGAACTGCATTATTTTTCCTTCCTTTATTATTTTAAACATAGAACTGATTCTACATCATCATTCCTTGCCATCTCACTACATCCCCAGCTAGCTAAGAAAAGCCAATGACTTTCTTCAGGGGAAACGAGCTGTAAAGGTGTAGATAAAGATCTTTTGACAGCATACTTCAATTTTCTTAAAGAATGATCAGCCCAACTGGGGAAACTTAAAAAAAATCTAAAGCTATTTTAGGAAGTTTGGAACTGCACATCCTGAGACTGACTCTGTGCAAGTAAAAGGAGATTTATATAGAACACCTACCTTCACATTAGCATCTTTCATACTAACAACCATATCAAGGTCAGGTTGAGCAGCTGTGGCATTGCCTATCAGCAAATAGAAGGTAGCCCGAAGCAATAAGGCTTCAGCCACATATTTTCCCTTTGACTCTATTTCTTTGGTGCATTCGCTAATAATTTTATCATAGTTCTCTTCCTCCATGTATTGTTTTGCCTTCAGGTATCCAGATCTGAAGAAGATAAAAATACAGTAAATATAGCTAAGACTAAATTGCTCCTTCTAAAATGTTCTATTTTTGCTAGTCCAGTAATTTGCCTGATCAGTTCACTGAATCTTTTAGCACAAGTTTATCATATCAGTTGCATTTAGCAGCATGAATTTCAGTGCATATCTACACTTATTGGATTTGTCGATGATGATCCCAAAGGTATTCTTTGGTTTACACCTACAATCTTATATAGCCAAGAACACTGGGGTATTCATTTCCAGCTACTTTTACGTTGAAGAGTGGTTAAAATGTAAAATCAGATTATGCAGGCTGTTTCTGAAGCACAGGTTCTTTTAAGAAAAGGTTACAATACTCGAAAGGAGGGCCGGCAAAAGATATACAGATTAGGACTGGATTAAATTCATGCTGCAGTCAAGTTCCAGTTATTTCACAGCTGCCTAGTATCCTCCCCAGTACCATCCTCAAAGTGCAGAACTATTCAACTAGACTCAAAGGCAGTCAATCCAATCATCCCCAAGCTGAAAAATGTAATAAGCGATTCAAACCTCTGCTAAACCTGTGCAATGAATTCACCCTTCTTCAGGAATTCCTGAAGAAGGGCTCATGCCCGAAACATCGACTCTCCTGCTCCTTGGATGCTGCCTGACCTGCTGCGCTTTTCCATCAACATATTTTCAGCTCTGATCTCCAGCATCTGCAGTCCTCACTTTCTCCTAAATGAATTCACCCATTACACATGACAACCAGTACCTTTCTGATCCATTACCCTAATATGCAGACAACATTCATCCATTGAGGCTTGAAAAAATACATTTTATACAATCACCTTTCTGTTCCCCTAATGTCAGCAGCTTCACCCTCCTTGTCTTTGTCTTCATCAGGCGTTTCACCTTTTAGTAAAGGTTGTGAGATGATGTCATCAGTGAAGGAATTAAAGTACGACTTGATGAACTGTGGAGAGGGCATTAGTGGCTCTCTATTCTACAAAGGCGAAGATAAGAATTAGAAAAGAGTCGATTCTATAATAGTAAAATATAGTACAACATTGAAAACAAATATAACTATCACAATCATATTGATTAGCTCGGAGTTTAACCAGTTTAAAAGTTCTAAACAATGCAAAACACACTTTTAATCTGGATCTCATTTTATGCATGAGTAATATTCTTTCCTAACATTGCCATTGATTGCAAAGTTGTTTTCTACAACACGGTGGCTCAGTGGTTAGCACTGCCGCCTCACAGCACCAGGGAGCTGGGTTCGATTCCCGCCTCAGGCAACTGTCTGTGTAAAGATTGCACATTCTCCCCATGCCTGCGTGAGTTTCCTCCGGGTGTTCTGGTTTACCCTCTCAGTCCAAAGATGTGCAGGTCAGGTGAATTGGCCTTGCTAAATTGCCCACAGTGTTAGGTGCATTAGTCAGGGGTATACATAGGGTGGGGGAATGGGTCTGGGTGGGTCACTCTTCGGAGAGTCGGTGTGGACTTGTTGGGCCAAGCTGTAGGAATCTAATCTAACCTAAACATCTGTATGATTGAGCTGGTTAGGGTGAACTGGCAACTTATGATTCTCTATACAAGGGATGCCAGAGATCAGGTAATCCTTAAACATCCTGGTTCTCTGGCATTCTAATGTTTCTGCCAGCAGCATTTTGCCTCGAAACAGAGAAAGAAATCAATGTTTGACACCTTTAATATCATTAGTGCATCTGAAGACAATATAATTGAAAGATTTGTTCATTCTTAGTATTCATTTCTAGTACACCTCCTACATTAACAACTTGCAAATGAAACTTTCACATTTTTTTCTCAGCTTATATTTTTCACTTTCCCTCGCAAAAAAAAAATCTGTGAACACTAATGTTATCTGCACTAATTTTATTACATCAATGGCAATATTGGATAATAGATGTAATAACTGCTGCTATTTTATCCTGGCCAACAGTGCCTAGCATTACAAGCTCATTGACAGACAGCAAGCATAACTCTGATTTGTTCTATGTACATTTTTCTGGGGCAGGCCAACAAATAACAAAATTCTCAAAAACTTAAGAAACTTCTCCAAATACTATCAAAACTTCATGGCATGTAATCTGATCCCCTGCTGTTCCAAGTCTTGCCCGATGCCCATGTTCCTCCAGAGAACCCACCAAAATCTATCCCAGTTTCTCCCCCATCACCAAATCCATTTTCACAAAGCCCTCAAATTCCTGGCAAAAACACATGATCATCGAACTTTGGAACTGTCGACCCGCAGGGTCGTAAATGCTCCATTGTCAGACACAGGGTTTTGTTGTCAAGAGCATCAAGGGCACAGGGAATGGGCGAGAAAAGTGGAGTTAAATGTGAAAAGTCTGATAAATGGAAGTAAGTTTTCTACAAGTACACTGAGACCAAATTCAAAATGGTATAGCTAACAAGTATCTACAGTACTTTGGCCACTAACCTTGTACTTTTCTTTAGCTTTTTCTTTTCCAAGCTGCTTAAGGACTCTGTCAGCAAGAAGCATGCTTTGTTGGTTTTGGAATCCCTCCAGGATACAAACCGCAGTAACATCTGAAAGGTATAAAGACATGTTGTCACTGATAACACTTGGATCATTGTTGAGAATTATTCATAGTCTCTGAACAATAAGTTTGTTATGGTTCCTATGAAATCAGTGTGATATTAAAACTAATTTGGTTCACTTCTGCCTTTTTTTTTAAAATAAATGGATTTTATGCACTTGTCTACCGAAGAGCAGAATGATCATTTTGGAAAGTACAAAGTGCTGCTTACAATTTGAATGCTCATAAACAGGATAATTCTGAGATATAGTTATTACACAATTAGGAATGATATTAAGTGACTTTTCAAAGATGTGTAATCTTGACCTCTGCAATGGAGAAGCAAAAAACACTTGAATCGTTTTTATATTAGAAAAAATTACTTTATAGGATGTGGGTATCAATGGCAAAGGCCGACAATTATTGCCCATCACTAATCACCATGACTAGAAGCATACAAGGCCATGATAGAGGGTAGTTAAGAGCAGATTTGCTGTCACACGCAGGACCAGGTAAGTAAATTTCCTTTCCTGAACAACATTGTGATGGAACAATGGACAATAACTGATTTTTCACTGTTACTAAGAATAGCTGTGAATTTCAAATTTTCAATAATCAATTGAATTTGAAATCTACCAGCCGTTCATGTTAGGATTTGAACCAATGTCTTAGAGCATTAGGCCTCTAGAATACCTAGCAGGAAGGTAGCTCTAGAATATCTTGCCATTTTGCCACAAGCACACCAACCACTTGAGAATCTAACTCCAGTTAATGGATAGCAAACCTTGTTTTAACCAGCATTTCACAAACCAGCATTCTCGATAGCCCAGCTAAAATCAAATACCTCAAATATTGGAAATTTATTATATTATCACGATCTCCGAGGTCCAAATAATCAGCTGAGGAAACGAGCGAGGTGGCTCTCTGCCGACAAGTTTTATTAAAGGCAAAGTTGCATTATTATTTAAATGATTTATGCTGTAAGTATAGAATAACAGTGATGTGCATATCCCCTACATTACATTTCTATTATTCCTATATGTTGTTACATTGATTATGTGGACCTCTTGATCACCTGGTATATTTGATCAACTGAAACATTCCTGGTCCCATCAGTGTGGGTAAATAAAAAGTTTGTTGTATTTTAATAATTAAACAGCACCAAAGAAAAATGAATATAGATTTGCACACTGCCTACCTATGCAAAAATGCATAACTACAAAGACTATCACAATTTTAAATAAAGTTCTTTGATAATATTTTTGCAGATGCATGCCACTGCATCTACAGTTCTCTCAAGCACCACAACACCAAAATACAACTGCAGTAATGCAAGAAATTGCAGAGCAATTATATATTCTTCTTCAAAAGAAACAGTACATGCAAAGTTACCATTCTGCTCAATGGAATCAGGCACATTTATGCCCAAGACAGCAGACATGCCTGTTTAATTCCCTCCCCAAAGCACAGCTGCTTCAGAATTGAACTAATCAGCGCTGACTATATACTAATATCTTACAAGTGGAACTTGAACCACAAAAAGTAGTGAAGTGCAACCATTGAGCCAATATCACTTCATTCAATCTCTACACACATGCTGACTGATCTTAGATGGTAAGATATTTTGTTTTATGTACATTATTTGTAGTTTGTTCTTTATTTTGCTTTTCCCAGTGGGTAAACAATTACTTATTTCTACCACCTACAACAAACAAATGACAATGGGCCTTAACCCCATTATCAGTTAGAGCAATGTTTACTGAAAAAGCGTTTTTTTATCTTGTAAGACACATCTGTCAGTTGTATAATCAGACTCTAAGCTCCGCCAAGGTTACAGTTTTGAAATCTGAACACACTGACAGAACAATCCCTGGCCAGATTAAACATTTCTAATGTGTAGTAACAAAGTGCTGTGGTGTCTCAAGAGCTTTCATGTACAGTTTACACGTGGCTAAACTTCAAGGTCAGATTTGCCCTTTTTTGAAAAAAGGAAAATAAGCTCTAAATACTTACATAGGTGATGTATAACAACCAAATATAATCCCTTTACTATTTAATCTCTTGATTTATAAAAAAAAGGCAAACATTTCAAGCTTAAACATCATAGATCCAAAAGCCTGGTGAATGGATGGTGGCCATTAAAGGACCTAGAGAGAGACATCATGATACTGTAACACAGAATCATTATGGGATTGTAGTCCGGGCACATTACTGCAAGTTTTACTGCATCTCAGATCTATTCCACAAAGACTTGTTTCCAAAATATTCTTTACCTTAACCAATAAAAACAAATAACTACAAGCTAAAAGTCTTAGCAGCCTCTCCCGGCCTTATTCTGAGGTGGTGTTTACTTCTCTCCCACAAAAATACTGTGCAGAATCTCAATGTGACTTACAACATATCAATGACAGACAAAGCCAGCTTCAATCATTACCTTGTAGCATTCTGCACCCACATCCCCTCTTCAATGTCCAAATCCTACTTTGTTCATCCTTGGAAAAAGAATAGCAGCCAACAAGAATTTCAAAATCACAAACCCTAAGACTTGGCCCCAACATTCACCCCAACATTCCTGCGATTACTGATTTGTCATCTATATTCAAACTTCCACTTTTAAAGTTCCAGTCCCCAATAAAACCATTGCTCTTTAATACATCATCCCCTGGGTCAGCTTTCATTTTTGCTATAGGTCCAAAAGGTGCAGACTTAAACAGAATGGCAGCCACTGATTGATGATTGACAGATCTAGCTGGACCATGTAAAGAACTTTTAGGCCTGCTCTTGTAAGTTAAAACTGCTCACTATTTCAGGATTATACTGTAATCCTCACCTTTTTTTTCAACTGCAAAACCTTTAATTCCCCCATCTACCTGATCCACCTTCATCTCCAACAGTAAGTGGAGCTAATGGACAACTTTGATTCATTATCAACACTAATTAGATGCCTCTGTCACCTCCCTCCTTTTCATGAGTCCACTGGGCTAATTTCCTGTGTAGGTACACTGCCCAAACACTGCTCTTTTATATCATCCCTCATGCCATCTGTGCACATATTTCTGCATATCACCTCATTCCTCAGCCCTATTTCCAGCAAAAGCTGAACACATCTCTCTTACTGCTATCATGTTAGCTGATATTGTTAACAGCTTTCTCTGATCAAGGACTAACTTGGACTCTTAAAACTGGCCATCGTCAACAATCTCTCAGAAAAAAATCTTGCTCACTACACTCACTCTCCAACTTCCATTTTCTCTCTAAAGTCTTTCAAGATGTTGCCTCTTAGATCCATGTTCATTCTCTTTCTAAACCCCATGTCGGAACCACATGTCAGGTTTTTGTTCTGGCGCAGGACTCAAAGAGCTTTCAAAATCACCATGATAGCCTATGACAAAGGTGAATCACCAACCCCCTTCATCTTCTCTGTCTGCAACCTTGGACTAACTTGGTCAAACTATTCTGCTCCAACCCCTGAATGTCTTCCAGCTGAGTCAGACTGCCTTTGCCTGATTCTTAGCTAACTATAGATAGATTATCACTTGTAATGGTAGTTTCCATCCTCCCATAGATTACCTCTGGTGTTCTCCAAAATATATCATCCTCCACCCTTAATTTGAATCAATTTATTGTCTCTGGTGACATCATTTGAAGCAACATTGGTTTTTACATATACATTGACGACATCCAGCTCATCCTCAACATCTTGACTCCTCCACTTTCATCAAATTGCTTGACTGGCAACTAATAACAAAGAAGGAAATAAACTTCTAACTGATCGTTGCAAGACCAATGCCATTGCCTTTGATATCTCCTATAAATTCTATTTCCTCTGTGACTAACACTATCCAACTCTCTGGCAATTGGCTGAGCCTGAACCAACTGTCTGCAAACATGGTGGCATGTTACAGCTACAAATGAATTCCAAAATATGTATTTCTACCATCAGTAAGATTGCCAGCTCTCACTAACATAACACAACTTGGCTTCAACCTTGTCACAGCTCAACTGCTGAAATGCTTTTGTTATCTCTCATTTACCTGATACACTCCTGACCACATTCCATACTTTGCAAATCTGAGATCAGTCAAATCTTTGCTTCCGATCCTTATTCAAACAATTCAGAATGGGAGGAGAGTTAAAGTGTTCACCCACGGCAGTGGGGTTGGTTAGTGCAGGTGTCCCTGAAACATTGTCTGAAACGATCCGCAAGTAGGCTTCCTGTCTCTCCAGTGTAGTCCCAGAGACACTCTCTGAAATGATCCGCAAGCAGGCTTCCTATCTCTTCTAAATTGCACCAACCTCCTGACCAGTCCATCACCTTGGCAAAAGTGAGTCTTGGAGATCGGAGTCAAGAATAGAGTGGAGCTGGAAAAGCACAGCAGGTCAGCCAGCAACCGAGGAGCAGGAAAAGCTGCCTGACATGCTATGCTTTTCCAGCACCACTCTATTCTTGACTCTGTCTATCACCTTTCCCATCTATCTGTTCCACCCTCCTGTCCGACCTATTACCTTCTCCCTCACCTTCATCTACTTATCCCATTCTCGGCTACCTTCCCCGCAGCCAAAACCACCCCCATCCCCAACCTCCACAAACCCACCTCCCATTTATCTTGCAGCCCCCTGGGCCCTAAGCCTCATTCTTGATGAAGGGCTTATGCCTGAAACGTCATTTCTCCTGCTCCTCGGATGCTGACTGACATGCTGTGCTTCTTCCAGCATCACACTCTTGACCCTCTATCTCTATAACCTCTTGCAGCAACACAACCTGAGCTCATCCAATTCTGCCTTTTGGACATGCCCATTTTTAACTGTTTCACATTTGTAGCCTTGCCTTCATGTGTCTAAGTTCTAAGCTCTGGAGTTTCTGCCCTAATTTTCTCCTCCCTCCCTCCTTTAAAATGTTCTTTAAAACCAATCTCTTTGACCAAGTATTTGGCCATCTGGCCCAATACTGCCGTATGCCATTCAGTGTACAATTTTGTTTCATAACACTCCTGCGAAACGACTTTGGACATATATGTATAACTGCAATTAAGTATGAAGTTTTAGGTAATTTATCAATTTGCGGAAAGAAAACTTTAGTTGGATGTTAAACTGCATTTCATTACTTCACTCATCTTGGAAAGCTGCACTTACCTTCAGCTCAGGAGATAGCAGTTAGAATTCCTGACTTAATGCTGCTTTAGATTTGACGGACCCAAGTATACAGTGTAGTTGTAGCCTTACAATCCCACGTTGAATATAATATTTAGAAATTTGAGATAAACATGAGTGAGGACTGCAGATGATAGAGATCAGTGTCGAGAGTGTGGTGCTGGAAAAGCACAGCAGGTCAGGCAGCAGCTGAGGAGCAGGAGAATCGACATTTCGGGCATAAACTCTTCATCAAGAATCTGATGTAGAGCTTATGCCCAAAACGTCGATTCTCCTGCTCCTCGGATGCTGCCTGACCTTTCGTAATCATGAGTGAGTAATGTTAAGTTAATCACAACAGAATGTTGAAGGCTCAGTTCCAGAGTTATCAGATTTCACTTTGGATTGAGTGTGCATTAAAATTGAGCAGAAATTTGAAGAAAGGATATGAAAAATCAACCATACTTCCTCCTTCACATTGCTATTAAGTAACTACAGCAGAAAACTGTATACGTGGAAACCTGGTTCAACTTTCACTTGCTCCATTACATAAACTTAGGTTTATGTCTGAAGAATGGGGGGGGGGGGGGGCGAGAATGAACAGAGATTTGGTAGATGCATTCAAAATCATGAGCGGATTGGATAAAATAGATAGGGAGAAACTGTTCCTACTTGTACAAAGATCAAAAACAAGTGGGCACAGGTTTAAGGCGATAGGCAAAAGAAGCAATGTCAATATGAGGAAAATCTATTTAATACAACAAGAGGGTAGGTCTTGGAATGCACCTGAGAGTATGATGGATGCGGGTTTAATTGAGATATTCAAAATAAAATTTGACTGTTATCTGAAAACAGTCTGACATGATGAAGGCAAAGAACAGCATGGCTCATTTGGACATAACGGACGAAACACCTTCAGCTGTGTCACAACAATTCTGTGATTCTGTAGTTGCAGGTTAGATATCAGAAGGCAGACAGAATTTGTGAAACAGAACTCCAGCAAAGAACCACCAGAATAAATAGGGAGAAACATTACGACTAAGTGGAACAATAAAAAATATTAGATTTTAAAAAGCACAAACCTTCTAAGCATTCCTTCTTATTATCTAGTTTATCATATGCCTTGGCACGACGATACAGTGCCTTTATGTACTTCGGGTTGAGTTCTACGGCTTTCGTGCAGTCTTCAGCAACTTCATTCCATTTTTGCTGCAAGATAAAGTTATTATATGATGAAACTGAATTGGTGATTTTGTTTGAGAACAGAGTAGTATGCGCGATAAAACATGCATTAGTTTATCAACTCGGACTCCAGTCCCTTCATATTTCCAAAACCTTTCCCCATTTCAAAAATAGCCTATGCTTCTGTTTTCCTAAGAAGGTGAATAACCTTATTCTTCACAAGTTAAATTATCATAAATAAGTGATGTTTCAATTTTGAAGCTAAAATCAACAATTTTTTAAACAAATAGGTATACTTTTTAAAATGGGGAATTATCATTGGTGTTCTTTAAGTATATAATTAACCTTTCATCACCATTATGGGGGTTTACCAGTAACTATGAAGTTAGCATGCTGATTAATAATCCATTATACCTCAACCACATGGAGTAAACTTTGAAAGATTTTTATTGTGAGACAGATAACACAAGAGTAGAAGTTGGTTTCAATTCAATTGATTACCCATGATTGCAGTCTGGAAATATTCCAACAGCACACCCTCTGAAGATGATAAATCATTGATGAAAATTTCTGAATTGATGCATAAATCTGATCATGATTAGATTCCTCTAACTTGTCAGTTTCAGAAGAGTAACTGATGACAACTCGGTGAGTTTTGTTGGTATTACTGCCACAAGATTCATGCCATTGAAGCAGCAATATTCCATATGCACTTATACCCTCAATAGTTTAGATTAACTTTGCATAGGAAGTGGCTTTATATATAAATTTTGAAACCAATTCTTGCCAAATAGTTACAGCGATGGCTGATCTGCAGTTTGAGAAACCAAAAGACCGCCAGAGAGCTAGGTTCGAGTTCCACTGATCCCGAGGGGTGTAAAAAGAGTTGGTTAGAGAAATAGATAAACATATGATAGCAAACTAATTTCAATAAAACTCATTTTTTGCATCAATATGAAGGATACAGGTAGAACAAGCACCCCACTCTGGTTAGAATGCAAGTACCCAGGCAAATTTATTAACCTTCACCTTCAGTTAGCAAGTTAAGAGACAGGTGAAATTGCTTGATCTCAAGCCTTCTCCAGCCCACTTAGAAGTGGGAAACTTAATGAACGCTGCAATTGTACAGGTTGTTTGAAATACTACTGCTGTAAGTTGAAGGAATTCTCAAAGCAAAAACCTTACATCTGCTGACTGGAAGGTCAAATGTTAAATGATTAGAAGGATTAACAGCAGTTCATAGTCTTTGCAGTCATTGTTAAATTTGACATGCTTCATGTAGTAGTGGCAAAATCAGGCAATGAGTCCCAAAAGAAAAACTAAGCACCAACCATCAGTCTGTTGCTACAATATATTTTATGTCAAGTATATTCATACTCTAAGTCAATTGCTCAAAAAATTGAGGAGAAAGTGAGGACTGCAGATGCTGGAGATTAGAGTCAAAAAGTGTGGTGCTGAAAAAGCATAACTGGTCAAGGAGCTCTTCTTGATGACAAGCTTATGCTAGAAACATCGACTCTCCTACTCCTCGGATGCTGCCTGACTGGCTGTGATTTTTCAGCACCACACTTTATGGCTCATAAACTTCAATGTAGACAACAATAAGTTAGAGCATGATCAATTCCCATTAAAATCTATGGCAGGATTGTACCATAAAGAGAACAGCAATAAAACCAAAAACGTGCAGCTAAACTAAAATAGCAAAGAAGTACACATTGTTATGTCACAACAAAGAATTTTCACCAGTTCAAAACCTAAATTTACCAGAAATACTAAGTTTCAAAATAATAGGTGTGACACACACCCTCAAGGAAAAGACTAAATAGTACAAAAGTACCATGTCATTGTGTGCCATACAGGTCACATAAACAGATACTAAAGGGACACTGTAAAATTTACCTTAACTTCTAGATCAATGTGCATTGATTTGAAGCTGCAGATATCAAGACCATGGGGTTCTGCTCGAGTGATCATACACAAATAGAAGCACAGGGTTAACTGTAGCAACTTCCAAATGTATACGGTCATAAAATTCATAGCATAAACAATGCTCCCATCCTCCCTTGCAAAAAGGAATACAAATTTTAAAAAGACATTGCTGCATAGGCTTTGACAGTGGATCGCCAGTGTATGGGGACCCACCAATTGGACATCCCTAACGTGGGACATTTTCTTCTATTAAATGTTTTATCAATAAAGGTATGGTAAGCCAATTTATAGAATTCTTCTTTGTTACCACTGAGTCTCAATCAAGTGTATTTTCTTGTTTAATTTTTTTTTGGAACTCTATAGTATACAACTAACTACACGTTGCTTGGACGCAGCTACTTTGGTTCAAATGGTAATGCCAAACTCAAGGTTAATATTCAACTGGCATATTAGTTATGCCATCCTTATACACATTATTCCTCCAAGGTACGCGGCCTCAGCACTGGATTTTCCCATGCAGGCCATCCATAACCTGCCCTTTTAGGTTGCCAGACATTCATGCAGAAAAATTTGAAGGCCTGCATACTTAATGAGTAGGGCCACAAAAACATAGCTAGAAGCAGTGTCACATATGTGGAAGCTAGTCAGTCTATGGTTACTCAAAGTACAAGAGTCTTACATACCAATTGCTCAAATGCTGCAGCCCGATTCTGATAAAACGTTGAAAGGTCTTGTTTCTGATTCACTGGACACAGGCTAATTGCCTCAGTATAACATTGAATAGCTTGTTCAAATTTGCCAGCTTTAAAATACTTGTTTCCTTTATTCTTTGCAGCTTGGGCTCGGTCTAACAAGCTCTAAGGGAAGAAAATGAAATTTAAAATGGATAACATTCCCAAGCCACCATATCATAATCCCACCCAACTTAGAAACACCTAGCAACTATCTTGCCCCTTTATTAAAAAAACCACTAGTAGTAATTTCTGCTTTTATCTTTATTACTGATGAATAATCACTGCCAGTTGTTATTTGTCTTCTTGCCACCGTTATCCTCCTGCTAAAAAGGAAATGGATTTTGCTAGATACACAATTTTCAGTGTCTTATGTTCAACAGGTCTGAAACAGAAACTAAAAGAACTTAGTAATATGATAAAACACACAAAGTGCTCTAACATGGTAAAATGGCACTCAACAGTGTGACACGAAAGGGAAATACAGAATCAGAAGACTTGCACATACTTTTAACTTGCTAATAATATTAACATAATAGCCAAACATTTTAAATGATTTTTCAAAATATTTGGAAAAAACAAAAGTTGTAAAGATTTTGTTTCTGAAGTGCTATCAGAAATGCAAAGCACTCTGATTCCTGATAAACTCTACTCCAGACAAGTTAGCAAGATATTGAAGTTCATGAGTAATGTCAGGCTAATATCTCATTGCTCAGCACCTCAACATCGTAAATGAAAAATATATTCCTCAAATTAAACCATCCACTTTGACATTCCCAAAACTACAGCATTTATATAGGTCCTTTTCTTTCTAGTACAGACTGAATTATAGTTGGAAAGAAACACATTAGTGGAGGGTAATGTAACCTGAAGTTCCAATTTATGCTTTCTATTCTACCATTGTTTACTAACTGCTCATCTGCTCACTTTTCCTCTTTACTTTTATCTCTTTGATTAGAGCCAGGGATAAGCCAATGCTTTTCAAATTACCATTGATCCTCAGGACTTCATCCGAGATACTGCTGTTTTCTAGTTAAAACAGAGGAATTAAATCTGAAGATGAGGAATGTCAAATCCGCCCACAATGCCAAACTGTGAGCAAGACTGGAAACCACAGACAAGTGCTGAAAGGTCAGCAAAGTCAATTTAGCTAACACACAAGATGGAGTTAAAAGCAGAAAGACATGAAACACTAAAAGTGTAAAATGTGCAAAACTTATTTGCAATTAAGGAAACATTTTGGCGCAGAGAGAAAAGCAACTTGAGGATGTTTCTCTGTAGATCTTTAAAATTGGTGCTCAAATGTGAACATGCACAAGAATCTGCATAAACAATGAATATGAAAACAAGGAAATTACTACATTTGCAGAAGACATTGATTAAAATGTTGCATTTCCTGGGCACCCTATTTTAAGGATATAAAATATTAACATAAAATTCAAGAATAATGGAAAGGTAACAATGAAAATATGCAAGGTTACCATTATCGAAAAGGGTGGAGGCATTTTTTGTAGCAAGAAACATTGACAGGATTAAAGAAAGGTCTTCAAACAAATGAAATAATTTGAGATGAATAAATTGTGAAGGCTTGCTACACGGAAAATCAGAACAGGATAGATTCAGGATTAAACGGAAGTTGATAAATTTCTTTCCACAATAAACGGGGACGCAGCAAAAGCTGGAGTTTGTTGAAAGAGTACAGAAATGAACACGAGACAAGGGGAGTTGAAATGTAAATTATAAAATGAAATCAAGAGGAAAAAATATCAAAGCAAAGGCTGGAAGGACAAGGAGAATGAAAAAAGGCAAGAAACTAATGGAAATTATAAGACGTTTTAAAAACCTCCATGTTTTAAAGAGCAATAAAATACAATTTATTTCAGAGAGAGCTTATAGTTATGGAAATCTCAAAGAAGACTTGCATTAGAAGAGAAATCTAATAATTATCCTCACCTTTCACACCATGAAGCAGATCAATTTTCATTAAATACAACACTATCTCATTGCTCAACATATCTTTTCCTTTCTCTCCCTTTCAGATCCCTCTCAATTACCTTTTCTCAGCATCTTCATCCAAAGCCAAAGGAGTTGCAGCACTGATCTATCAATCCTACCCACATGACTGTTCATTGTCTCAAATTATTTCAATGTGAAATAAATTGCACACAGTAATTTCTATGAACAAATGTGCTGAATGCTCCACCCTTAGAGCTGCATTGTATAAATTCAGCGAAATAGGTCCAAAGAGACACTACTTTCCTAGAAACCTCAGTTTTATCCACATGCTATCATCACCTCCAAGTTCCCTAAAGTTCTTTACTTTAATTATCCTTCCATTCCAATGCTGATTTCCTAACATTATCCTATGTGACCACCACAATCCTAAGGATGACTGAAAATTACAGCCAAGACGTGGAGGTGCTGACATTGGACTGGGGTGGACAAGATCAGAAGTCACAAGACACCAGGTTATAGTCTGACAAGGTTATTTGAAATCACAAGCTTTCGGAGTGCTGCTCCTTCATCAGGTGAACTGAAGGAAAACACATAGGCACAGAGTTTATAGGCAGACAGATCAAAAGATAGTACAAGTGGTGTGAGTGGCCTGTTGATAGACTGGACAATAAGTCTCTGCAGGTGATCAAAAGTGTCAGATGGGGGAATAAAGTGTCAACAGCTGAATAGCAAAATTATGGCCAATGCCTCAGCAATTTTCAAACTCAATTCCTTCAATTTTCTTGAAAACACTTCTTGAACCCAGTGCCTTATCCACATTAAGTACAGATCTAACCAACAGATCCTTCCCATATCAATTTTACATCCTTCCCAACTACCTCCTCTTTTCCCATAGCCTGGCTTTGTAAAGGCAAAAGCAAACAATTCCCTTATTTTAAAACTCACTCCTATTTACTTGGGTGTCACAGGCTAGGCCATCCTGGTTGTCCTTGACAAGGTGATGGTGAGCTGCCTCCTTGAACCACTGCAGTCCATGTGCTTAGGTAGACCCACAATGCCATTAGGGAGGGAATTCCAAGATTTTGACCCAATGACAGTGAAGGAATGGCTTGCAAGAGAACTTGCAGGCTGTGGAGTTCCCATATATCTGTTGCCATTGTCCTTCTTGGTGGAACTGGTCATGCATTTGGACAGTGCTGCTGATGGAGCTATGAATTTCTGCAGTGCATTTTATAGATGGTACACACTGCTGTGTACCATCAGTGGTGGAGGACATAGATGTTTGTAGATGTGGTGCTAATTAAATGGGCTCCTTGTCATGGATGATGTCAAACATCTTGAATGTTAATGGAACCGCACTCATCCAGACAAGTGGAGAGTACCCCATCACACTCTTCACTTGAACCTTATTGAATGTGGACAGGCTTTAGGGAGACATGAGGTAAATGAGTTGTTACTCCTAGCTTCTGACCTGCTCTTACAACCACTATATTTATATGGCTTGTCCAGTTCAGTTTCTGATCAATGGTAATCCCCAGGATGTTGATACGGGAAGATTCAGTGATGTGAATACCACAAAGTCAGAGGGTAAGAGTAAAATTGCCTGTTATAGGGATGGCATTTGTATGGTGCAAATGTTACTTGCTACTTTTCTGCCCAAGCCAGATATTGTTGAGCTGTTGCTGCATTTGGAAAGGGACTGCTTCAGTATCGGTGAAGTCGTGAATAGTACTGAACATTGTACATTCATTAGCCAATATCCCCTCTTCCAAACTCATGACGGGCCTAGGATACTACCATGAGGAACTCATGCACCTGGACCTGAGAAGACAAACTTCCCATAATGATGTTCCTGTGTGCCAGGTATGACTCCAACCAGCAGACAGTTTCTCCCCCTATACCTGATTTCCATTGACCCCAGTTTTACTACAGCTCATTGATGCCAAACTCAGCTTGGTTTCAAGGATAATTACTCTTAGCTCACTTGCCCATTTTTGAACCCAGGTAATAATGAGGTCAGGAGCTGAGTGGCCCTGGCCAACCCAAATTGGGAATCCATGAGAAAGCTCTTGGTAAATAGATGCTGCTTGATTGCACTGTTGATGTCACCTTCCATCGCTTTACTCATGATAAAGAATAGATTGGCAGTAATTGGCCAGTTTGGATTTGTTCTGCTTTTTGTCTGCAGGATATACTTGGCAATTTTGCATATTATCAGGTAGGTGCCAATGTTACTAGGGGTGCAGCAAGTTCTAGAGGACAAGTCTTTAGTATTATTGCTGAAAGGTTGTCAGGGTCCATAGCTTTTGCAAAGTCTAGCGCCTCCAACTATTTCTTTTTATCACAAAGTGAACTGAATTGGCTGAAGATTGCATTCGTGATAGTGGGATCCTCTGCACAAGTCCAAGATTGCTCATTCACTCAGCCCTTCATTTAAGACCTCGACTATACGAACACCTATTGTGAGCACCTTTTTGGTTCCTAATCTGCTCTCTGCTGGTTCATCTACTTATATGTATACACAAATTTCTTTCCTGATTGCTGCGAGGCTCTCTTTTTCATACTCCCTCTTTGTCTTTCTGAACACACTTATGTCTACTGAATGTAAAAAATGAGGTCTGCAGATGCTGGAGATCACAGCTGAAAATGTGTTGCTGGTTAAAGCACAGCAGGTTAGGCAGCATCTCAGGAATAGAGAATTCGACGTTTCGAGCATAAGCCCTTCATGTCTATTGAATGCCAACTCTCTCATTGAATGAGACTTATATGCATTTCAAGGGAGAAAGAGTTCCACAAGCATTCTGAAATATCGCAAAATGGGAAACGTGATTCAAAGTAGATATCTTCAATTAAAAGAACAGAGACAGCTCTATAATATAATTTTCTGCCCTTCCTCATTATCTACCTCCTTTCTCTCCTCCAAGATGCCTTTACAAGCTCCTAGCTAACCACATCTCCCTCGATTCACTCTTTGTGCTGCTACCTCCCGGGTTTACCCGCCCCCCGCCCCCCGGGTCCATACCAGACCATCCGCCTCATTCTCCCCGCGGCCGCTGTCCTCCTTGGGCACTGGGCTGGAGCTGCCTTCCGGCGCTTTCCTCTCGCTCCGCTTCGACACCGTCCTCTTCCTCCACAGGTAGACGGCGCCGGCTCCCAGGAGGATGGGGCCGCCGATGGCGAGGGCCAGCTGCCAGCGGGTCAGGCCGGAGCTGGAACCGCTCTGCGATTCGACGGGTTTCAAGGCCGCCATCACGGTGCCGCCAGGACAGAGGGACAGAGCAGCAGAATTCGACCCGGAAAGAGTCCCCTCCCCTCCAGTCAACTAACACTTCCGGGGCACATCCCCCCTCAATCACAGCGAGATCCACAGCCGTTCCGCTCCTCAGAGAACTGCTGCAGCGCCACCTCCCGGCGCGGAGGACCACAGGGAAACGCAGCCTTCCAACAACAAATGTTGGAGATAACAGGAGTAAAAAATGAGGTCTGCAGATGCTGGAGATCACAGCTGAAAATGTGTTGCTGGTCAAAGCACAGCAGGCCAGGCAGCATCTCAGGAATAGAGAATTCGACGTTTCGAGCATAAGCCCTTCATCATTCCTGATGAAGAGCTTATGCTCGAAACGTCGAATTCTCTATTCCTGAGATGCTGCCTGGCCTGCTGTGCTTTGACCAGCAACACATTTTCAGGAGAGAACAGGAGGCCAGGCAGCATCTGTGGAGAGAGAGGTAGGGAGGAAGCTAACGTTTCGTGTCGAGATGACTCTCCATGGATGCTGCCCTCCCTGCTGTGATCTCTAGCATTTTGTTGTTTTCAGCACAGATTCCAGCATTTGCAGTAATTTGCACCTACCCTTTGCCTTCCAACGTCTTCATCAATTCTCTTCAAACTTCCCAATTGGGAAGAATTGGGAGAATGGGGTGGAGTTCTTGTAGGATACTGGGTGAGAGGACATGTAGTCCAGGTAGTTGTGGGAGTCTGTGGGTTTGCTTGCAGGATTCTCCTTCCTGCCACTGACTTCCAGACTTCCCCACTCCACAGCTCTCAACAATGCAATGAAGATAGAGTTCCCCTTGTCCTCACCTACCACCCCACCAGTTTCCGCATCCAACGCATCATCCTTAAACACTTCCACCAACTCCAACTAGACCGCACCATCCCTCTCTGCCTTCCGCAAAGATTGTTCCCTCTGACAGTCCTTGGTTTGTGTCACTCTCCCACCAATGGCCCCAAAGCCCTAGGTGCCTTCCCCTGCAACTAGAAAAGATGCAAAACCTACCGATACACCATCCTCACTCACCTCCATCCAGGACCATAAACAGTCCTTCCAGATGAAATAGAGATTCACCTGCCTTTCTTCCAATCTAGTTTCCTGTGTCAGGTCTTCTCTACATCAGGGAGACCAAATTTAATCTTAGGGAACGGTTCACCCAGCATTGCAGCCAGGACCACAGGGGCTAACCGGACCTCCCAGTCACCACCCATTTTAATTCCACTTCCCACTCCCTTTCTGACATGACCATCCTTGGCCTCCTCCATTGCCACAATGAACCACACCACAAAATGGAGGAACAACACCTCATTTTCCATGTGGGCAGCCTACAGCCCAGAGGATTCAACATTGAGTTCTCCACTTTCAAATAAACTCCCTTCCCATCCCCTGACTCCATTTCCAGCCTATCCCACTCCTTTCCACTCCTCCCTGCCACCAACCAGATTCATTCCTCCCATTGACCAGCCATGTCATACCCTCTACCTGTCTTTACCTATCTCCAGTTCATCACCTCTGCCCCCGCCATCATCTTTATCTGCAGCTCCCCCTACACCCACCCCCAGTCCTGAAGAAGTGTTACACCCAAAATGTCGACATATAAGACCACCTCCTGATGCTGCCTGGCTTGCTGTGTTCTTCCAGCCTCCTGCCCGTCTATAGTAAAATGACCTGAGCTGCCAGTTGTTTGCCACTTCAAAAACCATTGTGTTCCCGCTCCAACATTTCTGTAACCGGCCTGCAGCAGTATTCCAGCAAGTCCTAGCGCAAGCTCAAAGAGTAACATCTCATTTTCCACTTGGCAACCTGTGGCCTCTAGGACTCAACATCGCGTTCAGTGACTTTAGGATCTGATTCCATCCTTCCATGTATTTAAACCACCCCATACTGTTATGATATGAGTTGCTTTTAGCACATTCATTCATTCCCATGTACTCTTAGGCCCATTATCACAATATTCATAGAATCCCCACAATGAGGAAAGAAGCTGTTTAGTCCATCAGGTCTGCACTGACCCTCCAAAGAGCATCACTTCCCAGGTCCTGCCCCTGACCTATCCCCGTTTTTACTATGGGTAAACCACCCAACCTACACATCCCTGGACACTACTGGGCAATTTATCATGACCAATACACCTAACGTGCATATCCTTAGACTGTGGGAGGAAACCAGAGCACCCAGAAGCAGACAGAGAATGTGCAAACTTCAAACAGACATTCAGCCAAGGCTGGAATCAAACCTGGGTCCCTGGTGCTGTGAGGCAGCAGCGCTAACCACCAAGCCACTATGCCGCATTCAGCACTGCTAGCCCATTTGTTTTCACTGTTAGCTCTTATTATTTCTTATTCAGATTTTCTTCTGTCCTGGCCTGCTACTCTTAACCTCCTTGTTTGCCCACCCCTTTCATATCTCTCCTTCAAGGCTACATCTCTACCCATCTGCTCATGACCACCCTCACATCCAACTTTGGTTTCAGCATAGATACCAGTTTTTCCCAGTTATTAACTGTTCTGATGAAGTGTCATTATCCTATGGTCACAAGAAATCACAGTTCAGTCTGTTTGAAGTTTCTTCGACACCAAGGGTTTTGCCAATCAGCCACCAAATTTACATATGCATTTACATTGCCTCTGTAGCAGTCCTCTTTTTTGAATTAAGAACTAAAATCTCCCAGATTTTTGAGGATTCACCCTATCATTGTAAGAAACTATATTTCCTCATCCTTGACACAGATAGCTTGAAAGTAAAACAATATCCATGGAGACTTTTTTTAAAAGGAAGGGTAAAAGGACAAACAACACTGGGAGCCAAAGGTCTGCAAACTAAGGATAAAAATTTGATGACTTCTCATAGTCACTGTATTTCTTGGTGACAAAATTGAATTGCTGACAGGCATAGAAGATCTTTCATTCAAGACTGACATCAAACTAGATCCAACAATTGGAAAGTGGTTACAAATCAGCTTTGCAAGATGTATATGGTTCATTAAAAATACAGATGTTTAGAAATTCTATTTGGTTCCCGAAGCCTCTATTGTGAGAAGGAGAAAGGGACATGCAACTCCTGAGATTTTATTCTCCATTGTCCATGTAGGTCTATGATGTAGAAGTCTAAAAAATGTTGCTTAAAAAACAACTAACAGAGGCTTCCATAATCTTTTCAAAGTCTGGTTTTCAACTAATTAAGGATGATAACTCCATTCTTACCTCCCTAAGATATTTGCTCACCTTTTTCCAAAGTCACTTGACTTTCCATAGATGATAATCTGTAGTACTACATGCAAACTGCACACTGAGGAATGGAGGTGTCATCAAAGTAGAGGACAGTGTTCACCCCTGAAAAGTATTGAACTCAAAGTTGAATCCTGAAGGCTATAATATGCCTAAGTGAAGAATGAGGTGCTGTTACCCCAGCTTGTGTTGGACTTTACTGGAATCTGCAGCAATCCTACAGAAATATTAGATAAGAGCAAAGTGGGGTATTTAAATGGCAAGCAATTATAAAATCATGCTCATTCCCACAGATAGAGCAGAGGTCTGAAACAAAGCAGCCAGCCAATCTGAATTTGATCTAAGCAATTCAGAGGAGTCCACATCCCAGGCAGTGGAAGTGGTGCTTGATTATGTGGATGATCCAGTTGGTGATGTTTCTGGAGATTGCATGGTTGTCATTGTTTTCTAGCTCTGCAACCGGGATGCTATTCTGGACAGTAGCTGCAAAAGAGTGCACCTCATTGCTCAGTAACTAGCCTGTGACCTGACATCCTGGTACAGTGGGATAGGAAATGATGAACAGATCTTGACCCTGACAGGAATCGGGGCTAAAATATTCAAATTGCACTGCTTTTAGTTACGAACATGCTGGACCTTGAGGGCATGAAATTGATTTTTGTACCCCCAAATTATTTTACATGTAAAATAATCACATATTTATGGTTGTTTCTATATTTATGGGTGTTTCTATGAAACTCCCCCACTTTTTTTCTCATTTCTTGTACTATGGGCAGTCATTTTCTAAGAAGGCACAGCGGAAAGAGATTCACCTTCCAAATCTTTTGAACAATACCTAGCTGCAAGGTCATTACTGATGCACAAATTGGGTATCTGTCACAATTTGTACTCCATGCAATTTTCAGAGGTAAGCAACGATTTTAAGCAATCAGTATCCTTTGAATAGCGAGATCAATGAAAGACACACTCCATTTAGAACCACCAGAGGGAAGCACTTTTGTACAATGTATAATAGCACATTTCCACATCATGTATTAAAGATAGGGATCGGTAGATACTTAAATACCACATGAATAAAGGGATATAAGGATAGTTCTAGAAAGTGAAGGTGAGGTAGAAAATCAGCTACAATTTTTTAACTAAAGGAACAGCTTGATGAACTGAATGGCTTACACCCATTTCTATTCCTTATGGTGTGCACGACATTTTTACAAATTCAGGCTAATTCAACACTAAAAGAGAGTGTAGTATGTAATATAGCAGCAACATTGCAGGGTTAATCCCCCAGCCTATGACTGATGCTTCAAGTGCTGAATTTACTGTATACGGTAAATTTTTTACACTCTTATTCAATTTTGGTTCCATTGATGTGATTAAGACATCAGAAGGCCAGAAGTGATTTTTAATAGTAGCTGAGTAAATGCTTTTGGGGTGAGTAGGCAAATCAATGGCTGATCCAATATAGTTTGGATATATATGAGGTTATTCACTTTGGAAGCCAAAACAAGAAGGCAGATTACTACCGGAATGGTTGTGTGCAGAAGGACCTCGTTGAACTTGTGCACCAGTCGCTAAAGGTGTCAGGTGGTAAAGAAGACAAATCGTACATTTACCTTCATTGCGAGAGGTTTTGAGTACAGAAGCAGGGATGGATTGTTGCAGTTATATAGGGCTTTAGTGAGGCCACACCCAGAATATTGTGTGCAGTTTTAGACTCCTTTCTGAGGAAGGATGCTCTTGCTCTAGAGGGAGTGCTTCAGTGAAGTTTTACCAGGCTGATTCCGGGAATGGCAGGACTGACGTATGAGGAGAGATTGACTGGGTTAGGATTGCTTTTGCTGGAGTTCAGATGAATGAGAGAGAATCTCATACAGACTTTTACAATTCTAACAGGACTAAACAGGGTAGATACAGGGAGAATGCTCCTGATGGTGGGTGTGTCCCAGAACCAGGTGTGACAGTCTGTTGCATACAGGAGGTTATAATTGAGCTGTAATTAACTTTAGATGCCCTGAGACCTATGTGGTGGACAACTACTTGCATTGTTTAAATCTGTTGCATTTTTAAAAACCAATTGGACAGAGGTTTATAATGCCAATAATGCAATTATCATGTTGGAGAACCTACAAAGAATTATGATCATCCAAGACGTTCTGCCGTTCTCTTCCCATTAGAATTTCTGGTATCACAAATTCTGAGGGATAAGTAACAGCTGTAGTTTCCTCTTACACTATCCACATAGTATAAAATCACACAACACCAGGTTATAATCCAACAGGCGTGTTTGGAAGCATTAGCTCTCAGAGTGCTGCTCCTTCATCAGGTAGCTGTGGAACAGGATCATAAGACACATAATTATAGCAAACCTAGTTTGCTGTTAAGTCTTTCACCTTTTGGAATGGGTTGCAGGTTTCTGTTCATTAATATGCCAATCACTTGAACTTCTTTCGTCACATTCTCGAGATAACTTAAGATTTTATAGAAAAAAGGTGACATCTCAGTTTAGACAATGCATTAAAGATGTGAGGTTAGAGTCTGTCTGTATCCTGATCATGAGTCAGACTGGTTCTATTTCCAAGGTAGGAATTTATAAAATATTGCATGGATTGACTGCCTACAGATTGTGCACTTTTTGAGCAAAATAGAATGTATCTGTAAATATAATTCTACAAATGCAAATCCACCCTATAGACTTGTATGTGCATGCGAGAGAGAGAGTTTGAATGTGTGCATGTGAGTGCGAGTGCATGTGAGAAGTGTGCGTTTGTGTATGTGCATACTTGGTACAGTGTGTGTGTGTGTGAGTGTGATGGCATATAAGCATGTGAGAAGGTGTGTGCATGGATGTGAGTGTGGGGTTATTTGTGTGTGTGTGTGTACGAGAGACAGTGTGTGGATGAGAAAGGGTCTGTATGAGTGTGTAAGTGTGTGTGTATGTGTGGTTTTGTGTGTATGTGTGTTATGTGTGGTTGTGTGTGTGAGAGAGAGTATATAGTGTAATGGAGTCGCCTGTAGTGTGACAGGAACCCAAGGTCCCAGGTGAGGCCATCCTCATGGGTTCAGAACTTGGCTATTAGCCTCTGCTTGGCCACTCTGCGATGTTGCATATCCCGAAGTCTGCCTTGAAGGATAGTCACACAAAGGTCTGAGGCCGAATATCCCGAACCGTTGAAATATTACCTGACTGGGAGGGAACATCTCTGTCTGGCAATTGTTGCGGTGTCCATTCATCCATTGCCAATGTAACAAGCCTTGGGACATCCTTGTCTGCAGCGTATGAGTTAGTTCCAATACTGGCTCCTCCATATCATGACTATCTACATACTTCTGGACTGATGTAAATAAAGCAATGCTGTATAATCAGAAATGAGGCAGTAGCAAATATCTTCAAAGACTTCTTTCAAGTTTGACTTGTCTCTTATCTTTCAAGTGCGAGTAAAGTTCAAACATGAATAGCTGCAATATATCAATTAAACAAGTAAATTTTAAGCCGACCTATCAACTGCTAAGTGTTAACTCAATGATTAAATTTGAGTCTTGTGGAAAACAGATTTTGTTGAGGTTTTCATCTTGCACTCTTTAGGGCAATTAGCAAGGAATTCCAGTTTGCTGTAAAGGAAATAAAAATCTATCCATTATACGTAAACATTTGTTTATATTTTGTCTGAATGTGTGAATTTTAAGGGGAATTAGAGCATGAACTTAAATGCATTAATATACAGGCTATTTCTGGAGTACATAAAACTGTTTTTTTTTCAAAATGGTTACAAAAATTGAAAACGTGTTTGTAATTTTTCAGTTGATGTGAAGCTTTGCATTTTTAAATCCATCTATTCCACTGCCTGATGAAATATTTGGCACTGGTATCTTTTTCCTTCAAAGAAACATTATGGAAGAATCTTTGGAAAATTGCACAAGAATGGTTGCTGTAACCAGGCGGACTTGTTGCTTGAATGCAAAATTATATTTTGGAGTATAGATCTGTATCCAATTTTATAAATCATTTTTATTCATACTTGAAACCCGAACGAACCAAGAGCCATCTTTTATATGTATATTTCAGTACTACAGTTAGAATTAGTTAAGCTTTAGTTGGGAAGCATTTGAAAGGAAATTGGTTTGCAGAGTGCTGTTTTGCACTAACTCCTCACTGTATGACGTGTGAACTTTCCCTCCTGATAAACCAATCAAAAATAGATGAATAGTACAAGGCAGTTTTGATGGAATTTTTCTGTGATCATATCTCTCAGAATGGCCAGTTGACAAATATTCTTTTTTGAATCAAATCAAATGGCTTTCTATAGTTCTTAAACTAATTATCTATTTTCCTGTTCTATAGTGGCATTAGTTTCAAACTTTGACTAGTTTTGCTCTGAAACTTTGTTACAAGTGGCAGATTGGTTGAAGCTAAAAGACTTAATTTTATTTAAAATAATCACAGATGGATTTGACTAAACTCAGAAGTCTAAAGGTGAAGGAATAATTGCGAACAACTTACTGCAGCAACGTTTTGCATGTTGTCTTTTCTGTCTGTGCAAATAGGTTGGTTTCATTCACTGTCAAGGCTATGTTGAACAGAAACTATGCTAAGCAAATTTCCTGGGTGAATATATTGAAATTTTTAAAAAAGATATCTGATGGCATTTTTTTTTCAGGTTTCTGTTCAGGCACAGAGCATCACTAGAAGAAGGTTGGGGTATAACTCCACAATACGCAGTCCTTCAGCAAGGATTTCCAATTTCTGTTGTCCTGGTTTATGGGTGAAATTCTCCTTCAAACACAAATATGAGCATAGTTTAAAAAATAAGTAAGTGTTAGGAATAGACAGGGAGTATGCCATTAAAAAAAAAGTCCTTAGATTCTGGGCAACACGGTGGCACAGTGATTAGCACTGCTGCCGCACAGTGCCAGAGACCCGGGTTCATTGCCCGCCTCAGGTGACTGTGTGGCACATTCTCCCCATGTCTGCGTGGGTTTCCTCCGGGTGCTCTGGTTTCCTCCCACAGTCCAAAAATGTGCAGGTTAGGTGAATTAGCCATGCTAAATTGCCCGTAGTGTTAGGTGAAGGGGTAAATGTAGGGGAATGGGTCTGGGTGGATGGCGGGTCGGTGTGGACTTGTTGGGCCGAAGGGGCTGTTTCCACACTGTAAGTAATCTAATCAATTCTTTGAGGTTTCATAACCTGATGCTGAATCCTTAATTGTTGTGCCATATTCTGCAGCAATGACAAAGTTTGTGCATCTTGAATTCACAATGAATGGTTATTGTCCCAAACTGCCTTTTTGCCAGGCACAATATTTGATGTTGTGGGAGGGAGAAAGGTTTGCAGTGTTCTTACAGCTGTTGGTTCATATCTTTTCTCTCCCCTTTGCTGATCAAAGCAACTGCTGATATAAATCCAATTCACGATTACTGAGTCTTCTGCATTGTTCTTCCAAACTGGATACTCCACAGGTAACCTTTCTTGTGAATTTTCCATGCAAATCTGATTTTAGTAAGATATGTGAATTTCTTGAAGCTGACTCAGTAGACAGGTATCACTCTTTAAATAATATGGTAACCTTAATGTGGCCAATTCCATTTATATCTTATGGATTTTCTGGTACTGTGCTCAGGTGATCACAACAGCCATTTTGGAATAAAGTATGATGTTAGGGATATGATTTATGTGTTTTAATTTCATTTATTTTTGAGTTTGGATTTTGAATGAGTGGCTTTTGGTTGAAATGTGTGAGGAGGTTTAGTGGTAAACTTGTCAATATTTCTGGAGCAATGACTTTTTTTTGTACATCAGTAGGACAGTAGTAGTTCTTGGGGTGATAATGAGAATTTCTTTGCATTGAGTCTATGCATGGCGAGCGTAAATACTGAGATATATTAGCTTTTTGTTAGAAGGACACGGACTTCTTTTTGGCTTTGGGAAAAACTCATAATTTTGAAAGCTTTTGTTTTTCAATGCACTGAGGGCCCAGCAAAAATCATATGTCTGAAGTAGTTTTCTCTTGAAGAAAAGCGATCATTTAGAACAGTTAGGAAATAGGTAACCTTAGTGTAAGGATTTTAGTTTGAAAGTTACAGACCAGAAGTGTTTGGTTAGAACCCTGAAAGAATTACTTGAAGTTGAGAAATTCTAAGCTCAATTGTGATTAATTATCAAAAATGCTTTCTAAATTTCAAGACCAAGAATTGAAAGAAACAATTAAGTTAAACCTATTGAGATACAAACTCTCTCTGGTTTTTGAATATTATGAAGTGAAGCTGTTGGGATATATGGAATATTGAAGTTTACAGTGGAAAAGGACATGGAAGATGTAGAATGTAGGGAAATAGATGGTGATGTCTTGAAAAATGTCCATATTACAGAGGCAGAAGTGCTGGATGTCTTGAAATGCATAAAGGTGGATAAATCCCCAGGACCTGATCAGGTGTACCCGAGAACTCTGTGGGAAGCTAGAAAAGTGATTGCTGGGCCTTTTACTCAGATATTTGTATCATCGATAGTCGCAGGTGAGGTGTCAGAAGACTGAAGGTTGGCTAACATGGTGCCACTATTTAAGAGGGACAGTAAGGACAAGCCAGGGAACTATAGACCAGTGAGCCTGACGTCGGTGGTGGGCAAATTGTTGGAGGGAATCCTGAGGGACAGGATGTACATGTATTTGGAAAGAAGTAACAAAGAGGATTGATGAGGACAGAATGGTAGATGTGATCTAAATGGACTTCAGTAAGGCATTCAACAAGGTTCCCCATGGGAGACTGGTTAGCAAAGTTAGATCTCACAGAATACAGGGAGAACTAGCCATTTGGATACAGAACTGCTCAAATATAGAAGACAGAGGGTGGTGGTGGAGGGTTGTTTTTCAGACTGGAGGCCTGTGACCAGTGGAGTGCCACAAGGATCGGTGGTGGACCCTCTACTTTTTGTCATTTACATAAATGATTTGGATGCGAGCATAAGAGGTACAGTTAGTAAGTTTGCAGATGACACCAAAATTGGAGGTGTAGTGGACAGCGAAGGAAGTTAACTCAGATTGCAATAAGATCTTGATCAGATGGGCCAATGGGCTGTGAAGTGGCAGTTGGAGTTTAATTCAGATAAATGCGAAGTGCAGCATTTTGGGAAAGCAGATCTTAGCAGGACTTATACACGTAATGGTAAGGTCCTAGGGAGTGTTGCTGTACAAAGAGACCTTGGAGTGCAGGTTCCAACTCTTTGAAAGTGGAGTTGCAGGTAGATAGGATAGTGAAGAAAGCGTTGTGATATGCTTTCCTATATTGGTCAGAGTATTGAGTACAGGAGTTGGGAGGTCATGTTGTGGCTGTACAGGACATTAGTTAGGTCACTTTTGGAATATTGCATGCAGTTCTGGTCTCCTTCCTATAGCAAGGATGTTGTGAAACTTGAAAGGGTTCAGAAAAGATTTACAAGGATGTTGCCAGGTTGGAGGATTTGAGCTATAGAGAGAGGTTGAACATGCTGGGGCTGTTTTCCCTGGAACGTCGGAGGCTGAGGGGTGACTTTATAGAGGTTTTTGAAATAATGAGGGGCATGGATAGGATAAATAGACAAAGTCCTTTGCCTGGGGTGAGGAAGTCCAGACTAGAGGCATTGGTTTAGGGTTAGAGGGGAAAGATATAAGAGACCTAAGGGGCAACGTTTTGACAAGAGGGTGGTACGTGAATGGAATGAGGTGCCAGAGGAAGTGGTGGAGGCTGGTACAATTGCAACATTTAAAAGGCATTTGGATGGGTGTATGAATAGGAAGGGTTTGAAGGGATATAGGCCGGGTGCTGGCTGGTGGGACTAGATTGGGTTGAGATATCTGGTCAGCATGGATGGGTTGGACTAAAGGGTTTGTTTCCATGCTGTACATGTCTATGACTCTATGACTCCATAAGCATCAATGAAGTTTTGAGTGTAATTTGTTTGTCCCCAAAATACAAACTTACACAGGTGACAGGATTACAGCCTCAGCATTATAATATATTAAAGCCTTTGGAATGACACTGAACAAATATTTTTGGCCTTGGAATTGAAGAGTGCCTGCTTTGTGGTCAGAGATGTAGTGGTTTGGGATTTTAGGCTGCTGGAACCTGATATTTGTTCTTTGTCACAAATCATAAGGTTGTTATCAATGTTTGTGCTAATTGGAGTCCAATCAGTTCAAGGGCTCAGCAGAGATAGAACTGTAGAATCAAAGAATTTTACAGTACAGAAAGAGACTATTTACCTCATTGTGTCCGTACTGGTTCCTGAAAGAGCTACCCACCTAGCCCCTTTCTCTAGCCCCATCAGCATAGCCCTCTAAATTAATCACTTCCAAAAATATATTCAGCTTTGGAATTCACCTACACCGACCTCCCAGGCAGTGCATTACAGATCCGAACAACTTGGAGAAAAGAAGTTTCTCCTCATCTCACTGCTAGCTCTCTTGCTGATGATCTTGGAACTGTGACCCCTAGTTACTGATCTACCAAGAAAATATATGTAGAAGTATATGCTTCAATTGCTGTCTGGAAAATAGGAGTTGCTATGTATTCAAAGGTCTTTCTGACTTGCTCAACAGCAAGAGCTAAAACATTGTTGCACATGTTTATGGGTCTGAAGTGAGTGCAATAATAACTGATAAAACTGGTCCTGATCTGCACAGCCTTCTGAGACATTGCCAAATTGGTCAGGTGCTTGTTTTAGGCAGCTCTTCTGTCCTAAAAATGTGTTCCTTCTTGTGTCAGAAGAGAAATGAGTGCTGATCCTGGTTCTATTAAACAATTTCTTGGCACTGATACCCTTATCCCACTAGCTCTCTGGGCTGACCTATTTGACCACTGCTCCCTCCATGGATTTACTTATGGCTTTTGGCACAGTGTAAAGTTGGAGGGATTTAAAGACCAGAGTTTCAACTAACTATGCACACATGACTTTCTTCAAATTGTTCATTAGATGGTAATATCATTGAATAGGCAATCTTCTATTGTAAGATGAATCCTCACCATTGACCATCACATTGAATGAGCTATCTGGTAGATCTGCCACGATTTTCTTTCCTGGTGGGGATCCACGCAGCCTGCTTGATCCAGTGTGGTAGAAGAAAAGCATGTAGTTGTCTAATGAGAAAGGGCTCTTATCTTAAATGAGACATAATTCATTATATGATAGAAACTATGTACATCATTACAGAGACCAAGAGAGAGACCCAGATGGTAGAGTTTGTTCCTTCAATAGCCTGAGCTATTTTTCTGCAGCTCCACATGAAATCACCATTCTGGGAGGAGCCAACGACACCCCTCAGCTTCAACCCTTTCAGTCTCTTGCAACTTTACACACCACATTCCATTAATGATTCTTCCATAAATACCATGGTGCATAAATATTCATGCAGTTTATGCCGCGAAGTCAGACACTCACCTTCATACCAAAAGGATTTTTTAAAAAATCATTCATGGGACATGGGCATTGCTGGCTGGGCCAGGATTTATTGCCCATTTCTATGGTGAACTGTCTTTTTGAACCATTGCAGTCCATTGTAGATACACCCACAATGCCGTTAAGGAGGGAATTTCAGAATTTTGACTCGATGCGACATTCCCAAGTCATGAGGGTGAGTGGTATAGACCATAAGATCATTATGTAGAAGTAGAATCAAGCCATTCGGCCCACTGAGTCTGCTCTGCTATTTGATCATGGCTGATATGTTTCTTAACCGCATTCTCCTGCCTTCTCCCTGTATCATTTGACTATCTTACTAATCCAGACCTATCTATCTCTGTCTTAAAGATTATTAGGGATAGGATTTACTCACATTTAGAAAAATATCAATGATAAGCAGCATGGTTTTGTGCAGGTAAAGTCATGTTTCACAAACTTGATTGAGTTTTCTGAGGAAGTGAAAAAAATGATTGATGAGGGTGGGACAGTAGATGTTGGCTACATGGAATTTAGCAAGGCCTTTGACAAGGCCCTTCACGGGAGGCTGATGAAAAAGGTGAAGTCACATGGAATCTTTGAGCTAGTAAAATGGATACAGAGCTGGCTTAGTCATAGAAGACAGAAATGTAATGGTGGAAGAGTACTTTTCCAAATGGAGATCTATGAACAGTAATGTTCTGCAGGGATCAGTGCTGAAAGTCTTGTTGTTTGTATAAATGATTGGAGGAGGTTGTAGGTGACCTGATTCATACGTTTGCAGATGAGACAAGGATTCAGGAAGCTGTGGATAGGGAAGAGAAATAACAGAGGATACAGCAGGATATAGATTTAGATACTGGAGTTTTTGGCAGAGAAATGGCAGATGGCAGATGGAGTTTAAATCAAAAGAATGTGAGGTGATGCATTTTTGAAGATCTAATGCAAGAAGGAAGTATTACAGTAAATGACAGAAACCATAGTAGAATTAACATACATAGAATCCACACATACAGGTCCACAGTTCCCTGAAAGCGGCAACGTAAGTGGATAAAGTGGTGAAGAAGACATATGGCATATTTGCCTTCATCAATTGGAACATGCAGTATAAAAATTGGAAGTCATGTTGCAACTGTATAGAACTTTACTTATTTCACTTTTGGAATATGTATGCAGTTCTGGTCTCCACACTATAAGAAAGATGTGGAGGCTTTGGAGAGGATACAGAAAAGGTTTACCAGGATGTTAACTGGTTTGGAGGGTATTAGCTATGCGGAGAGATTGGACAAACTTGGTTTGTTTTCACCTGAATGTCGAAGGATGAGGGGCAACCTGAGAGAAGGTTTCAAAATTATGAGAGTTGTGGATGGAACGGATAGTCAGAGACTTTTTCCCAGGGCAGAAATGTAAATTACTAGTGGACATAGGTTTAAGGTAAAGGAGGTATGTATTTTACACAGAGAGTAGTAAATGCCTGGAATATGGTGACAGTGGAGGTTTTGGAGACAAATAAGAGACATCTTGACAGATAGGTGAATAGGCAGGGAATAGAGGTATAGACTGCACAGACACAAAGGTTTTTTTTAGTTTAGAAAGGCATCATGTGTTGGTGCAGTCTTGGTGAGCCAAATGGCCTGCTCCAGTGCTGTTATGTTCTTTGTTATTGGTCCTAAATGCAATCGGTGACTTGCCCTTCACAGCCTTCTGTGTAGTGAGTTCCACAGCTTCACCACTCTGACCTCAACTCAGTTTTAAAGGATAATTTCTTCATGCTGAGGCTGTGTCCTCCATTCCTAGTCTCTCCTACGAGCTGTAACATCTTCTGCATGTCCACTCTATCCAGGTCTCTCAGTATTTTGTATATTTCATTCAGACTCCCCCTCATCCTTCAAAGCTCCATCGAGTACAGAAACAGAGAGTCCTCAGCCACTCCTTTATATGATAAGTCTTTGATTCCCAGGATCATTCTTGTAAATCTCCTCTGGACTCCTTCCAAGGCCAGCATGTTGTCTCTTACATACAAGACCCAAAATAGCTCACAATGTTCCAAATGCATTCTGACCAGAGATTTTTACAGTATCACAGTACATCCCTCCTGTTCTGTTGTGTGATTTTTAACTTTGTACACCCCAGTCCAACACCGGCATCTCCAAATCATGGCTGTTGTATTCTAGCCCTTTTGAAATGATTGATAACATTACATTTGCTGTCCTAACTGCTAACTGAACCTGCATGTTAACCTTAAGAGAACCCTAAACTAGGACTTCTTAGAAATCTGAAGCAAAAAGGTACTGAAACCTTTCCCCATTTAGAAAATTGTCTATATCTCTATTCTTCTTATCAAAGTATATAATCCCATACTTGCCCCATTATATTCCATCTGCCACTTATTTGCTCAGCCTCCTAGCCTGTGCTTGTGTCTTATAGGGGAACTTGTTGGTGGTCATATTCTCATGTATCTACTGCTCTAGATGGTAGTGATCATGGGTTTGGAAGGTGCTGTCTAAGGAGCTTTGCTGAATTTCTGCAATGCATCTTGTAGATGCTATTGAACATTGGTTGCAGAGGGTTTGGATGTTTGTGAATATGGTGACAATCCAGTGGGCTTCTTTGTTCAGAGGGTGTCAAGCTTCTTGAGTATTGTTGGAGCCGTTTTCAAACAGGCATATGTTCCATCACATTCCTAACATGTGCCTTATAGATGATGGACAGGATTTGCGGAGTCAAGGGGTAAGTTATACATTGCAGTATTCCTGGCCCCTGAACTGCTCTTGTAGTCATTGTACTTACATGGCTCAGTACCTGAGGAGTTGTTAATGTTTTGGAGCTGTGAAGTGGGAACTTCAAGCTGAAGATGGCTTTTGGATTGCTGGGCACAGCTTGTCTTAAAAGGAAAACAGACTAAAAAAGTTTTTGTTTACTTGTGAGGCCCTGCTTGGAAGTTGGTTCCAGGTTGGTTCCTGAGCAAAACATTCTGCAAATGCTGCATGTTTTAACAAGTAACAGAAGTTAGTTATTAACAAGATCATACCTGGGAATTGCTTCTAGCAAGTCTGGAAGACAACCTCATGCTCAAGCACATGGCCGATGTTGAATTGTAACAGGGACATCATGGAGGTGACAGTTAGCCTGTCAGGGAGTGGTCAGAATTTGGTCTGGAGTTTGGACTGTGTTTTCTGTGAAAAGGAATCTGGTTGTTCATATTAAAGCATAAAGATTGGAAAGCTCCCTGCATAACGTCCCATGAGCAGCTCTCGGAAACTCAGAGAATAGAAAACTAAGTTATAAATACTACTGAGTTTATATGAGTGAACTGTAAAGTTGCCCTGATCAACATAGGATCGTTGAATTTTACAGTTCAAGATTTGATTTAATTTATTGTTGTCACATGTACCTAAATACAGTGAAAGGTTTTGTTTTGCATGCAGTACTGGCAGATCATAACACACAAAGATCATAGGGTGATTGAACAGACTGAAGAATACAAAGTTATAGCTGCAAGGAAGGTGCACAAAAAGAAAAATTTGAAATTTGAGAGTTCCATTCAGAAGTTTAATAACAGTGGGGAACAAGCTGTTCTTGAACCTGTTAGTACGTATGTTTAAGCCTTTGTGTTGAAAGAGGTTCTCGCTGGGGTGGGAGGAGTCTTTGATGATGTTGGCTGTCTTTCCAAGGGTTCGAGAAGTGTAGATGGACGCCATGAATGGGAGGTTGGCTTGTGTGATGGTCTGGCCTGTGCTCACAATTTTCTGTAGTTTCTTAGAGTCCTGGGCAGAGCGGTTGCTGTGCCAAGCCTTGATGCATCCAGATAAAATGCTTTATATGGTACATTTATAAAAGTTGGTTAACATCCTTATGCACGTGCCAAATTCCTTAGTCTCCTGAGGAAGAAGAGATGTTGTTGTGCCTTCTTGACCGCCGCATCAATTAGAGTGGACAAGGGCAGATTGTTGGTGATTGTCACTCCAAGGTACTGACACCCTTGACCATCTCCCCTCAGCTCCATGGATGCAGATAAGGGGTGCCCTCCTACTTGTTTCCTGAAGCAGATGATAGGCTGTTTAGTCTCACTGACGTTGAGGGAGAGATTGTTATCTTTACACCCTGTCACCAAGCACTATATCTCTTTCTTGTATTCTGTCTCATCATTGATTGATATCCAGCTGAAAATGTGTTGCTGGTTAAAGCACAGCAGGTTAGGCAGCATCCCTCTTGCAAGGATGCCTTCCTTGAAGAAGCTCTCTTCCTCCCTCTACAAGCGAATCGTCTTGCAAGGATGCCTTCCTTGAAGAAGCTCTCTTCCTCCCTCTACAAGGAATTTCCTGTTCCTTGGATGCTGCCTAACCTGCTGTGCTTTAACCAGCAACACATTTTCAGCTCTGATCTCCAGCATCTGCAGACCTCATTTTTTACCCATTGATTGATATCCAGCCTACAACAATGGATTCATCAACAAGCTTGCAGATGGAGTTCAGATGAAATTTGGCTACTCAGTCTTGAGTGTACAGGGATTATAGTAGGGGGTGGATATGCATACTGATGAAGTGTCGGTGTTGAGGATTGTCATGGAGGAGGCGCTGTTGGCTATCTTGACTAATGTGCAGTTTGTGGGTCTGGAAGTCAAAGATCCAGTTGCAAAAGGCAGAGCAGAGACCTAGGTTTCAGAGTTTAGAGATTAGTCTGGTTAGGATCATTGTGTTGAAGGTGGAGTTGTAGTCAATAACTAGAAGGATGACGTAGGTATCTTTATTCCCCAGATGTTCCAGAGCTAAGGAGACTGTGCCTGCCACAGACCTGTTATGCTGGCAAATTGCAAGGGATCAAGGTGGTTGGGAGATTAGAATGAATACAAACCTTGCCTATTCGATCCATTATATCTGTACCAGGGCCTGAAAGAGCTACACAGGTGGCCTCACTTTCCAGCCTTATCTCTGTAACTCTCTAACTTCTTCACTTTCAAATATATATCCAGTTCTCTTTTGAAACCTCCTTTGGAGTCTGCCTCCATCACTTTCCCAGGCAGTGCATTTCAAATCCCATCAATTCACTGAGTAAGGGAATCTCTCTACATATCACTCCTAGCTCTCTTGTTGATGATCTTGAAATTGTGACTGCTAGTTACTTACCTACGAACTAATGGAAGCAGAATATTCTTCCTTACTCTGTCAAAATTGATCATAATTTTGAACACCTCAATAAGGTCACCTCTTAATCTTCTCTGCTCCAACGAGAAAAAGCCCAATCTTTATAATCTTTCTTTGTATCCAAAATCTTCCATTTCTGGTATCATTCTAGTATCAATTGAAATCTCTCTGGACCTTACCATCCTTCCCTAAATAAAGTGCCCAGAACAGAATATAATATTCCAAATGTAGTCTGATCAATAATTTGTAGAGGCAGCATCACTTCCTTGTTTTTACACTCTGTGCCTCTATTTATAAACCCAAGTATCCTATAAGATTTACAAAAATGTGGCCATGGTTGAAGGATTTGAGCTATAGGGAGAGGTTGAATAGGCTAGGGCTGTTTTCCCTGGAGCGTTGGAGGTTGAGGGGTGACCTTATAGAGGTTTATAAAATCATGAGGGGCATGAATAGGATAAATAGACATAGTTTTTTCCCTGGGGTTGGCGAGTCCAGAACTAGAGGTCATAGGTTTAGGGTTAGAGAGGAAAGATATGAAAGAGACCTAAGAGGCAACTTTTTCACTCAGGGTGGTACATGTATGGAACGAGCTGCCAGAGGAAGTGGTGGAGGTTAGTACAATTGCAACATTTAAAAGGCATCTGGATGGGAATATGAATAGGAAGGATTTGGAGGGATATGGACCAGTGCTGGCAGGTGGGACTAGATTGGGTTGGGATATCTGGTCGGATTGGATGGGTTGGACGGAAGGGTCTGTTCCTGTGCTGTACATTTCTATGAGTCTATGACTTTGTAAGCTACCTTTAATGACTGTCTTAACTTGCCTGGTCACCTTCAGTAACTCATGCATGTGAACCCTGAGGTCCCTGTGCTCCTACATCCCCCAAAGTTATGCCATTGAGCCTGTATTGTCTCTGTGTTTGTTCTATCAAAATGCATTACCTCACATTTCTCTGCACCAAGAAAATCAACTAAAAAACAATCATGCATGTATGTGAAATAATGCGTCAAGAAAACCATTTATGTAATGTGATCAGTTTTGTTATTTTCTTTATTTATCCCTTAACACTGTTTCCTTGTCTATCTAAATTTTGTGTGAATGAGGCTGAAAATGAGAAAATAGTATGGACCAATTAGATTACATTTTGTTGTTATAATTTGCTCTACTAGAGTAATTGTATTGTTAATTAATTAATAAATCTTTTATTTGAGCCACAAACTGGTGTCTGGAATTGATAATTTACAAAGTCTGGAGCTGGTTATTGTAAAAGTCTGCTTAGGAACCAGTGGAGTAACTTTTGAAAGTCTTTGAAGGTTCAAACTTTAACAAAAATAGAAATCAGCAGGCTTGACAACATCAATGAGGAGGAAGCAGAGTTAACATTTCAAGTTCATGAGTCTTCATCAGAACATTACTATGCTGCAAATACACAGGTAGAAATGCTGATTTGGTTTGGCTGCTTGTCTCCATGTCATAACAATACTCACTTCTGACATTCTGGTGGAGAGAAGGTTATTGGAGAAGCAGCTAAAGATGGTTGGGCTTAGGAGATTATCTTGAGGAACGCCTGCAGAAATGTCCTGGAGTAGAGATGACTGATCTCCAACAACCATAGCTATCTTCCTGCATGCCAATTATGATTCCAACCAGTGGAGATGTTTCTTTCTGATTTCCATTGCATCCAGTTTTGCTGGGATTTCTTTATTCCAAACTAGGTCAAATGCAGCCTTGATGTCAAGGGTAGTTACCCTCACCTCACCTTGGTCCACTTTGAACCAAGGCTATACTGAGGTCACGAGCTGAGTGGCCCTGACGGAACTCAATCTGGGCACCACTGGGAAGATTATTATTGAGCAGGTGTTGCTTGATAGCACTGTTGGCGATATGTTCCATGACTTTACTGATGTTTGAGAGTAGCCTGGTAATTGACCAGGTTGGATTTCTCCCGCTTTTTGTGTGCAAGACATACCTGGGCAATTTTCCACATTTTCAGGTCAATGCCAGTATTGTATCTGTACTGGAACAGCTTGACGAAGGATTTAGCAAGTTCTGGAGCACAAGTCTTCATCACAATTACAAGAGTGTTGTCAGGACCAATAACTTTTGCAGAATCCAATGCCTCCAACCCTTCCTTGGTATCACATGGATTAAATAAAAATGGTTGAAGATTGGCATCCACTTGGCAATTCCAGCTGAAAATTGTTTGAATGTTTTGGCCTTATTTGTTGCACTCATGTGCTGGTCTCCCCCATCATTGGGAATAGAGATATTTGTGGAGCCTTCCTCCAGCGAGTTTTTAAAACGTTCACCATGATTCAGGCTGGATGTGGTAAGACTGAAGAGCTTAGGTCCGATCTGCTGGTTGTGGGATTGCTTAGCACTGACTGTCACTTGCTGCTTATGTTGCTTGCTAGGTAAGTAGTCCTGTTTTGTAACTTCACCAGGTTGATGCCTCATTTTTAAATATGTCTGGTACTGCTACTGGGATACCTTCCTGCAGTCTTCATTGAGCCTGAGTTGATCCCATGGCTTGATGGCAATGGTAGTGTGGGAGATATGCTGAACAATGAGCTATAGACTGTGTTGGAGTATAATTCTGCTGTTGTTGATGGCCCATTATGTCATGGGTGCTCAGTCTTGAGTTGCTAGACCTGTTCAAAATAGTGCTGGTGTACCTCACTACACACTTTACATTCAACAATCAGATATACGAACAAATCAACGGAACACCCATGGGATCACCAATCTTGGGACTCATAGCAGAGGCAGTTATGCAAAGGTTAGAACAAACAGCCCTACCACAAATTCAACCCAAACTCTGGGTCAGATATGTCGATGACACGTTCGTAATCATCAAAAACACGGAAATAGAAAAAACACAACGGATCATCAACGCCACACTCACAGGAATCCGATTTACGAGAGAAGAAGAAAAGGATAGCCAACTCCCATTCCTAGACGTGATAGTACAGAGAACACCGAACGGAGAATTCACCACAGGGGTACACAGGAAAACAACACACACAGACCAAGTGCTAAACTATGAAAGTAACCACCCCAACACACACAAACGAAGCTGCATCAGGACACTATTCAAAAGAGCCACAACACACTGCAGTACACCAGAACTGCAAAAAGAGGAAGAGGAACACCTATACAAGGTATTCGCCAAAAACGGATACCCGCGCAACTTTATCAACAGATGCCTAAGAGACAGACCACGGAACAAGGACATGCCACAACCAAAAGGACTAGCCACACTACCATACATCAGGAGCGTTTCAGAACTGACAGCCAGACTACTGCGACCCTTAGGACTCATAACGGCACACAAACCAACAGCCACGCTCAGACAACAACTCACTAGAACAAAGGACCCGATACCCAACATGAGCAAAACTAATGTAGTTTACAAAATACCATGCAAGGACTGCACAAAACATTATATAGGACAAGCAGGAAGACAGCTAACAATCCACATACATGAACATCAACTAGCCACGAAACGACACGACCAGCTATCCCTAGTAGCCACACACACAGACAACAAGCAACATGAATTCGACTGGGAAAACACTACTATCATAGGGCAAGCCAGACAGAGAACAGCCAGGGAATTCCTAGAGGCATGGCATTCATCCACAAACTCCATCAACAAACACATCGACCTGGACCCAATATACCAATCATTACAGCGGACAGCTGAAACTGACACCCGGAAGCAGCAAGGACAGACCACTATAAATACCGGAAGAAACATAAAAGAAGTGCTTCGCAGGAGGCTCAAGAGCACTGATGATGTCGCCTAGCCAGGGGACGAAACGTTTGCAACAAAAACTTCCAGCTCGGCGACAGAACCACATCATACTGTACTTCTTACTGTTCAAAATATGAATGTAATTTGCAAATTATGTGATTTGTATAAAGACATGGCAATAAACAATGTCCCTGTCATTAACTGCAGTGGCCTATGCTATAGAACTTGATGCAAAATTATGAGGAATATGATTTTAGTTGAACTGTCATATTTTTCTACCTTTTCAATATGAAAGTGCATGACTTAATTTGGTAATGTTCTGAGTAAATGCTATGCTCTTCATGAGCTCTGGAGAATTATGGTAAATTAAACATTTATCAATTATAGGTTTATCCTGCTTTCTGCAAAGCCTTTAAAATACAACTTTTTTAACTTGATTAGCGATGTTGCAGGTATTAACCTAAAGTTTGCTGAGTTAGCTGAAATTAAGTTAATTGAGCAAAATGAGAAGGAAAAAACATATGAAACTTTGATGACCTAATGATTAGATGATTCCCTACAGTGCGGAAACAGGCCCCTCGGCCCAACAAGTCCACACTGACCCTCCGAAGAGCAACCCACCCAGACCCATTCCCCTCTGATCAATGTACCTAACACTATGGGCAATTTAGCATGGCCAATTCACCTAACCTGCACACCTTTGGACTGTGGGAGGAAACCGGAACACCCGAAGGAAATCCACGCAGACACGGGGAGAATGTACAAATTCCACACAGTCGCCTGAGGCTGGAATTGAACCTGGGACCCTGGTGCTGTGAGGCAGCAGTGCTAACCACTGAGTCACCATGTTTTTAAAATGCTAGTGTTAGGCTGAAGGAATGTGTATATTTGTTTCCATCAAGCCTTATTGCTCAGTGTAATGGGCTGACTGTCACAGTAACTTTGACCTTTTGTTTAAAACAGACACAGTGAACAAGATGTGATGATATGACCAACAAGGAGAGGGCAAAGAGCAGCAATGCATCAATTTGTGATTGTCATGGAATTTTGCTGTGTAAACATCGTACAATTCATTGGATGATGTAAATTGTGATGTTTGCCAGTGGTCAAGCTAATCATTTTCTGTTTAGTATCAAGACTTTGAATGGACAGCTTCTTTGTTTGGAATGAGTGTAAAGCAGCTTGCTTCATAGCAAAACTTTAGCTAGCTTGAGGAGGTCAATTTAATGGTTCACTTTATTCCCAGGAGCAGCAGGAGACAGAGCGGAGGTGACGTGGCGATTAGGAGGGTGCCGGGAAGGTAAGGAAACTGTTTAAATTCTTACCTTTGTAGTCCGCAGCCTTTCTCCTGTCCAGGAGCAGTGAGAGACAGAGTGGAGGTGACAGGGAGTCCAGGAGGTTGCCGGGAAGGTAAGGACTTAATGTATATTTGGGCAGCGGCTAAACTCGAAATACTACACGTGTAGTATCTCTCTCCTGCACCCTCCCCCCTTCTCTAATCAGAAGAAAAACACTCTGTAAGGTAAGGATTTTATTTTTTCTTTTTCTTTTCTTTCATATATTTAAGTGCATTGTTTGGTTTTAGTTAGTTGATATAAAGCTAAGGCTTACAATGGCAGGGGACCTCAGACCCATGGCATGGTGCCTCTTGCTTGACGTGGGAGCTCAGGAACGTGGCTGACGTTTCTGACTCTTACACTTGCAAGAAGTGTGTCCAGCTGCAGCTGTTGTTTGATTGCATCACGGCTCTGGAGCTGTGGATGGACTCACTGTGGAGCATCCGTGATGCCGAGGAGGTCGTGCATAGCACGTTTAGTGAACTGGTCACACCGCAGGTTAGAATTGCTGAGGGAGACAGTGAATGGGTAACCAAAAGGCAGAGAAAGAGTAGCTAGGCAGTGCAGATGTCCCCTGTAGTCATCTCCTTCCAAAACAGGTATACCGCTTTGGATACTGTTGGGAGAGATGGCTCACCAGGGGAGGGCAGCAGTTGCCAAGATCATGGCACCATGGCGGGCACTGTTGTTCAGAAGGGCAGGAAAAAGACTCGTAGGGCCATAGTCATAGGGGATTCTTTTGTAAGGGGAGTAGATAGGCGGTTCTGTGGCCGAAAACAGGACTCCCAGTTGGTATGTTGCCTCCCAGGTGCTCGGGTCAGGGATGTCAACGATCGCCTACAGAGCTTTCTAAAAGGAGAGGGTGAACAGCCAGTTGTCTTGGTGCATATAGGCACCAAAGATATAAGTAAAAAACGAGATGAGGTCCTGAAAGCAAAATTCAGGGAGCTAGGAGAGAAGTTAAAAAGGAGGACCTCAAAGGTAATGGCCTCAGGATTACTCCCAGTGCCACGTGCTAACCAGCGTAGGAATGAAAAAAATAGACAGGATGGACATGTGGCTTGAGGGATGGTGTAGGAGGGAGGGGTTCAGATTTGTTGGGCATTGGTACCAGTTCTGGGGAAGGTGGGACTATTAAAAACTGGACAGTCTACATCTGAACCAGACTGGAACTAATGTCCTTGGGCGAGTTTTTGCTACTTCTGTTGGAGAGGTTTTAAACTAATGTGGCAGGGGGCTGGGAACCAGAAGAGAAGACAAGTAGACAGTGAGGTGAAAACTAGAGACTGCAAGTATCATGAAGATAGCATTAATAAAGGGAAGAGTAGGCAGAGAGCAGATGAACACAAAAGAACTGGTGGCCTGAAGTGCATATACTTTAATGCAAGGAGTATAGTAGGTAAGGCAGATGAACTTAGGGCTTGGATTGGTACCTGGAAGTGTGACGTTCTTGCAATCACAGAGACATGGTTGAATGAAGGGCATGGTTGGCAACTAAATGTTCTAGGATATAGACGCTTCAGGCAGGATAGAGAGGGAAGTAAAAGTGGGGGAGGAGTTGCATTGCTGGTCAGGGATGATATCACGGCTGTGCTAAAGGAGGACACTATGGAGGGCTTGAGTAGTGCGACATTATGGGTGGAGCTGAGAAATAAGAAGGGTGCAGTTACATTGTTGGGGCTGTATTACAGCCTCCTAACAGTGAGCATGAGGTAGAAAAATAAATAGGTAAACAGATTATGGAAATATGTAGAGGCAACAGGGTAGTGGTGATGGGAGATTTTAATTTTCCCAACATTGACTGGGATACACTTAAAGTCAGAGATATGGATGAGGGAGAATTTGTAAGAAGCGTCCAGGAGGGTTTTCTAGAGCAGAACGTCAATAGTCCAACGAGGGAAGGGAGTATATTGGACCTGGTGTTGGGGAATGAGCCAGGCCAGGTGTAGAAGTTGCGGTGGGGAATTTCTTTGGGAACAATGACCACAATTCTATGAGTTTTAGAATACTCGTATACAAAGATGAGAGTGGTCCTAAGGGAAGAGTACTAAACTGGGCCAAGGCCAATTATATCAAAATTAGGTAGGAGCTGGGAAATATGGATTGGACACATTTGATACGTGGCAGATTTTCAAAGATAGTGCAGGATAGGCATGTCCCGTTGAAAGGAAAGGATAGGAAAAGCAAGATTTGTGGATGACAGAAGAAATCATTCAACTAGGCAAGAGGAAAAGGGAAGCATACATAAGATCCAGGCAGCTAAGAACAGATCGGGCCCCAGAGGAATATCGGAAGAGTAGGACCAGTCTTAAATGAAGAATCAAGCGGACTAAATGGGGTCATGGAATAGCTTTAGCGAGCAGAATTAAGGAGAATCCCAAAGCCTTTTATTTTTATATAAGAAGCAAGCGGGTAACTAGAGAAAGGACTGATCCACTAAAGGATAAGGAAGGAAGGCTGTGCATTGATCCTGAGAGAATGGATGGGATTCTGAATGACTACTTTACATCAGTGTTCACTGAGGAGAGGGAAATGAATGTTGACATTAGAGATTGAAGTTTGATAACTCTGGATCACGGTGACATAAGGAGGGAAGATGTGTTGGGTAGGCTAGAGGTTGTTAAGGTGGACAAATCCCAAGGAACAGATGGGATCTATCCCAGGTTGCTAAGGGAGGCGAGAGAGGAAATAGCTGGGGCCCTGACACATATCTTTGGCGCATCCTTAAACACAATTGAGGTGTCAGAGGACTGGAGGGTTGCTCATGTTGTCCTCCTGTACAAGAAGGGTAGTAAGGATATTCCAGGTAACTACAGACCAGTGAGCCCGATGTCAGTGGTGGGAAAGTTGCTAGAGAAGGTACTGAGGGATAAAATCTATTTATATTTGGAAAAGAATGGGTTTATCAGAGATAGGCAACATGGTTTTGTGCAGGGGAGATCATACCTTACCCACTTAATAAAGTTCTTTGAAAAAGTGACCAAGTTGATAGATGAAGGAAGGGCTGTGGATGTCATATACATGGATTTCAGTAAGGCGTTTGATAAGGCTCCCCATGGGAAACTAATAGAGAAAGTGAAGTCACATGGTGTGCAGAGTATTCTAACTAGGTGGATAAAGAACTGGTTGAGCAACAGGAGACAGAGACTAGTAGTTGAAGGGAGTTTCTCAAAATGGAGAAAGGTGACCAGTGGTGTTCCGCAGGGGTCAGTGCTGGCGCCACTGTTGTTTGTGATATACATAAATGATCTGGAAGAGGGCACTGTTGGTATGATCAGCAACTTTGCAGATAACATGAAGATTGGTGGAATAGCAGAAAGCATCAGGGACTGTCAACGAATACAGGAGAATATAGATAGACTGGAGAGTTGGGCAGAGAAGTTGCAGATAGAGTTCAATCCAGGCAAATGTGAGGTGATGCATTTTGGGAAGTCTAATTCTAGAGTGAATTATACAGTAAACGGAAGAGCCTTGGGAGAAGTTGATGAGCAGAGAGATCTGGGAGTTCAGGTCCATTGTACCCTGAAGGTTGCTGCACAGGTGAATAGAGTGATCAAGAAGGCATACAGTATGCTTGCCTTCATCGGACGGGGTATTGAGTATAGGAGCTGGCAGGTCATGTTAAAATTGTACACGACATTGGTTTGGCTGAATTTAGAATACTGTGTACAGTTCTGGTTGCCACATTACTAAAAGGATGTGGATGCCTTGGAGAGGGAGCAGAGAAGGTTTACGAGGATGTTTCCTGGTATGGAAGGTGCTAGCTATGAAGAGAGGTTGAGTAGGTTAGGTTTGTTATCATTAGAAAAAAGGAGATTGAGGGGGAACCTGATTGACATCTACAAAATCATGAAGGGTATAGACAGGGTGGATAGAGGGTGAAAGATACAATAATGAGAGGTCACGCTTTCAAGGTGAGAGGTGAAAAGGGGAATACATGTGGCAAGTACTTTACACAGAGAGTTGTAGGTGCCTGAAATGCATTGCCAGCAGAGATGGTAGAGGCAGGCACGGTAAATTAATTTAAGATGCATCTGGACAGATGCATGAATAGGTGGGCAGCAGAGGGATACAGATGCTTAGGAATTGTGTGACAGGTTTAGACACTAGATTTGGATCGGCTCAGGCTTGGAGGGCTAAAGGGTTCCTGGGCTGTAAATTTTCTTTGTTGCTCTTTGTTCTTTTCTTTAATTTAAATGCTTCCAATTTGAAGTGAAAAACCTAGCTACATTCTTACCTTCAATATGGATTTAATTACTTGGATGCTTGCCTGTCTATCCTGCTGATGGAGTTTTGTGTCCCTGCAATCTTTCACATCCTTGTCATCACGTAAGTGTTTACTTTTATGGTACCAATCCTTGTGGAACACTTCCTTTTTCCTAAAACTGGTCCTTTACTCCTTTTTTTCCCTTTCTATTCTCCAACTATTTCTATCCAATTTGCTGCTGCAATAATTCCTTATGTCAATAGCTTTGATGTATATTTGTTATCTAGAAAATTTTCATACACTTTTTGAGAAGAGTATCTTCCACCAATACACTTGAACAGGAAGTTGTTGTTGTGGATTCATGGTGTGCTCCCACCAACACTGGAACCAGACCAGGACTAGTGCATTTGTTATTACTGCCCATCCCTCAACATCCTACTGGTTGATGCATTGCTGCTGTTTGCCGTCTCGCTGCTGGTCACACCCTCCCTGCCAGTCACCTCATCCCCCTAACTGCTGGTCCCCCCTCCTCACTGTCACCCTGACCCTACTGGCTAGCCCCTCATTCACCCTGTCGGTGCTGGTCTTACCCCTTACTGTCCTATTGACCACATCGCTTGCTGGTCCCCTCACTGTCCAGCTCACCACTTTGCTCAGAGAGTGGAGAAGCAGATGACGTATTGAAGACTCCCGACCTCTCCTCTGGGTCAGTGGTTTTCTAATGCAGTTCAGACATATCAGACTGCTGTACGACATATAATTTAAGTTCAAAGCCATGATACATGTCCTGCAGTACTCCAGGCAGCAGTATCATAGGTACTGTGACTGTCTGGGTGGTGAGCAATCCCAGCCCTTGTGGTGGCAGGGAATGCAGCCTTTTGAAAAACTTCTGTGATCTAAACTCAAATTATTTACTGTATCCTCTCTTCTATTTTTTCTGGAGTTACTGAATGGCTGCTCAAAACGCAATCTGTTTTTTTTAATCCATCTGTGCTGACTCACCCTGATTCACTCGTGTTTCTCCATTGTTCAGTATTTATTATATTCCACAGACCACAAACAGTGACGAGTCACTCTTGGACTCCAGTAATGTTGCAATACTATAGAAACTGGCATGCTGCATTGTCTGATGCAGAATCCCAAGGCCTGCTTTGGCCCTGTTACATCCATGTATCCACATGATGTGATCTGAGGAGAAATGATAACTCTGATGCTTTTGTGCACGAGTCTTAACTAACGGCTTCAATTCCATGCAATAAGATGTTTTTGAAATGGTTAGCACCATAAAGTAGTAACATTGTTAGCCTCCCTCTTTTGCCAGCACCCATTTGAAATGGATACAAGAGAAACTCCCTGGTGTTGTCTTGTCCAATCATAACCATGGATACCTATGGGGATTCATCAAAATTTAATCTCAACATTTTTTTTTGAAACAGGACTGATGAGGGTAAAAATAACTGTGGAGATAAATTCAATGGCTATGTAGACAGAGAGAGCATTTGGAATATCAAACCTGACAAGGTATCAAGGAAGCTTCAAATAGATGGACTTAAAAGGAGGCAGAAATCAATTGAAAAATGAGCTGTCTCTTACTGTGAACACAATGGGAGAAAAGACAATAGTCTGGGAGAGAGATATGCTTATTGTATTTCCCTTTCAAGAATACACAACAGCAGTTCAACATTGATCTTTGTGTGCGGTCATGAAAGCAGGTTTGCTGGAGAACTGAGGTTCTCATGTGTGCCAGTGGGCTCAGGTACATTTGTGTATAATAGCCTGGGTTCGAGCTCTAATGTCCTGTGAAGGACTCAGTTGAAGAACCATCCACCAGTCACTTAGGTGTTGCAGGTAAAGGTGTAAGCAACTGGAGGCTCAGCCACCAATCGAGGAGAAATTAAAAACTGGGTTGCAAACGAGGCCAGAATTAAAGGAACATAGGTAACTTGGAGGGTTTGGATACTGGAGTGAATTTGAGGGATAGGCACAAATGGGGGATTTAAGAACAAAGATGAGAATTTTAATGTCAATACATTGCTTGTTCAGGGACCAATGTAGATCAGTGAACATAATGGTTTTTTTTTAGATTAGATTAGATTACTTACAGTGTGGAAACAGGCCCTTCGGCCCAACAAGTCCACACCGACCCGCCGAAGCACAACCCACCCATACCCCTACATATACCCCTTACCTAACACTACGGGCAATTTAGCATGGCCAATTCACCTGACCCGCACATCTTTGGACTGTGGGAGGAAGCCGGAGCACCCGGAGGAAACCCACGCAGACACGGGGAGAACATGCAAACTCCACACAGTCAGTCGCCTGAGGCGGGAATTGAACCTAGGTCCTTGGCGCTGTGAGGCAGCAGTGCTAACCACTCTGCCACCGTGCCATCCTCTGCCACCGTGCCGCCGTGTTGGGAATGAAACTTGCTGTGGGTTATGTTGCAGGCTGCACAGTTTTAAATGGCCTCAAGTTTATGAAAGGTAGAATGCAAGAACTGCTGTCAGAAGCACATTGGAATCATCAAGTCTAGAGGTAACGAAAACAGAATGAGGATTTCAGTAGCAGATAATGTGACACAATAGCTATTTGTTATAACAGCTGGCAAGTAATGAAATTTAAGCGGTTAATCTGCTGTGTGTAGTAAAATGATACTTCAGCTAATTTTGATTTTAATGAAGGCATCTGGAATTATCAAGACATGATCTTTAAATTATGTTGCTTATCATTGTTATTTCAAGGAAATCATTCTGAAAAACTTATAGCATTTTTTGCAGATAGTCAAACTTGATTAACTGTGCCTGTCTCCATCGCCACGTAAAATAGATTAACATTAAAAAACATGTGACAATATGAATTGGTTGAGGTCACTATTTTCATGAGCAGATAGCATTCTGGCACATCAATAATTAATTTCTTTAATTATCTCTTGACTAAGGGGAAGATGAATTGCTGTACCTGGTTTGGAGTGAAAAGTTGTGACAATTAATCACAGATCTTCCCTTTTGTTCTTTCTTCCCCATCCCATCTTTCTCCCTAGCTCTGTCCATGCATAAACAGTATTAAATAATTCACTTCTTCCAACTCTGATGAAAGGTCATGTACCTGAACTATCGTCAGTGAAATTGAACACCTTAGCTGCTAGCATCTGTGCTGCAGAAGAGCAGGAGCCAAAAGTGGTATCAACACAATGGGCAATTTAGCATGGCCAATTCACCTAACCTGCATATCTTTTGGACTGTGGGAGGAAACCCACACAGACACAGCAAGAATATGCAAACTCCACAGACATCTGAGGCAGGAATCGAACCTGGGTCCCCAGACTTGTGAGGCAGCCGTGCTAACCACCGTGATGCCCCAATGGGTATTATATTTCATTTAGAGAGGTATAGGTGAGATCACATCTCCAACGTGTGCAGTTCTGGTTTCCTTAAGAATGGTCCTTCCTCTAATAAAAATATCTTTTAAAAAAATGGTCCTTCCACAATCTAAAGATATGCAGTTTAGGTGAATTGGCCGTGCTAAATTGCCCATTGTGTTAGGTGCGTTAGTCAGAGGGATATGGGGCTGGCTGGGTTACTCTTCGGAGGGTCGGTGTGGACTTGTTGGGCCAAATGGCCTGTTTCCACACTGTTGCTAATCTAATCTAATCTAATCTAACTGTTCTCCAGACTGCTTCCTGCGTGAACATCAGGCCAAGAAGTACATCAACATGGTTATTACAGGCGTGCACCATAACCAGCAGCATTCATATCATAATGTCATATAGCTGCTTAGTTGCTTGATGCTTGTTTTCACTGCTGGCTTGGTCTTTTGTAAGTCTGCTGAGTACCCATTCAGTAGAATAAGGGAATCCCTCAACTCACATTTTTTAAAGGACCAACCACCATTTTCTATGTGGGTTTCTACTGCCTTAGTTTTGCTTAGGCAACATTCATGCAAAGACTGTGGCTTCTCTTTGAAGTCATTTTTGATTGCTGCTGCATGTATTTATGGAAGCAACAGGATTTGGCAACCCAAAACCTTTCCTGGATCTTTCCAGTAGAAGCATGTATTATTTTCAACAGTGCAATGTGCATCAATAACAATATCAATAACAGAAAAACAGGATGCCTTGTTTTCTCCTTTTGCACTTGTTAGAGTGTTGGGCATCACTGGCTGGGACAGTATTTAATTCATATCTCGAGTTGCCCAAGAGAAGGTGGTAGTGAGCTTCTGATCTTGTGACAGAGGAAAGGTCATTGATGAAACATCTGAAGATAGTTGGACCTTAACATAGAAGAGAACAGCAGAAATTAGAAACGGAGTAAGGAATAATGCAAAGAGCCAAAGCTTAACGTTGTTAATCTGAATACATGCAGCATTTGTAACAAGACACGAGTCTATGGCACAAATAAAAATAAATGAATATGACTTAATAGCTATCACAGAGACATAGTTGCAGGGTGACCAAGACTAGGGACTCAATATTTGTGACTACTTGATGTTCTGGAAGAATAGGCTACAAAGCAAAAAACGGTGGGGTAGCATTGTTAATGAAGGAAGGTATCAATTCAGTGGTGAGTAGTAATATAGCCTCAATAGTCATGATGTGGAATCAGTTTGGGTGGAAATAAGGAATAGCAAAGGAAAGAAGTCATGGATCGGAGTCGTCTATCCGACCCACATAGAGTTGTCCGAGTGTAAAACTAAGTATAATTAGGAAACAATGGAAGTGTGTAAGGAGGACATTACAGTTGTCTTAGATGACTTTAATCTGCATATTAACTAGACAAAACATATGGACAAGATTAATGTGGAAGACAAATTTGTACCGTGTATCTGAATTGTTATGTAGAGCAATAGTTTCTGAAACTACCAGGGAACAGTCTATTTTCGATTGAGCAATATTAATGAGATGGGATTAATAAGAGGTTGGAGAGTTAATCATCCTTGAGGGGATAGCAATGACAACACTGTAGAATTTCAAATTCAGTTTGAAGGAGAGCAACTCAGATCTCAAACCAGTGTCTCAACCTAAATCAGGGCAATTACAGAGAAATGAGTGAGGATTGCCTAAAATGAGTTGGGAAAGTGAGCAATGGCAGACATTTGAAGTGATATTTCTCAGCAAAACTAGTCAAAAAGATAAACTAAATGAGAAGGATGAGCCATGTATGGTTAACAAAGGTAGCCAAGGACAGTTTTCAAACTAGGGCATATAAAGTGATGAAAACCAATGGTAGGCCATAGGATTCTGAATCTCTTTGAATTCAGGAACCAACAATAGATGAATTAAAAGCTAATAAAAAGGGAGAAAATTGATTATGAAAGTAAATGGACAATATGTAAAAGCAAACGGCAAAAGCTTCAATGGGTATATAAAAAGAATAAGAGTTGCTAAAGTAACTGTGGGACCCTTGCAGGGTGCAACTGCAGAATTAATAACAACACAGGAAAATATCTTGCATCAGTCTTCATGGAGGAGGATACAATAAAATCAGAAAAATAACAAGTAAACAAGGTTCAAATGGGAAGGAAAATCTTGTAACAGTCTCTATCATGAGGGACAAAATATTTTACAGACTAATAGAACTAAAGGCAAACAGGTCATTAGCACCAAATGGCCTGCTTCCATGGGTTTTAAAGGAAGTGACTACACAAATCCTGAAGCTATTGATTGAAATTAACTGGATTCTAGGAAGGTTCCAACAGATTGGAAAGCTGGCAATGTGACACCCCTGTTCAAGAAAGGTGTGTGTGGGGTGGGAGTGGAGGGTTGTAGGTGAAGGTGATAGAAAGCAGGAAACTTTAGGCCAGCTAGCCTAACATCTGCCATTGGGGAAATGCTAAATACATTATTAAGGAAGAAATAGCTAGACACTTGGAAAAACTTGGCACAATCAAACAGAATCATCATGATTTTATGAAAGGAAAATCATGTTTGACAAATTAGCTGGAATTCTTTAAGAATACATCAAGCAGTGTTGCTAGAGGGAACAAAGAGATGTTATGCATTTGTGTTTCCAGAAGGCATTCAATAAGGTGTCCCATAAAGAATTAGTGCACAAGATAGGAGTTCATTGTATTGGGGTAATATTTTAGCACAAAATGATGATTGACTAATACACAAAAAAAGAGAGAGCTGGCATTAATGGAACTTTTACAGACTGGAAAGATGTAACTGATGGAGTGCTGCAAAGTTCAGACTAAGGGCCTGAGGGTATGAGGGCATACTGTGAGGAGGACATAACGAATCTTCAAGGGGATATAGATAGCTGGAGTGAATGGGCAAAAATGTGTCAGGTGAAGTTTAATATAGGAAAGTGTGCAATCATACAAGTTGGTAGGAAGAATTAAAAGGTAAACTATTACTTAAATGGAGACAGAGTCCAAGAAAGTGCAGTACAGTTGGATCTGAATGTTCTTGTGCATGAAACACAAAAAGTTAGCATGTATGTCCAGGAATTAATTAAGAATGTAAATCGAGTTTTCGCCTCCATTGCTAGGGTGTTAGAATTTAAAAGCAAGAACAAATTACTACAACTGTAGAGGATATTGGTGAGGGCACACCTGGCTTACTATGCCAAGTTTTGATCCCAGTATTGAGTAAAGGATACTCGGATATCAGAGGCAGTTCAACAGGCGTTCATTAGTCTGCTTCCTGGGATGAAACAGTTGATTGTTCAGAATAGCAAAACAAAATGGAGCTTTATCCATTAGACTGGTGAATTTAGAGAAATATACAAGATTCTGAGGGGTCTTGACAATGTAGATATTTCCTGGTGCAATCTCACGTGAGAGGAGACATAGTTACAGAATAAGGGGACACTAGGATGTGAAAGAATTTCGGGTAGTGAGAATTGAAAGTCTGGAATTCTCTATTCCAGAGAGTTATGGAGGCTAGATTACTTAAGTACTAAAAGAGGAGGCAGATAGATTTTTGAAATATCGGAGAACTGGGGGCTATATGTGACTAACATGAAAGTGGAGAAACCTAGGGCAGATCAACCATGATTTATTGAATAGCAGAGGACGTTTGAGGGGCTGAATGGCCTATCCCTCCTCTTATTTCATGGGTTCTTATTTTCTCTAGCTAAAAATGCAAGTGTCTGAATATTTAGTGGGCGAAATGGAGGTTTCTCACTTTTCCACTGGCAAAATATCCAGCTTTTTAGAACCAACAAACAATTTCTGTCCTTTCCCATTGTTTTCCCAAACAAAGTCGAGTGCCTAAGGCTTATTAAATTCTTACTGCCTGACTACAGTTTAAAATATGAATCTCCTGCTTTTATCACACCCTCCATAATCATCTTACTGTCTTTTTCTGTTAGTCCGTGTATGTTTATACTTTCAAATTGTCCCAATGTCACCTGAATTCTGGCTCAGTCATAGAGATCTGAGCACAGAAAAAAGCCCTTTCATGTTTTGAGTCTGTGACTGTCAAAAACAACTATCGAACTATACTAATTCAATTTTCCAGCATTAGCCCATAACCTTGTGTGCTTTGGCTTTGTAAGTGTGCATCTAAATATTTCTTAGATGTTATGAGGCTTTCTGCTTCTTCCACCCGGACATGTTTGCTTTGCAATGCTACCAGCACTGCAACATCTGTTTAAACACTTATGTGGCCTTGGTTTTCCCTACTACTGCAGTGTCTCATAGCATACATTTCCTATAGTGGCAACACATGTTACTAGGTGTAAGTACTCTTGTAGAAGTTCTAACTTTCACAGTCTATTCTGCACCATTAACTTGAAATGTTCCCCTTGCCCAATATGGATTTTAAACTCTACTCATGAAGTTCCAATGCATCTTCTCTTTTCAGCAGAATCTCTAATAGGGACTGTTCCTACAGATTCTCACTTCTGACAAGTCTAACTGCCAAATGTGACCAGCTTGTAGCTCACCCTTGGTTCTGCACTTTTGCAATGTATTATTAAGCAATGAGCAAGAGCTAATTAATAATTTTGTTTAAAAAAAAAACCTTGGGAATAGTGGCCATAGAAAGGTAGAATTTTCCATTAATTTTGAAAGTGCTGTTGCTCAATCTGAAACTAAGATTTAAGATCTAAACAAGGGCATTGTGAAAGTATGAAGATCAAGTTGGCTCTATTGATTAGGAAAATACATTTAAAAACTTGACAGATAAGTAATGGTTACTATTTAAAGAATTAATGCTTGATTTTAAAAATACATTCTTATAAGGCTAAAAACTGTAAGATAAGGGAATTTAAAGGTAAGTTTAGATCAAAGGAAGGGGCTGATAACATTGTATTTAAAAAGTCAAAAGCCTGAAAATTGGGAGTTTTTTTTAGAATTTTATAAAGGAGGATCAAGAAATTGATGAAGAAAGAGAATATACAATATGAATGTGAAATAGCAGGACATAGAACAGATTGTCAAAGCTTCTGTGGGTCAGCAAAGGAAAAGATTATCAAAGATAAATGTGGGTCCATGACAGGCTAATACAGAGAGTTTATCATAGGAAATAGAGAAACGGTGGAGAAGCTAAATAAGTGCTTTGTGTCTATCTTCATAGAGGTAGGTACAAAGTTGTAAACAAGTAAGGTCCAAGGTTCCCATGAGAGTGTGGAAGTGAAAGAAATTAGTAACTTAATGGAACTGCACGTTGACAAATTCCTACAAACTAATTACTTTTATGCTAGACAGTTGAAAGAGATAGTTACAGATGGTGGATGCATTGGTGGTCATCTTCCAAAATTTTATTGATACTGCAATGGTGCATGCAGACTGGAAGATTGCAAATATAATCTCACTCTTTAAGAAAGGAAAGATAGACAAAACAGGTGAACTACAGACCTGATATCAATAGAAGAGAAATTACTAGAATCTATTATAAAGGATGTCATTAGTGGATATTTAGAAAATATTTGTCTGATTGGGCAGAGTTAACATGGGTTTACAAAGAGGAAATCATGTCTGACGAATCTGATAGCGTTTTTGAGTAGGTTCTAACTGAATTGATAAGGGGAAACCAATAAATATAGAACGTAGAACAATACAGCGCAGAACAGGCCCTTCAGCCCTCAATGTTGCACCGACGTATGAACTAATCTAAGCCCATCACTCTATATTATCCCATCATCATCCATGTGCTTATCCAAGGATTGTTTAAATCTCCCTAATGTGGCTGAGTTAACTACATTGGCAGGCAGGGCATTCCACGCCCTTACAACTCTCTGAGTAAAGAAATCTTTTCATAAAACCCAACACAGGAATTCAGTAAACAAATGAAAAGGCACAGGATTATCGGTATTATGTGAGCGTGACTTGAGGATTCATTAACAGATAAAAAAGCAGAGAGCAGGAATAAATTGATTATTTGCAGGCTGGCAAGCTTTGAACTCTGGGGTACCACAGGGATCAAATACTTGAGCCCCAGATTTTCACAATATTTTCAATTATTTGGACTTGGAGACTGAGTTTGCAAAATGATACAAAATTGTACTGGATTGTGTGTTGGGAAGAGCATGCAAAGAGGAGCTTCTAGGCACTTTAAACAGCTTGATTAAGTGGGAAAATGCAAGGCAGACAAAATATAATGTGGGAAAATATATGGTTTTCTGGTTGGTAGAAGGAAAAATGTATTTCATGAATTGCGTGTGATTGGAAAGTTTTGATGTACAAAGTGACCAAAGGTATCCTCATTCATTAGTTACTGAAAACTGATATTGCAGATGTGGCAAGATAGTCAGAAGACAAACAATTTGCTAGCGTTTATTAGGCTGCACCCAGGCTTCCATTTCACAGGACAGCTTTGGGATTGGTAAATCTTTCTCATTTGTCACAAAGGATGTCTTATGCATAATTTACCTAATTAATGTATTATTTCTGAACTGCTGCTTCTTAAACCACTCAATAAACTATCAGAAAATTAGGTAGGTAACTGTGATCATGAATACCTCCTCTCCATAAAAGTCAGTACAACTCTATTAAAACTCTCACGTCTTTCTCCTTCTATTATCACTGAAGAAAGCTTTCTTTTATCATTTTCTTATTTCTGTTGTCACTCATATTTCTCCACTAACCCCATTTCCTTCCGCATTGAATTGAATTCTGGACAAATTCTTTCCAAGTCACTTGCATTTTCAAACAACGAACATTCGAGCCATTAGTTGTCTAATCACTATCTGTTGATGTTGATCCACTTAATCACCTCCTCATCTTTGTTCTTGATGTTGTTGTCCTCAGCAAAACTTTTTATTATGTCTCATCTTGGTTATTCCTTCTGCTATAGCTTCTAACCTTTCTCCTTCAAGGTCAAGCAGTTCAAACTTGTGCACATCTGATGCACAATTGGTTTAATAATTCATCACGTGATTATGGTACATTCAGACCTGTTGTGCTGTATTCCCTTCTACAAAATCTTTTCAATTTTTCAGAATCATGTTGGAATATAAAAATAAATCTTCTCTACCATCATCCTACTCCTTAGACTGTCTTCGCAGCAAGACACCATCAAAAATAAAACTGTGTGGTCATAACCACATGGTTTATTCTGAAGCTGTCGATTGAGAGATAAATATTACCCAGGACCCTGAGATAAATCCACCTGAGCAAATGGACAGCGACATGTGAGAACAATGGAGCGAGTTGCTGGAGAAACTCAGTGGGTCTGGCAGTGTCTGTGGAGGGATGGTAGAATTGGCTTTTCAGGGTCAGTGACTGTTTTTCTTCTGTTCTGAGGAGGGGTCACTGGGCCTGAGGCATTGACTCTGGTTTCTCTCTGCAGGTGCTGCCAGGTCTGTTGAGTTTTTTTTAGAAATTTCCATTTTTGTTTCTGATTTCCATCACCTGCAGTCCTTTGGTCTTTTGTTGTTTAGTGATCAACTGGGACCTGTTACCAGAAACAGCTGAAATCCACTTTACTTATAGGCCATTAACCCCCTGGCTGACAGGGTTAGAATTACCAGAATGTCACCTGATTGCACAAATAGGGCTTGTGTTCACAGGAATTTATAAGGTCAAAGGCTTATTTGTATGATATTTTCAAGAAATTCAGGGAAGCAGTTAGGATGGATATGGGGAAACTGTTTCTGCTGATTGGTTGAGATTAAGACTTGGGCCTGCAGTCGAATGATAAGAGCCAAACACTAAGGAGTAAAATGAGGAACAACCTTTTCACACAACAAGTGAGAAATATTTTGGAACTCTCAGCCACAAATGGCAGCTGATACCAGACCAATTTTATTCTGGCATATTCAGTGAGATTCTAGGAGATATGCATTCACCCAACAAATGAGCCTGTGGAAATTCTGTGCCAGAGAAAGTGGTTGAGGCCTAAACATTGAATGTTTTCAAGAAGGAGACCAATGTAGTTATTGAGGCTAAAGGGATCATAGAGTGTGGGAAGAAAGTGGGAACAGGATTTGGATGATTAGCCATGATTATGTTAAATGGCAGAGCAGACTCGAAGGGTCGAATGCCTTACTCCTGTTCCTGTTTTCTGTGTTTCCAACGCTCCTTCGCCTCATCTCAATAAAAAGTATGAAGAACTCATGATATTGAAATTGAAACCCTCGATTGCCTGTGCTTCATCCTTTCTGTCCCTCATATTCACTGAAGTAAGTTTTCCAAAGGCTGACCCATCCTAATTATAACTTTCTCATGTGATTTGCTTATCTCTTCAGATGTCCTCTCTGAAATTAGTTTCTCCACAACGCTCATATCCTGCTTTCTCAATCTTCCCAAGTCCTCCTATGTCTATGTTCAAAGAAGGACAGTTGTCATGGGGCACAGTTAATCTCAGTATACCACCATCACTGACCACCATTCCAGGTTCTGAACCAATCACATTTTGGGTGGCACGGTGGCACAGTGGTTAGCACTACTGCCTCACAGCGCCTGAGACCCGGGTTCAGTTCCCGACTTAGGCGACTGTCTGTGTGGAGTTTGCACCTTCTCCCCATGTCTGTGTGGGTTTCCTCCGGGTGCTGCGGTTTCCTCCCACAGTCCAAAGATGTGCGGGTCAGGTGAATTGGCCATGCTAAATTGCCCGTAGTGTTAGGTAAGGGGTATATGTAGGGGTATGGGTGGGTTGCGCTTCGGCGGGTCGGTGTGGACTTGTTGGGCCGAAGGGCCTGTTTCCACACTGTAAGTAATCTAATCTAATCTAATCTAATCATTCTTCCCTCTGTTATCTGAAGGCTGCAGCTAGATGCTTGATGGGACTGAGGCTCAGGTCTCAATGGTGTGCCTCAGCCCTCACTGTTCAGGCCCAAGAATTAAGTCTTGAATCACCAACTGTGCAAGTATTTTCCCTGAATTTCTAGGCCTATGTCACCATGTAAAAATGACCAGGGAAATCTCCTGAAGTCTGATGAACGTTTTGTCTTCAAACACCAATAAGAACAGGTTGCAGTGATTGTAATGGGGCCAGCCAGATGGACCTCATAGTTTCCTGATAGGTGCTATTAACCTGGTCCAGTCAGGGAACCCTGGCTGACAGATATAAGCAGGAATGTCAGAGGTTCTGTTCATTCTGAGAGCTGGATCTAAGGGAGCTGGACCAATGTCAAGTATAATGCACATGTAAATAAAGGGTGACTTGGTGAGGGGATGCCAGCCTCTGTGCAATTATCTTATGGATAATCGCATTATACAATTATTGTGTGTGGAATTTTGTTCTGGGAAAACTGACACTTCCTCAATGAAATGACTCAGCTTCAGGATAATATATTATCTATGAAGTACATTTTTCATAGAGTTTCAGAGAAAACAAAGTGTCAAGTTTATTTATGGAAGAGAACAAGTTTAACATGAGCCACTTAATCAAAACTGAAGTAGGTTGAACTGGCGTTACATCGTGCCCAATTTCACTCTCCATTGAAATATTTGGAGACTAATACGGAGAGAAGAGAAAATCCACCATTCCTCTCAAATCCATTGGTTCACAAGTTGGTTGCTCAGACTAATATTATGACCTACCTGCCCCCACCCTTCCCAGTATCCTCTCAACTCTTTTCCTTTCTATCCCATCAATTTCTAAAAATTGGAAGCTGTCTTACTTTGTTCAAGTTTTTGTCTCCTCCTGTATTCCAAAGGTTTTTAAAACCTGTACATGACACCACAATTGTATCAATTCTTTCTCCTACCTACTCTTTTTAACCTTGTTAGGTATTGCGTATCTTAGCTCATTATCAAAATTTCTCAATTAAAAGGCATTAAAATGACACATGATGGATTTTGATGTAATTGTGTAATATGTAATTGTACTGCATGTCTGTAAGCACATACAAGATGAACACTTCTTTATGAAGATGACACCCCTTGAACTTTACAGCAAGTTTTTTTTGTGTGTATGCACTTTTCAAAGTTGGATATGCATTGTGCACTAAAACATTTTCCATTTCTCAGGCCAATAACACAATTAGGCTTTGATAAGCCAAATAGTTTGGATTTATGATCGTTCTTTTATATTTCACTGGTCCATTTTTAAAAGCCAGGTGTCATTTTGTTTTTGCTAAAGCGTGCAATGCCAAGATATTTTCATTGTAATATTAACTTATTTAAAAGGGTAATTTTTGTTAACTTTTGTCAAGCTGTTCTTGTTTCAAAACTTGAAGTTCAAGTGGTCTATAGCAGTCTGTTATAATCAAACTACAGTCTTTAATGAGTACTGTGTACAATTTTCTCTCCTGATGACCAGTATCATTTACACCTGCAGGAGTTATTAACCTAGAAATTGGATTGCATTACATTTTACAGGCACTAAATTACGCCTAAGATTGCAATATTCCAGGCAGTGAATGTTGGCTAATTCTATGCCAGAGGTGCATAATAGTTCAGACTACTGAGTGAGTATCGATGTTGAGCAACTGAAACAGGAGCTAGGCCCATTGCACAAAAAAATCCAGGTTTGAACATCTATTTAAGATCCTTTGTCTTCCTTTCTCAATGATTATTTGTAGTAGTTTCTTCAGGAGCTCAGTACTCAAACCAATGGTCCTTAAAGTGACTGGTGTGGGCTAGAATTGAGAAAATTATTTCTGGGTCTTTATTTCCCTTATTGTGGTTCTGCAAGGAGTCTCTCGAGCCACAAACAGCATTGACTGCTCCCCCCATGTTTACCACATCTTGCTGTTGGCCTCATTTAGGTCCAAGTAACGTGTGCACTGGGAACATATTCCAATTCAAGTGCAATCCAGTTTCTCGGCCATTTTATTTTAGATTTTATAGATGTTGTTCTTGGGTGTCAAGGTAAATTCCAACTATTGATGTATACAAATGTTCAAAGAAGAGAATTTAACCAATGTGGCATTATTATTGCAGATTTATTGAGCTAATTTCCAAAAAGATTCTCAGTATAACATATCTTACAGAAGAAATATTGCACAGTTGTGTAGAGGTTCTTTAGTAAGTATATGTGAATCATTCACAGCTGGCAATCTGACTAGAAAATTATTGTTTAATAAGTCTGGCAATGCATGTCTTGGAGTAAATTGCTCAGAAGAAAATATTTGAAAAACACAATTACGTACCTACTTATCTATATCTTAATTAAAACTACCATAGCACTGACTAAAGTACAGTGCAGACCTTTCAATTCCATATTAATTTAAGGGTCACACCCTTATTTCTCATTAGTCTCTGTTTCTAGATATACACAAATTTATCTCCTAGCTTGGTTTACTGGGATGTGAAAAAAAAAGATTTTTGGCAATTTAAAGCTGCTAGAAAGGAAAAGACCTGAATCTTGAATAAAACATGTTCTTTGTGCACATGGTTCTGTCTGCAAACTATTAATATGTTCTCCTTTCTTAACTTACAGAGAAATCGACCAGCTCACTCATTTTTCAAAACAGCAGATATGATGAATAAACTGAAACCAAACAAAAATGGTCACATTTCTTTTGTTAATCGCTAAACTAAACATATTTTCCTATCTCCATTAGGCGCACCCTTACCAAAGAGAGACTTGTGTTAAGTCTCTTTTATCTTCCTACTTGGGTGGAGAATCTGAAGAGAGGAATTAGTGCCTTAACTGCGTAGGTTGTGGCTGCAGCTGTGGAACATGAATATGCAATGCCTCTGACTTCTAAAACAAAAAGATGAAAGCCTCAGCACTATAGTGCAGAGTCACAATATCCAATTGGTCTCCAGGTACCCAAACAACAAAATACAACTGCATTGCAAAAAAAAACCTTCAGAATGTAGAAAAATAATTGGGATAAAGAGATGTGTTTATTTCCAGATATGTTTTATAGTGTTTTTATTTTGATGTTTTGTTGCATTAGTTTAATCATCTCGCTGCTGCCTATGGGTATCAATTCTTTTCTTGTTAATTCTACGCTGGATTGGTGCTTATGTTGAAAGTCTGAACTTACAGGATCACAAAAAAAACTGTGTATTGAAAGATAAATATGATATGAAATTATGCTCCAAAGAACTATTGGTTCCAGCACCCATTGTCATTGGTTGTCCCTCAGTTTGAGAATGACATCTACTCAGGATCATGCATTTCTGCCATGAGTTTTCATATGACTAAAAAAGTGACTTCTCTGTCTTCAGATTGCAGGGCACCTGAGCAGAACATTCAATGAGGTGGTGGGATCACAATGTAGGACTGATATACAGTCCAGATCCCAGTCTAGCACATGGGTGTGGTGACTGTCATGTTAAAAATAATTGGCTAATGATCAATTGCCCATCAGGGTTGATTAAGTTCATTCATTAGTTTATTAATAACAGCAAAATGATTACAAGTTATGAAGCAGACATTACAGCAAACCAACCGATTTTTGAATGGGTAACTGTGTTTGAGGGGTGGCAGATGGAGTTTAATTTTGATAAATGTGAAGTGCTACATTTTGGAAAAGAAAATCAGTGCAGGACGTATACAATTAATGGTAATATTCTGGGGTATATTGCTAAAGAAAGAGACTTTGGAGTGCAGGTTCATAGTTCCTTGAAAGTGGAGTCTCAGGCGGATAGGATAGTGAAGACATTTAGTATGCTTTCCTTTACTGGTCAGAGCATTGAGTATCAGAGTTGGGAGATCATATTGCAGTTGTACAGAACATTGGTTATGCCATGTTTGGAATATTGTGTGCAGTTCTGGTCTGCCTTCTTTAGGAAGGATGTTGTGAAACTAGAAAGGGTTCAGAAAAGATTTACAAGGATGTTGCCAGGGTTGGAGGATTTGAGCTATAGGGAGAGGCTGAATAGGCTGGGGCTGTTTTCCCTGGGGTGTCAGAGACTGAGGGGTGACCTTATACAGATTTATAAAACCATGAGGGGTGTGGATAGCATAAATAAACAAGGTATTTTCCCTTGGTTGGGTGAGTTCAGAATTAGAGGGCATAAGTTTAAAATGAGAGGGGATAGCTTTAAAAGGAACCTAGGGCGAACCTTTTCAAGCAAAGCGTGGTGTCTGCATAAAATGAGCTGCCAGAGGAAGTGGTGGAGGCTGATACAATTGCAACATTTAAAAGATATCTGGATGTGTAAATGAATGGGAAGGGTTTAGAGGGATATGGGCCAAGTACTGGCAAATGGGACTTGATTGGGTTGGGATAACTGGTCAGCATGGACGAGTTGGACTGAAGGGTTTGTTTCCATCCTGTATACCTTTATGACTCTAAAATAACTGCAGAGTTGCAACACTGTGTATACACTGTTATACTCAGAGCTGCTAGTAATACAGAACTAGTCAGGAACCTGACATGACAGAGCTTTTTTTTGGTTTATTATGGAGGTCAGTCACTGAACCAGACATAGCAGGCTGACAATGTAACTTTAATTTAAAATATAGACATTTGTGACAGAAAAATATCACTAATTATATTACAGTAAGTAGGAACTAATGTTGCAAGAAAAGTGTATCCACAATTAGATATGATTCTGCAGTTGGAAATAATTTACTAAGCCAACCAGACTGTGCTAAGGATTATACCAGAAACCCCCATTTTATGACCTGGAGTATCATGTATTTGTGAGTGAGAAGCTACAAGCTTAAATAATGTTTTATGTAGGCAAAAAAAAATGTACATCCATTGCACCTTTTTCAAAAAAGGGTTATAGAGAGAGAGCTGAATTCTGCTGCATCCCCATGTCAATTCTCTGACCAATTAGAATCTCCCAGTTTGGTCTGAGAATAAAGATTGCTGGTTGACTGTTCTTGCTGCGCCTCCAGCCAATTGTGGCCCAATCAATGAGCACCTTGTTTATGTTCTATATAAAACACTTTCCCTTGCTTGAAATCTGTTTCTTGCATCTTATTTCTGATGAGTGCAAGATGAAATTCTTCACCTTGTACGATCCATCCAATTTAATTTATCTTTTTAAAACATTAGCTGTTATGCATAACCAAATGGCTTGCAAGGTCTCTTTAGACGGCTGTTAAGAGTTACCCATATTTCTGTGGATCTAGTGTTTTGTAGGTCAGACGAGGTGAAGATGGCAAAGTTTCATTTCCTAAAGGACAATATTTAACTAGATGAGTTTTTCCTTTGTTACCATTTGCAATGGTTTCACGATCATCAGAAGTGGTGGAATTTGAACCTATCTCCCTGCTGAATTCACCCTAGTGTGAGGACGACTAATCCAATGACAATGCCGCTACCGCATTACCTCCTCACATAACTAGATGAGTGCAGTTCCAACAATACTCAAACTTACACCATTCAGGAGGACAAAGCATCCTCCTTGATTCACACCCTATTTAACACAGTCAACATTCACTCCCACCACCACCATAACACAGCCTCAGCCGTATGTATCAAATACGAAATACATTTAACATCTGTTATTTGGAAAATGTTAAAAAGGATGGAAAAAACAGAGCATTTAGAAATACATAATATAATCAAACAGAGTCAGTGTGGCTTCATGAAGGGGAAATCATGCCTGAAACATTTCTTAGAATTCTGTGAGGTGTTAATGAGGATAGTTACAATACAGACCATCTAGAATTCCACCAATGGCGTCCACGTGAAGTAAAAACCAAAAGAACTATGAATATTGGAAATCAGAAACAAAAACAGAAATCGATGAAAAAGCTCAGCAGGTCTTGCAGCAGTTGTGGAGAGAAATCAGTGTTAACATTTCAGGTCCAGTTACCCGTCCTAAGAATTGATGGCAATTAGGAAAGTGCTGGTTTTAATGCAGAAAGTAGGATGGGGGGAGGGGGTAAGGGGTACCTAATAGGTGGAAATTGAGCTCAAAGAGACAAAAGGACAGTTGGACAGAAAACAGAGTGGATAGCACTCAGGCTAGGAGAGTGAATAGCTGTTAATTGGTGCGAAACATCTTCAATCATCAGCGAATATTTCTACATCTGACCTTATAATGGAAGTAAGGTCATTGATGAAGCATCTGAAGATGGTTTGGCCTGGGACAATGCCCCAGGGAACTCCTTTAGTGATTAGATTACTTACCGACCCGCCGAAGTGCAACTCGCCCATACCCCTACATTTACCCCTTACCCAACACTATGGGCAATTTAGAATGGCCAATTCACCTGACCCGCACATCTTTGTGACTGTGGGAGGAAACCGGAGCACCCGGAGGAAACCCACACAGACATGGGGAGAACGTGCAAACTCCACACAGTCAGTCGCCTGAGGCGGGAATTGAACCCGGGTCTCTGTCGCTGTGAGGCAGCAGTGCTAACTACCGCGCCACCGTGCCGATCTGGATATTATTCCGGTTTTGCTGCATTTGAGCACACTCTGCTTCACCATCTGCAGAGCTGCAAATAATTCTGAGCATTGTGTAATCATGGGTGAACATCCCCATTTCTGACCTTAGGATGGAGGGAATGTAATTGATGAAACAGCTGAAGATGTTTGGACAGAGAACACTACTTTTAGAAACTCTTGTACTGAGGACCTTTGACTGAGGTGATTGACCTCTGATGTGAATTAAATAATACATGCAACTTCCTTGTTACCAACTTAGCTGTTTGATTCCACTGTCTTTTAGTAAAATGGTAATTGTTGTGCATCCAGTTTAGTGTATTCCAAATTTTCTTGACCTTGCTACAATCTGTGCTCAGGTGATCACTGAAATGATTTTAGGTCAAAATTTGCCCTCTTTAAAAATCACTTTAGTCCACGAAAGCTTCGGGTATTAAAAATAAGATGATGGAAGTTGACTAATGATTGTCCATATTTATTATTATCATAACTTCTACAAATATCACCCTCATCATCCTTTGTGCCAGGTACACCTCCAACCAGCAAAGAGTTTTTCCCCTGATTCCCAGTGACTTCAGTTTTGCTAAGGTTCCTCAATAGCGCACTTGGTTAAACACTTCCTTCCTGTCAAGGGCAGTGACTCCCACTTCACATTTGCAGTTTGATTCTTTTGTCCATGTTTGGAGCAAGGCTGTAATGAAATTAGGAGACGAGTAGCCTGGCAGAATCCAAACTGAGATTTCGTGAGCATGTTAATGCTGAGTAACTGCGCTCGATAGCACTATTACTTTTATTGAAGATCGAGAGTAGGCTGATGGGGTGGTTATTGGCAGGACTGGATTTGTCCTTGTTTTTGCTGGGTCGATGTCAAGGTTATAACTGTACTAAAACAGCGCGGCAAGAGAGGCAGCTAGTTCTGGAGCACAAATATTCTGTACTCTTACCAGAATGTTGTAAGGGCCCATGTTCTTTATGGAATGAATCAAATTGGATGACCACAGTATCTCTGATATTGGGGACCACAGGAGGAGGCTGAAATTGATTAGCCTCTTGGCACTGCTGGGTGAAGATGCTTAGATTACACTATTAGGTGATTACCAATAAACTCAGCCACACTCTAGCAAACTCACACTACACTTACTGTAAAGAAGTTCCTGAAGAAGGGCTCATGCCCGAAACGTCGACTCTCCTGTTCCTTGGATGCTGCCTGACCTGCTGCGCTTTTCCAGCAACACATTTTCAGCTCTGATCTCCAGCATCTGCAGTCCTCACTTTCTCCTCACACTACACTCAAACAATTAATATTTTGGCCGGGCACATAAGTATGAAATTAGTAATTTTCTTATAGGTGTTTAACTGCAAAATTATTTTCAAAGCTTTACTGCTAGCCTGTTAAAGAAATTGGAACTCAGTTCTATCATGTTAATGACATGATCACCTCTGTTGTTAGCCGTCTATCTTGAAGATTATATAAATTTTTAATGACTTTTAATGCCACATCATATTTCTGGAAGTGACCCTCTTACAGAAGACAGCAGGGTGCACTTGTCAGCAATGGGGTTGATGGGCCATAAAGGTGGATCATAAGATATAGCAAAGTCAATATTATTTGACATAACATAATGCCATACAGATGGCAGACCGGTTTAACGTTGTTAAGCTGAAGAGAACCATGGTCGTCATTAAAGTTGACTGCAACAACAGAATGACCGATCAGTCAACTCAAAGCAAACGGCAGCCAATACAAAAGACTTGATCGTCCAGAGGGGTCGAGGAAGTTCACAGTGGCTCCTGCTGCTGATCGGGAATACTGGTCAGCATAAAGCAGACTGTGAGTGAACAAACAGGAATGTGATTCAGTTTTTGAGGACGATTGATAATCTTACTGATGAAATCAGCACACATTTCCTATAAGAAAATATGTTATTTCATATCTGTAACGTTGGAACCATGAATGTTTAATCGCTGAAGATTTACAGTCGTGTACTCTTCCAGACACAAAGAAGTTGCTTGATGCTTGATGCAGGACACGCAAGGTTCACTATAGAATCAAAACGTGAGGATTCCTATTTAATCAAGCTGATTAATTAAAATTAAATGTGAAATTTTGATGTGTCTTTCCATAAACATTTTGGCTGTGTGAGACGTGCACGCTGCAACTCCAGGAAGCAGTTAGGAAGGTTCTGACCAACTTTTACGGTGCCACATCGACCCTCCGGACTTTCCCATGGGCGCAGTTCCACCCTTAAAGCAGCAGGCGGCGCAAACACCAGTAAATGTAATGATGATTGATGGCTCAGCTGACTAATCGGACACCGCTGTTGGAACGGGCGGGCTGAGCAGTGACCAATAGACGCCCACAGTGGGCGGGGTGGGCGGCTCCCCTGTCGGAGCCGCCGCTGCTGCTACTTGCCGACACTGGGCTGGAGTTTAGTCGAGTACAGACGACTTTTAAAACCTTCGCGACTTCAAAACAAACAAGCAGAAGAAAAAGAGGTGATGAAAATTACACCATTTAGAACTTGTGCAGAAGCGATCTCTTCACTTTGCAAGATTATGTTGAAGGGAGACTGCAAGGAGCATCTTTGAAGCACTTTCTTTGGGGCAAGTTAACCAACATTTAAAATGATCAAAACTCTCAATCCAACCGTTTGTCATATTGTATCTCTACTCATTGTTTTTTCGGGTGCTTAGCGACAATAAGTGGGTTTTAATTACCCTGAAACGACACTCTTATTTGACTCATTGTCTGAACATGAAGCATCAGTGACTCAGGTTAAATACTGGGTGCAGATTTGTAACTAAATAGTTATTCATCTGCAGTGTTTTCCTGTTGAAAAATACATGGGGGCACCTCTCTCGACATATGGAAACAGTTAGTAGTCGGGGTTGCAGCACTGTAGCTGGACCAGAGCAGTCCAGCCATAATAAAAACAGCAAATAACTCGGCAGGTCTGGCAGGATCTGTGAAGAGGGAGAGAGAGAGCGCGACAGAGTTAACGTTTCAGGTCGGTAACCTTTTATTTGCAATAAGTCGAGCCAGGAGTATGTTTATCTAAATAGCACGAATGCAGTACTTCCGACGACTTTAATCTTGTTTCAGAAGATTTGCAATCACAGTACATTTGACCAGATTTGCACCGGAGAATTGAAAAGGGCACTTTTCAGTTACATATTTTAAAATGGCATGTGGCATCATTTTCTTTTCATTTAGTTTGCCTTTATATCTTTCATTCGATCTTTATACTCAACCATCAATTCGGTAAAAAATGAGGTCTGCAGATGCTGGAGATCACAGCTGCAAATGTGTTGCTGGTCAAAGCACAGCAGGCCAGGCAGCATCTCAGGAATAGAGAATTCGACGTTTCGAGCATAAGCCCTTCATCAATTCGGTAAGAATGCATATGACCGTAAATATTGTCATTTCCCCGCCTCGCCTGCTATTCAGTCGTACAGTGGACAGTACTCGACATAAGAGATACTTAGGAAGAGTTGGACGGATGGCAATTATTGGCCTTCCAGTCCCAAAACGCGCAAATGTATCCATTGGTAGCATTGGGCCTGAAAGATTGGTGAATCTCAAGTATTTCCATTCAACAACATCCAAATCAACGTTCTGTTAGACGACAGCAATTAGAGTCATTATCATAGAGTCATACAGCATGGAAACAGATCCTTCTGTCCTACCATTCCCCGCTGACCATGTTTCCAAACTAAACTACAGGAAGTTCTCCGATAACACTGAAATTGCATTCCCGTGAGATGCTTTGTTATAGAAAATCGTGCAATAGAAATAATGGGACCTATGAGAAAAACAGGGGTTGGGATGAACCACCAAAAGTACCAGTAAAAATCGAAACAAAAGTAGTAGTTAGCCTAACACAAATGATAGCGCGGTCTGAGTAAATTTTGACCTGTTGTAATTGAGCTGTTGTATGGTACTGTATAGTGCAATTCATCAGAATTTTCAGCTGATCACTCTCGATTGATATCGATAACTGCTGGCTGCACTTCTAGCCATTCGTGATGAACAGCTTTTGCCCAATGCTGCCTGACCTGCTGTGCTTTTCCACTCTGATCTGCACTTCTAGCTAGTCTTCTGATCCCATCCAGTGGCAACACTGCACAAATCAGATCCGAGAATGAAACCTGCCTTGATAGATCAAGGGCTGAATCTTAATTTCCTTTGCTCAATGTCAGTTTTGTCACGTTTTTCAGAGGGTTTCACATTGTGATGCTTGGGGATATCTATTACCTCATTTTACAAAACCCACCTTATTTATTACCTACTCCACCCTTTGGTGCTCCTCCCAAAAATTCTAGGACCATCATACCATGTACCATTTCCAAAACAACTCACCTCTTCCCAGATATCCCGGAATCGACCAATGTCCATGGTGCAGCACCATCTTTAAAAAGATATTGTGCATCCAGACAAGAGATGTCAGTCTGGAGCTGCCCTGTATGGTTCCTGACATTGTCCTCCAGTTTCCTCATTTCCCCTCCCTCCCCCCACCTTGTCTCAGTCGGTTCCCTCAACTCAGCACCGCCCTCCTAACCTGCAATCTTCTTCCTGACCTCTCCGCCCCCACCCCACTCCGGCCTATCACCCTCACCTTGACCTCCTTCCACCTATCACATCTCCATCGCCCCTCCCCCAAGTCCCTCCTCCCTACCTTTTATCTTAGCCTGCTTGGCACACTCTCCCCATTCCTGATGAAGGGCTTATGCTCGAAACGTCGAATTTCCTATTCTTTGGATGCTGCCTAATCTGCTGTGCTTTAACCAGCAACACATTTTCAGCATTGTCCTGGATGTGGCAGGCATGGAAAATTGGTGCCTCTCTTTCTGGGCAGGGACATGAAGATGCTGCTGATGGGAATGGGGGATGCAGAGGCAGGATGTCCTTTTCTCCCAGGCCAATAGAGGATGCCATTCTACTGGAACAATGCCAACCTCAACTAAGGTAACCATCCAGGCCAGTGTTAAATTAACAGATTACTCCCAGCTTCTCATCCTCAGGCTGTAGAGACATTTTCATGATGCTTTTCCAAGTCCACTAGTACAAACATTTCACAGCACCTTTCACGAAGCTCTTCTCAAGAAAATGAACAAGCCGACTGATCACGTGATGCCATGCAGAGTCCAGTTCTTCACACAACGCGACACCTAGTGCCGGGATGAGAATCGTGTAACAGCAAGCAGGAGTTCTCTTTATATGAAAAATGTTGGCAGTTCACAAATCACGTTATAAACGAATTGCGTTTAATAAATGCGCTCACAATCTTTCCTAGTCATGAACTTGTCCAAATATATTTTACATATTATAATTGTATCTACATCTACCACTTTACCTGGCAAGTTCATTCCACACACGATCCACTCACAATGTAAAATAGTTGCCCCTCATGTCCTTTTTAAAACTTTCACCTCTCACTTCAAAAATATGCTCTCTCGTTTTGAACTCCCCCATCTTAAGGAAAAGAACTTGTCATTCACATTATCTAGACCCCTATTGTTTTATAAACCTCAATAAAGTCATCCCTCAACCTCCTACTCTCAGGTGAAAAGAGCCTTTCCAACCTATTTTTATATCTCAAGCCCCTCACCCATTCGTAGCAACATCCTGCTAAATCTTTTCTGAACCCTCTCCAGCTTAATAATATCCTTCCTATAACAGGATGACCAGAACTGGACACAGCACTCCAAAAGAGGCCTCACCAACATCCTGTACATCCTCAACATGACATTCCAACTCCTTTACTCAAAGGTCTGAGCAATGAAGGCAAATGTGCTAAACAACTTCTTAAGCACCATGTCTACCGGTGGCACAAATTTCAAAGAATGATATACTTGTACCCCTAGGTCTCTCTGTTCTACAACACTATCCAAGGGCCCTACCATACTTGTCCTTTTTTTGTTACCAAAATATAATAACCTAGCATTTATCCAAACTAGACTCCATCTGCCAACATTCAAAAACATAAGGCTAGGTAAGTCCACTGGGCCAGATGGGATATACTCAGGATTTATACAGGAAGTGAAAGAAGAGATTGTTGTGCCCCTGGTGATGATCTTTGCATCCTCATTGCCCACTGGAGTAGTGCCAGGTGATTGGAGGGTGGCAAATGTTATTCCCTTGTTCAAGAAAGGGAATAGGAATAATCCTGGAAGCTATATACCAGTCAGTTTTATGTCTGTGATGGGCAAATTATTGGAGAGGATTTTGAGAGACAAGACTTATGATTACTTGAAAAACCATAGCTTGATTAGAGATTGTTAGCATGGCTTTGTGAGGGGCAGGTCATACCTCACAAACCTTATTGAATTCTTTGAGAATGTTATAAAACACATTGATGAAGGTAGAGCAGTGGATGAGGAATACATGGACTTTAGCAGGGTGTTTGATAAAGTTCCCCATGGTAGGCTGATTCAGAAAGTAAGGAGGCATGGGATACAGGGAAATCTGGTTGCCTGGATATAGAATTGGCTGGCCCATAGAAAACAGAGGGTGGTGGCAGTGCAAATGTATTCAACCTGGAGCTTGGTGACCAGTAGTGTTCTACAGGGATTGGTTCTGGGACTTCTGCTCTTTGTGATTTTTATAAGTGACTAGGATGAGGAAATGGAAGGGTGGATTAGTAAGTTTGTTGATGACATGAAGGTTGGTGGAGTTGTGGATGGTGTGGAGGGCTGTTGTAGGTTGCAATGGGACATTGACAGGATGCAGAGCTGGGCTGATAAGTGGCAGATGGAGTTGAACCTGGAAAAGTGTGAAGTGATTCATTTTGGAAGGTTGAATTTGAATACAGAATAAAGAATTAAAGGTAGGATTCTTGGCAGCATGAAGGGACAGAAAGATTTGGAGTCCATGTCCACAGATCCCTCAAAATTGCCACCCAAGTTGATAGAGTTGTTAAGAAGGCATATGGTGTGTTGGCTTTCATTAGCGGGGGATTGAGTTTAAGAGCTGCTAGGTTATGCTGCAGCTCTATCGAGCCTTAATTAGACCGCACTTGGAATATTGTGTTCAGTTCTGATCGCCTCTTTGTAGGAAGGATGTGGAAGCTTTAGAGGGGGTTCAGACAAGATCTACCGGAATGCTGCATGGACTGGAGGACATGTCTTATGAAGAAAGGTTGAGGGAGCTAGGGCTTTTTTCATTGGAGCAAAGAAGAATGAGTGGTGGCTTGATAGAGGTGTACAAGATAGCGAGAGGCATAGATAGAGTTGATAGTCAGACACTTTTTCCCAGTGTGGAAATGACGGTCACGAGGGGACAATATTGTTAAGGTGATTGGAGGAAGGTTTAGGTGAGGTGTTAGAGGTAGGTTCTTTGCACAGAAAGTGGTGGGTGTGTGAAATGCACTGCCAGCGGTGAGTAGAGTCAGATACATTCGGGATGTTTGAGCGACTCTTGGATAGGCACGTGGAAGATAGTACAATGAAGTCCACTTAGTTAGCTCTTAGAGTAGGAAAAAAGGTCAGCACAATGTTGAGGGCTGAAGGGACTATACTGTGCTGTACTGTTCTATCTTCCTCAGCCAATTGACCCAATTGATCAAGATCTCTTTGTAATTTTGCATAACCTTCTTCATTGTTCACTATATCACCAATTTTGGGGTCATCTGCAAAGTTACTAACCATGCCTCCTAAATTCTCATCCAAATCTTTTATGTAAATGACAAACAAAAGTGGGCCCAGTGTCGAATCCTGTGGAACAGGGTTTCTACCTAAAGAAGCAAATTTTATTTAAGCTCTTCTCAATAAGAAATCTGACATTTATAAAATATGTCAGTTTCAAGAAAGATTTCATAATAAGGATAATATTTGTGTGAACTGACTTCTTTTAAAAAAGACAAACTACATTTAGAAATGCATGGCCTGAGGAATTGATTGAACCAGATTCCCTCATGGCTTTCAAAATAAAGTGAATGGCCCATGAAGGTAAAACTTCTGTAAGACTCCAGGGAAAGTGAAAGTGGGATTGGAGTGGGAATAGCTAAATTATTCTAGCTGAGTGCAGTTATGGACTGATGGGCTGAATGGCCTCCTTGCATGCTGTTACTATCCTATGACTATAACTTAATCTTCTGCAAAACATTTCTGAAATGATTTTCTGATCTTGGAAAAATTCCAAATAATATTCAATTTAAAACAAATGTGTTAAGGTAAGGTTCCAGTTTTTACTATTTATCTGTCGTATGTTAGCTGTTCTCTTCTGTGATACTGACATGAGTATTATAATTGATGTGAGTAGACCTTCATTAAAGAGCAGAAAATCTGCTATGATTCCTGATCCTGTTGGAAATGTATGGACAATGAGTGAGGACATGAGCAACCTCAAATAGCGAAGTGCCTGCAATTGAATACACATTGTCAAGGTTCACAAGTAAAATAATAACTCTTTGAGTACCATTCTGAGACTGAGGGATAACCTTGAAGATGATTACAAAATCATGGTTAGGGTAACTAGACAAAGTCTTTTCCCTGTGTGGGGGAGTCCAAAGCTAGAGGACATAGATTTAAGATGAGAGGGAAAAGATATAAAAGGCACCTAAGGGGCAACGTTTTCACTCAGAGGGTGATACATGTATGGAATGAGCTGCCAGAGGAAGTGGTGGAGGCTAGTACAGTTACAACATTTAAAAGGCATCTGGATGGAAGATGGAAGACAAAAGATGGAAAATTATAGACCAATTAGCCTAACCTCGGTTGGTGGTAAAATTCTAGAATCCATCATTAAGGATGAGCTTTCTAAATTCTTGGAAGAGCAGAGTCTGATTAGAACAAGTCAACATGGATTTAGTAAGGGGAGGTCGTGTCTGACAAATCTGTTGAAATTCTTTGAAGAGGTGACAAGTAGGTTAGACCATGGAAACCCAGTGGATGTGGTCTATCTAGACTTCCAAAAGGCCTTTGATAAGGTGCCACACTGGAGGCTGCTGAGCAAGGTGAGGGCCCATGGTGTTCGAGGTGAGCTACTGGTATGGATTGAGGATTGGCTGTCTGACGGAAGGCAGAGAGTTGGGATAAAAGGTTCTTTTTTGGAATGGCAGCCGGTGACAAGCGGTGTCCCGCAGGGTTCAGTGTTGGGGCCGCAGCTGTTCACGTTATATATTAATAATCTGGATGAAGGGACTGGGGGTATTCTAGCGAAGTTTGCCAATGATACAAAGTTAGGTGGACAGGCAGGTAGTACTGAGGAAGTGGGGAGGCTGCAGAAGGATCTAGACAGTTTGGGAGAGTGGTCCAGGAAATGGCTGATGGAATTCAATGTGAGCAAATACGAGGTCTTGCACTCTGGAAAAAAGAATAAAAGCGTAGACTACTTTCTAAACGATGAGAAAATTCATAAAGCCAAAGTACAAAGGGATCTGGAAGTGCTAGTCGAGGATTCTCTAAAGGTAACATGCAGGTTGAGTCCGTGATTAAGAAAGCAAATGCAATGTTGTCATTTGTCTCAAGAGGGTTGGAATATAAAAGCACCGTTGTGCTACTGAGGCTTTATAAAGCTCTGGTTAGGCCCCATTTGGAGTACTGTGTCCAGTTTTGGTCCCTACACATCAGGAAGGACATACTGGCACTGGAATGTGTCCAGCGGACATTCACACAGATGATCCCTGGAGTGGTTGGTCTAACATACGAGGAACGGCTGAGGATCCTGAGATTGTATTCAATTGAGTTTAGAAGATTAAGGGGAGACTTAATAGAAACTTACAAGATAATACATGGCTTGGAAAGGGTAGACGGTAGGAAATTGTTTCCATTAGGTGAGGAGACTAGGACCCGTGGACACAGCCTTAGAATTAGAGGGGGTCAATTCAGAACAGAAATGCGGAGATATTTCTTCAGCTAGAGAGTGGTGGGCCTGTGGAATTCATTGCCGCAGAGTGCAGTGGAGGCCGGGATGCTAAATGTCTTCAAGGCAGAGATTGATAGATTCTTGATGTCACGAGGAATTAAGGGCTACGGGGAGAATGCTGGTAAGTGAAATGCCCATCAGCCATGATTGAATGGCAGAGTGGACTCGATGGGCCGAATGACCTTACTTCCACTCCTATGTTTAATGGATGGGTACATGAACAGGAAGGGTTTAGAGGGATGTGGGCCAAGTGCTGGCAAATGGGACTAGATGAACTTATCTGGTCATCACAGAGAGTTAGACCGAACAGTCAGTTTCTGTGCTGTACAACTCTATGATGCTAAGTGATAAGGAAAACCAATAGTGTGTTAACATTTATGAGAAGGGGATTGGAATATGGTGTTCAGTTCTTTTCCAGATGTTTCACACACGCGATGCAATTTCCGCACACCAATTTCTGCAAACAGTTAAAGTTTATTAAAGCTTGTACCATCTTGGTGACCCCTTTGACTCTTTTTGCAGGCGTGCAAAGTCAGTTAAAGAAGTCCCAAACAAAGAAAATGCATCCTCTTTATACAGGTCAGTTGGCAATGCTCACAGATACTTTGGCCACTCCACCCCCATAGCCACATGTTACCTCAGGAATAATTGTAGGATGAGGTCATCCTCAGAGACAATTCAAATGCAAATGCCCCAATCTCGGGGAATCGCCATGCAAATGACCCCCTGACACAGTGACTCTCCAAAACAATGTAGGTGTGACATGTCCCAGCCTCAGGGCATGGCCATGAAAGCATCTCCGACTGGAAGGGACTGAACGAGAGCCCAACTTGACAATAGCAGGAGAGCAGCAGCAAATGACCATCCAAATGAAGTGGGAGTCATCTGCATTCCTGCATGAATGTCATCCCCACCCACTTCCAAAACGTTCAGACAGTGCAGCTCAACACCACTATCCTCCACCCTGCCCCCTCCTCATAAATGTTGACATTGACCAGGGACATCCAATCCAATCTTTTAATATCACAATGAAAGTAAGGATGTTGTACTATATATAAATAGGGTCTTGCTGAAACCACATCTAGAATACCATGAACAGTTTAGTATCCTCATTTTGAAAAGTATTTAATTGCCTTAGCAAAAAAATTTGAGAGAAGGTTCACTGGACTCACTTCTGAGATGACAGGCTTATCTTGTGAAGAGAAGTGGACCTCCTAAACCCTTGGAGGTTAAATGAATGAAAGGTGATCTTATGAAGACATGCAAGATTCTGTGGGGACGAGATAAATTGAATGTTGGGAGGATGTTTCCTCTTGTGAACAGATGAGAAATAATGGTCACAACATAAGGAAAGCAGATCTCCTTTTTAGACAGGGGTGAAACTCATTAGAAGAGATACTTTTACTATCAGATCAGACATGGTTTTATCAAATAGTGAAAATCCAAACAAACGAACTAGGAGCAGATGTAGACTACTCAATCCCTGCAGCTTGCTGTACTATTCACGAAGATCATAGATGATTTGGTTATATTCCTGCCTACTCCCTTTAGCTCCCTTACTTATCAAGAATCTGATATCATGGCAGAGCAAGCTCAAAGGGTCAAATAGTCTCTTCTTGCTTTTACATTCCTATAGAATCTGGAAGTCCCAGGCTTGATCAAAGAACAAATATTTCTTATTATCTTAAGATATTTGTGGCTATCTTATGTGAATATAAAATTTCCAAATCTGTATTGCCAGCTGGGCTATGGGAGGGGCTAAGTCTCTTGAGAGCTGGTTTTCTAATTATCAAGTGTGGCTTTTATGAGAACACGGAATTTATGAATTGAGTCTGTAATGATGTTTATTTGTTATTTAATCACTGTTAAACAGGTAACAGATGTCTTTAAATTGTTTTTAATCTGTCAGTATCACAGTATTACATAAAAAGATAGTTAATTTCTTTTTAAAAACAATTCCCACCAAATTTTCTTCACCCCATTTATCTTCTGAAGCTGTTGTTTTCACTGGTATATGGTTCTACAGGTACAAGCCTTCTGTAGTTTGCCTAAACAGTTCATGTGTGACGTTTGACAATGAGTATCATTAGGCACTTTGCCAATAAGGAACTTGGATGAAAATCAATCTTGATCCTGTGCTTACCCAGCAATCATGCAGTTTCCAATAGTTGCCACTGCTTGTCAGTCAGATGCAAGAACCCAGACTAATGTTTAACTTAGTGCGTTTAGAATGGATTGCAGTGGATCCAACTGTTGCCCTTTTGAAATCAAATAAAAAAGTGTTGGACAAACTCAGCATATCTCGTAGCATCTGTGGAGAGAGAAACAGAGATTTTCTCACTCAACCATCTACCTATTCCATTTAGCTTGAATGAAATCCTTGAAAGGCTTGTGGGTGCAATATCCAATTGATATTAGACCCCCAAATATTGCTCCAATTTAGGGTGTTCTTTCTCACTGATGCCTCTTATCATTTGGTTATATGAGATCTGAACATGAGATCCTGTGACACACTGCTAGTGTTCCTATCTCTGGTCAAGAAGTCCAGATTCAAGTCTGACCTGCCCCAGAGGTGTGTCTGAACAGTTTGATTAAAATTACTGGGGTCTTAACTGTATGTTCCACATGAATAAGCTGTGTTCTTTCAGTACGTCACCAGAACATCTATTCCAAATGTTCCTGATCCATAACTTCGTCCTTATACTTCCAACCATTACAATGAATGTCTTCAGGGAATTTTGATGTTCATCAAGATTGCATGTTTGAAGATTATCATAGACTTTAATTTCATTCAGACAGCCATGCAGGCTAGTGCTACCTTGAATCCTGTTTCCTCTTGCCCTCTGGTTTTCAATCTATGCAAACTTTTCCACTCCATGAGTAGTACAGTTGCTGGCTTTATTGAAATTTGAATTTTCATGTATAACCTTAATGTGATGTAATGTTAATATTTTAATTACGTGTTAAATATCGCTTTCTGATCCGGTGTTATCATGTTTTTTGGCACTCTCTGATGATGGGTTGTTGGAAACTATTACATTTGGCAGTGAGATCTTTTGGTAGTCTTTGAGTGATCTTAGTCTTTTGCTACAACAGTAGACCTTTTGTTCCATAAAGTGACTGCTCAATCTTTGCTGGACTCTATTTCATTTCATGCATTTAGATGTGGATGTATGCATTGCATATCTGATCACAATTTAACCATTCTGGTGATTGTCAAGGACCCATTCTATTATGAGCTTCTCAAGGTCAGGCCAGGGCTGACCCTTGTTTTTATGGTATATTTGGTCTTGGTAATCTTCTTTAGAGCCAATTCCTTCTTCTTACATTCGCACATCAGATTTTCACTTTCGCTAAATTCCTTCTTCCTCCATTGTCTCATGAGATTTTCACTAATACTAAATTCCTTTACTGTAGCACAATTGTTTGGCCAGTGAACAAAGTTTTGGAACTTTCAGTTTGAACCAGTGCTTCATTCTTCTCATCAGACAATTCATTTCTGTTATTTGACCACTACATATCTTATTCTCGTCTGTATTTTATCAGTAGCATGGTCCATATTGTCTACTTCATACCACATGCCAACTTATAAGATGAACCAAACATATATTTCATATGTAAAAATTTGAGGCTGACTCCTAATGTAGGTATGTGAGTTTGTGTAAAAGTGGTTGTGTGTGCATGTAGCAACTTATATGCTAAACTTAAGCCTGAAGATGATTTTTGGCATAAAAAAATGGGACTACTTATATTCTGTGTCAAAGTATGCACACAACTCATAGTAATTTGTGTTGGTGATATTGTTTCAATTACAAATGTTGATCAGAAAGTTATAAGGATTTAATACTCTTCTTTGAATAGCCTGTAGTTTTTTTTAATGTTCACCTGAGTAGTTATGCCACATTGAAAAGACGGCATCCTAAACAATGCAGTTGTCTCTCAGTAGTACACTGAAATGCCGGATTGGTTTAGCTGCTGAAATTCTGGAATTGGTGTACAATTCACAACTTTCTCATTGAAGAGTTGAGAATGCTATAATTGAGCCAATCTAAAATCTTACATAGGCTATTTGACTGGGAAAAGCATCATCTTTTTATCCTGCTCCCATCCAACTTCTAAACTTAAGTATCCAGAAATAAGTGCCATCATACAAAAAAATCTGGAGCTGCAGCCCTGTCCTACAATCAAATTGAGTGAATTATTGTTTGAAGCATAACCATTGTTGTTAGAGTCAAAGGTGCAGTAACTAACTGATGTTTAATGAAGTCACACAAGTGCTGTTGTTGGTATTAATATGAGCAAATTTGAACAAGATACCAAAAAACTCCCTGCAAACTTTATCACCAAACCAAAACATCAGTGCCAAGTCCGTTGTCTACATAAGTAAAGTCATGTTTCACCTCAGTGTCCTGTGAATTAACTGTATGGGATAAACATGTCAATATAGTGTTTTCAGGTGAGTAAAATTGCTTGTTTCACTGGCTTGTGTGAAAAACTACACAAATCAGATGTCTTTTTCATTGAATTGAGTAATCTAAGTTCATGATCAATCTTGAATAGTAATTAGTGCAATATTTGGATTTTAAACTTCTATAGATTAGAGGTGAACATAGTCTAAAGGAATTGAAAACAATTAGACTTGTTGGCTTTGAGTGGTACAGGTAATCTTAAGTTTTAATTGAGAACTGAATAACTGTGCATTGAATATAGTAACTCTGCTGTTGTTTGAAATCAATGTGTAAACTGATTGCAAATGCTCTTGTAGCACATTGGTAGTGTCCCTACCTGGGAGCCAGGAGGGCATATCATAACATCTTTGCACTGTTTGGTTAAAGGTATTTATGATCTGATTCTCCTGCTTTAGAGGTGTCATTACAAATCCATGTATGCATCAACCATATCCTGTTACAAGGCCATATATGAACAGCATTTTACTGTACTGAGAAACATCTTCATTGTTCGGGATGTCATCTCTTCAATTTGGCATAATTAACACTTAAATAGGTGAATGGAAATCTGCCAGTATTATCAATAATGGAAAATAATCTTGAAATGACTTCTAGGTGTAACTAAAAGCAAATAATCTCAAAATAAATAAGAAAGGAATTTCTATAGTGCCTTTCACATTTTCAGGATGTCCCAAATCCCATTACTGTCAGTAAACATCTTTGTAAATGTATGAATTACTTTTACTGAAACCTGGCAGATGATTGTACACATTAGAATTTGAAGATAAGATCTGACATCCTGACTCAGTACTATTCCTTCACAGTTCCAGTAAAGAGGATTAACCAGTGATTAAATCACTGCTGTTACTGAGACTTCTGCATCTCCTGAAAACCATATTTTTTCCCACCGATCTTTGCAAATTAATAATTGGAATGTTTATGAGAATGTGATGGAACTATTTAGAGGCAACATCTCTCCTGACATTGAATTTTTTTTATGAATTCAGGAACAATAACAGTAAAAATTTCAAGGTACACAGAAATAGCCTTTTTTTTGGTGGAACCAAGCACGTTTTGTTGACAAAGCATATGTTTTCTATAATGCAGTCATGCCACCTCACAAGCAGTATAATGGCCCAATTGAGGTACATATAATAGTTGATCTCAGTTAGAATACATGCGTGACAATCCATTTTGATGATGATTGTAATGACCTTTGACACTTGGCACAGATCTCAATCCAGTAACACCAGTAGTAGTGCATTAATGGCAGTCCGTATGCCACAAAATCAGAAGTGTAGCTATCTTCTGATAGTGCTTAGCCTCAGTCACAATTCTTCTGATTATACTGTAAAATATGCTATACCACACACAGCATGACATTTAGATTCAGGCAAATAATTAAAAGGTGACAATCATGTTGTATAGGGTGTCAGATATTAACAGTTGAGCAAAATAAATCTCACATACCTCACCCTGACCTTGAAAAACATGACCATCAATAAGTCTATCATTTGCAACACCCTTTGTACGTTTCAAGCCGTTTAACTTGAGAAGTCACATGACCAACATGACAAATAGCAAAGGTTATAAAAGTCAGCTCACTTTCTGACTTCCCACACAACTTCTATTATCTACAGTGCTACAATCAGAAATGTGCTGAATGATCACCATTTACCTGGATGGAAGAAGTTTCACACGATCCAGGACAAGGTCGTTTGCTTGATCAGTTTGCCTCTCTGTTGGCTTATTAGTTTTAGTCAAACAACTGGCATGTGAAATGTTAAGGCAAGAGTGGATTTTGCATTCCCCTGTTGCCAAGTAGCTACAATATTAATAATATCAATTTTCAAAACTTGCATACATACTTCAACACCATTCAATTATCTCCAAATACTGGAAGGACAACAGCAACAAATATTGTGGGAACACCCACCATTGCAATATCTGTTGCAGGTAACATACTGAACCAGCTTGGGCATCTGCAGTTCTCACTTTCTCTCTTGGACATATGTATGTATATGTAGATGTGCATGATATATAATATATCACTCCTATGTCTTTCCTTAGGATTGTAGAAAATTTTACATTCTATTTGGAGCAACTGCTGGAGACAATTTTATGGCTGGATTTTATCACATTTTTCCCCATTATATTTCATCTGCCAAGTTTTTGCCTACTTGCTTAACCTTTTTGTCTCCCTCTTCAGATTCAACCTCACCATTTAGGTTTCCATCTATTTTTATGTCATCTGCAAACTTGGCTGCATTATATTCATTTTTAAATCACACAACACCAGGTTATAGTCCCAACAGGTTTAATTGGAAGCACTTGCTTTCGGAGCACTGCTTCGTTATCAGGTGGTTGTTGGACTATAACCTGGTGTTGTGTGATTTTTAACTTTGTATACCCCAGTCCAACACCGGCATCTCCAAATTATATTCATTTTATTCACACAAGCCAATAATGTACACTTTAACTAGTTGTGGTTCCACTACAGATCACTCTAGCTTTCCATGAGTTATAGGTTGCCATCCTAAAAATGCCTACTTCTCCAAAGATGTTAGAGGAAGTGCTGGAGGCTGGTACATTACTATATTTAAAAGGCATTCAGATGAGTATATGAATAGGAAGGGTTTCAAGGAATATGGGCCAAATGCAGGCAAATGGGAATAGATTAATTTGGGGTTTCTGGTTGGCACATGGATGAGTTGGATCGAAGGGTTTGGCTCCATGTTGTATGACTCTATGACTGTGTAGAATTCATATGGGTGGAAGAAAGAAATAAAAAGAGGAAGCAGACTGGTAAGAGTAGTCCATAGGCCCTTAACAGTAGATTTTTAGTGAGACAGAGATAATGATGACATATAAGAAAGGTACAGCATTGATCATGGTTGATTATAATCTCATCAGGATTACTAGTTATCTAATCCTCTATCTATGCTAATATACTGCCTCTAACTATGAGCTCCTACCTTATTAAATAGCTTAACGTGTGGTACTTCATAAAATTCAAATATATTACATCCACTGCTTCCCCTTTATCCTGCTGATTACCTCCTCAAGTAATCTTGTAAATTAATCAGGAATGATTTTCCCTTCATGACGCCAAGCTGACCCTTTTTGATCATATTATGTATTTCTAAATGTTCTCATGTTTTATAACATACTCTAACATTTTCCCAATTTAAAATGTTAAGGTATTGGCCTGTAGTTATCTATTTCTGTCAGCTTCACTTTTAAAATAAAGGTGTTAGTTTGGCAGTTTTTTTTCCGCTGGGACCTTTTTCCAAAATCTTAGGATTCTTGGAAAATTACTTCCAGTGCATCCATTACCCCTGTATCTATTTTCTATAATATCTTAGGATGCATCCCCCGAACCTGAGGATATCTCAGTCTTTAGCCCTATTGGTTTCTTGAGCATTTTTCTCTAGTGATAGTTATTATATTTATTTAGATTCCTCCTAATGCTCCTTGATAATTTAGTAATTTTGGAATGCTGTTCATATTTTTTACAGTGAAGACTGATACTAAGTGTTTATCACGTTTCTGTACTATTTTCTGTTTATTATTATTGTTTTTCAAGCCTTATTCCCTAAGCGACTCATATTTACGCTGGATTCTTGCTTTCTTTTATATATAAAAAGCTTTTAATGTCTGTCTTGATATTACTTGGAAGTTTACCCTCAAAGTTTATTATTTGCCTTGTTTTTTTTGATTATCTTTTGTTGTTTTTAAAACTTGCCCAATCCTCTGACTTTCCTCTAATTTTTTTCTAAATTGTATGTTTTTGCATTCAATTTGTTGCTATCCTTAGCTTCTCTGGTTAACCATGGTTCACTTGTCCTCCTCCTGCCATCCTTCTTCATCACTGAGATATATCTTTGCTGTGAGCCATGAACTATTTTCTTAAATGTATGCTATTGTTCCTCAATTGTCTTTGTTGCTAATCTTCTTTCCTATTCCAGACCATCTAGTTCTGCCCTCATTCCTTTGTAATTGCCCTTATATAAGCTTAGCATAGTTGTTTCTGACCAAGTTCCTCCGTTACAAACTGAATGCTAAATTTGACCATAATCACTGTTTCTGAGTGAAACTTTTACTTTGACATCATTTATTGAACATGCCTCATTATATATCATCAGATCCAAAATAGTTTGATAGTCTGGTTGAATCCACGACATGTTGTTCTCAGAAAATTTTCTAAGTGCATTCATGAACTCTCCTCATCACTTTATCTGCCAATCTGAATATTCCAATCTGGATGAGATTAAAATTACCCATGCTTAATGTTGTGTCTTTGTGACACAACTTCATTATTCCCTGATTTATTCTCTGTCTCACCACATAGCTAATGTTAAAGGGGCCTGTAGACTACTCGTACCAAGTGTCTTCTTCCCATTTTTATTCCTTCGCTCCATCCATGTGAGTTCTACAGTTTTTGTTCCAAGATCATTTCTTGCTATTGTATTTATTTCTTCCTGTTCCAATAATGCTACCTCATCATGGTTTCCTTTTGAAAGGTCACATACCTCTAAATATTTAGTCGGCAGCTTTGACCGCCTTGAAACTATGTCTTCATATTGGCTATAACATCATACCGTCAGCATTGTTAACTCATTTATTTTGTTCGAAATCCACTGACTATACAAGGAAAGAGCCATTAATTTCAACTTATTACAGTTTTCCTGCATTGATGCTATTTGCTGTAAACTGTTTTGCCTCCTGTTCCCCTCGGGGTATCATTATCTAAATAGCTGCCCTCTGACGCTGCCATATCTTTTTGCGTTGTAAGCCTATATTTACTGTCTCCCTACAATCCCATTAATTTAAAGCTCTGCTGGAAGGGTGAATTTTCCAACCACAAATAATAAATGGTGACAGGATTTCATACATTTTAAATCTCTTAATTTCATTCATTTCAAAGTACTCTTTTCCGATGTTGCCTGTGGAAACGTTTGATGTGAGGGATGCTATAGGGTGTTTATTCCTGCCTCAGGTGGCCTCCTCTTCTCTCTTTACATGACAATTCAATTGAAGATGCATTTTCCTAATAAGGTATTTATTAATGCTCTCTCCAGTGAGTACTGAGTTCTTGTTTCTAAAGAGTCTGTGAATGAGAATGATTGAGTTGAGACTTAAGTAGGTAGCCTGACTAGAACTCTAGTTGTGTTTGTTCTTGCTTTGATAACCATATATGTGAAAAATATCATCTTCATGGAATTGCCTTGAGAAAAGATAGCACGTAAATGGTGCAGAAAGTGTTTTGTATATCCCCCAAATCAGTGATTTTAAATGTAGCCCAGTCTTCTGGGAGATGATTTAATCATTTGTGCACTAATTGCGCTTGCCCAGCTATTGAGAGGTAAATGTGCTATTTCTCTTGTATTGTCCTTATTCTTCTCTTTATGCAAATTAGGCATTTTTGCGAGATTCCGCACAAGACTAAGACCATAGCAGTATAAAATGGAGGAGCAGAGTTGGGCCAGTCAGTCCAATTAGTCTGCTCCACCATTCAATGAAATCATGGTTAAATCTCAACTCCACTTTATGTCATATTCTAATAACTCTGGATTCTCTTATTTATTCAAAAAATAAGACCTAACTCAGCCTTGAATATACATAATAGCCAGCCTTGACTGCCCTCTGTTGTGAAGAATTCCTCAGATTCAGTATCCTCTGAGGGAACAAATCTCTCCTACTCCCATTCACTGTCTTAAATGTACAACCCCTTATTCTGAAATTATGTCCTCTGGTCCTGAACACTCCCAGAAGGAGAAGAAACCTCTCGACATCTACCTGATCAAGTTCCCTAAGAGTCTTGTATGTTTCTCATTCTTCTAAATTCCAATGAGAACAGGCCCAACCTACACAATGTCTCACAAGACACTCCTCCATATATGATGTCATCCTACTGAAACTTCTCTGGTTGGCCTATAAGAAAATATCTTTCCTTAGATAAGGGGTCCAAACTTGTTCGCAGTAGTCCAGCTGTGGTCTGACTCATGACTTCTACAGTTTTAGCAAACATCACTAATTTTATACACCATTTCCTTTGAAATAAAGACCGACATTCCATTTAGCTTCTCTATTACTGTTGAACTTGGATGTTAGTTTTTTTTGTGAATCATGGATGAGGACTGCCAAATCCCTGTAGCATTCTTCAATCTGTTCCCATTGAAATGATATTCCCCATCTCTGTTCTTCCTGCCTAAGTGCACAGCTTCACATCTCACCACATTTTATTCCATCTGCCAAGTTTTTGCCCAGCAACTTAACTTGTCTGTATCCTTCTGCAGATTCCATGTGTCATGGTCACCACTTGGCTTTCCAACTATTTTGTGTCATCTGCATACTTGATTATAGCACAATCATTTTTCTTATAAAAGCCATTGACATATATTGTAAATAATTGTGGCCCCAGCGTAGACCTTTCTGACATTTCACAAGATACAGGTTGTCATCCTGAAAATGCCCTATTTATCCTGAATTTCTGTCTTCTATTAGTTAGTCACTCCTCCATCCATGCTAATATACTACCTCCAACAACATTGCTCTTATCTTATTAAGTAGCGTAATGTATGGTACTTTCACAAACATCTTCTGAAAATGTAGATTTCTTACACCCATTGTTTTCCCTTTATCCTATTTGTTACCACCTCGAATTATGCCAACAAATTTGTCAGCAATGATTTCTCATTTATAAAGCCTTGCCGACTCTGTTTGATCGTATTATGTATTTCTACATGTTCTGTCATTATATGCTTACAGACTCTGTTATTTTCCCAATAACAGATGTTAATCCAACTGGCCTTTAGCTACCTATATTTTTCTGCTTCGCTTTTCAAATAAAGGTGTTATATTGGCAGTTTTCTATTCTGCTGGTACTTTTCCAGAATTAAAGATTCTTGGAAGATTACCTCTGGTGCATCTACAATCTCTGTATCTACTTCCTTTAATATCTTAGAATGCATCCCATCAGGTCCAGAAGACCTATTGGTCTTTAGCCTCATTAGTTTCCCTTGCACTTTTCTCAAGTGATAGGTATCACGTTTATTTCCTCTCCTTAGGTTGACCCTTGAGTATTTATGTCCACTATGAAGACTGATGCAAAGCATTTATTTAGGGTTGGTTAGCTAAGTTAGCTGGATCCTGTTTATGACGGAGAGTAATGATAACAGCACAGGGCAGTGGCAGACATCAGGCTCCTCTTTTCCTATAAAGAGAGGATTGTGCAGCTGACTGGGGAAGACTGGCTGATGATGACAAGGTGACACCAATAAGCAATCAATGCAGTAAATTACATTGTGCTGTGATATTCGCCTATTACCACCAGTGCTACCTCACTTTTATTCCACACAAGCGTTTGTCTTGAACTAATTCCTTCTCTTCTCCCATACAGGCAATACCAGCATCCAGTGACCATCTGTAAAGACGAGGCCAGTCCCAGAGAGCCTCAACTCAGCTTCTACCTCTGAAGTGGAAGCCTGTGAACTCTCCGAGAATACACCTGCAAGGTGTTTGCTCATCCTCTGTCAGAAACTTCCACCTCGGTGAGTACTCAATTCAGAGTCGACTCATAGGCATGCTCTGGTGAGCACATCATTGACATGCATGCACAACTGTTTGAGGAAGAAATGCTTGAGTTTGTTGGCTCTCAGAGGACTGCCAGAGACTAATCATCTGATCAGCCTCCAGACAGAAAACAAGCTTCTATTCTGGGTCTCAGTGATATAGTAGTATCATTTTTGCAATGCAACCTGTTTAAGTCACAACTGTGATGGATGAGCAGCCTCTTCAGACATCTCAAAGCTGTAAGAGGTTGCAATTACCAAATATCTCTCAGAAGTTACTGACTCTATGACTGCAGAGAGCCTCAGACATCAAGGATCTTTGAACTTTGACACTGAGAACTTCAATTGAGCCATTATACATTGCTGTGGATGACTCTGATATTGAAGGTAATGTTTAGTGCCTGATTTTCACAGAGTGGACATTTATACCCCATCCCTACCCACACTGTTGTGCATTTCCTGTTGCTATCCCCATGGGCAAGATAACCTTTCAGCTTCCCCCCTCCCAATTTTGTTTGAACCCTCTTTATGTTGCAATTAATGTGTCTGCTTCGCCTGGGAACCAAAGTTCATGTTTCTCAATCCTAGTTGACCCTACATCCTCTCATATAGATGCCTTAGTAACTGTGACTTGCTTGTTCTGCCCTCTATTCCCATGGGGATTCTCACCATTCACTGAGGTCCCAGCCTACTATCTGCAACTTTCCAAGCACCATGACCCAGTACAATGAAACACATGCCGAGGCTTGATACACCTGTTTTCCCCAGAAAACCATAGGCTGCCCTTTGTTAAACTCCCTGACTGTTGGCAATCAAGTCCGTGACTGACCATGCCTGTCCCCTGGACTGACTTGGCAAGACAGCCCTCGACCCACAGTTCAGACTGATGTCTCAACAGCACCTTGACTGACCTTCTTTTAACTCTGGAATGATTGAACTTGAACCGCATGACTCTGTGTGGCTCAATTCCTTGACTTGAAATATAGAAATCAATAACTGTGAAGCACCTGACTAATTGTGGCCAACTCTTTGGACTGTAGTTAGAGCACATATTGAGGCTGGATGCGTCTACATGAGTACTAAAGACTTTCAAGGCTAAAAACCAAGCTAAAACCCATGAGATATTTGGCTCCATATATAATAAAAAAATAATGTTTACCTAGACAAGATACCTGGCTGTGCCAAAGCACAGAATTACCTAGCAGAAGCATGTAAGACCCAGCTATCACTCAGCTCTGACGTAGTTGCTTGAAGCCCTGATATGGTGGCTGAGTTGGTCCGAGAATAGTTATGATGATTTTGTGGGTCTGTAAGTTTGCCCACATGGAATTGAATGAGGAGGTTCATAACAACGGCCCATCCGGGTATCTTGTGCAGAAGAAATAGCTCCCTATAAAGAGAAGGTAGATGGCTGGCATTGGCATTCTGCAAGTTGCAACAGACATCAATAAGACAAGAATCCAAGTACCTACCTTGTTTAACCACATAACATTGACTAAATATCTAGTTTCACAGTGGTGGAGAGGCGAATTGGAAGTTTAATGTTGATAAAGTGATTTGATGTTTTCATGAAATGCAAATGCATGGAAATAATCTTCTTTCCAACCATCAGTGAGATTCTGCACTCACTGTCCAAGGCTCAGTGACCAACTTGGATGAGGTTTTCTTGACATTTACATTGAGATTTTGTTTTAGTATCGACTCATTAAGTCAACTCGCTTCACCATTTTTTATGCCACATGAGGGAGGGGGAAATTCTGCCTGTTGAAGTTTAGATGCAGTGATAGTTCCAATTGTAATTCTGGAACTGACTCATCTCAACCCCATCTGTGGGTTATTTATTTGAATACATCATATTGAAGGCAAAACATCCAGGTCAGAGTAATGTGTACGACTTTCTGCACAACTTGGGACCCAAATTTCTGCAAGCTCTATATCAGTACAATATGTTACAGCACAAAAGAAAGAAAATGTGTTCTCAATTAAACTTCTGGTAAATTTCCTCATTATCTGGTAAAGTTGAAAGCTAACTGGTTTCCAAAGTACTGCAAAAGACAAGGTCTTCTGTTTTTGGGGCTGTCTTTAAAAAAGTGCTTGAAATGTCCCATCTGTTGTATCTGTGATGGCAGTTTCAGAAGTTGGATGGAATTCAGTCACATTGAAGATCATCTATAATTAACATGTAACAAAGGCAATGGTAACTTGATTAACAGGTAACCTTGTTTACTTGTCTTTAAGAAGATGGCTCTTTGTGACTGCCATAAAGAGTTTTGTTCCTTTGACCTGGAACATGTCTCTAGTTTAACACTATTATGTGGTTCTGCTTCCAGCTATGACCTGACTGATGCAGTCTGATCTCTCCAGGACTACATAGAAAACTGCACAGTATTTTTTTATATACACTGACTGTTGACAGGATTGGTAAGCAAATGTTTTATTTTTGATGTTGATATTTGTTAATTTTTATGATCAATACCAGTTTTAAAATGTAATATGTGAGTATATATAGAATGTATACTTCTAAGTTCATATCATAAAAATTATGGGCCCTCAAAACCTGAAATAACAATGGATAGTATTTGAAAAGGCACAAATCTGATTGGATCCATACACTTGTCATTTAATTTAAAGTATGTGCAATGCTTACTTGATGTTTTAGATACTGTGTCCTGTCCGGAATAAAGTAACATATTCTGATTTACGTTTGTCAGCAGGTAGAGGTAAAATGCAAGAGTTTGCTAATCTGACCTACACTGATAATTGTTTTTTTTTGATTAATTTCTGAGGTGATATTGATTCCAGATGATAAGGTGATGTTGAATTAGAAGTCATGCTTAGAAGTATTTTCTGAGAAGGTCTGTAAGATTTAACCTTTTCAATGTGCTGTTATTTATACTGAAATCTCTGATATAGAGCCAAATAATAATTTGTATGAAGCTAGGACATGAACGTTGCTTTTAGACCTGATATTTTAGTATAGTGATGTATTGCTACTTGACATATGTTTAGAACATGAAAACACTGTTCAATCATTTCAGGCAGGCATCCTTAAGAAAGAGAACAGAAATGGAGTAGATGTGAGAAAATTGGCAGAACCACAGTGAGGAATGAAGTATACTGCTATTTGCAATGTGCCAGTGTATATAATCTTATGCTGTTTGTTTGGGATAAAATATCTCATAGCATTTGGTGTTGTGTAATACAGATGCATGCTTGTGTGGAAAGTAAACACTGTCATTGGATTGGTTGACCTGAATGTCCTATTTCTGAACTCACAATATCTTTCTTTGCAATACATTATGGAAAACTCACAATTAAAGCTACAGTTCTATTGCATTTGGGTGCAATTCAAGTTTCGTCATTCCATTTGACAATATTTGCACAATCCAGGTGTGACTCCATGCAGAGAGATTGCCCCTTCTTCCCACCGGTTCTAGTTTTGTTAGTGTCCTTGATATCACACTCAGTTGACTGTCAACCCAAACTCCAACACAGCACTACATGTGTTCCTAATCATAGTATCCTAGATGTAACCATCTTCAGGTTGCTTCATTAATGACCTTGCTAGTTTTATTAGGGCAAAACTGGAGACATGGAATCATCAGTGAACAATGCAATGTTCCGCACCATCTCTGACTCCTGACTCCTGAAGCAGTCAAGTACAACAAGACCTGGATAATATCCAGGCTCGGGTTGACAGCTGGCAAGCAACATTCATATCACACAAGTTCCAAACAATGACTGTGTCCATCAAGAGGGTAACTAACCACGGTTTCTTAACATTCAATGGAATTACCATCACTAGATCTCTCACTGTCAATATTCTGGGGTTTACTTTTGACCAGAAGCTGAACTAAACTAGTCACATAAATACTGTGGTGATAAAAGCAGTTCAGGGACTTGGAATTCTTCAGTGAGTAACTCAATTCCTGACTCTTTAAGCTAGTCCACAATGTACAAGTCAGAAGTCAGGAGTGTGATGGCATACTCACCATTTACCTGGAACTCCAACAACGTTCAAGAAGCTTGACGCTACCCAGGACAAAGCAGTCTGCTTCATTAATACCACATCCACAAATATTCATCCTTTCCACCACCAGTAGCAGCAGTGTGTGCTACCTACAAGACATGCTGCTGAAATTATGAGACTCTTAAAACAGCAACTTCCAAATCAAAACCACTACCTATAACCACTAAGGAAAACACAGCAGATATTTGAGAATACCACTACCTGCAAGTTCCCCTCCAAGATACTCACCGACTGAACTGGAAATATATCACTTTCCTTCAATGTCACAAGTGGAATATCCTGAAACACCCTTTCTATGAGAATTATGGGTGTACCTTTGGCAAATGCACTGTCACTGTTCAATATGGCAGCTCACTATCATCTTCTCCGGGTCAGGAGGGCAATGATGGAATTAATTTTGAGAGGACTTGAATATAAAAGCAGGAATGTAGTTCTGAGGGTCTATAAGGCTCTGGTCATACCACATTTGGAGTGTTGTGTGCAGTTTTGGGCCCCATCTCTCAGGAAGGATGGCCCTGGAGTTTGTTCAGAGGAGGTTCACGAGAATGGTCCCAGGAATGAAAAGCTTAACATATGATGAAAATTTGAGGACTCTGAGTTTATACTTGATGGAGTTTAGAATGATGAAGGGGGAATCTAGTTGAAAAATATAGAATACTGAATGGCCTGGACAGCATAGATGTTGGGAAGGTACTTCCATTGGTAGGAGCAACTAGGACCCCGGGGCACAGCCTTAGATATCTTTTAGATAAGGAAAACCTCTTCAGCCAGAGAGTGTTGAATCTATGGAATTCATTACTACAGAAGGCTGTGGAGGCCAAGTCATTGAGTATATTTAAGATGGGGATAAATAGGTTTTTCAGTATCAAAGGGGTCAAAGCTTTTGTGGAAAAAGTGGGAGAAGGGTTGAGAAACTTACAGGCATGATTGAATGGCAGAACGGACTTGATGGGCTGAATGGCCTAATTTCTGCTCCAATGTGTTATGGTCTTATGGTCAATTAGGTGTAGGCATTAAATGCCAGAGAAATTCACATCCCCTGAATGAATACTTTTTAAAATGTGGATTGGATGAGGAAGGTCACACTGCAATTTTATCCAAATTTGTCAGTGTTGAATGGTTAGGATCACAACACCTTTGGGAAGAACAGTCTACAGCACATCTATGGCCCTTTGTGACAGAAGAACTGTGTACGTTTGCTGGACGTGGGGTGGGAGTTGGGGGTGTGTGAAACAGAAATGCAGCAGTCCTGGGGACTCATAAGTCAATTTCCAGATCTGTCAATGTCAATAAGAAAGCACATCATTGAAGGAATGCAGCTGATTTTGCAGTGGTTCTGTTAGAACCAATAAGAAAGAGAGGAAAACAGACGCTCAGATCCCATGGACAATTTTTAATTAACTATGGAAAAAACTAAAGAGCAAGCAATCAAATGTTGTAATCTACAGGTTGTTCTCAGTGCCATGTGCTAATGGTTATAGGAGCAATGAGATAAAACAGGCGAATGTGTGGCTATAGAAATGGTGCAGAAGGGTGGCCTTGGGATTCTTGGGGCAACATTGGGTCAGGAGAGACAAATACAAGATGGATGGGTTACATCTTTAAAGAACTGGGACCAATGTCCTTGCTGGGAGGTGAATTAGTGCTGCACTGGGGGTGTTAAATAGCAAATGGAAGGGAACGAGAAGCAAAAGAAAGGAAATGCAAGTTGCACAGAGGATTGTGAAAAACAAATAGCATGAGAATAAATAGTAATTCAGAAATAGGAGAAATGTACAGTGGACAAATGAATATGTACAGATAATGTAGTAAATGATGTTGTTGAGCTGCAAACTCAAGTAACCAAATGGATTTTGCTAAAGTGGCAATAATGAAGATCTGCTTCACAAGGAAGGAATAATTGGCAATTTATTCCACATTTCAAGGTTTACAGGGAATAAAAAAAGTTAAATGAATGGGCATTTCAAATGTATGAGAAGACATTAGTGGGTAACCTAAAGGGAATACAAAAGTTTTCTTTAAACTTATAAATAGTAAAATAATAGTCAGAAGAGATGGGGTCAATTAAGGACCAAAAAATAGATGATTTTACATACATGGTTGAGACTAAATGAGTTATTTGCATCTGTCTTTACTAAAAGAAAAGCTGTCAAAGTAACATAAGGGAGGATGTATGACACAAATTAGATTGGACAAAAATAATAAACATGCAGGTCCTTGAAAGTTCAGCAGTATTCAAAGCAGCACTATTCAGCCAATTCTGATAGGGTATAAATGAATTAAGTTGCAAGAGGAAGTCAGGATGAAAATTGCAGATGCTTCAACCACGAGCATCTGAACCTTCTTAGGTATGGCAATGGCAATAATGCCAGGGGGCCTGGAGCTTTGCAAATTTTATAATCTTTTTTGAAAGGTGGAGAATAATTAAGCTGACAACTATAATCCAGTCAGCCTAACATCAGTGGTGGAGAAATGTTTCGAGACATTAATCTGGAACAAAATTAATTAGCACTTGGAAAATTATGATTTAATAAACCGAACAGTCTTGCAAAAGGAAGATCATTTTTGATAAACCTTTGGTGTGTTGGGGAGAGAATAAATTATAATAGAGTGCTTCATTGTGAAATGGAATTTCAAAAGGCATTTAGATTTGTTAGCAACATTGAAATACGTATATTAAAAGGGTTATGACTTTGTAAATATAAAATTGTCTAAGAAAGCAGAAAGTATTTGTGAATGGTTACTTTTCCATCTATATTTCCTGATGCTTGGACCAATGCTCGTTTGCATATAATGTAGTCAATCTAATTGCGTAGCTGTTTCAAAGCACAATAACAGATGCAATGAGCCAAATGGCTTCCTCATGGGCTATGTCTGTCTATGACTCCAGTATGAACTCTATTCTCTTCCCATGATATTATCTAAAATTTTATTAGTATAATCCAATCTTCTGGTCTTAACCACACTTCCTGTCACCCGTCTCAGCTATTGAACATGCTGTATAATTAAATATTTTACAATGTCAGTACAAAACTTAACAGTCCCAAACTTAAGCACTCTAATCTTTCTTTTTTGACATATTACGAAGTATTGTATACAGTTACATTTCCAGTTTAATGCAGCATCTTGCATAGCCTTGAAATGCATTCCTAAACTGTCTACTTGAGAAATTGAACTATATACTTTAATGCTAGGGACTAACCTGATGTTTACCGTTGAATGGCTTTGAGAACTTCATGATGTCAACTTCCCTAGTTGTGTGGTGTAAGTTGAGTAATTTACATAACCATCATGGCAGAAAAGCTGCTAGTTGTGAACAGGGCGAAATTATTCATATGAAAAACATTACTTGTCTAGAACCTCAGATCGTTCCAGTAGATGTATAAATAGAGTGCACCTCCCTTACCATAACTATCTGCTTCCTTTTGCAAATGAAGATTAGTTGAACCACTCCCATTGCCTATTTGCTTTTGTTTTCTTGATAAACAAACTTTGTTTATTAAAAAGAAATTGGGACTTTTCACAGCTAAACTAGGGCTATTGCAGAGATAACTGTTTTGTGGTAAAATGAGAGTTTCCAGTTATGATTTCAGCAAACATAGACTGCCTTGACTGTCTCTGAAAAGGAGGACCAGTGAGATTTTCAATTTGTATTTTTGACTTGGGCAGTTGTAACTAATGCTCTGTGCACCAATGGCTTTCTGACTCTGCTAATCACTAATGGGTGGTGGTGTAAGTAAAACTTTGCCATTATCACTCAGACCTGCAATCATTTTTCTTTTCTGCTCATTGCCTAATATGTTTTGTTCAATTTGCTCTTTCTCATGGTTGTGGCCTGTCATGATGGATTGTGTTTTGCAATCTTTGCTTTCAATTAAGGAACAATAGTTGTAGCATTTCAGAATGATTGTTGTATGTAAAGTATTGTGATTGAGACAATTTCAAAATACGTGATAACGTAGACATAATACCATGAACAGAATTTTTAAAAACTCGTTACTACCTATCTATATCTGTCTGTCTATATCTATCTATTTATCTATCTATCTATCTATCTATCTATCTATCTATCTATCTATCTATCTGTCTCAGTTTATCTATATCTATCTCTTTAAAAAAAAGCAGTCCATCAAAAATGGTTGATATAACCACATGACTGAATTTAGCAGTGATTGTCAGAAGTAAACACAAGCCACAAAGTCAATGCTTGATGTACCTCATGATGGGACGATAATTACGATGATTGTCTTGTAAATTAGAGCAAGAGAAATATCTTATTTCGTAGAATTGGAAGTTTACTCCAATCCTGTAAGATGTAAATAACTTTCCAGTAAAGATCTGGGATGGGTAATAGACAATTGCCAATTTTGAAATAGCAGACATTGGAGGAGTCAACACTTCAGACCTGGTAATGTGTGAAAAACAGGATTAATTAATAAACTCCTTAGTGAAGGTGTCCCAGTACAGCAATGATCATAATATGACTGAATTTCACATTCAGTGTGAGGAAGAAAATAATGGATCTAAAGCTATTGTTTACACTTTAATAAAGGAAAATTATGAGGATAATGCTGATTGAAGTCAACTGCAAAATTAGATCAAGGAATAGGCAGTAAAGATGCAGTCGCAGGCATTTAAGGGGATTGAGAATACTCAGTGAAGATACATTGCAGTGAGAAAGAAAGATTCCACAGGAAGGATACACTATCCATGCCTGAACAAGAAAGTTAAAGACACTGTCAAATTAAAAGAGAAAGCATATAGTGCAGCAAAAATTAGTGTCAGATCAGTAGATTGAAAAGAACGTGAGAAACAGCAAAGTTTGGCTAAAAGAATAATAATGAAGGCTAATTAGAATGTGAGAACAAATTAGCAGGAAATATGAAAGCAAATATAGTTTATACATTTATTTGAAAGAGAAAAGGTTAAGTGAAGTGAGTGTTGGTACTCAAGAATGAGTCTGGGGAATGCTCGAAAGTAAGGAAATGGGAAGTGAATTGAACATATTTTGTGTCTGTCCTTACTGTAAAGATACAGATAGCAAATCAGAAATAATAGTAAATCAACGGATGAAAAAGAGGGAGACTTGGAACAATTGCAATCAATTCAAAGAAAGAGTATTTAGGAAATTATTGGAAATCAAAGTTGTGCAGGTGCTCATGCACTTCATCTTAGGGTCTTAAAAGAAGTGGCTACTTTTCATTCTCCGAAGTTCCCATTCTGGAAGTGTACCATTGGATGGAAAGGAGTGACTATATCTCCTCTATTCAAGAAAGGAGAAATTCAGAATCTAGGAAACTACAGGCCATTTAGCTGAATATCTATCATAGAGAAAATGCTGGAATCTATTGTTCAGGACATTATAACAAGACACTTAGAGAATCTCAAGACAATCATGCAGAGTCAACATAGTTTTGTGAATGGGAAATCATGTTTGACCAATTCATTAGAGTATTTTGAGGAAATAAGAATGAACTTGGATAAGGAGAATCTCCAGATATGATGGATTCGGATTTCCTGAAGACGTTTGATGAGGTGTCGTGTCATAGATTACTACAAAAGAAGAGCTCATAGAAGTATGATATTATCATGGATACAGAATTCATCAAATGATAGAAAGCAGAGTGTAGATATAAATTAATCATTTTTGGATCAGCAAAATTCAATGAATGATGTGCAACAGGGACCATTGCTCGAGCCTCATTTACTTACAATTCTTATCAATGATTTGGATGAAGGGGCCAGTTGTTTGCTTGCTAACCTTTTAGTGATACAAAGGTAGTCATGAAGAGGATATAAGAATACTGACAATGAAAATGGATAGGTTAAGTGAGTGAAAAACTATTGGCAGATGGAGTGCAATGTGGATAGGTACAAGCTTGTCCAACTTTAGCAAGATAAATGAAAAAAAAAAGCATATTACAGGCAGTACTTGATTAATATTGTTCCAATTAACACAGTTTACATGGTTTTTACTTTACAACCCATAATTTCAACAAACCATGCCAGATTCACAATAATGTGGTTCATACCTGACTCTCAGCACCTATTCAGGGTTTCCAATCTGAATGATAGTTCCATCTTTCACAGGTCCTAAAGCACTCTAACCATGACAAGCGTAGAAACTCTAGTTAAGAAAAGCAGGAAACCAATTATACTTAGTCTTAAATTACATATGCACTCTAGGTTCAAGCATGGTCAGCAAAACATGGATATCCAAAGATCTTCATGTCTCATTGTTTTGACTTTGCATACAATTCAATGTAATGCTTATATAATTAAGGTGAGTATCAAAAGTGCAACTCAATGCAACTCAAATAGTTCATGCACAACCTGACATAGTGGAGGATTTGGAAAGACTGATCTGATCCTGGATTGAACATCATAATCAATGATTAGATTAGATTAGACTTACAGTGTGGAAACAGGCCCTTCGGCCCAACAAGCCCACACCGACCCGCCGAAGCGCAACCCACCCATACCCCTACATTTACCCCTTACCTAACACTACGGGCAATTTAGCATGGCCAATTCACCTGACCCGTACATCTTTGTGACTGTGGGAGGAAACCGGAGCACCCGGAGGAAACCCACGCAGACACGGGGAGAACGTGCAAACTCCACACAGTCAATGACATGTATTTCGTGTTTTGAATACGCTGTTGGAGAATGTTAGATGTCTATGTGAGGAGTTTGAAACAAAATCAAATTATCCTGATGTGAAACCTTTCTGTACCATCAGTCTGATGATCCTTAACCTTTAGCTTCCAGAACTGCAGATGGGTCTGATGAAGATCCACAGCCTTCAGAGAATCAGACTTGCAGCTGAGGTACAAACATTAAAGACATCCTTTTTTGCATATCTCCATATCTATTTTGCCATTTTATTGTTAACCTTGTGTTTGTATTTTGTATTTGTTGGATATTTTGGGAATGTAACCCAAACATTTACATGAGTTGCTATTGGAATATGTGTTTCAAATAAAGCGGTTTTGCATGTTGTGATGATTTTCAGGAACATAGCTACTGATTTGATTGAGCACATTCACTGTATTTAAATGGAGAGAGATTAAAGATCTCTGGGGGCTATAATTACAAAATGTTGGCACAGGTTTGCAGGTACTTCAAGTGATTAGAAAAACAAATAATGGTGTCATTTATTGCAAAATGAATGAAATGTTACTGTGCCTTGCTACAGTTGTATGGAGAAATAAAACCTAGAATGTTATATTTAGTTTTGGTCTCCATATTGAAAAGTTATATTGTTGTATTAGTAGCAGTTCATAGCAGGTTCACTCAGCCAGTTCCTGCGATTAGAGTTTTATCTTCTGAGGAAACATTGCACAGTTTGGGATCTGTATCCATTGGAGTTTAGAAGAATGAGAGGTGATCTTAGTGAAACATCTAAGATTCCAAAGGGACTTGACAGGGTAGATACTTCTATTTGTATGAGAGATGTAAGGCTATGGGACATAGCATAAAAGATAAGGGTAGTCCCATTTAAGTCTGGGATGAGGATAAGATAGCTGTGAATGCAGATTTGTTGGGGAATGGAAAGTGGAGTTATGGCTACAATGAGAACAACCAAGATATTATCAACTGCTGTAGCAGGTTTGAGGGGCTGAGTGGCCAACTTCTGATGTTAGTATGTACGTATGTTTGATGGAACATGTGTTTTCTCTCTTAGCTCCTGCCAACACAACTCCTAGCCAAGAATTAAAATCACATTTTGTATTTATGAAATTATTTAAAAAGTTTGGAATCTGTTAATAAATTATATATCATTAGCTGCATTGATATTTTCATTGTATTAAGTTCACATTGCTAATTCTGAAATGCGAGAAACCAAATCTGGAACTAGAATTACAGCACGTTATTATAGAGGGATAGTGACATTAGGCTGAATCTAAAAGATTTTCTGGCTGAGGTTTTACAGCGTTTTTAGAGGGATTCTCTCCATGAGGCTTTGTGGGTTTCCTTACTACATTTTACTAAACTTGCCTCATTAACTACCTACCCTTCCCCATGATGCTGTCGTCATCTGATTTTGGACCCATTCTGCCATACCAACTTACCGCCGCTGAGACATCTCAGAATGGACCGGTATCCCTTGGCTCCAGCACTATCTTAAAAAGACACCTGAACAAGCACTGTTAGTCCAGAGCTGTCCTGTACAGTTCCTGACATTTGCCCTAGACATGGTAGGTAAGGGAAAATTGGTGCTCCACTTTGCGAGCAGTATCTTGGAGGGTCTGGTGGATAGGGTGGGTGCAAAGGAGGTTTTTCCTCTCCCTTCAGGACTGCCAGAGGAGGCCTAGACCATGCCAGCCTATTTCTAGTTTGCCCTCCAGGATAAAATAGACTCAGCCGTCTTGTGGAATGTCCAGCATTGTAAGAAGACATTCAATGATCTTATCCACTTTGTTGGCATAAGTGCCACTACCTCCTCTCTGCTACCTCACACAACCAGTGAGCTGGTCGCCTGGTACCCGCTCTGACCTCAGTGTCGAGAATTGTCAGCATTGTATTTGCTCGTGGTGGATGGTCTGATAGAAACCTGTGTATTAATGGGCTAGATCTGCAGTTAATAACATTAATTTTAAAAATCCCTGTCGATAGGCAACTCCCTGGTGCCTAGTGAAAATCTTTCTGCGACACCTGGAGCTTAGATAAAGATGCAGAGTACTGTTCCCAACATCCAAATAAGGAGAAAGTGAGGACTGCAGATGCTGGAGATCAGAGCTGAAAAATATGTTCCTGAAGAAGGGCTATGCCTGAATCGTCGATTCTCCTGCTCCTTGGATGCTGCCTGACCTGCTACGCTTTTCTGAGGAGAAAGTGAGGCCTGCAGATGCTGGAGATCAGAGCTGAAAATGTGTTGCTGGAAAAGCACAGCAGATTCCTGAAGAAGGGCTTATGCCTGAAACGTCGAATTTCCTGTTCCTTGGATGCTGCCTGACCTGCTGCACTTTTCCAGCAACACATTTTTCAGCCAACATCCAAATAAGTTCAGTTGGACTTTTCATGTGCAATTCCACCGCATTCCTTGTTCAGATCCTTATAAGATTGTATTCACTAAATATTACATGGGCTGTACATATTTTTGATGTGTATAGTATTGCTTTAAGAGCACAAGAACATGGATATTTTGCTTCCTTTAACTTTTAGTATTATTGACACAAGTAGCGAGATATTTCAGCAACGAGCCACATTCTAGAATGTTTAACTTTCTTGGCTCAGTGTGACCATTAAATATTTTCTGTAGGGATAAGTGACCTGGCTTGGGATCAAACTTTATGGTTTGTTTGAGTTGATTGTTCTTCAGTCCTTTGCTCAAATAGGCATTCTTCATATAACAACCTTAGCAATTTATGTTTCCTAGCCTACTCAGCTGTGAAGAACATCACAGCCAAGCCTGATTCTGTTCCCATCAAGTGTTCCAAGCATACTTTCCAGCCAAGGTGACTGGCTAGACAGCAAGAAATTACTGGGATTGTAGCATTGCGGTCATTTTACTGGATTAGTAATTAAGAGACCTACGAATGTGCTCTTGAGACATGAGTTCAAATCCCATCGTGACAGCTAGGAGAATTTAAATTCAACTCATTAATAAATCTGAAAGCAAATCTTAGTTTAGTTAACAATGACCATAAATGAACTGAATTGTTGCTAACATAAATCCATTGGATCGATGATGTCCTTTTGTGAGGAAATCCACTGCCTTGACCAGATCTGGTCTGTTATGATTCCAAACCAATAGCAGTGTGACTCCGAATTTTGCTCTGAAGTGGTCTAATACGTTTTAGGTGGTTCACTGCCACATGCCCAGTTAGAAAGAGGCTGAAATGCTGCACTCATCTTCCAAGAACAAATAAAATGAGCAGTGACTACTTTTTAGTCAAAAAGCCTGCAGAAAAGCAATCAGGTTCCTATTTCTAAGAATCTAGATGTGAGAACAGCTGTTAATACTTGCACCAAAGTGTGCTCAGGTAACTTTACCTCGTGGTCGTTTTTCCTTTCATTTTATAGTACATGAATTCTTCACTTGCAATTTTAAACTCCATCCTAACATACATCAGAATTTTTTAACATTTCAGCTATGAATGTGAACCTCTATCCTCACTTTCTCACACAGAGCAATAAAACAGCAAATTCCTTGAATTCTAAAAAAACCGTTTGCTGTTGCGACCAGGCACAGCAATGATTTTGAGCCAGAGCAATTGAAGTGGCCAATGAAGCAGTTTTGTGATTGATGACTTATTCTGACCATCAAGAGCCACTGAGGAAATTACTGCTTCTTGCTAAATGGTGATGCAGTTTGCCTTAAGGGATTTGTGTGCGTGCGCGTGCACACGCAGGCTTTTGCATGTAGAGTTCTTTTAAACTGAAGCCAGCTGCTATAAAAACTAAGCTGTTTATAGGCTATGACCTGCTTTCAGTGGAAAAAAACCCTTGATTCTTATAACTGACGGCAGACAGGATGTTGTCTTTACTTGTAGTTGAGCACAAACTGGAAATCAAACCAATAAAAGGAGAACAATAAACTCATTGTTTCTGGGGCTATTGGCTGATAGGGTATGTGTTGGCTATTAACCTCTGGTACTAATGTGAAGGAGAGATATTGAGACAGCTAAATTGGATATTCCCCAAAAAGGGACATGGGGTTTCTAATGTGCAATTAAAGAAAGTTTGCATTTATATAGGACCTTTCATGAACACAGGGCATTCCAAAGTGCTTTGTATTATATGAAAAGCTTTTGAAGTGTGACCATTCGTTCCCATGAGATTACATGATCAAGAGTAATGAGTGTCTGCCATGGATCTTCATGAGTCCATAAATTTAGTAGCAGAATTAGACCATTCAGCCCATTGAGTCTGCTGCTCCATTCAATTATGGCTGATACATTTCTCAAGCCTAATCTCCTGCCTTCTCCCCCTAACCTTTTGATCCCTTTACTGGGAGGCACGGTGGCACAGTGGTTAGCGCTGCTGCCTCACAGCGCCAGGGACCCGGGTTCAATTCCTGCCTCAGGCAACTGTCTGTGTGGAGTTTGCACATTCTCCCAGTGTCCGCGTGGGTTTTCTCCACGTGCTCCGGTTTCCTCCCACAATCCAAACTGTGCTGGTTAGGTGAATTGACCCTGCTAAATTGCTCATAGTGTTAGGTGAAAGGGTAAATGTAGAGGAATGGGTCTGAGTGGGTTGCTCTTTGGAGGGTTGGTATGGACTTGTTGGGCTGAAGGGCCTGTTTCCACACTATAAGTAATCTAATCTAATCAAGGACCTATCTATCTCTGTCTTAAATACATTTCAATGACTTGGCCTCCATGGACTTATGCAGCAATGTGTTTCACAAATTCACCAGTCTCTAGCTGAAGAAATTCTTCCTCTTCACAGTTCTAAATGGTTGTCCCTTCACTCTGAGGTTGTGCTTTTGGGTCCTAGTCTTGCCTACTAAAGGAAACATCTTCTCCATGTGCACTCTATCTTGGCCTCTGCAGTAAGTTTCAGTGAGATCCCCTCTGATCCTTAAACACTCAGAGTCCTCAACTACTCCTCATATGACAATCCCTTCATCCCAGTAAGCCTGCTTTGGACACCCTCCAAGGTCAACACATCCTTCCTTAGTATGAGGCCCAAAACTGCTCATAGTATTCCAAATGCAGTCTCATCAGACTCAGCAGTAAGTATCTGCTCTTGTATTCTAACCCTCTTAAAATGAATGCTAACATTGCATTTGCCTTGCTAACTGCATGCAACATTGATAACTAACAGATCAGTTCTCGACCAAAGATCTTTGGAAACACAGGGCTCAATGTCCTATAAGATATTGGGAGTGGAGTGGAAGATTCTAATTCCTTTTCTTTCCTTTACTGAGGCCACCATATGTTGGGTTGAGAAAATAGGATTTGGAAGAGAAGTTGTTGTTTTGGCCATTGGTGTGTGGTGCCTACCCTATTGAAATTAATTTTGCAAGAGATTTACTTGTGGAGCTGGCTTTGAAACAACAATAGCATTTGTTTGATGGCCCTTCTATTGAATCTGGCAGATGGGAATGGGGTGAAGACATGCTGATCAAATTTCTCCAGCGCTGTAATAAATCACTGATATCCAGGGATGCTTTGGTGAAGTGAGGGGAAGGGTGGGGGTGGATAACTCACTGCTTGATTCATAGGCCCACCCCCGCTCCCTCCCCAGGCAGAAGGATCAAAAGCAAATATACCTAGCAGAAACTCACCCATAAAGCCATAACATACTGGGAGTCTGCTAAAGTGATTGAGAGTGGGCCCTCCATCGATCAGTGTTTTGGGCCAGGAGACAGGGGATTGCTTTGAGGAATGTCAGTTCGAGTCAGAGAACTGATAGGTTCAGTGGGGAGAGAAATGCCAGGCTAGGGTTCGGGCCAGAGTGAAGGATATCAGCTAGGGGGTTGTCAGGCTAGGTTGAGTGTCAAGCTGGTTGAGTTTCAGAGTAAGGATCAGGGATTATGGAGTGATCAGGCCAGAGTGAAGAGATGTTGTAAAAGGGCTTCGGGCTGGAAGTGGAGATGGTATCAGATTTGGGGAGCTTCAGCTGCCAGGAGGCAGGTGTTGGGTATGGCACAGTTAGGTTGAAGGATGATTTGGAGTCGGATAAGAGTGGGGGATGGGTTGTATCAGGGATCCTGGAATGCAAGGGTTCATGGGAGGTGTGGTTAAAAGGTCACTGATGAGTTGGATGTTAGTTCAATAGTTACTGAAGGGCTGGTGCAGCTTTTTTTTTAATCATCCTGCATGATTATTAAGCTTAAATAAGTTGGAACTCTCCCTCAAATTCTCCACCTTAATTGACTCTTTTGGTGAAATTCAGATGCTGATGAATTCTCATTGGAAAATTCAATTTCCAGAGTGATCACCATGAGTCAACTTTGTCAGCGATTTCACTTGACCCTGACATAGAACACGAGTCCACTGTGCTCCATCGACTCGCTGACCAGTGAAAATCATAATGTCTTTACCTCTTTAAACCCACCTAAAATGCTTAAAGCTAACATATATGCCTTAAAATGCAGGTGTATTGAGGCTGGTGAAGGTGCTGACTGTCATTTAAGAAGTGAAACTGAGATTGGAAATAATGAAGAATTGCACGATTGAGGATAGAACAAGATTCAAGGTTCTCAGCTGTTGTTGGAGGTGTTTGTGGAGGGGATGAAAAAGAGAGATGTCTTCTATCTGTATGGATCCAGAAAGACCTTCAAAATGTAGCTAAAATGCAATGGAAGCAGATAACTGGAACTTGGGTCAGGGATATCACAGATTTGCTTCATGACATCTTTCTGCGGAAGGGACATCACCCAGATGTTGTGGTCCACATATAGGTAGGGAGAGGGATGAGATCCTGAAGGCAAAATTCAGGGAGTTAGGAAGGAAATTAGAAAGCAGAATTTCAAAAGCAGAAACTTCAGGATTACTCCTGGTGCTAATTGCAAGTGATCTGGTGCTCGTGGGTGGAACAGCAGACATTGATTGGAGTTACTTCTAGGCCACTAAATAGTAGTGGAAGTATGGGGCATGGTATAAATCACAAGATGAGAGATGCTTAAAGCAAGTGCAACATTGTTAATCATTATGGTTTTAATTTGCATGTGGACTGAGCAAACCAGTCAAGCATTAAAACTGTGGAGCACAAGTTCCAGGATGGTTTCTAGAGCAGTAGGTTGAAGACACAAGAGACACATTCCTGATGAAGGGCTCTGGCCCGAAACGTCGAATTTCCTGTTCCTTGGATGCTGCCTAACCTGCTGTGCTTTAACCAGCAACACCTTTTCGACACAAGAGAATAAGCTATTTTGTATGTAGTATTTTCTAATGAAAAAGGGATAATTAATAATTATATTACAAAAGCACCATGAGAGATGAGTGACCACAATATGATCGAATTTTACATTATGTTTGAAAGTGAAGTAGTTCAATTTGAAGCGAAGGTATTAGAAGTGAATAAAGGAAATTATGAACACATGACACACAAGTTGGCTGAGCTGAATTGGGAAAATACATTAAAGGGCATGACTGCACAGAGACAATGGATAGTCTTCAAAGGGCTATTTTAAATTATTGATGACCTAGACGTATTATCATTAGGCTATTAATCTAGAAAGGAAGTGGGTCCTGCAGATGCTGGAGATTAGAGTCAAGATTAGAGTGGTGCTAGAAAAGCACAGCAGGTCAGGCAGTATCCAAGGAGCAGGAAAATCGGCATTTTGGGCTAGGGCTTTTGCCTGAAACATCGATTTTCCTGCTCCTCTGATGCTACTTGACCTGCTGTGCTTTTCCAGCACCACTCTAATCTAGACTATTAAGAAACTCAGCAAATGTTCTAGGGACCCGATTCGAATCTCACCTCATCAGATTGTGGAATTTGAATCATACCTTACAGACAATGTCCCAGACACCATCGTCACCATCCGTGAACATGTCCTGTCTCACTGGTGGCCAAAATCCAACAGATGTGGTGGCACAGTGGCATACAGTCCAGATGGTGTCATCCTGGGAGTACTCAACATTGACTCCAGACCCCATGAAGTCTCATGGTTTCAGGATAAACATGGGCAAGGAAACCTCCTACTGATTACCACACACCATCTTCCCTCAGCTGATGATCAGTACTCCTTCATCTTGAACAACACCTGGAGGAAACACTGATCGTGGCAAGGGTGCAAAATGTATTCTGGCTGGGGAATTTCACAAGAGTAGCTTGGCAACAGCACTACTGATTGAACTGGTCAAGTCCTAAAGACATAGCTGCTAGACTGGGTCTGTGGCAGGTGGTGAGGGAACCAACAAGAAGGAAAAACATACTTGACCTCATCCTTATCAATTGTTAGCTGTGGATGTGCCTGTCCATGAGAGTATCAGTAAGAGTGACACCACACAGTCCTTATGGAGACAAAGTCCTGCCTTCACAATGAGAATACACTCCATCATGTGCAGCACTACCACAGTGCTATATGAGTCAGACTTCAACATGTTTAGCAGCTCAAGGCTGGGTATCCATGAGGCACTATGGGCCATCAACAAGCAGCAGAATTATACTCCAGCACAATCTGTAACCTCATGGCCCAGCATATACCCCACTCAACCATTACCATCAAGGGAGGGGTCAACCCTGGTTCAATGAAGAGTGCAAAAGATCATGCCAATATCAGCACCAGGCATACTTAAAAATGAAGTGTCAATCTGGTGACATTACCAAACATGACTAATTGCATGTCAAACTGCATAAGAAGTGTGTGATAGACAGAGTTAAGTAATCCCATGACCAAGGATCAGTCCTAAGCTCTATAGTCCTGCAACATCTAGTCATGAATGGAGTGGTGGACAATTAAACAACTCATTGGATGAGGCAGCTCCACCAATATCCCCATAATCAATGATAGAAGAGCCCAACACATTCATATATTATCAATGATTTGGAGTTGGGGACCAAATGTAATATTTCCAGATTTGCAATGATACATACAAAGTATGAATGTGTGCTATGAGGAAGATGTAAAATGTGTTCAAGAGTATTTGGACAGTCTGAGTGAATGGACAAGAACATGGTAGGTGGAATATAATGTGGAAATGTGAGGTTATCCACTTTGGTTGGAAGAACAAATGTACAGATTATTTCTTAAATAGTGTGAGATTGGAAAGTTTAGATATACAAAGGGACCTGCATCCTTGTCAATATGGCATTGAAGTTTAGTATGCAAGTGCAGGAAGCTAAGAGGAAGGCTAATATTTGCCTTTTATTATAAGAGGATTTGAGTGCAGCAGTTGTGAAGTCTTTCTTCAATTGTATTAGAGTTTGATAATACTGTGTGCAATTTTCATCTCCTTATCTCATGAAAGATATGACTGCCATAGAAAGCGTGTAACAAAGTTCACCAGACTTGTTCCTGGTATGGTGGGACTGTGTTAAGAGAGATTAGGCAAACTGGGCATGTCTTTCCTAGAGTTTCAAAGAATGAGAAGTGACCTCATTGAAACCTAGAAAACACTTAAACCCTCTTTGGGAGGGTTTAAACTAACTCTGCAGGGGCATGGGAACCTGGACTGTAGCTTTATGGTACAGGACCTTGAGTGTAGGGAGGTTAGGAACAAGGCATCGATCTCGAAGGAGGGTGCCTGTAAACAGAAAGGTGGCTTGAAGTGTGTATACTTCAATGCCAGAAGTATAAGAAATAAGGCAGGTGAACTTGCAGCGTGGGTTGGTACCTGGGACTTCGATGTTGTGGCCATTACAGAGACGTGGGTAGAACAGGGGCAGGAATGGCTGTTGCAGGTTCCAGGGTTTAAATGTTTTAGCAGAGTCAGAGATGGAGGTAAAAGAGGGGGTGGTGTGGCATTGCTTGTCAAGGATAGTATTACAGCGGTGGAAAGGACGATGGAGGAAGACTTGCCATGTGAGGTAGTTTGGACTGAGGTTAGAAATAGGAAAGGTGAGGTCACCCTGTTAGGAGTTTTCTACAGGCCTCCCAAAAGTCCGAGAGAAGTAGAGGAAAGTATTGCGAGGATGATTCAGGAGAAGAGTGAAAGTAGCAGGGTGGTTGTTATGGGGGACTTTAACTTCCCAGATATTGACTGGGAAAGCTGTAGCTCGAGTTCGTTAGATGGGTCGGTGTTTGTCCAATGTGTGCAGGAGGGTTTCCTGACACAATATGTAGACAGGCCAACAAGAGGTGAGGCTATACTGGATTTGGTTCTAGGTAATGAACCAGGCCAGGTATTAGACTTGGATGTAGGTGAGCACTTCGGGGACAGTGACCACAACTCGGTGACTTTTACTTTAGTGTTGGAGAGGGATAAGTGTGCACTGCAGGGCAAGAGTTATAGCTGGGGGCAGGGAAATTATGATGCAGTGAGGCATGACTTAGGATGCGTGGATTGGAAAAATAGGCTTCAAGGGAAGAACACAAATGATATGTGGAGATTGTTCAAGGAACAGCTATTGGGTGTCCTTGATAAGTATGTACCAGTCAGGCAGGGAGTAAAGGGTCTTGTGAGGGAGCCGTGGTTTAATAAAGAATTGGAATCCCTTGTGAAAGGGAAGTGGGCGGCCTATGTAAAGATGAGGCGTGAAGGTTCAGTTGGGGCGATTGAGAGTTATAAGGTAGCCAGGAAGAATCCAAAGAGCAAGCTAAGAGCAGCGAGAAGGGGACATGAAAAGTCCTTAGTTGGTAGGATTAGGGAAAACCCAAAGGCTTTCTATAGGTATGTCAGGAATAAAAGGATGACTAGGATAGGTATCGGTCCAGTCAAGGATAGTAGTGGGAAGTTGTGCGTGGAGGCGGAGGAGATTGGAGAGACACTAAATCAATACTTTTCGTCAGTATTCACTCAGGAACAGGACACTATTGCTGATGTGAATATTGAGTCACAAGTGATTAGAATGGATGGCCTTGAGGTATGTAGGGAAGAGGTCTGGGGAATACTGGAAAGGATGAAAATTGATAAGTCCCCTGGGCCTGATGGCATTTATCCTAGGATCCTCTGGGAAGTTAGGGAGGAGATAGCAGAGCCATTGGCCTTGATTTTTATGTCGTCATTGTCTACGGGAATAGTGCCAGAAGACTGGAGGATAGCGAATGTGGTGCCCTTGTTCAAGAAGGGGAGTAGGGATAGCCCGAGTAACTATAGGGGCCAGTGAGTCTCACTTCTGTTGTGGGCAAAGTCTTAGAGAGAATTGTAAGGGATAGGATTTATGAACATCTGGATAGGAATAATGTGATCAAAGATAGTCAGCATGGTTTTGTGAAGGGCAGGTCGTGCCTCACAAACCTTATTGAGTTCTTTGAGAAGGTGACTAAGGAGGTGGACGAGGGTAAAGCAGTAGATGTGGTGTATATGGATTTTAGCAAGGCGTTCGATAAGGTACCCCGTGGTAGGCTAATGCAAAAACTACGGAGGTATGGCATTGAGGGTGCATTAGAGGTTTGGATTAGGAATTGGCTGGCTGGAAGAAAACAGAGGGTAGTAGTTGATGGAATAGGTTCATCTTGGAGTGCAGTTACTAGCGGTGTTCCACAAGGGTCTGTTTTGGGACCATTGCTGTTTGTCATCTTTATAAATGATCTAGAGGAGGGGCTTGAAAGCTGGGTGAGCAAGTTTGCGGATGACACGAAAGTCGGTGGAGTTGTGGACAGCGAAGAAGGATGTGGCAGGTTACAGCGGGATATAGATAAGTTGCAGAGCTGGGCGGAAAGGTGGCAAATGGAGTTCAATGTAGCTAAGTGTGAAGTCATTCACTTTGGTAGGAGTAACAAGAAGATGGATTACTGGGCTAATGGTAGGCTACTTGGTAGTGTGGATGAGCAGAGGGATCTTGGTGTCCGTCCATGTACACAGATCTCTGAAAGTTGCCACCCAGGTAAATAGTGCTGTGAAGAAGGCATATGGTGTACTGGTCTTTATTGGTAGAGGAATTGAGTTCCAGAGTCCTGAGGTCATGTTGCAGTTGTATAAGACTCTGGTGCAGCCTCATCTGGAGTATTGTGTGCAGTTTTGGTCGCCATACTATAGGAAGGATGTGGAGGCATTGGAACGAGTGCAGAGGAGGTTTACCAGGATGTTGCCTGGCATGGTAGGAAGATCGTATGAGGAAAGGCTGAGGCACTTGGGGCTGTTCTCATTGGAGAAGAGAAGGTTTAGGGGAGATTTGATAGAGGTGTACAAGATGATTAGGGGTTTAGATAGGGTAGACACTGAGAACCTTTTTCTGTTAATGGAGTCAGCTGTTACTAGGGACACAGCTTTAAATTAAGGGGTGGTAGGTATAGGACAGATGTTAGGGGTAGATTCTTTACTCAGCGGGTTGTGAGTTCATGGAATGCCCTGCCAGTAGCAGTGTTGAACTCTCCCTCTTTATGGTCATTTAAGCGGGCATTGGATAAGCATATGGAGGTTATTGGGCTAGTGTAGGTTAGGTAGACTTTGGTCGGCGCAACATCGAGGGCCGAAGGGCCTGTACTGCGCTGTATTTTTCTATGTTCTATGTTCTATGTATACCGGGTAGATACAGGTAAGGAGTTTTCCCTGATGGGTGAGTCCAGACTGAGTGGACAACATTTAAAAATAAGGAATATGGCAATTATGACCGAGATTAGGAGAAATCTTTTCATCAGAACGTTGTGATTATTTGAAATTCCCTACCCCAGGGGACTGCAGAGGTGCAATCTTTGAGTATATTTAAATTGGAGATTGATACTTTTTTATTATCATTTGTGCAAAATGTATGGGAATAAAGTGGATTGAAATGTTCGATTGGCTATAATTGTATTAAATGGTGGAACAGGCTCGAAGGTCTGCATGGCTTGCTCCTATCCCTATGTTCCTAGGTTCTTAGAACTGTACCAAATGACTAACCCTGAGGGCCTGTATGCATTACTGGCAAAAGTTCAATAACTTCGTATAAGTGGTGAAAGTCAGTAGCTACATCTGAGTACATATCTCTCAAATGATATCACTAGCCTGAGACATTGCTCAGATCACAACAGTCCTGTCAATCTAACCCCATAGCTATCACTGATATGCTCCACTGTACCCTTATACACTCAGTGCTGCTTCAAGCATTGCAACCTGATCTCTCAGGTCACGCATACTGATAATGACAAACTCATCACACAGACTGCACAATCTCACTGATTTCATTCCATCTCTCTTGTAAGATAATCTGGTATACTACCTGGGACAGTGGGAATTAACCGGAGAGAGCCAAGTCTGTCTTGTCTGTTCTAACCCCATTGAGGAGATGGATTTGGAGCAGTGCATGCTAATGAGGCTTAAACCATTGAAGCTGATGATACTCACAAGTAATCCTTCCTTTGACGTTCCACTGTTTTAATCATTCCACATTCTACATTGACTTGCAAGTTGCATGGTATAACAATGCACCTCCTTCTACCTTGTGAGCTCACCCATTGCCTCTTTTCCCTCATCACAATGTTTCCCTTGTGCCTTTTCCCTTTCCGATAATCAACAACTGCAACTAGTTCAGGAGTGGAATAAATCCAAGAGAATAATGATGAAAACGCAACATTACTTGATTACACATTCACAGTTACTAGTTCATACTGGAAGAGAATCTTTGATGCTCGTAAAGTCTGTGCTGATACCAAGATCCTGTTGTATAAGGCAGTCATCCTTTGAACTCTTCTATATAGCTCTGAAACTTGGATTATGTATAGATGCCATCTCAAATCCCTTGAGAAGTAGCATCAATGAAACAGCTGGGAGGAAAGGCGTACTAACATCAGCATCCTTGAAGCAGCTATTAGTACCGGTGTCAAGGCCTTGATCATCTGAAACTAACTCTGTTGGGCCAGCCACTCCAGCATTTCAAAGACTCTCCAAAGTATTCCCTCAAGAAATGAACATTTCTTAGAGATGTTAACCCATGGGAGACCCTCATTCAGAAGAAACTAACTTGAAGGAACCTCCTGTACGATGGGCCACAATTCTTCAAAAATGCCCTTTGACAAAAGGAAGTATGTAAAAGGAACCAGAGAAAGGAATGCCCGTGATCACTGGGCTAACAACTAATTCCACCTCCCAGCTGCCAAATATACAGTCAGAGATGTGTCTATAGGATCGGGCACATTAGCCGCACAAGGACCCATGGAACCCATGACCAATGACATGGATTTTCCAAGGAACAATCATATTTGTTAGCGAGGAATTGCTGCCGGTGATGTACTGGAATCAATTGTAGCATAGGTAATAAATCCAAAACAGGATTTGTACATTATGAGATACAGGCACAAAAGTTCTGTAACTGACACCAACACAAGGACTTGGATGGGATGTTTTTTTCAGAAAAGGGTTTGGAAATGCTTGGAGTATAGTTTCAAATGGGCTGCTGATTAAAATTGTTACTGTAAATGATACAGTAGTGGAGGAATCAATGAGCAGGGCATAGATTTAAGATAAAGGATAGTAGGTTTAGAGAGGGCGTGAGGAATTTGTTTTCATTCAGAGGGCGGTAGGAATCTGGAACTCACTGCCTATAATTGTGGTAGAGGCAGAAATCTTCATAATTTTAAAGAAGGCTTCTGAGGTTCACTTGCAAAAGTTAGGCATTTCAGGCTGTAGACATAGTGCTGGAAAATTGGATTAGATCAGATAGGTGATCGTTTCTCACTGGCACAGACTGGATGGACCGTAAGACCTTTTTCTGTGCTTTAGACCTCTTTGACTCTATGTCAGCAGAGATTATTACATCTGTTAAAGGACAATCATATTATTATTTGAAGCAGAGAAATATGGTACTGCTTTCAAAGAATAATATGCTTTACTATGGCCTCCAGCATCCCATTACTTTAAACAGTTGATTGTCTCGAATTACAATATCTGCAAAATGAGTTGCTTTCATTACAGTTGCCTAGTGTAAACACATATAACTCAGAAACATTTGGTACAGAGTTGATGCAAACTTTGCTTGACTGATTCAGTAGCTGTGATGTTTTCCGAATGTGTAGTAGCATAACACTTGAAACCATAACTGACAAAGTTGAATGTCTGCAATGTTAAAATTACATGTTAGAATTTCATTCCTAAGCCTCTCTTACTTTTGCTTTCTTCTTCCTCCTTTAAGACTCAAAACCTACCACTTTGACCAAGCGTTTGCTCATATTCCCTATTATTTCTTTATTGCACACAGTCTGAAATTTTAATGCGCAACACTCCTGTGATGCACCTCGGAATGGTCTGTAATGTTATGTGGCTGTTGTTGTTCTTAACATATGCTCACATTGGTTAAGAATGTATGTGAGAACACAGTTTTGTTATTGTTACTGAAATGAGGACAGGAACAACTGCTCCTTAGTTCTCTGTTGAACCTAGCAAGAATGGCATGTGAGAGGAATTAAAATTTGAAAATTCTGGCTGCCAGTTTTAAGCTCATCCACCATAACTTTTACCATGGTGCATTGTGCCATCAATGAGGATGCTATTACAGGCATGAGGAGCCCTATTTAATATTCAGTACTCATTATCTAACCAACAGCATAAGCACAGTGGGTGATGCCAAGCTGGCCATAAAAGGCCAAAACAAGTCTTTAAAAATCAATTCTTTTATAATTCTTGAGGACCATGTGGAGTAGAATGTCTTTGTCCCAGATCCTTCATGGAGTCCAATGCTTCTCCAGTGCGCTCCACCTTCCAATCCCCTGAGTGCCCAGGAATCTCCAGTTACTCACTGCTGAGGATAACACCCATGGATCATTTACTCCTTTCTCCTACCACCAGCTTCAACTTCCCACTTGCCAAGTATTAAATCTGGCCACGTAATGAGCAGGATGCTGATGACTTATTTTAGATGTGACCCTATCATTAACATTTTCCAAGTCTCTATGTCCCATACCTTTGGTGACTCTCAGATTTTAAAATGTGGAAGCTATATTGCATATCCTCTTCTTATATTCTCACCATTGCTAAATGCAAAAGTGTAGGGTGTGAGGGAGTTGAATTTGGCTGAAAATCACTTGAGTCTGAGACATCATAGAAAGTGATATTCATTTATACCGATTTATGTGATTGTTGTCATTGCACTTGCCAGCTAGCTATTAATCGGTATGTTTTCACTTTCAGTAGCTTCCTGAGAGATCTTTTTGCATTACCAGATGTCTATTTTTATTTTCACAATGTTGTTGAGGGTGATACAACAGAAATAAACAAGTTACTCAAACAGAAAGAAAGGTCACTCATTAGCCGTAGGCAACAGGTACAGTCTCACATTACCCTTAACTCTCTCCTAATCATGTGACTATAATGCTTCCTTACATTGTTTTCCATTGTATGCAATGCATGGCTGTTGCCTTCACTGTTAGCAGTATCCCTTTGGGGTTGGAGAATGTTTTAAATGTTGTTTAAAAATCACCTTTTAAAAACCTTTTCTTATGAAAGAAACATATATAATGTACATGTGAGGGAACCATTATATGAAACTTAGTTGTGTAATCTCCCCTTTTATGCTCTGATTAAATATTCCACAGCAGCTTGGTGCTTACATTTACAAGTGATGATTTTAATAATATACACTGGATGGCTGTTAGCATTTGTGGACCCATTTGTAGCAAGGGAGCTGATTGCAAATGAATAACATTTTAAGACAACCTCAGTAATACATTATAGCACTGCCTGCAGGATTAGTGTATTCTAGAACGTTTTTTCCATTATGTTCTCAACTTTTCCACTTACTATTTAAAAATACAAATCTCCCGGGCCAAATAAGAGCCTTTCATTTTGCTGACTGTAACATTATTAGTGTTCATATTCCTCTGTAATGTACAGCATTGTTTGTGTCTGTCCTAGAATCATCTCTAGGTAAATTTGTCAGTATTCAGTGATGTTACTAGGTGGAGCACTTACCCATAATAATATAAATGTTTTTTTTCTTGGAACAGGTGACAGAAGTATGCTGGAGAGTAGTTTTAATTTTCATCTGTCTGACTCTTATTTTCACTCCATCGAACAGCCAGTCACAGAAAGTCTAAATGCTTGATATTTCTGTCATAGTCATCTTGCACAGATAGCTGCTAAGCCCATATGGTATTAAGCAAAAATTTGACAGGATCGACTGAAACTAAAACTAAAATGTGGGCTACTAAACTCTACAAACTATCACTGTGTGAGCAGCATTAACAAATTATGATTGTATGCAGCACATTCTAAAGTCCTATTTTAGTGTAAAGCTGTTATTATTGTTCAAAGATATTCAAGTATCATGCTGCTAATCAGATTCTTTTATAAATTCCCTAGAGTTGGAAACAAGTCCTTCGGCCCAACAAGTCCACACTGACCCTCTGATGAGTAACCCACCCAGACCCGTTCCTCTATATTTACCCTTTATTAATGCATCTAACCTAGGCATCCCTGAACAGTATGGGCAATTTAGCATGGCCAATTCACCCAACCCGCACGTCTTTGGATTGTGGGAGAATGTGCAAACTCCACACAGTCACCTGAGGTTGGAATCAAATCCAGGTCCCTGGCGCTGTGAGGCAGCAGTGCTAACCACTGAGCCACCATGCCACCATTAATTGCTGTGAATTCAAAGTAAGTCCAATGTTAATGTTTTCATGTTTAATTTTTTTTTTAAAATCCTAAAATATGACCACATGTAATTTTAATCTGAGGCAAGTAGGTGTCCAAAGTTTGCTGAATTTTAAACTCTCTGATTTGGCATTAAAGGAAACTGGGTTGTTTTAGAAATATGCATTACATAGAGCGGAGCTCTCATCCATCACTTACATCAGAGGAGCAGGTGAGGTGAGGACCTTGTGACAGACGGTCAGCATTACTGAGAGTAGCAGGTCACCCGCAATGGTCAGAACCTGAAAACTGTTCTCCATGAAGATAGTTCAGAGTAAACAATCCTACTGACAAAACAGGAACATTTTTAAAACACTTTCATTTTTTCTCTATAAAACATTCAGATTGTGCTTAGTAATTCTGCTATAGTGAATTTTGGCTGGGACCGTGACTGTATAAGTAGCCTCTTCACTCCCACAGCTATAGAGTACCTCATGCTGTAGTGGGCAGCACGGTGGCACAGTGGTTAGCACTACTGCCTCACAGCACCTGAGACCCAGGTTCAATTCCCGACTCAGGCGACTGACAGTGTGGAGTTTGCACGTTCTCCCCGTGTCTGCGTGGGTTTCCTCCGGATGCTCCGGTTCCCTCCCACAGTCCAAAGATGTGTGGGTCAGGTGAATTGGCCATGCTAAATTGCCCGTAGTGTTAGGTAAGGGGTAAATGTAGGGGTATGGGTGGTTTGCGCTTCGGCGGGTCGGTGTGGACTTGTAAACTCAGAGAGTTTACAATGGAATTTTGTCAGAGTGATTTAGAGTAAATTAAACAGTTTGGTAGAACTGTGTCCTTTTACTTTATCACATTGGTACACACAGAAGAGAAGAGAGAACTAAATAAAAACGTTATGGTTGTTTTATAATAGGAATCCTGAAATACAGCTAACTGCTAGACAAGAATGAGATAGGTATTCAAAGACTTGTGGACAATAACAAAATAATTTGAAGTAAAAATTAATTGTCAAGATAATTAAGTTAGTAATAACACTCTGACAGTTCACTGAGAGAGACCAAGTTTGGACACCTGTGATTAGGCAAAATGGTGAATGTAGGACAAACATTGATCTTAATGACCATAAAACAAAAAAAAAGTGAGATATGAAGAGTTTGATGTTGAGCTAGCCAACACTTAGATACACTATTCAGCAACTAATCCTATTCAGTACTCAATAATGAGGTGTCCACTGTGTCTGGAGGTACAGCAAAGGGGAGGAATAAAGAAAATTGACTGCAAATTAAAGAACAAAGGCACAGCAAAATTTAAATGTTTAAAATATGGATATGAGTAGTATAGATTTTCCAGTTGCATTCAATAATTAGAGATAAACTATATGTAATGAGTTGGTAAAAAAGAGAAAATCCGTTGTGGTGATCTCTTGTCCCCTTAACACTGTGTCCAATTTTGTAGTTGTGTTACAGACCAGAAGTTCATAAGTTGTTATATTTAATAAACAGAAGTTACTGGAAAAGCTCAGCATGTCTGGCAGTGTCTGTGCAGAGAAATCAAAGTTAATGTTTCAGGTCCAGTGACCCTTCCACAGAACTATTCTGAAGAAGAGTTACACAGATGCTGCAAGACTGCAGAACTTTTCTAGCAACTTCTGTTTTTGTTTCTGATTTACAGCATCACAGTTCTTTCAGTTTTTATATTGTAAATAAACCCCATGACATCATTCAGGTTTCAGAATTCTTGGCACTTAGCCCAGTTTGATGCTCAGCTATTTCACCAACTGTATAAAATGAATATTCAGGAATTCCATTGTTTACAACACTATATTTAAAGAGCCTAATCATAAGATTAGTGGCAGAATATTGAGACTATTTCTGGATCTTTGTTCCCATTTCTTTCCTGTTTTCAGGAGACTTTATACCAAGGATTTTCTCATTGTAATTTTTAGCACAACGAAATTGTGGTTTCTCTGTGTATTTTCATTATATGTTAAGCAACTAATGAAGGAGACATGTCTGTTGGCTAGATGTACTGATTATTCCAAGATAGATAAATATGAAAGAAAATTGTCGAGAGGAGGTACAGAGACAGCAAAAGGATGTAGGCAGGTTAAATGAGGAGACAAAAATTGGATAGTTGGACTACATTGTGGGAAAATTGAATTTGTCCTCTTTGGAAGGAAAAGTGGAAAAGTAGTGAACTGTTCAAGGGAAAGAAATTGCTGAATTTAGGGATACAGAGTGATCTTGGTCCAGTGTATGAATCAGACATGGGCATATTTGCTGATGGTTACATAATATTCAGCACCATTTGTAACTCCTCAGGTACTGGAAACATCCCATGTAACAAGATCTGAACAATATTCAGGCATGGACCAAGTAACATTTGCAATACACAAATGACAAGGAATAACCAATCTCAACAAGAAAATTAGAGAGAAGTGAACAAGAGAAAATATAGCCATCACCCTTGTTGTTCAATGGCATTGCCATCACTGAATGTTCTTGGATTTATATCCATTGACCAGAAATTGAGCTGGACCAGCCATGTAGATACTGCGGCTACAAGAGTAGACCAGAAACTAGACTTTCTGTAGCACGTAAATCCCATCTGGGCTACCGGATGCTTGCCTAGCAGCTTTAAGGCACAGTCTAGTGTGTGATGGAATATTGCGCCTTGTGCAGTTGGGTATATGTCCAACAATATTCAAGAAGCTCAACATCCTCTAGAGTTTGATGCAGCTTATTGCCACTCGACCCACCACTTGCAACATTCAGTTGCTTCACTATCAGTGCAAAGTGGCAACAATGTATACCATCTACAAGATGCACTGCAATAACTCATCCAAGCTAGTAAGACAGCACTGTCCAAACTCAGTACCTCTATTACCTAGGAGATCAAGGGCAGCAGATGCATGGGAACACATCCACCTAGCAGTTCACCACCAAGCCACACACCTTCCTGACTCAACTATATTGCAGTTCCTTTATTGTCACTAGGTCAGAACCCTGGACCTCCATTCCTAACAGCACTGTGTTTGCTCTGCACCTCAAGACTACATCGGTTCAAGAAGATGGCTTTCCATTACCTTTTCAAGGGCAAATAGGGATGGACAATAAAAATTGATCACAGTGATACCCACTTCCCATGCATTAATAACTTAAAAGAAGTCAGAGAAGGTTGGTTCAGCTCACTCCTGATATGAAGTAATTATTGTATAAGGAAAAGTTGGACAGTTTCACCTTTCCCCTCTTTCTCCATTGGCATTTAGAGATGATCTTATTGCAAACTATAATAGCTTGAATGGACTTGATGGAATAGATTCTGAGAGAATATTTCCCTTTTTGGAGAGACTAACATCATGGAACATAGTTTAAGAATAATGGAGCACACTTTTGGGACAGAGATCCCTTTCTGAGAGGTTTGTTTCTCAAGACTTCTCTTGTCAGAAAATAGTGGAGCATAGGTAATTCTATTTACACATAGCTGAGCTGGATGGATTTCTGATAGACAAGGAAGACAAGAGTTATGGGGGAAGACAAGAAAGTGGAGCTGAGAACACAACCATGATCTTATTGAGTGGCAGAGCAGGCTTGAAGGACTAGATAGCCTACCATTGCTCATAAGTCCTGTCTTCCCATGTTACTTACATTCAATGCTGGTCGGCTTCACAGGCACAGACTGTACCTACATAATGACAACTTCCTGCCTATGTCTCCAATTAGAGGCACAGCTATCTGTGAATAGTTACAGGGATCATATATAACGAGTTGACAGGTTAATGGGGAACCACATTTGGGACTGTGCCATCTTCTGCTCGGGTTCCTGTACTTTATATACACGTTAGAAATCATGCTGCCTGTGTAGTTATGGTGCCCTCAAAAATTCTTCTACTGTGCCTTTTTCAGCATGCTATTCTGCTGCCCCGTGAGGTGTACGCCATGTAGCATCAGACAGGATCCTCCTATACATTACCATCTTCTCCACTTGGCCACTTACTCAATCTGGGATGGGAGCTGTTGTATCACCTGAACCCTATTTCCTGCCTTCTTTTGGTCTTGATGGTTAATTTTGTTAAGCAGAAACCTCTTGTAAATCTGTTATATTTTAAACTTCTTTCCTATCTTTGTTAAAAAAAAATCAATCACATTGTTGTATCTATGTGTGTTCACTGAAAATTTAGGGTGATCCTGTAAATTTAGCAATGCACTTGCAGGTAGGGTGTTTGCAATCATTTTGTTCCATTGATGTGCTCGACATCTATTTTATGGCAACAAAGCTGGCACAATGCATACCAATGTCTACCCTAACAATTAAACTCATATTCAAGACACATGAATAAATTAGGGAAAAGTTGTTGGGGAGGAAGAGATCCCCCAAATTTAGCGATATGTTAGAAATCATAGAAACCCTACATTATGGAAACAGGCCATTTGGCCCAACATGTTCATACCAACCCTCTGTAGAGTAACCTACCCAGACCAATTTCCCTACCCTATTGCTTCAGATTTACTCCTTACAATTCACCTACCCTACACATCCCTGAACACTATGGGCAATTTAGTATGGCCAATTCATCTAACCTGCACATCGTTGGATTGTGGGAAGAAACTGGAGCACCCAAAGGAAACCTGCACAGTCGTGGGGAGATTATGCAAACTCCACACAGTCACCCAAGGCTGGAATCAAACCAGGTCCCTGGCGCTGTGAGGTTACAGTGCTAACCACTGTGCCACCCAGAAAGGAGCATGGCTGTTTCTGCCTGGTTTCAAGTCGGGGACCTTTTGTGTGTGTGGTGAACGTTCTTACCACTACACTACAGAAACACACCCCTTACTTACATACTTAGCATAACGAATTTTCAAAATATAATGGCTCGACTTTATTCTGACCCACATTTCTGACTTGAAGCTTCTCTACGTTTTTGCACAGAGTTGTTGTTCAAGGAAAGTAAGTGTGGGTCCCCTTAACAAGTTGCTGCTGAACAGTATGATTTGAATCTGATACTGTATGCCACAATGTCTAATTCAATGTCAATGCAGTCGCTAAAGTAGAACAATGAGAGTGAGGGTAAGATTGAACAAAGACAGAGAAATAAAAAAAAAGGCAGAAAGAAAGCATGAAAGAAAGCTTACATTTTTTATAAATCCTCCCAATGATATTTGAGGAACAAAGCTTTGCATTTGTGAAAGTTAATTTTTAGTGCCAAAGAGATTATTTGTGTGGTATAATGAAGAGTTACCATACTGTTGAAGTGATGTTTAGATTGGAATGTACAAACTATTTTTATGCCAAGTCTAATCCATGTATGCAACATTTATAATATCTTCTTGTTATTCAATACAATTTTAAGGGGCATCCAGAGAGCAAGATGCCATTTTTGTGCAGCATATGGAATATTGATGTATCTTGAACAATAAGTTTTGAATTTTAGTGTTCAACTAGTATGGCAGCTAAAAGTTGACTGTAAGCATCAACATTGTTTTCAGACAAAAAAAAACTAGACCATTATTTGCTCATTTTTAATAGTTTAATACATGCGTAAATTTGGAAACTTGGTAGTCAAAACCTACAAAGATAAAATTGTTGCATTAGTTTTTTTTGTTAGCTTTCATGAACCCTGAAGGCTGCTTGTTATTTCAGATTGCTCTTCTGTCTATTACATATGATCAAATACAGAAGTACTTTAGTTGTTAGGCACAGGTGTGTCTGGTTATGCTGTTTTTAATCTCATGAGCTTCTCTGTTCCATTTAATGTGCCAATTTTTTCCAAATGCTGTGTGCCTGATAACTAATTACACTAAAAATATACTGGGAAGCATCAATGTCCAGCTGTCATTATTCAGAACGAGAATCTAATTATTTCTGAGAAGAGGCAGTTTTCTTGAATGTTTACTTAGTTGATGTGTTTGGATTTAGAGCAATTCGAAATTCTAATTACTCCTATTGTTCTCAGTATTCGTCAAAGACATATATTTTGTGTTTTATTTCCATTAAATATTTCCAGTACTTCTATATTCATAGGTCTGTACCCTACCAACCAACAAATCACTGCTTTGCCATTATTAAACCGGGGAGTGTGATGCACAAAGAATACTTATGAATCATATTTCCAAAGATAATCATAGAATCTTTGAATCAGTTTACAATGTATCCATTTCCAGTGTAAGATACAACTGTAAGACAAAGCCCAGGTTGTTCCCGAGACAAAGAAAAAAGTGACAATTAGGCAGCGATTAAAAAAAAACAAAAGAAAGAAGTGAAAAGAGCTGGAGCAAAACAGAAAATGGAAGCAATCATTGCATTGTGGCCAATTATAGATTCTGTTACCCAAATGTTTGCCCAAGATATGTGTGAAGAAAGAAGATGGATGAGATCTGTGGAACTGTCAGGCTATCAAGTCATTTAATCCTCAACTGTTTATAGTTTGTGAGAATAAAAACAGCCTGCTGTGTGTCTCAGTTGAGTAGAAATATTGCTTGACTGTTTCTACTATCTACTATTATCAAGTGTACATGTGTGGTGTTGGGAAGGTGAGGGAGATGTGAGCTGTAAGTTCACAATTTGATTGAAAGCTCTGAAAGGTTACAAAGCCATTAGGCTGTTTTTAAAGTGGTGCTATGAATACAAATCTTTGTTTTGATAAGTGATTGGGATCTTTAAGAGATATAAATGTATTTATAGGGCTTTTATTAAGTTAACACATTTTAAAAATAATGTGAAATTCGTATTTGATATTTAGAACTATGTTTTATTTCATCTAATTTATGGCATCTGAGGTTAGCTTGCAGTGGGTGCTGGGTGAATGAGCATGGAAAGTATGAGGGCAAAGGGGAGTGGGGTCATATAGACTAATGGCTTTTGTTGTAACTGGAACCAAGCCCTGCAGCCTGTTAAACAAACTACCTCAGCACTGGACAGTCCCCACGGGTACCTTCACACTGTTTTCAGGGTGATTGGCCTGATTCCAGTTAGCACCTTTCCCAGAACAAAAATCTAGCCATTGGAGGAGTTCCTCTCAAGTCAATTTGTGGTAAAAAGAAATTTCCTCCTGAATATTTGCTCCCAAGTCAAGTACGCTGAATCGAAGAATTTCCTAACTCAGGAGTGAAAGGTCAGGCGTATGTATTATTGGCAAAGGTCTTTAAGAAATCTGTAGACCCGGTCAAAGAAGAGATGATGCCTAAATGCTATATCATAAAATCCGAGAACATATTTAGAAATGCTGCAATATTTACTTGGGTCAACATGGTTTGGCAGTTTCATCAATTTCATGATTCTTTCTTGAAGTGTTCACTTCACATAAGAAAACCACCAATGGAATAAACAGAGAAAAGGGATGGAATACATGCTATATATGAACTAGGAACACTGTGATTTGTCAATTGCTTCTTGTTGATAAAATAAATAAGGGTGCTCCATTTTGTATTTACATTTTGCTACCTCTTTTAAAAGTAATATTTCTCCTTGTATGCGTGACCAAGTACTCCAGTTTCCAAGATTCTGTTAATGTAACTCTATAACTACAACAACCACAAATCCTTCAAAATAAAGTACCCTTTCAATATAACTTGCAATCGACACAAGCCCCAGTGACAAATTGGGAAGTCACATAAGGGTGGTAACTTGTACCATGCCATGCTGTAGGTCGAATGTAACTATTTATAATACATTTCATTCCTGAGTAGTGTGTATTGTCATACCTCTGCAGAAACAAACAAAAATTACAGGAAATGGTTGGAAGTGTTTCATTTAGACTTTTGAATGCAGGGAAAGATATGGCAATGTGTGATGATTTAGATGAGGCATTTCATATTGGAAAGAAGGAGGTATTGCATACCAGGAGGAAAAAAAATGATGAAGACTCTGTCATTACTTGTCAAGCAGAAGGAAACTAGCCATAGAGTAGCCACAGTTGTTGCGAGACCTGGGGGATCTTTCAGGTTAGTAAAAGGGGATGGAGGGATTTATGGGTAAGCATTAGAATTTTGAACAAAGTGTGCTGCGAATGAGGGAGACATTAGAAATTGGTGAGTGCAGATGATGAGGTGAAATAGTTTTTATGCAAGAAAGGTTACAGGTGATAAGGTTTGGCGGAGTTGGTGTTTAAATAGAATGTTGTTGTTAGTAAAGAGGGTATTGGAAAATGGATTCTGGTGATGACAAGAATATCTTTTGCTAGTTTGGGTCAGTTTCAGTGGCTTTTGGGTGAGATATGTTCAGAAGCTGAACATATCATTCTTGTATGAATGCAATGAAAGGATCATTTTATATGCCAGCCGAAAGCAAACACTGCAGATGCAGAAAATATGAAATAAAAATATAAAAACTGGAAATACTCATTTTGTTGCATACTGTCTGTGGAGAAAGCAGTAGAGTTAGTGGTAAACACAACTGAAATGTTATGGATGGTCTGTCTATTATCCTGAAAAGTTGACTTGGCTTTTCTCTCCACAGCTGCTGCATAACCTGCTGCATATTTCCAGCATTTTCCATTTTATGTGAAGTTAGTCTAGCTGCACTAACAACCAAAGAGGAAAACAGAAATAAATGCAACAGAACAAGTTATTTTATTTTCAAGAAGGACAGTTAAAAGCTTTATCCCAGATAAAAAATGAATTAGAGGGGATTTGAAAAATGTATTTAAAACAGTGTTAAGTGTTTAAATGGTTGGAGAAGATAGGAAATTAGATCATAACATCAAAGCAAGAAAGAAATTATAATTTAGCCACATCATTGGAGTACATGGTAGAGAGACAATCATTGGAAGGAAAGGTCAATAGAAACCGTAGGAGAGGGAAGCAGAGGAGAAAATGGATGATGGGAATAAGGGGTGGATGTAGTTGACTGATGGGGAATATGTAAAGGCAGCACAGTACATACGTAGGTGAGTTGCATCAAAGCAAAAGCTGCAATCTTCAGCCAGAACTGCCAAGTGGATGATCTGGTGGTCCCCAGCATCACAGCTATTAGTCTTCGGCTAATTCAATACCCTTCATATGAAATCAAGAAATGGTTGGAGGCATTTCTTGTGCCCCAGGTTTGCTGTTCCGTTAGCCAAGATGTTCCAGGACAGTTATAACATTGGTATCTATATGATTGTGTGGAAAATTATCCAAGTATGTACTGTATACAAAAAACAGGAAAAATCCACCCCGGATAATTACTGCCCCATCAGTCCACTCTTGATCATCAGTAAAGTGATGGAAGATGTCATTTATAGCGCTCAGCAATAACCTGCTCACCGATGTTCAGGTTGGGTTATGCCAGGGCCACTCAGCTCCTGACCTCATTAGAGCTATGGTTCGAACATTGATAAAAGAGTTAGATTCCAGAGGTGAGGTGGGAATGACAGCCCTTGACATCAAGGCTGCATTAGACCGGATGTGGCATTATGGACCCTAAGCAAAACTGGAATCAATGGGTATTGGGGCAAACTCTCCACTGGTTGGAATCATACCCAGAACATAGGAAGATGGGTGCGATTGTTGGAGGTTAGTCATTTCAGCTCCAGGACATTTCTGTAGTAGTTTCTCAGGGTAGTGTCCCAAGTCATTTTCAGCTGCTTCATCAGTGACCTTCCCTCCATCATAAGGTCAGAAGTGGGGATGTTGTCCAGTGATTGTACAATGTTCAGCATCATTCATGACTCCTCAGTTACTGAAGCACTCCATTTTCAAATACAACAAAATCTAGACAATATCTAGTCTTGGGTTGATAAGTGGCAAGTAATATGCACAGCCACAAATGCCAGGCAATGACCATCTTCAGAAAGAGAAATAAAGCCACTGCCCCCTGACTTTCAGCAGTGCTCCATCACTGAATCCCCAACTATCAACACCCTGGGTATTATCAATGACTAGAAATTTAACTGGACTTACTTCATAAACATAGCTGCTACAAGAGCAGGTCAGAGGCTAGGAATACTGTGATGTGTAACTCATCTCCTGACTCTCCAAAGTCTGACCATCATCTATAAGGCACAAGTCAGGAGTGTGTTGGAAAATTCCTCACTTGTTTGGATAGGTGCAGCTTCAGCAACACTCAAAAGCTTGACACTCTCCAGGATAAAGCAGCTCATCTGACTGGCACCACATCCACTCCCTCAGCCACCATTGCTACTGAGCAGCGGTATGTCTACAAAATGCACTGCAGAAATTCACCAAAAATCCTTAGACAGCATCTTACAAACCCAGAACCACTTCCATCTAGAAGGAAAAGGGCAATAGATACATGGGAAGACCACCACCTGTAAGCCACTCACCATCCTCATTGAAAATATATGGTCATTCCTTTACTATTGTTCATCAGAATACTGGAATTCCCTCTCTCAAGGCATTTGATCAACCCACAGCATGTGGGCTACAGTGATTCAAGAAGGCAGCTCAACACATCTTCTCATAGGCAACTAGGATGGACAATTAATGCTGGCCAGTCAATGATGCCCAGATCCCATTAGTAAGTTAAAAGATAGGTAGTCAGACTTTTTGGAAGAAGCTGATACCACTGCATGAGCGATCAAATGAACTTTTAATGCTTTTGAGACATTTAACAACCAAGCGTAATCTCCAATCATTTGGGACTTTTATGTGATAATGGATTTCTGCTCTCATGTATTTTTTCACTGATTGTGTTTCCTTGTGTTTGCTTCTGCAGAAACGTAGAATAACTGAAAACCATGGGCAATTTCAAAGGACATGCACTTCCTGGAAGTTTTTTCCTCCTCTTTGGCCTGTGGTGGTCAGTGAAATATCCTATGAGGTACCTCTGCAGAAAGAATAAAAACGTTTGTTACTTGGTATCAATCTCAGGGCATCGACGATTAGACATCATTGAAGGAATTGTGAAAGCCAGCTTTGCACTAATAGGTAAGTCAAAAAAATCTACTTGTGCTGATTTCATAGTTATCCATTTCCAACCAAACTTAAGACCTAAAGTGGGATGCTTTTTTCTCTCTGTTTGAAAACTGATGTAAGAAACAATTCCTCATATGAATATATTGAATTTATTATCTCAGCATGTGATAGATGCTCCGACATTGTATTATGGACCAGGCCAGACCCCCTCAAAGCATTGCAAGAAAGTAGCCTGCACCCTAACTTTGCTAGTTCTTTTAAGCAGGTGTAGAATGGATATTCCAGAAGAGAATCAGCCGGTCAAACCATTTAGTTTTAAACAAAACAATTTATTTATAAGATTACTCAATGAACACAAACAACAGAAAACAGAATACTCAATAACTTAACCTATCTGAAACCCCAACAGATCATTCCAACTTAATGATGCTGTTCCAAATACTTGCAACAATCCCCATAAACACTCCTTGGCACAAAAGGTAAAATCAAACACAAGTTCTTACAGAATAGAAGTCAGGGAAAGAGTACTAGCCTGGACCTGCTTCTGGGTTCAGCAGCTTTTCCATTACTATTTAAAAAAACACAGGGAAAAGCTAAGCTGGGAGAACAGGCCACTCCCCTTTCATTGTACGTGTTTTTATTAAAAAAAAACTTGACCATCTTCTGCCTGAGGCAGTATTGGTTAGCTATTATCAAATCGGCCCTAAAACCCTTCAACCTTCAGACTTTTCAGAATCTGTGTTATTTATGACCTCTCTGAAAAAAACCAAGGATTGCATAACCTTGTTAAAGGAGCAGCTTCATCACAATTGTGTGCATTTAAGGAGGAAATGGACAGATTTTTAATTGGTAATAGGTTGAAGGGTTTTGGAGAGCAGGAAGGAAAGTGGAATTGAGTCCAAAATAAGACCAGCATGATCGTACCAAATGGCAGAGAGATCCCAACATGCTGAACTGCCTACTCATTCTATTTGTTCTGATGTAAAGGTTCTCAAGTTGGTAATGACATTAGTATACATTATACACATGGCTCTTAACAACCCTTTTAGGAGTATGCTTTAGAATGAGGATGTATACACAGCCCAAGCAGGAAAATGAAATGATAAATGAATAAGAGAGATGTCTAAGGACTTTACATAGTGTTACAAAGATTCTACAGTATAGCCACAGATCTTTTGATCCAACATGACAGCAATTATGGTCCACATTCCGATCTTTTTTCCTCAAATGTATACCATCTATGTACAATTAATTTATATATGATTCTTATAAAGGGACAGAGTGATTTGTAGGCAGATTTGCTGATGATGTAAATGTCGGTAGATTAGCAAGTGTTTGAGCTGCATACAAAGTATCTGTAAAGCAATTTAGGTATATTAATTGCTTGGTCAAATAAATGGAAGATGGAATAAAGTATGAGAAAATATTACCTTACACACTTTGATGAGAGAGATAAATCAGCAGAAGATTATTTAAATAGTTGAATAGTCTCCTTGTATGTGAATCACAAAAAGTTAGCACACAGTATAACAAGGAATTATGAGGGCAAAAGAAGTGTGAACCTTTATTTCAAAAGGGAAGTTGTATAACAGTTGGAATGTCTTGCTACCACTGCAAGAAACCAGACCTAGAGTATAACACATTGCCTTGGTCTCCCTATTTAAGGGGGAATATACTTACATTAGAGACAGTTCAGGTTCATCAAGTTTGTTCTTCGAAAAAGTGTTTATCTGATGAGGAAGTCTTAAGAAGGTTGACCTAACTCATAACAGTTCAGAAGAATGAGAAAACTGAGAATGAAATATATAAGATTCTGAGAGGAGTTTGATACTGTAAATGCTTGTAGCACATTTCCCTCTAGGATTAGGGGGAAAAACAAACATAGAAGTTGTTGGAAAAGCTCAATTACTACCTGCTGCATCCAGTTTTGTGCAAGAAGAGGGAAGTGAGTTAGTGAGAGCAATGCAAGCTGTTTGGGTGATGTGACTGTCATGGTTGAATAGCTGACAGTGTGCGAACTCTATAAATGTCAGTTCTTTAGAGGTGGTCAGTGTGGGGTAAGGTGAAGTCATGTATGGTCGACTAAGAGTTTCCTGAAGAAGGGCTTATGCCCGAAACGTCGAATCTCCTGCTCCTTGGATGCTGCCTGACCTGCTGTGCTTTTCCAGCAACACATTTTCAGCTAAGTGCTGATTGAGATTGTTATTATGTAAATGGCAGACATGTCAACCTTTGAGCAGTGTTTGAAGTTAATGGTGCAGGTGATGAGATGTGGTATTCGATGCTAGCTCCACTTTGAGCTTTTTTACAAAATTGAATCTAAATTTTCCAGATGCTTGATTTCTGGCTTTTATGTATCTTCCACATGTATCCAGTCACATTGCCTTCTCAGACTGGATTTGAATGGCTCATTGCTCCCTTCGTATATAGCATATCTCTCCTATTTGTCTCTACTTGAACACATCCTTCAGTGAAATGTAGGAAAGTCTTACCAGTGGCATTTCACTTTTGTCTTTCCCAGATTAGAATCAATTCTATTTTGATTTTCAACACATACTCCACAGATTTAAGTACTGCATGCTATAAATTTAATTGGTGTTTGATTTGCACAAATTTAGGCTTCTACTGAAGCATGTCAGCACTGAAAAAGCACATGGCCAGTACTTACTGAACTCGTCATGATAATGAGCAGATGGCATAGTTAACTCACTGCAGCAGAAACTGTATATATTAATCATGTATTACAATCCTGCTATTTGTGTAAGAACTGTGTCTTCTTATTTTTAAAACCTGGTTCCTGAAATGAGAAAGAGATATTTTAAAACTGGTGTTTGAAAGTGTGGTTGTAGTTTTGAAAAGTGAGTAACTATGTATGGCATCATGTAAACAACGTTTTGAACATGTAGTAGTTGAGTTGAGGATGATTTGGAGCTCAGAGGGTGTTCTGATGCAGCTTTTTCTAGCAACAAGATGTAGTTTGGTCTATGGACTGGTTACAGTTATCAATGACAGAGACCTTTGTACCTTACAATAGCTGTATGACTGATTCTCAGGTAACCAAACACCCTGGAACTAGAACAAGTTACAGAGTGTTCAGTTCTTTCAGCTCAGGAGTGGATTCTCTATTCTGTGCAATTATACTCAGTGTATAAACAGTATCTTTCCTGGATCAGTTGTTGTAAGCTGTGACTTTTAACTGAGAAGTCAGGGACTTTTTATAAATGTACCAATTGCATTGTGCCTCCTGTAAAACTGAAGTTGATTAAAGCAGTGTGCTTGGCAGCAGAAAAGTCATAAAGATTATCTCAAAAACAGTACCTGGGAACAAAGATTGTCTTTACCCCTGTCCATAACCCTCCTCTCTCATTAGTCTGTCTGTGACTGTGTAAGGGTGAATTTATAAGATGATTAGAATTTTAATTAGTATTGTTATATGCTGATGGTTTAAAACTGTTTACATATAATTAGAATATAATTTTTAAAATTTATTCATGGGATGTGGATGTTGCTGGCTGATTGCATTGATTGTCCGTCCCTAGTTAGAGTGGTGCTAGAAAAGCACAGCAGGTCAGGCAGCATCCGAGGAGCAACAAAATCGACATTTCAGGCAAAGCCCTTCACCTACTGTGCTTTTCCAGCACCACTCTAATCTAGACTCTGGTTTTCAGCATCTGCAGTCCTTGTTTTTAGCCTGTTCGTCCGTAGTTCCCTTGAGAAGGTGGTGGTGAGCTGCCTTGTTGAATTGCTGCAGACCACCTGCTGTGGGTTGACCCACAATGCTGTTAAGGAGGGAATTACAGGATTTTGACCCAGTGGCAGTAAAGGAATAGTGGTATATTTCCAAATCAGGATGGTGGATAGCTTGGAAGGGAACTTGCAGGAGGTAATGTTCCCATGTATCCGCACTCCTTGAACTTGTATTATGTGTTAGAAACAGTGCGGGAACCTAGTCTATGTTTTCTATAAACCATGGCCTGAATATAAGGTAAAGTGGGCGACCTTACGTATGTTACGAAACCTTTAACTTTTGTGACAACTCAAGGAATAGCAGGGCTTGATTTCTAGTATGTGAGTCAAAACATCCTTTTCAAGCCGCAATGAGTCAAAACACCTGTTTTTGTGAATAACAGATTTGCTGGTCACAGGGTCTTCCATTCATTTTGTGTTTTGATATTGAAAACTCCATTGTTATAATTAGTAGTAAGATTTATTTTTAACATAACCAATCACAGGCAGCTGATCCTTCTCAGCTACTCATGTTCACTGCTTGCTGTGGTGTAGTAGTCTCTTGATTATAGCATTTGAAGCTGTCATTTACTACTTTAACTGATTACATCATGTTCTGTCTTAAATCAGAGAGGATAGTGAATTTAAAGTGATTTGTGGCAAGATGATGCATGTGACCGGGGAGATGAAATAGTGAGTGGTAATTACCAGTGACTTGAAATACGGGAATGAGCTGAAAGAGCAAATGATGGTCATTTTATTCATCCTTGGTGTGAGGGCATCACTGGCATTTGCTGCCCATCCCTAAGCACTCAGAAGGCAGCTGAGAGTCAACCACATTGGCTGTGATTGTGAAACCACATGTAGGCCAGACCAGGTAAGGATGGCTGTTTCCTTCCCTAAAGGACATTAATGAACCAGATGGGGTTTTCCCAACAATTGATAATGGGTTCATGGACATTATTAGATTCTTATTTCCAAATTTTTATTGAATTTAAATTCCACCATCTGATGTGGCAAGATTCAAACCTGGGTCCCTGAATTTATAGTGTAGGGATAAATCCACTAGGCTGTTGCCTCTCCTACTTGTACTGGTTAGTTCATGAATCAGATGTCACAACTCAATGCATATGCTACATTCTCCAAATATGGCAGTAAGGTGAGGGGAGGGGTTGAAAAGGACAGCTCTTCATGGTAACCTCAGCTGGTGCAGGATTCATGAACTAACCAGTACAAGTAGGAGAGATGTGAGGGGCAAGAGTTTTAAACACAAGAGTTGTAGGAGTGTGGAACATACTTCCAGATGTTAGTGGATGACACTAAATGAGTGGCTGAGCAAAAGGTGCAAAGGACAGTGAAACTTTGCAAAGGGACATAGTTTAAGTGAGTGGGCAAAGGTTTGGCAGATGGAACACAATGTTAATAAGTCATCTATTTTGGTAGGAGTAACAGCAAAAAGGACCATGATATGCATGATAAAAAAATTGCAACGCACTGCTTTGTAGGGGGACCTGGGTGTTCTTGTGCATGAATTATAAAGGTTGGTCTGCAGGTGCAACGGGTAATTAAGAAGATAAATGGAATTTTGTCCTTTGTTGCTAAAGAGATTGAGTTGAAAAGCAGGGAGGTTATATTGCAGATGTATATGGTGCTGGTGAGGCCACACCTGGAGTACTGCATGTGGTTTTGGTCTCCTTACTTGAGAAAGGATGTACTGGCACTGGAGGGGGTGCAGAAGAGGTTCACTAGGTTGATTCCAAAGTTGACGGGTTGGCTTATGAGGGAGAGACTGAGTAGACTGGGATTATATTCATTTGAATTTAGAAGAATGGGGGGTAACATATCAAAAAATATAAAATTATGAAGGGAATAGACAAGAAAGAAGTAGAGAGAATGTTTCCACTGGCCGGTGAAGCTAGGACAAGAGAGCATAGCCTCAAAATTAGGGTGCGCAGATTTAGGACTGAATTGAGAAGGAACTTCTTCACCCAGACGTTTGTGAATCTGTGGAATTCTGTGCCAAGGGAGGTAGTTGAGGCTTCCTCAGTAAATGCTGAAAATGTGTTGCTGGTTAAAGCACAGCAGGTTAGGCAGCATCCAAGGAATAGGAAATTCGACGTTTCGGGCATAAGCCCTTCATCAGGAATGAGGAGAGTGCGCCAAGCAGGCTAAGATAAAATTCCTCAGTAAATGCTTTTAAAGCTAAGATAGATCATTTTTTGAACAGTAAATGAATTAAGGGTTATGGTGAAGGGCGTAAGTGGAGCTGAGGCCACAAAAAGATCAGTCATGATCTTAATGAATGACGGGGCGGGCTCGAAGGGCCAGACGGCCTACTCCTGACCCGAGCTCTTATGTTCTTATGTTTTATCCATTGCATCTTGCTGGTCTTAATAGGGCCAATGAAATGTAATGAGGTTGTACAAATATGAAGTTGAGAATGGAGAAAGGGCAATGGTGAGATGAAGAAAAGAAAAGACAAAATAGTTCATTGATTACTTGTGACTGGAATTATAGAATCACAGAGCCATAGAGATGTACAGCATGGGAACAGACCCTTCAGTCCAACTCATCCATGCCGACCAGATTTCCCAACGCAATCAAGTCACACCAGTCAGCACCTGGTCCATATCCCTCCAAACCCTTCCCATTCACATACCCATCCAGATGCCTTTTAAATGTTGCAATTGTACTAGCCTCCACCACTTCCTCTGGCAGTAATAATCAGTTTTTACCTGGAAAATCTTCTACTGAATTTTCCTACAGGCACCCTGTCTGTATTCCTGATGAAGGGCTTTTGCCTGAAATGTCAATTTTACTATCCCTCGGATGCTGCCTGAACTGCTGGACTTTCCCAGCACTACTCAAATCTAAACTCTGGTTTCCAGCATCTGCAGTCATTGTTTTTACCCATGTATATTTATTTCAAAAGGCAAGGATTGATTAGGGATAGTCAACATGACTTTATGAGTGGGAAATTATGCCTCACAAACTGAGTTTTTTGAAGAAGTAACAAAGAGGATTGATGAGGGCAGAGCGGTAGATGTGATCTATATGGACTTCAGTAAGGTGTTTGACAAGGCTTCCTATGGGAGACTGGTGAGCAACGTTAGATCTCATGGAATTCAGGGAGAACTAGCCATTTGAATGCAGAACTGACTCGAAGGTAGAAGACAGAGGGTGGTGGTGGAGGGTTGTTTTTCAGACTGGAGGCCTGTGACTAGTGGAGTGCCACAAGAATCGGTGCTAGGTTCACTACGTTTTGTCATTTATATAAATGATTTGAATGTGAATATAGGAGATATAGTTAGTAAGTTTGCAGATGACACCAAAATTGGAGGTCCAGTGGGCAATGAAAAAGATTACCTCAGATTACAACGGAATCTTGATCAGATGGGCCAATGGTCTGAAGAGTGGCAGATAGAATTTAATTTAGATAAATGTGAGGTGCTGCATTTTGGGAAAGTAAATTTTAGCAACACTTACACACTGAATGGTAAGGTCCTAGAGAGTGTTGCTAGACAAAGCGACCATGGAGTGCAGGTTCATAGCTCCTTGGAAATGGAGTTGCAGGTAGATAGGATAGTGAAGAAGGCGTTTGGTATGCTTTCCTGTATTGGTTAGAGTATTGAGTACAGGAGTTGGGAGGTTATGTTGCAGCTGTACAGGACATTGGTCAGGCCAGTGTTGGAATATTGAGTGCAATTCTGGTCTCCTTCCTATCGGAAAAATGTTGTGAAACTTGAAAGGGTTCAGAAAAGATTTACAAGGATGTTGCCAGGGTTGGAAGATTTGAGCTGTAGGGAGAGGCTGAACAGGCTGGGGCTTTTTTCCGTGGAACATCAGAGCCTAAGGTTTGACCTTATAGAGGTTTTTGAAATCATGAGGGACATGGATAGGATAAATTGACAAAAGTCTTTTCCCTGTGGTTGGGGAGTCTAGAACTAGAGGGCATAGGTTTAGGGTGAAAGGGGAAAGATATAAAAGATACCTAATGGGCAACTTTTTCTCATAGAGGGTGGTACGTGTATGGAATGAGCTGCCAGAGGAAGTGCTGGACGCTAGTACAATTGCAACATTAAAAGGCATCTGGATGGGTATATGAATAAGAAGCATTTGGAGGGATATGGGCCAAGTGCTGGCAAGTGAGACTAGATTGGGTTGGGATATCTGGTCGGCATGGATGGGTTGGACCAAAGGGTCTGTTTCCGTGCTATACATCTCTATGAGTCTAAGTGTCAACGCTGAAGCAAATGTTACTTGTTGGAAAGCAAATGAGAAAAACAAACATGTCATTAGTTGTGGAAAATTATTACCAAGCAATTAGTAGGTGATGTGAAATAAAGGTATTAAACTAGTTTTAGGGGGCAGGTGCATTTGTCTCATGGGACTGCACAATTCAATTCTATCAACTTGTGACCATTTTTCACACTCCCATGTAATTGTGATCATCTGGGGAATGATTGCACAACAAAAGTGGCTGGAAGTTGATAATTTTGCAATTTAAATTTTCGGGCTTGTGTTGTGTTGTCATATCTACAGAGCCTGTGCTGCTTAGTACCTGCTAGTTTCTCAGATAATTGCTTGGTAACTGTATAAATAACATTGGAATAATTGTGAACATGGGATGAAAGAGAGAAAGCAGCAAATGGTATGAAAATAAATATCATTTAACTACTTTTTAATAAAAGTATAATTGCATTCAAACAAAGACAATCAGCTATTAGGGGACATTGAAATAACACCACAGAGTCCAGTATCCAAGTCAGCCTTTATTTTCACGTGGAGGGTTGTTCTCAGTGATCCAACTCCTTCAGAGCTACCTCTGAGTGAATAGAGCTTCTGACACTTCCTGATTGGACCAAGTTAACAGCCCGAATCAGGGAGCTCATCCTATGAGGTCCACTTGGCTGACCTCGTTACAATCACTACATTCTTCCCTCTCTGAGTCCATGGACAAGGCTTGTTCATTTTTTTTTGTCGCTCTTCCCGGGGTGGTTTAGCACCAGGTTAGGTTTCTCCAACTCTGCCTCGGATTCAGGTGGCATGTACCACAAAGTAGCTCACTTCTTGTGCCCAGAGTGTGACAGAAGAAATTCATACTCTTCTTTACAAGGCAAAAGTATCAAAGTGGTGCCATCCACTGTGTCCAACTCAGATTCTGAGCTATCTTCAACGCTAGATGGTGCGGGAGAACCCATGGGTTCCAGAACAATTGGAAAAGCTTTTGAGGAGCTGGGCAGGTTTTGCTATCACAGCGTTTTGTGAGTTTGCAGCTTTTATAATGTCATCATGTTTGTGGAGGACTTTCACACCTGCCAAATTTTACAAGTCAATGGGCCTGACTTGGTGTTGACCATGCTTCTTTAGCATGCAGGGCCATTCCTGTGGTTCCTATACCAAACTTTGTTCCCCGGAATAAACTGTCTCTGTTGTTTCACAGAGTCTTGTGTCTGGCATCAGCATTCCTGATGCCATTTCACCATAATCCTTAGGTCTGGGGGGATCAAGTTTTATCTTCTTCCCATTAGTAACTCTGTTGGAACTATCTCTGTAGTTGCATGGTCCTATATCCCATAATTAGAATGGTCCTATAATTAAACAGGAACTGGGATAATTTGGTATCACCTAAAACTGTAGGCTGCTTCTTTAAGTCTGCTTTCAAAGTTTGGACTGCTATTTCTGCCAAACCATTGGATGATGGTTAGTTTGGAGTTGTCCTTATGTCGAATACCATTAACTTTGGAAAATACTCAAATTCCCTGCTGGTAATCGATAATCTGTGACTAACACTCCGGGAGTCTATGCATTGCAAAACATATGCACAGTTTTTCTATCAATGTCCCTGTAATCTTTGACCTTGTTGGCACTCTAGGCATTGCCCCACCAGTGCGGCTATGTATACATCTAATCCCGGCCACCAGATATAACGTCTTGCCAGCAACTTCATTTTGGAAACCCCTGGATGACCCTGGTGGAGTTCAGCAGTGGTATCTGGACCATTGCTCAAGATGATCACTCTTGCTCCCCATAATAAGATGCAAATATTGTTCAGAGAATTTAAAACCATTGCAGACTCTTCCATTGGTGGTACCACCAGTGGTGTATTTTACCATTGGGAGGCAGCTCAATGCATCTGCATTTGCTACTTGGCCTTCCTTATTATTTATGTAATAGCTTGTAATTATAGATGCTTAGTATTAGAGCCCACTGCTGAATTTTGTCTGAAACTATGGGTGCCACTGCCTTGTCCTCTTTAAGTAAACCTAGCAGAGATTTGTGGTCCTTTATTATTATAAATTTACATTCATAAAAATATTTGGTGGTACAGCTAGTTATTGTTTACAGTTGTGAACATTTTATACCCTACACCCCCTGTGTCCTCAATTTGTGGTGTGCAGAATTCCGAGCAGGTCAGCTGACTGGCTTCATTCCTGCATCTTATCCTAATTTAGAGACACAATTGTAAAACACAATGGCATAGATATTTGGAGGAGCGACATCCACAGTCGGATTGCCATTCCACTCATAGTTTTTACATTAGTGCTGAGCTCCATCTTTACAGCTGAGAATTTCAAACTTGCCTCCATTAGAAACATAAAGCACTATGGAAATTAGCACAGGTTATTTAAAGGAACTCAAGCCCCTAGAACCAGCAGTGTGGAGGAGGGGGTATTAGGGGTAATGAGCAAGGAGGTTTGTTGGCCAGAGATATGTGCTGAGCAGTTACTGGGGGTACAGGCCAGTGATGGGGAAGAGTATATTAGGAGCAGGGCCTTGTGGGAGGCAGGTTCTGAAGGCAGAATCGGTGATAGGCAGGTGTGTGGGTGAGCATCAGATGCTGGGGTCACGGTTTAGAACTAGATTGAATTTGAGGGGCTTGGTTAGGTGGGAGGGGTTGTGGTCGTGGATCGGGGGTCGTGAAGTGTATTTGGGTGGGATAGTTTGGTAGTTTTCGGAGGAGAGTGTCAGCTTGCTAGGTATCAGAAGTTATACTAGGTTTTTAACCTATGTAACTATCAAAGTAACAGAAGTGGAACCTGTTGAACTTCTGACACCATGAGGTGTTTTTCAGAGGGTTCCCACTGCAGAGAAATTATCCATCAGAATCTGAAAATTCTGGGTCAATTCCCATGGAGACTGCTGCATCTGGAATTTCATAAGGATCGATGTGCAACTCCAGTCAATGCTGCTCCCACCGACTCTCTGGCTATCGGATATTTCAAGTTGGAATCAAAATATTATCTTGGTGATATTCAGTTCCCAATGATTTCTCTGATAACTTTCCACAAGTCAATAGATAATTATTGATTTTAGAATCTAAGCAGTAATGTACAATATAGATTTTCTGTTACATCAATGCCACTGACCTTACCCACAATTGGCTTTGGGTTTCACAATGTAATTCAAGGATTCCCAAATTCTGCCACGCTGCAGATCAACAGGCATCAATCTTCCCTTTAAACTGCGAGGCTACAGAGGGACAAATAAAATAGGCTTTAAACTAATGTTCAATTTAGTGCCTACATAATCGCGAACAATCTTAAATAGCGCAGACAGTACGTAAAGGTCATTTGCAGCTCAGACCAATGGGCAGCAGATACCTAAAAACGTCAATATGTGCAAGTTTCCTTCCAAGCTACTCATTATCTTGATGTGGAAATATACTGCCATTCCTTCAGTGTTGCTGGATCCAAATCCTGGAACTCCCTCCCTAACAGCATTATATGTCTACCAAAAGCACATGGACCACATTGATTCATGACAGCAACTCATCATCACCATCTCAAGGTAATTAGAGAAGGGATAAAATACTGGCCGAAGCCAGTGGCTCACATCCCATGTGTGAGTAAAAACAAAATGAATTGACTGTTCCTTTGAGGAAAGTATGTATAATCTCACACTTTACAGAACTGTCCCCATTAGCAAATAGACTTTAGGATTTAGTACAATATGAATACATTTTCATTCCTGTTGTCTGGCTGTTCTGCGTAAGACTGAGAGCTTGATGCTACACTCTGACTGCAGTTTTGTTGTTCTTTGAGTGTTTGCTCTGTATTTATATGACCTCATGTGTTTAACATTTTAAGTATTCAGAGGTTAAATTTCTGTGAATTCATCGGTTGGTCATTATGAAGGAATAGCACCCAAGTAATGTAATTTTGTTAAAAATATTGTATTGACATGTTCATCACCCAGAAAACACTGTGAAATGTTTTGTGTTTAAAGAATGAAAGAATGACATCCTTTTAATTTTTGTTGTTGTTGTAGGCATGATAGCAGAGCAGTTTGTTCCTGATGGGCCCCATCTGAAGCTTTATAACTACGAAGAAAAGCATTGGGATCACCTGATGAACTGGCAGCATGCAACTATGTATCTCTTCTATGGCATCTCAGGGATTGTGGACATTATAGTCCATATAACGCCTGCAGTGCCATTAGCTCTTGACAGGCTCATGCTTGCCATTGCAGTCTTCATTGAAGGTTTGTTGATTCATTCTTAAAGTAACAAAGACTTATAACCTAACTGTGTAATGTTTATAATTGAGAGTTAGCCAGAAGGGAGCATGTATGGCTAAGTTCGCCAGTGGTGTCATAGCCACTCAAAATGCTCTTGTTGCACCTTGTAAAAAAATGTGTGATAACTAACTGGTAGTCCCAGGTTGATATATATTTGTAACTGGTAAAGAAATCAAGGGTTATGTGTAAAAGGCAGGAAAGTGGCTTGAGGATTATCAGATCAGTCATGATCTCATTGGTTGTTGGAGCAGATTGATGGATCAGATTACTAATCTCTACTATGTGTTATGGTCTTCTGGTCTTCCCTATGGAAATCAAAAGATTACTGAATTTGCAAATCTGAATTTGCAAATTTGTAATTCAAAGGCAAGAATTTCCTAAGTCACCAATGGTAATGGGGGTGGTGGTGTGAGTTAGCTCAGTTGGCTGAATAGCTCATTTGCCATGCAGAATGATACCAATAGGTTCAATTCCTGCACCAGCTGAAGTTACAATGAAGGACCCTTCTTCTCAACCTCTTCCCTTACCTGAAGTATGGTGACCCTTATGTAGGAAAGTCAGATGACATGGAATCCAGGGAGAGCTAGCCATTTTGACACGCAGTTGTTTTGAAGTTAGGAAACAGATGTTGGTGGTAAAGGGTTGTGTTTTGGACTGGCGGTCTCTAACCAGCAGTGTGCTGCAAGGATCTGTGCTGGTTCACTGCTTTTTGTCATTTATGTAAATGATTTGGATGTGAACATGTGGTGTAGTGTACAGTGAAGAAGTACAACGGGACCTTGATCAGATGGGCTGATAACTCGGGGAGTGGCAGACGGAATTTAATTTAGGTAAATGTGAGGTGTTCCATTTTGGTAAGGCAAATCAGGGCAGGACTTATACATTTAATGGTAGGATCCTGGGGATCCTTGCCAAAAAGAGACCGTGGGTGCAGATTCATAGTTCCTTGAAAGTGGAGTCGCAGATAGACAGGGTAGTGAAGAAAGCATTTGGTACACTTGCCTTTATTTGTCAGTGTACTGAATATAGGAGTTGGGATTGCATGTTGAAGCTGTATAGGACATTGGTTAGGCCATGTTTAGAATACTCTGTTCAATTCTGGTCTCCCTGATAGAGGACAGATCTTATGAAACTTGAAAAGGATTCAGAAAAGATTTACAAGGATGTTATCAGGGTTGGAGAGTTTGAGCTATAAGGAGAGATTGAATAGGCTGGGGTCGTTTTCCCTGGAACATTAGAGGGTGAGGGGTGACCTTCTAGAGGTTTATAAAATCATAAAAGGGCATAGATAGGGTGAATAGCCAAGGTCTTTTCCCCAAGGTAGGGGACTCCAAAACTAGAGAGCACAGGTTAAGGTAAGAAGAGAAGGATTTTGAAAGGACCTAATGGGCAACTTTTTCACATAGAGGATGGTGTGTGTATGGAATAAGCTGCCAGAGGAAATGGTGGAGACTGGTACAATTACATTTAAAAGGCATCTGGATGGATACATGAAGAGGAATACAGGTCAAATGCTGACAAATGTGAATTTGTTCAGCATGGATGAAACGGACTGATGGGTTTGTTTCCATGCTGTACAACACTCTGACTATAATTCTAATCAAAGTTGGATTTTCAAAACTCTAAGGAATATACCCAAATGATACATGTAGAATGAAGCAGTGTTTCTTTAAAATTCTTTCTTGGAGTATGAGCATCACTGGCAAGGCCACCATTTATTGCCCATCCCTAATCACATCTAAAATGGTGGCGGTTGAGCACCCTCCTTGAACTACTGCAGTCTTTCAGGTGTTGGGACACCCACAGTACTCTCTGAAAAGGATTCCAAGTCTTTGAATCAGCGACAGTAAATAAATAGAGTTCTAAAACTGAATGGTCTGTCTGAAAGGGGAACTACGAGATGGTGGAACTCTCTTGCATCTGCTGCCGTTGTCCATTCTGGTGGTTGAGGTCATAGGTTTGGAAGGTGTTGTTAAAGTTTTACTGAGTTCCTGTAGTGCATCTTGTAGATGCTACTGCTGTGTGTCAATGATGGAGAGATTAAATATTGAAAGTGTTGAATGGGGTGCCACTCACAGCTTCTTGAATATTGTTGGGAGCTGTCACACTGAGGCAAATGGAGAGTTTTCCGTACACACAATGGTATCTGCAGGATGTTGATAGTGGCAGATTCAATGATGGAAATACTATTGAACATCAAGGGAAAACGATTGAATTCTGCCTTTTTGGACATGCTCAGTGTCTGGCACATTTGTGATACTATACACCTGTTACTTACCACAGGAGTCTACAGCCTCCATGCTGTCCAGGTCTTGCTGCATATGGACCAGTGCTGAAAATGCACAGGTGCAAAGAGCATTTTTTTTCTCCTGAAAGCAATCAAATCACTGAGAAAAAAATCAAATATGATTGTGATCAGTTTTGAAAAGTCTGCCCCAATATGGCAGAGACAATATCTGTGAGTTGTGCCTCCAATCATTGAGTATGACTGTCTGTTGCCCCACTCAGATTCCCTCATCAAGAGAAAGAGTCTGTGATTGGAGAAACAGCGAGGTGGGAGTCAGTGAACTGTGCTTGGGGACAAAGCTGCACAATGTCCCACCCAAAGCTGCAGTGGTCTGAGTGACCCAGGGCAAAGTGCAGTGAGATTGGCCCAGATCCTGAGCTGTAATGGGAGGGTCTGAACTGAGGTAATCTGAGGTTATAGGAAACTGAAAATATCAACAAAAATAAAATGCTTCCTTTGAGTCAGTTGGAGATCAATCTTTTTTCAGGCATAAGCTCACATCAGTAAGGTACTTCTGAAGCTTTGTAATAAGGTTGCATTGAACCGATCCGTGTCTAAGTACATTAAGGCTGAAGAATTATCAATCTAACTGGTTCAAACACAATTATAGTCATAGGTATTGCTTTGCTTGCTTATTTAGCTTAATATAACTCTGAAGTCTACAAAGAATAATTTAGGAGAAAATTAATCCACCAAGGACAGAGTTTGAGACTTGGAGACTGCAAGCTCTGGTTATCCAACTAATTTGTTTGGTTGCTCTTGCATCAACAAATTGTTATGCTGAAGTTTTCCTTAAGAGAAAAAGAATGTGATAGAATCCAATGTTATATAGATTAATTTTGGGCTGTGAAAGGTGAATGGAAGAGATGACAGTGAATCCTGTAGCTATTGAGTGAGGACAGTGAGTTTTGGGTGAAGAACATGGGTATTTCATTTCAAGATGTGGTTGGAGTGAATGGGCTGATGAGAGAGTGTGCAAAGCCAAATGTGTAATGTTTATATGACATTTACCCTTAGGAAATGCTTGGAATCATATAATTTTCATTTGGAAGCTCCTACCCTAATTCATTATCAATAAATTTGAAACATCCAACGTCAACTTTGTGAGTTTATCATCCCATTTTGGTAACAGGTTATGGGCAATTTATTGACAATAATTAACAAAATGTCATATGTATAAATCCCACATTAAAAGATTTAGAAATAGACAGGAACTTATCCAGTTTTTAGTTTTCATGCTATCTAAATCTACATAACGATGAATACCCTAAAAATATCACAAATATAGAGGGTAATGCTTTACATGAGTATGAAAAATGGTTTTGACAAGGACTGCTTCGGTATCTGTGGAGATGTAAACGGTACTTAATATTATGCGATCATCAGCAAACATCCCTGCTTCTGAACTTGTGTTGGAGGGAAGATGGTTGAGCCTAGCACTCAACCTTGAGGAAATCCTGCAGAAATGTTCTGGGACTAAAGTGATTGACTTCCAATAATCACAACAGTCTTCCTTTGTACTAGATCTGAATCCAACTAATGGAGAGATATCCCCCAATTCCCATTTACACCACTTCTTTCAGAGCTCCCTGATGGCATACTCAGAAGGCATCCATCCTCACCTAACCTCTGCAGTTGATCTCTTTTGTCCACATTTGGATCAAGGCAGTCATGAAGTCAGGAGATGAGTGGCCCTGGCAGAACCCAAATCATCACAAATACCTCTAAAAGTGACGCAGTTTATCTGATGCACAGCAATAAGGACATAGAACAATACAGTGCAGAACAGGCCTTTCGACCCTCAATGTTGCGCCGACCTATCTAAGCCCATCCCCCGACACTATTCCATCATCATCCATATGCTTATCCAAGAACTGTTTAAATGCCTCTAATATGGCTGAGTTAACTACATTGGCAGGCAGGGCATTCTACATCCTGACCACTCTCTGACTAAAGAACCTGCCTCTGATATCTGTCTTAAATCTATCACCCCTCAATTTGCAGCTATGTCCCCTCATACAAGTTGATATCATCATCCTTGGAAAAAAGACTCTCACTATCCACTCTATCTAATCTACTGATCATCTTGTATGTCTCTATTAAATCCCCTTTTGGCCTTCTTCTCTCCAATGAGAACAGACCCAAGTCCCTCAGCCTTTCCTCATAAGACCCTCCCTCCAAACCATGCAACTTCCTGGTAAATCTCCTCTACACCTTTTCCAATGCTTCCACGTCCTTCCCGAAATATGGCAACCAGAACTGTACACAATATTCCAGGTGAAGCTGCACTAGCGTTTTGTACAGTTGCAGCATGGCATCATGGCTCCGGGAACTCAAATTCTCGACCAATCAAACCTAACACACCGTATACCTTCTTAACAGCACTATCAACCTGGTGGCAATTTTCAGGGATCTATTTACGTGGACACCAAGATCCCTCTGCACATCCACACTGTCAAGAATCTTTCCATTGACCCAGTATTCTGCCTTCCTGCTATTCTTCCCAAAGTGAATCACCTCACATTTTTCTGAATTGAATTCCATTTGCCACCTCTCAGCCCAATTCTGCAGTTTATTAAAGTCCCCTGCAACCTGCAACATTCTTCTACACTGTCCACCATTCCACTGACTTTAGTGTCATCTGCAAACTTACTAATCCATCCACCTGTGCCTGCGTCCAAGTCATTTATAAAAATGACAAACAGTAGTAGTCCCAAAACAGATCCTGTGGCACACCACTGGTAACCGGACTCCAGGCTGAATATTTTCCATCAACAGATAACACCTCCTCCTTACTAACCTCATTCCTTTCTAGTCTAATAGCTGGTATCTCAGTCTTCTCCTCTACAATATTCTCTTTTTCTTGAGTGAAAACAGATGATAAATATTTGTTTAGCACCTCTCCGATCTCCACAGGGTCCACAGGTCCCACTGCTGTCTTTGCCTGGCCCTATTCCTACCCTAGTCATCCTTTTATTTCTCACATATTGATAGAAAGCTTTAGGGCTCTCCTTTATTCCACCTGCTGAAGACTGCTCATGTTGCCTCCTTGCTCTTCATAACTCTCACTTTAAATCATTCGTAGCAAATCTGTAACACTCCATTGCCTCATCTGAACCATCTCATCTCAACGTTCAATAAGCCCCTATCTTCCGCTTAACAAGAGCTACAATTTCTTTAGTAAACCACAGTTCCCTTACCTTATCACTTCCTCCCTGCCTGACAGGGACATACCTAGCAATGACATGCAATATTTGTTCTTTAAACCAGCTCCACATTTCGATTGTCCCCATCCCCTGCATTTTGCTACCCCATTTTATGCCTCCTAAGCCTTGCCTAATCACATTATAATTGTCAATCCCCCATCTATAATTCTTGCCCTGTGTTATGTACATATCCCTTTCCATCGCTAAACTAAACAACCGAATTATGATCACTCTCTCCAAAGTGCTCTCCAAGAGCTAATTGGAGTGTTGCCTTAAATAATCTTGTTTAGTTTTTGGCCTAAAAAATATTTCTTCACAATATTTTATCTGATATCATCAAAATTCCATCTAATGATAGTAGTATTGAGGAAAAAATTAAATGATTTTTCTAAGTGTTACTGTGTTGTGTATAGAATTGAGTTTGATGGTCCTGCAAATATGCCGTTTTGTAATTCAAAATGCAGTTCCTGTGGGATTTTAATTTAGATGCAATTGGATCCTTTGGGGTCATTTTATAAATTTTTCATGGCTATTTTGTAAGTGTTTTGTGTAATTTGTGAATAAACAATGAACTTCATTATTAGGTTTAATTAACTACATTCATTGCTTGCACTTTTTATTTTAAATTTTGCAGCATGCATTGTGGGAGGAGGGTTCTTACTTCTGTATGGGTGATTGAAATAAACAAGGGACAAATGTCGACAAGTGCTTGGATATTCTTGCTAATAATTAAACTATGCATATTCTTTCTCAGCACAAAAGTCAAAACAGGTTGAATCTCTGAATACTTTCTCAATGTTTGCTTCTGTTTCAGAGAAACCTCTGTCAAAGTTGCAGCCAACAACTGGGAGAACCCCACAAACCAATTCATCTGAAAATGACAAATGTAACGCTTTAGGAGAGATTAATAGTGTTTGACTTCCATACATTCGCTAGTTCAGTTGGTAAAATCTAGAATGTGTGAGAATCACCTAGGAAGGTATTCCTTGCTACCCAACATCCCCCACAATAATCATTTTATTTACTCTGCAGGTTTTTTGTTTTATTACCATGTTCATGGTCGTGCGATGCTTGATATTCATGTGCACATCCTGCTGTTGGTGGCCGTGTTTGGTGGTTCTCTTAGCATCTTTCTTGAAGTTTTCCTCCGGGGGAATATAGTACTGGAGCTTTTGAGGACAAGCCTTTGTATACTGCAGGGCAGTTGGTTCTGGCAGGTAAGGACTACTTTTGATTTGAATTTTCTCCTCCCTCTTCCATAAACTATGAATACTAATCCCTCCTTAAATCCACCACTTCTAGTGTGTAAGCAGGAAAATAGAATAAGAGACAATGACTGGGTAACACTGGTGAGAGAAAACAAACAAACTTCAAGTTAATAATGAGAAAAGAAATGATGGTAAAGGAGCAAAATGAGATTTGTGGCAATAAAATGTGTAAAGATGGAAGTGGGAAAGATACTCCAAACTATTGAGGATTACAGCTGAAGCCCAGCATGCATGAACAGAAATCATTTATGGCTTTGCTTTTGCAGTTCAACTATTTGGCATAAAATATCTATATTGTCAGTGTATAAGCACACTAGACAGAAATGTAGGCACTTTGCCTTTATGTGCCAGATCATATGGTTTCTTAGGTCTTTAACTGGCCTAACAACTGGGTGCAGGTGTAACTAAATGCAATTACGATTGATGAAATTAACCCACATGATTGTTGGAAATATAGAATTTTAAAATAAATTATATGGGGCCAACAGTGGAAATATCACATGTTTGCAATAGATTGATGCATGCTACCGTAACTTTGACTTCATGCCTGCAACTTAGTTACGCAAAAGAAGGGCAATTTAGCCTCCACTGACCATTATCAAAACCCCATTAACAGTCTAGGGCGTGAATCACACAGGTTAGAAGTCCAATCTCTATAAGGCCATATGAAGTTTGACCCAATTTTTGCTCTCGAACAGCCGTAACCTGCAGGATAGGAGTCATAAATTTATGGCAAAAATGTAAACCGATAACATCTATTTAAATGTTGTGAGTTGAAATATTTCAAACCCCAGCCCTTTAAAAAGATTTTGTATAAACAAGGTTGTTGTCAGTCAGATTAAACAAAGTCACACGTTTCCAGAACACATTTACTGAAAGGACATCTGATGTATCTTGGGTTAAAAATATACTATCTGCTCCCAAAGTTTCAATAGGTATTGTTCTTGCTATATCCCAAGGCTTTTTATTAAAACAAAGTGTTTAAAACACTTCTCTCAGTAGAAGGGCTGTGACTACATTTTGATTTAAAATAATTTTTTATTCATTGGAAAATGCTATGCCAGCATCATTTATTTTCTATCCTTAATTGCTTTTGGGAAAGTTGAGGTGAGGTGCTTTTTTGAACTGCTGCAGTCTGCGGGGGTTAGATTCATCCACAGTGCTGTTAAAAGGAAGCTATTGGATTTTAACCAAGTGAAAAGGCTATTTAGGGATTTGCTGTCCTTGATGTGATTATTAAATAGAAATTTAATAGATTTGAAATCTTTGGATGGGTTTTATGTATGAGAGAACTTCTCTCTATCACGTCCATCTAAATGAAAGCTCTAGTAAAGGGTTACAAGTTTGTTTTCCCATGTCCATGATATCTGTCCATAATACACACTGGTTGGGTGGATATGAAAGTGCTGTGGCAGGTATGATGTGGTGTGGATTGATGTATCAGGTGGCTTGTGTGATGAGGGACAGTCAGGGAGGGGTAAGAGCTTCTACAAAGCTTGGACGAAGTCCCAGAGAATGAAGGTGGCTGTTCTAATTCCACATTCAACATTCATCCATTTCCATGGCTGCCTCAAGTTATCAACTTGCCCCCACTCCTCTGGAATGAAAATTACATGAGGCAGACTCCTTTATATCGAAGACAATGTATGGAGTTGGGTGATTTCCTGATTCAAATTACCAACCTGAAATTAAAAGTCCAGTTCGTAGTGTTCACCTGAATCTGAAATGATTCAAGATTTCTGCTATGTTGCCAAATTAGCTCTTCCAAATGTTTTGCTTGATCATTGCATGATGAAGAATATCCTATTATCAGTCTTCAGTTTCAACATGTTTCTATGTGCAACTGGCATGGTTTAGTTTGAAGTAGTATTTTCAATTTACCTTCTCTAAAAAATACTCTTAAGGTCACTTCTGAATCATATCCTCTATATTGTTTTAACTATCAAGAATCCTGTTTTCCTTGATTACTGCTTGGCAGTGATTGACCTTGCATGAGGAATTTATTCATAAACTGTTGTGGGTGTTTATAATGACCAAAGGGTGAAAACTGCTAAATGGGTACAGTGCTAATCAGAGCAATGGTTTGAAAGTTTGGATTTAGAAAACAGTTTCAGTCGTAATGACAGATTTCTGGACATTTTAAACCGTATATCTGAAAATTAGCTCTCAAAAGCTAAGTGCTCAAAGGCTGATTACATGCCATTTCTGTGGAGCAGCATATATGAGCTAACCCAGCATTTCAGTTTAAGACTTGACCATCTTGATCAATTTAGTGATTTTTTGGCCCTTAACTTATTCAGGGAGAATTGATCCCTGAATTATTTAAACCCTTAGGCCCAGAAATGGTTTGATCCGTCTGCCTGGTAGACTTTCCTGAACAATTTGCCAATAAAAAGAACATTAATTTCTGTAGAGGCAGGTGATCAGGACTTTATGGGAAGTATTGTGGTAAGACACAGTGAAGCTAAGGGAATTAAAAAATGCAACAGCAAAGCACTGCAAATGCTGGGAAACTGTAATCAAAACATAAAAACATAATCAAAACATCAAAACACAAAGAGGATTGATGAGGGCAGAGTGGTGGATGTGATCTACATGGATTTCAGATAGGCATTCGACAAGGTTCGACATGGGAGACTGGATGGCAGGGTTAAATCTCATGGAATACAGGGAGAGCTAGCCATTTGGATACAGAACTGGCTCGAAGGTAGAAGACAGAGGATGGTGGTGGAGGGTTGTTTTTCAGACTGGAGGCCTGTGACTAGTGGAGTGCCACAAGAACCAGTGCTAGGTTCACTACGTTTCGTCATTTATATAAATGATTTGGATGTGAAAATAGGAGATGACACCAAAATTGGAGGTGTAGTGGACAGTGAAGAAGGTTACCTCAGATAACAATGGAATCTTGATCAGATGGGCCAATGGGCTGAGGAATGGCAGCTGGAGTTTAATTTAGATAAATGTGAGGTGCTGCACTTTGGGAAAGCATATCTTAGCAGGACTTATACACTTAATGGTAAGGTTCTAGAGCGTGTTGCTGCACCTTGGAGTGCAGGTTCATAGCTCCTTGAAAGTAAAGTTGCGGGTAAATAGGATAGTGAAGAAGGCATTTGGTATGCTTTCCTTTATTGGTCAGAGTATTGAGTATAGGAGTTGGGAGGTCATGTTGTAGCTGTACAGGACATTGGTTAGGCCACTTTTGGAATATCGCTTGCAATACTGGTCTCCTTCTTATTGGAAAGATGTTGTGAAACTTGAATGGATTCAGAAAAGATTTACAAGAATGTTGCCAGAGTTGGAGAATTTGAGCTATAGGGAGGGGTTGACCATGCTGGGGCTGTTTTCCGTGGAGTGTCGGAGGCAGAGTGGTGACCTCACAGAGGTTTATAAAATCATCAGGGGCATGGATAGGAAAAAGAGACAAGATCTTTTCCCTGGAGGGAGGGGAGTGATATAAAAGTGACCTAAGGGGCAACTTTTTTATGCAGAGGGTGGTGTGTGTATGGAATGAGCTACCAGAGGAAGTGGTGGAGGCTGATACATTTACAGCATTTAAAAGGGACCTGGATGGTTATATGAATAGGAAGGGTTGAGAGAGATATGGGCCAAGTGCTATCAAATGGGACTAGATTAGGTTTGAATATTTGGCCAGCATGGACAAGTTGGACCAAAGGGTCTGCTTCCACGCTGTACATCTCAATGACTGGAAATGATCAGGTCGTGAGGAATCTTTGGAGAGAGAATGGAAGGATAACTTGTTGGGCTATTTTGTCCTATGGGTTCTTGAGCATCAATGAGAATACAAACCTATCACTCTGATTTGCAACTGTGGGTTACCTCTTTTACAGTTGAAACGGACAGAAATGTGTTGACAGTATGCATCAGAAAAGTAGATTTTCTATACCAGTGTCTTAATCATAACATGTTGGTGCATATTTTTACTCCATGTGATCCCATCAAATTATTAGTTGCACAGTGAGGACAGCAATCTAATCCACTGGTTCCAACTCTCATTGAGTTAGGAGTGCGGCTCCAAACTTCAATAAACATATTAATATGACTTATTCTCCAACACTACTATTCTGTCCTCAATGAGTAAACTTACTTGCAAAATAATGGCTATTTAGTATCTTTGTGCACCTCATACTCTACATAACAGTAGGGAGGCGTGCGTACTGTTTTTTTCAACCTTGTAGAGTTGAGATGTTTCAATGCTCAAAACTGTCAATGATACAGTAGTTAGATGTAAATGTAGTAATTACTTTTAAAATCACAGCCCAGTCTTCACATCTTCCCTGCTTTTGTCTCTTTCTATTCTTCCTAGACATAACATATTCCTCCAGGGCATTTAGCATTTAGCTTTAAAGTAATAAAAGCAGAACGAGAACAATAGTTTTGGAATCTGGTGGATTGATACTCTGCTAATTGAACTCCATTTTATGATCTAAATTTAAACATCTTCACAGAAGTTGCAATCTCAAAGTGCATGTTAAAATATGGCACTTTTTTGATTTGATTTATTATTGATACATGTACTTAGGGACAGTAAAAAGTTTTGGGTTTTTTTGCAGTTTCTGTGATGAGAATGCTGCACAATATTTTGTGGAACTTCAATTAATTGATTTTTATTCATTTAATGCCATTGATGAAAATATCCTAACATTTTAAATGCAAGTTTTGTGTTAGTTTATTAAGTTTTCCCTTCCCTGTTTTAATTAAATGTTTCTTTTGACTTAGAATCTTCCTTTAGATTATAGACCATGATACAGGTTGCCATTGGCAGTATGATACAAAACATGAAATCACAATCATCATTAAACTATTCCATGCAATGATGAAGACTGTAGTTTAAGAGGGTTTAGAGTATTGACATAAAATATTATGTTGAATTAGAAAGTAGCTCATCTGATTTGTTTTCATATGGCTAATGTTACTTACATGTGTTGCATATTTATAATTTTCCCTTATTTTTCAAATATTCAATAGAGAGCAGTGGCATAATTTACATCTGCTGAATGTTCCATGGAAGTGTTGGGGAATACAACATTTTGCCATTGTACAACAGTGGTCATCTGTGTTTTAATTGAGCGCTGATGATGAGCACAAGTCCATTATTTTTTAATAACATTAACTAATAATCAATGTTGCAAGCAAATGAGGAAAATCATGGTAATCCAGACAAAGTAATTTGGTATCTAAACAGCCCTTTCCCTCCAAGTTGAACTGTTCTTTTTATGTCTGTTTTTACAGGCTCACTGCCATGTTTCATGAAACCAAGTGGCGAGGAGATAATATCACACTGAGCCATACTAAACATTACTTAATAAAACAAAAGTGAAAATCATTAGGTCACTATATCTGCTTGCCTGTATTTGTGTGTTTGCTTTCACAACCTTGCTTGGTAGCATGGTAATTCTTGGTCTAAATCTAACATTTATTTGCAGTTCAAAAATATTTTGAAAATATGAATAAAATCAATTCAGATAAAAATGTTTCATAAAATATTTGCCAGGTATTGAGAAATCTTCCTCTTTTTTTGGCTTCTCCCATTTTACTTGGGACCATCACAATGCTGGTTGGCCACCCTTCTTTGTCTCTGCATGTCAGCCACTCAGACACTCATCCATTCTTCTGCATTTAAGATTCTTGCAATTTCATCTTTCTATTTGTCATTAGGCATTCCTCCTCTTACTCCTGGCAGTCCCACTTCATCACTTATTGTATAACCTTTCCTCTCTCCCTCTGCAACAGATGGCTTTCCAATTGAATCTCCACTTTCTCTTATGCTGCCACATTCCTCACTGACCTCCTGATGTGCTGGTTCCTGATTTTATCTTTTCTTAACACTCAACAGAGTGGTGTAACCAGAGTGGTGCAGCAGGAGTGTGCTGGACCCAGAAGCCAGAGGTTGATTTATCAGAATCATCCTCTGCTTTTTTTAGGGCAGCACGGTGGCTCAGTGGTTAGCACTGCAGCCTCACAGTGCCAGGGACCTTGGTTCAATTCCAGCCTTGGGTGACTACATCTGTGGAGCTTGCATGTTCTCCCCGTGTCTGTGTGGGTTTCCATCGGGTGCTCTGGTTTCCTTCCACAGTCCAAAGATGTACAGATTAGGTGGATTGACATGCTAAATTGCCCCATAGTGTCCAGGGATGTGCAGGCTAGGTAGCTTAGCCATGGGAAATGTGGGCTTATGCAGATAGGGTTGGGGAGCTGGATGGGATACTCTTCAGAAGGTTACAGCAGACTCAATGAGCCAAAAGGTCTGTTTTTGCACTGTAGGGATTCTATGAACATATCCATCTTAGCATTTAGATCTTATTAGCATCCAGTTATTGTTCCTCCCTTGTTAATAGTATTCAATTTTCTGCACAATATAGCAAGGCTGGTCTCGCAACGTTTTTTACATGTAGCATTAAACTGTACTTCTTCCACTTACTCCAACCAGGACTTATCAATCACTTAATTTCCACTTCAGTATTTGCATTTTCTGCTGCCACTGATCCAGATATTTGAAACTGCTTGCTTTCTCCCAGTCTTCACCCAAAGTTTTTAACCCTTCACTCTGGCCCTCTTGCCTAGCTCAACCTGACCATCATAAATTGGATCTTTGATCTACTGAACTGTATGCTTCTCTTTTCTCTAGTTCCACAGATATTTGGTAATGTTTTCATCACATCACCACATACCTCAATGTCATCTTAAAACATTATTGACCTTCGCACATCCTGTCTCACTTGTTCATTTTGAACATCCATGATATTCAGGAAGAGGAAGGCACTCACTGCTATTCCTTGGTGCAGTCCAAATTTGGCTTTGAAACTGTCACTGTCCCCCACACTGTTTCTTACTCTTGACTGGCACTCCTTGTACATTTCTATAATCGTTATACATACTTCTATGGGACTCCATGAGTTATTGCAAATTTCCAGACTTCCACCAGAGGCACCTATTCATAAATCTTCTCTAGATCAATGCATATTGTATTCGTTTGCTTGATATTATAGGAATATGACTGCAGAATGTGCTTTTACCTCCGTTTATATATTATTGATCAGTTTCTTTTCTCTAATTATACCACAGCACTTTTTGACTTTGTGAGGAAGGTAGCTTTAGTAAAACTAATTATCACGCTAAAATAGTATAATGGTTCCTTTCGAAGAGAAACTTAGGTTATAGCTATTGATAAAATCTAAAAATAATTACAAATATTTTCTGTCTCTTTAATCCAGATTATTTCATTTTTTTTTAGATTGGATTTATTCTGTATCCTCCAAATGGAAGCTCTGAATGGGACCAAACTAGTCATGATAATATGATGTTTATTACCATGTGTTATTGCTGGCATTATGCTATTTCACTCCTCATTGTGGCTCTTAGCTATGCCATTGTCAATTGGTGAGTACATGTTTTTTCCTCAATCTCATAGCTGAACACTGAGGGACTTAATTTCCTGCACACTATCTGAGGTGATATTTTATATCGATTAACTTGTTGCATTAACAATTGTATAAAGATACTGCATAGTGTATTACATAGTGTCTCTGAGGTTGTATTTTGTAACATTGATTAACTTATTGTATTAACAATTGTATAAAGAAACCCTTTTTTAAAGAAATGTATTAACCAGTGCAGCACCACAGAAAATTCAATCACCAAATTCACTTCTTTCAAGGAGAGCTAGAACTTCATAAAGAACTGAGCAACCTGTAGGGTTATCCAACTTCTGTAATATTTTGAAGACTGTAACAGTATATCTTCACCAAGATTAGAAAGAAAACATGACTGTCTTTATAACTTTGAAATTTTATTTATGTTCTGAAAACTATGTAAAGTTCTGAAGCCATAACATTACATTTTTAAATTCATTTTAATAAGCTCATGTACAAAAGTCAGTTACTTATCATGTTTATTTCCACAAATGAATAACAATTGTTCGAAACCTTCAAACATACAATGCATTTAAAAATTACTCTTCTTACTAGAACATTAAACTCCCATGTGCAGAGTTTTCCTGTCCTGCACCAGTTTTCTTATAGGTTGCCTACAAAACTCCTTGGGTGATCTTCCCCTTAAGATACCCAACTTGGTCACCCCAACAATCTTGGTCTAACCTTCCCACCTCACCATAAGAAACCTGTCTCACCGATCTGCTGCACTTGCCTGTTCCTGGGCTGCAGGACTGGCAATCTGGGCATTACTTATAGTCCCAGTCATGTCCACTGGAACTACTGTGCCAGTCAGACTGCTGAGTGTGAGTTGGAGGCATGCTCCTCACAGCATTAAATAGCTGCTTGTCTGCCCTGACTGGAAGGCTCCCAGCCAACTCATTATACATCATTGTTCAAAACATCCTGCTCACATTTCATCTGTTGATTTGCTCAATCAGTGCTACTTTTATCTGCATCACTGCTTCTGAATCAGCAACCTTCCTAACAGAAAGTACCTTCTTCTATGTAAGTGAATGGAACTGCTACAGAATGCTCACAGATGTACAAGTTTGGTTACTGGGCAGTGGTGGCAAAATGGAGAGGAACAGAGACACAAAGTAGTGGCTATGGGAAGAAGGCAAAATTAAAAATTGACGAGCTATGTGGCAGATTTCCTTTTTTAATGAGTCTGATGAGTATTGGACTATTGTCTTCCAATTCATCTTGTTTAAACACCAGAGCAGACACACATGCAGTTGTAACAATGTAGACTCAGATGGTTGTGGACATTCAACAATTCATAACATGCCTTTAAAACATATAAAGTTTCCCAGGAACATTATAAAACAAATATGTCATTGAACAGCATTACGGGATATTAGATCAGACCAGATGAGCAAAAGCTCAGTCGATGAGGTAGGCCGAAATGAAGAAAGTGACGTAGAGAGGAAATTAGTATTTTCCATAATTTATTGCCATCATACATCATGCTTCAGCAGAATTCCAGTATGATTGCCTATAGTGTGATACACTCACACTTCAATCCCATTTCTTTTCTTTGTTTTTAAGCTTAGATGCATGCTCTTAATCAGTCATGATGTGGAGGTGCTGGTGTTGGACTGGGGTGGACAAAATCAGAAGTCACATAACACCAGGTTATAGTCCAACAGGCTTATTTTAAATCACACTATTTCAGAACACTACTTCTTTATCAGGTAAAACAAAGTTACATGCTGGTGACAGCATGGCCAATTAATTCTAATGAAACAAAAACATAGGCACACCACTAAAATAAATGTGCTGTTCCTAATCCCTTCAAATATACCATTAAAGTGGTTACATTGCCTTGTTTGGCGAAGTAATATTTTTGTAAACAACAGTGATTTGACAGGCATTTTCCAGAATATTGCAGACTTTGCCTGTTTTTAGACATTGCAGTTTTTGAAAATCTATTAGAGTCATAGAGATATACAGTACGGAAACAGACCTTTGGGTCCAACTTGTCCAGGCCGACCAGATATCCGAACCTAATCTAGCCCCATTTGCCAGGACTTGGCCCATATCCCTCTAAACCCTTCCTATTCATAAACCAATCCAGATGCCTTTTAAATGCTGTAATTGTACCAGCCTCCACCACATCCTCTGGCAGCTCATTCCATCCACTCACCACCCTCTGTGAAAAAGTTATCTCTTAGGTCTCTTTTATATCTTTCCCTTCTCACCCTGAAACTATGCCCTCTAGTTCTGGACTCACCCAACCCAGGGAAAAGACCCTGTCCATTTATCCTATCCATGCCCCTCATGATTTTATAAACCTCTATTAGGTCACCCCTCAGCCTCCACTCTGCAGGGAAAACAGCCCCAGCCTATTCACCCTCTCCCTATACCTCAAATCCACCAATCCTGGCAATGTCCTTGGAAATCTTTTCTAACTCTTTCCAGGTTCACAACATCCTTCCAATAGGAAGGAGACCAGAATTGCACGCCATATTCCAAAAGTGGCCTAACCAATTTCCTGTGTAGTCACAACATGACCTTTTAACTCCTATACTCAATGCTCTGACCAATAAACAAAAACATACAAAATGCCTTCTTCACTATCCTATCTACCTGCAACTCTACTTTCAAGGAACAATGAACATGCACTCCAATGTCTCTTTGTTTAGCTTCATTCTCTAGGTCCTTACCATTAAGTGTATAAGACCTGCTAAGATTTGCTTTTCCAAAATGCAGCACCGCACATTTATCTAAATTAAATTCTGTCTGCCACATCTAAGCCCATTAGCCCATTTGATCAAGATCCTGTTGCACTCTGAGGTAACCTTATTTGCTATCCATTACACCTCCAATTTTGTAGTCATCTGCAAACTTACTAACTATACTTCCTATTTTCACATTCAAATCATTTATGTAACTTACAAAAAGTAGTGAACCCAGCATACCAGTGGTCACAGGCCTCTACTCTGAAAAGCAACCCTCCAGTACCGCCTTCTGTTTTCTACCTTCAAGTCAGTTCTGTATTCAAATGGTCAGTTATCCCTATATTCCATGTGATCTAATCTTGCTAACCAGTCTCCCATTGTGGAACGCCTTACTGAAGTCCTTATAGATCACGTCTACCACTCTGCCCTCGCCAATCCTCTTTGTTACTTCTTCAAAAAACTCAAGTTCGTGAAACATGATTTCCCGTGCACAAAGCCATGTTGACTATCCCTAATCAGTCCTTGCCTTTCCAAATACATGCTGAAAATGTGTTGCTGGTTAAAGCGCAGCAGGTCAGGCAGCATCCAAGGAACAGGAAATTCGACGTTTCGGGCCAGAGCCCTTCATCAGGAATAAGGAGAGTGTGCCAGGCAGGCTAAGATAAAAGGTAGGGAGGAGGGACTTGGGGGAGGGGCGATGGAGATGTGATAGGTGGAAGGAGGCCAAGGTGAGGGTGATAGGCTGGAGTGGGGTGGGGGCGGAGAGGTCAGGAAGAAGATTGCAGGTTAGGAGGGCGGTGCTGAGTTCGAGGGAATCGACTGAGACAAGGTGGGGGGAGGGGAAATGAGGAAACTGGAGAAATCTGAGTTCATCCCTTGTAGTTGGAGGGTTCCCAGGCGGAAGATGAGGCGCTCTTCCTCCAACCATCGTGTTGTTATGTTCTGGCGATGGAGGAGTCCAAGGACCTGCATGTCTTCGGTGGAGTGGGAGGGAGAGTTAAAGTGTTGAGCCACGGGGTGGTTGGGTTGGTTGGTCCGGGGGTCCCAGAGGTGTTCCCTGAAGCGTTCCGCAAGTAGGCGGCCCGTCTCCCCAATATAGAGGAGGCCACATCGGGTGCAGCGGATGCAATAGATGATGTGTGTGGAGGTGCAGATGAATTTGTGGCGGATATGGAAGGATCCCTTGGGGCCTTGGAGAGAAGTAAGGGAGGAGGTGTGGGCGCAAGTTTTACATTTCCTGCGGTTGCAGGGGAAGGTGCCGGGAGTGGAAACCTACTTTCCAAATACATGTAAATGGGGTCCCTCAGGATTCCCTCCAACAACTTACCCAGCACTGATGTCAGCCTCAATGGTTTATAGTTCCCTGGCTTTCCCTTACCACCCTTCTTAAACAGTGGCACCACGTTTGCCAACCTCCAGTCTTCTTCTACCTCACCTATGACTATCGATGATACAAATATCTCAGCAAGGCGTCCAGCAATCACTTTCCTAGCTTCCCACAGAGTTCTCAGGTACACCTGATTAGGTCCTGGGGATTTATCCACTTTTGTGTTTAAAGACATCCAGCACCTCCCCCTCTGTAATATGGACATTTTTCAAGATGTCAGCATCTATTTCCCCAATTTCTATATCTACTATCACCTTCTCCACAGTAAACACTGATGCGAAATACTCATTCACTACCTCCCCCATCTCCTGCGGCTCCACACTGCAGTTGCCTTGCTGATTTTTAAGAGGCCCTATTTGCTCCCTAGTTACCCTTTTGTCCTTAATGTATTTATAAAACACTTTGAATTTTCCTTAACCCTATTTGCCAAAGCCATCTCATGTTATCTTTTTGCCCTTCTGATTTCCCTATACTCCTATTGCCTTTATACTCTTCTGAGCATTCACTCAATCTATCCTGTTTATACCTGTCATATGCTTCCTCCTTTTTCTTATCCAAACCCTCAATTTCTCTTGTCATCCAACATTCCCTGTACCTACCAGCCTTTCCTTTCATCCTGACAGGAATATATTGTATCTGGACTCTTGTTATCTCATTTTTGAAGGGCTTCCTATTTTCTAGCCATCCTTTCATCTGCGAATATCTGCCCCAATCAGCTTTTGAAAGTTCTTGTCTGATACCGTCAAAATTAGCTTTCTTCCAATTTAGAACTTCAACTTTTAGATCCGATCTATCCTTTTCCATCACTATTTTAATACTAATAGAATTATGGTTACTGGCCCCAAAGTACTCCCCCTCTGACATCTCAATCACCTGCCTTGCCTTATTTCCCAAGAGTAGGTCAAGTTTTGCACCTTCTCTGGTCAGAACATCCACATACTGAATCAAAAGATTTTCTTGTACACATTTAACAAATTCCTCTCCATCTAAACATTTATCACTGTGGCAGTCCTAGTCGATGTTTGAAAAGTTAAAATCTCCTACCATAACCACCCTATTATTTTTACAGATAACTGAGATCTCCTTACAAATTTGTTTCTCAATTTCCTGCTGACTATTAGGAGGTCTATAATACAATCCCAATAAGGTGATCATCCCTTTCTTATTTCTCAGTTCCACCCAAATAACTTCCCTGGATATATTTCCAGGAATATCCTCCCCAAATACAGCAGTAATACTATGCCTTATCAAAAACGCCACTCCCCCTCCTGTCTTGCCTCTCTTTCTATCCTTCCCATAGCATTTGTATCCTGGAACATTAAGCTGCCAGCTCTGTCCATCTCTGAGCCACATTTCTGCATTTTCTATGTCCCATGTTCCTACTTATGGCCTGATTTCATCTGCCTTTCCTGTTCAGCCTCTTGCATTGAAGTAAATGCAATTTAATTTATCAGTCCTACCTTGTTCTCTGTTTTGTCCCTGTCTGCCCTGACTGTTTGACTCGCTTCTGTTCTCAACAGTACCAGTCTCAGACTGATCTCTTTCCTCACTATCTCCCTGGGTCCCACCCCCAACCTTACTAGTTTAAATCCTCCCGAGCAGCTCTAGCAAATCTTCCTGTCAGTTTATTGTTCCCTTTTCAATTCAGGTACAACCTATTCTTCTTATACAGGTCACTTCTGCCCCAGCAGATTCCAATGATCCAGAAATGTGAACCTTTCTCCCATGCACCAGTTCCTCAGCCATGCATTCATCAGCTCTATCCTTCTATTTCTACCTGTACTAGCTCATGGCACCGAGAGTAATCCAGATATTACTACCCTTGAGGACCTCCTTTTTAAATTCCTGCCTAACATTTTGTATTCTCCCTTCAGTTTTCCATCCTTTTCCCTTCCTATGTCATTGGTTCCAATGTATACAATGACCTCCCTTTCCTCTTTGAGAACATTCTGCACCCTCTGAGATATCCTTGATCCTGGCCAAACACCATTCCGATTGTTTTCGCTGTTGGCTACAGAAATATCTTCTGTGCCTCTGACTAGAGAGTCCCCATCACAATCGATTGCTTGGAACCTGACTTACTCCACATTGCATTAGAGCCTGTCTCGATACCAGAAACTTGGTTGTTCATGCTACATTCCCCTGAGAGTCCATCACACCCTACCTTTTCCAAAACAGCATATTTATTTGATCTGGGGATAGCCACAGAAGACTCCTGCATTACCTGCCTCCCCCTCCTACCTTTCCTGGAGTTAACTCATCTACCTGACTGTATCTGCGACTCATTGGTTATGAATTCAATCGTATCTCAAGACATTTACTGCAGACACAATCATCAGTAACATGGAAACTCTCCTTAAACTCCCACATCCAACAGAAAGATCATATCATCTACTAACGGCCATCTTTGCTCCTTCACAATCTACACACCCAGAAAATAGCACAGTCTTTTTGTTCTAAAAAGCAGTGCTTCAGGCTAACTTAGTATTTATGGTTTATATTTTTAAAATTTAATCCAGAGACAGATTTCAATAAAATATATAATCAAGAAAGAACCCACTCTATTCAGTCCTGCAGACTTATAGCAAGGACACAAGTTAAAACTGTACACTTACCTGTTGCTGTGCTGTGAGCTCTCCCACACAGGTTCCTCCAAGGTCAGCTGTGAATTTCACTGTTTGGTAATTTTTCCTTGACACACTCAGATTTCCAGGGACACATGAACTCAAACAGTAAAGAGAGTAACTGTGCAGATTCACTGCTGTGTCAGTTCACATTGTAGGTTTCTTTCTGTCTCCCTAACTGACCATATGGTCACTGCCTTTCTCCCTTTTACAAGTGCCATTGTTTTGACTTCTTTCCTCAAAGTTCCAAAACAAAGCAACAGCATATAAAACAGTAATTGCTACTCCTGGAATTCAAGGAAATTTCCTCCAACACCTAAAATACCTAAAAAAGAAGTAGCTCTTACAGCCACGATTTTTTCACATCCTCCATTTGGATTACCCAGAATCCTTTCCCAGCATTTACTTGCTCAATATTTGACTTAAAGTTGTATTTTTTAATAAAAAGATATTTTCACTTATTGTGCACTGGCCCTAACCTAATATGTATATCTCAAAAGCTGCTCAGGTAATGTGGATACTCATTCTTACAATGCAGAGTTCCACTGACTGGAAACAGTCAGACATTTGGATTTGTATTTCTCAAGTTTTCCAAGTTATTTTAGAATTATTAGATGGAAAATCAGGGGAGAATCCACCCAAGTTGCAATGATTTGTTCCATTATTGAGAAATAAAATAAACCTTGGCTAGGTTTTATGAAAAATTGGTCAAATGTCAATTTAGGGAAGTTTCATGAAAGGTTTCCCTCTGTGAGTTCTAGTGAGTAATTTCATGCATTTTTCTGCTTCTCCACCTCAATAAGTATGCCTCATTGTAGTGATTGGAACCAGGTTGACCTCATTGACTACAAGGTCATTGGCCCGGGTTAACAACCCCAATCAATCAGGAAAACCCTGGCTGACCAATATAACCAGGAGACACTAAGAAAAGGAAAAGAAAAAGTATATATAGCCAGGAATTAGACTCCTTAGGCGACTGACTCTGAGTTGGCCAGCCACAGCCAATGTACTGCAGGGAAAAGTTCTCTCGGCTGGAGGATTTTTAAAAAATAATATAACCAGGAGATTAGTCTCTTCTCAATTCAGGCAACTGATTCTGAGCTGGCTGGCTACAACCAGTGTACTGTGCACAAGTAAATAAATGATGATGGGATACCAGTCTCTGAGCAGTTATTTCACCCATATCCAACAGCACTGCCCTCACACAAGGTTGCACTCATTAGTGGCAAACGTGCTTGCTATTGCTGGGAACGTACAGTGTTCCAACGACTGGTGCCATAGGTAATGCTCAGCTGCCAGCCAGGATTGGAAACATAGAAACCAAGAGCAGGAGTAAGCGTTCAGCCCTTTGAGCCTGAGGGTTACTGAGGATTACACACCTTAGACTTTGAGACTTGGCTGTTTGGCTGAAGCACATTATATGGTTGCTGTGTAAGCTATGGGTAAGTACATATTGGTGTCACATGGGTATAGCACAGTGCCATAGCAACACATCCTTTCCCTTGACAGTTCATAATGGCAAACACAACAAGCTGCCTGAATTTGTGTCTGCAACAAAAGGCAAGGCAAGTTAGAAGTACTGTGAAACACTGACTGTGTGTGCCACATTACTCATTTACGCGATAGGCAGAACATACATATGGCTTGATGGCAGAGTCCAAGTAGTGGCAAACACCACTCCTGTGGCTATTGCTTCACTTGTTGCTCTAATGTTTGAGGTACCTCACCTATCCAGGTAAATCTGGCCACTTCTAAGGGCCTAGAATGACAACTTTAGTGGCTTTCATGAATTGAACTGATCCAGACTTGTAGACTCTTTGGTATTTACAGTACAGGAGACAATTCAGCCCAAACAGTATTTGCTGGCTAACAAAGATAGGTCTTCACCATTCAAATTTTCCAACTTTTGGTCTATGGCTCTGGAGGCTACCATCTTATTTATGCTCCTCATAATCTAATATACCTTGCTTAGGCTGCCACCTCAACCTTCACTGCTCTAGGAAAAACAGTAAGATATACAGTTGTCATGTATCTGATCAGGATAGTTATTAACCTGCAGATTGACTTTGATGCTCCCTATTTTAGCAGCAAGATAATGGAAGCTACATAGAGTCTGTTTTTTGTAGGCAGAACATATGCATGTGCTATGCCTATTTCAACTTAGCAATATAGGTTTCATCCATTTGTTGTTTAATGCCTTGGGACAATGCCTAGACAACACAACTTGCCTGGTTTGAAATTCAAACAAAGCCTGGCAGTTAACAGTCAATCTTCATTAATATCTCCAGTCCCCATGGTAATGCCTGTTCTAATCACTTTCCACACAATCAGTAATCTCCTCTCAGAAAGTATAAATGTTGGCTTTCCCCTTTATTTTTATTCTCAAAAATTATCCTGATGAGTTTCATGGTTTGTAGGACAACGTTACAGTCAGTTCTGCAGTAACATGCGTTTCCTCAACGCGAATTGGTTATGATGTGATTGATGAGTTTAGACCATTATTTGTAGAACGTGAACTTTCTTTACCTATATTGGCTATATTCTGATCCAGGTTCCATTAGTTTAAACGGCGCTATTGTTACATGATTTTCATATAGCACGGGGTCGCATGGGAATGGAACTATTGTGTTATATCAGAACTGGCTGTATTGATGTTTGCGCTACTGACTGTTACATTAATCACAATTTCTGGTACTGCCAAGAAACTGTGCATATTTCAAGACCATTCTGTTTCAATTGGGACACTTCCCTTTAAATGTCAAAAACAGCATCAAAACACATGACAACTACTTTGCTACAAAATCAATTGCTAGCCCAAACACCAACTCGAAAGCCCACCTTTTCAACACATTTTACATACAACTGTTTATATCACAAAGGAATAATGACTGATAATTTTTATTCTATGCAACACCATTATGCACTCAGAGACAACAAAAAGCTAAAACTATGAACAAGGACACGAAATAGTTGAAATGAAAATGGATTGTATTTGGCACAATATGAATTATTTAATTTTAAAAATGCAATTCTGCCACCTAGAGTCAAAATATATATCTTCACATAAAGAAGAATTTTCCTTGCCATTTTTCAGGAACTGTCATTTCAGTTTCCAAAATTGATAGTAGGAGGAATTCCCCGCTAGGTACTTCGGTTTGATAGAATCTTAGAAAACCCCAAACCACACTAGTGTTTTTCGGCTGTTCAGGTTTCACCATGAAAGGAAGAAGAATCATTTTAAATTATTTTGTATGCCATGAGCACAGGGAATGGCTAGCAGATGTTTTGCCATCCCTATTTACCCTTGGGGAGGTAGTGTGAGTTGCCTTACTTGAACCCCTGCTGTCCATATGGTGGACGTTCATCCATAATGCAGTTCAGAAAGGAATTCTGAGTTCTTTACCCAACAACATTGAAGGAAGGGCAATATATTTCTAAGTCAGGATCATTTGTGACTTGGAAAGGAACTTGGTGATATACCCTGCAAGGAGTTAAAACAGAGTTTGGAATGACTTGCACATTTAGATAAAAATAAGCAGTGTACCATGATGAATCAACAATCAGTCTTTTTTTTAAGCTTCAAACTTAAAAATTTTAATATTGTTCAAGAAACACAATCATAGCCCAAAGGCTGACAGCAGTATGATTTACATCTTACATTTTTAAAAGATAATTTGCAATGATTTCAGTCATTATTAATCATGCCATCATCAATTTCACCAAATTTACATATGTCCTTTTTATGTTTGTAGGGTGATTAATACAAAGTTAAAAAAGGTCGAGCCTCTGGAGATGGGACTGTTGAAGTCATCAGAAAAAGATCAAGAAGTTGAGGATGAAATATAGTCTTATAAATATTGCAGTTTGCTACCATTATGCCTTCTTTATGTATATATTCTTTTAGAATCTTTAATGTTTTCTGATGTTAAACTCTTTCATAAACCTGAACCTGTGTCTACAAAGGAGCACATGTATTGAACGATCATGTGTTTTGCATTGAAATGGACGGATTTAGGTACTTTTTTTTACTGCTGTCTTTTATTCCTATCAAATCAACTAGTGAAAAGAGTGACATTTGTGATCTTTACAATAATCAAAACTTGACCCTGATTTCCAAAAGCTTGAGTGACAAGTGAAAGGGGAAATACACACTTCAGTTTGTCTTTTATTTTCTATGTTTAAAAACTCATGTCTAAGTATGAACAAGTCCTGAAAGAAAATAACAATCTTTTGACAATAATGCTTCAAAAGAACTAGAAAACTTCAGAAAGCATTTTGCAAATGAAGAGCACAAGGATGAAATTAATTTATACCAATAATGCAGCAAGGATTTATATTAAACTTGCATCCTATCGTACATCCATTAAAAAAGAGAATTCAGTTTAGATTAAAATGGGCTGCCAAGTTATCATGAGTTCGTTTTGTACTACCATCTCTTCAAAAGTCAAAGGAAGATTTTGGTGCTCAAAACTATAAGCAGTGAAAATATTAACTTAAAAATTACATAGTATAAATTAAAAAGTGTAGACAACTTCTGTTGTAACATTACTTCAAACCAAATTTAAATCCTTAAATTCACATCAATGACTGAAGTGATATAAAATTTAGTTTGTGACTCTGAAGTGACAATGTCGGATTTAAAAGAATTGTAATATTTTACTTTTAAATGTTTTTGTGTAAAGTAAATCTATGAGTTTTGAAAATATGTTTCCAGAGATAGACATATGTGAAGGTGTTTGACATTACAAAGAAGCTTTAAACTGTATTCTTTCTGAAAACTTGCATTACCGGTATACTGCAATATATCTGACTTCATTCACTCCACTGACAAACACAGTGACCTAGTACTATGCCATGATTACATATCATAAATGACTGAAGTTGGAACTGCTTATCGTGGTAGAATGTTTCTTGTTCATGTGATGTTTTTGGTATTTCAAATTTAAATAGTGCAAGTTTCATAAAAACAACTAAGTAAAGATCACAGGAATAATATTAGTTTTAAACTGTAATCTAGAACTGGTGAACCAGTAAGCTGTATTACATCCATTACAAAAAAAGATTGAGTGCAATGTGAAACAGACTTCAGAGTCGCTGTGAACCATTTCATGCTATTGTCAAAAGCAAAGTTTCACCCCAGTACATGCTTGAAGAATCTGCAATAGCATTATTGCAAAGTTTGCTTCAGAACTACATTCTGAAACAATATTCAATATCAAAGGGGAAGGAAAATTTTGTGTAGCAAAATTACAAATGTTTTTTATATGAGCTTCTGCTTTTGTTACAAATAGCACATGAAAAATACATAAACTCATGCATTAGTTGTTCAAACTAGCATAAAAAAATCTTTACTTCTACTTGAGAAATTATACATTCCCAAAATTGCCCAAAGGTTTCCTTGTTCAACTAACATAGCTTTAGTGGAATGCTCATACGTTTTAGGTCAAAGTTGCCCTGACTGAGAAGTTTAACGGTTGGACAATATACTATTCTATTGCTTAAATTTTCTCTTGGATTATTTCACTCTAGCTATTCTGATAGTTATGAAAGTTAAGTATCTATGTCTATTATTTAACACAGTAGTGTTTAAACAGTCTTTTAAAGGGAAGAAATGCCATGTAGTGTGTTCAATCTTAATGTTCTTTAACTTCTTTTATTTAATTAAAACTTTATTAGAAATCATTTTGAAAATAAAACCTATGATGCCCACGATTGACTTAAAAGTAATGACCAATGCTTGAAATATTAGTACTTGCTGAAAAGCATTTGGTAACAACGTGCAAATTCCTTATGAAAACCCTACATTGTGTGACAAAAAAATAGATTTCTTTCTTATCAATAACACATTTTATGCCAACCATTTAATTGAAGATTCAATTTAGCAAGTCAGAATTTGACATAAAATGAAACTTATAGATTGGAAATGAAAGTTATAACAGTGATCAAGTAGCAAAATAAATGTCCTTCAGTACAATGGTGCATCCTGATATTACATTTTGTTGCAACTGTAAAACAATTATTTGTTTCCTTTTATTCAGTTTTTCAAGGAGACAAGGAAATGGGGCCAATATTTTTTTAAATTGGTGCTAAAATTAATGACTATTTAGGCTTTATCCTGATGGCATTTATCTTTAAATAGTCGTTAATACTTCAGTTGTTTTCCCTTCTCATTCAAATGAAGAGATTCTCCTTGATGTCAAAGAGCATAGCACTCCAAGAACCAACACAAATCTGAATGACTTTCTGGACTCACATTCAAGCCCACATGTTGTCCTTTGCCATTTCTCCAAAATGCTAACTTGAAGCAGATCCGGAAACTTAGATCCAGATACTGTTAGAAAAATGCTCACTCTGTGTGGTGTGACAGTAATTTAGAATGAATATACACCATATGGTGAACAGATATCCCTCACTGGAAGGGTGAGATCTGGGCCATCCACCAAAACATTCCTGAAGTTTGTCATCTTTTCCATGCATGTCTGCACTTTAGCATATGTAAACAATGTCATGATGTAGAAAAATATGTTGCACAGTCAAAGCAAATAAATCATTTAAAAAATCAACGAATTATAGTAAATATCTGGTTGGCATGGACAAGTTGGACTGAACAGTCTGTTTCTGTGCCGTACATCTCTATGACTCTGTCACCACTTAGCTGTATGTTTCCTTTGGGGAATTGTTGAACATGTCCTAAGTGTAGCTAAACCTTAAATGCCAGGAAACCCATGATCTTGTATGACAGACTATCAACATCACTGAAAGATCAGGTTACAGGTAGCACCCGACAATTCCCAATCATAATTACAAAATTCAGAAACTATCCATTCAAAACCAGCTAGTTGTTCCTTTCATCCAAACAGCCATCTGGAGTTGTAATCAGCCAGCAAAAGCTGGACACCAATCACCAGCAGCCTGCCAGCGGCACCCAGCTATCGATAATCAATTCACAGCTAGGCTGGGTGGACTGGAAGATGATGAGTTTAGAGAAAGTTGAGGGTTTATCATCAGGGGAGAGTTTGGAAGCTAATCTCTCAAAGAAATTGACAGCTGAAACTACTACGATCTACCCAGGAGATGAAAAAGAGCTTAGTGCAGTATTTGTTTGCCAAAAGACATACTTACACACAATGGAAGGTAACCCATGAGGTGAGAGAGGTGTGCTTCAGAACCTGGCTGTAGGTAACCTCAATAGAATATATAAGTATCTTCAGTTTCCCTTTTGGGATTAAACAGTGTTTTCTCCCACCCACCTTCCTCCCCATTCTCCTATTCATTTTGTAAAATTTACACTCCTTCCTGGTCTAGGTAGGCACAGTGTACTACCCCTGCATCACCAAAGTTGCCACTAGACTTCATATTCTGCCATTTGCAATTTCACCTCACTCCCTATGCTGTCATTGCATTTCCTTGTCCATCAACAAGACTGAGTTACTCTTCTCTCATTCCATTACCAAAGTAAATGCCATCGTTGCCTGCTTTAATCCTACCTGAATGGTGATGCTGCTCCTATTTTAATTCTGGTTTTATCCTAGTAAAAGAGGAATGAATTGATGGTTAGATGTTATACCAATGTTTATTTTTTTTTTCCCCTTGTACAAAGCTAGAAACAAGCTACAATAGGCGAGGCAGGAATGTTTGGGTGGGAGACTGTCTGGGAATTTAGGACCATTCATTAATTACATCTATGATAGTGCAAGGGACTGGTTCAGTCAACTGGGCAAAAGCTTAAAGTGTACACCAAAACTTTATGTAGACTCTCCACTGCATGAGAACAGAAGACTATGATGGGAAACCTGAAACTAGAGAAAATAGTATGTACATATCCAATGCAAGAAGTTATATTTCTGTACTGAACCTCAGAGTGACCAATATATTTCAGAGTCTTTCTGATTAAGAATTTGTGTGAAATGTATATTGATATTATCAATATTATTTTTGGCTTTAAAACCTGCCAAAACAATAACATAATAAGACATTTAAGAACTCTCTGTCTTTTGGTGCATAATTGATGAACATTTTCTTGGTACTTAATTATGTGTAACTACATGCAAATTTCAAAAAAAATGCAGGAGATATTTAGGCAATTACAAAGTATTCCTTTGTCCATATATAGTTTACTTTCAAGTAAATCTTAAAATCTTTCTGTGCATTCCTCCAGATATTTTCAGTCCTACATATTTATGTACTCAATTTTGAAATGTTCAACATTTAGAAAAAAGTCATTTATGTAATTTACAAGATATGTTTTGAGAATCATGTTTTGAGAATCAGACTTGATGTGTAGCATATAATGGATAGAATATGAAAGCTTGAATACATAAAAAGAAAGTAACCATCGCAATTTTTGTAGAGTTAATATTTTATATGCAAATACATTTTGGATAAACTTAGATTTCTCTCTTTTGTAATATATTGTAGTTAAATAATTAGATTATACCTCAAATGAAATGAATATTTATTTTCTATGACTGAGAAAAGTTATATTATTTACTTCTCTTACTTTGTAAAACAAGTACAAATTTTGGCAATACTTTATTTCTTAACTTAATTTAAATATTGTCTTCTATGTGTAGTTGATTCAGTTTTGCCAATTAACCTGTCAATGCAACATTAATCAGTAAAGACCAAAGGAACATTTAAAAAAATTTAACTTCTAAAGTAAATTTTAAATATTGATTGATCATGAATCATTTTGTTTTCCATTTCATTGTAATACGTTCTATGGAATACACTAAACTTGGCAGGTTTTCAATGTCTTTAATATTTCTTATTGTGAATACATTTTTCTGTTAAAAATAGCAATGTGTACTGTGATTAGACATTTACATGAATATACCAATGTGTTGTCATAATGCAGTTGTATTATTGGTGAAGGTTTGAAAAAAACAATTTTCTTTGTCAACTTTATTCAACAATGAATTATCAAAAACGTTTTGTCCAGTTTTGACGAATGCCTGCAGATTATGTTGAATTACTACTATCTTCTGAAGTTACTGTCATAAACTTAGCTGTGAATGAGGAGTCTCTACTTTATTCTAATTAAAATAATTTCTTAAATATACTTCCTTTGCATTATTCCATAAATTATGTTCAATTGTGAATGACTGAGTGAATCATTATGCAAGTGAAAGGACAGTCAAGATTTGAAAAGGATATTCAGTTCTTCAAAACTTAGATCTCAAATGCTGTTTAGTTCAGCATCCAACAACATTTGAACAACCCTCAGTATGTAACAGTACCACTACTTCAAAGGCCACATAATTTAATTGAGACACTTTGGGTCACAAAATTCTTCCAAACTTGCATGATTCTTTTAATAATTATTTTCTTAAGAATATGTTGCTTTCCTTGAAATTACATCTGTGTGTAATCATCCTTGTTCTTAATTGAACATTTAAATTTTAACCAACTTCAACTGATACAATCTCTTAACTTTGGGCTCCTTTTTGTCAATTCTTGTATGGGTGCAGTTATTTTAGCTAAATCCTTCAAAAGAGTTCTACAACAAATAAACAATCCAAAGATCTATCTGTCAAAGCAGGGCATTCACAGTCTCTGTATTGCCTCCAATTGATTGCGGGCATGTTCCCACTTTTTATTCGGGCTGGCTTTAAAACACAGCTGATTCCAGCAGCTTGGAGATACTCAGCTTTGATAAGGAACACAAATAGAAGATCATCCATATGTTGGATTACTGTGCTGCTTCTTAAATGTAATGTAATTTTCCACTAAGTGCTTCAAATAGCAACTTCTATCAAATGACTTATCAGACTCCATTTCAGAAACAAATATGGTAAATAACGTAATGTAGACTTGGTGTTTTTAAATGGTGCTTCTTAATGCCAAATACAAGTCACTGGAGTCAAAGATTCTCCCATTTTCGAACACTTCGTCTCAAAAAGCTCGAACATGGGCATGACTGGTCAAGGGCAAATCTCTAAAAGGCAAAGTCTTTAATCCAAATTGGATGCCTGTAAATTTATAAAAACACACATCTAGTAATGTGGAAATTAAAAGAAAGGTGCCAGCACAAAGTTAAATCTGGTGTGAGAAGGGTCAGGGCACTGAGTGATATGTCTTAATTTCACTCTGTTTCAGAAATCTGAGTTCAAACTGGATGTCCGACAAAGTGCAGCTTTTCTGTGTTTTGGAACAATTTGAGCTTAAACAACACAAAAACAATGTTTTCAAATTAAAATCAAAAAGTACAGTTTACTCCATTTCCAAACATTTGTCCAACCTTTACTATGACAATCTTTAACTATAGGTTGAGAAACCGCCTTTTTGCACTGGGGTGCGTGGCCCAAGTGAAAAGTGGAAATATCCCCGCAGTCAACTGGAGGCAATAGGGAGACTGACAAGGCTCTGGATGTGCCAGATGGAGCTTGGGATTGTTTACTTATTGTAGGACCCTTTTTGAAGGATTTAGCTAAAATAGCTGCACCTATGCAAGAACTGGCAGAAGGAAGCACAGAGCTAAAGAGACTGTATCAGTGGAAGTTGTTTAAATGTTCAATCAAGAACCTACAGTCTTTTCATGTTTTAACTGTTTCTACCATATCATCATCAAAGCCTGCCATAGCTACTAACCCTGCGGTCGTTTCTTATATTAGCAGTAACTCATCTGCACAATTGAGGGCAGAGTAGTAGATGTGATCCATCTGGGCTTTGTAATGTGTTCAACAAGGTTCCCCATGGGAGACTGGTTAGCAAGGTTAGCTCTCACAGAATACAGGGAATACGAGCCATTTGGATACAGAACTGGCTCAAAGATAGAAGACAGAGGGTGGTGGTGGAGGTTGTTTTTCAGACTGGAGGCCTGTGAGCAGTGGAGTGCCACAAGGATCAGTGCTGGGTCCTCTACTTTTTATCATTTACATAAATGATTTGGATGTGAGCATAAGAGGTATAGTTAGTAAGTTTGCAGATGACACCAAAATTGGAGGTGTAAGTGGACAGTGAAGAAGGTTACCTCAGACTACAACAAGATCTTGATCAGATGGGCCAATGGGCTGAGAAGTGGCAGATGGAGTTTAATTCAGATAAATGCGAGTTGCAGCATTTTGGGAAAGCAAATCTTAACAGGGCATATACAATTAATGGTAAGGTCCTCGAGAGTGTTGCTGAACAAAGAGACTTTGGAGTGCAGATTCATAGCTCCTTGAAAATGGAGTCGTAGGTAGATAGGATATTGAAGAAGGCTTTTGATATGCTTTCTTTTATTGGTCAGAGTATTGAGTTCAGGAGTTGGGAGTCATGTTGCAGCTGTACAGGACATTGGTTAGGCCATTGTTGGAATATTGCATGCAATTCTGGTCTCCTTCCTATCGGAAAGATGTTGTGAAATTTGAAAGGGTTCCGAAAAGACTTACAAGGATGTTGCTAGGGTTGGAGGATTTGAGCTATAGAGAGAGGCTGAACAGGCTGGGGCTGTTTTCCCTGGCGCGTCAGAGGTTGAGGGGTGACCTTATAGAGGGTTACAAAATCATGAGGGGCATGGATAGGATAAATAGACAAAGTCTTTTCCCTGGGGTTGGGGAGCCCAGAACTAGAGGGCATAGGTTTAGGGTGAGAGAGGCAAGATATAAAAGAGACCGAATGTGCAACTTTTTCACACAGAGGGTGGTACATGTATGGAATGAGATACTGGTGGAACTAGATTGGGTTGGTGAAAGTGGTGGATGCTGGTACAATTGCAACATTTAAAAGGCATTTGGATATGTTTATGAATAGGAAGGGTTTGGAGGGATATGAGCCGGGTGCTGGCAGGTGGTTCTAGATTGGGTTGGGATATGTGGTCGGCATGGACGGGTTGGACCAAAGGGTCTGTTTCCATGCTGTACATCTCTATGACTCTCTAATTACAAGTAGAAAGTGGTAATGATCATTTCACTTTTTTTCTGATGCATCTATTAACTTATTTTTGTTCGGGGTGGGCAGGAACCCCCTTGGATCCCAATTATCTTTCAGCTTCCTCTTTATCATTTTTGACTGTCATTCTGCTTTAAACCAGGTGATGGAGCTCTCTGACCCACTCAAAGTTTACAGCCTTTCCACGATTAGCAAGGTTAGATCTCATGGAATGCAGGGAGAACTAGCCATTTGGATACAGAACTGGCTCAAAGGTAGAAGACAGAGGGTCGTGGCGCAAGGTTGTTTTTCAGACTGGATGACATCTCTATGACTCTATGACATGAGTCATTTATTTCGCCTGCCTGTAATGTGCTATCTTCCTGGTCAGCACATCTTCGATCTAATGGTCCCACTAGTAGTTCCTAAAATGGTCTGACTACTCAGTGTGGCTTTTTGCCTTTACTCCCCTAACACTCTCCCATTCTGCTAGCCTGGATATACCTTCTTATCCGGCAGCTGTTGACCTGAGCCCTCCTTTGGATTTCGTCCACAACTGCCTGGTATAGCTCTCTGCTCTAACTTGGATTGGTAATTTGAAACATACTTCCCAAGTGCAATGCTAGTGCCTTGGATGTGACATAACTACCGGTGACCGCGCCACACTGTTATAGGGATACTTGAAAATTGATTTTTAACTTTGTCCACCCCAGTGCAACACCAGCACCTCCAAATCATGAAATATTGAAAGAGGATTCCAGGAGAACAAATGATGATCATTAATTTGAATACATGACTTGGAGGTGCTGGTGCTAGACTGGAGTAGACAAAGTTAAAAATCACACAACGTCATGTTATAGTCTAGCAGGTTTATTTGGAAGCACCAGCTTTCAGAGTGCTGCTCTTTCATCAGGTAATAAGATCATGATCACAGAATTTATAGCCAAAGTAGTCCAGTGTATTGGAGATGTGATACAGTAAACAATCTTAGATTAAAACTTTCATCTCTTAGAATGGGATATGCTGGTTTCTGTTCTTTTAAATAACATTCTCAAGATAGCTCAGCTTTTCTAACAATAGGTGTGAAGTCTGTCTGTGTCCCAATGTTGAGTCAGACTGACAAGCCCTCTGCATAGTTGTATGGAGTTTTACATGGATTCATGCAGCTTTTGCGCAAAATGAAATGTAATTCTGCAAAAACAAATTCACCCCATTAATTTATATGTGTGCACGTGAGTTGTGTGTGTTTGGGTGTGAGTGCGCATGATAGAGTGTGTGTATATGTGTGTGTGTAAGTTTGGTTAAGTGTGTGTGAGAGTGTAATGGGGTATGTATCTGTGAGAGGGTGTGTGTGGGGGTGTGGAGGTATGTGTGTGCATATGAGAGAGAGCTTGTGGATGAGAGGGTCTGCGTGGATGTGTGAGTATGTAGGAGTGTGTATGTGTGAGAGAGAGTGTATTGTACAGTGGGGTCACCTGTGACATGAACCCGAGGTCCTGGCTGAGGCCATCATGGATACAGAGCTTCTACGCAGCCATACTGCATTGTTGCTTGTCCCGAAGTCCGCTTTGGAGAATGGTCACCTAAAGGTCTGAGGCTGAATGTCCTGGAACTAAACTTATGAGGTGAACTTATTTTTGCAGAATACATTTTATTTTGCTCAAAAACTGCATGAATCCATGGAATACTGTTTTGAGGCCTGGGACTGATTGGCCATGATCTGTTGAATGACAGAGCAAGCTTGAAGGACTCTTTATGTTCTTATTGACATTTAGCTGATCCTGGGTTAAATTAAGTTTCATTTCCCCACTTTCTTACAAGGATCTACAATGATTGTACGTTACAATTGTGGCTTAGCCAGATATGATGCAGTCTCGGACTGTTGAGATCATGGCTACAGACTTCAGCATTCTGCAGGGCAGGCGGGTGAAAGTGCCTAATAAGAGGGAGTCATGATTGCAGGAAAGGTGAGGCAGTGGTATGGACTCTAGGACAGGTGAGGGGGTAGTGCAAACTCTGGGACAGGTGAGTGGGCAGTGACAACTCTGGGACAGGTAGGGAGTCAGTGCAGACTCTGGGACTAGTGATGGTGGTAGTGCAGGTTCTGGGACAGGTGAGGGGGCAGGGCAGACTCTGGGCCAGGTGATGGTGGTAATACATACTGTGGGACAGGTCGGGGTGCAGGGCAGACTCTGGGATAGGTGATAGTGGCAGTATAGACTCTGGGACAAGTGAGGGTCTTAGTGCATACTCTGGGGCATGTGATGGGGCAGGACAGACTCTGGGACAGGACAGACTCTGGGACAGGTGAAGTTGGTAGTGCATAGTCTGGGACAGGTGAGGGGCGGAGCCAGCTGACGTGTGGGGGCGCGGTCCCGGTATCAATGCGTGTGCGCATGCTCGTGCGGGTTGAGCGCCTGCGCGGTGTTTCCCGGAGGTAGCCGGGCAGTGTTTACCGAGCGGCTGCGGACCCGGGAGTCGGGGACATGGATAAACTGAAGAAAGTGCTGAACGGGAACGACTCGGCGGAGGACGGAGGTGCCCTGAGTGAGGTCAGCCTCCCCTGGTTTCATTAGGAATACTGTCCCGGAGTTACATGAGGCCGGGGCTAGGACTCAGGATTGTAGCTGGGACCAAGTGGGGCAGAGGCTGGTTACAGGAGGAGGACATCTGTGTGAAGGCCAGGTCTGGCTGTGATACTCACACACACACAGTGCAGGCTGCCTCTGATCACCATGAGGAACCTCCCTCTCAGCCCCTCAGTGTTACTGTGAAACATCAATCATGGTTCACACAAGGAACAGCCTGAGGTTGTAATCGGGATAATAAGTGAATTGCGATTATCGAACAACTACTATTAGTTTTCGTATAATAAAACATCCGAATCTTGGCACTGAGCTGCATAGAGACATTAGAGTAAGCGGCCGAAAGCTCGATCAAAGAAGTGCTTTTAAACAGCGTCTTAAAAATGCAGAGGGTTAATGAGTCTGCGCCAGGGCTGAAGGTCTAGGCATCTAAGGTGATGGAATTTGGAAATGTATAAGTGGCCGGAATTTGAGAGTGGATGCGAACATGTTGGAAAAGCTTGGGTAGGGTGCTGTGGTGAGTATAAATAGTACGTACAAAGATGAGGATTTTGCATTGCAGACGTTTCTGGATCAGTATCCATCAGTGTTGTGGCGATGGGTGAAAGGGATTTAGTGCTGGTAGCAGAGTTCTATATGAGCTGAAATTTATGGAGGCTGGAAGGAAAGTTCTGAAGTCTGGCTGCACAAAAAGTATATTTGAATGATTCACCCCATATTGAAACAAAGTGAAAGTAGTCTATCTTGCTCATAGTATTGATTCAGATAGTGATTTTTTTTTAAGTGATATTTTGTCCAACTAGCTTAACAAGTGTGCTCAGAGATATGCTACACTGATTAGCAGCATGAGTAGTCAATTCCCTGATCCTGCTCTGCTTTTCAACGAGGCTATGTCCATTCTGATTGTGGCCCCAAATGCACATTCCTGACTACATCTGATAACCTTTGACTCCCTTTTGAGTCAAGGATCTATTTTGTGCTGTCTTAAATATATTCAGTGACTCACCTCCACCATTATCTAGGAGAAAGAGTTCCAATGACTTATTATCCTTTGAGAGATAAAGAATTCCTCAACTCCATCTTAAATGGGAAAGTACTTATTCTTAAATTACCTCTTTAATTATCTTTAATCTAATCTGTCCCACAAGGGGAATTACCCTTACACCATCCACCCTTTTAAGTCTCCTCAGGGTCATCTGAATATGAAGTTCAAAGCTCCAATTGATACAGGACCAGGGGTCTGACCGACCTTTTTTAAAATATAACACCCCCACCTCCAATCCCAGATATCATTCACATTTAAATGAACCTTCTCTGAATGATGTCTAACATATTACATCCCATCTTAAAATAAAGACAAAAAATATTCCAGATAGAGTCTCACCAACACTCTGCCTTTCCCTCCTTGTATATGTTCTCTTGCTTAAAATTTACCTTTCTAATCAAGCAGTACCTGTGAATACAAGCTACCACCCCCCAAAAAAAATCTTTGGAGTTCTCAGTCTTGCTCTCTATTGTATCTTATATCTACTTTATAGTATCATGCGTGTTGAGTCTGAATGCACAAGCCTGGCGTATTGATATTTACTATCTTTCAACACAGTCAATGGAATCCCATATGGTGGTATATGTAAGGGTGCAAGTTTCAGTTCATGGGCATTTCAATAAACAGATTGAGTCTGTCTACTGTGAATTCAAGATTAAGTGCTGGAAAATGGCTTCATGGTGTTTACAAGTTCCTTGGTCTGACTGTGAAAGTCAAAAGCAGAGCTTTTTCATATCTGCACATACGTAATTCCTCTCTGTTCATGGTTATTCCAATATTATATCTGATTTCCAGAACTATTTTGCAGTTTAAATAGAGCCAATTTGAAAATAAAAGAATTATAGAACAGCTATTGCTGGAATCAATTTCTGTTGTTCATCATTTTTAAGCTTGTTTCTGTGTGAACTTCACTACACTTCATGCACTCTACAGGTTATGCTTAGTGTTTTAGAAGTTTTACACAATCATAAGCAGGGCTTGTGATATTATGTGAAATGTGACAGTTATGAAATTTAATAACTTGCAGTTCTAGATGTATCATTTCTATACTTAGTGTTATGCACAAGTAACAGTATATCAATTTTGGGCTGACACATTGTGAGCAATTTACATTGGTGTATCAATAGGGCAGAGTTGTACTATGAATTTGTAGTAATATGTTACAATCAAAAAAAACTTTTTTGTATTGCTCTTTTGTTAATAATTCACTGTCTCTCATCTGGATGATGTAGTACTATAGAGACTTATCTGGGTGAATGTTATGGGCATGAAGATGGAAACTTTTATGTAGGAGTCTTTAGCATTAGGAGTTAATGCCTGAAGAAATTAAGTTGTATTTCTTACACACCCCAATCTGAAGGTGTGTGTATTTGGATTCACCAGACCCTGCTTTTGTTCTGCTTCATATCATATCAGAATTGTTCAGTCAAACCTTTTTATCTATTTGTAGTTTCCCTGAGTTTTGACTGGACCCTTAACCATGTCCACTTTTTTTTAAACCATGTTTTTATTCTCACCCTTTGAGTTTCCTTCCAAAATCAGTAGTTGCATTCAAGCTCACCAGTTTTCTATTCCATTTAATTATCTTGAAATTTCAGTTACCTCCAGCGTGATGGCACCACCAAAGACTACTTTTTCATCCCTTTCAACTTAATACGCTCCACTGAACCATGCATACTTCTGCACCCACACAAAAGACCCAGCTTTTCTGCCCCCTTTTCTTTGAATGGCAACTTTTGGTGATTCTGCAGTTTCCAATCAGACCTTCCCATCTTTGTTGCTTTATTCATCCAATTGCCATCTCCCTTTTTATCATTTATTCTTTCTTCTCTTTCACTTTTTCTCACATCTTGCCTTTTGTTCTCCATGAAATCCCCAACCAATCTATTCTTCCTCTGCTTCTGCAATTGCTTAAAACTAACCACTTCTAATTCGAAAGGCCTTTGACCTGGAATGTTAATTCTGTTTCTTTCTCCACAGATGCTGCCACGTCTGGTAAGTATTTCTAGCATTATCTACCTTTTATTTTCTGAGCTAATATTTGCATTCCCTTCATCAGAACCTTGATGTTGGTGTAGCTTCTTCCTATTTCTCTTTTGCGTTCCTGCTCTCTTCTAGCATCTACCTATGGATGTTTCATTTCTGTGAAGGGCTTTGGTCTCTGGCATGTCAAAAATGCTGCACAAGCTTTCTCCACTTCCATTTATTTTAGTTCTGTTTTATTTAAGAATTTGCAGCTGGTAGGCCACCTTTGGCAAAAGTAACATCAAAAAGCCTTGAATGCTTTTGTTGAAACTTAGCCTTATTTATGGACCAAATGCATAGCTTGGGATATACAGTGCTCTTGATGGAATTATTTTGATATCAGTCTTCTGAAATTTGAATTAATACACTTCTCCAATCTGCCTCCTAAATGGGATTACAAGACAATAAGAACTGTAAGGAGTAGTCATTCGGCCTTTTGAGACTGCTTCGCCATCTAATAAGATGATTTCTGATGTGATTGCGCCCTTAACTGTACTTTCCTGTGTGGCATTGGTAGCACCTGTGGATTAAAAACCTGTCTAGGCCAGTCTTCAATTATCCAGCCTGTACCACTCAACATGGGGAAGAATTCCAAAGGATAACAATCAATTCCTTCTGAAATCCATCTTAAATGGGAGACCCCTTATTTTTAAACTGCCCCCAATTCTAGATCCCACAACAAGGGGAAGTATCCTTTTGCCTCCTCAAGGTACTGAGGCATCTTCCCTGTCAAGCTCCATCAAATCCTGTATATTTCAGTAAATCACTTTAAATGTATAGAGCCAATTCTTCACCTCAGGAATCAGATGAATACCCCTTCTCTTATGAGCTTTCGATGCAAATATATCCATCCTTAAGTAACAGATAAATATGTACACAGTACTCCAGATATTGTCTCACCAATGCCCACTACCATTGTAGCAACACTCCCTACTTTATAGTTTGTCCCCCTCACAATAAAGGTTAACATCCCATTTTCCTGCCACATTACTTGTTGTGCCTACATTCTGACCTCTTGTGATTCATGCACAAGGGCATCCAAATCTCCTCCTCCGACAGCTTGCTGCACTTTTTAGTGGCAAAGTATTGTGGATGCTAGAAATCTGAAACAAAAAGTGCTAGAGAAACTCAGCAGTCTCTCAATTCTGAAGTCATACCAGACTTGTAACATTACTCTGTTTCTTTCTTGACAGATGCTGACAGACCTGCTGAGTTTCTGTCCATTTAACGTCCAAAATTGTCTATGTATTTAATAATCTGTATAATTCTTCCAAAGAGAAATCCATTTGTCTTTGCATTTTTTTTTAGTAATTTTGACTGCATGAGCTATAGTTAATTCCAGGTATATCTACCACTTGGAAAGCTTTAATTATGTAACATTTGTGTTAGCATACCCAAGGGAATCTCAAGCTGCTGATGTTTTGAAGCCATCTAGATGCTGCTCCCAAATGAAAGCTAAGCTAATTCTGTGTTCTTTCATCGAAACACATAAAATGTAGAGTGTTAATTTTTACGGTGAATACACTTCCTTTATGACTTTCAGAATTGCTTCTAAAGTGTCTGGATAAATTTCCATCAAAGTTCACCACAACATATTCAAATTATTACAAAACAGATTCTTATTTGTGTAAATTTGCATCTGAACACAGGTAGGAATTGTGTATTTATGCCAGATGGATTTTTACATGTTGACTTATCAGTAGGAAGTAGCCATCTGTTCTTAGTCACAGCTTTTTAAAAGAATATTTAGTTAAAGAATATTGTTCGATGATGCAGTGAGTAATTAGCCATGGTCCACAATGGACTAGAGACATCTCTCTCCATTAATTTTTTTTTTGAATTCACTGGCAGGATATGGTTGCTCTGGCTGTTATCAATATAACTGCAAATGTGTTGCTGGTCAAAGCACAGCAGGTTAGGCAGCATCTCAGGAATAGAGAATTCGACGTTTCGAGCATAAGCCCTTCATCAGGAATCAATATAAAGCAGTTTACTGATCTTCAAATATTTTGTGTAGGACAGTATTGCTTTCTCAATCACTTTGTGTTTTGCTTATATAAGGAAACCTTTGCAGCTATGAAATGCAAAGTATTGAGAGTATTTCAGCCTTCCTGTTGAGTAATTGTTCATGAACCATTTGAGAACTTACTTTGCTTTTTATACTACACAGCAGGTTTTCAAAAATAACTGTCCATTGTAACAATCTGTCAAAGGATTTCAATTTGCAGTGATCAGGCCAATTCTCAAGAATACCAATAAGGGGAAAACCAACATTTATAATGTGTGATAGAGGAGTTTTCAAATTCATTCATGGGATATGGGTGGTGCTGACTGGGCAAGCATTTCTTGCCACTTTTTAGTTGCTGTTGAGAAAGTATTGGTGAGCTGCCTTCTTAAACCCACAGTTCATTTGGTATTGACCCATTATGTTATTAGGGAAGGACTTTGACCCAGCAACACTGAAGAAACAGTGATATAGAGTCATAGAGATGTATAGCAATGGAAACAGACCCTTCGGTCCAAGCCCATGCCGACCAGATATCCCAACCCAATCTAGTCCCACCTGTCAGCACCCGGTCCATATCCCTCCAACCCTTCCTATTCATATACCCATCCAAATGCCTCTTAAATGTTGCATTGTACCAGGCTCCACCACATCCCCTGGCAGCTCATTCCATACATTTTCCACCCTCTGTATGGAAAAAGTTACCCCTTAGGCCTCTTTTATATATTTCCCCTCTCACCCTAAACCTATGCCCTCTAGTTCCAGACTCCCTGATCCCAGGGAAAGACTTTGTCTATTTATCCTCTCCATGCCCCTCATAATTTTGTAAACCTCTATAAGATCACTCCTCAGTCTCTAACGCTTCAGGGAAAATAGCCCCAGCCTGTTCAGTCTCTCCCCATAGCTCAAATCCTCCAACCCTGGCAACATCCTTGTAAATCTTTTCTGAATCCTTTCAAGTTTCACAACATCTTTCCGATAGCAAGGAGACCAGAATTGCATGCAATATTCCAATAGTGGCCTAACCAATGTCCTGTACAGCCGCAACATGACCTCCCAACTCCTGCATTCAAGATGGTAAAAACAATGACTGCAGATGCTGGAAACCAGATTCTGGATTCGTGGTGCTGGAAAAGCACAGCAGTTTAGGCAGCATCCGAGGAGTACTCAATACTCTGACCAATAAAGGAAAGCATACCAAACGATATGTTTCCAAATTGGAATGATCAGTGACTCGGAGGGGTACTTGTAGTTGGTGGTGTTCCTTGTATATCTGCTGCCCTTGTCCTTCCACGTGGTATTGGTCAGGGTTTGGAAGCTTATGCCAAAGGAACATTAATGAAATTCTGCAGTGCATCTTGTAAAGTGGTAGACCGAGTGAAAGTTTGAAGGTGTGGTGCCATTCAAGTGGGCTGCTTTGGCCTGACTGGTGTTAAACTTCTTGAATGTTGTTAGAGCTGCACTTGTCCAGGCAAGTGGGAGTATTCCATCAAACTCCTGACTCATACATTGTACATGGTGGCCAGGAGGTGAATTACTCAATGCAGGATTCCTAGCCTGTCACATATGATATTAGTAATAATATTTATCTGTCCAGTCTATTTCAATTTCTGGTCGATGGTAACTTTTGTGATGGTGATAGTTGTGTATCCAGTATTTGTAATGCCTTCACTCGTCAAGGGGTAATGGTTCATGTTCTTTTGGCAGTTAGTGCCAGGAAATGGCTTTCAGTCCTAGCCTAGAGCTGCATGTGGACATGGATTGCTTCAGTATTTCACTGTCATTGATGAAATAGCTAAAGATGACTGGGATTAGTACACCAGCCAGAGAAGCTGAGTGGCAAGATAGGGGAAGTGAGATGATTGCATTTGGCAATCAACAACCAACTTTTCTTTTTGATAGTTATGACTTCAACTGGCAGAGTTGGCACTTCTTCCCAAAGTGCATCACCTAACATTTAGCTGCATTGAATTCCATTTATCCAAGACCCCCTGCAACCAACAACATTCTTCCAAACTGTCCACTACTCCACCGACTTTAGTGTCATCTGCAAACTTACCAACTCATCCACCTATGCCTGCGTCTAAGTCATTTATAAAAATGACAAACAGCAGTGGTCCCAAAACAGATCATTGTGGCACACCACTGGTAACCGGACTCCAGGCTGAATATTTTCCATCAACTACCACTAGCTGTGCCTTTCAGAAAGGCATTTTCTAATCCAAACTGCTAAATCACCCTCAATCCCAAGCCTCTGCTTTATGGTTCTGTTCGCCAAGCTGGGAATTTGTGTTGCAGATGTTTCGTCCCTGTCTAGGTGACATCCTCAGTGCTTGTAAGCCTCCTGTGAAGCGCTTCTGTGATGTTTCCTCCGGCAATTATAGTGATTTGAATCTGCTGCTTCTGGTTGTCAGTTCCAGCTGTCTACTGCAGTGGCCGGTATATTGGGTCCAGGTCGATGTGCTTGTTGATTGAATCTGTGGATGAGTGCCATGCCTTGAGGAATTCCCTGGCTGTTCTCTGTTTGGCTTGTCCTATAATAGTAGTGTTGTCCCAGTCAAATTCATGTTGCTCGTCATCTGCGTGTGTGGCTACTAAGGATAACTGGTCGTGTCGTTTCGTGGCTAGTTGGTGTTCATGGATGCGGATCATTAGCTGTCTTCCTGTTTGTCCTATGTAGTGTTTTGTGCAGTCCGTGCACTATTCACTAGAGAGCAAGAAAAGGACCACCAACTCCCACTAGACGTGATGTTACAGAGAACACTGAACGGAGAATTCACCACAAAGGTATACAGGAAAGCCACACACACAGACCAAGTCCTGAACTACGAAAGCAACCACCCCAACACACACAAAAGAAGTTGCATCAAGACACTGTTCAAAAGGGCCACAATACACTGCAGCACACCAGAACTGCAAAAAGAGGAAGAAGAATACCTCTACAATGTATTCGCCAAAACGGATACCCCTGCAATTTCATCAACAGATGCCTAAGGGAAAGACAACGGAATGAGGACATGCCACAACCCAAAGGACTAGCCACTTTACCATACATCAAGAACATTTCTGAACTGACAGCCAGACTACTACGATCACTAGGACTCAGAACAGCACACAAACCAACAGCCACTCTCAGACAACAGCTCACCAGAACGAAGGACCCGATACCCAGCATGAGCAAAACCAATGTAATATACAAAATCCCATGCAAGGACTGCGCAAAACACTACATAGGATAAACAGGAAGACAGCTAACAATCCGCATCCATGAACACCAATTGCCACGAAACGACAAGACCAGCTATCCTTAGTAGCCATAGACAGATGATAAGCAACATACTGTGTCTGTAAACCCTCCTGCACACTGGACAAAAACTGATCCATCCGACCTCCTCAAGTTATAGCATTTCTAGTCAATATTGGGGAAGTTAAAGTTTCCTATAATGACCACCCTGCTCCTTTCACTCCTACCCAGAATAATTTCTGCCAATCCTCTCCACCACCTCCCTGGAACTGTGCGGAGGCCTCAGCAGTGTGACCTCTCCTCTCCTGTTTCTAACTTCACCCCATACTATTTCAGTAGATGGGTCCTTGTCAAAAGTTCTTTCAGCCACCGTTATACTGTCCTTGACTAACAAGGACACACCTCGCCCTCTTTTTACCGCTTTGCCTGTTCTTAATGAAAGATCTAAACCCTGGAACCTGCAACATCCATTCCTCACCTTGCTCTATCCATGTCTCTGAAATGGCCATAACATCGAAGTCCCAGGTAACTATCCATTCTGCAAGATAACCTGCCTTATTTTGGATACTTCTGGCATTGAAGTAGACACACTTCAAACCAACACATTCCTGTGACTGTGAAATCCTGTCCATGCCCTCCCTACTCTCATCCTCCTGTGCACTGGAACTACACCTCAGGTTCCCATCCCCTGCTGAGCTAGTTTAAACCCACCCAAATAGCACCAGCAAATTTCCCACCCAGGATATTAATATCCCTCTGGTTCAAATGAAGACTATCCTGTTTGTAGAGGTTCCACCTTCCCAATTATCCAAATACCTGAAACACTCCCTCCTGCACCATCCCTGCCTATTCCTTGCCTCACTATCACGTGGTATGGGTAACAAACCAGAGATATAACTGTTTGTTTTAGCTCCCTGAAATCCTGCCTGACATCTCTATCCCTCTTTTTACCTATGCCATTGGTACTACGTGGACCGCAACTTGGGGCTGGTCACCCTCTCCCTTCAGGACCCCAAAGACGCAATCTGAGACATCATGGACCCTGACACCTGGGAGGCAACACACCAACCATGAGTCTCGTTCGTTCCCAACAAACCTTCTATGTGCCCCTCTAACTATTGAGTCCCCATTGAATAACACTTTCCTCCTTCCCTTCTGTGCAGCAGGGACAGACTCTGTGCAAGAGACCTGCACCCCACTGCGTACCCCTGGTAAGCCCGCCCCCAACAATATCCAAAACGGTATACTTGTTTTTCAGCGGAACAACCACAGGGGATCCCTCCACTGACCTTTTTCCCCCCTTCAAACAGTTACCCAGCTTTCTTCGTGCCTAGGAGCAACTGTTTCTCTGTAACTCTTATCTATCACAGCCTCTGCCTCCCGAATGATCCGAAATTCATCCAGCTCTCACTCCAGTTCCCTAACACGGTCTTGGAAGAGTGACAGTTGCAGAGGTACTTGGATGGAACACTAATGGTGTCCCACACCTTAAGCATCATGCAGGAGGAACATTCCTCTCCTTGCACCACCATCCCTGCTAGTCCCTTTATCAGAAAGTGAAAAAGAAGAGAAGCTTACCTGATGTGTCCTTGGTGTTTAGGGTTGGAGGAGATGGTTGGGTGGGAGGCCCTACAAAGGTAGGGTCTCTGGTTTAGAAAGCACTCACTTATATAGCTGGAGGGAAATGGAAAGTCCCTCCTTTCCCAGAAACCTCTGCTCTCCGATGTCAAATGTAAAAGCTCAAATCAATGACTCACCACTCCTGACAGGCCCATGATCCAAGCTCCCACCCTTCGAGCTGCTGCTGAAAAACAGAAATGGAGGACTCCCGTGTTCGAGGTAAATTTTAAGTGCTTCAGCAGTTTCTTGGTATTTATGTAGGGTGAATCAGAATTTGTTAAAGAATGGCAGCTGTGATGTTCAGAATCTTAGGATCATTCACTCTGCACTTCAAGTTGAAGATGTTTGTCACTTATTTAATTGTTCACCATCATTCGCAGTTGAGTTATGGCAGGATTGTGGTACTCTGATTTAATTCATTCATTGTGACATTACTCAGCTCTATCAATCGTGTGCTACTTATTTGCTTGACATGCAAGTAGTCTGTTCTATTGCTTCACCAGGTTCACAACTTATTTTTCAGTACACCAGATGTTGCTGCTTGTGTGTCATTCTGCACTCTTTGTTGAACAAGAATGATCCCCATGCTTGTTAGTGAAGTTAAGTTGGCGGATGTGCTACGTCGTGACATTACGTATTGTGATTGATTGCAGTACGGTTGCTACTGATGACCCACAGCATTTCATGAATGCAGAAGTTTGAGTTTCTACATCTGTTCCACCTCTATCTCTTTTAGCACAGTGGTGCCATACAGCATGATCAGTAAGGAGCATTGTCAATGTGAATGTGAAGGAGCCTTTGACCAAGTGAGACAGTGGTCAGTTGAATATATTTGGAATGTTGTTCTAAGTGAGAATTTGGTAAAAAAGAGAACGGGGTTACTTCAAGGTTTTACTGCAAGATGTAAAGACTGTAGAATGAGAGGTGGATGGGAGAAGATAAAAGACTCGAATTGAGAGACCCACCTACAGTGAGATGAGCATCAGATTGGTATCGCAAACCACGATGTGAAGCGATTGTCGCGAAAGCAGCTGAATTTATTTTATTGATTCATTGGATATGGGCGTCGCAAATTAGACCAGTAGTTCTTATCCACCTTTAATTGTCCAGAGGGCAATTAACAGCCTACTACATTGTTGTAGGCCAGGTCAGGTAGAGATGGCAGGTAGTGAACCAGAGAGGTTTTTATGGCAATCGACAATGGCTAACGGTTACTATTCGGCCAGCTTTTTATTGAATTCATATTTTACCACCTATGGTGGGACTCTAACCTATTGCTAGACTATCAATCTAGGAGTAAAAAATGAGGTCTGCAGATGCTGGAGATCACAGCTGCAAATGTGTTGCTGGTCAAAGCACAGCAGGCCAGGCAGCATCTCAGGAATAGAGAATTCGACGTTTCGAGCATAAGCCCTTCATCAGGAATAAGAGAGAGAGCCAAGCAGGCTAAGATAAAAGGTAGGGAGGAGGGACTAGGGGGAAGGGCGATGGAGGTGGGATAGGTGGAAGGTGGTCAAGGTGAGGGTGATAGGCCGGAGTGGGGTGGGGGCGGAGAGGTCAGGAAGAGGATTGCAGGTTAGGAGGGCGGTGCTGAGTTGAGGGAACCGACTGAGACAAGGTGGGGGGAGGGGAAATGAGGAAACTGGAGAAATCTGAATTCATACCTTGTGGTTGGAGGGTTCCCAGGCGGAAGATGAGGCGCTCCTCCTCCAGCCGTCGTGTTGTTGTGTTCTGCCGGTGGAGGAGTCCAAGGACCTGCATGTCCTCGGTGGAGTGGGAGGGAGAGTTAAAGTGTTGAGCCACGGGGTGATTGGGTTGGTTGGTTCGGGCGGCCCGGAGGTGTTCTCTGAAGCGTTCCGCAAGTAAGCGGCCTGTCTCACCAATATAGAGGAGGCCACATCGGGTGCAGCGGATGCAATAGATGATGTGTGTGGAGGTACAGGTGAACTTGTGGCGGATATGGAAGGATCCCTTGGGGCCTTGGAGGGAAGTGAGTGTGGAGGTGTGGGCGCAAGTTTTACATTTCCTGCGGTTGCAGGGGAAGGTGCCGGGGGTGGAGGTTGTGTTGGTGGGGGGTGTGGATCTGACGAGGGAGTCACGAAGGGAGTGGTCCTTGCGGAACGCTGATAGGGGAGGGGAGGGAAATATATCCTTGGTGGTGGGGTCCGTTTGGAGGTGGCGGAAATGGCGGTGGATGATATGTTGTATGCGGAGGTTGGTGGGGTGGTAGGTGAGAACCAGTGGGGTTCTGTCTTGGTGGCGGTTGGAGGAGCGGGGCTCAAGGGCGGAGGAGCGGGAAGTGGAGGAGATGCGGTGGAGGGCATCGTCGATCACGTCTGGGGGGAATCTGCGGTCCTTGAAGAAGGAGGCCATCTGGGCTGTGCGGTGTTGGAATTGGTCCTCCTGGGAGCAGATGCGGCGGAGACGAAGGAATTGGGAATATGGGATGGCGTTTTTACAGGGGGCAGGGTGGGAGGAGGTGTAGTCCAGGTAGCTGTGGGAGTCAGTCGGTTTATAGTAGATGTCTGTGTTGAGTCGGTCGCCCGAGATAGAAATGGAAAGGTCTAGGAAGGGGAGGGAGGAGTCTGAGACAGTCCAGGTGAATTTCAGGTCGGGATGGAAGGTGTTAGTAAAGTTGATGAACTGTTCAACCTCCTCGTGGGAGCACGAGGCAGCGCCGATACAGTCATCGATGTAGCGGAGGAAAAGGTGGGGGGTGGTGCCAGTGTAGTTGCGGAAGATGGACTGTTCCACATATCCTACGAAGAGGCAGGCATAGCTGGGGCCCATGCGGGTGCCCATGGCAACTCCTTTAGTTTGGAGGAAGTGGGAGGATTGAAAAGAGAAGTTGTTCAGGGTGAGGACCAGTTCAGTCAGTCGAAGGAGGGTGTCAGTGGAAGGGTACTGGTTGGTGCGGCGGGAAAGGAAGAAGCGGAGGGCTTTGAGTCCTTCGTGATGGGGGATGGAGGTGTACAGGGACTGGATGTCCATAGTGAAAATAAGGCGTTGGGGACCGGGGAAGCGAAAATCCTGGAGGAGGTGGAGGGCGTGGGTGTCCATAGTGAAAATAAGGCGTTGGGGACCGTCCATAGTGAAAATAAGGCGGTGGGGACCGATCTAGGAACTCTCAGCTGATGTTCCAGGTTCAAATCCTGCCAATAGGAATCAAGAAGAAAATTCTCTGCCAGTTGAAGTCATACCTATCAAAAAGTAAAGTTGGACATTGATTGTTGAATGTAAACTGTAGGGCTGGAAATGCAGATGGCACATTTTCTATCCTAAAGGCCATTAGTGAACCAAGTGTTTTTTTTGAGAATGTGTAATGGTTTATTGTCACCATTAATTGATATCACCCTAGCTTTTAGTTCCAGGTTTATTAGTTGAATTCAAGTTTCAACATGTTGTAGTGGGTTTTGAACCAATGGCCCCAGTCCATTAGCCTGGACCTCTAGATTGAGCTCAGTGATATTACCGTTATGCCAATCCCTGCACACTCTGGATTGTATTGTGCAATAAGCTGGCTTGCATGTTCCAGAAAATCTGGAAAGCTCAAGTTGAAATCGTGCAACTAAGTATTACAATGGGGCCTTGATGAACTATTTGGGATGAAAAACAATTTTCAGAGCTTTCAGATAGTTGAACATATGGGTAAAGTCTTTGATACTCTGTGTGGGTTGATGGGCCAGATGGAGTTTTCAAATTCTCTGCATGTTTGTCAAATAATGAGTAAAACTGCATCATTTTCTATTCAGGCAGCCTTTCTACTCAGTGGAAGCAGTAGAGCAAAAATGAGCTGACAAAGATTAACTGCTGCAAGGAAGAAGGGATCATGTTAATTTTAAATTGTTTTCATTCTGTTCAATAGATCTGGTTTTTGAGTTTCCAAGACTAGAATGTTCGCTTACCTCGAATACGTTTGTATGTAGAATTTTTCAGTGCTAGCATAATACAGATGAGAGTTTCACTTCTGTGAAAACAATGCTGAAAGAAGAGGAATTAATGCTGATTTTCAGGTTGTTTCTCACGTCAAGGGAATAACTACCAGTGGTGCTTATCAGTGGTATAGCTTCTAAACTTTATGGGATAACTATTTGATAGTGCAGTGAGAGGCAACAATGTAATCAAATGCTGTGAATGATCATTGATTCAGTGGAATTAGTTGAAAATGTGTTGCTGGAAAAGCGCAGCAGGTCAGGCAGCGTCCAAGGAGCAGGAGAATCGACGTTTTGGGCATGAGCCCTTCTTCAGGAATGAGGAGAGTGTGCCAAGCAGGCTAAGATAAAAAGTAGGGAGGAGGGACTTGGGAGTGGTGTTGGAAGTGCGATAGGTGGAAGGAGGTTAAGGTGAGAGTGATGGGCTGGAGTGGGGGCGGGGGCGGAGAGGTCAGGAAGAAGATTGCAGGTTAGGAAGGTGGTGCTGAGTTCGAGGGTTGGGACTGAGACAAGGTGGGGGCAGGGGAAATGAGGAAACTGGAGAATTCTGAGTTCATCCCTTGTGGTTGGAGGGTTCCTAGGCGGAAGATGAGGCGCTCTTCCTCCTGCCATCGTGTTGCTATGGTCTGGCGATGGAGGAGTCCAAGGACCTGCATGTCCTTGAAGTGGGAGGGGGAGTTGAAGTGTTGAGCCACTGGGTGGTTGGGTTGGTTGGTCCGGGTGTCCCAGAGGTGTTCTCTGAAACGTTCCACAGCCCCAAGGGATCCTTCCATATCTGCCACACATGCACCTGCACCTCCACACACATTATTTACTGCATCTGCTGCACCCGATGTGGCCTCCTCTATATTGGGGAGACAGGCCGCCTACATGCGGAATGTTTCAGAGAATACCTCTGGGACACCCGGACCAACCAACCCAACCACTCTGTGGCTCAACACTTCAACTCCCCCTCCCACTCCACTAAGGACATTCAGGTCCTTGGACTCCTCCATCGCCAGACCATAGCAACACGATGGCTGGAGGAAGAGCGCTTCATCTTCCGCCTAGGAACCCTCCAACCACAAGGGATGAACTCAGACTTCTCCAGTTTCCTCATTTCCCCTCCCCCCACCTTGTCTCAGTCCCAACCCTCGAACTCAGCACCATCTTCCTAACCTGCAATCTTCTTCCTGACCTCTCTGCCCCCACCCCCACTCCAGCCTATCACCCTCACCTTAACCTCCTTCCACCTATCGCACTTCCAATGCCCCTCCCCCAAGTCCCTCCTCCTACCTTTTATCTTAGCCTGCTTGGCACACTCTCCTCATTCCTGAAGAAGTGCTCATGCCCGAAACGTCGATTCTCCTGCTCCTTGGATGCTGCCAGACCTGCGCTTTTCCAGCAACACATTTTCAGCTCTGATCTCCAGCATCTGCAGTCCTCATTTTCTCCTTCAGTGAAATTAGTTGATTTAAGAAAATTAGCAAGCAGTGTCTATCAGAACAGGCTTATCTTGAATGTTGCAAAGCTTCTTAACATTAAAGCTGCATTCATCCAGACATGCAGAAATTATTTTGTCACATTCTTGATTTTGGGCTTTGAAAGCTTTAGGGAGTCTGTAAATGAGTTACTGTCCGAATCCTCCACCTCTGGGCTGGTGGGTAAAGTTTCCAGCTGATGCAAATTGTGATACATATATCTTTTAAGCCTGAAGGTGAGATCAGTGACAGCAGAGAACCAAAACCTTTGGCACATTTTAAAAAAAATTGCTAGCTAAATCGTGTTAATCATTAACATCAAAAGGCCAAGGATCAGAAGGTAGTGGCCTAAACAAAGGCTCAAATGGAATGCAGAACATTGGTGCTCTGTTATCTCCTCCAGAATCCGCAATGATACATTTCCAAAAAAAAAGTTACATAAGAAAATAATTGATGCAAGCATAATGTTGTACATAAGGTAGACTTGTTAGCTCAATCAATTTTGCCATTAATGTGAGGAAATAGGCTCATCCTATTCTCATACTTTAACATTACCTTTTCCTTCATTCACCTATGCAATTTCACTTTGAACATAGCTTCTACCTCAACCAGTAATACTCGAAGAAGCCCATTCCACAGTTGACTCCGATTTGCTTGGCTACTTCAGCAACGTGTACATTCACTTGCAAAAAGCATGTGTTGGTGCTTTAAGAGGAGTATCCCTAACTGCTTCCTCAAGACGACTATGGGTGATCAATAAATGTCAGCTTTGTCTGTGATGCTCAAATCTGAAGCAAATTTTCCTTGCAAAAATATTCAGTTACACTGAAGGGAGGTGTCAACAATGGTTTATATGGCGTCAGATTAAAGCAATAATGTAGACCATTTATCCTTGTTATAATGTACCTTTTTCTTTTTCACTCGAATATATGTTCAGTAGGAAGATGACAAAGGTATCCATGATAACTGGAAATTGTTGAAAAATTTTCCTTTCACACACTCTGCTTTTCCCCATGCAGGTAATTGAGGGAACCACCTTAGGATGGGGAACCAGAGTGAAAGGCTTTCTTGCCTGCTTCGTAGCAGGGATTATTTGCTCCATATTGGTAAGTTGTTTTGGAAACATTTTATGTTGCCAAAAGTTGTTTTCATTTCAGTTTCGATATGGAATGTTCAGAACTATATATTTGCAGTGAACAGGGACAAATATATCCAAAGTGCTTTATGTTCTGTGAAGGAATGAACTTGATGATTTGTTTTTAATGAGTGCAGAGGTGGGCATGTGAGAGTGAGTATGGGGGATGGTAGTGTACTAAAGCTATCACAGCTTTAACTGTAATCCCATTTGAATATCTTGGCCATTATTAATGAAATGTGCCTACTTCAAGCTTATCCAAATTAACATAAAGGCAAGCTCTACAAACCTCTCAGTTTGGGACATGCCAGAGTAATTCACCTCTTGACTTCATTACAATCTTTGCCCAAACATGGATGGATAGGGGATTACTCTCTGCTAAGAGTTGAATGTACTACAAAGGTGGTAGATTTGAGGTTATTAGAGGTCAGTCATCTCAATTTCTGTTCATCTCTGCCAGAGTTTCTAATGTCCTAGGACTAGTCGTCTTTAGTTGCTTCATCAATGACCTTCTCTCCGTCATAAGATCAGAACTGGGATGTTCACCAATAATTGCACAGTGTTCAGCACTATTCATGACTCAGATCAGATACTGAAGCAGACAGTGTACACATGCAGCATAATCTGGATAACAATCAGACTTGGGCTGAGAAGCGACAAGTAACATTCTAGCCATATAAGTGCCAGGCAATAATTGTCTCAACAGGAGTGAATCTAACCATCTTCCCTTGATGTATAATGGTATTACCATCATTTAGCAGCATCACAATCTTTTGGGTTAGCCTTAATTTGAAACTGGCCTGAACCAGCCATATTGTGGTTATGAGAAGAGATCAAAAACTGGGAATTCTGCAGTGGCTAACACCATCTCCTGACCCCAAAGGCCACAAAGTACAAGACAGAAGTGTGATGAAATACTTGCCCAGATTAGTGCAGCTCCAAAACAACTAAAGAAACTTGACATCATCCAGTACCAATCGTACCTGCTAGATGATACCATCTAGATGATGCCATTTAGCACCTATCAATGTTTCTTCAACAGCACCTTTCAAATCCAAGACTCTCGTCTAGAAAGACTAGATTGGCAGATGCATGGTAAACAAGTTTACCTCCAAGTCAAACATCATTTTGATTTGAGAAATTAATTGCTGTTCTTTCACTATCAGTGGATCACAATTCTGGCATGGCCTTTCTATAACAGTGTTATTGGTGTACCTACCCCAAAGACTGTGGCTTCAATAAAAGACACAGCCACCATCTTTTCAAGGGCAGTTGGTGAATGGCAATAAATGCTGGCCCATCAACAATTTCCCACATCTCGTGAATAGATTTAAAACAAAATTAAAACAAAATTCTGCATGCTTCTTGACCAAAAATCTGAACTTGCTGGATAGCATGAAAATGTCTTGTTCACTGATCTTTACATTTTCCTTAGATTTCTGGTCCATTTGAACCATTGTCTCTGAAAAGGTTCAGTCTGCATGCTGAACCTTGTATGTGAAAAACTCAATGTTAATAAACAGGGATTTTAAAAAAATTGCTTTGAAGTTGATTAATTTAAATCATTCAACAGCTTAGCAAGAACTCTACGTTTTCTGTTGACTCAGTGTTATTATTCAGTTCAATTGTGTGGCAAAAGTTATAGAACATCAAAAACTCTATCAAACATTGAGAGTACAGTCAGACAATGTTATTCATTGGGAGATATAATGTGAACTGTAATGATATATCCACTGCAAAACTTGATATTCTTGCAAACTGTTACTGTTGAATTCTGGAGGAGGAAGGACTAAATGGAGGAGAGGAAGAGAATGATTTAAAAAAAAAACCTGAGAATCCATATTGGAAACGAGAAGAAGACCAGGAGGTAGATCAAATACGGGCAAAGACAGTGAAACAATTTAAAACCAGACCCTGGACACCATTTTGATGTAGCAGCAGGGGCATTGATCCTTGCAAATAAATGATAGCTAAGATTTCTTTGGAAAATCAATGAGTTAGAAACTAAATCATTAATTCATGTTAAGGATGCTCTCTGCCTTGTCCAGGATATGATGATGTGATTTAAGGAATGTTGCAAAGATTTGGAAATCTGATAAAATGTTTATAATCATTATGAACTGGTCATGTATTTTCATCAAATTTACAGTATCTGCCACTCAATTATTGACCAGTTCTCTTGACACCGCCTCTGCTCATGAATGGATTTGAAAAAAATTATGAAAGGTTTGCATGGTTTAGGTCAGAGAAATGTTTAGATATGTTCCGCTCAAACCAGAAACTCATGATTTGTGGTCTTGAAAAACTTCTGGAATGGAGACTTCAGAGGATACCACTAAACAAAATAAGAACTAGCATCATATAAAAATCTTTATAAAAACAAAATCTTGATCAAAGGTATCTTCCATAAAGTTTCCTATTTTTCTTCTGCCCTGCCATAGGTGTCCAATGTTCAGATTACTTTTCTACTGGGTCTTTCTCTGTGACATTGTATATTTGATTCTGTTTTGTCGCAATTTAGCCAGGAAAAGTAATCTGATAATCCAGTTTCAATGTTCCACAAACTGTCACAAAATGTAAAAAATCAACTTAACCATTAGGGTGATCAATTTCAAAACAGAAATTGCTGGAAAAGCTAAGCAGGACTGGCAGCATCTATGGAGAGGAATTAGAATTAACGTTTTGGGTCCAGTGACCCTTTGTCAGAATTCAAAGGGTGATCAATCTATCTGACTGCCACTCATGACAAAAACAGTTCACATCAGTTTGTTATTAAGTGTGAAGGGGCAAAAATGGCCTCTCATAGAGTGATATGCGCTCCTTGTCAGACTTGGGAGTTTAAGGAGAGTTTACTGGTTACTGTGGATTATGGGCGGCACAGTGGTTAGCACTGCTGCCTCACAGCGCCTGAGACCCGGGTTCAATTCCCGACTCAGGCGACTGACTGTGTGGCGTTTGCACGTTCTCCCCGTGTCTGCGTGGGTTTCCTCTGGGTGCTCCGGTTTCCTCCCACATTCTAAAGATGTGCGGGTCAGGTGAATTGGCCATGCTAAATTGCCCATAGTGTTAGGTAAGGGGTAAATGTAGGGGTATGGGTGGGTTGCGCTTCGGCGGGTCGGTGTGGACTTGTTGGGCCGAAGGGCCTGTTTCCACACTGTAAGTAATCTAATCTAATATCCGCAATAAATGCGGTTGGTTGCGAATCCTATCAGATCGAATGGAATGGTTGGAGAGACAGTTAGAGGCAATGAGGAATTTGCAACAGTAACGGTATGTGATGAATGGCAGTTATAGGAAGGAGGAATAGTCGCAGATATGGTCACATAGATGGGTTAACTCCAGGAAAGGTGAGAGAGATAAGCAGTTGGTGCAGGAGTTTTCTGTGACTATCCCCATTTCAAACAAGTGTGCTGTTTTGGTAAAAGTAGGGGCTGATGGATTCACAGGGGAACGTAGCATGAACAGCAAGTTTCTGATATTGACACTAGCTCTAATGCAATAAGGGGGACGTCGGATTGCGAGAGATCAATTGTGTTAGTGAGCTCTCTAGTCCAAGGTACAGACAGATTTTTCTGTGGTCAGCAGTGAAAAATCAGAATGGTTATGTTGCTTTCCTGGTGCCAGGGTCAAGGATGTCTCAGAGGGTGCAGAATGTCCTCAAGGGAGAGAGGGGCCAGCAGTAAGTCAGTGTCACAATGGAACCAAAGACATAGGAAGGGAAAAGGTTGAGATTATGAAGGGAGATTAGAGAGTTAGGCAGGAATTTAAAAAGAAGGTCCTCGAGAGTAGTAATATCTGGATTACTCCCAGTGCTACGAGCTAGTGAGGGCAGGAATAGGAGAATAGAGCAGATGAATACATGGCTGAGGAGCAGGTATATGGGAGAAGGACTGACATTTATGGATTATTGGAATCTCTTTTGGGGTAGAAGTGACCTGTATAAGAAGGACAGATTGCACCTAAATTAGAAGGGGACTAATATACTGGCAGGGAAATTTGCTAGAACTGTTTGGGAGGGTTTAAACTAGTAAGTTGGGGGGGTGGGACCCAGGGAGATAGTGAGGAAAGAGATCGATCTGACACTGGTCCAGTTGAGAACAGAAGCGAGTCAAACAGTCAGGGCAGGCAGGGACAAGGTAGGACTAATAAATTAACCTGCATTTATTTCAATGCAAGGGATCGAACAGGGAAGGCAGATGAACTCTGGGCATGGTTAGGAATATGGGACTGGGATATCATAGCAATTACAGGAACATGGCTCAGGGATGGGCAGGACTGGCAGCTTAATGTTCCAGAATACAAATGCTACAGGAAGGATAGAAAGGGAGGCAAGAGAGGAGAGGGAGTGGCGTTTTTGATAAGGGATAGCATTACAACTGTACTGAGGGAGGATGTTTCTGGAAATACGTCCAAGGAAGTTATTTGGGTGGAACTGAGAAATAAGAAAGGGATGATCACCTTATTGGGATTGTATTATAGACCCCTTAATAATCAGAGGGAAATTGAGAAACAAACTTGTAAGTAGATCTCAGCTATCTGTAAGAATAATAGGGTGGTTATGGTAGAGTATTTCAACTTTCCAAACATAAACTGGGACTGCCATAGTGTTAAAAGTTTAGATGGAGAGGAATTTCTTAAGTGAGTACAAGACAATTTTCTGATTTGGTATGTGGATGTACCTACTAGAGAAGGTGCAAAACTTGACCTATGTACTGGAAATAAGGCAGGGCAAGTGACTGAGGTGTCAGTGGGGGAGCACTTTGGGGCCAGTGGCCATAATTCTCTTAGATTTAAAATAGTGATGGAAAAGGACAGACCAGATCTAAAGGTTGAAGTTCCAAATGAGAGAAAGGCCAATTTTGATGGTATTAGGCAAGAACTTTCAAAACCTGATTGGGGGAAGATGTTCATAGATAAAGAGATGGCTGAAAAATGGAAAGCCTTCAGAAATGAGATAAAGAGAATCCAAAGAAAGCGTATTCCTGTTAGGGTGAAAGGAAAGGCAGGTAGGTATCCGGATGACTAAAGAAATTGAAGGTTTGGTTGAGAAAAGAAGGAAGCACATGTAAGGCAATGACAGGATAGTTTGAGTGAATCCTTAGAGTATACTTAAGAGGGAACTCAGGAGGGCAAAAAGGGGACATGAGATAGCTTTGGCAAAGAGAATTAAGGAGAATTCAAAGGGTTTTTGTAAATACATTAAGGACAAACGGTAACTAGGGAGAGAATAGGGCCCTTCAAAGATCAACAAGGCGGCCTTTGTGTGGAGCCGCAGAAAATGAGGGAGATACTAACGAGTATTTTGCATCATTATTTACTGTGGAAAAGAACATGAAAGATATAGAATGTAGGGAAATAGATGGTGACATTTTGAAAAATGTCCATTCTACAGAGAAGGAAGTGCTGGATGTCTTGGAATGCATAAAGGTAGATAAATCCCCAGGACCTGATCAGGTGTATCCTAGAACTCTGTGGGAAGCTAAGGAAGTGATTGCTGGGCCTCTTGCTGAGATATTTGTATCATCGATAGTCACAAGTGAGGTGCCGGAAGACTGGAGGTTGGCTAATGTGGTGCCACTGTTTAAGAAGGGTGGTAAGGACAAGCCAGGGAACTATAGACCAATGAGCCTGTCATCAGTGGTGGGCAAGTTGTTGGTGGGAATCCTGAGGGACACGATGTTCATGTATTTGGAAAGGCAAGGACTGATTTGGGATAGTCAACACAGCTTTGTGCATGGGAAATCATGTCTCACAAACTTGATTGAGTTTTTTGATGAAGTAACAAAGAGTATTGATGAGCGCAGAATATTGGATGTGATCTATATGGACTTCAGTAAGGCATTCGACAAGGTTCCCCTTAGAAGACTGGTTAGCAAGGTTAGCTCTCACAGAATACAGAGAACTGGCTCAAAGGTAGAAGACAGAGGATGGAGGTGGAGGGTTGTTTTTCAGACTGGAGGCCTGTGACCAGTGGAGTGCCACAAGAATCAGTGCTGTGTCTTCTACTTATTGTCATTTATATAAATGATTTGGATGTGAGCAAATTTTGACACCAAAATTGGAGGTGTAAGTGGACAATGAAGAAGGTTACCTCCGATTACAACGGGATCTTGACCATATGGGCCAATGACAGAGAAGTGGCAGATGGAGTTTAATTCAGATAAATGTGAGGTGTTCATTTTGGGAAAGCAAATCTTAGCAGGACGTGTACACTAAATGGTAAGGTCCTTGGGAGTGCAGGTTCATAGCTCCTTGAAAATTGAGTCGCAGGTAGATAGGATAGTAAAGAAGATGTTTGGTATGCTTTCTTTTATTGGTCAGAGTATTGAGTACAGGAGTTGGGGCTGTACAGGATATTAGTTAGGCTACTGTTGGAATATTGCATTGAATTCTGGCCTCCCTCCTGTCTGAAAGATGTTGTGAAACTTGAGAGGATTCCAAAAAGATTTACAAGGATGTTGCCAGGGTTGGAGGATTTGAGCTGTAGGGAGAGGCTGAACAGGCTGTTTTCCCTGGAGCGTCGGAAACTGAGGGGTGACCCTATAAGGGTTTACAAAATCATGAGGGGCATGGTTAGGGTAAACAGATGGTCTTTTCCCTGGGTTGGAGGAGTCCAGAACTAGAGGGCATAGGTTTCGGGTGAGAGGGGAAAGGTATGAAAGGGACCTTAGGGGCAACTTTTTTATGCAGAAGGTGATATGTCTATGGAATGAGCTGCCAGAGGAAGTGGTGGAGTCTTGTAAAATTGCAACATTTAAAAGGCATTTGGATGGGTATATGAATCGGAAGGGTTTGGAGAGATATGGGCCGGGTGTTGGCAGGTGGGACTAGATTGAATTGGGATATCTGGTCGGCGTGGATGGGTTGGACCAAAGGATCTGTTTCGTGCTGTACATCTGACTCTATTAATAGAAATTAATTCAATTTATTGTACATGCAACCTTAACAAATGGCAGAGAAAAGAAAGGATCGACTACTATGCAATTTAAACTATATCCTTTTAAAACTCCAATGCCCCCACACATTCTCAAATAAAATAGACAGAAATCAGAATTTGATACACATTATGAATGGAAACATATACATTGGGAAATGAAGTTTGCAGGGCAAAATTAGAGATCCCAAGGATGGGTTAAATTGTTCTCATAATTTTTGATTTTTAACAATGCTGACAATACTGTTTGTAAAGTCACAGTAGTTCTGCACGTCAGCAGTTGATTTTCTGGGCATGAGTCTTGTCTTAAGTAACTTTGTTTAGAATTGCTGGGTTTTCTGTATTTTCACTCTCTCTAAGAAAAGGGGCAGAGAGACATTTTCTGTTCGCCATATTTGGCGGTCTCTGGAACAAGATGCAGCTTAACCCATCGGAGAGTTGTTGTCAGATATGCTTTCCTTAATTTGGAGATTTCTGGAGCTATGCTGTTTCAAAGTAACAATCTCACTGCTTTGAAAAGCAACATTTCCTTGCTCAGCTAAAAAATGGCTGCCATCTGATCTTTCCAAGTCACGAAATTCTCTTAGCATTTCAGCTTTTATAGCAGTTTCTGACTTCCATTCCAGTTTATAATCCAAACAGGAAAAACATTTTGTTCCTTACATCTTTCCTGTTGCAGTACAAAGGGACATTCCCAGTGGTTTCTGCTACAGTCAAATATGGTGTTCTCAAAGATTTCAGTCGTGATGTAATTATTTTCATGCTTTCCTTCAACTCTGCTTTCAATAGAAGCCAACAGCACTTAACTACATCTCTTCAATGTTATCACTGACTGCAGACCTATTGCTATTTGTAGCTCCAGTTTTGACAAAACTGAAGTTTTTATTTGGATCTTTTCGAGTTTTTTCTCCACTTTTCGTTGAACTCTGAACCCAACTATGGTTTTAAGCTCAAGTTAAATGTTTCTCTCATTCCGAATGAAAACTCACTTCAGCATGTCTTTTCTACCTGCAAAATAAAATGTGGTATAACACCTACAGTAATCAAATTGTGTTTCCGAAGGGTTGACCAGAAATAGACTTCAAGTTCATTGTGTCTTGAGTTCTGTGGTGGGAAGGAAAAACACCATCAGACTAGAAACAGTGTGCCATTGACAGAACTATAGAGACTAATCTATAAATTGCTCTCAGGTTTATTCTAGTTCATTAGAGATGTAGGTGTAGCCGGAAAACATGACATTTGTCGCTCAGCGATAGGTGCTGGGATTCTGAGTTTTAAAAAAGACTGAAAATTTTAGAAAGATGCAACGAGTTTGAAAGCATCTATGAGCAAAGAACATTTTGAGTCCAATATAACTTTTCTTTCAGGACTAGAAGCATTGTTTCTATCTTAGATACTGCCAGATATCTTGCGTTTCTCTAGCATTCTGTTTTCACTTATTCCTTCCTAATTGCAACTGCAAAGATGTACCAGGACATCATCTTGGAGTATTACAATTCTTGCAAGGAAGGTGCTCTTGCTGTACTGCTGAGTAAGTGTTTTTTTTTAACATCAGTAAAATAATATAATCATCTAAATTCTTAGCTCTGCTGTGACAACCAATTGAAACTTGCTCATGCCTCCACCAATACTGATCCAACTTCTGTTTAGACACAAAAGCACAAAAATTGTCTTGTCGTTATTTCCTAAATTTTTGTGTACAAAATTGTGGTGAGAGTTTGTGACAGTTGATGAATGTTTTGTTTGCTGCAATTCTTTCTCAGGGTGTCTGTTTTCTCTGGATTCCAAAAAGAGGCTTAATACTTTTCGCTGTCTTTTATAGCATTGGAAACATAGCATCCATTGGTAGGTAAGTAACTATTAAATTGTAAATATTAAGGCTATTCGACTGCAGTAGAATCAGAACAACTGTGCTGCATTTTAATCGTTTGTCAGATTTGTAAAATAACTGAGGTTGTGGTTCCAAATTTTAGCTGTGGGAATCATGCTTGCTTTGAGCTTGTATCTTATTTAAAATGTATTAGTTTCAATCTTTAAACATTACAAATTAAATCTATTCTCAACATTTTGCTTATGTTATTTTATGTTGAGCAGATTTCAATATTGTTGGTTTATCGATGTTAGAAATCTCTTTTGTCTTTGCTTCTGGTTACATTCATTTGCTGTAAATTGTGACTGAATGAGATGTCACAGAATAAAGCTCCTTTCTACAGTGTCCCAATTGTGTGATTTAGCTCTAGCCACTTAGAACTATTCTGCTCCCCATTATTTTCTCAATCTCTATACTGGGTATGCTGTTGCACTTCTGAGGGAAGCATTTGAAATTGAGGTGAGACAGTTTGAATTCACTTGATTTACATTTGTGTAGACTGGTTTTTATATTCTGAGATTTGGGCTGCGTTTAAGAGGAGTCTGTTAGAACAGGTTCTACCAAGAAATTCATGGTCCTGTTGTTTGAACTGGATTTGCATTGTTCCATGAGCAATTTGGGTGGCACAGTGGTTAGCACTGCTGCCTCACAGCGCCAGAGACCTGGGTTCAATTCCCGACTCAGGCGACTGGCTGTGTGGAGATTGCACATTCTCCCCATGTCTGTGTGGGTTTCCTCCGGGTGTTCCGGTTTCCTCCCACAGTCCAAAGATGTGTGGGTCAGGTGAATTGGCCATGCTAAATTGCCCGTAGTGTTAGATAATGGATAAATGTAGGGGTATGGGTGGGTTGTGCTTCGGCGGGTCGGCGTGGACTTGTTGGGCCGAAGGGCCTGTTTCCACACTGTAAGTAATCTAATATCTAGGTCCAGCAGGAGTTTAGATGTAGTGTTGATCTGCAAAATAATAGTTAAAAGTTTTTTAAAAATTGTCTCTCGACTGGTAGACTTCTTGTAAAGCCTTCTTACTAGTTGCATGATGTATCAATGGTATGCCTTCTAGGTTTCCTTGGTTAATAAAAATGTGTATTGGCATCCCCTTGAATGCAAAGAGCACCATGGCTGAACTTGATACAGTCCCTTCCATTCCTTGAAAGATAGGGATGTTTGGGTGTTCGCGGGAACTCTAGCTGGTTGCAACTGTCTACGTTATTACATTGAAATAATTGTACTGTATTACTAATGCAGAAGTAATATCTTGCTGCTCAGATCAGCAAACCAGGCAAAAAGGATTAAACGTGAGACCTTCCTAAATTGCTTGACTCAACTACTTGCTCCCTTATTAACCTAATCCAGGGGATCGTTCTTAACCAAAACAAATTATTAATAAACTTGGCATGATTTGTATTCATCAAGTACTTAAGTAGTTTCTTGCACAAAGTAGATCTGCCTTGACATTTGTATGTTTTTCTGTGTTGTGATACTAATTTAAAATGTTAGAGAATGTTACTTTCTCAACAACAAGTTACTAATTTGTAAAAACTAATGATTTTATCAGGTTGCAGTTTGAATATATTGTGTTTAGTTTCAAAAATCAGATTGACAAATTGTTTTGGAAACCAAGTTCTCATGTCAAAGTTGAAAACAGATGGGAAAACATTGAAATGATCTTTGAATTTTTTGTAATGTAACAGGGCAGCGTTTCAAAAACGTTTCTACTCTGTTTTGTTGGAATTTATTCCGACTTCCATTACTGCAGAAGGAAAGAGCAGTCTTATCACATAAACATGATAATTGGTTTGTATTCAATCAGAAATAATGTAACTTGCAATTTTTGTGACACATTGTACTGTCTTCTTTTTCATCATAGTACGTTATTTCTGATGGGACCTGTGAAACAAATCAAAAAAATGTTTGAGCCTACTCGTCTGGCTGCTACCATTGTGATGCTTGTAAGTTTCAAAATACTATTGTCATTATCTGCTGGAGCTATTGTTAATTCTCTTCTGTATTTAAAAGCAGAATGTCTTTTATGGGTAATTAGCTAGTACTTAATTTAGTTTTGATTTACTGCAAACATGATTTCTCATTTGTAATCCTGTTTATCTTGGCTAAAAAGCGAGCTAGAACAGAAAATTTAAACAACATTCAAAATTAGAAAGGAGATTGTTCCTCTTCATACTAAGAGGAGTGACAAATGAGTTTCCATATATATGCTGCCAGTAGCCTCCTTTGCCTCTGGCTTTATCTTGCTGTTTACAACCTTGCTGCTGTACGTGACTGAGAGATGAGCTTTAAGTCACACATCCTTACCACCATCAAGACCACCTCTTTCCACTTTCTTAACATCACCCATTCAACAAGTACTCCTGTTCCATTAATTTTTGCCTTTGTTGATTGTTCTACCATGTTCCCAATCAATTCTGCATAATCCTTAAATTCCTTAAAACTCACCTGCTGTTGTCCTAATTTGTACAAGTATTATTCACTCATTGCCCCTGTGCTTACTGCTTTAGCACTGGATCTAGTTAAACGACGATGACTTCAACTTGTCATCCTTGATTTCAAATTGTTCATGTCTTGGCTCTCCCCTCTCAACCTCTTTGGTAATATTTTCAAACTCAGCAAACCTTCATGATATCTGTGCTTCTCTAATTCTATCTTTTTGAATATCCCCACTTTTAATTGCTCCATCGCTGTCTTCAACTGCTTAGGCCATATGCTCTTTCATTCTCTCCTCCAAACTTCTTCCCCTCTTGGCAAATCATTTCCTCCTTTTAAGACTCTCCTGAAAACTTATCTTTAGTCATATACCTGGTTGTCTGATCTATCTATTTTATGTGGCTGTTATCATATTTTATATATTCATTTATATATTTCATATATTAGAATACTTCCGTGAAGCGCTTTGGGATATTACTATGTTGGCAAATGCTGGATAAATACAAATTAGTTATTAAAAAGTATAAGTGGGCAGAGTGTATTTCCTCTTGATACCCCTAAACACTTTGAGCTTTTACAATTTTTGTTTACAGAGTCAATTGCAACAGATGTTGGAAATCTAAAATAAGAACAAGACTGCTTAAAATACTCAGCAGGTGTGCTGTGGAAAGAAACACAGTTCATGTTTTAGGTGGAGATGATCTTTCATTTGTTCTGAAGACAGGTCATTTCGACCTGAAATGAAATGATACTGATCAAGGGATCCACATTTGCATCAAGTTTGGAGTACTGCAAATACAACATTATCAAATTCAGAACATGTTATGGAGCTGTTATTCCACAAAATCATTCATTTATTTGACAATAGCAATTATGCCATCTCATTCTAGTTCTACATCTGAATTGATCATGCTCCATCCTTTTTCATCTGGGCACTTAATTTCATGTTGTTTTCTTTTATTTATAACTGTTATTTATAATTGGTCTGGAACACCAGAAATTGCTTTAAAAATATTTATCACAGTTAGATTTATCACTTCAAAGCAAACAAGGGCTCATTACCAGAACCAGAATGAAATATATCAAATGACTTCATTTAAAAACTGTACTCACGTTTTAATTGGATTGAGCAATTTTATTTTCTGACTGTTTGGTAGGAAGTGGTACAGAGAATGTTTGTTTGAAAAATGGCTATTTTGAAATTAGTTATTTCAGAAGAGTTACATTTATGTAATCTACCACACTTCGGTCTAAATGTTTGCTTTTTAAATTAACACTCAATAGTTGAATTGAAATGGAAATGGTTTTTCAAATTTACATACTGTTCAATTGTTTAATAATGCATTGCCTGAGAAGGAATTGAAGCTAAAATCACTTTATTCAAATAATTCAATACAGATGAAACTGTTTTAGTCAAATAAACTAGTTATGTTCAAAATAACTTCATTTTCAGAGAAGAGGAGGAGAATGATTATTCTATTATGTCATAGACTACATGCAATTGTATTTCAGTCCTGATTAATGATGAACCATTTTATATTTATGAACATAGGAACAGGAGTAGGCCATTTAGCCCCTTGAACCTGCTCTGCCATTCAATAAGATTATGGCTGATCTGTGACTTAACTCCATGTGCCTGCTTGTGCCCATATCTCTCAATACTCTTGCTCAATAAAGTTATCTAACTCAGATTTAAAGTTAACAATTGAATTAGTATTGACTATCATTTGAGGAGCTACTCTTTACCTGTGGAAGTGCTTTCTAACATATCTCCTGAATGGCCTGGTCCTAATTGCCTGGACCACGGCACTGGTTCTAGAACATTCAACCAATGAAAACAGTTTACCTTTATCTACCCTGTTAATATCCTGAAGACCTCGATTAGATCACCCCTTAACCTGGTAAATTCTCATGAAAATGTGACTAATTTGTCTAATCTCTCCTTATAATGCACCCCTGAGCTCCAGGTTTCATACTTGTAAGGCTGTGTTGAACTTCCTCCAGACTCAAAACATTTTTTTCCTAAGATGTAGTGTCCAGATCTGCTCTCAGTAAATGAAGTAGGATTTTATGTAACCGGATGTAAGTTTGCTCGCTGAGCTGCAAAGTTTATTTTGAGACGTTTTGTCACCGTACTAGGTATAATACCTTCAGTGAGCCTCTGAATGAAGCACTGGTCTTGTAGCCGGCTTTCTATTTTTATGTTTGGGTTTCCTTAGGCTGGTGATGTCATTTCCTGTGATGACACACTTTCCTGTGGTGTCATTTCCTGTTCTTTCTCAGGGGGTGGTAAATGAGATCCAAGTCAATGTGTTTGTTGATAGAGTTCCAGTTGGAATGCCATGTTTCTGGGAATTCTCGTCTGTGTCTCTGTTTGGCTTGTCCTAGAATGGATGTGTTGTCCCAGTGTTGACACCAAACTGATGTCCTTCCTCATCTATATGTAAGGATACTAGTAAGAATTGACAAATTGACAAATCTCCTGGCCCCGAAGGGCTACATCCTAGAGTTCTGAGGGAGGTGGCTGAAGAAAAAGCAGAGGCGTTGGTTGAGATCTTTCAAAAGTCACTGGAGTCAGGGAAAGTCCCTGATGATTGGAAGACCGCTGTTGTAACTCCATTGTTCAAGAAAAGATCAAGACAAAAGATGGAAAATTATAGGCCAATTAGCCTAACCTTGGTTGTTGGTAAAACTCTAGAATCCATCGCTAAGGATGAGGTTTCTAAATTCTTGGAAGAGCAGTGTCGGATTAGAACAAGTCAGCATGGATTTAGTAAAGGGAGGTCGTGCCTGACAAACCTGTTAGAATTCTTTGAAGAGGTGACAAGGAGGTTAGACCAGGGAAACCCAGTGGATGTGGTCTATCTAGACTTCTAAAAGGTCTTTGATAAGGTGCCACACAGGAGGCTGCTGAGTAAGGTGAGGGCCCATGGTGTTCGAAGTGAGCTACTGGCATGGATTGAGGATTGGCTGTCTGAGAGAAGGCAGAGTGTTGGGATAAGAGGTTCTTTTTCGGAATGGCAGCTAGTGACAAGTGGTGTCCCGCAGGGTTCAGTGTTGGGGCCACAGCTGTTCACGTTATATATTAATGATCTGGATGAAGGCACTGGAGGCATTCTAGCGAAATTTGCCAATGATACGAAAATGGGTGGACAGGTAGGTATTACTGAGGAAGTGGGGAGGCTGCAGAAGGATCCAGACAGTTTGGGAGAGTGGTCCAGGAAATGGCTGATGAAGTTCAATGTGAGCAAATGTGAGGTCTTGCACTTTGGAAAAAAAAAATACAAGCATGGACTACTTTCTAAATGGTGAGAAAATTCATAAAGCCAAAGTACAAAGGGATCTGGGAGTGCTAGTCGAGGATTCTCTGAAGGTAAACATGCAGATTGAATCCGTGATTAAGAAAGCGAATGCAATGTCGTCATTTATCTCGAGAGTTGGAATATAAAAGCAGCGATGTGCTACTGAGACTTTATAAAGCTCTGGTTAGGCCCCATTTGGAGTACTGTGTCCAGTTTTGGTCCCCACACCTCAGGAAGAACATACTGGCATTGGAGCATGTCCAGCGGAGATTCACACGGATGATCCCTGGAATGGTAGGTCTAACATACGAGGAGCGGCTGAGGATCCTGGGATTGTATTCATTGGAGTTTAGAAGGTTAAGGGGAGATCTAATAGAAACTTACAAGATAATACATGGCTTGGAAAGGGTGGACGCTAAGAAATTGTTTCCGTTAGGCGGGGAGACTAGGACCCGTGGGCACAGCCTTAAAATTAGAGGGGGTCAATTCAGAACAGAAATGCAGAGACATTTCTTCAGCCAGAGAGTGGTGGGCCTGTGGAATTAATTGCCTCAGAGTGCAGTGGAGGCCGGGACGCTAAATGTCTTCAATGCAGAGATTGATAAATTCTTGATGTCACAAGGAATTAAGGGCTATGGGGAGAATGCGGGTAAGTGGAGTTGAAATGCCCATCAGCCATGATTGAATGGTGGAGTGGACCCGATGGGCTGAATGGCCTTACTTCCACTCCTAGGTCTTATGGTCTTAATGGGTCATGTCGTTTTGTGGCTAGTTTTCTGCCTGTTTATCCAATGTAGTGTTTGTTACTGTTCTTGCAAGATAATTTGTAGATGACATTGATTTTGCTTGTTGCCTGTATAAGGTCTTTCAAGCTGCTGTTTTAGTGTGCTTGGTGGGGTTTGTGGGCTATCATGATGCCAAGGGGTCTGAGTAGCCTGGCAGTCATTTCCGAGATGTCTTTGTAGGGAAGAGTGGCTAGTGTTTCTGGGTGTGTTTTGTATATTTGTTTGGGTTTGTTGCTCAGAGATCGGCGGACTGTGTTCATTGGGTATCTATTCTTTTTGAATAGACTGTATAGGTGATTTTTCCTCTGCTTTGTTCTGCCCTCCTTCCTCTTTTAACAATCATCAGGCCCTGGAGATTTGTCAGTCTTCAGTTCCATTAATTCCCCCATTATCAACTGACTTAAGCCAATTTTAATTAGACCCTGTCCCTCATTCTCAGTTAATTTCAGGGCAGCACAGTGGCTCAGTGGTTAGCACTGTTACCTCACAGTGCCAGGGACCTGGGTTCAATTCCAGCCTCTGGCAACTGTCTGCGTGGAGTTTGCTCCGGTTTCCTCCCACAGTCACAAAGATATGCAGGTGAAATGGCTATGCCAAATTGCCCATAGGGTTAGGAGGGTGGTGTGGACTTGTTGGGCCGAAGGGCCTGTTTCCACACTGTAGGAAACCTAATCCAATTTCTTTGGGACTTGCAGCAAGTTATCCTCCTTTCTGCTGTGAATACTGAAGCAAAATATTCATTTGATATGTCTATCATTTCCCCACGGTCACTGACAATGTCCCCACTCTCGGCCCTTCAATGGGCCAGTAATTCTCTTAACCAGCTGCTTTCTCTTTATGTAAAATATCTTGCAAGAAGTTTGACATGAAGAACAATAAGTTTCCTTTCATAATTGTTTTCAGTTGCTTTATAACCATTTTTATAAGCCACTTTGTAGTCCTCTGTTGGTCTCTGTATTTGTCTCATTCTACGGGATCTATACTGCTCTTTGTTTTTATAAGCCCTTTCTTTTAATTTTATGCTGCCCTTAATGCCTCAGATGTCTACTGCTGCTTTTTTTGAGAGACGGAACTTCTTGCTTTTCATGGTGGCAAACTGCTTCTGAATAGCATTAAATGTTTCTTTGAATATCCTCCGCTTCCTTGGTTGTTTTATCTATTAGCAGAGCTTCCCAGTTAAAGTCAGCTTTGCTTAAATCCAGAATTCTAGTATTCACTCTTTTTACTAATTTCCTACAACCATGACATAAAACTTAATCGTGTTATGATCATTATTTGAAAAACAGCTCGTTCACTAAATAAATTAGGCTGATTGCTCATCAATAGATCCAGTATTGCTTGTTTATTTGTCAAATCCAATGCGCGTTGTTATAGGAAACTATCCCAGACACATTCTAGGATTTTGCAACCTATCTGGCAGGTGCTTGTCTATCACTCTGTTAAGATTAAAATGTCCCATTAATACTATTCTGCCTTTGAGACGTAGTTGTCTTATTTCAGCATTTATTTAACCTAGTACTTGTGCGCTGCTACCAAGCGGTCTATATATGATAGCTATTGCAGTTTTAGTTCCTATAGGTTCCTCAGTTCCACCCATAAGGCCTTCACTGGTGTTTTCACCTCATTAAATCACTCCACCATATTTGCTTGTTACATTTGAATAAATTGTTACCTGAACTGCATTAACTAATAAAAGTGCAAACTTGTAAATAAGAGCAGCAGATCCCTGTGGGTACTTATCAATGAGGTTAAGGCAAGCACTGTTCAAGCACAGCTAATAGGAAACTCTAGGCCGTAGATCTATTATAGACTTGTATGGTCCCTTTGTAGCAACACATTTTTGGACACATATGATAATACAATACATAACTCTGTACTGTTGTAAGTCTGGGTATTCCCATGTGGTCCTTTGTTGCTATGTAGTGTAAGTCTAGGTATTTCCATGTAGCACTATGTTAGGTACTAACAGCATTACAAAATGGTAGTCATGATTTGGAGACAGCAGTGTTGGACTTGGGTGTACAAAGTTAAAAATCTCACAACACCAGGTTATAGTCCGACAGGTTTATTTGGAAGCTCTAGCTTTCGGAACACTGCTCCTTCATCAGGTGGTTGTGGAGAATAAGATTGTAAGACGCAGAATTTATTGCAAAAGTTTACAGTGTGATATAACTGAAATTATATATTGAAAAAGACCTGGACTGTTGAAGTCTCTCATCTTTTAGAATGACCATGGTGGTTTCAGTTCATTCTTATGTAAATTGCACAACCTTTTTTAAAAGTTACATTCTCAAGTGAACTTTATCTGAGCAGACATGACATCAATTGTTAATGTCTTGAAGGTGTTAGCTTCCTGTGTGGGTCGGTTTGTGCCACAATGGTCAGACTGATTCTCATCGAAAGGACGGATTTACAGAATCATGCATGAATCCATAAATCCATCTTTTCGATTAGAATCAATCTGACCATTGTAGTACAAACAGATCCACACACCTTGAAGCTAACACCTTCAATACATTATCTGGGCCGACATGTCACCAATTGTTAAAGTTCACTCGAGAATGTAACTTTTGAACAGGTTTGTGCGATTTACGTAAGAATGAATTGAAACCAACATGGTCATTCTGAAAGGTGAGAGACTTAACAAAAAAATCCAGGTCTTTTTCAATATATTTGTTATATCACACTGTAAACTTTTGCTGCAAATTGTGTCTTACAATTTTATTCTCCACAACCACCTGATGAAGGAGCAGTGCTCCGAAAGCTAGAGCTTCCAAATAAACCTGTTGTACTATATCCTGGTGTAGTAAGATTTTTAACTTTACAAAATGGTGGCAGTTCAGTAGGATTTCCGTTGGTGATCTTTTGCTATGGAACTTTCCTCCTTTTTATGAGTCTGATTGTTATCTTTTGGTAAAAGTTATCCTATGTACTATCCCCAGCTAAAAAGTGTTCCTTTTCTGCTCTATTCCTAAATTTCTCTATTCCTAGATTGATTTGTATCTAAAGAGTAACAGTCTGTTATCTTGCAACTAAATTTCCTCCCATTTGTATTCCATGACGACTTTTAAATGAATTGTAAGGGACCAGGGAATGAAGGCACGACAAGTGTAGTTCTGAATATTTAGCCTGGATATTTACCAAGGAATGAAGTGTGCAAGATTCAGCAAAGATTGTGAGGGGAAAATATTATTCAAACTGCTTTTTTTCTATAAACCACAAATACAGATTTGTAAAGTGATTAATAATGTGTTTGTCAATAGAGTAGTTTTACTTTGATGATCCAGTCAGCGCGTGTGTGTTGGAATGCTGAATGTTATAGTTATGTTGAGAGTTTGTCTCAGTGTGACATTTTTATCTTGCAGCTTTGCCTCGTGTGTACACTATGCTCTGCTTTTTGGGTATGTTTTATTTATCCTAACTAAAATAAATATAATCAGATTGTTTGAAAATCAGGCCCATTTTATGCAATTGTCTAATCTACCTTCATTTTCAATTACAGTGGAAGAAGGCAGCACTTGCTTTAATATTTTGTGTCTTGCAGTTCTTTGCTATGGCCTGGTAAGTAAGCATGTGTGCGCTCAATTTTTTAAATCAAGATGATGCTTTTTGTCCATTTACATGCATGGCATAATTAATATACTTATTTGATGCTTTACATATTCACTGTAAATGAAATGATTTTTTGTTTTGACTTTTCAACTCATTGCAAAATGTCAAGAAAACTGGGTCAAAATGGCATGTGTTACATTACAAGCAAAATTATCTAACAACAGCAGTGTAAGTAATGGTTATGGAAAATTTGCTGCTCCCCTTCTTCACTCAGTACAAACAAGTTCCTGAACAGGGCCTTATAACCAGCTGGATTCAAAATTAGTTTGTGAGAAGGTGACATTTTCTCCTGGTTTCAAAACCTACTCACTAGTTTGGACAAGTAGTATAATCGTTTGAGTATGTTAAATTTGTGTATTTAAAAATAATCTCAAAACTGCTGGGAGAGCTGGTGTAATTTGGAAACAAGGGTGCATTGTGAGTAAACTAGCTCAACAAAGCTTGAGGGCACACCTCAATTGACCTGATTTTATTGTTCGAGTGAAAGCAACAGCTTTGACCTTCCAGGATTCTGCCAGAAGATTCATTTTTAACAAAATATTGAATTGCAGACTATCAATAAGCTTTGAATATTTGCAAGTTTAAAATTGCATGCATTTCTAATAATAAACTCGAGTATATTCAAGAGTAATGGAGGCGAGAGTAATGGATATATCTGTGTGCTGCCTTCACCAACTAAAAACAGGCTCCTGGAAACAGCCTCATAGCCAGCAAAGGGCTAGATTCAAATTTTATTAAATAAAAAATTAGTTCTAAATTAGTCAGCTAAGAGGGTGACACTTCTTCCTGGTTTCATTATATTGTATAAAATAAAAACAGTAACGAGATTGTGTTTACTGTTCCCATTTGTCATTTTCTATACAAATAAATCGATGCAGCCTCATAGGATTACACAATATTTGCTTTGCCATTAGCTCATAACCTTAAAAAAACAATGTGTTCTTCCGTTCCTTTATTGAAAGTGATGGTTTGAACTGTGAATCAACTCAGTCAGTTTATTAACTTGCATTCTTATGTTAATGAATCTAAGACTGAGCATAATGTAAATTCCTTGCTCCAGTTGCTAGTTTTTCTATTGAAAAGCTCTGTAGAGTATAAAAATTGTGTATCAGAGGCATCCAATTATATCATTTCATACATAGAAATGTTGACCAAAACAATTAGTCACAAGGTTGAATCTGTTTAAGTTCAATCAGCTTTGTGTTCAGTTTATTTACCGGCTATGCATAATGCTGTTTTTGCATACTCCATGCAAGGGAAGCCCATGGCTGGACTGACCTTTTTGATGAAGTAGAATTGTTTCAAATAAGTTACGAAGAATAAGTGGTTCAGTGTAGTGTTGGTACAATAACTTCAGTGACTCTTGTCTCCCTCTCTTTGTTACAGGTATAGTATATCATACATTCCATTTGCGAGGTGAGTTGTACAATAATCATTTAACTCGGATGTCTGTGGTTCAGGACAAGAAATAAAATTCAAGAAATACACAAATGCATGTTTAGGTGCACTCTTCAACAGAATTGAAAGTTGGAGATTTTTTTTAAAATGTCTCAGCCTGATTTCTTCCCAGCTCTGATGTTTAGACACTCTATATTTTACCTCCACATCAAAGTATTAAAATGAGTGTTATTGATCTGAGTGAATGATTCCGGTGGTGACTTTTTCCACTGGAGTCAATTCTGAACATTCATACTTGTAGAGCTATTGAGACAGCAAGAGGTCATTGTCCACATTGAAACCAACGACATAGGAAGGGAAATGGTTGAGATTCTGAAGAGTGATTACAGAGAGTTAGGCAGGAATTTGGAAAAAAACGCTCTCGAGTAGTAATGTCTGGATTACTCCCAGTACTACAAGCTAGTGAGGGCAGGAATAGGAGGATAGAGCAGATGAATGCATGGCTGAGGAGCTGGTGTATGGGAGAAGGATTCACATTTTTGGATCATTGGAATCTCTTTTTCGAGGTAGAAGTGACCTGTACAAGAAGGACAGATTGCACCTAAATTGGAAGGGGACTAATATACTGGCAGGGAAATTTGCCAGAGCTGCTCAGGAGGATTTAAACTAATAAGATTGGGGGGGGGATAGTGAGGAAAGAGATCAATCTGAGACTGGTACAGTTGAGAACAGAAGCGAGTCAAACAGCCAGGGCAGGCAGGGACAAGGTAGGACTAATAAATTAACCTACATTTATTTCAATGCAAGAGGCCTAACAGGGAAGGCAGATGAACTCAGGGCATGGTTAGGAACATGGGACTGGGATATCATAGCAATCACAGAAACGTGGCTCAGGGATGGACAGCTTAATGTTCCAGAATACAAATGCTACAGGAAGGATTGAAGGGGAGGCAAGAGGAGGGGAAGTCGTGTTTTTGATAAGGTATAGCATTACAGCTGTACTGAGGGAGGATATTCCCAGAAATACATCCAGGGAAATTATTTGGGTGAAACTGAGAAATAAGAAAAGGATGATCACCTTATTGGGATTGTATTATAGACCCCTAAAAGTCAAAGGCAATTGAGAAACAAAGAAACAAACTTGTAAGGAGATCTCACCTATCTGTAAGAATAATAGGGTGGTTATGATAGGGGATTTTAACTTCCCAAACATAGACTGGAACTGCCATAGTGTTAAAGGTTCAGACGGAGAGGAATTTGTTAAGTATGTGCAAGAAAATTTTCTGATTCAGTATGTGGATGTACCTACTAGAGAAGGTGCAAAGCTTGACCTACACACTGAAAATAAGGCAAGGTAGTGGAGGTGTCAATGGGGGAGCGCTTCGGGGCCAGTGACAATAATTCTATTAGATTTAAAATAGTGATGGAAAAGGACAAACCAGATCTAAAAAGTTGAAGTTCTAAATTGGAGAAAGGCCAATTTTGATGGTATTAGGCAAGAACTTTCAAAAGCTGATTGGGAGCAGATGTTCGCAGGTAACGGGATGGCTGGAAAATGGGAAGCCTTCAGAAATGAGGTAACGAGAATCCAGAGAAAGTATTCTCCTGGTGGGGTGAAAGGAAAGGCTGGTAAGTATAGGGAATGCTGGATGACTAAAGAAATTGAGGGTTTGGGTTAAGAAAAAGAAGGAAGCATATGTAAAGAATAATCAGGATAGATCGAGCGTATATTTGAGAGAGAAAAATCAGGAGGGCAAAAAAGGGACATAGCTTTGGCAAAGAGAATTAAGGAGAATCCAAAGGGTTTTTACAAATATATTAAGGACAAAAGGGTAACGAGGGAGAGAATAGGGCCCCTCAAAGATCAGCAAGGCGGCCTTTGTGTGGAGCCACAGAAAATGGGGGAGATACTAAACAAGTATTTTGCATCAGTATTTATTGTGGAAAAGGATATGGAAGATACAGACTGTAGCGAAATAGATGGTGACATCTTGCAAAATGTCCAGATTACAGAGGAGGAAGTGCTGGATGTCTTGAAACGGGTAAAGATGGATAAATCCCCAGGACCTGATCAGATGTACCCTAGAACTCTGTGGGAAGCTAGAGAAGTGATTGCTGAGCCTCTTGCTAAGATATTTGTATCATCGATAGTCACAGGTGAGGTGCTGGAAGACTGGAGGTTGGCTAATGTGGTGCCACTGTTTAAGAAAGGTAGTAAGGACAAGCCAGGGAACTAAAGGTCACTGAGCCTGATGTCGGTGGTGGGCAAATTGTTGGTGGGAATCCTGAGGGACAGGATGTTCATGTATTTGGAAAGGCAAGGACTGATTAGGGATAGTCAACATGGCTTTGTGCTTGGGAAAGCATGTCTCACAAATGTAATTGAGTTTTTTTTCAAGAAGTAACAAAGAGGATTGATGAGGGCAGAGTGGTAGATGTGATCTATATGGACTTCAGTAAAGCGTTCGACAAGGTTTGCCATGGGAGACTCGTTAGTGAGGTTAGATCTCACAGAATACAGGGAACTAGCCAATTGGATACAGAACTGGCTCAAAGATAGAAGACAGAGGATGATGGTGGAGAGTTGTTTTACAGACTGGAGGCCTGTGACCAGTGGAGTTCCACAAGAATCAGTGCTGTGTCCTCTACTTTTTGTCATTTATATAAATGATTTGCATGTGAGCATAAGAGGTACAGTTAGTAAGTTTGCAGATGACACCAAAATTGGAGGTGTAAGTGGACAACGAAGAAGGTCGTTGATCTCACTGAATACAGGGAGAACTAGCCAATTGGATATAGAACTGGCTCAAAGGTAGAAGATAGAGGGTGGTGGTGGAGTCCACAAATCCACACCGACCTTCAGATGAGTGATCCACCAGACCCATTTCCCTCTGACTAATGCACCTAACACTTTGGGCAATTTAGCATGGCCAATTCACCTGACCTGCACATCTTTGGGTGTGGGAGGAAACTAGAGCACCCAGAGGAAACCCACGCAGAAAAGGGGAGAATGTGCAAACTCCACACAGACAGTCACCCGAGGCTGGAATCGAACCTGGGACCCTGGTGCTGCGAGGCAGCAGTGTGAACCACTGAGCCACTGTGCTGCCCCTACAGTTAGTAAGTTTGCAGATGACACCAAAATTGGAAGTGCAGTGGACAGTGAAGAAGGTTACCTCGGATTACAACAGTATCATGATCAGGTGGGCCAGTGGGCTGAGAAGTGGCAGATGGAGTTTAATTCAGATAAATGCGAGGTGCTGCATTCTGGGAAAGCAAATCTTAGCAGAACTTATACACTTAATGGTAAGGTCCTCGGGAGTGTTGCTGAACAAAGAGACCTTGGAGTGCAGGTTCATAGCTCCTTGAAAGTGGAATTGCAGGTAGATAGGATAGTGAAGAAGGCGTTTGGTATGCTTTCTTTTATTGGTCAGAGTATTGAGAACAGGAGTTGGGCGGTCATTTTGTGGCTGTACAGGACATTGGTTAGGCCGTTGTTGGAATATTGCATGCAGTTCTGGTCTCCTTCCTATCAAAGATGTTTTGAAACTTGAAAGGGTTAAAAAAAATTTACAAGGATGTTGCTAGGGTTGGAGGATTTGAGCTATAGGGAGAGGCTGAACAGGCTGGGGCTGTTTTCCCTGGAGCGTCAGAGGTTGAGGGGTGACCTTATAGGGGTTTACAAAATCATGAGGGGCATGGATAGGATAAATAGGCAAAGTTTTTTCCCTGGGGTCAGGAAGTCCAGATCTAGAGGGCATAGGTTTAGGGTGAGGGGGGAAAGATATAAAAGAGACCTAAGAGGCAACCTTTTCACACAGAGGGTGGTATGTGTATGGAATGAGCTGCTAGAGGAAGTGGTGGAGGCTGATACAATTGCAACATTAAAAGGCATTTAGATGGGTATATGAGTAGGAAGGATTTGGAGGGATATGGGTCAGGTGCTGGCAGGTGGGACTAGATTGGGTTGGGATATCTGGTCGGCATGCACGGTTTGGACCGAAGGGTTTGTTTCCATGCTGTATATTTATGACTCACTGCTCAGTCATTCTGAACAAAAGTGCGCATGTCATTAACTGATCAAATATGGATTGTTAGTCTTTCAGATTGCTTCTGAAAGAAGGTGTCTGACCTAATACGTTAATTCTGCTGTCAACACCGATGCTGTCTGATCTGCCTATTTTAAACCTTTTCTAGTTGTATTTCAGTTTCTAGCACCTATTTTGTTTTGTCATCAATTTAACACTAAATTTGAAAATATGAAAATCTTCATCCTGCTAAGTTACATTTTAAACAAAAAACTACTTCCTGAATGCGTACTGCATTACATTTAAGGGAAAACATGCTGTAACTTTGAATAAGTAGTCTAAGCTTCCCTTAATTCAGGGTACAGCCCTTGTATACTTTTGTATTCACACAACAGTAAGAACAATGTATGTAGGCTACTTGTGTCATCAATTTTGCATTTAAAATAGTCTTTCTCATCTTTCTCATTTGGTATAGTAATTGTTTTCTCCAAATTAGAAGGCTGTGGATTCTGAATTCTAAGTTGGAATTTCAGTGAATCATGATTAAAAGTGCCATGGTTTGTTTTTAGATGATTTAGTGTGGAAACAGGCCCTTCGACCCAACAAGTCTACACTGACCCGCTGAAGCGCAACCCACCCAGACCCATTCCCCTACATTTACCCCTTCATCTCACACTTTGGGCAATTTAGCATGGCCAATTCACCTAACCTGCACATTTTTGGACTGTGGGAAGAAACCAGAGTTCAAGCAGATGTTGAAACTTGATGTTTGCTCAGGTGTTTGTTAGAGAATCCATGATGCCTTGTGCAAAATACCGATATATTCTTATTCCCTGTTCAATCTTAATTCCTCAACCTAAATAGATTAACTGGTCTTTCATTTAACTACTGTACATGGTACCTTTCGGGAAGCAATTTGGTTGCCACCTTTTCCTATACAAAATCATTTCAACAATTAAAAGGTGTTCTATAAAAATAATTCATTGTGGCCCAGTTTGTATGAAAGCCCTGCGCATCCCATATGCCATCACTTTACAAGTTACATACAAGTGATATCTGCTGTTGCTGCTGCCTTCTGGTCATATTCTTTCTCCTTATCAATAGACTCATTGTCTTATTACCTGCAGTACACACTTCCAGGATAATTTTGCTTGCATTTTGCCTGCTATGCATAGCCTTTTAATCTCACCATGCCACTTTAACAGTTCAGAGTGCTGCTTCTATCAAAGGAGATCTTGTTGGTTGTATAAAACAATTTTGGTAAATATGTTAGTATTTCTTATGGAAATTTATAATCTCTTAAAGTTTGTCCAGACTATACTTGTTTAAAAAATTCTAATGTTTAGGTCTGGCATAAGTGATATTGTCAAGGTTTCAATTATTACTTAACATAAATCATGTTTTGTGTGTTTGGGAAACAATTCAACCATCTTGGTTTTAAAAATGCTAAATATTGATTTTCTAAATGACTGAGTACAAGAAGTAACGTTTGAATATTTTTTATTTTACAGAGATGCAGTGATAAAGTGCTTTACAACATGTTTGGCATGAAAACTACTTATAATGAAGGAAGAATACTATGCTAAGATTGGGGCATCTGTTATGTTTTTTGTGCCTGTTTACACTCAATCCTCTAAGTGTCTTAATGTATGCTGCAGTTAATTCTCTCTTCTTGCCTGAAGCATAACTTCTTACCCACAATTGGATAGTTTACAAATTTTGTTACCCTTTTCCTAATTTTAATAGGGTGATTGTTATCCTGAAAAGCAACATTCCATTTTCTAGGTAAAGATATGGTCAATACAAATTCATACTTTGAACACTGTGTAACTTTTCAAAAAATGCTGAGTCATTTTTAAAAACAAACAAGTAATTTCTAACAGTCTTTCAGAAATTGTGCTATCACTTTTATTTTCACAAATTGATCCAGGAGTATGATGATTTAACAAGTGAAAGCCCAAATTGAAAACACTGAAATTTATTTGGATATTGATAACTGTGCTAAACATTAGTTCTTAAATTCTGGTTAAAGAGTGACCTGATGATGTAAATGTATTGCCTTAACCGTGTGGTTAGTGCTAATACTTCTACTGTTTGACTTTGTGGTTTTTACTAAAGTGACTATAAATCATCAAATGGCTTAAGATGTTACTGTTAAGCCTGTTAACATTTTCAACAAAAAAAATCTGATGATCATGACAAATGATTTGCATTCCAAGTTTAAGATCAATAAAAGTGCCTTCATTTTGGGGAATTCCAAAAATTATTTCCAGTCATCAGCTGCAGTCTGAGTTGAACAGTTTTCAATATACAGTACTGATATCTAAAAGACCATGTAATCTGCTAAACAGGTTTCTTAATGTATTTTTATGCCTTAGATGTTTGAAGATGTGCCTTTTGTGTCAATATGGTGTGTCTCTAATAAATATAAAGCTGAAGTAAACCTAGTTGTGTACAAGATTTCTAGAGGCTTATAGTTTTTGTTGTATTTTACTACAGGCTGCCTGCAAATTATGTTTAATTGAAAGGGTCAGAGCTTCATAAATGTATAATTTTTTTGCCATAATATTTAATACAGATGTCTTCAACACTATATTACTGTTTTACTGAGTAGTCTTAAATCTTAATTACTTCTATAACCTGTAATTTTGGTAAACTGCATCTTTGCTTATTGCAACACCTTCCCACCACCAAGCCTAGAACTCACTGTTTAAAGAATTAATGTTTATAAAAAGCTATTCCAATCAATAATTTTACGATCTGTAATAACATGGTATAAAATACTGCACAGTTTTGACTTGTACTACTCTTTTCTGGTTATGAAGTTTTGACTTTATAGACTCTTATTGAAGAGAATGTGAAAAGAAATTCCCAAACAATTTAACGTATTTTCTATTTTGGATTTTAGTAAAATGTAATGGGATCAGGTTAATAGATTATTCTGAAGATAACTTAATTGTAGCTTCCAGTAGTAATGGAAGTAGATAAAAATTGAGGCTGTTTTTGAGATCAGAGATGACTACGTAACACTTACAGTTCATAAACAGTTTGTCACATATACAATTGCTAACACTATCATCTTTAACATAACAAACATTATGCCTGCTTAAAGTGGGGTTGTGTATTTTGTTTTTATTTCTTTTTGAATTTGCTTGCTTACTTTCTCCCTCATTTTTCTGTGATTTATTGCATATTGAGTAATGTGAATATTAAAATAGTTACAGTTTTCTATTACATTTGTATGTAATCAGAGATTGTCTTGTGTTCTGACTTAGTGTACTTATTACAATCTGCTGTGCCTACATTTGAGCAATGAGTGCCTTAGAGCACATGTGTATTTTGCAATTATGAAGTGCTTCTTTGTTTGGCAGCTTTGTTTGCAACCAACTTTGAATCTTTATTACATTGTCTTAAATACTGGCAAACTAATTGTCCTGAAGATATTTATTATTTCTCTCTTTGCCTCTTGAAACTTTACCAGTCTATTAAACACTTTGAGAGCATTTGAACACTAATTACATTTGTATTGGACAGTTCAGTCGTAACTTTAAAGAAATGAAAATATATCTTACAAATGTAATCTTCAAGGAATTTGAAATCCATTATTGTGCACATTACTGCTGAGCTGAACTCCAGTACAGATGGAGGGCTAACCATGGCAATAACAAAACCAGAGGACTTAATATTTGCAGCACTCTGCCTTTTAATAAATGGTTCTAATGGATGTGGAAAACTGGAAGGGGAAAAATATCCACCTTTATTTTTCTTTTGTCATCCTCTATTACTTGGCTATCCTATCTTTCCATTTAGTGACAATAAACAGTAACTAAATCTTACAAGTGTAGGTGCAAAAGCCACTGAACAAAATTAAAAGTTCCTTGTTTATGAAGCCATGAGGTCAGCATGTTCTAGCATTTGTTATAATGTTTTACATAACTTAGTATTTGTTTAATTTGAGTTTTTGGTGAATTTTCTTTGTCTCGATCTACAGTTGCCTGTGTGAATCATTTTGCTGCAGTTATTCCAAGTAGTATTTGTACCGACTATGAAAGGAATGCTGTCGTCTTGCACTTTTTTATATTTGAAGTCTCCTTTGGTTCAATTTATTTTGTAACTTTGAAAATCTACATTAAAATTGTGTAGTTATATTTTTAACTGGTGCAGTTTCAAGAAAAATTACAGATAAGTGTATTTGGTTTTTTTTTAATTTTTGACAATTCATATGACGAGTTAAGAAGGATACTATATACAAATTTTTTTTAAGCTGTTTCTCCATTTCCAATAACAATGGTATTTGCATGTAGAGGCAACTGGCTTCAAGCTAGAATTTAATTTTGTGGGCAACGATTCATTATTAATATGTTGAAAGTTCTGGTGTAACTTGTGTAAATGACAGTGTAATTCTATAATTGTGTTGCATATTTTGGAATCTATTCGTATTTTTCTGGATATTGGTATGGCAGCTTAATTTCAGTTGTATATAGATTAGTGTAAAGTAAGTAAAATAAAATGCATTAACTAACCATTTTTTGTGAAGATGCAAAATCTACGTACACTAATGCTATGTCTAACTTTGTATTAGTACAACCTGTTTTCATTAAAATGAAGCCAAAAAACAATATTTTGTATTTAACATTTTATTTCCCTAAATGGAATCAAAATCATCAGTTACAGTAATTTTAGTATAAGAAGTTGCTTCAAGTTTCACTAAATACCCGGAAGTCCATAATTGTTATTGGAACTTTGATCATTGCCTCTTTCTTTAATGTTTTAATATCCAATTCTTGATTAACGTATCAGTTGTTAACTTAAAACTTTTGAGAAGCCAGCAACATTAGCAACATGAGAATCTAGGTACAAATATCATTTAAAATGTCATGAACAGACACTGGAATCAAGCAAACTGAATGCTTTAATATGTCTAGAGAACTAGAATACATTGTGGAAAAGTAGAACAAGAACACCAAAGAAATGATCTTGGGGATGCTGTTGGCTTTGGAGAGTGTGGTGTAGATTTGCCAAAATACCTGGACTTCCAGGGTAAATTATAATCTAAGATTACAGAAGCTAGGGTTGGAAACATCACAATTTAGATGGTGTAAGGATAATTTGATTGAAGTTTTCAATGTGTTAAGGAAACAGATCAAGTAGATGAAGGAAGCTATTCCTGCTGAATGAGGAGTTTATGACTTGGGTTAGAGTCTAAAATTTATAGCGAAATCACTTAGGAATGAAATTAGGAAGCACGTCCGCATGTAAACGGTGGTAAATATTTGGAACTCTCCTACAAACAATCAGCTCCACCCCAAGTCATTTATTGGAGGTGTTTCTCAGTGTCCAAGGTCCAACCATCTTCAGTTGCTTCATCAGTGGCCTTCCTCAAATTTTGAGGTCAGAAGTGAAGATGTTCACTGATTTGCATTCAGTAATATTCACAATACCTCAAGTATATAGTCTATCACCTGATGAAGGAGCGTCGCTCTGAAAGCTAGTGTGCTTCCAATTAAACCTGTTGGACTATAACCTCCAAGCTGCATAGATTGCTTCAGTAACACATAGATGATGATCAGATTTAAGCCATTATGTTGCAAATCATGTTTAAACCAGACTAGTACGTGGCAAGACGACCTCAACCAAGAGACAATCTTAGCATCCCTTTTCATACTGTAGCTGAGTTCACCAGCATCAACATTAATAATTTTTAACCACACCCTTAAGTGGATCAGCCATTCATATACATGTCAGAACAAGAGCATGTCAGGGGCTAGAAATTCTGCATTAGGTATTATATTTCCTATCTCCCAAAGCCTGTCATCTCTAAATGTTGTAGTATATTCTTCATGTATCTGAAAGTGTGCAGTTCTAACTACATTCATGAAGCTTTCTATTCAGTCTGCTTGCTTGCTTGATATTCCATCCACATTGGCAGAATTTTTACACTGTTACACTGAGGTTGCAGTATATACCATGCACCACAGCAACGCGCCAAGACTTTTCCAGCAACACCTTTTTAAAGATCTGCAACATAGAGAAGAACAAGGAACACTATCATCTCCAAATCTTCATCAAAGACATATGCCATCCTAACTTGGAACAGTATTACTGTTCCTCCCACTGTTGAAATGTTAAAATCTTTGAATCCCCTCCCCAGCACCAGTGTGAATGCAGGCCAGCTGGCATATAGAGTAGTTTAAGCAGTTCACAACTACCACCTTGAGGGAATTGGTGATTATCAATAAATAATATCAGTTATATCCACATAGAATCATAAAACAATTACAGCACAGAAAAAAAAAGTCACTAGAACCATCAAGTCTGTACCAATCAATTTACAAAAGCTTACTTAAACAACAGCCTTGCAAATTATGGCCTTTTGGGTGCAGTCCTGATATGCTAATGCTTCTGCTAACCTTCCAGGGAGTAAGTTCTTGATCTCTGCCAACCTCTGGCTGAAGAAATTTTTTTCTCAAGTTCTCCAATCTTTCTACTTTAAATATATCCCCTTAGTCACTGCCAAGCCAAAATAAGCACTTTTCACTTCTTTTTCAAGCCTTCACAATTTCATATATCTCAATCAATACTCCCCTCAACCTTTTTGGTTCCAAAAAGAACCCCAACCCATTCAATCTTTCCTAATAGCTGCATTTTTCTAGTACCAGCAACATCCTCAAATCTCCTCAGGGGCAATACATCTTTTCAACGGAGGTGATCAGAACTGTGCACACTATTCAGAAAGATTGTAGCCTAACTTATCGGTTGATTAAAATCTACAAATCGTTTAGGAAATTATATGATGCATGCAAAAACAGGAAGGGCTGGAGAAAACCCTGCACATCTGGTAGCATCTGTAAAAGGAAAACAGACTTAATGTTTTGAGTCCAGTGACCCTCCTTCAGAGCTCTGTAGCCACTCCGTGCCATGGTTGACCCTAGTGCAAGGGAGGTAGTACATTGTCACGGATTCATGTTTGCAGCCACTGAAATGCTTATCTACTGCCTTAGTTATCAAATTATATATCACTGTGCCTTCCAGAATTTCTTTTGTCTACTGGGAAGCTGAGTCACTCCAAGTATCATCATTGTCCTCCCCAGTGTGATATCACTTCAGCTGACTTGGGAATCTTCTGCAGGTCAGATGGCAGGACAAAATAAGAAAATCTGAAATGCTCCATTGAGCTGATCTGCTCAGCATCAACATTATAGTGGGAGACCAAAGTTGATTTGGAGTGGACATATAGTCAAATATCTGACACTCACCAAAGTTAATATTCTTTGGAGAGCTTGATTCTGAGGCAAATGCTCATGAGACCAAAGGAAGTACTGCAAAAAGGCTCCACTGAGGTATTTTGGTGCTGACTTGAAGTCCTGGGAGATGCACCTGCTACCAGCAAATAATAAATAGTATAGCCTCTATTTCAGAAGGCAAAAGCAAAACACAAGGAGAGGAAAGCCTGTGCCAGCAGTTTGTCCGAAGCTCAAATCTTTGTGGTGTCCTGCCCAATTTACACCCGGCCTTTCAAGGCACAGAACAATTTTAGTAGTCAGAAGGTATCCAGTAGGATACCCATCAGAAGGTATCCAGTAGGAACATGACTCAGCATAGTGCAGGGCTCTAATACATCTCCTGTATGAATAATTTAAATGCCTACAATAATGGGAGAGACAGCATGATTTCAATTCTCATAGTGGAAATTTGGGATTTTGAATTCATTTTCAAAAGTCTTGAAATAAAGAATGAGCTTCACTAAAAATTATCATGAATCAGGGCATCCACCTTGGACAGCATAGTCAATGGCTCAGGGCAATCACCCTGGGCATCGCACACCTGCACCCTCCATCCTTGGAGGCTGGTGTTGGTCAAGTACCATCACAGCATCGTGGGACATCTCCCACTCATAATACAGTGCAGCATTTTATTACTGCACTTTGGAGCTCACTGACACCCATTGACTGGCTGCTTAGCATACAAAGGCAGGCACACACTTAGAACAGGGTGTGCAATTGAGCTCTTTTCTTGCACTCTTAGCATGCAGTCAATTTGCACCTATATGGATGTTAATGACATCTCTGACTTGTCTCTTGCTGATTGGCACCTCATTCACAACTTAAAGGTTCACGGAACTTCTGTCTTGACTTGCCTTTTTACACAGAAGGCAAGCAAATTGTCATGGTTGCAAGCAATGATCAATCAAGGGGTGGGCTTATTGGTATACAGCACCTTACTGCATTAATGTTACATCTGTAGTGTGTGCCAGCAGTTTATACAGCAAACACAAAGTCTGAGGGCATATCTTCTGTTAACTCAAGAGTACAATCATCATACAGAATTAATTGCACAATAAGTCATGGGACTCATCTGAAATCAATCCAGAGGCTTGGACACAGTTGACCACTTGGGGCATTTAGGGTCAGGGGTTCCATTTCAGTATGGTCCAGGAATTGGGCCATGATCAATCCTGCAAATTGAGTGCAACTAATGTAGGGATTGATTTAAGTCAGTTGGAGGGCAGCACAGTGATCAGTAAGATATCTGGTCAGTCAGTCAGGACTGATATTTGAATTCGGTAAGGGGAAGTGGGCTACAGTCACTCTAAGGGGTCTGTTCACTGCTGAAGGTGGTTAACAGGAGCCAATGTTTTGGTGGCAAAGTTAGGGAAGTAAAATGTAGGGATTAGACGTGGGATGCAGAGGAGGCAAAAATAGCAAAAGGTGATAAGTCAACATGTAAAGACAATAGAGCATGGGGAGGGCAAGGGGCACTGTGGAGGCCAAGGAGGTAGTCGTGGATATGTTCACTGAACTAAGAAGTTGATTTGCAGTCATTTCATCCCCTGTCTAGGTGATATCTTCAGTGCTTTGGAGCCTCTTGTGAAGTGCTGTTGTGTTGTGTCTGCTGTTAGTCTTGGTCACCATCACCCTGACTTCAGGTAGGGACAATGCATTGTAGTGTTTGCCATGATTAAGCTGTGGTCCTAGAGGTCAGGGGTAAAGTAAGAGAAGAAGAGTTGAATAAAAAAGTTTGGTCAGAACAGCGGGAGTCTCAAACCTCATTGGATCGCAAGTGAAGGCAAGGCAGAAAGAAATGTGAAGGTTTGTTGGGTCATGTAGATTGACATGGTAAGTCTGCAACTTACTCTATGTTGTCTTCCATCTTTATCTGCACAGCAAATGTACAGTGGAAATTAAAAATGCCAGATCTCCATGGCACCTGCCACCTTGTCAATGCCAATGATCAGTCCCAGATGCATGTGTACCAGAGGCAGCAAGATACAGATGACATTGGTGGACTCCTCCAACCTTCAATCCAATTTCTTGAGTGTCTCTGAGAAAACCTGTTTCTGTTTGTGCATTTGATTGAAACCAATAATAGCCAACACCATCTTCAGACTAGGGCTAAGCAAGCGCACAGTCTCCAGTAGTTCTCTGACTGCTAGCAGTCTGGGGTGTCTCTTCCATAGCCAGCTGTGGAAATGTGCAAGTTGTGTGCTCACCAGTATGTGCACCAGAGTCTAATTTAGCATAAATACCCAACAAGTTGCCAGTGTCTAAACTGGTGGATGGTACAGGCGACCGATTGGCTACTACTTGTTCTGAATGAAGTCTTCCTTTGTCTTTTTCATGAGAAGTACATGAGGTGGGGTTTGGAGGATTTCCTCTCTTCAGAGTGAAAACCGTGCAGATGATGTTCATGCCTGCAGAAAATGAGAGATGGAATTAATTGCAAAATAGTCACATTAAGAATACTGTCCTCATCTGCTTAAGCAAGAATTCTAACCTCATAGGAATGAGCAAAACATCACGCACCCCGCCAACCGTCTTGGCCTTCTCTGACCTATTGTAGGCAGCTTTCTCTTGAAATGAAACAAAAGGAGCAAATGAATGAACTGGACATGGCACCGCTGTTGGTGAGGACAGACAGTGAGTTGACCCAAGTGAATGAGTAGGAAGCAGAAAGGATAGGCAGGGTTAGCTGTCTGGATGATTATGGTGAGTGTGAGCAATTCAGGGAAGAAGTTGCATGCAGTAGTGATAATGGTGGACCATAAGCCTTAGTGGGAGGTGTGTGCAGTGTAGCATTAGAGTGAGTATGAGGTAGCAAAAAGAAGATTGTGTCTCGTACCCTTGCAGAGCACAAAAGGCCATTAACCTTTTTATGATATTGCTGGCTATGCCTCTAAACTGTATTGACACAGTGCTGTCTTCAAACCACCTAACAGATCTGCTGTCTCCTCTAACACCCAGTCCAGCAGAGCTCCCTGGTTACTGTCAGTAAAGTGGGGTGCCAACTTACCTCTGAGCCATTTCCTGTGTAATCCTTTGAAGGGCAGTTCCTAGCTTGCAGTATTTGAACTTGCCAATAGCTGGGTAATAAAAATGGAGCTGGTGCTGGGAAATCCAGCAATTGTAAGCATTCCTGTGGCTGGTAAGCACAAGGTAGCAGAAAAGTATTGCTGTGGAGGCATGGTGCAGAGTTAATGTGAGCAGCATAAAATTGCATGAGAAAACATGTAAGAGCTCACAGAGACAAAGTCTCTGTGAGCCCCATTGAAATTGTGGGGAAATTCAGATCATTGTTGCAAAGTGGCTGATTCATAACTATTCTCTGACGTTCTGTAAAAAACATTATTCAGTTCCCTTTGGTCCTCAGGCCAGGAAAGGGAACTTAATGTCACCCCTACCAGCGACACCTGAGAAAGAATTTTTAAAAAGTGATTGTGGGATCTTGTTGGTTTATATCACTTAAATTCGCAAGAAACTTTTATTCTCAATTTTATTCAAATGATGAGGAATGCAATGCTAATATTTCCATTAACCGTGAAAACTGAGTACCAAACTGGTTTGTATCGTCAGTACTACAATAGAAAAAATTCTTCACAGGATTTCTTCAATTTGGTATGAGCCAATGTTAATACATCATACAATGTTTATTTGAATAATCAAGGAAACATATTTACTATCAGCTAAGTCCCATTATGAAATTTCTACTTTAGTATTTTTAACAGCCTGAAATTGTAAGAAAGGACTGGGTTGAATTTGTAATTTTACAACAGACTTCAACTATTAATAAAAAAACAGTTAATCTACGTTAAATCATGTTAAGTTGTATAATCCTAGGGTACAGTCTATCTGTGATTAAAAGCATGACTGGGCAGATGGCTATTTTAGTAATTCAATTATATCTTCACCCTGTGCTGCTTGAGGTTGACGACAATATTGTACAGAATAGGAGATTGAGTTTCTGGGAGATTACGCTTCTGTAGGCTCTGGTACATTCAGGACCATGTTCTTCTTTCAATGATTTGGATAATGTACAGGAGATGGAAATATTAGTCAACTATCTCCTTTACATTTCAGCTGATGTGGGAGATTTTGTCCAGAATTGTGAAGGGAGTAGGAACAAAGAACAAAGCAGGATGCTCATATATCAGCTGGGTGGCTGACAGTTAATACCTTTCCTTAGTTATTCAAAACACCTGTCGACATTTATAGATTAAGAAGTTTAAATGAATATCTCAGACAAGACAATGATAAAAGCTTAGCGTATGTAATCTCCTTCGTGACTACAAATTACAATCACCAAAATGTTTGTTAATGAAATTAGGATTTTTCATTTTCATAGCTTTTATTGTTCTCACCTTGTGTGAAGCTTATGTAGGATTTTTGGTGCATCTTTTGCTTCTTTCTGTCTCTATTGTTCGAATATTTCCTAAGTTTTATCTGCCTTCATAACAAATTACACTTTGAAAAAAATAAAGAGTGATACAAAATTGAAATGACAGGCTCAATAGAGCTTTTAACAGAATGAAACAATCTCAAATTTTCTTACATTGTCCCTACTTTTATTGAACGTAGAATACCTAAGTGATCTGTTTGTTCCATATGGTTGTGAGATGTATTAGGTATTTGTAAATCCAATTCACTGTTAGACTTATTCACTGGCTCTGTTTTTCTCAGAAACTATCTAAATAAGCAGCAATGAAAAAATAGGGAATTGTTTGTTACCACATGTTAGATTAGATAGTTTGGAAACATTGTGATGTGAATGAATTAATTTAATATTTTACTAGCTTTGTAATTACTTATCATATACAAAGTATTCTGATATTAAGGAAAAATGCCCAACAAGGAACATATTTTATCTGAGATTTGGGACAATATCCCTTCAAAAGAATTTCATGCTTTATTAATATTAAAACCATTTGTTAAAGCCACAAAGGAAAATATCTATTTTTCTAAACAACCTACTCAGATATATCATATGTCTGGAGTAGGTGAGACTTGAACCCAGGCCTCCATGGTCTAAGGTAGGGACTCTACCACTGCACCACATAAGGGCTATGCCTCATATTTAAATAGATGCACCTGCTGTAGTGTAATCTGTGAAAGTGGATAATTGGAGCTTTACAGACTAGACAGTTTGTTGCTAGTTGCTCTGGGAACAGAACCTAACATCACAACCTCCGATAATGTTTGTATAACACCTTCTGAATTGATTTTAGTTTTTCCCAAGTCTTAATGGAGTTGATATGTTATTGGCACTGCTTCTTTCTTTTTATTCTAAATCCATTGTCATACTCTTTTGCAGCCTTATAATGAATTGTATTTTCAAATAAGTGAAAAGTCATCTGTCACTGAAAAGGACCAGAGAAAAAAATAAGAAGTTCAGTTCAGAAGCAATGATTCCTCCGGGTGCCCCAGTTTCCTCCCACAGTCCAAAAATGTGCAGGTTAGGTGAATTGGCCAGGCTAAATTGCCCATAGTGTTAGGTGAAGGGGTAAATATAGGGGAATGGGTCTGGGTGGGTGGGCTTCAGTGGGTCAGTGTGGACTTGTTGGGCCAAAGGGCCTGTTTCCACTCTGTAAGTTTACGTTCTCCCCGGGTCTGCGTGGGTTTCCTCGGGGTGCTCCGGTTTCCTCCCACAGTCCAAAAATGTGCAGGTTAGGTGAATTGGCCATGCTAAATTGCCCGTAGTGTTAGGTAAGGGGCAAATGTAAGGGTATGGGTGGGTTTCGCTTTGGCGGGTCGGTGTGGACTTGTTGGGCCGAAGGGCCTGTTTCCACACTGTAAGTAATCTAATCTAATCTAATCTAAGTAATCTAAGTAATTGAAGGGAGCTGCTCTTAGCTTGTTGCTGTAGCTCATTCAAGATATAATTTAGTACAGCGTCTTGATGAATTTATGTGTACCACTTGCCCTAAATTATAGCTTAATAACTCCCAGAATCTATATTGTGTCAAAGAATCATTGCTTGAACTGGTTTAGAGCAGACAATGTGATACCATTCCAGCTGATTATGACATTTAGTTGTGTACCTATAACTGTCCACTCTGATCAAAAAAGCCCACACAGAACTGCGGATGCTGGAAATCAGAAACAATAGGAGAAATTGCTGGAAAATAGCAGCATCTGTGGAGAGAAAGCAGAGGTAATGTTTATGTTCTGAAGAATGGTCACTGGGCCCAAAATATTAATCTGCTGAGTTTTTCCAGCAAATTCTGTTTTTGTACCATCCCCTCTGATGTCTGGCTGTTAAAAGTCACGCGACAGGAGTGCAGCAGACATGGGAAGACTGACATTCTAATATTTTGCCTGAATTTTTCCAAAGAATCTGAATTAGGGGCAGTTTAGTCAATTTGACATCAATGATAAGGGTACTGCAGAGCAAATGAGGAATTGTTGATTAATTTTCATAAACTATTGTGAACCAGAATACTTCTGGTGACAATTATTTCAGAAAAAAATTTAAACCAGCAGAAACATTTTGCACAATACCATTTATGGAAAATGGAAACCGATCTGAAACAAGTAAAACAGATAAAATCAATGAGAAGAAAGAAAGGAAATTGAATATTTGTAACTATCATTCCCTCTCCTCGGGTACCATTCCCCAGCTTTCAAATCCATTACAGGTCTATAAAACTAGTGCCACCATCTCCAATCTGGCCTCACCAATCTATGCCCAATTTTCCAATAAATCACTTTTTGAATAACTCCAAACAGAAGTTGGTTGCTACCTCTGGCAAAATGCTGAAACAGGCCTTATCAAAGTTATGAGTGCCATCCCCTGTAGTTAACCATGATGCATTTTCTTTCTTTGAAAGGTAATTAATTTAGATAAGGAAAGGCTTATACATATCAACAGGCCAAGCACAGAATAGGCATGTTTGTTGCAGGGATTAATGCTGAAAAAGATATACCTGTCATTGTGCACTGATCACTGAAGTTTAATCAGCAATGTTGAAAAACTGTAGCTAAAGCTAATTAGGGTCTTATTAATGGAAGCATTCAGTATAAATAAAAGGATACCATTTTAACAATATACATACTGCCGGTTAGCTCATATCTGGAGGGCTGTAACTAGTTTTGCTCTTCCTGCAAATTATATGATATAAAAACCTTGAAAAAGCTCCAGAGGAGACCTTTAAGAATGAATCCTTATTTAAATAATTACAGTTAATCAGTTATGATCACTCATATGCACAAATTAGGAGTAGGAGCGGACCATTTGACCCTTGAACCTGCTCTATTGTTCAATAAGTTCACGACTAATCTCATGACGATTGTGCACTCAATTCCACTTTCCTGTATACCTAAAATGCAGTTTGACTAGCTTGTTAGTCAAGAATCCATTTACTTCAATCTTGAAAATATTCTTTGATCCTGTCTCCACCAATCTCTGGAAGAGTATTCCACAGGTGTCAAACTTCTAAGAGAAATGTTTTTTGCCATCCCATCTTAAATAGGTGCCCTCTTATTTTTAAACGGTGCTTCCTAGTTCAAGGTCTCCCACAAAAGGAAACATCCTTTCAGCAAAGAACCTATCAAGTTCCTTCAGGAACTTACAAACATGGGAACAAACAAATGTGGAGCAAGCATAGCCAGTTTGACCACTCAAGGCTGTCCCACCATTCAATAAGATCAAGGTTGACATGATGGAAACATCAACACCAAATTTCTGCCTATCCCAAATAACCTCTCACCCCCATGCCAATTAAGAATCTACATTTGCTTTAAAAATATTCATGGATGATGCTTTTACCACCTTTAAAGAAAGGAGTTCCTAGGTGAGCTGACCTGTCCTCAGAACTTACCTGACATGCAGTGTGATTCTTTTCCTCAGCAGGCCTCTTCCCCTTCTAGTCCTGAACATTACTTTTGCTTCTCCAAGAATATTAAGTTGGTGGGGTGTGGGCAGGAGATGTATTAGTTTGTAAAAAAAAGTGTTTATCCGTTGTGGTATGTCCATCATTGTGTGGGGCAGGTTTGATTGATCAGCTAGTGTTTTCTTACCTAACAATCTTCTGCAGCCTTTGACTCAATTGACCAAAGATGTAAAATTAATCCAGCAAGTACATTTCATTCTAGCATACAAGCTGTACTTATATCAAACCATTTTTGCATTGTTGAAATTGGGACACTTTAAATCAGTATCAGCTTGATCTTATTATTGTTGATTATATTGATCGAGAGCTGTGTAACTGGTTAGGGAAACGTTATACCACCTCATATGCACCATGAGGTATTTGAAATGAGTGCACTACCACATCGAAGTATGTCACCTAAATTATGCAAATATATTTGATTTATTGTGGCTTGATTGCATATATGAAGAATGAAGTCTACCTCATTGTTCACTTCCAGGTGAATATTTAAACATGCACTTTTTAGATATTTTCAAAGATCTAAACTGACATTAAATAAAAATCAACTCACATTCAAAATCTGAAAATAATTTTGTAAAGAAATTGCAGGAATTGTATGAAGTGTCTTAAGTAGGTGATTAAATATAACTGGGCAGGTTAAATAAGTTATGCAGTTATCAAAATGTATAAATATGACAGATTAATATTAATAAGCTTTAAAACCTCCTGAAATGACAAGCTAACTTATCTTCAAAGTATTTCATTTGTTTTACAACTGATACTGATATTTATTTATTCAAAAATAAGAAATGAAATTCACAGCATTAAAGTCCTGTGAACCATCAGAAAACATTGAGCTATAAAAGGTAATTCAGCTCATCAAACATATTTATTTTAGAGACCTCAATTAATTTACCCTGATGTAGGCTGTACTCCACTTATCTAATCTACTCTGCTTCTTTTGGCACATTAGATCCATGGGTTATGTATTATTACTGTGATCCCTCTGTGTAAGCCTAATGGCATGTTGTTTTAATGGAGGTATTAGGCATTTAAGGGAAATGGATTAATGTTGTTAAAATAGAGAAATTTTGTGCATTCATATGCTAATATTTCAAGTAGTGACTGTTGGGGTCATGTAACTAACAACAAAATGTCTGTTCAGGGATTGTGGAGATCAGCTGATTTTTCTTCCACAAATATCTGGTTGAAAACATTTAAAATGTATCATTAGTGTTAAACAGGCACACAGGTTTTTGGCTTTATAAAGGTAAACGTTACATAAGCAAGGCAAACGTTTTCAGCCATTGAACAGACTTATCTGATACAATCATGGGTATAATTCATTAAGAAGGCTATCAAAACTTTGGAGAGGATGGAGATAAAATTTGCTAGCTTGTGACCCAGAATGAGGCTCCTCAGTTACATGAAGGAGCTGAGGAGCTGGGATTGTTCTCCTCAGAAAAAAGAAACTTATGGTAAGATTTAAAAAGGCATTCAAACTATGAAGGGTTTGACTGAAAAAAAAAGAGAAACTACTTCCATAAGGATTACAGGAAGCATATTTTTAGTCTCTATTTAATATTACTGCGCAATCTGAAAGGATAGTGTAGTGATTGGAACCAGGTAGATCTTGTTGACTACAAGATCCTTGTTTGGGGTTGTTAACCTGGGCCCTGGCTGACCAATACAAACAACGAATCTCCCTCTGTTAGGCGGTAGTGTGTGGAAAAAGGAATACAACCAGGAAATTTAGAATCTTCTTGTTTAAAAAAAAGAGGATTTAGAATTTCAGCCCAGGGGACTGACTCTGGCCACACAACCAGTATGTATTGCTGCTTTTGGTTTCTGCTATGGAGGAGAGTTTCCTTTCTTTCCCAAAAAATATATATAAACAGGGGTTTAGAATCTCCTCAGTTGAGGACCACCTCACCTACCTGAACTTGGTAAGTCACAGGACCTCACTTTGCATCAGCCTCACATCATATCCAAACAGGGCCATTTCCATGGTTCCGGTACCAAACCTTGTCCCCTGAAGTGAATTGTCCCTCTCGTTTATAGGAGGCATGTGGCTGGCATTGGCCTTCCTGCTTCCATTTTACCCTCTCCCCAGGTCTGGAAATCTTAGGTTTAACCTGTTGTGGAGTCTTCTCCCCATTGTAACAACAGGGATAACTCCAGCTGGGTTAATCCAAGTTACTTGGGGGACTGACTCTGAGTTGGCTGACCATAGCCAATGTATTGTGGACAAGTAAACAAAGGGTGACTTGATGATAGGATACCGGCCTCTCTGCAGTTGTTTCTGATAATGGGAGGAATTTTAGCAGAATCTTTTAATACTGCATTGTATAAATTGTTGTAGTTCTGTTCACCAAGCTGGGAATTTGTGTTGCAGACGTTTTGTCCCCTGTCTAGGTGACATCCTCAGTGCTTGGGAGCCTCCTGTGAAGCGCTTCTGTGATCGTTCCTCCAGCATTTGTAGTGATTTGAATCTGTCACTTCCGGTTGTCAGTTCCAGCTGTCTGCTGCAGTGGTCGGTATATTGGGTCCAGATCAATGTTCTTATTGATTGAATCTGTGGATGAGTGCCATGCCTCTAGGAATTCCCTGGCTGTTCTCTGTTTGGCTTGTCCTATAATAGTAGTGTTGTCCCAGTCAAATTCATGTTGCTTGTCATCTGCGTGTGTGGCTACTAAGGATAGCTGGTCATGTCGTTTCATGGCTAGTTGGTGTTCATGGATGCGGATCGTTAGCTGTCTTCCTGTTTGTCCTATGTAGTGTTTTATGCAGTCCTTGCATGGGATTTTGTACACTACATTGGTTTTGCTCATGCTGGGTATCGGGTCCTTCGTTCTGGTGAGTTGTTGTCTGAGAGTGGCTGTTGGTTTGTGTGCTGTTATGAGTCCTCGTGGTCACAGTAGTCTGGCTGTCAGTTCGGAAATGCTCTTGATGTATGATAGTGTGGCTAGTCCTTTGGATTGTGGCATGTCCTCATTCCGTTGTCTTTCCCTTAGGCATCTGTTGATGAAATTGCGTGGGTATCTGTTTTTGGCGAATACATTGTAGAAGTGTTCTTCTTCCTCTTTTTGCAGTTCTGGTGTGCTGCAGTGTGTTGTGGCCCTTTTAAATAGTGTCTTGATACAACTTCTTTTCTGTGTGTTGGGGTGGTTGCTTTTGTAGTTCAGGATTTGGTCTGTGTGTGTGGCTTTTCTGTATACCTTTGTAGTAAATTCTCCGTTAGGTGTTCTCTGTACCATCTAGGAATGGGAGCTGGTTGTCTTTTTCTTCCTCTCTAGTGAATCAGATTCCTGTGAGTGTGGTGTTGATGATCCATAGAATATAGAACATAGAAAAATACAGTGCAGTAAGGCCCTTCGGCCCTTGATGTTGTGCCGATCCAAGCCCAGCTAACCTACACTAGCCCACTTTCCTCCATATACCTATCCAATGCCCATTTAAATGCCCATAAAGAGGGAGAGTCCACCACTGTTACTGGCAGGGCATTCCATGAACTCACGACTCGCTGAGTAAAGAATCTACCCCTAACATCTGTCCTCTTCCTACCACCCCTTAATTTAAAGCTATGCCCCCTCGTAATATCTGACTCAATATGTGGAAAAAGGTTCTCATGGTCAACCCTATCTAAACCCCTAATCATCTTGTACAACTCTATCAAGTCACCCCTAAACCTTCTTTTCTCCAATGAAAACAGCCCCGAGTGCCTCAGCCTTTCCTCATACGATCTTCCTACCATACCAGGCAACTTCCTGGTAAACCTCCTCTGCACCCGTTCCAGTGCCTCCACATCCTTCCGATAGTATGGCGACCAAACCTGCACACAATACTCCAGATGCGGCTGCACCAGAGTCTTATACAACTGCAACATGACCTCAGGACTCCGGAACTCAATTCCTCTACCAATAAAAGCCAGTACACCATAGGCCTTCTTCAGAGCACTATTTACCGGGGTGGCAACTTTCAGAGATCTGTGTACATGGACACCAAGATCCCTCTGCTCATCCACACTACCAAGTATCTGACTATTAGCCCAGTACTCCATCTTCTTGTTACTCTTACCAAAGTGAATCACTTCACACTTAGCGACATTGAACTCCATTTGCCACCTATCTGCCCAGCTCTGCAGCTTATCTATATCCCGCTGTAACCTGCCACATCCTTCCTCACTGTCAACAACTCCACCGACTTTCGTATCATCCGCAAACTTGCTCACCCAACCTCCTAGCCCCTCCTCCAGGTCATTTATAAAAATGACAAACAGCAATGGTCCCAAAACAGATCCTTGCGGAATACCGCTGGTAACTGCACTCCAAGATGAACCTTTACCATCAACTACTACCCTCTGTCTTCTTCCAGCCAACCAATTCCTAATCCAAACCTCCAACTCCCCCTCAATGCCATACCTCCAGTGTGTGTTATCTATTTCTGTGTTTTTAATGATTACAAAGGTGTCATCCACATATCTGACCCAGAGTTTGGGTTGAATTTTGGTTGAACAGCCAGATTACTGCGACCACTAGGACTCATAACAGCACACAAACCAACAGCCACTCTCAGACAACAACTCACCAGAACGAAGGACCCGATACCCAGCATGAGCAAAACCAATGTAGTGTACAAAATCCCATGCAAGGACTGCATAAAACACTACATAGGACAAACAGGAAGACAGCTAACGATCCGCATCCATGAACGCCAACTAGCCATGAAACGACATGACCAGCTATCCTTAGTAGCCACACACGCAGATGACAAGCAACATGAATTTGACTGGGACAACACTACTATTATAGGACAAGCCAAACAGAGAACAGCCAGGGAATTCCTAGAGGCATGGCATTCATCCACAGATTCAATCAATAAGCACATTGATCTGGACCCAATATACCGGCCACTGCAATAGACAGCTGGAACTGACAACCGGAAGCGATAGATTCAAACTACTACAAATGCTGGAGGAAAGATCACAGAAGCGCTTCACAGGAGGCTCCCAAGCACTGAGGATGTCACCTAGACAGGGGACGAAACGTCTGCAACACAAATTCCCAGCTCGGCGAACAGAACCACAACAACGAGCACCCGAGCTACAAATCGTCTCACAAACATTCTATAAATATTTGATGGAAAGAACTTGTAAGGATATGGGAATGGTAAATGTTTTTTCAATGAGTTAGCATAGACTGGATGACTGATTACAATATTGCAATGTAGATGATTTATTGATTTTATTTATTAGCTAATGCATTAAGAATACCTTGAAAGATGAAAACTACATGAAAAGTGAAACTGAGATGTTTAAATAATTTCTTTACAACTGAGGCGGGCCTTTCCTGACAAGCTTTGATTTGCATTGATCCAGGGAACAAACAATTGCTTAGAATCTACTAGGACTCCAAATATAATTGAATAATGGAACAATACTTTAATATGTACATAATATAAAATCAAAATTCTCAGATAAGGAAATTTTGCTTTTCCTTCAAACCCAGGGATTGAGTGGTGGCAGGTACAGAGAAGAAAGAAACTTGAGCCTACAGTCAGATTAACAATGGTTTAAACAGATTGAATGATCTACTCCTGCTTCTAATTCTCCTATTCCTATCTCACTTTCAACCATGGTAATTAAAATGTCATAATGAATAAAAAGTGTAGAATTGAAAAACATGAAGCATGGAAAATAACATATAAATACATATTTATAAATCACACTAACCAGGTGCCAAACATTTTTTCTTCACAACCCACATCACTTAAATGAATATAAAAACCAGAATTAACAAAGGACTAAAAACAAGGAAAGCGAAAGCAATAAGGACTGACAACAGCAAGGATACTGGGAGCTGTTTTCACTCTGTCAATCTCGCTCAAGCCAAGAAAGTAACAATGAAAAGCAACTTGGAATGATAGCACTGTACTAAGAGTTCCAACTCCAGGACGTTTGTAGTTTTGTCCTTACAGAAGAGATAAGACACAATTAAATTAGAAATCGATCTTTTCCTTCTCGCAACCCAAGAGACTCTTAAGATTTGTAATTGCATTTGCTTTTATTATCCTGTTTGTACTAGTTACCTTTCTCCTAAACCCATTTCTTTTAAAATATTAATGTCTATGTTCTTGTGTTTAAAAACATATACTCTGATTCATTGTAAGAAAACCTCAAAATTGTGTCGCCTTCATTTTGACCTGGTTAATTACATTTTAGTGAAGGTGTGATAGCTGAATGCTAAAAGAAAATTGTTGCAATTGACTAAAATGGGGTGGGGGGGGGGGTGGTTGAGAAAAAGGGAGCTGAACCCCCCTCTTCTTCCCTGGTCATAACAAGAGACATACAATAAATGTTTCCACTCTGAATTGTGAAATATTAACTTTAAAAGTTGGTAGATTTGTATTAAAAGAAAAGAATTGACTGATGTATTTTTTGTTCAAATAGTGTTCCAGATACATCTTTGTATGGGCTGTACTTCTGAAAACCATATTATTATATGAGCTTTTACAATTGAAACTCTTTATTACCATGAAAATCTAATGATTCTCATGCAATATTCATACGATTACCAAATAATTATGGACAGATCAAGCCATTTGTCTATCTGAGTGTGATCATCAGATCCAGTTTGGCACTAGTATCACTGCCAGTGCATGTGGAATTTGACATACCTTTGTGAGATCTCAGATGGGTCAACTGGTTCTTCTCTGAAGACAGCAGCTGCTTTAGAAGAATGTGTCCACCAAGTCCAATGAGATACATACAAACATAGCAAATAGGGATGGACTATTTGGCTCCTCTCACCTGGCCCACCATTCAACAAAACCATATCACCCCAAGACATAGAAGCAGAAGTAGGTCATCCTGAATGGAGACATAGCTGAGCAGATAATCCTCAAGAGTCTTCCTCACTTTTTTCCCAATAACACTGAATAAAAATCTGTCTATCTCAAAGTCAAATATTCTTAATGGCCCTGCCTAGAGTGCTCTCTACACATTCCACACATTCACTACCTTCTGAGAAAATAAATTCCTTTTTATCTTTGTTTTAAATATGTGACTCCTTATTCAGAGCATGCCCTTTGTTACTGGACTCTTCCTCCAGTGAATCAACCTCTCCACATCTAACCAGCCATGTCCTCTAAGTAACTTGTTAAGGCTCAATAAGCTCAGCTCTCATTCTTCTGAATTAGAATGAGCACAGGTCTAACTTATTCAACCTCTCCTCAAAACCTGGTATCAGCCGAGTGAAACTTGTCTGAACGGTCTCCAATATCAGTATACCTTTCTTTAGATAAAGGATCCAAAACTGTTCATGATTTTCCAACTGTGGTCTGATTAGTGCGTTGTGTACTTTAGTATTCCATTTTCATTGAAATGAAGGCCAAAATTCCATTACTTTCCTTATTCAGTGCTGAACCTGGATGCCAGCTTTTTTTGTGATGCATAGATGAGGCATCCCAAATCCGTCTGCTGTCTTTCTCTATTTAAATAGTATTCAGCTCCTCTATTATTCCTGAAAAATAAACAGATTTAAATTTCCAACATTAGACTGTCAAATTTTCAACCACTCATGTTGCTCATCTATCTTTTTGTGTTTATAACTTTCTTACAGTTTCAGCAAACGTAGCTATTGTGTCTTCAAACCCTTCATCTAAGTAAGTTAAAAATCACACAACACCAGGTTATAGTCCAACAGGTTTAATTGGAAGCACACTAGCTTTTGGAGCGATGCTCCTTCATCAGGTGATGAAGGCAATCACCTGATGAAGGAGCGTCGCTCCGAAAGCTAGCATGCTTCCAATTAAACCTGTTGGACTATAACCTGGTGTTGTGTGATTTTAAACTTTGTACACCCCAGTCCAACACCAGCATCTCCAAATCATTCATCTAAGTAATTGATATAAACTGTAAAAAGTTGATAGCTCAGCAACAGATTCCTGTAGGACTCTGCTCATCACACCCTGCCAATCAAACATTTATATACAGTCTCTGTTTTCTGCCAGCTAGTTAATCTTGTATCCATGCTAATAAGTTACCCACTACACCATGAGCTTTTATTTTCCACAATAATCTTTGATGTGACACCTTTCAAAATGCCTTCTGGAAATCCAAGTGTATATAGTATGCCTACAGACTCTTCCTTATCCACAACATATGTTAATTCTTCAAAATACGCCATTAGATTGTTTAAACATGATTTCCCATTGACAAAACTATGTGGACTCTTGCCAATTACCTGGAGTTTTTATAAGTGTGCAGTTAGAATTTCCTTGATGATCAATTTTAGTTCTCCATGATAGACATCAATCTAATTGGTTTATAGTTTCCTGTTCTTTTGCCTCCCTTCTATTTGAATAGAAGTGTTATAATTGTCACTTTCATGTCCAGTGGAACATTTCCTGATCCCGGGAATTTTGAAATATTAATATAAACACATATTACCATTTTCCTCTCCTATCTTCTCTGGACTCTTTAATATACTACATTTTCCTACTTGATCTCTTTATCATTACCTAGTTTAAAACTCTTTGTACTTCCCCAGTTGTATGTTTCGCAAGAACACTGACCGGAGGATAGTTCAGGTGTTCACTGTCTGAACAGTATGGCCTGCACTGTCTCCAGGTGCAACTGGCCTACAAACAGGAGCCTCCTTCTCCAACGCCGGTCTTTAAACCAAGTATTGATCCCTCTAATTATAATGTACCCTTTTCCAATTTGTGCAAGATTTATTATCAGCTTATAACCTTTGAGGATTTTTTTTAAAGTTAGTGCCTAGCTCTTCATACTCTCTATCAGAACCTCTTTCCTCATTGTACCTATGTTGTTGGTACCTAGATGGACCACAACCACTGGATCCCACTGTTATGGACCAGGCCTGACCCCCTCAAAACATTTCAAGAAAATAGCCCAGACCCTAAATTTGCTAGTTGTTTTAAACAAGTGTTATTCCAGGATATTCCAGGATGGATGCAGTTGGTCAAACTGTGTAGTTTTAAACAAAACAGAATTTATTTACAAGATTACCGAATGAAACACAAACAAAATAGAACAGCTTACTGAATAACAACCTATTCAAAAACTAAATGATACTGTTCCAAATACTTACCACAGTCCCCATAAACATACCCTTGGCACAAAAGGTACAATCAAACACAGGGTCTTACAGGGCCTTGTTAAAGGAGCAGCATCATTACACTAGCCCTGCCACTGTAATTTCCTTTTCAGCTCTGAGCAGATGTCCCAGACCCTGGCACTGGACAGGCAACATAGTCATCTAGACTGTCACTCTTTGTTGCAGAGAATGATGTCAATTTCCGCACAATATTAGCACCTGCAACCACATTCCTTGTTGCTCCCCCTATTTGAATGGTTTCCTGTACTATTGTTTGGATGGTTTGTTCAACCAACATAAAGCCTCCACTCTCATTCAAACAGACTGAGAGAGTACCAAACATTTTGGACAACTGCACAGGCTAATACACCTACACAGATGCCCTCTGGAACCTCTTAATGACCTCAGTCACAGTCACACACTCCTGTCCCTGATTATTGACTGAATCAGAAGACTCTAACCTAAATGGTGTGACTCCTTCCTGGTACAAAGAATCCATGGTGGCATTTCAGTGTCTGTAGTTCAGGCTGCAGCTTGTAAACTCTGAAACTGGTCAAACTTCAAACACTTATTGCAGACACATTTGAGCTGGCTCACCATGTCATCCAGGAGTTCTCACATGCTTCAGACTTGAATCATCACCTGAATAGTAATCCTTAATCAATTTTAATCATTTAGTTATATTATTAATTTACTAATGATGCATTTGGTATACTTTATTAACTTTAATACTATTCTGCATGACATGTTAAAACTTCAGTACTCATCAAACAGTTGTTTTTTTGCAGTACAGCAGGAATCACTTGCAATCAACTTCAATGAATCTAGCTCTGTCTCTGACTTCCTGCTGTGAAGTCATTTTCCTATCTGCACCTTGAGACTATGCTAACTCTCTATTTTGCAGTTTCCCTCTTGCCTGCTCCAGTGGGAGATACAAGCTTCCTGATTTGTATTCTCAGCTCCCCCTGTCGTCTAGGTACTGCTGGCAGCTTTGCCCGACACCCACTTCTCACCCAATCCTCTTGGAAGCAATGTATGTCAAACTGCTGGATTGGGGTCTCAATGTGCAATTCAGAATACCTCTGAAGAAGAGACATGTTGGCACATACAGGTCATCAGAACGTCTTATGAAATTTCTCAATAATGTGGAAATCAAAAATTCAACTGGTAGCCAAGCCTAGATTATTAAACTGGTTTTATCCCAAGCTCAACACATGGAGAAGATGCAAGGGGTTATATCTGGCGCAATCAAGGTTACACGTATTTGAATAATGGTGCCCTCAACAAATAACCAAAGTCCACTGCTGCAACTCTGTCACGAACACAGCAAGGTCTGAAGGGGCACAACATGACCCACTGTATTCCCGAATTGTAATTGGTTCAGGCAATCTCATCTGTCCCTTTATAGAAACATTGTGAAGTGGAGAGGGTCCTGCAGGCACCGTAGCCAAGTTGTCCTTACAGAATGAGATAGCTGGGGTGCTTGCAGCAGCAGTGACTCTGATCCCTCACAATCAAGAATGACATTTGCCAGGCTGTATTCTTCCAATGATTGGAGAACCTAGTTTCAAATAAGCAAGATTTTATTTTCCACAGTGGGAGCAAGTTGGTGCATGGGGAAATGGCATTCCCAGCCTCAGGTTGACTCTCTTTTCCTTCTTCTATCATTTGCATGCTGTGGTCAGTCATTGAGTCCTGAAGTGGCGTGAAAGTTGATGGATTAGGCGGTTCCATGCCAAGTAGTTGGCAGTTTTGTCCTCCCTGGCAATGGTGTCAACATCTCCGTGTTTTAGGGTGGCATTGAACATATCACTTTCCTTTACCATCCTTTTGAGTGTTGGCCAATAGGGAGGAGAAAACTTGCCATGGGAGCTGGCTGTCGGGCATCAAGATACAATGACTTGTCCATCAGAGTTGAACTCTTCTAGAGCACTGCTTTGAGGTTGGTAGACACAGCTTCATGGTCAACGATCTCATTGATCTGGCAGTTCACCCATTGATCTCCAGGATCTGTTATAGGCATCACTGGTCAATGATTTTAATGTGATGTCAGTAGTCAGTCTTGCATTCACTGCAGTAGAGGAGGGTAGTCAACACAACAGCCCTATTGACCAGCACCTCCTCTGACTTCCAGAGCTCCCAATTGTCAGGGATATGTTGTCACAGCTTGAGGAAGGCATCGCTGGCACAATGAATCAGTGCTTGACTTCTTTATTGATGGTAGTTCCTTTGGGAGTGGTGGCTGCCAGGTTTTGGGAAATGCCCTATATACTCCAGCGTCACCCTGGGTCATGGTTAGGATTAGGGTTAGAGGTCGAGAAGCAGACAGATTCCTGCAATCATGCAGTGAAGTAACTCCACAGAGGCCAGTATCCCCTCACCAAGTCACCTTTATTTACATGTAGCAAGTCTTTGACACTGATCCAACTTTCTTAGAGCCAACTCTCAGAATGAAGAGAACCTCTAACACTCCTGTTTATATCTGTCAGCCAGCACTCCCTGGTTGCAGCAGATTAACAGCCCCAAACAGGGAACTCATATTCTGTGAGGTTCACCTGACTGACCTCATTACAAACACTACATACAGGACCTACAAAAGTAACCAATTTGGGCTTTATACAACATGAACTATGCACAAGACAATGAAGCCTCAAAATATCCAACAGTCTTCTGAAGTAAGGAAACCAGTAGTAAAAGTTTTGTGCTACTTAGGAGTCTTTGTCTCCTGTTATTTTCTTGTTTTCCATATATTGTAAGCCCAAGAACACATAGTAATTCAACTCATTAAGCTCGTTCTCTCCACACACTGTATTCTGTTTTGCAGTTTACTCCATTCTACTAACTTTGCTCATGCTGGGGAGAGCTCAGTACCATTTCTCTAACTCCCAGAGGTCATTGAGAAAATGTCGGCACTACTTTCCTTACATTCCATTTCCATAATTTAATCTGGCAATTTCCTTTTACACAGCACAGGGACCATTTTGTTCCATTGAGTGAGAAACAGAGTCCCATCAGTTTACTTTCTGGTTCTCTCTCCACAGGTGCTGTCAGGTGTGCTGGGTTTAACCAGCATTTTCTGTTTTTATTTCAAATCTCCAACATCTACTGTATTGTTGATTTGTTTCAGCATGTTTTAATCTTTTGTATTGAGTATTTTGTGATATTTACTCAGGAGCCATGGGGGCCACTGGATGGCCAGCGTTATTAGTTGTCCCTAGTTACACTTCAGTAGAAGGTCGTGAGCTGACTTCATGGACCACTGCAGTCCATGTGCGGTAGGTAGACCCACACTTCCCTTAGAGAGGGAATTCCAGGATTTTGACATGGCGGTGTGAAGAAACAGCAATATATTTCTAAGTTAGGATGGGTGAGCGGCTTGGAGGGGGTGGTATTCTTATGTATATGCTGCCTTGCCATTCTAGAAGGAAATGGTCATTAGTTAGGACAGTGCTGCTGAAGGATCTTTGGTGAATTTCTGCAGTGCATTTTGCAGATAGTACACACTAATGCTACTGAGCGTCTGGGTGGAGAGTATGCATACTTGTATACGTGGTGCCAAACAAGCGGGCTGCTTTGATCTGCATGGTGTCAAGCATCCTGAGAGTTACTGGAACTGCACCTATCCAGGCAAGTGAGCAGTATTCTATCACACACCTTGTGGAAGGTGGACAGGCTTTGAGAAGTCAAGGAGTGCCACAGTATTCTGAGACTCTGACCTACTCTTGTAGTTTATATGGTGAGTTTGGTTGAGTTTCTGGACGATGGTAACTTCTAGGATGTTGATGGGGGGGAGGGGTTTCATGATGGTAATACTATTGAATGTTAAGGGGTAGTGGCTAGATTGTGTCTTATTGGAAGAAAGTGAGGACTTTAGATGCTAGAGATCAGAGTCGAGAATGTGGTGCTAGAAAAGCGCAGCTAATTAGGCAGCATCCTAATGAGCAGGAGAATCGATGTTTTGAGCATAAGCTCTTCATCAGGAATGAGGGTCATTCCAGATGAAGACCATATGCCCGAAATGTCGATTCTCCTGCTGCTCGGATTCTGCCTGACCGGCTGTGCTTTTCCGGCACCACATTCTCTTGTCTCTTATTGGAGATGATCATAGCCTGGCATTTGTGTGGGGTGAATGTTATGTGCCATTTGTCAGACTAAGCCTCGATATTGTTTTGATTTTGTTGAACAAAGACTGTTTCAATATCTGAAGAGTTGTGAATAGTGCTGAACATTGGGCAATCATCGGCAAACATCCCCACTTCTGACCTTATGATGGAGGGATGGTCATTGAAGGTGGTTGTCCTAGGACACTTAGAGCTCCTGTAGAGATGCCCTGAAGCTGAGAAGACTGACATCCAATAACCACGACCACCTTCCTATATGCCGGGTATGAGGTAATCCAAAATGGAGGACAGGAAAGATTTCTGGCTGTAAGAGCTGCTCCTTTTTTTGAGGTATTTTAGTTGTTGGAGGAGATTTCCTCGAATTCCAGGAGCAGCAGTTACTGTTTTATACGTTGTTGCGTTGTTTTGAAACTTTGAAAAAAAAGTCAAAACACCAGCAGTTTTAAAAGGGAGAAGAGCAGACAAAGGAAGCACATGGTGAGGACAGTGCAGGAGAGAGAGAGAGAGAGAGAGAGAGAGAGAGAGAGGGGGAGAGAGAGAGAGAGAGAGAGAACCTGCACAGTTACCGCCTTTGCTGTTTGAATTCATGTATCACTGGACATCAGAGTGCATCTGGAAAAATTAACAAACAGTGGAGTACACAACTAATCTTGGAGAAACTGTTGGGCGAAGTTCACAGCACAGAATCAGATAAGTTAATTGTTGTTTCAAGTCTGTCCAAGAGAAAGGCTGCAGTAGTGAGTATAGTGGAATCTTTCTTGATTATATGCTTCTGGAGATAAGTCTCTTGATTAAACTTAAAATATAAGCCAGAGCTATTAATTTAACCTGGGGCAGTGTTTGTAGAGGAATAAGACGGTGTTATTTTCTGGGTCTGTAGATCGTGAAGGAGCAAAAATGGCCTTCGCAGTGATATGTACTTCTTGTCAGATGTGGGAATTTAAAGAGAGTTTAAGGGTTACTGCAGCTTATATCTGCCATAAATGCTGTTGGATGCGAATCTTATCAGATCGAGTGGATCGGTTGGAGAGACAGATAGAAGCGATGAGGAATTTGCAACAGCAACAGTATGTGATGGATGGCAGTTATAGGAAGGAGGGAAAGACTCAGATACAGTCACATAGATGGGTTAACTCCAGGAAAGGTGAGAGAGGTCGGCACCTAGGGCAGGAGTCTTTTGTGGATATATCCATTTCAAACAGGTATGCTGTTTTGGAAAATGTAGGGGGTGATGGATTCTCAGGGGAATGTAGCACGAACAGCCAAGTTTCTGGTATTGAGACTGGCTCTAATGCAACGAGGGGTTCATCGACTTCCAAGAGATCAATTGTGTTAGGGGATTCTGTAGTCAGAGCTACAGACAGACGTTTCTGTGGCCAGCAGAGAAAAAGCAGAATGGTGTGTTGTTTCCCTGGTGCCAAGATCAGGGATGTCTCAGAGAGGGTGCCTCAGAGAGGGGAGAGGGAGCAGCAGGAGGTCATTGTCCACATTGGAACCAATGATATAGGAAGGGAAAAGGTTGAGATTCTGAAGGGAGATTACAGAGAGTTAGGCAGAAATTATAAAGGAGGTCCTCAAGGGTAGTAATATCTGGATTACTCCCAGTGCTACAAACATAGTGAGGGCAGGAATAGGAGGATAGAACAGATGAATGCATGGCTGAGGAGCTGGTGTACAGGAGAAGGATTCACATTTTTGGATCATTGGAATCTCTTTTGGGGTAGAAGTGACCTGTACAAGAAGGATGGATTGCACCTAAATTGGAAGGGGACTAATACACTGGCAGGGAAATTTGCTAAAACTGCTTGGGAGGATTTAAATTTGTAAGGTGGGGGGGTGGGACCCAGGGAGATAGTGAGGAAAGAGATCGATCTGAGACGGGTACAGCTGAGAACAGAAGTGAGTCAAACAGTCAGGGCTGGCAGGGACAAGGTAGGACTAATAAATTAAACTGCATTTATTTCAATGCAAGGGGCCTAACAGAGAAGGCAGATGAACTCAGGGCATGGTTAGGAACATGGGACTAGGATTTTGTAACAATTACGGAAACATGGCTCAGGGATGGGCAGGACTGGCAGCTTAATGTTCCAGGATACAAATGCTACAGGGAGGATAGAAAGGGAGGCAAGAGAAGAGGGGGAGTGGCATTTTTGATAAGGGATAGCATTACGGCTGTGCTGAGGGAAGATATTCCTAGAAATACAGGGAAGTTATTTGGGTGGAACTGAGAAATAAGAAAGGGATGATCACCTTATTGGAATTATATTATAGACCCCCCAATAGTCAGAGGGAAATTGAGAAACAAACTTGTAAGTAGATCTCAGCTATCTGTAAGAATAATAGGATAGTTATGGTAGGGGATTTTAATTTTCCAAACATAGACTGGGATTGCCATAGTGTTAAAGGTTTAGATAGAGAGGAATTTCTTAAATGTGTACAGGACAATTTTCTGATTCAGTATGTGGATGTACCTACGAGAGAAGTTGCGAAACTCGACCTACTCTTGGGAGATAAGGCAGGGCGGGTGTCTGAGGTGTCAGTGGGGCCAGTGACCATAATTCTATTCATTTTAAAATAGTGATGGAAAAGGATAGACCAGATCTAAAATTTGAAGTTCTAACTTGGAGAAAGGTCAATTTTGATGGTATAAGGCAAGAACTGATTGGAGGCAGATGTTCACAGGTAAAGGGACGGCTGGAAAATGGAAAGCCTTCAGAAATTAGATAACAAGAATCCAGAGAAAGTATATTCCTGTCAGGGTGAAAGGGAAGGCTGGTAGGTATAGGGAATGCTAGATGACTAAAGAAATTGAGGGTTTGGTTAAGAAAAAGAAGGAAACATATGTCAGGTACAGACAGGATAGATCGAGTGAATCCTTAGAAGAGTATAAAGGAAGTAGGAGTGTACTTAAGAGGGAAATCAGGAGGGCAAAACAGGTACATGAGATAGCTTTGGCAAATAGAATTAAGGAGAATCCAAAGGGTTTTTACAAATATATTAAGGACAAAAGGGTAACTAGGGAAAGAATAGGGCCCCTCACAGATCAGCAAGGCAGCCTTTGTGTGGAGCCACAGAAAATGAGGGAGATACTAAATGAATATTTTGCATCAGTATTTACTGTGGAAAAGGATATGGAAGATATAGACTGTTGGGAAATAGACGGTGACCTCTTGTAAAATGTCCATACTACAGAGGAGGAAGTGCTGGATGTCTTGAAATGGTTAAAAGTGGATAAATCCCCAGGACCTGATCAGATATACCTGAGAACTCTGTGGGAAGCTAGAGAAGTGATTGCTGGGCCTCTTGCTGAGATATTTGTATCATTGATAGTCACAGGTGAGGTGCCAGAAGACTGGAGGTTGGCAAACGTGGTGCCACTGTTTAAGAACGGTGGTAAGAACAAGCCAGAGAACTATAGACTGAGCCTGACCTCGATGGTGGGCAAGTTGTTGGATGTAATCCTGGGGGACAAGATTTATGTGTATTTGGAAAGGCAGGAACTGATTCGGGATAGTCAACATGGCTTTGTGCGTGGGAAATCATGTCTCACAAACTTGATTGAGTTTTTTGAAGAAGTAACAAAGAAGATTGATGAGGGTAGAGCAGTAGATGTGATCTATATGAACTTCAGTAAGGTGTTCGACAAGATTCCCCATGGGAGACTGATTAGCAGGGTTAGCTCTCATGGAATACAGGGAGAACTAGCTATTTGGATTCAGAACTGGCTCAAAGGTAGAAGACAGAGGGTGGTGGTGGAGGGTTGTTTTTCAGACTGGAGGCCTGTGACCAGTGGAGTGCCACAAGGATCGGTGCTGGGCCTTCTCCTTTTTGTCATTTACATAAATGATTTGGATGCGAGTATAAGGGGTACAATTAGTAAGTTTGCAGATGACACCAAACTTGGAGGTGTAGTGGACAGCGAAGAGGGTTACCTCAGATTACAACAGGATCTGGACCAGGCGGGCTACAGGGAGAGGCTGAACAGGCTGGGGCTGTTTTCCCTGGAGCGTCGGAGGCTGAGGGGTGACCTTATAGAAGGTTACAAAATTATGAGGAGCATGAATAGGATAAATAGACAAAGTCTTTTCCCTGGGGTCGGGGAGTCCAGAACTAGAGGGCATAGGTTTAGGATGAGAGGAGAAAGGTATAAAACAGACCTAAGAGGCAACCTTTTCAGAGGCAGAGGGTAGTACGTGTATGGAATGAGCTGCCAGAGGATGTGGTGGAGGCTGGTACAATTGCAACATTTAAGAGGCATTTGGATGGGTATATGAATAGGAAGGGTTTGGAGGGATATGGGCCAGGTGCTGGCAGGTGGGACTATATTGCGTTGGGATATCTGGTCGGGTTGGACCGAAGGGTCTGTTTCCATGCTGTATATCTCTTTGACTCTATCCAATGAAGAGTTTGCCCCCTCATTGCCATTGACTCCATTTAATTGGATGCCTTGATTTGGTTGAATGCAGCCCTTCATGTGAAGGGCTATCACTCTCACCGCACCTTTGGAATTCAGCTCCTTTGTCCATGTTTGATCCAAAGCTATAATGAAGTCAGGAGCTAAGTGGCCCTATCGGAACTCAAACTGAGCATCATTGAGCAGGTTATTGCTGAGTAACTGCTGCTTGAAAGCACTGTTGATGGCATCTTCCATCGCTTTACTGATGATCGATTAGGCAGTAATTGGCTGAGCTGGTCTTTTCCTTTATTTGTGTACTAGGCATTTGCCAGATTGTCAGGTAGTTGCTAGTTTTATGATTATACTGGAAGAGCTTGTCTAGTAGAGAAGCACATTCTGGAGCTCAAATCTTCAGAACTGTTGCTAGATTGTTGTCAGGGTCCATAGCCTTTGCAGTATCCAGTGTCTCCAACTGTTTCTTGATACCATGTGAATTGAATTGAATTTGCTGAAGACTGTTATCTGTAATGCTGGGAATGACTGGAAGAGACTGAGATGAATCATCCAATTGGCAAATCCTTCAGCCTTATCTTTTGCATTGATTGTTAGGCTCTTCCACCATTGAAGATGGGGAAATTTCTGAAGCCTCCTCCTCCAGTGAGTTGTTTAATTGTCCACTACCATTTATGACTAGATATATCAGGACTATAGAGCTTAGGTCTGATCAATTAGTTGTAGTTATCTCTCTGTCTATCACTTCCTGCTTATGCTGTTGGCATTTAAGTCGTCCAGTTTGGTGACTACACCAGGTTGACACCTTATCTTCAGGTATGCCTGATGTTGCTCCTGGTATGCTCTCCTGCACACTCCATTGAACCAGGGTTGATCCCTGGCTTGATGTTAATGGTTGAGTGGGGGTAATGCTGGGGGATGAGGTTGCAGATTATGCTGGAATACAATTCTACTGCTCTCAGCACCTCATGGATGCTGAGTCTTAAATTGCTAGGTCTGTTGAAGTCTGTCCAGTTTAGCATAGTGACAGTGCCGCATAACATGATGAAGAGTATTCTCAATGTAAATGTGAAACTTTGACTCCACACAGATTGTGCATTGGTCACTCTTACTGAGGGTCAGGAGTCAATGTTAAGTACTCCCAGGGCAACTTTCTCCCAACTGTCTCCCACTATGTTGCCACCTCTGCTGGGTATGTCCTGCCAGTGGGACAGGATATATCCAGGGGTGGTGATAGTGGTGTCTGGGGCATTGTCTGTCAGGCATGATTCTGTGAGCATGACTGTCAGACTGTTGATGACTAGTCTGTGTGACAGCTCTCCCAGTTTTGCCATTAGCTCCCAGCTGTTAGTAAAGACTATTTTGTAAGGTTGACAGGACTATTTCTGTTGGTGTCTTTTCTGCTGTCTAGGTTGATGTCAAGTGATCTGTCCAGTTTAATTTCTTTGTTGAGACGTTGCAGCAATTAATATAATTGAGTGGCTTGCTGACCATTTCAGTGGGTAATTGAGTGTTATCCACATTGCTGTGGGTCTGGAGGTACATGTATGCCTGACCAGGTATGGATTTCCTTCTCTGAAGTACATGAGAGAGTCAGATGATTTTTCTTTTCCTGACAATTGGTAATGGTCAGGTGTTTTCATTGTGTGCAAAGTGGTTGAAGTAATTCTGACATAAAGTGTTGTCTCATTTGCACAAATTCAAGCACTTTGACTTTGGCTGCCCATCAAGGTGACTGGCACCATCGAGCTCACCATATAGTGCATACAATTAGACATACCTGGATAACTGCATGCAACTTTGGTCCCCATGCACTAGGAAGGATGTAATTGCCATAAAGAAAGTAGAACGATAATTCAACAGATTTGTTCCCAGGATGACAGAAGAGTCCTATGAAAAGGGATTGGTGAAACTGGGTGTGCATTCTTGAGAGTTTCGAAGAATGGAAGGTAATCTCATGAAAACCTGTAAAATAGATGCATGTAAGATGTACCTCCTGGTTGAGAAGCCTAGAACTAAGGGACACAATTTCAAATAAGGGTGAAGTCATTTAGATGGAGATTAGCGTTTATTTTGACTCAGAGGACTACAAATCTTTGGAATTTTCTACAGCATGGAAGCTCAGTCTTTGAGCATATTTAAAGTAGAGATTGATAGATTTCTAAATACTAATGAGTTAAAGGAGGTATTGTGGGGAAAAAAAAGCATTGAAGTGAATGATCAGCCATTGTGAAATTGAATGGTGGAGTTGCCTTGATGGTTTGGATGGCCTACTCCGATTCTATGTTTTTATATCTTTCAGTTGGTGACCATCATCCATTCTATTGGAGTTAGTCTCACTTGCACGTTATCATGATGATTGACAGTTATCAAGAAAATAAACTTAACAGTTTGCATCTTGCTGTTTATGGCACATATCCTGTCACAATTGCAGTGCTCCTGTCAAAGGCAGAGCTCCTAAGTTTGTTAACATCAATGAAACAGGCAGTTTTCTTGGCTCAGGCACATCTGTAGGATGGATGATGGTAGTACATCCAAGAACTGTCTATAAGGTGAAGGAGCTAGTTGACCAGCAGGACATCTGAAGCTTAATATCAAGCATATTGGAAAGCAAAGACCCTTACATTGATTACTGATCCTGGAGGTCAAGAAAAGTGAATAACGACACCTTCTGGGGGTTAATTTACACCATTGTGGTCAATAGCAACAGCAGCTTGGCATCATATGTGAAGGCCAGAAATAATAACCCATAATGATACTTGGCAGCTTCATGTGGCAGCATCTATCTCTTAAGGATTAGCGTCTTCAGCCATCAGCAAATGTATCCATTACGGAGACTGATTCTGAAGTGAATGTTTTGCTACATGCCCATCATCTTTCATAAATGATAAGATGTTCCTGTTGCTGCTGAAACTGGATATAGTGCATTGAAAAAAACAGATTAAGATTTTTTCCCTGATAATCAACATGGAAATCCCTTTTGAGTTCCTCTTTTTATCTTTCATCTAAAGAAAAAGCCCACACACTCAGCAATCAACTAACAGAACTGTACCACAATATTTCATGATTTCTAACTAGAATAAGCATAATTGTATCACAAAATAATTAAATTAAGACTTTATAAGTCTCTACCAAAGACATGCTAACACACACACACACACACACACACACTTAACCGCCACCCCCCACCCACCCCGTCCAAAATATTCAGGCACTGTGATCTACCTTAATTCCTCTCTCTATTCAAACTTTCTTGTACTCAAAGTATGAGATTTCTGGGGATCATCCCATTAGGTTTTGTCTTTTAAATTTCCTTTAAAGATCTTAGAACTGTAGAATGTCCTGTACCTTGTTCTGGCTTGATACGTACATAGACTGTGAAGCCCCATTCTGTTCCCATAGCTTCCAGAATGATTTATATTTCTCACTGACATTATTGCCCACTCTCTAGACCCAGCTCCAATACAATACTAGAGCTGAATTATTCATTGTTCATTTTCTACCCACTGTTCATTCCAGGCTAACTATTTAAGCTAACTTCATTTTGCCTCAAGACTATGTGAAGATCATTGTAAACCTCTCCCAATAATCTTCTTGAAAGTGGAATTGCAGATAGGTAGGATGGTGAAGAAGGTATTTGGTATGCTTGTCTTTATTGGTCAGTGCATTGAGTATAGGAATGAAGCGGTCATGTTGCTGCTGTACAGGATATTTGTTAGGTCGCTATTGAAATATTGTGACCAATTCTGGTCTGTCTACTATAGGAAAGAGGTTAGAAACTTGAAAGGGTTCAGAAAACATTGCCAGGGTTGGAAGGTTTGAGCTGTCGGAAAAGGCGGAATAGGCTGGGACTGTTTTCTCTGGACCATCGGAGGCTGAGGGGTGACCTTATAGAGGTTTATAAAATCATAAGGGACATGGATAGGGTAAATAGACAAGGTCTTTTCCCTGGGTGGGGAAGTCCAGAACTAGAGGATATAGATTTAAAGTGAGAGGGGAAAGATTCAAAAGGATCTAGGAGGCAACTTTTCACACAGAGGATGGATCATGTATGGAATGAGCTGCCAGGGCAAGTGGTGGAAGCTGGTACAATTGCAACATTTAAAAGGCATCTGAATAGATATGAGTAGGAATGATTTAGAGGGATATGGGCCTAACACTGGCAAATGGAACTAAATTAGATTAGGATATCAGGTTGGTGTGGACTAAAGGGCCTGTTTCCATACTGTATATCTCTATGACTCTGTGTCAACCTAGAATAAATCTTCCAGGTACTTTTCCTGCACAAACTCCTAACTGAACTGTTTGCTTCTGTCATTAAACACAAACAGATAAATTAAAGAACTTTCTAACAAAGACTCAAATCTGAGTCACTATTTCTTTGGCAACATGACATGTTTTGCAAGTAATCAATCAGAAATGCAAGCAAATTATTTTACCTTCAATATGATGTTTTGGTTCTGCAACTCATATGAATGATTCATAATTCGCATTGGTATTATTGACCTCTCTCTAGACACAGCTCCAATACTATAGCTGAATCATTCATTATTCATTTTCTTCCCACTGTCAATTTTGACTTTGCAAAATAAATAAATTTTTAAATGTAATAAATTTGAAAAAGTAATATGAATTAATATTTAGTTTAGTTGCATATCAGTTTCTCAATCAGATGCCCTCATTTTCTACATTTAATCTTTTGTGTGTGTGTGAGAAAGAGAGAGCGAGAGAGAGACTGGAGGTTTGTGCCTAATGAGGTTCTTGTGGTTCTGTTCGCCGAGCTGGAAGTTTTTGCTGCAAGCATTTCGTTCCCTGGCTAGGGAACATCATCAGTGCTATTGGAGCCTCCTGTGAAGCGCTGCTTTGATGTTTCTTCCGGTATTTATAGTGGTTTGTTCTTGCCGCTTCCGGGTATCAGTTTCAGCTGTAGTAGTTTGTATGTGGGGTCCAGGTCGATGTGTCTGTTGATGGATGTTCTTGCCGTTTCCGGGTGTCAGTTTCAGCTGTAGTGGTTTGTATATGGGGTCCAGGTCTATGTGTCTGTTAATGGAGTTTGTGGATGAATGCCATGCCTCTAGGAATTCCCTGGCTGTTCTCTGTCTGGCTTGTCCTATGATGGTAGTGTTTTCCCAGTCAAATTCATGTTCCTGGTTGTCTGAGTGTATGGCTACTAGGGATAGCTGGTCGTGTAGTTTTGTGGCTAGCTGATGTTCATGGATGTGGATTGTTAGCTGTCTTCCTGTTTGTCCTATATAGTGTTTTGTGCAGTCCTTGCATGGTATTTTGTAAACTACGTTATACGTTTGTTAGTAAAATACGAACAAATCAACAGAACACCCATGGGATCACCAATCTCGGGACTCATAGCAGAGGCAGTTATGCAAAGATTAGAACATACAGCCCTACCACAAATCCAACCCAAACTCTGGATCAGATACGTCGATGACACCTTTGTAATCATCAAAAACACAGAAATAGAAAAAACACACCGAATCATCAACGCCACACTCACAGGAATACGATTTACGAGAGAAGAGGAAAAGGATAGCCAACTCCCATTCCTAGACGTGTTAGTAGAGAGAACACCCAACGGAGAATTCACCACAAGGGTACACAGGAAACCAACACACACAGACCAAGTCCTAAACTATGAAAGTAACCACCCCAACACACACAAACGAAGCTGCATCAGGACACTATTCAAAAGAGCCACAACACACTGCAGTACACCAGAACTGCAAAAAGAGGAAGAGGAACACCTATACAAGGTATTCGCCAAAAACGGATACCCACGCAACTTTATCACCAGATGCCTAAGAGATAGACCACGGAACGAGGACATGCCACAACCAAAAGGACTAGCCACACTACCATACATCAGGAGCGTCTCAGAACTGACAGCCAGACTACTGTGACCCTTAGGACTCATAATAGCACACAAGCCAACTTCCACACTCAGACAACAACTCACTAGAACAAAGGACCCAATAGCCAGCACAAGCCAAACTAACGTAGTTTACAAAATACCATGCAAGGACTGCACAAAACACTATATAGGACAAACAGGAAGACAGCTAACAATCCGCATCCATGAACATCAACTAGCCACAAAACGACACGACCAGCTATCCCTAGTAGCCATACACTCAGACAACCAGGAACATGAATTTGACTGGGAAAACACTACCATCATAGGACAAGCCAGACAGAGAACAGCCAGGGAATTCCTAGAGGCATGGCATTCATCCACAAACTCCATTAACAGACACATAGACCTGGGCCCCATATACAAACCACTACAGCTGAAACTGACACCCGGAAACGGCAAGAACATCCATCAACAGACACATCGACCTGGACCCCACATACAAACTACTACAGCTGAAACTGACACCCGGAAGCGGCAAGAACAAACCACTATAAATACCGGAAGAAACATCAAAGCAGCGCTTCACAGGAGGCTCCAATAGCACTGATGATGTTCCCTAGCCAGGGAACGAAACGTTTGCAGCAAAAACTTCCAGCTCGGCGAACAGAACCACAACAACGGACACCCGAGCTACAAATCTTCAACCAGACTAATGAGGTTCTGTAGAGATCAGTGTTGAGTGTAGGAAACTTGATCAGTAAGTTCACAGCTGATACAAAAATTGGTGGGGTGGTAAATAATGAGGAGGTTATCCTTACATTACAAGAGAATACAGATGGGCTGATCAGATAGGCTGGTCAGTGGCAAATGGAATCAATCTGGATCAGTGTGAAATGATGCATTTGAGCAGGACAAAGAAGCAAGAGAATACATGATGAATAGCAGGACCCTGGGAAATATCAGGGATCAGAGAGACCTTGGTGTGCACATCTGCCAGTCTGTTAAGATAGCAGGACAGACAAATAAAGTGATTTAAAAAGCAGATGGGAAAGTTGCCTTTACTAATTAGGACACAGATTTCATGAGCTGGGAGATGTTACTGAAACTATATTAAATATTGGTTAGGCCACAGCTAGAGTATTGTGTGCAATTCTGGAATGCACATTGTAGGAGGAATGTGATTGCACTGCAGAGGATGCAATGGACATTGCCTGGGTTGGAGAGTTTTAGTGATGAAGAGAGATTGGACAAACTGAGGCTGTTTTTGTTGCAGTACAGGAGACTGAAGGGTAATATAATGGAGATGTATGAAATTATGAGAGGTATAGACAGGGTAGACAAGAGGAAACACTTCCCATTGGTGGAGAAATCAATGACCAGAGGGCACAGATTAAAGGATGGAAGGGTTGTGAGGAAAAACTTGTTATCCAGAGGGTGGTGGGATTCTGGAACTCACTACCTGTAAGGATGGCAGAGGCAGAAACTCTCATAACATTTAAAAAATATGTAGATGTACACTTACAATGCCAGGGCATACAAGGTTCTGGGCCAAGTGCTCCAAATGAGATTAGAACAGTTGGGTGGGTGATTTGATTGGCACAGACTCAATGGGCTGAAGGGTCTTTTTCTGTGCTGTAACATTATGACTCTATGCCTTTAATTCCTAAAACTAAAATGTATATATAAACACACATGAATTTCAAATTAAATATTCATAATAATGTTAAACCACAAAAAGGTAATGAAGAAACTAACATTGCAAATCACAAAGCCATGAGAAATGAATTACTCTAAATACAGATTAGAAACAATTAAAACTGTAAATATTAACTATTTATCCTTACTTACTTTGGCTCTGAAAGAACCAAATTACAGCATTGTTTAGTGCAATACTAAAACTGTTTTTTTAAACTCTTTATCTAATTAAAAAGAATTTATTCTTTTTGATAATGTGTACTATTAATAAAAATGAAGATTCAGAGAGAATAGATTCGCTTCTGACCAAAATGATCTATGATTTTGTTGGCTGTGAGTTATCGGATGGGATATATAGCTCATCTACCAGTCTTCATGGTGCATTATCTAATTTCATCACCTTATTTAATAACTGAATGCAATTTGTTGGCATATAAAGGCAAAGTTAATGTCATCCAAACTGATATGATGGATATTATAAAATGTTTATACAAATCTACTAGATCCTTGAATGAACTGACTTTCCACTTTAACATTAACAGTCATTTGAAATCCATGGCTTGCTCTAATTTAGAAAATGAAGCTAGAATTCCCAAACTATCACACTTCCATTACAATGCACAATGGATTCAAACCACAAAAATGAGAATACAACTGATACTATTGTCAGTCTTTAGGAAAGTGTTCAACAGTCTTGGATAACTTCACCATTTACAGCAATGAAAGAGATTGAGTCCTGCATTCGGCGTTGTTGAACGCTGAATTACCCAGTTGGTGTAAAGTTATACCAACACAATATTTACTTTCAAGTAATGTATTCTAATACCATAGGTGCCTTGTATTTATATCATCACCACTATTTCATTCCTAGCTCTTTATTATTCGGATTATTTTGAATGGTAAACCAAAGAGAAACAAACATCTAGGATTCCATGACAGCTGAATATGAAAATAAATGTTTAAAGGGTAATGAATAAATTGCACATTCTCAGCTATTCCTGTACAGACGGATATTTGATCTCATACATTGTGTAATTTGGTTCGAATATCCTTTAGGGAAGAAAATTGCATCCTTACCCGGTCTGGACTACACGTGATTCCAGACCCACAGTCATGTGATTGACCCTCAAGTGCCCTCTGGGCAATAAAGAGTGGGCAATAACTGTTGGCTGAGCCCGAGGAGCCAGTATCCTGCGAATGAATAAAAAAAGCATCATTAGAATTGTCCAATGATAGGCTGCAAGTCATATTCGGATCAATGTGAGGCAGTCACGTTATTCTTTCTTGCCTAACAAAGCCAATGCTGAATACTGCACTGATCTTCAAAAAGAGGCAGGAAGATGGAGCAAGAAACGAAACGAATTCCCCAATGCATTACCTGTGCAAACATTACCAAAGAAATACCCTAGGCCTCTCCAATTGTCTCCTAGCCTCAGTGATTCTGTACTTAACTCTGATGAGAGGACAATGACTTGCTCTGTCTCTCTGTCCCAATGAAGATGCCAGTCCTGCTGAGTATATGCAGTACGTTCTGTTTTCATTTCAATCATGTGTTTACAGATTTTGACTCCACTCAATAATCGTGCACTTTTCGCACGATTCCCAGAGATAAGATTCCCCAACCGTGCTACAAAGGCTCCTCCTCAGTCGCGTTCCCGAGTGGGTTTTATTTTAATCTCCACGAGCTTTCTTTTTACATCCCGTTCTGTGCGTTCACTCCATAATCTCCTACCCTTTGTGTGAAGGATAATGAAGAACTACTGGTATAAAGGATCTTTAATGGGGCAAAGCGGGGTTACAATGGGAACATAATCACAGGTGATCAGCTGGGGAAGGGTAACAGTGAAAAAGAACACCAAAAGTCAGAAAATTAGAAAAAAAGGAATCAGCAGGTGCTTTTTTGATGACCTGTCGACAGATAATTTAAACTAAATCCTATAAGTGAGGCTTGCAAATGCCAACTATAATTAGAAGAAACTAATGCTATAGTGTACCCTGTATTAATATACAGCCAAATCATTGACTTAGATCAAAAATAATTGGAATCTACTGCTATTAATCATCACAATCGTCATCCTTTAGAAACTATTGAAAGAATAACACTTGTATTCGATATCCCGGTTGTATTAAACTCAATATTGGAGCTTAAAATAAATAGGGCTCTCTGACCATTGGTGAACTGAAATAGAAACTTGCAATTAACTGGTGACAAAGGCTGCTGGAGGCTTTAATGCAGTCTTATGAATTTCAAATCCTCTGAGTAACACGGGGTTATTCTTCCACGATATCACCGAGTTAAGTTTACAGAGCTGCCCGGTGGGAATGATAAGGCACTCAGATTTTAAACTCAGCACCACCTGAAGGCAAATTTTGACATTTTTTTTCTCATTCAGAATGCAACAACCGCGATCTTAAATGCGTAAAAGTCACACTGAGGAGAATCGTGTGAGCAATAAGGCGTGATTTAGTTCCCGCATTAAGGCTAAGTGACCAAACGCGCAAAGATACACAATGATAGAAAATACGCAGGAGAGTTGTTGGTTCAATTATTGAGTTCTCTTCAGGTTCTGCAAAGTAACTCATCAAAATCGAAAAATGTATTCTGAAACAGATTGAATGAACTGAAATAACTCGTGCTTATAAAGAAAACATTGCAGTTGGGTAAAATATATGAAAATAGGCAACCATCATGCTCTAGTGTGAGAATCAGAAACTACCGCACGCGCGACATTTCGGAATGGTTAGGTGGCAACATTGTGTCCAACTCCAGAATGATGAGTCCTCTATGGAATATGACAAAGGGAAAATGATCACAGGTGACCAGCAGGGGAAGGATAACCATGAAAACGAATGGTCTTGTGAATTTCCAATCCTCTGAGTAACACGGGGTTATTCACCAAGTTTACAGAGCTGTCTGGTGGGAATGATAAGGAACTCAGGCTTTAACTCAACAGGGTCTGAAAGACTAAACGCTACTTGACCATTTTTGTTTTGTTTTTCACCTCGATTCTACAGATTTCTTGTTTGTTTTTGGTCTAACTACATTTCGTTCAGTAAGGACCTTTGCACATAATTCTGAAATTTGCAGTTTATTAGGTAACGGCACGAGCCTTGCCAGCACGAATCCCCAAGGCAGCGAAAGTGACAAGAAGTGAAAATTGAAGCATTTGATTTGTCGATACATCGGTGGGAAATTGTCAATTATTCTGATCATTGGATTCTCCCCCTTCACGAAACTCGTTTGTTGTCAGAAACTTGTTAGTGACTATGTTTCGTTGCGCTTTGCATCGCTGTTCTCCTCAGATCCTCAATAGTTATAATTAATCTGGAGGATAGGACATGTTAACAATTGCACAAAAGGGAGCGATTTTTTTTTGTATCGAATTTGTGTCATTGAAATAGTCCAGAACCCCCTGATTTTTCGGCGTTCTGTTCCTCACAGTTACGACTGGTGCACAAAGTGTAAGGACTGGTACACAATGTATACTCTTTCTCTTCGTTTAAGGTCGACTAGGGTGACACTAACATATGGTACAAGGCACCTGCAGGGAGACACAGGTTTTATTTATGGTAAAGCACCAACATCCCTTAATGTTTGATATGAGGCGCTGTCTATGAATTTGACATATTTATGTCATTCGCGCACACGTCTATTTAATCTGTTACACTCTGTGTGTCATTTATAAGGTGACTATTCCTGCAAAAGAGCTTATAGCAAAGAAAGACAATTTTAAATTACTTGATTACTTTTTGGAAATGGAAGTTAATCGAATATACAAAGCAAAAGGATTAAACGTGTAAATAAAGTTTGAAGAAACGTTATTCTTCATCTCCCAAATATCAATTATTTTTCATTTTTAACATATTTTATTTGAGAAAATGTGCATATATTATAAAATTACTGTGAAGTCTATCAATCGATATATTACAGATGTTATATATTATATTGAATTTAAGTTTGGATTATTTGCAGCATATTTGGTAAAGAAACGTAACTCACTGATCATAAATAACTGAGGCTGGTAAGTATGGTTATAATAACAGTCGGGAAATAATTGCTGGATCTCTGACTATACATACAAGTGAAATGGACCAGCTAATGCAACTGACATTAACACAAATAAACCAATAGCAATTTGGACGAATGCCACGTGACAGGAAAAGTCATTAGTGTAAAGTTTATTTAATCATCATCCAATGGTAGACTTTACTTGTAATGAGACTGTGCACTGACTAGCTGCTGTGTAATATTGTCTTGTTTCAATTTGAGTTAATTTCAGCTTGGCGGCAAGAGTGTCATTTGGCGAAAATGAATGAAACGGAGGGTAAGAGCAGCGTGGCTCGTTTGCTCGATGCTCTTGAGTGTGAGTTAGTAGCAGGCAGTGAGAAAGGAGATCCCACCGAAAAGCAACTGAAAGTCACATTGGAAGACGCAAATCTTTGGCAAAAATTCAAAGCAGTCACCAACGAAATGATTGTCACCAAAAATGGAAGGTTAGTAAAAAATGGAATGCTTTCATATGGATATACAACTTTCTGACACCAGAAGGGTATTTTGAATTGTTGAAATTGACTAAATTCACAGTGAAATGCTTTGTTTTAAATAATTGATTACATGCATTCAATAGGCAAAGTTTCAACCAGTTTAGCATAAAATATTTGTTAAATGTATTTGGATTAAACGCGTTTTCCACGATGTTCACATTTTCTATTCAAATAAAGCTGTTCCATTATTTTATGTCATGATTAGACTTTTTGCTTGACTTTTTTTTAGGTGGCTTTGTTCTGTATGTTTGCTTAATAAAACAGAAGAGTAGAAGCACTCAGGACTAAAGTATGCTTTCACTCCTGCATATAGGGCATTTTCTTCCTTTAATCTACTTTCATAGTATTCTTTGCTTCTGTTACAATCCCCTTTCTTCCTTGTCCATTTTCTTTCTGAACTCTGTTGTGATATTCTATGTTTTCTATTCTTTGCCTTGTTTTCCTTTTTGACATGTCTCTTTCTATCTGCCTTTTCATCTGTTTGCCCTGTTCATTTATTTTTGTAAGGTGCCCAGATCTCTGCCTCTCTGATTCCAATTTAAGCTACTGTTGTATGTTGCAACTTTCGAGGCCTACAGTTTTCCTGTAAAAATAATGAAAGTCAATACATATTATCTGCAAATCTGTCTAACAATAATTGTATAGTTTATGTGAGCTTCAAAATTTCAGATCATTTCGTGGGGGTTACTTGTGTACAGTCACATTTTGACTAATATGATTAAAATACCGGGGGCATTGCTGGCTGGGTCAGTATTTATTGCCCATCCCTAAGTGCCTCTTGAGAAAGTAGTGATGAACTGCCTTCTTGAACCACTGCAATCCATTTCATGGGGAAAAGCAAGTATTTGTCCCAATATTAATAAATTTGATCACAAAGGGCTGCTGGCATATGTCTTTCATTTCTACTAATAACTGTGCAGATATTAATATAGAATCCCTACAGCGTGGAAGCAGGCCATTTGGACGATTGAGTCCACACTGACCCTCTGAAGAACAGCCCACCCAGACAAATCCCCCTACCCTATCCCTGTAACACTGCATTTCTGATGGCTAGTCTGCACCTCCCTGGACACTATGGCCAACTTAGCATTACCAATCCACCTAACCTGCACATCTTTGGACTGTAAGAGGAAACTTACACAAACATGATGAGAATGTACAAACTCCACACAGCCAATCACCTGAGGGTGGAATTGAACCTGCATCCCCAGCGCTGTGAGACAGCAGTGCTAACCACTGAGCAACTGAGTCACCCTATTAGAGTCAAAAAGTGTGGTACTGGAAAAGCACAGCCAGTCAGGTAGCATCCGAGAAGCAAGAGAGTCCACATTTTGAGCATGTGCTCTTCATAAGGAATGAAGAGCTGATGCTCAAAACATCGACTCTCCTGCTCTTCGGGTGCTGCCTGACCAGCTGTGTTTTTCCAGCACCAGACCTTTTGACTCTGAACTCCAGCATCTGCAGTCCCCACTTTCTCCTGAGCCACTCTGAGTCTTCCTTATAAGTTTCCATTTATATTAGAAAAGTAGCTCATTTATAGAATGAACTCTTTGAGAAATTATAAGCAACAGTAACAAAGAAAATACTTTAACTGCAGGCAATTAGCATTACCGGTATGGAGGAGTGAATATATGAAACAAATTTCAAATTTGAGTGAAAGGTAGTCCTCAGTGAAATCTACTAAACAATAAATTCCATTGTCATACAATAAAATTGAGGTGTCCTGATAAATAAAATAATCAAAGAAAGAGATTTTTAATTTAACTAAACATAAGACACTGAGTTGGTACTTTGTGAAGTAGTGAGGTAAGAATGAATTGTTACAAGACTGTAAGCTTCAAAATCTCCTATTCTACATAATGTGATAGTGAAACTTATGAAAGAAGACTTTGCTCCACTTTCAGGATTTAACTTTTGATGGCACAAATGATCAAATTGAACAATGACGGATTATGTAAATCATCACATGATCTGATTAAAGTGCTACTGACCCTATAACAAACTGCAGCTGTTTTTGATTTTATGCTACTGTATGATAAAGTAATATACTAATGTGTCGTTCAATCTTGAAAGAAAGTATGTGATCTCTGTAACAGAAAAATTAAGATGGTCTCAAATTGAAACACATTTTACATTATAATTCCTTCAATTTACTAATGGGAAACTTGTATTTACACAATGCCTCTTACCTCAACGTGTGTATACTGAATTACTTTTGAAGTGCAGAGACCATTTTTGTGCAGTTGAATATATTTATTAATCCTGATGGTAATACTTGAAGTAAGGTTTTCATTATTTTTATGTTATTTCTGAACTAATATTCCTCTCTTTGTCACCAATTAGTTTAACCTGGTCCCCCCCACCACATCCACGCCATTCCCCACAACTAACATACAAAGTGCACATCTTGTTTTGAAGCTGCTATTAAATGTTCTGCAGCTGTTTACATAAATTCTGAAGATGTTCCCAATATACGCCATCCACCTAATTATGGTAGATTGGAAAATTTATGCTGTCTATGTTGATGGTGAAGATAGTGTTCAGATGGGTGCAAAATGGAGCTTAATAAACAATTTAAATAAAGTAAAGCATGTGCAAAGAAATGACAGCATTTACCAACCAAAAAAAAATGCATCTTTTGGTTGTGGTGCTGTCTCTAATGGCAGCATAATTGGCATGTTTGTCTCTGCCATAAATTGCAGCAATCTCATTTGCTGCTTCATGGGCTAAGTATATAATTTTTACCCATTTTAGACCAGTGAATGGATGCAACTCTGGTAGCAATTATTATTTGATTATCCGTAGTTCCATCATTGTGTGAAAATGCAGTAGAACTGGCTCGAATACCTCCTTGTGAATTTAGGACATTCTCTTCAGCCTGTGCATGGACAGAGTGTTGGATTTGTAAAGAAACTATGCCTGATAGACCAGAATTTTAATGTGAGATACCAATAAAACTGATGGAACCAAATTGGAGAAGAATGAATTATAAAACTTTCCGACATTTTCTAGGTTTTAATTAGTTCTCTTGTAAACATGGTAGAACCAAAATAGTGAAAGCATCAAGTTTGTTAAGAGGAGAGCCACAACAAAATCTTTTCATGATCATCCCAGCTAGCTGACTAAAGAAATTTCAAGAAGCTTTACACTATCCAGGTCAAAGCAACCAACTTGATTGGCACTACATCTACAAACATTCAATTCCCCCACCACTGGCGCTCAGTAGCAGCAGTGTGTACTACCTACAAGATGCACTGCAGAGATTCACCAATGATCCTTAGACAGCATCTTCCAAACCCACGGCCACTTCCATCTAGAAGGGCAAGAGCAACAAATATATGGGAATACTACCACCTGCAAGTTCCCCTCCAAACCACTCACCACCCTGACATGGAAATATACCACCGTTCCTTCAGTCATTGGGTCAAAATCCTGGAATTCCCTCCCTACCGGCATTGTGGGTCAATTCACAGCAAGTGGACTGCAGTGATTCAAGAACACAGCTCACCACCGCCTTCTCAAGGGCAATTAGGGGATGGGCTATCAATGCTGGATAGCCAGCGACGCCCAAGTCCCACAAATGAACATTAAAAAAAATACAATAAAACACTAAAAATACTCAGCAGGTATTTCAGACTCTGTGGTGACAGAAACATTTTAAAATTTTTAGGTATGGAATTAAAAATGAGAATAATTACAAATGACAACAATTTTGAACAAGTGAAGGCATGGGGTGGCGATTTTAAAAAAAAGAGAAAGTCCGCGGTACAATGAAAAACAAGAGAGACTAAATTATAAAAGGTTTTAAGTTGCATGGCCAAAGTGAGTGGGAGTAGTAAGAAAAAATCTAGATGAGATGGGAATGGCAGGGTTGCTGTTGTCTGCATATAACATAAGGTCTTTTTATAAATCAAGAGACAATACAAATCCAACAAAAGCTGATAGAAGGGTTAGATTTGAAGAATTAGTGTGACAGAGTCCTGCACAACACAAGTGTATATTAAGAACTTAGCTGTGCATCAGGCAAAAGTTTCCATCCGTTAAAATGAAAAAACTGAAAATGATGACCTCTACATCTCAAATCCATATTGCACTGCTGTGATTCGGAGCATTTCAGAAGGAGGTATAAATTTTAAAATTCCCTCCCACTGTGCAAAACATGACAGAATTAATTTAATGTGTGTCACATGAGAAAAATCAATGATTCTTATTCAGTCTGTGCTCGAATGGACCCCAATTCTTACAAGAGAGAGGACGCTGCACTAAATTGCAGAAATATCCAGCCCTCATAAATAATTATTTGAATTCTTTTACTTGACAGTTTATAACAGATCTTTTTTAACGTGTGCATATACATATATAGGTGGGTATCTATAAATGTGCGTGTGTATGTATGAAGCACTCAGTTATGTCAAAAAATCAAACATGCCTAAATTCAGAACTCCACTGCATAAAAAGTTATCTGTTAAACAAAGGTTATCATATTTTCTCCTTTTTAATGTAAAGGTCTACTTTTTTGTGGGATGGAATGTGTTGCAACTGACATTGAACTAACGGGCAAGTACTGTATATATTTGTGATGTGGCTGTGAGCTACTACCCAAGTAATTACTGATCAGGCATCTTCAAAATGTTTCTATTTTTCATGTGTACTTCAAAACAAATGAATGTATTTGTTCCAAATAGCTCAGATGAAAATATGAGAAATCGAGGGGAAATTATTTTTCAACTTTTGCCTTGCCATTGGAAAATAGCAGTTGCAGCAGTTGAAAACTGAGGAATATTTTGCTGATCTTTGTGATTTTCAGTCATGCCTTGAAATAGGTTGGTCAGTGCTTCTGCCCGTAACAGTCTTAGTAAAATCTTTAAATTGGAGTACTGTAGCCATTGGACGACTCTGATGCCATCCTCATGTACAATTAGGCAGAATGTGCATTTTGCATGCTCTGCTTACAATGCCAGGCTCACAGAATTATCACAGTGCAGAAGGACACCCTTCGGCCCATTGTGTTTACACTGAATCTTTGAATGAGCATTATAACTGTGATTTTCTCCTGTCTTATTCACTATAATGATGCAAATTATTTAAGTGGAAACTATCATCTAATACTTGAATGTTTTATTGAACCTGCATCCATCACAATTCCAGATAGTGCATTCCAAACCTCACTGGAAATATTTTTTAGAATGTTGTATATGATTCATTTGTAAATTACCTTAAATCTCTATCATTTTATAAGTGGGAAAGCTCTTGCTTATATACTCTGACTGGCCCTGTCATGATTTTGAAAACTTCTACCTAAATTCTCTTAGTATTTTTCTCTGCAAGGAAAGCAGTCCTAACTTTTTCATCTATGTTCATAATTGAAATTTCTTATCCTGGAACCATTCTTCTACACCTCTCCACACTGTCTCCAATGTATTTGCATTCTTTCTGAAGTGTAGTACCCAGCGCCAAAAACAATGCTACAGCTTGTGAAGGAATAAGAGATAAAATATATCTGGTAAAATATATGTGACCCTTACTCAGGACAATCATTCTTGCTACCCATAATAATATACCATTCTTTACTCTGGTCTCTCTGGGTCCAAAAAGGTTTCAGTTCTGGTTGTGATGGCCCTTTGCTTTTCCCCATCACCACCAGCTGTTTTAGTTTTGCCAGATCTTTGTGTCTAAAGTCTGACATTGTCAGCAGTGACTGAAACAGTGTTCAGAAAATTTAAAACTGTTATGGACTCTTTCAGTGGGGGTATCACCGATGATGTATCTGCTGGTGGGAGGGGGTGCAAAATACTGCATGAGCTAGTTAGCCTCCCAAGTGGTGTTCAAACTTGTAATTATGCACCCTTAGTACTAGAGCCCACTGCTGACTTCGCCCTGAAGCTAAGGGTGGCACTGCCTTGTTATTTTTAAGTATGCCTAGCAGGGTCCATTAATATTATAAATTTACACCCATAAAGGTATTGGTGAAACTCTCTGACTCCAAATATGACCACTATACCTTCCTTCACTATCTGGAAATATTTACACTCTGTATTAGCCAAACTCCTGGATGCATACACTACTGGGCATTCCCCTCCTTTGGGCCATCTATAAGCTAATACTACCCTGATTCAATACAGGGAAGCATTGCATGTCAATATTAGATCTCACTTGGGATAATAGTATGCCAAAACCTAAGAAGATGATAGCTGTTTTTTCACTTCCCTGAAAGCTATGGCTTGGCTATGCCACCATTTCCAAAGCTGATCCTTTTTAAAGAGTTGATGCAAGGGTGCCAGTGTAGATGCCAGGTTAGGTATGAACTTGCTGTAATAGTTCACCAGCCCAAGAAAAGATTTAAGCTCCCATACAGACATGGGAGCCCAGGCACCTTTGTTTACCTCACTTTATCTTCTGACCAGTGGAACCCAGCCTTGTCAACTCTGTAGCCAAAGTAGATCATTTGAGATGCCTGGGACACACATTTTTCCTTTCGAAGGTGTACACCCATCTGAGAGAAACAACTAAGGACTATGTCCAAGTTCTCTAAGGGCTTCTTATTGGTCTTCCCTATTATTAGCATATCATCTAGATAAATGGTCCTGGGGTAGACCTTGTAAAATGTCCTGCATTGTCCACTGAGAAATTACACGGGCTGATGATAGCCCAGATGGCAGTCTCGTACATTGATGCAAACCCTGATGGGAATTAATTGTCGCAATATCTGGGAATCCTCATCTAACTACAACTGCAAGTATGCACGGCTTGTGTCTAGCTTTGTGAAGGCCAGATCCCCTGCCGGCTTTGTGTATAAATCCTCTATGTGAGGGATTGGGTATTTATCCAGCTGCGAAAAGTGGTTTACCGTTTGTTGAAAATCCAGACAAAAGTGAACCAATCCATCAAGCTTCACTATTGGTATGACCAGTGCTGGCCATTTCACAAACTGGAGACTGGTTTGATGATTCCTTTGCTTTTTATCCTACTGATTTCTGCATTACTTTTGCACATAAGGCAAATGGTGCTGGGCTGGCCTTGCAAAATTGAGGAACTACTTTCTGGTCAACATACAAGGTGGCCTTAGCTCCTTTGATGGTCTCTAGATCTTCCTGAAAAACCTCCAGGTATTTAATTAGGACTTCACTCAGGCAGCCATTTTCTAATTCAAAAATGTTGAATCAATCTAGGTGAGTCTTCCTCAACCAATTTCACCTCACCAAGCTTGGACTTAGCCTTTCAGTACAACCAGCAGTTACTGAACCAGCTGCTTCTCTTAAAAGATTGGAACTGAAGTTGTGCCCTTCAGGTGTAAAGGTTCCCCACTATAAGTTCTGTGTCTAGCCGAGATCTTGCGCAAACTTAAGGGTTGGAGTCCAGAGCGAATTTTGTTAGACTGCCCTGTGATTACTGAAATGGCCATGCTGGTATCGACCTCAGTTAGAACCAGGTGACCATTTAACCTGATGTTTATTTTGATTGGTTCTGATTGGGATGTTGCTAAGCATTTCAACTGTTCCAAAGCATATGTAGGTGGACTTTCCAGAGTATGCATTCTGCTGGACACTGGCCTATGAGTTTGCTTTACTTAGTTTAGGTCTAGTGGGACTCTTGCTGTCTTGAATCTGCATACCAGCAGCAACTACAATGGTGTGCCAGTCCAGATCCTGAAGAAAATTTTAATCCTTTAACCATAGCTTAGCATTGTTTAGATCTAGAGTGCCTCTGTTCAGGATATTTCCTAAGTGAGGCTATCCAATTACCGGCAGTCAAGTTGCATCTGCCAAGCTCAGTTAGATTGGCAAGGTGTCCACTTCCATCGGAATATCCTGCATCTCACTTGCTCCACTTACTGCAATTTCCAATGATAAAACCATTTGTAGTACTTGTTTGAAGTCCAATAGGACTTCAACTAATAGGCGCATTTACATCATTAATCCCATATGCCTGGTCTCTCAGCATCTCATTTAGGTTAAACCAAAGTCATGTGCACCTGTCAATTGTCTTAATCAAAATCTAATCAAAAATCCCAATGTGGATTCCCCGGTTCTCAAATTATTGATTAAAAACAATAATAACTCAGAATTAGTGGAGACTGGTAATGTTCCTTAACTAAATCCATCAAGTCTTGAAATATTTTAATATCTGGTGCCTCAGGGAAAATTAGGCTCCTAATAGCCAAAAAGGCTACTGGTCCACAAACTGTCGGAAGAATTACTCATTGGTTTTCATCTGTCCCAATGTCATTTGCCTGGAAAGAAATAACACATTTTTTCTCACACACTGGACTCAGCCTTTGCACGGCAGGATCAAGCTAGTCAAGCTTCCCATATAATGAGTTGTGTCACCGTAGAACATAATTGGCATATAAATGTTTCATACCATCGTGAGATCATGGAATGCTTACCCCAACTCAAAGATCACTATTGCGAGCAAGTTATTTCGGAAGTGTGCTTTGCTCTCATTGCTACTGAAGTACCTCCACAGAGCCAGGATCCCATTATCAAGTCACCCTTTATTCACAAGTGGTAGGTCCTTGACCCTGATCCAGCTCCCTCAGAGCCAGGTCCCAGAGTGACAGGATGTCTGACAGTCCTGTTTTTTTCTTTTTTTCTCTAGAGGCTGATATCCTGTCACTAAGTCACCCTTCATTTTCACATGGAGAATCCTTGACACCGATCCAGCTCCCTCAGAGCCAGCTCTCAGAATGACGTTTGATACTGTTGCTTATTTTTTTGTTCCTTTTCTTTCTTCCCCCGCACCCATATTGTGTGTGTGCAGGTGTGAGACACAGTGACAATCCTATTTTTTTTAGGAATAAGTGTTAACAAACTGGCTGTGCAGATCAGCCAGTTCAGGAATCAGGTCTCCCCAAAAAACACAGAAACCAGCAGCAGTAGTACACACTGGCTGTGTGGCCAGCCAGCTCAGAGTCAGTCCCCTGACACAAATGGAGGATCCTTCACACTGATTCAGCTCCCTCAGAGCCAGCTCTCTCAGTCAACAGGATGTCTGACACTCCTGTTTATTTTTTTTCTCTTTTATTTTACCCCCCCCCCACACTACCGCCTAACTGCCTATTTTTTCCCCCGCACCCATGTTGTGTGTGTGCAGGTGTGAGACACAAGGTGCACGAATCTTTATTCAGTTTCCACCATCAGGAAGAAAAGAAACACCCAAGTGGCTAGTGACAAGCAGTAAGTGAGGACTGCATTTGCTGGAGATCAGAGCTGAAAATGTGTTGCTGGAAAAGCTCAGCAGGTCAGGCAGCATCCAAGGAACAGGAGATTCGACGTTTCGGGCATAAGCCCTTTCCTGAAGAAGGGTTTATGCCCGAAACATTGAATCTCCTGTTCCTTGGATGCTGCCTGACCTGCTGCGCTTTTCCAGCAACACATTTTCAGCAGTGACAAGCAGTGCCCTTCACATCAAAGGGCAATGCTGTGTGATCAAACAGTGAAGGGGAGGGTAGGGGTTAAATCAAAATAGAATTGGATGGGGAAATAATACACTCCACTCCCTGCAGTGCCCACCTCTCCCTGAACAGCTCCAGGGTGTTGGTGGACACTGCATGCTCTCTCTTCAGAGACACTAACATAACACAGTTCGTTTTTTTTCTTTTCTTTATTTTCTTTATTTACAAGGTGCACAAATTCTTTATTCAGTTTCCACCACGAGGAAGAAAGGAAACACCCAAGTGGCCAGTGACAAGCAGTGCCCTTCACATCAAAGGGCAATGCTCATAGTCCAGTTTTTATCTGTCAGTCAGGCCTTTCTGAATGGACCAAATTAACAGCCCCTATCAGGGATCTCATATTCTATGAGGCCTACAGGTTGACTTTGTTACAATCGCTTTACATGTTTACTTAAAATTTAATTGTACTTATTTAATCTTCCATACTAAAGGTCTATTTGGTGATGGAATATTTTCTGAAGAGTTTCATCCAAACCCTTATGATATCTGGAAAAATTCCAACCAAGCTAAAAAAAAATGTATTTTAGGCTACTGAGAGGAAGGCAACACCCTTATTTGGCTTTCTTTCTTTGATTGGCTATTAGTTGGACTCTGTGGGCCTCAAATTACATGTCCTAGAATCAAGCTACCTCTGGCTGAAGTTGAGTAAAATTAGTTGAGTGATACACCTGATCCTAATAGCTCCAAGTTTGGAGTTAAAATTGTACAAAAACACCACAAGCTAAGGTCTAATATAAGGTTAGCCTAGCCTTCTTGCTCTTGTACACGTATCCCTAATTAATGAAACCTAGGGATTGAACCTATCAGATATCATGGACTCCATTTATGCATCTCGCTGCTGCAGAAAAGCTGCCAATATCATCAATGACCCATCCCACTTTGGCAATGCTCTCCTACAACCTCTTCCATCAGACAGAAGATATGGAAGCTTGAATATATGCACCAACATGTTCATGAAACAGCTTCTTCCCTGCCATTATTAGACTGATGAATGGATTCTCTAACTTCAAATAATGCTGATCTTGCTAATGTTATCTTGTCTAGTGCACATCTTGTGTGGTGTAACCTGTATGCCTTACACAGTCCAAGTTTTTTTTTCCACCATATGATCTGTATGTCCTTGCTTATTATGACCAGCCTGTACAGCTCGCAAAAAAAAGCTTTTCACTGCACTTGGGTACACATGACCATAAATCAAATCAAATCAATCAATCCTTTAAAGGACTACTGGATGCCACTGAAAAAACTGTTTAAAAAAGACCAGATGCACTGAGGCCAGAAGCTGCCAAATTGGTGCAGTCCATATCCCCATTCTGCCACTCTGATTGCATTGTCTCCTTTGCCGTTCTAGGGCCTCATTTCTGGCAGTTGCATGGAGGAGCATTGATGCATCTTACCTCCTTCCAACTAATTGCTGAGCCATCTGTGTGTGCTTGCAATTTGTCCTGACTGGGAAAAATAAAGTCTGTCCTTTACTGTAGCCATTTGGTGGCCATCAATCTAATCTGCGTGTTAGTTAAAGTGTCCTATGACTAGATGCACTACATTTATTTGGCCAGGCAAATGTAAGCTCTCCTAGTAATTGTTGGTGGGAATACTTTTTGCTGCTCATTTTATTACTGACTTCAATAGGTCTGGAATGCTTTAAAATGGAGTGGAAAATCCATTGTACATTAAAATGCCTTGATATATTATTGGTGCAATATTTTTCAATATTTTTTATTGAATTGAAAACAATGTGATTACCTTCAAAAGGTTAAAGCTGTTGTGCACCTATTTGAGACCTTAAAAAGTGAAAATAATGAAAGAACAAAGCATTCATTGAATAAAATTAAATATTGAATGAAATATGCGGTTGAAGAGGAACAATTATTGTTTTACTTTGCCTTTTTTACTTAAATATTGAAACTGTAACAGGGACATGGAACATCTAAAACTAACTACTGCACTTGACATTGTAAATGGCAAATGCATTTAGTAACTTGTTTAATAACATTACGACCATAAAAAGGACAATATGAAGCCAGGGATATGTAAAACTGAAACTTAATGCTTTACTTTATATCTTTGATAAAATATAACTAAAGAAATCCCAGGTAATGTTCTGTAGACCATGGATTCAAATTCCGCCATGGCAGATGGAAGAGTTTGAATTCAATAAAAGTCTGGAATTAAGAGTCTATTGATGACCATGAAAACATTGCCGATGGTCAGGAAAAGAATCCATCTAGTTCATTCATGTTCTTTAGGGAAGGACACTGCCATCCTCACCTGGTCAGAACTAAATGTGACTCCAGACCCACAGCAACTGGGGAGGCAATGGTCTAGTGGTATTATTGCTGGATTGTTAATCTGGAGACCCAGGAAATGCTCTGGGGACCCAAGTTTGAATCCCATTATCACAAATGGTGGAATTTGAATGTAATAAATATCTGGAATAAAGAGTCTAATGATGACCATGAAGCCATTGCCAATTGCCCGAAAAACCCATTAGTGAACCAAATGTCCTTCAGATCCACAGCAATATGTTTGACACTTAACTGCCCTCTGGGCAGTCAGGGATGGGCAATAAATGCTGGCCTAGCCATTGATGTCCTCATTCCATGAACAAATAACAAACATCATGTAAAGAAGCTGCCACTGAAACAAAATACTGCCACACTCAACACTTTTAGGGTACAAAGCAAGTCATAATAGCATTTATTTCCTCCTTTCTTTGCAGAAAGAAGTGACACACCACAATCTGTAAATGTATCTGAAGAACTATATAATAATTTTATCTTATTCAAAAATGAAATACTATAAGAATACCAGGCAAATGTAGTAAATTTTAAAGTGTCTTTGTTAAGAATATGCTAACTTGATGTACAGGATAATTCACAATCCTAAGAGAGTGATTTTTAGATGGCAACTTGTCAGCTCCGTATTCTACAACACACATTGTTCTGTCCTGTAAAAAGGATCTGATGTCCTTACATCCATGGTAAAATATAGTAAATGCACCCAGTCAGAGATTATGGCATTTGAAAGGGATTCCTAAAGGGTCGCCTCTTTTTCTAAAGTTTCCTTATCTTTTTATCTGTATTGTTACTCTATCTTTTTTATTCTCTGCTTTACATCATGTTATGTCATGTACATTGCATTTCATGTTACATTAATAGTAGGTCTGCACAACTGTTATACCCTACCTGAAGAATTTGGAACAAATCCTTCTTGCCTGGAAAAGAACAATATTAATGCAGAATTAGTCTGTTTATTTGCCACACCTGCTCACAACTGGGAACCATTTCCAGAGCTTGGGTAACCATTAGCAACTGCTTCATTAACACTAATGTACTTATAGCATTTGATGTCCACAATGGATAGAGAATATGTTCATCAAGTAACATGGAGTGAAATATTATCATGGTAGCTTTTTTCATATTTTATATATATATATTCTATATATTACATTTTTTAAATGGTAAACTTATTATGGAGGTGAATCGTAAATTATTGCTACCTGGAAGAAAATGCAAAAATTATTCCTTTTCCAAACCTGTTACTCTTCATCCTGCTTGCACTTTGCAATGACTTTTGAATCAACTGCTGAACATGTATTAATTTATTTACTTACAGTGATGCCAATCTGCATGTTTGGATTAATAGGAAAATTAGTCTCTGGATGTAAATGGTAGCCAAGCCTTTTTTTTTTGCAAAGGTTATTATGCTTTTCTCTGCTATTGAACGCAATTACCATTATGTGCTTTCCCAAAAGGAAAGGTTGATTTTACTTTCTCTCCCTCCATCTCATTCACTTTTTCAGGCGGATGTTTCCAGTTTTGAAAATAAGTGTATCTGGATTGGATCCAAATGCCATGTATTCATTCCTACTGGACTTTGTTGCTGCTGACAGTCATCGTTGGAAATACGTGAATGGTGAATGGATTCCAGCTGGCAAACCAGAACCCCTGACACAGAGTTGTGTTTACATCCACCCTGACTCCCCTAACTTTGGGGCACACTGGATGAAAGCTCCAATCTCTTTCAGTAAAGTCAAGTTAACAAATAAAGTCAACACTGGTGGACAGGTACAGCTTTCTCCTCCCATCTCATTTGCAGTAACAAACAGGGCAATTGTGAAATATCAAGTGTGCATTAACGTAATTATACCAATCCTCTCAGCCTACTCTACTCATATAGACCATTGTTTGAAAGGAAACCAAACGTAAACAAGAATAAACAGGTCTAATTGGCACTTTCTGAGTTTAATGGACAGCGTGTTTTAGTCAGAAAAAGAGGTTTTGCTTGATGCAGTCCAGCAAGCATTAAGAGATATCCAAATGAGTACAATTTCATGTAAAAACGTTTGTAATGAGTTCAGTCATTTATGTTTTCCTTGGCACAGATTTTATTAAAATTGACATTGAACAAAAGTAAATGTTTTATGCAAAATTACATAATTAGAGTTGTTTTGTAATTATGAAATTAACTGCATTTTTTACAGGCAGAAAAAGGATGACAAATCGTAGTAACTCATTATGCAACATATTTATTGGAGGACAAATCTGTATCACTTCAGTTCTGGAACAATGTTACAGAGCTGTCTCTTTCTTTTAAAATAATTGACAACCAAGATGTAGCACTTGTATTCTAGTTAAGGGTGATGTAATATGTTTAGTATTTCAAAATATCATGAGTAATATCTTCTCTCTTTTATGCTTTCTCTATTTTACTTGCACACGTAGATCTGTTAGGAATGTCTTTATTAATTGTTTTTGTTTTGCACTTAAGATTGAGTTGTCAGCAGTCGAGAATGGAACACCTTTTGATTTTCCCCCCTACTGTCACTAGTCTAAAATGGTCAGGTACAAAGCAAACTTTTGAACAAAATTATTGAAGATCATCAGGATATAGAATGGCATTTTGCAGGGCAAGATAAGCTCCATTTTTGGGTGATGTAGCTCACCAAGGCAAGAGTTACTGGCTGCCCATATTTAGTGGTTTCCTTGTAATTATTTTCCAATGCAGGACTCGACAGTCCATTCAAAAAACTGTTCTCCAAATGCCCAAACCACTGGTTTTAACTAAAATCTTTCAATGGTAAATAGAGGATTTAATGTTTTCCCCATATATTTTTCCTGCAGCTGCTGATTTATAACAGTGTAAATATCTGTCAATTGCTCAGGTTTCTTTTAGGTTTTTTGATGAAAGTGGATCTGTCCCGTTATAACTTTTCCTTGCCTTCAACCCTGCCACTAACCTGACCTAACTGTCCACCAAACTTGACTGGCACAATGTTTCTGGCTGTTAACTTCAGTGTACTCATTTGCTTTTTGTTTAATTTTATCTAAATGGTTAAATAACACTAAAATAGGTGGTTTGGTGGATAGTGAAGAAGGTTATCTCTGAGTATAATGGGACCTTGATCAGATGGGCCAATGGTTTGAGGTGTGGTAGATAGAGTTTTATTTACTTAAATGTGAGACTATTTTATTAAGGCAATCCAGGGCAGGATTTATTCAGGTTAGTGAAACTTGAACGGGCTCAGAAAAGATTTACAAGGATGTTGCCAGGGTTGGAGGATTTGAGCTATAGGGAGAGGCTGAATAGGCTGGGGCTGTTTTCCCTGGAGCATCTGAGGCTGAGGGGTGACCTTTATAGAGGTTTATAAAATCATGACAGGGCATGAATTGGATAAATAGACAAAGTCTCTTCGCTGGGTTGGGGGAATCCAGAACTAGAGGGCATAGGTTTAAGGTGAGAGGGGAAAAATATAAGAGACCTCCTAAGAGGCAACTTTTTCATGCAGAGGATAGTACATGTATGGAGTGAGCTGCTGGAGGAAGTGGTGGAGGCTGGTACAGTTGCAATATTTTAAAGGCATCTGGATGGGTATATGAATAGGAAGGGTTTGGAAGGATATGGGCCGGGTGCTGGAAAGCGGGACTAGATTGGGTTAGGATATCTGGTCAGCATGGACGGGTTGGACGGAAGGATCTGTTTCTGTGCTGTACATCTCAATGACTCCAAGTTTGAAGTCAGTGGGAGAACATTCAGAAGGCAGTGATCATTGTATCATAAGGTTCTGCATGCTGTTGGAGAATGACAGGCAATAATTTGAGTAAGCAAAATCAGCTAGTGGTGAGCTAACTTTAATGGGGCAAGAAGAGAGCTGAGCACATTTGATTGGAAGAAGAGTCAGAAAGTTCAGGTAGAGTCAAGGTATATTCTTTCAAATGGAAAAGGTGCAACAACTAAATCAAGAGTTCCCTGGATTAAAAAAGGAATAAGAATTAATATTAGGGAGAAAGTGTGTGCATATGACAGGTGTAAGGCAAAAAGTACAACTGATGATCAATTGGAAAACCAAATGTTTAGAGGGAGGTGGAAAAGAAAATTGGAGAAGCAAAGAGAAACTTTAAAAAAAGTCTATTGGCATATACACAATAAGAGAATAGAAAGAGGAACAGGGTGATGAGAGACCAAAAAGGCAAGTTACACACAGAGGCAGGGGCATGGCTGAGGTGTTAAATGAATCCTTTAATCTGTGTTTATTAAAGAAGAGGATACTGCTCATGCCATGGTGACAGAGGAGAAAACTCTATCACTAGAAGTGTTCAAAGTTAATAATGAAGAAGTGTTGGTTATATTATTGGCACTTAAAGTTAACAAGACCAGTTGAAACGTATCTAAATATTTTGAAGAAATATGGGGGTAGAAATTGTGGGGCATTGACTATAATCTTTCAATCTTCCCTAGACTTGGGGGAGGCACCAGAAGATTGGAGAATTGCAAATATTATGGCCTTGATCAAGAAAGGTTGTAAGGACAATCCCAGCAATAAGACTAGTCAGTTTAACATCGGTGGTGGGGAAATTACTGGAACAGCTATTCAGGATAGAACTAGTGACCATTTGATTAGAAAGAATCAGCATGGATTTTGAATGGGGCAATTGTATTTAGCTCCCTTACTGGAGCTTTTTGAAAAGGAACCAGAAAAAGTCAATGAGGCTAGCACTATTGATGTGGTATATCTGGATCTCCAGTAGACGTTTGATACAGTGCCACACAACAGACCTGTGAGGATAGTTATAGTTCATAGTGTAAAAAGGACTGCAGCAACACGGATACAAAATTAACTGAGTGATAGGAAAGAGAGAATTTATTTGGGTTGGAGAAAGGTTTGGAGGGAGTTCTCCAGGCATCAATATTGCTTTTTCTGATATATATATATTAATGATTTGGATCTTGGTATACAGGGGACAATTTCAAAGTTTGCAGATGACATGAAACTTGGAAGAATTATAGACCGTAAGGGGGATTGTGTGGAACTTCAAAACAAAACAAACCTTTTCACAGTGAATAGTTAAAGTATGGAATGCAATGCCTGGAAATATACTATGACGTGGGGTTGCCGGTGTTGGACTGGGGTGGACAACGTCAGAAGTCAGACAACACTATGTTATAGTCCAACATATTCATTTGAAGTTAAAAATCACACATCACAATATGCTGCTCCTTCATTAATAGCTGTCCACATCATCAGCAGTGCTCCAAAAGCTAAAGCTTCCAAATAAACCTGTTGGACTATAACCTGGTGTTGTGTGATTTTTAACTTTGTGAAAGTGAGGACTGCGGATGGTGGAGATTGGAATCAAGATTAGAGTGATGCTGGAAAAGCACATCAGGTTATGCAGCATCCAAGGGTCAGGAAAATCCTGCTCTTTGGAAGCTGCCTGACCTGCTTTGCTTTTCCAGCATCACTCTAATCTTGATTTTTAACTTTGTCCACCTCTGTCCAACACTGGCACCTCCACGTCATGTTTATTTGGAAATCACAAGCTTTTCGGAAATATGCTGGAGGTAGATTCAATTGAAACCTTCAAGAGGACGTTTGATAATCATTTGGAGAGTCATGGTGTGCTGGGATATAAAGAAAAGGCAGGAGATTGGTCCTAGGTGACAGAAGTGGTGCAGGCACAATGTGCCCTGAAGTGGTGCAGGCCAAATAGCCTCCCTTCTGTTCCCTAACAATTCTGTGATCCTGAGTAGCAGCATTAGTGCAATTGTGTATTAATGTAGTTGATCCACAATTTACTTACAAAATTATGGTTTACTGAGAAATGTTTTGCCATGTTTTTACAGGTAATTCTAAATTCTCTGCATAAGTACAAGCCTCAAATTCATATAGTGCGTGTAGGTGGTCCTCGCAGGATGGTTTCAAATCACTCTTTTCCAGAGACCCAGTTCATTGCAGTGACTGCATATCAAAATGAAGAGGTCAGTACAGACATCATGACAAATATTGGCTTACATTTATCTTCTCATAATTATGTTGGTATACTTCATACCTTAAATATGATTGTTAGGTGTTTTTACATGAGGTATTGAAGATACTTCTATTCATTCATTACTGATCATTTAACGTTTAGGAAAAGAATGCTGAGTAAGCACTTACACTTATTTTTATTCCCTATTGCAGTGAATCTAGATCACAAAAAGTATGTGGATGAATTGTCAGTTTAAGGCTCTCGATTGGAGCTTGCCAGTGATAACATTGAGCCTAATGCTTGTTCTCTCACATCCTGGTTCTTAAGAGATAATACATCTTCACAGCAGTGTCTGTGCTAGCTAATATTTCCTTCTTCTTCATTGAATTGCTTTCCACCTGATCGACAGGAAACTCAGATGTTCTCTTTATTCCGAATGTTACTGCTGTAACTGCATAGACCCAGATTTTCCAATGGTCAGATAATAGTTTCTGAATTGTAAATAGGAATTGCACATGAGGATACTGTGGACTTCCCATTGTAGTAGACTCGAAACGATTTGCCCAGGAAATTGGAGATTATGCTATGCAATTTCCTTTCACTGGGAACTTTGTGAAAGTTTGCTTTTTAACTGCAGAATTTGGAAGAGTAAGGAAACGTAGACTTATCTAGTCTAACTTCTGCATAACTATTAAATTTATGTCCCAACTTGTCTTATTGCTTGAACTACACTCCCCTCAAATCCTAAAACTCCGCAAAATTTGACTTGACTCTATGCTGAAATCTGACACCCAATCTGCATCCACACTCAGAATCCAAAATCCCTTCCTGCCCCTGCTGGTGGACCCTACCACCAACCACAGCACACCTGAGACCTGACAACTTTCCCACAGACTTGGGAGCCACCTACCCTTATTCCTTCCAGTTGTGATATCTCCCAGACACCCTAAGGAATCCTACACACTTCACCACATACTTCATCCTTTTGTTACCTTGCACCCTGTTGTTTACCCATCTGGCACCCTACCCATTGACATGCTACACCTTACCAACTTGCACCCTATCTTCTGTCTACTTGGTGCCATACTCAACAGGCACCCCTCTCCCTTCCTCACTTACCTGGTACTCTAACCATATACATATCTTATGCATTTAATATTTCACAAAAGTTATTAAAAGTCTGTCTGCGACATTGGAAATTTAAATTTCAGAATACCACCACCTGATTCTGTGAATAAAGAGGTGTGCTTTGCTCTCCCATGTTGGTTCTACTACATGAAGGACCTGTTGAAATGGAGGGCCCATGGTGTTCGAGGTGAGCTACTGGTATTGATTGAGGATCGGCTGTCTGACAGAAGGCAGAGAGTTGGGATAAAAGGTTCTGATTTGGAATGGCAGCCGGTGTCCCGCAGGGTTCAGTGTTGGGGCCGCAGCTGTTCACGTTATATATTAATGATCTGGATGAAGGGACTGGGGGCATTCTAGTGAAGTTTGCCGATGATACGAAGTTAGGTGGATAGGCAGGTAGTACTGAGGATGTGGGGAGGCTGCAGAAGGATCTAGACAGTTTGGGAGAGTGGTCCGGGAAATGGCTGATGGAATTCAATTTGAGCAAATGTGAGGTCTTGCACTTTGGAAAAAAGAATACAAGCATGGACTACTTTCTAAACGGTGAGAAAATTCGTAAAGCCAAAGTACAAAGGGATCTGGGAGTGCTAGTTGAGGATTCTCTGAAGGTAAACATGCAGGTTGAATCCGTGATTAAGAAAGCAAATGCAATGTTGTCATTTATCTCAAGAGGGTTGGAATATAAAAGCACCGTTGTGCTACTGAGACTTTATAAAGCTCTGGTTAGGCCCCATTTGGAGTACTGTGTCCAGTTTTGGTCCCCACACTTCAGGAAGGACATACTGGCACTGGAGCGTGTCCAACAGAGATTCACACGGATGATCCCTGGAATGGTAGGTCTAACATACGAGGAACGGCTGAGAATCCTGGGATTGTATTCATTGGAGTTTAGAAGCTTAAGGGGAGATCTAATAGAAACTTACAAGATAATACATGGCTTGGAAAGGGTGGACGCTAGGAAATTGTTTCCATTAGGCGGGGAGACTAGAACCCGTGGACACAGCCTTAGAATTAGAGGGGGTAAATTCAGAACAGAAATGCGGAGACATTTCTTCAGCCAGAGAGTGGTGGGCCTGTGGAATTAATTGCCGCAGAGTGCAGTGGAGGCCGGGACGCTAAATGTCTTCAAGGCAGAAATTGATGAATTCTTGATGTCACAAGGAATTAAGGGCTACGGGGCGGATGCGGAGTTGAAATGCCCATCAGCCATGATTGAATGGCGGAGTGGACTCGATGGGCCGAATGGCCTTACTTCCACTCTAATGGTCTTATGGAAATACAACTCCTCATTTTTGGAGGATCTCCAGTTGGAATCCCCTGGTAAAAATGCTAAGCTCTTTTGTTGCGAAAAGAAATAATCTTTGAGATTACTACTCCTCAGAAAATGCAACTGTATGTTTTGAGGTTCATTTTTTTTTGCCTTGATTTTTTGACTTGGGATTGAGGTATGAATATTAGCAATCAGTGCAGAAGTGAGGCTGCTATGTTTGCAATGATGTTGTTGAAGGATGTGAAAAAGACATGTGGACAGCTAAGAAAAAGAGCTAAGCACTGAAATAGATAATAATAGCATAAGGGAGAAAATTATAAAGTCTAAATGTGTCCAACTGTATTTTTCTAGTTCAAGAAAGGAGACACCACCATGTCCTTTAGATGAGGTGGGCTAAGTTGATTAAATGACAATGGGAAACATTTAGGGGATAGTGATCTTCATTTCATTACATTAAAGGTGAAGTTGTAAAATGACATGGGTTGTTCCAGAGCAAGAAAATGAACTGTTGGAGAGATCACTTCAATGGTGCAAAAATGGAGCAAAGCCTAATAGACTTGGGCTAAAGGCTGGTGGGAAAATCAGTCACAGAACAATGATTATCTTCAAAGAGGAAATGGTTTGGGTGCAGTCAGGGTATATCTCTCTGAAGGGAAAGTTAGCACAAACAAATCCAGAGTTCCCTGGATGACAAAGGAGATAGAAATTAAGTTAAAGAAGAAAAAGTGGGTTATGACAGATGAAAACCAAGCTGATTAAAAAAGTATCAGAAAAAGCAGGTACAAAAATCAAAGAGATTCTGAGAAAAACACTGGCAACTAGTATAAGGGGAAATCTAAAGTCTTCCATGAGCACATCAATAAGAAAAGGAGGGATTCATCTGATTCAAGAAGAAAGAAGGGATTTACATTTGGAGGCAGGTGGCATGGCTGAAATAGTAAAATGAATACTTTGCATCTGTCTTTACCTTACAAGACAGATGCTGTCCAGACTATGGTGACAGGAAGAAGCTAAGTCACCAAAACGATACAAGAAAAGTCAACAAAAATAAAGAAGTGCAAACTCTGGAAATCTGAAACAAAAACAGAAATTGCTAGAGAAACTCAGCAGGTCTGGCAGCATCTGTGGAGAGAAAGCAGAGTTAATGTTTCAGGTCCAGTGACTCTTCCTCAGCACTTCAGATTGGCAATTACAGACCAGTCTTTGATTAGATTATTCAGTGTGGAAACAGGCCCTTTGGCCCAACAAGTCCACACCGACCCGCCAAAGCGCAACCCACCCATACCCCTACATTTACCCCTTCACCTAACACTACGGGCAATTTAGCAAGGCCAATCCACCTAACCTGCACATCTTTGGACTGTGGGAGGAAACCGAAACACCCGGAGGAAACCCACGCAGACACGGGGAGAATGTGTAAACTCCACACAGTCAGTCGCCTGAGGTGGGAATTGAACCCGTGTCTCTGGGGCTGTGAGACAACAGTGTTAACTACTGTGCCACTGTGCCGCCCACCTGTGCCACCGTGCCACCATTGCCACCCAGTCAATTTATCTTTGGTGAGCAGGAAACCTCAAGAAACCACTTTGGGATAGAATTAAGTCACATGGAAAATGTTGATTTAGAAATGTCAGCATAGATTTATTGAGGTAAAATTGAGTCTGATTTGCTGGAATATTTTTGAAGACCAAAGAGAAAGGGTTGATTGGGTCAAATATGTTGATGCTGTGTACAGGGAGTGCCAGAAGATGTTTGAAGATGTGTGAGAAAAAATATTGGTCATGGGATAAAACAAACAGTAGAAACATAGATACAAAACTGACTGAGTGATAGGAAACAGAATAATGATTAATGATTAATGATTTCTTTTTGGGCCAGGTGAACTTGATAGTGGAGTTTCTGAGATGCTGGTATTGGGACCTTTGATTGGCCTGATATATATCCATGATCTAGACATTGATGCGCAGGTGACAATATCAAAGTTTGTGGCTAAGGCATAACTTGATAGCAATGTATGTTGTGAGGATGATTAGTAGAACTCCAAAAATATATGAGTTGGTGGAAAGGTGAATATTTGACAAATGATGCAGAGTGTGGAGAATGTGAGGTGATTTACTTTGGTACAAGAACGTGGAGAGACATTATGAAATAAAAGGTATTACTTTCAAGGATGTTGAGGAGCAAAGCAGCTTGTTGCATATGTATGTTAGAACAAATGGAGAGAGCAGATAATAAAGCATGCATCGTTCTTGACTTCATTAACAGAGGCATAGAGTACAGGAGCAGTGAGATTATGATAAACTTACAAAAGATACTGGTTAGGCCACATTTGGAGTACTGTATACAGACATAGGTGCCACACAATGGGGAAAGATGTAATTGGACTGAAAAGAGTGCTGAAGAAGTTTGTGGATGGTTAAGGGGTTGAGATGTATTGGTTATAAGGAAAGACTTGAGAAGCTAGGACAGTTTTCCTTGGTAAGGAGAAATTTGATAGAAGTTTTCAAAATCATGAACAGTCCAGACAGAGTATATAGGGAGATACAGTTCGCATTCATAAATGGATCAAGGATCAAAGGGAAGAGTTTTAAAGTGATTTGCAACAAAGTGAGAAAAACATTCTCAGACAATGAGTAGCTAGAGTTTGGGATGCACCAGCTGGAAGTCTGGTGAGGGTGGGTTCGAGTGAGGTGTTCAAGAGGTCATTAGATAATTATTAAAATAGAAACAATGCAGGACTCTGGGTAAAATGCAGAAGATTAGCACTAGGTTTAAGATATTAACTTAGTCAGTGCAGACATGCTGGGATTGAATAGCTTCCTTCTGCCCCGTAACAATCCTGTGAATTTAAATATTTGTGTTGATGCAACACTGTCATATGTGGCCAACTGTACCCATTTAGAATCTTTCTTTGACAGTCATACTGAAAGCTCATTTGAACACTTGGTAGATTTTCTCGAGACTTTCTAGTCTTAAGACCTGCGGAAGAGAGCTTAATTGCAGAGTGAAGCTGTAGCCAGAAGGAACAATAAACAGATGAAGGGCTTTTGCCTGAAACGTCGATTTTCCTGCTCCTCAGATGCTGCCTGACCTGCTGTGCTTTTCCAGCACCACACTAACCTTGACTGTAATCTGCAGTACCCACTTCTGCCTAATAAACAGCATGTCAAGGGAACGGAGTAAACTTTGTCTGCTTCACAATTCCATCAATAATTCAATGAATTGAAGAGGGATTAGGAGGAAGAGTGCTTGTGTGAATGAGCTGCTGGAAGGTGACAGTTTATGAATATCCTGTAGACCAGAAGGCAGAGGACTGTATACAAATGAAAATCTTCTCCCTTTACAAATGTTCAAAGGTATATTGGTTGTAAGAGGAAAAAAAGTAGCCTCTGCCTTAGTGTTAGTTGCCTTAAGATTTACATTGAGACTTTTTTGTATAATTCACTATCTACATTTTTTGGGTTTTATGTGTTTTGTCTTAAGGTTACAGCTCTGAAGATCAAGAACAATCCTTTTGCAAAAGCATTCCTGGATGCCAAAGAAAGGTTTGTCAACAGTAAGCAGTAAAATCATGCAATGACACTTTTTATGGATTGGTTGTTACTTTGTGTGTCTCTTGTCTTTTTAATGATACGTTTACAATAATTTTAAAATATATTTTGCTGTGTATTGCGCAAAGTAAAAATAATATGTGGGAAGCCACTATTATACTAAATATATTTGCATCTCCTTAACTGACAGGCAATATAACAAAATACCAGGCTGTAACAATATACAAAGATTGCAGTTTTGGTTTACTGGTAACGTGCCAATAGATTGTAGAATATTACAGAATTGTTAAGCCCCACAACTGGCAACACTGTAATCCTGATTTAAAGAAAAAATTAAACTGTAAAAATCCAATTGGAGCAAGTAAAAAGGCATTCACTGGTATTCGAAGAGGTACCATGGTAAGTGATTTTTTAATTCATCTATGGGATGTGAATGTCACTGGATGGCCAGCATTTGCTGCCAAAAGCAATTTGGGTTTGAAAGTGGTGGTGTGCCATTTTATTGAGATGTACGTACCTTTGCATATATTGCTATTCCCTTTTGACAAGACATAGTGCCAGTACAACTACCTGTGAGTGTACAGTCAGGGATATGACCTGCCAAGTTAGCACACATTGCTGGTTCCTTTTCTCAGCAATTCTTTATTCCTCAGAAATTAAGTTGCCATTTGGGACCAGTATTACATGTACAGAGTTCTTGAGAGTTTAATCACAAAAGGTGCATCTTGCACAATTGCTTTGTAAAGTTGTGAGAAATGCTTAGGACTGAAGACAAGTCTCCCTTCAATTGTGCAACTTCCTAACACCATTAAATCTATTTGTTTGTACAGCTCAGTGCCTAAAATCATTGAGAGAACCAGAACCACAGCTGACCAGGAATAATAAAGCAGTTCTTGGACTTGAAGGGATATTACAAGTATAGACATGATTACATAACTGGGGAGGTCATTTTTAACCATCCTGCTGCAATCCAGCATGTAGCCTCCCTTTGCTATTATCATTTGATCTTCAGAGTCCATTTCAATATCTCAACAATAGGATATTCATTTCATAATCAGTTGTTTCAAACATTAAGAACATTTGACCTTGCTTACTTTAAAGCTGCTGTCCACAAAAAATATTGAAAAATGTGTTCCCTTTTCTTCCTGCAGATTCTTCTCAAGATGAGAGCCTAAAGAATTGATGGTTTAATGCATGTTGGGTCAAGCATTGCATCTGACTGCATTCTTTATTTTCAAAAGACAGTTGATAATCTGAGTGATACACAGATTATACAGCCTGGGTTACCTCACAACAAGTTTGTTTTGAAGGGGAAGCATTCTATCAGGCAGATGGCCCTACATGGTACAAAATTAATTTGGGAAAAATGAGAGGACAGGCTTCGGTTGTATGCTCATCATGGCCTATTACTTGTTGCTGGAGCACACCAAACCTCCCTGTAAATAACCTTTTGTTTCTGTTTCTTGTTCATTCTCTATTCATTGCTAATGTGTTGTTTTGCTCTCTGAATGAAAAGTACTTGAAAACGAGAGAAAGAAGCCGAGGAAGCACAGGCAGGTCCAGTTGCAGTGTATTCGAGCAATTCATTCTCCTTCCCTAGATGAACACAAACTTATTGTTATGCAGCAGAGGGCTCTTTTGAAAGTTCACAAACTGCACCGTTTTATACCTACGCAATGCGAGTAGAAAAGAATTGACTTCGAGCCTGATATTCTTCAGCATAGAGTCAGCACATTTCCCTCAGCAAACAATCAATAGACATTCATCTCACACAGGGCATAAACAGTTCATTCAGTAACTCAAGCCTGTTCTGCCACTCAGTGAGTTTGTAACTGATCTATAGCCTTACTCCATCCATAATCTTTAATATTCTTTGCCATGTAAGGTATCTATATCTGTGAACTTAGAGTCATAGAGATGTACAGCATGGATACAGACCCTTCGGTCCAGCCTGTCCATGCCAACCAGATGTCCCAACCCAATCTAGTCTCACCTGCCAGTACACAGCCCACAACCCTCCAAATCCTTCCTATTCATATACTCATCCAAATGCCTTTGAAATATTGCAATTGTACCAGCCTCTACCACTTCCTCTGGCAGCTCATTCCATACATGTACCACCCTCCGTGTAAAAAAGTTGCCTCTTAGGTCTCTTTTATATTTTTCCCCTCTGACCCTAAACCTATGCCCTCTAGTTCTGGACTCCCCAACCCCAGGGAAAAGACTTTGTCTATTTATCCTATCCATGCCCCTCTTAATTTTGTAACCCTCTATAAGGTCACCCCTCAGCCTCCGACGCTCCAGGGAAAACAGCCCTAGCCTGTTCAACCTCTCCCTATAGCTCAAATCCTCCATCCCTGGCAACAATCTTCTAAATCTTTTCTGACCCCTTTCAAGTTTCACAACATCTTTCTGTTAGGAAGGAGACCAGAACTTCAACTGTTAATTGAACCAACATCTATAATTTTCAGAACGTTTCACATTTCTACATGGAGTAAAAAGTGAGGTCTGCAGATGCTGGAGATCAGAGCTGAAAATGTGTTGCTGGTTAAAGCACAGCAGGTTAGGCAGCATCCAAGGAACAGGAAATTCGACGTTTCAGGCCAGAGCCCTTCATCAGGAATGAGGAGAGGGTGCCAGGCAGGCTTTAACCAGCAACACATTTTCATTTCTACATGGAGACAATTTTTCAAGATTCTCTCTTAATTCAATGGTCTATTTCAAAATTAAAGGCCATGTCCCGTATCCTACAGTCACCTACCAATGGAAAATGTCTCTTCATCAACCTACACCCCTTTTTTGAAAGCCTAAAAAAAGTTCAATCCACTCATCTTTTTTACCTTCTGTATTCCTGTGAATACAAAACTACTTCATTTCCTCTGTTCTCATAATTCAATGCTTGGAGACCAAAGAATTCCATGGCTCTCACACTGATGCCATGCTCAAATCTCAGTTTTTGAGGCAGACTGAAATAAGCTTGTAGCATAGAATTTAAACTGAATGGTCATCTTTGCAACCACTGACTGTGGATTGGATGATTTACCGTTCAGTTTGTTGTATATGACACTATTCATAGGCTCCTTTTCAAGGAAAACAAGCTCATCCCGATTCACTGTCCCTCTTTGAGCTGTGGGTAGATACAGCAGGATTGGTACATATTCCAGTTAGCTGAATACCAGCAGACTTGATGTTTTAGGTCCAGTGACCTTTCATCAGAACTCCTGAAACTCTAAAACTACTGGAGTTCTGCTGAAGGGTGACTGAACCTGAAGCATAAACAGAAATTTCTGGAAAAACTCTGCAGGTCTGGCAGCATCTGTGGAGAGAAACCAGATTAATGTTTCAGGTCCAGTGACCCTTCTTCAGAACTGATGATAGTTAGGAAAAAGATGGTTTTTATGCAAAAGATACAGTGGGGGAAGTGGTAAGGAGTAAACAATAGGTGGACATAGAGCCCAAAAAGACAGAAGAACACTTTGACAGACAAAGGAATGGATAGCGGTCAGCATGGGAGGATGAATAGCTAATATTGGGGACTATTAGTGGCTAACAATGAGCTGTGTGTAATAGCAGACCATGTGATAACAAGGCCTGGTGTGTAGGGATTGGGGTAAGGACATGGGAGAATGAATGACTGAACCTGCTCTTTCTTTCCACAGATGCTGTTGGACCTGCTGAGTTTCTCCAGCAATTTCTGTTTTTATTGTAGATTTCTCGCATCTGCAGTTCTTGGTTTTACTTGAACAATTTCTTTTATAGTCTTACTGAATTAACAATGCAACAGAGGTACATCTTGTGCAACAGCAGTGTACTACACAATACATAATGGCATTATACTTCTTTTGGAAATAGATAGAATGTAGAACATTACAGCTTAGTATAGGCGCTTCGGCCCTCAATGTTGCGCCAACCTATGAAACCAATCTGAAGCCCATCTAACCTACACGATTCCATTCTCATCCATATGTCTGTCCAATGAACGTTTAAGTGCCCTTAAAGTTGTCAGGTTTAATACTGTTGCAGGCAGGGAATTCCATGCTCTTACTACTGAGTGCAGTAACTACCTCTGACATCTGCCTCATATCTATCACACCTCAATTTAAAGCTATGTCCCCTTATCCTAGCCATCACCATCCAAGGAAAAAGGCTCTCACTGTCCACCCTATCTAACCATCTGATTATTTTATATGTTTCAATGAAGGCACCTCTCAATCTTCTCTCTAACGAAAACAGCCTCAAGTCTCTCAGCCTTTCCTCATAAGACCTTCCCTCCATACCAGGCAACATCCTAGTAAATCTCCTCTGAACCCTTTCCGAAGCTTCCACATCCTTCCGATAATGCAGTGACCAGAACTGTTTGCAAGGCTCCAAGTGCGGTCGTACCAGAGGTTTGTGCAGCTGCAGCATGATCTCATGGCTCCGAAACTCAATCAGTCTATCAATAAAAGCTAACACACTGTTTGTCTTCTTAACAATCCTATCAACCTGTGTTGGCAACTTTCAGGAATCTATGTACATGGATCCTATCTGCCATGATCTCTCTGTTCATCTATACTATCACAAATCTTCCCATTATGCCAGTACTCTTTATTCCTGTTGCTCCTCCTAAAGTGAATCACCTTACACTTTTCTACATTAAACTCCATTTGTCACCTCTCAGCCCAGCTCTGCAGCTTATCTATGTTCCTCTGTAACCTGCAACATCCTTCAGTACCTGATTGTCATCCACAAATTTATGAACACATCCTTCTACACCTTCGTCCAGGTCTTTTATAAAAATGACAAACAGCAGTGGCCCCAAAACAGATCCTTGTGGTACACCACTAGTAACTGAACTCCAGGATGAATACTTTCCATCAATCACCACCCTCTGTCTTCTTTTAGCTCACCAATTTCTGATATAAACCACTGATTCACCCTCAATTCCATGCCTCCATATTTTGTGCAATAACTTACCATGGGGAACCTTAACAATCACTTTACTAAAATCCATATACACCACTTCAATCGCTTTAACTTCGTCCATCTGTTTGGTCATCTCATAGAACTCAGTAAGGTTTGTAAGGCATGACCTACTCTTCACAAAACTGTGTTGACTATTCCTTTTTAGATGATTATAAATCATATCTCTTATAACCTTTTCCAACACTTTACCCACTACCGAAGTAAGGCTCACAGGTCTATAATTACCAGGGTTTTCTTTACTCCCCTTTTTAAACAAGGCGACAACATTTGCTATTCTCCAGTCTTCTGGCACTATTCCTGTAGACCATGATGACATAAAGACCAAAGCCAAACGTTCTGCAATCTCCTCCCTGGATTCCCATAGGATAAATCCCATCTGGCCCAGGGGACTTATCTATTTTTACACTTTCCAGGATTGCTAACACCTCCCCCTTCTGAACTCAATCCCATCTAGTCTAGTAGCCTATATCTCCGTATTCTCCTCGACAACATTGTCTTTTTCCAGTGTGAATACTGATGAAAAATATTCATTTAGCCCTTCATTTATCTCCTCAGACTCCGCACAACTTCCCACTACTATCCTTGATTGGCCCTAATCTTACTCTAGCCATTCTTTTCTTCCTGATAAACCTATGGAATGCTTTAGGGATTTCCTTGATCCTATCTGCCAACGAATTCTCATGTCCCCTCTTGGTTCTTCTTAGATCTCTCTTTAGGTCTGTCCTGGCTAAATTATAACTCACAAGTCCCCTAACTGTGCCTTCATCTCTCATCCTAATATATGCTGCCTTCTTCCTCTTGACAAGAGATTCAACTTCCTTAGTAAACAACGGCTCCCTTGTTCGACAACATATTTTCTGCCTGACAGGTACATACTTATCAAGGACACGCAGTAGCTGTTCCTTGAATAAGATCTACATTTCAATTGTGCCCATCCTGTGCAGTTTCCTTCCCCATTCTATGCATCCTGAATCTTGTCTAATCACATCATAATTTCCTTTCTCCCAGCTATAACTTTTGCCCTGCAGTATATACGTATCCCTGTCCATCGCTAAAGTAAACATAACTGAATTGTGGTCACTATTGCCAAAGGGCTCACCTACCTTGAAATCTAACACCTAGCCAGGTTCGTTACCCAGTACCAAATCCAATGTGGCTTTGCCCCTTGTTGGCCTGTCTATATAATGTGTCAGGAAACCCTCCTACATACATTGGACAAAAGCTGACCCATCTCAAGTACTCGAATTATTGTATTTCCAGTCAATATTTGGAAAGTTAAAGACCCCCATAACAACTAAGGCACGGTGGCACAGTGGTTAGCACTGCTGCCTCAATGCGCCAGAGACCCGGGTTCAATTCCTCCCTTGGGCAACTGTCTGTGTGGAGTTTGTACATTCTCCTCATGCCTGCGTGGGTTTCCTCCGGGTGCTCCAGTTTCCTCCCACAGTCCAAAAATGTGCAGGTTTGGTGAATTGGCCATGCTAAATTGCCCATAGTGTTAGGTGCAGGGGTAAATGTAGGGGTCTGGGTGAGTTGCACTTCAGTGGGTCGGTGTGGACATGTTGGGCTGAAGGACCTGTTTCCACACTGTAAGTATTCTAATCTACTCTGTCACTCTCGCTCCTATCCAGAATCATCTTTGCTATCATTTCCTCTAAATTTCTGAAACTATTCGGAAGCCTATAGAAAACTCCCAACAGGGTAACCTCTCCTTTCCTGTTTCTAACCTCAGCCCATACTACCTCAGTGGATGAGTCCTCAAAGTCCTTTCTGCCACCTGTAATACTACCCCTGACTAACAATGCCCCCCACCTCCCCCTTTTTACCATCTTCTCTGTTCTTACTGAAACATATAAATCCTGGAACCTGCAACAACCATTCCTGCCCCTGCTGTATCCATGTTTCTGAAATGGCCACAACATCGAAGTCCCAACTACAACCCATGCTGCAAGTTCACCCACCTTATTCCGGATGCTCCTGGTGGTGAAGTAGACACACATCAAACCAATTTCCTGCTTGCCGGTGCACTCTTGCAACATTGAAACCTTATTTTTGACCTCACCACTCTCAACCTCCTGGACACTGCAACTACAATTTAGGTCTCATTCCCCTGCTGAATTAGTTTAAACCGTCCTGAAGAGTATTAGCAAACATTCCCCACTCCCAGGATATTGGAACTCCTCTGGTTCAGGAGTAGACCATTCTGTTTTTAGAGGTCTCACCGAACCTTGGATGAGCTCCCAATTATCCAGGTATCTCAAAGCCTCCCTGCTGCACCATCCCAGTAGCCACATGTTCAACTCCTCTCTCACCCTGTTCCTTGTTTCGCTAGCACATGGCATGGGAAACGAATTAGATCTAATAACTGTTTGTTATAGCTCTAAGCTTCCACCCTAGCTCCCTGAATTTCTGCCTTAAAACACTATCTTTTTCCTACCTATGTTGTTGGTACCTATGTGGACCATGATTTGGGGCTGCTCCCATCCCCTCAAGGATCCCAAAAACACGATTAGAAACATCACGAACCCTGACACCTGGGAGGCAACACACCAACTGTGAGTCTCTCTCGTTCCCACCGAACTGCCTATCTGTCCCCCTAACTATGGAGTCCCCAGTGACTAATAGTCTGCTCCTTTTCCCCATCCCTTTGGAGCAACAGGGACAGATTCTGTGCCAGAGATGTGTACCCCATGGCTTACCCCTGGTAAGTCATCCCCACCCAACAGTATCCAAAACAGTCTACTTTTTGTTGAGGGGAACGACCACAGGGGATCCTTGCACTGCCTGCCGGTTCCCTTTCCGTCCCCTAACTGTAACCCATCTGCCCTTTTCTTGTACCTGAGGTGTGACTACCTCCCTGTAACTCCTCTCAATAACCCTCTCCACCTCCTGAATGATCTGAAGTTCATCCAGCTCTAGCTTCAGTTCCCTAATGCAGTTTTTGAGAAGCTGGAGTTAGGTGTATCTACCGCAGATAGAGGTGATGCTTACCTCCCACATTCTGCAGGAGGAACATTCAACTGCCACTATTCTAAATTCCAATGTCCAAATACTGTTTTGGGTAACACAACCACCCAAACATACTCAGCAGTCCTGTGTCCACTCCTACTCCCATGTGTGCTCCCCCAATTCATGAGGTAAGTGTTAAAATTAGTGATTAACCTTCCTGTCGGTCCCCGAGTCGACATTCCTGCTCCTCCTGCTGCTGAAACAAAAAAAAATTGATTTCTGCCATTACGTGTATGTTTTGTAATACTGGTGTACTAAGCTAAGGTACAAGTTGTTCTGTTCACAAAATACCACATCACGTGCATTGCTTAGTGCAGAGTCATCCATTCAGATACCTTGTTAGTTAATGAGGTTAATGAGGGGACGGTGGGTGAAACACTCAAAGTGAAAAGAGAATGGCTAAGGTGTCAGCATCAATCAGGAAGCAGCTGCTGGTGGGATCAGCTCCACGCGTACAGTTTAGTAATTGATACAACACAGGACCTCTCTTTGCGAGGAAATTACTGAATAGGTAAAAGGCCAAAATTTGAAAAGGCATAGACCACTCTGCTCTTCTGCAACACCTGATATTTCCATGGCAATGATAATAAAGCCACTTGGGGCATATGGAATTCTCACGGCCATCTGCAGACGAAGGTCCAAGATTGAGAGCTCAAGTCATACTTTTTACTGGATGCTGCGAATGGGATCATGAGGATATTGAACTCTAGATTTGTACTTGATTTTGCACATCAACCTCCTGCATGGTGCTCCAGAGGCTGATCCCGAAGTAGACCGTAGGCATCCTAAAGAAACCTCCCATAGTGGGAGTACAAACAGAAGAAAGCTGATTAGCTTATTTTTTGGAAGAGGAACTGCATATCTGTTGATTTCATTCAGCCTCTCCAAGGATTCGTGAGGCAGTGGAGAATGTGGATACTCTCTTTGGCTTCCTATACAGTCCTTCAGGGTCAAGGATAACTAGCTTCCATTCTAGCTTGGTGGATTCTGAGATGGATGCTAGGTTCAATGCATGATCTGCAGACTCTGTCATTAATGTTGCAGGTGCTTTCAGATATCCAAGTCTCTGAATCATATAGGAGTGTAGGGCTTGTCATCTGTTTGGAATAGCACCAATTCCTGCATCTTGAGCGACAAAGCCATTTTTATTCTGTAAAATCTCAGAAGTAGCTTTCTCAGTCATGATTATGCATCATACAAGTTAGTTTCAATGTATGAAAATCATAAAATGCAATCAGAAAGCAGTGTGGTGTTTTTCATGAGTTTGCATTCAGAATAAAGTAAAGAATTACATTTTTTTCAAAACATTCATTACCTTCTTTTGAGAAGGGGTGGAAAAATGGGTAAGCATCCTCAGAGGAGGGATGAAGGATTTTTATTTGGATTCAGCAAAAGCTGACTGCACTTTTCTACCTGTTAAAATGCATACCTAAGCCAGGTGTGACTTTGCCTGGGAGGGGTTGGCAGGAGATATTGCAGGTCATAATGGATTGCATGAAGAGTGAGTATGGAGGTGGCCAGTTAAAAGTCTCATTCTGCATCAGTGGTGCTGGAAGAGCACAGCAGTTCAGTCAGCATCCAACGAGCAGCGGAATCGACGTTTCGGGCAAAAGCCCTTCACCAGGAATATTCCGAAACATCGATTTCTCTGCTGGTTGGATGCTGCCTGAACTGCTGTGCTCTTCCAGCAGCACTGATCCAGAATCTGGTTTCCAGCATCTGCAGTCATTGTTTTTACCTAGTTAAAAGTCTCACCTCAGTCCTCTAATGCAGTATCCCAGCTCCCAACATTATCTATTGGTCCCTTCAACTTCACCTCTCACTCTTTGTTACTATTGCCCCCTTGGTTGCATTGTCCCCTCAGATCATCCCATACTACCTCCATGCCCCTCACCCACTTCTATGCCACCCCATGCTCTATTAGAATATCAAGCCACCTTCAGATACTCCCATGTATCCAGCATTGTTTTTCACCAGAGCACACTACATTGAGTTATGGCAATAGCAATGGGTATTATTTAAAAGTCATGGTGAAAGAATTCATCTGTAACAATCTAGTACAACATCTCCAACACCATCACACTGATCATGAGGTTCCCTCCAGGGCTGTGTGCTCAGCCCATTCTGTTCACCCTGCTGATACATGACTGTGCACCGATGCACAGATTGAATCACATCATCAAGTTCGATGATGATATGACTGTTAGTGGGTCTCATCAGCATGGGCGACGAGTCAGCATATAGAGAGGAGGTGCAGCGGCTAACAGACTGGTGCGGAGCCAACAACCTGTCTCTGAACATGGACAAGATAAAAGAGATGGTTGCTGACTTCAGGAGGGCATGGAGCGACCACTCTCCACTGAATGTTGATGGTTCCCCCATGGACATCGTGAAGAGCACCAAATTTCTTGGCGTACATTTGGCAGAGAATCTTACCTGGACCCTCAACACCAGCTCCATAGCCAAGAAAGCCCATCGGCATCTCTACTCTCTGTGCAGGTTGAAGAAAGCCCACCTCCCACTTCCCTTATCATCACCACATTCTACACAGGGTTCATTGAGAGCACCCTGAGCTGCTGCATCATTGCCTGGTTCGGGAATTGCATCATCTCTGATCGTAAGACCCAACAACAGATAGTGAGGACAGCTGAGAACATCATCGAGGTCCCTCTTCCCTCCATTACACGCATTTATGCCACATGCTGCATCTGAAGGGCTGATCATTGTTGAAAGATCCAGATACCCCTCACTCAAACTCTTCTCCCTCCTGCCATCTGACAGAAGATACCAGAGCATTTGGTCTCTCACAGCCAGACTGTGCAACAGTTTCTTCCCCCAAGCCATCAGGCTCCTTAACATTGTATGATCGGAATCTTTCCCATCTGAAATTTTTAGCACAACTTCAAATTGCTGATAGAAAAATGTCTTTTACTTATCACTTTTCTATTGCACTGTAGCTTGTGTGTTTTATACTTCTTATGCACTTTATGCTGTGTATGAGTGTGTAGTTTGTGCTATCCATGTAGCATCCTTGGTCCTGGAGGAACACTATCTTGATTTTACTGTGTCAGTTGTATATGGTAGAAATGACAAATAAAAGCTACTCTATTCTACTCCACAACCTGGAATTCAAGCACACTATCATTGATATTGAAAAGCCAAAGAAAATCTACACCACTGCAAAATATATTATAATCTTATAAGTTCCTATCCGGTTTAAAAACAATTGAGAAAATATAGCCAAGGCTTTACGGTCATTGCAATTTTTTTTTAAAGTTCAACTCATTCTTAAAGCAATAGATGGCCTACTAAGCTGAAAGTCATTATCTAGCTTTTGAAACCCAGGCATTCATAATGGCTACAGCTATCTTAACAGAAGCTTCCAACTACATTGTCTAAAAAAAGCAGAATAAAATTGTGCTCAATTTTCATTTCAAAATAAAGTGGCTGTCAGTCAATGAGGGGAACAGTGTTTTTTTTTCAAAAGTAGGAATTTACTAAACAAACATAACCATCATACCACTTAAGTCCAGCATAAAATATTACAGTAGATGCTGACAGAACATTTTTCTTTTTAACTTTTTTTTGTGATTTAGCACTTTTGACAATGGGAAAAGTAGCAGAATGTGAGACAATGATTACATGTTGCTTTATAATCTACGGGTCAACTTACCTTTGCAACAGAGAGTCTGAGGATGAATTACTGCATTAAAAGCACATCTACCTTACAATGCAGCATTTAGTAGAGACATTCACATGTGTTGAAACATTTGCACACACCTTTCCAAATGCATCTGACTCCCAGCAGTCTTCAATTCCCTCAACTGTCTTCCCCATTTCCACTGGAAGTTTTTCCTCTCAAGGAAGTGTGTGTGTTTTATTTCGGAATTACAAAACCCACACCAGCACATGAAAATAATATAGTCTGTAAGAACAAAAAGAAATTCCTGTAGTCTCACAACAGGGTCTCTGGCCTGAGAAGAGGTATATGTATGATTTAAGGCCTACCTGAACCACAAAAAAGGCAAGATGAAAATGGTTTAGGGTGGAGAATGCACAGAAAAATTATTTTTCCATCAAAAACAAAACTAAATTCAGCATTTCTTCACCCAGTTTGCACTTCTATTGGGAAACAGAAATTCGGCCAATATGTGAGTTGGAATGGTATTTAAGGATATGTTTCATAATGTTCTAGTTAACTGTTATTGTTGAAGCTGACCAGCCTGGACTAGATAGTATAACTAAAGTGACAGTAATTGAGCTGGACAGGTATGTTAACCTTGGTCTATAATTATGCATTCTGATTGAAGGAAGGAATGGTACATAGCACCTGTGGTATATTCATACCTATCTATCTTAAAATCTGAATTAATTAATCTCCCTTCTGTAATTCTTGAAAAGTTGGAACTCCCAAAGGAATTAGCATGTTATAAATTTTGTACAGATCAAATTGTAACAGTGCTTAAAACTATGTTAGGCAAATAAGAGATAACTAACAGCCTTGCATTGCAAAGATGTGTATTTATTATTTTCTTGCCATTCCTAACCACCCAAAATGGGTGTTAGATTGCCTTGTTGAGCTACTGCACTCCATGTTGGTGTCAGTACACCCACAGTGCTTTTTAGAAGGTAATTCCTGGATTTTGATCCAGCATCCGTGAAGAAACACAGTACAGTTACAAGTCAAGCTGCTGTGTGGTTTGATCAGCAGCTTTTAACTTATGGTATTCCGATGCACCTTCTGCCCTTATCCTTCTCAATGGTCATGGGTTTCAAAGGTATTGTAAAAAGGTATATAATAATGCATATTAAGGGTTTTTAAAACAAAACTTTATGACCAATATTGAGACCACCTTACATACTTAGGAAAGAGAGCATCAAGTCAGACACTAAGGGTACCTGCTTATCCTGGTAACCTGCTCTATAGCAGTAAGTGAAGTTCAGTTATATGATCAGAGGCCCTTTGTTTTGGCATGGAGAAAGCCAGGATTTATATATTGTTTTAACTGAATGATGGAAAAATTAGGCACAAAACTATAATTCCAAAACTTTATCTGAACTCTTACAGAGCCAGTTATAAGGATTGCACAGATGACTCTGAAAGTCAGCACATAAGTTATTCTCAAAGTAAGTACAGTATAAATTTTGAATAGGCATGCTAGTATGTAAAACATTGGTGCGATAATGACCGTTGAGTTCAGTAATGACTAGATTATTGGAGCTATGAAAGAGATAGTTTTATAGTTTCTCTGGATGAATTGCAGGGAGGAAGTGAACTGGGTGTTGTTAATTGAATCTGGAATGATTAAAATACAGTACCTATGTATCTTTCATGTTTAGAGCATTGGTTGCGATTTGACTTTTTTTTAATTTCTAAAAACGAACCATTATTTATTTTGCCCTGGTGATATTTTAAAATCTGACTCTTATTTATACACCAAAATCTTATCTGTAGCAAGAAATAGATGCAACATTTATATTATTTTCATTCAATTCTGTATGTTCTCAATATGACATAGAAATGTACTGCACAACCTGGATACTGCATATAATCATTTCACTGGTAAATTCTGAATAATTCATATTATTTATGGATGAAGCTTTGTTTTAGGTATCCATAGGCACTGCATAATTCTACTTTTCAAAAAAAAAGCATCCAACATAGATAATATTTTCAAATTCGAAACCTCAGGGATCGTGTCAAATTTGAGAACATTGCCTGAGTTCTGGCAATTTCTTTGTTAAGTTGTTAAGATCAAAGAGCATCCAGAGAATGAGAAAACAATGCTATAAAAGGAAAATTGTTAACAGACAGATTTCATCCATAATTACATTGAGAACTTCTTTCAGGTTTAGTCTTGTTGTAAATGAATACCTGCACTCCATTTCTTTCTATAATTCAGCCTATAATACTGAATTTCTTATGAAGACATAAGATCACTATGATTGAACCAGAATTATAATTTATTTCATTGCTTACTGTGCAGTTTAATAGCAGCTGCTTTGAGATGAGAAGAGTCTAAATAGGAAATTTTGCAAAAATACATTCTCATTTTTACATTTTTTGTCTGTTTTCCAAAATTGTGTTACTTTCAAATGCTGAAATCAACATGTTAAATATTATAATTTTTAATATAAACTAAATATTAAAATTTAAGAAAGACATAAATACTAATACTTTAGAATTTTAAAAAGTTATTTTTCGATTACATAATGGAAGTATAGTGCAGGCAGAATAGTTGATGTAAAACGATTAAGAACATAATTTCTGAACTATCATCTTCACTGATTTTACTGGAACCATTTTTTTTCTTCTCACCAGTAAGCAGCTGGTTGATTCCCAATGCTGAGGCTATTTGTGCACCAACAAGTCCGAGTTATCAATACTGTGCTGCCTTACCGCTGCCTGGTGCCCATGGGTACCATAGCTGTGAACGCTATCCCTCACGGCACAGGCACCTTGCCAGTCCATATCCAACATCCTACATACACAGAAATTACTCAACAGGTAAGATCAAACCTATTAATTAAACTGTCAGTTGATGGATTACACTGATTAATCAACAATAGTAATTCACCATTTGAAAATGCTTTTCCAAAACTATGAAACATACAATCTGTAATGGATTTAAACCCATTAGTGGTTTAATTATTTTAACGAGTTCATTGGAGTTTATTATAGGAACCGCAGTAGGCCATTCTGCTCCTCAAGGCTGTTCCGCCATGGCTGATCTGTGACCTAACTCCATATAGCTGCCTTTGTCCCAAATGCCTTAATATCTTTGCTTAACAAAAACAAAACAATCTCAGGCTTAACATTAGCAACTGATTTGGCAGAATGCCTCATCATCAGAACTTTCAAACAAGCACTAAGCTGTAGCTTGGTTGATGATGAGAAAGACACTTCCTGTCAAATTGTTCGTGCACACCTGGGCTCTCTATGCTACTGTACAGTGCTCTGGAGAGAGCTGCTGTAGTGGAGAGAGTGTCACACATCTCCTTCTAAAATGTGCCTTTGCAAAGAAAATCTGGAGAGAAATGTTCTGTTGTGTTGTTAAGATTTGACCTGAGCCGCTCTGTGATGCACAAGTCTATGCTGTAGGAGCATCCCATGGCTGCACACTGAGACAAACATCAACTCTGACTGGAGGACCATCCACTCAGTGAAAGATGCTCTTTGGTCTAGCCCTGAACACATTGGTCTTCCAGTGCAAATAGTTGTCCTCAATCCAGTGTTGAAGGCTGGCACATTCCCAGGTTCAGGTCTACATGAAACAAAGATTTGTGGATGCTGATGATCAGACACACAAAAAGAAATTGCAGGAATAGTTACAGAACTTGAAATATTAACGCTGTTTTCTCTGCACAGGTGCTGCCAGACTTGCTGAGTTTCTCCAACAATTTCTGTTTTGGTCCAGGACTTTCTGTTGAGTGAATAATAGAATCATATGGCGGCCCTGCACCTCTTCAAGCCCATATTGCCAAAAACATACTACTTTTCGGCACTCGTCCCACTTTCCTGAACCAGGCCCATAGCCTTATTTTATCACACTTAAAGTGCTCTTCCGAATTCTTTTTAAAGGTTGTGAGGTTTCCTGCCTTTATTGTCGTTTAAACTAAGGAGAAAAGTTGTTTTCTATTCACTATGTCCTTGCCATACTAAAGGTTAGGGCAGCTATCACAAAGACACAATGAGGAAAGGTCACTGCTATAGAGTTTCTGCCACAGTGTACTGAGTGGCTGCTAACTTACAGAACTCTTCAGGGTATATGTGTGTAACAAAATGCACATAGCTTTTGTTATAATGAATTAATACTACAATTTGTAACTGGATTGAAGCAGCTATTGTACTCAAACACAATCCCTAACCTTATGGCCTGACATATCTCTTACTCCACATTACCATCAAGCTGAGGGATTAACCCTGGTTCAGTGAAGAGTGCAGAAGTTATGCCAAGGAGCAGCACCAGAACTGGGATGTCAACCTGATTTAACTCCAAAACAGGACTACTTGCGTGTCAAACAGCACAAACAGCAAGTGACAGACAGGAGATTCCAAGTTAATGGATCAGATCTAAATCCTGCCACAATCAGTTATGAATAGAGACAGACAATTAAACAAATCACTGGAGGAAGACGCTCCACAAATATCCCTATCCTCAATGTTTGAGGAGCTCAACAAATCTGTGTAAACGTTGAGGCTGAAATACTCACAACAATCTTCAGTCAGAAATCTGAGTGAATGACCTATCTTGGCCTCCTCCAGAGGTCCCAGCGTCACACAGTTCAGTTTTCAGCCAATTTTATTCACGTGATAAGAAAACCAGCTGAATGCAGTGAATGATGCAAATGCTATGTGCCCTGACAACATTCCAGCAATACTTCTAAAGATTTGTGTTCCTGAACTTGCTGCACTCCTAGCCAGGTAATTCCAGTAGAGCTAAAACATTCTTGTAACCACTTGATAATGTGAAAAATTGTCCAAATTTATCATAGAATCATAGAGATGTATAGCTCGGAAACAGACCCTTTGGTCCAATTTGTCCATGCCGACCAGATATCCCAACCCAATCTACTCCCACCTGCCAGCACCTGGTCCATATCCCTCCAAAACCTTCCTACTCACAAACCCATCCAGATGCCTTTTAAATGTTACAATTGTACTAGCCTCCACCACTTCCTCTGGCAGCTCATTCCATACATGTACCACCCACTGCGTGAAAAAAGGTGTCCCTTATTTCTCTTTTATATTTTTCCCCTCTCACCCTAAACCTATGTCTTCTAGTTCTGGACTCCCCTACCCCAGGGGAAAAAAAAGCACTTGGCTATTTATCCTATCCATGCACCTCATGATTTTATAAACTTCTATAATGTCATCCCTCAGCCTATGATGCTCCAGGGAAAACAGCCCTCAGCCTATTCAACTTCTTCCTATAGCTCAAATCCTCCAACCATGGCAACATCCTTACAAATATTTTTTGAACCTTTTCAAGTTTAACAACATCCTTCTGATCGGACGGAGACCAGAATTGCACACAAAATTCCAAAAGTGGCCTAACCAATGTCCTGTACAGCTTCAACATGACCTCCTAACTCCTGTACTCAATACTCTGACCAATAAAGGAAAGCATACCAAGCACCTTTTTCACTGTCCTATCTACCTGCGACTCCACTTTCAAGGAGCTATGAACTTGCACTCCAAGGTCTCTTTGTTGAGCATCACTCCATAAGACTTCAACATTAAGTCCTGCTAAGATTTACTTTCCCAAAATGCAGCACCTCGCATTTATCTAAATTAAAGTCCATCTGCCACTTTTCAGCCCATTGGTCCATCTGATCAAGTTCCATTGTAATCTGAGGTAACCTTCTTCGCTGTCCACTACACCTCCAATTTTGATGTCGTCTGCAAACTTACTAACTATAACTCTTATGCTCACACCCAAATCATTTATATAAATGATGAAAAGTAGTGGACCCAGCACCAATTCTTGTGGGATTGCACTGGTCAGAGGCCTCAGTCTGATAAACAGCCCTGTAAATAAAAAAGGACACTTCCAGCCTGTTCAATTACCACCCCATCAGTCTACTTCAATTGTCAGTAAAGTGACAGAAGGTGTCATTAACTGTGCTCTCAAGCAACACCTGCTCAATGACATCCAGTTTGGGCTCTGCCAAGGCCACTCAACTTCTAACCTCATTACAACCTTGGTTCAAACATGGGCAAAAGAGCTAAAATTCCAGAGGGCAGATGAAAGTGTCAGCCTTGGACATCAAGGCCACATTTCACCAAATGTGGCATTAAGGAGCCCTAGAAAATTGGAGTCAATGGGAATTGGGAAGAAAACTCTCCATTGGCTGATGTCGTACCTAGAATGAAGGAAGATGGTAGTAGTTGTTGGAGGTCAATGATCTCAGTGCCAGGTCATATCTGCAGGAGTTACTAGGAAAACTAGTTCTAGAAAATAGAGTCCTAGCCCCAACCATATTTGTCAATTTCATCAATGACTGTCCCTCCATCATAAGGTCAGGTGGGGTTGTTCACTGATAATTCCACAGTATTCAAAAATATTTGTGACTCTTCAGATACTAAAGCAATTGATGTCCAAATTTGGCAAGACCTGGACAATATTCAGCTTTGGATTATCAAGAGATAAGTAAAGTTCATAACACACAATTGCCAGGCAATGACCATCTCCACGAAGAGACAATCTCACCATTGCCCCTTGACATCCAATAGTGTTACTATCACTGAAGCTCCCACTACCAACGTTCTGGAGTTATCATTAAAGATAAACTGAACTGGACTGGCCATAAAAATATTGCAGCTACAAGAGCAGGTCAGAGGCTGTAAACATAAGGAATTATATATCTCCTGTGTCTGCAAAACTTTCTCACCATCTTTAAGCCAGAAGTCAGGAGTGTGGTGGAACACTGCCCACTCCCCTGGATGATTGCGGTTTCAACATCACTCAAGAAGCTTGACACCTTCCAGGACAAAGCAGCCTGCTTAATTGGCACCACATCCAAAAACATTCATTCCTTCCACCACTGGCCTCAGTAGCAGCAGTGTGTATTATCTACATGATGCAGCAATTCGCCATTCTCCTTAGACAGCATCTTCGAAACCCACAACCACTAGAATGGCAAGAGCAGCAGATACATGGGAACACCATCACCTGCAAGTTCCCCTCCAAGACAGTCACCATCCTAACTTGGAACTCCACTGCTTAGCCTCTGCTGTTTGTTCAGTATCGAAATCTCAGAACACTCTCCCTGATGGTACTGTGGGGGTTCATGTATTGCACAGAAATGCATCACTTCAGAAGGCAGTTTACCAGTCTTATATGTAGCTAGGAACAGGCAATAAGTGCTGGATCAGCAAGCAATGCCCTCATCCAGACAATGAATAAAAGATGAGTGCAAAATGCTCGATTGAGAAACATGCTATTTTCTGTAATGTACAAATTGAAAAGTTTCGAGGAGAAAGTGAGGTCTGCAGATGCTGGAGATCAGAGCTGAAAATGTGTTGCTTGAAAAGCGCAGCAGGTCAGGCAGCATCCAAGGAACAGGAGATTCGACGTTTCGGACATAAGCCCAACTTCAGGAATGAAGAAGGGCTTATGCCCGAAACGTCGAATCTCCTGTTCCTTGGATGCTGCCTGACCTGCTGCACTTTTCCAGCAACACATTTTGAGCTCAAATTGAAAAGTTTGTAGATATTTTATTAATAAAGTATGTTTTTGCAAAGAAAAGACAAAAGAAGGGAGAAGCAAGAGATGAAAAGCAATGAAGTTGTCATTCTGTTATTTCATTAAAAATATAATGGATATTTGTAGACAGAATTTAAGTTGGGAAAGCCAAAATGATTTAGACCTGGTTGTACAGTCAACTTTAAATGGCTTCAGGGAATATTTTTAAAAAGACAACAACATCAATTAAGTCTTAATGCATTTGGTTAAAAGAAAGATATTGTAGGTGTTTCCTGTTAAAAGAACATCTTAATTGTACATTCTTAAGAAGAAGAAATAAAAGAAAAGATGGTGCATTCTTATTTTTGCACAGTTCTTAAATTAAAAAGCTTCTCCAAACTTTTTGCCACATTTCCATTATAGCCATATTGATTCAGGTTTTAAAGAAACTGCTGCTCACCGCCTCCTTCCCTAACCTTCCCACTCCACCTACCCTTTCATACGTTAGGTCGCTCCCTGTCTTTACTTCCTTCCATCCCACTCGCTGAATCTCCTGCTCCCTCCCAGCCACTTGCAATTTCACTTGCTTCTCACTCTTTCCCTATTTCTCCCAAGCCCAGAGATTCGGCAAAGGCATTGGTGGGGGAAGTGTTGAGTGGGAGGGTAGGGGAGCAGGAGAGGTGATGTAATACCAGAAGATATAGGAGCAGAATTAGACCATTTGGCCCATCAAGTCTGCTCCACCGTTCAATCGCAATCTTTTTGTTTCTCAACCCCATTCTCCTGCCTTCTACTCATAAACTTTGATCCATTTACTAATCAAGAACCTATCTATATCTGTCTTAAATATATTCAATGACTTGGCCTCCACAGCCTTCTGTGGCAATGAGTTTCACAAACTTACCACCTTGAGCTGAAAAAATTCCTTGTCATCTCAATTTTAAAAGATTGTCCCTTCATTCGGAAGCTGTCCTTCGAGTACAAGTCTTTTCTACTAATGGAAACAACTTCCCTATTTCTACTCTATCCAGGCCTTTCAGTATTTTGTAAATTTCAATGAGATCCTCCCTCATCCTTCTGAACTCTATCTAGTACAGACCTAGAGTTCCCCATATGACAAACTTTTCATCCCTGGGATCATTCTTGTAATCCTCTTGTGGACTCCCTCCAAGGCCAGCAAAGATCTGGGACACAAAATCTGAATTGAATTTATTGTCATGTGTACTGAGGCACACTGAAAAGCTTTGTCTTGCGAGCATAGTTAAATAGCATAGATAAGTAAATAATAGGTAAACAGCGGCAAAAACAAAAACACAGGTACAGGCGAATGCTAAGAGTTTGTGAGTCTATTCAATACTCTAATGCCAGGAGGGTAGAAACCATTTCAAAACTGGCTGGTGTGTGTGTTCAGGCTTTTGTACCTTCTCCCCGATGGTAGAGGTCGTGAAAAGCATCGCCAGGGTGGGATGGATGTTTGGGAATGCTGACGACCTTTCCATGACAGTGGGCCATGGATTCTATTGATGGGAGGTTGGCCTTTGTGATTGTCCGGGCCGAGTTCACCACTCTCTGTAACTGTCTCCGATCTTGAATGGTATAATTGCCATACCAGGTAGTGGCACGCCTATAAAGGTTGGCAAGGGTATTCACCATCATGACAAATTTTCTCAGCTGCCTGAGGAAGAAGAGATGTTGTTGGGCCTTTGTAATTAGTCCGTCCACATGAAGAGTCCAAGAAAGCTTGTTGTGGATGACCACTCCCAGGAGCTTGACACTTACCACTTGCTCGCAATATTCAAAATGCTGCCTGACCACAGTCTTATACAGTCTCAGCAGTACATCTCTGCTCTTGCATTTGAGCCCTCTTGAAATGAAAGCTGATATTTCATTTGCCTTTCCCACGGCTAACTGAGCCTACATGTTAAGTTAAGCAAGAAGGTTTGAGGAGGGAGGAGAAGAAAAAACATACTGGAAATTTGGAAGAGGCAATGACAATGAGGTAAGTTGAAAGAGTTAGAAGTGCAAGTTATTAAGAAATTGGTAAGGAGTCAATTAATGTAAAAGTTACGAGTCAGAATTGTAGTCCAACCATTTATGCTTACTTACGAGAAATTTGTTTTTGTTAAGTATACTTTTGTTTCATAACAATTTTGGAATGCAAAATAAGTCATATTGCATTCTGAAGCACAATTTGTGAAACATGTTCACAAGTCCACGACCCTGACCTCTAAACTGAGTAATGAATATGAATGGCTGATGTTAGCATTCGAATGGGAAGGAAACTGGGTGACATTTTTTAATTACAAATACAATCTGATTGATTTACTCATCAGTGTTATGTTTTACCAAGTGTCCATTTCAGAAAACTCCAGCAACAGCCTTCAGGCTTTACCAGCACATGACAACTGGTCAACGTTGCCACCTCCACCATATGCCAACATGTTACCAGTGACTCATACAGCTGGAACCGGATCTAATGCCAGGTGAGGTATACAGGTCACATACATTGTTCCGGGCTTTTCATTATTCTAGATGGATGAGATTTCTAAACAGGTCATTACACTTCTAAAATTCTTATTATTAATACCACTTTATTGTCGAAATTCAATTGATGTAGAAGTATTCAGCTTGTTGCATTTGGCATCTTTTTGTTTCATTTAGGCAGGACAGGTGACTGAGGTGTCAGTGGGGGTGCACTTTGGGGCCAATGACCATAATTCTACTGGGTTTAAGATCGTGATGGAAAAGGATAGACCAGATCTAAAAGTTGAACTTCTAAATTGGAGAGAGGCCAATTTTGATGGTATTAGGCAACAACTTTCAAAAACTGATTGGGGGTAAATGTTTGCAGGAAAAGGGATGGCTGGAAAATGGAAAGCTTTCAGAAGTGAGATAACGAGACCCCGAGAAAGTATATTCCTGTCAGGTTGAAAGGAAAGGCTGGTAGGTATAGGGAATGCTAAATGACTAATGAAATTGAGGGTTTGGTTAAGAAGAAGAAGGAAGCATATGCCAGGTATAGACAGGATAGATCGAGTGAATCCTTAGAAAAGTATAAAGGCAGTAGGAGTATACTTAAGAGGGAAATCAAGGAGGGCAAAAAGGGGACATGAGATAGCTTTGGCAAATAGAGTTCAGGAGAATTCATAGAGTTTTTACAAATACATTAAGGACAAAAGGGTAACTAGGGATAGACTAGGGCCCCTTAAAAGATCAGCAAGGCAGCCTTTGTGTGGAGCTGCAGAAAATGGGGAAGATACTAAATGAATATTTTGCATCAGTGTTTACTGTGGAAAAGGATATGGAAGATACAGAATATAGGGAAATAGATGGTGACATCGTGAAAAATGTCCTTATTACAGAGGAGGAAGTACTGGATATCTTGAAAGCCATAAAAGTGGATAAATCCCCAGGACCTGATCAGGTATATCGTAGAACTCTGTGGGAAGCTAGGGAAGTGATTGCTGGGCCTCTTACAGAAATATTTGTATCATTGATAGTCACAGGTGACATGCCAAAAGACTGGAGATTGGCTAACGTGGTGCCACTGTTTAAGAAAGGTAGTAAAGACAAACCAGAGAACTATAGACCATTGAACCTAATATCGGTGGTGGGCAAGTTGTTGGATGGAATCCCAAGGGACATGATTTACACGTATTTGGAAAGGCAAGGACCGATTAGGGATAGTTAACGTGGCTTTATCTGTAGGAAAGCATGTCTCACAAACTTGATTGAGTTTTTTGAAGAAGTAACAAAGAAGATTGATGAGGGCAGAGGGGGAGATGTGATCTATATGGACTTCAGTCAGGCATTTGACAAGGTTCCCTATGGGAGACTGATTAGCAAGGTTAGATCTCATGGAATACAGGGAGGCCAAGCCATTTGGATACAGAACTGGCTTGAAGGTAGAAGACAGAGGGTGGTCCTGGAGGGTTGTTTTTCAGACTGGAGACCTGAGACCTGTGGAGTGCCACAAGGATCAGTGCTGGGCCCTCTACTTTTTGTCATTTACATAAATTATTTGGATGTGAGCATAAGAGGTACAGTTAGTAGGTTTGTAGACGACACCAAAATTGGAGGTGTAGTGGACAGCGAAGAGGGTTAGCTCAGATTACAACAGAATCTTGACCAGATGGGCCAATGGGCTGAGAAGTGGCAGATGGAGTTTAATTCAGATAAATGCGAGGTGCTACATTTTGGAAAAGCAAATCTTAGCAGGACTTATACACTTAATGGTAAAGTCCTAGGGAGTGTTGATGAACTAAGTGACTTTGGAGTGCAGGTTTATAGCTCCGTGAAAGTGGAGTCATAGGTAGATAGGATAGTGAAGAAAGCATTTGGTATGTTTTCGGTTATTGGTCAGAGTATTGAGTATAGGAGTTGGGAGGTCATGTTGCAGCTATACAGGACATTGGTTAGGCCACTGTTGGAATATTGCATTCACTTTTGGTGTCCTTCCTATCGGAAAGATATTGTGAAACTTGAAAGGGTTCAGAAAAGATTTACAAGGATGTTGTCAGGGTTAGAGGATTTGAGCTATAGGGAGAGGTTGAACAGGTTGGGGCTGTTTTCCCTGGATCATTGGAGGCTGAGGGGTGACCTTATAGGGGTTTACAAAAGTATGAGGGGCATGGATAGGGTAAATAGGCAAAGTCTTTTCCTTGGGTGGGTGAGTCCAGAACTAGAGGGCATAGGTTTAAGGTGAGAAGGGAAAAATATAAAAGAGACCTAAGGGGCAACGTTTTCTCGCAGAGGGTGGCATGTGTATGGAATGAGCTGCCAGAGGAAGTGGTGGAGGCTGGTACAATTGCAACATTTGAAAGGAATTTGGATGGGTATATGAACAGGAAGGGTTTGGAGGGATATGGGCTGGGTGCTGGCAGGTGGGACTAGATTGGGTTGGGATATCTGGTCGTCATGGACGGGTTGGATTGAAGGTCTGTTTCCGTGCTGTACATCTCTATCACTCTATGATTCTCATTATAATTAAGTGAAGGAGAAATCTGTTAACAAATACGCAATTAAATCTTTGAAGTGTGGTACAAGGATATTATTCAGAGTAGCAGAAGCACATACTGACAATTTGGTGGAAGTACAGAACCATAATCATGAGCAAGTTGGGATACTGGAGAATTGAGAGACACTAATGGAGAGTGGAGCTGGAAGCCAGGATTTAAAGGGATGTGGGAAAGAAAATTACTGGTGGTGGGAGAGGGAAATGCTCTTTTTGACTCCAGCAACAGTCTCCAAGAAAAACTTGTTGTTTGTCCTTATCTGAGCAGCCTGTAATGATTCCTTTCAGGGATATTTGTTAGATTGTCTAATACTTAGCATCAATCAGTCAATCCAATGGTGGGAGATTGTAACACAATGTAAGAGTTTGATGTCCATATCAAAAATAGGTTCATGTCTGAATTTATTACATTGTTGGGATGCATGAAGTAGATGGCCAACAGGAGTAACGTGTTTAATTGGTGTGCCCTCATTTTTCAATGTACCAATTTCTTTCTGCTGAGGGAAATTAAAGCCATAATCTGTCATTCATGTCAAGTAATGCTTAAAATTTTTGATCTCTTGACTCAAACTTGACTTTTTTAAAATTTGGATGTTAGTTCCTGCATCATTATGAAAAATGCAGGGTATAAACTCTAGAGTCTGATATCAAATTTTGTTTTTAAACCCTCAATAATATGTCACCAATTAACAAATGGCATATTAAATTGGATTTTGGGGTCAGCAGCAAATGAACGGTCACCCTCAGACTTCCTCTGGGATTTTGCACTGGAACTTGCTGCTGCGGGAAATTTAAAACCAATTGCCGCATAATCTCAATTATTCGAACATCAATTATCTTAGCAGGACTTATACACTTAATGGTAAGGTCCTAGGGAGTTTTGCTGAACAAAGAGACCTCGGAGTGCAGGTTCATAGCTCCTTGAAAGTGGAGTCGCAGGTAGAGAGGATAGTGAAGAAGGCGTTTGGTATGCTTTCCTTTATTGGTCAGAGTATTGAGTACAGGAGTTGGCAGGTCATGTTGCAGCTGTACAGGACATTGGTTAGGCCACTGTTGGAACATTGCATGTAATTCTGGTCTCCTTCCTATTGGAAAGATGTTGTGAAACTTGAAAGGATTCAGAAAAGATTTACAAGGATGTTGCCCGAGTTGGAGGATCTGAGCTACAGGGAGAGGCTGAACAGGCTGAGACTGTTTTCCCTGGAGCGTCGGAGGCTGAGGGGTGACCCTATAGAGGTTTACAAAATTATGAGGGGCACGGATGGGATAAATAGACAAAGTCTTTTCCCTAGGGTTGCGGAGTCCAGAACTAGAGGGCATAGGTTTGGGGTGAGAGGGGAAAAATATAAAAAAGACCTAAGGGGCAACTTTTTCACACAGAGGGTGGTATGTGTATGGAATGAGCTGCCAGAGGATGTGGTGGAGGCTGGTACAATTGCAACATTTAAGAGGAATTTGGATGGGTATATGAATAGCAAGGGTTTGGAGAGATATGGGTCGGGTGCTGGCAGGTGGGACTAGATTGGGTTGGGATGTCTGGTCGGCATGGACGGGTAGGACCGAAGGGTCTGTTTCCATGCTGTCCATCTCTATGACTCTATCTGAATTTAGAATTATCTGAACAAGATTTCAAGTTCCTGTAAAAACGGCAGTAGGCAACTCAGCATTCAGTTACCAGTTAAACAGCATTATGGTGTGCATTGCCAGATAACTGAGAATTGGGCGGCACGGTGGTGCATTGGTTAGCACTGTGCCTCACAGCACCACGGCCCTGAGTTCAATTCCCCTGTCAGGCAACTGTCTGTGTGGAGTTTGCACATTCTCCCTGCGTCTGTGTGGGTTTCCTGTGGGTGTTCCGGTTTCCTCCCACAGATCAAAGATGTGCAGGTTAGGTGAATTGGCCATGCTAAATTGCCCGTAGTGTTAAGTGCATTAGTTACGGGAATAGGTCTGTGTGGGTTACTCTTCGGAGGGTTTGTGTGGACTTGTTGGGCCAAAGGGCCTGTGTCCACACTGTAGGGAATCTAATCTAAAAATGTTTGATAATTGTCACTCAATTTACTGCTTGTTTACGTTGGTCAGTTATCGGTTAAATGACATTATGATGGATATTGCCGGATAACCGGGAAATATTCAGATAACCGGCACTCATAAATTACTGCTCGTTTCCAGTTATCTAAACGATCAATTATCCAAACAAAATACTCCCTGTCCATCTTGTTTGGATAATCGAGGTTCTACTGTCCTTGAGTAGGGATTGGGGCACCTGTGAACAGAGAAAGCAATGGTACATCCCCTTAACCACAGTGAAAAAGAATAAGATTTTGAAAGTCACCTTTTTTTAAATCAGCAATCATTAAACTCTTAAGGGGTGAGACACATGCCTTAAAATTCCATTTTCAAATGGTTGTTTTGTGGTAGTTAACACTGTTTAAAATTTATATTTGAATAGACAAGATCCAATATTGTTGGTGGGCAAATACATGAATTTCATCCTATCCCTCATACAGAGAAATCTCGATTATCCGGCATTCGCTTAAACAAATTTCATACTATCCGAACAAGATCGAAGGTCCCAATGCTTGGCTAACTACGTTATCCCGCATTCAGTTATCTAGCTTTTGATTAACCAAACAAAATACTTCCCGCCCGTGTCCTTCGGATAATTGAAGTTCCTCTTTCAATGCTAAATCTCTCTGTAAAATACTGTACATCAAAACTTCTGGAGGATGAGGTCAACTTAAACTGTAGCTTCTAATTCCATTGTTACTTTTGGATGGATGGATGCTGCTATTTGCAGTCTCATTTACCCTTGTCTGAAATAGTGAGTGCTCATAATCTCCTCAATATTTATACAGTAAAATTCAGGATGTAAACACTTGACAATTAATCCTGAGAAATAAATAATTTTTTTTCAGTATCTAAAATCAACTAAAATGTTCACTGAAATCAGTGTTGCCAATATTCACGACACTGTGATTATGCACTATTCTTGCAAAATATGCAACTCACCAGAATTGAAGCAATTTGCAGATTTTTCCACACTGTCCCTTTTATCTTTGCTTTTAACCTGAATATTCACAATCAACCATTAAAATTAAAATGCAATAAATTATTTAGAAAATAATTCTTGAAAGTGACAGCTTTACTGGATACCTATTAAATGGCATCTATTAAGATGGGATGATGCATCCTAACCACCCCCAATTTTCTTTCACTTTGCCTGAAGATACTTGGATATGTTTCTGCATTTATTTTTTGTGCACATGTTATCCATTAAGTCATTTGTTTCTGTGATTGGTGTCCTTTGAAAAACCTTTGGAAATGATCTCTGCCTGCAGACAGAAACAGTTGAGAACTGATTGGCACAGGAGTTTGAACATTTTGCTAATCAAAAGGGAAAATAGGAAATTAACAGAAAAATCTGATATTTTCATCCTGCCTGTAATTTATTATTCTATTTCTCTGTCTAACTGGCCTGTTGACAGCACTCCAAATCTGTGCAAATAAGTTAAACACAGTAATTTCTTCTATAGCGTGATGGTTGTGTTCCTGTGCAACCCCATGCCATATGAGAATCACATAATACAAATAATATGTAAAGTGTTGGTGATGCAATTACACGACAGCCAAGTCATACTTTAAAAGTTCGTGCTTTAGAAACAGTATCTCTATCCATTACAGTGAATTCGTATGTTATAGCAGAACGGCTTCTACTGCTGTCAGAAATAAACATATCTGAGCAAGCTTCATAATTATCCTGACGTTTACCTTGCAACAATATATTTGTTTACAATCATTGTTTCCTACAGTACAGCAGTGACTACATGTCAAAAGGACATCATTGGCTTTAAAGAGCTTTTGGAGATCCTGTGCTCATGATGCAGGTCTTTCTTTTCTGTCTCTAATTAACTAGGAAGTAGTAAAATAACCTGCAACTGCCACAATTCATAAAATTGAAATTGGAAGCATCTTTTCAGATTTGTGCTGAGTGGACATTTATTTGTATTTGTACTTTTAGCCACTATACGTGCCACTGGACAGTTGGTAATGGTTCTGTGACCCCAAGCAACACGCTGAGCTCAGCTTCTGGAAACCCTCAAAGTCCATTTATTGGAGGAAGCCTGAGTTTGCCGACAACTGCTTCATCCTTCGCCACTATGACAAGTTCAAGTGAAACAGCAATGGAGGTACTCAGTGACTCTCCACTTGCTAGACTGGCGGCATCATCATGGAGCTCAGCTTCATCCTCAGTCTGATGGTGCAATGCATATCACATTTGATTGGTGTAGTCATCTATTTCAGAATGACTGGGAATTAAAACAGTTCCTACTGTTTTATATATTTATCAAGTTTAGTTTTAGGTATTTTTGCTGTGAATTGTGGGCGAGAATGGTTTCCAAGGGATTAAATGGTGCTTTAGGTTAGAAGGTAACCTAGGAAAGAAGTCTTTCTGACTGAAAATCCCCACCGGCTAAAATGAATTCGAAACAAGCATATTGGATGAGCACAATTCAGTTTCCACTGAAACTAAAGTTAAAATACAAAATCTAATATAGTTTTATAGTGATCTTAAAATCTAAGTTGAAGAAGCTGTATTGATTGCTAACTGGTCCAATGCATTCCTAATCAGACTACCCGCATTTCAGCCTCTCTAAATTTGAAGTCACTAAAAAGCAGCCTGCATCCTAACTCTCACCAAGTCACATTCAGCCATTGCACCAGTGTTCACTTTATCGTCTCCTTAAGCCATGCCTCGATTTAGAAATTTTCTTCCTTAATTGTTTTCAAATCCCTACATGATTTCTGTTTTTACCAAGTTTTTAATCTCTTGCAGCCTCCCAACCCACTGAGATATCTGTGTTCCACTCAATCTGATTGCGTGAGCATCTTCCATTTTAAGTGATCCAAACTTGGAGCTGTGCCAAAAGACTAAAATCTTAAATTTCCTCCCAATATTTCTTGGCATTTTTGCTCCTTTCAGGCACTCCATAACACCTTCCCCTTTGATGTATGTGGACCAGAGTCTTTTTTTTTCCTTGATCCTGTTTGCTAAGACAACTTATAAATGCAAGATATTACTGATAAAGTGAAGAGTGAAAATAATGTGGTAGGGTTACTGTCAAATTAGCTTTGCATTATATCTAATGCCAATATCAAATTTGGGTGTGCTTAATATTGAGATACTGTAAACAAAAAGATCAACTCTCGGTGATAGATTTCCTCTTAATCCCAAAATACATTATAGCAGAATTGACATGGAGTTACATTGTGTTGTTTCCTTTAACTACAGTTGGTGAATATGAACTATTGAGGACATGAAACTTAGATTGTGTTCAGTACAAATACAATTTCTGTATATTTTGTGCTGAAAGCAGTTCTTGCTCATAGAATTGGTCAAGTATCCCAAATCCAATTAACTACCATAATGTATTTCTGCTAATTGTCCTCATTTGTGGGCCTGAGAAAGTTCTTAACATTGAGGCTTTTTGTACAGATAAGGATGCTAAACTGCATAGAATCATAGTTTCATTTCAGCACAAAATAAGGCTAATTGACCCATCATGTCTGTGCTAACCCTCTACCAGAGGAATTCGCCTCACATCACTCCATCTCTGTAGCCTTATAAATGCTTCCACTTTAGATTATGGTCTAATCCTCAGATGAAAGCAATAACTGAAACTGCCCTAACCATAAAAGATTATTATCTTTTAAAAGCTTCAAAATATTTAATATACCAAAACCTTCCTGCCATAATGAAATGAATAAATGATTCACTGTGGTTTTCTTTGTACACAACTGAAAATACTTTTAATCAAGTTATTCAAGACTGGTGGAGCAACACTCTGATTAAAATTTTTATTTTTTTTGTTCTGGACCATTTTTATGTGAATAAATAAAACTAGATCACATTGCCATGTATGTCAAGAAATACTTCTTAAAAAGGGGGCTAAAAAAACGATTGCATTATGAAACACAGCCCTATTGTGCTGGCTAATAAATTATTGCATGATATATAAATAAGTTGGATATCAGAGTAAAAAATTTCAATTCCAAAACCTGGTACAGTATGCATCCAAAGTGGAAACTCACTCCCACAGTGTAAAATGGTTTATTCACATTTTTAAGATGAATATGTGCTTCAAAATGACCACAAAAATATTTAATCCTTTCAGTACTGGAAATATCTTAATACTTTCTAATGAGGGAAGATGATATTGTTCAATTTCAGTTCTATATGTGTTTGAAATTTGTTTCTGTACAGAATCTGTTTAAATGTACTTGTATACAATGTTATGATATTAAAAATTGAGGTCAAAACCTTAGTCATTTGTTATAATTTAATTTTCTCATTAAGCTGTTTTTTTCTCAATCAATTCACTTTGGCTTCATGTCATCAAGCAGTTGTTTCAGAGGTAAACTAGATTTTGCAGAATTATGTGATTTAGGGATCCACGATTGTGCTACTGCCCTCAACTGTTTGTTACTCACTGCATCTTAACTTCAGATTGGTGAAGTTAGAGTATCAATCCAGAAGGTGGAGCATCAGGAAGATGGAATATCAATTGCTAATATTTGAAACAATACTAGATATTGCCAGAGAAATTCAACAGGTTTGGCAGCACCTGTGGAGAGAAAGCAGAGTTAACATTTTGAGTTCAGTGACACTTCTTCAGAATTGACAGTGGCTTTGGAAGGTCAAATGCTAGAGGAAAGTATACAGTAAATGGCAGAACCCTGAGCAGCATTGGTATACAAAGGGATCATGTGGTGCAAGTACACACCTCAATGAAAGTGGCAGCATAAGTAGGTAAGGTGGGAAAGGAGGTGTATGGCATGCTTGCCTTCATCTGACATTGAATATAAAAGTTGACAAACAATGTTGCAGTTGTAATAAACTTTAGTGAGGCCACATTTGGAGTATTGTGTGCAGTTTTGGTCACTACATTATAGGAAGTTAAAAATCACACAATACCAGGTTATAGTCCAACAGGTTTATTTGGAAGCACTAGCTTTCGGAGCGCTGCTCCTTCATCAGGTGGTTGTGGAGTATAAGATCGTAAGACACAGAATTTATAGCAAAAGTTTGCAGTGTGATGCAACCGAAATTATATATTGAAAAAGACTGGATTGTTTATGAAGTCTCTCATCTTTTAGAATGATCATGTTGGTTTCAGTTCTTTCATATGTAAATTGCAAAACTTTTTTAAAAGTTATATTCTCAAGTGAACTGTAACAATTGGTGTCATGTTGGCCCAGATAATGTATTGAAGGTGTTAGCTTCCTTGTGTGGGTCTGTCTGTGCCACAATGGTCAGACTGATTCTAATGTAAAAAAATGGATTTACAGAATCTTACATAGATTCATGCAGTTTTTGAGCAAAGTAAAATGTACTTCTGCAAGTACAAATTCACCCCACAAACATATGTGTGTGTGTGTGTGTGTGTGTGTCTGTCTGTCTGTCTGCCTGTCTGTGTGTACAGTGCAATGGGGTCACCTGTAGTGTGACATGAACCCAAAGTCCCGGTTGAGGCCATCCCTGAACTTAGCTCTCAGCCTCTGCTCGGCCACTTTTCGTTGTTGCCTGTCCTGAAGTCCGCCTTGGAGGATGGTCACCCAAAGGTCTGAGGTCAAATGTCCCAGACTGCTGAAATATTCTCCAACTGGGAGGGAACATTCCTGTTTGTTGATTGTTGTGCAGTGTCCATTCATCCATTGCCATAGTCTCTGCTTGGTCTCGCCATTGTCTTAAACTCCACAACCATCTGATGAAGGAGCAGCACTCCGAAAGCTAGTGCTTCCAGATAAACCTGTTGCACTATAATCTGGCGTTGTGTGATTTTTAACTTTGTACACCTGAGTCCAACACTGGATTCTCCAAAACATTATAGGAAGGATGTGGAGGCTTTGGAGAGGTTGCAAAGAAGGTTTATCAGGATTTTTCCTGGATTGGAGTGTATGAGCCAGAAAGAGAAGTTGGAAAAACTTGAATTCTTTTTGCTAGGGCATCAGAGACTGAGGGAGTGGCCTGATAGAAGTAAGTTAAGTTATGACAAGCATGGATAGAGTGGACAGTCAGAATCTTTTTCCCAGGGTGGAAATGTCAATTACTAGGGAACATCGATTTAAGATGAGAGGGGGGAAAAGTCAAAAGAAATATGTGAGTTAAGCTTTTACAGCTAGGAGTCTGGAACCTACTGCCAGAGTAGGTGTTAGAAGCAGATAAACAGCAACTTTTAAAAGACATTTAGATAGGCACATGAACAGGCAGGGAACAGAGGGAAATGGACCATGTGAGTGAGCAGACAAAGCCCAAGTAGAGAGAAAGACAGTTGGGCAGACAAAGGAATGGCTGTTAGTAAGCCAGAGAAAGCAAAAAGCAATATCAGTTTCTCATTGCCTTTCTGATTGTCTTTCTCTCTCTCTGGGGTCTGTCATCACCCACCCACTCACTCATTTCCGCACTGACTCCCTTGTCATCAGCGTAAGTAACACCTTTTCCTAGCTACTGCTATTAACTCTGCTTTCTCTCCACAGGTGCTGCCAGACCTACTGAGCTTCTCTAGTAATTTCTGTTTTTGAATTAGATCTTCAGTATCCACAGTTTAATGTAATCACTTATACATGTTTGCTGGTGTACATATAGATGCCGTGCAAAACATTTGATACTTATCAAGGTAGTTAAAAATGTGTAGTAATCCAATCAATCTTCATTAGAAATACTTATGAAAATACTAAGTTATTTTGGAAAACACATTAATGGATACCACTAAACTAAATTTGGCAGTTTTTGCTTCTCAGATATCTCTTTCAGTCTTACAATGACACAAATAATCTTACTGTGATAGGGGATGAATAAAAAAGTTCCTTTATTCTGTTGACACAATAAAAATCTGGAGCATTGCAATGGTGCTCAGTCTTTCAGAATTAAACATTCAATTTTTTGAATTCAGGTTTCAGACACAATTATACAAATCAAAAATGCAAGAGTCATAGCCAACACTATAAATATATAAAAATAAAGCTGAAGCTTTACTTGATACAAAGTCTAAGTCCTTTCCATGGCATTTTTGGCATTTTGAGTGCATTGTACTAGCCACCTCAACATGCTGAGGCAATTGAACAGAGAATTGTCCTGAGCAACGTTGTAGTAATGTGGAATAAAAGGGATGTGGAGTTGAATTGCTGGAATAGGAAAGTGGACTTTGTGAGAAATTCTTCCATTTTTGGAATTCATAGCCATTTCCTGCAGCTGTATTTGGAGGATGGGATGTTGCCTTCCTGATGTACTAGTTTTAAAAATGTCATGGAAAAAAAATTGTAATGGGAAGAAGAACTATTAAAACCTATGGTGCAAGCAAGACAGAAGTGGAAGTATGTTGAGGTCTTACAGAAGAAATTTAAGAATTTGGGAACCAGACTGAAAAATAGACAGTAATCGCATGATTGGAATGTTGCAGACAATTCTGGGAAAGATATAATGACCCTGAACAAAGTGCAGAGGAAGCTCACTATGATGTTACCAGAGATAAAGCAGTTAAGTTATGCGGAAGGTTTTGAAAACTTTGGACCTTTCTCATTGGAATCATAGAATGGTTGTACTGTATCACCGAAGCAGGCCATTCAGCCTGAACAACTCAGCTAAACATCTCCACTGTCCATGGTTCTTGGAACAGAGAAGCAGAACAGAAATCCATTCAGTAGTTTAAGTAAGAGAAATTTGAGAAATTGGAGAGATAAACTAAGACCCCTTCCGCCCTGCCCCAAAGTCAGAGGGAAATTGAAAAATAAATTTGTAAGTAGATTTCAGTTGTCTGTAAAAATAATAGGGTGATTATGGTAGGGGATTTTAACTTTCCAAACATAGACTGGGACTGCCATAGTATTAAGGGTTTAGATGGAGAGGAATTTGTTAAGTGTGTACAGGAAAATTTTCTGATTCGGTATGTGGATGTATCTACTAGAGAAGGTGCAAAACTTGACCTATTCCCTGGAAGTAAGGCAGGGCAGGTGACTGAGGTGTCAGTGGGGCCAGAAACCATAATTCTATTAGATATAAAATAGTGATGGAAAGGATAGACCAGATCTAAAAGTTGAAGTTCTAAATTGGAGAAAGGCTAATTTTGACAATATTAGGCAAGAACTTTGAAAAGCTTACTGGGGGCAGATGTTCACAGGTAAAGCGACGGCTGGAAAATGGGAAGCCTTCAGAAATGATATAATGAGAGTCCAGAGACAGTATATTCTTGTTAGGGTGAAAAGAAAGGCTGGTAAGTATAGGGAATGCTGGATGACTCGAGAAATTGATGTTTTGGTTAAGAAAACGAAGGAAGCATGTATCAGGTATAGACAGGAGAGATTGAATGAATCTTTCGAAGAGTATAAAGGCAGTAGGAGTATGCTTAAGAGGGAAGTCAGGAGGGCAAAAAGGGGACATGAGATAACATTGGCAAATATGCTTAAGGAGGATCCAAAGGGATTTTATAAATACATTCAGGACAAAAGAGTAACTAGAGATAGAAGAGGGTCCCTCAAAGATCAGCAAGGCAGCCTCTGTGTGGAGCAGCAACAAAATAGTGGAGATACAAAATGAGTATTTTGCATCAGAATTTACATTGGAGAAGGGCATGGAAGATATAGAATGTGGGGAAATAGATGGTGACATCTTAAAAAATGTTCATTTATAAAGGAAGAGATGCTGGATGTCTTGAAACACTTCAAAGTGGATAAATCTCCAGGTCTTCATCACGTATGCCCTAGATCTCTGTGGGAAGCAAGAAAAAATGATTGCTGGGCCCCTTGCTGAGATATTTGTATTATCGATACTCACAAGTGAGTTGCTGGAAGACTGCTAATATGCTGCCACGGTTTAAGAAAGGTAGTAAGTAAAGCTAGGGAACTAAGGACCGGTGAGCCTGACATTGGTGGTGAGCAGGTTGTTGGCAGGAATCCTGAAGGACAGAATTTGCATGTATTTGGAAAGGCAAGGACTAATTAGGGACAGTCAGCATAGCTTTGTGCATGGGAAATCATGTCTCAAGAACTTGATTGAGATTTCTGAATAAGTAACAAAGAGGGTTGATGAGGTCCGAGTGGTTGATGTGATCTATATGGACTTCAGTAAGGCTTTCGACAAGGTTCCCCATGGGAGACTGGTTAGCAAGTTAGATCTCATGGAATACAGGGAAAACTAGCCATTTGGATACAGAACCGGTTTGAAGGTAAAAGACAGATGGTGATGGTGGAAGGTTGCTTTTCAGGCTGGAGGCCTGTGACCAGTGGAGTGCCACAAGGATCGATGCTGGATCCACCGCTTTTTGTCATTTATATGGATGGTGTGGATGTGAACATGGGAGGTATAGTTAGTAAGTTTGCAGATGACTCCAAAATTGGAGGTGTAGTGGACAGTGAAAAAAGGTTACCTCAGAGTACAACAGGATCTTGATAAGATGGGCCAATGAGATGTGGCAGATGGCATTTAATGTTGATAAATGCAAGGTGCTGCATTTTCGAAAAGCAAATCTGGGTAGGGCTTATACACTTAATGGGAAGATCCTGGGGAGTGTTGCTGAGCAAAGAGACCTCGAAGTGCAGGTTCATAATTACTTGAAAGTAGAGTCGCAGGTAGATAGAATAGTGAAGAAGGTATGCTTTCTTTTATTGGTCAGAACATTGAGTAAAGGAGTTGGGAGGTCATGTTGCAGGAAATTGGTTAGGCCACTTTTGGAATATTGCGTGCAGTTCTGGTCTCCTTCCTATCAGAAAGATGTTGTGAAACTTGATGGGGTTCAGAAAAGATTTACAAGGATATTGCCAGGTTTGGAGGATTTGAGCTTTAAGGAGAGACTGAATAGGCTGGGGCTGTTTTCCTTGGAGCGTCAGAGGCTGAGGGGTGACCTAAGAGATGTTTGTAAAACTATCAGAGGCATGTACACGATAAAAAGACAAGGTCTTTTCCTTGGGGGGGGGGGGGAAAGAGTCCAGAACTAGATGGAATAGGTGTAGAGTGAGAGGGGAAAGATATAAAAGGGATTTAAGGAGCAACGTTTTCGCATAGAGGGTGGTGCATGTTTGGAACAAGCTGCCAGAGAAAGTGGTGGAGGCTGTATAATTACAGCATTTAAATGCATTCGGATGGGTATATGAATAGGAAGGGTTTAGAGGGATATGGGCCATGTTCTGGCAGATTTGATTGGGATATCTGGCTGGCATGAATGAGTTGGACAGGAAGGTCTGTACATCACTTTGACTTTATAACTTGAAAGTACGAACACCTAATTCTCTTCAAGTATGTAGAAGGTGTATAATGAGATCCCACATAGTTCAATTTAAATATTTCAGTCTGCAATATCTTCAGACATTTAAATAATGAATGAATCACTTTGTAAGGGATCTTTCTTTTCTTCTCAAGGTGCTGGTGTTGGACTGGGGTGGACAAAATCGGAAGTCACACAATACCAGGTTATGGTCCAACAGTTTTATTTGAAATCACAAGCTTTCGGAGCACTGTTCCTTCATCAGGTCCTGTTGAAGGAGCAGTGTTCTGAAAGCTTGTGGTTTCAAATGAACCTGTTGGACCATAACCTGGTATTGTGTGACTTCTGACTACTTACTTCTCTCAATACATTGTAGCCTCATTCTATGGCTTTATTTTGTAGGCCATTTGTTACTAGATAACCCATTATGATAAATTTATTCCATTATAGCAAGGTTGGTATCAGCTCAGGTTAAATGCAATTAAAGAAAATCTACTATATAAATGTTGTACAATAAAACATTTCCAAAGTATAAAATGTAATACTTTCCTTCATTTATGTTGTATTTTGGTTAAATGTGTGTCCAATCTGTTGTAATATGCAGCTATTGTGACTATTTGTTCTATTTTATTGTTAAATAAAAGATTAAATATTTAAAGTAAACACAAACAAAATGAATTTTAAAAATGCCTTCAGCAAAAGAGATAACTCATTTAGAAAAATGTCTTTGTTAAAGATCTAGCGTTATGGGGATTCAAGATGGTGGTGACTCAGTAGGTCTGCCCTGCTGAGCTCTGCACCAGAACCCAGACAAAGTGGTGCACTCATCCTCCGTTATTACCCAAGGTGGTAGAAATTGTCAGTTTTTGACCCCCAGAATTGTTCTGTGTTAGTTTAAAATAGTTAGAAAAATAACTAAAGGGAAGAGACTGCGAGGATCACAGCAAGTAGGGCACTCCCCTGCAGCAATGGACATGCCTGCGGCTGCAGCGTCAGCCTCCGCGAATGCCCCAGGGGACTCACCTGTGGAGCCGAGCCTGGTCTCGGAGTTTGTGGAACTCCAAGGGAATTTTGATTCAGTGATGGAGGAGACCTGGGCCAGGTTGGAAGCAATCTCGGTCACACTGCAGAAACATGACCAGGAGATCCAGCGTCTCGAGTAGCGATTCGTGGAGGTGGAAAAATGGACCGCGGCCTCTGAAACTGTGGCAGAATCCTCGGTGGGGTTGGATCCAGGCCCTGGAACAGCAGGTCAATGACCTCAAAAATCGAGGCCAACAGAAGAACATTGTCTGGTGGGCTTCTGGAACTGGAGGAAGAAGGCCAGCTCATCAGCTTCTTGGAGCAATGGCTCCCATAGGTTTTGAAGCTGGAAGTTGAGACAGACCGGGTGCAGGTTGAGCGAGCCCACCAGGTTGCCATGCACAGGCCCCGATCGGACCGGCACACCTGCCCGGTACTAGTGCGATTCCAGCATTACAGAAATAGGCAAATGGTGTTGGAAGCTTCTAGAGCACTGGGGAAGGATCTACAGGCTCTGATATACTTTTCCAAGACTTTTCTGCAGTTGTGATTCGTAAGAGGAAGGCTTTTGATGACGTAAAAAGACGGCCAAAGGACTTGAATATCTAGTATTCCATAAGATATCTGGCAATATTACGTTTCAGGCACGGAGGGTCTGTGTTCAATTTTGACTCACTGGAAAAGGCAAAGGACTTCCTGAATACTTTAAAATAGACTGGCTGGCTCAAATAATATGGACAGTAAGGTTTACTTTGTTTTTCTCTATAATTTCGCTGTAATTTGCCTGGTTTACCTGGTTGTCGGATTTTATAAAATATATGTGGGGGTCCTAATTGTTTTCTTTCTTTTTCTCTCTCTTCTCCCTCCCCTCTCATTATCCTTTGTTCCTTTTTCTGATAATTTCCTTCCTTGGTATGGGATAGGGTGTGTGGGGACGGTGAGGGGTTTATATATTTCTTTTCTAACAGGAGTGCCTAGGGTTAAAGTATGGATTGGAGGGGTTATAAGATGTGTGTAACTTTTTCTTAAAAATAATTTGTGTTGCTTGGGACTAGGTCATGGCTTCAGCTAGAAGGAACCATGGAGGGGTGAGTGTGTAGTATGAATGCCCCCTGTAGGCAAGGGGGAAAGTCTCCTTTCATTTGTGTTATATGTTGGTCTGTTGTAGAAGTAGTTGTTAGAAGTTTTGGTTTGGTAGTTGTATTATTAAATTTATACAAACTGTTTGCTGTTTTCACTCGGCGCGCTATGAGTGGGGTTTTTCCCACTGGGGGGTAACATAGACTGTTTCGGACGGTTATGGCTAACCATTCATTTAAATGGTGCACCTGGAATGTTAAGGGAAGTCATTCACCAATTAAGAGAAAAAAAGACACTTGCAAGCCTTAGAAAAGAGAGGGTTGCTGTAGCCTTGCTGCAAGAAACACATTCAACTGATAAGGAGCACTTGAAGTTACAGCAGGGAGTGTTTTTCTCATCCTTTAATTTGAAAAGTAGAGGAGTTTCTATACTCATCTAGGAGAATCTCCCATTTCAACATTTAGACCAAGTTAAGGATGAATATGGGTGGTTTGTGATTCTTAAAACTTTGATGCATGGAGAGGAGTATGGGATTTTGAATGTTTATTGCCCCCAGCACATCTCCTCAAATTTTTAACGAATGCGCTTTCCAGGTTGATGGCCCTTGGGGCACATTGTACAATTATAGTGGGTGACTTTAATTGTCTTATTGACCCCAAAGTGTTCAGGATGCCCAGGGTCTTGCTGGTATGTCCCTGCAATCCAGGCAGCTAGTGGACCTGAACAGGGAGCTGGGGTTGGTGGATGAGTGGAGATGTCTTTACACTGAAGGTAGAGATTTCACCTTTTTCTCTAACCCACATAAGTGCTATACTAGGATTAACATGTTTTTTTGCCCCATTGACCTTTTTGAATTCAGTGCTATCTTGCAGAATTGGGAACATACCATTTCCAATTATGAGGCAGTGTAAATGGAGGTCAATGTTGGTTGTAACAGGACAGGCCACGGCACTGACGCATGTATCCTTTGTATTCCTGATGAAGGGCTTATGCTCGAAACGTTGAATTCTCTATTCCTGAGATGCTGCCTAACCTGCTGTGCTTTGACCAGCAACACATTTGCAGCTGTGATCTCCAGCATCTGCAGACCTCATTTTTCACTTGAAGGATAGCAAGTTTATTGTATATTTTGCGCAGCTTATTTAAAATCTTTTGTGAAATTAATTTGGGGATGGCCAGTAATCTGTTGGTGCTCTGGGAGACGATCAAGGCCTATGCATGAGTTTGATTATTTCTTGCACGGTGACTCGGAAGCGGTAGAGGGGAGAGCAGCAGCGTTTGCTTGAGGCTTGCCTGAAGTTAGCTGATACAGCACACTTTGACAGACTGTCTGTAACCAAATTGCATTGGATTACAGCCCTCAGGGCTACTTTGAATGCTGCGCTCACCCAGACAGCAAAGAGGGAAATCTCTTTTGCGAAAGAGGTTATTTGAGTATGGTGATAAACCGGGTAGGTATCTAGTGTATCAGAAAGAAGAATGCCCCCCAATCTATCACATCCATTAGAGAGAGTGCTGGTACTCTTACTTGCGATGCCAAAAGATTAATGTAGCATTTAGGATGTTCTATTTTGAGCTGTACCAGTCGGAGGGCTGTGAGGATAGATTGGCAAAGATGCAGTCCTTTTTTAAGACCCTGAACCTTCCAGGTGTAACTTCAGAGCAGGTCTCTTTTCTGAATGCCCCTCTGAAAATCCAAGAAATACAGAAGGCGGTGAGGCAGCTCCAGAATGGTAAAGCACCCGGCCCAGATGGATTTCAAAGTGAGTTTTACAAGGAGTTTATAGACACGCTGTCCAGGCCACAACTACTCATACAGTCAAGGCTGCCTCCCATCCTCTCTGAGAGAAGCAAATATTTCTCTTATTCTCAAGAAAGGGAAAGCTCCAGAGGATTGCACCTCATACAGGTCCATATCGCTACGGAACGTGGATTTTAAAATTCTGTCGAAAATGCTGGCATTGATGTTGGAGAGGGTTTTGCCCTTCATTGTAAAGGTGGACCTGACAGGTTTTAAGAGTTATAGGTCTACTAATAATATTAGAAGAGTATTAAACATGGTTCAGGTATGCAAGCAAGGGTTGATTTCAGGCTTGGTAGTCTCCCTAAATGCAGAGAAAGCATTTGACCAGGCGGAGTGGCCATACCTCTTTTATGTCCTGGACCGGTTTGGTCTTGGAGGGAATTTTGCCAGGTGGGTGGCAGTGTTATGTAGTGACCCAAAAGCAGTGGTTCTCACCAATGGTATATGTTTGGACAATTTTAATGTCGGCAGAGGTAGTTGACAAGGGTGCCCTCTCTCAGGGCTATTATTTACATTGGTGATTGAGCAGCTGGCAGAGGCTATCCAGAGGGACCCCAACATAATTGCCCCAGATGTAGGATCAGGCAGGCATAAGATCACCCTTTACACGGATGATGTTCTTCTCTTTTTAACTGATCTGATGACATCTGTGCCCCATTTAATACAAGTGGTTAATCTATTTGGTTTGTTCTCGGAGTATAAAATTAATTTTATGAAGTCAGAGGCCATGCCTGTGGGGGCCAAATTGCAGCTTCCGCAGGTGATGGGAAGTTTGGATTTCCTGGATTTTAAGAAATAATAATTGAGTTCCTTACTATCCTATGTGGCTGATTGACTGCGGGTCCTGGCAAGCCCAATCTGGTTGGACATCAAGACTCCCCAGGCAAATACCCCCTCATCAATTCTGTTGTTTATGGACAGGATGAGGACTGTTGTGGACCATAGCAGAAATCCGATTGTCCTTGACACAGTTAAAGCATGAAGAATGATACCACAAGGTGAGGGCAATGTACAAAAAAATTGCCCTTTCACTCCCATGGTAGGAATGTTAGGCTTCTGGTTGAAATCAATAGACTCTAGCTTTAAGCTCTGGGAGTCTAGAGGAGTCTCCTGGTTGGGAGATTTATTTATGGGAAGGTCATGATGATTTTCCAGCAGCTGAGTCAGAAATGTGACCTATCTAGGAGGGACCTCTTTTGCTACTTTGAGGTTAGAGACTTTATACAGAAAAAAGACTACATTGATGGTTAGTCCCTATAACTCGGAGATGGAGAGGAGAGTGCTTCAGTCTACAGATGCTCTCTCGGTCAGCAGCCTCTATCACTTGGTAGGAGGTAATGTTTCGAAGGACATTGAGCGGCTGTGCGGAATCTGGACTCAAGAATTGGAAATTTGTCAGAGGCATGGGAGGATATTTGGGAGAATGGAAGGTAGATTTCGATTTGTAATAGGACGCAGGCTGTGCAATTGAAGGTACTCCACGGGGCTCATTTGATATCGGAGTGGCTTGCGAAATTTAAGACAGGAGTGTCCCAAATGTAAACTAGATGTTGGCACTCTTACTCATTGCTTGTGGTCACGCCACAAGCTTTGCAGGTATTGGTTTGCCACAGCGAGTGTTTTGGAAGAGGTGTTGGGAACCGAGGTTAAGGTGCATCTGGTGACCCTTCTCTTGGTTTGCCAAATCTCCCTTCTTTGGATGTGCATGGGAAGAAACTGTTTAATATTCTTTCATTCTGTGCAAGGAAGAACATTCTAATGAGCTGGGTGTCAGAGAATCCTCTGGGACTCTCGGGTGGTGTAGATTAGTTGTGGAGCACATCCACCTGGATTTCCTTACGAGTATGGTGTACAAGTAAACGGAACTGCTTTATTGAATATTATATAGATGCAAACTTGTTGGCTATATTGTTCAGGGCTTTTGTGTATCATGACGGCTATGTCTGGCGGTCAGGGAGCCCCTAGGAAGAAGAATCTGAACAATTATGCGTATGCCTACTGATGCTCCTAGTGGTGGGGAGCTTTGGTGGGATTGCGCTGAATGTGGTAACTTAACTGAATGTAATTTAATTTACCTTGGTTTAACTTGGTTTAATTTAGTTTTTAAAAGTTATTTATTGAATTGTAGTTTTGGTAGGTTTTTATTCTCTTCTCAATAGTTTGTGGGGTAGATTAGTAGTTTGTTTACTGTTATTGTCATAAGGTTGTTATACTGTTTTGCAGTGATTTTGTGATTTTGTAAAAAATTTAAAATCTTTTTTCTCAATAAAAATATTTCCAAATAAAAAAATCGAGCGTTATAACATTTTAATGTATCAAGTGTCCAGTTTTGAGTTTGAATTTTAAACTTTTCATTGAAACTAAACTTCAAAATCAATAAATTCATGAATGTCTACAAATTAGCATTCAAGGACCAATGGTACATCTGCCACGTAATGTATCTGAAAGCTGATTGGAAACCTCATATGAATTCCCATTATTTACATAATATGGTTCGATTTCAACCCAACATTTGAGGTTTAGAGTCCTGCACTTAAGATCAAACACCAAAACCATGTTGGCAGTGGGTAATCTGCAATTATATGACTTTACTCAGCACAATATAAAAGATTTCCTTTTCTGTTTAGAACAATGGATTTAACACATTCCATATGTGTCCTGCTTCACGGTATTAATTTTGTCCTAGAGTGAGGTTACATGAGACCATAAGGCATAGGAGCAGAAGTAGATCATTTAGCCCATCAAGTCTGCTCTGTCATTCAATGTCTGATCACATAATCCTTAAAACCACTCTCCTGTCTTTTCCCTATTACCCTTGATTCCCTTACTGATAAGAAATCTGTATCTGTCAGTTTTGAATATACATAATACCCTCGCCTCCACAGCTAACTGCATTAAAGACTGCTCCAGATTAATTCTCCTATAAAAGAAGAAATTCGTCCTCACCTGTCTTACAGGTGCAAATTCTTATTATGCCCCCTGGTCGTAGATACTCCCATGGGGGAAAACAACCTTTCTGCATCTACCTATGAATGGTTCAAATAGGTCTCCTCTCATTCTTCCTTATTCTAACAAGAGACAGGCCCAGCCTACTCAACTCTTCTCATAAGACTGTTCCTCCACACCTGCTATCAGCCTAGTGCACCTTCTCGGAACTGTCCCTAGTGCCACTATATACTTCCTTAGAAAAGGGACATAAAACAGTTTACAAATTTCACCTGAGATCTGAGTAGTGCTTTGTATAGTTTTAGCAAAACCTCTTTACTTATATGCTCCATTCCCTTTGAAATAAAGGCCAAATTTCCATTTTACCATTTCTTCCATTTAACTACTGAATTGGATGCTCGGCTTTTTAATTAGTAGATGAGGATGCCAAATCTTTCTGTTCCATAGGTTTTTGCAGTCTTGCTCTGGTTTAGTAATATTTAGTTCCTCCATTCTTCCTGCTGAAGGGCATAACCTCACATTTTTCCAAATTATATTCCATTTACCAAGCTTTTGCCTACATAATTAATCTGTCTACATCCCTCTGTATCTGTGTCATCCTCACCACTTGCTCTCTCACTTATTTTTGAGTCATCCACAAACTTAGCTAGAGTGTACCCACTTTCCTCATACAGGTCATTAATATATATTATGAGTAATTTTGGTGCCTGCACTGATCCCTGTGATGCTCAATAGCTAGATTGCTATCCTGAAATTGCCCCTTTACCCCAATTCTTTGTCTTCTATTACTTAGCCAGACCTCTATCCATGTTAAAATATCACATCCAACATTAAGGGCTTTTATCTTATTAAGTAGCCTAATATATTGAAACTTATCAAATATTTTCTGAAAATTCAAATATATTGCATCCATTGCTTCCTCTTTATCTATACTGTTTGTTAATTCCTCAAAGAATTCCAATAAATTTGTCAGCAATCATTTCCCCATTATGAAGCCATGGTGACTCTGCTTGATCATATTATGTATTTCTAAATGCTCTGCTATTACATTGCTTACTGGATTTGAATTATTTGTCACCTGTGCCTAAGTACAGTGAAAAGCTTTGTTTACAAGCAGAATAGGCAAATCATAGTAAGCAAGAATGTATAGATCATAGGGTGAAAAAAATAGAGGTATACTGAGCATGCGCTAAGCATGATCAACATTAGCAAGAGCGAGATTATTTGAAGTTAGAGAGTCCATTCATCAGACTAATAACGGCCGGGAAGAAGCTGTTTCTGAATCTGCTGGTGTGTGTGTTCAAGCTTCTGTATCTCCTGCTTGATGGAAGAGATTTTAGGAGATTATTACCAGGGTATGATGGGTTTATCATGGTTTTGGCGGCCTTTCTGCAGCGTCAACACATGTAAATAGAATCCATGGATGGAAGCTTGGTTTTTGTGATGGTCTGGGCTGTGCAGCTGACCTTCTTTAGTTTCTCACAATCCTGGGCCGAGCAGTTGCCGTATCAAACCATTACGCACCTGATCAGTATGCTTTCAATTGTGCATCTGTAACAGTTGGTGAGGGTTCTTATGGATATGCCAAATTTTCTGAGCCGCCTTAGGAAGAAGAGGCTTTGTTAGGAAGTTCAGGACAGACTGTCGGTTATCATCACTCCCATGAACTTGACGCTCTCCAACCTCTTGGCTGAAAATGTGTTGCTGGTTAAAGCACAGCAGGTCAGGCAGCATCCAAGGAATAGGAAATTCGACGTTTCGGGCATAAGCCCTTCATCAGGCATAAGCTCTCCAACCTCTTACCCTATTCAGCCTCTCCCTATAGCACAAACCCTCCAATCCTGGTAACATCTTTTTAAATCTTTTCTGAACCCTTTTGAGCTATAGGTTTGAGCTATAGGAAGATGCTGGAGTTGTTTTCCCTGGAGGGTTGGAGGCTGAGGGGTGACCTTATGGAGGTTCATAAAATCATGAGGGGCATGTATAGGATAACAGGCAAGTTCTTTACCCTGGAGTGGGGGAGTTCAAACCTAGAAGGTGTACATTTAAGGTGAGAGGGGAAAGATTTAAAAGGAACCAAAGGGGCAACATTTTCATAAAGCTGATGCTATGTGTATGGAATGAGCTGCCAGAGGAAGTGGTGGAGGCTGGTACAATTACAACATTTAAAAGGCATTTAAATGAGTATATGCATAGGAAGGGTTTAGAAGGATATGGGCCAAATGCTGGTAAATGGGACCAGATTTATTTGATACATCTAAATGGACAAGTTGGACTGAAGGGTCTGTTTCTGTGCTGTAGATCTCTGCGGCTCTATGATTCTAACATATTCCCAATGACAGACATTAAGTGAACTGCTTGAAAATTACCTTTTTTCGTCTCTTTCCCTTTTCAAATAAAAGTATTAAATCGGCAGTTATCCAATCCTCTGGGACTTTTCTAGAATCTAGGGATTCCTGAAAGATTAATACCCACGCATTTATTATCTTTGTAACTACTTCCTTTAAGATCCTAAGATGCATCCCATTATTTCCAAGGCTAACGATCTTTAGTCCCATTAGTTCCCCTTCTATTTCTTTCTCTACTGATGCTTGTTTATTTCTTCTTAATTTGACCCTGAAATATTCAATAATTTTGCAATGCTATTTGTGTTTTATACTGTCAAGATGCATAGAAACTATTTATTCAGCTCTTCTGCCATTTCCTGGTTCCCCATTATTATTTCCTCAGCCTCATTCTCTAGGGGGCCGATAATCCTTCTTGGCTTCTCTCTGCCTTCTTATAAATTGAAAGAAGATCTTTCTATTCATCTTGATATTACTTGCAAGCTTACTCTTAAAGCTTATTTTCTCAATCCTCTTTTTGGTCTTCTCTTGTTAGTTTTTAAAACTTGTCCAATCCTCTGGTAAACTACTAATCTTTGCTACAATGTCTGGTTTCCTTTCAATCTGATGTGACCATTAACTTACCTGGTTAACCCATAATTAGCTTACTCCCTTCCTAGAACCCCTCTTTCTCACTGGAATATGTCTTTGCTCTGAACCATGAACTAGTTTCTTACACATCAGCCACTGTTCTTCAACTGTCTTTGCTGTTAACCAGTCCACTCCAGCCAGCTCTGCCCTCTGTCCTTTGTAATGATCCTTTTCCAAGCTTAGCACAGTTTTTATCATCCCAATTCCTCTCTCTCAAACTGAATGCTAAATTCTATCATGTTATAATCACTGTTTCTGAGGAAATATTTTTACCCTGAGATCATTCTTTCAATTACATCTCATTACAAATCACCAGATCAAAAACAAACTGATCCCTGGTTGGATCCACCAGATATTGTTCTCGAAAACTATCCCAAATACACACTGTGAATTTTCTCTCATCACTTCTTCTGCCAATCTGGCTATCTCAATCTACATGTATAAAGTTGAAAGTCACATAAACCAGGTGTATTTGGAAGCTACCTGATGAAGGAGCAGCGCTCCAAAAGCTAGTGTTTCCTAATAAACCAGTTGGACCATAACCTGGTGTGTGATTTTTAACTTTGTCCATCCCAGTCCAACACCAGCACCTCCACATCAATCTACATACAGATTAAAGTCTTCCATGATTAACTATTGCTTTAGACAAACACCCTCATTATCTCCGGATTTATTCTCAATCCCACCGTAAAGCTACTGTTAGGGAGCCTATCTTTATCTTTCTTTCCTTCTTATTTCTTAACTGCACTCAAATGGATTCAACATCTTCCAGTTCAAAACCAGTTCTTGCTATCATGTTTATTTCAACCCATACTAATAATGTTACTCTTTCTTGGATTTCCCTTTTCATCTGGAGGAAGTGGGAGGATTCGAAGCACCCACATAGGTCCCAACTATGTCTGTCTCTTTGTTGGCTATGTGGAACAATCTATCTTCTGCAGTTATACTGGCACCACTTCCTCTGCTACATTGATGACTGCATCAGTGCCACCTCATGCTCCCACAAGGTGTTGAGCAGTTCATCAACCAACACATTCCACCTGACCTTAAATTCACCTGGACCATCTCTGATACCTCTCTCTCCTTCCTGGATCTCTCCACCTACAGTGACATTTTCTACAAATCCACCCACTCCCATAGCTACCTGGAATACGCCTCCTCTCACTCCACCTCCTGCAAAAAGGATATCCCTTATTCCCAATTCATCCACTTCTGCTGCATCTGCTCCCAGGAGGACCAGTTCCACAGCAGAACATACGAAATGGCCTCCTTCTTTAAAGATTGCAATTTCCCCACCCACATGGTCGATGATGCCCCACAGCGCATCTCATTCACTTCCTGCACCACTGCCCTCGAACCCCACCCCTCCAGCTGCAACAAGGACAAATCTCCCTTGGCCTTAACCTTCCACCCCACCAACCACCGTATACATCACATCATCCTTCACCATTTCCACCACAACCTACAAACGGACCCAACCAGACATATACTTCGCTCCCCAGCTCCAACTGCTTTCTGTAAAGACTGTTCCTTCTGCAACTACCTCGTCAGATTCACGCCCCCCAACAACGCACCCTCCCTGCCACCACAGGAATTGCACAACCTGCGCCCACACCTCTGTCCAAGGCCCCAAAGGAGCCTTCCATGTGCATCAAAGTTTCACCTGCACTTCCACACATGTCATTTACTGCATCCGTTGCTCCCAATGCAGTCTCCTCTACACTGGGGAGATAGGATGCCTATTCACAGAGCGCCTTAGGGACCATTTCCGGGACACCCGCACCAACCAACCCCACTGCCCCATGGCTGAACACTTCAACTCACCCTCCTACTCTGCAGAGGACATGCAGGTCCTGGGCCTCCTCCATTGCCACTCCCTTACCACCCGATACTTGGAGGAAGAGCACCTCATCTTCTGCCTCAGGACCCTCCAACATCATTGCATCAATGTGGATTTCACCAGTTTCCACATTTCCCCTCCCACTACTTATCCCAGTTCCAACCTTCCAGCTCAGCACCGTCCTCATGACGTGTCCCATCTGTCCATCTTCCTTCCAACCTATCTGCACCATCCTCCTCTTTGACCTATCACCTTTACTCCCACCTCCATCCACCTATTGCACTCTCAGCTAACTTCTCCCTAGCACTACCCCCCATCCCATTTATCTCTCCAACTCCAAGACTGCCAGCCTCATTCTTGATGAAGGACTTTTGCCCGAAACATTGATTTTCCTGCTCCTCGGCTGCTGCCTGACTTGCTGTGCACCACACTCTTCGCCCTTTCTTTCCTGCCTGTCCTTTCAAAAACTCACTTACCTTGTATATTTAGATTAGATTCCCTAGAGTGGAAACAGGCCCTTCGGCCCAACCAGTCCACACTGACCCTCCAAAGAGTTATCCATCCAGACCCATTTCCCCTCTGACCTAACACTATGGGCAATTTAGCATGTCCAATTCACCTGACCTGCACATCTTTGACTGTAGGAGGAAACCCACGCAAACAGTCACCCAAGGCTGGAATTGAACCTGACACCCTGGTGCTGTGAAGCAGCAGTGCTAACCACTGAGCCATGGTGATTCCCTACAGTGTGGAAACAGGCCTTAGTTCCCAGCTTTGTAGTTGACTCTGTAATAGCTAGAAAATCATATCTGTTTCCTTGAATTTGTACCATTAATTCATCTATTTTTGCTCCAAATACTATGAACGTTCATGTAAAGAGCCATTCATTTTACTTTTTTAATTTTCTTTTTTTACCTTTTGACCCTATGTACTGCTATTTTTCTATGTCTGTATACTTTGTCTCTTTGCGTCCCTCTCTGGGTATTGTTATCCAAATAACTGTCCTGTGATGCTGCCATATCTGCTTGCTTTCTTGTAATGGGGAACAAAGAGATGGCAGACCAACTAAACTCATAAGCGAAATTAAATATATACTTTAGTTCTGTCACAACAAAGGAGGACATAAATAATATTCTAGACCCCATGGTACAGTGAGAGGGAGGAACTTAATTAAATCAGTATAAGTAGAGAAATCGTGATGGGGTAATTGATGGGATTAAAGGTCAATAAGTCATATGGGCCCAGACTACTTAAGGAAGTGGCCCCAAAAACTAATGCATGCATTGCTGATCATCTTTCAGCATTAGGGCAGCATGGTGGCTCAGTGGTTAGCACTGCTGTCTCACAGCGCCAGGGACCCGGGTTTGATTCCCACCTTGGGCGACTGTCTGCACATTCTCCCTGTGTCTGCGTGGGTTTCCTCCCACAATCCAAAAACGATGCACATGTCAGGTGAATTGGCTATGCTAAAAATTGCCACATCAGGGGTAAATATTTGGTAGGGGAATGGGTTTGGATGGGTTACTCTTCAGAGGATTGATGTGGACTTGTTGGGCTGAAGGGCCTGTTTCCATACTGTGGAGAATCTATAGACTCTGGAACTGTTTCTATGGATTGGAGGGATGGACAGGGGAATATTTATATGGACTTCAAGAAGGCACTTGATAAAAGTCCTACATAAAAGACTGTTAACTGAAGGACTGAATAAGTCCACTGAATTGAAGGCAAATTTCTGACATGGTTGCAAAAATGCATTATCAGCAGGCAACAGAAATAAATAATTGGTAAATACTGAAATTGGCAAAATATGATCAGTAGTATCCCATGAGGATCTATATTCGGGTTAGTTACATAAATTTATTAATGACTTAAATAATAGCATAGAAAGTCATATATCCAAATTTGCTGATGACATAAGTTTAGGTGGCATTGTCAACGATAGCACAACATTATAAAGGGCTATTGACAGACTAAGTGCATGGGCAAAACTGTCAGATGGATTTCAATATAAGCAGGTGTGTGGTTATTCCTTTTAGATCACAAAGAGTATGGATCAGGGTACTTTGTAGATGATATAAAAAAAAGTCAAATTCCAAAGAGATTTGGGGTGTTCAGGAGCATAGATCTTTAAAATGCTAAACAGATGCAGAAAATAATCAACGCAACTTACTTTATATCTAAAGCTATGCAGGTCAGGTGAATTGGCTATGGTCATTTGCCCATAGTGGGAGGTGCAGTAATCAGGGGTAAATATAGGGTAGGAGAATGGGTCAGGATGGGTTACTCTTTGGAGGGTCAATGTGGACTTGTTGAGCCGATGGGGCTGCTTCCATAATGTAGGAAATCTAATATAATCTAGTGGGCTGGAGTATAAGGATACAGAAGCTATGTTGCAGCTATACAAAACTCTGGTTTGGCACCATCTGGAATACCATAAGCAGATATGGGTACCACATCTTAGGAAGGATATGTTGGCCTTGGAGATTTATCAGAATAATACCCAGACTTGGGTTAAATTATGAGGAGAGATACACAAATAAGGCCTGTTTCCTTATTTAGACATTTAGACACAAATTTAGACATTTAAGGGATGAAAGCTGATCAAAAACAATGCAAGACAATGTAGATAGAGATAAACTATTGCTACTCTGTCTATCCCTGCGCTACATGGATTGTAGTTGGAGTTATTAGAACTGGCCTAAGAATTAGGGCCAGACCACTCAGAAGAGTCTTAGGAAGCACCTCCATATCCAAACAGTAGTAGAGGCTTAGAATTCTTTTCTACTAAAGGCAGCTGATACTAGTATCAGTTGTTAAATTTACTTAAATCTGATATAGATTCCTTTTATTCAGCAAAGGTTAAGGGATATGAGCCAAAGGCTGGTATATGGAGTTAGGCCATAGATCAGCCATGATCTCATTGAGTGGTGGAACAGGCATAAGATGGCTTACACCTTTCAAATTTAACATAAAGCACAATTGTATTATGATCCCTAATCTCTAGACAATCTTTTACTAGATTACTAATTAACTTAACATTTAAAAAAAATGATAACATATTGTTCACAGCTGCAACACCTTTCAAACCTGCAATCTTGACCACCTAGAAGAACAACAGATGTATCACCATTGCTTCACAATGTCTGGAACTAATTCCTAAGCACACTCTTGTCTATCCCTGCACTACATGAATTGTAGTGGTTCACCATCAATTTCAAGGTTAATTAGGAGTGATTTAAAAAAAAGCAATTATCACGTATCTGTGCTGGTTATAACCGTGAAAACTCCAAATGCATATGCCCTGTGCAGGAATAGACTATGTACCCTCTACTTAACTTCTTGAGGTCTAACAACACACATTCTGACACCAGAAGTCATTTGTAATTTTACACGAGTTCTGTCACTGTACCAACGTGCTTTCAACATTCATTTTTATTTAATATTATTGAAAGTCCTTTTATTTCCTTGTCTCTCTTGGATTCTCCAACTCTGATTGAAAACTCTTATAAAACATAGCACCTTGCTATCTGCTGCCTTTACTGGAAACAGTCCGCCCACTTCCCATTTGTTTCATCATCAGAAACCCCACCCACATCTTTCTCGTGGCAGGAGACTTTGCCCACCCTTTATTTCATTTCAGGAAACTCCGCCCATTCCCTTCTGTTCATCACGGGAGACTACGCCCATTCCCTTTATTTCGTCACGGGACGTTCCGCCAATTCTATTCATCATGGTAGACTCCGCCCCTTCCCCTGGGTTCATCACGAGGGACTCCGCCCACATATTTATTTCCTCACGGGAGACTACGCCCCTCTCATTTACGTCATCACCGACTCCGCCCCCCAGTTTTGTCACGGGATGATCCCGCCCATTTATGCCGTTCCCCCTCACAGGGAGGGGGTCACTCTTGTCCGGGTGCGGTACGTTCTTTAGCGTTGGAGGTTTTTAGGCGGCAGTTGGTTGGTTTCTGCGGTGTTCTGAAGAAAAATTCCGGCTGTACAGAAAGAGTCAGCCATGTCCCACTTTGTACAAAATCTTCGCAACTTACTCAGTAACCAGCCGGAAGAGTTTGAACAAGTTGAGGAGGAGGATGTTAGGAGGTGGGGGTTGACAGGTCAGTGCTGTTTAAGCGGATTGTAGCTGATTCCTGGATAGGGCTGAGGACACCTGACAGGTCACAGGCCTCACTGGGTAAACCTTCGACTCCATCTGACACCTCAAACAATTTCTCGCAGGCCTCTCCTTTAAGTCGTGAGGCGCACTCAACAGTTACTGCCCACAATATAATCTACTTCTTGGTCACTTTCTAAATAATTCTCACTTTCTGATACTTAGGCAGTGATGGTGACCTGTCGGTGTGTTTTTCAAAATTAACCACTTTGCAATAACTACACTGAGTAAAAAATGAGGTCTGCAGATGCTGGACATCAGAGCTGAAAATGTGTTGCTGGTTAAAGCACAGCAGGTCAGGCAGCATCCAAGGAACAGGAAATTCGACGTTTTGAGCATAAGCCCTTCATCAGGAATGAGAGAGAGTAGCCAAGCAGGCTAAGATAACAGGTAGGGAGGAGGGACTTGGGGGAGGGGTGATGGAGGTGGGATAGGTGGAAGGAGGTCAAGGTGAGGGTGATAGGCCGGAGTGGGGTGGGGGCGGAGAGGTCAGAAGAAGATTGCAGGTTAGGAGGGCGGTGCTGAGTTGAGGGAACCGACTGAGACAAGGTGGGGGGAGGGGAAATGAGGAAACTGGAGAAATCTGAATTCATACCTTGTGGTTGGAGGGTTCCCAGGTGGAAGATGAGGCGCTCCTCCTCCAGCCGTCGTGTTGTTATGTTCTGCCGGTGCAGGAGTCCACTGCACCCGATGTGTCATCTATTGCATCCGCTGCACCCGATGTGTCATCTATTGCATCCGCTGCACCCGATGTGTCATCTATTGCATCTGCTGCACCCGATGTGGCCTCCTCTATATTGGGGAGACAGGCCGCTTACTTGCGGAACGCTTCAGAGAACACCTCTGGGCTGCCCGGATCAACCAACCCAACCACCCCGTGGCTCAACACTTTAACTCTCCCTCCCACTCCACCGAGGACATGCAGGTCCTTGGACTCCTCCACCGGCAGAACATAACAACACAACGGCTGGAGGAGGAGCGCTCATCTTCCGCCTGGGAACCCTCCAACCACAAGGTATGAATTCAGATTTCTCCAGTTTCCTCATTCGCCTCCCCCCACCTTGTCTCAGTCGGTTCCCTCAACTCAGCACCGCCCTCCTAACCTGCAATCTCCTTACTGACCTCTCCGCCCCCACCCCACTCCAGCCTATCACCCTCACCTTGACCTCCTTCCACCTATCCCACCTCCATCACCCCTCCCCCAAGTCCCTCCTCCCTACCTGTTATCTTAGCCTGCTTGGCTACTCTCTCTCATTCCTGATGAAGGGCTTATGCTCGAAACGTCGAATTCCCTATTCCTGAGATGCTGCCTAACCCGCTGTGCTTTAACCAGCAACACATTTTCAGCAATAACTACACTGAACCGATTCTCTTCACTCGCGGAGGAGTGATACGGCTGTAAACAGTTGTTTAGTGCAAAGTTCTCAAAGTGTCCAATCAGATTCTAAACTACCAATCAGCTGCTGGAGCAATCTGAATATTGCTTAAAAAGTAAATAATTGCAATAAGCATCTTGACTTGCTAAACGTAACTAAGACTTGGCCTCGGTTGTGTTTGTTTCACAAATACTGTACTGGTGGTGGTTAGAGGAGCAGTTTGAGTGGATGAATTAAGTATATAAGAACACAAAAACGCATTTGTACAGCATTAAAAGAATATTAATCTTATCAACACTATTTGACTCAATAGGCTTATTGATGAGAAATGAACTGAAATAACTGAAATGCATTTTCCTATCTTGTTTATCTGAAATAATTGAGACCCAACCCTGTTCTGTGTCAAAATCATAAGCACTGCAGATGCTGTAAATCAAACAAAACCAGAAGTTGCTGGAAAAGCTCAGCAGGTCTAGTAGCATCTGTGGAGAGAAATCAGAGTTGACGTTTCGGGTCAAGTGACTCTTCTGAAAAGTTCTAAGGTACATCAAGAAAATTTATTTCTAATGATCAGAAAATTGCAAGAATAAATTAACAGGAGCAGGAGTAAGCCATTCAGCTCTTCAGTCCACATTTGCCATTCAGTAAGATTGTGGTTGATCTGATTATTTGACATCCCTGATAACCTTTCACTAGCTAATCAACAATCTGTCTCCTACTAACTTAAAAATGTTCAGTTAAACTTCTACCACTATCACCATTTGAAGAGATCCATAGGCACTTGACCCACTGAGAAAAATAATTCTCAGTTCTTAAATGAACAGTCCCTTAATTATAAACAGTGACCCCTAGTTCACAGTTATCCCTCGACAGGAAACATCCTTATCATATTTATTTTTCAAAACTCTCAGGATCTTGTATGTTTCACTCAAATTGCCTTTTACTAAATTCCAGCAGATATAAGCCTAACCCATCCAACCTTTTCACGTCAGTCAACTCCGAGAAAGTGAAGGCTGAGGATGCTGCCAGATCTGACTAATGTGTAGTATTGGAAACAGTCAGGTCTGGCAGCATCCTCAGCGTCTGCAGTCTTCACTTTCTTAGAGTTGACTGATGTGAAAACATGATGTGTTTGTTGATAGAAGCATGGCATTCCAACCAGAATTCTATCAACAAACACATCGAGTTAGACCCCATCTACTAGCCCCTAAGAAAGAGAATAGGAAATGACATCACCACAGGAAATGACATCACCACAGGAAATGACATCAACCCAAAGGAACCAAACATATAAATAGAAAGTAGGAATCACATACAGTGCTTCGCCTGGAGACCCATTTGAAGATATTACCAAGTAGGGTGATGAAACTTCAATCTGAGCTACAAATCTTCTCAAAACTCATCAATCACCTTACCTATTTCAGGCCTAGTAAACCTTCTAAAATTGCTTAATAATGTTGCTAATATATTTATATGCTTAAATAAGGAGCACCATGGTGTCCACAGAATGCCAGATGTGGCCTTACCTGCTTGATAGGAACGTAATTCTTCTTGCACAAAACTATAACATTTCATTAAACTTTCCTATTTGCATGCTGTACTTGTTTGCAATTTCTGCATGAGAGCACCTAGGTCCCTCCATAGGTCAGAGTTCTGCAATCCCTTGTCATTTATAGAGTCCTAGAGATGTACAGCATGGAAACAGACCCTTTGGTCGAACCCATCCATGCCAACCAGATAACCCAACCCAATCTAGTCCCACCTGCCAGCACCTGGCCCGTATCCCTCCAAACCCTTCCTATTCTTATACCCATCTAAATGCCTTTTAAATGTTGTAATTGTTCTAGCCTCCACCACTTCCTCTGGCTACTCATTCAACAGTGTTTTTTCAATTTTCCTGCTAAAGTGCACAATTTCCCACATTATACTGCATTTGTTATGTCTTTGCCCATACATCTACCTTTACCTCTTTGTAAAAAGTGAGGTCTGCAGATGCTGGAGATCAGAGCTGAAAATGTGTTGCTGGTTAAAGCGCAGCAGGTCAGGCAGCATCCAAGGAACAGGAAATTCGACGTTTCGGGCACAAGCCCTTCATCAGGAAACACCAGCAACACATTTTCAGTTCTTTACCTCTTTGTAGCCTCCTAGCATTCTCTTCACAACTTAATTTTTCTACCTTTTCTTTGTGATCAGCAAATTTAGCAACCATACCTTTGGTCCCTTTATCCAAGTCATTTATGTAAATCGTAAAAGTTGAGTCCCAGCATCTATTCCTGTGACACAGCAGGGTAGATGATATACTGGTACTGTCACTAGACTGATAATCCAGTTGAGAGTGTAGTGCTGGAAAAGCACAACAGGTCAGGCAGCATCCGAGGAGAAGGAGAATCAACGTTTCAGGCAAGAACCCTTCAGGAATGAAACTTGAGCTGAGGGGGGTGAGTCTGGGGGAAGATAGCTGAGAGTTTGATAGCTAGATGGAGGCGGGGGTAATGGTATTAAGTCGGAGGGAAGGATGGAGAAGATAGTTGGGAAGGAAGGTGGATACGTAGGTCATGAGAGAGGTGCTGATTTGGAAGGTTGGAACTGGGATAAGGTTGTGGGGAGGGGAAATGAGGATAATCCAGTCAGCCAAGCTAATACTCTGAGGGCATGAGTTCCAGTCCTGTAGTGATGACTATGTAGTCATTATCAGTTGTTTTAAAACCCATCTGGTTCTCTAATGTCCTTTGCGGAAGGAAATTTTCCATTCTTACCTCGTCTGGCTTATGCATGACTCTACCCCTTGTTGGGATGGATATATCATCGGCCTAGGGAGGGTAGAGATGTAGTTACTTCTTGGGAAATCGGGGGGCGCTGCGGAGCTGTTGTTTGGACTGTTTACCGAAACTGCCTGTGCAGCTGGACTACCAAGGTCAGACCAATACAATGGCAGCCTTTACTCGGAGACCTTGTTTACGAGACAGACCATCTCGTGGATACCTGCCAAGGCCGAGGCCTGTTCACAGGAGGCCTTTGTCTGTGAGAGATCACGTGTGAGAGTGATTACGTAGCGTTAGCTTAGCGAACAATATATCAAGCAGGAGTTTTTTGGAAAGACTTCAGAACGCCTTCTCCAGCAAGCCTGATACCTTGCTGTAACTCGATTCTCTCTCGAATAAAGCAGTCTGTTTCTTAAAATCTGACCCGGTGTCTCATTCCTCCGAAACGAACACGGGGACGGTAGAACCGTCTTAACAGATGGTGACCCCTGACGTGCGGAGGGAATGGAGACACGCTTGTTGGCAGGGGTTGAGAGCCGCCGGGCGGCCGGCCATTCTGAACTGGGTACGGGGACGCCTCTTGCATAAAGGTCTCCAGTAGACATTGACCACTCTAAATTAGTAGTTGTTCCGACGTCTCGAATACCTTTGCCAACCTAAATTGCAGACGTGAGTAGACGACAGAGAATCGCTTGTTCTAAGTGCGAGTCCTTTAGGTGTGTTGGTCGTCCCGGAAAAGCCGGAGGTATTGGACACGGTGAGTTCTTTTTATTTGTTGCTTTCTATAGTGAGAAGAGTGAGTCCTCCAGGTGTGCGTTAGAACACCCCTGCAATTTCAAAAGTCCTGGAGACGGTGAGTGTTATATTTTTTGGTCTCTTATCGTTAGAGAAGTGAATTCTCCAGGTGTGCTTTGAAACACCCCTGCAATCCCAAAAGTCCTGGAGACAGTGAGTTATTTATTTTTGATCTCTTATGTTTATAAAAGTGAATCCTCTAGGTGTGCGTTAAAACAGCCCTGCAATTTGAAAGTCCTAGAGTGGATGAATTCTCCAGGTGTGCGTAGGAACACCCCTGCAATTTTAAATTCCTGGAGACGGTGAGGCATATGTTTATAGCCTCCTATCGTTAGACAAGTGAACCGTCTAGGTGTGCGTTGGAACATCACTGCAGATTGAAAGTCCTGGAATCGGTGAGTACTATTTTTTTTTCATTCACTTTCTCTCCTGGTGGTGAGTTGGTGATTTCTCCAGGTGTGCGTGGAAACAGCTCTGCAATTTCAAAATCCTGGAGGTAGGAGGCGAGGTGATTGTGTCTTACGGACCGCACGGCTCCCGGAACGGGAGTTTGGTCGGGGGATAGTGTAAGACGCGGGTACTGGGGTTACGGGAGTATAAACCCACGCGCTGACGGACTTGGGGACTGGGAAGCTTCCACTGCGCTGACATAATAACGGACGCAACGGTACGAGGGGACAGAGACAGACACAGAGTTCCGGACAGAGCAACTGTGTGTGTGTGAGAGGGAGTCTGTTTATGAGAAAGATAGAGTCTCTGGGTGTGTAAAAATCTGTGTGTGTATAAGTATTTCTGTGTTTGTAAAAGTCTGTGTGAGAAAAAAGAGTTTCTATGTGTGGAAGTCTGTGAAAAAGTCTGTATTGTTGCCCAGAGAGAGAGAGAGAGAGAGACTTGCAAAAGGCTGCTCAACCAGCAGACAGTTTTAACACTTTGTGTTCCGGCTTAAATTCATCTGCTTGTTAGTGAATGAATGTCTGAGTGCTATCACCTAGAGCTTGAGTCCCTGGACTTTTTTTTTGAATGTGATTTTTTTTATGAATGCTTAACATGATTTTTTTTTCAGGTTGGAGATTTTATTGAGATTGAGTGGAGATGGGAAAGATTAGTTGGTAACTGATATTGATATAACTGATATAATAATCTGAGTGGGTCTGTGGAATTAAGAAATTGTGTGTCATATCCCAAGGAGAGAGAGAATGCGAATGCTGCTGAGCACTAGCAGACCGTGTCTGTGAGAGAGATAGATAGAGAGAGTAGGGCAGCACGTTTGAAGTAAACATTTCGGGAGTACAGCCTGCAAAGCCTTTAACCCTTCGTGAACTGATTCAGATGCATCTGTTTGTTTGGTGATTATTTTCTTGGTTTTGTTTCTAGAGCCTGAATTCCAGGACTGCTGTTTAAAGTGATTTCTTTTTATGTGAACTTAACATGATTTTTTAAGGCTACTAACTTCTGTTCTTTTATGAGTCATGACTCCCTAACTACTTTTCTTACTAACCTCTTTTATTTTTACATAAAAGCAATATATGAAGGACAGTCGAAGTTTCGTTCGACAGTGGGTAGTTGTAAAAAACGAAAGTTTCCATGGTTATTATCTGTGACCTTGGATTCGACCATTGTGCATGCGTTAGAAGTTTTTAACTTGAATTGACAAATTGTTGTAAGACAGCTCTGATTATTTTTACGACCTAAAGTATTGTAATTGAGAAATGATTGGTCAGGAGTACATACAATGTGGTTAATTCTTTATGGTCCTCTAAGAAGCCTTCAATTCCCACTTTGAATTCCTTTTTGAATAAAGGAGTTAAATTTGCTATTCCCCAATCTAAAGGAACATTCTCTGAAATTAAGGAATGTTGGAAAATTAAAACCAATGAATTAATCATCTCACAAGCTGCTTCATTTCAGATCCCAGGATAAGTTCATCAAGAGCTAAGGACTTGTCAGCCCATTTGCAACAGTTAGTACATTGCTGCTTCCCTGGTGATTGTAATATTTGGATTCTTCCCTTTCTTCCACTTCCTGATTTACAACTACATCTGGAATGTAACTTCTATCTTCATAATGAAGTTCAGTGCAAAATACCTGGTTAATTAATCCTCAGTTTCTTATTTTCCCTTATTAATAACCAAGCTTACTTTGTAAGGGACCAAAGCTCACTCTGTTAACTTTTTAAAAATATGTGAGAACTGTTATCTGTTTTTACATTTCTAGCAAGACTTTTCTTTTACATATTTTCCCCCTTAATCATCTTTTGTAGTTTTTCATACTCTGTACAGTTGTCTGACCCACCACTCATTTTGGTGCTTATCATTATTGTTGGTTGTTCAACGTTAACTTTTTTAGTTAAGCATTGGTTCTAGGTCTTTAGAATTTTCTTGCATATATAACCGCTCTGTCTATTGGTCTATCCCTTAACAGAATTTTCCAATCCACATGACCTATCTCTCTTTTTATGCCATTCTAAATGTAATGACATAACTATACACATGAAGGAAAAGTTTTGTTTTTACAAAGGTGTTGTTAGAAGGTGCGATGAGCTTTCAGGGGAAAAATAAAATTGGAATCTTTCAAATGAAACAGGCAAATATTTGAAACGGAGGATAAAAATGAAAGGCAGGGAAATGGAAATGGTTACGTCATTCAAAACACTGCCTTTGTGTGCTTGCCTACATTGGCTCTATCTCATTCAGGATATATTTAGTTTCCGAATGCTTCTAAAATTTATTATTTGATATTTTCTAAATTAAAACATATCTGTCTATCTTGCTAGCCTTAGCTATGTTCTCCTCCCATTTAAATTCCTCATCACAATTCTTCATACCTCTAGTCTAGCATGAGCAAAGAAATGACATTGTTCTTTAGACTCTTAAATCCAGATCATGTTGTAAATATGAGGAGTCCCAACACTGAGCAACACTCATAAATTACCAGTCTGGAATTCTTTCTTTTATGCTTACCTTTTCCTTCTGCTCTCCAGCTTTCTCATGAGCTGTATCCTTTTATTTAATTTATTTTATTTAATTTTGTTTTTATCAAAGCTCCCTCATTTCGGATGATATCAAATAGTGGGCTCTGTTACCAGTCGTATTTTTCTTTTCAGGTATAAGTCTTCGTCCATACCAACTTATTGGTTTAAATTGGCTGATTCGATGCTACAGTATTCAACATGGCAGCATCCTTGCAGATGAAATGGGTCTTGGTAAAACATGTCAGGTAGGCTAGCTTCAACAGTGGCAGTTTTTTATGTACTGATTTTTTAAAAAAAATTGCTGATTGGTTGATATTGCCATTCAGACAGTGTATTGCAAATAGTAATAGATTACTGATGTCACTTTTTCCCAAATCCCATTGGCAATTATAATTGTGACACAGCTGGTGGGCAACAACTAATTACTGATTTATCATTTCTAAAGCAATTCACATGGATGTATTTGAAAAATTAAGTGCTGAGCTGAAATAAGAAGTGATCAAGCAAAAGTCCAAGAGCTTTGTCAAAGAGGTGATGCTTAAGTGAACAAAGCAAATTGTAGGGATCATTTAATGAACTCTCAATTTTGGGGCCTAGAAGGCAGTTCCTCCAGTGACAGGGAGAAGGAATACACGAAAGATTAGTCCCAGAGAAGCAAGTAATTTGTCAGAAAAGTTGTAGGGCTGAAGGAGCACATGGTGAAAGGGAAGTATTTGGAAATGAAGGGTTGGAGGGAGTGCAAGATCTATTGATTACAATGTAATCTCAAATACCAACATTAATTTCTTAATTTGAAACTTTAACCAACAGGAAATAGTCTGGTGTAGTAATTTGGGAAGATTTACTTAGGTTATAAATGATACCTATCAAAGCAGGGCACCAATTTAGTGGGTGCGTTACAGCTTTCCTGTACAGTTCAGGGTGCAGAGGTAAAAACAATGACTGCAGATGCTGGAAACCAGATTCTGGATTAGTGGTGCTGGAAGAGCACAGCAGTTCAGGCAGCATCCAAAGTGCAGCGGAATCGACGTTTCGGACAAAAGCCCTTCATCAGGAATAAAGACAGTGAGCCTGAAGCGTGGAGAGATAAGCTAGAGGAGGGTGGGGGTGGGGAGAAAGCAGCATAGAGTACAATGGGTGAGTGGGGGAGGGGATGAAGGTGATAGGTCAGGGAGGGGAGGGTGGAGTGGATAGGTGGAAAAGAGCTAGGCAGGTCGGACAAGTCATGGGGACAGTGCTGAGCTGGAAGTTTGGAACTAGGGTGAGGTGGAGGAAGGGGAAATGAGGAAACTGTTGAAGTCCACATTGATGCCCTGGGGTTGAAGTGTTCCGAGGTGGAAGATGAGGCGTTCTTCCTCCAGGCGTCTGGTGGTGAGGGAGCGGTGGTGAAGGAGGCCCAGGACCTCCATGTCCTCGGCAGAGTGGGAGGGGGAATTGAAATGTTGGGCCACGGGGCGGTGTGGTAGATTGGTGCGGGTGTCCCGGAGATGTTCCCTAAAGCGCTCTGCTAGGAGGCTCCCAGTCTCCCCAATGTAGAGGAGACCGCATCGGGAGCAACGGATACAATAAATGATATTAGTGGATGTGCAGGTAAAACTTTGGATGTGGAAGGCTTCTTTAGGGCCTTGGATAGAGGTGAGGGAGGAGGTGTGAGCACAGGTTTTACAGTTCCTCCGGTGGCAGGGGAAAGTGCCAGGATGGGAGGGTGGGTTGTAGGGGGGCGTGGACCTGACCACGTAGTCACGGAGGGAACGGTCTTTGCGGGAGGCGGAAAGGGGTGGGGAGGGAAATATATCCCTGGTGGTGGGGACTTTTTGGAGGTGGTGGAAATGTCGGCGGATGATTTGGTTTATGTGAAGGTTTGTAGGGTGTAAGGTGAGCACCAGGGGCGTTCTGTCCTTGTTACGGTTGGAGGGGTGGGGTCTGAGGGCGGAGGTGGGGATGTGGACGAGATGCTTTGGAGGGCATCTTTAACCATGTGTGAAGGGAAATTGCGGTCTCTAAAGAAGGAGACCATCTGGTGTGTTCTGTGGTGGAACTGGTCCTCCTGGGAGCAGATACGGCGTCAAGTTGGTCGTCATTAATGGAAATGGAGAGGTCCAGGAAGGGGAGGGAGGTGTCAGAGATGGTCCAGGTAAATTTAAGGTCAGGGTGGAATCTGTTGGTGAAGTTGATGAATTGCTCAGCCTCCTCGCGGGAGTACGAGGTGGCGCCAATGCAGTCATCAATTTAGCGGAGGAAGAGGTGGAGAGTGGTGCTGGTGTAATTACAGAAGATCAAATGTTCTACTTAGCCAACAAAGAGACAGGCATAGCTGGGGCCCATACGTGTGCCCATGGCTACCCCTTTGGTCTGGAGGAAGTGGGAGGATTCAAAGGAGAAATTGTTAAGGGTGAGGACCAGTTCGGCCAAACGAATGAGAGTGTCGGTGTAAGGGTACTGTTGGGGACGTCTGGAGAGGAAAAAATGGAGGGCTTGGAGGCCCTGGTCATGGCGGATAGAAGTGTAGAGGGATTGAATATCCATGGTGAAGATGAGGCTTTGGGGGCCAGAGAAACGGAAGCCTTGGAGAGGTGGAGGGCATGGGTGATGTCTCGAACGTTTGTGGGGAGTTCCTGGACTAGGGGGGATAGGACAGTGTCGAGGTAGGTAGAGATGAGTTCAGTGGGGCAGGAGCATGCTGAGACAATGGGTCGGCCAGGGTGGTCAGGTGTGTGGATCTTGGGAAGGAGGTAGAACTGGGCAGTGTGGGGCTCCCGGACATGAGGTTGGAAGCTGTGCGTGGGAGATCTCCTGAGTGATGAGGTTCTGTATGTTCTGGGAGACGATGGTTTGGTGATGGGGGGTGGGGTCATGGCCGAGGGGGCGGTAGGAAGAGGTGTCCTCGAGTTGGCGTTTGGCTTCAGCGGTGTAGAGGTCAGTGCGCCAGACTACGACTTCGCCCCCTTTATCTGCTGGCTTGATGGTGAGATGACGCCTCATCTTCCACCTCGGAACACTTCAACCCCAGGGCATCAATGTGGACTTCAACAGTTTCCTCATTTCCCCTTCCTCCACCTCACCCTAGTTCCAAACTTTCAGCTCAGCACTGTCCCCATTGACTTGTCTGACCTGCCTAGCTCCTTTTCCACCTGTCCACTCCACCCTCTCCTCCCTGACCTATCACCTTCATCCCCTCCCCCACTCACCCATTGTACTCTATGCTGCTTTCTCCCCACCCCCCACCCTCCTCTAGCTTATCTCTCCACGCTTCAGGCTCACTGCCTTTATTCCTGATGAAGGGCCTTTGCCCGAAACGTCGATTTCGCTGCACTTTGGATGCTGCCTGAACTGCTGTGCTCTTCCAATACCACTTATCCAGAATCTGGTTTCCAGTATCTGCAGTCGTTGTTTTTACACAGTTCAGGGTGCAGGTCAACACTTGATCTCTCTCCTCTGGCCAACACCGAGAGGGCTTTGTCCTTTCAGTTGATTGGCAGGATAGTTTCACTTTCAAACTTTTTTAGCCTTATATTACTGAAAGATGTTGCTTATACTCCTTCCCAAGCCATAACCCACAACATGATCAGTTACATCATTACATTGTGATTCACCTACCTTAGACCAGGCTTGTTGCTACCAAAACAGAAATTGCTGGAGAAACTCAGCAGATCTGGCAGCATCTGTGAAAACAGTGTTAACGTTTCAGGTCCAGTGATTCTTTGGAACTCACTTGACTGAGAAAATACCCATTAAATCAAGCACTTATGACTACCTGTTCGAGTTTTGTTCAGAGTCATCAGTTAGCTGATGTTTGTTTTCATTCCTGCTGTGTTTGAATGCTTGGGAAAATGTTTATGTTGACTTTTTTTAAAGGGCAACAGATCATGTATAAAAATTTACTTATAACTTTGCAATTATTTAAAAACTAATACAGAAGAATACAAAGTGCTAATCTAAAAAAAGTATTATACAGTTATGTAAAAGAGTGAAGTAGTGAAATATTATTTGATATACTGCCTGAGCTAATGAAATTTTAAAGGATCACAGAATTACAAACTCTACACAGTTAATTCTGATAGAAAGATTACATTTAATCATTTTGAATTATCTCAGTTCTAAAGTAAATTAAAATAACACCAATATAGAAGCATAGCTATGACTTATGATCTCTTGATAAAGGCTAACAATATCGGAGTGTATCAACTCTGCCTTCTTTGGCCTGAAGAAGGCATGTTCTCTCAATTATAAAATTGGAGTCAGTTAAAAAAGAGGCCTGCTTCAACCTTGCAGTTATACTTCTAAAACATTAAATGTGTTGTCATCACTCTGTTCGCAATCCTATGATGCATTTCTTTAAGTGAGGCTAAACTTGCTATTCAAGTACCATGATCTACATTGATATGATTAAGCAGACTATATAACATTAGATTAGAGGGCTTTTGTGGTGCAATGGTAATGTCTCTGTCACTGGACTGGGAAGTCTTGGTTTAAGTCGCACCTGCTCGAGGTGTTTCATAACATCTCTGAACAGGTTCATTAAAATACCTCCTTACCTCCGGGAGGCCCTGGTAAAAGTATCACCTGCTCTGTCAAAGTCTGTCTGATCAAATATCTGCAATATTAGATTAATCATTGAGTATTTTTAATTGTGTGATCAAAACTAAATTAAGTCAATCATAAAATGCTAGTTTCCTAATAATCCTATAGAAATTTGGTATATTTGTGTTGGTCAGCAAGGACTGAAAATGTGACCAGTTGAGATTTGATGCAGACTTGCACATGTTGCAAATGTTGTGAAATTTCTGCTTTCATTTTTTCAGTCAATATGCTTTCTTCTCTGCCTAACTGGAAGACAAAAGGAGAAAGGTCCTTTTTTGATCCTGTGCCCACTGTCAGTACTGAAGAACTGGACAGAAGAACTGGCAGGGTAAACATTTAAAATATAATAATTAAACAGTTTTCTGGATTGCTTTGATGTTTAGTTCCTCTTAACCTATCATTATTTGAGAGAACAGTGAAGTAAAAACAGGTGCTTTGAACAGATGAAAATTAGCTTGCCGAAGTATTCCATGTTAAGAACACTGTAGAGATCATTCTGATTTTGGGTAACAAACACAATACGGAATGCATCTTATACATTTCTCCCAATTTTCATTTTGTACACCTCAGTTAAAATTAAACTTGAGGTATTTAGTTTGCATTTGAATCACTACCACCCAAAATTGTGGTCAGGCTTTGAGGAATCAGGAGGTGAGTTATTTGCGAGATTTGTAGCCTCTTACCTACTGTTTCCACAGTACTTCTATGACTAGCTTTGTTTCCCACAGAATCACAGTGAATACGCTTCATAAATATTTAGAAAGCATTTTTGGAGATAGTGATCAGTGCTACATGAACATTTTTTTTCTCTTATTGATGTGATTTAAATGAGTAATCAGTCATACTTTGTGTCACAGAAACAAACCTGCATTTTACTGAATGTTCATGTTAGAGGTTCAGTGTGCTGTAGTACTATAATGCTTTTATATGCATGAATATAGATATATAGTTTTTCATTTATGCAGGTTTGCTCCACGACTTTCAGTGGTTGTTTACACAGGAGATAAGGATACAAGACTAGCTTTGCAACAAGACTTGAAAAATTGCAATTTCCATGTACTTCTCACCACATATGAGGTAATAATGATAACCAATGTCAACTTATAAAGTGTATACAATTGCTAATCCATTATCGTAACATCTTCATTTTGTAAGGCATAAGTACACGTCAACTTAACCAGTTGTTCTATCTGTCACCGGTGGGTGCATGTGAGCCGAATGCAAATTTTGTTTGTCTTGTTTAATTAACATTTTAGATGTAAATCATAAAATAGGAGTTGCTATTTGCATAGAATTTTGTTCAGAGTGTAAGGGGTTTTTTAATGTTAGGTGTAGTTGCTAAATAAATTAGTTAAACTGTATCATTTTGGATCTGCTTGAAATATTGTTGCAGTTGGTGAAAAACTTAAACTTATACGTGCTCAACTGATGACTTCAAAATTTAATGTCTGCAGGTAACTGCCCATGTTAGAAATGCAAATCCCTTTAAGGATCACACAGGACAGCTCCAGATCTGGACTTTGCATTTAAGAGTTGGACTCCCCCAGACTGGGGAGTGCAAAGTTGAAAATTGCTGTTTGTGTTAAACTATAGATTTACAATTAAATCCTTAAAAAATCTTTGAATCTTTTACTGCCTATTTCAGCATATGACTATCAGTCTGTTAAGCAATAACAATGTCGGTATTAGTAGATGCAGTGCATTGTTGTCCGTGGCCAGGATGCATAATTGTTGCTGTATTGATTTGTTACAAACAATTTCATACAAAATAATTAATGTTTTTATTTATTTAGATTTGCTTGAAAGATGCTTCTTTCCTGAGTAGGTGAGTTACTGTACAACTTAGTTGTGCTATTGGAAGCAAATAACAAAGGTAATTGCTTTTATTAAAGCTCTTTTATCGACATATATATCACCTGTTATAATTAGTTCTAAGAAAATTATAAAATAAAGTGAAATGATATCAAAGTGAAACAATATTCTGGTGTTATACTGAACATTATATTTATGCACTTAGCATTTCCAATGCAAATTGATATTTGCTGAGTGAGGATAGTGTATATGTAATTTATCGACAAAATATCAAGATTGATTCACTAATCGCTGTGCTGCGTCGATTATAATGCAGTCTACATCAGTTCTATCTGCAATAGTTGAATCCAAATTGACAACTTGTATCTCATTAAGTAATTGGTCGATGAGAACACCATCATTTGTAAACTCCCCATTAAATCATTCATCATGCTAGCCTGGAATTATGTTAATACGTCTCCATAAATAAGTCAAAGTTATCAATTAGGGATGGGGTAATAAATGCTGGTCTCACCAGTAACACACACATCCTGTGAATAAATGAATATTTAAAAAATGCTTCAGGAAACAGTGACTTTACTCAAATTAATTGAAGATGAATAAGTACAGGTAGACATTTTTGAAAAGGTTGTCAAAAGTAAAAATTAGTCGTCAGGTAGAGATTGGGCAATATATGGCATTAACGTCTAAGTAGAAACGCAATTTGCCAAAATTATCTACATACATGAGGAACAAATTGGTTTAATTACACTTATTTTTCTTTCAATCTTCGACTCTGTTAAACTGTACAATAACAAATATATTGTGTTCCAGATCAAATTGGAGTGTACTGATTGTGGATGAGGCCCACAGGTTGAAGAACCAGAACTCTTTACTGCATAAAACTCTGAAATCGGTAGGACATTCTTGACACACAACATTCTTTTTTTTGTGAGATGTTTTTGTAATTTTTGAATTTCCTTGAAGAATGAAAACAGTTTTGTAGGCATGCACCTGCCAATGAATGCTGATTGTTTACTGATAGTTTTCAGTACGATTCACACTGCTGCTAACTGGAACACCAGCGCAGAACAACCTTCATGAGCTCTATTCGCTGCTAAGCTTTGTGGAACCAAAGGTGTTCTCGGGGGATGAAGTGGAAGAATTTACTAAATATTACAGCAACGTAGAAGAGGATGCAGTAAACGGTATGCACGAATTTTACAAATCCTTTAACTTTACCACATTTGAATAATATTATTTTCCAATTATTATCCAACATCAATTTTCTATCTTTCTGTATAACGCATTTGTTGCAGAGCTATGCTGTAATTGGCTTATAGTTTCTGATTTCTGCTAATCCCAGCTGTTCGCAGTGTATAGATGGCATGTGTTCAATTTTGCTGACAAAAATTCTGCCAGCTGTCTGTGTCTCAACAGCATTGCAGCTGTACTTAGAATCTTGATATGTCAAATGTGTAATGTGGTAAGAAACATAATTTACTAAATTAAATCGACAATCCTATCTAGTTATTATGGAAGTTTTACATTACGAATGACCTCAGGATTGTTATCTAGAATTAGAAAGAATGCTGATCTATGCTATTGCACTGGGTTTCATGCATTTGTACCCAATACTTAAATCAATTGATCAGCTGAGATCAGACGGAAGGGGGGCCTCTAGCAGAATGGCAGCATAAGTTTAAAAATAAGAAATTTATCATCATGGCAAGAACAGCAGTAATTTCTTTGCATTTTCATTCTTCCAACTATAGAGGGCATATTTTACATTGGAAACATTTATTCTGCCACAGTTCAAGGTTCTTGGGTTGTGAGGTGTGAGACAGCAATTGCTGTCATGGAGCTTAGATTGAATTGTAACAGATGTGAAGTTCCTTTAAGTCCTAGCTTTTTTTTCATTTGGTGGGTGTGAGGGGTTATTGACAAGATCTTTGTTGGTCTGGTTGTAACTGTAAAAAAAAATCGTTTTTGTTTGCAACGTAGGAGCAGGAGTAGGCTATTTAGCTCATTGAGTCTGCTCTACTATTTAATATGATAGTAACTGATCGAGCACTTCAATGCCTTTTTAAGCATACTCAAAGGCTCAGCTTCCACAGCTCTCCAGGAGAGAGAATTCCAAAGATTAAGAATCCTCTGAGTAAAAGAACTCCTTATCTCGATCCTAAATGGCATTCCTTTTAATTTTCAATTTTGTCCCTGGATGTAAACTTCACAACCGGGGAAAGTTTTACTTGCTCCTTCCGAGTCTATTCTTATAAGTATTTTGTAAGTTTCAATGAGGTCACCTCTCGTTCTTCAAAACTCTAAAGAATACAGACCTAGTGTGCCCAATCTCTGTTCACAGGACTGTCCTGCTATCCTGGGAACAAAGCTAATGAACCGTTCTGAAGAAGGGTCGCTGGACCTGAAATGAAAACTCTGATTTCTCTCCACAGATGCTGCCAGACCTGCTGGGTTTTTCAAGCAATTCCTATTTTTCTTTAAGTTGAACTTTAGTAGCACTCCTTCTGTAGCAGTAATGTCTTTACTGATATAAGAAGACCCAAACTGCATAGATTATTCTTGGTGTAGAAGAGCCAAGCTCCAGTACAATTGTAGGAAGACTTCAAGATTTTTATGCTCAAATCCTCTTGAAGTAAAGACTAGTATTCCATCAATCTTCCTAAATAGGTTGCTGCTCCTGCAAGTTGATCTTCAGTGAATTACTGGCAACTACACCCAAGTCCCTTTGCACATTTACATTTTCCACTCTCTCATCATTTATGAAATACACTGCACACCTGTTTTTCCTACCAAAGTGGATAACCTCACATTCTTCCACATTGGGCAAGACATGGCAATGGAATACAATCACTAAACCAATCTAACTCCTCCTGAAAACGTTTTATATCTTCCTTAGAAAATGTATTCCTGCTTAGCTCTTCAAATTTAGAAATATTGTGTCCAAATCATTGATAAATATAGTGAACTGCTGGGGTCCATTGTGGTACCCACTAGTCACAGGTTACCAATATAAGAATGATTCATATTCCTATTCTTTGTTTCTGTTCTTTAGCCAATCCTTAATCCATTCCAGTACATTAACTCTTATGCCATGAGCTTTAATTTTACTCCTGTTGAGAACTTCAAATGCCTTCCAACATCCAAATATACTACATCTACTGATTTTAGTAACATCCTCTGAAAATGTCAAACAGGTTTGTCAAACATGACTAAGGCCAATCAGTGCATTTTTTTTTTACCATATGTGTTTATTCCTCCTTTAAGATATATTCTCGAATTTTCCCTACTGCTGATGTAAGGCTAATAGGTCTGTAGTTCCCTGTTTATTTTCTTGCTTTTTTTAAAAATAGTGCTGTCACATTTGCAGGAATCATTCCAGAATTTTATAACTTTGGAAGATGGTTTTCTAATGCATCCTCAATCTCTATAGATACGTTCTTCAATGTTCTGGGATGCAGACTATCAGGTTCAGGGACTTATCAAGTTCCAGCCTGATTAATTTCTCCAATACAACCTCCTTACCAATGCTAATTTCCTTCAACTCTTTCTTTCTAGTCACTTGGATTTCTAATTCGGGAGGAGTTCTTTTATCTTCCTCAATAAAAACAGACAAAAAATAATAGTTTAGCTTCTGTTCTATTTGTTTATTCTCATTATGAATTCTCCTGACTTGTTTTTAAAGGACTCACATCTGTCTTATCCAAACATTTGATTTACAGTTATAGAGATGTACAGCATGGTAACAGATCCTTCAGTCCAATTTGTCCATGTCCACCAGACATTCCAACCCAATCTAGTCCCACCTGCCAGCATCCAGTCCATATCCCTCGAAACCCTTCCTATTCATGTACCTATCCAGATGCCTTTTAAATGTTGCAATTGTACAACCCTCCACGGCTTCCTGTGGCAGCTCATTCCATACACGTACCACTCTCTGCGTGAAAAAGTTGTCCCCAGGTTTCTTTTATATTTTTCCCCTCTTGCCCTAAACCTATGCCCTCTCTTTCTTGACTCCCCAACCCCAGAGAAAAGACTTTGTCTATTTATCCTATCCATGCCCTTCACGACTTTATAAACCTCTGTAAGGTCACCCCTCAGCCTCTGATACTCCAGGTAAAACAACCCTAGCCTATTCAACCTCTCCCTATAGCTCAAATCCTCCAACCCTGGCAACATTCTTGTAAATCTTTTCTGAACCCTTTCAAGTTTCACAACATCTTTCCGATAGAAAGAAGACCAGAATGGCATGCAATATTCCAAAAGTGGCCTAACCAATGTCCTGTACAGTTGCAACATGACCTCCCAACTCCTGTACTCAATGCTCTGACCAATAAAGGAAAGCATACCAACACCACCTTCACTATCCTATCTACCTGCAACTCCACTTTCAAGGAGCTATGAACCTGCACTCCAAGGTCTCTTTGTTCAGCAACACTCCCTCGGACCTTGATTCTATGTAGTTCATGATGGAGGATGGAAATAATTTCTGGCTGCAACAGGCTGCTCCTTTTTAAGGTATTTTAGGTGTTGGAGGTGATTTCATCAAATTTCAGGAGCAGCATTTACTGTTTTAAATGCTGTTGCATTGTTTTGGAACCTTGGATAAAAGTCAAAACAACGGGAACACATGGTGAGGTCAGAGCAGGAGAGAGAGAAAGAGAAAGAAACCCACACTACTAACTGACACATCAGTGATCCTGCACAGTTACTGCCTTTGCTGTTTGAATTCATGTATCACTGGACATTGGAATGCATCTGGGAAAATGAACAAACAGTGAAATTCACAACAAATCTTGGAGGAACCTGTTTGGGAGAGGTGGCAGCACAGAAACTGATAAGTGAATGTTTTGAGCGTGGCCTTACAGTAAGTCTGCAGTAGTGAGTAGAGTGGGTTCTTTCTTGACATGTTGAGATATGTGTCTTGATTAAACTTAAAAATATAAGCCATATATATTAATTTAACCTGGAACAGTGTTGTGTAGAGGAATAAGACAGTGCTATTTTCTGGGTCTGTAGATTGAAAGAAGCAAAAACGGCCTTTAATAGAGTGATATGCTCTTCTCATCGGATGTGAGAGTTTTGGGAGAGTTTACGTGTTACTGAGGATTATATCTGCAATAAATGCAGTTGGTTGCGAATCCTATCAGATTGAATGGATTGGTTGGATAGACAGTTAGAGGCAATGAGAAATTTACAAGAGCAAGAGGATGTGATGGATGGCAGCTATAGGAAGGAGGAAAAGTTGCAGATACAGTCACATTGATGAGTTAACTCCAGGAAAAGTAAGAGAGGTAGGGGTAGTGTAAGAGTCTTCTGTGGCTATCCCCATTTAAAACAAGTATGCTGCTTTGGAAAATGTAAGGGGTGATGGATTCTCAGGGGAACATAGCACAAACAGCCAAATTTCTTGCATTAAAACTGGCTCTAATGCAATGAGGTGTACGTCGGATTCCAAGAGACTGATTGTGTTAGGGGACACTCTAGTCCGAGGTACAGACAGACGTTTCTGTGGCCAGGAGTGAAAAATCAGAATGGTGTGTTGCTTCCCTGCTGCCAGGATCAAGGATGTCTCAGAGGGTGAAGAATGTTCTCACGGGAGAGAGAGGCCAGCAAGAGGGTATTGTCCACATTGGAACCAAAGACACAGGAAGGGAAAAGGTTGAGATTCTGAAGGGAGGTTACAGAGAGTTAGACAGGAATTTAAAAAGGAGGTCCTCGGGAGTAGTAATATCAGGATTACTCCCAGTGCTACAAGCTAGTGAGGGCAGGAATAGGAGGGTAGAGCAGATGAATGCATAGCTTAAGAGCTGGTGCATGGGAGAAGAATTCACATTTTTGGATCATTGAAATCTCTTTTGGGGTAGAAGTGACCTGTACAAGAAGGACGGATTGCACCTGAGTTGGGAGGGGACTAATATACTGGCATGGAGGTTTGCTAGAACTGCTCGGGAGGATTTAAACTAGTAAGGTGGTGTGGTGGGACCCAGGGAGATGGTGAGGAAAGAGATCAATTTGAGACTGGTTCAGTTGAGAACAGAAGTGAGTCAAACAGTCATGGCAGGCAGGGACAAAGCAGAGAATGAGGAGGGACTGATAAATTAAACTGCATTTAATTCAATGCAAGGGGCCTAGCAGGGAAGGCAGATGAACTCGGCGTGGTTAGGAACATAGGACTGGGATATCATAACAGAAACAGAAATGTAGCTCAAGGATGCACAGGACTAGCAGCTTAGTGTTCCAGGATACAAATGCTACAGGAAGGACAGAAAGGGAGGCAAAAGAGGAGGGGAAATGGGAATCTTTGATAAGGGATAGCAATACATCTATACTGAGGCAGATATTCCTGGAAATACATCTAGGGAAGTTATTTGGGTGGAACTGAGGAATAAAAAAGGATGATCACCTTGTTGGGATTGTATTATAGACCTAATCGATTTTTATGGCTTTTTTTTTGCTGGATTAGATTTATATTTTATTCTTCCGTTCGTTGTCAGTTTCTTAGTTTCCGTTTGCTGTATTGTAAAAACTTTCCAAATCCTCAGATCTATTATTATTTCTGGCAATTTTATAAGCCTCTCCTTTTAGTCTTATACAATTCTTAACTTCCTTTATCAGCCACAGTTGTTATGGACCAGACCAGACCACCTAAAAACATTTCAAGAAAGTAGCCTGGACTCTAACTTTGCTAGTTTTAAGCAGATGTAAGGTTGATATTCCAGGAGTGTTGTGGCTGGCCCAACCACTTCGTTTCAAACAAAACAGAATTTATTTGCAAGATTACTGAATGAAACACAAATACAAGAGAACCAATAGAATAACTTAACAAATCCAAAAACCCAACAAATTATCCCAACTTAATGATGGTGTTCCAAATTCCTGAAACAATCCCCATAAACACCCTTTGGCAAAAAGGTAAAATCAAACACAGGAGCTACAGAAGAGAGAGAGACGGCAGAGAGTTTCAGCATGGAACACTTTCTTCCTTGGAGCTGTTTCTTTAACCAGAGGCCTCAAAAGGTTGACTGCTTGCTAAAACTGAACCAAACCAAACCTGAGAAAAGCTGAGCTGGAAGAACTGGCCACTCCCTTTTCATTGTACAAGTGTTTGTATAAAATTTTTAAAGCTTCTTCAAGTGGATAAACTTGGAATCTCTGTGTTTATGACTGCTCTTTAAAAAAATCCCCAAGGACAGCATAATCTTTTTAAAGGAGTAGCATCACCACTCCTCCCACTCATTTAAAAAAAAAATGAATATCAATATACAAAGGTGGCTTTATTTTAAAACTCCTTAATCTTAAATTGTTAGTATACAGCAATACCCATATACATTACATTAACGATAAGCAAGCATTCTAAAGCCTGCCACAATCTGTTTTACTCCTGCCATCACCCACGATTATGGTATTGCACATGTTGCAAACATCTGTCCTGATTTATGTCATGCCCTGCAGTACTAATACTGTTTAGTGGTCTACAAATAAGTCTAACCAAAATCTGTTGTTTCTTGCTGTTTCTTGGTTCCACCATAATAGATTTCACATTTTGTTCTTCCATACGAGATCGTCCCTGATCAACATACTAATCCAACACCATATTATGAGTGCAACTCCACCTCCTTTTCCTTGTCTGTCTTTCCTGAATATTGAATATCTTGGAATGTTCATCTCCCAATTCTGGACACAATGTAGCCATGTCGGTACAATTACAAAGTTTAAAAGACATTTGGATAAGTACGTGAATGGGAAAGGTTTGGAGGGATATGGACCAGGAGCAAGCAGCTGGGACTAGTTTCATTTGGAATTATGTTTGGCATAGACTGGTTGAACTGAAGGGTCTGTTTCCATGCTCTATCAGTCTATGAGTATGACTTTGTGTTTCCAGAATGGCAATCATAACATAACAATTTACATCTATCTGTGCCTTTAGATCATCTATCTTGTGATCATCTATCTTGTTGTGCATGCTGCATTTATTCTGGTATCATATAATCCTCACAGTATGGAAACAAGCCATTGGGCCCAACAAGTCCACATCAACCCTCTGAAGAGTATCTGACCCATACCCATTCCCCCTACCCTCTTGCTTTACATTTCCCCTGACTAATGCATCCCCTTAGTCAGGAATACCATTGGCAATTTCTCATGGTCAGTTCACCTAACCTGCACACTTTTGGAGGAAACTGGAGCATTCACAGGAAGCCCACGCAGACATTGGGTGAATGTGCAAACTCCACACAGTCACCTGAGGCTGGAATTGAAATGAGAAGCAGCAGTGCTAATTACTGCTAGACAGAGTGCTCTTAGTTTTGTCTTTTTCACAACATTCCATGTTCAAGGCATATTTGATGCTTGGCTTTGTTTAACCCATCTTTTAGTCTCCCTTGCAGCTTTTCTATTCCCAGTTATCAGTTTTTTTTGACAATTTGGGTTACTGTTCTCAAGCTAGTTTAAAACAACCAAAACAGAACTAGCCAATCTCCCTGTGAGGATATCAGTACCATTTCTGGTAATATGTAATGTGTCCAGCTTGTACAGGAGAAACTTGCCCAGAACTGGTTCCAAAGCCTCCAGATCTCTGTTGCCCTCCCTTCTCCACCAGTTTTCCAACCATATATTCAATCAACTGATCTTTCTACTCCTGTACTGACTAATATGTGGCTCTGGGAGTGATCTCGAAGTTACTTGAGGTCCTGCTTTTTGATTTCCTTCCTTTCTCTCTCAATACTGCTATCAGGACCTCACCCCTCTTCCTAACTGTATCATTGGTAGCAATGTGGACCATGAGTTCTGGCTGATGTCTTCCCATAGAAGGTCATCCTGCTGCTCCATGGCATCTTTGACCCTGGAGGCAACACACCATCCTAAATTCACATTTCATGCTGTAGAAACTCCTGTCTGATCCCTTGGCTATGAAAGCCCCAATCACTGTTGTTGACCTGTACAGCTGAGACATTGTTAATGCCATGGCCCTTTCTCAGGTTTTATTCCATTGAACAGCCATTGCTTTCACTATTTTCCAAAATGGAATACTGATTGGCAAGCACAATAGACTCAAGGGACTACTGCATTAACTGCCACGTTTCCTTTTACCGTTTTGAAGTCACTTATTTCTTCTTTACCTGTATGCTTCTAACCTGTATGTGTCTCCTCCCTATGTTTCTATCTATGTAGTCTCTACTCCGTGGATTCACAATGCTCCAACTGCTGTTCAAGTTCAAAAACTCGGAACTCAAGCTTGTATAGCCAGTGATACTTCCTGCAGGTGTATTTGTCTGAAAAATGTGATTATGTTCATGACTTCACACATGCCACAGCATGTACACTCCACTTATACCTGATTTGCTGTTCTGTAACTCTGAATATGTTCTGTTTCTCTTAGTGTTTTACGTGAAGTTTATATTTATTCTATCAGTAATTTAACTTATATTACTTATTTTTCTTTGGTTTTACTTTATTATTTTATTTTATTTGATTTAGTTTTCTTTACCATTTGTTAATGTTTGTGCTTTACATCCAAATAGTTGCTCCTCCTTTATAAATGATTTTTTAATTTTAAACCATTAGACTCATTCTTAACAGTAGCTTCTCAACACCACAAAAACTTGCAGGTTTCCTAAAGTATCACTCTTAGATAATTTTTACCCCCACACACAATGTAACTTGGCCTTGCATTCAGAAAGAATCCACTCTTTACTCTGTGTGGTCTTTCGGTCTTGCCTCTTCTCTCTTGGTGCTGTGTTCAAAATGAAGCAATTTCCCCACTCTCTGCACTCCTGCTGTCTCCTCTCCTGGTTCTGTGTTCAGAATCTTTACTTTTATTTCTAAAAACTCCTGCAGTTTGACCCAAAATTCTCCCCATTGCTCCTCCATTAATAAGGTCTCTTTCCTCACCAAAGGAATTAATAGTTGGAATTTGATTGTATCTTTGTGTATGTAACAAGTCTGGATACCAAGACATCAACGTTGTGAACCTTTGTAGTAGAAAACTTTATATTTGGTTTGGTCTGGTAGTAAAGCATTTGGGTGAACACAGCTCCATCAATAATGTCCTGAGTCAATAAAGCTCCTCTTAAAAACAATATTCTGTTGTTTACTAAGGAAAATGTAACCACTCAGACTGAAAAGTTTAAAATGCAATGTTGGCTGCAACATCATTCTAAATTCAGGTGTAATATTTTGGTTAAATCACAAATCACAGTGCTAAAGATTAGAGTCTTAACAATCATGTTTATTTTGTGGGTTGTATGTTTCTGTCTTTCCCCAGCTAAAGAGTTGCACAGTCTTATGCATCCATTCCTCCTGAGAAGAATTAAAGCTAATGTTGCTGCAGAGTTACCTAAGAGGATGGACATTGTTCTGTATCATGGGATGTCTGTACTGCAGAAAAAGTATTATAAAGCCATTCTAATGAAGGACTTGGGTAAGTGCTAAGTACCTAATTGTAAATCAGTGAGTTTTTTAAAAAATTGCTTAAGAAGTCATATTCGCCCATTGTCTATCAATAGCTAACTGCCTGTCATTTAAATGTGTATCAAATGCTTGATAGAAATTTTAAGTCTTTGTAACCTGGGTATTCCAAATATTGCAGAATCCTATCCATTGTGCTTTCTCAACTACAGCGCTACTGAAACAATTGGTGCATTACCTTTTTGAACCATTGTGTTCAATTTGTGTCAGTACCTCACAGAGCCCTAACATAGCTCCTTAAGTAGCATTGTGTCAAAGTTTTTGTCACTGCTAGTATGATACACAATGGGATGTTTTACTGCATTAAAGGTACTATATAAATGCAAATTCTTAATGCTGTCTGAACTAATGTTGTGTTATCCTAATAACTTTGTCACAAACCACTATGGATAAATTAATATTACAGATAGGAATGATGCTTTAGAATAGACAGTTCATTGAATGTAAAGATAACAGTGAAATATCATTACTCATGAAGTTTTCACTTGCATGTAAGCCCAGTTTATTGCATTTACCATTCCTGATTGTGATCTTCTCTTTTTGGAAAACCTTAAAGGTCATTTGGCGATGTAACAGGTACTGTATAAATGCAAGTTGCTGTCGTATTGCTAAATTACCATCTTTTGTTATATTTTCCACTCCAGCCATCAGCCTGGAACCCACAACTTTTTAACTCAAGCTTTAAGTAAACCTAGCTGAGGTAACTTGATACAAATTGCAGTGTTTAAATAAATAGTAATGTATAATGTGAATTTGAGATTGAATGTCTTAAATAAAAGCAAAAATATTCCAGATGCTGGAATTCAGAAATAAATATACAAAATACTGGAGAGAAATCGAGTTCATGTTTTGAGTCCAGTCTGATACCTCTTCCAAAATTCTAGCTGCAATTTTTAATCTCTCATTGACACATTGAATGCATCTTTTTATTTAGAACATAATTTTTAAAAATTCAGTTATAGTTTAGGTGATTGTGTATACCACTGTGCTAAGTGTGGGGGTTGTATGTTAACTTGCTTCACGTTTAACGGTACTTTCCAAAAGTTATGTTCCTTGGGAAAGGGAGCTCCAGAGGCATAATACTGCATATGCTGAAACAAAACTTGAAAATGCTGGAGAAACCCAGCAAGTCTGGCAGCATCTGTAAGTAGAGAAACAGTGAATGTTTCAGTCCATTCTGACCATTTTTCAGAACTGTAGGGTGGTAGAAATGTGGATGGGTTTTATGAGATTGAAAGGAAAGAAGGAAGAAAAGGGAAGATCAAGGATAGGGTAGAAGTCTGGAAAGGTTAAACGTCAAAGGTCATGGATCAAAAGGCAAAGGGAGTGGCAATGACTGCAGTGAAAAAAACAAAGCATTTGTCCAGAAAGAGTGTAAATGACAGAATGATCAGTCTAAAAGCAAAAACCTGAAAAAGAAGATGCACATGGCAAAAGAATCAGAATCAAAACAGGAGACAGATCTCGTATCTGAAGTTGTTGAACTCAGTGTTGAGACCAAAAGGCTGTAAAACGTTTAATTGGAAGATGACGGATTGTTCCCCAAGCTTGTTTTGAACATCACTGGAACCCTGCAGCAGGCTGTGGACAGACATGAGAGCATGGTGTTGAATTAAAATGGCAAGCAGTCCAAAGCTGTATGGAGACCGGAGTACAAAAATCTAGACTGATGATTCAAGACTGAGTGAGTGTTACACGTTATGAGTGGCATCTTTCAAAAAAAACAAAACCCTGTGTGCCCTCTCGAGTGGATGTTAAAGATTCCGTGGCATTATTCTGAAGAAAGGTGGGGGAGTTATCCTGGGCATACTGGTTAATTTTTATATCTCAATATTGCAAAATTATAGATGACCCTGTGATTAACACATTGCTGTTTAAGGAGCTTGCTGTGAGCAAATTAGCGGCTATGTTTCTTCAGTATCAATAATCATTTCATAATGAGAATACTGTGATACTTCGTGTAAATATGTTATTTCCTAATGTTTTTTAGACTATAGTTCCTCATTAATTGAGTTTGTTATATTTATAAGTCAGTGGTGATGGTGATTATAGAAAATGGCAATAGCTGGATAAAACACAGGTTTGTTTGTTGACATTGCTGGAAGAGTTTGGGATGGGGGAATGAAGAGGGGAAGGGTGTGATTGCTGAGAAAATTAACATAAAATGAATTAAAGACAAATTAACATTAGGTTTCTTGATATTTCATTGATAACAATAAAAGTTTATATTTATAAAGCACCTTAAACATAATGCAGCCTTTGCAACTTGTGTCACAGGACATGAGTTACACCAGCCACTAGGAAGATATTAGGATAGAGTTTGGTTGAAGAAGTAGGTTAGCAGAAGGGTCTTACAAGAGGCTAGAGAGGTAGAGAGATGTTAGATAGGAATCCCAGAGTTTGGGGTCAAATCAACATTGTGGGTACAGTTACAAGGTTTAAAAGACATTTGGATAAGTACATGAATAAGAAATATTTGGAATGATTTGGGCCAGTGCAGGCAGATGGGACTAATTTAATTTGGGATTACGGTCATCTTGGACTGGTTGGACCGAAGGCTTTGTTTCTGTGCTGTACACTCTATAAACTCTTGTTTTAGAATGATAATTTCGACACAGGTCATCCTGATGTCTAAATAGGCCATTTTTGTCTGTACAAGCAAGCCTTATTCACCATTACAAAAATCTTTTGGTGGTACTACAGCTGGTGTGTTTTTGATAGTAAAAATGGATATGAAAACAAACATATTGTTCATGGTATTTTATTTAAATTGTAAGTATTATACTTAAAGTAGATTTATACACATCATTTATTTGTTTAGAGATAAAAGGACTAAAGCAATCTTTTCATATTTTTAACATATGATTATTTTGATTACATTCACTCAGTGAGTTTTGTTAAAAAATGTCACTGGTTTAATCAAAGAGGTTGTTTGGCCTTGATCGAAAACAGTTGAATTGAATCAATGGGCATTTGAATATTATTTGCAAGTTTGAAATGGCAGAGTACAGAGAGGTGATTGTCATAATATCTTTTTGCTTATTAACTACTGAAGTACTTTGCCTCCCCGACTCTCAGCTTGATTAACAAAACAAGCCCGATTTTAAAAGATTTTTCAGAGTATGAAAATCTATCACTTTTGAAGAATTTGGTTTGATCCGGAAGTGAAACATTTGGGTGAATGCAGCTCCATCAATAATCAATAAAGCTTGTCTAAAAGCAATATTCTGTTTACTGAGGAAAATGTAATTCCTTAGACTGTAAAGTGCATTGTTAGCTTGCCCCTACAATGGAGAACACAGAGAGACAGACTAATAGTCTTATTTGACAATCAGGTCAGATTGCTGCATTTTTGTATCTGAGAGGAAAATGTTTCAAAACATTGAATTACAAGCAATGCAAATACATTACACAGAATAAATTTGCTTTTCGTTGTCATGCATTGTAAAATTACTCCTATGATGACAAGAAGAAATGTATTCTGTATATATTTCTGATTTTGAGGAATCTATTAAATCAACCAAAACAATGTCAATGATGTGGAAGACAGTTGGGACAATAGCTCACATTGGAGGATCACTTTTTTGTAGAACTGTTGATATGCTTTCATTGGTCTGTTTCCAGAGTATTCATCTGCTACAGGAAAACGAAGCCAAGAGCGTTGTCCACGTCATGCAATCTGCAGTTCATATTGGTTAAATAATCCTGGTTTCAGATCTTTCCATAGTCTTTTCAAGTCAGATTTTACACTCACTGGAGCAAAGATGTGATTAATACTCTGATAAGAAATGTCCCATATCTGAGCTTTAGAAAGATTGAACGTTGTTTCTGCTATCTGATACTCCTGTGAGAGGTCGCTAGCAAAAGCACCTTTGCCATCAGTCTGGAGGAATAGAAAAAGATCAGCAATAAAGTAAAGTTTTGGAAATGCAGAAAAATACATATCCCTGATTTCGGAAGTCTTATCAATTTAAAAAAGCCTAATTTTGTTAGCTATTAGTTTAAGTCTATTTGTTTTCTTTTGGTTTCTGTTTTAATCTGCAGCAACACAAGAAATTGCACTGATTATAATGTCAACTAGATAAATTGCAAATAAATATTTAATAGATATGGAGGGCTGATTTATAAGAAGCAGTTGAAGGGCACTGGCAGTAATATTGATGTTAAGTTACTGACAGGCATTTTTTTTGTTCCCATTTAACATTGCATTCGTGCAGACCTAGTATGTATGTATGTAGGTAACTGCACAAAAGCAAAACTTTTAAATATGAATCAGAATTTTATTCAGCCTACCAGTTTTATATTAACAGACAACTCCTCAGTTCAAACCTGAAATAGCATTTATATGCCATTACATCACCAAAATATACTTACACACAATCAATTAAGGAAGTGCTCCCATTGTCCTAGCTAATATTTGGAATTTATCTCAAGTTTCCTATGTTTCATGTAATGGCTGTAATTCAAAAATACTTAGCTGCAGTTGTTCTGACATTATGAAAAATGTCTCTTGTTTGTCCTGGCCAACCGTGCAAAAGATAGTAGGACAAATTATCACTGGGATATGGAGCAGTGATGAGATTAGATTAGATTTCCTACAGTGTGGGACAGGCCCTTCGGCCCAACAAGTCCACACCGACCCTCTGAAAAGTAACCCACCCAGCCCCATTTCCTTCTGACTAATGCACCTAACACTATGGGCAATTTAGCAAGGCCAATTCACTTGACCTGCACATCTTTGGACTGTGGGAGGAAACCAAAACAGACACAGGGAGAATGTGCAAACTCCCTGTGGAATCGAACCCGGGTCCCTGGTGCTGTGAGGCAGCTGTGCTACCCACTGAGCCATGGTGCCACTCCTTCTGGCTAATGCATGTACTAACTGGCAAAGCTACACTTTGAACTGAGCAGTTTCTAGAGTACAGAAAAGAATGGATATTTTGATCACTTATCAACTGAATAGCATGAGAGATTTCTTATCAAATTACCAATGTCTGAGCATGAATGGTTGGCGGTGAGAGATCATGTAATGAAACATCACAATATAGTTTGACTAGAGTTAGGAATCCAACTGGAAGAGACTGACTGGGTAGACTGTAGAATAGTGTTACTGCCATTAGAGGTAATTTAGAGGTCAAGCTGATGTTCTTGGGGAAAGGGCTCAAAATCCCATTACAGCAGCCAGTAGAAGTTGAATTCATGACAATTGTTGATTGTCATAAAAACCCATCTGATACACAAATATTTTTTAGGGTCCTTACCAGGTCTGGCCTATATGTGACTGCATCTATAGCAATATGAATGACTGAAACGTCCTTGCATGCCACTCAGTACAAAGACAGTTTTAAAGATTGCATCAAAGCTGGCCTTGCCAGTGACACCCATATCTCATGAAACAATAATATTTCTAGAACAGTGTTGGACCTTAGCTGGAGTGCTGTGAACAGGTTTGGCCACTACACATTAGAAAAAATGTCAAGGCTTTGCAGAGTGTGCAAAGGAGATTTACTGGAATGTTAATAGGGATGAAACATTTCAGTTATATGGCAAGATTGGAAAATCTGGGGCTATACTTAAAACAGAGAATGTTAAGGGAGATTTAACAGACATGTTCAAAATGAGCAAATAAAGAAGTGTTGGCAGTGATTTAGATTTCGATTACTTAGTGTGGAAACAGGCGCTTCGGCCCAACAAGTCCATGCTGACCCGCCGAAGCGCAACCCACCCAGACTCATTCCCCTACATTTACCTCTGCACCTAACACTATGGGCAATTTAGCATGGCCAATTCACCTAACCTGCACATTTTTGGACTGTGGGAGGAAACTAGAGCACTCCGAGGAAACCCATGCAGACATGGGGAGAATGTGCAAACTCCACACAGTCAGTCGCCTGATGTGAAGGGTCAGGATAATAATCACAGGACTAGCCACAAAACCCAAAGGACTAGCCACACTACCATACATCAACAGCATTTCTGAACTGACAGCCAGACTGCTGCGACCACTAGGACTCATAACAGCACACAAACCAACAGCCACTCTCAGACAAAAACTCACCAGAACGAAGGACCCAATACCCAGCATGAGCTAAACCTGTACAAATTCCCATGCAAGGACTGCACAAAACACTACATAGGACAAACAGGAAGACAGCTAACGATCCACATCCATGAACACCAACTAGCCACGAAACTACACAACCAGCTATCCTTAGTAGCCACACACGCAGATGACAAGCAACATGAATTCGACTGGAACAACACTACTATTATAGGACATGCCAAACAGAGAACAGCCAGGGAATTCCTAGAGGCATGGCACTCATCCTCAGGTTCAATCAATAAGCACATCGACCTGGACCCAACATACCGACCACTGCAACAGACAGCTGGAACTGACAACCGGAAGCGGCAGATTCAAACCACTACAAATGCAGGAGGAAAGATCACAGAAGCGCTTCACAGGAGGCTCCCAAGCACTGAGGATTCCACCGAGACAGGGGACGAAACGTCTGCAACACAAACTCCCAGCTCGGCGAACAGAACCACAACAATAATCACAGATTTAAGCTAATTAAAAGATGTTTCAAAGGTGACAGGAAGGAGAAATAATTGTAGAGGGTTATATTATCACTGTAAAGAAGGGCAGTGAAATTACATTCATTTATAAATTTCAAAACCAACTACATAAGGACTTGAGAAGGAACAATTTGTAGGACCATGGGTAAAGTGTAGAGTAGGTAAAAACAATGACTGCAGATACTGGAAACCAGATTCTGGATTACAGTGATGCTGGAAAAGCACAGCAGTTCAGGCTGCATCCGAGGAGCAGGAAAATCGATGTTTCGGGCAAAAGCCCTTCATCAGAAATAGATCAGATATTCCTGATGAAGAGCTTTTGCCCGAAACGTCAATTTTCCTGCCCCTCGGATGCTGCCTGAACTGCTATGCTTTTCCAGCACCACTTTAATCCAGAAAGTGTAGAGTAGAGCTGTTGGCAAGCTCTTTCAAAGAGCCAGAACAGGTACAGTGAACCCAATAGTGTTACTGTGTTACGCTATTCTATAATTCTACAGAACAGATCTCTGACCCAGCTGTAAGCGCAACCAATTCAAGCAAGTTGACATTCATGCAACAAGGGTATGATACTTCACTGTAGCTTTGTGTATTTTCTTGTGTGATATTTATAGCCAATATGTTTCTGAACTTGATCAGGCCACATGAGAGAGAATTGAATGGCTGGAAGCAACAAGTATGTTGCCAAATCTACTAATCCGAAATAAACAGTTGTTTTGTGTTTTGAGGTTTTATAAGTACGAACTGAATTGAAGCTGTTCTGAGATTTCTATGTGGATCAGTAGAGTAGAAAAGAGATTAATTCCATTGACCCACTAAGTCCTCTACAAATAGTGAATGTCTGTGTTTTTACATTACAGTACTTGCAACATTATTTAGTGGCTGAAAATAATTGAACTTACACAAATTACACAGGGGTGTCCACGATTGTACCAGTATTTGAAATGGTGCTGGTCATATGAAGATACAGTTTGACCCTTGATATTTGATGTCAAACAAAGCTCTGGAAAATAGACGATTGAAATTACTTAAAACAATTCCCAGCTTTTTTCTTCTTTTACTCTAATAATGCTAACATTTTTTGAAGAAAGAAAATATTTTATTTGTTAGATGATTCTCACAGGGCTGTAAGACTTTTTTCTCCAATGTTATTTATCTTTTTCAGGTATTATCTGTGCAGTTTTAAGAGAATACTATACAGTTGGGAGGGGACACTATTCAAATGAGATATTATACCAAAGCCCCAATTAAAACCTTTGGTGGAGGCAAACAATCGCATGATATCAGGAATAATTTGAAACATTGCAACACCAGAGTGATATCTTGTATCATTTTATTTATTTATGATATATGGGCATTGCTGACAAGGACAGAATGCATTACCAATTCCTAACGCTCACTGTGAATTTGGAAGATGAACCAATTGTGCTAATGGGTGGTTGTTTAAGATTTGTTACCTAGGAAGAGTGATACATTGGGATGGTGTGACTTGGAGAGGAACTTGTAGTTGATGTTCCTATGCATCTGATGCTGTTACTACTCTAGGTTGTAGAGGTCATGAATTTGGAAGATAGTCTTGGTCAGATGCTGCAGTACATCTTTAGATGATACACAATGCTACCATCATGTTTCATTGGTATAGGAACTAAATGTTAAAAGTGATGGATAGGATGCTATTCAAGTGGACTGGTTTGTCTGAGATAGTATTGGAACAGCAGCTATCCAAGCAAATGGGAGATATTCATTATGTTCCTCATGTGGCCTCTGTAGATGCTGGACAGGCTTTCAGGAGGCAAGAGTTTTAACTGTGGAATTTCAAGTATTTGACCTCGCTTTGTAACCACAGTATTGACATTGGTAGTTCAGTTAAACGTTTTAACTGTTAAATATTATCTGCCAGAATGTTGATGGTGGGGATTCAAAATTGGTAATGCTGGATAATCCCAAAGGGAAATGGTTAAATTCCATATTGTTTGCAGACAATTATGACAGTTTTATGTTTTACATTTTAGGTAAATATATTGACAGTTTTTTCAGTTAATGAAATTATGGCGAGATATTTTAATGTCATTCCACACTCAAGTATTTCTGAATCCAAGAATAACTTGGTTCCATGCATTCTAGGGAGGTTACAGTGTATTAGGCCCCAGGGTTTCTGAAAATAATTTTTATAATTGTTTTTCTTAAGCTATATTAAAGAGAACAACAATACTCTTAAATATTTTCTCATTTAAATAGAACATAAATCTCATTACCAATAGGTATTTGATGTTTGATAATGATGTCAACCAGATATTCTGAACCTCCAACTTCAGGGTGAAGGAATGTACCATGGCCAATCCTGTCTGGAGGAAGACCAAGAAACAATTCCACTTCTTCATTTTGATGGGGAATCTTCAAAAAAAATTTAAAAAGTTTGCAGTACTTAAGTGATTTGGTATTGTTTATTGCAACCATAAGTACATTTTTTATTCATATCTAAAATATTTGGTCATACAATATTAATTCAACTGTAATATTAAGTGATTTTTGAATAATATTTTTGATATATTCTAAAATAGAACAAACAGTAAGTATTGCCCCAGATTTACAAATGTTTTACCTCAGCCATGTGTACAGCAAGCTTAAGTCCTATATTTCGAGCTGCTTGAAGCGGGACAATGTAATTCTTGGCATGTTCTACCTTACAAAGAAAAACAAAAAAACTGTTGACACTCTTATACTGTTTCAGTGAAACCAGTGCATTACTGTACTATTAAAAAGTCTGAAAGTCTCCTTCTCTTTGCATAACAAAAGCAAAATACTGCAGATGGTGGAAAACTGAAATTAAAACAAAGTGCTGGGAGGAAAAAAAAGAGAAACAGAGACAGACTTAAGGCTTTGAGTCCAGTTTGACTCATCTTCAGAACAATGAAGATTATAGATCAGATTTGAAACGTTAATTGTATTTCTTGTTCCATAGATGCTGCCAGATTTGCTGAATTTTTCCAACATGTTCTGTTTTATCTCTTAAACAAATGTGTTAAAGGCATGGTCATTTACCCATACGCATCCATTAACCTATCTGTTAATTCATGTATGGGAAGTGGGCATCACTGGCTGGGTAAGTATTAATTGCCCATCTGTAGCTGCGCTTGAGAAGGACATGATGAGTTGTCATCTAGAATAGCCGTAGTCCACAATGCCACTCGGGAAGGAGCTCCAGGATTTTGACCCACTGAAAGAATGGTATTATATTTCCAAGTCAGGATCATGAGTGGCTTAGAGGGGAGCTTGCAGGTGGCCCATACAGTAGGGCAAGGGAAGCAGATAGTATTCATGGTGGGTGTGAAAGATATTGTTTAAACAGCCTTTGTAAATTTCTGCAGAGCATCTTGTAGATGGTGTACATTGCTGCTACTGAGAATTGGTGGTGGATTGAGTGAGTTTGTGAATGTTGCGCCAAGCTATCAGGCTCCTTTGTTCTGGATGTTCTCGTGCATCTTGAGTGTAGCTGGAGCTGTACTCATCCAGGCAAATAGGGAGTATTCCATTACAATCCTCACTTGGGTCTTGAAAATAGTTGACAGGCTTTGAGGAGTTACTGCTGCAGAATGACTAGCCTCTGACCTGCTCTCATAGCCACAATATCTATTTAGCTGGCACATGTAAGTTTCTGGTCAATGGTAACCCCCAGGATGTTGATATTGGAAGGTTCTGTGATGTTAAGGCCATGAGTGTCAAGGGGTGATGGTTAGATTCTCTCTCTTGTTGTTGATATTCATTACCTGGCTCTTGTGTGGTGCAAACATCATTTGCACTTTTCAGCTTAAGTTTGGACAGTGTCCAAATCATGTTTCATTTAGACATAGACAGTACCTGAGGAATTGTGAATAGCACAGAATATTATGCAGCCACCAGCAAGTATCCCCACTTCTGACCTTATGAAGAAGGGAGGGTCACTAATGATGCAGCTAAAGATAATTCGGCCAAAAGTCATGAGGAACTCTTAAGTGATGCCTGAAGATGAGATGACTGACCTCCAACAATGACAACCTTCTTCCTTCATGACAGGTATAGCTCCAATCAGTGGAGAGTCTTTATATACAGGGCAACCTGATGTTATGCCTTTATAAACTTTAATTTATTATAGTTTTTATTAATTTCAAAAATGACTATCATGCTGCTTTACAATTTGTACAGATCTCAAAAACTTGTGTTAATGAATGTAAATACAGAGGCACCTCGATTTTCCGAACGCGATGGGCGGGCACTATTTTGTTCGGATAATTGATTATTCGGTTAATCGATTGAATGCCTTTCCTCTGGGCTTGGAGTTTTCTGAAGATTCCTTTTTCCTTGCTCCCTATCTCTGTCTCAAGATTTGTTTCTGAGCAGACACACACTTGTGTGTCAGGGACCTGCAGCATTGCTGAAGCCTCGAGCAGTGTTGGAAACACCTCTTTGATGTAATGTTTCTACCGGGACCTTGAGATCATCTTCAGATAATTGAGATTTGGATAATCTAGATTCCTCTGTATGTAGAATCGTCTGTACAGAAGTTACTCCAATAACTTACTGATCTTATGTAGTTTAAATAACTAAATATAAGAGCATATATAACAGCATACAGTCCTTTCACAGATAGCATTTTGGAACACAGTCTCTCAGGCTTTGTGACTTTTTAAAGCTCTCTTACAGTCAGTTAACAGGAACTCTTGTCACTCATTCAGTGTAAGTGGTTAAAGATCGCTCCACAAGTTAGTTCATTGGAACACATGCTTTCTGTGTACAGAGAAACCTTGATTATCTGATTACCAATTATCCGAAAATTGGATTATTTGAAGGAGATCTCGAGGTCCCGATGGGAACATTACAGCAAAGACGTGTTTCCAACAATGATTAAATAGGCACCGTCTCCAAATGACTGACTGACTGCCTGCCCTCTCTCACTCTCCCCACACAGGAGTGTACTCTAAACCCACTTCCCCACATAATCTCTCGAACGTTGTCCTGTACAGGGCAAAGGTGGAACCTGTCAAAAGGTTGTGTGTGTGTGTATGTACACGCGCTGTTTGGAGAGTTACCCCACAAAGGCAACTGAAGCAGTAGTCTTGTTGTTGATGTACAGTCTGGCTGCCCTGGAGAGGGAGCAGGATGTACAAGGTTGGGGGCGGGGAGGTGTTGGATAGGGTTGGGGGGGGTTGTTGGGGGCGAGGGACACGGTGTTGGACAGGGTTGAGGTGGAGTCTTGCACACTGTGCTGCTGTAGTCTCCTGAACGGGGAGCAGACTTTAAAAACTCAGAGTCCCAGAGTAAAGGCATTTAATTGATTAACTGAATAATCAATTATCCAAACGAAATACTGCCTGCCCATCATATTCAGATAATCGAGCTTCCCCTGTACCTGGTTTATAGCTCTTTGCACAGTTATTTGAACCACATGCTGTTACTGGTTATAGCTCACTCCAGTGTCTGCTAACTGAAACACCTTGTCTCTCACTCTGTAACTGCTTAGTCTACAGTCAGTTCAATGGGGCACACTCTCTGCAGCTGGTTATAACTCACTCCACAGCATAAGATATTGCATTACTAAAATCTGTGGTGAGCATACACACACACTTGATCGTAATCAGATTACGACACCAGCCGTCTGTCTTTAAGTCTTTTTAAATAAATGAAGGAAGTTATTGAGAAGATATTGTATCCTGCAGTTCTGAATCAACATAGCTCACGGGAAACAAATTACTCACTGCCGGATCTCCACTTAGATCCACACCAACTACCAGTCCATCAGTAGATGCAAAGAATTCTTCTGCAAGTTTCATGGTTTCCATTGCAACTACTGGTCCATGTCTTCTGTCTATGGATAATAGAAATCTAGGGAAATAAAATTGAATGTTGCTATTTATTTTTCACACATTTTTTGCTGCTGACTGGTTAATAGCAATTTGTATTTATATAGTGCCCTTAACATTATAAAATGCTCCAATACATGTAAAAAATGCACACCTAAGATGATAAAAAGTAGGAGCAAAAGTATGCAATTCAGTCCATCAAACCTGCTCCACCATTCAATAAAATCATGGCTGATATGATGTAATAAGTTCACCTCTCATTCTTCTGAGTCCAAGCCCAACTTACTCAATGTGGGGAGGTGATTGTGTAGTAATAACTGGACTAATAATCCAGACTAATCTTCTGAGGACCTGGGTTCAATACCCACCCTGGCAGATGATGAAATTTGATTTCAGTGCTATGTAGGCCCTTGGTGTTTATGTGCTGATAATACACGTAGAAGCAGGCAAGAGTAACTCCCATTGATACAAGGTGGGGAGAAAAAAAACTGGAAAGTCATGTGGCTGATCTTGTTTGCCTGTTGTACAGGCTTCTTATTCCCAGGTTGTCAACTTGTCTTTGCAGGCACTTACAACGAGACTAAAAGATGGGACAGCAACAAGAGAGTTTTGGGGTAGTAGTAATAGGATCATTTATTGTATCTGTATTAGAGGGGTGGGGCAGTGCAAAAGAAGCTTTTTGTTGTGTGGGTATGGGGTAAAGATCTGATTGCTATGTATGTGTTCGGGAAGGGTGACTAATTAGTGCATGGTGGAAATGGATAAAAACCATGTGGGTGGGGCAGTGGTGCTAGATGACAAGCTGATTACCATGTGTGGGGGATAGTGGTGAAAGTGACTCATTCCTTGCTGATGGTTACAGTTTCTCTCAAACTGCTATCCAAATACCTCATGTTATTGAACATCTTGAACAAATTTTGTCTCATCATCTACATAATCATTTTTTAAAAACTAATGTTTAGAAAAATTGAGTGGACTAATAATTACAACATAGAATAGTTTACATGTAGTTCCCAATCAAAAAAGTGACAGATGAAGCAAAAGAATGTCAAGTCTACAGTACAATTGGGAAGAAGATAGAAAAACCCACAAAAGGTTAAGATAAAATCTCTTTGTATTGGAAGTAATATATTGGTATTGATAGAGAATTGATTAATAGGCAGGAAATGACGAGTGAGAATAAGTGGTACTTTTTAGAGTTAGCAACCTGTGACCAGTGAGGTTTCGCAGGCATCAGTGCTGAGACCGTAACTATCTGCAATATATGTTAATGACTTGTACAAAAGAAGTGAGTGTACTGTAGCCACATTTTCAGACAAAACTAAAATAGATGGAAAGGTATGTTGTGATAAGGATACAAACAATTTACAGAGATTAATAGGTTAAGTAAGTGGGCAAAAAGTTAGCAAATGGAGTATAATGGTGGAAAAATGCAAAGTTGTTCATTTTGGAAGAAAGAATAAAAAAACAGAATACTATTTAAATGGAGAAAGACTGAAGATAGCTGTAACACAAAGGGACATGGGGTTATTTATGCCTGAAACACCCAAAGCTAGCATCGAGTGCAGCAAGGTAATCAGGAAGGCTAATGGACTGTTGGCCCTTATTTCAGGCAAATCTCACTGCAACTATACAAGCTTGTGGTGAGGCTACATTTGAAGTACTGTGAGCAGTTGTGATGTCCTTATTTAAGAAAAAAATATGAATTCATGAGAAGCTTCACAATGGTGATTTCAGCTATGCACGGATTGTCTTGTGGGCAAAGATTAAAAAGGTTGGCACTCTACTCATTGGAGTTTAAAAGAATGGGAGATGATCTCATTGAAAGATAGAATTCTTAAGGGTCTTGACAGGTTAAATGTTGAGAGAATGTTTCCTCTCATGGAAGTATCTCAGAACAAAGGGCATTGTCTCATAATTAAGGGCTGGCAGTTTAAGGCTAATATTAGGAGGAATTTCTTCATAATGGTTAAATGTCTTTGGAAATCCTTGACACAGTTGTGGGGGCACAGCCCTTGTGGATATTTAAGGCTGTTTAGATAAATTCATGGTCAGTATGAGAATCAAATATTATTGGGAAAGGACAGGAAAGTGGACTTGAGGAATGTTGGATCAGCCATGATCCTACTGAATGTCAGAACAGGCTTGATGGGCCAGATGGCCTACTCCTGTTCCTATTTCTTATGGTTTTAAAAGGCTCAGAATGGAATAGAAAAAGCAAATAACAGAAGTTATGAGAGAAAGAGAGAGTATGAGAAGAGACTTACAGCTAATATAAAACAGAAATCAAATTATCATTGACAGACATAAAAAATGGTAAGTGGTTGGCAAGAGAAGGAATGGACTGATTAGAGACCAAAAAGAGAATTCTGCATGGCGGCAAGGGCCATCACTGAGGTACTAAATAAATATGTTTCACCTGTCATTACCAAGAAGGAAAGTGCTTCCAAGTCATGATTAAAGAGGAAGTTGTTCAGACATTGAAATTGATAAGAGGTATTATATAGCTGCCTGTAATTAAATCTGCAAAGGCAACCTGACCACGAAAGCCAACTAAAGATTCTGAAGAAAGAAAGAATGGAAATTATGTTGGCACTGGCCATAATTTTCCAAACTTCCTTTGACTCCTCATCGAGATGTACAGCATGGAAACAGACCCTCCGGTCCAACCCGACCATACCGACCAGATATCCCAACTCAATTGAGTCCCATCTGCCAGCACCCAGCCCATATCTCTCCAAACCCTTCCTATTCATATTGGAATGATTTTGTGAAACTGGAAAGGATTCAGAAAAGATTTACAAGCGTGTTGCCAGAATTGGAGGGTTTGATATAGGGAGTGGCTGAATAGGCTGGGGCTGTTTTCCCTGGAGCTTCAGAGGCTGAGAGGTGACCTTATAGAGGTTTATAAAATCATGAGGGGAATGGATAGGGTAAATAGACAAGGTCTTTTCCCTGGGATGGGTGAGTCCAGAACTAGAAGGCATAGGTTTAGGGTGAGAGAGGAAAACTTTAAAAGGGATCTAAGGGACAACTACTTCAGGCAGAGAGTGGTGCATATATGGAATGAGCTGCCAAAGGAAGTGGTGGAGGCTGGTACAATTACAACATTTAAAAGGCATCTGGATGGGTATATGAATAGGAAGGGTTTGGAGGGATATGGGCCGGGTGCTGGCAGGTGGGACTAGATTGGGTTGGGATATCTGGTCGGCATGGACGGGTTGGACTGAAGGATCTGTTTCCATGCTGTACATCTTTGTGACTCTATAAATGGAACTAGATTAATTTAGGATATCTGGTTGGATGGACGAGTTGGACCAAAGAGTCTGTTTCTCTGCTATACATCTCTATGACTCCAAGGTGATGCCAGAGGACTGGAGAATTGGAAATATTATACCCTTATTCAATAAAAGCAGTAAAGATAAGCTTAACAACTACAGAACTGTCAATTTAACCTCGGTGGTGGAATAACCTTCCAGAGACATTAACTTAGCACAATATTAATATTTACTGAGGCAGTTGTGCATTAATTAAGCAAAGGCAATATGTGTTTAAGCAACTTGCTTCAGTTTATTAATGAGATAACGGAGAGGGTTTGAAGCTAATGTTATTGATTCACATACAAAGAAAACGGCATTTGATAAAAAGATACAGACTCACAAGTAATGGTCGATGGATGTTTTTGATTGTTTAGAGTTGAATTCTCATGGACCAAAGTATATAGGGCACAATTTTAACATTTTCAGAATATATGAAATTTGATTGTTTTGTGAATTATGGAGGGTAGTGTACAACTTCAAAAGGACGTGGATTGCTGGATGGGTGGACAAGTGATGGACGAAATTTAATGCAGACGAATGTGAAATGATTCATATTGGGAGGAAGAAAATGAGAGGTAATATAAAATGAAGAATACAATTATATAGTGGGTGAAATCGCAGAGCGACCAAGGCTTATATGTTTTTAAATCACTGAAAGTGGCAAAGCAGATTGAGAGTTTGATTAATAAAGTGTATTGCACCCTGGGCTTGACCAATGGGAGAAACTACTAAAGTAAGGAAGTTATGGTAAATCTCTGAAAAGCACTGGTTCCATCTCAAATGGTTTCTAGTTTTGGACATGACACGTGAAGACATTGTTCTTGGTATGAGGAACTTCAGTTATGTAAAAATATTGGAGAGATTAGAACTGTTCTGTTTGCAGGAGAAAGGTTGAGAGTAGATTTGGTAGACGTTTTGAAAATCATAGCAGTCTGGGCAGAGTAAATAAGAAGACTGTTCCCACTGGCAGAAGGTTGAGAACTGGAGGGCACAGATTGAAAATAACTGACAAAGGAACCAATGGCAATTACAGGGAGCGATTAGGATCTGGAATGTGCTTTCCGAGAGAGTGCAGCATCAGCTGAGGCTTTCAAAGGGTTGTTATCTGAAAAGAAAAAAATTGCAAGACTATGGAGAAAAGACAGAAAAATTACATTGTGAATTGCTCCATTGGAAGACCAGGAGACATGACCAGCTTAAACGCCTCCTACCATACTTAACAATTCTATGATAATACTTCTCTCAATAATGATTTGGAGATGCCGGTGTTGGACTGGGGTGGGCAAAGTTGAAAATCACACAACACCAAGTTATAGTCCAACACTAGTTTTCGAAGTACTGCTTCTTCATCAGCTAGCACTCCCACATAAACTTGTTGGACTATAACCTGGTGTTGCGTGATTTTTAACTTGTTCACAATAATATAGCTTGATCTAACCTCAAGATGTACCTACTTATCCTCTGAAGGCCATGAGTTAAGAATTCACTCTGCAAGTTTCAGTAAATTAAACACATCTCTATTTGAACACCTAACTATTATGATTTAGAATATGTTACAATAATTATTGCTCTGAAATCCTAGAATAGGGAAGTCAGCAGAAAACTTAAAACGATCACATACTTTACATCGATGTCCACACCCTCTTGTTTACATTGTTTTATAGCTTCAAGTATTGCCTCGACGTAAGACTTCTTGGTCATTCCTGTATAGAGAGATCAAATGCTATGATTGTTAACTAGTCAACCTAGTTATACAAGATTAATCAACAACAATATGCTTGCAAGCTAGTAATCTGTTCAATCTTGCAAACAATTAAACTCAGATGGGCAAATAACTCAAGTTTCAAATTCTACTTATAATAACCCACATTTTGTCAAGTTATATTAATCTGAAAACACCTATTTCTTGGAATGATTATCATGAACTGATGTCTTATCAATTGTAATCTGATTTGCAATTTGGAGCTATAGTTCACAGAATACAGTGGTCTTTTAGTTATAAGCAAGGGTAACTAACCCCTTAAATATCCTGTTTTACACATTTTAAACAAGTTAGTCTTATATTTCTTTCTCGATATTTCTAGAGCTTTCCTTCATTGTTAATGAGTTTAGTAACAGACAACATCATACATGTAGGCTTACAGTAAAGATTATGATGAGCAATAAATGCTGCTTGGCCAGCGATGCCTTCACCCCATTAATTGATTTGTTTTTTAAAAAATCAAAGATTTATTTTCATTTGCTTTCACTGGGAGCAATAATCTAGGTTTTGAAGGTTGGACCTCCCATCCACAACAAAAGATTAAACATCTGTTACCATAATGCTGTAAGAGTCATTTGTCATTTTATATTGGTGTTAGTTTGAGCAATTGTTTATTTCAGATGCTGACAATACATATGTGTCAATTCAGTGATATAATCAAAAGGATAATATCCTACTAAATTACAGTATAGATTCTAATATTTGACCTTTACTAATTTTGATGCGAGTATATAATCACATAATACTACCTGTAGTGCTTTCCTCTCGTGGTGTGCTTCGTAGCTCAAGGTATTTTACTCCGTCAGCTGCAAACTCTTTGATGACCTCTTTGGCCACCTAAAAGAAAAATATTCATTTCATTATATAAAATATACATCTTTTGGGTGCTACTGTATGTATACCACCTCAGTAGTGTATTCTCTGAACAGCAGATGGAAAAAGATCATACCAGCTCTTCAACATCTGATCCATCAGTGCAACTGATGGTATTTTGCATGTGCTGCCAGCAAGTGGAAATTACTTTTGAAGGTTACAGAACAAACTACTACAATTGAAAAATCAAATTGAATTCCAGAACTTATCTGAGGTCCACTGAAATTTTATAAATTACCTTATTATTGCTTCCAGTAAACAGATAATACTTTTGTGAGGATGTCTATACTTCTCTAAATGGTACTTCACCTTTTAAATGATAGCAGTGCAAGGTGGATGAATTTCACCATGTAGATAACCTGTCAATGTGCAAATAAGTCCCAAGCTTCAGAATTGGCCAGGTGTCACATTATTCGACTGGACAGCCCAACATGCGGTTTAACACACTGAGAAAATAACTTGTCCAGTGATACAAAAGCAAAATCATGTTTGTATCATGAGGAAGGAAGACTAATATAGATAATCACAAATTTAATTTGGAATATCTTTCTTTGAAAAAGTAAAAATGTTATTTACCATGAAAATGTCTTCAATGCTGACAGTTAGTTGATGTATTACTTTAAACATCTCAAAGCATCTATGATGGAAACAAATGCAATGTAACCAAAAGATAAATGAGCAGACAAGCTTGCATTTAGATCATTGTCAAATTCTGTTTTGGCTTCACATCAATACTGAATTTGCATTGAAAAGTTAAAAATTGTCCGAGATCTGAATTAGTTTTTAATCCCAATTTTATGTTGCATTTACACTACAAATGTTCGCAAGCTTCACGCAAAGGAGTGCTACACCATTGCTGCGGTTGAAGATATGGTCAATATTAGCTCTAACCTTGTTTGTAATTTTCTTTATCAACTATCCATACCTTAATATACTGTGTACATTTTAAAGACTCCTGTAAGCCTATTCAACACAAATTTAAATGTCAGTACCAATTCAGATACCTTAACATGTAAAACATAATGGCACCATAAGACATGTTTTTATTTATCAAATCGTTTACGTGACCTCTGATAAATTTGTATTTTATCTTTTATTTATCAGATTTATTAACCGCTTCAAAACATTTTCCAGTTTGACTCATTCTTCTCTAGGTAAATCAGCTTAAGCTGTTAAAACTCATGAGGATCTTAAGCTCATTGTCATAGCTACACACTCATCCATGGTCCTTTTTTGGCCTTTTCTGATTGCTGTCATGTTATGCTGAATGTTGAGATGTGGTTTCTGCTGTATTAGCTTCTCCATGGTAGTAGTGCTGATTGAGGTGTTGAGATGAGCATGGAGTTCCTAAAGGGGATAATGAGATCATTAGTACATGTTGTTTGCTGAATTTACAAATGATAAACCACCACAAATCCTGTTCTAACATAGCTCTTGGTACTAAATGTTATTTCGTTAAATTTCCATTTATTCAATCAATCAATGTGAGAACACCATCCTTAAGGTTTTTTTGCTAACATTTAAAGTAAAAGATATCCTCCAATTTGCTGTAGTCTGTAAGAAATTAAAATTTACGGAATTGTGCTGAGCTTCTGTACAGTTTCAAGTGCAAATTGCATTACCTAAATATAGATTTAAGTATTTTTTATAGTCTTATTCCTCTTGCCAGAATCAATACTCTAACCTCATTGAATATTTTTCTGTTGTATACAGTATTGATCTAATGACAAACAAGATATTTCCGATCTAGTTAATTGCACTATCTAGTTTATGATTGTGATATTTTCATTTCCATAATTATTCCATATGTCTAGATCAAATCTACAATGTTTAATTTGTCTGACCGAGAAGTAGGACTGTCAACAACTATATTATTGCTTCAGGCTTGATTTTCTTTCCAGTGAGAAATGTATCAAATAATCAGTCCGAAACTTCAGCTGAAAACAGTTGTATTTGTTCCAGATACCAGCATGGTTTTGTTCTTGTAAACAGACAAAGAACATCAGAATTTTAAACAGGCAGTTGGGCATCTGAGCTCTTTACACTTTTTGTAGAAATTAGATTTGATTTTTGATTACAGCTTGACTCTAAGTTATTGGTTTACACATTGTAGCCCTTCTACAGGCTCAGTTCCTTTGCTTAGCATCATCTGCTAGCCGTCAAGAAAATTAAAACACAACAAAATGTCACCTCAGGGAAGCCCAAATCTCGACGATAAAATGGTTAAATATTCTGTTACAATACAACAATGATCTGCCCTGAGAAAAATGTAAAGACAGGATGATGAAGATCACTACAGCCCAATCAATTGTATCCCATAGTTTGGGAGGGTTGGAAATTCTGGCAAAAATGCACTGCTTCTGGATACAAATGAAGTGTAATTTAGAATAACATACATAAAGGCTAAAACGTTAACTACACTTTAAAAGGACACTGGCTAACTGTTGAAAAACTTCTGCCAATGAACTAGTCTGGGATGCAGTTATGGGGTTAAGTCTAGGGCTCACAATCATGCATTATGGAATTGATTAATGTTTTCAGTTTTAGTGCAACACTTACAACTTTAGGCAAAGCCTGATAAAAGTTCATCGTTGTCTTTGTCGTCATATTATCAGGAATGGTGCTGTGAAGATCGCTCCAGACTGCAATACCGATGTTGCAGAAACTGATGGCTGTTTAGTCAGATCTAGGAAATAAATTTGCAGATGACGGTAAACATAGTTGTTCGTTGTCTTATTATTATTGCTTATAGTTTGTATTTTGTACCGGATTAACTTTAGTAAAAGTTTGTCATATCTGAGAAAGGACAGGAGTGTGGGAAGCGGGGAGAAGCAAGCAGTTAGGGAGGAAGGTTTGAAGGGTTGGTGAGAATGGTAGGGAAGGGCGGGGAAGATTGTTGACAGCTGGAAGGACAGTCGGTGAAGGGGGGGGGGGGAAGGATGAGCGGGGGTAAAATGGGAGTGAAGGAAGATGGGAGGACGAGGTTAAGTGGGGAGAACACGGGAACGGAGGGGAGGAAGTTGGTGGAGAAAGGAAGGGTTGTTTTAGGTGAGGACAAGAGTAAAGGAGTGGGAGGGTTGCTGACGGGTGGAAGGAGCAAAGGACGAGGGCAAATGAAGGTTACGTGATTTGTGACTTCCTGTGGCATATTGCCACATAGTGTGCACGGAGGCGGCCTGAGCAAATGTAATTAATAAAACACCGAGTGAATGTATCTCTTCCACCCCTGCTTCCTCCACCAGCTGCTGACACGCTGAGCTGTTAGTAAGGAGACTTAGATTAAAAGACCCCGGCCGCATTTAAACCTGGAACCTGCTGAAACATACAAGAGCGACAGCAAATGATTCTTGCATTTCTCAGATCGAGACTCGCGAGTATTAACCATTTATAGACGACTCTTTTCTCCAAGATAGGATACAGAATTGTACATTTTAGCAGCTCACCTTATTCCGGAAGTCCAGCTTTCACTGCTAATGACAACTTCCTTCACATTACGGAGAAGTTGCAATTGGAAGCTAACACATGTTGCGTTTTCTTTTCCTTTTTATCTTTTTTCTTGCCTTTTCTATTTCCTGTTTTCTTTTTCTTGTCTCCTTTATTTCTTTTCCTTTTCCATCCAAACTGATTTTGTGACATTTGCAACACTGCATTAAATATCTCAAAGACTAGGTTTTGTACTTTGCAAAATTGCTGCGTGCTACCAGAGGCAAACTTGTGCTGAGCAATTAACGTTAAGCAATTTGTTGTTGAACATTTCAAAATGTAAAAACAAGTCCTTTCCTACTTTTATTTCCAAATCCCTCCATGGATTTACACCTCTCAATTCTTCTCCAACTTATCAATCTTTTGAAATATATGCATTTCTCAAACCCTGGGCTCAAGAATTAATTAGCAACATTGTCACATTCTGAATTAAACCTGCTTCGTTGTTAATGATTATACCTTTAACTGCATAGCTCCAAACTTTGAAACGCCGTCTCCCAGCTCTCCACTTCTTATTACGTTGTCTCGCTAGTAAAAAAAAAGGGGCGGCACGGTGGCTCAGTGGTTAGCACTGCTGCCTCAGTACCAGTCCCAGGATCGATTCCGGTCTCAGGATGGAATCTACATTCTCCGCGTGGGTTACCTCCGGGTGCTACAGTTTCCTCCCACTGTCCAAAGACCTGCAGGTCAGGTGAATTGGCCATAGTGTTAGGTGCATTAGTCAGAAGTAAATGGGTCTGGGTGAGTTACCCTTCAAAGGGTCGGTGTGGACCACACTGTAGGTAATCTAATCTTCTTCAAGGTGTTTCTTTAAATCAACCTGCCAAACTTGATCATCTGACCTCATGTCTCCTCAATAGTCCCATGCTATGTTTTATAATGTTCCGGTGAAATGTGCTTATTGGATATTTCAGTAATTTGAAGATGGTATATAAATATAACTTGTTTTATTTTTAATATTTCCTTAATTTGCAGATTTCTTGTAGCCTGATATACTGTGACAATGAGAATAATACAGTTAAACATATTTTCTATATAGAATTGTAACAGAATGGAGTTCTTTAACAAATGGTTTTTGATGGTTTAATTTTAGTTTTAATTTTAATTTTAGATGCATTTGATAATGAAATGGGCAAGAAAACACGATTGATGAATATCTTAATCCAACTCAGAAAATGTGTTGATCATCCTTATCTTTTTGATGGTAAGTGGAACTCTGATATTTCATTTCTGGGATCTAGATTTAAATTTAACCCAGGTACTGGAAGATAATAGGAATTTTAAAGATTCCAGTTAAGATGGTTTGGGATCATTTTTGATGCTAAAAACTAATAATGAAATGGCAGCTTTTACTCAAAGTCGGCTGAAACTGTGTAGCTTGAGTTTTTATGGGGATTTCTCAGATTCATTGGATGTTGAAAAATGCCTCATAGTCAGTTTATTACTTGAGAATTGCAGTCATTGTAATAAGATAGGAAAATACAACCGCTAATTTGTGCGCAAGGTCACCCAGGTGACAGGTTAATTGTTCTCTTATTGGTGGTTTTGGTTAAGGAAGGAACGTTGGGTGCTTCACTCGAAAAAAGAACTCTACCTTTCTTAGAAATGTTGTGTTTGTGATATATAAATAGAGTCAAAGAGATATACAGCACAGAAACAGACCCTTTGGTCCAACTCGTCCATATCGACCAGATATCCCAGCCCAACCTAGTCTCACCTACCAGCACCCAGCCCATATCCCTCCAAACCCTTCCTATTCATATACTTATCTAGGTGCCTTTTAAATGTTGCAATTGCAGTAGCTTCCACCACTTCCATTTGGCAGCTCATTCCATACACATACTACCCTCTGCATGAAAATGTTGCTTCTTAGATCGCTTTTATATCTTTCACTCTCACCCTAATACTATGCCCTCCACTTCTAGACTCCGTCACTCCAGGTGAAAGATTTTGTCTATTTATCCTATCAATGCCCCTCATGATAATATAAACTGTCCCTAATGAACAATATGGAACAGTTTTGCCTTTTCGTGAATTTATACACTTCTTCATTTTCAGAACATGTGCACTTGCTGCCAACAGAAAATGTGTTTATCTCTGCTGAATGTGTAAAAATGTCAATACGAAAATTAAGGAATTTGAAAAGTCAAGTTTCTATAATGAATTATTGATACATATTTTGCAGGAAATGCTATATTCATTTCTGAAAGAATGAACGGAAATAATAAGCATGCTGAGTTTTCAATCTTATAGTCATTCCTGAATTTACTACTCTTGTGTTTTTTCCTTAGGTGTGGAACCGGAACCATTCCAGATTGGGGATCATCTTGTGGAAGCAAGTGGCAAACTTCACTTACTGGACAAATTGCTAGCATTTCTGCATTCCAGGTCTGAGTGCTAGATATTAATCTGAAATCACAATATTAGTGCAGTGAAATTATTTTACATTGGTTGACATGCACAAACTTAGTCATGTTTTTGATCATGATTCAAGTTTTATATCAGTATCTGCTTAAGGGATGCAGAACTACCAGAGTACAAGAAGTAAAACCGGCTCTCGTCATTAATAGCAGTATAATATCAATTTTCATATTTAAGGTTGTCTGAAATTTTAGCTAAAATGTGACTGATGAAATATTTCATTATTGATGAAAGCTAAATCATTTGTAAACAAAATATATAGCATACAGGCTTAAAAATCATGCATTCAAGTACTTTTTTTGACTGAATGCCATACATGAACAGATATAGTCAATATTTTTCAAGCCATCTTTCTGGACTTACTTAGTTAATTCGTTGAGTTTGAAGTATTTAAAGAATTTGATTGAGAACAATATGCAATCAATATTACATTAATAGGAAACTGTTGCAAATTATGTCATATAAATTTGAGTTTTTGCCTCCAAGATTAATCTTGTTTCCACAAACATAAGTATAGAAAGAAAACATTAATGTATGAAGCTTCAAGATTTGTTTTGGTCTTTTTTGTAATATTTAGCACATTTTATTCCTACACTTATCCTAAGATAAATGAACAATTTAGTTACTTTAAATATGGTTAAAAATAAACTAGTTAAATTTGAAGGGAAATGTAAAGTTGCCCAAGTCTTATCAGACTATAATGCTGTTTTCTCATTAGAGACCACAATGTTGCTGTTTCATTAGAGAGAGATGACTGATGGTTATTCAACCTGACGGTCATGATGCCTCAGGTGAGGGGAGAGGTTAAAAAGAAGTGTCCTTCGTGGTGAGCTCAGTGCAGAAATTGAGTCTGTGCTGTTGGAAGCACTCTATATCGTTAACCAATCTCTAGTATAAATACTATCATCCAGTAGGGCTACTGTATCAAGTTGTTTCATTATCTTAGCAGAGTCATTTATGTACAATTGTGTTGCTTGTAAAGGGAGATCAAACCTGAAGAGTGAAATGCAACTTAACTAATTGATATATATTCAGCTACAATTTTACATTAATCTTACAGAGGTCATCGTGTGTTGGTGTTTTCTCAGATGGCAAGAATGCTGGATATCTTGCAGGATTACATGGAATATCGAGGTAAAAACCACGAATGATTTTGTATACTGATTGTGTTTAAACCAAAATGTTGAAAATAAACAGTTGCAGAACATTATAGTTTGCCTTATTTTCCAGTAATGTAACCATCTGAGGTTTCAGAAATGGTCTCCATTTTGCCTGATGTCAGCTGAACTTCTAAGTCTTGGCAAAATAAAAACTGAGAATGGTAGTATTCCATTGTGTAACTTGATGTTACTTTGAATTAAATAAAAAATCTTATTGATGCTTGCATAAGTGGACAAGTTAGAACTACAGACATCTTGTCCTGGAAGTGACGAGTTAAAAGAAAACAGATGATTTTGGTTATTCCAACAAAGTGTGAAATGTCGGTTGTATGTAATAATTTTGAACACTGCTTGTGGAAGGTGATGTTGAAAGAAAGGATACGTGGTGGTCTGATTCGCTGAAGGTGGCCTCCCTACATCCACCTTGACTCACGTTGTTATATTTACAAATCGAAGCTCACCAATCTTCAGTTGTCTGAAGACAGTGTTGGCTTATACTAAATGCCATCAGAGAGGCATGCTACAGTCCTAACATATAACTCATTTCTGTGCAGGAGTGACACTATCTGATCCTTCAACATGTCCAATAAGTGAACATGATATGTACTTCAGTCCAAGGTCTCCTATCAGTGTATGCACTCATAAAAGAATCTTGTGTGATATGAAAAAAATGAGTCATTTGGCTCAGTTACAGGTGCCTACGGTGTTACTATGTGACCATAATCTATTGCAGTTGTGCTGAGTGCAATATGTGTTGGCCAGTTAACACGTCTGTTGTGATGTTGCTATAACATCTATAAGAATGTTGTGCAGAGAAGCAAGTTAAACTAGATGATGTTCTGATAACAACCTTCTTTTACAAAGGCACCTCATTGGAACTGATTACCTGAATGTAGTAGAACATAAACTGGCATTTGGAAGCAGGGGTTTCTCTTCCATATCTATCATAGCAAGAGCTCTTTTTGCTTTCCTATATAAAAAGAAATGAACTGTGGATGCTGGAAATTTTAAACAAAAGCTAAAAGTGCTAACAAAATACAACAACCCTGGCATGATCTGGTAGAATTAAGGTTAAGTGATCCTTGATTTTGCCTTGTGCAACTTCCCTAAACTGTTCTGGTGCCAACTATAGCTTGATAATCCTTGAAAATGTGGTTTTGCTGTCTTGTGCAAGCAGAAATAATGGTGACATTTTGGAATTTGAAGAAAGAATATTGTAATGCCTCTATCACTTGTGTGCAGGTAACATAGTCCCTGTTTCAGGCCTGAGAAAACCAGTGGTCTATCTAGTGAACTTATCCACAATATGTGCATTTCTAATTGCCTTTAATCCTGTTCTTTGACAAAGCCTGTCCAGCTCCTTGTTGAAACCCATTAAGAATTCTTCTTCTAGCAGGTGGTTCATTCTCCACACTTGCCAAATATTTTGTTGAAGTGATTGTATATCATGAAGCTTGAAGGTGTTTTATTGGTAAAATAGTTTCAGGACGAAACTTTAGAGCTGGGAGTTTAACAGAGTTTGAAAACGAAATGCCCATGCTGAAATGTACTAAACTTGAAACCTGAATTTGATTCCTGTTCTCCAGCAAGACAATGATATCTGCTGGTTCAGGAGGGAATTAATGTCTGGGTATAGAAATGCAGCTCAGCGGTTGACACTTTTGGAAGTCTGTTCAGGTGGAAGGAGAATCTTCTCTTATTGTTTCTACAAATGTTTTATCTCTCAGACAACAGCACTAAACAGATTATCTATCAATTTATCTTAATACCACATTTGCTTGCGTAATGGTGATTATTTGGTGGAGAAAGTGAACAGCAATGTTTATATCTTTCATTCTGAAACTAAGGAATGACTCTGTGTCTGTCTCCCCTGAGGTGAATATCAAGTACCCATTAGGGAATTCTTTTTCATGATTATTTTGTCCTAGTAGAATTTCTAAGGAGATCTGTCTTTTGATAAAATTTAAAAAATATAAACCATAAGTATTAAGTTAGCCTGGAACGGTATTTTTCTTTTAAGAACAGTAAGACCGTGCTATTTTCTGGGTCTGTAGATTGTGAAGGAGCAAAGGTGGCCTTTAGTAGAGTGATATGCTGCTCTAGTTGGATGTAGGAGTTTAGGGAGAGCTTGCACATAACAGAGGATTATGTCTGCATGAAATGTCTTCGGTTGTGAATCCTATCAGACTGAATGGATTGATTGGAGTGACAGTTACAGGCAGTGAGGAATTTACAAGAGCTAGAGTGTGTTATGATTGGCAATTACAGGAAGGGAGAAAAGCTGCAGATACAGTCAGATAGATGAGTTAAGTCCAGGAAAGATGGAAGAGGTAGGCAGACAGTGTGGAGTGTTCTGTGGCTATCCCCATTTCAAACAAGTATGCTGTTTTGGAAAATGTAGGGGGTGATGGACTTACAGGGGAATGTAGCATGAGCAGCCAAGTTTCTGGTAGCAAGACAGGCTCTAAAGTAATGAGGGGTACGTCGGGTTCTAAGCGATTGATTGTGATAGGGGACTCTCTAGTCACAGGCACAGTCAGACGTTTCTGCGGCCAGCAGCGAACAATCAGAATGGTGTGTTGTCTCCCTGGTACCAGGATCAAGGATGCCTCAGAGAATGTGCACAGTGTTCTCAAAGGGGAGAGGGACCAGCAGAAGGTCATTGTACACCTTGGAGCCAAGACAAAGGAAGGGAAAATGAGATTCTGAAGGGAGAATATAGAAAGTTGGGCAGGAATTTAAAAAAGATGTCCTCGAGAGTAGTAATATCTGGATTACTCCCGGTGCTATGAGCTTGTGAGGACAGGAATAGGAAGATAGAGCAGATGAATGTGTGGCTGAGGAGCTAGGGCATGGAAGAGCAAGGGTTCATATTTTTGGATCATTGGAATCTCTTCTGGGGTAGAAGTGACCTGTACAAGAAGGATTGATTGGAAGGGGACTACTATACTGGCAGGGAGATTTGCTAGAGCTGCTCATGAGGATTTAAACAATAAGGTGGGAGGAAGTGGGACCCAGGGAAATAGTGATGAAAGAGATCAATCTGAGATTGGTACCGTTGGGAAAAGGAGTGAGTCAAACAGTCAGAGCAGGCAGGGACAAAGCAGAGAACAAAGTAGGTTTGAGAAATTAAAGTGCATTTACTTCAATCCAAGAAGCCTAACATTGAAGGCAGATGAACTCAGGGCATGGCTAGGAATATGGGACTGGGATATCATAGCAATTACAGAAATGTGGCTCAACGATGGACAGGACTGGCAGCTTAAAGTCCCAGCTCAATGTAATGATACAAATGCTATAGGAAGGACAGAAAGGGAGGCGAGAGAGGAGGGGTAATGGCGTTTTTGATAAGGGATACCATTACAGCTGTACAGAAGGAGGTTATTCCAGAGAAGTTATCTGGATGGAACTGAGAAATAAGAAAGGGATGATCACCTTATTGGATTGTATTATTGACCCCCTAATAGTGGGAAATTGAGAAATAAATTTGTATGGAGATTTCAGTTACCTATAAGAATAATAGAGTCATTATTTTAGGGGATTTTAACTTTTCAATCCTAGACTGGGATTGCCATAGTTTAAGGGTTTAGATGGAGAGGAATTTAAGAGTGTAAAAGAAAGTTTTCTGATTCAGTATGTGGATGTACCTACTAGGGAAGGTGCAGAACTTGACCTACTCTTGGGAAATAAGGCAGGGCAGGTGACTGAGGTGTCAGTGGAGCTGCACTTCGAGGACAGCGACCATAATTCTATCTGAAAGGCTGAAGTTCAAAATTGGAGGAAGGCTAATTTTGACAGTATTAGGCAAGGACTTTCAAAAGCTGATTGGATGCAGATTTTCGCAGGTAAAGTAACAGCTGGAAAATGGGAAGCCTTCAGAAATGAGATAACAAGAGTCCAGAGACTATATATTCCTGTTAGGGTGAAAGGAAAGGCTTGTAGGTATAGGGAATGCTGGATGACTAGAGAAATTGAGGTGTTGTGAAGAAAAAGAAGGAAGCATATCTCAGGTATAGACAGGATATATCTAGTGAATTCTTAGAAGCGTATAAAGGCAGTATACTTAAGAGAGACATCAGGATGGCAAAAAGGGGACATGAGATAGCTTTGGCACATATGGTTAAGGAGAATCCAAAAGGTTTTTTAAAATACGTTAAGGACAAAATGGTAACTAGGGAGAGACTAGGGCCCCTCAGAGATCAGCAAGGCGGCCTTTGTGTGGAGCTGGGGGAGATACTAGACGAGTATTTTGCATCTGTATTTACTGTGGAAAAGGACACGGAAGATATAGAATGTAGGTTATAGATGGTGACACTTTGCAAAATGTCCGTATGTCTTGAAACTCATAAAAGTGGATAAATTCTGATGACCTGATCAGGTGTACCGAGGGAGAGTCATGATTGCTGGGCCCCTTGCTGAGGTATTTGTATCATTGATAGTCACAGGTGAGGTGCAGGAAGGCCAGAGGTTGGTTAGCGTGATGCCACTATTTAAGAAAGGTGGTAAGGAAAAGCCGGGGAACTATCAACTGGTGAACCTGATATCGGTGGTGGACAAGTTGTTGGAGGGAATCCTGAGGGACAGGATTAACATGTGTTTGGAAAGGCAAGGACTGATTAGGGATAGTCAACATGACTTTGCATGTGGGAAATCATGTCTCACAAACTTGATTGAGTTTTTTGAAAAAGTAACAAAGAGGATTGATGAAGGCAGAGTGATGGATATAATTTATGTGGGCTTCAGTAAGGCGTTCAACAAGGTTCTCCATGGGAGACCGATTAGCAAGGTTGGGTCTGATGGCATACAGGGAGAACTAGCCATTTGGATACAGAACTGGCTCTAATGTAGAAGACAGAGGGTGTTGCTGGAGGGTTGCTTTTCAGACTGGAGGCCTGTGACCAGTGGATTGCAACAAAGTTCTGTGCTAGGTCCACTACTTTTTGTCATTTATATAAATGACTTGGATGTGAATATGGGTATAGTTAGTAAGTTTGCAGATGACACCAAAGTTAGAGGTGTGGTGGACAGCGAAGGAAGTTATCTCAGAGTAAAGCAGGATCTTGATGAGATGGGCCAATGGGTTGAGGAGTGGTAGCTGGAGTTTAATTTAGATAAGTTGCAGGACTTATGCACTTCATGGTAAGGTCCTAGGGAGTGTTGTTGAACAAAGAGACCTTGGACTGCAGGTTCATAGTTCCTTGAAAGACAGGTCGCAGTAGATAGGATAGTGAAGACGGCATTTGTAATGCTTTCCTTTATTGATTTAAAGTATTGTGTATAGGAGTTGGGAAGTCATGTTGTAGCTGTACAGGACATTGGCTAAGCCGCTTTTGGAATATTGTGTGCAATTCTGGTCTCCTTCCTATCGGTAGGATGTTGTGATGCTTGGAAGGGTTCAGAAAATATTTACAAGGATGTTGCCAGGGTTGGAGGATTTAAGCTCTAGGGAGAGGCTGAGTAGGCTGGGGAGTAGGCTGGGGAGTAGGCTGTTTTCTATGGAGCATCAGAGGCTGAGGAGTGACCTTACAGAGGTTTATAAAATCCTGAGAGGCATGGATAGGAGAAATAGACAAAGTCTCTTCCCTGGGTCGGGGAAGTCCAGAACTGGAGGGAATATGTTTAGGCTGAGAGGGGAAAAGATATAAAAGGGACCTAAGAGGTAACCTTTTCACACACAGGGTGGTGCATGTATGGATTGAGCTGCCAGAGAAAGTGGAGGCTGGTACTTTTGCAGCATTTAAAAGGCACCTGGAAGAGTATATCAATAGGAAGGATTGAGAGGGATATGGATTAGAGTGGTGCTGGAAAAGCACAGCAGGTCAGGCAGCATCCGAGGAGCAGGAAAATCGATGTTTCGGACAAAAGCCCTTCAGGATCTAGGATGTGCAGTCCTCACTTTCGCCTTAGAGGGATACGGGCCCAGTGCCGGCAAATGGGACTAGATTAGGTTAGGATACCTGATCGGCATGGACAAGTTGGACCAAAAGGTCTGTTTCAATGCTGTACATCTCTACGAATCTATGACCCCAAAATAGACTGATAGAGTCCCCATTACCTGCCAAAGTCCCAAGTGTATGTTTTGATAGGGATTTTGGACCAGTTTTGTTATTCGTAGGCTTTTTGTTTTGTGTTCAAGATAAGAAAGATTAATTAATAATAAAACCTGCTGGAGAAACTCAGCAGGTCTGGCAGCATCTGTGGAGAGAAATCAAGTTTATGTTTGGGCTCAAATGACCCTTCCTAAAACCAAAATTAATTAATAACTTAGAGGGATTGAGGGCTTTCTTACAGGAACTGCAGTCAGAACAGTGCAAGGAGCATATCTAAATAAAGTCCCAGAAATGTACCAACTGATGAGCAGAACTACTGACACAAAATAACAGCAACATCTGAGATGTCTGAAATATAAATTCATAAGTTTTTGTGTTCAAATTCCATTCCAGAGATTTGAGCATATAATTTTTGTTAACACTCTAATTTAGGACTGAGGGAATAAGACACTTGGAATTGCTGAATTTTCAAAGAGATATTAAATGTCTGTCCTTTCAGAGCCATGACACCCCTTCAGCAAAGAGCAGGGCATTCTCAATGGTAACTGGCCCAATAGTTATCCTTCAACAAACATTCCTAAAAATAAATAATCTAGTCACTTTTACATTGTGAGTTAAAAACAGAAAATGTCTGGCTGCATTTGTAGTTGCAGTTCTGAAGAAGGGTCACTGGACCGGAATTGTTGTCTCTGCTTTCTCACCACAGATACTGCCAGATCTGCTGAGTTTCTCTTGCAGTTTCTGTTTTAGTTTCAGATTTTGAACATCAACAGTTCTTGGTTTTTTGATTACATTGTGAGACTTTGCTGTGATTTGCCACATTTTCTCTCATACAACAGCAACTACACGTCATCATACTTAATTGGCTATAAAGTACTGTGGGAAGTCCTAAAATCTTGTAAAGCACTCTCTAAATGCAAGACTGTCTTTTGTATTTGTATGATTCTTTTCTTCAGGTTACAGCTATGAACGCTTGGATGGATCAGTACGAGGGGAGGAGCGATATCTTGCTATCAAAAACTTTAATCAACACGATATTTTTGTTTTCCTTTTAAGCACCCGAGCAGGTTAGTAGAAAGACATGTTCTCAAATTAGTCTCTCAGTTTGGAATGTTTGAATTTTACAGCATAGAAAGTGTTATGAAAACCCTATTTCTGTACTCTTTATTTGTTTCTTTTTCAAATGTAAATGGTTACAGCACAGAGGAGACCATTCAACGTGTCTTGTCCAAACTGGCTCTCTGTCAGAATGACTCAATTAGTCCCACTTCTGTCCTATCTCTATAGTCCTGCAAATATTTTCTGTTCAGATAATTATCCAATTCCCTTTTGAAAACCATGATTAGGTCCTCCTCCTTCTCAGGAAGTTCATTCCTGAACCTAATCACGTAAACCCAAGTTTATTTTTCTCATTATCCCCTTCAGTTCTTTTGCAACTCACATTAATTTCAAACCCCTGATTCTTGACCTTTCTGCCAGTGAGATGCATTTCTAAGGAGAACCGCCTCAACTTCACCCATAGAACGTAGAACAGTACAGCATTGTACAGGCCCTTCAGTCCTCGATGTTGTGCTGATCTTTTATCTTACTCTAAGATCAGACTAGCCTACATACCCTTCATTGTACTATTTTCCATGTGCCTATCCAGTTGCTTAAATGTATCTACTTTCACTCCTGGCAGTTCATTCCACGCACCCACCACTCTGACATACCTCTAAATCTTCCTCCAAAATCACCTTAATATTATGCTCCTTCGTGAAAGACATTTCTGCCATGGGGAAAGTCTCTGGCTATCTATTCTCGCCTCTTATCATCTTTTACACCTCTATCAAGTCAACTGTCATCATCCTTCTCTCCAGTGAGAAAAGCCCTAGCTCCCTCAACCAAAAGGTTGCCCTAGCTCCCTCATTTGACCCTTGTTCATTGCCTTTGATGTCAAGGATTTCACCAAGTTTAACAACCCTAGCAAAACGAGAGCATTGGAAATCTGGGTAAGCTCTCTACTACTTTAAGTCATAGCTAGCACAGAGGAAGATGGTTGTGGTTGTTGGAGTTCAGTCATTTCAACTCCACATCTCTGCAAGAGCTCCTCAGGGTAGGTATTTTTAATCACCCTGTTAAGAAAGGTTAAGCAAGACACATTTCTGGAGCAGGTGGAACATGAACCCATGTGGAACATGAACATGTGGCTCAGTGATTGGGATCAGCAGAGTGAACATCAGCCTCTAATGTCAGTATATCTCCCCTTAGAAAAGGGGCCCAAAACCTTTCAGAGGTATTCCAGCATCCGTCTAACAAGTGCCTTGTATAGTTTTAGCAAGACTTCCCGATTTTAATACTCTATTTCCTTGGAAATAAAAGCCGGCATTCCATTTGCCTTCTCTATTATCTGCTGAACTTGTATGCTACCTTTTTGAGATTTATACACCCCTTTTTTTTCTGTTCTGTAGCTCTTGCTATATTTCTCTATTTAAATAATATTCTGCTCATCTATTCTTCCTGACAAAGTGTATAGCCTCACATTTTTCCCACATTTCTTCCATCTGCCAATTTTTGCCACTTAACATGTCTATATCCCTTTGCAGACTGTGTCATTGTTACCACTTGCCTTCCCATCTATTTTTGTGTCATCCACAAACTTGGTTATAGTATATTCATTTTCCTCATCCGAGCATATATATAAATAATTGTGGCTCTGGTACTGATCCCTGTGGCAATCAGTTACAGTTGCTTTCCTGAAAATGTTCCCCAAAATTCCAACTCTCTGCCTTCTATTGGTTGGCTAATCCTCTATCCAGCTAATGTACTACAGGGAATCGATTTAGCTCAGTTAGCTGGATTGTTGGTTTACAGTGCAATGTGATACCAACAGCGTGGGTTCAATTCCCATCACCATTTGAGGTTACTATGAAGAATTCTCCTTCTCAACCTCTTCCCTCTCCTGATGTCTGATGACTGTTGTGGTTCTGTTCGCTGAGCTGGGAGTTTGTGTTGCAAACGTTTCACCCCCTGTCTAGGTGACATCCTCAGTGCTTGGGAACCTCCTGTGAAGCGCTTCTGTGATGTTTCCTCCGGCATTTATAGTGGCTTGTCTCTGCCGCTTCCGGTTGTCAGTTCTTGCTGTCCGCTGCAGTGGCCGGTATATTGGGTCCAGGTCGATGCGTTTGTTGATAGAATCTGTGGATGAGTGCCATGCCTCTAGGAATTCCCTGGCTGTTCTCTGTTTGGCTTGCCCTATAATAATAGTGTTGTCCCAGTCGAATTCATGTTGCTTGTCATCTGCATGTGCAGCTACTAAGGATAGCTGGTCATGTCATTTCGTGGCTAGTTGGTGTTCATGGATGCGGGTCATTAGCTGTCTTCCTGTTTGTCCTATGTAGTGTTTTGTGCAGTCCTTGCATGGGATTTTGTACACTACATTGGTTTTGCTCATGCTGGGTATCGGTCCTTCGTTCTAGTGAGTTGTTGTCTGAGAGTGGCTGTTGGTTTGTGTGCTGTTATGAGTCCTAGTGGTCGCAGCAGTCTGGCTGTCAGTTCGGAAATGCTCTTGATGTATGATGCACCATACATCAGGAGCATTTCCAAACTGACAGCCAGACTGCTGCGACCACTAGGACTCATAACAGCACACAAACCAACAGCCACACTCAGACAACAACTCACCAGAACGAAGGACCCGATACCCAGCATGAGCAAAACCAATGTAGTGTACAAAATCCCATGCAAGGACTGCACAAAACACTACATAGGACAAACAGGAAGACAGCTAACGACCCGCATCCATGAACACCAACTAGCCACGAAACGATACGACCAGCTATCCTTAGTAGCCACACACGCAGATGACAAGCAACATGAATTCGACTAGGACAACACTATTATTATAGGGCAAGCCAAACAGAGAACAGCCAGGGAATTCCTAGAATCTGTGGATGAGTGCCATGCCTCTATCAACAAACACATGGACCTGGACCCAATATACCGGCCACTGCAGCGGACAGCAAGAACTGACAACCGGAAGCGGCAGAGACAAGCCACTATAAATGCCGGAGGAAACATCACATAAGCGCTTCACAGGAGGCTCCCAAGCACTGAGGATGTCAACTAGACAGGGAACGAAATGTTTGCAACACAAACTCCCAGCTCGGCGAACAGAACCACAACAACGAGCACCCGAGCTACAAATCTTCTCCCAAACTTGGAACGTCTGGTGACTCTCAGGTTATCACCACCAGTCACTTCTCTCTAATGAGAGAAGCCCCTATGGTCTGGTAAGACTATGATGACACAACAAAATGTACTACCTCCAACATCATGGACTCATCCTAAGTAGCCTAATGTGTGTACCTTATCAAATGCCTTCAGAAAATCCAAATATATTACATCCACTGCTTCCATTTTATCTATCCTGCAATAGAATTAGGATTGCTTTTATTTCTTCTTCAAAGAATTGTAAATTTGGCAGACTTGGTTTTCCCCCTCATGAAATCATCTGCTTGATCATATTGTGTATTTATAAATGGTGTACTCTTACATCCTTTGCAAAGACTCTAATAATTTTCCAATAACAGATATTAAGCTAACTGGTGTGTTGTCTCCTTCACCTTTCTAATAAAGGTGTGACATTGGCAATTTTCCAGTCCTCTGGAACTTTTCCAGAATCTAAGGAATCCTAGAAGATTACTACCAATGCATCCACTATCTCTGAAGCCACTTTCTTTAATATCCTAAAATGCATCCTATCAGATCCAAGGGACGTATTGTTCTTTGGCCCATTAGTCTCTCTAGTAATAGTTATTGTATTTATTTCCTCTCCTCCTTTTCCTCTTTGGTTATTAATAATTTTGCTTTGCTATTAGTGTGTTCCTCTAAGGATACCACTGTTTCTGCAGTTTCCACCCTTGCTTCCTTAGATGGATGTCATCCAGGCTCAGTGATTTATTAATATCAAGTGCAGCCAGCTTATCTATTACCAGTTTGTAGTCCATTTATTATTTAAACAACTTCCTCATTCATCTGCCATAATGAAGACTAATGTGATTAACGCTTTAGTTGTGTCCTCTGCTTTTGCTATTTTAAAATAAACTAATTGAGCCAATGAAACTAAATTAGAATCGATGGGTCTCTGGATTCATTTAAGAAAGAGTTGGATAGAGCTCTCAAAGATAGTGGAATCAAAGGTTATGGAGATAAGGCAGGAAGAGGATACTAATTAGGAATGATCAGCCATGATCATATTGAATGGCGGTGCAGGCTCGAAGGGCTGAATGGCCTACTCCTGCACCTATTGTCTATTGGCACTAAGGGTCACTGTAACAAAAATCAAATCAGATGGGAAACTTACAATTAAAGGTTGGTGGCATTTTTGAGGTAACAGTGCCCATAGTTGGGAAGGTATGAAGCGTTTCATCAGACACCAAATGTTCCCTTTCAAAGGGCACTCGCGCGTGGTTTTAACCGCACTAATGAGGACTCAGCTTTAGGATGCAATGTTACATACAGTGGACCCCTCCAGAGCCCAGTGTCCGCACCTGTTTGTGACCACCTGGGCCAGAAGCAGTTGCACTAGGAAGCCCTTTGATCTGCTTGTCCTCTCCTTACCAAGATCAGGAGCATGGGGGCTGAAGTCCAACCAGAAATTTAAAGGAGCCACTGACAATACCAAAAAAAAGGGACTGCAGCCTATTATAATCCATATATTCATTGTACACGAACTCCTTGAACCAGTCAAAAATATACACAAGCTAACAGTATCTGAACCTATAAGGCACAGGAGCAGAAATTTAGGCCATTCAGCCCATTAAGTCTGCTCCGCTATTCAGTCATGGCTAATAAGTTGCTCAGCCCCATTTTCCTGCTTTCTCCCCATAACACTTGATCCCCATGGTACTCAAGAACCTGTCTATCTCAGTCTTAAATATAATGAATGTCTTGTCCTCCACAGCCTTTCATAGATTGAATTCCATAGATTCACCACTCTCTGGCTGAAGAAGTTTCTACTTATCTCTGTTCTAAAAGATCTTCCCTTTAGCCTAAGGCTGTGCCCTTGGGTCCTAGTCTCTCCTACCAATGGAGATATCTTCTCAAAACCTACTTAAACTATGATTGTGCAGGACAGCTGTTTTCTGCCTCTACAATTTTAAATGAACCAAATTAACGTTGACAGCCCCTAAAGGACTGTATGAAAGTAAATCAAAATTTCAAAGGACACTTGTCAAATTTAAGTTAAAATACCATCTTGTGATGGAACGGTACACTCCAGCATCTGTGGTACCTACTGATCACAGTAGGCCTGAAGTCATTGGATACTATGTGCTACTTCTCCAAGGACACCCTGATGTGGACATAACTATGAATGAAAGGCAAGCAGTCAATTTTAATGAGTCTCTTCCATGACCCATTGCCTGGGCATATTAATGATCCCTTCAGCCAGACCATGAAGCAGTGCCACATATGATGTGTGCTGCCTGTCCTTTGTTTCTGTTGTTGCAAGTAAATAAAATAGTTGATCAAATTAAATCAAGCTAGAACTGAGAGCTCTTTATGGTACTCTGTAAGAAAAATAAAATGAGGAAGGAAACTTACAGAATTTTAATTTTAAATATCATTTTGAGGGTTGATGATGCACCCAGTTCTCATGGTGCCCAGCGGTTGAAGAAGGCCTGAATTATATTGGTGGATAAGTGTGCTCCCTCTCCAAGGACACGCTGACATGAATGTAATCATAGCAGTCAGGTTCAACTCTCTCCTCCAAAGCATGATGTCTGGATTTATTAATGGTCCCCTTAGTCAGACCCAGGGGGAGACCCACAAGGAAATCCTCTGACCTTTCCACCTTTGTCTGCACAAGGTGGCCAAAGATTAGGAACATGGAACTGATACAAAACCAAAAAAATCTGACGGAGGGCTGTAGTCTACAGTATTTAAAATGCACAATATACAGACTTCTCAAGTGCATCCTGCTTTTGATCACTAATTGCTCCCACCCCTCCAAAGATGATGACCTGGTTTAACTCCTTAGTAATTCAGAATATTAGATTAGATTACTTACAGTGTGGAAACAGGCCCTTTGGCCCAACAAGTCCACACAGATCCGCTGAAGCGCAACTCACCCAGAACCATTCCCCTATATTTACCCGTTCACCTAACACTACGGGCAATTTAGCATGGCCAATTCACCTAACCTGCAGGTTTTTGGTCTGTGGGAGGAAACTGGAACACCCGGAGGAAACCCACGCAGGCACAGGGGGAATGTGCAAATTCCACACAGTCAGTTGCCTGAGGCGGAATTGAACCCGGGTCTGTGGCGCTGTGAGGCAGCAGTACTAACCACTGTGCCACCGTGCCGCCCACAATACCTCTAGCAGGTCATTCTTTGATCTTGCTGTTATAATTAAAACAGCAACAGTTTCATTAGCCTTACCTTATCATTAAAGATATTTTTATCAACCTGTCGAGACATGTTATGATCCACCTCAGGAGCAGGTGGGACTTAAATCCACATCTCCCTGTCCAGAGATGGGGACAATACCATTGCAGCACGAGAGTCCCTCCTGATTCCCAACACATCATGTGGAGGTGCCAGTGTTCGGCTAGGGTGGACAAGATCAGAAGTCATATGGCACTCAGTTATAGTCCAACAGGTTTATTTGAAATCACAAGCTTTCGGAGCGCTGCTCCTTCGTCAAGTGAAATGAAGGACTTCACCTGACGAAGGAGCAGCACTCCAAGTGCTTGTGATTTCAAATAAACCTGTTGGACTATAACCTGGTATCATTTGACTTCAGACCTATTCCCAATATACTTCACCTTCTGCAAAGTTGAGTTGATCTGTTTTTTAACTAGGTGGTGTTGGAATGAATCTTACTGCTGCTGACACTGTGATATTTGTGGACAGTGATTTTAATCCTCAAAATGATCTCCAGGCAGCAGCACGGGCTCACAGGATTGGCCAGAAAAAGTAAGTGAATGAATACTCTATAGAATCTTTATTGCATATCTAATGCTGATAATTATGAATTCTTGAAGGATTTTGGTGTCACTTCAAATGTCTGGATTGTGCATCTTTTGTAAGCTTGTTAAAAACGTAGTCAATTTTCATCTTCTATAAACTATCTTTTAAAAATGTATTCCTCAGAGTTCTTTTGTTTGCAATTAATCATTGAAGGTTGATATTGTTTGTCATTGCTGTCATTTTTATTTCACAGAGCCAATCTGTTTCATCTTGTTAGCCTAAATTGTTGAAAATAGATTTTTGTTTCTAAGATATTGATAAAACAATTGATGACAATTCTGCAGGTGTGAACCAGATCAAATACTATAGGTTGAGATGGCACATTGACTTGCAAAGAGAGAATCCAAGTACAAAATGGCAGTTAACATAGAAGGAACTGAGGAATCTTCTACCGACATGCAAATAGCAAGTAGTAATAGTCCTACATCCTGCTTTTGGTCCCTAATAGGATTTTAGGCTAGAATACTTTATAAGTACTTATCTGAAGAAGATCTTTGCTTCCTCACTCTCCACTGGAGTCGTACCGGAGGATTGGAGGGAGGCAAATGTTGTTCTCTTTTCAAGAAGGGGCATAGGGAAATCCCTGGCAATTACAGACAATCAGTCTTGCGTCTGTGGTCAGCAAGGTTTTGGAAGGAATTGAGGGATAGGATTTATGACTATTTGGAAAAGCATGGAGAGATTAAAGGCAGTCAGCATGGCTTTGTGAGGGGCAGGTCATGCCTCACAAATCTTATTGAGTTCTTTGAGGAGGTGATGAGACAGATCGATGAAGGCCGAGCAGTGGATGTGGTGTACATGGACTTCAGCAAGGCATTTGATAAAGTTCCCCATGGTAGGCTCATATGTAAAGTCAGGAAGTATGGGATGCAGGGAGATCTGGCTGTCTGGATTCAGAATTGGTTGGCTGACAGAAGGCAGAGATTTGTTGTAGATTGAAAGAAGGTCAGTGATATCCCACAGGGCTCTGTTCTTGGGCCTCTGCTCTTTTTATAATTTTCATAAATGACTTGAATGAGGAGGTTGAAGGGTGCGTTCATAAATTTGCTGATGACGCAAAGGTTGGAGGTGCTGTAGATAGTATCGAGGGCTATTGCAGGTTGCAGCATGACATAGACAGGATGCAGAACTGGCCTGAGAAATAGTTAACCTGGATAAATGTGAACTGATGCATTTTGGAAGGTCAAACTTGAACGTTGAATATAGGATTAAAGACCGGATTCTTGGCAGTGTGGAGGAACATAGATCCCTCAAAGTTGCCACCCAAGTGGATCGGGTTGTTAAGAAAGCATATGGTATTTTAGCTTTCATTAACAGTGGGATCGAGTGTAAAAGATGCGAGGTTTTGCTGCAAGACCCTGGTGAGACCACACTTGGAATATTGTGTCCAGTTCTGGTCGCTCGACTATAGGAAAGATGTGGAGGCTTTGGAGACGGTGCAAAGAAGGTTTAGCAGGATGCTGCCTGGACTGGAGGGCTTGTCTTACGAAGAGAGGTTGACTAAGCTCTGACTTTACTCTCTGAAGAGGAGAAAGAGGAAGAGCGGTAACCTGATCGATGTATACAACGTAATGAGAGGAATGGATAGAGTCAATAGCCAGAGACTTTTCCCTAGGTCAGGATTGACTGGCATGAGGGGTCATCATTTTAAGATATTAGGAGGAAGGTGTAGAGGAGATGTCAGAGGTAGGTTCTTTTTTCAGAGAGTTGTGAATGCATGGAATGCATTGCCAGTGGTGGTGGTGGAAGCAGAGCCTTTAGGGACATTTAAGCGCCTGCTGGACACGCACATAGACAGCAGTGAATTGAGGGGTGTGTAGAATAGGTTATTTTATTTTAGATTAGGAATATTCCTCAGCACAACATTGTGGGCTGAAGGGCCTGTTCTGTATTGTACTTTTCTATGTTCCTTTGTAAACACTGATGCATGTGGCTAAAAATCAGTGAAAGTTGTTGATAGAGATAAACAATGGGAAACTGCAGGATATACTGCAAAGGTGGCCATGTCTGGAATAGAGAAATCATCGGGTATGGCTTTGCTTCCCAGAATGTGAAGGGAAGTTTGTGTGATGACAGTAGGAGAGTTTACCAAGGGAAGGCGACAGAGGACTGGAGGGTGAAAATCTGACACCCTTAATCAAGAGAGTATATAGCGACATTGCTGATTTCTACAGGTTGGTTGGTTGAACATCAGTGGAGGATAAGGTTACCATTGGGGCAAAGGCATGCAATTTTACTTGTTCCCTGGTTCTGGTTATATGCCACATTAACTTGTTAGAGAAAGGCAGTGTGTCACTAAATGTGCTGCCATTTGTTTCACTTATCTGGCGGGCAAAGTAGAATAGTTGTTGGTGTGTACAGATAGTGAGCTGTGGGTATGAGTCTTGCAGCAATGGAATTGGTGATTTTGCATCCTATATTAAGTTGTGTACTCATCCAACAGCACGTTTATTACCAGCTGCACATTACAATTGTTAAATTAGCAGGCAGCAGTAAGCTAGCGCACTGCCTACATTGGAAGTAATAGGTACTGGGTATTCCTGCATCACAGGAGTCCACTTTTGTTCACTGCCCAATTTTGCTCTAATAATTTGAAGTTCAACTTGTTAATAAATGTGTACTTTCTCATTTCTTTTTGAAAGTGTGTTTCAATGACAAAAGTGTTATGTATTTCTGTCAGCAAGATCCAAAGTGTAATTTTAACAACTTATGTGAAAAGAATTGAAACTATTTTGATTTTCTTCTGTATTAAATTGTGGGACCAGTGTCTCACTGTTGCCATTTGTATAAACATTGAGTTTATGCTTGACTAAATTTATAAAATCTTGCATGGCATCATACATATTGAAGCCAGGTGGTGCTCACTTGTCAAGTTCTTTCCTGTAAAGTAACATCTTTATATTGAAAGGCCAGTCAAAATTATTCGGCTAATTGGAAGAGATACTGTTGAAGAATTGATTTACAGACGAGCTATGTCAAAACTGAAATTGACAAACACATTGATTGAAGGTGGTCAGTTCTCTATGAAGGAGGGAGAAGAATTACCTGCAACTTTTGATATGCAGGTGAGAGTCTGTTTGCACTTATTGTCTAAATGGACAGAGGGTTCATGGTTTTCTCTTGCATCTTTTATTGCCATTGTTAACATTGTTGACCATTAGTTTGTCTTGCATTTTCTGCAAATGAAATTTGCTTTTGAAGCAATATGAAGAATTTGATTTTCCATGTAAAGGTCTACTAATTTTCTAACTCTTCTGCCAATTGTTTTGATTTTGTTGCTCCTGCTAGTTCTTATTTATTCGTTAATGGAGATAATTTGTTAATGGGATCAGTCACCATTTACACATTGCAAAGAATATGCTGTAAATTTTGCATGAAGCCTTTTAGCAAGTTGATAATGGATTCTACTGTTGTCTTTCTAGTATTCCCCATCAATATGCAAGACTTTAATTGTGCATACAGTATCATCACTTTCAGCAACTCCAGTGAAGTGCTCATTTGAATCTTCCCGAGCAGAACCTTTGGCAATCTTCAACCCATGCTATACTCACCCTTGTCTTGCCTGCAGAGCACTCATGACTGGTGTCTTACCATCTTCTGATCTTTCCTCAAATACAGGCTTTAAATTAATGGTGCTGTAGTAACATTTTGAATTTAAATCAGTGACTCGATACAAATTGAATAACAATTGATTTCTAGTATTAAAAGACTGAGTTATAATAAAAAATTGGAGAACATTTGACTCCTTGGAAATAGGTAATTCAAATGCAACTATGGAGAGACATGTAATAAATCATAGAATAAAATAAAGATGGAACATCATAATTAAATTGACAGTATAACCTGGCACAGGGGTGAAGGTTAGTAAAAACAAATTAATATTAATGGCAGGGGATTCTTATCTCAAAGAGTAAGCAACAAATTGAACAGTTGACATGATAAGGTAGATAAAAAAAACTTAGAAATCATTTAAGAAACTCCTAGTTCTTGATTTGAATGATGCACTGAAGGAGATTAAAATCCTTTCCAGGTGGCTGAACCCCTGAACCTGAGCTTTCCAACTTAGCCCTCATCTTGTGTTATATTAATAGGAAACTGATCAAGGTTCACATTCACTGTTGAAACAAGCAGATCTTAAAGGTATTAAATAGTCTGTTGCAAAAGAAATTGTGTAGATCAGATAAGTTGGCTATGTTAAATTGCCCATAGTGTTACGTGCATTAGTCAGAGGGAAATGGGTCTGGGTGGCTTACTCTTCGGAGGGTAGGTGTGGACTGGTTGGGCCGAAGGGCATGTTTCCACACTGTAGGAAATCTAATCTAATCTAAAAAATGTTGCTTTCTTTCGTAATTGTAAATGAATAAAAAGGTTGAAAATACCAAGTCAACATAAAATCAAGGTTAGTTGACTTGTATTCTGCTGTTTAAAAAAAATTCATTTACTGGTGATTAGAGAGCCTTTGCCATAAATAAATTTACTTGGCTTTTTCATTTAGTTAAGTGACATCCTGAAATTTGGTCTGGATAAATTACTGTCTACTGAAGAGAGCACGATTGAAGATGTTGATATGGAAAATATTTTAGGGGAAACCAGGAATGGATTGTGGATCACCAAGGAGCAATCAGTGCAGACAATAGAAGAAGAGCCAAAGGGAACAAGTATGTGTTTGTGATTTACTACAAGTATCAATGCTTGTAAGGCTTGAAGATCTTTGCTATTAATTTGAGTTATTCAGTTACTTCAAAATTTTAATATGTCATTGTTGTTCTAATCTATATACTTAATTCATGGTCTCCACATTGAGGATAACCTCTATCATATGTTGTAGCACTATTATCCCACTAAATGATTTGAACAGATCTAGCACTCAAGACTGTGAATCAACAACGCCCTGTGGGCCGCTGTACGTAATCTGCAATCTCATGGCAACCTCCACTCAACCAATATCTTCAAGAAAAGGATCAGCCTAGATCAGTGTAATGTGAAATGTGGCATGCCAACTAGGCAAAGTTAAGAGTTAGATGGCAGCCTGGTGAAGCTTTAACACGGGGCTAATTGCATGTTAAAAAAAAAATCAGCGTATGATAGAGATAGGTGATTCCACATTCCCCATTAAGCCTACATTCTGCAGTCCTATTCCATCCATTCATGAATAGTGGCGAGCAATTAAACCGCTTAAAAGGGTTTCATTCTCAATAATGAAGGAGCCCAGCACATCAATGAAAAATAAAAAGGCTGAACCATTTGCAACAGTCTTCAGCCAGAAGTGCAGTAGATAATTCATCTCCACCTGCTCTGGATTCCCTCCTGAACAGTATTGTCATGTACCTGTGGGCTGCAGTGATTCAAGAACACAGCTCCCCACCACCTTCATGAGGCAATTAAAGATGGGCAAAAAATGCTTACCCAGCCAGAGAAGCCCACATATCCCCTGAGTATCTCATTTTTAAAAAAAATCAGATATTCAAAAAACAATCTTCTTACAATGAAACATTTACTTTCAGAACTGTGCTGCTTGCATATTGTCCCCTTAGTTTTGTTAAGTCAAATGCTGCAAAGTCTCAAGATTCTTCTTTGCTACCAAATTTCAAAATGGCTATCCCTTTACTTGCCAAACCAAGAGATGCCCTCCATTTTATAGAATTCACCTTCACCCACAATATTCTGAATGCTGCTGAATGGTATCTAATAATGTAATTTGACGTATTCAGTTGCCATAAATCAGGGGCCTGTTGATAATGTAGAATGATATACTTGGCATAACAAAGCTGTATATCATTGTAGTGCATCAATTTAATAGTTACCTCACAAGTAGTCATTAAATTGTTGCTTTGCAACCAAAGGAACTTAAAAGTATATGATTTTAATCCAAGTGTTAAAACTAGTTTAACCTGCAGCCAAGGTATGATCCCTTTGGGTGCAGAAAATTGTTTTGTTTTAAATGGTTAATTGGAGTCAAGCTTGTTAAACTGCAAATTATCACCAAAGACTTATTTATTTTAGGCCACATGTATCAATATGAGGGGAAAGATTATTCTAAAGAACCCAGTGCAGCAGATCAGAAAACTTTTGAGCAACTTCTGGATCTTCACAAAATGGTACTTGAAGAAGCCAGTAAAGGAGGAAGATCACTCCGCACAAAGTCTAAGGTAAGACAGCTGTGCTAATTCTAAGGATTCTATGTAAATTGGATGTGCAAACCTTGTGTTGTTTTTTGTAATAATTTTCATCATATCCTTTAATGTGCCAAGTTCTGAATGTACTGACAATTAATCTGTAATAATATTAGTAAATGAAAGATAAATTATAAAAGAGTAACAAAATTTGTAAAGTCATAGAAGGTCACACCTGGTCCCAATTAATAATAATTTATTTATGGGATCAGTGTATGCCATTTTGCCGATTGAGCTTGCTCTTCCATTTAGTGACACCATGATATTCCACAAACTACCTCCATATGCTCCTAATATCTTTGGCAAATAAAATTCCATCCATGTCTATCTAGATTCAACATCAATTACTATTTCAAATAGAATTCCAAATATCTACCATTCTTTGTATGAAGAAATATTTCTTAATTTCATTCCTGAATGATCTGATTCTAATTTTTAGAATATCCTACCATACCCTGCACTCATCAACCAGTGAAAAAATGTTTTACTTGCTAATCTACTATTTCAATCATTATCAACTTTCAATGTTCTAAATTTCAGGGAACACAACTTTAGTTTGTTTAATCCTTATTTCTTATCTTAGAGTCCTAGTATCATTTTAGAAAATTCTCTGTTGCTGATATATTTTCCCCAAGATAGGGCATGCAAAACTGTTTGCAGTAGTCCCTATTTGGGTCAACCTAGAACTTTGTATAATTAAAACATGTATTCCAACTCTCTATTTTCCAGACCTCCAGATATCATTTTTGTGTTACCCAGAAGGATATTTGAGGAATGTGGTGCCAAAATCAGGCACTGATTCAAAATCCATCCAAATAGGATTCCAAAGTCAAAGACCGTATCAAACTTAAAAAAAAAAGACATTTATTTGTGCAAAGACAAGTGGCAGGTCAGGAAGTTGGACAGGATATAAAAAACAGCAAAGAATTGCAAAAGTATTAATAAGGGAAAATGTAGCCAAAATAAAGAGAAAGTTAGCTAAAAAATATAGAAGCAAATAAGAAAGGTTTCTCCAGAAAGTTAAAAAGTAAACGTTTTATCAAAGTGACTATTGATCCTGTACAAAATGAGTCTGGGGAGCTAGTAATGGAGGATGAAGAGATGTTGAACAAATTGAATAGACGTTTTGTATTGGTCTTCACTAAAAAGGATGCAGGTTGCATTCCAGAAATAGCTGTAAATCAGAAATTGAAAGGAAGTGGGATCTTGAAAATTGCTGTTACCAGGACGATTAACTGAAAATTACTGTTACTCTCAATTTAAAATTGAGAGGAGGAATTCATTTCTTTGAGGGTTTTGAGTCTTTGGAACTCCTTGCCACAGAGTTATGGTCAAGGTTTGTGCGAAGATTTGTAGCTCGGGTGCTAGTTGTTGTGGTTCTGTTCGCTGAGCTGAAAGTTTTTGTTGCAAACGTTTCGTCCCCTGGCTAGGCGACATCATCAGTGCTCTGGAGCCTCCTGCGAAGCGCTTCTTTGATGTTTCTTCTGGTATTTATAGTGGTCTGTCCTTGCCGCTTCCGGGTGTCAGTTTCAGCTGTCCGCTGTAGTGGTTGGTATATTGGGTCCAGGTCGATGTGTTTGTTGATGGAGTTTGTGGATGAATGCCATGCCTCTAGGAATTCCCTGGCTGTTCTCTGTCTTGCGAAGATTTGTAGCTCGGGTGCTCGTTGTTGTGGTTCTGTTCGCCGAGCTGGAAGTTTTTGTTGCAAACGTTTCGTCCCCTGGCTAGGCGACATCATCAGTGCTCTGGAGCCTCCTGCGAAGCGCTTCTTTGATGTTTCTTCCGGTATTTATAGTGGTTTGACAGAGAACAGCCAGGGAATTCCGAGAGGCATGGCATTCATCCACAAACTCCATCAACAAACACATCGACCTGGACCCAATATACCAACCACTACAGCGGACAGCTGAAACTGACACCCGGAAGTGGCAAGGACAGACCACTATAAGTACCGGAAGAAACATCAAAGAAGCGCTTCGCAGGAGGCTGCAGAGCACTGATGATGTCGCCTAGCCAGGGGACGAAACGTTTGCAACAAAAACTTCCAGCTCGGCGAACAGAACCACAACAGAGTTATGGACTAGGGTATTTGTGCATATTTAAGGCATGATTAGCAGGGAAATCAAGAGTTGTGGGGAAAACACAGGAAAGTAGATATAAGAACTGTTGAATTTCAGTCTCCAGATCCTGATGGATTTCATCCTAGTAGCTAGCGAGATAGTTGATACATTGGGTTTAATTTTCTCAAACTCATTAGGTTCTGGGAAGATTCCTTTATATTGGGAAAAAAAACTATTTAACTTTATTCAAAAAAGGGAGGGAGACAAAAATCAGGAAACTATAGGTGGGATGCGTCAGTGTGGACTCAATGGGTCAAATGGCCTGCTTCCCACACTGTGGGGTTCTGTGATTTTATCACTTTCTTATTTCTTAACTGTACAGGTGCTTTTGGCTGCTCCACTGGATCTGTCCATTAGGAAAAAACGAATATTGTCACCTGAAGAACTTGAGCAACGGCGTCAGAAACGTCAAGAGGCAGCAGCTAAACGAGCAAAATTACTATCTGAAAAGAAACAGCAGCGAGAAGAGGAAGAACACAAAAAGAAGTAAGGAATTGCTTTATTGCCACTTCAAATTGTTTTTGCTGGTTTAGGAAGGGTATTACTAAAAGTACCTCCCACAGGCTTGTACTCCATCACACCACACACACACTTTACCAAGCTTTCACACATGCAAACACGTACTGTCTCACATGCACTCATGCTCTCTCATGCACGCTCACACACATGTAGGTCTATGGGGTGAATTTGTGTTTGCAGATACATTCTATTTTGCTCAAAAATTGTGCAACCTGCAGGCAGTCAACACATGGAATGTTTTGTAAATTCAACTTTGGAAATTGAATCAGTCCGATTCAAGATTGGGATATAGACAGACTAACCTCGCAGCTTTAATGCATTGCCTGATTTGAGTTGTCACCTTTTGTTATAAAACCTTTAGTTATCTCGAGAATGTGCCTTAAAAGAAGTTCTGGAGTTCCATATTGAACCGAAACCTGCAACCCATTCTAAAGGATGAAAGACTTAAACACAATCTAGGTTTATTCAATATATCATTTCAGTTGCATGACACTGTAATCTTTTGCTATAAATTCCATGTCTTATGGTCTTATTCTCCACAAACATCCGATGAAGGAGCAGCATTCCAAACGTTAGTACTTCTAAAGAAACCTGTTGGACTATAACCTGGTGTTGTGTGATTTTTAACTTTTATCCACCCCAGTCCAAAACCAGCACCTCCACATCATGAGCTCTATTCATTCAATCTAATTCTAACACTTTATTGCAAATTATTTCAACATCATGGTAAGAATTGGCAGGCTGCTTGTTAGGTGGGTATATTGCATACAAACTTCATCCTGTCTTCTCTGGATGTTGATATGCATGAACCTCTAATAGATACAGAAATTAGCTAATTAAGAAAAAACAGTATAACATTTTGGCCATTGGTGGCTGAATCATTGTATTTCTTTCTTTCTCCAATGAAAATAGTATAAATCAAGCAAGGTTAATATTTTAAACCGCGAGTGAAGAAACGTATTATTATAAAGCACCGTTCGTACTCCCAGGATGTCCCAATGTACTTAAATTATTTTTGAATTATAAATGTTTTTATAGGCAAGCATGCCAGTTTACACACAGTCAAGTGCCACAAAAAGCATGAGATGAATGACCATTTAATCTGTCCTTGGTTCAGGATAAATACAAGTATGGCATAAGTGAGGACTGCAGATGCTGGAGATCAGAGTCTCAATTAGGCCTTCATTCCTGATGAAGGGCTTTTGCCAAAAATGTTGACTTTCCTGCTCCTCGGATGCTGCCTGACCTGCTGTGCTTTTCCAGCACCACTCTAATCTAGACATAAATACAAGTATGGCCGTCATACCTTGCTCTTCTTTCAAGGGGCAGATCGAGTTCTGGCCTAAAGTCTATTCTAAAGATAGTATTTTGAAAATGAAATGCTCCTTCAGAACTGAATTGTTGGCCTAGATTATCTGCTGAACTTTTGGAGAAGGGTTTGACGTTTATGCCATTCTATTCTAGACTCATCGAGTCCACACTGACCCTCCAATGAGCATTCAACCAAGACCCCCACCAGCACGCGCGCACTCTATCCCTGCCACCCTGCATTTCCCATGGCTAATACACCTAACCTTCACAACCTTGGACATGAGTAATTTACCGAGGCTAATCCACTAAAACTGATTTGGGCAGAACTTCTACCATTACATTGAGGCTGATCATGTGTTTCCTCTTCAAAAACATTTTGCAATACCATCATTGTTGTAGATTATAAAGAAAGAGCACAGAACCATGTGAACTTCATTAAACTATCAAAAGACCTCAAACAATTTCAGAACTAATTGCTTGCTTTAACGATGTAATAACTGTTTTGGTTTTTTTTAAGAGCCTACACCAATTTTTTAAGCAGGGACCATATCTGTTTTAAATAGCAATAATGCAGTTATAAATAACATTTCTCCTTAGAATGGCTTGGTGGGAATCTCATGGCTACAGATCTTCCTGTCTTCCATCATTGAGTAGTGAGAGTGAGGATGAATCCGAGGACGATGGAAATGACCTTCCCGGTGATCTCGATTCTACAGATACAGAACAGACATCCATTCATTATGTTCTTGGGGATGTCACTCACCCAATGGCTGCTGATAAAGAGGATGCAATAATAGTGCATTGTGTTGGCAAGTAGAAAAATAATCATTGTACTATAGAAGCCTTTTATTATGGATGAAAGAACTAAGTCCTGTTCAACCATCACTCTTGTATTTGTTAGTCTACGCTGGCACTTGGAGTAGTAATACTTTGGTTTTAAAGTTCTCATCAGTGAGGTTCAATTTCCTTCATGCTCTTGCTCCTTCATACCTTTACAGTCTCTTCCAGCTCTGGTTTATGTGTACTTCTCCATTTTGTTTGCACATCTTTGATTTTTATAACTCCACCATTATTTGGATACCTATAGTTGCCTAAATCCTAAGCTTATGGATTGGCTGCCTATCTTACTCACCTTCTTGGAGTCATTCTTTCATCTGTGAATGTTTAGGTCACTATCAGACTGCCCTTGTTAGGTTTACAATGTGACATTTGGCTTGTGCATGGAATAATACCTACAGATTTCTGCCTTCAGACGTTCTGACAGGATTTTACCACAAGCTTCAGGACATAACATCAGAACAAAATGGGGTTCCAGAGGAAGCAGTAACCAGCTCAGAAATACCAAGCTAAAATGTCAGGCAGGAAATGTTGGCAACTTGAGCCGTGACAGCACTACTGGTGCTGCTGAAGATAGCTCAGACCAAGAGAGCACCCTCAGAGCAGAAAGTGTTAATTTAAGTCAGATGGATTGTGAAGATAGCCTGTCTTGATGCTGGATGGTCCAAAGGTATGGAGCCTTCAGATACCCAAGGGCTATCACAGAGTGGCCACTTGTATGAACTGGAGGGTTGTGGAGGTGAGGTGGGTGGTTGATTCCGTTGCTGACCAGATGCTGAATATTGACCATAATAGGATCCTATGAGTTTTAATAGGAGATATATACACTATCTCACTCTTCTGTTTGACAACAGACTTACATCAGTGAGCCAAGAATGTGGAGCTGGAAAAGCGCAGCAGGTCAGGCAACATCTGAGGAGTAGGAGAATTGACGTTTCAGGTATAAGCCCTTCATCAGGACTGGCTGGCTAATGAAGTGCTTATGTGCGAAGCATCGATTCTCCTGCTTCTTTGATGCTGCCTGACCTGCTGTGCTTTTCCAGCGCCACAGTCTCAACTCTGACCTCAAGTATCTGCAGTCCTCACTTTCTCCCCAGACATCAGTGAGCCACTGTGATTTTGCTCTTTGCTTTTTTTTCCTGGCCAACCTGCCATCCCAGGGCTAGAAAAATCCTGCCCACTGGCTCTGTTCAGTTGAATAGATCCATTATTGCTGTAAGTGACAAGCAGTATTTGTAAAGCTGGCTAGAGTAGTTTCACATAAGCATGAATTTCTGTTCCAGCTGTGATCTAAGGAAGCTGCCTATAATTTCCTAACTACTTACTTTATTTCAGCAACAACATTTGCAGATTTTACTCTAATGAAGTGTCTCAAGGTGGCCCAGAGTAGCATTATAAAATGAAAAATGATAACGAACCACATGAGATTTTAGGTTTGATGATCACAGTTTGGTCAATGTGATAGGTTTTAAGGCATATCTTAAAGTAAGAAAGTGAGTTGTGGAAAGGGAGATCTATAGGGAGGTTATTCCAGAATTAGTTGCTATATAACTGCAGGCATAAATAAATTTGGGGATGTATAAGAGGCCAGAATTAGGGGAACTCTGATTTTTGAAAAGATTCTTTGTTGACGCAGTTTTTTCACTCATGCAAGTAGATTAATACCAGACCATCTTTTATCCATGAAAACCTACAGATGTATCTAGTTCTGCCCTAGATTTCCTGCTGCAGTTATTATTGCTGTGCCCTTTAATCGCCTAAAAATATTTTTGAAAATTCATGTTGCTGGATTCTTACAGTAGCAAATGTTCAAAGCAATCTTCTGTAAATAAAATATCAAAATTAATAATTTTGAAGTCCGAGACACCTCCTCACGAATACAGTTTGGTTCAATCCAAATTATTGTGTCTTAAGGCAAGTTTAATTTGGTTTTACGTACATTTGTCTTTCATTAAACGTTCTTTCAATATTTACAATTTTTAGATGACTCTGGAAGATGGGGAAAAGGAGGTTTGTTTACAGCTTTGGAAGCTAGGTCAGATGAACCAAGAAAACATTATGGACGAGCAGGGAAAATGAAAGGTACAAGAGAGTAAATTTTAGTAGTTGATATATTATTTTGTTTCTTTAATAGATTCAAAATTTAAAGATAAACTACCTCGGTGGAGCAATTTATGAATGTGTTGCTTTGCTTAGAAGTCTATTTAAGCCTGAAAAATATGTTGCATGTAGTAAGCAAAACTGAACTACAGTCCAATACTGCTGTGAAGAACAGTAGTGACATGTGTTTCATATAGTAAGTCAAAAGGGGAAATGCTAAACAAACTCTCTGAAAATATAACTAGCCAATGATTAATAAAATAATAAACAATTAGATCATACAAAATTTCGTTATTGGTGAACACATTTCTCATTTATATCATTTGTCATTGGTATTTCTAGTACAATTATTTTGTCATTCCAGACCTTTCTCTGGGAAGTGTTCTTCTATTTCCCATTGATGACAAGGAGTCAAGAAATACAGGCCAAGACCTGGTAGGGATAGATTGCTTATTCTGTATTAACTTTACCAATTAACCTGTAGCAAAACCAAAATGTGTTGATACTTTGTCTGTCCTAAGTTTAGCTAACATATTTTCATTGTCTTCTGTTCGTTTGATAATACAAAGCATGAATATTGCTGAAAAATACACATTTTTCAAATCATTTTGTCCTGATAAGTGCAAGCAAGAATCTTCAATAAAACATATTTTTTCAGGAATACTTATTTTCATTATTATAACTTAAGATCAACTAATTGCCTCCATTGTTTCATCTATATGTTGGACTTACATGCAGTAATAGCAGAGAAAGTAGTAAATATTGCCAACATTACCCAGAAATGCATTGAAAGAAAGGCAGAGATCCCAGGAGTGTGAATCACCCTGATGGCTATGTATCAATAGTTGATTCCTACCCCTGTTCCCAACTCCCAATGGCCTTAGTGCAACCACTTATATTTCTGGCAATTACTCTCAAAGATACCCTGGGAGTGTTATTGAAGATCTAAATGGTAAGGCAAGCCTGAAGTGTTTAAATAACTATGTCCTGCCCCTTGTTTGGCCTTTATATCATGGGCTTGCTATTAGGCATCTGCTCACCAGATTATTCCAAGCAATGTAATTCCTAACAGAACAGAAAATTAAAATATTGTTGACTTTCCAATGCATGTATGGAATGAACTGCCAGAGGAAATGGTGGAAGCTGGTACAATTACAACATTTAAAAGATATTTCAGTGGGTATACAAATAGGAGGAGTTTGGAGGGATTTGTGCCAAATGCTGGAAAGTGTGACTAGATTAATTTAGGATATCTGGTTGGCATGGACAAGTTGGACCAAATGATTAAAATTGTAGTTTGCCTTTCTTTTATCTCTTACTCATGATTATTATTTCAATCCTGTGATTTTCATGACATCACAAGCTACAAAAGTATTTTATTAACCCTGATAATTAAGCCTGTACATAGTTTGGTAAGTCAATACCTTAATTTTCCCTCTGAACCATTCTTCATACTTGTACAGGTTCCAGTTGTCCATTTTGTGGGCATTTAAACAGCTGATAATACTTAGATTTAATGTATTTGACCAAGCAATTGTTTTTCTAGTTAGCATTGATAGTTGCACAGCAAAGGGATCGTTCCAACAATCTTTCTGGAATCAAGCTGACAGCTTTAGAAGAAGGACTACAAAAACTTTACAGAGCTGCCAAGAAAAGGAATGGTAAGTGAATACTAAAATAATCATGTAAATATAGCCTCAGAAAATAATCCATGGAAGGTGAAAGCCTGATGGTATTATTTTTGGACTATTAATCCAGATACCCAGGTAGTTTTAATGGGTCAAATCTTGCCACGGTGTATGATGGAATTTGAATTCAGTAAAAATCTAGAGGTGAGAGTGTAATGATGACCATGAAGCCATTGTCGATTATCAGGAAAAAAAACTCATTTGGTTCACTGATACCCTTTGGAGAAGGAAGTTGCCAACCTAGTCTACATGTGTCCACACACTCATTCTCAACTGCCTTCTAGGCAATTAGGGGTAGCCTAGGGTGATTCCCCTCATCCAGTGAATGAATTTTTAAAAATCAAAGCAAAAGGATTTTCTGTGCACTGATAGGTAAATTATGTACAAATCTGGCACTACAGAGTGGCTAAGACTCATTTCATTTCACAAAAACGAAAAGCATTGCGAATGCTGGAAATCAGAAACAAAAACAGAAATTGCTAGAAATACTCAGCAGTTCTGGCAGCATCTGTGGAGAGAAAGCAGAATTAACATATCGTGAACAGCGATCTTCAGAAAGAAGGGTGTCTTCAATTCTGAAGAAAGGTCACTGAACCTGAAAACTCAATTCTGCTTTCTCTCCACAGATGCTGCTAGACATGCTGAATTTTTTCAGCAATTTCTGTTATTTTTGTGTACTCGCTTCATTTTGTTTCCTAGATAGTTTTGTGACCTGAGTATGAATTTGCATTATAACTTGAGTACTGGTATGAAGTGAAATAGCTTCAACACCTGCACTGTGGTAGTAATATAAACAAAACAGAAATTTGACAGCACAGAAATAAGGCCTTATGGCCTGACATTCTCCACTATTTTTCAAATATATTCATGGGTTATTGGTTTTGCTGGCTAGCCCAGTGTCTATTGCCTACTTCTAACTGCTCTTGAGAAGTTGGTGATGAGCTGCAGCCTTGTGATGTAGCCCACAGAGCTCTTAAGAAGAGATTTCCAGGACGTTGACCCAGTTACAGAGCAGGAGTAGTTCCAAATCCCAAGTCAAAATGGTATGTGTCTTTTGTGAGTCACGGGGCTCCCATGCATCTGCAGCCTTTGTCCTAGGTGGTAGTATTTGTGGGGTTGGAAAGTGCTATTGATGGAGCCCAGGTAAGTTGCCATTGTCTATCTTGTAGATGGTACAAGCTGTTGCCATTGTGGTTTGGTGGTGAAGGGAAAGAATGCCGAGAGAGCCAATGAAGCAGGCTGCTTTGTCTTGAGGACACAAGATGGGAGTTACTCACCACAGATGTCCCAGCCTTGGAACTGCTTTTGTACTCTCAGTATTTATATGCCTGGTTCAGTTCAGTTTCTAGTCAATGATAAAACCCAGGTTGGTGTTATTGAGGATTTAAGAATGATGATGCGATTGAATGTCAAGGGAAATAGTTAGATTCTCTTTGAGATGATCATCACCTGGCATTAGAGTGGTGTGAATGTTACTTGCCACTTATCAGCTCAAGCTTGATGTTGTCCAGGTCTTTCTGCATATGGGTATGGGCTACATCAGTAATTGAGGGGCCATGAAAGACACTGAACATTGTTCAATCATCAGTGAATGTTGCCACTTCAGAACTTCCATTGGAGGGAAGGTCATTGAAGCAGCTGATGGTGTTTGGGGCCAGGACACTATCCTGAGTGCAGACGTCTCCTTAGACTGAGATGACTGACTTCCAATATTCACAACTATCATCCTTTATGCTGGGTATGACTGATAATTGGAGTTTTCACTCTGATGCCTATTGATTCCAGTATGACTAAAGTTCCTTGATGCCATACTTAGTCCATTGCTATCTGGTTGTCAAAGGTAGCTACTCTCGCATCACCTCTGCTGTTCAGCATTTTGGGGCCAAGATTGGAGTGGTGCTGGAAAAGCACAGCGGGTCAGGCAGCATCTGAGGAACAGAAAAATCGATGTTTCAGGCAAAAGCACATTTTATCCATCATTGGTCCAAGGCTAATCAGATGAGAAGCTGTTATCAGATTAGGCTGTACCAGCATTCAATCTGAAAATCCAAATGAGCATGTGTCTCTTGAGTGCACTGTCGCTGACCGTTCTATCACTTTTCTGATAATCGAAAGGAGATTAATAGGGCAGTAATTAGCCAGGTTGAATTGACCTGCTTTTTGTGAATAGGACTTACATCCAAACTACATTGTGAGTGTACCTGTACTAGATGAGCAGTGTTCATTTAAGGCGGCGGCTCACCCCAACTTCTCAAGAACAGTGTAGGATAGACAACTAATGCTGCCTTTCAGTAGCCATTATATTTCATGAAAGAATTTAAAATAAAAGGAACATTTAAGGTCTGCTAACATTTGTTTTGAATGCCATCAGCTTGATATTTTTCTATTAATTCCTCTACAAATTGTTTTTTCCTAAGCATTTTATTTAATTGTATTGATATACAATTGCATGTGCAATTATATTTGAAGTGTATCTTTGAATCACATTTAATTCTTCATTTTCAGCAAGTGTGCATCTCCCACGAATAGGGCATACAACCAAAGGATTTAACTGGTATGGCACCGAAAGACTTATTCGGAAGTACCTTTCCTCGAGAGGCATATCAACCTACATGTATCCTTGTTTTATCCATAATGTGATGATAGCTCACATGTTATAAAAGTTTCCTAGACTAACAGTTTCAAGACCAAATATTGTAGATGTGAGTTAGACACCTGATTTTCATAAAATTCCACACACTGCATGAGAAATTCATTTGTCAAAGTATTACTTCGTTGAATTCTTAGAAAAATGGAATGTCTCATTCGGAACTGAAGGAAGTCCTTACCATGCTAATGACATCCTCATGTTTAATTACTAATTCAATCACCTTTTGCTAAACTTCCCTAGTTCAAAACACATTCTTGACTTTGTTTCGAAGCTCCTGCTTTGGCCTGATAGAAGAAATTCCTTTACTACCTCTTTCTTGCTGAACTTGTTGTGTGGAAATTGGTTTTAACACCTCTACACACAGACATTTCAATTATTTGCAATTCATGGTTTTCCACCTAGATCTGAAGATACTTTGATAGTCTGAGGACAGAGACGACTAAGTTGAAGCAAACCACGATTAAAAACTGTGAAACAGCCCACAACCAAATGTAGCAAAACCTGGACAGCATTCAGGCTTGGGCTGATCAGTGGCAAGAAGCATGCACGCTAAACAATGATTATCGCCTACAAGACAGAATGTTACCATCATTCCTTGATATTCAATAGTATTACCGTCATTGAATCCACCACTATCAAAATCCTGGGGCTTACCATTGGCCAGAAGCTGAACTGTACCAGCCAGATATAAATACTGTGGCGGCACGGTGGCACAGTGGTTAGCACTGCTGCCTCACAGCGCCAGAGACCCGGGTTCGATTCTCGCCTCAGGCTGACTGTGTGGAGTTTGCACATTCTCCCCGTGTCTGCGTGGGTTTCCTCCGGGTGCTCCGGTTTCCTCCCACAGTCCAAAGATGTGCGGGTCAGGTGAATTGGCCATGCTAAATTGCCCGTAGTGTTACGTAAGGGGTAAATGTAGGGGTATGGGTGGGTTGCGCTTCGGCGGGTCGGTGTGGACTTGTTGGGCCGAAGGGCCTGTTTCCACACTGTAAGTAATCTAATCTAATCTAAGTAATCTAATCTAATCTAATCTAAAAACAGATCAGAAACTGGGAGGTCAGTGATGAATTCCTTTGCCTTCCCCAAAAGCACCTATAACAACATGGACGTTAGGTTCAATGAGGCAACTCAATACCACCTTCTCAATGGTGTTTAAGGTTGGACAATAAATGCCTACTGAGAGAAATTCTCATCCTCTGGATGAATTTTAAACATGCAATTTTAACTTGATCAAAGAAGCTGCTATATGAAATAGAGCTACTACAATGAACTGCCTTACTGTTACGAAGGGGAAAAGGTCAACTCCCTCTGATAAATAAACAGAAACACTAGTACCAATCTGTTATGGAGGAGTAGAAGTTCCCTTTTAATAATTAAACTCGAAACACCCAGAGAAGCTTGCCTTGCCCCTTGTAATCTTTTAAAGAGTGGTTACATGAAAGGAATCCATGATACTAAGTTTATATGCAACAAGTAACAATTTATTTATCTAATTCTTAATAGTGAATAACTTAATAGAATTATTAACAAACCGAACAATTCCCCTCTACTAACTATTCTCTTATTGAACTAAATTCTGCTGGTATGCTGTTCCAATAAACGCTGGTCCCAGTTATATAAATTCAAGTAGTAAGAAAACAATAAATTAAAACTTAGTCTCCCAAAGTTCGCACAGAATCTGTTTTCTGGAATGCACTGCCTTTTCTGCTGTCTCTGCAGGCTTTCTTCTGCTAATCCTGCTGTGAGGGATGTTTTCTCTGTAATTTCTTCTCTGTAATTTGTTCTGAATGCCTCTCTCTGTTGAATTTTGGTGTCAGGAATATTATCTAAGAGTGCCATGTATCTTTATGAATAGATGGTGCTTTTTTTCTGAGAGCTGAAATGGCTAACGACCATTTGAAGAGAGTGCCTTCATCTTTTATACCCTTGATGACCTATTAAGTTCTTTACAATCTGATTGGTTCCAGGTATTCAAAACTATCAGATTTTAAATTTAATTGGGTTTTGATGTCTAGGGCTTGGTTTAAATTAATTGGCTAATATTCAAGCTGGTTGCCTTAACATCAAAACCAGCCTAGGTTGCCACCCACACAGCCAATTGATACATATTTCAATTTCAGAATTGTCTGTAATCTGCAGCAGCTCACAGACACATTCTCTGTATAAAACTTTAAGTTTAGAAAGCACTTTATCTCAAAGGGACCACTAACTCTTTCGACCTGTCATTTTCACAAACAAATTCTAGCTTCCTGCCTTTCACTTCACGAATACAGTACACAACTTCGTAGCACTTACCAATCCATTGCCTTTTTACTAGGAGTATACATGATGAGGGGGGAGCAAAAAATGAGAAATAATTATATGTTGTTAAAAATACTGAAAAGATCATGGATAAATTCAAAAGAGAGTGGAAATAAATATGGTTTCCAATCAAGGTTTCATATTTTGGGAACTATTGAATAGCCTTTCACAGGGAGGATTTAAAGTGAAGTTGCTTTAAGTTCACGTTGAAACATACTTGGGGTTAAATTGACTGCTGACCGCCTGCCGACATAATGATGAATCTCCTTCCTAAAATGGACAGATTCGATCCATATTAAATATTACGCCTTGGATCTTGATTGAATTTGACTCTCAAGCGTGGATACTTGCATTGTGTAACCAGATAGGATACTGTTAAAGCAGATTTATATTTCAGGGCATTGTTTTGCTTGCCCATGCTACCAAATAGTGTATGGTTTTTAGAAACGCTGCTAGCGCACTTGTTTCCTCATTTCTCAATTTAGCAGAGACATTAATGCAGATTTTCTGATGGTCACATAATCATTTTTGAAGCTGAGATGGGATTTTCACATGGGGCCCCTGCAGTCTCAGAAGAAATTGCCTGAAACATACCACTAGGCAAGTTTCCCTATGCCTGAAAGCCTCCAAAAGACTTTAAATCTGTTTACATCAGAGTACACAAAGGGTCCTGCTGCAATGAAGTAAATGGTTACTCAAGAAATGTTAGACTATTAATTACGTCGTAGATTCTGAATGACTATTCAACTGATCTTTAACTTAGCTCTCACAACCTCAACTACACCTTCTTGAGACCCCTAAAACCCACTCAGACACCGACCCATCATGCCACTGGACATGATATCTCCCTCTGCTCAGGACATGATAATTCGGACCCAGTGCTGGACCTGGCCAACCCACCCACCTTCCCCTGCTCTGGAACTGACTGGAAGCACAGCTCGTATTTCAGAAGGAGCCCTGATTGGAATCCGGCTGTCAGAAATGCAGAGCTCTTTAGTTGTGTTTAAAAAGGAGTGGAATGCTAATCTACATGAGATTGCAGCTCCTCAAAAAAAAAAGTTGGCACTATATTTTTAAATATGGAATTGTTTGAGTTCTTTAGGAGTCCCTTTAAGTATACTTCAATGAAAGTTTGATACTGTGGATGTTGGAGAACTGAAATAAAATTGGAAAGTGCTGAGAAGCTCAGATGTGAAGGCATCTATGGGGAGAGAAATGGTTACCATTTTGAGTTAAATATAAGTGTTCTTCAGAACCCAAAGAAGTTATGTTGAACTCAAAATGTCAACTTTGTTTCTTTATTCAGAGATGCTGCCAGACATCTTCAACACTGTTTTTGTTCCTTTAAGTACAATCAATTAGGAAGCATTAGGTAGATAGGATTGTAAAGAATTGCAGAAGGTCTCATTTCAAATCAAGGGTCACAAAACAGCCACTTGACATTTATGTGCATATGTATAATTGTAGCTCTGATGGACACTTGAAGTGAAATAGATCAAATGGCTTGATGTTTTGCAAACCAATCAAGTGTTTGCCCAGCTACCTTCAGAGAGAGTTATAGATATATTTCTGAATGCCTCACAGAACATATTTATTATCATTTATTGATGCTTGTTACTGATTTATCACACAAGCTAGCCAACAATTCTTTGTGTAACTTGATTTAGAAGCCTTTAAGTAAATTCACAGGGAGACAGTTCATATATACCTTTTTAATCATCAACTTCAGATTCAGCGAACAGGTAATACAACTGTCTACCTCTGAATTATGAATGAAGCATTTTAAAAGAAACGTGGACAGGGAGAATAGATAAAAACAAACTTGAAAGTGTTGCGTCTTGATAAATATAAATCTCAATGGCATTCAATTTGATTAGATGTTGATATTTTGTCACAATCAAAAGAAAACGAAGTCAATCTTGTTCACTCATTGAACCTTTTAGATGCTTTATTATTCGATTTTATGGTAATGTTATGGTTGAGGTGCTTCAGTGAGCTCTGTATTTATGATCTTCTTTATGAAACCAAATTTAATGTCTCCTTTACAAGAAATGCCAGCTACTATTTCAAAAGATATTGTGAATCTGCTTCTGGATCCTCCGTTTCTGCCGACAACATATCAACAAAGCAGGATAAAGCAAACAAAAGTAGGACTGAGGGAGGTGCTTCCGAACAATCCGCAGAAAATTCAGCTATTCTACCAGATTTCATGTCTGGTGTAAGTGTTTACTTCTTCAATATATCAGAAAAGAAGAGGCTAAGCCGTTATTTGATTACATATCCTTTTTCTTTAGATGGTGAGGTTGTCTAATGTATTGTGATCATTTTCTCATAGCTTCTTTAATTTTTGAAACTGCGCAGCACTGCTAAAGCAGTTACTTTCCAATATTTATGGTGGGCGTTTTCATTTTAAATGACTTAATCATGAAATGTAGTCTTCTTGTTCATGGGGAATATTTATAATTTTTTTTACATTTTAATTTTGTGCTAAGAATTTGAGAGGGTGTTTGTACAGGAGGTTGACTTTGTGTATATTTGTTCAAATCTAAATGATTTGCTAATTTTATGACTGTTATCACAAAATACTTGATTTGAATTGCTATGCACTCAGTTTGAACATTCTCCTTGAATTGGAGCATGAATAGAGGCAATGGAGAGAATGACTAAAATGCAGTATGTTGGTTCTTTGACATTGAGACAAGAAATAAACCGAAAGTCTAATACTTAACGAGGTGACCCTGTCATTTGGAGAACTTGGCATGATTTCTATGGAGTTTAGGTAAGTTTATCCTGGCAACCAGTGTTCCTGCAGTGTTGCACACAGCCACATAGCAGCCAAGAAGCTCTTGTTTAGGCCTTTCTTTGTGAGAAATGAAAGAAATTGCACTGAAACAAACTGTTTGGAAACACCAGTTAAGTAGAACATTGCTGGCACATGTTTAGAGCTTATTGGAAGAAGACACACAAATCAGGGAAAAAAAAAATCAAGGAAGCTCAGGTTCATGAAAATGAACTACATCTCATGATGGAGAAGACCAGGAGACCAGCAGCTTTGTTTCCTCAAGAGTTCCTTCATCCTTGCCCCACTTCGAATCAGGATTGTGAAACAAAATTTGATCCCAAATGCAAATATGTTTTATATCTCATTTCTAGAAAGGTATATGGTTCTATGTTTTGTACTGTGATATTTTCACTCGTCATTTTCGCCATTTCCATCGGTATGCTTTGCTCACGAGTATTGTAAGTATGATCAGTGTTGCACTTTCACTTAACGAGCTAATCTTAGGACATTCTCAGACAGCTATGTTGTACTAAATTATAGACACACGGTGCTGTAGACTGATATTGACTATGAAATAAATGAATAGTACCTCAGATCATTTCACCTTGCAGTCCTTACATACATATTCCAATTTAGGTTGAAGAAAGAAGCAATAACAATGTGTATTTATGTAAAACCTATAGAGTAGAAAAGTGTCCTTAGCACTCCATAGAGGTAGAAGGAAAACTGACCCAGAGACACGAGGGAGAAATCAAGAGGAGTTTTAGGAATAGGCTTAAAGGAACAAAGGAAATTGAGGAATTTTAGGGCCTGGTGGAGATAATTCCAGGAAAGAATCAGGAATAATGAGGGAGCTGGATTAGTGCAGATAAAGATTGTTTTTGAAAAGGGGGAAAATGGCGTCATGTCATTTGAAAAGAGCAAACTATTTACAACTTAAGTCAAAAGGGATCTTACGAAGGAACTGTATAGTCATGAGTTTGTTGGGGATAGACTTGAAAGTGATGAAAGGAGATTTCACATATGAGCTGAGCAAATGAAGAAAACATAGAGTCATAGTGATGTACAGCATGGAAACAGACCCTTCGGTCCAACCCATCCAGGCCGACCAGTATCCCAACCGGATCTATTCCCACCTACCAGCACCCGGCCCATATCCCTCCAAACCCTTCCTATTCATATACCCATCCAAATGCCTCTTAAATGTTGCAGTTATACCAACCTCCACTACTTCCTTTGGCAGCTCATTCCATACACATATACCACCCTCTGTGTGAAAAAGTTGCCCCGTTGGTCTATTTTGTATCTTTCCCCCCTCTCACCCTAAACCTATGCCCTCTAGTTCTGGACTCCCCGACCCCAGGGAAAAGACTTTGCCTATTTACTCTATCCATGCCCCTCATAATCTTTTAAACCTCTATAAGGGGGCAAAGTTAGATGAGGATAAAGATTCAAGTCAAGGGGAGGGATAGACGTGGAGGCAAGATTTAATGGGCAAGAAACTGGGATATCATAGCAATTACAGAGACATGGCTCAGGGATGGACAGGACTGGCAACTTAATGTTCCAGGGTACAAATGCAATAGGAAGGAGAGAAAGGGGAACAAAGGTGGAGGGGGAGTGGCATTTTGATAAGGGTTAACATTAAGGCAATACTTGAGGATATTCCTGGGAATTTGTCCAGGCAAGTTATTTGGGTGGAACTGAAAAATAAGAAAGGGATGATCACCTTATTGGGATTGTATTATAGACCCACCCCAATAGTTGATGGGGAATTGAGAAACAAATTTGTAAGGAGATCTTAGTTATCTGTAAGAATAGTAGGATGGTTATGGTCGTGGATTTTAACTTTCCAAACATAGACTGGGACTGCCATAGTGTTAAGGGTTTAGATGGAGAGGAATTTGTTAAGTGTGTACAAGAAACTTTTCTGATTCAGTATGTGGATGTACCTACTGGAGGAAGGTGCAAAACTTGACCTACTTTTGGGAAATAAGGCAGGGCAGGTGACTGAGGTGTCAGTTGGGGAGCACTTTGGGGCCAGCGACCATATTTCTATTAGTTTTAAAATAGTGATAGAAAAGGATAGAATGGATCTAAAAGTTCAAGTTCTAAATTGGAGGAAGGCCAATTTCGATGGAATTAGGCAAGAAGTTTCAAAAGTTGATTTGGAAATTCGCAGGTAAAGGGACGGTTGGAAAATAGGAGACCTTCAAAAATGAGATAACGAGAGTCCAGAGATAGTATATTTCTGTTAGGGTGAAAGGCAAAGCTGGTAGGTGTAGGAAATGCTGGATGACTAGAGAAATTGAGGTTTTGGTTAAGAAAAAGAAGGAAGCATATGTCGAGTATAGACAGCAGAGATCAAGTGAATCCTTAGAAAAGTACAAATGCAGTAGAAGTATACTTAAGAGAGAAATCAGGAGGGTAAAAAGGGGACATGAGATAGCTTTGGCAAATAGATTTAAAGACAATCCAAAGGGATTGTATGAATACATTAAGGACAAAATGGTAACTAGGGAGAGAATAGGGCCCCTCAACGATCAACAAGGCAGCCCATGTGTGGAATCGCAGGAGAAAGGGAGATACTAAATAAGTATTTTGCATCAGTGTTTACTGTGCAGAAGGGCATGAAAGATATAGAATGTGATGAAATAGCTGTTGAATCTTCAAAAATGTCCATTTTACAGAAGAGAAGGTGTTGGATGTCTTAAAATGCATAGAAGTGGATAAATCCCCAGGACCTGATTAGGTGTAGGTTGGAACTCTGTGGGAAGCTAGGGAAGTGATTGCTGGGCCCGTGCTGAGATAATTGTATCGTTGATAGTCACAGGTGAGCTCCTGGAAGATGGGAGGTTGCCAATGTGGTGCCACTGTTTAAGAAAGGTGGTAAGGAAAAACCAGAGAACTATAGACCGGTGAGACTGACGTTGGTGGTGGGCAAGTTGTTGGAGGGAATCCTGGGGGATAAGATTTACATGTATTTGGAAAGGCAAGGACTGATTAGGGATAATTAACATGGCTTTGTGCGTGGGAAATCATATCTCATGAACTTGATTGTGTTTTTTGAAGAAGTAAAAAAGAGGATTGATGTGAGCAGAGTGATGGATGTGATCCATATGCACTTCAGTAAGGCGTTCGACAAGGTTCCTCATGGTAGACTGATCAGCAAGGTTAGACCTCATGGAATACAGGGAGAGCTAGCCATTTGGATACAGAATTGGCTTGAAGATAGAAGACAGAGGGTGGTGGTGGAGGGTTGCCTTTCAGACTGGAGGCCTGTGACCAGTGGCATACCCCAAGGATCGGTGCTGGGTCCACTGCTTTTCATCATTTTTGTAAGTGATTTGGATGTGAACATAGGAAATATTGTTGGTAGGTTTGCAGATGACATCAAAATTGGAGGTGTATGGACAGCGAAGAAGGTTACCTCAGACTTCAAAGGGATCTTGGTGAAATGGGCCAATGAGCTGAGGCATTGCACATGAAATTTAAATTCGATAAATGTGAGGTACTGCATTTTGGAAAGGCAAATCGAGTTGGACTTATACACTGAATGGTAAGGTCCTGGAGAGTCTTGCTGAAGAAAGAGACGTTGGATTGCAGGTTCATAATTTCTTGAAAGTGGAGTCGCAGGTATTAAAGATAGTGACGACGGCTTTGGTAAGCTTTCCTTTATTGATCAAAGTATTGGGTGCAGCAGTTGAGAGGTCATGTTGCGGCTGTACAGGACATTGGATCGGCCACTTTTGGTACATTGTGTGCAATTCTGATCTCCCTCCTATCGGAAGGATGTTGTGAAACTTGAAAGTGTTCAGTAAAGATTTACAAGGATGCTGCCATGGTTGGAAGGTTTGAGCTATACAGAGAGGCTGAATAGGCTAGGGCTGTTTTCCCTGGAGCATCGGAGGCTGAGGGGTGACCTTATAGAGGTTTAGAAAATCGTGACTGGCATGAATAAGGTAAATAGACGAGGGGGTGGGGGAGTCCAGAACTAGAGGGCATAGGTTTAGGGTGAGAGGGGAAAGATTTAAAAGAGACCTTGGGGAGAAGTTTTTCTCGCAGAGGGTGGTGGGTGTATGGAATGAGCTGCCAGAGGAAATCAACTAGGCAAAAGTAAGGACTGCAGATGCTGGAGATCAAATTCTAGACTTGAGTGGTGCTGGAAATGCACAGCAGGTCAGGCAGCATCCGAGGAGTAGGAAAATCGACTTTTCGGGCAAAAGCCCTTTGCCGAAATGTCGATTTTCCTGCTTCTCAGATGCTGCCTGAGCTGCTGTGCTTTTCCAGCACCACCCTAATCTAGACTCTGCCAGAGGAAATGGTCACGGCTGGTGCAATTATAATATTTGAAAGACATCTGCATGGATATATGAATAGGAAGGGTTTGGTCCAAGTGTTGGCCAATGGGGCTCGATTAGGTTAGGATATCTGGGCAGGGACAGATTGGACCAAAGGGTCTGTTTCTGTGCTGTACATCTCTATGACTCTGTGACTGTAAGAAGAGGGTGAGCAACAGCAGCAATCAAACATAATTTGTCTTAGGGATGATGAAATCTATGAGCTCTTCAAACTTGTCAGAATACTTTGGGAACTAAATGTTACATATTTCACAAGATGGTGAATGCCTTCCTTTCAGTTGTCAATTGATTTCATTTTCCTTCAATGGTAATTACTTTCTTTAATGTGAATGCACTTATAATGGTGATGTGGATCAGAATTTCTGTGCTGAAACCACTCATATTGTGGCACAAGTGGATGATTCTAGCCAAATGCAGGTAAACAGCATCTGTTTAAATTACATTCACCTTTTTTATATTTTTCATGTGCTTGTTCCTTGGGATTACTTTCCCACATTTGCATATTAACTTCATACAGCATTTCTACAACACTCCAATGGATAGGAGTATGCCTTGGTAATCTGCATTGAGAGGAAAAAAGAATTTGTTGAGCAGGATGATAAAAAGGGAAAATAAAGGTGAAAATGCCAGAGTGAAGGTGAGGTACCAAAGATAAGATTGAGGTGGTACAGTTTTGACAACTGAAACAAGAAACCTGTTGGCAAACCCATCAGCTGAATAGCAGACTTTGTATGATAAGCATGGGAGATTTGAACTTCCTGAAACAACCTGTCAAGACTAAATAGTGAAATTAGAAAAGAAAAATGTTTTGGAAAAAAAATCTTGCATTTATTTAGCATTTTTCATGATCCCCAGATGTCTCAAAGCACTTTGCAACAAGTGAACTATCATAAGATAATGCACTTTTGTACATAAATTGAATAGACTGGGAGTTTTTTTGGGGGAAAATGAAGATTAGAGGTAATGTGAAAGATGGAATGTAAATACCAGCATGCACTAGTTGGGTTGATTGCCTTCTTTCGACACTGTTTACTCTGTGTTAACCCCATGCTTCTAAATAAATATTGCCTCAGAGTTATGTAAATAGTGAAGGACAAGCACCAAGGACTTTTAGATTATTCTAGAGGTAAGCATGTGAGCATGAGAGAAGCATAGGAGACATGAACCATTTATAATGGCTGTATAGAAATAGGTAATCTCAGGACAAGGAAAAGCATGCTGCAGATAGACTGCATAATAGATAGCATGGCGGAACATGGGAGCAGCCAAACATGGCAAAAGAGAATAGGGATGGGGTGATGCTTGGGAAGAAAGAAATTCTGTGAATAAAGTATGCTTACAGTTATGTAGATATTGTTTCTGACCAAACTTAGGGTCAGAACTAGACTGGATTATCTTAAACAAGAATTGATCAAAGTGTAGTTGCTCAGCTTTATACTTCCATTCCTTTTGATGTAGAGGCGCTGGTGTTGGACTGGGGTGGACGTGATCCGAAATCATGTGACACCAGGTTATAGTCCAACAGGCATATTTGACTTCACCTGACGAAGGATCAACTCTCTGAAAGCTTGTGATTTCAAATAAACCTGTTGGACTATAACCTGGTGTTGCGTGACTTCTGATCTACTCCTTTTGTCAGCAATGAATGTCAAGGTAATGTCACCTCACTGATGCTATTTGTGTCTTGATTCTAGGAGTTACAGAGCTACCTACAGGAGAATCCTACAGCAGTTGTAGTCCAAGCTCGATGGCTTGAAGTTTGTTTTTCAAAACAGCAGAAGGTTGACACATTTTTGTATGAAATTAAACTAACTAACTCTGAGTGAAGGTTGCATTTGCAAAAGTCATCCTGACACTACACTGAAAATACCATATAGTGGGCTTGGGTTAAGTATGATAAAGTATCTGTTATAAAAATGTTTTTTCATTTTATTTTTTTCAGTTTTTCTAACATTATAAATGTGGCTTTGGCACTGACTACTCACATTTGACTTATTTCTCAATTTTCTAATGTTTTACTGTTTTGACATTACATTAGTATTGAGACAAAAAAAACCTCAACTAACATTTTGCAAACACAAAAACAGAAACTGCTGGAAATCTGAGTTGGGTCGAGTGATCCTTCCTCAGAAGAGTGTGAGGTTCTGTTTAATTTTAAAGAGGTCAGAAAGTCATTTGGAACAGTAAGAAAAATATATCTTTTCCGAAAAGCTATATGATTCAATTAAGTGAGATATCTGGGGTATTAATTGATTAAATGTTTAAACTGCTGTGTCGATGAAAAACAGGCAAACCGATCAGATCAGTTTAGTTTGACTTCTGCTGGCCGAAGAATCTTGATTTCAGTTCAGGATAACAGTCATGTTTGCAGAATGGTTTTAGTTTGGAAGATCTCCAAGCTGTGAAAGTTTGTACAGAGATTTTCAGAAGTTGTCAGAACTGAAAAGAGGTTAAGGCCATCAAAACTGAAAGTAAGTTTAGGCCAGTAGAACTAGCAAGAAGCCATGAAACCATCTTAGTAGTCCAGGAAAGAGTCAGTTCAGGATGAAAGCAAGAATTGTAGTGGGAATTTAAGTACCTGTGAAGGTATTCTGGAAAATTGGGTTGAAACAGTTTACGTTAAGATCTTTCTGAATTGTCTCTTTTTAATTTTTGTCAAATAGAATTGTGTTCTTTTGTTAATTGACATTGGCAACTTTGTATGACCATGTTGTGTCTAAACATCATTGTAACCAACTGCAAAAAATAAACTTCTAATCAAAACTTTACAGAACATTTGTTTTCATCTGTTAGAAAAGAATCCCAAGATAAATTATTTTTGGCTTTAAATATTAGATCTTTCCTCTCGTAAAGATGATGGACTGTTAGATAGATTTGCAACATAACTTCTTTTAAATATTTGGCCATTAGACTATAAATCTGACCTCTCATTTCTATTTATTATGAGGTATCCCATTATGTCATCTGTCAGCATGTAGCAATCTTATGACCTTTTTATGAGTTTTTTTGCCTTTAGCCTAATATGTATGAAGTTATAAGCAAATTAACCCAGACTGGGTGAGTCTGAGTGGTCCCATCTCCAATGTTGTACAGAGTAGTTCCCTGGGGAAAAAGAATTGATGATAATTGAGTGCAGAATAATATGTAGGCAGGTTTGTATTTCTGAAAAATATTTCATAATTGCCAGCTTAAGACAGTGATCTGTTTACTTTGCAGTCCTGTGATAAATACAGTACTCTGATTTGCAGTTTTTGGAAACTACTGTGTTAAGCAAGCCCTGCCACGTTTGTTGTGTTTCAGCTGCAGATAAAAATATATCTTTGTGGGGCCAAGAGGAGCTGAATTGTTTAAACAATTGAAATCGAACCTTCCAGCACTGAGGAGGTCATTTTCAATGAAAGAGCAGTCATACTTAGTTCCCATACCTTGCTTTTGCATCTGGAATGCTATTAAGTTCCTCATCCACAAATATGTGTTCAACATTCTTTAAAAATTATTTATGGAGTCCACTACCTTTTCAAACAGAGATTTTGAGAATCAAAAATGTGTCTTAACCTCCTCCTCCTCTCCCATTCATCCATGATTTTAAATGATTATTGACTGACTAGTAGTTGAGAAAGCGAGGACTGCAGATCCTGGAGAATCAAAGTTGAAAAGTCTAGCATTGGAAAAGCCCAGCAGGTCAGGCAGCATCCGAGGAGCAGGAGAGTTGACATTTTGGGCAAAAGCCCTTTATCGGGAATGTGGAGGTGGAAGGGGGCTGAGAGATAAATAGGGAGTTGGAGGTGGGGCTGGGGGGTTGGGGGAGGGGTGGGGGCAGGGGCAGGTGGAGAGGTATGCATATGGGAGGTAATTGTGGCCCTCCAACCACATGTTTCAGGGATTGGAGTTTTTGGCTTATAAAAATAGGCTGGGACTCTTCCTTTTCACTGGAGCACACGGGGTTGAGGGGTGACCAGATAGAAGTTTATAAAATAATGAGGGGTAGTGTAATGGTAGTTGTCTTTTTGTCTTTTCCCTAAGGTAGAGGGGGCATTCTTAAAAGGTGAAAGGAGAAAGCATTAAAAAGGACAGGAGGGGCACCCTTTTTTTATACAAAGTGGTCAGTATATGTAATGAACTGCCAGCGGAAGTGATGGGTGCAGGTATAGTTACAATGTTTAAAAGAGAATTAGAAAATTACACGATTAGGAAAGGTTTAGAGGAATATGGGCTAAATGCAGCCAAGTGGGAATATGGTTGGCGTGGACTGCCTCGCACACCATATGCTATTTAACTATCTTGTAAACCTGCCTGCCTTAAGTATTTGTATATTTACTAGATTAATAATTGAGGCCCAGGCTAATGCTTCAGAGGCACAGCAGCTGGTGATTACCGTTTTAATTAATAAATCTGAAAGCAAATACTTGTCTTAGTAATGGTGACCATGAAACTAATCAATGCTTGTCTTTTTAATATATCTGGTTCAATAATGTTCTTAAGGAAAGGAAATATGCTGTGCTTTCCTGGTCTGTCCTACGTGTGGGTCTAAATCTACAGCACTGTGCTTGACTACTTGCCAATCACGGAATGGTTCAGCAATCCACTCAATCCAAGGACAGTTAGAGATGGGCAACAGATACTTCCTAGCAAAAAAAAAACGAAAAATTCATGAGCTCATTCACATTTTTCAAAATAATGTTGTTGATAATGCACTCTGGTTCCAAATTAGTCCTTTCAAAACACATCATTATTCTTTGCATTGAATTCTATTTGTCTTAATTGTGCCCATTTTCACCATACTGCTTTAACCAGATGTCTATAACTATCCTCATCACCATCTACTACACTGTTTCATAGCATCTGCAAACTTCATGCAGCAATTATACTGAAGTTTGCATCATCTGACTGATGGATCAAAGATGGAAGGTGCCAAGGCTGAAGTTCTGGAATACCCTTTGCAAATCTTTCTGCCTTTAAGACAGAAAACTACGGAAGAATAAGGGATGAGTTGGCTGTGATAAACTACATAACTTCATTAAAAAGTATGACAACCAGTAGGCAGTGGTTAATAATAAAGGAATGAATGCATATATTGTAACAGTTATATATAGGTCATTCTGCTATAATGCACATTTTGTCAGCATGAATTGGCTTTATTTTGGACATTGTTTACAAAATGTGAACTTTCTGCTAAATTGGTATAGCAGGTTTCCCATAGTGCGATTTTCTATAGCATGAGATTGTAGAGGAACACAATTGTCACGTTATAGCAGAATGACCTGAATTCCTCCTGGTTGAAAGAGCACAGCAGGTGGAGTCATACAGCATAGAAACAGACCCTTCGGTCCAACTCATCCAAGCCACACAAGTTTCCCAAACTAAAGTAGTCCTATTTGCCTGCATTTGGCCCATATCCCTCTAAACCTTACCTGCCCAAAGTATTTTGAATGTTGTAACTATACCTTCATCTAGTGCTTCCTCACTTCTCTCTTAAATCTCTCTGCTCTCACCTTAAAAATATATCCTCTACTTTTGAACTCAGAAAAGACCTTTGCTAGCCACCTTTTCTGTGCCCCTCATGATTTTCTAAGCCTCTATAAGGTTATCCATCAACTTCCTTCACTCCAGTGAAAAACGTCCCATCCTCCCCTTATAACTTAAATCCTCCAGTCTTGGCAACATCCTTGTAAGTCTTTTCTGAACCCTCACCAATTTAATAATATCTTCCTCATTAGCAGAGCAACCAGAACCATACACAGTCTTCCAAAAGTAGCCTCATCAACTTCCTGTACAACTATGCAAATGAAAGAAATTCAGATTTTGTACCCAGGTTTTTGAATGAGATCCAAAGAGAAAACATTTACATTTTCTTGAAAAGAAAAATAGCAGCCTGAGGACTTGGAGTAATTTAGAATTCAGCAAAGGAGGACCAGGCAGTTGATTAAGAGGGGAAAAATAGAGTATGAGAGAATCTGTGCAAAAAAGAGAACAATGGAATGCAAGACCTTCCATAAGTGTGTAAAAAGAAAAAAAAGAGCAAACCAATGTAAGCCCTTAACAGTCCGAAATTAATAGATTAATAATGGAGAACCAGGAAATGCAAAGCAATAAAATAACTACTTTAGTCCTGTCTTCAAGAAGATGCATAAAACTTCCCAGCATTTTGAGAGGACATATTTGGAAAGAAGAATTCATATTGGTTTAAAATAAAAATGCTGGAGAAATTAATGGGACTGATGATCTACATCCCAGGGTACCAAACGAGTTGGCCAAGGAAATAATTTGTCGTTCTCCTCTTGAGTTCAATACGTTTCTAGAGCAATACCAGCAAATTGGAGTGTGGAAAAGGAAATTCCACCATTTAAAAAAAGGAGGGGAGAACTGGGAATGATAGATTAGTTAGCTTAACATCAATAGAGTCGTAGAGAGATGTATAGCACAGAAACAAACTCGTCAGTCCAACTTGTCCATGTCAACCAAATATATCAACCCAATCTAGTCCCGCCTGCCAGCACCCCTCCCATATCCCTCCAAACCCTTTCTATTTATATACCCATCCAGATGCCTTTTAAATGTTGCAATTGTACTAAACTCCACCATTTCCTCTGGCAGCTCATTCTGTACATATACCTCCCTCTGTATGAAAATGTTGCCTGTTAATTCTCTTTTTTTATCTTTTCCCTCTCACCCTAAATCTGTGGCTTCTAGTTCTGAACTACTCCACCCCAGCAAAAGACTTTGTCTGTTTATCCTATCCATGCCCATCACGATGTTATAAACCTCTATAAGGTCACCCCTCAGCCTCCAATGCTCCAGGGAAAACAGCCCTCAGCCTATTCAACCTCTTCCTACAGCTCAAATTCTCCAACCATGGCAATATCCTTGTAAATCTTTTTTGAACCCTTTCAAGTTTCACAACATCCTTCTGATAGGAAGGATACCAGAATTGCATGCAATATTCCAAAACTGGCCTAACCAATGTCCTGTACAGCTTTAACATGACGTCCCAACTGGGAAATATTGATCACGTTGTCCTTGTTCATGAGTCACCCAAAATAAGCATTCAGGTATGGTAAACATGTCGGCAAATGGTATGTTGGTCCTTATTCCGAGAAGATTTGAGTACAAGAGTAAATATACCTTACTGTAGCTATACAGGTCTGTGCTGAGACCGCATCTGGAGTATTTTGTGCTGTTTTGGTCTCCTTTCCTAAGAAAAAAAGTTACTTGCCATAATCAGAGTTCAGTGAATGTCCACCAAACTGATTTCTAGGATGACAGGTTTGTTTTATGACACAATATTGGTTTGACTCTATTCACTATATGTTAGAAGAATGAAAAGGGACCTTCCAGCTCAGTAAGCAAACTTATATCCAGAGCCTCAACCTGAGCTACAAACCTTCTCAAAATCTCAAGATTTCACTCAGGTGGTGAAACTGTGGAATTCTCTACCATGGAAGGTTATGGAAACCACTTTACTGAATATATTTAAGGAAGAAAAAGATTTCTAGAGGCATTGATGTGGATAAGAGTGGGAATGTCACTTAGAGGTTGAGGATCAGCCATAATCATGTCAAGTACTATTTCATAGGATTTGCACAGTAAGAGGCCATTTGACCCATCCAACCCTCTGAAGAGCATCCCACCGGATCCAGACATCCACCCTATCCCCGTAAACCATTCCCCCCCCCCCCATTCTATTCCTGTAACCCTACATTTCCCCTGGCTATTCCAACTAGCCAGCATAAGCCTGGATGCTAGATGCTACAGCACAACTTACCTATGGCCAATCTACCTATTTCGATGTTTCTACACTTTCATTTCTAACTTCCAGCTCCAGTCTGGTGGGTGGGTTCACAATGATGACTTCAACTACTTTGACCTACAATTCAAGTGTGTTGGCAAGAGATATATACTTATGAAAATGTCCTTCTTTAATGTGACTTGGTACACATTTTGTTTTATAATGCCTGTATGGACAACCTTCCAATATCTAATTACACTAAAGGTTAGATACAAGTGTTGCAGTCATGGAAGGCAATACAATTTAATATTCACAAAGATTTCAAAGAGACAGGAAAAGGAAATTGTTTAAAAATGTACAGATGAAGAGAAGCAGTTAAGAGTTAGGCTGAGTGAACTGAGACTTAGTGAATTTATGATACAGCTGAATTGTTATCCAATGACCAAATGCTGAGTGGATTGAAGGGAAGTCTGAGGTGGATATGGTTGATTGATCAGCACCAATACTTCCAATAAAGAGGTGTCGATGGTTGCCATGGTCTGGAGGTGCTAGTGTTGGACTGAAGTGAACAAAGTTAAAAATCACACGACCAGATTATAATCCGACAGGTTTTTTTGGAAATACTAGCTTTGAGTGCTGCTCCTTCGTCAGTTAAGTAGTGGAACAAGATCATAACACAGAATTAATAGCAAAAGATCATAGAGTCATGCAACTGATATGATATATTGAACACACCTAGATTGCTGTTAATTCTTTTATCTTTTAGAATGGGTTGCTGTATCAATTCATTAATATGTAAATCCCAGAACTTCTTTCAAGTCACATTCCCACGATAACTTAAGGTTTTATAAAAGAAAGTGACAACTCAGCTCAGACAATGCATTAAGGTGTGAGGTTAGAGTCTGTTTGTATTCCAATCTTGAGTCAGACTGGGACTATTTCCAAAGTAGAAAGTTATAAAATGTCACACGGATTGACTGCTTGCAGATTGTGCACTTTTTCAACACAACGGAATGTATCTGCAAATGCAAATTCACACCATAGACTTGTGTGCGCATGCAGGCGAGGGAAAGAGTGTGTGTGTGCACATGCTTGGTAGAGTGTGTCCGTGAGTGTGATGGATTTTATGCCTGTGAGAGGTGGAGGGTGGAGACTCTGTGGGGCGTCTGTGAGTGTGTGTGTATGTAAGAATGTGTGTGTATGTGTGCATGTGTGTCAGTATGTGTATGAGAGCATGTAGTATGGTGGGGTCACCTGTAGTGTGACATGAAGCCAACATCCCAATTAAGGCCACCCTCATGGGTACCGAACTTGGCTATCAGCCTCTGCTCAGCCACTCTGCATTATTGCATATCCCAAAATCCACCTTGGAGGACGGTCACCCTAAGATCTGAGGCCGAATGCCCTGACTGCTGAAGTGTTTTCTGGCTGGGAGGGAACATCCCAGCAGTGGTTAGCACTGCTGCCTCACAGCGCCAGGGACCTGGGTTCAATTCCCGCCTCAGGCGACTGACTGGAGTTTGCACGTTCTCCCCGTGTCTGCGTGGGTTTCCTCCGGGTGCTCTGGTTTCCTCCCACAGTCCAAAGATGTGCGGGTCAGGTGAATTGGCCATGCTAAATTCCCCGTAGTGTTAGGTAAGGGGTATGGGTAGGTTGCGCTTCGGCGGGTCGGTGTGGACTTGTTGGGCCGAAGGGCCTGTTTCCACACTGTAAGTCTAATCAAAGAAAATCCCTGTCTGGTCATCGTTGCGCGGTGTCCATTCATCTGTTGTCATAGCATCTGCTTCGTCTGTGCCAAAGTACCATGCCCTGGGACATCCTTGCCTGCAGCTTTTCAGATAGACAATGTTGGCCAAGTCACATGAGCAACTGCTGCATACATGGTTGGTACTATTACACATGTAATAGTAGTATCCATGTCTTGCAGTGGTTGCCAAAACAGGGTTGTATGATGTTGCGGTTGATGTTGTCCTGGAGGCTGGGCAGTTTGCTGCAAATAATGGTCTGTTTCAGGTTTGGTGGTTGTTTAAAAGCGAGAAGTGGAGGCGTGGGGGAAGGTCTTGGTGAGGTGCTTATTGATAATGTGTTACAGGCTGCTAAGAACATAGTGTAGTTTCTCTGCTCCTATGAAGTATTGGACAACCAATCTTGAAGGAGTAGCGCTCCAAAAGCTAGTTCTTCCACATAAACTTGTTAGACTATAACCTGGTGTTGTGTGATTTTTAACTTTGTCCAATAAAGAGAAACACCAAAGATGATTAAAATGAGATGATGTGTAAAGAAGTTGGTGGGGGATGCATATAAAGGACGAGATTGGGAAAAAAAATCAGTTCAAAAAAGCTGGGGGAAGGCTAGAGAACTTCAGTTATACATCCAAATTAAGCAGAGTGAGTATTTTTGATAGAGGGGCTAACGGATGAGAAATTGAGTGGAGAACTGTGGGTGGGAATAAAGTTGACATGGAGGTCGATAACCCCGTTCATAAAAATTACGCCATCAAAAACTGCCCTTTAAAAAGAGCAAAAGCACAAAAAAGTACTCGATTTAAAAAAAAGACACAAATGTAGTTGCAATAGTCTCTTCGAAGCTCATTAAGTACTGAAGTCCTCCTAAGCAGTGGCACTGTGGAGCATTACACGTTGTGTCCATGAGCAGGGTTATAAGTAAATTTTAAAATAAAGTGAAGCGTCACTGGACTTGAAACATCGACTCTGCTTTCTGTCTACAGATGCTGCCAAATCTGCCGAGTTTCTCCAACAAAGTCTGCATTTGTTCAAAAAAAAATGCTTTAAGATCAATGTTAATATTTGCGTGTTTGTTATCACGTGAAATTCTCGCACCTGGACGGAAGTCAGATTTGGGGCTTGGTCTTGGCTTTGTTAAGGTCTATGGGTGAGAGTATTCTAGAGCTGGTTATTTGGTAATAAACAAAAGCTATCTGACTTTAATGAGACTGTAATGTAGAAGGGTTTTGGTTCCGACTGGAAGTGTTTAAAATATATTCAAGTTGAGTAAGGAACCTCCCCTTCCCTCCCCTCGAGAAGCTCTCGTTCGCTGACATCAATGTTGTTCCTGTACCTGTAAAGACATGCGTCGAAGATTAATTACTGCGTGAAAATAGTTCCTGCAGTTCGGTTTTGTGTTAGTTGTTGGAAACCTTTTGCTTCATGTGAAAATCCTCGATTATAGGCATAAGGATGTTGAGGTAAACTGCAAGTGGCTTTTATCCTCTTAGTTTACTTTCTGCTTTGAGTTCGGGCATATTGTATCTTTCTTTCAGTATCACAAAGTAACTTGCTGTCCGCCCATGTCTGCTTCGGCTGTGAAACAAAATCGGAATCTTTGCCACTCGTGTTCCAAATTTTACGTAATATGAGAGAGTTGTTGAGAGACTTTAGTCGCGTACTTTGGAGTTAGCGTTAAGGTTGATGTCAGTTGGATATTCTTAAAGGTGAATAGAAAGTCTTAAGAGTTTTCTTTAAATGCGAGTTTAATACCTTCCTCGGCATAATTGGTAAACTAACCTGTTCGAAATGACATGAAGTGAATTGATTTTAAGAAAAACTCTCGTTGCTTTCTGCAATTTGAATATTGTAATTTGAGCCTTGTTCCTAAACTAACTCGAATTCGGCCAAATTTTCTCTTCTCTCTCTCTCGGGCACTTCCTGATTGTTAGTTGGCCCTCTGCCACCCTTTTTTCTCTCCAGACTCGTTACCTTTCCCTAAACGTTTAGTTACTGCATTGGACAAGTGATGTTCTAACTTGTTGTTAAGGGATTATTTTCTTAGGTGAGATGGAGCAAAGAATACTGCGCGGAATATGAGTGGAAAAACTTCATGAATTCATGAAAAGCGCATACTTTTAATATATCGATAATGATTAAGAAATTATAGACGATTCTTGAGCAAAGCTGTCAAATTTGTTTTTATTGTGAACATCTTTTAAAGACTCAAAGTTCAGTTAAAATGATTCTAAAACACAACGTAAGGGAAAATTGAAGTGTTGAAATATTTGTATAAAAGTTTCACCATCTTGGTAGGAATTTACATCTGTTTAATTGTAAATCTTAAATATTATAAAAATGGGATTTGTGGGCTTGCCCAACATGTCAGCCCTTTTTAAATTTAGTACTCTTGTGAAGCACTTCTGTGATGTTTCATCCGGTATTTATATCACTATAAATACTGGAGGAAACATCACAGAAGCACTTCACAGGAGACTCCAAAGCACTGAGGATGTCATCTAGACAGGGGACGAAACGTCTGCAACACAAATGTCCAGCTCGGCAAACAGAACCACAACAATGAAGAAACAATGAAAGGTGGCCATCTGAAACATACAAGATTGTTAGCTTGATAGGATAGATGCAGAAACAGTTGTTACCCCGTTCTGGAAGAGTCTAGGATCAGGGGGTATAAACTCAATAAAGAGTTGCACGTTTAAGACATACATGATGAGGAATTTCTCAAATTCATACAGCAGGGAAACAGTCCCTTCAGTCCAACTAGTCTATGCCAAACATAATCCCAAACAAAACTGGTCCCACCTGCCTGCTCCTGACTCATATCCCTCCAAGCCTTTCCCATTCATGGAGTTATACAAATGTCTTTAGTAATTGTATCCACATCCTCTGTGCCCTCTGGAGGTTCATCCATGAACGAAACTCTGCTTTCTTTAAAAAAAAGCCTCTCGTACCTTTTTTTAAACATCTGTCCCTTGCATGAGAACCCTCAGATGTTTTTAATCAATCTGTTCAGACATATTATGATACATGTCGAGAGCATGTGGCATTGAACATGGATCTTCTGTCCCAAAAGTAGGCACAACGGCATGAGACTTCTCTTATGGGGGCTGTACTGCTAAAATTCAAGCTTTTAATACTTGTGCAAGAGACTGCTAATTTCCAAACAACAGATATATTTCTGGTTAGTATGACTCGGCAGAGTGCCTCACGTGGCAAGGATGAAAACTCAATCCTGACTTTCTACTTTTGACTCATTTGATTTTAAGAAAGCTTTGACAAAGTCCAGCATGAAATGTTAGTTAACAAATGGAGACTGACTAATGGAATAAGAGGCACACTGTCAGCTTGGATGAAACAATTATGTTAGGAACAGTATTGATTTTGGACCATTCAGAAGGTGACCAAACAGGTGGATGAGGGTAAAGCGGTTGATGTGGTATATATGGATTTCAGTAAGATGTTTTGATAAGGTTCCTCACGGTAGACGATTGCACAAAATACGGAAGCATGGGATTAAGGGTGATTTAGTGGTTTGGAGCAGAAATTGGCTACCTGAAAGAAGACAGGGTGACGGTTGATGGGAAGTATTCACTCTGGAGTTCAGTTACCAGTGGTGAATCTGTTTGGGGCCATTGCTCTTTGTTATTTTTATAAATGACCTGGACGAGGGCATAGAAGGAGGGGTTGGAAAATTTGTGGATGACGCTAAGATAAATAGAGTTGTGAATAGTGACGAAGGATGTTGTAGGTTACAGAGGGACATAGATAAGCTGCAGAGCTGGGTGGAGAGGTGGCAAATGGAGTTTAATGTGGAAAAGTGTGAGGTGATTCACTTTGAAAAAAGTAACAGGAATAAAGAGTATTGGGCTACTAGTAAGATTCTTGGTAGTAGAGATGAGTAGAGAGATCTCTGTGTCCACATACATAGATCCTTGAAAGTTGCCACCCAGGTTGATAGGGTTGTTAAGAAGGCAGATGGTGTGTTAACTTTTATTGGTAGAGGGATCGAGTTTCGGAGCCATGACATCATGCTGCAGCTGTACAAACCTCTGGTGCGGCCTCACTTGGGGTACTGTGTACTGTTCTGGTCACCGCGTTATAGGAAGAATGTGGAAGCTTTGGAAAGGGTTCAAAGGAGATTTACTAGGATGTTGTCTGGTATGGAGGGAAGGTCTTACGAGGAAAGGCTGAGGGACCTGAGGCTGTTTTTGTTAGAAGAGGTTGAGAGGTGACTTAATTGAGACATTTAAGATAATCAGAGGGTTTGATAGGGTGGACAGGGAGAGCCTTTTTCCACGGGTGGGAATGGTTAGCACGACTGAATATTAGCATTAAATTAAGGGGTGATAGATGTAGGACAGATATCAGAGGTAGTTTCTTTATTTAGTAGTAGTAGGGGCATGGAACACATTGCCTGCAACAATAGTAGTTGAAAAATGTGTTGCTGGAAAAGTGCAGCAGGTTAGGCAGCATTCAAGGAGCAGGAGAATCGACGTTTCGGGAATAAGCCCTTCTGCAGGCTTATGCCCGAAACGTCGATTCTCCTGCTCCTTGGATGCTGCCTGACCTGCTGTGCTTTTCCAACAACACATTTTTCAGCTCTGATCTCCAGCATCTGCAGTCCTCACTTTAACCTGCAGCAATAGTAAACTTGCCAACTTTAAGGACGTTTCAAGTTGTCATTGTATAGGCATATAGACGAGAATGGAATTGTGTAGGTTAGATGGACTTCAGATTGGCTTTACAGGTCGGTGCAGCATTGAGGGCAGAAAGGCCTGTACGGCGCTGTAATGTTGTATGTTCTATTCAGTACAATTTACATCTGCTGAAGTTGACCATGTTCACAGGCAGCAAGACCTGAACAAATTGTGCATTTGGACTGATGAGTCTTTGCACGACACATCTCCAACATAAAGGAATCTATCCATCTCTTCTTGACATTTAATGGCACTGCCATTATTCAGTTTCCTGCTGTTAACATTCTGTGGGTTATCATTGACCAGAATCTGAACTTGACCAGCCACATAAATACTCTGATTACAAGAGTTAGTCAGACATTGGGAATTCTGTGGCAAGTAAGACATCTCCTGACTCCCCATGCATATCTGTCAACTATAATGCAGAAATTGGGAGTGTAATGGAATGCTTTCCAGTTGCTTGGATGAATGCATATCTAATGGCATTCTAGAAGCTCACCACCTCCAGGACAAGAGGCCCACTTGATTAGCATATCTCCATTTCTGATCCATCGTGACAGCAGTATGTACCATCCACAAGATGCACAGCAGCAATTTGCCAATCCTCTTTCAACAAAGCCTTCCAAATGTGAAACGTTTTTCACCTGGAAAGGGAAGTGCAACTGATGTAAGTGCTGGTGTTCCAACCAAGTCATACACACCATTTTGACTTGAAAGTGTGTCACTGTTTGTCAGAATCCTGGGACTTCCTAACAGCATTTGGTGTACCTATCACTATCATTGTCAAAACAAAGACTCCTTGAGCTACATTATTCAAGAAGACAGCTCACCACCACTTTTAAGGACAATTAGGGATTGATCTAGCCAGCAAAAATAAACTAAAATTAAAAAGTCAAGATGTTAATATTTGTTCAAAAAAGGGAGTACAAATCTGTTACAGCAGCACCATATGGAAGCAGAATTGGCAGTCTGTCCACCCTAGTCCAACACCGGCACCTCCATATCACAAGTAGGAGGAGGTAATTTTAAAGTTCAAAGTTACACATTTCAGTAGAAGGGATAAGAAGAGGCAATAAATGGCACTGTTCAAAAAAGGGAGTAGGGCCAGAGGGACCTGTATGTAAATATTTTAAATAGGAGAATTGAATACAAAGCAGGGAAATTATTCTGAACCCGTTAATGCTCTGGTTATCACATGACTAAAAGATGGCAAAATGTAATGATTTTTAAGCAGTGTCTTTTTCAGAGGTTACATTGGAGTATTAGCTGAATTGTTACAGTGATAAGGATTTTAGTGACACAGTTAGGTTGGTGTAAGTCTCCTTTTGAGCAAAGAAGGTTGTAATGAGATCTGAATGCATTCCACAAGATTCTGAATTGGTCAAGTTAAAGCAGACAAAAGCTGTTCCAATTAGCTGATGGTACAAAAACTTGACACAGATTTAAGGTTTTGGGCTGAGGATATGGTGTTGGGAGGGGGAAGTTTTGGTAACTTACAGGAAGTATAAATGAACTGAGTATTATTATTTAAATATAAAAAGACAGAAGAAAGCTAAAGAGCAGGAGGGTTTGCAAGTCCTCGCCGATGAATCACAAAAAGCTAGCATCTGAGTTCAATGGGTAACAGGGAAGGCAAATGGAATGCTGACATTCCTGATGGAGGACTTATGCCCAAAACATCAACTCTCCTGCTCCTCGGTTGCTGCCTGACCTCTTGTGCTTTTCCAGCACCAAACTTTTTGACTCTGAGTATCCAGCATCTGTAGTCCTCACTCTCTCTCAAGTGGAATGCTGGCCTTTTATTTCGGAAGGGATGGAATGCAAAAGCATGAGGTTTTGCTATAACTACAAGATGCTAGTCAGATCACAGCTGTATTATTATTTCAGGAAAGATATATGCTAGCATTGGAGGCAATCCAAAGAAACTTCATTTCAGTGTGGAGGGACTGTCCTTAGATATTTTATAATCAAGCTCTTTAGAGAGGTTATTGCAAATCTGTGGCACAGGAGAGATTTGAACCTGGGCGTCCTGACTCAGTTGTAGGGGCATGATTACTGTGCCACCACAGAGCCCAGAAATAGCTATCTTTTGAAGAGAGGTTGAATAGATTAGACCTGCACTCACTGGAATAGAGAGAATGAGAGATGACCATTTATTGAAACAGAGCTGAAAATGTGTTGCTGGTTAAAGCACAGCAGGTTAGGCAGCATCCAAGGAACAGGAAATTCGATGTTTCGGGCCAGAGCCCTTCATCAGGAATCTGGCCCGAAACGTCGAATTTCCTGTTCCTTGGATGCTGCCTAACCTGCTGTGCTTTAATAAGCAACACATTTTCAGCTCTGATCTCCAGCATCTGCAGACCTCACTTTTTACTCATTTATTGAAACATACAAGATTCGTAAATTACATACCGGAGTAGATGCAGAAGGCTGGTTTCCCCTGTAGAAGAGTCTGGGACCAGAATGCATAATCTCAGAATAATCTCACACATGTAAGGCAGATGAGGAGAAATTTCTTCTCTTGAGAGAGTTGTGAATCTGTGGAATTCTTTATCACAGAGGGTTATTATGTTTATTCAAGGTGGAAATTAACAGACTTTTTCTCAGGAAGGGAATGGCAGGAAAGTGGAGTTGTGGATTATCCAATCAGCCATGATCTCAATGGTGGAGCAGATTTGATGAGCTGAGTGGCCCGCTTCTGCTTCTATGTTTTACGGTCTTAAGGTGAGGAAGTAGGTGTTACTGCAGTGAATGTAATGACCTAGAGAATTCTGAGGTGTTGAATGATTTCATAAGAAAATTGGACAGGCATTTAAAGGAATTGAACTTGCAGGGTTACATCAGACTGCAATGGTCCATACAATTTCTGAGGAATAAGTACAGAAGAAGCCCTTTGGCCCATCAAGTCTGCACTGGCAAAACAATTACTCTAAATCTACACCAGTCCCACTCCCAGCACTCATCCCAAAGCCTTGGATGTTAGGATATTTCAAATGCTCATCCATGTGCTTTGTAAAAGTTGTGAGATTTGCACCCCTCCTCCTGTGCTGTAATGCATCTGTGAAGCTGACACTGACTGTGAGAGCAAGTGCAATTGAATTCACCTGTAACTGTTCCACAGTTGCATACTTATTAGAGTAATGGGAAGAGAATTTTGATTCACTTTCCTTGAAATCTCTATTCTTTGGCCATGATCTGTAACTTTACAATTGTTTATTGTAGTCCGTACAATGTTGACCATTTTCAGGTGACCCATTCTATGGTCTTTAATAGTTTATAAAAACAAGTCGATGCTAAGCCATACCTCAAGCGACAGAATTATCAGTGAATTGAGTTAATAACTGCTTTGAATTTTTAGGTATAGTAGCAACTACAGTGATTTGACTAAAGGTCAGTTGCCTGTAGTGCCTTTGTAATTTCGTGAATTTAATTGCTTTATAAATAAAGTAAAACGTTGTAAACATTCTTCCTGGTGATGTCAGTGTTTAGAAGCTCTTGCTTGCAGGAAGGTAATTCAGTTTAACACTAGGGACCACATTTTTCAATTTCTTTTCCTCCATCCAATCAACCAACTAAATCTTGTGTTGAGCCAGTTTGTACGTCTGGTGATTTTATATGGAAGTGAAATCCACTGACACACCATTGTGTGAAAACTTTCTTTTGTAACTATGTGGATTTCAGTCTCTGAGCAAGTGAGGGAGTTGAGGGGAAAAAGCGAAAGCAATCTTCAGTTGCTTGCGCTTTTCCTAAAAGCTTTCAGACTCCAGGAATTTATCCTTGTTCTGTAATAGGAGAAGAAGCAGGTTAGTTGGTGAGTGTTTGGTAAGTAACTAAGGTCTAGTCTATTAAGACTTAATATAACGTATCAACTGGTGGTAAGGTTTCTTAAAAGATGTAAAAAAAAATAAGATTAAGGAACTACCTTATAATGACATTTACAGGCAATTAAAGATTGCAGGGCAGGTGATGCCAGAGACCTGTGTTTCTGCCGCATATCCTTTTCTGAAGCAGGGTCTTCCCCCTAAAATTGTAAAATAGTCGACATGTCTGGACATTCTTTGGCATGGAGAACTGGCACAGCATGTGCACCTATGTCTACCACCCAGGATTGTGAGGCTGTGGTCTGCTTGGCTGCCAAGTCGGCCCTCGTGTTCCCATTGGTAACAGCAGTACCGTTGTGAACGTGCCCCACACATTTGATGGCTCGGTGGGGAGAAGGATGGCATGTAAGAGGTTTTCAGTGTATACTATGTTGGAAATGGGAGTGCCTGCGGAAGTGTGGAAGTATCTCTGAGCCCACAGAGTCCCAAAGTCGTGAGCGGCACTGAAGGCATAATGAGAATCAATATAGAGATAGGCAGCTTTGTCTGTAGTCCAAATGCAGGTGCACGAAAAGGCAAAAAGTTCCGCTATGTGCAGAGACCGCAGGATACAATGTCGCTGACTCTAGAAACTGAAGCAGAGCTGTCAACATATATTGTAAGATTGGGGGTGGCCAGGGACTCATTGGTTAAATCTTGATGAGGACTGGTCAAGAAGCAATTTAATTTTGGACATTGAATGAGGAGAGTTCTTCAGGAGGATGAGTAATGAAAGTAGCAGGATTAATGGTTGTGCAGTAGGTGAAAGTGAAGAGGAGGGTTGTGGAGTAGGGCTGTCTCATATTCGCTAGGACGCACCTGTGTCAGATGCTGTTTCTGGTGAGTCGTCAGAAGGGCTGTGGAAGAGTACACAGTGACAGTCTGCTGGAGGGTCATGTTCACTGCAGAGGTGACCATAAGGTAAATGGCAAGCAAATCTGGGTACAGGGAGGGTGAAACCCGAGGGTGACTGGGTTGGGTAGGGCCAAAATAAAAGGCTGCTTGTTGCCACCATAGGTCTGCACCAGGACGGTGGATGTGCAGTCATCCACAATAGACACCGAGAGGTAAAAGGGTTGATCATATAAAGGTCGTCCCAGCACTGGTGGGAAGAAAGGGCAGTCTTCAAGGACTCAAATGCATTCAACTGTTCAGAATTGAAATGTGAGGCCACGTTGGGGGAGACCAGTGGGCTCAGAACTCCCGTAAGGCAAGAGGCATTTGGGATCCACTGTCTGCAGAAATTAATTAAATCAAGAAATTTCCACATCTGTTCGTACGTTAGGAGTTAGATCGATAGGATGCACCCTGTCTGGGGTAAGAGGTCTGTTCTGAGCACTCAGCAGAATGACCAGAAACTTGATTTCTGGTTGGTTGACTGCGTTTAATCTTACTGGGTGGGATGACATAGCCTTGGAAATGATCCGCATTCAAAAGGAAGTTCATGTCAACGTTATTGGCTTCACTGGAGTTACTTGCTAAGAGTAAACCATCAATGTATTGGACCAGGGCTGAACACATAGGGATTTCCAAGTCTTGGAGTTGACCACAGAGAGTTTGAGAGAAAATAGTGAGGGAGTGGATGAAACCTTTATGATAAACAGGTACATGTATACTGTCTGTCATCAAATGTGAAGGGGAAGAGATACTGTGACTCTTCATGTAGACGGACAGAGGAAAAGGCATGCTGTAAATCAATGATAGTGAAACAGCTGCCGCAGCAGGAACCTGCCCCAAGATGGTGGCAGGGTTAGAGACAGTAGCATGGAGGGGTGCAATAATGTCGTTCACGGACCGAAGGTCCTGAACTAATTGCCAGTCCGATCTCTCCGGCTTGAGAACGCTGAGGATCGGGGTGTAACAAGGTGAAAGGTAAGGGACAAGGACACCCTGTTGCCAGAGGGACTTAATCAGGGGGCGGAGACTATCTACCACTTCCTTTTTAAGGGGACATTGCAAGGCAGGTGGTGGCGTGATATTGTCCTGTAGACAGATAATGATAGGATCGACCAAGGTTAACCCAGTGTCTGTCTTGGATATAGGCCAGACCTTGCACAATGGGGAGGAGGTGGCGTCAGTGGAAGCCTGATGGTGATGAAAGGTTCTATGGCATGAGCTTAACAAGGAGAAAATGAGGACTGCAGATGCTGGAGATCAGAGCTGAAAAGTGTGTTGCTGGAAAAGCGCAGCAGGTCAGGCAGCATCCAAGGAGCAGGAGAATCGACATTTCGCGCATAAGCCCTTCTTCAGGGTGAGCTTAACAAGGAGTAGATTAGATTAGATTCCTTAGTGTGGACACAGGCCCTTCAGCCCAACAAGCCCATACCGACCCTCCGAAGAGTAACCCGTTCAGGCCCATTTCCCTCTGACTAATGCACCGAACACTATGTGCAATTTAGCACGGCCATTTCACCTGACCTGCACATCTTTGGACATGGGAAGGCAACCAGAGCACCCGGAGGAAACCCACTCAGACACAGCGAGAATGTGCAAACTTCATACAGACAGTCACCCGAGGCTGGAATCGAACCCGAGTCCCTGGTGCTGTGAGGCAGCAGTACTAAGCACTGAGCCACCGTGCCTACTCTTTTCTGACCAATCTAGGCCATGAGTACGGATGGATTTAGGTATTTCATCAGGGAGACATTGCATTAAGAGTCCATTGAATTGGGTGGAAATGTTACCTGCATGAACGGAAGTATTGCCAGCATAGCTGGCTTAAGTGGAACAGAACCTGTGTAAAAGTCCAGACTGTCTTCATCTTTCTTAGGTTTACAGTTTATAATGTTAGTAAAGTCAATGGGTTTTTGAAGGGTGCAATGTGGGGCGATTCGGATTGCAATTGTCTGAACATTTTCTCTTGGGACAGCAGCAGCAAAGGCCTCCCAAGTCGAATGGTTGCCCAAAGACTCTTGCCATTTTTCATGTTTACTAGAGGCAAGCGTCATGCAACAGATCCTAAAAAGGTCCCAGGGTGTGGCTTGGTCGATTCAGATAGTACTCATGGTATGTTCAATAAAATCTTCAGGTTGGGCCTTTTTTGTCTAGGGCACCGTTCATAATCATCCACATTTCCTGTGGTTTCCATGGGGTAATGATGGGGATTGTGGGACTTTGAGCAATGGCGTTGGGGTCTGGATTGGGTACTTGGGGCAGTGGAAACTGTCGATGAAATTGGGATTCTGAGCGGCGGGACCTACTCTCAGGGCGATTAGTCATAGCGTTAACATTCACGGAGAAATCAGCATTGGAGTCAGATTCAGACAGGATAGAGATCTGGGCACCCAGTCAAATATGTGTTTTGTCAAGGCTTTTGGAAACCGCTCTGGTTTCCATGGAAGGTATTAGGCATAGAAATCTGTTTTGATTTACCGCAATTAGAACAACTGTGAGTCTGGCTACAGATGGGTTCAGTGTATGTGATTGGAGTAATAGCATCACTGGATTGAACGTCTAAGGCCATGAGGGAGGATTGTGGGGAAAAGTTAATGGGCGCCATGGCATAGCTCTGTTGGTGGGGGTGGAGGTGGGGGGAGGTCTGGGACTGATTGTAGGGTGGAGGTGATTCAGTTTGGGGGTAAAGGTGTTGAGGGGCACACAGTCTTAATTTCTGATGGAATCTTCCCCACGATCAAATAAAGTCCAGACATTGGTGCCTGAGAGACACTTTTCTCACTTTTGTCTTTAGTTGATTTTGATTCAAGATCATACATTTCACATAATGCCTTCAAAACCTCCCAATGACAGGTTTTCCCCTTATCATCAGTGATAGGTTTATTCTTACATCTAGCGATGTATTCCCAAGAAATTTGACAGGATTTTTCGTTTAATTGGGTGGCCACCATCCTCCAAATAGTAATTAAATCTTTTTATTTTTGCGAAATATTAAACTTTCACACTTGCGCCTCTGCTTTTGAATGTTCATCTAGATCACAGGTTTCCCCCAATGGCCATTGTTCATTTCCCAACAATTTGTACAGTCGAGTGCTCAATCTTCGATAATTTAACTCGTGTCACAGTTTACCGCAACAAATGTTTCCCAACTGGGATGAAAGACCCGATTTATCAAGTGTCCAACGGTACTCTAACTGTTTTAGACTTAACAATGATAGTTACAAATTAATTCCTACTCTTGGGGACACGAACCCCATTCTTACTTTTACTCATCACAGGGACTCGAATCTCAATCCAACCCAGAGGACTCAAATCAGCCCAGGGGGCTCGAACCCCAATCCAACCCAGAGGACTCAAATCGGCCTAGAGGGCTCGAACACCAAACCAACAAAGGGGACTTGAACCTCAAACCAGCACGGGATTCGAGCCCCAATCCAACAAAGAGAACTCTAACCTCAAACTAGCACAGGGGACTCGAGCCCCAATTCAGCCCAGAGGACTCAAACCCTGATTTGTCAGTGCGTTCACAAAATTGTGTCTCTCAACTGAACTGATTACCGTTCGAGGACTCCGTAGAATAGAGAGCGATTGAACCATGGGACACACAGGAATATGGAGCAGGCCAAGCTTTTAAATCTTCTGGGCCCATCCACCTAGAGATACCGATGTTCCGGACAATTGTTAACACCGTCCAATTAGAACTATTCATTTGGATCCTGCTGACTACGCCAATATTGTCATGTTCCTGCCTCAGCCAAAGCAAACGCTCAGCGACACAGTATGGTTCTACCTTCCTTTTATTCCGGGCCCTGGGGAGAGAGAGCGATCGCCCATGTGCACAGAGACATGTGTTCTTGGTCTTCTCTCAAACACAGATTCTTAATGAATTATATAGTCACTTACAGGGAGCAGCATCCAAATAAGGCAACACCTACATTGATTGGGTGACCGTTACAGTCAGCGAGCATCAACCGTAAAGATTAAGCCATCTGGTGTTACACAATGAGTGTTCTTGACCTTGTTAACTGGCTTTACATAATAAATGCTTTTTCACCCTATTAACCCACTCCCCTTGCCCTCCAGCACCTCCTTCGTTTACTGCTAGTTCTTATTAGGTCCAAGTCATAGTCGCTGAGCCTTTGTCTCACACAACCCAAAACTTAACTCTTTCCCTACCTGCTCATACCTCTGCTCTTGAGAGGGCATATAAGGAATTTTGTTGGTGGTGAAGCCACAGAATCTCATGGGGCAATGGTTACCTTCTATGACTTGCCAGAGATGCACATTCCTTGGCATATAGTGTGGATGTTATTTGCCATGTTGGCCTAAGTTTGGGTATTGGCCAGGTCTTGCTTATTTGTACATGGACCTTTTCAGTATCTAAAGAATGGTGAAAGGTGCTGAACATTGTGCAATCGTCAGTATACATCCCCACTTCTGATGGAAGAAAGGTGATTCATGAAGCAACTGTAGATAGTTGGACCCAGCACACTACCCTGAGGAACTCCTACAGGGATGTCCAGGGACTGAGATGACAGGGTTGCTTCTAAACAACCACAACCATCCTCCTTGGCGCTAAGTAGAATTCAGACCAGCAGGGAGTGTGCCCCACGTGCATGCACGATTGCCATGAACTGTAGTTTTTGTAAAGCTCCTGGAATGTGGGAATGTGTTAGGCATGCAATGGAATAGTCAGATCTACAGATGACAAATGTATAAATGAATGTTTCAGCAACAAATGAGCTACAAAGGAACAAAGTTGAGATTTTAGCAAAGAGGAAGTAGATTATCTTAGCAATGTGCATTAGAGACCAAAATTAAATTCCAACTGCCACTTGTTTCAGCCATTTTCCCCCTCATTACAGTTTCCTGTGGTCTTCTAAAGAATTTCATTGTACGTCCTGTTTCAGTATCTCTTGAAATGTTGATAGTATTTGTGTAGATCTATATCCAAATCATTAACGTATGCACTGAGTGGAGTTAGCCCCCATATCAATCCTAAGGACTGCAATTACCCAAATTAAGCTACTTTGAAACATTTTTGGTAGAGTAGTTCAAATGTCATGCTTTCATAGGTTTTCTCATAACATTTTTATTTTCCCTTTGATCAATTCCATATATCAATTGTTTCTTTTATACAAGTGTCCCAAGTTTTCATACTGAAATTGCAATATGCATTTTTTAAATCTGTTATAACGTTAAAAATTACGCAACACCAGATTGGAGTCCAGCAGGTTTATTTGGAAGCACTAGCTTTTGGAGCGTTTCCAATTAAACCTGCTGGACTATAAACTGGTGTTGTGTGATTTCTAACTTGGTACTCCCCAGTCCAACACCAACGTCTCCAAATCATAACCTTGAATCTGTTAACATTTGATTAAATTTGAAGGTTAATAGTAAATATATCTGGTTTAGATTTTGATGTTTTTCAATAAAAAATTACTAGATTACTTTGAGTAGGAAGTGGTTTTCTGCAGTACTACCTGTATTTTCCTGCTACAGAATCTCTGAGGTTATCGCTGAGGTTGGTCTTTTGATGCCACCCATCTCCCAGATTTTTGACATAATTTTCTAGCAGCAATTGAACTGATATTTAGATCATTTGTTATCTCTACATTCTTCAAGTTTGCAACTTCTGAGAATTGTCATCCTGTTTTGGCTTTTTGTTCCAAAGAAAACCCATCGCCAGCCCTCATGTCTCCTCTATTGGTTCAATGTCTGGCACACCTATGAAGCTGCTGGTGGTTCTTTTACTATACTTTTTTGATATACTTTTAATGTATATTCATATATTGCAATCAAAGCAAAACTAACTTGCTAATGTGGCAACCTTTTTTCTTTAAACCATGAATTTAATATTTTTAAAATGCCATGTTTGAAGAAAATGAGAAAAAGACTGAATGCCAAAGCTAGTGTTCAGAGCACTTGCATCATTTTAATTAGCATTTTAATATTTAAGATGCAATGGTCAAGCATGATTAACTGGTTTCCCCTATAATAGGACATGAGGCAGCTAATTTCAAGAGGCAAGAAATTGTTTGTGGTCCTAGCAATTTTATTTTAAAGGCGTTATGGTCAAAGGTTTCAATTAGTTTAATGGAGTGCAACATCATAACCCTTTCCTCCACCATATCCAAATAGAAGTTGAAATCACTAGGATCAAGTTATTTACCTTCAGTAGGTGTCAATGTCCACAGGTGTAACCATCATTCTTTCTGATGTTCTCTGCATACCTTAATAGATAGCGACAGAAAATTTAATGTGTTGCATGTCCTTTTTTTTAAGCGCACATTATCACATTATCTCTTGGTATGACTGGTTTATCCATGTATTTTTAAACTGTCCCTGGTTTTAGTTAAATTATAATAGTGTGTGACTGCTGATTCAGCAGAAAACTATGGATTTTTAAAAATTTTGAATATTTGATCTTCCCCTTCTCCTCCCAGCTTATTAACCATGCATGCACGATCTTTGCTAAGAGTATGTGTTTTAGCATACAGGTATTCAGGCTGATGTTGATAGGAATCAGGGTGCCTATGTGAAAAATGACCTTACATTACAGCTGGAATGTGTTTGTGCTGGTGTTACACACAAAAAAATGGCATTTATAGAGTCATAGAGATGTACAGCACGGAAACAGATCCTTCGGTTCAACTCGTCCATGCCGACCAGATATCCCAACTTAATCTAGTCCCGCTTGCCAGCACGCAGCCCATATCCCTCCAAACCCTTTAGTATTCATATTCCCATCCAGATGCTTTTTAAATGTTGCAATTGTACTAACCCCCACCACTAAGTTGCTTCTTCGGTCTCTTTTAGATTCTGGAGGATGGGAAAAATTTCTGGCTGTAACAGCTGCTTCTTTTATTGAGGTATTTAGGAGTTGGAGGTGATTTCCTCAAATTCCAGGAGCAGCAATTACTGTTTTATATGCTGTTGCATTGTTTTGGAACTTTGGAAAAATAAAGTCAAAACAACAGCAGTTTTAAAAGGGAGAAGAACAGACAAAGGATGCATATGGTGGTCAGTGCAGGAGAGAGAGAGAAAGAAACTGACACAGCAATGAACCTGCACGGTTACTGCCTTTGCTATTTGAATTAATGTGTCGCTGGACATTGTTAATTTTCCAGATGCACTCCAAACAGTGAAATTGGCAACTGATTTTGGAGGAACTGTTTGAGTGAAGTTCACAGCACAGAAGCAGATAAGTGTATTGTTTTTAAAGTGGGACCTACAGAAAGTCTGTAGTAGTGAGTAGAGTGGGTTCTTTCCTGATTAAATGCTTTTTGAGATATGTCTCTTGATTAAACTTTAAATATAAGCCATAACTCTTAATTTAACCTGGGGCAGTGTTTTGTTGAGAATAAGGTGGTGTTATTTTCTTGGTCTGGAAATTGTGAAGGAGCAAAAATGGCCTTTTAGTAGAGTGGTAGGCACTTCTCGTCAGATGTGGGAGTTTAAAGAGAGTTTAAGGGTTACTGTGGATTATATCTGCATTAAATGCTGTTGGTTGTGAGTCTTATCTGATTGAATGGATCGGTCAGAGGGACAGTTAAAGGCAATGAGGAATTTGCAACGGCATCAGTATGTGATGGATGGCAGTTCTAGGAAGGGGGGGATGTCTCAGATGCAGTCACATAGATGGGTTAACTCCAGGAAAGGTAAGAGAGGTAGGCAGCTAGTGCAGGAGCCTTCTGTGGCTATACCCATTTCAAACAAGTATGCTGTTTTGGAAAATGTAGGGGGTGGTGGATTCTCAGGGGAAAGTAGCATGAACAGCCAAGTTTCTGGTATTGAGACTGGCTCTAATGCAACGAAGGGTATGTCGGGTTCCAAAGAATCAATTGTTTTAAGGGACTCTCTAGTCTGAGGTACAGACAGATGTTTCTGTGGCCAACAGCGAAAAATCAGAATGGTGTGTTGCTTCCCTGGTGCCAGGATCAATGATGCCTCAGAGAGGGTGCAGAATGTTCTCAAGGGGGAGAGGGGCCAGCAGGAGGTCATTGTCCACATTGGAACCAATGACCTAGGAAGGGAAAAGCTTGAGATTTTGAAGGGAGATTGCAGAGAGTTGGCAGGAATTTAAAAAGGTCCTTGAGAGTAGTAATGTCTGGATTACGGTGGCTCAGTGGTTAGCACAGCTGCCTCACAGTGCCAGGGTCCCAGGATCGATTCCAGCCTCGGGTGACTTTCTTATTGGAGTCTGCACATTCTCCCCCTATCTGCGTGGGTTTCCTCCAGGTGCTCTTGATTTTGTCCCACAGTCCAAAAGATGTGTAAGTCAGGTGAATTGGCCATGCTAAATTGCCCATAGTGTGAGGTGTGTTAGTCAGAGGGAAATGGGACCGGGTGGGTTATTCTTCGGAGGGTCAGTGTGGACTTGTTGGGCCGAAGGGCCTGTTTCCACACTGTAAGTAATCTAATCTAATGTAATCTACTCCCGGTGCCACGAGCTAGTGAGGACAGGAATAGGGGGATAGGAGCTGGTGTATGGGAGAAGGATTCACATTTTTGGACCATTGAAATTTCTTTTGGGGTAGAAGTGACCTGTACAAGAAGGTCTGTTTGCACCTAAATTGGAAGGGGACTAATATACCGGCAGGGAGATTTGCTAGAGCAGCTCGGGAAGATTTAAACTAGTAAGGTGGAAGAGGGGGTGCGACCAGGGCAATAGTGAGGAAAGAGATCAATCTGAGACTGGTACAGTTGAGAACAGAAGGGAGTCAAACAGTCAGGCCAGGTAGGGGCAAGCTAGGACTAATAAATTAAACTACATTTATTTCGATGCAAGGGGCCTAACAGGGAAGGCAGATGAGCTCAGGGCATGGTTAGGAACGTGGGACTGGGATATCATTGCAATTACAGAAACATGGCTCAAGAATGGGCAGGACTGGCAGCTTAATGTTCCAGGAAACAAATGCTACAGGAAGGATAGAAAGGGGTGCAAGAGAGGAGGGGGAGTGGCACTTTTGATCAGGGATAGCATTACAGCTGTACTGAGGGAGGATATTTCTGGAAAGACATCCAGGGAAGTTATTTGAGTGGAGCTGAGAAATAAGAAAGGGATGATCATCTTATTGGGATTGTATTATTGACCCCCTAATAGTCAGAGGGCAATTGAGAAACAAACTTGTAAGGAGGTTTCAGCTATCTGTAGGAATAATAGGGTAGTTATGGTAGGAGATTTTAACTTTCCAAACATAGACTGGGACTGCCATTGTGTTAAGGGTTTAGATGGAGAGGAATTTAAGTGTGTACAAGAACATTTTCTGATTCAGTATGTGGATGTACCCACCAGAGAGAGTGCAAAACTTGACCTACTCTTGGGAAATAAGGCAGGGCAGGTGACTGAGATGTCAGTTGGAATGCACTTTGGGGTCAGCGACCATAATTCTATTAGATTTAACATATTGATGACAAAGGATAGACCAGATCTAAAAGTTGAAGTTCTAAAGGCCAATTTTGACGGGTATTAGGCAAGAACTTACAAAAGCTGATTGGGAGCAGATGTTCACAGGTAAAGGGACAGCTGGAAAATGGGAAGCCTTTAGAAATGAGACAACGAGAATCCAGAGAAAGTGCATTCCTGTTAGGGTGAAAGGAAAGGCTGGGAGGTATAGGGAGTGCTGGATGACTAAATAAATTGCGGGTTTTGTTAAGAAAAAGAAGAAAGCATATGTAAAGTATATACAGGATAGATCGAGTGAATCCTTAGAAGAGTATGAAGGCAGTAGGTGTATACTTAAGAGGGAAATCAGGAGGGCAATAAGGGGAGATGAGATAGCTTTGGAAATAGAATTAAGGAGAATCCAAAGGGTTTTTACAAATGTATTAAGGACAAAAGGGTAACTAGGGAGAGAATAGGGCCTCTCAAAGATCAGCAAGGCGGCCAGTTGTGTGGATCTGCAGAAAATGAGGGAAATACTAAACGACTATTTTGCATCAGTATTTACTGTGGAAAAGGATATGGAAGATACAGAATGTAGGGAAGTAGATGGTGACACCTTGCAAAATGTCCATATTACAGAGGAGGAAGTGCTGGATGTCTTGAAATGCATAAAGGTAGATAAATCCCCAGGACCTGGTCAGGTGTACCCGAGAACTCTGTGGGAAGCTAGAGAAGTGATTGCTGGGCCTCTTGCTGAGATATTTGTATCATCGATAGTCACAGATGAGATGCCAGAAAACTGGAAGTTGGCAAACATGATGCCACTCTTTGAGAAGGGTAGTAAGGACACGCCAGGGAACTATAGACCAGTGAACCTGATGTCGGTGGTGGGCAAGTTGTTGAAGGGAATCCTGAGGGACAGGATGTACATGTATTTGTACTGATTAGGGATAGCCAATATGACTTTGTGCATGGGAAATCATGTCTCTAAAACTTGATTGAGTTTTTTGAAGAAGTAACAAAGAGGGCAGAGCAGCAGATGTGATCTATATGGACTTCAGTAAGGCATTCGACAAGGTTCCCCATGGGAGACTGATTAGCAGAGTTAGGTTTCACGGACTAAAGGGAGAACTAGCCATTTGGATACAGAACTGGCTCAAAGTTGGAAGACAGAGGGTGGTGGTGGAGGGTTGTTTTTCAGACTGGAGGCCTGTGACCAGTGGAGTGCCACAAGGATTGGTGCTGGGTCTTGTACGTTTTGTCATTTACATAAATGATTTGGATGTGAGCATAAGAGGTGCAATTAGTATGTTTGCAGATGACACCAAAATTGGAGATGTAGGGGTCAGCGAAGAGGGTTACCTCAGATTACAACAGGATCTTGATCAGATAGGTCAATGGGCTGAGAAGTGGCAGATGGGGTTTAATTTAGATAAGTGTGAGGTGCTGCATTTTAGGAAAGCAAATCTTAGCAGGACGTATACACTTAATGGTAAGGTCCTTGGATTGCAGGTTCATAGCTCCTTGAAAGTGGAATCGCAGGTAGATAGGATAGTGAAGAAAGCGTTTCGTATGCTTTCCTTTATTGGTCAGAGCATTGAGTACAGGAGTTGGGAGGTCATGTTGCGGCTGTACGGGACATTGGTTAGGCCACTGTTGTAATATTGCGTGCAATTCTGGTCTCCTTCCTATTGGAAAGATGTTGTGAAACTTGAAAGGGTTCAGAAAAGATTTACAAGGATGTTGCCAGGGTTGGAGGATTTGAGGTATAGGGAAAGGTTGAACAGGCTGGGGCTGTTTTCCCTGGAGCATCAGAGACTAAGGGGTGACCTTATAGAGGTATGTAAAATCATGAGGGGTATCGATAGGATAAATAGACAAGATTTTTTCCCTGGGGTTGAAGTCTAGACTAGGGGGTATAGATTTAGGATGAGAGGGGAAATATATAAAAGAGACCTAAGGGGCAACTTTTTCACAGAGGGTGGTATGTGTATGGAATGAGCTGCCAGAGGAAGTGGTGGAGGCAGGTACAATTGCAACATTTAAAAAGTGTATGAATAGGAAGAGTTTGGAGGGATATGGGCCAAATGCTGGCAGATGGGATTAGATTGGGTTGGGATATCTGGTCAGAATGGATGGGTTGAACCGAAGGGTCTGTTTCCATGCTGTACATCTGACTATATGACTCTATATCTTTCCCCTCTCACCCTAAACATATGCCATTTAGTTTTGGATTCCCCCATCACAGGGAAAAGATTTTGTCTATTTATCCTATCCATGTCCCTCATGATTTTATAAACCTCGATAAGGTCACCCCTCAGCCTCCCACCCTCCAGGGAAAACAACCCAAGCCTATTCAGCCTCTTTCTTTGGCTCAAATCCTCCAACCCTGTTAATATCCTTGTAAATCTTTTCTGAACACTTCCAAGTTTCACACTATCCTTCTGATACGAAGGAGAAAATAATTGCATGGGATGTTCCAAATGTGACCTAATCAATGTCCTGTTCACCTGCAACATGACCTTCCAACTCCTGTACTCAATACTCTGACCAATAAAGGAAAACATACCAAACATTGCCTTCACTATCCACCTTCCTGCGACTCTACTTTCAAGGAACAATGAACCTGCACTCCAAGGTCTCTTTGTTCAGCGACACTCCCTAGGACCTTACCATTAAGTGTATACGTCCTGCTAAGATTTGCTTTCCTAAAATGCAGCACCTCACACTTATCTAAATTAAACCCCATCTGCCACTTCTCAGCCCATTGACCTATCTGATCAAGGTCCCATTTAAATCTGAGGTAACCTTCTTCACTGGAGAAAGTGAGGTCTACAGATGCTGGAGATCAGAGCTGAAAATGTGTTGCTGGAAAAGCGCAACAGGTCAGGCAGCATCCAAGGAACAGGAGATTTGACGTTTCGGGCGTAAGCCCTTCTTCAGGAATTTTTCAGAACAATTCCTGAAGAAGGGCTTATGCCCGAAACGTCGAATCTCCTGTTCCTTGGATGCTGCCTGACCTGTTGTGCTTTTTCAGCAACACATTTTTAGCTCTAACCTTCTTCACTGTCCACTACACCTTCAATTTTGGTGTCATCTACAAACTTACTTACTGGATCTCTTGTGCTCACATCCAAATCATTTATACAAATTTGCAGTTGGAAATTGTCTCATTCATAGTGTCATAGAGTTGGACAGCATGGAAGCAGGTCCTTCGGTCAAACTCATCCATACCGACCAGATATTGTAAATTTAATTTAGTTCTATTTGCCAGCATTTGGCCCATATCCCTGTGAACCCTTCGTATTCATGTGCACATCCAGATGCCTTTTAAATGTTGTAGTTGTACCAGTCTTCCCCCGATTTATGAATTTTCTGAACTTAGGCCATAATTTTCCTTGTGCAGGTCTCACAGGTACCTCTATAACTAACTAAAGTATGCTGTCTTCATACATACAAAACGTCTTGAATACCTGCCACCTTCCAAATGTTCCGAAAACTTATGCAGTTAAAAAAGTGTTATTTGATATTTGTTTTGCAACATAATGAGCAGCAGGCATTCAGTTACTCCATCGATCTACTCTCCATCATCAGTGAAGTGATGAAAGGTATTATTGATAGTGCTAGCAAGCAGCACACACTTCGAAATAAACAGCTCACTGATAGCGAACGTCACTATAGACTTGGTTCAAAAAAAAGCTGAAGTCTAGAAGTGAAGAGAGAGTGACTGTCCTTGATGGCAAGGCCACATTGGACTGAGTGGCTTTAGGAACCTAAGCAAAGTTAGAGTTGATGGGAACTGGAGGAAAGCTCAACAATTGGAGTCACAAAAAGGAAGATGATTTAGTCATCGCGGCTCTGGGATACCTTGTTGGCGTTCCTCTGGGTAGTGTCCTCGGCTCAACTATCTGCAGCTGCTTCATTGTTAAGTCAGCTGTGGGAATATTTGCCAATGATTGCACAACTGTCTGTAATTCCTGAAACAGTCCATGTTTAAACGGAACAAGATCTGGACACTATCCAGTCTTGGGCTGACAAGTGCTCAGTAACTTTTACAACACGTGCTAGGCACTGACGATCTCCAGTCAGAGTCAAGATCAGAGTGGTGCTGGAAAAGCACAGCAGGTCAGGCAGCATCCGAGGAGCAGGAACATCGATGTTTTGGGCAAAAGCCCTTCTTCGTTGGGCTTTTGCCTGAAACATCAAACTTCCTGCTCCTTGGATGCTGCCTTACCTACTGTACCTTTCCAGCGCCACTCTGATCTTGCTGTAATGTCCAGCATCTGCAGTACTCACTCTTGCCATCTCTAATAAGAGACAATCCAGCCACCATTCCTGGCCATTCAATGGTGTTGCCATCACTGAATTCCTCACTCTAAATATCCTTGAGTTTACCATTGACCAGAAATTGAACTGGGCTGGCCACAGAGATACAGTGGTTAGATCAGAGTGGTGCTGGAAAAGCAGAGCAGGGCAGGCAGCATCCGAGGAGCAGGAAAATCGACGATTCGGGCAAAAGCCCTTCATCAGAAATAGAGGCAGGAAGCCTCCAGGGTGGAGAGATAAATGGGGGTGGGGTGGGGCTGGGGAGAAGGTAGCAAAGAGTACAGTAGGTGAATGGGGATGGGGATGGAGATCATAGGTCAGAGAGGAGGGTGTAGCGGATTGGTGGGAAGGGAGATTGGCAGGTAGGACATGTCATGAGGACAGTGCTGAGCTGGAAGGTTGGAACTGAGGTGAGGTGGGGGGGGGTCGGGAGGGGAAATGAGAAAACTAGTGAAGTCCACATTGATGCCCTGGGGTTGATGTGTTCCAAGGTGGAAGATGAGGCGTTCTTCCTCCAGGTGGTGAGGGAGAGGTGGTGGAGGAGGCCCAGGATCTGCATGTCCTCGGCAGAGTGGGAGGGGGAGTTGTAAAGTTGGGCCACGGGACGGTGGGGTTGATTGGTGCGAGTTTCCCAGAAATGTTCCCTAAAATGCTGTGTGAGGAGGCGTCCAGTCTCCCCAGTGTAGAGGAGACCGCATCGGGAGCAACGGATACAATAAATGATATTGGTGGATGTGCAGGTAAAACTGTGATGGATGTGGAAGGCTCCTTTTGGGGCCTTGGATGGTGGTAATGGAGGAGGTTTTGCAATTCCTGCAGTGGCACGGGAGGATGCTAGGACGGGAGGGTAGTTTGTTGGAGGGCGTGGACCTGACCAGGTAATCACGGAGGGAACGGTCTTTTCGGAAAGGGGTGGGGAGTGAAATATATCCCTGGTGGCGGGGTCCGTTTGGAGGTGGCGGAAATGTCTGCGGATGCTATGGTTAATGCGAAGGTGGAAAGTGAGGATCCGGGGTTTCTGTCCTTGTTATGGTTGGAGGGGTGGGGTTTGAGGGTGGAGGTGCGGGATGTGGATGAAATGCGTTGGAGGGCATCTTCAACCACGTGAGAAGGGAAATTGCGATCTCTAAAGAAGGAGGCCATCTGGTGTGTTCTGTAGTGGAACAGGTCCTCCTGGGAGCAGATGCGGCGGAGGTGGAGGAATTGGGAATATGGGATGGCATTTTTGAAGGAGGTAGGGTGGGATGAGGTGTAATCTAGGTAGCTGTGAGTTTGTAAAAAAAATGTTAGTGTTAAGTCGGTCGTCATTAATGGAGATGGAGAGGCCCAGGAAGGGGAGGGAGGTGTCAAAAATGGTCCAGGTAAATTTAAGGTCGGGTGGATTGTGTTGGTGAAATTGATGAACTGCTCAACCTCTTCGCGAGAGCACGAGGTGGTGCAGAACGTCAATTTTCCTGCTCCTCGGATGCTGCCTGACCTGCTGTGCTTTTCCAACACCACTCTGATCTAAACTCTGGTTTTCAGCATCTGCAGTCCTCACTTTTGCCCACAGAAATATAGTGACTATTAGAGCAGACTAGAAGCTAGGAAACATGCAGTGAATAACACCTCCTGACTCCCAACAGCTTGTCCACCATCTACAAGACACACGTCAAGAGTGTGATGGGAAACTGTTCACTTGCCTGGAACTAGTGCAGCTCCAACAACACTCTAAGCTTAACACCATCCAGTTCAAAGTAGCCACTTGATTGCCAACAAAATTGGAGATGTAGTGGACAGCGAAAAAGGTTACCTCCGCGTGCGATGGGATCTTAATCAGATGTGCCAATTGACTGAGGAGTGGCAGATGGAGTTTAATTTAGATAAATATGAAGTGCTACATTTTGGGAAAGCAAATCTTTATTGGTCACAACATCGAGTGGAGGAGTTGGGAGCTCATGTTGCGGCTGTACAGGACATTGGTTAGGCCACTTTCGGAATATTGCATGCAATCCTAGTCTCCTTCCTATCAGAAAGATGTTGTGAAACTTGAAAGGGTTCAAAAAAGATTTACAAGGATGTTGCCAGGGTTGGAGGATTTGAGTATAGGGAGAGGCTGAATAGGCTGGGGCTGTTTTCCCTGGAGGGTCGGAGGCTGAGGGGTGACTTTTTAGAGGTATATAAAATCATGAGGGGTATCAATAGGATAAATAGACAAGGTTTTTTTCCCTGAGGTTGAAGTCTAGACTAGAGGGCATAGATTTAGGGTGAGAGGGGAAAAATATGAGACCTAATGGGCAACGTTTTCACGCAGAGGGTGGCGCCTGTGTGGAATGAGCTGCCAGAAGAAGTGTTGGAGGCTGGTACAATTACAACATTTAAAAGGCACCTAGATGGGTATATGCATGGGAAAGGTTTGGAGGGATACAGGCAAAGTGCTGGCAAATGGGACTAGATTAAGTTAGGATATCTGTTCGGCATGGATGAGTTGAACTGAAGGGTCTCTTTCCGTGCTGTACATCTCTATGAATCTATGACGCAGCCACAAACGTTGAATCCCTCCACCACCAACGTGCAGTAACAGCAGCGTGTTCTATTTACTGCACTGAAGAAATTCACCAAGGTTCTTCAGACAACACTTTGCAAACCCAGAATCATTATCATTTAAAGCGAAGGCACCAGACACATGGGAGCACCATTGTTTGCAAGTTCCCCTCCAGCCACTTGCCATCCTGACTTGGAAATGTCCCATCTTTCAGTGTTGCTGGGTCAAACTCTTGGAATCCATTTCTTCACGGAATTGTGGGTCCACATGGACTGCAGCGGTTCAAGGAGACTGCTCACCACAATCTTAAGGGTAAAAAGAGACAGGCAATGAATGTGACACCACCAGCAATGCCCACACCCCATGAATTTAAAATGCCTCCCCTGTTACTAATGGTCAGAATAAATTAAGATCTGGTGGGAGACAAACCTAAGGCTAGTGAACTCCTAACAGAATTTGTAGTAATATATGTCACATTCATTTAATCTGTAAAATAGTTACTGAAATGCAGTAGGTTTTATACAGTTCAGCAAAAGGACGGAGTTAAACCAGAAAGGAGGCTGTCTTGTCTATGAGACCTTGGTTTGGACTTGTTGGTGCACTTTTTGAAGCAGAAAAGAGCATCCATCAACAGCCCCAGCGAATTTGTAAATGGTGGAATAAGGAAAACACATGGATGTAAAAGTTGCCCTGCTAGTGAGGCTGCATACCATTTATGCATGAGGAATGGCCACTTGCAGGCTTACTATAGACTATACTTTAACCACAAGTTTCTCTGAGAGGGATCAAGGTCCTGCAATATTTCCTTGCTTCCTATAATGTACGCGTGTGATTATTAAATTACACAATTAGGATTAATGCCTTGCACTACAATACCTAAGGTATGAGCTTCACCTTGATCTTTCTTTCTGTGCTGTTGCACAAATATCCTCAAGTTGCTATTGAATCCTGTCCAGTTGTGATGTGAATCACCATTGTTGAGATACATTTTATGCCAAATTATTTATTGCACTGTAAAAATTTGTGTTAAGGAATAGAAAAACTATCCAATGAATTATTTAGTATGTATCACTGTTGTTCAGTCGATCTGCACTAATATCGGTGGTATGTTACAAACCCCAGTTTAAAAAGGATGTTGATTTGTAACAGAAATAGGAAAAGTAAATGATGAAACAGGAATTTAGTCAGAGATGATAGATTTTATTGCATGATTGTAGATCTGGTATGTATTTGTAAATTTGTTTTAATTTCCTCTTCCTCTTTTTTTGAGGTTTCTAACTTGTTGACAATGACTGTCAAATGATAGTTAACATCATAAAAATTAGAACCAGCAAATTTCAGACAAGTGCATATTTTAAAAAGCAATTCTACTTGTTCAACAGAACAAGAACAAAATGTATTAAACAGTTCCACATATTTATATGTGCTTAGTGTTTCAGAATGCAGACTGACACAGTGATAAACTTCCAAGCTAAGTAAGCCATTTTTCAGCAACAAAACAGCCAGATGCGATTAAAAGCTTTAAACTTGCAACCTTATTTCCCAAATATTTTTTCCACTGTGACCCATTTTGAGTCTTGAAAATTGTCGCAACTGTTTGACAGTGTGGCTGGGGTGCACTGAATCTGTGAGAGCAGAGCTCTGCTAGTGATGGAGCTTAATTGTTGTAATGTGTTCAGAGCTCCACAGCACCCATTTACACATAGTACAATCCCTTTAACCCACAATGTTGTGGCAAACATGATGCTAAATTAAACAAATCCCTTTTGCCTGCCCTTGGTCCATATCCCTCCAGTTAGATAAGCACATAAATATACAAAGCAAGTCCCTTAACATCACTATTGTAGCTATCTCCACCACTTCCCTTGGCAGTGCACTCCAGACCCCTAGCGTTCTGTGTTTTAAAAAAAAGCTGCCCCTCACAGCTCCTTTTGAACTTTTCCCCCTCCCACCCTAAATGCATGCCCTGTAGTATTAGACATTTCAATTCTGGGTTGACAGTCACAATCTTTTTCCCAATCTATGTGTCTCATAATTTTATAGACTTGTATAGTTTCTAAACTTCTATATAGTCATCCTGCAGCCACCTCTAATACAGAGAAAATAACTGAGTTTTTGTAGCCTCTCCTTATAGCTAATACCCAGGCAGCATCCTGGTAAAACTTCTGCACCTTGCACATCCTTACTGTAATGTGGCCACCAGAATTGAACACTTTTTTTAAAAAGTCTGGTTTAACCGAAGTCTTGTAAGGCTGCAGCACGACACCCTGACTCTTGTATGCAATTCTCTGACCAATAAAGACAAACCTGCCGTATGTCGTCTTGCCAGCCTGTCAACTTCTGTGACCACTTATAGGGAGCTATAGAGTTGACCTCCAAGATCCCTCTGTACATCAGTGCTGTTCAGGGTCTTGCCATTAATTGTGTACTTGTCCTAACATTTGATCTCCTAAAGTGCAACATCTTACACTTGGTCAGATTAAATTCCAATTACCATTTTTCTGCCCATATCTGCAACTGATCTATATCCCACTGTATACTTGGACAATCTTCTACACTAGCCATAACTCCACCAATCTTTGTATCATCTGCAAACTTACTAACCCACATTTCCAAATTTTCATCTAAATCATTTATATACATCACAAACAAACAGCAGAAGTCACAGTACTGGTCCCTACAGAGCGCCACTAGTCACGGACTTCCAGCCAGGAAAAACCCCTTTCACCACTACCCTCTGCCATCTATGGGCAAGCCTATTCTGAATTGAAGCACCCAAGTCACCGTGGTTTCCAAGCATGAGTCTACCTTGAGGGACCTTGTCAAAAGCCTTCCTACATACCATATAGATAATATCCATCGCTGTACCCACATTGATCACTTTTGTCACCTCCTTAATAAATTTCAATTTAAGTTAATACGCCATGACCTGCCGTGCAAAAAGCCATGTTGACTGGCCCTAATTAGGTCATGCTTTTCCAAATGTGTGTAAGTCCTATGCTAAGAATTCTCTCCACTAGCTTCCCAAGCACTGATGTGAGACCCATGGGTGAAGAGTTTCCTGGATTATCTCTCTTTTTTTTCCTTCTTGAACAGAGGAACAGCATTAGCTATTCGCTTTGGAGCTCATGACTCCCCATTATTTCAGCTTGTAGCTTCAAGGTCCTGATCCTGTCTTTTGGAAGCACTGTTGTAAAGCTATTCTTGAAACAGAGGGTGAACCTGAGTGATAAATGTTTTGATTCACTGTCTTATTGCAAATGAGAAGAAAGTCCTGGACATGCTGCTTTGGTCGAAAACCCTCAGGGGAATGAGTCATTTAACTCTGCTCAGGTGAAATTTGTAAAGTACTGGTCATTACAAATGGCCAAACAATTAGCAGAGAGGTTCATGTGCCTGTAGTCAAAAAGGTATGAGGCCACTTTTGCAGTATTGCGTATGTTCTGGTGGCCCTGCTGTAGGAAGGATGTTATTAAAAGGAAAGGATGCAGGAAAGATATATGGTGATATTTCTGGGACTGGAGGGTTTGAGTTATAAGGAGAAGCTGAATAGGCTGGTGCTTTTTTGCCCCCGTGGAGAATTGGAGGCTGAGTGGTGATCTTAGAGATCGATGAAATCATGAAAGGCATGACTTAAGTGAATAGTGAAGGCCCTTTCCTGAGGATAGGGGAATTCAGAACGAGAGGGCATGGGTTTAAGGTGAGAGGGAAAAGACTTAAAAGGGACCTGAGGGGCAACTTTTTCACACAGGGGGTGGTGCATGTATGGAATGAACTGCCTGACACAGTGGCAGAATCCGGTTACAAAAGTTAAAAGACCTTTGGACAGGTACTTGAATGGCCAAGATTTAGAGGGATATGGACCAAATGCAGGCAAGTGGGACTAGCTTAGTTTGGGAAATCTGTTTTGAGTGAATGAGTTGGACTGAAGGGTCTGTTTCTGTGCTGAATGACTCTGACTCCATGATGGAACAGAATATTGAGTTTATTTTGAGAATCAGTTTTCAATAATAACCTCCTTAGTAACTGCGCTCCAATAGGTGAAGCACATACCTTACCTCCTCATTAATAGAGGAGGTAGAATTATTGCCCATGTGACCCGTGAGAAACCCACAATGCCATATGCATGGACTTTGGGAAGACTTTTGACAAGATCCACACAAAAAACTATAAACTTATAAAGGTGGTCTTACTGAAAAACACAAGATCCGGAACGGGGGGGTGGGGGGGGGGTGAGTGGGTGGGTAGGAAAGGAAGTGGAATTGAGGCCTTAGTACAATTGTCTTGGACAGTGCAGCAGGGTTATAGGGCTGAGTAGTCTTTCTTGCTCCTAACTCATATGTTCATATGAAACACCAAAGCAATTGTTGAAGGTTGTATGGGGCAAGGTGGTGAAGGAGAGCAATAAGCATTTACTTAAGCAACCCGGCTTAGGAAGTACATAGTGGTAAGTATTGTGGATGATACCAAACTAGGAAGGCTTGTGGTGTTAGAGACAACTTGGAAAATGCAAAATTTGGGCAATATCTCATAGCAAACAAAAATATAGATGTGACAGATTATCATGTGTAATACTAATGAAGTTGAAATAGCAAAGATAAAGCAGAAAGAAACCAGAGCATCTTCATGGATTTAATATTAAGCACTTCTCATGAACGCAGAGCATCATTCATCGAAACTAGTTTGATTTAGAGCGACATGGCCAAGGTGGTGGATATGTAAATTAGATGACCTTATTAATTTTCTTTGTGCTCAAGTCAGTCTGGATTTTGTACTGTAATTGTTTTTGGAATTCCCAAAAATGAGAGATCTTGAAGTGCTGAAGCACCATAAACTCTACTGTTGGAGTTGAATGATGATACCACAAGACATAGGAGCAGAAGTAAGCCATTCTACCCCTCAAGCCTGCCCTGTCATTCAATGATCTCATGGCTGATCTGATTATCCTCAAATTCACTTTCTTGCTTTTCCCCATAACATTTGATTCTGTTAATGGTTAAAAATCTGTCTCAGCCTTGAATTTATCAAATGAGCCAGCCTCTACAGCTCTCTGAGGTAAATAATTTCACAGATTGATTCAGCTTCAGACAAGAAATTCATCTGTTTTAGATGGGGATCTTTATTCTGAGATTATGCCCTCTGGTCCTAGAGTCTCCCTCAAGAGGACATAACCTCCCTGTCAAACCTGCTAAGAAGCTTGCATGTTTCAATAAGGTCTTTGCTTATTCTTCTAAAATCCAATGAGTACAGGCTTTACCTGTAAAGAATTGGCTAAATGGCAGGAAACAGCAAGTATGGTTTTTTTTAAGTTTGGTTTTCAATGGATTTCCACAGGGATCAGTGCTAGGACCACAATTGTTTAAGATATGTGTTAATGACTTGGAGGAAGGAAGTGCATGCACCATGTTTGCAGATGACATAAAAATAGATGTACAAGGTGCAATGAGGATACAAACACTTGAGAGAGGTTACAAAGATATTGAATAAGTGGGCAAATGAAGTTAAGTTTGGGAAAATGTGAAGTTGTTCATTTTGGAAGGGAGAACAAAGTGACAGTGTGTAAATAGAGAAAAATTGCAGGGACTTGGAGGTTTGAAACACAGGGGCAGCAGGAAACCAGAAGGCTAATAGGGATGTTGGCCCTCATTCCAAGGAGATTATATTGTAGGTGATCAATTCTGGAGTACTGTGAATATTTATCTTTCATTTTGGAGGCAGTTCAGAGAAAGTTCACTAGGATGGTCCCATATGGCAGAATTATCCTTTGTTTGTTCGACAAACACATTGGGACTCATTGAAATTTAGAAGGAATGACAGGTGATTTCATTGAAACATAGAATTCTTAAGGGGCTTGACAGGGTAAATGCGGAGAGGATGTCTCCCCACATGGGAGAGTCTAGGACCACAGGACATCATCTCAGAGCAAAGAGATGCTGTTTTAAGAGTGAGATGAAGAGACATCTCCTAATCAGTGGGTTGAGAGTCTTTGGAACTCCTTGCCACAGAGCTATGGAGGTAGAGTCTTTATGTAGATTTGTTGAAATAGATTCCTGATCAGTAGGGGAACCAAGTGTTACCAGGGAAGAGCAGCAAAGTGAATGTGAGAAATGTCACATCAGCCACGATCCTTGTCCAAGCAGGTTCAAAGAGCTGAACAGTCTACTCCCATTCCTATTCCTTATGATCAACCACATTTTAAAATGAAATTCATTTATCTGTGCTGCAGATTTGACAAGATCACTTGTTCCACGCATAAATGTGCAAATTTCAAATCTTGTTTTACATTAATTTTACTTTAAGAAATGCTAAACTAATTTCATCTTTATTGTTTACTCTTGGTATTTAATAACCTTTTCCACAATACAAGAAGATTATTTCCTGTGATGCAGGCTGTCCCAATTTTGTGTGCCATCTTCCTTTGAAGATAACTCAACTCAGGGCTGTTTACAAATTTAGTGTCTGAAACATCCTGATATGATCGCTCCAATTATTTGTATCTCCTTAGAATCACTAATTTAAAATACTGATGAAATAACTGGCCTTACTGAGAAACAGGAAATGTGGGCAGTTAACATGCACTTCTTAGGCGATACTTTGCTTTAGTTTAAGATTAGAGGCTGACTTTAAACAGAGCTAATTATTTGAGTGTTGTGTTGCAAATCAAATGAGGAGTAGGGAATTCCTAATATTTTAATACCAACAGTTTTCCTAACTGATTACTGGATAAATGCAAGCAAGCTGAGCCCTGGTAAACATTTTTGGATTCTTGTAATAGTGAAAAGGCAGAAGGTGTTTGTAGGGAGGGAAATAAATGTGGTTGTGTTTCCTGTCAGCAATTGAATGATCAACAACTATACTGTGATTAGGATGTTCCTGAAAGTGATTTTGCATTTTTAAAACCATGTTCGCAGCAGATAATCACAGCAAGAGGAATAAGTAATAGATTTGACATGGCTTAGAGAAAATAAGTTCTTCGAAGCAACAAAATTGGATTCTTTACATTCCTGTTTTGTAATAAAAAAAGGAATCAGCACTGGGAATGTGAATTTTGAGGCAGGTACGTCAAGATTAGAATGAGACTGTGTCGAGTTTCAAGTTTAGTTTTGATTATCATCTGTTGTTTGCACATGATGTACCTTTTGCACTGATGTTGGGCAGATATGTAGGTGGAGTTAAAGCCACAATCAGATCAGCTGTAATCTTGGTGAATTGCAGAACAGGCTGGAGGGGCTATAAGATCAATTGCTTCTGTTTCTAATGTTTCAATTTTTGCAAATGACTGTTGGCTACTAATATCAATAGAACTTCTATGCATTGTGTTGAATTTTAGTTTTTGTGGGGCCAAAGTAAATCTTTTGCTTGTGAACAAAACCAGTTGCACAACAGATGCACATACTCAATGTTTCATGTTCACATTGGTTTTGTTTGTGTATTTTGGGTAGGACTCTGATTTCAAATATTTCTGAAAATTTGAACACTGTGTTCTGACTGTCATGTGATCAGACACCTATAAATGTTGATGCATTCAGTTGATAAATGTTAGCTCCCCAGTGGTTGAGTATTTTGTTTGTGGTTTTGTGGTGGGAGCTCTCATACAAGAGGCTCAGTGAGTGTGCATGGTGCCCGAATTCAGACAAAGAGAAGAGACAGGCCGGTGGGAAGATGTATGGAGACTCAAAAGTGGGAAGTGACAATTGTAACTAACCAAAATGTTGTTCATTCTCGGGAAATGGGTGGTATTGGCCAAATTGGCATTTGTTACCCATTTCTAACTGAAAATGAGCTGTTGCCTTATACTGAACGCTTTACTAGGTCATTTAAGAGGGCAGTTGCCAATGGGTTGGTTGCAGTAGCGGGCCACATGATGATAAGGCCTGTTGTGTGGGGGTGGGGTAAGATCATGACAGAAGGTGCTCAGGCCCTAAAATTATTGAACCCTATTTTTGTTTTTGATTTCCAGCATCTGCAGTTCAAAGGTAACTCAACATAAGCAATAAATGCCAACCCAGCCAGCGACACCCATTTCTCACAAATGAACAATAAAAATTACATCTGCCTCTGAGCATATCCTCTCTTCATCTCTTTTGCAGCTTTTGCCACAGTTATTTTAATTATTCCAGTTACTTTTTTTTCTATTGTTATGCTCAGGGGGTCACCAGTGTGTTGATTTTGCATTGGGCATCAAAATTGTTTTGTCCTTGGGCTGTTACTTTTCTCAAGTGCAGGTAGTTAGTGTGCTATCACTGACATGAGGTAAACCTCCAAACTGATAATGCCCAGCTCAACTTTTCTGATCTCCTTCACTGACCGTATTTATAAATTGTTTATCAGATATTTAGCCTTAGATGAACTATAGTTCCATTCAGTTAAATTATTTGTGAGACCAAAGCCATTGTCTTCAGTCACTCCCAAAGGTTCAGTGTGTCCTCCACTGAAACTTTCTGTCCCAAGTCGACTTCACATTAAAGACAGCTGATAATTTCATTTTCTAACTTGATATTTTTTCAGTAACAAAGAAAACGTACTTTTTTTTTGGATGTATTCTTTGACTGTGACAAGATTAGCATTTGTTGCTGATCCCAAATTGTGCTTGAGCTGAGTGGCTTGCTAGGCTACTTCAATGAGTAAGGAAGAAGGTGGCATGAGGATCTGGAATCACATGTAGGCCAGGCCAGGTAAGAATAGCGGTTTCCTTTTCTACCGGACATTAGTGAGCTGGATAAGTTTTAACATGTGATGTCTCATGCCAACCATTACTAGGACTACTTCTGCATTTCAGCTTTTTAAAAAGTTGAACTTAATTGCAGCATCTGCCATGGTAGGCAGCATCTGCCATGAGGCCTGTATGCCTCATCTTCTGGAGTATTAGTCCATGGATATTAGCTCTATTCCACAATCTGTAACATTGTTTGTCAGTATTCCTATTTGAAGTTGTCATCTGCTGAATTCCCTATTCATTGCTTTTGTCGGCTTCAGGACTGACTATGCCCCCCTGACCTATCATCTTCATCCCCTCCCCCACTCACCTATTGTACTCTATGCTACTTTCTCCCCACCCCCACCTTCCTTTCATTTATCTCTCCACCCTTCAGGCACTCTGCCTATATTCCTGATGAAGGGTTTTTGCCTGAAAAGTCGATTTTACTGCTCCTTGGATGCTGCCCGAACTGCTGTGCTTTTCCAGCACCACTCTAATCTAGACTCTGGTTTCCAGCATCTGCAGTCATTGTTTTTAACCACAGTGTTACCTTGGCCTACCTCTCATTCTGTGTGCAAATGTTACCAAGGAGTACCTTTAAAGAGGAAGAGATAGTGGACTGGGAAATTTCAGAGGTAACAGAATGTGGGTGAGAAGAGAAATGTTGGTGCAGATGCTCTTGTTACATTCAGTCAATGAGTGGGACATGTGGTGGATAATTTCAGTGAGCTGGCCAATAGAGAAGAGTTGTTAGAGAAAGATTGTGGTGAACATGGTCAAATGGCACAAAAATACATCATGATTGTAATCTCTGGGACTTAATTTGCCACTTTGAACTATTTGTGATATTCACTATTTAAGCGACCGAGCAGAACCTTGATTGGCAAGGTCCAACTATGGAGTTGCAGGAAAGGGGGATGGAGGTTTGAGTGCAGCAATGTACTAAAGAGATTTCAAGATGAAATAGGCCAATGATTTGGGGATTGAAGAATTTCTTTTGAATAACAATTTTGAAAATGGGATTGACTACCAAAGAGATCCATTGAAGTCTGGAAATACCCATCTTTGCTTGAGTAGATTGGTGCTCTGAGACTAGAGTCAAGGGAGCAAACAGTATGTCCAATGAACCAAATACACTTGGAGAGGGCATGTGGGAGGAGGAGTTTGAACTTGGGACTGAATGAGACAGGTTGGCTAGGTAGACAAAGAAACGATGTAACTGAATAGCTGGCCTGAATCATTCTTGCATGAATACAAGGCACAAATAGAGCATTCAGCTCACCAAGCCCATACGGGTGTTTGTGATAAAGTTAAATCATGTCCCATCTTTTCTCATCGAAATTTCCATCTGTTCCCTGCTCCTTCATTTGCTTGCCTAGTTTCCATTAAATATATCTTTTTGATTTGCTTCAGTTGCTGATGTGACGATTTCCACATTGCTACCACTGAGTAAAATTTCTTCCCTATAAATCCCTGTTGGATTTCTTAGTATCTGTCTCGGCCTTTATATTTACATTTCGAAAGGTTTTGATAGGCTAATGCCTGGAGTGAGCAGATTACCTTATGAGGAAAGGCTAGACTGACTAGACCTGCATCAATCAGTTTAGAAGATGTGGAGGTGACTTAATTGAAATGTATAAGATCCTGAAGGGCCTTGAGTTGTCTGGATGAAATGTCGAAAGCACGTTTCCTCTTGTGGGAGAATCTAGAACTCGGGTCCATGGTTTAATATAAGGGATTGCCCATTTCAGACCGAGATGAGCATTTTATTTTTGAGCATTGAGTCTTTTGAATTCCCTTCCTTAAAAGGCAGTGGATATGTCATCTTTAAATATTTTTAAGGCACAGTTAGGTAGATTCTTGATTCCAAGAAGACAGAAGGTGAAAGTTCATAAGATACAGGAGCAGAATTAGGCCATTTGGTGCATCGGGTTTGCTCTGCCATTAGATATCGACTGACATGCACCTCATAACTCGTTATTTCTTAAACCAAACAAGACTCCGGATTTTTTTTTTGTTGTTAAAACATTTATTCATACATGCATGGGCAATGCACTTAATCAAAAATCGCATATTGCTCAAATCTTTTTTTGCCAAAACAAAGGTCTTATGCTGTTTTTACTGATACCATGCTTCATATAGAATATCCTTACAGGTAATAATTTCCAATCAAACGTTAAACACTTACTCACCACCTCTCCATCCAATCATATTCATATATTTCATATTTCAGGTACACATGACTATATATCCTACAATCACATTCAGTTGATACAAATGACTCTCTTATCAAATCATGGTCAAATGTATACACATGATTATATTATCCTATCGTATCATTTGTACGTTCACATCTCCAACTGTTAATACGTACTTTCTGATTACGGAAAACCAATATTGTATATTTTACCCCCCATAGGTGTCTCCTACTGTCTATGCTGTCTATTTTTCCCTTTGTGGGGTATGCAGGAGTGTAGAATTAAAATTAAAATCAAATGAGCCATGATCTTATTGTATGGCAGAGTATGCTGAAAGTGCTGAGGAGCCTATTCTTGTTTCTTGTTCATAAATGCTCTTCCCCAGAAGGGGAAATATTTCTATATCCGCTGTCTACCTGAAACCTTTCATAATTTGGAAGACTTTTATTAGATCGCCGATCACCAATCACCCTTTTTTTTTCTCTCCTCCCCACCCCCCGAAGTTGAAATGATGCACAACCAGTTGATTGTTTCCTAACTGTATTTGTTCTGGAAGAGTCGTATGACAGAGAAACAGACTCTTCAGTTAAACTAATCCATGCTGAATGTTGTCCAAACTAAACTGGTCCCACTTGCCTGCATTTGGCCCATATCCCTCCAAACCTTTCCTATTCATGTACTTATCCAAATATCTTTTTAACCATAACTATACCCGCATACACCACTTCCTCTGGCAGTTCATTCCACACATGAACCACACTCTGTATATTTTTTTAAAAGTTGCCCTTCATGTCTTCTTTAAAACTTTCTCCTTTACCTTAAAAATATGCCTCCTAGCTTTGAACTGCCCCACTCCAGAGAAAAGACTTACTATTCACCTTAAGTATTCCCCTCATGATTTTATAAATCTTATGTGGTCACCCCTCAGCCTCCTATGCTCTAATGAAAATGGACCTAGCCTATCTAGCCTTTTTTTTCTTATAACTCAAATGCTCTGTTCCAAGCAATATCTTTTTGAACCCTCTCCAATTTAATAATATCCTTCCTATAGCAGGGCACCCAGAACTGCGCACAGTACTGCAGAAGAGACCTCATCAACACCTTCGGAAAATGCTAGGTTTCAATAATAAGAATTTAAGCTTAATGTAATCAAACACAGTTTTGTGAAAGGGAAATCATGTATGAAATATTTGTCAGAATCATTTGAGGATATAACTAGCAGAGTTGATAATGGGTAGATGTAGTGTATTTGGAGGCATTTAATATGATGCCACATAAAAGATCATTGCAAAATATAGTGTTCACAGTATTGGGGGTAATGTATTAGCTCGGATTGAGGTTTGGTTGACATAGACAAGGTTGGGATTAAGGGTCTTTTGCAAGTTGGAAATCTGCAACAATTGCTGCAAGGGTTAGTCCTATGACCTCAACTATTTACATTCCATATTAAGGATTTGAAGGAAGAGTGTAATATATCCAAACTTATTAATGACACAAAAGTAACTAGAATAGTATTTTGTGATGAGGATGTAAGCTATTTGCAAGGGGATATGGATAAGATGATTGAGTGGGCAAAAAAATGGCAGATAATTAAAAGCAAGTAATTAAAGCAAATGGAATTTTGGCCTTTGTTGCAAGGGGAGGGGTTAAAGATTAAAAGTAGGATAACCTTGTTGCAGCTGTGCAGGGGTCACACCTTTCATCTACTGTGCATGGTCTTACATCCTCTTTTAAATGAGGTCTACTGACATTGAGGGTCTTTCAAAAAGGATTCATTAGACTGATCCCTGGGATGAAGTGGTTGATTTAGCAAGAATGGCTCAGCATACTAGGCTTTGCTTCAGTTGTGTTTAGAAGAATGAGGGGTGATTTTATTGAAGCATGCAAGATTTTGAGGTACCTTGACAAGTAGCTTTTGATAAAATATTTCCACTAGTGAGGGAATTTCGAACAAGGAAACAGTTACAGAATAATGGAATGTTCTTATTTGAAACTGAAGTGCAAAGGAGCTTCTTTTCTCAGGGGGCAGTGAATGCCTTGAGTTCTCTTCCACAGCATTGTGAAGGCTAGGTTACTCTAAGTATTTAAAGAGGAGGCAAGTACACTTTTGAAATATTATGGAGTTGAGGGCTATGAGGTGCTGTGGCAGATCAGCCATGATCTTGTTGAATGGCTGGTTGGCTTTACAGGCCAAATGCTCTCTTCCTGCTTTTGATTCTTTATACTTGTGATATATCTAGGCAATATTCTACATTATTTAGTAGATGCTTGTAGAGTACTGAGTCAAGATTAGCGTGGTGCTGGAAAAGCATAGCAGGTCATGCAGCATCTGAGGAGCAGGAAAATTGACCTTTCAGGCAAAATCCTTTCATCAGGAATTGCCTGAAACATCAATTTTCCTCTTCTCAGATGCTGCCTGACCTGATGTGCTTTGCCAGCACCTCTCTAATCTTGAATCTAATCTCCAGCATCTGTAGTATCCACTTTCACTGTGCTTGTATAGTACTGTCCATGTGGTTATTGGTACAGAATCTCTCCCTTGGTCACCTTTCCATTGCAGGAAAAGAAGCACATTTTGTTTTTAATCATGCCAGCCTCCTATTGTGATTTGGTCAAAATACCAAACATGCTCAGAAAATATTTTTGACTAACTTATCACTGTTACAATGGCTTGTGCTTATCTAATCTATTTCTTCTCATTCATTTGAGCATCCTTTCTCCATTCATTTTGAAATCAAGACTCAATACACTCCATTTCTTTTTCTCTGAATTCGAAACTGTTGAACAACGTTTCTCATCTCCAAATATTTCGGCTTTTAAAACCAAAGTTGAGCATAATTCTGTTATTTTGTTTCCAGCATAAACTACATAATTTAGCTTTTACCTGCACATTGCAAATAAAAAACAGTTTTAACAATTCGTGGATGAAGTGTGGCATAATGTTTTTTTTTCAAATGTCTCCAGGTTTCTCAAACCTTCACAAGCGTATGCAAAATCATCAAAAAACAGACCAGAGGAAAATGATGAAACAGACAGCGAGAACTCTCTCTTAACATCAGAGATCAAATCCTTTGACTTTGCAGCTGGTCCAATGCCAAACAATAGCTGCTCCAACAATAGAGGATTCTCGAATTATTCTGGACAATTTTCACAGCTTCCATCAGATTCTGCGGAGAATGTTAAGAGCTATGCTGCTGCTGCTGCTGCAACCCAGCCAAAGGAATATCCTTACAGTTCCCCTACAGGACACGTTGAAAATTGGCATGGTCCCTGTGTTTCCAACTGTGGAGATTGTTATACGTACAAATCTGACAACTGGTTGTCAAATACTGGCATGACTGACGTATCGCTGAGTGGGAACTTTAGACCACCCTTGCCAACCTCATTGCACAGCAGCCTTGGACTATCGCAACTTGAACCCGGGTTTCCTTTGCAATCATATCCATTTCAACCACCCGGTCACCCTCTGCCTCAAAACCCTTGTCGACCTAGGGTTTCTGTATATGTTCCTGAACCTGGCCATTTTCCTCCTACGCCTCTGGGCAGAGTCGACCTCCCTCCTTATGGGACACCAGGTTAATTATGCTTTTTCCTTCCTTCTTCAGTGCGTTGACATTGAGGGATTAGAGTTGCATTCATTATGAAGTATGTTTTAGCATTAAATAAATGTAAGTTTATTTTAGTAACTGCTAAACAAACTGAACAGAAGTGATTTGGAGAATTTTGTGTCACATTCCCATGCACAGCAAATAGGTGAAGTATTTGTATATTTAAAAAAGTTTCCTCAACATACAAAGTGTTTAACTCTGACATTTATTTAGCAGCTTTCCTACCCCCAGCATATGTGAATGTTTTCCGCAATAATCAGGTATTTCCAAAGTGTAGTTGTTATTCTTTGTAGTCAGCCACAGTGGATAATTTGTGCTTAAGCTAGATTACGTGGCCATTTCTGTTGTCATTCAGACTGCAGGGAGAACTTCCCTATGACAATACTAATTTAATTTAATGTCACATCACACAGACTGCATCTAGACATGATGTTCCTTGATAGCATTAGCCTGTGTTAGGTTCTTCAACTGAATCTTAAACTAGTAACCCAAGATTCCAAGGTAAATGTGCCACAGCTGATGCAAGCCATTCGCCACAGGTCTTTGTTTACCTACATTTGTGTCCCTTTCCATTGAATTCATACTCTCAGTCCTTGCTTTCCCTCACCTTACATTCATTTAAGAGGAAATTGTATCTGTTTACCTAGCTCTCATTCCTACCTTTCTAAAGCTGATTAGTCTACCTCGCTGTTTGCTACTCTTCTGTTGTCAACATTTCACCATTATTATGTTCTTTAATGAAGGGACAAATCACATGAGAATAGAAGTAAACCCATCACTGAAATGTAGGTAACAACATTTCTAACCCAACAATACTCATTTAATCTGTTTCTTGTTTGTCAATGAAAGCTCCATCTGTTCTTTTATAATTCCATTCTGCCAAACACCTCTGCTATCCAGCATGCCTTTTATGAGCTTATTTATCAACTATCTGCATAGTTGACTACATTACCTTTCTGTTAAATTGGTTTTGGCAGCCTACTCAGATGCAACTTGACTGAACAAATCCACGGAAGCTCTTAACAAGCAATAGGCGTTTTAACCTAACAGGTCTACGCTAATCTTTATGTTCCACTCCACTTATTCCATCATCTGATTTTTCCATTCCTTTTTCCTCCTTGTGTTTATTTAGCTTACTCTGTGTTAATCATCTCGTGATACCTTGAAAATTGACTAATATCTGATTTGCCTTTTTCCTCTTAGCAGTTTTTATATATGTTCTAATTAATAAATATTTGGGATGAATGGCTTTTGATATTTTAAAAACGTTATCTGTACGAGTGTGCAAGATGTTGCTATCAGTGGCTTGCTGATTTGTGCATTGAAGCCTTGGAGATGACATATAAAGTTTAGATAATTTCCTATTAATTAGCTGCTCTTGAGCTGTTGATCTCTATATCAGAATGATAATGAGGTACAGAAAATCTTCAGGGTTACAAAGTTCAAGCAGCACAAACTAGTAGATAAGAGCCACAAGCTTAAGTACGTCAGCATGCTATGTCTTTAAGGATCAGATGCTTAGCCTGTTACTCACTCGTGTAAAACTCAATTCAGTTTTGCACGCTACTTAGTCTGACTAAATTGAAACAGAAATAGACCACTTGATCCCTCAAACCTATACCACAATTCAATTAAAATTCAATTACTAATCTCTACCTCAATTCCCTCTATCTATTTTTGTTCCAAAATCTTAATGCCCTTGTCTATCAGAAATGTATACCTCTCAGATTTTAAACTTTGAGTTTACTGAGCTTTAATCATTGTTCTAAGGGTAGCATGAGTAGAGAAGGGAGTTCTGGATTTCAATAAACTGTGTGAGAAGTTGTCTTTGTACTGTCTAATGTTTTCTACTTCTCCACTGTAAGAAATTATTTCCCTATCCACCTTAACGGTCATAACATCTGTTAACATTGAATATCCAAGGGACTACAAGCCAAAACTTTGCAGTCCATCCTCAATTTAATTTTTTCAGCTCCAGTTTTACTTTGGTGAATCTGTGGTGAACACTCTCAATTCTTCCTCTGCTGAGGTATTCCGAACTGAATGCAGTAGACCAAATGGGGTCCAGCAATGTTCTCCTCTAGGTGGAACATAACTTTCATCTCTTTGACAGGGGCTGGAACATAAATGAGCCAATTATGTTTCGATTAGATTACTTAGTGTGGAAACAGGCCTTTCGGCCCAACAAGTCCACACTGACCCTCCAAAGAGCAACCCACTCAGACCCATTCCCCTACATTTACCCCTTCACCTAACACTACGGGCAATTTAGCATGGCCAATTCACTTAACCTGCATATTTTTGGACAGTGGGAGGAAACCGGAGCACACCCACGCAGACACTGAAAGAATGTGCAAACTCCACAGACTGTTGCCTTAGGCGGGAATTGAACTCGGGTCTCTGGCACTGTGAGGCAGCAGTGCTAACCACTGTGCCACCTGTACCTATAATATCGTACCTATACCATTTGTAACTTCTGGTTCCCATTAAAACAATTTACTATCCTGGTAAATAAGTACTGTCTGCAGCCTCTTTTGTTCTTTCATCCAAGTAAATGAAAAATATGTTGAAAACTTGAGGCCACAAAGCAGATTCTTGGTGTTCACATTCAACTGGTAGAGGTACATATGCCATCTCTCCACTCTCCCTTACGTGTCAACCAATCAAAGCCAAGACAAAAGGCTACTTGCACATCTGTGTGATATTTTCTCTAAAAATTTGATGTTGTTACATAACTACTTGAAGGTTTTTTATAGTGAAATGTCCATGCATGCTATCTATCCATCTTATCAATGTCCACCTGAAAAAGAAAATCAACTATCTTGGTAAGACTGAACATGCACATTGGTTTTGAACAATATCTCATTTGTTCAATCACTCCATAACTGATTTTAAATTGATAAGCATAAAAGAAATCAAGTTTCTCTCCCTTTTTATAAATAAAAGGAGTGATATTAATATTTTTCCAGACCAAAGTCATAATTTCTTAATGAAGAGTAGTTTGACAGATTTTGGCAATTTTCTTGTTAATGCTTAATCCCAGTAGGGTGAAAACGATTAGGCCATTAGGATTTCTTTATAAAATAGAACTGTACATGTTCTAAATGTGTGTAAACCCTATCCCGGAAAATTATCTTCAGTAGCTTCCCAACCACTGATGTGAGACTTATCGGTCTATAGTTTCCTGGATTATCCCTATTTCCCTCCTTGAACGGAGGAAAACCATTAGCTACTCGCCAGTCCTCCAGGACATCTCCAGTGGCTAATAATCTCCTCTCTCACTCCTCTCAAAAACCTTGGGTTTATCTATGTTAAATATCATTATTTTCTTCATTACTCTTTTTAGAATACATAAAATTCCTGGTTTAAGTTTGCTTCTGTCACAGGTAAATTATTCACCTTGTTATTCTGAGTCTAGTATCAATAGCCATAGTAGTACAGCACAGAAAGACGCTTTTTATCCCATTTGGTCTATGCCAGTTCTTTAAAGAGAAATCTAGTTAGTCACTTATCTTCTGTTTCAGCATCTACCTGCAATTTTCTTTCCTTCTCATGTATATCACGTTCCCCTTTTTGACAACTATTGAATTTTTGCTCACCGTCGTACTGAGTACTACCATTTGTTGCATAAAATAAATCTTTCATTGAGTTTTGAGATTTATAGCTCAGGTTGAGGTTCTGGATGAAGGTTTGCTTGCTGAGCTGAAAGTTTAGTTTTCAGATGTTTTGTCACCATACTGGGTGACATCTTCAGTGAGCCTCCAGATAAAGTTCTGGTGGTGTAGCCCCTTTCTATTTGTCCGTGGGTTTCCTTGGGTTGGTGATGCCATTTCAGTTTGTGACATCATTTCCCATGATGCCGTTTCCTGTTCTTTTTTCTCAGAGGTTGGTAAATGGGATCCAATCAATGTTTTTGTTGATAGAGTTCCAGTTGAACTGGTGTCCTTCCTCATCCATATCTAAGGATACTAGTGATAAGGGTACATTTACAAAATATGTTGCAAGAGCTGTAACAAACACTACATTGAACAAACAGGCACGGTGGCACAGTGGTTAGCACTGCTGCCTCACAGCGCCAGGGACCTGGGTTCAATTCCCGCTCAGGCGACTGACTGTGTGGAGTTTGCACGTTCTCCCCGTGTCTGCGTGGGTTTCCTCCGGGTGCTCCGGTTTCCTCCCACAGTCCAACGATGTGCGGGTCAGGTGAATTGGCCATGCTAAATTGCCCGTAGTGTTAGGTAAGGGGTATATGTAGGGGTATGGGTGGGTTGCGCTTCAGCGGGTCGGTGTGGACTTGTTGGGCCGAAGGGCCTGTTTCCACACTGTAAAGTAATCTAATCTAATCTAATCTACTTTGAAAAAAAAAACTAGCCACCAGGATACATGAAAATCAACTAGCCATAAAAAGACATGACCCACTCTTGCTAACAAATTCAACATTCCTTTTCTCCTGTACAATAAATTGTTCTGATCTTCTGAAATGTGGCATTCTTGTGTTTGAGTCCAGGATGAAAAGCTTGGGCAACATGTTTTGTGTTCAGCAATATTCAAGGTTTATTCTACCCAGTGACCTGTAGATATTGACGTTAGATAAGTGGTCCCATTTGTAACACTGCTCATCCCCATCTTGTCTTAATTACTGGCATACTTTCACTCATAACTATTATGGAATTACATTTAGAAAGGATCATGATTTATTTTAAACCATTTGACACACAATGTACTTTTGAAGATAATTGGAGATTAAGTTTTAGGACACATTTGAAGGAGTGGATTTTATTTTTGTTCTTAACTTACCAACGATTCACAATGCAGTGGATAAAACACTCCATATGAATTAGCTTAATTTCCGTCCATTTCTCTGTTCTGATTTCAAAGTTTGCAATCTGCTGTAGCAGTTCCACGTAGATGAAATTGAGCATAACAAAGCCCCTAATCAACACCAAGTTCAGTCGTAAAGGCAGCTGTTCTTGAGTTGAGGTAAAACTATACGGATCAACTACAATGAAAAGCTACAATCTAACTCTGTCCATGAGTAAAATGTTAACTTAAACTCCACACTTTACATCCATTTAAATCGATGACTTTGGTCTTGCCCTAGATAAATTTGCATTTGCCCTGCTAAGTACAAGTCAATTTTTTTTAAAATTGTTTCTTTTAAGCATTATTCAAATGATGATGCAGGTATCTATCTAACTGCCAGCTTGTAATTGTAGAAGGTACTTATAATAGTTAAGTTACTTTCAATGATTTTTCAGTTACTTCATTCTCAATTATGCTCCAGCATACACATCTATTTTTAACAGAAAATACTAGTGGTAATGTACAGGTGCACTAATTCAGGGTAAAAAACATAATTTTTATGGGAATAATAAGGTTTAGTTTTACATTGATAACACTTAGGATGCAAAACCAGAATGCAAAATCTCTAAAGCTTGATATGGCGGTGGGAACAATGTCAGTTATTCGAACCGTGGATTTGCATTTGAGAAGTGAGAACAGAAACAAAGCTACCTTTTAATTTTATGAACAGAGTCATTCAGTAGATGGCTTATTATAATTGCTCTGAAAACCACTAATTCACATTGTGTAACCTCTAACTTTGAATTTAATTGCAGGTTTCAATCCTCCAAATGGTCCTGGAAATGTTTCAATTCAGAGGTAGACATTTTGAAGTATTTTCCTCACTTCTTAATTCTCTCTAATGGAAAAAAGCTATTAATATCTTGAAATTTGATGTGTTGGCAACATTACTATTTAGGTCAGACTTTTTGTGACCTTTGGAAAGATTGATTAATCAGTGGTTGAAGTTTTATATTAGAGTACTACATACAGGAAGTAGATATAATCAATGAGAATCACAAGGTGTGTGGGTTTCATCTTTCTTTCTTTTGTGGGGTGTGGGTGTCTTTGGTTAGGCCAGCATTAATTGCTCGTCCCTAATTGCACCAGAGAAGATGATTGAGTTTCTTTCACGCACTGCTGTGGGGACACTCAGTGCCGCTAGGAAGGGAGTTTGGGGATTTTAACATCACATCAGTGAAGGAATGATGGCATATTTTCAAATCAGGATGATGTGTGATGTGGAGCAAAACTTGGACATGACCGTGTTCTTGTGCATCTACTTCCCTGGTTCTTCTCGCCTGTCGGCATCGTAGATTTGGAAAGGTAACAATCAAGTAACTGCTTAGTCTTGGATAGCATTGAATCTTTTGAATATTGTTGGAGCTGAATCCATCCAAGCAAGTGGGCCCATCACAGTTTTGACTTGTGCCTTGTAGACAGGATTTTCTGGCCAGTAGTAATCACCCAGGATGTTGTTAATGGGGGATTCAATGATGTTAATGCCAGTGTACACCAAGGGGCAATGGTTGAATTCTACATTGTTGGAGATGGTCATTGCCTACTTGTCAACCCAAACCTGCATATTGTCCAGGTCATGCTCCATATGGACATGGACTGCTTCAGTAGTTGGAGAACTGTGATTGGAGCTGAATGTTGTGTAATCTTCAGCAAACATCCATATTTCTTATGTTATCATGGAATGATGATCATTAATGAAGCAACTGAAGATAATTGGCCCTAGAATGCTGTCTTGAAGAACTCCTGCAGTGATCCCCAGGACTGAGATGATTGATCTCCAACAGCTAAAGCCACCTTCCCATTTGTTAGGTATGACTCCAACCAATTGTCAGGATTTTGTGGTATTCAGTGCCTTGAACTGTTTCTTAATATCGCATGAGTGAATTGCTTTGGCCGAAGATTACCATTTGTGATGTTTGGATCCTTGGAAGCCAAAATTGATTTTATTTTAATTATTGGCACGTGTAGTGAAATACAGTGAAAAGCTTTGTTCACGAGCAGTACAGGAAGACCATAGTAAGCAACAATGTGCAGAACAAAAGACCACAGGCATACAGGTAACATTGCACAAGGCATACAAGAGAGGTCATCTTTAGCAAGATCAGCATTATTTGAGGCTAGAGAGTCCATTCAACAGTCCCAACAACAACCGGGAAGTAGCTGTCCCTGAACCTACATGTTCCTGTTTCTGTAACGTCCGCCTAATGGAAGAGTTTGGAGGAAATATTACCAGGGTGCGAAGGGTCTTTGATGTTGGCAGCCTTTCCGCAACAGCAAGCTATGTAAATGGAGTCCATGGATGAAAGTCGGCTCCCGTGGTGATCAGGTCTGTGCAGGCCGCCCTCTGAGTTTTTTCCCACGATCCTGGGCAGAGCATTTGACACATCAGGCCATTATGCACCAAGGAGAAAGTGTGGTGCTGGAAAAGCACAGCCGGTCAGGTAGCATCCGAGGAGCAGGAGAGTCGACGTTTTGGGTATAAACTCATTCCTGATGAAGGGCTTATGCTCAAAACATTGACTCCTGCTTCTCGGATGCTGCCTGACCCATTATGCACCCAGACAGTACTATCAGTTGTACATCTGTAAAGGTTGGTGAAGGTTGTTATGGACATGTCAAATTTCCTGAGCTGCCTGAGGAAGAAGAGGCATTGTTGTGCCACCTTGACCGTCACAATTTCATGGGAAGTCAAGGACAGATTGTCGGTTACCATCACTCTGAGGAACTTGAAGCTCTCCACCCTTTCAACCTCAAGTCCGTTGATGTAAATGGAGGTGTGTTTTTAATTTTAATAAGTTAAAGCTGCTCACTTAATTCTGTTGCACTCCATTCCATCTGCAAAATAACTTGTGAGTCAGATTTATCAAGCTTCAGTAGTTGATGGTGACTCGAGATATAGCTGCTGGAGAGAGTCAGCAGTAGGTCATGAGAGAACCAGGGTTTGAGGGGGGTGGGGGGGGCGGGGAATGCTATTGAACCTCCCTCACCAATTGCAGATGCATCTGTTACATTGTGGTTGAATACAGTTCTGCTTATTTGCTCACAGGTGAATGGATTATCTGCTTGGTTCCTCTGAAGATGGTTGCAAATGTTTCAATATTTTTGTTTTTGTATTGATTCCCATGTGTGGTCAACCGAGGATCATGGTATTTTGTGGAGCCATCTCTTCAGTTCACTTATTGAATTACCAGCCTTCATCTTTCATGACTGGATGTTGGCAATATAGTGGAGCTTGGATTTGATTTGTTTGTTGGTTGAGATTGCTTCTCTCTGTCCATTGTACTCGGAGAAAGTGAGGATTGCAGATGCTGCAGAGTCCATTGAAATGTATGGAGCTAGATAAAGCACAGCAGGACAGGCAGCATCTGAGAAGCAGGAGAGTCGACGTTTTGGGCTTTAGCCACATTTTTCGACTGCCTTTTGCGTGCTTTGTTTGTGTTTGGCATGCAAATAGTCCTGTGTGGTAGGTACACCAGGTTTTTGTGTGCCTGATGTTGCTTCTGGGATGCCTTCCTGCACTTTTCATTGAACATGCGTTGATCCCCTGGCTTGATGGCAGAATGGAAGATAAGCTGGACCATGAAGTTACCATGACAGCACTGTGTGGTGCTCAGTCCATGTGGAGATAAAATGACATCTTCACATTGAGAATACTCTCCATTGTGTTGTACTACACCACCACCATGCTAAATTGTGTAAATTTTGAACAGATCTGGTAACACAAAACGAGCATCCATTATGCAGAATTGTATTTAACCATAAGATGTGACACCTGTATCTGTAAATGGTGAGGGAAGTTCAGTAGGTTTTCCCTCATGACCTACTGTCCAGCAGCTATATCTTGAGTCATCATCAACTGCTTAATGCCATCATGCTGTAGAACAGAGATCACAACATTGGTTTATAGAAAACCCTGGGATACTTGTTTCAGTACACATGGTTTGGTGTGATAGAGTCCATTGCGTTGTTCTCTGCAATGGAAAAGCAGACAATGGGAAGAATGCAAAGGTTTTGCAAGGTGCATAAACTGATTAACTGAGTTGGGAAGAAGGTGGAAAATAGTGTACAATGTGTGGAAATGTAAACTTACTCATTTTGTAGGAAGACTGGAAGAACAATGCATTTTTCTTAAATGGGGAAACTGATTAAATGTAACAATGGAGATAGATTTCTAGTTTGCATACTATTTCAAATATTGCCCCTTTAAAACCAAAGTTCATGAGATTTTGATGTGCCTGATATCTTTATCTTAACCTCAAATTACACATTAAAGGAAACATTTGTGCCATATTTGTTTTTACAGTTATCAAATAGAACCAGACAGCATTCAGATTTTCTGCAGTCTAATAAAAGTACCACAGATGCTGGAGATCTAAAATAAAAACAGAGCCTGAGAAACCAAGGGACTGAAAGTTAACTCTGTTTCTGTCTGTACAGGTGTTACCAGACCCGAGTTTCTCTGGCACTTTGTTTTTATTTCAGGCTTTCTGCAATTGTCTGATTTGTGTGCATGTTGATTATTATGTATGTGCAGAATGATTTCGTGCATAATTTTAGAATATGATTTATTAAAAACAAAACATGGAGCCAGATTTTCATTTGATTGTCAGCATTAGCTAGTCAGATCAATTTGCTTGATGTGGGAGGCTGCAAGTATAGTTTTCATATTCAATATAGATTATTTAATCTGAGCATTCTAATTCAAAATTCATGTATTTTCAGGGCAGTTGCTCCTACAGATCCAGTAAATACAAATGCACCATTTAGCCTTGTACTTCCCCGTGAACAGAGTAAGTATTGATAATAAATCAAAAGTGCCTTTAGCTGAAACAAAATTGGCCTTTACTTTGTTAACTTTATCATTGTAACTTGGAAATTACATTTAGATTAGACTGTATTAGATATACAAAGCTAAGATAATGTTTGAATTGTCAAATATCTAATTTTTTTTTCATGATGATTATATGAAGAAAAGTATTTTTGTGGTAAATTAACTTGCTGTTGTTTTCAACAGTCTTCTGGTGTTTTTGTTTTTTTATTCATAGTTCCATGTTAGTATTCTGGGTTTAATATTTCCAATTTCCGAAACACTAATGAATTCATAATATACACATTTTAACTTTTACCAGGAAAAGTCTTTGTGACTTATGCTACAGATAATGACAGACATGTTGAAGAGGTGATCAAGTTTGTTGTTTTGTTGACCAGGAATGGATTTGAAACCCAGGTTGGTTGTGCTACTGTCTCCCTCCTTCACTCGGCTCTTGTCCTTGACCTCTGAAGTTTGAAGATTGACAGGATTGTTCTTATAAGCTTGATTTCCAATTATTTCCACTACTTCATACTCTTGTGGAATCATGTAGCCAGTTTGGATTACATGTTTAGAAATTTTATTCCTCAATACATCTCTGTGTTAGAAGCATAATTACAGTTCTGTCTTAAACATTTATAATCTTTATAAAGTCACTATTTAAATATCTGGACAAAATATTTCTGGTTACTGTTGTTACATACCTACTTTACCAAAGTAGGTCTTTGCTGTCATATTGCAACTTCCCTTTTGGATTTAATAAGGAACTTTGTTCCCTTGTGTTTGAAAATTTCATAGATAACTCATACTGTGTTTTAAACTTCCAGGTTAACATTGTTAATATGCAGTCCGTCCAGTGTCAGTGGTCAGAGATTTGTAACTGATTTTTCAAACTAACATAATTGATACCACCCAGTAGCTTTTTTTAACTTGTATAATTGGGTGTCAGACATTCAAATTTAAGATTGCATTTTAAAAAATTAATTTTGGAATCTGCTAAACGTATTGATTGGTAGCAATTTACTTGCATTCTTTTGGATAGATAAAATGCTTTTGTAGAATAAAAACCCACTTTGGAAGTCCTGAAAAGTGGAATCTTAAACTTTGTTTCTACTTATCAGTTTAACATTTCAGTTTAAAATCATAACTAATTTGGAATTGATATTCTTTAACAGAATTAACAATTTCGTAACATTTTCAATTGTAAAATAATTTACCAGGCATACTATGTTTGGAGATATTTACAGCAAAACTTCAAAATAAAGATAATATGGGAATCAGAGTTCTGATTTGATCTTCTCCCCTACCTTAGCAACATACAAGGATAGAACTTCCTTTTGTACTTGATGGAATTGCATATGACTGATGCTGTACCCTATTTCAGCTTTCTCCCCATACTCTTGACCTCCTGTCCCTTCTCCCCAAGAAATATACCCACCTCCTCCTTGAAAATCACTTATGCCCTAGCCTCAGCTGCTTCCAGTAGCAGAGAATTCTATATGCTCACTGCTCTGAGTGAAGAGATTCTCCTCATCCCAGCCCTATAATGGCCTATTCCATATCCTCAGACTGTGACCTTTGGTTCTGGACTTCCTGGTCACCATTCACCGTGTTGAGTCCTGTTAGAAATCCGTAGGTTTCTATAAGAATTCCTCCCTCATTCTTCTACACTCACATGAATACAGTCACTACAAGTCAAGTCTAACTTCATATGTCAGTCCTGCCACCCTAGAAGCAGTCTGGTAAGCCTTTCTTGCACTCCCTCCATTGCCAGAACCTCTTCCTCAGGTAAGGAGACCAAAACTGCACGCACTACTCCAGGAATGGTCTCATCAAGGTGCTACACAATTGCAACAGACGTCCCTGAACCTACAGTCAAATCCTCAGAAAGATGGCTACTCACCACATTGAGAAAGCCATACTCTCTCAGGTGGGTCACCCACGTTTACACATTTACATATCTTGATGGCATCTGTGGTGTTTCATAATATTTGTCACAATACCGCCCCACTATGAACCCATTGGAATTAAGGGAATAATGAAATCTAACCAAGTATAAAGAATCCAGACAATTCACTTTTTTTCCTTAACCTGTCTCTCTGCAGTGCAAGTTAATTTAATTTACTTATGCTTATTGTATTAACAAACATGCAGTTTTTTTAAAATTCAGAAAAACCAAAGTCATACTTCCAAGTACCTTATTATAAGACCATTTGTTTCTTTTCTAGATTGATATATTTGAGCAGAATTTTCGAAGTATAAACAAAATTGATTGGATGGAAAGATATATCAATGATGTAAGTTAGCCTTTTTAAAATTAGACTCCATGTTTGAACAGTATTCATAGTTGCCTGGAAAATAATGAGTCTGCTTTATGAATTGACTGAATTATGCTAAAAAGTTCATAGTATAACAGTAATGCCTTCATTTCTCATACATGTACACAGAAAGGATATCTGATCATCATCGTAATCAGCCCAAAATACTGGGAAGCTGTTAGATCTCAAAACTTTGACATAAAAAATGATGAACATTCTTTGAATACAGTCTTTATCTACAAACAGGTAATTCCATTTATGAGAAATAATTTTAATGCTTTTGAATCACTAAGTTATCCCCAAACCTAATGCACAGAGAATTTGAGCAATTGTATCGAGTTATGGTAACTTATCATGGACATGCCGGTGTTGGACTGGGATGTACAAAGTTAAAAATCACACAACACCAGGTTATAGTCCAACAGGTTTAATTGGAAGCACACTAGCTTTCGGAGCGACGCTCCTTCATCAGGTGGTAGTGGAGGGCTCAATCCTAACACACAGAATTTATAGCAAGAATTTACAGTGTGATGTAACTGAAATTATACATTGAAAAATCGATTGTCTGTTAAGCCTTTCGTCTGTTAGAATACAGTGATAGTTTCACTTCTTTCATGTGTAAATCACAAAACCTTTTTTTAAAAAAGTTGCATTCTCAGATTAGCTGTTAATAATGGTGATAGCTAGACAATATGTTGAAGGTGTTGGCCCCCTGTGTTCTCTGTCTATGCCATGATGTTTAGATTGATTCTAATCTAAAAAGTGAGATAACGGAGTTTTACATAAATGCATGCAGTTTTTGAGCAAAGTACAATGTAACCCCGCAAGTACAAATTCATCCCACAACATATGTGTGTGCATGTGGGTCTTCGTCTGTATGTGTGTCTGTTTGGGTTGGGGGTTGTGAGTGTGAGAAAGTGTGTATGTGTGTACGCGCTCGCGCAGAGTGTCTTAAGTCTGTGAGGGAGTGCATGTGGGAGTGTGTCGGGGGGTGTGTGTCTGTGTGTGTTGCCCAGAGGCATGGTACATTGGGGAAACAGAGCAAAGGCTACGACAACGGATGAATGGGTACCGCACAACAATCAACAGAAAGGAGGGTTCCCTCCCAGTTGTGGAACACTTCAGTGGTCCAGGACATTCAGCCTCGGACCTTCAGGTGACCATCCTTCAAGGTGGACTTTGGGACAGGCAGCAGAGAAAAGTGGCCGAGCAGAGGCTGATAGCTAAGTTCGGTACCCATAGGGAGGGCCTCAACCGGGACCTTGAGTTCATGTCGCATTACAGGTGACCACCATTGCACTATACACACAGACACCCTCTCACACGCACCCCCTCACAGACTTAAGACATTCTGCACTCACTGCATACACACACACTTTCTCCACTCACAACCCCCAACCCAGACAGACAGACAGACAGAGACACATATGCACACGCACACGCACACGCACACACAAAGACCCACATGCACACATATATTTTGTGGGATGAATTTGTACTTGCAGGGTTACATTGTACTTTGCTCAAAAACTGCATGCATTCATATAGAACTCTGAGCTCAAAAGCTGCATGAATTTATGTAAAACTCCATTATCTCACTTTTTAGATTAGAATCAATCTAAACATTACGGCATAGACAGAGAACACAGAGGGCCAACACCTTCAACATATTGTCTAGCTATCGCTATTGTTAACAGCTAACCTGATAATGCAACTTTAAAAAAAATGGTTTTGTGATTTACACATGAAAGAAGTGAAACTATCACTGTATTCTAACAGATGAAAGGCTTAACAGACAATCAATTTTTCAATGTATAATTTCAGTTACATCACACTGTAAATTTTTGCTATAAATTCTGTGTGTTAAGATTGAGCCCTCCACTACCACCTGATGAAGGAGCATCGCTTCGAAAGCTAGTGTGCTTCCAATTAAACATGTTGAACTATAACCTGGTGTTGTGGTCTTTTAACTTTATCATGGACAAGTAGTGCTGTCCACTTTTCTGTTCTAAAAAGCACACGTTTTGTGATCTCATACTATGTCTTTCTCTCTTTTTTAAATCTATGATTAATTTAATCCTGTGTGTTGCTGTCTCTCTGCCAACAGACTCATTTACATGCCTCACTGTAAAGAGATTTCAATCATCTTTTGTTATCCTGATTCTACCTTAGGGATATTAGCTTCTCCAAAGTTGTTTCAGCATTCAGTAAGATATGTCCCTGAAGGCAAAAAAAGGTGCAAAATGTGCCAAAGTCAGTCTTGTGTTTTTGCACTTGTGCTAAAGTTACTAATTACATACATTTTTGTCTCTGGGATCTTGCTGAATACAGTTTGGTCAAGAAATGAAGTCTTGAGAGGGTCTTTCAGTCACTCTTCCAGAAGAACAATCAGATTTCACCCTGATCTCACAGCAAAAGTGTTTCTGAAACAGGAGACTGGAGCTAAGCAGCTTGTTCTGTAGCAGGCTTTCTTAAGTTGAAATCCAAACACAAACTCCATGCCTGCAACCACGGTTCAAACACAAATGGAAGACTGCTGTCCTTTTCATTGACCTTTCCCAGAAAAATCTACACATCTCCTTAATTCTTCAAACTCAGTCCACAAAAATGATTAAATATGAAGTGTCTTCACAACACTAGGGACACTGATCCCTGTTTTGCCATCCTCACCGTAGCCCATCTTCTCAACGTCAACATTTTCTTGGGGCAAATGCAAGCAGACATCAGGAAATAAGTTTGAGACTTTGGGTTTGCTGTAAACAAAATTGAGACAAAACGTTCTAACCTCAATGTTAGGTTGTCTTTAGCTGATGTTGGCTAATTCCTTGGAAAAGAGGATTAACTTCCTTATTGTTTGCCGAATTCTCCCTTAAAATTTAATGAATATTTCTGAGACCTCAAATGAAAAGCTTTCACTCAATCTAGCTTTATTATTTTTCAAATTTAGATATTTTTCTTTCCAAGATATGTGAAACAAACTAAGTGTAACTCTTTATTGCTAATGCTGTGAGGAATATGCATTTCCAAAATGTTTTTAAAAATACAGGTTCTCTGGGCTGTTTCATAAACTTCTACTTGTTGTTTTATTGCAGCTTCAAACCGAATTTATTCAGAATGGCAGCAAGAACTTCAGATTTGTTCCAATTATTTTCCCAGGAGCTAACATGGTATGTATGAAGGAAGTAGGAACTGTACAATTTGGACAGCTTACATCTGAACAGAAGACTGATTAACCTCTTCACGGGGAGATTTACAAATGCTGTTGGGGTGAATTTAGACTAGTTTGACCTGAGGATAGAATCCTGACAATCAATCTTTCAGAGTAGAGAGACTACGAATTAGAAGTGAAAATGCAAGTGAGTCTGGAAAGTTTCGGTTAAGAAAGAAGTGAGTTGAGTGTATTTAGTTTGAATCGAAAATATTTTAGTGCAAGGAGCCTGAAGAATAAAGTAGATGAGCTAAAGGGAATGTTTCAAGATTGATCTAGGAACTAATCATAGCAATGAGGAGTGATTGTCAAATGAGGCCTTATGGTTAGAAGTAAAGAACACAAAAGGGAATATCTACTGTCAGGTGTGTACTATAGGCCCCCAAAGAGTCAGGGAAAGACAAGAAATGCACGAATTGTAGGGATTTTTCCCAAATATTGACTTGGATGATTTATTATGCAAGGAGAGAGGGAACAAAACTTGTAAATTGCATTCAGTGAAACCTTTTAGCCAAGAGGCAGAAAGCCCAATGAGGGAGGGACTATTCTGGACCCAATATTCAGAAATGAGCTCAGGCAAGTGAAAGGCACATCAAAAACAAGATTGAGATTGTGACCATAACTCGGTTAGATCTGGATGTAGGTTTGCTCACTGAGCTGGAAGGTTCGGTTTCAGACATTTCATCACCCTACTAGGTAACATCAGTGAGCATCCGGATGAAGCACTGGTGGTATGGCCCACTCTGTATATGTGTTTCGATTTCCTTGAGTTGGTGATGTCATTTCCTGTTGTTTTTCTCCGGGGGTGGTAAATGAGATCCAAGTCAATGTGTTTGTTGATAGAATTCTGGTTGGTATGCCATGCTTCCAGCTCAGCGAGCAAACCTACATGCAAACCCTCAACCTGAGCTACAGAACTTCTTAAAACTTGCTAACTTGGTTGATCTAGAATGGTTATGGAGATGGATAAGGATGGGTCAGGAATAAACATTCTAATCTGGGCAAAGGTGCATTTAGTAAGGCAGCCTATGATTTGGCCCAAGTGGATTGGGAGGAACAGCTACTTGAAGATAAAACTGTCACAATAGTGTGAGGCATTCAAGGAGGACATGGTGAGAGTACAAGGTTGTTTTCTATCTATACAGCATAAAAACAAAGGGTGGGACCAAGACTGAAGAAGCCTGAATGTCAAGTACATAAGGTGCATAAAAGTTTGAATTAAGAAAAAGGAACTTAAAGACTATATCAAAAGCTCAATGCAGTAGCAATCCTAGTGAAATATAAAAAGTGCATATGGGATCTTGAAAGGAAAATAGGAAAGCAAACAGTGCATGAGAAAGCATTGGCAGATAGAATAAAAGGCAACATTAGGGGTTTTTTCCCAATAGAAAACAACAGAATAGCTAGGGAAAGAGTAGGCCCCATAGAGGTAATTGGTATGTCAGCACAATCCTCAGTGAATATTTTATTGGTCTTTATACTGGAAAAGGACAATGCAGGTATAGGCATCAAGGGTGGCGGACTTTGAAATTTTGGAAGAAATTGAGAGAAGGAAGGTACTGAAGAGTTTAAAAGCCTTAAAAATGGATAATTTTGTAGAACCAGATGAGATTTTTCCAGGACTGTTGAGGGAGGCAAAGGAAGAGATATCAGGGCATAAGCAGTACTTTTTATGTCATCTCTGTCCATAGTTGAGGTCTGAGAGGTTCAAAGGATTGCTAATCTTGTCTCGTTAGTTCAAAACAAAAGGAGGAACTGAAAGGCCAGGAAATTACTGCCCTTTCTTACCTCAGTGGGGAAATTATTAAAAATTGTGGGAGACAGAATGCATTGGAAAGATATTGATTAATCAGAAATAATTATGTCGAAGGAAGGTAATGTTTGACGAATTTGATAATTTTTTTTGAGGTGATAATCAGGAGTGTTGATGAGGGTAATGCATTTGACATTTGATGCATTTTGGGAAGTGCACCATTTCCATTTCCAAGCAAAATCACATGTCTGTCTGCTCTTGAAGGCTATTGAATTGGCAAAGATGGTTCATTAAAAGGTATTGCTAAGGGGTTGTAATGATTGGCTTCCAGTATTCTCAATTACTTGCATTTGTCAGGCATTACCCAGTCACTGCAACATTTTGCCATTGACCTAAGTTTTGCTAAAGCTCCATGATCAAATGCCTTTGTCAAGGATAGCCATTCTCCTCCCTGCTTCAGCATTCATCTCACAATTGTGATTTAATCAAAGTTTTGATGTAATCAGGAACTGAGCAGCAATAGCAAACAGGTTATTGACAATAGATGCTGCTAATTAGCAGCATTGATTACATTTTCCATCTTTGTTTTGCTGATTTGATAAGGTTAATAAGGTGATAATTGTTGAAAGTTGTTATACAGCCATTAATATTGACACTTCCACACTCAAAGTGAAATAGAGACTATATAACTGCAAAATAATGTCAAAAATAAAGTTTTTTTCCAGAACTTAGTTCTAACTGCAGTGGGTTTGAGTAAGCATTTAAATAATTACAGGCAGAAATACAAGTGTATTTCTGCTTTATTAACTCCTTATCACTTTTTACAAATTTGGTAATTTAGATGCTTAACCATTTATCCAATATAAGCTTCTGTTTGCTGTGATTGAGCATATGGATGTTTGACGGAGCAGCTTTAATTAGGGGTCAAAGATTATAAATGGAGAAGGAAAGTGAAATCCGAGTAGAGAACAAGGTGCCTGAAATTATTGCAATGAGTGCAGAGGGAGGAATAGTGAATTAGATTTTAAAGGAGATCTGAGTAAGAGAATGTTAGAAGAGAAACAGATGTGAGAGGAGTAGTGGGACGAATTGAGGCCTTGGGAGTCAGCATCCTAATGTCACAAAGTGGTTGGCCAGAGCAGGTAGGAGCAAGGAGCTTGGTGAAAAAGCATTATTGGCCTAGTGGACCAGTAATCCAGAACCTCTAGATAATGCTCTGAGGAGAGGGATTCAAATCCACCATGGCACATGAAGAAATTTGCAAAGAACAAAAAAACTTTACAGCCCTTCAGCCCTCCAAGCCTGAGCCGATCCAAATCTGTCTAAACCTGTTGCCCAATTCCTAAGCCCTATATCCCTCTGCTCCCCACCTATTCATGCATCTGTCCAGATGCATCTTAAATGAATCTACCGTGCCTGCGTCTACCACCTCTGCTGGCAATGCGTTCCAGATGCCCACCACCCTTTGTGTGAAGTACTTGCCGCATGTATCCCCCTTAAACTTTCCACCTCTCACCTTGAAAGTGTGACCTCTCGTTATTGAATCCTTCACCCTGGGAAAAAGCTTGTCTCTATCCACCCTGTCTATACCCTTTAAAATTTTGTAAACCTCAATCAGGTCCCCCCTCAATCTCCTTTTCTCTAATGGAAACAAACCTAACCTACTCAACCTCTCTTCATAGCTAGCACCTTCCATACCAGGCAACATCCTCATACTCTGCACCCTCTCCAAAGCGTCCACATCCTTTTGGTAATGTGGCAACCAGAACGGGACACAGAATTCTAAACGCGGGCGAACCAATGTTTTGTACTATTTTAACATGACTTGCCAGCTCTTATACTCAATAAAAATCTGGCAAAGTTAACTTAATGCTGACTATCTAACCATTACTGATTATCATAAAACCTATCGGGCTCATTCATCTCCATTAGGAAGGAAATCTGCCATCTTTACCTGATCTGGCTAACATATAACTTCAGACTCTCAGCAATGTGGTTGATTCTTAACTGCCTTGTAGATGATAAATGCTGACCTCACAGTGATGCCCACATCCCAGGAATGATTTTTAAAAAATAATGGAATGGTCAACAATAAGCAATATTTTAGTCAAAGCCAGGGTGTCATTTCAGTCATTCAGAACTCCTCCAGCGGAATAATCTCTCTTAGAGCCTCAAATGTCCTATCTATTTTTAATTTAGAGCATGTACCCATTGATCTAAATGATTATGTTTAATTCTTTTGAACTCAACACAAGTCTGACCTGTTTCCTTCTTTGTGGTTCTGAACCGCTGTCAATATGCTTCTGGTACCAATTCATAAGCAGTTAAAATCGCCTGTTTAAGCTCTTCATAATCACTTGACCCCTCATCTGACAGTGTGGCACTAGCTCTGTCTACCAGTATAGTTGGACTAGCATTACCCAAAAATCTTCAGACCACTCCATCTGCCTAGCCAATTTTTCAAAAGAAATAAAGAAGGCTTCAACATATTTCTCATAATATATATCACTACCTTCTCTTCTAATCTCCATCCTGTTAACTTGACTTTGCTGACTAGGTTGCAACTTCACAAGTTCAAATTTTCTCTCCCTTTTCTTCTCTCTCTCTTTGCTCAGCAAAGAACCTTCTCTCTGTCTCTTTTTCCTCTCTCCCTGTTTATCTTCTAACTTCATTTTCTTCAATTGCAATTTAAGTTTTTCTACCTCTACTGCACTTGGCTCTTTCTCTGATACACCTCAATGTTTGACTCGTTCTCTTACAATTTCAGCTTTACTTTTGTCCTTGGTTAAAACCAAATCTAATTTCTTTGCTAATTCTAAAAGTATGGCCTTTTTCTTTTTTTCTAGACTTCCTTGGCAAATTTGAGAATCATCTTCAAATCCTCTTCAGTAATTTTAAGAGTTCTTTCTCTCACTTTTAATTTAATCAGCCACAAGTCACCAAAAGTAAAGATCTAGGACACTAACCTGCAGGTGTTTCAATCTGCTGGGAATTTTAGTTCTCCCAGTTCTACTCCAATCTGTCTAAACCAGTTCAAATCCTGGATGAGTCCCCAATCTGTTACAACACGGAGTAAACTCACAGCTTAATTTAATACTAGCGACACAGAGAAGATTTATTCCATGCAGTAATCTGTAAAAATTCAAATCGGCCAAGGACTAGTTAAAGTAAAAATTAACAACTTAAAGTATAACTGAATAATTAACTAACAATGATTTACAACTTCTTCCTCTAACCTATTTTTTACCTTGCCTTCTGTAAGTCTAGTCTAATAAAACACTCAATTGCGATTTACAAAACAAAACTTCTCACCTCAAAACCAAGTAGCTTTCGTTTTCTGACTTTTGGCCTTCTTTTTTCCTCCATGGGGATTCTGCTTCCCAGGTTACTGATCAATAAAGGTACTTTTAAGAGAGCTATTTTTCAGGCAGTTTTTTTTACATGCGGGTGGCTTAGTAGTTCTCTCAACTGTTCAATTTTCCCCTGTCTTATACTCCCAAAGCATCAGATTGTGTCATTGGCTTTTAAGATTGTCAATATACTGAATTCAAACTGGATTGGAGTTTGGTATTTTTCGGGGTATAATTTAAACTGATTGGCCTAATTCATATCTGTTTTGTCATTTTCAGGCAATCAGCTAATTTAGCTTTCAACCAAGTGTTACACTGTTACCTTATTGAGAACACTTGGGTAGCTCTATCAGCTTTTAACTTTCTTACACGTACGGTACACCCACATCTTCATAACACTGTGTAGGGCCATCCTTGAGTAAATTGTCTTTCTGGAGGGAAATGTGGAAAATCCAATGATTGTTGAGTTGTGGGATGATTCAGAAGCAGCCGTGGGTGCACTAATTAAAATATAGAAGTCTAATGAGAATAACCCCAAACTGGTACTTTACTGGATGGGTAGTTGTATTGTTTCTCAAAAGGAAGCAGTCTCAAATGGGTAGATTAACTTTTTTGGAGAATGCTGACAAAACAGAGAAACAGGTAGATTGTAGGTTTATTGAAGACCAGTCTACTCCTGGGAAGGTAGAAGTCTTTTTCATGACTGGGTTGTGTGATAAGAATCCAAGAAATAAAGGGTGAACAGAAAGGATGATTGGTTAAAAAGAAAGAAGACAGGAGATCTCAAGAAGAGAAAAAAAATGAAAGAGAACTAAATGGAATGTGCCTAAATGGAAACCAAAATACACATAAAAATGGACATGGAATTGGAGTTACATAGATATTGTAAATATTGGACTAGACATATCCTGGCTCTAAATGGCGAAGGGAAATTTAGGGAGAGGGATGAAAATGTATGTTGGATGAAATTGAATTGAGAACAGCTTAAAATAAACGTGCATTGATTAAACAAATGTATGGGTTTAGGAACAATTGTGTAGAGGCTGTCTATAAATAAGGTTGCAGCTGGAGAACCAAAGAGTGTTGATTGTAGGCTAAGAGGTTAATCCTGTTGTCTGATACTGTATTTATTAATGTACTAATACTCAAATTAATAAATAGATGAACTTGCATTCAATATCTGTTCAATTTCAGTAAAATGTAGGCATACCGTCCTGCGTAAAACCCTGATAAATCTTGTTGAACTAATTGGGACCAGTCCAGAGTACATTGCTTTTCTAAATTATATTAAAAACTGCATTGAAGTATTGAGATTTAATTATGAGAGCTGAATAAATTATAATCAGTGATTCATTCTAGTTGTAATAAACAGTATGGTCACTTTATTAACAGCATGACAGCTGGCACTTTGAACAGATTGCAGATGCTGACTTTTTAAATTAAAAATGGGTTTTTATTTGTTCAGAATCATGTTCCTTCATGGCTACAAAATACACACGTCTACCGTTGGCCAGTGCAAACCCAGGATATTCTCCGACGACTGATGCGCCTGGAAAAATATAATCCTCCTCCAGTTGGTGAACTTCCGACTATCATTCAGAAATCCATATAATCTCAGCTTGATCCTGCTGTAGTAATATCATAAAACAAACTTTTGCTAATTACATGGCATTTTTTTTGTGGCTAAGAATAACCAATTTTCAGACCTACATGGAAATTCATTTCTTCAAAATATTTCAAACGTGTTGAACTCAGCCAAAAAGCAATAACTTTGTATCATTGAAAAATGATAAAATTGTGGCCACAACACATGATGTTTATTCCAAGATTTGCTTCAGCTTGGTGTAGATCAAGTGCATTTGTTGTAAACATGACTTACTTGCTAAATGAGATGTAACATTAGCATTTCTGAAACATTAAGCTGACATCTTACTTCAGAGCTCAATTTTCATGGCGTTTCTCTCTAGTCATGTTTACTGATGCTACCAGTGATCTGACACTAATGATGAGGATTAAATAGCTGAAGTGATCATGATGAGAGACAGCAAAATATTCACATTAAAATATATGTCTTCATACATACATCAAAGGTGCACAAGTGCAAGAAACAATTGGGTAAATATTTGACGTGAACCTTTACTATGAAGAGGTTAGAATATAAAAGTAAGGAAGTATCAGTGCAATTCTCTAAAAGACCTTTGTGAGGCCATATCTGGCATAATGTGCGTAGTTCTGGTCTGTTTGCCAAATGAAAGATGAACTTGCCTCAGAGAGGAGTGTCATAAGGTTCACTGAGCTGTATTCCAGGTTGTCCTGTGAAGATAGATTAAGTGCTGGAAAGTTTGTTTTTGTGGCTGGAGAAGCTAGAATCAAAAGATTCTTTACTCAGTTGTGAATGTTAGGAATTATTTTACACTTGAGGACACTGAATGCTCAGTAATTGAGTATGTTTATGATTAATGTTAATAGATTTTTTTTGGATCTTGAGGGAATTAATACGGGGATAGTTAGGATAGGCAATCTGAGGTATGAGATCACCCATGATCTTTTGACTAGTGGAGTAGGCTGATGATGCTCAGTGACCTATCTCTATTCTTTATGTTCTCAAGTAGGTTCAAACAGCTTGTTGAACAGCCAAGTTTGCCCAAATAAATGAAAGTTTAATACAGGACAAACAGTGCCTGTATTAATATCCATGGAATGCAAAGTGGATAACAGTTGTTGGCAGGTATTAACAGCTGGCTGTATATCAAACCATAAATGTCATGGGAATTGTAATTTCTTATGGTAATGATGTGAACTGCTGTGATTTTGTTTCAGCTTTTGTCAAACCTAATAGAACAGGATATTACACTGAAAGCCATAAATCTACTTAAAAACACATCTGCAGATAAAACCACAAAAGAGTATCTATGCAAAAAAACTGAAAACCACCAAAGAATTTGAGATGTAAATTTAACAGTTCTCACAGTAAACATTTATATTAGAAACTTCTCTTATCTACATTTAGAAACCATCTAAAATAAATCATTTTCAAAGCAAAGTAACCTTCCTCTATTTTTCCAGCCTATTTACACATTAATTTTATATTTTCTGTTCACATTCTAACCATCTTTTATTTCCTTCATGGCAAACGCGCACATAGTATTAAAAATAGCAAGTGAGATATTAGCCCTATATACGTATGTAAAAATATGCAATAATTTGCAGTAGCAGTATGTGTAACAGTACCAGCCAGTACTTAAACTTACCTCTATAGCCTTCAGCTAAAAAACATCGCAGCAAGACGGCATGGTATCTAGGACCTGAATGAACAAGGAAAACAACAGGGTAACTTTACAGATTGGGAAATAAGAACTGAGAGAGATGGTATAAAATTTGAATTTAGTGCCATATATGCTTATAATAAATATGCATGAGTAGGAAGGTTCATTTGCAATCATTAACACTGAAAACAGAATGATGCACAGTGTATGTAATAACTTGCAAATTGGTACAAGCAAGGTTGTACCAATTACTGGCAAGTCTCACTCTTGCACCGGTCACAACAATGTTAAAATTTAATCTAGATGATATGGCTAATCATATAGGCCTTATACTGTATTAGGTTTAGATTAGATTAGATTCCTACAGTGTGGAAACGGGTCCTTTGGCCCAACAAGTCCACACTGACCCTCCGGAAGAGTACCCCATCCAAACTCAACTCCCTCTGACTAATGCACCTAACACTATGGACAGTTTAGCATAGCCAATTCACCTAACCTGCACATCTTTGGATTGTGGGAGGAAACCCATGCAGACATGGGGAGAACAAGCAAACTCCACGCAGATAGTTGCCTGAAGCTGGAATTGAACCTGGGTCCCTGGCACAGTGAGGCAGCACTGCTAACCACTGAGCCACAATGCCACCCATAGTATTATGAATGTTAGCCATTTTTATTTGTTAACAAAAGGACAGCTAGTTTATTACATATAAAACTTAGCAAAGATACAACAATATAGGGGAGTATAATCTGCATTCTAACATCTCAAAATTAACATGAGGTGATCATTGGTCATAGGCAATCTTTTCTTGAACACCCTCTAGAGCACATCAATAACTGGAATTGAGATCAATCCCATAGATTTCTCTGAATTCCTTTCCAGATGCTGCTGACATTGGGTCAGCAGATCTTATTAAAGCTTCACAAGGGATTATGTTGCCTCACTTTTGATGACCTGCCCTTGAAATTTCACCTCCAAAATGTGACCAAGTCTTGGACTATCCTACTGACTGCTTACAGGCTGCTGGTTCACCTTCCCTTTTCTGTGTCTATACCCCCTGAATTCTGGAAACTATGCTCCAGCACTTACTCATGTATATCTCCAGCTTCACACAAAGTTAGTGTTGCCCAGGTTTTTTTTTTCTGAATTCTAATTTTGCTCAGTTGGTTAAGAAAACATTGCTTGTTTATTTCCTTCATGTCACGGACTATTATTGATGCACACCATCCTCCAATTTCCACAGATTTTTGAAAAAATTTAACTCTAACCCTTAGCTGTGTGCACTGATTCCTAAGATATTTTCATGAATTATGAGTTTGTACCGCTATTCAACTGCTCTCGACTTCCAATTCTGCCTTAACTATACATAGAATTTCTAGTGTGGAAGCAGGCCATTTTAAGTGCACACTGACCCCTCCAGAGAGCATCCCACCCAGAACCAATCCCTTACCTCTCCCTGTAACTCTACATTTCCCCTGGCCTATCCACCTAACCTGCATATTAGATTAGATTACTTACAGTGTGGAAACAGGCCCTTCGGCCCAACAAGTCCACACCGACCCACCGAAGCGCAACCCACCCATACCCCTACATTTACCCCTTACCTAACACTACGGGCAATTTAGCGTGGCCAATTCACCTGACCCGCACATCTTTGGACTGTGGGAGGAAACCGGAGCACCCGGAGGAAACCCACGCAGACACGGGAGAACGTGCAAACTCCACACAGTCAGTCGCCTGAGTCGGGAATTGAACCCGGGTCTCAGGTGCTGTGAGACAGCAGTGCTAACCACTGTGCCACCGTGAATTCTGATTATACAGAGCCTGTGGCCCCAGTATGCTGTTTTGGCAGTGTATTTCCATATGCTCACTGTATGCTCATTGCATTTAATAAATAGAATTAACATTCTGTGGTGAGTTTAATGACAAGAGAAGCACATTCCTTTTCAAACCCATATGGGTGGCTAGGGGCTAATTCTGTTCTTTGCAAACCTATAGCTAACTTGTAGCACCTTTTGGACATTCATTTTTAATTGCATTATGACATTGCTGTACTGTTTATCCATAAATAACAAATACCACTAGATGTAGCTTTGACAGCAATTTCTATACACTTTACAATAAATGTTATGTTACAAATGTAAGCCCATTTCCTCCTCTACATTAGTCTCAAGCTTTTCTCTTCAAAGGTTCTTTACTCTTTTATGAATTACAACTTGCGGCCAGCCGACCCAATGCTTTTATCCAGATCATGTGATCCTGGATGAACCTGCAAGGACAAAGGCAGCAAACACAGGGGAACATTACAACCTGCAAAGTTGTCACCAAACCACATACCACCTTGGATCCATATAACTATCACACCTTCGCTGTCACTACATCAAAATCCCTTTTCAACTGTCCTGTGGGTGTGTTTGCATATTGACTGCAGTAGTTCAAGAACATGGCTCATAATCTTTCCTGAAAGCAATTAGACACAGACAATAAATGTTTGCCCAGCCAGTGGCACTCACATAGAAATTCCTGTACAGGACTACAAAGGCTTTTTAATGAATCCAGGCTACAAATTCTATTAGTCCAGATGGCAGAGAATTTGGTACCTGCTCCTTCTTAACCGATACAACTGGTCTGAATGGACAATTTATGCCTTTATTGCAGTACTGTGCTGAGCTATGAAGACCAGGATGATCGTTAAGCCAAGCTGGATTTGGGATTTAGTTGGCTGATATATACCTTGGATAGCAATAGGGAAGCAATTTACCCTCTATTCTGTGGCTTTCAAGAAAGGGTGGAATCTGATCAGAGTTACATCTCGGTTTATTCAATATCTGCTTGAAGGAAAGTAATATTTAACTGTTGCATAATAACAGGCCTGATCTGATGTCTTATTGAATAATTCACTCTTGGGTCTGAATTCACACAAGACAAATAACCACATGGTCTGCTAACAGTTGTGGAACTATGAAACAAAAAAAACCAGAAATCATTGGAAACGTTCAACAGGTTTGGCAGCATCTGTGGAGAAAATTTGGTTAATATTTCAAGTCCAGTGTCCCTTGCTCAGAACCTTAGTTGCTGCCGGACTTCCTGAACTATTCCAGCAATTTCTGCTTGAGTTTCTGGCTTTGAGCATCTGCAGATCTTTCAGTTTTTAGTAGTGGAGCTATTCTGCCCCGCATAAGTCATTACATTCACAACCCCACTTCTGTTGTTTGACTGTTGTGATGGGCATGATATCTCATTTTCATGTAATTGATGCAGAGCAGTTATACAAAATTCTATGCCAAAAGTGTTGCTTTGTCCCCCATTTTGCTTTAAATATGCAGCATATCAACTGGTGCTGTATTTGTGGGAGCTTTTTTTGTTTTAACTATCCATGATTGATTGAAGTGTTATTTTGGTGTTGTAGGACACCACATATGGTGGTATAGAGTATTCTCACTGCTGAGTGGAGTCCACAAATCAGGACAAACCATTCACTGCCTTCAAAGCTCACCTGACAATAACTTTAAAGAAGTATGACCTAAACTCTGAAAGCATATTTTCTATATAATATCTGACCTACAATTAATGCTTAGCCTGCGTAGGTGACAATGAAGGGGATACATAGCTTTTGCAAATAGAAGTAATTTGGTAAATATCTGTCAACAACAATTTTGAATGTTTTCATAAACTTTGTTTAATCCAGGATTTAATGGAATTGGAATTCTGTGATTTACACACTATAAAATAACCATGGGATGTGTTAATGTAATTAGTGCAGCTTTGTTAATGCAGTGAAATTGAATATCAAGAGTTTAACTTTTGATATATTGCTCTGTATTTTTTAAAATAATTGAATGTACTTTGTATGTTTTTGAATTTACTGAGTTGAATAAATTAAACTTTTACTAATGTCTGAGTGTTTCTGCTTATACTCTCTTAAAATTCTTTGGGATGTGCTTATTGTTGGCAAGATGATGATGGTGTTGGAGACTTTTCTTGACAGTGTGCAGTCCAGCTTGTGAAGCTACTCCCACAATACAGTTGGGCAGGGAGTTGTAGAAGTTTACTTTGGAGGCAGCGAAGAAACAGGCATATAGAATCAAGTCAGAATGATGTGCGATATGGAGGGGAATGTGGGCATGATTTTACCCCTATGCATCTCCTTACTAGGTAGCTACCCTGCATCCTGTAGATGTTACATATTGCAGTCATTGCATGGTAGTGGTGTAGAAAGTGGTTGGTCAAAATGTATGGTACGAATCATTTAGACTTCTTTTTTCTCTGCATGGTGTCAGATTTGAGTGTTTTTGCTGCTGCACCCATTCAGACAAATGGAGAATATTGTATCATAATTCTTATGGAGAAAGTGAGGACTGATTCCTGATGAAGAGTTTATGCTTGAAACATCGACTCTCCTGCTTGTCGGATGCTGCCTGATCAGTTGTGCTTTTCCAGCACTATAATTTTTGACTCATAATCTTTATGCCTTGCAGACGGTAGATGGGCATTAGGAAGTTAGGCAATGAGCCACACAGCCAACACTTTGCATCTGAAGTCTAACGCTACTAGCACTTGTGTGTCTGGCAGGTGATTGAGTTTGATGTCAATCTGATGGAATTTGTGATAATGATAATGTATTTGAGTAGCAAGTGCAAAATGTTAGGTGGTGTAGGAGATGGCTATTCCATTACCTGTGCAATGCTACTATTCATTCACTGGATGTTGCCTAGCTTTTGTTGCATGTGGAAATGCACTGCTCCACTAACCGAGGAATTACATTTGAAGATGCACACTGAAGTAATGCAGTGTAGTGAACGTCATTGATAAATCAGCTGGAGATAGTTTAGAGTGGGACACACAAGAGAAGGAAAATCTGATGAAGAGCTTATGCCTGAAACATTGATTTTCCTGCTCCTCAGATGCTGCCTGGCCTGCTGTGCTTTACCAGCACCACTCTAATCTCCAGCATCTGCAGTACCCACTTCCACCACAGAGTAGAAAACCCTGTCAGTGAGGTGACTGGCCACCCACAGCCATCTTCCTTTAGAAGGAAGAAACAAATCAGTCTCTGAAAAGATTTTACCCCATTAACTTCTCTTTTATTTGCATCTGTTTATTATATCATGGATATTTCTGACTTATCTTTCTAAGGATTTGACAAAAGAAAAGATGAAAAAAAATGTTTAACTGATTGATTGTGATACAATAGTTAAATATGGTGAATATAACTTGTAGAGACACTGAAGACTCAATTATTTAAAATGCAAGCTCTGAAGTGAGAAGGGGAGGATTATTAGTTGAAGCAAGTACAGAACTTAAGTGGCTGGTAGGTACTTTGTACAACATGAGTAGACTGTCATGTTTTGATCTTCATCTGCAAAATCTATGCAGGAATTTAAAATATATTTAATTTTCTTTAAACAGACAATTGCACTTAAGCCTCTAATTGAATTGCTATTTCATACTTAAGTGAACAGGATTTTCCAAATCAGTCACCTTCAGAAAAACATAGGAGGCTCCAACAAATTGGCAGATTGCTGTTTCCAATATTCACCATGTGACCATGGTCTGTAGGCTGCAGAAATTCCCAACATGAATAAAGACCAAGGTCCATCTTGTTAAGCTACCATTCAGGTCACATGACCTGAGGAGGTCTGAACTGATGATTATTGATCTTTAATCTATAGCAGACCCAAAATTGAGATGGGGAGATGTTTAAAGACTTTTACTGTGGTTGTGGTTCTGTTCACCGAGCTGGGAATTTGTGTTGCAGACATTTCGTCCCCTGTCTAGGTGACATCCTCAGTGCTTGGGAGCCTCCTGTGAAGCACTTCTGTGATCTTTCCTCCGGCATTTGTAGTGGTTTGAATCTGCCGCTTTCGGTTGACAGTTCCAGCTGTCCGTTGCAGTGGTTGGTATATTGGGTCCAGGTCAATGTGCTGGATCACAGAAGCGTTTCACAGGAGGCTGCCAAGTACTGAGGATGTCACCCAGACAGGGGACGAAACGTCTGCAACACAAGTTCCCAGCTTGGCGAACAGAACCACAACAACGAGAACATGAGCTACAAATCTTCTCACAAACTTTGAAGACTTTTACTGTGCTGTGGACCTCCATGAGTCTAGCATTGGGATATTGAGCAATCCGTTTGACTTGTAACCATAGAGTCTACTCTGGCATTTAATTCATTTATGGCTATTCTTCTGTTTCAGTTCCATTTTTCTTCCTGTTCCTTATGTTTCTCAATTCCATGAGAGGCAAAAACCTGATCATCTCAGCCTTAAAAATAGTTAATGCTCATGATTCTGCAACCCTGTGGAGTGGGGATTTCCAAAGATTCACAACCTTTTGATTATATAAATATCTCATCATCTCTGTCCAATATCATTGTTCTTTGAGACTGTGCCTGAATGTTCTGGATTTCCCTGGGGGAAAACACCTCCTGTTTTTTTTTACCCTATTAAACTTACCAGAATCTTGCATGTTTCAACATAACTCCTTCTCATTCTTCTAAACATATTCATAGAAAAACGTTCTTATCTAGTGAACCTTCGCTGTACTGCCTCCAATGCAAATAAATCCTTTCCTAAATGTGGAGATCCAAACAGTCTCCCCAAGCCCCTTTACAATTGTAACAAGATTATAATTCCTGTATTTGAATCCTGAATTGCTTATTATTTACCTGTGTGTTAATACTTTGTTTCTTAAAACAGACTCAATACTCTCAACATTTACAAGTTTCAAGCCTCTTAAGAATAAACGAGCAGAATATTATTATGACACAAAGGCTTCATACTTCCTCATATTATATTCCATATTCAAATGTTATTGTCCACTCATTCAACCTGCCTATATCTCTTTGCAGACTCTTAATACCCTCTTATTGTTTAAATTCCCAGCTAGGTTTGAGAATAATGGGTCTGAACTTAGCTGTTCTTCACCCACAGCAACTTCCATTTATGTTTCACTTTTAATATAGTTGATTGTTCCAAGGCACCTCACAGGAGCATTTCCAAATAAAATTTGACATTAAGCAATAAAAGAAGATACTGCTGCATATGATCAAAAGTTAAGTGGAAGGATTCAAGGATTTTTTGAGGAAGAAGGCAAGGAGGAAAGTTTTAGGGTCAGAATTCCAAATCTTCGGCCCTCAGCAGCTGATGGTACTGCTGCCCGTGATGGAGTGATTTAAATCAAGGATATGCAAAGGCCAGATTTGGAAGTGCACTTGAAGTTTTGCAGGTTACAGAAGCAGGGATGGGTGAGGAGATGAAAGGAACCAAGGCAATTTCAGTTGACAAGGCTAGTCACCCATCCTAGAACTTGGTATTTATGATCTCTAATACTTCTGTACCTGCCACTTCAGTGATAATTACTAGAGGATGATAGCCCTGAAAAGCCAGGGAAGTCTTTATTTGTGGGACTGCAATCTTATATGAACTCCAATCTTTTAATTCTAGCCTTTTTAAAAAAATTATAAATCAGATTCAGCATAGGTTTTAGAATTCTATGCTATTTAATGACATTAAAGTGACTACATCGCAATAGGCATAGGTTTATTTACTTTGAGCATCTAGTGTGTGGGAATATATTTTCTATGTAATAATTTCCTGGATGCCAAAGGCAAAATTGTTTCAGAGTCTTAGAGATGTAGAGCACAGAAACAGACCCTTTGGTCCAACTTGTCCATGCCGACCAGATATCCTAATCCAATCTAGTCCCATTTGCCAGCACTTGGCCCATATCCCTCTAAACCCTTCCTATTCATATACCCATCCAGATGCCTTTTAATTGCTGTAATTGTACCAGCTTCCACCGCTTCCTCTGGCAGCTCATTCTATTCATGCACCACCATTTGCATGAAAACGTTGTCCCTTATATCCTTCCCCTCTCACCATAAACCTATGTCTTCTAGTTCTGGACTCCCATTAAGCAGCTTTTTTTCATACTTCTTTCCACATCCCACTCTGCAACCTTCATGCATTCTACAATATATTCCTGAGTGCACGGTGAGCAGTTCACAGTGTTAGTGCATAAAAGATTGTCCTGTTATGTGAACATTAGTAGGTTTTACTTCCAGATTGTTTTTATTCTCTATGGCAATTTTCAAAGACTTAGCACCTAACTCAGGCTAGGTTATGGTCTAGTGATTTAATCACTATTCCTGTTCTGGAGACCTGAATTCAAAACCTACCATGACAGATAGTGGAATTTGAATTTTTTTTTAAAGAAAATCTGGAATTAAGGATATAGGGATTACCAAGAAACTATTGTCAATTGTTCAGAAAAACCTATCTGGTTCACAAATGTCCTTGAGGGAATGAAATCTGTTGTCTTTATCTGATCTGGCCTATGTGCGACTCCAGACTCAGAGCAATGCCCATAACGCAGTGTAAGAGTCAATAAGGGATGAGCAATAAGTGATGACCCTAGACCCTTTCTGTGAATGAATATGAAAAAGAATCTGATTTTAAGGTTTTACATTTAATCTCGTTCAGCCCATAATGCATCTTTAATGAAGCTACTGTGAAGTTCTTTGTAATGTTACTTTATGCTAAAACTTTCATGTAAGTGTCAAGTCGTCTTATAAAACTAGTAAAGTGATCCTGCCTTAGCCACCCCGGTTATTCTATTTTGTTCAGATTGTTCTACGTTCAGTTGTACTGTCCAGAGCACATATAGTGAATAATCTGTTAAGAAGAAGATTGAAATTACACTGTAGTTCTAAGACATTGGATTCAAATTTAAATATCTTTCAGAAACCTGTCTGCTCCTGTGCAAAAAAAAAACCACGAGTAAGATAAAAATCAGACCCACACACGACTTTCTAAATTAGTTAAACTCGTGCTGTGCAGACTAAGAGATTTGAAACATTTATGATGCCTCATCAGATCATGCTTGTGATATATATTTCGTCATGGTAACAGCAAGCTCATGCCAATTGTCCCAATAGCTGGCTGGTTGAAATTCCTGATGAAGGGCTTTTGCACGAAACGTCGATTTTCCTGCTCCTCGGATGCTGCCTGACATGCTGTGCTTTTCCAGCACCACTCTAATCTAGTCTCTGGTTGAAATTCATGCATAACGCACTTCCTCAATTACTGACATGTTTTTTCCCCTGCTGAGTGGGATAAATATCTTCTTAAACAATTTCTCATTTTAATCTCTGGTAGAATTGCACATAAAAATCTGTCAATGTTTTTATGCATGTATTGCATGAACTTTCATGTTTTAACCTATCACTGATGCCTGAAATTTCCTGAAACCTACAACTTTGCTTCCGGTTTACTACTTGGTGAAGATTGACTCACGGGCAGTAAGGTGTTCATGGAAATTAAATTATTCATCTCTGAGCTTGAAAGTTTTTAAATTCAGTTGAGAGGGCTCCATTCGGAAATGTTAGAACTCCTCATCTCTGGGTTTCAATCAGGTTATGACTGGTGTAATCAGACTTCCTTTGTCACTGTTGTAAGTGAAATGAACAGCTGATTTAACCTAACTTGAAGCAATCCAACTCGCAAAAGGATAGACTTCGTGCCTGGACAAAAGTATCGGATGAAGTTCAATCTAGAATTGCATGAGATTAATCAATCTGAATTCAACCTTAAATTGGACCATTTCCTTACTGGTGATACAAATAGGTGAAACTCAAATACTATTTTGTGTCAATGACTCAGTTGTTGGAGACCGTTTGTGTGAACCATGGGAAAATCACATGTTATGGTCACATGACAGAAACCAGGTTTTGAAAAGAAGCATTTATGAAGTCATCCATAGAGATCAGACAAGGAGTGAGGGAGAGAAATTAATCCAGACCACTGAAGGAAGGAGTCGAGAGTGGGATGCTGGAAAAAAACAGGTCAGGCAGCATCCAAGGAGCAGAAGAATTGACGTTTCGGGCATGAGCCCTTCTTCAGGGCTCATGCCTGAAACGTCAATTCTCCTGCTTCTTGGATGCTGCCTGACCTGCTGCGCTTTTCCAGCAACACATTTTCAGCTCTAATCTCCAGCATCTGCAGTCCTCACTTTCTCCTCCAATGAGGCTTTGTGAGCCAAGGGAGCTGAGAGATAATTGGGAGAGGGGTGGGCTGGGGGGAAGGTAGTTGGGAGTACAATAGGTAGATGGAGGTGGGGGGTGAAGGGGATAGGTCGGAGGGGAGGGTGGAGCGGATAGATGGGAAGGCAGATGATCAAGTGGGACAGGTTGTGAATGTGGTGCCAAGTTAGATGGTTGGATCTGGAATAAGGTGAGGGAAGGGAATGAGGAAACTGGTGAAATCCACATTGATTCTGTGTGATTGGAGGGTCCCAAGGCAGAAGATGAGGCATTCTTCTTCCTGGCATTAGGTAGTTAGAGTATGGTGATGGAGGAAGCCCCAGCAGAGTGAAAGGGGGAGTTGAAGTGTTCTGCCACGGGGCCATGTTCAGCCATGTCCTTGACAGAGTGGAAGGGGGAGCTTGAAATGTTCAGCCACGGGGCGATGGGGTTGGTTGGTGTGGGTGTCCCAGAGATGTTCTCTGAAGCACTCTGCAAGTAGTCGTCCTGTCACTCCAATGTAGAGGAGACAGCATTGGGAGCAATGGATACAATAAATGACGTGTGGAAGTGCAGCTAAACCTCTGATGGATGTGAAAGGCTCCTTTGGGGCTTTGGATGGAGGTGAAGGGGGAGGTGTGGGTGCAGGTTATGCAATTCCTGCAGTGGCAGGGGAAGGAGCAGGTTGGGGGGTGGGGGGAAGAGGGGAGAGTGGGTTGCTGGGGGGATGTGGACCTGACAAGGGAGTAGCGGAGGGAATGGTCTTTATGGAAAGCGGATAGGGTGGGGAGGGAAATGTATCTCTGTCGGTGGAGACTGTTTGCAGGTGTCAGAAATGGTGGAGGATGATGTGATGTATACGGAGGTTGGGGTAGAAGGTGAGGGCAAGGGTGTTCTGTTCTTGTTGAGGTTGGAGGGGAGGGTGGAAGTGTGGGAATTGGATGAGATGCACTGGAGGGTATCATTGACCAGGAAGTGGATGAGATGCACTGGAGGACATTATCGACCACTTGGGAGGGGAAATTGTGATCTTTGAAGGAGCCATCTGGTGTGTTCATTGGTGGAACTGGTCCTTCTGGGAGCAGATGAGACAAGGCGGAGGAATTGGGAATAAGGAATAGCATTTTTACAGGAGGCTGGGTGGGAGGAGATATAGTCCAGTTAGCTGCGGGAGTTGGTGGGTTTGTAGAAGATGTCCGTGTTGAGTCGGGCCCTGTTGTTAGAGATGGAGAAGCAGAGGTTCAGCTATTTCCGCTAAGCACAGAACACACCAGATGGCCTCCTTCTTCAAAGACCACATCTTCCCCTGCCATGTGGTTGATGATGCCCTCCAGCGCATCTCATCTACCTCCCGCACCTCTGCCCTCAAACCTCACCCCTCCAACTGCAACAGTGACAGTACACCCCGGTCTTCACCTTCCACTCCACCAATCTCTGTATACATCGCATCATCCTCCATCATATCCACCACCTACAAACGTCCCCACCACCAGAGATATATTTCCCTCCCCACTCCTATCCACTTTCCGTAAAGACCATTCTATCTGTGACTCTTTTGTCAGGTCCACATCCCCCAGCAACCCACCCTTCCCCCTCAGCACCTTCCCCTGCCACCGTAGAAATTGCAAAACCTGTGCCCACACCTCTGTCCTCACCTCCATGCAAGGGCTCAAAGGAGCCTTCCACATCCATCAAAGTTTTACCTCACTTCCACACATGTCATTTATTATGTCTGTTGCTCCCAATGCAGTCTCCTCCACACTGGGGAGACAGGACTCCTACATGCAGAGTACTTTAGAGAACATCTCCAGGACACCCTCATCAACCAATCCCTCCGGCCCGTGGCCGAACACTTCAACTCCCCCTCTCACTCCCCCAAGGACATGCAGGTCCTGGGCCTCCCCCATCACCACATCCTAACCACCTGATGCCATTTTCTGCCTTGGGCCCCTATACTGCATGGCATCAATGTGGACTACACCAGTTTCCTCATTCCCCTACCCTCACCGTATCCCAGTTCCAACCTTCCAATTTGACACCACCCTCATGACCTGTCCTCAATGTCCATCTTCCTTCCCACCTATCCGTTGTACCCTCCTCTCCGACCTATCACCATTACCCCCACCTCTGTCTACCTATCGCGCTTTCAGCTATCTTTGTCCCAGCCCCACTCCCTCCCACATATCTTTCAGCCACCTTCGTTCACAAGCCTCATTCTTGATGAAGGGCTCTTGCCCAAAGCATCAATTCTCCTCCTCCTCCTCGGCTGCTGCCTGACCTGCTGTGATTTTCCAGCACCACACTCTTGACTCTGATCTCCAACATCTACAGTCCTCACTTTGTCCCAATGAAGGAAGGACCCTACATAAGAACATCCTAAGTCAGAGATTTGGGACTAGCCTTTATCTGTCAATTTGAAGAACAAAACATGGCTTTCATTACAGAGGTTTCTCAGCTGGAGTAAAGCCAGAAACCTTTTAACTCCAGCCCAATAATCAAGGAATCACAGTCCTGCAACATTTCAAGGTTGCATTTTGTGGGAATCAAGGGTAACAGTAAAACTTTAAACTCTTATGACCGAATTACTTGCTACCTCATTTGTTATCACATTTTGTCTGTCAATAGCGTGTGCGCCTGCGTGAATGTGTGCTGCTGAGAATGTATTTGGAGATTAAGAAATAAAGATATTTCCTGTTTTTAAAACTTATGAGAAAATCTGCCTTTGCCTTGAGTTATGATACGTAAACTGGTTAAAAACAGACTTTCTCTTTGAAACATCTGCCTTCAGTCGGTTGAGTAAAAGAGAAAAGGGGAACCATTCGGCCATATCTTCCCGTCTGCAATAGTTTAAAATAATAGAGTAACTCTTTCCTCCAGTGGGGAAATTTCAAAACGGGTAAAGTAATATTAAAGCTAGACCATTTTTGAACAGACTTAGGAAGCAACTCTTTTAACAAAAGTTAACTATAATGGAAATCTGGAACTCTGTTCCTGAAAAGGATTTGGATGTTGGTCAAACTGACTTTTCAAGTCTGAGTTGCTGAAATGTTTGTTGCTTGTATATCCACTGCTGAAGCTAGTGCAGGTGGGAGATTGTTTTAATTCCCTTGTGAAGGGCTGGTGTAGCTGGCTGAACCAGTATTTGCTGCCCGTTAAAAGATGGTGGTGACCTACCTTCTTGAAGGGCTGCAGTCGGTAGACCCACAACACCCTTAGGGAGGGAATTCCAGTATGTTGACCCAGTGATGGAAATCCCAGTGTTACAATGGTTGCTTTTCTGCACTATACTATTAAGTGATGTGTATCCAACAGGAACATAGTAACTTAGGAAGACGCGTGGGTCATTTAGGTATTGAGCATGTTCAGCTATTCAGTGAGATCATGGCTGATTTGAGGCCTAACTTTGTATATCTACCTTTGACTCATATTCCTTTAATATCTTTTGCTTAACACAAATTTATCTCCCTCAGGTTTAAAATTAACAGATATAGCATCAAATGCTGTTTGTAGAAGACAGTTTCAAACCTCTACCATCATATCTATGTAACCAAATTCATGGTCAAGTTAGTAGGCAGAATATTATAACTTGGCTATTCAGGAGAAGGAATTACTCATTGCTGTGGGTGAGTTGAAAATATTTGTTGGTTATGCTGTCAAAAATAAAGCTGCAGGTCTCCTGGCAAAACATATTTTCATTCAACAAGGACACCTAGATGACCTGTGAGGAAGGTGTGGTGTGGATATTAGAAATCTTAAGTATTACCATAAAATGCTGACAACACGCAGCAGGTTAGGTAGCATCCGTGGAGAGAGGAAAAGGATTTGACATTTATGGGCTGAAAGCATTTATTAGATCTGGAAACAGTAATAGAGAGGAGGAGGAGACAGGGTAGAGAAAGGAAGAAGGGATATGGAAGATCTGAGACAAGGTGGCAGGCACAAGTGATTAAATGACAAAAAAATGAGATGGACCAAGGTAAGAAAGGTGTATGGGACAAGTCAAAAAACATTTTGCAAAATACTACAGATGTTGGATATCTGAAATAAAGACACAAAATGCTGGAGAACCTTGGCAGGTCTGGATCATCTGTGGACAGAGAAACAGAGTTAACGTTTCAATCCAATATGACTTTTTCAGAACTGGAAATTTTTTTATATGCTGCACACGTGGGGGAGGAAGATCAACTGGAGTAGGTTGTGAAAGTGAACAGAGCAAAAGACATTGGCAGTAATAATGGGGGTCATGGAGCGATAGGGAGTACATTAGTGTAAAAATTAGCTGTGAAAAGGAGAAAAGAAGTCCGTTTTGCTGAGAGCAAAGCCATCAAGACACACAAATATACACAACCAGGGGACGTAAGGAAAATGGCATTCTGAGATCATTCTCTGAAGTTACAGAACTCAATATTAATCTTTGATGAGAAAATGAGGTCTGCAGATGCTGGAGATCAGAGCTGAAAATGTGTTGCTGGAAAAGCGCAGCAGGTCAGGCAGCATCCAAGGAACAGGAGATTCGACGTTTTGGGCATAAGCCCTTCTTCAGTTTCCCTTCTTCAGCTTATGCCCGAAACGTCGAATCTCCTGTTCCTTGGATGTTGCCTGACCTGCTGCGCTTTTCCAGCAACATATTTTCAGAACTCAATATTAAGACCTGGATATTGTAAAGTTCCCAAGTGAAAAATGAAGTGCTTTCATTCTGCTTCATTGAATACTATAGCAGCCAAGGGTGGAAACATTAGCGTGGAAGCAAGGTGGATAACTGAAATCAAAAGCAACTGGAAAGTTGGGGTCATTCCTACCAACTAATGTGTTCTTTAAAGCAGTCCCACAGTCTGTGCTTAAAAGCCAATTTCAAATCTACTAGACGGCTTTAGAGGGAATCTAAACTACAAAATCTCAACCAACCTACAAAAGTAAAGATTGTAAAACTGACAGTTCAACGATCAGCATCAACACAATCAGGAGCATTCAACTCTTGGTGCTTTTTGTGAAGAATTTCAGAAACTGATCAGCATATCTTTCTTTCTTTTTGGACTCACTTCTTGTTTCAAATCAGTCAATATGCATGCTGTGTAACTAGTTTTTCGTGTGTTTAATAAACACACTTTTTCTTAACTTAAGATAACACGGTTAAATTGGCTCCTTTTTTAAAGATAAGCTCATTTAGGGAAGGGAGAAAGGGAAAGGATAAAAAATGAGGTCTGCAGATGCTGGAGATCAGAGCTGAAAATGTGTTGCTGGTTAAAGCACAGCAGGTCAGGCAGCATCCAAGGAATAGGAAATTTGACGTTTCGGGCATAAGGGCTGATGAAGGGCTTATGCCCGAAACGTCGAATTTCCTATTCCTTGGATGCTGCCTAACCTGCTGTGCTTTAACCAGCAACACATTTTCAGAAAGGGAAAGGATCCATTTTTAAATTAACATTTTTGTGACCGACTGAGGGGTTGGGTGAATAATGAAAGAGAACCAATTTATTCTTCCAGATTTGGGAGTTTAATAATTTGGGATATCCAATCTGAAATTATAACAACCTGGGGTCTAGGCATAACGTGATTTAGCTACGGTTTTATTGAATGACAACACAGGTTTACGGAGTTAAATGGCCTCCTCAATTTTCGATGTAAAAGTAAGAAACTTGTAGCAGCATTACTGGCCCAATTGTAATATATTTAAATGAGGTCATACAGGATTCTGAGTAAATCATAAAATGCGACAGAATGTACAAGGGAACATTGAGTGTAATTTTCTGGCAGACGACCAGTAGAAATCACCTCTTTTTCACCCACAGAAAGTTGTTTGTTCCAATTATGCATAATTTGCTGAAAATGGCAAGGAAAGTTATTATCCCACTGAATTTATTCATCTGTACGTATTAAAAACTGAACTGTCTGGTTTGTGGAACATGATACAAGATTTATCTTATGTTTGGATACTATGTTATCATTAGTAAATGTTAAAAGTGCATGGATTTTCATGAAAAGCATTCTTAAATGACCATTTTCTACTAAAACAATTAAGTTGATGCCAAAAAGGTTGCATAAAATTGATGATGTAGGACTGAGCATTACCACACTCTGCTGACCCAATATTTTAATCAGATAACATCTGATTTCAGGAAATGGCAGTTAGTTGTCTTATCATCTGAACTGAAAAGAGAAACTGCTCAACTAAACTATTTCACCTGAACTTCATTTGGATGTTCCACTGGAGTTGGCAAGTCTACTACAGTTGCAAGCATGGCATTACACACTCCTACTACTCTCTGAGTAAAGAAAATACCTCTGACACCTGTCCTATATCTATCACCCCTCAACTCAAAGCTATGTCCCATTAGCTAACCATTACCATCTGAGGAAAAAGGTTCACTATCCACCCTATCTAACCCTCTGATTATCTTATATGTCTCAATTAAGTCATCTCTCAACCTTCTTCTTTCTAATGAAAGCAGCCTCAATTTCTTCAGCCTTTCCTCATAAGACCTTCCCTCCATACCAGGCAATATCCTTGTAAATCTCCTCTGAACCCTTTCCAAAGCTTCCACATCCTTCCTATAATGTGGTGACCAGAATTGTATGCAATACTTTAAGAGTGGCTGCACCGGAGTTCTGGACAGCTGCAACATGACCTCATGGCTTTGAAACTCAATCCCACTACCAATAAAAGCTAACACACCATATGCCTTCTTAACAACTCTATTAACTTGGGTGGTAACTTTCAGGGATCTATGTAAATGGACACCAAGATCTCTCTGCTCATCTACACTACCAAGAATCTTACCATTAGTCCAATACTCTTTACTCCTGTTGCTCTTCCAAAGTGAATCACCTCACATTTTTCTGCATTAAACTCCATTTTCCACCTCTCAGGCCAGCTCTGTAGCTTATCTACATCCCTCTGTAACCTGTAACATCCTTTGGCACTATCCACAACTCCACCGATCTTAGTGTCATCCGCAAATTTATTAACCCATCCTTCTACACCCTCATCCAGGTCATTTATAAAAAAGCAGTGGACCCAAAACAGATCCTTGTGGTGCACCATTAATAACTGAACTCCAAGATGAACATTTCCCATCAATCACCATCCTCTGTTTCTTTTAGCTAGCCAATTTCTGATCCAAACTGCTAAATTACCCTCAACCCATGCCTCTATACCTTGTGCAATAGTCTACCATGGGAAACCTTATCAAACACCTTACTGAAATCCATATTCACCACATCAACCACTTTACCCTCATCCATCTGTTTGCTGACCTTCTCAAAGAACTCAATAAAGTTTGTGAGGCACGACCCACCCTTCACAGAACCATTTGATTCTCCTAATCAATTTATTCCTTTCTAGATGATTATAAATCTTATCACTTATAACCTTTTCTAACACTTTACCTACAACCGAAGTAAGGCTCACTGGTCTATAATTACTAGAGTTGTCCCTACTCTCCTTCTTGAACAAGGGGACAACATTTGCTATCCTCCAGTCATCTGGCACTATTTGCGTAGACAATGACGACATAAAAATCAAAGCCAAAGTTTCTCCAATCTCTTCCCTGGCTTTGCAGGGAATTCTAGGATAAGTCACATCTAGCCCAGGTGACTTAAATCGCACTTTCCAAAATTGCTAACACCTCCTCCTTATGCACCTGAACCCTGTCTAGTCTAGTAGCCTATATCTTAGAATTCTCCTTGACAACACTGTCTTTTTCTAGTGTGAATACTGACAAAAAATAGTCATTTAGTGCTTCTCCTATCTCTACGAATGCCACACACAACTCCTCACTACTGTCCTTGATCAGCCCTGATTTTACTCTAGTCATTCTTTTATTCCTGATATACCTACACAAAGGTTTAGTGTTTTCCTTGATCTCCTATCTGCTCACAACTTCTCATGTTGTTCTGCTATGCAAATTATTTCTGCAATACACTTCTCTAGCAGATGAGTGGTACAGGGGCGGCACAGTGGTTAACACTGCTGCCTCACAGCGCCAGAGACCTGGGTTCAATTCTCGCCTCAGGCAACTGTCTGTGTGGAGTTTGAACATTCTCCCCGTGTCTGCATGGGTTTCCTCCGGGTGCTCCAGTTTCCTCCCACAGTCCAAAAATGTGCAGGTTAGCTGAATTGGCCATGCTAAATTGCCCGTAGTGTTAGGTGTAGGAGAATGGGTCTGGGTGGGCTGCTCTTGTTGGGCTGCTCTTGTTGGGCTGAAGGGCCTGTTTCCATACTGTAAGTACTCTTGTTTAATTTTGGAACATGTTGAGTAAGGAAAGTCCCAGAGTCCACAGCCTTTGTTGAGTTGTCTTGAAGTAGAGCAGTAGGGGAATGCCTACATTCTCATCCTGGAGAGGGAAAAACTGACCCGTGTTTCTACCTATGATTGCCATCTCAATGTAATTGCACTAGAGGACGATGGGGTTCATTTTTTTGTACCTCATTATGAGTCCTTTCATCGTGTGTTAAGAGAGACAAAGACAATCATTTATAAGGGCTATTAAAGAATGCAGGTTTTCAACCCATCAATTTCAACTAAAATAAACACCAGAAGACACGTTTACTAAAATGCTTGATCCAATCTCTTACACTGACTTGTTTTCTTCCAAAGCAATTGCCAACTACATGCAGCAGTATAGGAACCATCATTTGTCCTGATGATCTCCATCTTTACTACTACTCTAATTTCTACACTAGCTTCTATTATTTATACAGAACTTCTGGAAGGAATTAAATGACAACAAATGACAATTACCTTTGCCTGGATTCTCTGTGCATTACTGAGAGTAGACAGTATTGAGGAATTTCTGTTTCTATGTCCTACTGTGTTATGGAGGGCTATGCTGCACACTGCATTGTGTTTTAGATGATATATTAAATATAGCCACCATAAGTCCTCTCAGGAGAACAAAAAATATTCCATGGTGTTAATCTAAAAAACAGCATTGGATTCTCACCAATATATATCCCTCAGTTAACAGCAATAAAACACAACTTATCTGGTCATTATAATATTGCCTTTTGCCAACTGTTGATCAGTGCATGTTGAATACAGTTTAAAAAATACATTTAATGAATACACTTAAAAAAATACATTGGCTGCAAAGTGCAGTGACATTTCCTGAACTCATGAAAGTCTTTCATTTTTAATCAGGATAGCACTTTGATCTGCACATTGGTGAAATCTGTCACCCCTCAGTTGCTACATTGCAATCTTTTATATTTGAAAAGGAACTCATATTTTACACAAATTGCATTGAGATGCACTGCATAGATTCAACAAAACGTCCTCTGACAATACTTTCCAACTACCCAACTGCTATCATGTAGAAAGACTTGGGCAACAGTATTTGGGAAAATTACAATCTGCAAATTCCTCTTGAAGTCACTCACCATCCTGACGTGGAAATGTGTCATTGTTCCTTCAGTGTCATTGAGTCAAAACCATGGAATTCCCTGCATAAAGTACTGTGAGTGTGCCTACCATAAATGGGCTGTAGTGATCAAGAAGACAGCTCACTACCTCCTGCTTAAAGGCAACTAGGTTTGGGCAATAAATACTGGCCAAGTCAGCAACACTCATATCTCATGAGTGAATAAAAATCATCATTCTGACAGTATCAGATGAGTCAGACCAGTATGTGTCATTTCTAGATTTTATTGGTTTTTCCTTCTGAGATTGAACAGCTTGAGCTGAACTGGAGGTGGTTGTTTCGCTGGATTAATTTCATGCAATAATTGCCTGATTCAATTGAGTCATCCTCAATGGGGGAAAGGCAGGATCCAAAATTCTGTTGTAAGATATTGTGTAGGATCATGCTGAAAAAGAGAATAGCCAGGAATTGAAAAGAAACATGCACCTCCAATATTGGGCAAAAGTAAGTAAACCGTGTAGTATATATTATCTTTATGTCCCAGGATGATCCTGCAGTAGTTGGCTTCTTATTTCCAATAGTCCTTGATGTGGTCCAACCTAATTTGATGATGGATGGCTACATAGTTTGAACAGTCAATATAATGTTGAGATCTCATCCAAAAAACAGGACTGCTGACCGGTGGAAAGGTTTCTTAGGGTTACACCGTAGTGTCAGCCTGTCATGTTTTCTGATTCCAATAAGTTTGAAGCAAACACACTTTCAGACTCACACGCTAGAGCTTCATTTCTAACAGCTCCCCATGTGATTTGTCAACTGATAATTGGTTGCTCGGCACTGAACTGCAGTGGAGCAGAAAATGGCTAACCATGAATGAATATCTAGATGACAATTAGCTCTGATCCCCTTACAAATAAGATAACAATAAAACAGTCTAGATAGTGTACACCATTCATTAATTTTGATATGTTTGAACCACAACCTTCTGACTCAGAATGTGAGAGTGCTATTGTTTATTGTGTTCATTGTTGGAAATCAGAAGTCCTGTGTATTCACACATCATTATTTTAGTAAGATGTTCATGGCAAAGGCTTATTATGCTGATACTTCCATCAAATATGGGTAAACCTTTATTGGATGAATACGGTCTTAAAAATACAAATCAATATTGTATAATGTGATGGTGACCTTCCCCACTTTTGAAGGTGGTTTTGGTAGAAGATAGTTTGATCTCCCTATTTAAGGGAGGACATAAATGGATTGGAGCAGAATATCTATGTAGGAATGACAATGACCTTCCATCTCAATAAAACACCTTGGTCTCATTTCTGTCCCCGGGTTGCTGCAATGTTCCAATGAGGATCGTGAATGGAATTGACCAGGTGGATGTGGATAGGATGCTTTCTCTTGTGGGTGAGTGCAGAACTGGTTTAAAATTAGGGGTCACCCTTTCAAGACAGAGATGAAGATAATTTGTTCCTCTCAGAGGATTGTGAGACTTGGTGAAACTCTGATTTTGAATGCATTGGAACTAGGCTAATGGAATATTTTTAAGGTTGAGGTCAATGGATTATTTTTAGGCAAGTGTTACTGGAGGAAGGTGCCAACATGAAATCTAAAACACGAATATGATCTTATTGAATGTTGAAGAGGTTTTGAGGGGCAGAGTGCCTATATCTACTCCTATTTTGTAAGTGTACGTGAACATTAAATTTGAGAGGGCAAATGTAAGTCTAAGCTGCAGCACAAGTTTTCTTTATGTAATTGCTAGGGATCCTGCCACTAAGCAGAAATTAGAGAACATGAGGGAACTATGGTTTATGAAAAGATGAAACAGAACACCTTTTCTCTTTTGTTTTAATCAGAGATGCATTTGCTTCTATTTAATTCCTTAGAGGGAAGGAATTCAGAACACATTGTATCAAGATGTGTTAAACTAAAATCAAATACATTGTCAGAAAATGAGCCTATGGTCTTATAGTAGAATATTTCTTGTTGCAGTTTTAATTAATAAACTATAATCTAACAGAAACGAATGCTCTTCTTGTCTTTGTATTTATTTTTAAATAACAATGCACTTATGAAAAAGCATTTTTCAAAACAGAAGATCAATAAGTTTTACAGTTTTTTCCTCAGAGGCTTTACTCAGAGTAATATAGCTGCAGAGATAAGAAAAATAAATGAACATTATATACATGTGAAAATTCAGATCACACAAATTATAAACAATCTGTAGGATATGCCATATGTGTAATTTAATACATCAGTGTTTCCCCCTACTGACAGATGAGTGAATATATTTCCTACCTCTATATATAATTGCAATAAAGTGATAATGTTTCTAATGATGAGGGGTTTTGCAAGATTATTCACCAGGTTCGCTTGTAGAGAATATTATATCTATATTTACAACATTACATTAATTTACACAGATCATACAAGTTTTATTCCCAATGGCAACTTGGGAGCTGCGAAAGAGGGAGAAAATTAAGGATGTTATATTATCTGAGAAAATTTATTGGAGAAAATTAAAGGATTAAAATTTGACAAATCCTCTGGTCTCAATGGGCTACATTCTTGACTTCTTAAAGAGATAGCACCAAAGTATTCAAAAACATACTGCACAAAGTACTAAGAGGCAAGAAAAGTGGTCACAGAGTTGGGAGTCTTATTTTAACATGGATTGAGGATTGGTTATTGGAAGGGAAGCAAAATGTGGAAATAAACAGGACATTTTCAAATTGACAGGTAACTGAGTAATGGAGTACCACAAGGATTGATGCTACAGCCTCAAGTCACTTACAAGCTATATTAAAAAGACCATACGACTTAGGAGTGGAAGTAAGGCCATTCGGCCCATCGAGTCCACTCTGCCATTCAATTATGGCTATATTAATGATTTAGATGAAGACACAGAGAGTGATGTATTGACGTTTGCTGATGATACATTAGTTAGAAAGGTAAGCTTTGGGGAGGGCTCGTAGAAGCTACACAAGATATGGGCAGATTAAGTGAGACGGCAAACAAAATAGTGGACGAATTATAATGTAGGGAAAAGTGAAGTTACTCACTTTGGAAAGTTACTCACTTTCCAGAATGGAAAATCAGATCTTTTTTTAACACTTGTGTTATTCAAGGAGACAAAGAAAAATGTATGTGCAAAGTAAGCAGAAGATTAGCATGGAGGTACAGTAATTAGGGAGGAAAGGAGATTAAAACAAGTACAAGAATGAAGAAGTCTTGTTAGTATTGGACAGACTTTTGGTGATACCACGTTTGGAATACTGCATGCAGTTTTGATCTCATTATTTAAGAAAAGATTTGTACTGGTGGCAGTACAGAGAATTGTGGGATTAGGGTGTTGTCCTTTGCTTAGAGGCTGAGTAAATTGGGACTGAGATGAGAAGAATTTTTTTTTCACTCCAAGATAACTTGGATTGAAATATTAGAATATTTCTAATTCTCTGCCCCATAGAGTTGTGAGGTCTGCATCATGCAACACATTTAGGGCTGAATTAGAGAGATCATTGGTCTCTCTGAGAATCAGGGATATTGGAAGCAGACAGGAAAGTGCCCAAGATCAGCCACCATCATATTGAATGACAGTGAGCAAGCACAATGAGCTGTATCATCTATTCCTACTCACATTTTGTTCTTGTGTGCACCATTGAAAAGTCATGTGATTGCATGACTAATAGATGATTTTTTTTAACAGAGCCTTTTGCATAGGACCTTAGCACAGAAAAAAATAGAAAGTATAAAAGTATATAACAGTATAAGAGCAAACATAACCAAACAAGAAAAGCATGTATAGTTTGATGTATACATTGTATATGAGGAAATTGGGCACATTTAACGATGCAATGCAATAGTCAGTATCAGAGCTATGTTGAATGCACATTGTGAGAGATTCAATAAACAGTTTGAAATACCTGAATGTTTGTCCTTGCCAAAACCAAAATTAAAAATTGCAACTGTGTGTTGCCAGAGCAACTTAATTTTCAAACATGGTGTAAATGTTTGCACAGATAGAATGGTTGAAGCAATGTTTTTCAGATGAAGGCTTATCATATTTGTATGATCTGTTTGTTATCCTAACAGAGATATGATTTTCTTTATCTCAAAATGAATTTGTATTACTGTTAAAATGGCAGCTTGATGAATGTCATTAACATCTGTGAATGTTTTGTCTCCTAATGTCACTTGTTGCAAATTCTATGGCACAATGACCAATTCAGGGAAATCCTGTGTGACATGGAACACAGCAATGCTCAGTTTTCAGAACTGACTTCTCCTGAAACAACCTGAGTGAAAGATCCTCAATATGGAAAACCAAATGTTTAATAATGTCAGCACGTTACATCAGGCCTTGGTTGGTTTGCACGGTCCAACTTGCCACATATTGGCTGACCGATTGTTTAATTAGCAAGTCAATAAAATTTCATGACATGTACAACCAAATCAAGATACACAGCCATCCTAAACTCTAATTATAAAACCAACATACAGGATTAAGTTATAATAATACTACATAAATTATCTTTTTATATAATTGAACTTTTCTTTCAAAATTGGACAATATATATAAGGACACTTCATTAATAAAAAGGAAGATTTTGAGATTATTAAATATAACATGCTTGGCGGATATATCTTCTATTCTCTAATATTTGCACTATGTATCTGATTTGGGAGCTTCAGATAAAATTATTAATATTAGGAATGTTCAAGCTAATGATTTGCCTCTGAACAATAGCACATTAAGAAATGGGATCTGAGTGAGTTTTTTTTTAAATTTTCAGGCATAAAGCTTATAATATATTCCTTTTTGTTACAAATAATTAAAGTGAACCAAAATATGACAAAGTTTTCAGATGTTATCTTTTCAAACTTTTTTCATGAAAATGTATTGTGTTAACACTAAATTTATGTGCATTTGCGAAATGATGGAATACAAATGGCAATGCTAGGTCATTATTCAAATGAAAACATTCTCCAGGATGCAAATTAATCTATACATGAAGGTAGAGCTATGAAATTCAAGTAATTATTTAGAAACCAAATATCAGACTCCACCTCCAGAGGTTCTTCAGCAAACTTTATATGAAATATAAAGACAGACGCCCATGGCCAAATGTAAGAAAAGCAAGATACTAAAGTGATTGAGAAAATGCAAAGGGTGCATAAGACAAAGACATTTTCTTTTAGAGAAAAAAAATCAGAATGGACATACTTGAAAGTTAAACATACTTATTTTGTTCTTTGGACATGAATGACATTTTCATTCTGAAATATTGCAAGAGACACAGTGTTAATACTGTTATCTTTGCAAAGTTAAGCTTCTGACAGCTAAATTCAGTTGGCCCTGCAAGTTCGTCTAGAGCCTTAGTAAAGTCATTTATGTAGCAGTTACTCCTGGCCACGAGAAAAAAAAAGTCACAAACTGAATACAGTGATATTATTGCAAAAAGTAAAATAAAGATCAAGTAGGTAAAGTAGTCAGAGTAAATGAAGATGACAGGGACTATAAGACTGAGGTAAAAGGAAAGGTAGACAGTTCACAATATGAACCTCCTACAATTTGATTAACCATTATTGAAATGCTGGGATAGTTAGATATCTTATTCTCAAAGTCCAAGGAAGGAAATTTGGAAGTTCTTGTCAGAGTATTAGATTGTGGATGTAATGGAAACAATACTGATAATGCAATATCCTATGCTTAGAAAACAAGCTCAGATGAAAATGGCGATTCAATATTTGCTAGAAAAATCAGCTGATCAAACTTAGCCAAATCAATTGGAGTTCACTCGAGATGATAATTCCTAAATAGGATGGGTTCACCAGATTTTGCAGAGATTACAGAAAAGGAAATGCAGTAACAACACAGATTCATGCTTACTGCCTCAGCTCAATAATTATTCTGACAAGGTTGGTAAAATTTCATTACTTTCTAAGATTGGACCATTGAAAGGGTGCTGGTAAATACAATCGATGTCAAAAAGTTTTGGATCAGGCCATATCGCTTCAAAACATTTCAAGAAAGTAGCCCAGACCCTCACTTTGCTAGTTGTTTTCAGAGGTGGAAAGTGGATATTCCAGGAGAGATGCTGCTGGTCAAACCAGTTTTAGACAAAGCAAAATTTACTTACAAGGTTATGGAATGAAACACAAACAAAAAAAAAACAGAATATAGAATAACCAAACTATCCAAACACCCAACAGATTATTCCAACATAATAACGCTGCTCCAAATACTTGCAACAATCCCCCAAAACACCCCTTGGCACAAAAGGTAATATCAAACACAGGGTCTTAAGGGAGAGAAGTCACAGAGAGATCAGCATAGACCTGCTTCTCTTGGCTCCAGCAGCTTTAAAACTGCCTGACTACTTTCTGTGAATAGCCAGACTGCCAAAAAATTAAATCAAACCAGAGAAAAGCTGAGCTTAGAGAACTGGCCATGCCCCTTTCTTTGTATAAGTGTTTTTTTTAAACTTGAAAGCCTTTTGCCTGAGGCAGCATCTGTTAGCTACAATCAAATTGGCCCTAAAACCTATCCAAGCCCAGACTTTTCGGAACCTGTGTTTTTACAACCTCCTGAAATAAAAGCCAAGGAAAACATAACCTTGTTTTTTTTAATAATATAATTTTATTAAGAAAAAATAGATTTTTAAATATTACAAAAAATACAAAACAATGCAATTCAAAACAGTACAAAACTAAACCCAAATAATAAAATAAATTCCCCAACCCACCCTCCTATATGAATGTATAACCATATAGAGAGAAGTATAAAATTAAAAAAACCTAAACTAGCTACTTAACTAACTAAATAAATACCTAACAATAAACAAATAAATAGTAATAACTCAGCCCAGCCAAACAAAACACTCATACATTCACAATTCCTCCTCCCTGGATATTGGACACATGAAACATAATTGTTATGGTTATATAAAAGTTCTTGTTAGTGTGGCAGATAAATCTGTATCTAGGTATTTCAAAAAGGGTTGCCATGTTTTGTAAAAATTCTCAGTTTTGTGGTGTACCATATTTGTGAGAAAATCCAGGGCAATATACTCCATAACAATCTTCCGCCAACCCAACAGGCCTGGGGGGTTTTCTGATATCCAACCTAGCAAGATATTCTTCCTTGCACAGAATATAAGAATATTGAAAAGTTGCCTTATGCGAGTCTGCAGGAAATACAATGGGTAGGTCCAAAAGGAGCGAAATAGGGTCCTTCTCCACCCCTACACCTAAAATCCTCTCCATTGCACCCACCACAGCGCTCCAATATGTTTGAAGCCTGTCACAAGAACAAAGACAATGGGTAAGAGTGCCCGTACAGACCTTACACTTGGGGCATTGCTGAAGATACCCCTGGTTTAAATTTTGACAAACGATCTGGGGCTAAGTGGACCCTGTGGAGAATCTTCAACTGTAAAGCATGGTCCTATTGCAAATTGATATCTTCCTTGCGTTCTCCCAAATATCCTCCCATGCCTCTGAAGAAACTTCAACACCCAGCTCTCTTTCCCACATCTTGCAGAGTCGATCAGACTCATCTGAGGTGGCACCCCCCCAATTGGTGATATAGAGTACTGACAGAGAGTGTACTCTTAGCCCTTAGTACCCCTCTTTCTATGTCAGATTTGTAGGGATCAGTCAAAAGTGTGGTCTTTTTTTTAATAAAATCCCTAACTTGAAAAAAACGAAAGAGGTCTCTATTAGGTAACTCATACTTCTGTACTAACTGATCGAAGGACATCATTACGTCTCCCTCAAATAAATCACCCATGCAAGATATACCCCTAGCTGCCCAATGTTTAAATCCTGAATCTATCATACCTGGTTGAAAACTCGGCATACCTACTAAAGGTGTAAACAAAGATGTTTTGCCAATATTACCTTCCCTCTGCTGAATTGCCCTCCATGCTTTAACAGTATCGATGACTATTGGGTTATGGCAATATTCCCTAACTGTCCTTACCTTGTCCAAAAACAGCAAACTGGTAAGGGGGCACCTTGCCTGGGAGGCTTCGATATATAGCCATATTGAAAGAGGGTCCCCACAAACCCAATCACTTTATGTAGATCAAAAGCGAGCTTAATTGGTAATTTTTAATGTCCGGAAGGTCTACTCCCCCCAATTTGTGAGACAACTGCAGTTTGGCTAATTTAATGAGGGGCCGTTTACAGTGCCAGATAAAGGAGCTGAACCAACTGTTCAGTCTCCTGAGTGTTCGTTTACTGAAAATCAGGGGGAGCATCCGTATAGGGTATAGCAAACGAGGGAGAATATTCATCTCATTAAGCGCTATCCGACCCAACCATGAGACTGGAAGTGCCTCCCATCTTTGGAGATCTTGTTTAATTTTTTTCAAATAATTGAGTAAAATTGGCTTTGACCAGCCAATCCAGAACTGGATAATGAATATGCCCAAATACACAAAACCCCCTGTGACCACCTAAATGGGAATCTATCGTCACTCTCAAGAGCCAACTCTTTCGTAAGACCACCCATAGGCGTAGCCTCTGATTTAGCAAAATTAATCTTATACCCTGAAAAAGCACCAAACGCGTGAATGCATTGTATCAGGCAAGGCACTGAAACTGCTGGATTTGTCAAGAAAATTAGAACATCATCTGCATACAGCGAGACCTTATGTAATTTTGATCCCACTTCTGGAGTTGATATATTGAAATCCCCACGAATGGCCTCTGCCAATGGTTCAATCACCAACGTAAAACGTAATGGTGAAAGGGGACAGCCCTGCCGGCTGCCCCTAGAAATATTAAAATTGCTTGATCGTACCCGGTTGGTAATGACTGCAGTGAGAGGTACACTGTAGAGAACCTTTACCCATCTTATGAAAACTTCGCCCAGACCAAACCGGTCTAGAGTATAGAAAAGGTATGGCCACTCAACTCGGTCAATGCCTTCTCTGCATCTAAAGAAATCACCAATCCCTGTATTGACTGCTGTCGGCATGCTTGAATTACGTTAAGCAGCCTCCTAACATTATTGGAGGATCTGCGACCCTTTATGAAGCCCGTCTGATCCTCTTTAATAATAGAAGGTAACACAGTCTCCAGCCTTAATGCAAGAACCTTAGAAAGGATCTTAAAGTCCACATTTCAGAGCGAGATGGGCCTGTATGAAGCACAGTCTTCCGGATCCTTCCCTTTTTTAAGGATAAGTGAAATATTGGCCTCTCTTAGAGATGGTAGGAGACAAACATGACTGTATGAATCATTAAACATATTCAGCATCGGACCTGACAATATACTTATAAATTCCTTATAGAATTCACTGGGAAGTCCATCAGGACCGGGCGCCTTTCCACTCTGAAGCTGCCTCACAGCTTCCTGCACTTCTTGCTCTGATAATGGGGCATTGAGAAAGGACTGTTGTTCGGGAGTCATACCCGGGAGCTTCAGATCTCTAAAAAAGGATTCCATTTTGGCTTGCCCCTCCTCACAATTCTCAGACTGATATAATTTAGAGTAGAATCTCTGGAATGCCACATTAATCTTTTTAGAATCACATGTTAGGTTCCCAGACCCTTCCCTAATCGCTGTAATGGTTTGTGGGGCACTTCTCTTTCTGGCAAGGTATGCTCAGTATTTGCCTGGCTTGTCACCATGCTCATATAACCTTTGCTTTGCAAAACCCAGTTCCTTCTTTGCCGTCTGCGTAAGCACGGAATTTAGTGCAGACCGCAGTGCCGTAATCCTCTGTAGTTTGACCAACGAGGGTCTGTCAAAATAGGCCTTCTCGGCTGCCTTCAACCATGCTTCAACGAGACATTGCTGCTCACCCCTCTGCCGCTTTCTACTTATGGAATATGAAATAACTAACCCTCTGGCATAAGCTTTGGCAGTTTCCCAGAGAACAGATGTGCTATCAACCGAGCCTACGTTGATGTCTAGGAATGCCCGAAATTCCCTAGAGAAATACTCCACAAACTTGCTGTCCACGAGAATAAAGGGATCCATTCGCCAGTACCTTGTATCCACTGTAAAATCCTTAATTTTAACCATGACGTACACTGGAGCATGATCAGAGATGGCAATATTACTAATCGTTCAGGATGCCACCAGATCCAGGGTTACTGCAAGGGTCAGAAAAAAATCAAGCCTCATGTGACATTTGTGCGGATTGCAGAAAAACGTGATATCCCTACCTGTAGGGTGGAGACACCTCTAGACTTCCACCAATCCTAATTCTCCACACAAACCCAATAACTGTTTAGTTTGTGCAGAGGGTATCGAGGGACCTTTAGGCAACCAGTCTACTGTGGCTTCCATGAGGCAGTTAAAATCTCCCCCATAATGATGTGCTGAGACTTGAGACTTACCAGTTTAGAAAAAGCATCTACCAAGAGTTTAAGAGGATTAGCTGGGGGACAATAAACATTTAAAATGCTATATTCTTTCCCATTTATCAAGGCTTTAAGAATTACAAACCTCCCGTATGTGTCTTTAACACATTCCAACAATTTAAATGAGAGATTTTTCCTAACCAATATGGCTACTCCCCTATTTCTGGTATTAAATGATGAAAAATAAACTCGGTCAAAGCCATTTTGCTGTAATTTCAGACGCTCCTTGTCATCCAAATGTGTCTCCTGTAACAAAGCAACATCCACCTTCCCCTTTCTAAGACTCAAGAGTACCTTCTTCCTCTTAATTGGTGAGTGACTTCCCTTGATATTCCAGGTACACCATTTAATCAAATCATTAGCCATAATCTTCTGCAATTACATTTAAATTCCAGAGAGGAGGAACCCGAACCACAAATTACTGAGCTTTAGTGTCGCATGATCCACCAAATATAAAAACTATATAAACTAAAACCACTACATTTAACAAACATACAAAATTATTTAAAATAAAAAACAACAAAAAACGGAAAACAAACCAACATATAAAGCGCCAATAGCGCTGAGTAGGGGAACTCACTCCCTGCCCGGAAGGGGCAACTACCCATCCCGAAGTGCCCAGAAATAGGCATCTAATCATCTCAACCACCTTCACTTCTCCCAGCTAGAGCCACATCGCAAGAACAAGCTAAAAAGAATAAACACCCCATAGAATATCAATATGAATAAAAAAAACATTCTTTTATTTAAAAAAAGGAATAAATACCTCACCCATCCTTTGGTATGTCCTATCTTAGAAATTTAAAATGTACATCTTAACCACCGCCAGTCATAGTTTGAACCAAATTATTATCAATAGAGATTAAAAAAAAGGGAAAAACAAAGCTCCAACCGGATTTCCTCCATTTTTACAGAATGATAAACGCATAACCAAGCAATGATATTTATACATACTACAATTGTTTAAGTTAGGTTAGTTTGTCCACAAAATCTCTTGCCTTCCCTGATGTGTCAAAGAGATGGATGGATCCATCTAAAGTGATCCGAAGCATTGCCAGATATCTCAGAGAGTACTGAATCCCAAGCTCCTTCAATCTTCTCTTGATACCATCATACAATTTTCGTTTCTGGATCACCACCGCTGAAAAGTCCTGAAAAAACATTATCTTAGACCCCTCATAAATTACGGCCTTTGAATCCTTCCCCTGGAGTCTGGAAGCCTCCATGACTGTCTCAGTATCCTGGTAATGATGGACCCGCACCAGGAAAGGACGAGGGCATTGACCCAGACCCGACCTCTGCGCTGCGACCCGGTGAGCCCTCTCTATCTTCAATCCTCTCGTGCCAGTCTCCAAGTCAAGGAATTTTGGAAGCCAATCTTCAACAAATTCCGCAGGCTGCTCACCTTCCTTACCCTCAGGCAGACCGATGATCCGAATGTTTTTTCTCCTGCCCCTGTTTTCAAGATCATCCACTTGGTCATGCAAATTATGAACCTGCATCTTCAGGGCTTGGATCTCTTCCTTGAATGAACTGGCATCAGCTTCCACCACTGTGACCCTGTGCTCCACCTCATCCGTCCTCTTCTCCAGGTCTCCCAGCTGTTGCCCATGCTTCTGCAGCATGAGAGAGACTGGAGCCAGCTTATCTTCAATCTGTTTCCCCAACATCTCGTGAGAGTAGTCTGCTCTGAGGCTGCAGCAGGCTGAGCTGCAGGCCCGGCCTCGGATGCTCCTCCTCCCTTTCTAGGCATTTCTGGACAGCTGAGAATACAGGTAAGTCAATTTTTAAATGTTTCTTGGGACTCCACTATCTTTCCAACACCCCAAGAAATCCTGATGACCTGGGTTGGGTGGGTTAAAGGACAGTCCTGCTCCTGCTGCGATGCGAAGCTCTGCAGTGTGACCTTCTCAGATCTCTGCCATCTTAGATCTCCCAAACATAACCTTGTTAAAGGAGCAGCATCATGACACTGCCCCCTTTAAAACAAGTAGCAACATCATCACAAAACCTTAAGAAATATCAAGCCTTGTTGGAACAAATGAGTTTTAGCAATGTCAGTTAATACTTTTTGGATTTAAAAAATGCCCCAGCGATATTACATATAAATCAAGACATAGCTAAAATGCCTATGTAGGTTACTTAGGTGATGGTGTGCTAAAACGTAATTAGCTGAGAAGAGAATGTAAAACATGCGATAGTTTTAAGCACTTAACAGATAACTAGCTTATTAATAAATTTGCCTACATGTAAATTTGCAAAAGGAAGAGGGACTCACCTAGGATGTATCTTAGGTCAAGGACAATTGTTGTCAAGAACGACAAACGAAAAGACACAAATAGAATTCTCCATTTCTAAAACTAAATAGGAAATAATGAGATATTTGCCTGTAAGTGCATTTTATTGGAAATTTGTGCTCATTTTTCAGCATGATAGATATACTTAGAGTCATAGAGCTGTACAACTTTCTCTGACAACTCATTCCACACAGGCATCATCCTCTGTTTGAAACAAATTGCCCCTTCAGTCCCTTTTATATCTTTCCCCTCTCACTGCTTACAGCATTGTTATTTTTTGCTTAGCAATCTTTGAAAAACTGAAGGCAAAATAATACATAAACTATTGTTGGCCATCATTGACTTTATGAAACCTTTGTGATGTAAACCATGTGATTTATATATCTTTTAAATATCACATATTATAAGTTTCAGATTTTGGTTTCTGAGTGAGTACTATGTGGGTTTTCTTCTGAGGTTAATAATTAACTTGTCAATATTTATTTAGTCATGGTGATTTCTTTTCAAACAGTTTTTGAAGCCCAGCTTTAGAACAATTGTATTTTTGCACACTACTAAGGATTTTAGTTTTCTTTAGATTGCTTTCCAACCCAGCAATGTAAATAATGGGACTTCAAGCTTTGTTATTGATTTCTTGAAGAGCTTATCCTCGAAACATCGACTCTCCTGCTTCTCAGATGCTGCCTGACAAGCTGTGCTTTTCCAGCACCACACTCTTTGGCTCTGATCTCCAGGATCTGTAGTCCTTACTGTCTCCCAATGATTTCTTGAACTTGGCTTGGTTAAGCTTAAGGGAAATGCCCAGAGCTCAGAAAGAGAAATGTTCTTTGTCTTACATTGAGTATTATAAGTCCTGTGAAGTCTTTGATGAAGATGGTGTATAGGTCAGTGCTTCTAAGAAGGGAAGAACAGAGTGAAGCTAGATTAATTTAGAATAGAGAGTGCTAGCTCCAGATGAGAAGTATTGGAATAAAACCCTGAAAAGGTTACTTAAAGCTGGTTTGGTTAAGCTCAGATACATAATAAGTTTTGAGAATATTTGTAGCTCAGGTTGAGGTTCTGGATGTAGGTTTGCTTGCTGAGCTGGAACATTCATTTTTAGATGTTTTGTCACCATACTAGGTAACATCTTCAGTGAGCCTCCAGATGAAGCACTGGTGGTGTAGCCCACTTTCTATTTATGTGTTTGATTTTCCTTGGGTTGGTGATGTTATTTCCCGTGGTGATGTAATTTCCTATGGTGATGTCATTTCCGATTCTTTTTCTCAGGGTGTTGTTAATGGGATCCAAGACAATGTCTTTGTTGATGGAGTTCTGGTTGGAATGCCATGCTTCTAGGAATTCTCATGCATGTCTCTGTTTGGCTTGTCCTAGGATGGATGTGTTGTCCCAGTCAAACTGGTATCCTTCCTCATCCATAATTAAGGATACTAGTGAGAGTGGGTCATGTCTTTTTATGGCTAGTTGATGTTCATGTATCCTGGTGACTAGTTTTCTGCCTGTTTGTGCAATATAGTGTTTGTTACAGATTTTGCAAGATATTTTGTATATGACATTAGCTTTGCTTGCTGTCTCTTTAGGCCTTTCAAGTTCATTAGCTGCTATTTTAGTGTATTGGTGGGTTTGTGGGCTACCATGATGTCAGGAAGTCTGAGTAGTCTGGCAATCATTTCCAAGGTGTCTTTGATGTGGTGGTGGTGGTGGGGGGCGGGGGGGGGGGGTGGGTGGAGGGAGGAGGTGGCTAGGGGTTCTGGAAGTGTTTTGTCTGCTTGTTTGGGTTTGTTGCTGAGAAAATGGTGGACTGTGTTCATTGGGTACCCATTCTTTTTGAATACACTGTATAGGTGATTCTCCTCTGCTCTTTGTATAAACCCAAACAAGCAGACAAAACACGTCCATAAACCCTACCCACTCTCCCCTACATCAGTGATACTATGGAAATGACTGCCAGACTACTCAGACCCCTTGGCATCATGGTAGCCCACAAATCAACAAATACACTGATATAGCAGCTAATGAACTTGAAAGACCCTTTTCAGACAACAAGCAAAACTAATGTCATTTACAAAATACCGTGCAAGGATTGTAGCAAAATGTACATTGCACAAACAGGCAGAAAACTAGCCACCAGGATACATGAACATCAACTAGCCACAAAAAAACATACTCACACTAGTACCCTTACATACGGCTGAGGAAGGACAACACATTCGTCCCAGGACAAGCCAAACAGAGACATGAAAGAGAACTACTAGAAAAATGGCATTCCAACTGGAACTGTATCAGCAAACACATCAACTTGGATCCCATTTACTACCCCCTGAGGAAAATAACCGAAAATGACATCACCATAGGAAATGATGTCACCACAGGAAATGACACCACTGACCCAAGGAAACTCAAACAGATAAACAGAAAGTGGGCTATACCACCAGTGCACCATTCGGAGGATAACTGAAGATGTTACCTAGTATGGTGACGAAACATCTGAAACCGAACCTTACAGCTCAGTGAGCAAATCTACATCCAGAACACTTAGATACATAATTGTACCAGGAACAATTCCAGTCTGTAGGTTAAAGTCACAAATAATTTAAACCTATCAAAGCATTGGAAACAACCTTTCTGTTGTGAGTAGTGCTTTTGGATCCTATACAAGGGATATTTTCCAGTACTTTACCAGGGATGTTTTTTGGATACTATACAAAAACTGTTATTTTTCTTTTCAATTTATAAAATAGTGCTTTGGGCTAAATAAGGTATTTTCCTAGCTATTTGTTTAACATCTTTGAATCATGAATAGCATGGTGACATGAGGGAATGATTCAAAATTAATTATGCAAGTTTGGTAAGATAGTGCGAGAAAACACCAGAGGGCTTGTGGAAAGGAACTCTCCATGAAACTTACAAAAATGCCATTTAGACAATTTTTTAAACTCGAAGTTACATTTTCATACTTTTTGGGATGTCTTGTCAAACAGTGGGGCATAATAATTGGTGCACTCTTCACAGTTAAATTGTGATAATGTGTGAACAGGAACATTTTTTTTAAATAATGCAGAGGATGCCGTGAATGCCATGCTAAAGGAGGAATTAGTAGAGAAATTAATTGCATTGCTATAGATGTTGGACATATTTCATAGGTTGGCAGAATTCAAAGGAGAGAAAAGTCACCCAATTAGGAAGGGGTGCACTCTAGGAGGAATATAAGATTGGAACTTACAGAGGTTATCACCATAATCTTCCCATCTTCCTCAAACAGGAGCAGAAGGATAAAACCTGCAATTCAGGGCAGTAACTGATAGGGAAACATTTAGAGCTAATAGTTTAGTTGATTTGTAATTGGCAAAACATGCCGACATGGATTTTTAAAAGGTAGCCTTATTTCATTGACGTATTAGAACTGTTTGATAAAATAATAAAGGGTTGTTGAGGATAACCAATTTTTGACATGAAATTTCACATGGTTTTTGATAAAGTATCACTTGATGAACTTGTTAGCAAAATTGAATTTCATGGATTAAAGGGGCTGTGACATGGTATGAAATTGAAGAAGTTTTTGGATGAAGCAAAACTCAAGAATGTAGCAAACAGCAAGGAGGATAGTAAAAGAAATTGATCAGGACATAGGTTGCTGAAATCAGTAGACAGCAAATGAAACTTAACAGGAGGTGTGAAGCAATTCATTTTTGCAGTAAGGAAGAGGAAAAGCAACCGAAACTACATCATGTAATTTCAACTGGGATTAGGGAACAGAGAAATCTGGGGTCCAGGGTGGACGATTGAAAGACGAGGTTATAAGGTTATACCAAGTTGTTTTCTACATGGGATCCTTGGCTTTGAAATAGAAGCAGAAAAATGCAAAACAAAGGGCTTACGCTAAAATATTGTAAAACCTTGTTGGGCCCCAGGTGGAACATCATGACCACTTCAGGGAACCATATTTTATAAATGATTTTCAAACCTTAGAGGGGATGCAGAAGATATTTATTCGATTGGTCCCATTGGTTAAAGACTCAGTTTGGTGGAGTGATTAGAGAAATTGGATTTGTTCTTTTTCGAGTAAGTCGGTATTACAGTGCAGAAAGAGACTATTCCGCCCATCGAATCCACGCTGACATTCCGAAGAAGATCCCACTGATAAACAGCTCCTCACCCTATCCCTATAACCTCACCGTTATGATGGCTAACCCATCTAAATTGTTCTCCCCCGGAGCATGACCTAGCATGACCAACCCACCTAACCTGCACATCTCTCGTCTCTGGGAGGAAACTGGAGAGTAAATAAAGTGGATGTTTTTCATGGCCAGGAACCAGAAAGCACCAATCTAAGTCTTTTGGCAAAATAGCAAGAAAAGGGCACACTTTTCAAATTTAAAAAAAAAGATTTGTACTCTGAGGAGTTAACAAGAAACGTTACACCATCTGGAAATCAGAGTCTGGAATATTAATATAAACGATAAAGATTGCTGAAGAATTAAGAGAATGCTTTCGAATTATACCTGAGACAAGCACAGAAGTGTGAACTGGTACTGCAGCCTTGGAGGGATCGGTCTTTTGGGCTGAGTGATAGGCGAGACAGCCAATGGGCTATGGAGCATGGGCGGTAGCTCGCCCGACTACCCAATCACTAGTGCACTTTCCCGACGTCACGGGTGAATCCCCGCCCAGAAAGCGCAGGATGAGGCAGAGATAACTTTCTGTTGGGGGAACATGCAGCAAGTGGAGAGGAACGTCAGAGGAGTTCTGCTCTCCTTCACCTTGTTGGGTTTCTGTCAGGGTACGAGTAAAGACTTGAAGATTGATTGTGTAGAATGCTGCAATAACAGTGTGGTAAGTAAATACCGCATTTACAGGAGGAAGGAGGGCACTGACCTGACACCTGACTGCAGCTGGGAACCGGGGAGATGGACAGGCAGAAGGGATTGAGGGAGGGCAGCTGGATTGTAACTGGACTGTAAACATTGATTTAACTGCAATGAGATGTTTGCACCGTCAGGTATATATTGCCACGTGTAAACATATCGCACCTGCTTTTACCAAATAGTTATGGTAAGTATAAAGGTGATTGCAATCATGTAATTGTAGTTTACATGAAAATACAAGATAAATCGACCTGGGTATTCTTTCCTGTCAACCCACGTTTGATCTTTGCATTCTTCTTCCCAATTGGGAGAAACGAATATGAACGTGGAAGTGTTGGGAATGAGAATGGATTCATCTTGTTAGGTCACTGCATGTGGGTCTGGGTGGTAGTGACATTAATTCAGCGAAGAATTTCATTTTGAAAGACGTTTATTTCTGGTGTTATGTAGGAACGGCGCCAAGTCTCCCCCTTTTTAATTATCCGAGCTGCGGGAGGCTTCCAAAATACGTTGCAGATAATTGTTGTTCGCTAAAGCGATGCTGAAACTCTTAAATCGGTGGCGAGCAGCAATTCCGCACATTTTAATTCTTTTTAGATTAGTCATTTGATTTGTAGTTTGTGTGCACTTTCTTTTAATGTGGTTAAGTAGCCATGCGGGGGAGAAAAGACTTTCCAGTCTTGCTTAGACTGAACCGAGGTGAATGTCTTTATCATTGCGATGTCTAAGTCATTAATAATACTGGATGCTGCCAACTTGCGTTTTTTTTTCAGGACCAGACTTCATTTTCAGGCACTGGGTTGCACCCAATAACCAGTATCAGTCCAAAATAATGGTCTTATATGTGTAATTATTCAGTGACTCCCAGTCACGTCGTGAACCAGAAACTCCCGGGGGCCAAGAAGTGAAATATTTTGTGCAAATGAAATCATACCTGACCATCTAGAATACGTATTTTTGAGGATCTGCTCTCTGACAAAGTTTAAATCTCTTGTATGATGAAATGATATAGGACATGTTAGAGTGTAGTTTAAACTGGAGTAGATTGTATTCAGTTTTAATAAGGACGTGAATGCTATTCAATAAACATCTTGTGCCCCCTTGTAAGACCAGGGTAGAAGTGAGAGAAAGGCAGTGCCCTCCCATCCTTTCATTTTGATGAATTAGCTCTGTGTAATGTAAACGGAATGATTTTACCAACAGGAGCTATCTTTGGAATGTGGCTGCACATTCTCTGCTGTTCTGCAGCATAACTGGGGCATGACTGTAACTGGTGTCAACTTATCTCCCTCTCTGCCAACTCGCTCCCCCTCTCTCTCAGATGTGCTTGTCCTAATAAAGATGAGCAAGAAAATTAATAAAGCGGGCAATGATCCATGTAATGCACTTGGGTAAAATAACTTCTGAATAATTGAGCCCTGTCTTGATGATGGTGTTACATTGTCCAGAAACATGTTGGTTGCAGACCAAGCGAAATGCCTTTAATTCAGGCAATTTCTGCTTGAAGCTGCTGAAACTTGATCAGAAACAAAACAAAAAAAAACTATTTTCTGTTCCATTCCTCTTGTATATAATTTTAAACAAACTTTGTTTTTAATACAAATCATGACAATGACTGAGCACTAGTAACAACTGAATGCCATTTTTGTTGGACGAGAGCCAAGCAGTGACCACATTTTTTAAAGTTAAAAATCATGCACCAGGTTATAGTCCAACAGGTTTCTTTGGAAGCACTAGCTTTCGGAGCGCTGCTCCTTCAGTTACCTGCACTCCAAAAGCTAGTGCTTCCAAATAGGCCTGTTGGATTATAACCTGGTGTTGTGTGATTTTTAGCTTTGTCCACCCCAGTCCAACATTGGCTCCTCCACATCATGGCTACAATTCACATTTTTAAAAAGAAACCCTTTTTGAGATTTGGGCATTGCTGACAAGGACAACATTTGGAATACTTCCATAATGGACTCTGAGAAGATGGGGAGTGAATCCCATCACTTCTCCTTGACATTTAATAACAATAAATTACCAAACTCCATAATCAACATTTTGGGAGTTACCAATGGCCAGGCCAGACCCCCTCAGAACATTTCAAGAAAGTAGCTTGGACCCTAACTGTGCTTGTTTGTTTAAAGCAGGTTCACTGGGAATATTCCAGGACTGATGCAGCTGGCCCAACAACTTAGTTTTAAACAAAACAGAATCTTTTTGCAATATTAGTGAATAAAACACAAACAAAAGAGAACAGAATATAGAAAAACTTAACCTATTCAAAAACCCAACAGACTATCCCAACTTAATGATGCTGTTCCAAATACCTGCAACAATCCCCATAAACATCCCTTGGTAAAAAAGGTAAAATCAAACACAGGGTCCTAGAGGGGAGAGAGAGAGAGAGATGGCAGAGGGATTCAGTATGGAACACTTTCTTCTATGTAGCTCTTTCTTGGACCAGCAGCCCCAAACAAACTGATTGCTTTCAATGAACAGCCAAACCAGAGAAAAATCAAACCAAACCAGAGAGAAGCTGAGCTGGGAGAACTGGCAACTCTCCTTTCATTGTACAAGTTTTTTTTTAAATACCTGAGAGCCTTTTGTCTGAGGCAGTATGTGTTAGCTATAATCAAATTGTCCCTAAAACCCTTCAAACCTAGACTTTCTGGAATTGCTGCTATTATAACCTCTCTGAAAAAAAAGCCAAAGACAGCATAACCTTGTTAAAGGCACACCAATGTCACACCAGAAACTTAACCAGACTAGTGACAAGAGCAGGCTAAGAGTCGGAAATTCTTCATTGGGTAACTCATGTCCTGACTCCCCAGTGTTTGTCAACTATCTACAAGGCAAGTCAGGAATGTGATAGATCTCATTCCACTTGCCTGGATGAGTGCTGCTCTAGCAACATTCAAGATGCTCAGTATCATCCAGAGCAAAGTAGTTTGATTGATCTGCACCCTATCTTACCCAATTGATCCCTCCACTATGTTCAAAAATCACTCCCTCCACCATTGTAGAAACAGTATGCACTTGTATAAAATACAGTATGCTAACAATCACATGCTCCTTTGTCAGCATTTCCTGTTATGAACTATGATTTTCTATTTTCCTGTATTTTTGATTTTATACCGAAATGGAAAAATAACTTTTAAAAACCAAGGATTGTTAAAAGATGTTTTGAAGACAAGTAACATACCATTCATTGTAATTGCAATTTACATAATAGCAATTGAAGTGTATGTACTTCTATAATATCTTTAATTTTGGGGATGACACGGGGAATAGTAAGGTTTGATTTCCAGTGTGCTAACCCAGTGAGGTGTAACGCTGTTTATGAATATCTGTCTACAAATATTCTGCAGCTCATTCTTAAACGTAACTGAGCAGGCAGCTGGAAATATATTACTTTGCTTCTTTTACTACTATTATTTTTACCAAATGCCCTGTCAATTGATCATTCTCATTGCTCACTACTTTGCCTTGGTGTGCTTTCTCAAAATATGAAGTTTCTTATGTAACAGAGGGAAACAGCACACTGGATGCACAAAGAATCTAGTCTGATGACTCCTTATTCCACTGGCAGAAAACATACAAAGCGAAGATAGTTTGACTTAAAACACCAATTGTGAGTCTTACTCCCCAAAATAAAACAATCAAGAGCTAACCAGCAGCCCTCTCTGCCCTTCTGCAAGCTCATTCCAAAAATTCTGAGGGAAACCCCAGTGCAGAAAAATCCATCAATCCCACACTGTCCACTGTCATCAGCTTACTGGGCTGCATCAGACCAGGCCACCAGCTGCCATAGTGACCACAGGGTTCAGAACCAATGTTAGTGACAGCATTTCCTTCCTCAATCACAAATCTATGGGCAAATCTGGATGATAGCCTGCATTTTGCTTGGAATGACGTTCTTACACCATCACATTTGAACAGATTTTGTAGGTGCATCTGAGACATTAGAAAGACTATTAACTTGTTTCTCAATAGCTAGGTAGTCATATTGAAATCAGTGCCATTCCTGTTTTCAGAACCTACACGCCTGGGAGCAATTGTTACTTTTTCTGCAATCTTTCTTCTTGATGTTTCTTCAGGTTACTCTTTTAGACCTCCTCATGCTAGATACACCCAGCAAATTAATGAAACACAGATCATTCTAAAATTCCACATCAACTCTTCAGTTCTTTTCTACTTGCGCCATTTGCATTAGACATTTCAGGCGCAGCCACAGTGTTCTTCCTGCTTCCACATCGTTGGCAAAGCTTTTGGTATCTCCCCTCTGTGAATCAAGTTTGACAACGTAAATGTGGCAACCAGTATCAAGTTGCTTTAGGCCTCGGTGTGGTTGAGGATTCCAGACATCTCATTTAGTTCAACCCTTTATATACCTATTCCTGAGGAATAACCTTTCACAGACTAGGAGAATAATATTATTAGCTTTTCGCCTTTTCCTCCCTGCACTGCTTTTTCTGTCACCTTGGATGCCATCTTAAGTTCAGATTTTAGTCTTGTATAATCCTAAGCTCTCCAAGCAGCAACTTAGCCATTACCTTCAGAATAAGCCCAAGTCTCACAAAGAAGTGGGTTTCTCCTGAAGAAGACGTAATGTGGTGAATAGCTTGGTGAGGGAGGGGGAGCATTGAGTTCTGCTTAGTACAGTTCAGAAGTTAGTCAGGCAACTTGTTTTCAGGAGATATGGTATACAACCCATCTTGAAAGGTACAATTGAATCATTAAGTATCCATAGTTTCTGATTAAAAATAGTAATATGGCTTTTGACAGTACTGTACACCTTGTAAATCTCTTGCTGTCCTTGCTCTCAAAGTTGTACCTCTGGTTACTGTACATTCTGCATGGAACACCAAAAAGAACAAACCAGCATACAGTAGAAATTCAATCTGAAGTTGAGGTTATCAGGTGAGAATTATCAGGTGTAAACCTGAAGGTGTCTGTTAATATAAAAACCTGTTCAGCTCCCATTGATACTGTGGTTGAGGTCTCTGGAACCTTGACCATAACATTATGTATGGCTCTACTCTCTGGATCTCATTTCTAAGCACATCACTATCCCCGCCCAGATTTCATGGAGGATTAGGGTATGAATCTATCATTTGTTTGAGGCATATGCAGAGTATCAGCTGTAATCCTCTCTGACCTGATAGTAGTAGGTTCCCTTCTCTGGCTAAGGGTGTCAGCATTTCCATTACATTGTCATACCTATATCTTAGCTAAAATCAGAACTGGCAGAGTTTGGCTGCTCATCTATTTGGTGTTGCTCCAAGCTTGGGACACATCTGTAAATAGCTGAGTGGGATGTTATCTGTAAATATTTCAAACTATACTCTGATTCAAATATCCCTGAATTTTTAAAGAAAAAGTCCACCTGAAAGCTGGCAATTGCAGTTTCATGCATGAATAATTTTTCCTACTATGTTTGTTTGTTTTGTGACTCTAGTTAGATGATAGCCAGCTTTTTGTCTTTAGGTTTGTCAGGACAGATTTTAGGTCAAGAAAATTGACATTGGTTTTCAGAAACAAAGGAGAAATGGGAATCTGTGTAACCCAGGATCAGTGATGAAGTGAACTTCTGTTTGAATGTGCAAAAAGAACGTTTGCACATTTGAGTCCAGGCTCCTGCAATATCCTGCAAAATATCAAGCCTAGTGCTGCATTTTCCAACAGCTACCTTCCACTTTCTGGCTTTTTCAGGCTGTGGAGAGCAGTAGCCAACAATGCATAGCCATGCGCAAACCTCCTTTGATACCAAGCTGGGCGAGGGGTCCGAGGAAGCTTTCTTTCTATGTAAGGCTCAGGCCACTCTTGTGCAGTGTTGACCTTCTCATCGTCAGGAATTGTCTCAATGGTAACAATGTGTACAAGGTACCAAGTCTTTATTTGGGAAATTTAGCACTTCCTTGGCTTGACTTTTAAGTTGACAAGTGAGATAAGTCAGTTTCCAGACTCCTATCAGTTTACAAAGAGAATTTAGATAATTTTGAATTTGTTAATTTTGTTGAACATTTAGAATTGACTTCTAAATGTTCTTCAAGTGCTTCAAGTTCAAAGGAGGTATACCATCATACAAGATTAGGACACTAACTTAAGAATAATATAACATTTATCATGTAATCAAACTGGACAATAAACTCCTCTAACACTAAAGACTATTTAACTAACAAAGATACAAAAGATATACCTAACAGAAATGCAAGACAAACTTCATACAAATATCCAAAAATCAGCTCTTGGACAGGAAATTCTTTCCTGCTTTGAGATAAAACACCTCCAAGTTTTATAACTTCTTAAAATTAATCTATTTTTCTAATCAGTCTGTTCAGAAATGTTAGCATACACCTGTGGAGCAGGTGGGACTTGAACCCAGCTTCATGGTGTAGGAATAAAGACACTACATTGTGCCACAAGAAGGCCATAAAATATCCTTTTTTTATTATTAACCAATTTATCTAATCAACCTGTTCGGAGATGTTATTAAACCTCTCTGGATCCAGTGGGACTTGAATCCAGGCCCCTCAATCTCGGGCAGGGACACTACTACTGTACCACAAGGATGCCCTTAAAGATTCACATTCACACAGTATTGTTGCTAAAATGTCCCTCATTCGCTATCTCTGAAAACTGCTAACAACTAACACACAGTTAGAAATCTTTTTCCTCTCTTAAGACCAAACAATTCAGGTTTTCATGCTGATAACCTCCCAAGCATTGTCCCAGAAAACTGACACCACATTGAGGCAAGACCTCAATTAAACTACCCTCAGGATACTTGAAGTCAAAAACATAGCACTTGCAACTCTTATGTCATAGTCACTTGGTGATTAATCATCCTTAATTAAAAGGTAGTCATGACTTGGTGGCTATGATTTGGAGATGCCGGTGTTGGACTGGGGTGTACAAAGTTAAAAATCACACAACACCAGGTTGTAGTCCAACAGGTTTAATTGGAAGTACACGAGCTTTCGGAGTGACACTCCTTCATCAGACAATCACCTGATGAAGGAGCATCTCTCCGAAAGCTAATGTGCTTCCAATTAAACCTGTTAGACTATAACCTGGTGTTTTGTGATTTTTAACTATGATTTGGAGTCGACAAAGTTAAAAATCACACAATAAGGGCTTTTGCCCGAAATGTCAATTTTCCTGCTCCTTGGATGCTGTCTGAACTGCTGTGCTTTTCCAGCATCACTCTAATCCAGAATCTGGTTTCCAGCATCTGCAGTCATTGTTTTTAACCTAGTAATTCCAAATAAACCTGTTGGACTATAACCTGGTATTGTGTGATTTTTAAATTAATTAAAAGGTGTTGCTAGAATCCAGTTTACTAATAATGGTTAACTAGAGCTTTCAATTTGTACATGAGCTCTTACACTGGGATAATGAAATGTCCTGTAATTGTCATCTTATCTTGAAAAGAACAAATTGTTATTCTTAAGCTTTAGTATCAAGGATAGTGTGACTGATAAAATCTCTAGGAATCTTGTCCTAATTTTTTTCAGTTGACGTTTACATTGCCCATAGTTAGTAAATGGGTGGCACGGTGGCACAGTGGTTAGCACTGCTGCCTCACAGTGCCAGAGACCCGGGTTCAATTCCCACCTCAGGCGACTGATTGTGTGGAGTTTGCACATTCTCCCCGTGTCTGCGTGGGTTTCCTCCGGGTGCTCCGGTTTCCTCCCACAGTCCAAAGATGTGCGGGTCAGGTGAATTGGCCATGCTAAATTGCCCGTAGTGTTAGGTAAGGGGTAAATGTAGGGGTATGGGTGGGTTATGCTTTGGCGGATCGGTGTGGACTTGTTGGGCCGAAGGGCCTGTTTCCACACTGTAAGTAATCTAATCTAATCTTAAAATTGATTCATATTCACTATTGACTGTGTTTAACACTTACTCACGTATTACACACCTGCACCTGTGTTTTTTGTTTTTGCTGCTGTTTACCTATTATTCACTTAACTGTGCTACTTAACTATGTGATGGGCCTGTAAAGTTTGCAAGACAAAACTTTTCACTGTGCCTCGGTACACGTGACAATAAATTCAATTCAATTCTATTCTAATCTATTCTAGTACAGTACAATTAGTGTCAGAATCATAGAAATGTACAGAACAGAAACAGACCCTTTGGTCCAACTCGTTCATGCCGACCAGATATCCTAACCTAATCTTGTCCCATTTGCCAGCACTTGGCTCATATCCCTCTAAACCCTTCCTATTCATATACATATCTAGGTGCCTTCTAAATGCTGCAATTGTATCAGCCTCCACTACTTCCTCATTCCATCAACACACCACGTCTGCATGATAAAGTTGCCCCTTAGGTCTCTTTTAAATCTTTGCCCTCTCACCCTAAACCTATGGCCTATAGTTCTGGACTCTCCCACCTCAGGGAAAAGACTTTCTCTATTTATCCTATCCATGCCCCTGATGATTTTATAAACCTAACTAAGGTCACCCCTTAGACTTCAATGCTCCAGGAAAAGCAGCCCAGCCTATTCAGCCTCTCCCTCTAGCTCAGATCCTCCAACGCTGGCAATATCCTTGTAAATCTTTTCTGAACCCTTTCAAATTTCACAATATCCAATAGAAAGGAAACCAGAATTGCACGCAATATTTCAAAAGTGGCCTAACCGACATCCTATACAGCTTTAATATGACCTCTCAACTCCTATACTCAATAGTCTGACCAATAAAGGAAAGCATGCCAAACGCTTTCTTCACTATCCTATCTACTGCGACTCTACTTTCAAGGAGCTATGAATCTGCACCCCAAGGTCTCTTTGTTCAGCAACACTCCCTAGGACCTTACCATTATGTGAATAAGTCCTGCTCTGATTTGCTTTTCCAATATGTAGCACCTCATATTTATCTAAACTAAACTCTGTCTGCCACTCCTCAGCCCATTGGCCCATCCTATCAAGGTCTGTACTTTGAAGTAACCTTCTTCGGTGTCCACTACACCTCCAATTTTAGTGTCATTTGCAAACTTACTAACTATAGCTCCTATGTTCGCATCCAAATCATTTAAATAAAAAATGAAAAGTAATGGACCCGGCACTGATCCTTGTGGCAGTCCACTGGTCATAGGCCTCCAGTCTGAAAAGTTACCCTCCACTACCAGCCTCTGATTTCTACCTTTGAGCCAGTTCTGTTTCCAAGTGGCTAGCTCTCCCTGTGTTCCATGAGATCTAACCTTGCTAACCAGTCTCCCATAGGGAACATTGTTGAATGTCTCACTGAAGTCTATATAGATCATGTCCATCACTCTGCCTTCAGCAGAGACATGATTACCCACATACAAAGCCATGCTGACTATCCCTAATCAGTCTTTGCCTTTCCAAATACATGAATCCCTCAGGATTCCCTCCAACAACTTGCCCACCATCAACATCAGGCTCACCAGTCGATAGTTCCCTAGCTTTTCCTTACCATCTTTCTTAAATAGTGATATCAGGTTAGCCAACCTCCAGTCTTCCAGCACCTCACCTCACAAATATCTCAGCAAGGGGCCCAGCAATCACTTCTTTAGCTTCCCACAGAGTTCTAGGGTACACCTGATCAGGTCTTAGGGATTTATCCACTTTTAGGTGTTTCCAGACATTCAGCACCTTATCCTCTGAAATATGGACATTTTTCAGGCTGTCACCATGTATTTCCCTACATTCTATATCTTCCATGTCCTTTTCCACAGTAAACACTGATGCGAAATTCTCATTTAATATCTCCCCAATCTCCTGCAATTCCACACATAGGCTGCTTTGCTGATCTTGGAGGGACCCTATTCTCTCCCTAGTTACCCTTTTGTCCATAATGTATTTATAAAATCCATTTGGATTCTCCTTAACCCTATTTGCCAAAACTATATCATGTCCCCTTTTTTCCCCTCCTGATTTCCCTCTTAAGTATACTCCTACTGCCATTACATTCTTCTCAGGATTCACTTAAACTATTCTGTCTATACCTGACATACGCTTCCTTCTTTTTCTTAACCAAAGCCTCAATTTCTGTAGGCATTCAGCATTCCCTACACCTACCAGCCTTTCCTTTCACCCTAGCAGGAATATACTGTCTCTGGACCCTCGTTATCTAATTTCTGAAGGCTTCCCATTTTTCAGCCGTCCCTTTACTTGCGAACATCTGCCCCCAGTCAGCTTTTGAAAGTTCTTGCCTAATACTGTCAAAATTAACCTTCCTCCAAATTAGAACTTCAACTTTTAGATCCAATCTATCGTTTTCCAAAATTATTTAAAACTAATAGAATTATGGTCGCTGGCTCCAAAGTGTTCCTCCACTAACACCTCAGTCACCTACCCTGCCTTATTTCCCAAGGTTAGGTCAAGATTTTCACCTTCTTGAGTAGCTACATCCACATACTGAATAAGAAAATTTTCTTGTACGTGCTTAGCAAATTCCTCTTCCCAGAACATAGAGCATTATAGTGAGTACAAGCCCTTTGGCCCTCTATGTTGCACCGCCCTGTGAACCCAATCTGAAGCCCATCTAACCTACGCTATTCCATTCTCGGCCATATGCCTGTCCAATAACCATTTAAATCCCGTAAAATTAACGAGTTTACAACTGTTGCAGGCATTGCATTCCATGGCCCTACCACTCTCTGAGTAAAGAAACTACCTCTGATATCTGTCCTATATCTATCACCCCTCAATCTGTAGCTATATCTCCTCGTGGTAGCCATCACCATTCAAGGAAAAAGACTCTCACTGTCCAACATATCTAATCCTCTGATTATCTTATCTGTCTGGAGTAAGTCACCTCTCAACCTTCTTCTCGTTAACTGCCTCAAGTCCCTCAACCTTTCCCCGTAAGACCTTCCCTCCATACCAGGCAACATCCTAGTAAATATCCTCTGAACTCTTTCCAAAGCTTCCACATTCTTCCTAGAATGCGGTGACCAGAACTGCGGCTGCACCAGTGTTTTGTACAGCTGCAGCATGACCTCATGATTCAGAAGCTCGATCCCTCTACTGATAAAAGCTAACACATCATATGCCTTCTTAACAGCCTTATCAACCTGAGTGGCAACTTTGAGGGATCTATGTAAATGGACACCGAAACCTCTCTGCTCATTTATGCTACCAAGTACTTTGCCCAGTAGTCTGCGTTCCTGATACTCCTTCCAAAGTATATCACTTCACATAACTTTTCTGCGTTAAACTCACCTCTCAGCCCAGTTCTCAGCTGATCCATATCCCTCTGTAACCTACAACATCATTCAAAACTACCCAGAACTCCATCAACCTTAGTGTCACCTGCAAATTTACTAACCCATCCTTCTATGCACTCATCCAGATCATTTATAAAAATGACCAACAGAAATGGACCCTAAATAGATCCTTGTGGTTCACCACTAGTAACTGAACTCCAGGATGAAAATTTCCCATCAACCATCACCCTCTGTCAACTTTCAACTAGCCAATTTCTGATCCAAACCACTAAATCGCCCTCAATCCCATGCCTCTGTATTTTGTGCAGTAGCCTACAATGGGGAAACTTATCAAACACTTTACCGAAATCTATATACACCACATCAACAGTTTTCCCCTCATCCACCTGTTTGGTCACCTTCTCAAAGAATAAGGTTTGTGAGGCACAAACTACCCTTCACAAAACCACGTTGACTATCCTAATCAACTTATTTCTTTCAAAATGACTATAAATCCTCTCCCTTATAAGCTTTTCCAACACTTTAATCACAACTGAAGTAAGGCTCACTGGTCTATAATTATAGGGTTGTCTCTACTCCCTTTCTTGAACAAGGGAACAACAGGTCAGGTGAATTGGCCATGCTAAATTGCCCGTAGTGTTAGGCAAGGGGTAAATGTAGGGGTATGGGTGGGTTGCACTTCGGCGGGTCGGTGTGGACTTGTTGGGCCGAAGGGCCTGTTTCCACACTGTAAGTAATCTAATCTATCTAATCTAATTTGCTATCCTCTAGTCTTCTGGTACTATTCCTGTAGACAATGATGGCATAAAAATCAAAGCCAAAGGCTCTGCAATCTCCTCCCTGGCTTCCCAGAGAATCTTAGGACAAATGCCTTTCAGCCAAGGGGAATTATCTATTTTCACACTTTCAGGTTTTCTAACACCTCCTCCTTGTGAACCTCAATCCCATATAGTCTAGTAGCCTGATTCTCAGTATTTTCCTCGACAAAATTGTCCTTTTCCAGTGTGGATATTGATGAAAAATGTTCTTTTAGCACTTTCCCTATCTCTTCGGACTCCATGCATGACTTCCCACTACTGTCCTTGATTGGTCTTAATCTTACTCTAGTCATTCTTTTATCCCTTATATAACTATAGAAAGCTTTAGGGTTTTTCCTGATCCTATCCTTCCAACAACTTCTCGTGACCCCTCCTCGCTCGTCTTACTTCCCATTTCAGGTCTTTGCTGGCTACCTTGCAACTCTCTATCATCCTAACTGAGCCTTCACATTTCATCCTAACATAAGCCTTCTTCTTTCTCTTGACAAGGGATTCAACTTCCTTAGTAAACCGCGGCTCCTGCATTCAACAACTTCCTCCCTGCCTGACCAGTACATACTTATCAAGGACACACAGTAGCTGTTCCTTGAATAAGCTCCACATTTCTATTGTGCCTATCCCCTGCAGTTTCCTTTCCCATGTTATGCATCCTAAATCTTGTCTTATCACATTGTAATTGCCTTTCCCCTAGCTATAGCTCTTGCCCTGCAGTATATATCTATCCCTTTCCATCACTAATGTAAACATAAATGAATTGTGGTCACTATCACCAAAGTGCTCACCTACCTCCAAGTCTAACACCTGGTTCATTACCTAGTACCAAACCTACTGTGGCCTTGCCCCTTGTTGGCCTGTCTACATACTGTGTCAGAAAACTCTCCTGCACACAATGAACAAAAGCTGGCCCATTTAAAGTACTTGAACTATTGCATTCTCAGTCAATATTTGGAAAGTTGAAGTCCCCCATAACAACTACCCAGTCACTCTCGTTCCTATTGAGAATCATCTTTGCTATCCTTTCCTCTACATCTCTGGAACTATTCGGAGACCTCTCGGAAACTTCCAACAGGATGACCTCTCCTTTCCTATTTCTAGTCTCAGCCCATACTACTTCAGTTGACGAGTCCTCAAGTTAAAACATCTAAATCCCGGAACCTGCAATAACTATTCCTGTTCCTACGCCACCCATGTCTCTGAAATGGCCACAACATCAAAGTCCCAGGTATCGACCCATGCTGCAAGTTCACCCACCTTATTCCGGATGCTCCTGTCATTGAAATAGACACACTTCAAACCAACTTCTTGCTTGCTGGTGCCCTTTTGCGACCCTGAAACCTTATTTCAGATCTCCCTACTCTCAACCTCCTCTGTACTCAAACTACAATTTAGCAACACATCCCCCGCTGAATTAATTTAAACCCACCCAAAGAGCAATAGCAAACATCTCCCCCAGGATATTGGTACTCCTCTGGTTCAGGTGAAGACCATCCTGTTTGTAGAGGTCCCACCTATGCCAAAAAGAGCCCCAATTATCCAGAAATCCAAAACCCTTCCTCCTGCACCATTCCTGTAGCCAGGTGTTGAACTCCTCTCTCTCCCTATTCCTCGCCTCACTTGCTCCATCTAAACCCTTAACACTATGGCAGTCCCAGTCTATCTTTGGAAAGTCAAAATCCCTGACCATAACCACCCTATTATTCTTACACATAACTGAAATCTCCTTACAAATTTGTTTCTAAATTTCCCGTTGACTGTTTGGGGGTCCGAATAACGTGATCATCCCTTTCATATTTCTCAGTTCCACCCAAGTAACCTCCCTGGATGTATTCCCAGGAATATCCTCCCGAAGTACAGCTGTTATGCTATCCCTTATCAAAAACGCCATTTCCCCTCCTCTCTCGCCAATTCTGTCCTTCCTGTAGCATTTGTATCCTGGAGCATTAAGCTGCCGGTCCTGTCCACCCCGAGCCACGTTCTAACCATGCCTTGCATTCACCTGCCTTCCTTGTTAAGCCTCTTGCATTGAAGTAAATGCAGTTTAATTTATCAGTCCTACCTTGTTCTCTGCTTTGTTCCTTCCTGACCTGACTGTTTGACTCGCTCCTTTTCCCAACCGTACCAGTCTCAGATTTATCTCTTTCCTCACTATCTCCTTGGGCTCCACCACCACCTCCTCCCACGCCCCCACATCTTATTAGTTTAAATCCTCCCGAGCAGCTCTAGCAAATCTCCCTGCCAGTATATTAGTCCCCTTCCAATTCAAGTGCAATCCGTCCTTCTTGTACAGGTCACTTCTACCCCAAAAGAGATTCCAATGATCTAACTATATGAACCCTTTTCCCATGCACCAGCTCCTTAGCCATGCATTCATCTGCTCGATCCTCCCATTCCCACTCTCACTATTTCGTAGCACCAGGAGTAATCCAGGTATTACTACCCTCGAGGACCTCTTTTTAAAAATTCCTGCATAATTTTCTATATTCTCCCTTCAGAATCTCATCCTTTTCCCTTCCTATGTTGTTGGTTTCAATGTGTACAATGACCTCTTGCTGGTCCCTGTCCCCTTTGAGAACATTCTGCACCCTCTGAGACATCCTTGACCCTGGCACCAGGGAGGCAACACACCATTCTGATCTGTTTGCTTGATTAGAACCAACATCTCAACCACGTGTTATTAGTTGTTAATCAGTGTTTCACGATTGTCTTTGGCATAGTCATGGGGTTTTTTTATTATTACAAAATGGTGTCCTGACCCTTGTTAGTTTAATAACATTTGTGTTTATAAACTATCTAAATGCAGATTGAGCAAGCCAAATCTGAAAGCTAAAATCTAAAACCAATTATTTTGTCCCCTTGAATGTCAAACCAAAGCACATAAAAGAGGCACTCGAAATTGGAATTGCCAATGGCTTTATCCAATACACACATTAAAAGAGCACGAGTATTATAATACACAAATAGTATTCTTGTGTATCGATGAAGTCCTACAGTTTCTAAGTAAAAACTGAAAGAACTACAGATGCTGTAAATCAGAAACAAAACAGAAATTGCTGGAAAAGCTCAACAGGTCTAGCAACATCTGTGGAGAGAAATCAGAGTTAATGTTTCAGGTTTTTTCCTTTCTCTGTTTCCCACTGCTGTGGATATTTGGTTAAAGCTGTGGTCAAATCGAACTGTAGAAATACTTTTGTGTCTTCTGTGAACTGGTAAGACTTCCTATCTCTGAAATAGAGGGTAAGCGTTCTTATGTGGCTTCATGTTGGGTATCTGGAGGTCAACATAAATCATTAGCTTCCTATCTTTCTTCCTCACAAGGACCACTTGTGTCAGGCATACAGACCTGACAACTTTCAGATGATTTCTCATTCAAAAGATGTTTGAAAGTATTTCTTTTCTTCATTTTAATATCCTGGAGTGAGGAATCTTTATGGAGTGGTGATTCACAGTTTCAATTCTGTGGTACAATCTATCTCTCTGATCAATGATGTCATTATCCTTATTGAAAATGATGTACTTGGAAAGACCAGGAACGTGTAGTTGCCTTTGTTTCCTCAAACTCACCAAATCCATCTTCAGATGAGGTAAGAGATGTGTACCTCATTAGCTCCATTGTCCACAACAGTTACAGGCTTGCAGACACTGGTTGGATATAAACATCTTTGTTACTGAAATTTGGGATCTGCATTGGTTTTCTATGCTTCTCTCCTACTGTGACTAGAGTTACTCTGAGAATTACTAGATGGTCACTTAGATACATGAAAAGTGTGATGCTCTAAATCTGCATGATGTCAACCAGTTGGTGATAGCTGGCCTGATTCTTCAAGTGATGGTGCTGGCAGGTAAGAGGATCACTTAGTTCTCTGCGACTCCAGAGGTTGTATGGTCAGGTATATGTCATAACAAAAACTCGAAGAACTGCGGATGCTGTAACTCAGGAATGAAAACAGAAATTGCTGGAAAAACTTAGCAGGACTGGCAGCATCTGTGAAGAGAAATCAAAGTTAATGTTTCAAATCCAGTGACAGTTCTAAGAAAGACTCACCAGACTTGAAATGTTAACTTTGATTTCTCTCCACAGATGGTGCCAGCCCTGCTGAGCTTTTCCAGCAACTTCTGCTTTTGACTCAGGTATATGCCAAACATCTTGAGTGTATGAAGCAAGGTTTAGAACTCTTAGTTTCTTCTTGCTAAACTCTTTAAAATATTGCATGTATTTTTCCCCAAAGCTATCTTTCAGGGAAACCTGGATGCCTCCTGGTACATCTGTCCTTAACATGAATATTCCCATCTTTTTTACTTCCACTGGAGTATCTATTGAGTCTCAAACTCCAAGGATGTGGAAAGGATGACAAAAGACAGATATGGAGAGTTTGGCATAACCATGGTGAAGTGTCTGATCCCTGTGAAGCACTGCTTTGGATGAACAAAGAGACATTTACCAGACCACTCTCTTAGCTTGGTGCTCCCTGAAGAATTGATTGGTAAAGGATGACACTTCTGCTTCAGTTTCTCCTTGACAAGATGCTACTAGCCTATAAAATCTCTATAGTGGATAAGTTTCTCTGCCTTTATGTAAAACTGAGTCTCTTTTGCTTCCCTACTTGGATCTCACCTGATGGAAGGCTCAACAAGGCAGACATCCAGTAATGGAGGAAGGATGCTGCTGATGGGACTTCTGTTCTGCTGGCTGTGCAATCTGTAGTTGCTGAGGTTAATCTTGTTTCAAGTGCTCAACACTTTGCAATTTTAGCACCTCATTGATGCATCTCTTGGGTGTGATTGTTTGCATGGTAGCTCAGTGGTTAGCACTGCTATCTCACAGTGTCAGAGACCTGGGTTCGATTCCGGCGTTGAGTTTGCACAGTCTCCCTGTGTCTGTGTGGTTTCCCCGGGTGCTCCGGTTTCCTCCCACAGTCCAAAAATGTGCAGGTCAGGTGAATTGGCCACGCTAAATTATCCATTGTGTTTAGGGATGTATAGGTTAGGGGCATTAGTTAGGGGAATTGTAAAGGAATGGGCCTGGGTGAGATACTCTTTGGAGGGCCGGCATGGACTTATTAGGCCAAATGGCCTGTTTCCACACTGCAGGGATTCTATATTTATTTGCATGTAGGTCATTGATTTTGGCATCCACCTTCCTCTGTTATGGGTTCAGCAATATAGGTTGGAATGTGGTGGACTGGGTATCCACTGTATTTTATATACTTTGCTGAAGGACCGTTGGAACATCTGACTGATAAGTCTCCCCTGCTTCATCTGGACATTGTTAATCTCTTACTGCTTCAGCTAAGCAACATTTCACCTGAGTTTCCCTTGTGAGGTTGAAGGCAGGATCCAGGAGAATGATCAATTCGATTAAGTAGGTTTGCAAACTCCATGGATATTGATATTGAGGGTTATGGAGACCAGGCAGGAAAGTGGAGTTGCGGAGTAGGCCTGAGGTGCTCAGTAACTATGATTCTCTTAGAAAAGTCTCTCTTGGGAGTTTCGCTTGGCTAGTTACCTCAGTGGTGGGTTTGACCTGATTTTTGCTGCCACAGTGACCAGTTGTGCCACCCTGCTGGCCTCGCTGGAAATAACAATAGCCCTGCTATTGGTCAGCCAAATCGACTGAGTAAAGTTGAGATGGCTGTCGATTCACACGGATCAGTGGCACTTAGCTCTGTGAGGTATAACCTGAAAAAGAAGTGCCAAGAAGATGGAGAGTTCCAGCAATCTCCATTAGTCCAGATGAGAAGCAACCCAGAAAGATAACCTCTCCACAGGTTCAATCGTGGTAGTTTTTATTTTCTTCATTCACAGGAGGTGGTCATTACTGGCCAGACAGCATTTATTGTCCACCACTAATTGCCCTGAGTGCAGTCGGTCAATTATATTGGTGTGGGTCTTGAGTCACATGTAGGCCAGACCAGGGAAGGATGGCAGTTTCATTCCTTACAGGACATTAGTGAACCAGATGGATTTTTCCTGATAGTCAGCTATGAATTTGTGGTCATCGTTAGACACTTAATTCCAGTGTATTTTCGTTGAATTCAAATTCCACTATCTGCCATGGTGGGATTTGAACCGGCGGTCCCCAGAACATTATCTGGGTCTCTGAGTTAACAGACCAGTGATGATGCCACTAGGCCATTGCCTTCCCAGTGACCTGTAAAAAATGCTGATGCCACATGAGTTGTAGTCCGCAAGAAATCTATCCCTAATCAAACCAAAGAGATGATAGAGAGACCTGTAAGATAGATATACATTTCCCAAGCGAATGTGGAAAGTCAGGCCAGCAGGATCAGAATTTTCGTTCGAAGTACATGAGCTTGTTACAGAAAAAACTATTTGGGAGTCCCACCCTTTGGAAGCTAATAACATAATAGAAACCTACAGCTCCTATAGCAGAAGGCAAAAGAGAACTGAAATCTCATATGAAGAGATCTTTGAACATGAAACATCCAGTATGACAACCAGTGTTGAACCAGTCATTATCGAGTCTACTTACAATAGAACCACTGAAAAGGAAGTCACTATTCACTGTCCCCTGGCTGGATTGTTTTGTACTTTATGCAACTCTCTCCAGACAGTAGAAGGCTTTTTTACCCATATGGCTGAGAAACAATATATTGGAAGGATACAGACTAGGTGCTCCTAGTGCAAAAAGAGCAGGGAATATCACACAATGGCCTGTCATTACTCTAAATGTGATGGCTGAGGGACAGCTAACATGAGGGAGCCATTGCACACACTAAATGCGATCTCATCTTTACATCCAAGATTGGCCTCACCCAACCTGAGCAACATTAGCATGCTGAAGTGCATAATGAAACGCATCTACAAACCTTAAGGACCCACTCAAAGCCAGGAAGGAAGACCTATAAATGGACGGAAGAAGAAATTAAACTTTTCCGAGAGCTAGAACAATAGTTTGCAGGAGGTTTAGTCATAAATAAAGGCTAGTAATCTCAAGGAAAACACCTAAACAGATTTCAGATGAGCACAGAACACTGCAGAATACCGTAGTTGGAACCCAAGCCCTGGTGCCTGGTAATCAGCCAGTGAACAACCATGATGACAGTCCAGCAGGTAGGATTTCCAATAGAATAGAGATCCCCCAACAAGCTAAGAGAGTTTTCAACTACCAGCCTGTAATCCCAAACATAGGGACATTGACAACCAACTCACATGGGCAGAAGAACTGAAAAGAGGACCCCAAGTTTGGAGCACGAGGGTTGGGTCTTTATAGAGTGTATCACCTACCTGTTGATGAATGGAGAAGAACCACCAAAACCAACATCTAGGAGGAAAGGAACAGAAGGAAAAAAGAGAGAAGACATGGAGTCACAAAGAACGGTGGTGCAAAGAAACAATGAGCAGCTAAAAAAAAATTCCATTTCTGAGAAACACACCTACTCTGAAAAATTGCAGATGACAATGAGCCTGACAAGTAATCGGGTCTCTGGCAACCATTCTTCTTTCAAAAGAGGACCTGGAAAAGGAATTCAACACAAAATTATCTGGATCCGATAACAAAGCTAATCTCAATAAATTCAAAAATTATTCTGGTAATGTGGATGATGGTCAACTTGATGCGAGCCATTGTGGAGGAACAGGTTAATGCTGCCATCAAAGGCATTGATGCCAAGAGTGCATATTCAGCCTCTCCCCATAGCTCAAACTCTCCAGCCCTAGCAATATCCTTGTAAATCGTTTCTGAACCCTTTCAAGATTCACACCATCCTTCCTATGGCAGAGAGTCTACATTGATGGGCAGTATTCCAAAACCAGCATCACAATTCAAAAGCCTGTGCATCTGCTAAAGCTGGAGTTGCTTCGACCTGTTTCAGTGACACAGCCGGTTTTAGTTTCTTAACCTTATACTCCATCTCTTCTGACATCATTGAAATAATTGAAAACTGAGTTATGTACTCTTTTAGTTACACAGCCATTATTGTCAATGTACACTGGGGTAAAGCAACAGCCCAGGTTCCTCATGACCACACACACACAATCTTCTAGAGTTTAGTGTTTATGTTGTAATTGCAACAAACATTTTAACATTGTCAAACCCCGATGCAGAAACCCAGATGCTGGTTAGAAGTGAGCTGACGTAATTGGCAAAGTATTGCAACAATTATGACCGCTTTAGTTTGGTTTTTTTAAAGTTATTACTCCTGTATAGCATTGAAATCCCTGAAGAGAAATTTGATTTTATAAATCTCTTGTGCCATAATTAATGGATTTCACAGCTGGCTGAGCAGAACATTTATTTTATTTGAGTGAAAATGTATCATCTTGAGAAATATCTAGGTGGAGTTTTCCGATAACACATTCATGTCCAGTTTAATCGGAGAGTCATACAGCACAGCAGAGGTTCTCGAGTCCAGTCAGTCTGCAGTGATTTAATCTTCCCATGCTTAATAGTTTAGTTGTACAGCAGAGGAGAAACTTACCATTTATCCCCAAAAGAGAAAATGACCCACAAAATATGTAATTATATTCTTCACAAATTTATTGGCTGATTTAATCATTTTTTGTTTTTCTTTTTCAGGAACTTAATTCCATAGACTTGCACTGGGACTGCGATGTTGAAAGAAAACTCTCTCTGGTGAGTTTTAGCGAACACTGTTGAGCATTTCCACCCATGAAGAGCAACCTATGCAATGTAGGTAACAATAATTTGGAAAGGTTTTGGGTGGCACAGTGGTTAGCACTGCTGCCTCATAATGCCAGAGACCCGGGTTCAATTCCCGCCTCAGGTGACTGACTGTGTGGAGTTTGCATATTCTCCCCGTGTCTGCGTGGGTTTCCTCTGGGTACTCCAGTTTCCTCCCACAGTCCAAAGATGTGCGGGTCAGGTGAATTGGCCACGCTAAATTGCCCGGAATGTTAGGTAAGGGGTAAATGTATGGGTGGGTTGCGGGTCGGTGTGGACTTGTTGGGCCGAAGGGCCTGTTTCCACACTGTAAGTAATCAGATTGAGAGAAGAATGACTTTGGTTTCTATTTTGCCCTGGTGCCACACCTTTTCAGTCAAAATCTGTTCCTGTAAGCACTGGTTCAATAGCTTACTAGACATTGAAGATGCATAAATGTCATGCCATAATCACAATCTCTAAAAGATATAAAAAATATTATTACATTTACTCCCTTGTTACCTCTCAGTGTTGCTGGAGGTGTGAGTTTCAATTTGGCGTTGCTTGTTTAATTTATTTCACATTCAGTTTTAACCAAACACAGAAGCTCACAGTTGTTAACAGCCCACAAACTTGAACTTGTAATTTTAAGTTGACTGTTATATCTTTCACTTTTTAATAAATCAGCTGGCTGGAAACTGTCTTGATAGATGTAATGCACTTCAGTTTAATGACTATCCCATTTAATAAATAGCTTCATAATTTGCCCTTCTCATTAGATATTGAAATATATACAATTGTTGAATGGATCAGGAAATTGTACAATTGAGGTATAAAGACTGGAGCTGGAATGTCTTTCTTTAAAACATTTTGATTAATCAGAGTTAAGTGAACTTGTTGCAGTCTAGTACAACAGGCAATCTATTCTCCAATTTATTTTGCCCTGTTGGGCGCATTGTTTAACTTTTGTAACCAAATCAGAGAGTACGTATCTTTTTTTGTTTCAAAAGTGGTCAATTGTTTTTTAAAAATTCCTTAGCTGTAGCTCCATGCCCCCCCCCCCGCCAACCAGAGCCAACCAGAATATTTAATTTTTTTTATTTAAGGAACGGATCAGGAAATCTCTGAGGAACCTGTATTAACAAGAGAATGGTGAATGTTAGGCTAACAAGCTTCAGGTTCTTGCTTTGTCTCCCTTCCCTCCTGAACAGAGGTTCAAGAAGGTGGTCCAAGATGCTGGACTTTCCAAGAACCTAGGGAATATGGGAAGGCTATAGCTAATGCGTCCATCATCTTTGCAGTCACTTCATTAAAGACTTTAGGATGTAAGCCATCAGGGTCAGCCTTTAGTCCCATTAGTTTTTCTCGTATTTTTTTCTTTGGGGAGAGTTCAAATTTGTGTTTCCCTTTTTGGCAACCGATTTTCAACTTTTCCTCTTGCGATTCTTTTTCTGTCTGCTACTGTGAAACATTGCCCAGCCTCATCCTTGAAGAAACCTACTTTTACTTTAACTATTGCTTCATTTTACACAGTTGGAAAAACTCTCACAATCTGTTTTTGTATTTATTTCTAATATATACTTACTCCAATTTTTCCTTTTCGTTTATCATACTTTGGTTTCTAAAACTTTCCCACTTCCTGGCCTGCCACTAATCTTTACAGTTTTGAACACCTTTCATTTGATACCATTCTTTACTTTATTGTCTGTCTGTCTTAGTGGAATATATCTTTTTGAGAATAATGAATATCTCCTTAAATGATTTTTCAGTCCCCCTTTGTCAACTGTGCCTTCGTAGCATTGTAGTTCCCTAAACTAGTAAGCATAATGAGATGAGCAACATAAAATTCCATGGGATAACTCCCTAAAGCTTGTGGAGAGGAACCATTTGTGAAACTCCACTAAGTGGAATCTTCAATGACTATTAATAAAAGTTCAGCTCATAGAATGATTTTTGGACTATTCAGTCACTCAAACTTGATTTGTTATTCAATTGGATCATAATTTTTAGCTTTTAAACTTTCTCCTATTACTCATATAGAATACAGATGATGGGCAACTTGTATTATTGTGAAAGTACCAGTAAAGCAGGAGTTATGTTATGTGACTTCAAAGCACACTTGCCTTTCATTGTGCAACAGGATAGTTTTCTATGCTTCTGCTTAAATCATTTAATGTTTCTGCTGCAGGGTGAAGTGACTATGAGCAATTGCTGATGGAAAATTTAAGCCCTCTTTATACTGGGACTTGTAGATTATGCACCCTAAATACTTTTAAGTGATTTGGTTTTCAGTGAATCATAGAACTTTTTTTTATTGTCTGTATAACATTTTGTATTCCTATCTTGCTAGATCTCGCAAGAATTAGAGTAGTGGCACTAATTGTACGAGACTGACAATTCAGCAAGTGGTCAGAGAATGAGATTGGGAATGAATGAAATGCTGGACCTGTTTCTAGTTGAGTGATGCACATATTTGGAATGTCTGTTGAAACCTACTAAAAGAGAGTCTGTGTCTTTTGAAGCCATTGCAACAGCAGTTGGTAATGTGTCATACAGCTCAGTTTGTAACCATTGTAGTCTAATAGTAAAATGATTTTCTTGGAAAATCTTATACAGAAATATTAAGAGACCAATGTATTAGAATTAGATATTTTTGTCACAAGTACTCAAGTTTCAAAAAAGAACAGGAGCACAGTGAAATGTGGACAATGTCACCAACACATAGTGCCACTTAGGTACAAATCTTAGCTACAAAAATAGAGAAAATAAAGAAAAAGGTTACGCTATATTGCAGATATACATCGTGTAAGTATAAAATAGGAAAATAACAAGTAAAGCTAAAAAGATAGGCATCCACAACAAGCTTTCTTGAACTCTTCATGTGGACGCACTTGTTACAAAGGCCCAACAACATCTCTTCTTCCTCAGGCAGCTGAGGAAAGTTGGAATGATGGTGAATACCCTTGCCAACTTTTATAGGTGCGCCATCAGGAGCATTCTGTCTGTGTGTATCACTACCTGGTATGGCAACTGTACCATTCAAGGTTGGAGACAGTTACAGATAGTGGTGAACTCAGCCAGGACAATCACAAAGTCCAACCTCCCATCTATGGAATCCATCTACCAGGCCCGCTGTCAAGGAAAGGCCGCCAGTATTCTTAAAGATCCATCCCACCCTGGCAATGTTTTTCTACAGCCTCCCATCAGGAAGAAGGTACAGAAGCTTGAACACATGCACCAGCCAGTTTTGAAACAGTTTCTATCCGACTTTTGTTAGAGTACTGAATGGACTCACAAACTCTTAACATTTGCCTGTACCTGTGTTTTTGTTTTTGCCGCTGTTTACCTATTATTTACTATCTATGCTATTTAACTCTGTGATCTGCCTGTATTGCTCGCAAGACAAAGCTTTTCACTGAGCGTCGGTACATGTGACAATAAATTCAATTCAATTCAATTACAGTCTCTCTATAACAGCTTCCACATGGTCTGACCAGGGTCCACTGGGTTACTGGCTGCCCCTGCTCTGGGGCTGCTGTATGTTATTTTAGGAGAGAATCTTGTTTCTTTTAACCTGAATATGATGTAATATTGTTTGAAGTAGAACTAAAAAACAGTGGTTTAATCACAGTTAAAAACGACTAAATGTTATTTTCTCATAAATGCTAAATGTCATATTTCAAAGTGCAAAGATTTCTTTCCGCTTAGTACCCACCTCTCCTCTGTGATAGAAGAGGTCTGGGGATGGTGGCAGGGAGGGCTGTGGTATAGGATGAAGCCACGAGTATAGTTAGAGAAATCCTCTATTTGAAGAGTTTTAAGTTTGGGGAGAGCCAGCCATTTAACAAGGATACATTAGCTGAAATGATGGGATGAACATCAAACAGTATCACGGGAGACTATTTGGCTTATTGGGCCTGCATTATTCTTTCAAAGAGAAGTCGGGTTAGTCCCATTCCTTTGCTCTTTTTCTCCTTAATCCAACAATTATTTCTTCAGTACACTTTTCAGGGCTGCTATTAAATCTGTGTGCACTACCTCATCAGATGATTCATTCTAAATCCTTAACCATTTATTGCATTTATACGTTAAAAACATCCTCTTGTCACCTCTTGTTCTTTTGCCAGCCACCTGTGGTCGTATGATCCATCTTTCAACCATTAGAAATAATTTCACTCCCTTCACTCTTGTCTACATTATATAAATTCCGCTTGATTTTGAATATCTGTTAAATCTCCTCTTAAGCCTTCTTTGCAGTAAAACACAGTTTCTTCAGTCTATCCAGGTAACTAATCCTTTATGTCTAGAACCATTTATATCAAGCCCTTCAGAACCTCAGGGTATCCCAGGAGCTTTATAATAAATTACACCTTCTTGATTTGTGGTCACTGCAATATAGAAAATGCAGCAACCAACTTGTACATAGCAAGATCACACACACAGCAAAGATGCTCAATAATTCAGTTTAAATAATATTGGTTCTTTAAAGTGCTCCTTTCTTGTCCATCTTATTTGTTCACTTAAGGCCCCAGCTTATAATCTAATTCAAAATGTGACAATCAAGTCAATGTGGCCAACACCCAGCACTGCACTGGAACACCAGTAGCCTTCAGTCAGAAGAACAAAACTATGGGCTAGAATATTTGGCTGAAGAATATTGCCTATAAGATAGAATGGGAAAGTCTGAGGAAAAAAATTAAAGACCAGAATGATGATTTGTGTTAATTCACTGACTCATGGAAAGCTGATAGAGGTCAGCCAGAGTGGAGAAGACTTGATCTGTGGGGCCTTGGATATTTTAGAGTTTGTGCAAGTTAGAAAAAGATGAGAAGGTTCTTGAAGTGGTAAAGGCATGAACAAAACTGGTGTCGTTGAAGAAGATGTGATATGGTTGTACTAATTTTTAATCATTAAGGGGATCTAAGGTTATGGAGAAAAGGCAGAAAAATTGAATTGAGAGGATTCATCAGATCAGCCATGACCTCATTGGATAGTGGAGCAGACTTGATGGGTTGAATGGCCGACAGTGTCTTATGGTTATGCACACATTCTGGATGTCGACAAAGATGTTGTTTGGAATTAGTTGAAGTATGACTTGTAGATTGCATCAGAACAGTAAAAGAGATCATTCTGAGAGCTACATAAAATCATAAGAATTCAGAGTGAGAGAGGCTTTTTGGACATTTGTGTTTGTTCCACCATTGAGAAAGATCCTGCTGATTGGAATGTGACCTTCACTCCACTATGCTGCCTGCCCAGTATAACCTTTACATCCACCATATACCAGGTCCACAGTGGCTTGATTCTTTTTCAGTTCCAGAATATTTTGGTCAAATAAACTGTTTCACATGAAGTCAACCCCCAGATTACCACTGCTGGTTTGATTTCCAAATCTATGTGAAGATTAAAATCTGAAATTATTCCAATATCATTCTTACAAGTCCCTGTTATTTATAGATTTGTACTAAAAGCTCACAGATTTGGAGGTGGTATATTGACATGGACAGAGAATTGGTTAATGGACAGGAAACAGTGAGTGGGGTAAGAGTTTTGCTCAACAAGTTGGCATCCTGTGACCAGTGGGATTCCCAAGGGATCATTGCTGGGACCACAATTGTTTACAATTTATATTAATAGCCTGGAGGAAGGAAGTGAATGTACTGTCGTCAAATTTACAGGTGACACACAAAATGTGAGATATTAATAGGTTGAGTAGGTGGGCAAAAATTTGGACTCAATGCAGCATAAAGTGGGAAAGTGTGAAGTTGTTTGATTTGAAAGGGAGAACAAAAGAGCAATATTTTTAAATGCAGATAAACTGCAGAAAGCTTCAACACAAAGGGACTTGGGGTACCGGTGCATGAAACAACTAAAGTTAGCACACAGGCATAGCAGGTCATCAGGAGGGCTAATGGAATGTTGGTCCTTATTTCAAGAGGGTTGGAGTTTTACAGTAGGGAAGTCATACTGCAACTGTACAAGATGCTGGTGAGACCACAGCTGGAATACAGACAGCAGTTTTGGCCCCATTATTTAAAGAAAGATGTAATTTCATTGGAGGCGTTTCAGAGAAGATGCATGAGAATAATCCCTGGTATGGAGGGATTGGCTTATGAGCAAAGGCTAAACATGTTGGGACTGTACTCATTGGAGATTAGAAGAATAAGAGGTGATCTCATTGAAACATAGAGTTCTTAAAGGGCTTGCCAAGGTAAGTGCTGAGAGAATGTTTCTCCTCATGGGAGAATCTAGGACCAAAGGGCATAGTCTCAGAATAAAGGAGTGCCAGTTTAAGACTGAGACGAAGAGGAATTTATTCTGAGATTTGAGTGCCTTTGGAACTCCTTGTCACAAAGAGCTGTGGGGTCTGAGTTGTTGCATAAATCTAAGGCTGAGATAGATAAATTCTTGATCAGTAGGGCAATGCTGGGGAAATGCAGGAGCGTGGATTTGAGGAATGTCACATCAGCAATGATCCCATTGAATAGTGGAGTAGGCTCAAGAGGGCGAACAACTTACTGCATTCCTATTTCTTATGGTCTTCTAATTGAGCCACTGCCGTGTGCATGCTGGATGTTACCAGTAGCTTCTTTCCTTTTTTTAAAATTTATTAGCTGTACTCAATTGTTCTTCAATTTGATCCTTTGCAGCAAGATCATTTTTCATGATTGCACTGATCTCACCTTTTATTAGGAGAGCCACTTTGCTTCCTACCCTTCTAACTGGCAAATAACCTTCAATATTCATGGCGCAGCTATGTTCACTTTGGAACTGCATTTTCAAATGACTGTTGTCATACATATTTACTTCCATTATGAATGTTGTGAGATTCCAATAAAGAAATCTTAAAAATTCTATCTTTATAACCCCCCCACCCCAGACCTTATTTGCTGGTACACTCTTAAGTTTGTTGTTTTCTTTTCTGTCACACTGTGGTTATTACCCACCGTAAGACACAGGAGTTGACATAGGCCATTTGGCCCATCAAGTATGTCACTCCGGTAAGGTAAAAACAAGGACTGCAGATGCTGGAAACCAGAGACTAGATTAGAGTGGTGCTGGAAAAGCACAGCAGGTCGGGCAGCATCCGAAGAGCAGGAAAATTGATGTTTCAGGCAAAAGCCCTTCATCAGGAATAGAGGCAGGGAGTCTGCAGGGTGGAGAGATAAATGAGAGGGGGGGTGGGGATGGGGAGAAAGTAACATAGAGTACAACAAGTTAATGGGGGTGGGGATGGAGGTGATATGACTGGGGTGAGGATGAAGGTCAGAGAGGAGGGTGGAGTGGACAGGTGGAAAGGAAGATAGGCAGGTAGGACAGGTCATGAGGGCGGTGCTGAGTTGGAAGGCTGGAGCTGGGGTGAGGTGGGGGAAGGGGAAATGAGGAAACTGGTGAAATCCACATTGATGCCCTGGGGTTGAAGTGTTCCGAGGCGGAAGATGTGGCGTTTTCCTCCAGGCGTCGGGTGGTAAGGGAGTGGTGGTGGAGGAGGTGTGTCCTTGACAGAGTAGGAGGAGGAGTTGAAATGTTGGGCCACAGGGCGGTGGGGTTAATTGGTGCGGGTGTCCCAGAGATGTTCCCTAAAATGCTCTGCTAGGAAGTGTCCAGTCTCCCCAGTGTAGAGGAGACCGCATCGGGAGCAACGGATACAATAAATGACATTGGTGGATGTGCAGGTGAAATTTTGATGGATGCGGAAGGCTCCTTTAGGGCCTTGGATAGAGGTGAGGGAGGAGGTGTGGGCACAGGTTTTACAATTCCTGCAGTGGCAGGGGAGGGTGCCAGGAAGGGAGGGTGGGTTGTTGGGGGCCGTGGACCTGACCAGGTAGTCACAGAGGGAACGGTCTTTGCGGAAAGCAGAAATGGGTGGGGAGGGAAATATATCCCTGGTGGTGGGGTCCGTTTGGAGGTGGCGGAAATGTCATCGGATGATGTGGTTTATGCGAAGGTTGGTAGGGTGGTAGGGGTGCACCAGTGGGGTTCTGTCCTGTTGAGGGCAGAGGGGCGGGATAAGGATGAGATGCATTGGAGGGCATCATTAACCATGTGGGAAGGGAAATTGTGGTCTCTGAAGAAGGACGCCATCTGGTGTGTTCTGTGGTGAAACTGGTCCTCCTGGGAGCAGATACAGCGGAGGCGGAGGAATTGGGAATACGGAATGGCATTTTTGCAGGAGGTCAGGTGGGAAGAAGTATGTCACTCCATTCATTGTGATCATGTCTGATCTGATGATCCTCAATTCCACTTTCTGGCTTTATCCTGTAACCTTTGATTCCCTTACTAATTAAAAATCTGTCTATCTCACCCCTGAATTCCTCAACCCTGACAGCCCTCTGTGGTAAAGAATTTCACAGGTTCATTATCCTCCAAGAGAAGAACTTTCTCCTCATCTCTGCCTTAAGTTGACAATTCTTAGTCCAAGGTTGTGCCCTGTGGTCCGAGATTGTCCCATAAGGGCAAACCACCTCTTCACATCAAACCTCTTAAGTGTTTCAATAATCTCATTCTTTTATACTCCAATGAGTGCAAGCCCAGTCTGCTCAACCTCTCCTCATAATGGAATTCCTGCATGCTAGGGATCAACCCTGTAAACCTTCTCTGGACTGTGTCCAATTCCTGAATATCTTTGCTTAGGTAAAGAGACTAAATCTTTTGGCAATATTCCAGGTGTGTACTAATGCTTTGTATAGTTTTAGTAAGTCTTTCCTACTTTTATGTCCTATCCATTTTGAAATAAAGATCACTGTTCCATTTGCCTTCCCACTACACACTGAACTTGGATGGTAGCTTTTTGTATTCATGGACCTCGAAATCTCTCTGCAACTTTCTGATGTCTCTCACCATTTAAATAATATTCACTTATTCTATTCTTCCTACTATAGTGCAAGTTCCCACATATTTTGCATTTGGCAAGCATTTTCGGCCCCTCGTTTAACCAGTGCATATCCCTTTGTAGGTCTTTGTGGCATCCTCATTGCTCCATTCCCTACCTGCTTTTGTTATCTGCAATCTTGGTTAAATACATTCACTTTCCTTATTCAAACCTTTAATACATATTGTAAATAATTGTGCTTGCAGCATTAATTACAGGTTGCCATCTTGAAAATGTCTCCGTTAATCACCATTCTATTAGTTATCCAATCTCCATTTATGCTAATGTCCTACTCACAACATCATTGGCTCAGCTTGTTAAGTAGTCTTAAATTTAATATCTTGTTAAATGCCTTTTCAAAATTCAAACCTTTATCACCATTGCCTTGCATGCATCCTTGCAATTTCATTAAAATACCCTCTTACAGCCCTTGTTATACAATCCAACAGGCCACTGGTCCCAGCAAAGATATCCATGGTTAAATTCCCTCATTCCCCAGTACTGATGCTCATGTCCCCTTGAATCAAAACCATTTCTTCCACATCAATCATTCCACCTTCCAACCTTACTTGCACGATGGCAATTTGCCTTTCGTACTGGAAGCTGTTATTACTTTGTTGCTGTTGGTTGAGTTTTAGATGATGTTTCTTGGCAATTACTTGAAGATAAATAACTTGACTCTTGGTTCTTTACTTTCAACCTTTTTTCGTATTTACACCATTATAACTCTGCATGAGGTCTTCGCTGGCTACTCCTTCTGTAAAGCGTCATCTTCATTGTGATTGTGATATTATCAGTGTTTATTATAAATAGCTTCCTATTTACATGCCCAGGAGTTAACCTGTGGCTCTGCTTTTCAGTCCTTGGCTACTCCCATCTCATTGTAGAATCTTTTCCCTAGTCTACCTAAATCACTGGATCCTTCGACTTAGCAAATTCCTCTCGAGCCCTGAGAAAGTGTCTATTGGCTGTCAGGGAAGGAGAGCACAGTCATTAGGCCTCATTCTTTCGACTGTGGAGAACGATATCTATCCTCTAATTATACTGTCATCTGTAAGAACATGCTTTTATCCTTCTCTACTTAAATGGCTCATTGCTCCATGATGCCTGGTTAGTGTGCCCACTTTTGCGGCAGTCCCTGCCCTGTCCTTGCAAGCTGCAAAAGTCTGACAATTGCAGACTAAGGCTAATCCAATTGTCTGTCAGACAATTACAGACTAAGGCTAATCCATTGTTTCCTCTAGATCCTCATAATGACCTGGCTTACAATCACACCCTCCTGTCCCTGACCCACGTCAAATGAAAGAAAGCTGAGTGAACTTAGGTGGGTAGAAGAGGGGAAATGTCTGTTCTTTCAGGGAGTATGTTTAAGTTAATTAGTACAAACAGCTGCTCCACTTCATTTGCCTTAAATTGAAAATGTGGCACAGAATCATCAAATAAGGTAATAATCACTTCATGTTTTTAATGCACATTATTATTTCAATTGCCTATACATTACTTATTTAAATACTGTACAGTAAAACTGATATTCTCATTATTAATTTTTCAGATGACAGAATTTTGCATAAATATTATTGCTTGAGTACATAGATTGCTAATGTTAACCTACTAGTATGCGATAGAACTAAAAAAGCTGAAAAAAATCACATCATTCATATTAAACATGTTGTATTGTCTTCAATTTTTGAAGTATTGTGATACTGCAAGTTTAAAATTTATTATCCACTATCAATAGTGGAGGTTCCACAATATAATTAGGTTAAACTTCAAATTCTTCACTTTGAAAAACTATTTATCTCTAATTCCACAGTCTGGTTGCCCTCAAAGTCCAAAAGGACGTGATTCCCACGCTCCTTCCGATCATGAATATAGAAGGATAAGAGCAGAGTGCCAGCTATTTGTAAACTCTTAGCTAAAGATTTGGCAGAATGGAGGCAAGTGGAATGTTGCAGAATATGGTGTAGCATTGGTAAAGATTTTTGAATTAGTGAAACATAATCAGGGCACTGATGTCAAAAAAATGGACATTTTTATTGCATTTATGTCAAGGACAGGATAAAGGGATGTTAAATGGAAGCTTTGAGTATTTAGATTTCTGAAAACCAGCTGGTTGACAGCTTCAAGTGTTCTGCTGAAATCATCCTGGGTAAAATAGAAATTATACTAAAAATTATGTCTTAAGCATTGCATCATATAGTAAGGGAAAGTCATCAAGAGTGCAAACTGTTGCGTGGTAATTGTAAATCTGACATGCATATTATTCTGTAGTGTTGCTCACAGTCAGGATTTTCATGAAGGAGCTGTTATCCCATGTAGTGATATCAGGAAGGCTGATTTACAAGCATTGTGAACAATCTCAGGTTCTAGCAATTTGCAAAGGAGGCTTCATAGTCTGCAGCTCCAAGAGAGGCTCCACACTGCTGAGAAATCCTGGAACCATCGTTGGGCAGCATCTCTGGATTTGTGAACATGGAACAAAGGAATCAGTGAGGATGAGACGCATGCCTGAGGATGTGTTTATAGTGAGGAAGAAAACCTGGGGGATACAGTCAAGAAAGGCTAGTGGAATTTGTGAATGTTTTTGGAAGGGGTGATGGGGTTTGAGGAGCTGTGTGTTGATTTTAACTGTAACTTATGAATAGTTCAGCAAGAATACAGTCGTTAGCACTGCTGCCTCACAGTGCCAGAGACCCGGGTTCAATTCCCGCCTCAGGCGACTCTCTGTGTGGAGTTTGTACATTCTCCCCGTGTCTGCGTGGGTTTCCTCCGGGTGCTCCAGTTTCCTCCCACAATCCAAAAATGTGCAGGTTAGGTGAATTGACCATGCTAAATTGCCCGTAGTGTTAGGTGAAGGGGTAAATGTAGGAGTATGGGTCTGGGTGGTATACGCTTCGGCGGGTCGGTGTGAACTTGTTGGGCCGAAGGGCCTGTTTCCACACTGCAAGTAATCTAATTCAGTCTCCAAGTTGAATTTGCTGTCGAGGTTCTCAGTCTGTTCCTTATTAGCTCTGGCAAAATGACAAATGTTGATCTGTGATTGAGATTTCCATGGCTGACTTATTTACACCTAGTGTTCTTTAATGTTTGAGCTAGATTATTTTAATTGCTGCAGTTGTTGGTGGATTAATGCTGATTGTGGGGTTGCTCAATGGATCACATGTAAAGCTGCCAATATGATTGCCTGATAATCTCTACATTGTCAGTACAGATTGGAGACTTGTCTTCAATAGCTGAGGAAAATTTAATCAGAATGTCAGTAACTGTACTCCCTTAAATCTCAAGCTATGGCACTGGAATAGGATGATTGTTAAGCCTCTAGCTCCAAGCAGTGTCTGCTACAAGAAAACTAATGATGTGGAAGGGAATAAAATAAATATGAAACAAGAAGGTTTTTAAAAATGGCATGAAAAACATTTTATGAAAGTTTGTTTTATTTCAAATGAGACTTTTTTTTGAAAACAAGGACATTTTTCATGAATATAATGTTGTTTTCCTCTTGTCACAGTGCATTGAAGTATGCAGCAATTGGAACTACACAGTATTTCGCAATTGTTTCAGTCTCTGTGTAAGTACTTTTTCTGCTTGTAAGAAAATAGAGTTGATTTGCTAAGATGCAGAATTAACAAGTAAGGTATCTTAATGGATATAAACAGAATTCTATTCTAAATTTTGCAAACCTTTTTTATTAATAGGCATTGAAATGTGGAATGTTTTAGAATTTATTAACTGCATTTATTTTGAAATCTCTGCTCTGTGTTGTCACAATAAAGGATTTATAATATAAATGGCTTTCAAAATACAATAATCATGCCAAAAAATCCATTTATGTACATGCCATAGCTATGGCTTATCATTTTGTTTGGCTCCCTATTTCCCTGTTCTGTTGCACACTGTAGAGGGAAACATCTGCTTCTGGAGATGACAGACCTGGAGACGGAGGAAACTGGATTGGGCAGGGTGATGGCACCCAGAAACCCACGACCTTCACCACCTCCAATGGGATTGGGTGGGGAGATCCAAGATCAACATTCCTGAGCTGCTGCCAATTTGAGGCCACTAAGTGGTGAATTAATAGCTGCCTAATGGTCTATGCCTACCTGACCTGCAATTATTTCAGTTCCAGGCAGGATGTAATGGAATCGAGTTCTCGGCCTGATTTTAATCCTAGCAGGCAAGCTGTCAGTTGGTGTGTGGTCCTTAAGTCTGTTTACAATTAGTGGCCTGCACATAGGGTGGGATGTTGGCCCTCAGTTATTCTCCTGCCCTTGCTTCAAACCCCACCCCTCGCCATCCCAAAACACTCACCTGTTCTGTGGTTGCTCCTCCACCCTGGGAATCCTGGAGGTTCAAAGTTTGTGAAACGATTTGTAGCTCAGGTGCTCGTTGTTGTGGTTCTGTTCACCGAGCTGGGAATTTGTGTTGCAGATGTTTCATCCCCTGTCTCGGTGACACCCTCAGTGCTTGGGAGCCTCCTATGAAGTGCTTCTGTGACCTTTCCTCAGCCGTTTGTAGTGGTTTGAATCTGCCACTTCCGGTTGTCAGTTCCAGCTGTCCGCTGCAGTGGTCGGTATATTGAGTCCAGGTCGATGTGCTTATTGATTGAATCTGTGGATGAGTGCCATGCCTCTAGGAATTCCCTGGCTATTCTCTGTTTGGCTTGGCCTATAAACACATGCAGATGACAAGCATTATGAATTTGACTGGGACAACACTACTATTAGAGAACAGCCATGGAATTCCTAGAGGCATGGCACTCATCCACGGATTAAATCAATAAGCACATCGACCTGGACCCAACATACCGACCACTGGAACTGACAATCGGAAGCGGCAGATTCAAACCACTATAAATGCCGGAGGAAAGATCACAGAAGCGCTTCACAGGAGGCTCCCAAGCACTGAGGATGTCATCTAGACAGGGGACGAAACATCTGCAACACAAGTTCCCAGCTTGGCGAACAGAACCACAACAATCCTGGAGGTATTGAAATGGCAGCAGCCACAGCTGCCTCCATGACACTGGTGCCTGTTTGATTTGCTAGCTCCTGATTGGCTGACATTTACTCATTTAAGGTCTTTACACTGGTAGGCCACCAATCAGCACTCTGGTTGTCAGAGGATCAAGTGGGCTTTCAGATCCTGACTTGGCACAAGTTTCTCTGTGCTGATCATTGTCTTTTTTGGACTTCAGGAAGCTATAGCCTGGATTTCCCTGTGAGCATCCTCCCAGAATCTTCAAGCAACACATTCATTCTCTCTGGTTAAACAGACATGGTTAAGATTATTCAGAGCTGAGTTGAGCACTCACTCCAGTTAATAGGCAAGATGTGGAAACTGTCTGGGCATCTTGATTCCTTTTTCCTTTGCGCTTGGAAGCTGGCAACTGTCATCTCTTTAACTCCTTTTGAGAAAATAAAATCTGCATGAAGGGTGTAGGTTCAAGTTGTTAGCCACCATTATATGATGTAGTTCCACCATGCTGCCACAAAATATATTATAACAAGGTTTTGTGAGAGTGGTTTGGTATGAGTCTGGAATATTAATAAATTAGTTCGAAGGTCTTGCAAGCATTGACCATCCAATTGAAGCATTCAAAATTACAGATCACATTTGAATTTATGGGGTAACTTGGACATACTATGCTTCACTTTGCATGCTCTACAATAAATATTCACATTATAACAAACAAATGACATAGTCTGTATTAATTTACTATCAAATAAACTTGCAGCTATACAGTCTTCTGGCTCTGGTTCAAAATATATTTTAACCTTCAGTCTAAACACATCCAAGCGTTAATGCAATTAGAACTGATGGGCCATACTGCTGCCAGTAAGCTAGATACCAGTTTGGTTACATCATAACGAGCACATGAGATGTCTTTGTTTTTACTTGTGTGATTTATAGGTTTACAGTGAGTTTTATGACTTTCTACTAGCTAGCTGTTCGTGAATGCTGTAATGTCACTAAAATGAAAGAAAATAAATGGAATGCACTCTTTCTGTGGGGAAGGAGTAAGTGCTTTTGTGCTTTTAAAGTAAAAAGTATTAGCATAGAGATCATCTCAGTCCCTGAACAGTGTAAGCCATGGTACTGAATAGAAATATAGAACAGGAACAGGCCCTTCATCCATTCATCTCGGTGTTAACCATGTTGCCATTCTAAACTAATCCCCTCTGTTTGCACATGATCCATACCCCTCTATTCCCTGCCTGTTATGTGTCTGTCTAAATGCCTCTTAAACATTGCTATCATATCTGCTTCTACCAACTCCTCTGTCAGTGCATTCCAGGCACCTGCCACCCTTTGTGTAAAAACAAAAATTTCTCACATGTCATTTAAACATGCCCCCTCTCAATTTAAGCCTCTGCCCCCTAGTACTTGCCATTTCCACTCTGGGGAGAAAGATTCTGACTATCTACACTACCCATGCCTCTCATAATCTTATATATTTCTATCAGGTCACTTCTCAGCCTTCGCTCTAGCAAAAGCAATTAATGTTTGTTTAACTTCTCCTTAAAGCGAATACACTCTAATCCAAGCAACCTCCTGGTAAACTTTTACACCTTCTCTAGAGCTTCCAGATCTTTCTTGTAATGTGACCAGAACAGCACACAATACTGCAAATGATGCCCAATTAAAGTTCTATACAGCTGCAACATGACTTGTTAACTCGTATACACAAAGCTCTCACTGATGAAAGCAAACATGCTGTACACCTACCTTACCACTTTGTTCACTTGCGTTGCCACTTTCAGAGAGCTATGGACTTGCACCCCAAGATCTCTCTGTATATCAATGTTCTTAAGGCTCATATATTTACCTCTTCAATTTGACCTCCCATCACCTCTCACTTGCCGCATTAAACTCTATCTGCCATTTGTCCATGGAACTTTCCAGCTGATCTATATCCTGCTGTATCCTTAGATAACCTTCCTCACTATCCAGAGCTCCATCAATTTTCATGTCATCGTGCATTTTCATTCAAGTCATTTATAGAAGTTACAAACAACAGAGGGTCCAACTCTGATCCTGACAGAAAACCACTGGTCAAAGACCCTCAGGCAGAAAAGCATCCCTCCAATTATCTCTGTCTTCTATGATCCAGCCAGTTTTGTATCCAACTTGCCAATTCACCATGGATCCCATGGGACTTAATCTCCTGGATCAGCCCACCATCAGGGACCTGCTTTAGTAAAGTCCATGTAGACACCATCTATTTCCTTACCCTCATCAATCATCTATGGCACCTCCTTAAAAGAACTCAATCAGATTAGAGGGACAAGACCTCCCCCACATAAAGCCATTCTTTTAGGAAAATCAAGTGAGATGTCCACTGAGGACCTTCCTGATGTCAAGTACCATTTTTCAATCAAGAGTTGGATGACAAGATGAGAATCTCACTGACCAGTGAGAGGTATATTTTCACAGCTAACCACTCATTATGACCCTGGTTACATACATAATCTTGTTTCTTTAATATGCAGTCTTCCACCCACCACACAGAAATGGACACTGAATTTCCAACACAAAATGTCACAGCAGCTACAACCAGCACTTGAACCTCAATTTCCATTTTGGATATCAGTGACCAACATGTCAGGGATACACTATGGGCAGTGACTACATAAAGCCCATGTACACTGACATTGACATCTGACATGTACCAGCCTCACTGCATCCTAAGGCTCATTTACAATCTTACAATGCCCTTCTGCACTTCAGTGCTGTTCTTTGGAGTGCACTAGCATCACTCATTACAATGCTACTTTATGGACAAGGGCATTGTTATTTGGACTTGGTGCATCTTAGAGCTGTTTGTTCCTTCCTCTTAGCACTCACATCCTCCCTATGTACTGACACAGATGCTTTCAGCAGCTCTGAACTGCCTTTCTTTTTGATACTTTGCCAGCGCTAAAGGTTACAGTGTCCTGATTCTCTTTTAGTGCAGATGCAAAGCCAGGCAGCATGTCATGGTTGTCAGCAATGACCAGTTAAAGGAGTGGATATGTTTCTGTATGGCATTATGCAACGTCAGTTTTACAGCAGCATCAAATACCAGTCCTGTGTGTTCCAAACCAACTCGTGCTTCACTAAATGGCCATATCTCAAAGTCTAAAGCAAGTAGATACAGTCACAGCCAGTGATACTCCCTATAGGCAGGGGATCCCAGCACAGTAAGTGAAGGTCTGTGGCTTGCATATGGTCAGTCAGCCAGTTGGCACAGTCAAGCTCAGGGAGTCAATACCCTTTTAGTCCAGGGAGAAGGTCATGGTCATCCCTGTTGAAGGGGTTTTTAAGGGCCCAGTGCTGCAGGAGGGAAGCTGGGAAACATAATTGTGGGGACTGGAAAAAGAATGCTGGGATGCACAGGGAGTTGCAATTGTGAATAGGAATTGGAGGGTGGTGGGTGGTAAGTCAAGAGATAATAGGTAGAGACAATAGATCATTGAAGGGAAAGGGCTAATGTGAGTGTTGGCAGTCAGCATCACACTATCTTTAATGGGTGGGGAGGGTGGAGAAGTGGACTAGTAGATCTGCCATGTCTACCCCTAGGGCTGAGGTGTAACAGGGACAAAAGACTTGGATAGGGTTGGGGAGGAGCATAGCTTTGTGCATGAGAAATCATATCTCATAATCTTCATTGAGTTTTTTGAGGATGTAACCAAAAACAATTGAGGAAAGAGCAGTAGACATTGTCTACAAGGACATGTAAACCCTTTGACAAGATTCCGCATGGTAGACTGATTAGTAATGTTAGGTCACTTTACTCCAATTGGCAAACTCTCAGGGAGAGTTTGCCAGTTGGATGCAAAATTGGCTTGATGGTAGGAGAGCTGTTATTCGGACTGGAGGCATGTGACCAGTGATGTTCTGCAGGGATTGGTGCTGAGTCCACTATTTTTATAAAGGAGTTGAATGAGAATGTAGGAGACATGGTTTGTAAGTTTGCAGATAATGCTAAAATTGTTGGTATTGTTGACAGTGAGGATATCTCAGGTTACAAAGATATCTTCATCAATTGGGCTGAGGAGTGACAGATGGAGTTTAATTTGGATAAATGTGAGGTATTACATTTTGGTAAAACAAGCAAGGGTAGGACCTGATCTCCTACAGTTAATGGTAGGGCCCTGGGTAGTGTTGTTGAACAGAGAGTCCTAAGGGTTCAGATACATAGTTCTTTGAAAGTTATATCACAAGTAGTTGAGTGGTTAAGAAGTGTTTAGTCTGCTGCCTTCATTGATCTGATCTTTGAGTGTCAGAATTGGGACGTCATGTTGTGGTTGTGCAGGATGTTGGTGAGACCTCTTCTGGAGTACTCTGTACATTTCTGATCACCCTGCTATATGAAGGATATTATTAAACTGGAGAGAGTTCAGAAAAGATTTACTAGGATGTTGCAGGGAATGGAAGGGTTGAGTTATAAGGGGAGCCTGGATAAGCTGAGACTTTTTTCACTGGAGTGTAGAAGGTTGAGTGGTGACCTTATAGAGGTTTATATAACCTAGGGTGGAGGAGTTCAAAACTAGGGGGTGTATTTTTAAGGTGAGAGGAGAAAGATTTAAAAGGGACCTGAAAGTCAACATTTTCACACAGAGGGTGATGGTATGTGACATGAACTATCAGAGGTAGTGGTGGATGTAGGTACTGTTAAAACCTTTAAAAGACATTTGGATAGGTAGATGAATAGGAAAGGTTTAGAGGGGTCTAGTAAAAGTGAGGACTGCAGATGCTGGAGATCAGAGGATCTTCACCAGGAATCTTGATGAAGGGCTCCTGCCCGAATCGTCGATTTTCCTGCTCCTCAGATGCTGCCTGACCTGCTCTGCTTTTCCAGCACCACTCTAATTTTGACTTAGAGGGGTTGAGGCCAAATGCAGATAATGGAACTAGTTTGGTTTGGAAAATCTGGTTGGCATGGATTAGTTGGACTGAAGGATCTGTTTCTGTGCTCTATGAGACTGTATAATTTCAGTAAAGGATGTGATGCACAATGAATTACCACATGGAAAGATTGACCCTAATTACCAATGCAGCAGTCAGCTGCCAGTCACCCATAAGCCTACACATGGTGCAAGAGCTGCTCATCTCTCATTTTGGTCCATCAACCATCATGTTATACTAAGGAAGGCTAGGCTGCACAACTTAAATGTTGTAGTTGTAGCTAGGCAGACAACTCATGCACAGCTGGTCAAGAAGAGTTGATATATATTAACTAAGGTGTTGACTTACTTGCAGTTATGTCACCCATGCTACCTATGTGCCCTCAGAAGATTGTTGTCTTTTGCTCCCAATATGTCTCCGTGCTGTTCTGGACTCTGCCGCTGGACTGGAAGGGGCCTGCCTTACGGTGGACCCTGTTGAATTTGGGGTTCTGGGTCAGGCTGAGGGTGGTAGGCAGAGTGGAGGTGGAACAAGAGGCCACCTGTGGAGTGTTCTGAGAGGCAATTTCCATGGGGACTGTCTGTGGTTTCTCCTCTGGATGCATGTCTACTGGCACTGACCTGTCTCTTTGTGAGGAAAGGGTACCCACACAGAGCTCCCCTCTATCTCCCCCATCACCTTGCTGTTGATGCTGAGCTACAGTGGCGAAGTTAACAGAATGCAGGTCTGTGTACATATCCAGCAGACTCGGAGATTGCTGCACCTGGCTCTCCATTTCTGCCACCAAACTCACCAAGGAAGCAGCCAGCGCTTTGGAATCATATTGCAGCCGAGCAAGTGCCAATCCCTGGCAGTCCTCTAAGTGCCAGTGGTTTTAAGCATTTCTCCCTCAAGTAGCTGTGGAAACATGGCTCGGAAATGCTAACCAGCAGCTTCCTCTGACTAATCTCGGCAAAATAGCTGCTAAGCTGACAGGGCCTGAGCTGGTGGGTTGTGCAGGAAGCAGCTTTGCCTGTGCTTCCTCTGAAACTTTATTTAATTTCAAAAATATACTTTATTCATAAAAAAACTTTGTATATCTATCTAGTCACAAATGAAGTTCAGTTCTGTACAGTAGCATATGAAAGAAACAAACATTATGTATTTAACACTATCCAAACAAACCAAGATTATATTCATATGCGTTTGAGGCACTAATAGGATTCAGTAACTGAACCAACCTCCATTTAACTTCAGCAGAAAGTCCTCAGACTGTAATCTTTCCCCATTATGCCTTGGTAGCAGCTGCCCCAAGCTTTAGTGCATCTCTCAGGATTTAGTCCTGGACCCCGGTATGCACCAGTCTGCAACACTTGGTCAAGATCAACTCCTTGCTCTGGAAAGCCAGCAAGCTTTGGGCAGATCAATGAGTGTATTTCACTAGGTTGATGGTCATCCCATACTCAGTCATGTTTGGCTCGGTGTGCGTCCTGGGGAACGACCCATAGAGCACAGAGTCCCGCATCACAGAGCTGCTCAGGACGAACTTTGACAGAAACCACTGCATCTTTCTCCAGACATTCTTCACAAAGGCCCATTCCAGCAAAGATGTGTGACAGTCTCAAAACCCCACAGCTGCTTCGAGGGCAGAGTGTGGTTGCTCAGATCAACTGGGTGCACATGAAGGATTTCCCAGGTCGAGCCCATTTCACCACCAGCCAAGCAATGTCTTGGTGCTTGTTCCCAAACTCACTCCCTCGGAGGTGGAGGAAGGAATGCTGCATCCATTAAGGACAGCGGATTTCCTTTTGTGAACTTCTTTTTAAAATCATTCTTACTGAGGCTAATTTGTTGAAGTCCAGATTTATTAATTAATTTAGTTTGGATCAAATTATTTGAATTTACTTAATTTATATATTTAATAGTTGAGATGCAAAACATTTATTGTACTGTGCAACTATAGTTTGGGAGGTACAATTAAGAGCTTCTTTGTGATCATTTCGTAACTAGGATGTCTCCAGTGAAGTTTCTGTACATTCGTATCAAGCGATGAGACATGTGCACTGATACCAATATATTTTCAGCAGGCAATATCTTCTTTTGTTATGTCTGTTTCAATGTACAGGGATCTGCCCTGACAGTGTCCTTGGAGACTTTATTTTTGTTCAAGTTTTTGGCTGAGTATTGGCCGACATAGAAAACTATGCATTTACCTTGAAAGCGTCTACTGAATAACTTCTATTTTTTGAGTTTATTTTTTTCAAACAAGTAGCTGGTTTATATATGGTCAAACATGCTGTTCTGAAGCCAATAATGTGGAAGTATTCTCACTTGAAATCTGTATTTCTTTTGAAACTGAATAGCAATTGCAGAAAAACCTCAATGATCCAGCAATCGATTATCCGAATATCTGATTATCCGGCAAAATCGCAAGGTCCTAATGCTTGTTATCTGGCATTCAGTTATCCGAAATTTGATTAACCGAATGAAATACTTCCTGCCCGTGTCATTTGGATAATCGAGGTTCCTCTGTATAGTTTTTTCAGGGATTGGTTATTAAATACAGTATTCTCATGGCTGACCATTGCTGCCATCAGTTTTCAGTTCAGTGAAATGGAAATCCAGAAGGTTTTGCTCAAGTATTCAGTGCCCTTGATATAACAAGTTAGCACAGGGATTCTCTGAAATTCAGTTGCACATTTTGTTTTGGTAGATTCTTACAGGCTGTCAGTAGCTAACAGATATGAAAGTGTAAATTCTTTTCCTTCTTTTACAGGATTCAACGTTCAATCAGACATGTGAGGTAAGTAACTGCAAAAATCTGCATTATATAATCCATCTCGTAACCTGCATTACTGACAAGGTGAGGAATTTGAGCCTTATAGGTGCATTTTATTCTGTCTCCCTGTGAATTTTGACTTGGAGCTATCTAAAGTGTACAGTGAAGGAGGGCTAAATGAAACAAAATGTAATTCTTAGTTTTGCTGCTTAGGAGATTCCTCCAGAACATCTATAATATAAGAATTCATCGTTTGCCATTGTGCCTCAGAACTCTAGGGATATAAAACCATGTTTGCTTTATGTCTAAGTTTCTGCATTGACAGGTCTCCAGATCTCACCCAAAAGGTTTATTGTCCTTAGCCATCACAGTTAACTCAAGTGCCTTCTTTAAATGTTCACATCTGCATATTTTCTAACAGAAAATCACTTCATAAAGGTGGGGACCTCATTGAATTTCCACTGTTCTCTCCTCTGATTGTGCCTGGAGTACCCAAGTTATATTGCAATTAAAACCAGCAAAAAGCCAGTGCTCAAAAAAAACTGCAGATGCTGGAAAACTGAAATAGGAATGGAAATTGCAAGAGAAATGCAGTAGGTTTGCATCTGTAGAGAGAAAGGAGAGTTAATGTTTCAGATCCAGTGACCCCGCCTCAGAACCTTGTTCAGTTCTGAGAAATGGCCATGTACTCAAAGTGTTAACTCTTCTTTCTCTCTCCATGGATGTTGCCAGACCTACCAATAACTGAAGCTGGGACTACTGGTGTCATGAGTTTAGCTTTTCCTCATGACCATAGCAAGAAGTTTACAAAAGGAGGTTTTGGCTCTAATTTAACTTACATGCAATATCAGTGTCTGAGTTGGACTACAGCAATTCAAGTGGGAAGCTCACCACCACCACCATCTCCAGGCCATTTATAGTAAATGATTGCACAGCCAGTGAACACTTACATCCATTGAGTTTAAAACTCTTGTCTACTGAAGGTCATCTTAATTAAGCTCAGTCTGGTTTGTGGCCTACAGTGTGATGTGCAGAAAGTGACGTTACCCTTGATGAAAATCTCATCCGTCTTGTTGGAAGGCTTCTACTCATTGTCCTTTAGAGTACATTTGGTTGTTTGCCTGCACAGTTGCACAAAACACAGTATACAAGGATTATGCAGCAAACCATCTGAAATGTACTGCAAAGTGACTCCAGACCAATTGAGCATCAGAACTTTATGAAGGCCTATCATTTGCTCCATGATGGCACCAGTGGTAGAATGGGCTGTATTGAATCTACATTCTGCCACAGTCAAGGGGTTGCGTAGTGGAGTCATCGGTTGCAAAGGATAGTCCTTGTCTGGCCCTTGTCATGAGGCTGGAGCAAGAAGGTTCTCAAGGCAGTAGGCATCATAATGGTTTCCAGGTCATAGATCTCCAAGATGTAGTACTGATGATCCCTGATGACTTGTGTGTTGATGGAATGGAAACCTTTTCTGTTGATGGAGGCAATTGCAATGATATGGTGCTCTCAATGTGATGTGTATATCGAATACCGCCCCACATCGGAGGAAAGGTAGCTATGTTGGTAAAGCATACAGTCAGAGCTGCAGCACAGATCTCATAAGTGAGCAGAGTGATCTGTTACAAGTTACTACAGTAATAGGCTTGATGCAATGCCAAGAAAAGATATTGCACAAGATAGGAGCTCATTTTATTGCAGCTTATGTATTGGCATGGATTGATAATTTGTTAACAAACAGAAGATTGGGAGTTAGCATTAATGGATCTTTTTCAGGTTAGAATGACATAACTAGTCATCCACAAGGATCAGTACAAGACCCTCGATTACTTACACTCTATGTTAATGATTTGGGGGAGGGGGCAGGGTCTAATATGTCAAAGTTTACTGGTGACGCAAAAATAGTTATGAGGACATCCTGTGATGAGGACATAAGGTACCTGGAAGGGGATATAGATAAAGTAATTGAGTGGGTAAAAACTGGGCAGATGGAGTTTAATGTGGGAAAGTACAAGGTCATATGCAGACTCCAAAACGTGCAGCATAGAACAGTCAAAAATGTTATCCCGAATGCACAGCAAATAATTAAGAAGGCAAATGGAATTCTGGTCTTCATCGCTAGGCAATTGGAATTTAAAATTAGGGGAGCCTTGTTACAACTGTACAAGGTGTTGGTGAAGCTGTACCTGGAGTAATGGGTACAGTTTTTGTCCACCAATTTAACAAAGGCTACACTTATATTGGAGGCAATTACATTGGGGTGTTGACAGGGTGGATGTGGAGAAGATGCTTCATTTTCTAGGGGGAGTTGCAAACTAGCGAACAAGGTTACAGAATAAGGAAACACTCAATTCCTTCTCCATGACTAGTGAATGTCTGGAATTCGATATCATAAGAGTTATGGAGCTTACATCATTGAAAGCACTTAAAGATGCGGGAGCTAGATTTTTGAGTAAAATCAGACTTGAGAGTTATGAGGAGCTGACACAAAAGAGGAACATAGCCTGATCTTATAGAATGGCAGGACAGGTTTGAGGGGCTGAATGGCCTACCCTGCTCCTATTTCTTACATTTACTCTGAGTGTGGTTGTAGCCATTTTCCATTTCTGTTGTACATTTATGATTTGCATAAAGATGGAAAGCAATACAGAAAGGGCCCCTCCAAACCTTTGTTTTCCTTGTTGGTGGATAACCTGCGTATTCCCATTGAATGCTTCTATGAAAACGATCCTGCTGCGCTCTCCCCTTTTTGAAGCCAGAGCAGTTGTTACTGTCAGTGGCCCCCAACTCCCTCAACTCCCATAGTAATCAGTGTACTCCAGAACAGTACATCTTCCACCCTGGGGCGGCACGGTGGCACGGTGGTTAGCACTGCTGCCTCACAGCGCCAGAGACCTGGGTTCGATTCCCGCCTCAGGCGACTGACTGTGTGGAGTTTGCACGTTCTCCCCGTGTCTGCGTGGGTTTCCTCCGGGTGCTCCGGTTTCCTCCCACAGTCCAAAGATGTGCGGGTCAGGTGAATTGGCCATGCTAAATTGCCCGTAGTGTTAGGTAAGGGGTATATGTAGGGGTATGGGTGGGTTGCGCTTCGGCGGGTCGGTGTGGGCTTGTTGGGCCGAAGGGCCTGTTTCCACACTGTAAGTAATCTAATCTAATCTATGGTGAAAAGAATCCTCTTCATATTTATTGTCCCCTCAACATTCCAATATGCTGTCTCCGATCCACATGGTTGAATTCCTCACTTTCCCTACCATAGCAGTGACCCATGATAATCCCCCTCGACTCTCACTGAGCTGACGCTAGGACTGGCTGAGGCCTACTTATTGCACAACATGCCTAGACAGCCCTGGCTGATAAATGACTGGTTCCTGACTGATCTCTATGCAGCTCCCTAACTGACTTATTAACCAAAGCCTAGATTGACCTGTAGGACTGAAGGTGGCCTACTCCACAGGCTGCAGAGATATGGAACCCCTGCTCACCTCAAGCAGCTGGCTGACCATGTCCAAGCCCCAGAACTGGGATCCAACACTGCCCTTGAATGATTGTGGCAGTACTCCCTGACTGATCAGAGTTCCTTTTCTTTAAAGAGGACTTCACCTCTTAGATAATGAGATAGGATCATTTGGTTGAAGAACACATTCACTATATTTGCTGGATAAGCTGTTAGCACATGCTGTAGGTATCTCCTTGATACTAAATGGTGCCACAGAGCAATGAACCTGTCCGCTTGACTGATTACTGCTGACAACTATGACAAGCTGCATGTCTTTATGTCTCTACTAAACAGCCTGGCAAGACAGACATATGGTGAGCTTGAGAGTTCTGTACATGTTGATAAAATTCTAAAATGGCAAAGCAGGGATACTGTGTGAATTCTAATATGTGCAAAGTGAGTGAGCAGTCAGCAAACAAACAAGCAATCCTGAGGTGCATGTTGCTCTAATCTATTAGATGTGCCTCTGTCCTTGTGAACAAAGTATCCTGGCAGCAGCACTTTGGAAGGTGTCAGGGCACTCCAAAGTTGAAGTGGAGAACTGTATTCTAAGTAGGTCAGAGATGTGACAAGATGGTGTGGTGAGACTGGTGCATGTCTTTTGCCAGCCTTCATGGATGGGGGTTGGTGCAGTCAGGCACTGTCCTTGGAGCTGAGGATTTGGGGACTGCGATCAAACTTGGAGGCCTGGAAGAACCAGTGGGGCGAGTTGGAGCCACCAGCTACCATTTCCAACTTCTTTGTCAGCATGTGTCATTGTGTAGTTTCTATCTAGTACATGGGTGAATAGGAAATTGTATGTTAGTGAGGTGAGGTTAAGTATTAATGACATATAAAAAGACCTCTCGCCGTTAGTTTGCACTATTTTCTTCTTGCTGCTCAAAACCTGGTTGCAGAATTGTAACTTTTTTTGCTCAACATTGACAATCCCATTTTCCTGACCTTTCCACATTATTCCAGCTGACTGGGATATTTCAGCCCCTTTGTGATTAAGGTTAGGTCTATTCTGTCTGATCATTTAACTTATTACTGTTTGTGCGACATGTTCCATGTAAATTTACTGCTGCATTCTTGTGCAACATTGACTGCACCTCTAAAATACTTCAGTTTCTGTAGAACTGAGGTTATTATATAAGTTCCCAGTTTAACCAATTTTACAGAATTTACTGAGCTGGATTGTTTGTGTTCATTGGATCATTTTTTTTTCACAGGTACAGATCTGTCAGTTTAGCTGTAAAAAGGCTGAGGACTCTTACATTTTCCACATAACAGGTAAAGGAGCAATATTTCAATTTTGAACTCTGAAGAGTATGCTGTTTTTGAAGAAATCATATGAAGGACTTCTATGTAACACACATGTATTTTTCATATAAGTTTTCTAAATATGTATTTGCGTAATTGGTTCCAGCATCTTTTCACCCTTGAGCTATTGCAGCTGTTTTCTTCTTGGGAGGTTAACTGGAGTCGGGGTTAAAAGGTTTATATCTTATCAAAGAGGGGGAAGTCAATGACAAAGGCAGCATATTTTTCGATTTTGCTTTTCTTGACATCTTAGGTGTTTCTTGGCTGTTCAGTTTAGATGCAAAGGGACCTCTCTTTCCTTCTCTGATTCTGCTTTTTGATATGAATTGATTAAAAAATTGATAAAAATACAGGAAATAGATAAAAAGTAGATCTAGTAAGACTCTCATCATTCTGAATTGAGGTTATAATGATTTATACTGCAGATGACAACCAACCAGAGACAGGAAAAAAAATCTCGAAAGCAACAAATCAATTAAAGGAAGTGTTAAAAGAAGCCCATAAGTACAATAATCTCAAAAACAAAAATGAAACATAAGTACTGCAGAAAAATGAATCTGTGGAATTAATTAAGAGCATTTAAATTTAAGAGCTAATTCTCCCAAATAACATGCAACATCCCATTAAGGTTTTTTTAAAATCAACTTTCGTGGATTTCTGGTGGAGAAAACAAAATGGCAGTTATGGTTTCTTTATTTACTAGTATAACATTTGAAAGGCTCAATAAATTTCTCTTGGTGTTGCTCTCAATATATGAATAAAGTGAAGAAAGGTTTGCTGTGCATTTGTGAACAAACAGCTTTGGGGCCTGTTTGCTGAATTCTTGTGGTCAAGACAAAATCAGAATTTGCTGGAAAAACTCAGCAGGTTCAGCAGCATCTGTGGAGAGAAAGTGAGGACTGCAGATGCTGGATCAGGATGAAGAGTTTCTGCCCAAAATGTTGACTCGCTTGCTCCTTCGATGCTGCCTAACCTGCTGTGCTTTTCCAGCACTACACCTTTTGCCTCTGTGGAGAGAAATCAGGGTTAATGTCTCAGGTCCAGGCACTCTTCCTCAGAACTCATACGTGTGATAGAGAATCTAGCAGAATTTACCATGTTATTAATTAAAGCAATCAGTTGAAAATGAATTCCCATTGAGTTTTTCACTTTTAGTCCATGTACACTCTTGTGATATGCTTTTTGTCCATTTTCAAAACAACTTAGTTTACCTGAGATCAATAGAAATTGGTTTAAAGGAAATATAGCTCTCCCATTTTCCAGCTAATGAATGTTATGCAGATATGGCATCTTCACAGTGGAATTTAATACTTGTTCAGCATTCTTCTAGAAACAAACACTTCTGTTTGTTATCACAAAATGAATTGCAGTTTTGACTGACTTCTCTCTTTTCTAATGAGAGACATTGAGGCAGTGTGTTTCTTGCAGCCATTTTTCAATTCTGATTAGCCATCTCAGCCCAAACCCTACTTGACTGATTGATTGATTGATTTTATTGTTACATGTACCTACAGACAGTGAAAAGCTTTGTTTGTGAGCATTACAGGCAGATTATAGTAAGCAAGGACATACAGATCATAGGGTGATAAAAAAGTTAGACGTGTGCTAGGCATGTGCAAGGCAAGATCAGCATTATTTGACATTAGGGAGTCCATTCATAGTCCATTAACAGCAGTGAAGAAGCTGTTCTTGACCCTGCTGGTGCATGTGTTCAAGCTTTTGTATCTTCTGCCTGATGGAAGAGGTTGTAGAAAAGAATTGCTGGGGTGCGATGGGTCTTTGGTAACTACTTTTCTTGTCTTCTTCCTAATTCTACTTGCCCTCTCCTTTTGAATGTACTTATAGTTAATATGACATTGATAAACTCTCATTACTGATGTTCAGTTAGTTAAATGTTGGCAGAATATTTCTATTTTTTTTTCTGCATAGATCAGTAAAAGGATTTTTTATTATCCAGCTATTTACAATTTGTAATGGTCCATTGATTCACTACATTGTTGAAGATACTGTCTGGGGGAAAAAAAGAAACATAGTATCAAACAAATTCACACAATAACAATTGGATTACAATAGTAAACTTATACTTATTAGATTTAAAGGAGAAAGCGAATCCTCATTGGGCTTGCTTGAAATTTGATTGGCAAAGAAACCATAATGATAAGGCTGTTTTGCAGTAAAATGCTGTGATCTGTGTGAAAATTTCATTCGACGTTTTTAGATTTTTAGAAGTAATCAATGAGTTTTTTTTAATCACTTTCAAATATTGCTTTCTGTTCTATTTCTTTAGAGTCACTGAATGATCCCCATCCTCCTGTGGCAAGTTTAATACACAGTACATCCATTCTTGTAAAATGGGAACGAGCAAACTCATCAGCAGTAAGATATATTCTTCAGTGGAGATACAAAGAAATACCTGGGCAATGGATTTACACTGAAGTATGTATGTACTAATGAACCACAACAACTCCAATACTTCTGTATGTTTTAAGAGTTTGCATTAAAATCCAGAATATAAATATAGAAGTTTGTTGCAGTTTGCATAATCCCCAGAAGCTACTTAACATTATGGATTGTCAAAACTTCATGTTGATTGAATAGTTGAAATGTAAAATATCAGTTTTGAATTCTGATGACAATTTCCAGATTTGCAATTGAACACTTCAATCTTTTTGCAACAAACATCTTTTTGGACCCAGAACTTTAGCTGCCTATCTTGTATCCCTCTGCAACAAATATTTTATATTGATTAACGGATATAGAATTGTCCCATTCAATTAAACAATGGATAGATATTTGCAAGTGATTGCTATTTAATTTGAAATGCATATAAAGTATAGGAGTGCATTTAATTAAAGTTTGTTCATTGAAGTTATTTTCTTAAAGCTTTTATGTTTTAGTTCTGTTTTCACCTTGTTACTTTGAAAGACAAATATATGCAAAAGTAAAATTGTGTTGAATTAACAGTAAAGAAAATGCAGTCTAAGTTGTGGCATCCTTGGAAACTTTGTAAAACGATTGATCTGTTGTTTGTATGATCTACTGTTTGCACAGGTTATTGAAGATGCAATTTATAACATCACAAAATTGCACCCGTATACTGAGTACGTCTTTCGAGTGATGTGGGTAGTAACAGACAGACTGTATAAATACTCAACTGAAAGTCGCTCTTACAGAACCAAACCATATGGTGGTATGCTATTTTAAAGAAGAATATTTCGATAGAAGTAAGATGTATCCTTCCACTGCTTTACAAATGCATTGCTTTCAAAGTATGTGTTTTTGTAAAATGTCAAGAAAGTTGTTCAGAACAAAACATGACAATAGTGGATATTTATATTTTTAGTACCAGATACACAAATTATAAGGGTTATATGTCCAATTGGGTGAGCAACCCTACATTTTAACTTATCTCATACTAGTTTTAAAGACATCTATATTTAGACATATGCTTGGACTGATTAGATGATATGATCTTATAGTTTGCCTATATCTGGCTTGTTTCATTTAGTCAAAATTTTTCTCACTTGGATTTTCATTGAGAATAAGATCAAGATCATGGCAAATTGAATAGAGTACAGTGAAATGTGATGTTATTCACTTTGTCAAGAAAATACCATTAAAGCAGCATTTGTTTCATTATGATGGAGTGGGAAATTATTGCATTCAGAGTCCTTGCATATAAGTAAATTATAGAATCCCTACAGTGCAGAAAGAGGCCATTTTAGCCCATTGAGTCTGCATTGACCCTCCACAGAGCATCCAACCTAGACACTCCTCCATTCTATCCCAGTAAGCCTGCACGGAATTTTTACGATGACTAGCCCACCTAAGCTGCACAAACCTGGATATTGCAGGGACCTTACTTTAGCATGGTCAATCCACCTAACCTGCACATCTTTGGACTGAGGGAGGAAACCGATGCACCCAAAGGAAACCCACACATATACAGGAAGAATGTGTAAACTCCACATAGACAGTCACCGAAGCCTGAAATCAAAGTCAGGTTCCTGGCACTGTGAGGTAGCAGTGCTAAACACTGAGCTACCATGCTGCCCAAACAGAAACTAACAGAAACTGCAAGTTAATGGGCATACTGAACAAAGAATGGCAGGTTAGCTTTTACTGCAAGGAGAATAGAACATAAGTGTACTGCAGTTATGCTACAGTTTTATGGGGTTACACCAGATTCTCTCCTTACTTTAAGATATAATGTAGTGAGAAGCATTTCTGAGATGGTTCAACAGGATGATTTCTGGATGAAGGGGTTACCTTATGTGGAAAGCCTGAGCTAATTGAGCCTATACCCGATGGAGTTTAGGCGAATGAGAGTGGTCTAATTCAAACATACAAGATCCTGATGGGACTTGAAAGGATGGATGCTGGGTTGATCTTTTTTCTCCTGTGGGACTTTAGGCTAAATGGGCACAGTTTAAAACTGAGGAGTGTCCTACTATAGATGGAGATAATGAGATTTTTATTCCTGTCAAAGCCACTGTTAGTGGAGGTGAAGAAATGTGATTCCTGAACTAGCCAATCTAGAATTGAGCATCATAGTTTCAGGGGAAGGTGCCAATCATTGAAGACTGATTTGAGAAATGTCTTTATTGAATGGGTTGTAACTCTATGGAATTCTCTATCCCAGCGAGCTGTTTTTGCTCAGTTGTTGATGAGTGTATAGTTAATAGATTTTAAATACTAAGGAAATTAAGGGATAAGGAGGGGATGGTGGGGGGTAGAACATCAGTCATTATCTTTTTGAATGGCCAATTAGGCTTGTGCAGTAACTAAGTGGCTTAGTGTAGCTCCTATTGCCTACATCATCTCCATCCTTTCTTGCTGAGCCCTAATGTCAGCATGCTAGCTCAGAATTGATTTTGAATTAATAATGCTGCATCAATGAGGTCTAGAATTTGTATGTCACATTCATTGCTGAAATAATCATTTCACATTCTAAATCAGAGGTTGATAATATTGGGGAAAATGAACTTCACAAGAGCTCTGTGTAAGTAAGCAACGTTGAGGAAGTAGTCAAGAATAACGCTAATAAAAGTTCGTGGTGTAGGAGACAGGAGGATAATGCAAAGGTGATTTGTCAATAAAGCCATCTCATTTTTGGTACCCGAAGGTCAATTTTCAGTAGTCATTCTGTTTTAAAGATGCAAAGATAGAGTATTTATAGTCCTACCAGACCATAGGGCTGCTGTCTCATTAGAAGGAGATGACTGGTTGTGATTTACCCTGAGGTTCACCACATCTCAGGTGAGGGGGTCAGTTAGCTTAGTTGGTTGGATGGCTGGTTTGCAATGCAGATAGATACCAACAGTGTGGATTTATTGCACTGGCTGACGTCACTGTGAGGTATTCTCCTTCTCAAACTCTCTTCTTGCCTGAGGTTTAGTGACTCTCCTGTAGAACTGCCAATGGTCAACTGTCTCTAATGAGAGAGTGGGACTATGGCCACTTTACCTTTTACCTTTTATCAAGATGTACTCTGTTTTATTTAACTTAAGGAAATGTGATTTCATTTCAATTGCAATTTAAAAAGCAGTTGTGAGCTGTAGGAAATTATTTACAGTTTTAAACAATTCAGGGTGGGTATTTTCTTCACATTTTAATTTCAAATTATCTAACTGACAAAAAAAGAATAAAAAAATTTATATTTTGTGTGTGATTTTTTTTTCAGTTCCATCATCAGCACCTGTAATTGTTAGGATTGAAAGTCCCAGTCCTACCTCAGTGGTTGTTGAATGGAAACCACCCATGTTTCTTAATGGACCATTAATTGGTTACCATATTGAGCTCCAGAGTGGTACTGAACATTTCCTCAGGGATGCAACTAAGGAACAATTGTGTTTTTCTATTTATCCTACTAAGCCAGGCACAACCTACAGGTATTTTATGCATAAATATGTGCTTTTATGTCTGTAACAAATATATGATATAAGGTACTCTAGTTGAACAATGTGATATCTTTGGATTTTCAGAACAAGTCTTGTCTTTGGTAATGTTACTTTGAGGTAGTTTGCCACTAAAATGATCAAATCTATCAAAATACTCTCTAATGTTACATCTAAACCTATTTTTAAAATTGGATAACCTAGGCTTACAAAACAATGAAAATATTTAGGGATAAAGTAATCAGAAATTTACTTTTATTGTCTTCTATGAAATTAGAAATATACAAACTGCACATTCTATAGGGAACTGCAGTACAACTTTGATTGTCTGAACATTAATTATCTGAATTTTGGATTATCCGAACAAGATCTCAAGGTCCCATACAAACAGCATCAGGCAACTCAGCATTCAGTTATCAGTTAAATGGCATTATGGCGTACATTGTCGGATGACGGAGAAATGTTCGCTAACCGGCACTCAAATTACTGTTTGTTTGCAATAGATCAGTTATTGGTTAAACAGCATTATGGCTTGCATTGGTGGATAACCGAGAAATGTTCAGATAACCGGCATAAATTACCGCCTGTTTATGATTAGATCAGTTATCCAAACAATCAGTTATCCAAACAAAGTACTCCCCGTCTGTCTCGTTTGGATAATCGAGGTTCTACTGCATACATTGCAAAGAAAAAGTTTATGTTTAAATAATTTTCTCTTCTTCTGTGTCAATCATCTGTTTTGGCTAACTAGAGATTTTTGTGTGAAAATATAGGTTGTCCATAGCTGCAAGAAATACTGAAGGAATTGGGCCTCGAACCAGCATGAATGTGAGCACTTTGCCTCAACCAGGTAATTAATTTATTAAATGCTTAATGAAAATAATGGTGCCTTTTTGGATTAAAATTGTACTTTCATGTTTGTTTACAGTATGCATTTGTAACACGTCTCCTTGTTCTTCAAACAAAATTCTTTTCCATCAACTAATGAGATTTCTATTCCAATACCAGTTTATGCTCTGCCTTCCTTACTTGAGGGACATTGATGTATTATTTTGTTGCAGTGTAAGCACTAGCACAGTCTGGTTGTTCCAAATGATCATTTTCCATCTTATTTATTCCATGCAATTGTAGTGGAAGAGCTTTATGTTTAGTTGAAATCTTGAAATGAGTTCACCATGGACGTGTAATATGTAGGCTAAGAGTAAAAAATGAGGTCTGCAGATGCTGGAGATCACAGCTGAAAATGTGTTGCTGGTCAAAGCACAGCAGGCCAGGCAGCATCTCAGGAATAGAGAATTCGACGTTTCGAGCACAAGCCCTTTCCTGATGAAGGGCTTGTGCTCGAAACGTCGAATTCTCTATTCCTGAGATGCTGCCTGGCCTGCTGTGCTTTGACCAGCAACACATTTTCAGCTAATATGTAGGCTAGCCAACTTGCCAACATATATCGCTCGTTCACCTGATAAATGTAGGTCAACATTGGCAACTTCCCTCAGGCATACTATTCCATTTTGTATGTTGCAAGTATTTTATGGACAGGATATTGACCATTATTATTTCCAGGCATCTTCTCTGTAAGTGTTCCTGCAGTACAAAACTTTTGCCTCCTCCCTTTAGCCAAGAATCAGGGAATCTGCATAGTGCTGCTCCATTACTTTCTCATAAGATAATAAGAAATAGAAATAGGAGTGGGCTATTTTGCCCCTTGAACCTGTTCTGTCAATGAATAGGATCATGGCTGATCAGCATTTCTCATATCCCCTTTCCTTTCCCCATAACTCTTCATTTCCCCTGCTGAATCTGTCTCAGCATTAAATATTCACAAGGACTCTGTCCTCACAGCCCTCTGTTGCAAGGAGTTCCAAAAACAAACAAGCTCTGAGAGAACAAATTCCACTTCACCTTGGTCTTTAACTAGTGCCTCTTATCTTGAGACTATGTCCTCTGGTCCTTGACTCTCCCATGGAGGAAACATCCTCTCAGCATTTACCCTGGCAAACCACTTAAGAGTCTTTCATGTCTCAGTGGGATCACCTCTCTTCTTCTAAACTCCAATGTGTGACCTTTATTCATAAGACAACCCCTCCATACCAGGGATCATCCTAATAAACCTTCTCTGAACTGGCTCCAATAAAATAATATCTTTACATAAATAACATGACCAAAACTGCTCACAGTGCTCCAGGACTCACCAGCACCTTGTACAACTGCAAAAAGACTTGCCTACTTTTATACTCCAACCCCTTTGAAATCAGGGCCAACATTTCATTAGCATTCCTGATTACCTGCTGCACCTATGTGTTAACTTTCTATGTTTCATGTACAAGTCCCCCAAGATACTTTTGTGTTGCAGCTTTCTTCAGTCTTTCTCCATTTAAATAATATTCCGTTCTTATGTTCTCCCTTACAAAATGATCATGTTTGCATTTTTTCACATTATGTTCCATTTGCCAATCTTTCTTCCCACTTAATTAACCTATCAATATCTCTCTGTAAACTTTGATTCCCTCTCATCTTTTCACCTATTTTAGTGTCATCTGCAAACTTGGCTACAGTACATTCACTTCCTTCCCCCAAGTCATTAATGTATTTTAACAGTTGTATACCCAGCACTGATCCCTGTGGAATTTCACTAGTCAGAGGTCACCCTTATTCCCTCTCGCTATTTCCTTCCCATGAGCGTATTCTCTATCCGCGCCACATGGTGGCTACATTGATTGGAAAAGTCAGTCTAATCTTCATTATTTCCATCTAGAAAAGAAACTTGATTTGGATTTTATAAATAAGAGCCAAAATGTAAATGACAATTTGAGAGTTTAATTTCTGGAGCTGTGTTTGGCCAGTTGTCAGTCTAGCTATGAATCACTAAAACATGTGCATTTCGGGGGTCTAAAGAAAGTAGATCGATGTTCAATTCGTCACATTTATATCACCTCTAGTATTGTGAATCATTAGTGACAGCAATTGCAGAAGAAATTTGTGACTCAGAACATAGAACTGTTGGACAAAGGGGGTTATGTAAGGATGTGCTATGTAAGTGGGGAATGAGATAGTGAAAATTTTGTTACACAAAGTGTTGAAATGTGTGAGGAGCATAATTACATTGCTATTTTGCTTAAAAATGACTAAAATCAAACAATTTACTGTTGCAGAACTGTCTGAAAACCTGGTACTCTGGCTGTCGAAACAAAATACCCTTTATGAAAGTAAAGCTGGAGATTTGGAGGAGATGTTTTGTACCAGAACAGATTGGATTGGTAACAGCATTACTGGTACAGTTAATTCCTTCTTTCTTGTAGATACAAACAAGCTCTCCAGTTTCCTGGCTGAGTCATTTGCAGTCAGTGGATATCAAATGTCTAGCTACAAAAAAATCTTCACTATATACTGTTTTTTTTATTTGCAGTATTGATAAAATAAAAATAACATTTTAGATAATTAGCAATATACACTGAAGATGCGATTACATTTGTTGACGCAGCTAGTTATTGTGAACTGGACTGCACTGCCGAAGAAAATGGTGGAAGTAGATTCAACAGTGAAATTAGCAGGGCTTTAGGCAATGAGTAGGGAAGCTAGACTATTTGCTAACTTCATTAAAAGAGATAACTAAAGGGAAAGTCACCAGAGTTCTACCAGATCATAAGGCTGCTCTCTCCAGAGCTGACTGGTAGAGGGTTAATCTGAGTGTCACTAGGCCTCAGTGAGAGGAGAGGTTTAAAAAGGAGAGTCCTTCATGATTACCTCAGCTGGTGCTAGGATTGAACCCACACTGTTGGCATGCTTCTGCACCACAAAACTAGTCATCCAGCTAACTGACCCCAGTCATCCAGCTAACTGACCCCAGTCATCCAGCTAACTGACCCAAGTCATCCAGCTAACTGACCCCAGTCATCCAGCTAACTGACCCAAGTCATCCAGCTAACTGACCCAAGTCATCCAGCTAACTGACCCCAGTCATCCAGCTAACTGACCCAAGTCATCCAGCTAACTGACCCCAGTCATCCAGCTAACTGACCCAAGTCATCCAGCTAACTGACCCAAGTCATCCAGCTAACTGACCCCAGTCATCCAGCTAACTGACCCCAGTCATCCAGCTAACTGACCCAAGTCATCCAGCTAACTGACCCCAGTCATCCAGCTAACTGACCCCAGTCATCCAGCTAACTGACCCAAGTCATCCAGCTAACTGACCCCAGTCATCCAGCTAACTGACCCAAGTCATCCAGCTAACTGACCCCAGTCATCCAGCTAACTGACCCCAGCTTCAGTGGATTGAATGACTCCCTCTGTCTTTGTTTTTTGTGAAAGCTATATGCAATATTCATGTAGTAACTGTATTTTAGGGCTCAATTTGATATTCTTGGGTACATTTAAACAAGGGGTGTCAAGGGTAGAACATTTTGCTCCTTTTGGTGCTCTGATGCCAATAGATTGGCTTCTAAGATTTTGTGAAAGCACATTATTAGCACATTTAAAATAGCTTTGCTCTGGAGTGGTAAATAGTGATGGGTGCTCAATGTGGTGGAAATATTTTACTTCCTGTTATAAACATCCTCTATCTTGAGGAACAGAACAGATTAACTAATATATTTGAACAGGAAAATTGCACATAACACTCTCATACTATCATGAGTTATAATGGGTTCAGTAGATTTTCTTATGGTGCGGAAACTACAGAACTGGTGATAGAGTCATGGAGATATACAGCATGGAAACAGACCCTTCGGTCCAACTCGTCCATGCCGACCAGATATCCTAACCTAATCTAGTCCCATTTGCCAGCATTTGGCCCATATCCATCTAAACCCTTCCTATTCATATACTCATCCAGAAACCTTTTAAGTACTGCAATTGTACCAGCCTCCACCACTTCCTCTGGCAGCTCACTCCTTACAGGCACCACCTTCTACGTGAAAAAGCTGCTCCTTACGTCCCTTTTATATCTTTCTCCTCTCACCCTGAACCTATGCCCTCTAGTTCTGGACTCCCCCATCCCAGGGAAAGACCTTGTCTGATATCCTATCCATGCCCCTCATCATTTTATAAACCTCTATAAGGTCACCCCTCAGCATCTGACGCTCCAATGAAAACAGCCCCAGCTTTTCATTTGAATTAGTTTTATTTAATCTGTTGACAACTTTGAAATAAAATACATCTTAGCTGAGTATGAGGCATGATAATTATCTCCTTGGTATAACTTTAATTTTTTTATGACTTACTGCATTCATGTTAGTGGTGCCAACGCCTGGTGTAGGACCCTTGTCCTGATATACAGAGCCTGACAAACCAGCTGAAAGATGTTCCTTTGTATGTAGAGTAAGCAGTGATCTAATCAAGATGTTTAAAATAATAAAAGATTCGACAGAGTGGTAGATGGATGACAGTGATAGTGTCCCTATCTCTAGGCTGTAAGTGCTGTGTTCAAGTTGCACACCATGACTTTTTGGCCATGTGCTTGCAATGTGGTCAAAGCAGGTTAGACATCAGCCTATAAATCCCTTCAATGCACATCATCAGTGCATTGGTCCATGGCCCAATCCTCAGAAACAAGGATGTGAGAAAAGACAGGAGAAAATGAACACTGCAGTTTCTGGAAATCAGAGTCGAAAAGCACAGCAGGTCAGGTAGCATCCCAGGAGCAAGAGAATCAATGTTTCGGACATAAGCCCTTCATCAGGAATATGAGAAAAGACAGACAAACAAATGTAGGGATGTTTTATCTTCTAGTTTGGGATTGAAGAACAACATCTCTCAATCTTAAATTAAAGTTCAGCCTTTTGGGACTTAAATCAAGAAGCTTTTGTGTGTGGAACAAAATGATTATGAAAATCTGGAACTAGTGATTCCAAAAGCCTGACAACTTTTGGACTGTTAAACTTTCAAGACTAAAATTGATTGATTTGAGGGTATTGTGGGAAATGGAGCAAAGATCGTGAAGTGGATTTGAGGTATAGTTCAGCTGTGATATGATTAACTGATGGAGTAGTTTCAAGCCCAGTAACTAACCATGTCTTAATTTTTGTCCTTCCCACTCCCACCTTCAAATGGACTAGGAATATCTGGTGACATACGTAAGAAAGAGTTGTATATTTCGGAGGGGCCACACATTTGGGCACTATCAGTTGGCAGCTCTAACCATTCTCGTCTGATTTATCAGAGTGACAGATTTATCAGTGATCTCTCTGCAGACTGGCTCTATGGCAAGCTTTATTTTGTCATAGACAAACAGGTAAACATTCTTGATGCGTCCTTGTTTATGATGCTTCCTGACTAAGATGATAATTTCCAAGTTTTGTTTGCTACTTTATCAAAAATACATGACTAGATATATAATCTAGAAAGTTCCTCTTCTTGTTGCTCTTTGACAAATTGTGTTCTAGAAAGTTCTGCCTTATTTTACTTGCAAAAACCTTATTGTTTGATAAGTTGAAATTTACAGCGATTGTAATTAGTTTTGTACCAATTGATTATTATTTCATTGCATAGTTCCTGATTTAAGGCATTCACCTGGCCTGGGTGGTCATTGGCATACCTCCAATAGTCACAAAACAAAAGTCTATTCGTTCTGTGCAAAGCAATTCTGTGTCTGCTCATTGAGCTATTTCCATGGTGGGTTAATGTGCCTGATTTCTCTGTGGACCTCCCAAGTTCCTGCTATGATGATGCTTACTGGAATTTTAACATTTGCCCTCCTCCCACAATAAAATGCATGTAATTTGTTTAGCATTGGGTGGCCATTGACGTCTTGAGATGACATTGTAGTTTTGGTAATCCCATTGTATCTGTTGAATGATAAAAAATTCATCAGTCTTTCTTTGTAGGTACTACGATGTGATGTGAGAAACTGCTCCACCGAAGTTGTCATTTCACTCACTTCTTCTCCAGTTAAAACAGTAGCAGACCCATTCAATGGGTGAGTCACATTGCCTATGTAAACCTGTGATCCCAGTTTTGCCAGCTATTTTCACTGGTTTCTTATGAATTCAGCAATCCAATACGGGAGTTTTTATACCGCTGGAGTTTTAAGTCCTTTCTTCATCTTTCAGAATTGAGAGTTATGTTTCAGTAGCATTTTAAATTGGTTGTCTGTGGGCCAGGTAAAATTGCTATTTGTCTTATTGATGTGTGTGTTGAATATTCTATATCTCGGACCAATGTGAAGATGGCACATCAGTTTCTCTGTGTGTAGGAATTGTGTTTAAAAGAGTATTTTTTCTAAATTGCTTGCTTTGTCATTACAGCTATTTGCTTTCAGCAACTTCTACAGTTTTTGTTTTTCTGAATTCGCACCAAGTTTAACTTAACAAATGGAGTGAGCATCAATAGTAAATGGACTCATAATCAAAAAGAGAAGAACTGAATTATACAATGTGTTGGTCAGTTTTTTTTTCCCGGTTGGTTGAGGTTATTTTTATCTCCCTTGCTTTGTCTTTATTAATCAAGTGGTGTATAATCTTTCTCCTTTTGTTTTGTCCAATTTCATTAAGCAATTGAAAAAAAAGTCACCATGACAGTTCTTCACCTGCCCCTTTTTTATATTTTCAAGGGAATGAGGAACTGAGGGTTCCTGGCTTGGCTAGCAGTTGCTGCTCTCTCCCAAAGACTACTGCCTTTCGAGGAGGCAACAGTCTTGAACTATTGGAGTCTAAATGGTGAAGGCCCACTCAGTGCTTTTGTGAAGAAAGTTCCAGGGTTTTGTTCCAGTGATGGTTAAGCGATTGCAGTCGGGCTCAGTCAGAATGGTGTGTGACTTGGAGGGGAACTTCAAGATGGTGGTATTCCCATGTATCTCAGCTCTTGTCCTTTTTAGCCTTTGAAGTCATAGGTTTGGAAAGTGCTGTCAGGGGATGCTTGATGTATTCCTGCAGCGCATCTTATTGATAGTATTCACGACCACTGCTGTACCAGAGTATTTGGAGGGAATAGATATTTAGGGTAGCATGTGGTGTCCTGATCAAGTACGATGTTTTGTCCTGAATGGTATTTGGACTTGAGAGTGCTGTTGACATAGAAAAAAGCCAGTCAAGTGTGGAATTGAAAAATCCAGCATTAGTTACAAAGGTACTTAAAGGAGAAAAAGGATTTAAAGAGGAAAATGATAAAATTCCAACTTCGGAGGGACTTTATTCAACACAATCAGCCAGAATTATTAATGCTTTGAAAATCCAAGCATAGTATTGCTGCATAAAATATATCATCATTTTTGTGGCATATGTACTTTCTACTTAGAACAGATTTCTTTTTGGAATGGGTTTGTATACTTTGATCAATAATATTATTCTTTTATTACTTGACCTATTTTCATTTTTATAGATATTTGTTTATTGCTTTCATGGATAGCCTATATCGCACGGCTTTACCAGGAATGGTGTTGGAAGCTGAGATCAAAAGCATGGAACCTATAGTAGCAAATACATCACTTCTCACTTTCACTTTGACCCCATATTTTAAAAGACTCGTTTACATTAGTGGCAGAGGAGGGACAGTCCATCATATATTTTTGGATGGGACAGAAATGGGCTTGAACAGCTTACTGCCATTTGATACGGCCAATATTCAACATATAGTCCATTCTTATAATTTATGGGTTTTAACGAATGGAAAGCAGGTCTATGTTGCAGAAGAATACGATAAGCAGTTGTACCCGACTGAAGTGAGTGTGGAGTCATGCAACGTGAAGGATGGAAACTTTGACAACTTGTTTTTATGGGACTCTTCTACTCAGCCTTTGCCAATACCTCTTCATGAACCTACCCACTTGCAAGTTGTCTTCGGATTCAATTCAGCAGCTTTAAACTGGAGAAAGCCTCTACCAGGGGATGGGCTTGGTATGTTTTTGATTTGGTATATGATCATGTAGTTATTTCTTGGATGAAAATAATGCAGTTTTTTTTTAAATGTTTCAAACTAAGGGATAGAGTTGCCTCATTGTCACAGTAAAGATGATTGCAAAAAGGAGAAGTATTTGGTGTGGAGGTGGTGGAGGAGACATAGATAAAGTAATCACTGATTAATCCATTAAAACATTTGTGGTTTATTATGAGCGTGTGAAAACCAGTCAATAAGAAATGAAATTGGAGCTGCTTTGGCATACATGCCATTATGATATAAATGACAGTTGTGTTCCTCTGCAACCTCACGATACAGAAAACCCTGCCATGGAAAACCCCTATAGAAAGCTGTGCTGTCGAAGATTGCTATAGAAAATCGCTTATATCCATTCAGTGGAAACTTGGCATCATCCAAACAGTGCTTGCAATTTGTCAATCGTGTTACAGTCAATTTGCATTGACGAAATGCTGGATATACCAGAATGACCTGTAAATACTCTGCCAGATTATAATAGTACCCCATATGTTAATTTGTGAGGATGCTAAAAAGACCATAAGTAGGGATCAGTGGTGGAGCGGCTGTGGTCAATTTCAGAGAACTGTGGGATTGAAAGCGAGGGATGCTAATTGAGGGCGTTTAATTGCATACTGGTGTTGGGCTCACCCTCTCCAAAAACAGTATGGAGGAATCTAAGGGCTAATGAGTCCTCAGATGGCTGAAATTTAAGCAGAGGCAATGGCCTAGTGGTATTGTTGCTATACTATTAATGCAGAGACCCAGGTTTGAATCCTGCCATGGCAGATGGTGGAATTTGAATCCAATAAAATCTGAAATTAAGAGTCTAATGCCAACCATGAATTATTGTCAATTATTGGGGAAAAACCCACCTGGTTCATTAATGTCCTTGAGGGAAGGAAACTACCATCCATACCCAGTCTGGCCTACATGAGACACCAGACCCACAGCAATGTGGTTAATTCTTAACTACCCACTGGGTAATTGATGGGCAATAAATGCAGGCCTGCCGGCGATGTCCTCATCCTGCAATAAATAGTTCTCTCTAGTTCTCGTCTCTCAGCCCCACCTCATCCATTCAGTATACCTCATCTATGCTAACTCATGCTCTACCATGATAGCCAGTTCATATCCTCAATGCCAACCTATGCCCCATTCAGCCCCATGGACCCTTTGTGTGCTAACTTATGTCCACAAATGATTCCCCGATGTCCTAGTGGCCTTGTATAGCATTTGTGCCAATTCATGCCCTTCCAATCACAATCCATTGCTCTTGTGCTGTCTGTACCAAGTTACCCAGTATCCACCATGGACCATGTTGACATGATGTGCAGTTAAGTTCCAAGCATCTATTTCAGATTTCACTATGTGAACACTTTCATAGGTAAAAGTCCATTAAATATATTTAAATATTTTCATATCCTTTTAGAAAAACAAGCATTTGTATTCATGGCCCCACATCAAAGAAAGCTACTCCTTTAACTCCTTGGAGCTGTTACTTAAATTCTCCCTCATTGGACTTGGATAGGTCTTGGAAGTAATTAAGCAGTGGTAATATGGTCATGCTACCTTTTAAGGCAGTGAAAACCAAGCACTTACTGAAACTGACTTTTTTTTCAGCTGAGAAACATAGCAGGAGATTTAAATAACAGAGTTGGAAGATCATGTTCTAGCTGTACAGGACATTGATTTGGCCACTTTTGGAATATTGTGTGCAATTCTGGTCTCTCTCCAATCGGAAGGATATTGTGAAACTTGGAGGGGTTCAAAAAAAGATTTACAAGGATTTTACCAGGGTTGGAGGTTTTGAGCTATAGGGAGAGACTGAATGGGCTGGTACTGTTTTCCCTGGAGTGTTGGAGGCTGAGGGGTGATAAAGATTTACAAAATTATGAGGGGCAGGGATAGGGTAAATAGACATGGCCTTTTCCCTTGGGTGTGGGGGCCCAGAACTGGAGGGCATACGTTTAGGTTGAGAGGGGAAAAATTTAAAAGAGATCGAAGGGGCAACTTTTTCATGCAGAGGTTGATGCATGTGTGGAATGAGCTGCCAAAGGAAGTGGTGATGGATGGTACAATTACAACATATATGAATAAAAAGCGTTCAGAGGGATACGGGCCAAGTGCTGGCAAATGGACTAGATTAGTTTAGGATATCTGGTTGGACTAAAGAATCTGTACACCTATATGACTCCATGACAGCTTTACAGTTCCATAAACTGTATCTGCCTTTTATGAAAAGTCACACCTATTCTTAAGTTGTAAGTCTCAGACTCTGGGAAATGGACGTTGCTGCAGTGAAAATGGGACCTTTTTGAACTCCACATTAAGTTCAAATGAGCCTGCTGGATTTATTTCCTCTGTTTGTCAATCCCCTCTTAATCCTTTTCCTATACTGACAAAAATAAGACCTGTCATAAAAGGGCAGAAATTCTGGATCCTAAGTCCTGATACCATTTTGGATTAGTACTGAGTCTCCAAGTCTATTAAATTCTGGGCTTTATTTTTTTCCTCCATGCTATATTTTGCCAATTGCCTAGGAAGAAATGCCATGTTCAAGCATCAGACTAGATCCAAAGCAGGCAAGCTTTTATCTAGCTTCACAATGTGAAAAAAAATGTTGAGACAAATCAATAAATGTATAAAATATTTCTGTTTTCAGATCTGTTGTGCAGTTAGAGTTTCATACACCTGAGAGAAATGTAATTGATATTTTACAAATTCACAACGCAGTGTGAAAATGGTTAAGTCATTCTCTTGGTTAATTTTCATTTGTTTCAGCAGAACAATGTGTTCATTTCTTGTCAATATTATGTTTCTGTTCAAGGACCTAATGCATGGCAGCAGTGGTCCTATGACATGATTATTATAAGTGGTAACATAAGCAACTATAAGGATGGAATCCATTCAACAAATATCACCTTGCATGGCTTGAGCAGTTCTACATTATATACTTTCAAGATACGTGCATCTTCTCCAGGTGGCAAAGGTCCATGGTCTTCAATGTTTCAAGGAACAACTCTTAAAGAAGGTAGAAGTAATGTTTCTATGTTTCTAAATGTATTCCAGTGAATTTTTGAGCATTTTGATTCAAATTACAAAGGTATTAATCATGAGTCAAGTTGTGCAAATATAAAGATTAAAAAGGAATTTGGTCAAATAATGAATTTAGAATCATAGAATGCCTACAGTATGGAAAGAGGCCATTTGGTCGATCGAGTCTGCACTGACCCTCAGAATAGCACCCCATCCCGACCCAGCCGCGTACCCTATCATCCCAAATTTACCATGGCTAATTCACTGTCAGCCTGCAAATTATGCGGTAACTTAACATGGCCAATGCACCTAACCTGCACATCTTTGGACTGTGTGAGGAAACTAGACCACCTGGCAGAAATCCATGCAGACACAGGTAGAACACGCAACTGCTACACAGACAGGGCTGGAATCGTACCTCGGTCCCTAGCACTATGCAGTAGCAGTGCTAACCACTGAGCCATCATGCTGAATTTAGTGGGGTATTATAGTAGGAACCTCTAGAGAAAGGGTGAACCATGGTTACCTTACGTTGGAGTAATTTTCTTAACTTTCTCTTCCTCATAGTTAAGTGTGTTCCTTGACTTTGAACAAGGTGTATATCAGCAAGTTGGTGCTTTTGTGTTTTTAAGCCTTTTGTTAGCACATCAGCCACATTGCTGCGTAAACATTTCAGCCTTGCACTGAAGTTCAGCTTGTGAAATGCAAATTGGATCTGATGACCTGAATTCACTTTGTTCTGATTTCAGTTAATGCAGCATACAAAGCCTTTTAGGGAACCAGTTCTCATACTGATTTGGTTTAATCAACTGATAACTCCTCAGAGATGTTTACTTTCTGACTCACTGGGAGTGGGAGTCCCTACAGCTTGTGAGGACAGCCAGGGCACTTTATCTCTTTAGTTAGTGTACACTATCACTGACGTGGTATCCACCCAGTCATCAGATCCTGGCAATTTTTCTATCTCAAGATGCAATATTTTCTGAATTCCTCTTTTATTTTACACATTTAATTTACTACTTTTCTCTGCTCGTTTTATTATTCGGTTCCCATTTACAATTGGTATTTTAACTCTTCCTCTGTGAAAAATGCCACAAAGTGCTCATTGTGTTATTGTTCACTAATTTTTTTGTGCCTGTCTTGGCTGCATGATAACACTTGCATTTGTGTCATAAGGTCATGCATTAAAACCAGAGGTTGGGAGCGGGGTGGTGTGTGCGGAGAGGTGAAGGGGTTAATTATTACTTAGGGCAATCATGTGCTTACCTTAGGCCAGCACATCCCACATATGATATTCTTACAAGAAGGCTCCTTCTCCACCTCCATCTCCTCCTTTCTAATAGATATAGCTACTTCTTCTTCTCTGATTCTTCTTTCAATCCTAACTAATCAAATAATGCTATCCAGGGTAAGGATAAAGAAAAGGGAAATAAAGTACCTGAGGAACAATTGGGTGATTGGGGACTATTTTTGACCCAAAGCATACTGACATCCTAATATCCTGTTCCAGTTACCTGCAGCATAGTGTTTCTTTAAATGTTAGTTTGGGAGACCTGTTCTGGAAAGTTATGCTGGCTGGGACAACCTGATTTTATATTAGAAGTACTTTGAGGATGTAATTGTGTCACTGACACCGATTGGCTTATGGTCCTCCATCTACATCTCGTAAATGCCTTAATTTACAAAACTGCGTTGTTAAAATAATGACATACAGAAATAGAATGGCTTGTCTCCTGCAATGATTTTGTCTGGGTCTAAGTGAGCAGAGTTCAAATTTCCATGATAATCTTAAGGTAGCTTAATATTATGATATTCTGTTTCTTTTGGTGGGAATATTTCGTTATTTTAACCTCCATTGTTTGCTACTTCTGTAAATACAAAATTAATCTTTGTAATTTAGTTGCTTTGGCGATATGTGTATTACATTTAATTCATTTTACTCTCTCATTTTCTTGAAGGTGCTAATCCCTATATTCTAGCAGGAAATGAAATGGGAATCTGGAAAGTTTTCTTGGATAAATTTACGAACGAAAATAAGCTTCCAAGTGTCAAAAATGCAATAGGTACAGTGCAGGAATTGCATTGTAGTTTTACCTGTAAAGCTCTACATTAAAAAAAATTTAGTTCAGACATTGTAAACTTCTTGGTATTCAAAGTATACAATTTATTTAATTTCAAGGTGTTTTCAGAAGAAGTCAGTCTAGAAACCGCAACAATTTCAGTGAATAGAACAAAGAACAAAGAAAATTTACAGCCCAGGAACAGGCCCTTTGGCCCTCCAAGCCTGAGCTGATCCAAATGTACTGTCTAAACCTGTTGGTCAATTCCTAAGCATTTGTATCTCACTGCTCCCCACCTACTCATGCATCTGTCGAGATGCATCTTAAATGAATCTACTGTGCCTGCCTCTACCACCTCTGCTGGCAATGCATTCCAAACACACACCATGTTTTAACGTGATCAACATCTTTAAATCATTTACTGCTGCATTCATTCAGATAAATCCACAATAAATTTACATTTCTTGAGTTCAATTTAAGACTATTCACCTTTAAGTGAAGATATGTATACAATTAAAATGATTGAAACAATGTGCCGTGTTTCTGAATTTTAAAAAAAATTACATGGGGAAATTTTGTGTTCTAAATGATTTTTTAAAACCAGGTGGATTTTCACATTTAAAATGAATGAGTGCAGGCATTTAAAGAAGTTGTGTATTAAAGTCAGATATTGATACTAAGAGCTAGATTTTCACCTAGTCTGGTTGACTTGGGAGCCCTGTAAAATGGTGACTGTGATCCTCATTTTGGGATTCTCAACTATATTCCTGGAATTTCCGATGTTCACTGATTTTCAGACTGCAGGGTGGTGAGCCCACATCTGGCATTTCTGACCTGGCCAGTGCGACTGTGGAGTACATATAGTCTATTCCTTGCAATCCTCATTGGAATTACGACAGGCCTTAAAAGAGACAGATCTTGTATTTCATAGATCTATTCATATTGTTTGGTTTGTCAATATAGTCCTAATTTGCAACTGTCATTCAACTAATATAAACATTTTTCCTTTCCTAAATATAGATTTAGACTGGCTGAATAGTTCCCTCTACTGGACAAATTCTACTGGTTTCGCTCATGTCACATCCTTGTTTGATTATGACAGTGAGTCAAAGGTGATAGAAGGCTTGCAGAACGTAGGAGCATTAGCTTTGGACTGGATAAGTAAAACCCTGTACTGGGCTGACAGTGAGACAAATAAGGTACACATCCTAACAATTGTATTTTTCAATGAAGTTTTAAAATATTAGAAAATAACCCCTTTATTCAATATTCAATAATATTCAATCAGCTTCTGATATGTTAATAATGATGCCTTTTATGGGAAATGAACTTGATTGCTTTTAAACCATGGACGCAAATGAATTGCAATTTAATTATGTTAGGCTGTAATTTACTGATCAAGTTGAAGGCACTGTACTTTATTTGGCTATATAATGGGCGGCACGGTGGCACATTGGGCGGCACGGTGGCACAGTGGTTAGCACTGCTGCCTCACAGCGCCTGTAGACCCGGGTTCATTTCCCGACTCAGGCGACTGACTGTGTGGAGCTTGCACGTTCTCCCCGTGTCTGCGTGGGTTTCCTCCGGGTGCTCCGGTTTCCTCCCACAGTCACAAAGATGTGCGGGTTAGGTGAATTGGCCAAGCTAAATTGCCCGTAGTGTTAGGTAAAGGGGTAAAATGTAGGGGTATGGGTGGGTTGCGCTTCGGCGGGTCGGTGTGGACTTGTTGGGCCGAAGGGCCTGTTTCCACACTGTAAGTCTAATCTAATCTAATAATGAACACGACTTGTAAATATAAACTTGCTGTCAATCAGGGAAATATCCAAACTCATACTGAGCAAGAAAATTGCAAGTTGAGTATTTTAACTAAAATTGAAACAGGAAATACTGGAAAAGTCACCTGGTCTGCCAGCATCTGAGAAGAGAGAAACAGAGTTAACATTTGAAGTTCAATGGGATTCTGCTTCAGAACCCTATTCAGGAACTCCTATTCAGTATTTTAACTTACTTTGTCGTTCTGTAGTCAGTAGGTGGGGGGTGGGGGGTAGGAAATGAATCCAGGGCAAAGTAAACATCTTTCATTGGGCTTGGACCAATTTCCCTGCTGCAGTATACCCCTTGAAGGAAATTATCAACTGAATCTCACAGTTTTTTATTGTGTTACAGCACATTAGTATATTGTTTGGGCATCTTCATCTTCCTGGTAGATCCTGTCTCTTTTCAGCATTGCAGAAAGCCACTATTATTTTGCAAGTAGAACATAGGGCACAGAGTATAGAACATTGTAACATTATAGCGCAATACAGGCCCTTCGGCCCTCGATGTTGCACCAGCTTGTGGAACCAATCTGAAACCCATCTAACCTACACTATTCCATTCTCATCCTTTTGCCGATTTAATGACCATTTAAATGCCCTTAAAGTTGGTGGGTCTACGACTGTTGCAGATAGTTCATTTCACGCCCTTACTACTCTCTGAGTAAAAAAACTACATCTGACATCTGTCCAATATCTATCACCTATCAGCTTAAAGCTATGTCCCCTCATGCTAGCTATCACCATCCGAGGAAAACAGCTCTCACTGTCCAACCTATCTAACCCTCTGATTATCTTGTATGTTTCAATTAAGTCACCTCTCAACCTTCTCTTTAATGAAAACAGCTGCAAGTCCTTCAGCCTTTCCTTGTAAGTCCTTCCCTCCATACCAGGCAACATTCTAGTAAATCTCCTCTGAACCCTTTCCAAAGCTTCCACATCCTTCAAATTATGTGGTGACCAAAACTGTATGCAATACTCCAAATGTGGCAGCACCAGAGTGTTGTACAGCTGTAGCATGATCCTGTGGTTCAGAAACGCAATCCCACGACCAATAAAAACTAACACACTGTATGCCTTCTTAACAACCCTTTCAATATGGGTGGCAACTTTGAAGGATTGATGTACCTGGACACTGAGATCTCTCTGCTCATCCACACTACCAAGGATCTTACCAGTAGCCCAATATTCTCTATTCCTGTTACTCTTTCCAAAGTGAATCACCTCACACTTTTCCACATTAATCTCCATTTGCTACCTCCCAGCCCAGTTCTGTCACTTATCTATGTCTCTTTATAACCACAATATCCGTCATCACTGTCCACAATGGTACCGACCTTAATGTCATCTGTGAATTTACCCATCCATCCTTCAATGCACTCATCCAGATCATTTATATAAATGGCAAACAACAGTGGATCCAAAACAGATCCTTGTGGTACCCCATTGGTAATAGAACTCCAGGATGAATATTTCCCATCAACCACCACTCTTTGTCTTCTTTCAGCTATCCAATTTCTGATCCAAACAGCTAAGTCACTCTCAATCCCATGCCATCATATTTTGTGCTATAGCCTACCATGGGGAACCTTATCAAACGCCTTATTGAAATCCATATACACCACATCAACCACTTTACCCTCATCCACCTGTTTGGTCACCTTCTCAAAGAACTCAATAATGTTTGTGAGGCACGACCTACCCTTCACAAAATCATGTATACTATCCCTAACCAACTTATTCCTTTCTAGATAATTATAAATCCTATCTCTTATAACATTTTTCAACACTTTACCCACAACCAAAGTAAGTCTCACAGGTTTATAATCTCCAGGGTTGTCCCTTCTTTCCTTCTTGAACAAGGGAACAAAATTTGCTATCCTCCAGTCTTCTGGCACTATTCCTGTAGACAAGGACTACATAAAGATCCAAGCCAAAGGCTCGGCAATCTCCTCCCTGGCTTCCCAGAGAATCCTAGGATAAATCCCATCTGGTTCAGGGGATTTATCTATTTTTACACTTTCCAGAATTGCTAACTCCTCCTCCTCATGCACCTCAATCCCATCTCGTCAAGTAGCCTGTATCTCAGTATTGTCCTCGACCACATTGTCTTTTTCTAGTGTGAATACTGATGAAAAGTATTCATTTAGCGCTTTCCCTATCTCCCCTGCCTCCCACTACTATGCTTGATTGGCCCTAATCTTTTATAGCAATAGAAAACCTTAGGTTTTCCTTGATCCTATCTGCCAATGACTTCTCATGTTCCCTCCAGCTCTTCTTCGATCTTTCCTGGCTAACTTGTAACTCTCAAGCATCCTAACTGAGCCATCGCATCTCATCCTAACATCAGCCATCTTCCTCCTTTTGACACGAGATTCAACTTCCTTAGCTGAAAAATGTGCTGCTGGAAAAGCGCAGCAGGTCAGGCAGCATCAAAGGAGCAGGAGAATCGACGTTTCGGGCATAAGCCCTTCTTCAGGAATGAGGAGGGTGTGCCAAGCAGGCTAAGATAAAAGGTAGGGAGGAGGGACTTGGGGGAGGATGTTGGGAATGCGATAGGTGGAAGGAGGTTAAGGTGAGGGTGATAGGCCTGAGAGGGTTGGAGGCGGAGAGGTCGGGAAGAAGACTGCAGGTCAAGAAGGCGGTGCTGAGTCCAAGGGTTGGGACTGAGAAAAGGTGGGGGGAGGGGAAATGAGGAAGCTGGAGAAATCTGCATTCATCCCTTGTGGTTGGAGGGTTCCTAGGCGGAAGATGAGGCGCTCTTCCTCCAGGCGTCGTGTTGCCATGGTCTGGCGATGGAGGAGGCCAGGGACCTGCATGTCCTAGGCGGAGTGGGAGGGGGAGTTAAAGTGTTCAGCCACGGGCTGGTTGGATTGGTTGGTGCAGGTGTCCCAGAGGTGTTCTCTGAAATGTTCCGCAAGTAGGCGGCCTGTCTCCCCAATGTATAGGACGCCACACCAGGTGCAGCAGATGCAGTAAATGATGTGTGTGGAGGTGCAGGTGAGTTTCTGATTGATATGGAAGGATCCCTTGGGGCCTTGGAGGGAAGTGAGGGGGAAGGTGTGGGCGCAAGATTTGCACTTCTTGCGGTTGCAGGGGAAAGTGCCAGGAGTGGAGATTGGGTTGGTGGGGGGGTGTGGACCTGACGAGGGAGTCGCGGAGGGAGTGGTCTTTCCGGAACACTGATAGGGGAGGGGAGGGAACTATATCCTTGGTGGTGGGGTCTGTTTGGAACTGGCGGAAATGATGAAGGATGATACAATGTATCTGGAGGTTGGTGGGGTGGTAGGTGAGGACCAGTGGGGTTCTGTCCTGGTGGTGATTGGAGGGACGGGTTGAGAAATCTACATTCTGGAGGAAGAGCGCCTCATCTTCCTCCCAGGAACCCTCCAACCACAAGGGATGAATGTAGATTTCTCCAGCTTCCTCATTTCCCCTCCCCCCACCTTTTCTCAGTCCCAACCCTCGGACTCAGCACCGCCTTCTTGACCTGCAAACTTCTTCCTGACCTCCGCCCCCAACCCCACTCTGGCCTATCACCCTCATCTTAACCTCCTTCCACCTAAAGCATGCTCAACACCCCTCCCCCAAGTCCTTCCTCCCTACCTTTAATCTTAGCCTGCTTGGCACACCCTCCTCATTCCTGAAGAAGGGCTTATACCCGAAATGTCGATTCTCCTGCTCCTTGGATGCTGCCTGACCTACTGCGCTTTTCCAGCAACACAGTTTTCAGCTCTAATCTCCAGCATATGCAGTCCTCACTTTCTCCTATTTAACTTCCTTAGTAAATCATGGCTCCTGCACTCGACAACTACCTCCCTGCCTGACCAGTCCATACTTATCAAGGGCCCGCAGTAGCTATTCCTTGAATAAGCTCCACATTTCAATTGTGCCTATCCCCTGTAGTTTCCTTCTCCATCCTATTCATCCTACATCTTGCCTAATCGCATCAAAATTGCCTTTCCCTCAGCCATAACTCTTCCTCTGCGGTATATACCTATTCCTTTCCTTCACGAAAGTAAACATAACAGGATTGTGGTCACTATCACCAAAGTGCACACCTACCTTCAAATCTAACACCTGGCCGGGTTCATTATCCAGTACCAAACCTAATGTGGCCTCGCCTCTTGTTGGCCTGTCTACATATGTGTCAGGAAAGCCTTCTGCACACATTTGACAAAAACTGGCACATCTAAAGTACTTGAACTATAGTATTCCCAGGCAATATTTGGAAAATTAAAGACTCCCATAACAACTAGCCTGTCACTCTTGCTCCTATTGAGGATCATCTTTGCTATCCCATCCTTTGCATTCTGGAACTATTCAGAGGTGTGTAGAAAACTCCCAACAGGGTAACCTTTCCTTTCCTGTTTCTAATCTCAGCCCATACCACCCCAATAGATGAGTCCCCAAATGTCCTTTTTGCAACTGGAACACTGTCCTTGACAAACAGTGCCACACCATCCCCTCTTTTACCATTTTCTCTCTTCTTACTGAAGCAGCTAATCCCGGAAGCTGCAGCAACCATTCCTGTCCCATGTCTCTGAAATGGCCACAACATCGAAATCCCAGGTACCAACCCAAGGTGCAATTTCGCCCACCTTATTCCGGATGCTCTTGCCATTGAAGTAGACACTCTTCAAATCAACTTCTTGCCTGCCGGTGCCTTCTTGTGATCTTGAAACCTTTGTTCTGACTTCACTACTCTGATCCTCCTGTATACTCGAACTATATTTTTGGTTCCTGTCTGTAGGCCCATGTTTTGGAGCAGGACAGTCAGCTGACCATGAGGGAAAGGAAAAGGTGGATAGGTGGAGATGGAACCTGGAGAGAGGGAGAGAGAGGCAGTTAGGTAGGCACAATGATGGATAAGGGTAAGTCAGGGGAAGAGAAAAGTTAAAAATGGTGACTGTACGTGGGTGAAAGGCTGTGCTGAAAGCAGGGCCAGACAGGGTGCGGGGGTAGGGTGGATGAAGGACACGAAACAAGGTGCTCAGTGCAAGGTGGAGGAACATCGTCTGAAGTATTTCCACTTGGGGACACTGCAGCCTTTAAGAGTTAGTGTAAAATTCAATTATTTTTGGACCTGAGCATCTTGTTCCATGTCCTTTACCCAGACCCAGACCCAGAACCAGAACCAGAACCAGAACCAGACCCACACCCACACCCACACCCACACTCACACCCACACCCCACCCCTGTCATGACACAGCCTGCTTTTAGCACAGCCAATGCATTTTCACATTCTTATGATCCCCATTATCAGCTTTTCTTCTTCCTTGGCTTAATCAACCATTCCTTTCTCTGTCCAACTGTCCTTCTTTATCTCTGGGTTCTGTCTCCACCTATTCCCCCCTACCCCTGACCTTAGCATATATCCCATTCCTTCCTTGCTGCTCTCAGTTCTGCAGAAGAGTCACTGAACTCAAAATGTTTTTTTTTGTACTTCATTCACAGGATATGGGCATTGCTGGCTAGGCCAACATTCATTGCCCATCCGGAATTGCTCAGAGGGCAGTTGAGTAGCAACCACATTGCTGTGCATCTGGAGTCACATGTAATCCAGACCAGGTGAAGATAGCAGATTTCCTTCCCTGAAGGACATTAGTGAAGTGAATACGTTTTTCTGGTAGTGGTTTCGTGGTCATCAATAGATTCTGAATTCCAGATTTCTTTTAATGGAATTCTAATTCCACCATCTGCATTTGAACCCTGGTCCCCAGAACATCAGCTGAGTTTCTGGATTAATAGTTGAGATGATGTTGTTGGGCCATTGCCGTTTTATGCATTTACATCCCTAATGTTTGACTCAAGTAGTTGGTCTGTTCTGTGTGTGCTGCCATTGCCTGCCTATCTCACCCATTCCTGATGAAGGGCTCTGGCCCGAAACATCGAATTCCCTGTTCCTTGGATGCTGCCTGACCTGCTGTGCTTTAACCAGCAACACATTTTCAGCTCTATCTCACCCATTTGTTCAGACAAATGCAAGCAGTGGATAAAACATCTGTCAGAAAACTATTTACAGACCTCGTGGACAGAAATTAATTGGAAAAGCTCACATGTTGGAGCCGGAGCAAAAACAGAAGTGATTACAATGCAAATTGCATGTGTGTCTGATGCCTAGCCACACGTGATCATGCAGTGGAGGCATGCTGGAGGTGTTGGTTCCTACCATAAACTGACTCCATATCAGATTGGGAAGGACGATGAAAGGCCTGCCTATGTATCTATGCTAAATTCTAATGCAAATCCTCCACCTTCAGACTGGAGACCTGTGACCACAGGGATCAGTACTGGGCCCACTTTTCTTTGTCAGTTATATAAATGACGTGGTTGAGAATATTATGATTAGTAAGTTTGTGGATAGTGGTATAGTGGTATAGTGGACAGTGAAGATTGTAAAAAGATCTTACTCAACTGGATCAATGGGCTGAGTGGCAACAGATGGAATTTAATTTGGATAATTACATTTTGGTAATATAAATAAAGATAGGATTTATATATTTATTAATAGTAGGGTCATGGGTCATGTTGTAGAACACAGAGACCTGGAGGTTCAGGCACATTGTTATTTTGAAATTTGCCTCACAGGTAGACAGTGTGATTAAGAAGGCATTTAGCAGGTTTATCTTCATTACTCTGTCCTTTGATATAGGAGGTGGGATGTCATGTTGGGGTTGTACAGGATGTTGGTGAGGCCTTTTCTGAAGTACTGCGTGCAGTTCTGGTTGTCCTGTTACAGGAAGGATATTATCAAGTTGGAGAGGGTTCAGAAAAATTTATCAGGATGTTGCTGAGAATGGAGGGTTTGTGATTTAAAATACACTGGAAAGACTGGGACTTTTTGCACTGGAATGCGGGAGGTGGAGGGGTGGCCTTGCAGGTTTATAAAATCATGAGAGGTACAGATAAGGTGAATGACAAGGGTCGTTTCCCTCGGATAGGGGAATTCAAAACTAGCCGGTGAATGTTAAGGTGAGAAGAGAAAGATTTACAAAGGAAGAAAAAAAACTTGCTGAGCTTTTCCAGCAACTTCAGTTTTCCTTTAAAAAGGGCATGAGGATCAACTTTTTTTACATGGAGTCGTTCGTGTTTGGAATGAGCTAACAGGGAAAATGATGGTTGCATGTATGGTTACAATATTTAAGAGACATTTGGATATGTTCATTACTGGGAAATGTTTGGAAGAACACAGGCAGATGGGACTGGTATAGTTTGGGAACATGCTCGGCGTAGACTGATTGGACAAAGGGTCTATTTCCATGCTGTATGACTCTATGCAGGGCCACATTATTATTTGCGTGACTGTCAGCCTCCATTTCATCTTGACGTCTTCTGTCAATTATCCTCCATCACTTCCCCAACCCCCTTTCATCTAACAATGACTGTCTCTGTATGTCCACCATTCCCCTCTTCCATTTAGTAATTCATCCTCATGGAAACCTTCACTTGACTTTCATCAATGTATCTCAGTTGAGCTATTGATGGACTCATCCTGATGTTGAGAAAGCAGGATATTGACTGCAGCCTAATTTAGTTTCACTGCCCGCCTCACTTTCTGATCTTACAGGTTCCATTAAATTCCTTCACCCAGTATGTGTAAGTAGTACAATGAGCTGGATACTGCATACCCTTGCTAGCTGTGATTTCATTGGGTGGAGATGCAAAAAAGGACAGGTCTTATGAGGAAAGGCTGAGAGGCTTGGGTCTGTTCTCATTGGAAAGAAGAAGGCTAAGAGGGGATTTGATAGAGACATACAAGGTGATCAGAGGATTAGATAGGGTAGACAGTGAAAGTCTTTTTCTTAGGATGATGACGCCAGCTTGGACGAGGTGGCATAACTACAAATTGAGGGGTGATAGATTTAAGACAGACATCAGGAGCAGGTTCTTTACTCAGAGAGTGGTAAGGGCGTGGAATGTCCTACCTGCCAACGTAGTTAACTCAGCCACATTAGGAAGATTTAAACAATCCTTGGATAAGCACATGGATGATGATGGGATAGTGTAGGGGAGGACCTGAAAATCGTTCACAGGCCGACGCAACATCGAGGGCCGAAGGACTTGTTCCGCGCTGTATTCTATGTTCTATGACTAGCCAACAACTTTCCCATTTGTATCCATCACAAAGGGTGGGAAATCAATGTGAATATTATTGTGCCCACACCACAGTACATTTGGTGTTGGCAGGCAGACCAAAATGGGCAGCCTGTTTTCATTTTTTTAAACACATCTTTAGAAATGCAGAAAGGAAGAAGGGTAATGTTTTTGGAAGGTGCTATTTGCGCAATTAGGGCAATTTCCTTCCTCCTTGCATGAATGATAAAATCTACCCCTCTGTTCCATCCCACCCATTTAAGGTCATGGTACTTTCCTCATCCAATGCTCCTTCTCTGGGATCCACTGGCACCTTCACCACAGGACTGGCTGCTACATTAGCAGCATCTACTTGCCAAGCACTGGTGCTGATGGGTCTAATGGAATTGACAGCCAATCACATTGACCAGATCTTCTGCCATTGAGGGGTAGAAGTGCATCTGTCCACTAATACAGTCTTCCCAAAGCACATTTGGCACAGTGGTTAGCACTGCTGCCTCACAGCGCCTGAGACCCGGGTTCAATTCCCGACTCAGGCGACTGACTGTGTGGAGTTTGCACGTTCTCCCCGTGTCTGCGTGGGTTTCCTCCGGGTGCTCCGGTTTCCTCCCACAGTCCAAAGATGTGCGGGTCAGGTGAATTGGCCATGCTAAATTGCCCGTAGTGTTAGGTAAGGGGTAAATGTAGGGGTATGGGTGGGTTGCGCTTCGGCGGGTCGGTGTGGACTTGTTGGGCCGAAGGGCCTGTTTCCACACTGTAAGTAATCTAATCTAATTATGGCTGTGAGGCAGGCTTGCTTTGATTCTGTGTTCACTGGCTACTGATCTGTGCCCAATGTCTTGCTAGATCTGGAAGATTTCATAATACAACTGATAATCAAGTTATCTAGATTTGCCTATTATAATTTTACAATTCATTACACAAGTCGAATTTCTGATTATAATTTTGGCAATAATGAATATACTTACATTTTAATTTTATGCTCTTTTTAATATCCTTTATCCCTCTCCAAAAACCTTATTTTGTTCTTCTTTGTGGATTTACATAGGTTGCAGTGCTCACTGTAGTACACATGATCAAAACTTGGAACCTAAGCTCCATTTTGCAAATTGTATAATGTATGAGTCAAATATACGATAGATATTTTGTTATGTTTGATACTGTTATTGATCCTACATAACCATACTACCCACAGTTGAACGGCACACTAATAAACATTTCTGAAGTGAAATGTATAAATAAATTAACTAAGTATCCTCAGTGAAAATGAGCATATTTAAATTTTTCAAATAAAAAATGAGTCCAATACAACTTTATCTCAGTCAAAATAGCTACAAGATGCTTGTACATTGAAACCATAAATTAGAAAAAAAAGGTCACTTGCTGAAAAGAACATTCAGAATTTGAGTAGTAATTGCAATAATGTCAGCACTTAAATGACAATTATAGCACAAAGCAAAATGCCTTTTTGTAAGTTGCCATTATTAAAACCAAAGCACAAGTATTAGATCATTTGCCTAATTCACGTAATTGCATCCCTTCCCACCTGCCCCGAAGGAATTTTGTTTTAATTCTAATTTACTTCCTTAAAGCCTCATTACTTGGGTTAATTTTTAAGTAAGTTTTCAAGTGGCATCTAAGATTCATCAGCAAATGTAAAAGTTATGTATAAAAATAAATCATTCTATTATATTTTAATTATGATCCATTCATGTGGTTTCATTAGTGTATTTCTCCATTTTGATCTGGAAGCTGTGTTCTTTTCAGTCATTTTAGCATATCTGATATAAACCTCATAAGTAACAAAGATTTCACTTCCAATATTCTGTTTACTGCATTTAGCATTTTCTGATACAACATTTGAGTCTCTTGATCCCTCTCCGAAAACCTTATTTTGTTCTTCTTTGTGGATTTAGAAACATGACAATTACTCAGACAAGGTTTCACAAATTACAATTTCTTCACAAAAATAAGTATGAAGCACAATAGTTTGGTAAATAATAATCATGATATATAAACTTAAAAGTGAGGAAAGTATGTTAAAAGTTAGTTCTCTGTCAAAGAACCTAACTGATGCAAGAAGAAAACTGCCTCTACTTTTAAAAGACTTGAGGAAAAGTGAATCTTAATCATGTCCCTCAAAGATGGTGTTAAAAGTAAGTTTTCCAGTTGATTTAAGATCCAAACCTGAATGAACTCATTGTCTTTGCCAACCAACTAATTATTTTGAAGTTGCAATTGTCAGGCATGTCTAATATTGTATTTAAGTACTCAAATAAACAATGGATTGTGCTGGGTATGATGAACAAAAATTACACTAGGAAAAGTGCTAAATGGGTTCATCACAGCCACTATGCCAATAACTAAACAAAGTAAGGAAAACCACACCTTTATTGTTTTACTCCTTTGGCATGGAATGTGGAAAATGGGATTCAGTTCAATGAGATGGAATCTATGCTGAATTGAACATAGAAGGGGACAATATTAGATTTGTGAGAGGTTGGCCATTTGGGGGTTAAGATGAGGTAAAATTAATTTACTCAGACATTTATACATTTTGATATATTCTACACGAGAGAGTTGTGGATACTCACTCATTGAATATATTCAGAACTATGCTGCATAGAATTTTATACACATTGGGGGCCTGGGGTTAAGGGGTGGGTCTGTCACTGTGAGTCCAATCATGTGATGTAATAATGACATTAACAGCCATTTTGTGCAGGAAACAGTTTAGTTTAATCTTGCTGCCCGTAGAGCGAACATCTCCTTAACAAAGCGCCTACTGTTTAAAGCTTCAACCTCCTGGTCCTTCGTGCAAAATAACAACATAGGTGATAGGGAAAGTGATGTTGAGCTAGAGAGTCAGATACATTAAATGAAGCAGCGTTGAGGGGCTGAATGATCTACTCTTATGCTGCGTTTGATGTGGAATACAGGAACAAAGCCAGATGATGATATGTAGATGGAAGTAGGCCATTTTTGTGATGGACCGTTTGAAAATTGATTAAGTTTCTTTACAGAGATGTACCAATCCAACTAATTTTATTTATTTTGCCTATGAAATTCTAAGCATTTTAATAATAATCAAGCTCAAATTATTTCCATGATTAGTACTTATCCGGACTTGGAGTTGAGCAGTTTGACCATTCTGATAGGAAAGGTGAGCTGGGAAGTTTGAAAGTGGATCTGCAGTTTTCAAGGACTAAGGAATTGTGAGTGGATATTTTGAGGAGGTTAATGGCAATTTTGAAAAGGAAGGATGGTAGCTGAAGGGTTAAGCAACTTACAGTGTCAGCTAACATAGGAATCACATGGGGAAATTGTGCTTCTTACAGTTCAGTGGAAATATGTTCAAAAGAGAAAGGTGGGTCTGATGGGCAAGTGGGTGTTGGGGAGGGAAGAGAGATTCAGAGATGAGAATGGGGTGAGTCTGGGTTTGTTTAGTTTTAGGGATGAAGAGAATATTATTCATTTGCAAATGCCTATTCAACTGCAGATTGTTCTTTTTCTAATTATAGCTTAGATTGTCAGTGCTGTATTTCATTGTCAGCTGATAATTTCCTTTTTGATAATGCAATCATATTATTTATCAATTTCTAGATATATCGTATGCCTTTGGATTCAGAGGTAATTACAAAGGTCAGGGATGTTGCAGGAAAAGTTCAAGATCTCCAGCTAGATCCACTTCAGGGCTACATGTACTGGACAACAGCACAGAGTGTGGAATATTCTCGGATAAATGGTGACCATCCAGGCTTGCTTGAGGAGTTGCCCAATTTCTCTGGTAAACAGGTGAAACTAGATTCCAGATCATATTTGCAGTGTTTAGCCCCAGGTTGAAGGTTTGTATGTAAATTGTGTTTCTAAATGTGTTGTTTTTAGATTTCAGGATTGACTCTGGATTTTGATCTTGGAGCACTCTATTGGCTTACTCAGGATAATATCAGACTTGAAATAAATCAGGTGGATCTTATCTGGAAAGGGTAAGTGAATGAATGAAAACAAATATAAAACCATAGTAAATAAGAACATGAGTAGACCTTTTGGCTCTTTAAATTTACTCTTTTATTCTATTGGATCATGTTTGATTTGCTTGTGTTCTTAACTTCACTTTCCTATCTGCCCTCATTACCATATACCCCTTGTCTATCAATATGCTATCTAACTCAGCCTTGAATATATTTAATGACCTAGTTTCCACTACTTTCTGTGGAAGAGAATTCCACAGAAAAATGACCATCTGAGAGGAGAAAATATTTTCATGATCTCCATCTTAAAAGGGAGACCTATTCTCTCTAAACAGTGCCCTTTGCAGTAGTCTCCCCCATGACAACTTTTAATGTTTGCATTTCCACACTAAAACCCAGAAGTTGGCAGGTTGGAGCAGTCACTTCTTGTTTAAAATTGCTTCCCCATCCAGTTTCACCCAATTGAATGATTTCAAAAATTAAGTTTTGAAGGTGTTTAAATTATCTTGAATGATGCCAAGAAATCGGTATTACTTGCATTAGATTCAAATATTGGATTTTGAACAGGTAGTCACAAATGTCACTAATCTCAATGTATTCTTCACCTATATGAATGTAAGTGTTAATTCAGTTCAGACGATTGATTCTTAAGAGTGGCTGTTTATTTTGCATTAATAACATTATTCCATTTTCAGCCTGCTAAAGAATGCATCGTTAACTTTCAATGAAATTTGTTCTATGAGTACGCTGCTATCTTTTCTTCTGGCGTAGGAACAGAGGCAAAGTTAAAAAGATTTTATCTTCTGATTCTTTGAAAACTTCTCAACACGTGCTTCAGTTCTACTTTGGCAAATTGGTTTGGATTAATGAAGAAGGCGATTTGCAAATTGTCGAAATGGGAAAAAAACAAACTGTTCAACTTTCTCATGGCACACCCTTTATAACATTTACTGTTGTACATCAGAAACCATTCCCAGGTTAGTGGCAATACATATTTGATAAATTGTGCTGTGCAGTGTACATGTACACACATCTTAATAAAGGTAAAGTGAACCCCATGTTAAAAAGACTGACTTATTTCCTATTATTTGCAAGGCTCCTGTACCGACATTAAAAGATTAAGAGTGGGTTTGTAGACCAGTTAATAATGTAGCAATAAAAGTGTGTAGATTTTATATGTTCACGTTACATTGCAATTTAGATAAGTTAACCATTTTGTGCTTTTGTTAATTAGTACATATGTACTGCCATGATGGTCCTTGAAAGTCTGAGGCCCGGTGACCCTGAGGTTAAACTCTCCATCAGTCATCTCTCTCTAATGAGAGCAGCAGCTCTATAATCCTTTGGGTCTATGGCGACTACAACATAAGTGTATCAATTCTTTTCTTGCACTCCAGCTCTCTTAATTATGAGAACATTTCTGACTTTGCACAAGTTGTTCCTTTCCGGTTTTGCTTCATTCATTTTTCTTCCCTGGGTTCACTTTTGCATTTCGTGATTTTGTGTTTTCTGTTCTGGCTGTGCGCTACTTTCTTATTCTTTATCAATACTTTCTCTATCTTTATTCCAATCCAGGCTACAAATGGAAAATTAAGTTTATTCAATGTTTTTATTTGGAAATTGGTTAATTTGGAAAATGCTTCACAGGTCCGATTGTTATGCTTTTCTTATGCCTGAGTGAGGTTCAGTGATCACTTAGATTATATAGACCAGAACTTCAATAATTTGAATGCTGGTCAGAGTAAAATTGCAGGAGAGCTGTCAAATGCCTGTTTCTGGATTAGGGAGGGAGAACCTCCATGATTTTTTTTTCCCTAGTTCATGCAGTTCCAATTATTTGAAACAAATTCCAACTTTTTTTTTCTATATGAAATAAATGCACTAAATTGGCAGTTGTTGCAGATTCTGTCTTCACCTTAGGAAATTAGCTTGATTAAGTAGAATTAAAACAGTTGATTTTTTTTACATTTGCAAGAGAAATGGATAATAACTAGAAAGTAATTTAGTATCAAGTACTTCACCACTGTATGTGCCCCACAGTATTTGCTTCCACTGTGTTGTTCTTTTTTGGTTCCTAGAGTTTAAATACAGACCTGGATAACCTGTGTATTAACCAAACACTTAAATGGTATTAAGTGCACAGATTTATCTTGGAGTTAATTCCAATTTTATTTTTGAAAAGAACTACTCTCTTTATCAAAACATCCGTTGCTGTAAAGTACAGAATTGTTGTTTGGTGTCTACTCGAGAAATTGTCTGGGGTGGGCCTTAGGAACGTATTGCCACGTAACTCAATACATTTCATATTGCTTGAATGTTCAAAGCAGCACTGTTGAGACAAAAAAAATTTGAAGCATATACAATTGAATTTCCATCTGAAAGAGATTGCATAAGATCCCAAAAAAACAACTTTGGAATATTGCCATCTATGATTCCAATGCATGACTCAAATCCCACTAGTGAAAAATATAAATTGCCCAACAGTTTCTGAAGTAGTTATAAAATCTTTGGTATTACTTTTAGTGCCAAACTAATGGTTCACAGTTGTATTCAATCTTAAAAGTTCCTTCCATCACAAACAGATTTATTTTATAATTATATTTAAATTTGTGTTGTTCTGATTGCCCAGTTGTAATTCCTAAATATATCACTTTCCATTTAGATGGTTTCTCTGATTGCCCAGTTGTAATTCCTAATCCAGTTCCAGCATCTTCATTTAAGATAGAAGGGAACTCCTCCAGGATCTGTATTAAATGGGAAAGTATAAGAAATGTGAACTATGGCATGCTGTATTATAAGTTTGAATCGCAAGCCCTTTTGAAAATTGAGGTACTTTGCTTTTTTATATGTTGAATTATTTTTACTGATGGAAACATATTCCCTACACTGTATACTGTTAATATAGTCTGAAATGTTCTTTATAAATTAAGCATATTATTTAGACTAAATGAATATTGAGTAATGGTGTTTGATTTTTAAAAAAGAGTCGATCCACAACTTTTTTTTCGTAAAACAGATGTAGTTTCACACATAGTATTTCATTTTGACATTATTTTCAGTTATGTCAGCAAACTTTCAAACATGATATCGATAGAGCATATTATGCAGAAGCAAATGAGCCATTCAACCGAACTAATAATAACCTGTATTACAAATGTTTACAGTACCCATCTTAACCTGCCATGGCTGTTGTTGTGCTGTCCGACATAATGATGTTAGTGATCTAACAGCACAATATTGGTAAAACCCGAAGCTGTTCTGTTTGAGTCCAGCCAAAAACTCAGTGGTCAAAACCATTCCATGCCTAGAGCTGAGGAATCTGGACTTAAGTTTGTCATATGTTGGAGCCCTGCAAAAAACCTGTTGCGTACACGTGCACTGCAACTGTTTAGAAAGTTTAAACTTTTAATAGGCTGATTTGTACTGCCCTGGACACTCTGCAAAAGTCTTGGATATACGCTCAGTGTTAAGGGGATTTGTGTCAGAAATTCAGGTCTTAACTGGGTAGTAACCCAGGAAATGTTACAGTGGTTAATATCTGGTGAACATCCAAGATCAGCAAGTGAAACTGAACTGAGCAAATCAGAGAACCTCCAGTCCCCAGTGACCACCAGGACCCAACCTAATTACAGCCAGGCCTGACCGCCCACATCCCTCTCTGACCTGATTACTCCTCAACCTGATGACCACAACCTGGGACTGTATGACTGCTCCCTCCACTGCCCTGACTTCCACACACTTCTCGAACCACTCATTTATCTGTTCGCTAACCCATATTAATTCATAAATGGATTTTGAGGTCCTGAAAAAAATTACCTGCATCTAAAAGTGGTGAGAAAAGTAGGTATAGCTTCTCTTTGCTTTATATTTCACGTGTTTACTTGACTTGCCCTGGAGAGGCTACATTGGCCCATTCCTGTTTCAGCTGGGATCAGAAGGCTCGGCTAAAAATAGGCAGTTCCATTGGCACACAGAAATCTTTGCAGGCTGGCGAGCTTGTCATAAACAAAACTGTTTGGTTCCTATAGAAACATTGCTTCCTTAATCCTTATTCTTCACTTTTCATTGCCTTTGTCATTTCTCCAATAACATTCTTACAAATTTTCAGATTTCTACCTGTAGAAATACCAATTTATCCAGGAATATGTCATTAGACTATCCAGAAGAAACCATGTTAACCTATTCTTACTGATATCTGGTGACTTCTTTGTGGCTCAATATATTGACAACTGAATCGTAATAGAAAAACAAAATACTAAGAGTGTTGAAAATCTTAAATAAGCAAAATGCTGCAATGACACAGCAAGTCTTCCAGCACCTGGGAAAAGAGCAAAACAGAATTACCATTTTAGGTTGACCATTTTTCAGACAGCACTTTGTTTTCTACTTTAACTTGAACATCTTGATCTGTTTTATAACTACCTGCTTTGGCAGTCCTTACAATTGTATACCTTTACATTTCTGATCTACTCCAGTTCTAACCAGTCCTGCCCAACAACTTGCAGAACCCATTTCGCCATTCAATCACCAATGACTTTTCCTAAACACTTTACCTTTCTACACTGTTTTCTTTGCCTTTATAGGCCACCTTTAAACCTACATTGTTTTATTCTCTTCTAACTTTTCTCCCACTCCTAACTGGATCAGCATTCCAACTGAGAAACATCTTCAGATAATTTTTGACATTAGAGACAAATTTGCAGTAGTTATAAATACAATTTGTAAATTTAAAGGAATGCATCAGCAATATCAAATTGAATCAAATGTATATTTTCTTATTAGGACCTCAACACTCCTCACTATTGTGTAAGTGGTCTTGAGCCTTTCAAGGTGTTTGATATCACAGTGAAACCATATACTTACTGGGGATCTGCAACAGAGACACAAGTCACTCTCCGCTCTCCTGAAGCTGGTATGGTAACTTATATGTATCCCTAAACTCATTTAGGGGAGGCGGTGGTCTGGTGGTACTGTTATTAGATTGTTCGTCCAGAAACACAGCCAATGTTCTGGGGTCAACAAAAACAGAAATTGCTGGAAAAAACTCAGCATGTCTGGCAGCATCTGTGGAGAGAAATCAGAGTTAATGTTTCAGGTCTGGTGACTCTTCTTCAGAGCTTGTATGTGATACCAAACGAAAATATAGGGGCAGCATAGTTGCTCAGTTGTTAGCACTGCTGCCTCATAGCACCAGAGACCCAGGTTAAATTCCAGCCTTGGGGGACTGTGGGATATCAGTAAGAATAGGAGACTGCACATTCTCTGTGTGTCTGTATGGGTTTCCTCTGGGTGCTCTGGTTTTCTCCCACAATCCAAAGATGTGCAGGTTAGGGTAATTGGCCATGCTAAATTGCCCATTGCATTCAGAGATGTGTAGGTTAGGTGCATTAGTCAGGGGAAATGTAAGGAGAATGGGTCTGGGTGGATTACTCTTCAGAGGAGCAGTGTGGACTTATTGGGTGGAATGGCCTGTTTCCACACTGTGTAGGGATTCTATAAATTATCGGAGTTCCTAAATTATGTTTACTTTTATCTGCATCACTGATGATAGGGGTAATGTTTTCACCTTTTTTAGTCTGTAAACAATATATCACAAAAATTAATGGAAGAATAACAACTCCAACCAAATATGATACACTGATGGATATGACCCTTGGAAAAATTGATTACTTTTTAGTAATGATGTGGATAAGGATTCAGTTCCTGGAATTTATCTAAAGGATCCAGTTACATGGGAAAGGTGGTCAATTAACTTTTGTTTGGGCAGTTTTATTTTAGAATGTTGTTGATCACTTTGCAACGTTAAGAATAGTCTCTGTTGCTGTCATAGAATTTGCTAAGGCTGTCAGTGTTTTCTGACACTGGTTGTGGATTGGCCTGAACATTCCTTAGCCAGAGAGAAGGTCTTAGTAAAAAGGCTATGGAGCATCACCTAGGCCAAGAAAATCCTCGACAAAGAAGTATATAATTGTCATAACATGATTTCACACAGTTTGACAATAAATAACATTCTAAAATAAAACAGCTGACAACATTCTGAAACAAAAAAAAGCTGACAAGAATGTGTGAATGGCCTCTTCACATGTTTATGCGTCAATCAGCTGATGTACATGCCTCCACCTGGAGGCTTCCTGCCTCTATTCCTGATGAAGGGCTTTTGCCCGAAACGTCGATTTTCCTGCTCCTCAAATGCTGCCTGACCTGTGCTTTTCCAGAATCACTCTGATCTAAACCCTGATGTACATGTCCATTCAAGCATATGATTTGTAGCTAATTAAACTAGTAAAAACCACAAATTACAATGTGTTGAATCTTCCTTGTAATACAGCTGCGCAATAACATGGTGACCATTTTAGAAAAAAGAAGCTCTGCCAAAGCTGCAGTGTACAGTGGGTGTGTTTTTGTGTTGGCAAATAATAAATAGAAATAATGAGTCTTAAAAATGTAATAGGCATTATTTTTCTGAAAAAAGCTAATCCATTCCTATGAAAGACTACATTTATCACAATTAATTATAATGTCCATGTATACTTTTATTTGGCAAAAAGTCTACACCATCCTTAGGCTGAATTACAGAAACAAATGAAATCTATCAATTAGTACAATGATTAAATTTATTAGAATTATCTGTTCTGCTGATATTGAAATTTAAATTAATTTCTTTTTAAATAAAAAGAATTTTTAGTTGATTTTACATGATCTTTCCAGCACCATCTGCTCCTGAAAATCCACGGATTTTTGTGAATTTGAGGAAGGACATTCTGCTAGGTGTAATGAACATGGATGTGGAATTCAGGTGGAATGTGCCTGCCCAAACAAATGGTATTCTCAGGGGTTACACTGTGTATTACACCACAGACAACTGCTCAGATACCCTCCAGGGAGATGCACTGAACGTGGCTGCTGACATTACCACCTTCTCACTGACTAATGTAGACCCAGCGAAAACCTATTGTGTGCAGGTATGTAGGTACTCGATCACTGATTTTATAACTTATCACTAATAAGTTACCTCGGGATAATTTCTTCTTCACTGAAAGTGCTCTCACTTTCCTCTCATTGTCACCATCCCCAAAAACAGTTTTGAAATCATTAGTTCACAGGGAATTGTATTGTTAACAATGTAGCACCAATAGAACATTACAGCGCAGTACAGGCCCTTCGGTCCTCGATGCTGCGTTCACCTGTGAAACCAATCTGAAGCCCATCTAACCTACACTATTCCATTCTCATCCATATGCTTGTCATGACCATGAAAATGCCCTTAAAGTTGGCGAGTCTACAATTGTTGCAGGCAGTGTGTTCCACGCCCTGACTACTCTCTGAGTAAAGAAACTACCTCTGACATCTGTCCTATATTTATCATCCCTCAATTTAAAGCTATGTCCCACTGTGCTAGCCATTGCCATCTGGGGAAAAAGGCTCTCACTGATGAATCTATCTAACCCTCTGAATATCTTATATGTCTCAATTACGTCACCTCTCAACCTTTTTCTCTCTCAAGGAAACAGCCTCCTCACCCTCAGCCTTTCCTCATAAGACCTTCCCTCCATGCCAGGCAACATCCTGGTAAATCTCCTCTGAACCCATTCCAAAGCTTCCATATCCTTGCTATAATGTGGTGACCAGAACTGTACACAAAACTCCAAATGTGGCCGCACCATAGTTTTGTATTACAGTGGCAGAAAGGACGTTTGAGGACTTCTCTACTGACGTGGTATGGGCTGAGGTTAGAAACAGGAAAGGAGAGGTCACCCTCCTTTTCTACAGATCTCCGAATAGTTCCAGAGATGTAGAGGAAAGGATAGGAAAGATGATCCTCAGTAGAAACGAGAGTGACAGGGTAGTTGTTATGGGAGATTTTAACTTTCCAATGCAGCATGAAAGTTGCAGCATGACTTCATGGTTTCAAAACTCAATCCCTCTACCAATAAAAGCTAACACACTGTATGCCTTCTTAACAATCCTATAAACCTTGGTGACAACTTTCAAGAATCCATGTACCTGGATACTGAAATCTCTCTGCTCATCTTCACTACCAAGAATTTTACCATTAGTCCAGTACTCTGCATTCCTGTTACTCTTTCCAAAGTGAATCACCTCGCACTTTTCTGTATTAAAATCCAATGGTCATCTCTCAGCCCAGCTCTGCAGCTTATCTGTGCCCCTCTGTAACCTATAACATCCTTTGTCACTATCCACAACTGTACCAACCTTAGTGTCATCTGCAAATTTCCTAACCCATCCTTCTATGCCCTCATCGAGGTCATTTATAAAAATGACAAACAGCAGTGGACCCAAAATAGATCCTTGCGGTATACCACTAGTAACTAAACTCTAGGGTGGAACATGTCCCATTAACCACCACCCTCTGACTTCTTTCAACTCGCCAATTTCTTATCCAAACCGCCAAATCACCCTCAGTCTCATGCTTCCATATTTTGTGCAATAGCTTACTCTAACACCTTACTGAAATCCATTTACACCACATCAACTGCTTTATCCTCATTCACCTGTTTGGTCACCTTCTCAAAGAAGCCAATGAACTGAAGTAAGGCTCACTGATTTATAATTCCCAGATTGTCTCTATTTACCTTTTTGAACAAGGGAACAACATTTGCTATTCTCCAGTCTTCTGGCACTATTCCTGTAGACCATGACGACATAAAAATCAAAGCCAAAGGCTCTGCAATTTCCTCCCTGGCTTCCCAGAGAATCCTAGGATAAATCCCATCCGACCCAGGGGACTTAGCTATTTTTGTCCTTTCCAGAATTGCTAAAATCTCCTCCTTGTGAACCTCAATCCCATCTAGTCTAGTAGCCTGTATCTCAGTATTCTCCTCGACAACATTGTCTTTTTCTAGTTTAAATACTGATGAAAAGTATTCATTTAGCATTTCCCCACATCTCTTCTGACTCCACGCACAACTTCCCACTACTTTGCTTGATTGGCCCTAATCTTACTCTCGTTATTCTTTTGTTCATGATATACCGATAGAAAGCCTGAGGGTTTTCCTTGATACTATCTGTCAATGACTTTTCATGTCCCCTCCTGGCTCTTCTTAGATCGCTCTTTAGGTCTTTCCTGGCTAACTTGTAACACTTAAGTGCCCTAATTGAGCCATCACATCTCATCTAAACATAAGCCTCCTTCTTCCTCTTGACAAGAGATTCAACTTCCTGAGTAAACCATGGCTCCTGCGTTCAACAAATTCCTCCCTGCCTGAAAGGTACATAATTATCAAGGACCCACAGTAGCTATTCTTTGAATAAGCTCCACATTTCAATTGTGCCCATCCCCTGCAGTTTCCTTCCCCATCCTATGCATCCTGCATCTTGCCTAATAGAATTGTGGTCACTATCACCAAAGTGCTCACCTACCTCCAAATCTAACACCTGGCTGGGTTCATTAACCAGTACCAAATCTAATGTGGCCTCACCCCTTGTTGGCCTGTCTACATACTGTGTCAGGAAAGTCTTCTGTACACATTGAACAAAAACTGACCCATCCAAAGTACTTGAACTATAGTATTCTCAGTCAATATTTGGAAAGTTAAGGTCCCCCATAACAACTACCCTGTCACTCTTACTCCTGTTGAAGGTCATCTTTGCTATCCTATCCTCTACATCTCTGGAACTATTTGGAGGCCTGTAGAAAACTCCCAACAGCGTGACCTCTCCTTTCCTGTTTCTAACCTCAGCCCATACTACCTCAGTAGAGGAATCCTCAAACTTCCTTTCTGCCTTGTAATACTATCCTTGACTAAAAATGCCACCCCTCCTCCCCCTCTTTTATCATTTTGTCTGTTCTTACTGAAACATCTAAATCCCGGAGCTTGCAATAACCATTACTGTTCCTGCTCTACCCCATGTCTCTGAAATGGCCACAACATTGAAATCCCAGGTACCAACTCATGCTGGAAGTTCATCCACCTTAATCCGGATGCTCCTGGCATTGAAATAGACACACTTCAAACCAACTTGTTGCTTGCTGGTGCTTACTTGCGACCTTGAAACCTTATGTCTGACCTCACTACTCTCAACCTCCTGTATACCCGAACTACAATTTAGGTTCCCACCCCCCTGCTGAATTAGTTTAAACTCAGATGAAGAACATTAGCAAATTTCTCCCCCAGGATATCGGTACCCCTCTGGTTTAGGTGAAGACCGTCCTGATTGTAGAGGTCACACCTTCTCCAGAAAGAGCCCCAATTATCCAGGAATCCAAAACCCTCCCTCTTGCACCATCCCTGTAGCCATGTGTTCAACTCAAAAGTCATGATAAAAAACAAGGGCTCACCCTGGATTTGAAGCCATTTCCTCTCTTATGTCAATATTGCACAAGTCCCGAAGCGAGAATTATACCTCTGGACTAACAAGCCACAGCCAATAGCTTTTTGATATACAGTGATCACCTAAGGTTGAACTGCTGAAGCATAATATTTATGAAAGTGCTATCTTCCTGCATTTGTTTTTTTACCTGCCATAACTATGAACATTTCATATCAATATTGGAATTTCAATCACTTACTAGTAATCCACAGAACACTCGATAACCAAAATGGGAATTGAGTTGTACAGTTAAAATTTAGAAGCCAGCTTCCCATCGCTGATACCAGGGGAGGGTTTAAATCAGGAGGGCCTGATTGTTTGACAGGAGCCTGTAAACTTGCAGCTCTTAATCCAAGTATTAGAGACCCAACCTGTTCAACATTTGCGAGTAACCTTCTCTGAATTGGATACAATGAAATAGCATTTTTCCTTAAATAAGGGGACCAAAACTGCTCGTTGTTCTCCAGATGTGACCTCACCAGCACCTTATACAGTTGCAGTAAGACTTCCTTACTCTTATACTCCAACCCTCTTTAAATAAGGACCAACATTCCATTAGCTTTCCTAATTACCTGCTACACCTGGTTGTTAGCTTTGAATTGAATTTATTGTCATGTGTACCGACGCACAGTGAAAAGCTTTGCCTTGTGAGCAGATCACATAGTTAAATAGCATAGTAAATAATAGGTAAACAGTGGCAAAAACCAAGACACAGGTACATGTCAATGCTAAAAGTTTGGCGTCCATTCAGTATTCTAACAACAGTAGGGTAGAAACAGTTTCGAAACCGGCTGGTGTATGTGTTCAGGCTTCTTTACCTTCTCCCCATCTTTGGATGGATCTTTGGATGGATCTTTGACAATGCTAGTGGCCTTTCCTTGACAGCGGGCCTGGTAGATGGATTCTGCAGATGGGAAGTTGGCCTTTGTGATTGTCCAGGCTGAGTTCATCACTCTCTGTAACCGTCTCTGATCTTGAATGGTACAGTTGTGGGCGGCACGGTGGCACAGTGGTTAGCACTGCTGCCTCACAGCGCCTGAAGACCCGGGTTCAATTCCCGACTCAGGCGACTGACTGTGTGGAGTTTGCACGTTCTCCCCGTGTCTGCGTGGGTTTCCTCCGGGTGCTCCGGTTTCCTCCCACAGTCCAAAGATGTGCGGGTCAGGTGAATTGGCCATGCTAAATTGCCCGTAGTGTTAGGTAAGGGGTAATGTAGGGGTATGGGTGGGTTTCGCTTCGGTGGGTCGGTGTGGACTTGTTGGGCCGAAGGGCCTGTTTCCACACTGTAAGTCTAATCTAATCTGTAAGTCTAATCTAGTCAAAGTTGCCATACCAGGTAGTGATACAGCCAGACAGAACGCTTCCAATGGCGCACCTATAAAAGTTGACAAGGGTATTCGCTGTCATGCCAAATTTTCTCAGCTGCCTGAGGAAGAAGAGATGTTGTTGGGCCTTTGTAACCAGTGGTCCACATGAAGAATCCAAGAAAGCTTGTTGTGGATGACCACTCCCAGGAGCTTGACACTCTCCCCTCGTTCCATCTCTGTGCTGTTAATATGTAGGGGGGCATGAGCAACATCCTGCCGAAAGTCAATAATGAGTTCCTTGGTTTTGCCGGCATTGCGAGCTAGGTTGTTCTCAGTGCACCATTTTTGTAGGTCTTCCACTTCCTGTCTGTAGTCTGTTTTGTTGCCATCTGAGATTCACCCGACTATGGTGGTGTCATCAGCGAACTTGTAAATGGCATTAGTCTGGTACTTGGCGACGCAGTCATGGGTATACAGTGAGTAGAGGAGAGGGCTGAGTACTCACTTCTGGGGGGCTCTAGTGTTGAGTGTTAGTGACGATGGAATATTGTCCCCAATCTTCACTGATTGTGGCCTGTGGGTCAGGAGACTAAGGATCCAGTTGCAGAGAGTGGGGCTTAATCTGAGGTCACTAAGTTGACTAATCAGTCTGGAGGGGATAATGGTGTTGAAGGCTGAACTGTAGTCAATGAGTAGGATTCTTATGTAGCTGTTCATGGTGTCAAGATATTCTAGAGATGAGTGAAGGGCAAATGATATGGCATCTGACGTGGATCTGTTGGTCTGATAAGCAAATTGGAGTTGGTCAAGAGTAGTGGGGAGGCGGATTAATGCCATGAACAGCCTTTCAAAGCACTTCATGACCACTGAAGTTAGGGCCATCGGGCGATAGTCATTAAGGCATGCTGCATGAGCCTTCTTAGGCAAAGGGATGATATTTGTGTTTTGTTTGCAAGTACCCTCACGTTCCATGATATTGCAGCCTTTTTACAGTTTTTCTCTATTTACTCTGTTCTCTTGATCTCACTTCATTGAAGAACAACTTCATGTATTCCTATTTAAACTGCATTTGCCAACATTTTGCTCACTTACTTAGCCAGAGAATATCTTGCTGAAAACTATTTATATTCCTCTCATAACTTACCTTTCCACTTATTTGTGGTTGAGGGACTTGTATCAATTATTGGGTCCTAGTTGAGGAGATCCTTTAAGTGCTTCTTCCAATGAGTACAGACTACCACCTCCCTGCCCTTATCGTGTATTACACTGTTTGTAGCTCACAACAAGTTAAGTCCTTGGGTGCTGGGGCAGTAGATGGCCCCAAACTTCATTTTGCGGGGGTGGAAAATAACTATCCATGTGTCCTTTTTAACATGTGGTGGCCATTGCACACCAACTAACACACAAAGTGTAACAAGGCTCCGGTCCAATCAGGAGGATAGCTGAGATAGTTGGAAGGCAGACTGTCCTGTTAGTACAGTGACTGATGCATGTACAAGTTGCAAGTAATTGCAAGGTCAGCCTGAGAGCTTGCCATCCTGTTTGCCTGTCAGTAAGTGTTAAAGCAGAGAGAGTCTTCCATATTGATCAAACTCTGTAAGGTCAGGAAGGACTCATTACTGCCACAGTATCAGACAGTGTACTTTACAAACAACCAGTGCCAACTACAAGTATATAATTTTCGATGTTACAATCCAAGCTCTGGACCTTCTAACCCCTGTTGCTTTAACTGACTGTCCCTGTCCCTCTCTGCACTGCTCTCTTATCCCCACTTCTGGTCCTGTTCTTTCTATCCTTATTTCCACTGCTTCCCACTTCTCTCTCCGTGTTGTCACACACCCCTCCTTCCCCATAACTGGTTTCTCTGCCACTCCAAGGTCTTATTCTTCTCTGCTATTCCCTGCATCTGTTTTTATTATAACCTGAGAATGTCTCGCACTCTTGCTGGAAATAGGAAGAGATTCATTTTTCAGCTGTGGCATTGTCTCTCAAATAAATTTCTCTTGAATTTATGTTTTTCTACTAAATGATTTTCTTTAAATAAAAAATAGTCCTGTCAAGAAACAGAATGTTTGATTGGCTTGAGTTTTTCTTTCAAGCGACTCCTCTGTAGTCTCACCATTGGTTTTGAATAGCTTTTTAAACATTGAATAACTTTGAATAAATAATAAATTTGAATAACTTTTCTAACACACTACTTTTCCAGGTGGAAGGTTTTACAGATGCTGGATCAGGTAGCAGAACGCATGTTAGAATGGGGAATGTAACAGGTCAGTGAACACATGGGAATGGAAAACACAGTAATTTGATTAATGGCTTAAAGCTTTTTAGTATTAATCCTTTGGGTCTAAATCATGTCAATGGAACTCTTAAATTTAACTTTTAAATAATGAAAATTGCTGAAAACTTAAGAGGTGAACAATTTGATTTATGGATTGAGTACTTGTTTAAGATTATAATGAACCTGCTAAACTTAAATGCATGCTGAGCATTTTTGCTGAGAGTCCAAATGTTTTCCCATTCATACTGTGAGATCCTTGGCTTTCACAGTTTGTCAGAGTAACTTGATTGATAAAAGGATTTGCCATGTGTATTGGAAGATAAAATTGAAATGTACTGTCACTTTGCAGCTCATATTGAATCTGCAGGCTAACTTTGGCAAACTATTATTGGGCAGATACTTTGGCTGTTGAAATTGCAGTGCATTTTGGGGCTGGAAGATGTTGATGAACAATTGGCCTATTGTAGGATTTAACTTTTGCTATTGTCATCACTTTTTCAGATATTTTTAGTTATTCTGTTCAATGGCAATGAAGCAGTAAAATAAACAATACCCCTTCTTCCTGTAAACAGTTGCAGGCTCAGTGCCGTATCTATTGACCATAAAGGACAGCATGGTCACAATGTTTGATGTGGATACTCAGCAAACCATTCAGAAAATGCTAGTATCTGCTGTTGTTCATGTGGGTTACATTCTACAAGCACAGACAATATATTACTTGACAGAAAACCTGATTGTGAGCACAGCTTTGGATGGTCAAGACAAAACTCAGGTACGGCTTTCCTGTTTGGTACAATCCTAGTGGAGTTTGACAGACATTATATATTTCAAATTGCAAGATCAACTAAGTTTAAAGAATATACTCTTGAATTCTATCAACAGCTTATTGAAAGTATCTTGTGCAGTGCTCCGAAAGGGATGACGGTTGACTGGATTGGTCAGAAAATTTATGTGTTGTTGGATAAACAAGAAAATGCAAACAGTTCAATTTATGTTCTGGATCTTGAATTACAAGGAACAAAGCTAGAGAAGTTATTGTCCAGCAGCCAAAATATTTACTCAATTGGAATATATCCAAAAAAAAGGTATTTATTCTAGATGTTAAGAGAATATATGTATAGGCTAATTGGACTACATTGCTTCAAACTCGATAAAGAAAATCATTTCTCTTTTTTTTCCTGCCTTAACAGCCTCCTGTTTTGGACTCAGTTAGTGTCTGAAGATATAGTTTTAGTGTCTTATAATTTAACTGCGCGATTGCCTAGAACTCTCATTGGCCATCATTTGGAAATTGCTCATGCTGTTCCTGAAGCAATAGCGTGCAACTGCACAACAGCAAAACTTCACTTGGATGGAAACTTTGCTGTTGATACTACAGATTCTGAGCCTGTGAGACTCTTTTTCACAACTCCAGACCATGAAATCTGGGCCTCGGATTTAAATGGCTGCATATGTTGGAGGAAAATTAATTTCACAGGAGCTACAGGTACGCATAATAATTATTCTTGTAATTCAAAGGAGAAAAACTCGACCACAAATATAAAATATCTTCATTTATCAGGTCTGTTGTCCCTTATGTGCTTAAGTGAGTGGAGACAATGGTGGAAATAAATATTACCTTGTTTACTCTGGGGGGGAAGTTCATTTTTTTTTATTCAGTTGAAGCAGCATGACTCTGGCAGCATTTTGTCAATACTGTCCTGACGATAATGCCCAAGCCTCCTCCCAGATTCCTCCTCTCTGTCACCATGTTCAAACTTTTGATGAGCTGCAGATGCCAATTGGTTGCCCTGAAGCAGCTCCTGGTTCCGCTCATTCAATAAGAAGTGAGCTCAGATGCAGAGTTAGCTCAAAAATTACCTCCTAGTAGGGGAGAGATAAGATGAATGGTAAAGGGCAAGTTTGAGTCAACAGTACTCGTTCCTCCAGTAAAATGGAAAAATAACTTTAGCTTCCTACAGTCTCTTTAGAAACTATCACTTTGGATGTGACATAAACTGAAGGAGGTGGGCATCATGTACCTGATCGTTTTGTTTGAGAAATGTAATTTCTTGTTTCTGGGAAGTGTTTTGGGCCATTGACAAGTCCAGTCCAAAATAACAAATATTAAAGTTTGTGGGCGGCATGGTGGCACAGTGGTTAGCACTGCTGCCTCACAGTGCCAGATACCTGGGTTCAGTTCCCACCTCAGGTGACTGACTGTGTGGAGTTTGCACATTCTCCCCGTGTCTGCGCGGGTTTTCTCTGGGTGCTCCAGTTTCCTCCCACAGTCCAAAAAAAAATGTGCAGATTAGGTGAATTGGCCATGCTAAATTGCCCATAGTGTTAGGTGAAGGGGTAAATGTAGGGGAATGGTTCTTGCTCTTTGGAGGGTCGGTTTGGGCTGAAGGGCCTGTTTCCACACTGTAAGTAATCTAATCTAATCGAAAGTTGAAGTGCAGATCCTGGTCTGATTTTGGCGAATTTTGTGCTGGGTAATTGAATGAAAGGAAGTTGACTTTTTCATGCTTTAATTTCTTTTTAACTTCCTATTGTCCCACAGATGAAAAAAAATCTTGAAGCTGTCTGAACATTTGAGAATGAGATAAATTTTATTGTAGGAAATTATGGTGATTGCGAGGTATTAGTGATCATTGAAGGTATGATCCATTTTTGGTATTCTAGGTAGAATTACAGCTGGTTATGTTACTATAGTGTAGTGCTTGATAGGGTGGAGCAATCAATTTCAGTAGTAACTTTGAGCAGGGAAATGTTCATTAAAAGGAAAACATTCGGAATGCGACAGGGAAAGAAAAGGGGATATCTCTTACAAAGAGTCAACGTAGAAATATTTGCCAATAAACGCTCTTCTGTGCTCTACAACTGTATCAACATCTTTCATAGATTTTGGTGCAACATCACTGACAGTGAATTCAAATGCAGTTTATTGGATAACTCGGGATGGTGATCAATCTACAGTTTATATGGCTGATAAATTCTCAGGGAATGTTATCTCTGAATATCAAGATTCCTCACTAGTTGGAGTGATGACATTCGGTGAAGAGTCACAACCATATCCAGGTAAAAGAACAGCAGGAGGAACCTAACCTACAAATAATTATATTGTGAACATTTAGAATATGTTGATTGTAATTACAAAACATCGACAAGAAGGTGTGGTGAATTCAATGATTTTATTGACCTCCTCTTTAGTCTATAATGGATGTAGTCTTTAAGTTTTAAAAAATATATATTGTATTTCTTTTCCTTTTTGAAGTGGGATGTGGGGTATTCCCCCTTTCCTCCAACAATTTGCTTGTGAAGTCCAATTTTTGTTTTAAAACCAGCAACAAAGATTTTTCAAGGTTGAAACAAAAAGAATGGCTTATTGAGGTATACAACCTGGGGATGATTTGCAATGTACATGCTACACGCATCATGCAGTACATGTAACACACGCATCATGCAGCATGTGTAACACATGCATCATGCATAACAGTGACATGCAGCACAATACCATCCCTTCATTGAAGCGAAAACATTACAGTTGTGAATAATTGACAATTATAACAGTTGTGAATAACATAAAAAGGATAGGGACAATCATTTACTGAAATATAATTCAAATGAATTCATGTTCAATGAGGAAAAACCAACTACTGTAGATGCTGGGGATCTGAAATAGAAAGAGTACTGGAGTAACTCAGCAGGTCTGACAGCATCACTGAGTCAGAAGACTGGGTTACATCTGGGAGCAGTGTTCTAATTGGTGGGATAATTGAAAATCTAAATATTTGTTTTTCCTTTTAGATCCAAAGTGCCTAATACCAAAAGCCTATACAAGCGTGCCAGAAGTAGTGAATAAATCGGATACTAGTCTGATTATTTATATTCCATCTGTTGAGTTCCCTTCTACATGCTCTGAAATTAGCAAACCCACTCCCACTTATGTTTTGAATTATGCAGAATACCAGGATAATTATACTGATGCCAACTGTACCCATGGAATTCGGTGCTATAAGAAGGTAAATTATTTGGAAAAGCCTCATTGCATTTTGTTGATTTTTGATGTGTAGTGTACATTCTCTTGACCCTAATATGGATGGGATTGAATATAAGTGAATAATAAGAAGAAAAGTAACAAGGTTATTAGCATGGGCTGTTGATCTACTCATTTCCTATGACTGGGAGAGTTTTACAGAAAATACAAGACTTCTTGATTTTAGTTTTTTTTAAAACATCAGACTCCCATTAAAAAAATGAAACCATCTTTAAAATAGTAATAAGAATGCTTTACCACTGTATTTCATTTTGATATATTGCTTGAAAAAGAGTCTTTTTAACAATAAGTGTACAAGCTTGAAACATTTGCTGTCTTCTGACTAATATGTTAATGCAGTTCAAATATATATTCGGGCAAAGCAGCCTGGTTGAACTGTGCTTACTAACATACAATTCTTTTCAAAATAAAGGGTGAAAAAGAAACTACAAACAAAATCAGAGCATATCAAAGTTAGTCCCAACTCTTAAATGAATTGATTTCCTTTCAAAGCATTCAGATGATATTGCAAAAGTTGGTTCACTTCACAATATCAAGCACATATGTTCAAATACTAAACTAAACTAATCTGGGCGCAGGTCCTATTAGGAAAAAAGTTCATTTAAAAAGCAGATTCTGGTAGTACTATTATTGAACTGATTCTTGTAAATAGCTTGGTTCTATTTCTTGTTCTACAATCATCATCAGAGCAACACCATCACGTGGTTATCTTCCACCTCCCGCACAAATTTATTGTGAAGTATATATTTTTTACATCATCCTGCTTATCATTTTTCACTTATTAAATGGGGCATCTGTCAGTTCTAACCTGATTGCTGATGAATGTCTTGTGGTCCTCACAAGGTAGCCATTATTTCAGTGAACTTTGGTGATTACCAGCAAATTAATTCAAATTAGTGCTGTATTTGATGCCATCCTGTCCTCATTCAACATTTATTTATACTGGCACTGTTTTCGGGATCACATTCAAGATGCACAGTTTAGCTGTTTGTTTGCTGACGTTATCCTAAAATACTCAATGGCTTTATCAAAAGACATGTTGTACAGCTCAAATATTCAGAAGATGTATGATCAATGGACTAGTGATAAGTTTGAATAACTTTATTAAATCATATGCATAATTTCTAAATTTGTAGACAGTGCCAAATTTTGATGAAGGATGGTGTAAAATGTACTTGAAGCTTAAACTGATTTTTAGCACTATGAGATAGTCACACACAAAAACTGTTGGTCTCATTAGATTTCTGTTTTCCTTAGTATTTTCATACTGGTGGCTATAAAAATTTTTTTAAAAGTACCGGTACAAAATAATTTTCTGGGAAGGTAGAGAGGAAATAAACGCTGATAGTAGATTAATAGAAAAGGTCGGTTGGTGACCTGGAAACAAAGCCACCTGACTGTGACCTAGAAAAAGCCTGATTTTTGACCTGGAAAATTTTGGTCACAACCTTGTAACAATCTACATTTAAAAATGACTTTTTTTTTGTATTTTTGTTTGAACAGGAAGTGCAGACAAACATAATAGAACTGAAAGGGTTGCAGTCTTACACCAGATACCTCATCCAGGTTTCAGTGAGAAATCATTACAGAGATATGTCAAAGGAGCTGGGTCCACCAGCAATAAACAGGACATGGTTTGGAGGTGATTTTCTGTTGGATGATTACAATTTAATACGCATTAATTGTCGTGAGAGAATTGTTGTTGAACAACAGCAGGTTTTGTTCGTACAATATTTACATCTATGGTATTGAACATTATTGATATGTAATTAGTTCTTTGTCATTCTGTTTAGCTCCACATCTAAAATATATTATCAGTGAAATCCAAAAATGCAGTAAGAGGCCATTTGGCCTATCCAGTCTGCACCGCCCCTCTGAAGAGGATCGCACCCAGACCTACCCAATTGAAAACGTCACATCAGTTTTTAACCACGGCCAATCGTCTAATCTACATATTTTTGGATTGTGGAAGGAAACCGGAGCACTTGGAGGAAAACCACATAAGCACGGGGAGAACTTGCAAACTTCACACAGGCAGTCAGCCACAGACCCGGGTCCCTGGCAGGGCTAATGACAATGCTGATGATCTTCCACAAAGATCCAACATGACTATATTATTCATCATATGCATTGAACTCATAGATAACTGAGCATATTTTTCAATGAAGGAACTTAAAATTTAGAAAAACATGTTAAATTTTAGATATAAACATGCATGAGTTGAGGTATGAATGATGGTAGACAATCACACAACTGTGGAGGAGGAAGTTCCAAAAACAACTTCATCCTGAATGAAGGGAAACACAGCACATAGTTCAAAATCTCAGACTGAAGCATTTATGGCAATCTTCAGCTGGAAGTGCCAAGTGGATGATTCATCTTTGTCTTCTTTGGAGGTCCTAGCATCATGGATGCCAAACTTCAGCATATGATTCATTCCATGTAATGTCAACAAATGGCTGAAGGCACTGGATATTACAAAAACTGTGGACCCTGACAACATTCTGCCAATGTTAGTGAAGACCTGTGCTCTACAACTAGCTGTGTGCATATCTAAGCATTTCCAATATAGCTACAATACTGGCCTATATCCAACAATTTGAACAGTGCCCATGTATCTCCTATATAGAACAGCAGCAAAAATCCAACCTAGCCAATTACTGTCCCATCAATCCAGTCTTGATCATCAGTAAAATGGTGGAAGGACCATACACAGTCTATCAAATGGCACTTGCTCAGCAGTAACCCCTTCACTGATGCCCAGGTTGTATTCTGCCAAAGCCACTGAGCTCTTGATGTCATTACAGCCTTGATTCAGGCATGGACAAGTGAAGAGCTGAACTCCAAAAGTGAGGTGGGAGTGATTGCTCTTGAAATCAAGGATGGATTTAACTGACTGATGGGTTTTTGCAAAATGGAGATGGTAGGAATCAGGGGGAAAGCTTTTCACTGGTTGGATTTAAAACTTATACAGAGGAGGATAGAGTGCTTATTAGAGGTTAGTCACCTCAGGATCCAGGACATCCCTGAAGGAGTTCCTCATGGTAGTGCCCTAGGCCCAACCATCTTCACTTGTCTCAATGACCTTCCCTCCATTATAACATCATAATTGGGGTTAATCACTGATGATTGCATAATGCTCAGCATTATTCAAAACTACTCAAATGCTCAAGCAGCCCATATCTAAATGCAGGACCTGGACAATATTCAGGGTCAGGCTAATGAATGGCAAGTTACATTTGCACCACAGAAGTGCCAAGAGATGACCATCAAGGCATTTTATACAAATTAGGAGCAAGAGGATACTTAGGGAAATAGTAGGCCCTCTTAAGGATAAAGGAAGAAGTTACATATGGAGCCAAAGGAAATGGGTGAGATCCTTAATGAGTACTTTAGATTGGTATTAACCAAATAGAGGGATGTGAGAGATGTTGAGGTCAGGTGAAGGTGTGTGAATGCTCTCAGGAAGATCAACATAATGAAGGAGGAAGTGTTGGGCTTCTTGAAAGGTAGGGGAGTCCCAGAGGCCAGATGGGATCTATCTCAGGATACTTTGGAAGGCAATGGAGGAAATAGCTGGCACCTTAACAGATATCTTTGCATCCTCTTTGGCCTCAGGGGAGGTTCCAGAAGACTGGAGAATTCCCAGTTTGTTCCTTTGTTTAAGAAGGAAAACAGAGGTAATCCAAGTAATTACAAGCTAGTGAGCCTGGCGTCAGTGCTGGGGAAGCTGTTGGAAAAGTCATAGAGTCATAGAGATGTACAACATGGAAACAGACCCTTCGGTCCAACTTGTCCATGCCGACCAGATATCTCAAATCAATCTAGTCCCACCTGCCAGTATCAGGTCTATATCCCTCCAAACCTTTCCTATTCATTTACCCATCCAAATGCTTTTTAAATGTTGCAATTGTACCAGCCTCCACCACTTCCTCTGGCAGCTCATTCCATACATGTACCACCCTCTGTGTAAAAAAGTTGCCCCTTAGGTCTCTTTTATATCTTTCCTCTCTCACCCTAAAACTATGCCCTCTAGTTCTGGACTCTCCCACCCCAGGGAAAAGACCTTGCTTATTTACCCTATCTATGCACCTCATGATTTTATAAACATCTATAAGGTCATCCCTCAGTCTCTGATGCTCCAGGGAAAACAGCCCCAGCCTAGCAACATCCTTGTAAATCTTTTCTGAACCCTTTCAAGTTTCACAACATCCTTCCAATAGGAAGGAGACCAGAATTGCATGTAATATTCCATAAGTGGCCTATATGTCCTGTACAGCAGCAACATGACCTCCCAACTCCTGTACTCAATATTCTGACCAATAAGCGAAAGCATACCAAATGCCTTCTTCACTATCCTATCTACCTGTGACTCTACTTTCAAGGAGCTATCAACCTGCACTCCAAGGCCTCTTTATTCAGCAACACTCCCTAGGACCTTACCATTAAGTGTATAGGTCCTGCTAGATTTGCTTTCCCAAAATGTAGCACCTCACATTTATCTAAATTAAACACCAACTTCCACTCCTCAGCCCACATCTGGCCCAACTGATCAAGATCCCGTTGTAATCTGAGGTATTCTTCCTCGCTGTCTGCTAGACCTCTAATTTTGGCATCATCTGCAAACTTACTAATTACAGCTCTTATGGTCACATCCAAATATGTATATAAATGACAAAAAATAGCGGACCCAGCACTGATCCTTGTGGCACTCCACTGGTCACAGACCTCCAGTCTGAAAAACAACCTTCCACCACCACCCTGTGTTATTCTACCTTCCAGCCAGTTCTGTATCCAAATGGCTACTTCTCCCTGTATTCCATGAGATCTAACCTTGTTAACCACTCTCTCATGGGGAACCTTGCCGAATGCCTTACTGAAGTCCATATAGATCACATTTACCACTCTGCCCTCATCAATCCTCTTTGTTACTTCTTCAAAAAACTCAATCAAGTTTGTGAGGCATGATTTCCCATGCATAAAGCCACCGACGTCAGCCTCACCAGTCTATAGTTTCCTGGCTTGTCATTACCACCTTTCTTAAATAGTGACACCACAGTCTTCTGGCACCTCACCTGTGACTATCGGTGATACAAATATCTCAGCAAGACGCCCAGCAATCACTTCTCCCCCTTCCCACAGAGTTCTGTGGTATGCCTGATCAGGTCCTGGGGATTTATCCATGTTTATGCATTTCAAGACACCCAGCACTTCCTCCTCTGTAAAATGGACATTTTTCAAGATGTCACCATCTATTTCCCTACATTCTGTATCTTCCATGTCCTTCTGCACAGTAAACACTGATGCAAAATACTTGTTTAGTATCTCCCCCATCTCCTGCATCTTCACACAAAGGCCACCTTGCTGATCTTTGAGGGGCCCTATTCTCTCCCTAGTTATCCTTTTGTCCTTCACGTATTTGGAAAAACCCTTTGAATTCTCCTTAACTCTACTTGCCAAATCTCTCTCATGTCCCCTTTTTGCCCTCCTGATTTCCCTCTTAAGTATACACCTTTAGACTGCTTTTATACTCGTGTAAGGATTTACTCGATCTATCCTACCTATACCTGACATATGCTTCCTTCTTTTTCTTAACCAAACACCCAATTTCTCTAGTCAGCAAGCATTCTCAACACCTACCAGCCTTTCCTTTCACCCTAACTGGAATATACTGTCTCTGGACTCTTGTTATCTCATTTCTGAAGGCTTCCCATTTTCCAGCTGTCCCTTTACCTGCAAACATGTGCCCCTAGTTAGCTTTTGAAAGTTCCTGCCTGATGCCGTCAAAATTAGAATTTAGAACTTCAACTTTTGGATCTGGTCTATCCTTTTCCATCACTATTTTAAAACCAATAGAATTATGGTCGCTGGACCCAAAGTGCTCCCCCACCGACACCTCAGTCACCTGCCCTACCTTAGTTTCCAAGAGTAGGTCAAGGTTTGCACCTTCTCTAGTAGGTACATCCACATACTGAATCAGAAAAGATACTGAAAGATGGGATTTATTCACATTTGGAAGCAAATTGACCTGTTGGGGATAGGCAGCATGGGTTTGTATGGGAAAGGTTATGTCCCAGTACTCACCAGAAACTGAACTGGACCAGCCATGTAAGCACTGTGACTACAACAACGGGTCATCGCTAGTGATGCTGCAGTGAGTGTCTCACGTCTTGACTCTTCAAACCCCACTCTTCTACAAGGAACAAATGAGGAACTCTCAACTTTCCCTGTTGAGTGTAACTCCAACTATACTCGAAGCTTGACACCATCAAAGACAAAGCAACCCGCTTGATTGGCATCACATCCATGAATATTCAATTACTCACTGATGCTCAGTAGCAGCAGCAGTGTGTACTATCTGCAAGAATACCCAATCTATATCAAGAGTGCAAAACTCAAATTACCTCGCATCTCTTAGTGCCCATAAAAATCGTTTTGCAATGAATTTATAAATGTTTTTGTTTCCGCAATATGCTGCTATGGTTTGAGTAGCACCCATCAGTGGCCCAGTTTGTCATAATAGGTAGTCTCGATTGATCAGAAAAGTAGATCTGGAAATAGTATGCAGCAAGACATTTTTCAAAATAATGAAGGCAGAGTACTTGAGATGCTAGAGAGCTGAAATATAAACAGAAAATATTGGAGAAATTCAACAGGCTTGGAAGTATATGTAGTGAGAGAAACAACATTCTCATTTTGAACCCAGTATGACTCTTCTTCAAAATTCTTCTGATAAGAATGATATGCAGTTCAAAACATTCTCTCCACAGATGCTGCCAGGTTTGCTAAGCTGCTTCAGCATTTCCTATCTTTTAAAATCGTGATCATGTGCATGCAATAATGTATGTGGAAAAGTATAAACTGATTCCAATAATTGTGGTTTGTATAATCCAGTGCCATCAGCACCGCAACAAGTAGAAGTAGTTGTATTATCAGACGACAGAGTAAAGGTCTCATGGACCGCACCTTTCGAACCAAAAGGACCTGTGGAACAGCTTCGTTATCAAGTTCAATATAATGGAAATACTTACTGGCCTGCTGTGCCTGTAAGATTAGACCAACTAGCAGATGGACAAAGACAGATTGAACTAGCAAACCTTCAGGGTGGAACTGAGTACCGGTTCCAGGTAAGCTAAGAGTAAACATTGTATCATTCAAATGTGTGTTTCTCTTTCTTAATTTGCTAACTTCCATATTATAGTCATAGGCATATTTGTTCGAAACCAGGCCAGAATGTTTCAAAAACAATTTTTCTAAAAAGGGAAAAAAGGTAGAAATACATATCCATGAACAGCTGAGAGTTAAGTAGATATTATTTACAAAATGAAGGAAAGCATAATTTCACCACACTGCATATGGGTTAAACAAAATTTGATTGTTCCCTAACTTTTAAAATTTCAAATCTAGGAGCAATCTGCTAACTTCCTGCTCTATCTAACTAATGAACTAAGAGGATGTAGAGTAATTTAAGTCCATGAACCTGTTATGTACCATTTAACAAAGATATGGCTGAACTGTAACAGAACTCCATATACCTGCCTTTGCCTTCATGTCTCTTAGTATATTCAACAAAAATCTACCAATGTCAGTTTTAGAGTTAATTGATCTAGCATCAATTAGCTGTTTGTGTATAGTACCAAAGTTCTTTCACTGCTTGTGCAAAGAAGTGTTTGCTAAATTCAGTCCTGAAACATCTAGTTTTTTTTTCTGAATATGCTATCTATCCGTGTTTCCAAAATGATGGAAAGAGGTTATCTCTCTCTCTCTATTTTCTGTTTCACTTTCAATTCTGGAAACTTAAATCAAACTACCCCCTTATAAATTCCAGGAAATTCATCCCTATTTTATTTAATTACTCTTTATAGCTTAAACCCTTGGAGTTCAGGTATCATTTTAATAATCAGTCATACATTCCCTCCAAGGTCAATATCTCAGTGCTAAGATGGCCAAAGTTAAAAATCACACAACACCAGGTTATAGTCCAACACGTTTAATTGGAAGCACATCAGCTTCCAAATCATGAAAACTACTCTCAGTACTCTAGCTGTGGCCTCACCAGACTTTTTTTATTGCTGAAGAATGATTTCTACCCTCCTTCTTTCCAGTCCTTTTATATCTAAACGCTCACATTTCATGAGCTTTTTAGATTAATTTCTGTACCAGTTCATCAAAAATATTTTCGTGATCTATGTGCTAAATCTTATTGGACTGTACCCTTTTCTCACTTTTCATTTAGAATGTTCCCTGTTCTATTTTTTGGGGAACTCCAACAGAAACCCCCTATGAGCTGATCCCAGCACTTACGCCATTAAAGATTCAATGTTTCCTTGTCTCCTCCTTTGCTACATGAATGTGTGGTATTATATTGACAAATCTCTGCATTGGTGTTACACGCTTTTGTGAAGCTGGAGTTGGTCATGACTCAGCAAAGGCCAACTTGTCTGGCAAGATATCTTGGAGCAAAAGGTTTTAAATGACGTTCTTAAAAGTGGAAGTTCTGCTCCATCCACTTATCGTCATGACTTGTCAACTTGTTCACCACAGACAAGCTGTTCAGGGAGTGTCATGTCAATAAGGTCTCTGCCATTGCAATAGGCCACCTTTCATAAGTACAAATTTGATTGCTTAATCTGTGTGAATTGTTAAAGTTTAACATCTAGGGGAAATTTGAGGGCAATAATTTATCCAGAAAACCTTATAGTTTCAAGTTACAAAAGTCACCAAGTCACCCTTTTTTTACACATGCATTGTACATAACACTGGCCCAACTAGTTCAGAGCAGGCTACTAGTGTCCTTCTGCTCAGGGTATGTCCTGAGTGGGGGTGGTGGTGGTGGTGGTTGGGGGGGGGGGGGTTTGGAGGTGGTTGTGGCAAGCAGTTGCCTTCACTGACGTGATGTCCCCCAAACTTAGTTGGCCTGTTGAGGGTGTCCACTTCCATCAGCATACTCATCTGCTCCACTTGCTGCATTTTGTAATGACAAAGCTAGCTGTAGTGTCTGTTTGAATCTCAGTTGGACCTCAGCTCATAGATGCTTTTGCATGGTTACATAATTAAGCCCACAAATCAAATGGTCTCTCGGCATCTCACTTAGGGTTAAACCAAATTCACATGTTTCTGTTTGTCATTTTAACCTTGTTCAAAATCCCAGATATGGATTCCCCTGGTTCTCGAATTACCAAGTAAAACTGATAGCATCTCCAGAATTAGAGGGGGCTTGGAGCTATAATATTTCTTGGCTAAATCAGTCAGCTCTTGAAAAGCTTTGGTATCTGGTGCCTCAAGGAAAGTTAGGCTTCTAATAACTGAAAAAGCTGCGGGTTCACAAGCTATCAGGGAAATTACTCGTTGCTTTTCATCTGCCCCAATGTCATTTGCCCAGAAAAAGTAACACATATTTTCCAGCAAGATCGATGAATCAAGCCTCCCAAATGGTGGCATGATGCCAGAAGTGCTTATAGAATCAAAGGCGACTGTTGTGAACAAATATCGTCAGGGTTTTTCTCTCATTGTCACTGAAATAACTCCATGAAGGTTGATATTCCATCATGAAGTTACCCTTTATTTACATGTGCATACTATGTAAGAAGGATGTATCAGTGGTTTGAAGGTCCTTAGTTCGATAATTTGTTAGCTTGTTGTAAAAGTGGCATGCTATCTATTATCTTGGAGAATGTATAATCATTTTGCTAAATAAGCAATTACTTTTGGCAGGTACTGAGTTTCCCCCCAATTGGTGGAAGTTTCAGTTCAAGTGAAATTGTCTCAGCAAAAACATTTTTGACTCCTCAGTCTCCCCGCCTTCTTTCAGTTGGAAATACTACAGCGACAATTCTCTGGCAATTTACATCCAATCATGCAATGGAGAAATACTGGTTTGAGATTTCCCAGGTATCTATCACTGTGACATTTAATTAAGTTGATATTGCAATCAGAATTTTAATGTGCTTTCACATATCTTACTTGAAAGTATATCAAGGATTCTGGATTGTTGGGCAGATAAATGAATATACGTTTTTTTTTCTGTGGTCTACCTCTCTGGCAGAGTTCTCACTGATTTCATTTGCACCTCCCCACTTTTGCAACTCAATTTTTTACCACAATGGCTTCTGTTTCCACCCAGAAAAGTCTCCTTGGAAATGCCTGAAGGTTCCATCTTGGGCCTCTTCCCTTTCAGATCTCACTTGACCAAAGACATAACTATAATGTGGAATTTGATGAAATCCAACTCAACCTTTCTGACATCACCTTAATCTTCATGTGCCCACTTTGCTGGCATTGACAATGCTGAAAGCATGTTTTTCACCTCCCACCAAAAACTTTATGCCATCATTTCTGACATTATTCCTCTCCTTGGATTTGTAACTTCTGTATCTGGTTCAACCTTAAGCTGAGCTTCAATTTCCATATCTTGTATAGCAGCAAACTATCTAATTCATTATCTTAACATCATTTGCCTGACCTTTAGGGAACCACACCAGTATTGAAACCCATATACACACTTTCTCATTATCCAGGCTTATTAGAATTCATCTCGCTATCTATTCTATTGTGTTGAAACTGCAATCTGTTCAAAACTTCATGGCCCGCACAAAATTCCAATTTCCTATGGATCCTCTGCTAATTGCAAACTACCATTGGACATTAGGGCTCCACGCATCAAAAAAATATCCTTTTCAAATACTTTGGCTTACCTTGGACTTGCCTGCCTCTATGATTGCAACATGTGCTCCTTGCTATCTTGTGTTTTTTAATTCCCTTCTTCATCTGTTTGACCATCAGTGAAGGGCATTAGCTGCCTAAGTCATTCGCTGTTTAATCCTCTCCAACTTGTTCCTACTTTTCCTGAAAATTCTCCGAACATAATTTTGGCCATTTCTTCTAGTAATTCTCTAACTGTTTTCTGTCAGTCTGCTTTGTGAGTTTCCTTGGGGTGATTGCAACATCCAGAGTCTGAGAGAAACACAAATTGTTTTTGCAATGAGTTAGAGGTTGATATTTAAGGGCTTCCGCTTGTTATGTGATCAGAGCAAAGGAACATTTACACTTGCAGGAAACTTGAGCCATTTTGAGAAGCCCATCAGTTGTATGGCAGGAAAGCTAGCAACTCCTTCACTAAAGCAAGCTGCCAGTTTTTCCATAAAATGAGTGAGACAAAAAGTTGTTCTTTTCAAATTACTGAAGCATGTATCTGTAAGGATCACAAATTAATTTGAATCCTGTGCCAGTTTTCATTCCTGAGTTGGGTGCACAAAGTCAGGAGAAATCCCAGCTCCGGTGTACATTTCCTATTCTTGGTCTGGGAGAGGAGGCTGGATTTTGAGTTGTGTTGGGTGACTCAGCAATACCCATTAGAATACTTGTTCCTGACAATGAATAGAAAAACTGCCTCAAGTCTCCATCAATGTTTGTTCAAAGTTTAAATATAAAGATTAAAATAGAAAACATCTTCTCTCACCCTCTCACTCTATGTTTCATCTGTGCCAACCTGTGCCCATTTACCCATCTTCCATGGCCTCCACCCCATACCCTCATGTCAGTGCACGATCTTCCTCGGTCCCTCCTATTCCCATACATCCTTTCATTCCCATAAGTCTTTATAACCTATTGCCAACTCAGTGTCTACTCACATCCCGAATCCATCAGCTTTTGCCCTCCTCCCTCCCTCACCATGCCATCTATTTCAGAAGACATCTTGTCTAAAAAAGAAATTATTATTTGAATATGTCATTCATGGAAAAGCCATAACCCTAATTGTCACAGATGTCTGAAAAATTGAAATTGCTTCAACTAATCCCTTATGAAATCAAACACTTAGCTTAAAAGTTCAGAGATTTATGTACAGAAATATTTTGCTGAAATGCTTTATACACTGTGTCAATAAATATTCCTGTTCAACAAGAATTAGAGTTGTCCATCAATAGGCACTCTGTTGTGAAAATGAAAGTTTAGGAAATGCACCACTAATCCTATCTTGGTTTTCTATGAACAGGTACTCTGCAGTAGTTGTACTTTTAGACACCATATTTTGGACACTTCCTAGATAACTTTGCAAGTTCCAATGAATCTATGTACTTTCTGTTCACAAGCATGCCTTTTCATAATCTGAAGGGGCACCTTATCTCCACCAGATATTTCTTGGGATTAGATGCTTATCGCTCCAAAATGGCAGAAAAATAAAACATACCTTACCCCTTTTCCCAAAATACGCTGCGTGCCAAACCATACAACCAATACCCTGTCAGTTTTTCATAGAATCAAAGTATCCCTACCATGCAGGAAGAGGCCATTTGGCCGATCGAGTCTGCACTGACTATCTGAAAAGTATCCCACCCATGACTGTCATACCAACTTAGTGCTTACTTCCACTCAATAACTCAATTACTTACATTTCTATATTGATGAACACTTTAATGCATAAGCACTAATTCATAAATATATGTTTTAAAACTTATTGATGCTTCCCGACAGATCTTGGTACATTCAGACAGGTCTTGATATTTGTTGACGTTTCTTAACAGTTCATGGCATTTATCTTGGCACTTATTGATAAGTTGGACAGGGTCAAGGTGTTTGTTAATCTTGTATCCCAATCTTATCCACAGTTAACAGACCTAAAACGCACTGAATCCTCCCCTCAGAATGAGTTCCAGATCTCCACTCACAAGGTGTCCTGACACCATATCAACGGGGTTATTTCTGCTCCCCAAACTGGGTATTCTGGCAATCCAAATGAAATACACTGAGAACAGACTTGGTTTAATCTTCACACTCCAGGCTCCAGATACCAGGAACTTCAGAATCCATGTTTCGTGAAGGAAACTAGTTATTTAAATGCTTTTGAGAAGTGTGCATGCTTGTCGTACGGTCTGCCCAAAATCCTACCCTGAGGAAAATGGGAACTGCTGTGTTTGAGGGGCATGCTGGAGATTCCTGATATCTTCCAGTGTTTTTACCATGGTGTTTATCAGGGTGAAAATCAGGGCTGAGTGTTTCTAATAGCAGCTAGGTCATGATTTTAATATTCCAAGTGGGTTTCTTGGGTTTGTCCTTGTATTAGGAAGAGTAGAGAAGAGGCTTCCTCTCACTTCCTTGTTAATGATACGTGGTGAAATTCACAATATGCAGCAACAAGGTCAGGTGTTAATTCTGTGTATACGATCTATTTTGGATTGTGAATCCAAGTCAGGGATGCAGGTAGTTTTTCTAATAGTAAGGCAACATTCCCAGTACTGTTCTGATGAGCCAGACACTAATAGGATGTGAAGTTGGGGTGTGGGTATTTGATCCATTTTGGAAAATGCCTCCACATGCATTTTTCCAGCTGATCCAAGGTGAGGTGAGAATTTCACTGGGTGGAGGGGGAGTGCATATTCCACCAATCCGATGGTGAGAGAGGTTGCCAATGAGCATTCTGAAATAATTATTGCAATATTAAAATGTATCCAAAACAAGAATTAAATGTGAAATATCATTGGCTTTTAATATACATATAATCTTTTGGACTGTATGGTTGTTTGTTTTTAGCATATATTGTTCTTCATTCGTCCAGAATATTTCCCCTGCTAATTTATTGAAAGTATTGCAAGATTAAATGCATTCTTACCGTTGACCGCTGTTTTAATTGTCTGCATATTTTGTTCAACAAGGACACCAGCAGGGAAATTTGGAGACGAGTGCAAGTGAACTGCACCAATAATGTGAATTTCAGTTGCATTATTCTGGGCCTACATCCATCGAGAATGTATGCAGTGAGAGCAGTTATTACTTACAAATCAAATGTTTCATGTGCATCTGCCATGCAAGTACTTGAGACAAAAGGTAATGAGAAGACAGATTTGAAGTGCAGTGTGGTACATCCTTAGGCAGTTTTGAAAAAAAATTTGCACTGATTAATGTTTTGGAAATATGTAAGCTTTTGCAGCAATTTCTTGAATATCATTATTTCATTTACTAATTTCTGTGGAGAAGCATGAAGTTTTATAAAGGGTTAATCATATATTAGTTCCTGAAACCTAAAAGGCTTTAAAATATTTGAAATTATTTCAAATAACAAATTTTACCTGCGATTTCAAAATTTAAACCAAATAAATACATTAATAAATAATTAATTGAGAGACATCTGTCCCAAAGAATCCGAAACAACTTGACAATTTTTTTTATTCTTGATGACTTTATTGTTCTCCACTTCTGATCCAAGCCATGTTCTCTTTCCCTAACTATTCTGCTAAAATGGCTTCATTTACAAATTTATCAAAAGCAAATGCAATTGTGACTTTTTCATTGACAAAATAATTACTATACCACTTGGGAGCGATAATCTTGTGGAGAGAATTTTCCACTCTTGAATTCAACTCTCCAGTGTTAATATCCTTATAAATCAAACAGTAAAAATGAAAAGTATCCCTCAGTGCAAATTTAGCTTTAACCAATACCAGTGCATTTGTTTGGTGAGTAGTGCAGATGTATATTTGTGTGATGAAACTACTTCTTTGCCCATATGCAAATTCTCAGGATACTTCAGTGCGCTTGAATTTTCATTCTTGTGATACAAACGTTAGTAATATAAATGGTGGCTCAGTGGTTAGCACTGCTGCCTCACAGCACCAGGGTCCCAGGTTCAATTGTAGCCTCGGGCGACTGTCTGTGTGGAGTTTGCACATTCTCCCCATGTCAGCATGGGTTTCCTCCGGGTGCTCTGGTTTCCTCCCACAGTCCAGAGATGTGCAGGTCAGGTGAATTGGCCATGCTAAATTGTCCATAGTATTAGGTGCATTAGTCAGAGGGGAATGGGTCCGGGTGGGTTACTCTTCGGAGAATCTGCGTGGACTTGTTGGTCTGAAGGGCCTGTTTCCACACTGTAGGGAATCTAATCTAAAAACATGACCTTACCTGAGGATAAAGTTCCCAGTTTTGTTTTTCTTACTTACAAAGTCCTGCTGCCCATATATTAACCGCTGAAAAGTCACTGGAAATGCTGTTGTGAAAATGGTTTTGAGGAGTCCCAAAAGTTCAGCTTTTGGCTGTGTCTCTTATCTACTTCTCTGCATCCCAAAGATGATGACTCTGCTCTATTACCCCTTTGGTGATACAGTAAAGATTGGGAAAACAATACAGTGAGCCTGTGGTCACTACACTCTAGGGGTTGGTCAGCTCGTTGGGTGGTTTGCAATACAGAGTGATGCCAACAGTGTGGGTTCATTTCCTGCACTGGCTGAGGTTCTATCTCTCCCCTCACCTGAGAGCTGACCATTAGGTTAAGCAACCACCAGTTGTCTCTCTCGTGAGAAAGCAGCCCCATAGTCTTGTACATTCCTGGGGTGGACATTTAAATTAACCATGTTGCCTTTGGCACCTTTAATGGTGGATCATTTAGGAATAATATTGTGACTTATTTTATTAAATGTATTTATGTTGTTAATGATGTACTTGTTCTTTGTTTATAGCTGGTGTACCAGGTAAACCAGGTACACCATATACTGTTCATGACGATATTAACTGGAGTAAAGCAGATGACAATGGAAATAATATAACATACTACATCCTGCAGGCACAGTAAGTGCATATCATTAAAATGAGGGGAAAGAATCACTTTGGAATAATGCTGATTGTACACAATCCTCTTTAATATTATGTAGCAGTGCACCATGGAAGTGATACAAAACTACATAAGTTGAAACCTCCTAAATAAATAACTGTTTTCAAGAGATATTGGGTCGGACTAGCCAAGGAGTGGCAATCTTGCCACTCAGGCCCTTAATTGTTAATGAAAGATGGGTCCTCCTCATACCCAAGTGGTAATTCTGTTCAGGGATCCCACAGAAATGCTGAGTTGTCCTTCCAATCTGACAATTGATTTGTAATATGGAACTGTCAGAGGAAAGCAGACATAGGCAGCTGCAGTTCTCTCAAATGTAAAGGCCCTTACTGTCACCTTGACAGCTCCTGTCAAACTAAATCCATAAAGTGTGATGTTAGGACCAGATGGCGCTGGGGGAGGTAGGATCCCAGCTGGGTGGGGGTTAGAGTGTCAGCATGCCAGCTGTCTAGTTTTGCAGATAGGGAGGGAAAGTTGCCAGCTGTGTAGGATGCCAGGTGAGTTAGAGTAAGTTTTGTGTTTTTGTAGGGTGCCAATTGCTTTCCAAAGACAACCTCATCAAAGAGGCCTTTCTGGAAATGATCATCATAGTACAGTAGCAATGATAGTGGGTGGGAGGGGAGAGATTTTGAATTTGAGTACAAGTTCTATTGTGTTAGATTAAAGAGTATTTTACATCTCAAACTGCTGTACTTGGCTAGGAAGTTTTCAATACTCATATTGCTTGTCATATAATACATGGGCATTAATTTCCTCATTTTTTTTTAGATATTTTTATTAGAAATTTAACATTTTTGCAAGTTTATAAAAATAAACAAAACTCTCAAATACAACCATTGATCTACAATTAAATCAAATATACAGTAGTCAAAATTTAACAAAGGAAAAAAAAACAAAAACCAAAATAAAATAATAAAAAAAACCAAAACTCAACATTCTACTAATCTAACCTATAACTAACCAGAGTGTATACTTAAGTCTCTTACATGCTCGGAATGTATTAACATCAAATGTAATAAAACCCATATTCGTGCGGGATTCCTCTCCCAAGGGGCCCCGGAGCAGCCAGGTTTGTAGTCCTCACTAAATAAAGGCCCTTGTTAGGATGGCCGAAATATCTGCATTTATGTAATTCAAAAAGGGCTGCCATATTTTATAAAATAATTCAGTCTTTCGGTGCACCATATTTGTAAGGAAGTCGAGGGGAATATATTCCATAATTAATCTGTGCCAATTTGAAAGTCCAGGGGGGCCCTCAGCCACCCAGTTCATCAAAATATTTTTCCTTGCACAGAAAGAGAGAATAGGAAATAGTCTCTTCCCATGCGTATCCAGGGAGGAAAAGTTCGAAAAGCCCAAAAGGAGAGATACAGGGTCCACTCTAATTTCCGTTCCTAAAATATCTGTCAGGGTACTTGCTACTCTAGTCCAATATCTACAGATCTTATGACAAGTCCATAGGCAATGTACCAGAGTGCCCACCTCTATTTTGCATTTGGGACACATTGGAGATGCTCCTGCCTTAAATTTTGCCAATCGAGCCGGTGCTATATGGGCCCTATGAAGTATCTTCAGCTGGATAGCCTGGGTTCTGTTACAGATAGTAATTCTTCTAGCATTTTCCCAAATATCATTCCACGTTTCTATAGAGATTTCTAGACCCAAATCCTGATCCCATGTTTTAAGCAGATTGTCCATATCTCCCGACACTTCATCATGTAGTAAATGATAAATAGTGCTAACGGAGGATATAATTTCCTCATCTTTGAGTTGCAAAAGATTCCAGTGCTTATCCAAGTTAGAATTAATATTTGACCCCCACCAACGGGGTAAAGTTTGAAGCTTCATAGACAGAATGCGATTGGCAACTAAGTAATCTTACCAACACAGCAAGGTGTGTAAAATAGAGCCTCAAAATAAAGAACAAAATTATCTTTTGCATCCTTACAGTGTTAGCATCTGAGTTTGAGCAAGACCAATATATTGATGTTCGGAATTCCCTTCCCAGAGAGAAGTGGAGGCTGTTTCATTGAATGTATTTATAGTTGAGTTACATAGTTCTTGTAATCTGCAAGGAAATCAAGGGTTAGAGGGTGTTTGGGGTGGAGAGCAAACAGAAAGTGACAATCTTATGAATAATTAAGAGGCTGATTTTCCTATTCCTGTTCCAATTTCCCATGATACTCTGAGCTTGCAAACCTTTGCAGATGGAGGATCAAAAATTGATATCTGAATTAGATGACTCAGTTTCATCAGGAAACACTGATTAGTGTTGTTAACTGTAGCTAGTTTGCCATAAGTTAACTTGAAGCCAATGTGAGTAGAATGATTTATGGTCTTTCCCTTTTCTCACCAAGAAAAAAACTAGCTGAAAACAGAAAATGCTTGTACTATTGAAGTGGCTTAGGGTCAATGGGCCAACCTACAGTACTTCTCAAAATCTAGCCAAATGAGTGCCAACCTCAACGTCAAACATACTAGATGTGACCCATACAGTCACATGAAGTGATATGAGGTACTTTTTTTATTTGTTTAAGGCATGTGAATGTCACTAGCTAGCCAGAATCACGCCAATACCAGTGATGAGCTGCCATCTTGAACCACATGTAACCCCTAGGATATAGGGTCATCTACATTTCTTCTGATTTTGTTGTCCTCCATATTTCAATTGAGATTAATGGATGATAAATGCTCATTCCTCTCTCAATTCCAATAATGCTCATTATAGTACTCCCACTTTAACTGAGAGACAACCCAGTTAATTGAATTGAAGTTGGAATTATGCGATCTTTATAATGCAATTTGAAAATGCACACCGATTTTGATTCAGATTTTCAATTAGATAGAGGTGAAAAATATTCTTGTCTTAAACAGGAATTCCAAAAATGAAACAAGGCTACAGAGCTTCAACAACTCGGATGAATGGATTACTGTCCATCAGGGACCCTGCAGTAGTATTGTCTGTACCTGGCGTAATCAGCACTTGAGTGGGTTTTATCATGTGAGAGTTGTGGCAGTTAATAGTATCGGCATGGGTGAATTCAGTGAGACAAGTGGGGAAATCATCATGAAACTCTATGGTGAGAAATTGTACTGTATTTTAAATTATAGATTGTATAAAAAATATTTTTACAAATTAATCAATTATCAAATAAATCGAAGATGTTTGTTGATTGTTAAATGATGCACAACTTAACCATTTTTTTCCTTAGGGTAGTTCTTGAGATTTTATTGAGCTGATTTTGATTAAGAACTACATTTTCATTCTCATTAATGTCTTTATTAAAGTGATACAGTCAAATAATAGCACCTTCTTTATTTGTGTTAACATTTGGACTGGCACAAAATTCGCAGATAAGCAGAACTTGTAAATGTGTTACTATCCTCAAAATTTAACAATACTTTATTCATCCTAAAGCCGCAACACACAATGCGTTAATTTCTCAAATTTCAATAATTGAATTGGCACATGACAAAATGCATCATTTCTTTCTTTTCCCCCCTTTTGAGCTCCCTCTCTGTCCCTGCCCTTGCATCCTTCCTCTCTTTCTCTTACGTTAGCAAACTTCCACTCTTACCTTTCCTATGGTAGTCCCTCCTGCCCCAAAAGCATGCGTGCATGTGTGCGCACGCATGCATGCATGCACACACACATGCACATCCACACACACATACCCTTCACAAAGCTAGTCTGCAGACTCATCTATCCACCCATCACCTCCTTCTACTCTCTCTCCCTATGGCCTCAATCTCTTACTTTCACATCTGAAGCCTCTGTGCCTCTCTTCCATTTGAACCCCTGAAACCTCCCCCTCTTCTGCCCCCACCCCTGTAGCCTTACTCCCTTCCTCCACTGCCCCTGATTCTTTCAGCCTCACTCTGTATCCATCTTCCAGATTGACCCCTGCAGCCTATGCCTTTCTTCCCCGTTCTCTGCAGCCTCCCAATTTTCCCTTCTGCCCTATTCACTGCAACTTTATCTCTCTCTTCCCACACTCCTAAGCCTGCAACATTTCCCTTTCTCCCTCTCTTTCTATCACATTCTTCCCACCACCTTGCCTTAGCCAGCAGGCTCCTCTGTGTCTCTATCTCCATCTCATCTAATAATCAATCTTCTCTTTTGCCTCATCCCCTCCCTATCTTTCTTTCCACCCGATCTGTCATCACTGCACACACCCCACTCATGACCATGAATCCATTGTTGATTATTGGAAACAAGTATCTGGTTCACTAATGTCCTTTTGGGAATCCTTACTTGGTCTGACCTACATGTGAGTCCAGCAATATGGTTAACTCTTAACTGTCCTCCGAGCAATTAGCGATGGGCAATAAATACTGGCCTAGTCAGTGACGCCCTCATCTCATGAATGAATAATGTATCATGAATATGTCATCTCTCTATCTCCTCACTCTATTTCTCTCTTTTTCCATTTCTCCAACCTAGCCGCATCCCTATCTCTCTTTCTTTCTTCCAGCCCCCATCAGCAGCAAGCAAAGGAGAGAACCAGCCTGTGAACAGATGAGCAGGTTCTCAGAGGTTCTGTCTTTCAACTTGAGTTCACCTGTCTACAGGTGGATTTTCCTGCGCTTTTGGGAGTGAATTTGCTTTCTGCTATATGGCCGCTAAACCCTCATCTCCATCCTGAGCATGAGCTCTGTTAGCACTGTGTATAGCCCCCTGAACACGTCTTAAATTTGTGGATTAGATTTAGGTAAAATCTAGAACTCAGCATTTCAAAAACTGTGGCCTCTACTCAGTAAGCTCATAACTTTACAATACTGTAATAACATATGATCACACAGCTATCTGAAATAGCTGATATCCAAGATTAATTATGATAGAAAACACAGATTTTATGAATGGCAATCACTAAAATTGCTAGTGAATTATAGAGTGGATACCAGGTACTACAGTGTTACTGTGTTAGGATTGTATCTCAAAATATATTGCATACAATATTATCATATGGTGGTTTAATATGCTCATAGAACCTCTCTGCCACTTGACAGATGAGGCAATAACCACTTTAAAATACTTCAGTTTGAGTCTCTTAAAAAAAACACCTGAAGCACATGGTGTGTAATACTGCTATGTGGAACTTGGATTTTAGTTTTAAATTCTTGTCAAACTCTAGTAGTTAGTTCAAATGTATTGTTCTATTTTAAATAGTTGGCTGTTTGGAGGAAAATTTAAAAATGACTAATTTTTGTAGTACATTCAAAAGTCTCAACTGATTGTTTTTTCACTTTATAAAGGAAATATTTATAACATTGCCTGCAGAGGTATTCTCATATTACTTAAACATTCTTGTGTGTGTTTTGTCTACATTTTAATTCAGTGAATGTGTTTCAGTTTAAAAGGCCTTTATTGCATTAGAGCGGTATGTGGACTTTGTATATGCAAAGGTACATCGACATAAGCAAATCTAATGTTGAAGAGAGTTTGTTTAAACTATCCAAATAATGTTTCAACAGAGCCTCATGAAAATCTGGTACTACTCGTACTTGGAACTGTTTGTGCTACAGTAATAATGGCTGTCTTCTGTATTACAATAGCAGCTTATGGTGAGTTTGCAAGATGCTCTTTTTGAAATACATTTGTGTCAAAATTAAATAAATCATTCTAGACTCATCTTAAAGACTTGAGATGTAAACTGAGATGTATGATCTGCTATTTCCTGTACGTAACTCCAACACTCCCCTGTCTCAGTTCGGTACAGGTATCCTCTGCTTTCTAATGTCAATTTTGCTTTTACGAAATACCTACATTAGTACCTGTTTTCGCGAATCCAAGGAGGATTTTTGCTTTTATGAAAAACAGCAATACATTTTCCCTTTTAAATCTCGCACCTTCACTTTACGCCATTTTAGGCTTACGAACATTTTCCTGGGAATGCTCTACTTTCGGATACCGAGGGTTACCTGTACTCACCTTGTCCAAACTGCAGTTGTGCCTTGTGTTCTTTGAGCAGGTGTATATTTGGCAGTGAACACCTGTCCTTTCCCTGGGATTAAATTACATGTTGAATTGAAATGCTTAAATTTGATGTAATTCACGTGCAAAGATTATTTTAACTTGACAAGTGCGATAAGTGCTCCATATCCATCTTACTGAGAGGGTTAGAAGAGACCAACAAAGTGAAAAGATTCACTCCTTGAATGTTTTCTAGTAGGCCAAGTGGAGCAAAACCACCCCATGCCAATGCCATAAATTATATAATGAATTCTGTGATCCCCACTGTCTCAGGAGCTCTCCACTTTCATTAGCACAGTGTTGGTTGTGCACATTTTCAGAACTTGAATAGAGCTGGAGCCTATTGTGCATCTGAGAGGCAGAGGACTATGTGGATAGCATGTGTACGGAGGTGGTCATGCTGCGGTTAGAAATGTGCATTGGACAGAGAATGGATGGCTATCAGGCAGTCTAGAAAAACCAAGCAGTTAGTGCAGGAGGGCCCTCAATCTATCTTACTGACTAATTGGTATTCCATTTCGGAAACCAGTGAAGGCAATGGATCCTTAGGAGAGTGCAATCTGAGCCAAGTCTGTGGTATCATAGGTGTCTTCACTGTACAGGGAGAGAAGAAGAATTGAAGGGGAATAGTGATGTGGGACCTCACAGCTGATGTTTCAGATCGATGTTTCTTTTGCATTAAAAATGATTCCCTGATGGTAAATTGCCTTCCTGGTGCCAGGGTCAAGGAGCAACTGGAAGACGTCCTTCTAGGGCATGGGATCAGGCCAATCTTGCGGATCACCTTGGTACCAAAGGAATAAGTAGGAAGAGGGATGAAATCCTGAATTTAGATTTTAGGAGGTTAGTCAAGAAAATAATGAGCATGATGTGTTCAGGGATGTGTAGATTAGGTGTGGAGAAATGGAGAGTAATAGGGTAGGGGATACTCTTTGTATGGTCAGTCTGGACTTGTTGGGCCAAATGGCCTGTTTCCACACTGTAGGGATTCTATGATTCTATGACCTGAAGAGTAGTAATCTCAGGATTACTCTCAGTACCAAGCCACTATGAGGATAACAACATGAGAATTAATCGGTTGAGCACAAGGTTAACTGATGTAAAAGAGAGGGAATCAGATTTCTGAGCCATTGTGATTAATCTGGGACCTGTACAAGTTGGATGGGATTGATAGCCCTGCAGGAAGATTTGCTCGAGCTGTTAGGTTTGGTATAAGTTAGCTTTTCAGGGGTAATGGAACCTGAGGAAGAACCAAAATTGGAAGTGAGTTAACTTGATAATAGGAAGTAGAAAAGCTGTGATAGAGACTGGAAATCAGGAGAAACAAAGCTGACCATCAAGAACACTTCATGTACAGAATTATGATAGAAAGACAAGGTTAAGGGCACCCAAGCAGAATTTAGGGTGTTAGGAACCAAATTAAGATGTAGGACCTCAGAGGTAGTAATGTCAAGATTGCTACCAGTACGTGCTAGTCAGAGTAGAAATGAAAGAAGAGGCAGGAGGGGTTCAGATTTTTGGGACATTGGGACTGGTTCTGGGGGCAATGGGATTATTACAAATTGGACAGTCTACATCTGGACCAGATTGGAACCAGTGTCCTTGGAGGTGCTTTTGCTAACGCTGTTGGGAATGGGAACCAAATGAGGAGGTTAGTGGTCAGTAAGGAGTTAGTGGTCAGTAAGGAGTTAGTGACTAAAGCATGTAAGGAACTAGATAATGAAGTCAGCATGTAAGGGGAAAAGTAGGCAGGGAGCAGATGGTGAACACAAAGGGACTGGTGGTCTGAGGTGCATTTGTTTTAATGCAAAAAATGTAGTAGGTTAGGCAGATGAACTTAGGGCTTGAATTAGTACCTGGGAGTATGATGTTATTGCTGTTACTGAGACTTGGTTGAGGGAAGGGCTTGATTAGCAACTAAATATTCCAGGATATCAATGCTTCAGGTGGGATAGAAAGGGAAGTAAAAGGGGTGGAGGAGTTGCATTACTGGTCAGAGAGGATATCCCAGCTGTGCTGAAGGAGGGCACTATGGAGGACTCAAGCAGTGAAGCAATATGGGCAGAGCTCAGAAATAGGAAGGGTGTGGTAACAATGTTGGGGCTGTCCTGCCTGCCTCCCAACAGCGAGTGTGAGATAGAGGTAAAAATATGCAAACAGATTATGGAAAGATGTAGTAGCAACAGGGTGGTGGTGATAGGAGATTTTAATTTTCCCAACATTGAATAGGGTTCATTTGGTATTAGAAGTCTAGATGGAGCAGAATTTGTAAGGAGCATCCAGGGGTTTTTTTTAAGGAGCAGCACATAATAGTCCAACTCGGAAGGGTCAATACTGGACCTGGTGCTGGGGAATGAGCCCAGCCAGGCAGTTGAAGTTTCAGTAGGGAATTACTTTGGGAATAGTGATAACAATTCTGTAAGTTTTAGAATACTGATGGACAAAGATGGAAGTGGTCCTAAAGGAAGAGTGCTAAATTGGGGGAAGGCCAACTATACCAAAATTTGGCAGGAGTTGGGGAATGTAGATTGGGAGCAGGTTTTTGAAGGTAAATCCACATTTGATATGTGGGAGGCTTTTAAAGAGAGGTTGATTTAGAGTCCAGGAGAGACATGTTCATGTGAAAATGAGGGATAGAAATGTCAAGGTTAGGGAACCACGGATTACAAGTGAAATTGAGAGACTAGCTAAGAGGAAAAAGGGAATCTAGGCGACTGAAGACAGGTACACCTTTGGAAGAATATCAAAAATGTAGGACCAATCTGAAGTAAGGAATTAAGAGGGGTAGAAGGGGTCATGAAATATCTTTAGCAAACAGGGTTAGGGAAAATCCCAAAGGCTTTTATTCATTTAGAAGGAGCAAGAGGGTAACAAGAAAAAGGGTTGGCCCACTCAAGGACAAAAGAGGAAGTTATGCGTGAAGTCAGAGAAAATGTGTGAGATTCTTAATGAGTACTATGTGTCAGTATTCACCAAGTAGAGGGACTTGACGGATGTTGAGGTTAAGGATAGCTGTTTGATTGCTCTAGGTGAAGTTGGCATAAGAAGGGAGGAAGTATTGGATATTCTAAAAGGCATTAAGGTGGACAAGTCCCCAGGTCTGGATGGGATCGATCCCAGGTTATTGAGGAAAGTGAGAGAGGAAAAGCTGGGGCCTTGACAGATATCTTTGCAGCATCCTTCAACATGGGTGAGGTCCCGGAGGATGGAATATTGCTCATGCTGGCCCCTTGTTTAAGAAGGGTAGCAGGGATAATCCAGGTAATTGTAGACTGCTGAGCCTGATGTCAGTGGTAGGGAAGCTGCTGGAGAAGATACTAAGGGATAGGATCTATTGACGTTTGGAAGAAAATGGGCTTATCGGTGATTGGCAACATGGTTTTATGCAGGGGAGGTCATGTCTTACCAACTTAATAGAATTCTTTGAGGAAATGACAAATTTGATTGATAAGGGAAGGGCTGTAGATATCTTATACATGGACTTCAGTAAGCATTTGATCAGGTTCCCCATGGTACCCTGATGGAGAAAGTAAAGTCACATGGGATCCAGGATGTACTAGCTAGATGGATAAAGAACTGGCTAGGCAACAGGAGACAGAGAGTAATAGTGGAAGGGAGTTTCTCAAAATGGAGAACTGTAATCAGTGGTGTTCCACAGGGATCCGTGCTGGGGCCACTGTTGTTTGTGGTATAAATCAATGATCTGGAGGAATGTATAGGTGGTCTAATTAGCACATTTGCAGATGACACTAAGATTGGTGGAGTAGCAGATAGTAAAAGGGACTGTCAGAGAATACAACAGTATAGAATATATCGGAGAGTTGGGACGGAGAAATGGTAGATGGAGTTCAATCCGAGCAAATGCGAGTTGATGCATTTTGGAAGATCCGATTCAAAAGTGAATGGAATACAGTAAATGGAAAAGTCCTGTGGAAAATTGATGAACAGAGAGATCTGGCTGTTCAGGTCCAATGTACCCTGAAGGTGGCAACACAAGTCAATAGAGTGGTCAAGAGTTGGCAGGTCATGTTACAGTTGTATAAGACTTTGGTTCAGCCACAAGTCGAATACTGCATACAGTTCTGGTCACCACATTATCAAAAGGATGTGGATGCTTTGGAGAGGGTGCAGAGGAGGTTCACCAGGATGTTGCCTGGTATGGACGGTGTTAGCTATGAAGAGAAGTTGAGTAGAATAGGATTATTTTCATTAGAAAGACAAAGGTTATGGGGGGACCTGTTTGAGGTCTACAAGATCATGAGAGGTATAGACAGGGTGGATAGCAAGAAGCTTTTTCCCAGAGTGCAGAACTCAATTACTAGGGGTCACCAGTTCAAAGTGATTGGGGAAAGGTTTAAGGGAGGTATATGTGGAAAGCTCTTTATGCAGAGCATGGTGGGTTCCTGGAACGCATTGCCAGCAGAGGTGGTAGAATTGGGCATGATAGCATCATTTAAGATGTGTCTGGATAGATACATGAGTGGGTAGGGAGCAGAGGGATACAGATCCTTAGAAAATAGGCGACAGATTTAGCTAGAGGACCGGTGCAGGCTTAGAGGGCCGAAGGGCCTGTTCCTGTGCTGTAATTTTCTTTATTCTTTGTTCTTCTGGAATGCTTGCAGCATTTGCAACCACATTGATGATCTAAGGCACAAATAGAGATAAATGGTTAAGATATAATTTTCACGACAGAAACATGGCTACATAGTGACTAGACTGGGAACTGAATCTTCAAGGGGATTTGATACTTTGGAAGGAAATTGAGATGGATTCGCAATGCTAAAAAGGGATGGCATCAATATGTCAGTAAGTGAGGATCTCCAAATGGAAGAACAATAAGTGGAATCTGTTTGGGTGGAGCTTAGAAACAGAAAAGGGCAGAAAATACTGATTTGAGGACTGCAGATGGTGGAGATCAGAGTCAGAAAGTGTGGTACTGGAAAAGCACAGCCGGTCAGGCAGCATCTGGGGAGAAGGAGAGTCGACATTTCAAGCATAAGCTCTTCATCAGGAATGTAATATTGCTTCGAGTTATTTATGGACTACCAAATAGGCATGGTATTAATCAGAAGAGGACAGAATCATGTAGGAGGGGTAATTATGGGTGACTTTAATCTGCACATGGACTGTGTAAAACAATTAAGCATTAAAGTTGTGGAGGCCGAATTTCTAGAGTATCTCAGGGATGCTTTTCTATAGCATTATGCTGAGTTAAAAAGAGGAGAGGCTACTTTAGACCAATATTATGAAATGAGAAAGTTTAATTAATAATCTTGCAAGAGAACCTTGGGGTTGAGTGAACACAATATAATTGAATTTTATGTTATATTTGAGAGTGAGATATTCAATCTGGAACATGGGTCTCAAATTTGAATAAGGGAAATTACAACAATGTGAAATATAGGTTGTCTGAACTAAATTGGGAAAATACTGTAAATAGCCAATGGATAATCTTTAAAGAACTAGTACCTACCTTCAAGAAAATACCTACAAAAAAAATCAGAGGTGGTTCAACTGTGGCTGGAAAGGAAGTTAAGGATTGTATGAGGTGAGAAGATGAGAGTTATAAAGTTTGCCAGAAATAGTGATAAATCTGAGTGCAGATTTTGCATACAGCAAAGGAGGACCAAGGAACTGATCAGAAAAGGGAGAATAGAATATGGATACTATTGAACAAACAAAATGTAAATGAACTGTGAAAGGTTTTTTTGGTACATAAAAAGAAAATGTCGGGCTATAACATATGCATGTCTGTTACAGGCAAAGTCAGGAGAATTTGTAATGGGAAACAGAGAAATGGCAGAAACTAAATAATGAGTTTGCATCTGTTTTGCCTGAGTTAGTATTTATAAGGTTATACAGGAGACATTAATGGGTCTTAAAGTTGGGATAAGTCCCCAGCATAGATATTCTGCACCCAAGAGCATTGAAGGAAATGGCAATAGGGATTATAGAAGCATTGGTGATCACCTCCAAAATTTGGAATGTTATCTGCTATTTTAAAGACCATAAAAATAACCATTATTTCAGATGGGAGTGAGACTGAAAGCAGGTGATTCCTGTTAGCCTTGCATCAATCAGAGGGAAAATGCTAAAATCTATTGTACAGGATGTGATAAATAAACTCTTGAATGGTAATGATCTGATTGGGCATAGTCAGCATGGATTTGCAAATGAGAAATTGTATTTGATGATTTTGTTGGAATTTTTGAGGATATTGCTAACAGAATTAATAAAGAGGAGTCAATGGGTATGATATATTTAAAGTTTTCAGAGGCTTTTGATAAGGTCCCTCACAAGAGGTGGGTTAGCAAAATTAAAGCACTTTGAGTAAAAGGCAATGTACTGCCATGGGTTAAGAAGGATTGGTTAACAAACATGGACTAGACATAATTGGGTCATTGTTGCATTGGCAGGTTGTGACTAGTGAGGATCAGTGCATGGGCTCCAGCGGTTCACAATATATATCAAAGACTTGGATGTCAGGACAAATGTAATATTTCCAAATTTGTAGTTGATATGAAGGTTAATGGAAATGTCTGTGTGAAGATAATGTAAAATGGCTTCAGGAGGGTTTGGTCAGACTCAGTGATTGGGCAAGACCATGGCACATGAGCTATAGTGAGAGTAAATGTGAGCATGGTAGGAGAAACAGATAAGCAGAGTATTTCTTAAATGGTAAGAGATTGGAAAGTGTAGTCATATAACAGGGTGTAGGTATCCATGTAATAAGTCACTGAAGGCTAACATTCAGATGATGCAAACTAATTAGAAGGCTAATGGGATGTTAGCCATTATTGTAAGAAATTTTGAGTTTAGGAATGGTGAAGTCTTGCTTCAGTTGTCTCAGAGAAATTGAAGACTGCAGATGCTGGAGATCAGAGTCAAGAGTGTGGTGCTGGAAAAGCACAGCAGGTCAGGTAGCATCCGAGGAGCAGGAGAATCGACATTTCAGGCACAAGCCCTTCATCAGGAATGTGAGAAAAGACAGACAGACAGACAAGGCAAGATCCTCCAGACTTGTCTTTCACCCTGGGTTATAATCAATTGCTAGAGTTTCACTATTAATGTAATTTTGTATGTTTATCTCTTTAGCAAATTTCACTTTTTAAACATTTTTCAGCCCAAAATGCAAATCGTAATAAACAAAAGGGAGACACAACCACTCTTCATGTGAACTATAACCCGGATTTGGAACTGGCTTGGATCAGAGATATGAGCGCATCAGTAATTCAGACAAACATCTGGTATACATCAAGGTACAATTGGCTTTCTTTCCTTTTACCTGCATTAGATTTTATACCTTAATTATTAAGCATGGTACCCTGGTCTCTTACATAACCTTCAGTTATAATATTGGTGCATGCATTATCTTAAGATTCACACCATGGATGACTGAGTTCATTCAAGACTAAAGGATTGTAAATCTGATGAATGACTAGGACTATTTGCCATTGATTGAACTCTATTTTGGGCTAAGCAGGTCAAAGCAAATTTTCAATGAACAACACTGAATCACTTGTATGTTAGGTAAATGTAAATTTGAGACTAGTAGATGTGGCATGTCCAGGCTATTGCGGTTGCTTATAGTTGTGTAAACTAACATTGCTATTGCTACTGTTGGTGACCACTAACTCTAAGCTTACAATCCAATGAAGGTGAAAAAAACTGTCTACAATTTTCTCTGAACTGCTGCTGCAACGTCTGTGACCAGTGCATTTAGACTGCTGACAAATTATATCAAATGGGGCTCAGAGAATCTTTGTTTTTGTTTAAATTTTAATTTTAAGTGTGCAAATCTGTTCAAACTGTGACTGATCTGAAACTCCGAAGTGCTCATTATTAATGCATTTGCAATCGGAGCAAAGAGGATAAAAATTTGATGAACTATTCAAACTTTCTTTTTTCAGCTCCCTCCCTGCACATGTGGAGTTTGAGTCTCTTCCACTGTTTCCAAGACAGAAACTTACTTTGCTAAATTTTCTTGGTAGTGGAGCATTTGGAGAAGTGTTTGAAGGAAAAGCTGAAGACATTTTGGGGCCTGGTAGTGGCAATGTCAAAGTAGCTGTGAAAGTAAGTGCTCAACAATGTATTTGGTAAAGGGAAATGAAAGTGAGTGCTACATTGCATGCCATGAAATCTTCGCTGCACAAGCAATCTAAATTGGAAATAAAACAGAAAATGCTGTTAATTTGAAGTAAAAACATAAAATATTAGAAATATGCCAAGTTAGTCTAAAAGCAATTAATATCCCAGGTGGTATCCTATTTTGCAAACTCAAACAGAAATGTTTAACAATACAAAGAAAATTTTGACACCCAACAATTAATTCATAAGGGTAGACCTGATATTAAAACTACAAAGTATAAAGTTATAATCTTGAATTATGCTCATGTTTCAATACCCCTCAGTTATAGCAATCCTAACTTTCCCCATTAGGTAACTAAAGCTTGTACTTGAAGTATATTCAAGGTTTGCGAAGTGTAGACCGAGGTACAGTAAGACTTATCCAGAGGACCCGGTTCTATGCTTTATGAACGTGGCTTTGTATCCCAACATGATCGATAGTGAAATTTGAATCCCATTAATAAATCTGGGGTGGCATGGTGTACAATGGTTAATACTGCTCCCTCACAGTGCCAGAGACCCAGGTTTGATTCCAGCCTTGAACCACAGATGGATCAATGGGCCAAGGAACAGCAGATGGAGATTAATTTAGATAAATGTGAGGTGTTGCCGTTTTGTAAGGCAAATCAGGGCAGGACATACAGTTAATGGGAGGGCCCTGGTGGTTATTATCGAACAGAGAGACCTAGGGTTCACGTGCATAGTTCTTCCAAAGTGGAGTCGCAAGTAGACAAGGTGGTTAAGAAGGTGTTTGGCACACTTGACTTCATTGGCCAGTGTATTGAGTTTAGGAGTTGCGGCTGTATGGGACGTTAGTGAGGCTACTTTTAGAATGCTGCATTGAATTCTGGTCTTCCTGCTACAGAAAAGATGTTGCTAAACTTGAAAGGGTTCAGGAATGGTTTACAAGGATGTTGCTGGGAATGGAGAGTTTGAACTCAAGGACAGCTTGTTGAATCCAGTGGATTGGCGCTAGGAACTGCATTCCATTTTGTTTCCCTCCACTATATTTCCTTGTTTGTCTATGACTTCTGCATCTGTGTGCTGGTTTTAGAAGGATAATGTTTAAATTAAGGAGTTATAAACTGTAAAGTTTATATTTATTTTGCTTGTGGCTAGAACTGATTTATTTGGAATAAACTGTAATTTCTTGTTAAGTACAGAAATCTATTTTAATAACCTGAATTTGTCAGGCAGATAAATTGGGATTTTGAGTAATTTGATTCAGTCTTTAGTTTTTCTGATGATGTTTTGGGCACAGAGGGACTTGCATATCAGTGCACTTCCTTAAATTGTTCCTGACAAAGAAGACTCAGAAATTCTCCGAGTGTCTGGGAGAACATTCTTTCCTTTCTCAGTACCAGCAAGAATAGATTAACTATTGATCTGAATGTTTTCCATGAGATTTGGTAGCTTTGATTAGGTGTCACTTTTGACACAAAAAACAGTGACTGCACTTCCAGGTAATTCTTTGGTTGTATTGTGCTTTCTGTTGTATACATATATATGCAAGCTCTGCTTTTCTGTGTATCTGATCTTTGCTATTCTGAAGACTCCTCAATTAGTCTTTGATTGCAATGCAAATGGAAATGACTCACATGATGCAATGAGTTCCCACACTTCCTACTGGGAGTGCGCTGTGTGTGTAACCCCAACTGTGAGACATGAGCAGTAGAAAGAAGGCATATTCTTGCCTTCCAATAAGTCAATGTTACAGTTGCTGCTAACAGTTTCTTTCTACAATCACTGATCTTAAAGTGGGCATTAGATCCAGTGGTACCCCTCAAGCTGAATTTTATCAGAAACAAACTAAGAATCAGTTTTGGTGAGATTTTTATGGATGGTTTCTCTCTGTGAGCCATAATGATTTTCCTCAAACCGTCTGTCCATATTTGCTTAATTACCTGTGCACCCCATTCATTGTAGTCTCCTTTACCACATTTGGATGTACTGTGTATTAGACTCACAGAGTTATACAGCACAGAAACAGACTCTTTGGTCTTGCTTGTCCACGCTGATCAAGTTTTCCAAACTAAACTAGTTCCACGGGACCTCACAGAATTCCTGGTGCCGCCATCATTTTGAAGCCCAGGCATGTATTCAGGTAATGCTGGCAGTATGCAGCTGCCCTGCATGGTTCCTGTTAGTTGCCCCAAATTGGCACCCTGCTTTGCTGACAAGGACCTGGAGACCCAATTGGATAGTGGTGCGTGATGTTGCTCACTGCATGGAGCATGCCCAGAGCTGTTTGTGCAAAGATGGAGTCTGCAGAAGTAAGCTGTGAGCTGAAGTCACCTGTTTACCTCTCTGACTTGTGTGTCACCAATGTGGGTGGGAGAATGGGAAATCTGCATAGCAGTGAGGCAAAATGACATAATGTGGATGTTAATGCATGCTGAAGCATGCAATTAGGCCTTTCCCTGCTCACTGGTAAGCATCTCATCTCGTTGTTTAACACTTTATTAGAAAGTTTGACCTTTTGCTCTTGACATCAGTAATCATCTTATTGCTGATCTCACACAATTATCTAAACTTTCTCATCAATGACAATATTGTTCAGTGGCTATGAAAATTTAGCCTCACATATCAGCTTTTTTAGGCAAACATACTGATAGGATAAATGCAAGTTATAATCTCTAGGTCAGAATTGCACTGACCTTCTTGACACAGTTTGAGTCATTTTCATAAAGGCCCCCAATTCCCCTCCAGTTAACTAAATTCCCACTTGGAGTTGAACACTGAATTCAAACTCAATAGGCATTTCTAATTGAGATTAACTTTCAAAGTTCTAACCAGACTGTCAGTGTGTTATCAATGTCCCCTTCTTACTTAGTTGTTGTGGGAAATAGAAAATTCATTGTCTTAGATACCAATTGAATTTTGTGGTCACAACTGAAATCAATAAATTCACATTAAGCTGAAAGTTATTAGCCAAAATTGCAATGCAGTTTCACAAGAGTATATTTATTTACTTACCAGACTCTGAGAAAAGGGGCAACTGATCATGAAAAATCTGAATTCCTCAAAGAGGCCTATTTAATGAGGTAGGTTCATTGGTAAGCAATGACTGAGGTATTTATGCTTCTCTAACACTGAAGAGTAAAGGTGCTGCAGGTTGAAAATTGTTGGAGAACTTCATGATTATATATTGACAGCAGAGTGTTTCAATTTCAAACCTGTGCAAGAACCCAAAATTCTGCGAGTGATTGGGAACTGATGGGGATTATGAATAGGAAAGATTGCAAGAGGATTTAGTTTCCAATGACAAAACAGTACCACAAAATATTTTGAGAGAAAGTAGGAGAGATGGAGCAGGGGCAAAACTTGCAGCAGAAGGATATGCAATGTCCCTGCTTAAAGATGTTCACTGAACAAAGCAAACAACTTGGTCCTTACTTGGAGTTTCTCTAAATTCAGATCGAATTTTAAGTTGTTTTAATTTTTTCTCAGATTATTTAAAAGTATAAGAAATGTTCTTCTGAATGTGTGGTGCATCAAAATTTTAAATGTGTCATTTATAAAATATCTGTGATATTGCAATAACTGGACCAAATGAAAATCCTCCCTAGAGTTTGATATTGATCTGTGTCTGAGTGAACTAATGGGCCGTGCCTTTTTATCCAGTTTTCCGATGTTACGTTATGACTGCTCTTCAAAAGCACTCACTTGGCTGTACAGTTCGTGGAGTCATCCAATGACCTTGAAAAGCACTAGTTAAATGCAAAATGTCTTGGTTTTCTCTCTTATGTACCTCCATGTTAATGACAATTTGCTTGACAAACATGCAATTAGGATTCTTTTTTTTTGGCATGTGAAAGTTGCATCTTCTAAGTAAAAAGGGCATTCAATGCGTACCTCTGCCAATCTCTGTTAATTCACAATTATATATAGATAGGGTGTTTAAAAAAAGCATTTAGCACACTTACTTTCATTGCTCAGACCTCTGAGTATAGAAGTTGGAATGTTATGTTGAGGTTGTACATGACATTGGTGAGGCCTCTTCCGGGGAGTACTATGTCCAGTTCTGGTCTCCCTGTTACAGGAAGGATGTTCTTAAATTGGAGAGGATTCAGAAATGATTTACCAGGATGGAGGGTTTGAGTCATAAGGAGAGGCTGAATAGGCTGGGACATTTTTCACTGGAGCATAGAAGGTTAAGAGGTTACCTTATAGTGATTTATAAAGTCATGAGGGGTATAGATAAAGAAACTAGCAGGTGTCCTTTCCCTAAGGGGATTTTAAGACAAGGGGACATATTTTTAAGGTGAGAGGAGAAAGATTTGAAAAAATCATGGGGCTTTTTTTTTACACTGACTTTGGTTCATGTCTGGAATGAACTTTCAGAGGAAGTGGTGGATCTGGGTACAGTTACAATATTTAAATGACATTTAGATAAGTGCATGCATTAGAAATGTTTGGAGGGATATGGGCCAAGTGCAGACAGGTGGGATTAATTTAGTTTGGGATTATTGTTGGCATGGACTGGTTGGACGGGAGGGTCTGTTTCTGTGCTGTATAACTCTGATTGTCTCTTGAGGCTTTTTCCCGCTGGCACCCAATAGTCTGCCCTAAAAACCTTGTACATCTCTTGGCAGCTCTGACACATTCTACCATGGTGGCTGAAATAATACACAAATTTCTAAAACAATCAATAATGTTCCAGTTAAAATCACCCATAACGTTCTTAAAATCAACTTGCCCTACTTTAGTGGAAACAAATCAAAATCCACCCTGATGCCTACCTCCTTCAAATATTAATCAATCTTCCTTCATCCATAAGTACAAACAAGGACTGTAGATGCTAGAAACCAGAGTCTAGATTGGAGTGGTGCTGGAAAAGCACAGCAGGTCAGGCAGCATCCGAGGAGCAGGAAAATGCTATTTCCAGCATCACTCCAATGTAGACTTCCTTCATTCATACCGTATTTGTGTAAGGTGTATTTAAAAAAAAAATTTGTTTTTGAAATACAGTTTGTTTAGTGGCCTGTAAACACATGGGTAAACATTGACTCTGCCCACCTTCAGTGGCAGAGATAACAAAGTATGCAATTGATTTTGTCTCATCTACACTCAAACACTGTACATTATTTACAGGAATTATTTTTGCTGATCTTACTATAAACTTAAGGTTGAGGTCATGTGTTCCCAAGGTGACTTTTTTGACAAAAGATTCATTCAAATAACTCTGAATAAACATTAGTTCCAAATTTCCTCTTTCTTGTGTTTTTACAATACAATACACAGTGGTTAGCACTGCTGCCTCACAGTGCCAGAGACCCAGGTTCAATTCCCACCCCAGGCAACCGTCTGTGTGGAGTTTGCACATTCTCCCTGTGTCTGTGTGGGTTTCCTCCCACAGTCCAAAGATGTGCAGGCTAGGTAAATTGGCCATGCTAAATTGCCCGTAGTGTTAGGTGAAGGGATAAATGTAGGGGAATGGGTCTAGGTGGGTTGCTCTTCACAGGGTCGGAGTGGACTTGTTGGGCCAAAGGGCCTGTTTTCACACTGTAAGTAATCTAATCTAAGGTTTGTCTTTCTTTAATACTTTTGTTTTAGCTTTTTATTTGCACTGGCAGATTTCTGCTCTCTAACTATGGCAACTTTAATTGTGAGCCTTTGTTTTCTTTTAGTCATTTTGATCATTCCCATATAGTTAAGCTGCTGGGTGTGTGCCTACTGAATGAGCCACAATTCTTACTCCTGGAGCTCATGAAGGGAAGAGACTTGCTCAGTTATCTCCGAGGAGCTAGAGGATCTCAGGTGGGTTAGATAGAAATAATTGACAATCTCGTCTTTATATTGCTGGAAGATGAGTAATAAAATTGCAGATCTTTTTCATTAGTATTTTCAGAAATATGCAATATGAACTTAATAAGACCTTACCATGATATAATCTACAAAATATTTATCAATGAATAGGAAATAAAATCCTTCATTGTACAATGAAATTCTAATCACATCTGTAAACTGAAATACGCTATCTTATTGCTGTCGCAGTCCTCACTCTCCTCTCACTCATTTCTATCTCTTTTCACTTCCTCAACATCTTTTTATCAATCATTATTAACCCATATCTTCAAACAAACCTTCTACCACAACATGTATTGTCCTTTTACAATTGTATTGGTTTGAATGCTAATCTCTTATTTAATTTGTAATTTACAGAACAATGTCAAACCTGCTTTAGTGTACTGGTATTTTTAATTTGCAATTTGTATAGTGTTCACTTAAAGCTGCCATAGAACAAAACCTGCAGAGAGAGCTGTAAGAAGAAGCAACAGAAAGCATGGAGTAACTAGTTAATGAGGCTCCATGTTGTTTGCTCATCCTCTTTGAATCTTAGGGGTATTTAGCTGGTTCTAAGTTCTGAAAAATTTGTGTTGGGTTGTGTTTCTTGTAGATTAGATTACTTACACTGTGGAAACAGGCCTTTCGGCCCAACAAGTCCACACCAACCTGCAGCCCACCCATTCCCCTACATTTACCCCTTTACCTAACACTACGGGCAATTTAGCATGGCCAATTCACTTGACCTGCACATCTTTGGACTGTGGGAGGAAACCGGAGCACCTGGAGGAAACCCACACAGATACAGGGAGAATGTGCAAACTCCACACAGTCAGTCGCCTGAGTCGGGAATTGAACCCAGGTCTCTGGCGCTGTGAGGCAGCAGTGCTAGCCACTGTGCCACCATTGTCAGTGAATTGAAAAATTCATTTTGGAAAGTGAAAAGTAGGTTATGATGTGAAAATTTACTTTATTGACTGTACTTGAGAAGAGAATTTTTACTGTTTTGCTAGTTTTTGGACCAACTTGATGTGATTAGTTCTTGGTGAACTTTAAAAAGAAACTCTAATTATGCATGATTTAAGTAGCCAGGAATTCAGTTATTTTAATTTTAAGGACAAAATAGCATATTAAAAATAAAATTTTATGAAAATCATTGTGAAATTTTCACACAAGATTGGCCCTCTGTATTTCAAGCTCAATGTCTTTCATAACTTTCATCACCTTTCCGAAGGACGATGTAAAAAAATTAAATCCTTTTCACCCAGTCATTTATCCTAATGATTTGCTGTTTCACAGGCATTTGGACATGCAAGCACATGGCTATTTATCCAGTTTTGATTAAACAGAACACAAATTGTTATTATTTAACATTTATTTGACTTTTAACTTAAGCATTTTAATTTTTTTTGTATAATTAATGCTGTGAGAATAACTTTCAATCACAAATTCTATTTTTTCATTAGCCCTTGCTCTGTGTAGGTGACCTTATAGACATATGTCTGGATGTTGCAAAAGGCTGTACTTACCTTGAGAAAATGCATTTTGTTCACAGGTAAGTTAGATTTGTATTATTAATTTAATGTCTATGTTTTAAAAATACATTTGGACAGGTTTATTAGCTTATCCTAAATCTTGCTGAGCAAAAAGTGAGCCAATGGTTTTGGCTAAAGGACTCAACTTTAGATTGACTACTTAACTACGGAGCCTACCTTAATGAGAGTCATAAGTTCTTTTTGAAAATTAACTTGATAACAAGGCTGGCAATTATGAGAAAATACAAGGCATGTACAAATACTAAAACTAAAATAGATTTGAAAAATCTTTTTATGTACTTTTCTGAACTTTGTGAGAGGCAAGTAATTGTAAAATCTTGAAAAATGAGAAATCCTGCCCATGGTGAAATGTGGGTTTGGGCCTTTTTGTGAAAACAATGTGAGTTGAGAAGAGGTGATGGGTTTGTGCACAGTTGGGAAGAATATTAATCAACAGGCAGCGAACATCTATTTCCATTGGTCAGTGGAGTGGCAAAAAGATGGCACAATTTTAAGGAAATCACCCAGCGAACAGAAGGAGAACACAGGATGTTCTTTTCTGCAGAAGGTTTTTGGTCGATGAGATGCCATTTCAGAAGAAAAAGAGCTTTTGAAAAAGACAAATAACTGTTTGATTGACTCTCACTTTGACTGTTACCTTTTTGTTTGCATGCCATTTCTCACTGTCATCCTGGACAATCTGCTGAATCAGCAGAATAGTGATAACATCTATTAGTGTTATTGACACCATCTTGATTGATATTTTTACTGTCTGTGTAAGCTGCCTGATTAGTATAAGATCTAGTCAGGGTAAATCTAGGAGAATTCCTGGGAACTGCTGAGTCAAAGATGACCTTCCAATTCACAACTTTAAAATCATCATGTTTGGGAGATGGGCATTTCTGATCAGACTAGCACCTATTGATCATTCCAGTGTTGTTGCGAGTTAAGCACATTGCAATGAGACCACCACTTTGTGTATAGGCTAGACCAGATATAGCCTGTGGGTTTCCTTCTCTAAACATTGGGGAGGCAGTTAGGAGTTCAACACAAATGTCACAGTGGCTACATACAGGCCTTCTATTTCAGATTGAATTTTTAATTACTTGGAATTTGCGTTTCCTAGCAACCATGGTAAGAGTTGATTTCATATTTCTGGATTATGAGATCTGGCCTTTGGATTACTGGTCCAATAACAAAACCACTGTTACTGTGTCCCCAAATGCAAAGGTTCAAGTGTCCAGATGTGAACAGACATGTAATTGATAGAATAATTATAATCAAGATTAGAGTGGTGCTGGAAAAGCACAGCAGGTCCGATGAAGGACTTTTGCTTCAACGTCAATTTTTCCTGTTCCTCAGATGCTGCCTGACCTACTGTGCTTTTCCAGCACCACTCTAATCTTGACTCAAATCTCCAGCATTTGCACTACCCACCTCCGCCTAGAATAATTATAATGACAGTCAACATTAACACCATCTGAACTGCATTTCACCTTCATTGTATTAGGGTTCAAGAGTTGGAGTTATAGCCTATTTTCTATAAGAGTCAAGTCCAATGAGCCTTTCAGCATTGATAAATTGAATTGAAACAAATCTGATTGTATTTTTTAAAGCCCATTTCTCATCTGGTGTCTGTTTCATTATTAAATGTCATTTTCCCACAAACTAGTAATGTTCATGCTTTCTAAGATGCTTTTTTAACTAAAAAGGGAATCAACAGTTATCTAAGGTAGTCAGGAAAATAAAGTTGAGGCCACAATTACAGAATCTTAGAAAACATACAAAATAGAAGGAGGCCATTTTGCCCATCGTGTCTATACAGGCTCTTTAGAAACATTGTGATTTAATGCCATTTCCCAGTGACCATGCGCGTTGTTTCTATTCAGGTAATCATTCCAATATCCTCATGGTTACCTCAGTTGAACCAGCCTACAATACACTTTCAGATAGTGCTTTCCAGAACTTAACTCCATGCTGTGTAGAAACATTTCACATCTCATAACACATTTGTTTCTTTTGCAAATTGCTTTAAATCTGCATTGTCTGAATCTTGGTCCTTTTACAAATGGGAATAGCTTCATCCTATCCATTCTGTTGAGAGCTTCCTTAATTTTGCAAACTACCAAATCTCCTCTCAGCCATTTCCCCTCCAAGGAGAACAGAACCAACTTCTACAGCCTCTCTGCACAGCTGATGGTTCTCATCACTGGAGCCATTTTCATAAACCATAAAAAAAAATTGATGAGATTTGGGTGTCACGGGCTGGCCACTACTTATTGTCCATCCTTAATGGCCCAGAGGGCAGTTAAGTATCAACCACATTACCAAGAGTCTGGGATCACGTGAGCCAGACTGGGTAAGGACAGCTGTTTCTAACTTACAAGGACATTGGTGAAACAGGTGGATTTTTCCAACAGTCCACAACTGTTTAATGGTCATTGTTAAACCTTTTAATTCTATATTTTCCTTTAATTTAAATTAAATCAGATACAATAGTGAAATTCAAAAACAGAACCCCAGAATATTTCTTGGAACTCTGTATTAATAGTCCAGCCTTTGTGGGTGGCACGGTGGCACAGTGGTTAGGATTGCTGCCTCACAGTGCCAGAGACCTGGGTTCAATTCCTGCCTCAGGCGACTGACTGTGTGGAGTTTGCACATTTTCCCTGTGTCTGTGTGGGTTTCCTCCAGGTGCTCCAGTTTCAGATGTGCAGCTTAGGCCATGCTAAATTGCCAGTAGTGTTAGGTGCAGGGTATATGTAGGGGAATGGGTCTGGGTGGGTGCGCTTTGGCAGGTCGGTGTGGACTTGTTGGGCCGAAGGGCCTGTTTCCACACTAGAAGTAATCTAATCAATAATACTACTACCACCTCCCTTTTGCGCACTCTCCTATGCATTCAGGTCATTCCTGAAGTGTGACCCCTGACTGAGCTGAGGTCTAACAAATGTCTTGTGAGTTCAGCATAGTATGGAAGTATACTATGACACTATTAATAAAGTCTTGGATACTGCATGCCTTATAACTGCTCTGTCTGTTCCCTACCACCTTTTAATACAGTCATAGAGATGTACAGCATGGAAACAGACCCTTCGGTCCAACCCGTCCATGCCGACCAGATATTCCAACCCAATCTAATCCCACCTGCCAGCACCGGCCCATATCCCTCTAAACCCTTCCTGTTCATATACCCATCTAGATGCCTCTTAAATGTTGCAATTGTACCAGCCTGCACCACTTTCTGATATATGATTATGAATATGATATGATTACTTACAGTGTGGAAACAGGCCCTTCGGCCCAACAAGTCCACACCAACCCACCGAAGCGCAACCCACCCATACCCCTACATTTACCCCTTACCTAACACTACGGGCAATTTAGCATGGCCAATTGACCTAACCCGCACATCTTTGGACTGTGGGAGGAAACCGGAGCACCCGGAGGAAACCCACGCAGACACTGGGAGAACGTGCAAACTCCACACAGTCAGTCGGGAATTGAACCCTGGTCTCAGGCACTGTGAGGCAGCAGTGCTAACCACTGTGCCACCGTGCCGCCCACCATGCCGCTCTGACAGCTCATTCCATACACGTACCACCCTCTGTGTGAAAAGCTTGTCCCTTAGGTCTCTTTTATATCTTTCCCCTCTCACAGTAAAACTATGCCCTCTCATTCTGGACTCCTCGACCCCAGGGAAAAGACTTTGTCTATTTACTTTATCCATGCCCCTCATAATTTTGTAAACCTCTATAAGATCACCCCTCAGCCTCCGACGCTCCAGGGAAAACAGCCCCAGCCTGTTCAGCGTCTCCCTATAGCTCAAATCCTGTAACCCTGACAACATCATTGTAAGTCTTTTCTGAACCCTTTCAAGTTTCACAACATCTTTCCGATAGGAAGGACACCAGAATTGCACACAATATTCCAACAGTGGCCTAACCAATGTCCTGCACAGCCGCAACATGACCTCCCAACTCCTGTAATCAATACTCTGACCAATAAAGGAAAGCATACCTAATGCCTTCTTCACTATCCTATCTATCTGTGACTCCACTTTCAAGGAGCTATAAACCTACACTTCAAGGTCTCTTTGTTCAGCAACACTCCCAAGGACTATTACCATTAATTCCTGCTAAAATGCAGCACCTCGCACTTATCTGAATTAAACTCCATCTGCCACTTATCAGCTCATTGACCCATCTGGTCAAGATCCTGTTGTAATCTGAGGTAACCTTCTTCGCTGTCCACTACTACGCCAATTTTGGTGTCATCTGCAAACGTATTAACTGTACCTGTTATGCTCGTATCCAAATCATTTATGTAATTGACTAAAAGTAGAGGGCCCAGCACCGATCCTTGTGGCACTCCACTGGTCACAGGCCTCCACCTGAAAAACAACCCTCCATCATCACCCTCTGTCTTCTATCTTTGAGCCAGTTCTGTATCCAAATGGCTAGTTCTCCCTGTATTCTTTGAGATTTAATATTGCTGATCAGTTTCCCATGGGGAACCTTGTCGAACGCCTTACTGAAGTCCATATAAATCACATCTCCTGCTCTGGCCTCATCAATCCTCTTTGGTACTTCTTCAAAAAAACTCAGTCAAGTTTGTGAGACAAGATTTCCCACACACAAAGCCATGTTGACTATCCCTAATCAGTTCTTGTCTTTCCAAATACATGTACATCCTGTCCCTCAGGATTGCCTCCAACAACTTGCCTACCACCGAGGTCAGGCTCACTGGTCTATAGTTCCCTGGCTTGTCCTTCCCACCCTTTTTAAACAGTGGCACCATGTTAGCCAAACTCCAGTCTTCCAGCACCTCACCTGTGACTATCGATGATACAAATATCTCAGCAAGAGGCCCAGCAATCACTTCTCTAGCTTCCCACAGAGTTCTAGGTTAACCTGATCAGGTCCTGGGGATTTATCCAGCTTTACGCATTTTAAGGCATCCAGCATTTCCTCCTGTGTAATATGGGCATTTTTCAAGATGTCACCATCTATTTCCCTACAGTCTATATCTTCCATATCCTTTTCTACAGTAAATACTGATGCAAGATACTCGTTTAGTATCTCTCCCATTTTCTGCAGCTCCACACAAAGGCCACCTTGCTGATCTTTGAGGGGCCCTATTCTCTCTCTAGTTACCCTTTTGTCCTTTATGTATTTGTAAAAACCGTTGGACTCACCTTAATTTTATTTGCTAAAGCTATTTCATGTCCCCTTTTTGCCCTCCTGACTTCCCTCTTAAGTATACGTCTACTTCCTTTATACTCTTCTAAGGATTCACTCGATCTATCCTATCTATACCTTAAATACGCTTCCTTCTTTTTCTTAACCAAACTCAATTTCAATGCCAGTCATCCAGCATTCCCTATACCTACTAGCCTTTCCTTTCACCCTAACAGGAATATACTTTCTCTGGATTCTCATTATCTCATTTCTGAAGGCTTCCCATTTTCCAGCCATCCCTTTACCTGTGAACATCTGCCTCAATCAGCTTTCGAAGATACTTGTCTCAAAATTGGCCTTTGTCCAAATTAGAACGTCAACTTTTAGATCTGGTCTATCCATTTACATCACTATTTTAAAACTATTAGATTTATGGTCGCTGGCCCCAAAGTGCTCTCCCACTGACACCTCAATCACCTGCCCTGCCTTATTTCCCAAGAGTAGGTCAAGTTTTGCACTGTCTCTCGTAGGTACTGAATCAGAAGATTTTCTTGTACACACTTAACAAATTCCTCCCTATCTAAATCCTTAACGCCATGGCAGTCCCAGTCTATGTTTGGAAAGTTAAAATCCCCTATCATAACCACCCTATTTTTCTTAAAGATAGCTGAGATCTCCTTACAAGTTTGTTTCTCAATTTCCCTCTGACTATTAGGGGGACTATAATACAATCCCAATAAGGTGATCATCCCTTTCTTATTTCTCAGTTCTACCAAAATAACTTCCCTGGATGTATTTCCAGGAATATCCTCCCTCAGCACAGCAGTAATGCTACCCCTTATCAAAAACTGCCACTCCCCCTCCTCTCTTGCCTCCCTTTCTATCCTTCCTGTTGCATTTGTATCCTGGAACATTAAGCTGCCAGTCCTGCCCATCCCTGAGCCATGTTTCTGTAATTGCTATGTTATCCCAGTCCCATGTTCCTAACCATGCCCTGAGTTCATCTCTCTTCCCTGTTAGGCCCCTTGCATTGAAATAAATGCAGTTTAATTTATTAGTCCTATCTTGTCCCTGCTTGCCCTGACTGTTTGATTTGCTTCTATTCTCAACTGTACCCATCTCAGATTGATCTCTTTCCTCACTATCTCCCTGGGTCCCACCCCCCCACCTTACTAGTTTAAATCCTCCCAAGCAGCTCTAGCCAATTTCCTTGCCTGTAAATTAGTCCCCTTCCAATTTAGATGTAATCTGTCCTTCTTGTACAGGTCATTTCTAGCCCAAAAGAGATTCCAATGATTCAAAAACGTGAATCCTTCTCCCATACACCAGCTCCTCAGCCATACATTCATTCTCCTATTCCTGCCCTCACTAGCTCGTTGAACCGGGAGTAATCCAATTATTACTACTGTCAAGGACCTCCTTTTTAAATTCCTGCCTAACTCTCTGTAATCTCCCTTCAGAATCTCAACCTTTTCCCTTCCTATGTCATTGATTCCAATGTGGACAATGACCTCCTGCTGGGCCCTCTCCCCCATGAGAACATTCTGCACCCTCTCTGAGACATCCTTGATCCTGGCACCAGGGAAACAACACACTATTCTGCTTTTTCGCTGCTATCCACAGAAACATCTATCTGTACCTTGGATTACAGAATCCCGTAACACAATTGATCTCTTGGAACCTAACATACTCCTCGTTGCATTAGAACCAGTCTCAATACTGGAGACATGGCTGTTCGTGCTACGTTCCCCTGAGAATCCATCACCCCCTACATTTTCCAAAACAGCATACCTATTTGAAATGGGTATATCCACAAAAGACTCCTGCCTACCTCTCTTACTTTTCCTGGAGTTAACCATCTATCTGACTGTATCTGAGACTTTCCCCCCTTCCTATAACTGCCATCCATCACAAATTGTTGCTGCTGCAAATTCCTCATTGCTTCTAACTGTCTCTACAACCGATCCATTTGATCTGATAAGACTTGCAACCAACAGCATTTATGGCAGATATAATCCACAGTAATCCTTAAACTCGCTTTAAACTCCCACACCTGACAAGAAGTGCATATCACTCTACTAAAAGCCATTTTTGCTCCTTTACAATCTACAGACCCAGAAAATAACACCGTCTTATTCCTCTACAAACACTGCCCCAGGTGAAATTAATAGTTATGGCTTATATTTTAAGTTTAATCAAGAGACATATCTCCAAAAGCTTATAATCAAGAAAGAATCCACTCTACTCACTACTGCAGACTTTCTGTAGGCACACTTAAAACAACAATGAACTTATCTGATTCTTGCTATGAATGTCGCCAAATAGTTGCTCCAAGATTAGTTGTGAATTTCACTGTTTGTTAATTTTCCAGCGATATATGAATTCAAACAACAAAGGCAGTGTCTGTTTCTTTCTTTCTCTCTCTCTCCTGCATAGACCTCACCATGTGCTTCCTTTGTCTGTTCTTCTCCCTTTTTAAAACTGCTGTTGTTTGGAAAAAAAATAATCAAAAGTTCCAAAACAATGCAACAGCATATGAAACAGTAATTGCTGCTCGTGGAATTTGAGGAAATCACCTCCAACACCTAAAATACCTCAAAAAAGGAGCAGCTGTTACAGCCAGAAAGCTTTCCTGTCCTCCATCTTGGATTACCCAGGTGACTTGAGTACATTAAGCCCAGATCCCTCTGCTCCTGCAAACCTTTTAGTATAGTGCCCTTTAACTTAAACTGTGTCCCAATGATCTTTCCTCTAAAAGCTATTCACCTCACATTTCTCCTTTAAAAACCTTCAGCTGCCCACTCCAACAAGTTTGTCATATAGCATGACAACAGACCTTTCAGGGCAACCAATCCATGCTGATCATAATCCTAAACTTAACTAATCTAACATGCCTGTGCTTGGCTTGCATCCCTCCAAGCTGTTCCTATTTATGTCCTTATCCAAATGACTTTTAAATGTTATAACTGTACCCATGTCCATCACTCCCTCTGGAAGTTCATTCCACGCACAAGCTACTCGATGTTTAAAAATAAAATTGCCCCTCATATCTTTTTTAAATCTTTCTCCTTTCATCTTAAGAATATCCTCCCTAGTCTTGAAAACCCCCAGCTAGGGAAAAGATACTTGCCATTCACCTTATCTATACCCTTCATGATTTTATAAACCTCTCCACCTCCTATGATCCAGTGAAACAAGTGTAAGCCTATCCAGCCTCTCCTTACAACTCAAACCGTCCATTCCAGGCAACATTCTGGTAAAGCTCTTCTGAACTTCTCAACGTCCTTTTAAACTTTTGGAAATTCCCACCCTCCCTTCATTCAGTATCTTTCGCATCTTCATCTGGTGGTCCCAGTGTCTTGTCAACTTTAAGATCAGGGGTCTATCTAAAGTCTCCTCCTTGTCAACTTTACACCCTCCGGTCACCAAGACCTTAGTAGCTTCTGCTTCCTTGGTAAAGACAAATGCAAGATATTGAATACCTTAGCCCTTGCTTCAAATCTCCAAATGTACAATTCTCCTTTTTGGCCCCTGATCAGTCCCATCCCTCCTTTTACCCCCTCCTTTGTGTAATGCCTCTTTTATTAGCTTTATCATATGCCTTATGGACCTTTTCTAATCAACATGTTCAAGAATGCGATTGCACATCTCTGGAGCAGGTGAGAATTGAACCTGGGCCTCTTGGCTCAGAGGTAGGAGGACGAAAACTGCACCACAAAATTCCCCTCTAGACATTCTATACCTAGGAACATGTATGATTGATCAAATAAGAGAGGAGGAGCCAAGGGCTGAATGACTACCTGCTGCTCTTAAATAATGTTTGTGTGTAGTTCTGGAGTGAGCTTTTGTTTGGATTGATGGATAATTTTGAAATGGAAAGAATCACCGCTGATATCCAATTTATTTGCAGCTGATTGTGGCGATTATAAATTAGGAAGCAAAGATTGAGTTGAAAAAGATAATCAGTAAAAGCTGTAGCACTGGAGTGGCTCCTGTTACTGTGGAGTTGCTTTTCTTTAAAGCAGCAGAAAAGAAATGGTACTCATGTTCTGACAATGATAATTACATAGATTACAGAGTCTGGGAAGTCTGCAGATTTTTCCAGCACGTTGCTTAGATCACCAAATGAAAATAATTCAGTCATTGAGCTACAAGAGTTTTTTTCTGGAATGACAGTAGTTGGGAAAGAATCAGAAACAAATTAAAATATGGTGGGATCAATTTTCAACAGACCCTCCCATCCCCAAATCTGGCAGGATGGGACCTTTGTTTATTCCCAAAACTACAAATCTGAGCTAACTGCCTGTTTCTAATAATGATCCACCTGCTATCACTCTCCTGTACTAGGAAAAAAAATGCACTTACGTTCTGCTGCCTTTATTGGTTAGAGATGCCCTTTAGAGATTTAATTAGGTTTTGCCAGCTTTGCTAAAGTAAATATGACATTTGACAGGGTCATTAGTAGCTTATTGACAGAACATGTTTTGACTTAAAGAAACATATAGTTTAGGGGGATTTTACATGTTGATATGTTTTAGCAGTGTGTTTTGTTGATTTAGCCACTAGTTTGTTATTTTAAGGGATCTGGCTGCTAGAAACTGTTTAGTTTCCATAAAGGAATACAACTCCACAAATCGCAAAGTGAAAATTGGAGACTTTGGTCTTGCAAGAGACATCTACAAGAATGATTACTATCGAAAGGAAGGAGAAGGACTACTTCCTGTCAGATGGATGGCACCTGAGAGCTTAATTGATGGCATGTTCACAAATCAATCTGATGTTTGGTAAGTCAATATTTCATACTAATGATTCAATTATAATGTATTTGTAGTGCCCGATTGTGTCTGCCAAATTCATCCATGATTGGCAAACCATGATTGATATGTGGTAAAAACAGAAAGAACTGCAGATGCTGTAAATCAGAAACAAAAACAGAAATTGCTGCAAAAGTTCAGCAGGTCTGGCAGCATCTGTGAAGAGAAATCAAAGTTAATGTTGCAGGTCCAATGACCCTTCCTCAGAACTGATGGTAGCTAGGAAAATGTCGGTTTGTGTTCAGAAGATAGAGAGGGCGAACGAAGATAGAATGGGAGAGAGGGAATGATTGGTGGGGATATAGCCCAAAGAGAGAGAAATGAGTTGACAGACAAAGGAGTTGATAATGAACTGGCTGCAAGGGTGAATAGCTGTTAATGAGGACTGTTAGTGGCTAACAATAGGTTGTGTGTAATGGCAGATCATGTCTTAATAAGGCTTGGTGAGTGTGATACGGGGCTAGGACATGGGAGAGTTCAGGTCCTAAGTTTATTGAATAAAAGATATTGAGTCCAGAGGGCTACAGAGTCCCCAAGTGAAAAATGAAGTTGTTTTTCCAGCTTGTGCTGAGCTTCACTGGAGCACAGCAGCAAGCCTGAGGCAGGTGTTGGCCAGGGAACAGGATGGTGTGCTAGAGTGGCAGGCAACTGGAAGTTCAGGGTCATCTTTGCGGACAGAATGTAGGTGTTCTGCAAAGTGAGCACCCAGTCTATGCCTCATTTCCCCAATGTAGAGACCACACTGTGAGCAATGAATGCAGTAGACTAGATTGTGAGAAGTGTAGGCAAAGAACTGCTTCAGCTGGAAGGTATGTTTGAGCCCTTTGATACTGAGAAGGGAGGAGGTAAATAAGCAAGTGTTATAACTTTGCCAGTTGAGAAGTTGTCATGGGGTTGTGGGGGGTGTTGGGAGTGAATGGACCAGGGTGACCCAGAGGGAACAATCTCTGCGAAATGTAGATAAGGGATGGGAGAGGAATATGTGTCTGGTGGTGGCATCTCGCTGGAGGTGGCGGAAATAACTGCTGATGATCTTCTGGATGTGGATGCTGGTGGAATGATAGATAAGGACAAGGGGAACCCTATTGTTGTTGTGGGAAGGAAGAGAGGTAAGTCAAGGTGGAAGTGCAGGAGATGGGTTGCACCCAGCTGGGGACCCTTTGACACTGGTGCTGGGGAACCCTTAATTGAGGAAGCTGGCCATTTTGGAGGTTCCCTTGTCGAAGTTGGCGTCAGCGAAACAGATGTGACTGAGATGGAGGAACTGGGAGAGTGGAATGGAATTTTTACAGGCAACAGGCTGCAAGGATATATAGTTCAAGTAGCTCTAGGAGTCAGTGAGTTTATAATGGATATTAGTGGCCAGTCTATCCCCAGAAATAGAAACATAGATGTTGAGGAAGGGAAGGGAGGAATCCGAGATAGACCAGGTGAAAATAAGGTCAGGGTGGAGATTGGAAGTGAAATTGATGAACTTTTCAATTCCAATTAAGAGAGGGAAGCAGCACCAATGATATCATTGATATATTGGAGAAAGAATTGTGGGTGGGGGGCTGTAATAAGACTGGAACAAGGTATGTTCCACATACCCCCACGAAGCGGCAGGCATTACTGGAGCCCATGTGCATACCCACGGTCACCCCGTAATGGGAAGAAAATGAGAGGAGTTCAAAGAGAAGTTGTTCGGGGTGAGGACAAGCTCGGCTGGGTGGAGGAGGGTGGTGGTGGTGGGGGACAGAGGCGTGGGGGTGGGGTGGTTCAGGCCTTTGGTCTAAGGAGAAATGGAGAGCCCTGACACCACCATGGTTGGGGGATGAAAGTGCAGAGGGATTATATGTCCATGGTAAAGAGAAGGCGGCTGGAGCCTGCAAACTGGAAATTTCAAAACTGGTGTAAAGCTTCAGAGGAATCACACATTTCTGTGGGCAGGGACTGGACCGGGGAGAAAAGACCAAGTCAAGATAAGAAGTGATGAGTTCTGTGAGGCAGGAGCAGGCTGAAACAATGGGTCTGCCAAGGCAGGCCTGTTCATGGATTATCAGAAGGAGGTAAAAGTGAGCTGTGCAAGGCTGGAGGCCTATCAGCTTAGAGGCCATGGCGGGGGTTGGGGAGGGGGGGCGGGTGGGTAGCACCAGATGAAATGTTACTGGTTGATACAATGGCCTGATGTGCCATGGTGGAGTCATGGTCCAGGGGGAGATAGGAGGAGGTATCAGAGTGTTTGAGGAAAGAATGTTTGAAGATCGCTTGTGGAACTTTGACCATCACCCACTTGAATAGATGGATCCACATTGTGTTCTTAAAAAATTCACTATCTTTTCAGTTGTGGCTTTGTTAACCTCAGTCAGGTGATTGTTGTTTAAGTTCCACATCAATGACTGGAGCACACCATCCAGGCTGGTGGTGGTGTCTTCCAGATAAGAAGCTCTACTCAAACCCAACATGTAAGGGCAAAAGATCCTATGATGCTACTTTGAAGAGTATGATTATAATCCAAGAGGATTGACATTCCACTTCGAATCAACCTGTTCAGACATGTTATGACACACACCACAGTGAGTGCACTTGTTGATTCCATGTGAATTACAACAAATTTGAGGTGTGTTCCCCCGACCATAAATTCCCGCTCAAACCCATTCTCATGTTGCCAGACATAAAATCTGTTCTGCACCAGTGCAATCTGCCAGTATTTTAAAACACAACTCGTAAAGAAAATCACATTTTAAAACATTCCTTGATATATTTAATAAAAGTTGCTTGGTAGAATGTTATTGATATGGGTGGAAATGGATTTATCACAAAGTGCAAGGATTTTCATCAGAGTGCCTGTAAGTAACCAATTTTAAGTTATTGAAAATGATAAGAAAAACACATTTTCTGGTTCAATGAGGTATTACAGTTAGTTCCTTAATTTTTTTAGAAATTCATTCAAATCCCCTCAATGTACCTATAGTATACTTGCACTGAAGAGATTAAGCTTGACTTGCAAAGTCTGTGAAGTCCTGCAAATGGACACAATTAGCGGAAACTCCCTATGCTGATTATTTTACCTCATAAGGTTATGAGTAATTTTGAGTGATCCTGCTTCTAGTACACTGTAAATTAAGAATTTATCACAGAACTTTGTTTTGCACAAAATGTAAATTCCACTGAAAATGATATGTGCTCTTGTGCTGTCTATGCCAAAAAAAAAGGTGCCATCACACAGAAATTTCAGGCAAGTTTATCTAATCTTTACCTCAGTGCAGATTGTAGAATCTTGTTGTGCACAAATTAGTTGTTATATTTACAGAATTGCAACAAGAGACGACAATTCTTGATCGTAAAACATTTTGGAATTTCCCAAGGACGTCAGGCATTAGGAATGTCAGCTCTACTAATGAAGCACTGTTTCGGTACCGTATCAAAGAACTGTTCTAGATTTTAGGTGAAAGTGGAAGATGAACTCTCTCATTTCTGGCTAGGAGTTGAAAGTGTCACCATTGAAATAAGATGGTGCTGAGCCAATTAAATATTTATAGCTATCCACATGCAGTACAGTGTTCAAATGGTGGTACATTGGAATATGCAAAAATCATTTCTACTGCTGTATAACTACAGTCCAACTAGCTTTAAAATAACTCTATCTGAATTACACACCAAAAAATGTTTACCGTATAATTTTGTATCCATTGTTAATACTTATTGCTAAAAGGTAAATTGTTGCATATACCATTGTTCTATCTAATTGGTGTAACGACCTCAGGTTTCATGATAAATAGCATAAATTTTGGAGAGCAATGTAATCTCACATTTGCTAATGTACTTAATTTATTTGTACATGACTACATTTCTATCAAACTCCTGTGGGTGGTGCTGCAGAACCATTAGTCTCTGACTTTTATCGTGACTTTCCATCCCAGTTTGACATCTGGAGCCTGCTGGGATCATTTTAAATTAAATCTAAAGTCTGAAGTGGATTTGAACCTCTTGCCAGTTACCTTGGACGAGTCCAATTTTGATATTTCATTCTTTTTAGGCCTGAACCAGCAATCTCCCTAGTTGTGTTTTGATTTTTGTTCTCTGCTACTGAGGGAAGTGATTTGGTGTAACAACTGTTGGAGTATTTTGAATCATTCTTTCCAGTAAACTTTCATATAAACTGTGCCAATAACTGCAGACTTGGTCTCTGAAATGAGGATGAAATTTCTCTTGCCCACTCTTTCCAATCTGTCCACTCCCATTAGAAGTGTGGCTAGTAAAGTCCAATTGTATATTGGCTCTGGTCAAAGGAAAACAAAATCCTCATTAAGGATTGATAGGAAATAGATGGAAAATTGACTGCTTGGATATAAAACAAGAGATTTGAAAATTGATATTTGTTGGGTTCAATGGGACAATACTTAATTGACCAGCAATATGTTGTTTTGGTCACTGAAATTAGTGCCATTGGAGAATACTAGTAAAATTGGACCAATGTTGTCAGTGAAACCGACTGCTGAAAAACATGCTGATTACTGGCTAATGACACACACAGCATGAGACAAGAAGATAACTGATGTTGTTATAATCCAGTTGCCTTAAGGTGCCTGATGTCGTGACCAATGTGTGGACTAAGTCACCTTGAACCCATTAACACTTGTTATAATCCTTGATTATCATAGCTGATGGGATATTGGACATGTCAGAGCCCAGCATGAAGGCTGGCTTGATAGAGGATATAATTTCTTTTTGCTTAGTCTGGTTGTCCTCACTGAAAAATATTCACAAGGGGCTGCCAATGTTCATCTAACAGCAGAATGTAACCTTATTACACAAAGGAGGAAAAATCATTTTTTTTACAACCACATACCTACACCAACAAGCAATATAAGTCCTAAAGACAGTTCAGAAATATCTTGACCTAAAAAGCAAAATAAAGTTTCCCTTTAGTTCAGCAATGTTCGTAACTATCCTTACATAGACCCAAGCCTAGAGAAACTACAGTCCTCTCTCAACACTTAAGTTCTCCTTCACTCGCTCCTGCCAATTTCTTTCTCTTACATTACACAAACAATTTTCTTTAAAGTCACTGGCAATTAACCTTTCACAATTGTGATGACCTATACTTGCTCAATTCTACCAATTGGCAGATTTTATCCCAAGTGCTTCTGGCTTAGAAGCTTCACATACTAAAGACAAAGCATTGCTACTGCCTTCCTTCCACTGAACTGTAAAACTCCTGCTAAGAGGAAATCTTCTTTCTCTTTTGAAGTAAACTCTCTTGTTTTCTTCTAAAACGATGTCAAAACAAAATTGGTCTGCTTATGCTACATGTCGTAAACTTAAAAACATTGACTTTTTATTCCATTTTCACGACAAGAGTCAATCTTGCACTTGATTGAAGTCATGTGTCGTCTTGGTACTGATGCCTTTAGGTAGACTGTTTCAGAAATAATGCTTGATCTAAAGAAATGTCCTCCGCAATGCTAACCTATATCTATTTACCTCTATTTTGTAAACAATCAAAATTTGCAAAAGAAATGTTAATGTGTTGTACATATTTCATCATACTCCATTTTTGATACCAAGTACTAAGAGGGTATTAGTGACCATGGACATCCATTGAATTGGCCCAGGATCATGCTTGGTTTGTTGTTGCCATCAACCAATTGGCAGGCCCAGAAAGTCTTCCATCCTTAGTTCCTGACATCAGGAATACTGGAAGAATTTGCAAGCTGATAACCAACCTCGTTGGTCATACTCTGAACATACCTCCTCCTGTGACCATCAAATCCTGGCATGGGCCTTGAATGCAGAGCCTCTGGCTCACAGGCAGGGTTGCTGTAAGGCATCTCCTACTGATGCTAAATTATCAAAAAAAAAGCGAGTAGAGGAAAAGTACGTTGCAAATTTGAAAGTTCTGTTGGCCACTGGGGATTGGGTTAAGGATTTTGCTCATAGGATGCGGGGGTGGGGAAAGGGAAATAGTCAGATGGCTACTGTAAACTATTCAACAGCTGGTCACGTATTAACAGGCCATCTGTCTACTGTTGTCATTTAGTAATGGCGTACAGGAAGGATGACCTAAAGTGGGGGCAATTAAATCACTTGAAGAAAGTGACCCAAAAAAAATAAACATTCAATTGTAGAGCTAAAGTATGTTCTTTGACTCATTATATGGGTAGAAACAAAATGCAATACATCAAGGAACATTAAACCAATCAAAATCAAAGCTGAAGGTCTGTGTTTAAGTATCTTACATTGACTAACTTTTCTTTTTTGCTTGGTAATCTGTCTTTCATCCAGAGGTGTTCAGTCAAGTGAAGTTTTGGTGTTAGTAAGGTGTATGCTTCTGCTTAATACAAGTCCCATTCATGGGTCAGCATCAAGCTTGGAGGTCACACAGTAGAGTGCACTACTGGTTTCTAAAAGTTCTGAATTCATTCTGTTTTTTTCTTCCCCTTCCCCCTCACCCCAATCTCATTTCATGAAACATGGGCACTATTTGGTACAGCAGCAATTACGGATTCAAGTTGAGCTGAAATGAATGATGAGGCAGAAGTTTGGAAATGAGGATCATGAGATGGTGCATTATGAGATTTTAAAAAATAAACACTGACATTGCTTTAAGCCAGTTATGTGCATGCACTTTGGATGGATTGTGTGCAACATTTTAGCAAGGTGGGAAAACTCCTTACATTCAAATGGTTAACCTTTGCTTCTTGTTTGCTGAAGTTAGCCGATGTAGAAAAATTAGAAATGTATCCAGGGGAAAGAAGGAGAGAGGAAATCCTAGTCTGTTAACAATTGCCTGCCTTTTAGATAAAATAATGATTTATTCCTTAACCAGGCATAAAGTTTGACAGTATTAAGGATTTGCTTTACTCTGGTAGCAAAGGAAATTAACTCCAACAAATGGGCAGACTAACGTTTGCAGCGGCTTATTTATTCCTACATGTTTTTTTTCCAGGTCATTCGGTATCTTAATGTGGGAAGTAATGACATTGGGGCATCAGCCGTACCCAGCTCGTACCAACCTAGAGGTGTTGCACTTTGTTCGAACAGGAGGGAGACTGGAGAAACCAAGCAATTGTCCAGAAAATGTGTATGTATCATTATGTTTGAAGCATCCTTTTATATTAAAATCTCATACTGGCTCTGGATGCCATAATGATTCATAAAAAATGAAGGTGCTGGAGATCTGAAAGCAGAGTTAGTTTTTCGAGTCCAGTGACTTTTCATGAGAATTGTTAGCAGCAAGGAAAAATTGGTATTTATGCTGAAGGTCAGGCAGGGTGGGGGCGTGGGGGGAGTGCCGAGTGCGTGGTGAGTGGTTAGGTTGAGACAGAGCTCAGAGAAAGAGAGATATGAAAGGAATAGACACAACAGTAAGCCAGGTTAGGAGAGAAGCTGAATAAGTGATGATGAGAGCTGTGCTGAAAACAACCCATGTTATAACAGGACTGGGTGTGGAGTGGGTAAAAAAACATGGAAGGACATGATCAGTTTTGAAAGTTATTGAATCTATCATGAGTCCAGCAGGCTGCAGGGTGCATGAGAGAAAGATGAAAGTCTGTTCTTTGAGGTTGTGCTGAGGCTTACTGGAACACTGCAGCAGACCTGTGACAGAAATGTTGGCATGGGAACATGGTGATGTGTGAAATAACAGGCAACTGGAAACTTGGGATCATGTTTGACAGATGGAACGTAGGTGTTCTGTAAAGTGGTTACCCAGCCTGTGTTTCATTTTCCCAGGGTGGAGGGAACCACACTGTGTGCAGCAAATACAATAGACTAAGATTAAACAAACTGCTTCACTTGGAAGGTGAGTCTGAGGCCTTGGTTAGTGAGGAAGGAGGAGATAAACAGGTAGTTGATTGCAAGGGAAGGTGCTGTGGCAGTGTGGAGAGTTGTTGGGACTGGAGGAGGAGTGGCCCGAAGTGTCCCAGAGGGTGCAGTCTCTGTGGCATTCTGACAAAGAAGGGGAATGGAGTATGTGTCTGGTGAGGGAATCCCATTGGAGGTGACTGCAGCAATAGCTTCTCTTCCTTTGGATGCAGAATCTGCAGAAGCTAGTGGGATGGTAAGTGAGGGCCAGGACCTTGCGAATCCTGCCATTGCTGTGGGAGGGAAGAAAAGGTGAGGCCAGAGTTCAGAAGATGTGCTGGAAGTGGCTGAGGGCCCTGTCAACCATGGGGGCGGTTTAAAAAAAAGGGTTTCTTTCTGAGGCCACCCAGCAGAAGATGGCATCATCAGAACAATGGGTTGGAGAAACTGGGAGATAGGGATGGAATCTTTATAGAAAGCAGGGTGTGAGGGTGTACTGTATAGTCCATGTAACTCTGGGAATTGGTGGGTTTGTAGTAGATACTTGTGGCCAGCCTATGCCCAGAAATGGAAGTAGATATTGAAGAAGGGAAGGGAAGAGATGGACCAGGTGAAGGTGAGAGTAGGATGGAAATTGGAAGTGAAGTTGATCAATTTTTCCAATTTCGGATGAGATAGGGAAGCAGTACCAGTGATGGTCATCCATACTCTGGATAAAGAATTGTGGGTGGGGACTTGAGTAGAATTGAAACGTGGTTTGTTCCATGTATCTCACAAAGAGGCAGGAATAACTGGGACCCGTGTGGGTACCCATGACCACACCTTTAACCTGAAGAAAGTGGGAGGAGTTAAAGGAGAAGTTGCTCAAAGTGATGAGCTCAGCCAGGCGGAGGAGGATGGTGGTTGATGGGGGATGGTTCAGGCCATTTTTGTTCAGGAGGAAGCCCAGTGCGCTGAGACCATCCTGATGGGAGATGGATGTGTAAAGGGGTTGTACATACGTGGTAAAGACGAGGCAGCCGGTGTCCACAAACTAGAAATTTTGAAACCTGACATCAAGCGTCAGAAAGATCAAGGATTGGACAAGGGGAGAAAAAATTGAGTCAAGGTATGAAGGAATAAGTTCCATGGGGCAGAAACAGTAGGTCTGCCTCAGCAGTCCTGCTTGTGGATTTTGAGGAGAAGGTAGAAGTGGGCTGCAATGGTAAATATACCTTCTTTCCTTATTTCATTAATGGTGGTGCTCATTTCCTGGTGACAGTCCCTCCCATAGTTGAATATGCCGAGAAGGCACTGTTTCCTTCCAGGTCTTCTTCAGCCTCAATTGCAGTGGATGTTGTAAATGAGGAGCAAACGTGGCACATGTATTAAGAACTTCAGATGAAATTGACTTATTTATTATTGTCATATGTACCTAATCACAGTGAAAAGTAGGGTGAACAGAGTGAGGCATACAAAGTTACAATTGCACAGGACATGTACAAAAGCATGATCAGCATTCGATTTGAGAGGTCCATTCAGCAGTCTAATAACAGCAGGGAAGAAGCTGTTCTTGAACTTGTTGTTGCGTGTGTTTAAACTTTTGTATCTTCTGCCTGAAGGAAGATGTTGGAAGAGATTATAACGGTGCTGGGAGGGGTCTTTGTTGGCTGTTTTTCTGCAGCATTGAGAACTGTAGATGGACTCCATGGCTGGGAGGTTGGCTTGCATGATAGTTTAGCCTGTGTTCACAACTTTATGTAGTTTCTTACAATCCTAGGCAGAGCAGTTGCTGTACTAAGTTATAATGCACCCAGAATTAATGCTTTCTATGGTGCATCAGTAAATGTTGGTGAAGGTCCTTGTGGACATGCTGAATTTTCTTAGTCTCCTGAGGAAAAAGAGGCATTGTTGTGCCTTCTTGAGTGGCATATCAGGGCATTGCAGGACAGAATGTTGGTTATTGTCACTCCCAGGTACTTAACACTCTAATCTCCCTCTACCTTAGCTCCATTGCTGTAGGTAGGGGGTGTCCTCCTCCTCTCTTATTGAGGTCAATGATCAACTCTTTTTTTAGTTTTGCTAACATTGAGGGAGAGATTGTTACTGTTGCACAGTGACACCAAGCATTCTATCTCCTTCCTGTATTCTGTCTCGTCATTGTTTAATATCTGCCCTGAAACAATGGTGTCATCAACATACTTGTAGATGGTGTTCAGACAACATTTAGCCACACCGTTATGAGTGTACAGGGAGTATGCATCCTGGTGAGGTGCTGGTGTTATGGTGGAGGAGGTACTGTTGTCTATCTTAATTAATTCCAGTTTATGGGGCAGGAAGCTAATTATCCAGTTGCAGAGGGAGAAGCCAAGACCTTAATCTCGGAGTTTGGAAGTTGGTTTGGTTGTGATTACAGTGTTGACGTTGGGGCTGTAGTCGTTAAGTAGAAGCTTGACATAAGTATCCTTATTATCCAGATGCTTCAGGGGTGAGTGTAGGGCAAGACAAATTGTATCCATTATAAACCTGTTGTGTCGATGAGCAAATTGCAATGGATCACGGCAGGCTGGGAGGCTAGGGTTGATGTGAGCCATGACTAGCCTCTCCAAGCACTTCATAATTACAGAGGTCAGAGCCACTGGGTGGGAGTCATGAGGCACCTGTTCTCTTTGGTACTGGGATAATGGTGGTCTTCTTGAAACAGGTGGGGATTTCAAATTGTAGCAAGGAGAAGTTAAAGATGTTAACGAATACTCCCACCAACTGTCCACACTGAATTTCAGTGCATGGCGGGCGACTCCATCTGGGCCAGTTGCTTTCCTTGGGTTCACTTTCAAGAAGGCTGATCTAACGTCTGCGGCAGTGACTGAGGGTGCAGGTGCTGTGGCAGTGACTGAGGGCTGTTTGGGCAGGTGACATTGTTCCACGAGCATTCTGCTTGAACCGAGCATAAAAAAAATGAGCATTTCAGGGAGGAATGTGTTTTTGTCCGCTATTCTGTTCTGCTTTATTTTGTATTACATTGTATTGTGTAGGCCTTGCCAGAGACAGTGGGTCTCCGTACAGTTAGTTTGAGTGTCTAACTTGGTATGGTATTGCCTCTTGGCATCGCTAATGGCCTTGCGGAGGTTGTATCTCGAGTTCTTGATTTGGACATGGGATGCCTGGTTTTCAGTAGGTAATGGATTTCCCAGTTCTTCCAAGGTTTCCAGTTGGGGAACACACAGATTGACTCCTTTGGCACGTAGTCCCCTAGGCACTTGCTAATGAAGTTAGTGAAGGTGGTGGCGTACTCATTTAGGTTGGCTGCTGAATTCATGACTATGGACCAATTCACTGATTCGGAGCAGTCCCACAGAAGCTCTTCTGCTGCCTCAGACCCGCACTGTACTGTTTTCTGTGCTGGGTCCTCATGTTGTTTCAATGTGATTTCAAGGCATCCCTCCCCAGCATACTCCTGGCAAATGTCTAAGCCATTGAAAACAAAATGGGTGAACTTAGAACTACTGTGTGCTCTGTTTTACAGAAACATGGTTCACTCCTGCTACACCTTACTGTGCCTTCTAAGCTGAAGGTTTCTCCATATCTTGCTTGGATCACACAGCGTCCTTGGGTAAGGCAAAGGGCTGTGGGGTGTAGCTTCTAATCAGCACCTTCTGGTGATCAGACATAGTGACTTTAGCATGTTACTGCTGCCTGGACTTAGAATATCTTACATTGAACTGACGTCCCCTGTTACCTGCCGCATGAGTTCACCTCCGCCATCCTGACAGCAGTCCACATCCCACCCCAGGCGAAGGTGAAGAATGCTCTAGATGAAATTTACACCGCTACAAACTCTCTGGAGATGAAATTCCTCGAGGCATTATTCATCATGACCGGTGACTTCAACCAGGTCAACCTCAAGAGGGTGTTATGGAAATACCACCAACACATCTTCTGCACATCAACCGAACATCCTTAACCCTTGCCGCACAACTATCAAAGCTGCCGACCACTCCATTTCCCGTCTCGGAAAATTAGATCACAACGCTGTGCTCCTCGTCCCAGCTTACAAGCAGAGGTTGAAATAAACACAGTGACAAAATAAAATATCCAAACCAAATCTTAGGTCTAACGCCTGTAAACTTCCTTCCTGTTGACCAACAGCCACGAAAGTCTAGGGCTATCATTCACTCCACTATGCCCCCTGTCTACCTCCCATCCTGCAGCCAACCTGTGCCAACCCCAATTCTGTTCACCCATGTATTCACCCTCTCCAGGCTTGGGCTTATGATCCATTTTCACACGGACGCACTTGCTTCCCCCTTGCCTCACCATTTGCACATCAATTCTCTCATAAATTCACCCGCCTGGTCCACTTGTGCACTCACCCACCGGTCCCCTCACACTGTCATTCATCACCTCACCCACCTGCCGACACTATTGGGCTTCCTGAGGGGGCTCTGCTCACAGTAAGTTGTTACAATGCATAGAGGTTTCCTCAGCCTCGTACTTTCTGATTGAGTACCAGTTGGACTGTCCCACATTCTGCCAGGCAAATGGAGACAGACGCAGCAGCAGCTGGAAGGTGCCTGCTTCAGTTAAACACTGAGGTTGCCCCTGGAATTTGGAACAGTGTCAGTGGGTTTGGGATTGGGCCAAGATTGTGGAGGGTTGTGCTGTCTGACAATGGACCCTACTGTTGGCCACGGGGCCTAACAGCATACCAAAACAGTTGTGTCCACTTTACATGCTGGCCAGCAGAGGGCATGCAAACTGTATGAAGTTTTTTTTTAAAGAATTGAATTTGATTTTGTTTCTATTTATGCCACCTTCTAGTTCTCAAATAAATTTGGTAAAATGGGTGCTTCTTGATTTTAACTGCCACAACATGAAGTCGAGTTTCAGTTTTGCTACCTGTTACTATGTCGGGTTCTAAAACGAACAATGCACTCTCAAAAGAAAACGAACAACTGGAGTATTAATTTCCCTCCTTTAAATCTCACCGTTGGAGTTTTTAGAACCAGCTGCTGCTGTGATCTTGATTGCATTCATTTCCAGCTTTTCTGCTTGTGAAACAGCGCAGAGCCGTTTGATGGCAAGCAACGACGGAAATCACTTTTGACCCCATAATCCATTCATTGTTCATTAATGTAGAAAAGGATCATTGTCTGAAATTTGAAATCATATGCCTTTTCAAGTTGGAAGCAAGTAGCAGGTGATGATAAATTGGGCAGAACTGTGTGTAGGTGGTGTATATCCCAATTCAGAGATATTTGTTGCAGCAGCAATTGCCAAATGCTTATTTTGTGTTGCTTAGACTTCCACTGACCATCTTGCTGAAGTTAATTTGACTCAAAAATCCTCATTTAAACTGAATTATGGTCACAACATAATTTGTGAAATACAAGGAAAATAATCTCATTCTGATTTTGCACTACAAAGATCAACTGTCTGAAATGTTTGAACTTTTTGGGGACACAGATGCTTGCTCCAGGGAGGCTAAGAGTTTGGATATAAAGCTCTCCAGCCTAACGTAGACCTTTGAATTTAAGAGACTGTGAAATGATGAGTAAAATGAGTGAAGGACATTGCAGAAAGCTACAGTTCAGATAGAAGGCTTCAAAAATTTCTGTATCTCAAAAGGTTTGTCTGTAATTCAGCAATAAACAGATTATCTGGCATCTTGTGTAAAGTCATCATGCATCTGTGAATTACAAAGTAAGGCTTTGGTTAAACATCATTACACAGAAGTAGGAATAGATTAACCTTCATCTTACAGTCTTCATTTTTCTCAGCTCCTTTTGCAGCATGTGTGGAAGCAAGTTGTACACTTACGTATGCAATTTTGAGAAGCTCGCACAATCATAGTGCATGCTGCTATTATTCATTCTTTAGTAATTCCATTCCAGTTAAGTCATTTCAAGCAATCAGAGTAAGCCCAGAATGTAATTCCATATTTGGAAATGTCATGTGAGATGTCTAGTGCCACATTAAAATAAAATAAAGACCAAATTGTCTGACTGTAGCTGGATTTAATAACTGGCGCTATGCCTGAGCTTTGTTGGGAACATGGGAAGGTCCTGCTTGTTATAGTTTCCAATGATGTTAGCCAGCAGGTGCATTCTTCGTTTTTTTTCTTGAACACAATACCCCCAAATATTAAGTTCTGGTGAGATTTTACTTTGGCAGTTTACGCAGAGAAGTTGCATTTGTTTGTTAAATCATTGCTGACTATGTGAGTGATTTAAAATCACACAATAGCTTCTGTATAATCACATGAAAGTTATTTTGATTGGTTTGTTTATCACCAATTATTTACTGTGGATGTGCAAGTAATTTGAAGTTAAGGTATTAGGGAATCGAATTTCTCCAGTTTTGGGCACTCAGCGTTAATACCAAGGACTCCAGGTTATATCAGCAAAGTCAGTCCAAACCTCAAAAGAACACCCCCTACAGCAGTAGTTTAGCATTTTTAACTTACCTCAGCCCAGTCATTCTGTGGCTGCTCTGTGAGATTTTCTGTTCGTGTCTAATTACACTGAAGGCTGATATTCGCTGTCAATGGCATTGCAACTACACACACTCCACCCTCATAGCAGAAGGATTTTTTTCCCTCTCTGGTTTCTTTGGAAAATAGTATGAAGTAATGTGAGAATTGGTCAACCAATGAAATGTTATGCTATGCAAATTCTCCTTGCCTTTGGCATTACCACCTTAAGACCAGCTGATGGAGTGATTAATGTGGAATATACAGTTAATCTAAAGTATGAGTGGTGTAACTGATGGAAACATGATGGCAGCAGGACCGTCTGGATTGGAGACTGAGAGAAGCAACACTGCTGCATTTAGAGGGACATGATTCTAACTGAAATGAGAGTAATACAAACCGTGTGAATAAAATGTTGAAATTACATTACTCCAGATTATTGGTAAAGTATAGAATCCCTACATTATGGAAGCAGGCCATTTGTCCACACTAACCCTCCAAAAAGCATCCTAGACCCTGACTACTTCCCCATATCTCTGCATTCCCCATGGCCAAACCACCTAACCTGCAGATCTTTGGACTGTGGGAAGGAAACCAGAGCACACCCACACAGCTACAGGGAGAACATGCAAGCTCCACACAGGCAGTCATCCAGTCTGGCAGGAATCAAACACAAGTCCCTGCCCCTGTGAGGCAGCAGTGCTAACCACTGAGCCACCACATCACCCCAAAGGTACAGCAGACAACGTTTACCAACTGAACCAGCATGAAGGAGGCTGGGACAAACCGAGCCAGACTGAAAGTGCATACCAGACCACGGCAGCAAATCCCAAACCATGGTGGCAGCACTGCAGCCAGTGGTTAGAAGCAACTGGTGCCAATTGATTTGAAAATCCACAGATGCAAATCTAAAATCATCGAGCATATAAAAGAACAAAAAAAACAGTAGTGAAGGAAGCAGAAAAGACTTCAAGACATGCAGACCTGAGAAGCAAAAGTTTTACAGAAGCAGATTGATGCAGGAAATATGAAGGACGTTAACTTGAAATGTTGGTATTCTCAGAACAATTACTGCCACTCCCCCAGCACTCAGGAACATTGAGGGCCCACAGCAAGGACAGAGATAGGGGCTCTGGAAACTCTTTTGGGATGTACAGAACACCCTGCTGATTGTGGATTAAAAACTCAGAATTACGAGGTCAGTGCATCCTCATATGCCACAGGCCCTCCTGGGTGGGCAAGGAGTTGGTGAAATCTTGGTGCATATGAGGAGATATTAACAGCATTTGACATTTTGTTAATTCTGAAGTAAAGATTAATCATTGAAAAAGTGAGGTCCAACCAGAGCAGTCACAATGGAGGTGAATCTGCTGGCATGTTTATAAATGAGTGATTATGGCTTTGGAGATGTGTTAGTCCACATGGAGATGGTCATTGGTGTGTTCAAATGTGCTTTATCAGACTCTTTATAAAGAAAAGACTTGACAGGCCACAAATTACTTAAAACAAGCCAAACAGAGAGGGCACAAACAAGACATTCTTCTAGAATCTCTGAGGCTTCAGAAGGCTGGACTGAAAATGGGTGGTCCTTCCCTTGATATCACATGACAAAACCCACTAAACACCTGAAAGAACATGATGCAGTAGTTCCATTGTTTTGATGTGCAGTGTGAGAAAAGCACGTCATAGGGAAGAATGTCCAGCAGGGCAAACAGTATGTCACCTCAGCAAAAAAAACAGACCATTTTAAAGAGCATTGTCAATTAGGGAGTATCTCCAAAGTCAAAAGGCAAGTGCAAACTTCTGATTGATAATGTAAGAGTCCAGGAAATAGGAAATAATGAAAACCCAGCAGCCGACTTTTCCAAAGAAATGAAGAATGCTGATCAGAAATTCTGGGCCGTGATATTGGAGGTGGAAGACTTTAAAACAGAAAGTAAGTGGGACACAGGAGCTGTAGTATCAGTTTTCAGGCCCCATTGTGCCAAGATTTAATAAGATGTTGAGGGGAGTGAGGGGTAACAACCTCACTCTCTTGCTGAACATTAAGCTTCTGTTGAAGCCCACATGGGAAGCAGAACATTGGTTACTATTTATAAGGACTGTCTGGAGTAAGATTTGAACATTAGAGGCAAGAGCGATACACTCAACAAGGGCTCATTTACATGGAGGAGACTTCCATCACTGCTTTTGCAGACTGTCTCAGAAGGAACTTACATCTCACCAGTTTTGGATCTGCTGTATCATTATTGTATTTATATCCAAGTCCTTGAAGCAGTCAGTCTCTAACTCATTCTGCAATATATCCCAAAGTTTTGAACTATTTTTCAAAAAAACTCAGGTTGTTGTGATTTCAAGCCAAGAGGTAACCGAAGGTGATTTAGCAAAACTATTATTGATGTTGTAAATGGGATCTTTCAGGAACTGGCAGGGAGATAGATGTGTGTGGGCCTTCCTCTCTGCCCTCTGTTTGCATACAAATTTGCATTGGCTCATGATATAATTAGAGGGATGCAGTAAAGGGTCACCAGAATCTGAGCTCAGATTTAAATGGAGGAATCCAGCAGCCATCTTAATCTGCTCACCAAATAATCCAGGAGTTATTTAACATCACCTATTCCTTCCTTACTCTTTGGGAGTTCTCTCACCTGCTTTCCATCATCCAGCAGCCATCTAACCAAATGCCCATCATCCAGAAGTAAACTAAACCATTCCTCCCAACCAATCAATTGCCATTTAATGTCCCTATATTAATATTTCTCAATATTTGACCATTTAGCCCTGTTCCTGAAAACAAGTAGCAAACTAAACTCTCCCCAACGCCTCTTGACATCATCCAGACAGCAATCTTAACACAGGACTTAGATATCCCAATTAAATGGCTGCCTGTATTCTTCTTTGAGAAGGAAAGTGACTAACATGGCTGCCAAGTGTACGGTGGCACAGTGGTTAGCACTGCTGCCTCACAGCGCCTGTAGACCCGGGTTCAATTCCCGACTCAGGCGACTGACTGTGTGGAGTTTGCACGTTCTCCCCGTGTCTGCGTGGGTTTCCTCCGGGTGCTCCGGTTTCCTCCCACAGTCATAAAGATGTGCGGGTCAGGTGAATTGGCCAAGCTAAATTGCCCGTAGTGTTAGGTAGGGGGTAAGTGTAGGGGTATGGGTGGGTTGCGCTTCGGCGGGTCGGTGTGGACTTGTTGGGCCGAAGGGCCTGTTTCCACACTGTAAGTCTAATCTAATCTAAAAAAGTCTAATCTAAAAGTGCCCCTGCTACCTCATCGTCACCCTTTAAAAGTTGCTGATGTTCTGACAGCCCTGCTGTGTGGCCCCTTTACACTCAATCAGGAAAGCAAAATTAAGAAGAGCCCATAATGTAAGTTATTAGTTTTGATATCATGAGCAGTGTTATGAAATCACTTGCAGTTCATACAATTGCATGCTGGCAGAGATGCAACCTGACACCATCACTGTCTGTTTTTGGTCTATAAAATCCTCACCTGTCTGCATGGTCTTTCACACACTATTGTTGACTTTTTTTTTAAATTGTCAATTAAATTTATTTTAACTTGGTGTGTTTTTTTAAGGAGCCCTCCATAACATTGGTCAGCCAAAGGTCCCCCAAAAGAATGCAAGATGTAAGATTACTGATTAATGAAATGCAATTTTTTTCTAAAGCCTTATTTTTTGCCTTAGTATTCAGTGAGCTTGGGGCTGTCAGTACTGGGTGTGAAGTTGGAATGTGATTGAGTACTTTGGCTCCACAGCTATGCAACTAAATTTGTTATGGCTGGTTTACTGTAAGTTAGAAATTCAAATCTTTCTGACTTCTGGCTGCTATCCTGCAGACTTTTAGAATGCGCAGTGATACCATCTCTTTTGGGAATCCTGTATTACAAAAAATCTGCAATACAAGATGGATATGGTGAGAAATTTCCAGGAATGGTATGGATTTGAGAGTCTCTGTGAATCATCCAAATATTCAAAAGCCTGTATAAAAATGCCCATAATTATACATTTTCCCAATGAGTTTTATTAAAGTTACAGACTCAGAATTGTTACAGTGCAGAAGGAGATGGTTTGACTCATCATGTCTGCATTGGCTTTCGGAATGAGCGTTATGATTTAATGTCATTCTTCTGCCTTTTCCTGATAACCCTGAGTATTGTAGCTATTTTAATAATTACCTCATGCCCTCTTGAGTGCAAACGCTATTAATGTAATCGGGGTTACTGGAACTGTGTACAATGGAGGAAATAATGGAAAGGAGAAATGAGCAAGCCATAAAAAACAACCCCAGAGAATGGGGGGAGAGGGGTGCGGAGGAGGAAGCAAAACATTGCATAGATCTTCTGTAGATGGTACTGTAGATAGAAAGTAGATGGTACTGAAGTGTGGACTGGAGTTGTGCATCAGGGCCATGTAGAAGTGGGGTGGCACAGTGGTTAGCACTGCTGCCTCATAGCACCAGGGTCCCAGGTTCAATTCCCACCTTGGGTGACTGTCTGTGTGGAGTTTGCACATTCTCTCCGTGTCTGTGTGGGTTTCCTCTGGATGCTCCAGTTTCCTCCCACAGTCCAAAGATGTGCAGGCCAGGTGAACTGGCCATGCTAAATTGCCCATGGTTTTAGGTGCATTTGTCAGAGGGAAATGGGTCGGGATGCCTCTTTTCAGAGGGTCAGTGTGGACTGCGTGGGCCAAAGAGCCTGTTTCCACACTGTAGGGAATCTTATCTAATCTTTTTGGCAGTTCAAAACAATTCAGTGGCTTGCTAGACCATTTCAGAAGGTAGTTCAGGGTCAACCACGTTGTTGTGGGACCACAGTCACGGTGGGCCAATGTGGCTAAGGTCGACATGTTCCCTTCCCTATAAAGCAATAAGTCACTTTGTATGTTTATTTTAATCATTTAATAGCTGATATCAAAGTGCTAATAGAGCAGCTTTAGTTCTGGAGATGTTTCAAAAATTAAAAATTCTGGAGTTTGATGGAGTTCGAACTTTGTTTTCTGGAATACTCATCCTATTCTCTGAAACACATTTCTAGATAAGATTTCTACCATATCATCAACTTCAAATATTTTATCGTTTTGTCCTAAGAACTTTTAGACATTTGGGCTAATAATCCAGAGACATGGGATAGACTGGGCAATTTAAATTGAGTTAACTAAGTAACTTGGTTCATTAATAAGTCTGAACTAGGAAATCTGTATTGTTCATGAAACTCATGTTCTTACCTAGTCTGACCTTTAAGTCCTGGCCTACAACAATGTGATTAGACTTCTGCTGCCCTCTAAATTGGCCTGTCTACGGTATCAAATGTTGAATGAGAATATAAATGGATGCATGAGAATGCCATAGACTATAGATACGACAAAGATTGACCAAGCCCAACCTTGCAAAGTTCTCCTCAGGAATACCTTGGGATGTGTGCCAAAATTGGGAGGGCCATCTTGAAGATTGGCCACATGTGTTTGGTTGTGTAACTATGGCTCTTGGCTCATGTCCCAATCACCACAACCACTGTCACCATCCCTGTGTGGGGTCTAACCCAAAGTCAGGATGAGACAGAACTTCTTTGCCCAGACAGTGGTGAACCTCTGGAATTCGCTACCACAGAGAGCTATCAAGGTAAAACCATTTTATGATTTCAAGAAGGAGTTGAATATAACACATAAGACTAAAGGCATTAAATGATATGAAGGAAAAGCAGGAACAAGCTATTGAGTTGAATGATCAGCCATCATGATGAATCATGAGCAGGTTCAAATGGCTGAATGGTCTCCTTTTTTTATGATTGTATCCACCAGAGTTGGCAGCACAGTGGTAGATTAGGAGTTCTCTTGGGTTTCATCAAAATTGATTGTTGACCTTGGAATGCACCAGAAGGGTGAGGAAATCTCCTGTAAAGTATAACCTATTCCCCACCACCACTGACATTTCCTGTAAGCCATGCATGTAGCCTCTGCAAGGTTCTACACATGGTGATAGGTGTCAGCATTGACTTCCAGTTCCAGAAGCTCTTGCAGCTGTTAAAAAACAAGAAAGAATGCAGCCCCCATCCCTCAAAGCTGATGAATCAGTGCTTTGCCACATTGATCACCAGATGGAAGAAAAACTGAAGGTAGCATAAAATGTACTCCTTGTGAAGGACTTCAATGCAAAAAATAATTGCCTAAAATGAATCAATTGCAACCCTACTTCTCGAGCTGGCCAAGTTCTGAAGGACTTACCACCAGATTGGTCTGTAGAAGGTGGAGGGAGAACCAACATGAAAAATAAACATAACCCTGTGCCTGCCAATGAACCTTTTGCAGATGTCTCTATCCAAGATGGTAATGGGAGGATTCACCATTGTCGAGTCTTTGTAGAGTTCAAGTTTTTTCTTCAAACCAAGGGCAATCTCCATCATGTTTTCTGGCACTATCAACATGTTATATGGAATAGATTCAGAACAGACACAAAAATGCCTGTCCATTTGCTGTGGGCCATCAGCAGCAATAAAGTTGGAATATAGAATAATCTGTAATCTAAAGAATGAGGATATCCCTTCCACTATCATGATCATAAAGCTAGGGGACTAACCCTGATCCATTTGAAGAGTGTAGGAGTGCAAGCCAGGAGAAGCATCTGCATACCTACAAATGAGGTGCAAGCTTGGTGAAGCTACAACCCAGGATTGACATGACCAACAGGCTATAGACAAAGCTAAGTGACCATAAAACAGAGATCAGATCAAAGCTCTGCAGTGCTATAACATCCAATTGTTAGTAGTAGATAATTAAGCATTTTGGTGGAACCTGGTATGTGAGTTCAAAAGTTGAGGCTGAAGCATTTGATTACTTACAGTGTGGAAACAGGCCCTTCGGCCCAACAAGTCCACACCGACCCGCCACCCATCCCCTACATGTACCCCTTCATCTAATACTATGGGCAATCTTGCATGATCAATTCACCGAACCTGCACATTTTTGGACTATGGAAGGAAACCCACGCAGACATGGGGAGAATGTGCAAACTCCACACAGTCAGTCGCCTGAGGCAAGAATTGAACCCGGGTCTCTGGCACTGTGAGGCAACAGTGTTTACCACTTTGCCACCGTCTTGCATATACTTCCAGCTAGAAGTGCCAAATGGATGATTTATTTTGGCTTTCTCTTGAACTACCCATCATGTTAGCTCATTAGATTCACTCATTCAAATTTCTGAAACTCCATTTCTAACAGACTTGCTGGTGTGCCTACACCATACAGACTGTAGCAGTTCAAAAATGTAGCTCACCACCGTTTTTCCAGGATAATTAGGTTGAGTAATATATGTTATCTTTTCCTGTGATGACTACATCTGATAGTTGAGAAAAGATCCTTATTCATATCTCTCTCCTTGATGACATTCATTAGTATAGTTAGGTTACCATTTGTGTATGTATATTGATGCTCTTCCCTCTTCACATTAACTCAATGTTGTTTGACTGCTTGTCTGATATCAAGCCTTGAATGAACTTGAATTTCTTACAAATGAATAGGGCCCTGCATCCAGTCTCATTATACGAAACTGTTGTTGCAATCCGCATTGAGACCCAATAACTGTTAAAAAGGGACTTGAACTTCCCAGTGACCTATACAAGGTATCAAATGGCAAGATTTCACATGTTAAGATTTTGAGGGCTGGATGATGTAGGCCCCAGACAGCCTCCTGCCTAGTTACCCCTGAACTCAACACCATGGTACAGAAGTGAGGGGATGCCAAAATTAGCAATTGACCATCATGTAGAAATAAACAGTTAAGAGTCAACTGAGCTTGTTAAAGTAACAATAATATGCTGCCCACTCCAGAATCAGGCTGACAAAGGCATTCAGTTGGGAGCCGTCAGCCCATTTTCAAATACCTGCGTGAGTAAATGGACAAAAGAAGGGGGGCTACCTCATTCAGCAGGGACCCTGTATTCATCAGGGCCATACTCCAAGATGCCACTCCATCCTTCCTTCTTTGCCACATTTCTGTAAAGAGCCTGGCCCCCAGCCCCTACTACCACCCCTCCCCCCCAAACCTCCCACACACTCCTCATGGTAAAATCTGAGCCTAATCTTTCATGTGGCATCCCACCACTGAACCCTGGCACTGCCAGGAGTGATAGAATTACTAGTCAGTTTGATTGGCTTATTGTCCCCTGTTGTTGACACTTGTTTGGTGTGTGGGTGGAAGTGCCACGATTACATAGGTTAGCCTACCCACCCTGCTGTCTGACAGATGGATGGGTTTCTAATGGACATGTCTGCTTCCTTTCTTTGGGTGGGAAGAGACACAGGCTCAAGTCATGACATCCCCTGGTCCTTACAGCAACAAACTGAAAACGAAACACTATGGATGCTGGAAATCAGAAAGTAAGACAGGAAATATACAGCAGGTCTGGTAACATCTGTGGAGAGAGAATCAGTTCACATTTTGATTCAAATGTGACTCCTCATGTAGCTTTTTGTATGCAGTTCTAGGCTAGTGAATACACAGATGCTAATTTAAAAATGTAAACCTAGGAACCTCCTATAACTCTTTCAAATTGTCTTGGTGTGTTCTGTACACAAAAAAAACAGGACAAATCCAACTCAGCCAATTAACACCCCATCAGACTACTTTCAATCATCACTCGAGTGATGGAAGGTACCATCAACAGCGTTTACCAATTTGATCCTTAGGATGGCAGGGCTGATGTATCGGGAGAGATTGTGTCAGTTAGGATTGTATTCTCTGGTGTTTTAGAGCATGGCATGGGGGTCAGAGGGTAAACTGCCTACAACCTATCAAATTCTGAAAGCATGGGTTAGCTGCAGGAAGGATGTTCCTCATGATGGGTGAATTCAGACCCAGGAGTTTTTAAATAGTAATTTATCTGATTTAAGGTTAAGGACTGAGTGCTGAAAGACCTAAATTTCTTCACCTGGAGAGTGGTGAGCCTGTCGAATTCTCTGCCACAGAACATGGTGGAGGCCAAAACATTGTGTTTTGAAAATGATGGTAGTTATAGCTGTTGTGGCTAAGGGGATAAGAGATATGGGGTGGGAGGACAGGATCAGAGATTTAAGCTCAACATTCAGCCAAAATCATAATGAATGGTGAAGCAAGCTTGAAGGGTAGAATAGCCTACTCCTGCTCCTACCTTCTTTGTTTCTATGAAATTGCTGTTAGTGGTCGGAGCATCTTTTGTATCGAGGCACCATGAATATACCTAATTCCGTGGAAATTCTAGATAGGCAATGAGTTACTATAAGCCAGGGTCAACCTTTCTGCTGTGAAACACAAGATTTATGGTAATAAATCTATTCTCACTTTGTTGAAAATGTGTTGCTGGAAAAGCGCAGCAGGTCAGGCAGCATTGAAGGAGCAGGAGAATCGGCATTTCGGGCATGAGCCCTTCTTCAGGATTCAGAAAAGATTCCTGAAGAAGGGCTCATGCCCGAAAAGTCGATTCTCCTTCTCCTTGGATGCTGCCTGACCTGCTGCGCTTTTCCAGCAACACATTTTCAGCTCTGATCTCCAGCATCTGCAGTCCTCACTTTCTCCTATTCTCACTTTGTCCCTACTTTTAGATTGAAAACTGTTGCATCCCCTCAGTGAGCATTGGGGAGGAGAAGACTTATGAGAACAGGGGAAGCAGTGAGTCAACCTTTGCTCATGATCCCATTGGGGTGCTGAGAATCACTTTGGAAAGCCCCTCTCCAAGGTGTACAACATTAGACAGTTATGCTTGGAAGATTGTACACCTACTTCATGCAGAAAGAGAGCAATTGACAGTCCCGTTTGAAAACTGTACGTGCTGTCCTTAGCTTGATTGAGGTTGTAGTATATTTTTCTCTGTTCTCCCTCCCAGGTTGTTTGAAAAGCATAAAGTAAAAGAGTATGAACTGCAGATGCAATGCTGAATTATAGCAAGAGCCTCTGCCTCCAATTCCCAAATGCCACTTGCAGGTGATTGATTTGTAATGTTTCCACTGCCTCACATCAACTGTAATGGTGGCAATTTTATTTCATTGGGCAGGGATGAGGTATTAAAAATGATTGTTATCCTCCCCTCTCCCTAGTCCACACAGCAGTTTATGTCAGGTGCTTACATTGTACCATCAGTCCCCAACACTTGTTGTAGCTTTCAATTAAATTAAATTCTCATGTTATCTCTGGGAATGTTTAAATCTGAGGAGTATGAGACTGGGCATTGGGGGAAACAGGATGGAGAAGATCACAAATGGTCTGCAAAAGACAGACAGGCAGGAAGACAGGTCACAAGGAAAAGCAATCCAGCAATGCAGGAAAACTGCAATTTAAGAAGTAATCAGTGAAAGTTTCAGTATGAGTGGAGGGTAATTTAAGGTAGACTGGGAATCTATTTTAGAATAAAAGGTAATGTCTGAAGTGATTAGAAGAATAGGAATTCCATTATGTATGCATTCACAGTGATGATGCTGAGAGTGGTACAGAGTATTAAACTTGCTTTAATTTGCCAGCCTTCTGTGCATTTGGAGAACACCTCACAATCACAATCAGAAACGTGACCACACAGCAATGCCAGTTCAGCTGACTTTTGACTCCAGACGGCCCGATCACCAACACTGTCCTTCAGTTTGCTAGGAAAGGTCGTGTGGAGAATCTTTATTTTAGTTGTAAAAAGTAAGTTGAGAAACTGAGCAGAGAATGAGGGTTTTTTTTTATCTCTTTCAGCCGTTTTTCCACTTCACCACTTGGTGGTCTGTATATCATGTGCCAAATATGACCGGGAACACACGCGAGTAACTTATTTCCAGACCTCCTCAAATTTTGTTGAAGGCAATCAGTGTCAGATATGAAAAGCTGTATTTTCTTTTTTGCGTGCCTCTTCTGTTATACTGTATTGAGATTTTCCAGACAGATTATCTGTAGCATTCCTCCTTGGCTTGGGAGATGTAGTCACAGAATCATAGTCAAACAGCAATGTCCAAGGCAGAAAGAGGCTCTTCAGTTTATCATACTAACACCCATCATTAAGTACTTATCTCTTCTAATCCTATTTTCCAGCCCTGGGCCAGTAGCCTTGTATATTATAGCACTTTAAGTGTTCTTCTAAATACTTCTTAAATGTTGTGATGGATCCTGCCTTTCAGGCTGTGAGTTCCAGATAAAAAGTTTTTGTCTGGGGAAATCCAAGATGGCTGCAATCTAGGAAGATCACGTCGCAGAGCTCCGCGCTGCAGCATAAGGGGAACGTCCTTTTAACCTGCCCTCCTCGAAAGGTCGGGGAGTCCCAGGAAATGGTTAAAAATCAACTTACCTTGGTTTTTGCCATCCAGAGATGCAGAAGAAGGGATGAGGAGCAGCCCAACCTGAAGGAGCTCGCAAAATCTTGCAAGATGTTGGGTAAGCAGATGGAGGAGAAGTTGTCCCCAATCTCTCTCATGCTGCAGAAGCATGAACAGCAGCTGGGAGACGTGGAGAAAAGGATGGATGAGATAGAACACAGAGCCACAGTGGTGGAAGCTGATACCGGTTCCTCCAAGGATATGCTTTAAACCCTGGAGACACAGGTCCATAATTTGCTTGACTAAGTTGATGACCTTGAGAACAAGGGCAGGAGAAAAAATGTTTGGATCGTTGGTCTGCCGGAGGGTAAGGAAGTTGTCGAAATTCCTTAACTTGGAGGTGGGAATGAGAGGCTTGAAGATCGAATGGGCTCACCAGGTCACGGTGCAGAGGTCAGGTCTGGATCAACGTCCTCATTCTATCTTGGTGCGGTTTCATCATTATAGAGATAAGGAGAGAATCCAGGGGAAGGATCCGAAGGCCTAGTTTGCAAAGGCTCTAAGATCATGTTCTTCCAGGACCTCTCAGCAGCAGTGATCTAGAAAAGAAAATCCTAGGTCAGTGTTAAGAGAAATCTGAGGGAGCTTGGGATCCAGTACACTCTCTGAGGTATCCGGCAGTGCTCTGATTCACTTTAGATGGATCTGTACATCTCTTTGACACATCAGAAAAGGCAAGAGACTCTGTGAACAAATTAACTTAATCTGAACAATTTAGTATGTACAAATAGTAGTGTTTCTTCAGTATGCCTTTGTTTTTTCTTTTCAAAAAAAGGAAGTCCGGTCAGAGCATTCTTTTCCTGTCTTTTTTATTGGTAATATTCTGGACTAAATTATGTTTGGTGGTGGTTGAGATGTGTACTTTCAATTTCTAAGTTGTTATACCAAAGGATGCGTGGGATACCTACCTTTTTTTAAAAAAATTCTTTATTCACATTACTATTCCATGGACTATTTTCTTTCTTTTCTGCTTGTGTTTGCAATGTGGCTCCAGCTATGAGGAGGGAAAATAGTTGGAATGACTAAATGCCTCGTTATGGGCACTTTATGCCTGTTTCAGGTATTTAAATGCCCGGGCTGCAGAATTGGCAGCAGGGTTCTGGGGTGTGTATTTGCTCCCTTTGAGCAGGGGGCGAGTTTCACTATTTAGCACCATTGGCGTTTTATATATTGGTTTGTCTTTTGGTTTTCATTGTATCTAGTCTTTGATAGCTTTATAGTTTTTATGTTTGACGGATCTTACAAAGAAACCCCGATACCCTCTTGTACAAACTGAACAATTAGTGGACCTGTGTGTGGTGTTTGGATTGGTGGACGTCTGGCGGCGTCTCCATCCTACAGGCAAGGATTTTATGATTTTTTTCCCAAGCCACACAGATGTCACACCAGGATTGATTTTCTTCTGATCCCCGGGGCAACTCTGGACAAGGTGGTATCTTGTATGATTGGTAATATTACCATCTCCGATCATGCTCCAGTGTACCTGTTGGTTAAGATTAAAGACCTTACATTGGGCCTGAGGCACTGGATTCCTTTATCCTTAAAAATAATAAGTTTGTGGAGTACTTCTCAAGGGAATTTCGGGTGTTCCTAGACATTATCTCAAGTTCGTTAGCCTGTCCGTCCTTTGGGAAACTGCCAAAGCCTATGCGAGGGCGTTAGTTATTTCCTACTCTGCCAGTAGGAAGTGGCAGAAGGGTGAGCAGCGACATCTCCTTGAAGCATGATTGAAGGCAACTGAGAAGGCTTACTTTGTCAGGCCCTCAGTCAAGCTTTAGAGGATTGCGGCAGTGTGGTCTTCGTTGAATTCTGTGCTCACGCAGACAGCAAAGAAGGAGCTTACTTACTTTCGCAAGCAATGGTTATATGAGCATGGTGACAAGTACCTAGCATATCTCGCTAGGAAAAGAGCACCCCTCAAGCCATTATGTCAATTAGGGAAGGGTCTGGGAACCTAAGTCCAAGAAGATTAATGTGGCATTTTAGAGTTTTTACTCTGACTTATACCAATCTGAGGGTTGTGAGGAGAAGAGGGCCAAGAAGGAGTCTTTTTTCAAGGATCTAGAGCTCCCAGGCGTGACCCTCAGACAAGAGTCTTTTCTCAATGTCCCCTCATCAGAACAAGAGGTGCAGGAGGCTGCAAAGCAGCTTCAGAGTGGAAAGGCACCTGGTCCTGATGGACTTCCCAGTGAATTCTATAAGGAATTTATAAACATATTGTCAGGCCTGATGATCAACATTTTCAATAACTCATACAGTCATGATTGTCTCCTGCCATCTTTGAGAGAGGCCAATATTTCGCTTATTTTTTAAAAAGGCAAGGTCCCGAAGGACTGTGCTTCATACAGGCCTGTTTCACTGTTAAATGTGGACTTCAAAATCCTCTCTGAGACTCTTGTGCTGAGGCTGGAGACTGTGTTATTTTCAATTGTTAAAGAGGACCAGACGGGCTTCATAAAAGGCCACAGATCCTCCAATACTATTAGGAGGCTGCTTAATGTAATTCAAGCATGTCATCAACAATCAATACAGGGATTGGTGATTTCTCTAGATATAGAGAAGGCATTTGACTGAGTTGAGTGGCCATAGTTCTTTTATACTCTGGAGTGGTTTGGCTTGGGCAAAACCTTTGTAAGATGGATAAAGGTTCTCCACAGTGACCCTCTCACTGCGGTCATCACCAGTGGGATATGATCAAGCAATTTTAAGATTTTTAGGGGCAGCCAGCAGAGCTGTCCCTTTTGCCATTGCTTTATACATTGCTGATTGAACCATTGGCGGATGCTCCAGAAGTAGGGCCAAAACTACATAGGATTTCGTTGTATGCAGACCATGTCCTCATTTTTTTTTGTCAAATGCAGCAGTTTCGGTGCCTAGCCTGATACAATGCATCAGCACGTTTGGCACCTTTTCAGGGTACAAGATTAATTGTGCAACATCAGAGGCTTTGCCTATGGGTGGTCTATAGGTCTTGAGAGCAAATATCGATTCCCATTTAAGTGGTCACAGGGGGATTTGTGTATTTGGGCATATTCATCACTCTGGTTCTAGATCAGTTGTTCAAAGCTAATTTTGTTCAATTATTCACAAAATCAAACAAGACCGTCAAACATGGTTCTCATCTCAAGGTTAGGTCGGATAGCACTTATTAAGATGGATATTCTCCCCCATTTGTTGTGCCCTGATTTTCGATAAGCAAACATTCAGGAGACTGAACGGCAGGTTCAGCTCTTTTGTTTGGCATTGTAAGCGGCCCCTTATTAAATTAGCTAAACTGCAATTGCCACATAGATTGAGGGGAATGGATCTCCCGGACATTAAAAACTATCAACTAAGCTTGCTTTTAGCTTATTTGAGCGACTGGGTGTGTGGGGACCCTCTTTCAATATGGTTAGATATTGAAAACTCTCAGGCAGGGTGCCCCCTTACTAGTTTGCTATTTTTGGACAATATGAGGATAGTTAGGGAATATTGCCATAACCCAATAGTTATCAATATGGTTAAAGCATGGAGGGTAATTCGGCAGGGGAAGGCAATATTGGCAAAATGTCTTCTCTTACACCTATAGTGGGTATGCTAGGGATGTGTCTTGCATGGGCGATTTATTTGAGGGAGACACAATGATATCCTTTGATTATTTAGCACGGGAAGTATGAGCTATCCAACAGGGACCTCTTACATTTTTTTCAAGTTAGGGATTATATTCAAAAAAAGACTTCACTTTTGACTGATCCCTACAAATCTGACATAGGGAGGAGGGTGCTCAGTGCTGAGAGAACACTTTCTGTCAGCACTTTATATCATCAACTGGGGGACACCCTCTCAGATGAGTTTGATCAACTCTGCAGTGTGTAGAAGAGAGAGCTAGGCGTTGAAGTCTTCTCAGAGGCATGGGAAGATGTTTGGGAAAATGTAAGAAAGATATCAATTTGCAATAGGACCCATGCTTTACAGTTGAAGATTCTCCACAGGGTCCACTTGGCTTTGGATCATTTGTTAAAATTTAAACCAGGAGTATCTTCAACATGTCCCAGGTGCAAGGTCTGCATGGGCACACTTACCCATTGTCTCTGGTCTCGTGGTAGGCATCACACATACTGGAGCACTGTGGCGGGTGCAATGGAGGGGATTTTGGGTGTAAGAGTGGAGAAGAACCCGATCTCCCTTCTTCTTGGCCTGCCCAGTGTGTTCCCTGTAGGTGCGCATAAGAAAAAAACTTTTCAGCATCCTCACTTACTACGCAAGAAAGGATATCTTGTTAGGTTGGATATCCAAAATTCCCCTGTCGGGTTGGCAGAGGACTGTTATGAAGCATATTCCCTTGGATTTTCTCACAAATATGGTATACCACAAGATTGAGAATTCCTATAAGACATGCGGTCCTTTTTGGAATACTTGGACACAAATTTGTCTGCCACACTAATAAGGGCTTTTATATGTCTGTAACAATTATGCTTTATGTGTCCAATATCCAGAGAGGGGGATCTGCGAACGTATGAAAATGTGAAAATTAATGTTCTCGATTTTCGAGAGTGAGTGTTTTGTTTGGCTGAGCTGAGTTATTATTATTTATTAGTTTGTTGTTATTATTATTTATTTAGTTAAGTAGTTAGTTGGAGGTTTTTTTTATATAAATACATATTTTTCTGCACATATTTGTACATTGTTACATGAGGGTGGTTTGGGTTTTTTACATATTTTTGGTGTTCTTTCATTTTATTGTTTTGAATTGTATTATTTTTATTTGTTGTAATATTTAAAATCTATTTTTTAATAAAAATATATTTTTAAAAAGTTCTTGTCAAATCCCTTCTAAACCTCGTGAGTAACTTCAATTAATCTGGGTTGTGAAAGAAAGTATTTTTCTGTTTTGAAGAGAAACAATGCACATTTGTCTGATATGTTTTTCATTAATGATTAAAATCAAAATTTGAAAATCCTTGTGGTTGCTGGAAATTTTTAATTGTTGTTTAATAGCTGTGTGGAACTGTTGAAAGTATTTCAAAGGAGTTTGTGATGTTTCTACTCTAATTACAATTGTGAATTAGCTAAAGATCAACTTAAACTGATGATTTTGTTTTATTTGTGGCCAACTGCACTCTCTTCAAAAGAGAGTTTTCCCAAGACCATTGCTGGACTATTGTTTATGAGGATTTTATAGGACAGTATTGGATCATTTTGCTGTTTAGTAGCTTTGAACGATAACCAACACAGTGGACTTGTGAAATTCTTTAGGATATTGTGTTTTTTGAGGTAAATGAGGTCCAGGGGCTTAAGATGTTTAACTCTTTTAGTGGACTAGTCAGATTTTGCTAATAAGATCTGAACAATTAAAACTGGGATATGTGGTTGTCACATGGTCATGTTTCTTCATCTTTTAATTACGATTTAGGGAGGTTTGTTTTGATGTTGGTGGAGGAACATCTATCAGCCTTAATAGAGAGCAAAAGCATTTTGGCATGTTTCGAGTCGACAGGGAATTAGCGTTTTGTTCAAGAACAAAAAAATTCCATCATTGTTCCAAATCGTCATGGAAGCAATTGTGCAATACAATCTTCTTTCTTGTCGCTTGCTGCCATCAGTCCATGTTTCAGTGGAACAGTCCAGCAGCAAACATTCTGCACCCATCTAAACTGCCCCCGCCAGTCCATTGGTACATGGGCAGACAGTGTCAGTGTGAAAGCTTGTTCCCTGCACCACAGAAAACTGAGCTGACCTTTATCAACCGAGTGTCAGTTTTGCGAGTTTCATGGGGAGTTTCTCTTTAGCGCCAGAGACCCGGTTCAATTCCTGCCTCAGGCAACTGTCTGTGTGGAGTTTGCACATTCTCCCTGTGTCTGCGTGGGTTTCCTCCGGGTGCTCCGGTTTCCTCCCACAGTCCAAAAATATGCAGGTTAGGTGAATTGGCCATGATAAGGTACTGTTAGGTGAAGGGGTAAATGTAGGGGAATGGGTCTGAGTGGGTTGCTGTTTGGAGGGTCGATGTGGACATGTTGGGCTGAAGGGCCTGTTTCCATACTGTAAGTAATCTAAAGACTATCTAAAGAGGCTGAACACATTTTCTCTTGCTATCGTTCCAATATTGCCTCGTTAACTTCATACCCAGTGGTGCCCCTCTTATCTAGTGCTAGCTTGATTCTCCCAGTCGCCATAGGTGGAAGCATTCTTTACTGCTGGAACATCCCAGGACTTCCAACATTGGCATTGTCCTTAAAAGGCATTGTGTGCCCAATCAACTCCTGACAGTCTGGAGCTGCTCTGCACATTTCATGACATTTGACCCTGATATGGAGGAGAAGGAGAATCGGCATGGCAGTTTGTGGACAAGGACCTGGAGGTCCTGGGAAGAGGTGGAGCAGAGAAGGTCCACCTTCTTCCTCCCAGATTGGTAGAGGGGGACAGGACAGCTAACCGGGCCAGCCTTGTTTGAGCTTATCACATGGGTCAGTGCAGCCTCAAATGTCCAAAGAAGTGCACAGCAATTAAGACCATAAAACATAGGAGCAGAAGTTAGGCCATTCAGCCTATAGAGTCTGCTTCACCATTAAAACATGACTGATAAGTTTCTCAACCCCATTTCTCCCTGTAACCCTTGTTCCCCTTGACAATCAAGAACCTAACCATTTCAGTCTTAAATACACTCAAAAGACCTGTCCTCTACAGCATTCTATGGCAATGAATTCCATAGGTTCACCACTCTCTGGCAGAAGAGGTTTCTCCTTATCTCCGTAAATTCTGAAGAAAGGTCACAGCTTTTCCACACCATCACAGTAACTCCTTCCATCTTCTCTCTGCTACTTCACAATTGTTTCCTTCCAACTCTCTGCTTGTCTTTTGCAGGATTAAATAGCCCACAGTAGGGTAGAGAGAGCAGAGACAAGTGGTGAGGTGTCTCCTCACCCGCATGATGATAAGGTCCTGACCATTACTTTCTAGCTGGTTGACTGAATGCCCACGCTCCTGGACTGGCATCAGATGGACCTCTTGACTGACTGTATGGAAATGCTCTGACTCAGGGTAGCTCCCCTGGACTTGGTCAAGGACTACTCCTGTACGATTTTGAGACAGTGTGTGTCTCAAACAGTGTGTTGCCATATAGGTTGTTGTTGCAAGCTGTTTCATTGACGTAGCTGGTGCTGTACAGTAAACTGCTACCCCTTGACTGCTGGTAACCATTGACAAGCTGCTTGGCTTTCTGTCTTTGCTGAACGGCAAGCCAAGACAGAAGCATTGTGGACCTTGTTACGACACCGATAAATCTCTCCGCTAATTGAAACCCGGAACACAACAATGATTTAACCCGTGCTGTAATCTGTTAAAATTCAAATTTTGGATTAGTGGTGCTGGAAGAGCACTGCAACTCAGGCAGCATCCGAGGAACAACAAAATCGACGTTTTGGGCAAAAGCCTTTCATCAAGAATAAAGGCCGAGAGCCTGAAGCTTGGAGAGATAATCTAGAGGAGGGTGGGGGGTGGGGGTGGGGAGAAAGTAGCATGGAGTATAATAGGTGAGTGGGGGAGGGGATGTAGGTGATAGGTCAGGGAGGAGGATGGAGTGGATAGGTGGAAAAGAAGATAGGCAGGTAGGACAAGTCATGGGGACAGTGCTGAGCTGAAAGTTTGGAACTAGTGTGAGGTAGGGGAAGGGGAAATGAGGAAACAGTTGAAGTCCACATTAATGCCCTGGGATTGAAGTGTTCCGAGGCGGAAGATGAGGCGTTCTTCCTCCAGACGTCTGGTGGTGAGAGAGCAGCGGTGAAGGAGGCCCAGGACCTCCATGTCCTCAGCAGAGTGGGAGGGGGAGTTGAAATGTTGGGCCACAGGGCAGTGTGGTTGATTGGTGCGGGTATCCTGGAGATGTTCCCTAAAGCGCTCCGCTAGGAGGCGTCCAGTCTCCCCAATGTAGAGGAGACCGCATCGGGAGCAACGGATACAATAAATGATATTGGTGGATGTGCAGGTAAAACTTTGATGGATGTGGAAGGCTCCTTTAGGGCCTTGGATGGAGGTGAGGGAGGAGGTGTAGGCGCAGGTTTTACAGTTCCTGCGGTGGCAGGAAAAGGTGCCAGGATGGGAGGGTGGGTTTTAGGGGAGCGTGAACCTGACCAGGTAGTCACGGAGGGAACAGTCTTTGTGGAAGGTGAAAAGGGGTGGGGAGGGAAATATATCCCTGGTGGTGGGGTCTTTTTGGAGGTGGCAGAAATTTCAGCGGATGATTTGGTTTATGTGAAGGTTGGTAGGGTGGAGGGTGAGCACCAGGGAGGTTCTGTCCTTGTTATGGTTGGAGGGTGGAGGTGCGGGATGTGGACGAGATGCGTTGGAGGGCATCTTTAACCATGTGAGAAGGGAAATTGCGGTCTCAAAAGAACGAGGCCATCTGGTGTGTTCTGTGGTGAAACTGGTCCTCCTGGGAGCAGATACGGCGGAGGCGGAGGAATTGGGAATACAAGATGGCAATTTTTGCAAGAGGTGGGTGAGAAGAGGTGTAATCCAGGTAGCTGTGGGAGTCGGTGGGTTTGTAAAAAATGTCAGTGTCAAGTTGGTCGTCATTAATGGAGATGGAGAGGTCCAGAAAAGGGAGGGAGGTGTCAGAGATGGTCCAGGTAAATTTAAGGTCAGGGTGGAATGTGTTGGTGAAGTTGATGAATTGCTCAACCTCCTCGCAGGAGCATGAGGTGGCGCCAATGCAGTCATCAATGTAGCGGAGGAAGAGGTGGGGAGTGGTGCCGGTATAATTATGGAATATCGATTATTCTATGTAGCCAATGAAGAGACAGGCATAGCTGGGGCCCATACGTGTGCCCATGGCTACCCCTTTGGTCTGAGGATTTGAAGGAGACATTGTTAAGGGTGAAGACCAGTTCGGCTAAACGAATGAGAGTGTCGGTGGAAGGGTACTTTTGGGGATGTTGGGAGAGGAAAAACAGAGGGCCTGGAGGCCCTGTACATGGCGGATGGAGGTGTAGAGGGATTGGATATCTATGGTGAAGATGAGGTGTTGAGGGCCAGGGAAACAGAAGTCTTTGAGGAGGTGGAGGGCATGGGTGGTGTCTTGAACGTATGTGGGGTGTTCCTGGACTAGGGGGGATAGGACAGTGTCGAGGTAGGTAGAGATGAGTTCAGTAGGGCAGGAGCATGCTGGGACAATGGGTCAGCCAGGGTGGTCAGGCTTGTGGATCTTAGGAAGGCAAGGAACTATTCCCAAAAGTCATTATTTAAAGTAAAAATTAACAACTTTATTTTTTAATGTCTAAGAGAATAATTAATTAACAACTATTTCCAACTCCTTTCTCCAACCCATCTTTTACCTTCTTCTCTACAATACTAGTCCGATCAAACCCCCGATTTAGATTTACTGAAAAATTCAAATTTCAAAAGCAGCCAACTGTCTATTTTCTCTTTGTATCTTCCTCTGTAGATTTGCTCTCCAGGTTGGTGTCAATGTTTTTTCCTTTGTGCAAACTCCTTCTCTAGACAGGTACCTCTCAGAGAGTTCTTACTAGCAGCCTACGGTTGTTGGTCTTTTGGCAGTTCTCCTGTAGCTGTTCATTTTTTTTTCCGGTTTTGTATCCAAAGCATTGGATCATTTCATCGGTGTTAATATTATAAAAATACTAAATTCAAACTTGATAGGAGTTTGGTATTTTGGGGCATAATTTCAACTGATTAGCTGAATTTGAATTTGTTTTTGTCTCATAGCAACCCAGGTACGGCTCGTTGCTGGATCAAATGTTACATTGTAAATTTTCTAGTACTCTGTGTGCTTGCTAAGCCCTTCAACTCTCATAAAGATACAGTACCCCTACATCTTCATAACGACCTTTAAGATCTGGATGATGTCAGTCTCCAGTTCGGTAGAAAGTGAATGTGTGCTGAAAGGATGAGATATAGCCTGGACCGATCCATGTGTTGGGTTCCTGTCCCTTTTCAGTAGTATTGTAAGAAAAGGCATTGGTATGTTCCAAAGTACAGCACTAAAGTGTAGAAGTATACCTTGAGTAGATCGAGGATGTGCTATGATGATACAGAGAGCCTGGTACATGCCATGCCATGGAGGTGGTGCCATCTATCTAGTGTAAAGGTCTGGAGGAGCAAATGGTCAACCAGAGTGGTGAGGTACCCGCTCACAACTTTCATGATGGGATTACTCAGCATCTAGATGCCATCCAGCTGGCAGGAGAATGGGAGTGTGCATATTCATGTGGTGAGATTAGATGGTGATGAGACATAATTCTCTCTAATAGGTCTCTTGCCACTCACAGTGAGAATCTTATCTCAGCACCCTGGACTTCATTGGAAAATATGTGTTTTTAGTCCCAACATCTCATTTAGTGTCAACATCTGACCTGACATCCCCAAATTTCTTGCTGTAGCCTATGTCATTCAGAGAATGGGAAGTTTCTACCCATTACTGTGGCAGTGAGCAGTTGAAGGGAGTGATTTTTAAATAGAAGTGAAAAGCATTTGAATTAAGATGGCTTAAATATAGGCCCACTAATTGATACTGAAGTCACCTCCATTTATACGTTTTATATATTTTATGGGTTAAGGTACACCTATGACATCCCCAATGATAAGAAATGCATAACTTTTTAAAATTTTACATTTTGTTTAATAAAATGCCAGTGTCATCTTTTTGTTAAAAGAAACCTCAGTATCTCTTCTGTAGACATCATCTGTGCACTACGAACTGTGATAGTTTGCCTGAGCAAGTAAGCCTCATTCAGATTGTGGAGGAATAGTGTTTTCAGTTCATAAAATCCATTGTTTTTAAGCTGTGTTAAAGGAGACAGGAAACCACCCTAATTCCAGCCTCATTATATTGCCCTACTGGCTGGCGTTCAGCTTTCTGTAATGACGCTGCTGTATTGCATTGCTTCTTTGAACCATTATGCCACATTTAAATTTTTACCATTGCCAGATGGGCTGCTAAAATGTTCAAAACTACATATTTATTATCTTAAGATGTAAGAAGGATTTAAAATAAATCACCGTTCCAGCACTTTTCATGACAGCTTTTTAAATGTTCGTTTTTCATTGTTAAGCAGTTGGTTCCTGGCTTGAACTGCAACAAATGAATTCTTCTTTGTGACATTCTGTGTAATTAAGCAGAAACTGAAGTAGCGCACTGTCTGCACCTGGTGGGTCAAACAGCTAGCTGCAGTTTCTGAAAATGAAAGTATTGGGTGAATAAAAGTAGCACTAGTTTCCAGCAACATTTGGCTCTTCAATTCCAAGTTCAATTTTTACTTACGGTATGCGAACTATGACATTTTAACTTCCTTTTGCAATTTTCAATGAGAATATCTTAGGAAACTAATAAAAAAAAGTCTCATATAAATGTGCTAATTTGCTTAGTTGTGACATTTGTCAAGGAATGTAGATGCTGCGTTACTGCCAAAATGCTCTTACGTAGAATAGACAAATCTTTTGGGTATTTAAAACTGTTTCTCAGTATTTAGATATGATCTATTGAGTTGACAGTGAGCTTATAAATCATTTTAGGACCATTCCACTAGGAATTCTTGCTAATAGTTGCATTATGTATATGTTTGTAAATAATATAAGCAAATATGGCGGTACTCCAATATTCCAAATATTAATCTGTTATATAGAGTCATGTCACACGGCAGGGAAACAGACCCTTCCGTCCAACACATCCACGACAACCAGATATCCCAATCTGACCTAGTCCCATTTGCCAGCATTTGACTTGTATGCCACTAACACTTTCCTATCCATGCACCCATCCAGATGACTTTTAGGTGTTGTAATTGTAGCCATCTCCACCACTTCCTTAGCAGCTCATTCCATACATGCACCCATCCTCTGCATGTAAATGTCACCCTTCAGGTCCTTTTTTAAACCTTTCTCCTCTCACCTTAGACCTACACCCACTAGTTCTGAACTCCCCTACCCTGGGGAAAAAGATCTTGGCTATTCACCTCATCCATTCCCGTCATGATTTCATAAACCTCTGTACGGTCACCCCTCAGCCTCCGACACTCCAGTGAAAAAAGTCCCAACCTATTCAGCCTCTCCCTGTAGTTCAAACCCTCTTTGTAAATCTTACTGTGATGGAATCTGTCAGCCAATTGACCTGAAATTCTATCACAGTGATTATAATTCATCACATTTGTGTTTTTTAAACACAATAATGGGATTATTTACAATATTGCTGATAACGCGCACACCTAAAAACAACCAACAACATTTATTAAATGCTGAATACAGAGGATCCAGAATTATCTGAAGGACACGGGCAGGCAGTATTTCATTTGGTTAATTGAATTCTGGATAATCAAATGCCAGATAACCTAATTTAGCCAAGCTTCGGAATCTTGTGATCTTGACGGATAATCCGAGACTCAGATAATCGAATGCCAGATAATTGAGGTTCCTCTGTATTGAGGTGACATTGTCATTGGACATTTTCAACACAGCTGACATTCTTCTGGCCCTGCTCACTTACAAACATACTTGAAGAATTTCAAGTAACAAACATCCTGATGCCACTATAAGGAGCTCAGGGTAATACAAAGTATTATGAAAGCCCACATAGAGTCGTAGTGTCATAGAGATGTACAGCATGGAAGCAGACCCTTTGGTCCAACTGTCCATGTAGACCAGATATCCCAGCCCAATCTAATCCCACCTGCAGGCACCCAGCCCATATCCCCCCAAACCCTTCCTATTCATATACCCATCCAGATGCCTCTTAAATGTTGCAATTGTACCAGCCTCCACCACTTCCATACAAGTGCCACCCTCTATGTGAAAAAGTTGCCCCTTAGGTCTCTTTTATATCTTTCTTCTCTCACCCTAAACCTATGCCCTCGAGTTATGAACTCCCCAACTCCAGGGAAAAGCCTTTGTCTATTTATCCTATCCATGCCTCTCATAATTTTGTAAACCTCTATAAGATCACCCCTCGGCCTCCAACGCTCCAGGGAAAACAGCCCCACCCTGTCCAGCCTCTCCCTATAGCTCAAATCCTCCAGCCCTGGCAACATCCTTATAAATCTTTTCCAAACCCTTTCAAACTTCACAACATCTTTCTGATAGGAAGGAGGCTAGAATTGCATGCAATATTCCAAGGGCGGCCTAATCAATGTCCTGTACAGCAGCAACATGACCTCCCAACTCCTGTACTCAATACTCTGACCAGAAAAGGAAAGCATACCAAACACCTTCTTCACTATCCTATCTACCTGTGACTCCACTTTCAAGAAGTTATGAACCTGCACTCCAAGGTCTCTTTGTTCAGATTAAGCGTATAAGTCTTGCTAAGATTTGCTTTCCCAAAATGCAGCACCTTGCATTTATCTGAATTAAACTCCATCTGCCACTTCTCAGCCCACATCTGGTCCAGATCCTGTTGTAATCTGAGGTAACCCTCTTCGCTGTCCACTACACCTTCAATTTTGGTGTCATCTGCAAACTTACTAACTGTACCTCTTATGCTCGCATCCAAAAGTAGAGGACCCAGCACCAATCCTTGTGGCACTCCACTGGTCACAGGCCTCCAGTCTGAGAAACAATCCTCTACCACCACTCTCTGTCTTCTACCTTTGAGCCAGTTCTGTATCCAAATGGCTAGTTCTCCCTGTATTTCATGAGATCTAACCTTGTTAATCAGTCATGGGGAACCTTGTGAAATGCCTTACTGAAGTTCATATAGATCACATCTACCATTCTGCCCTCATCATTCATCTTTATTACTACTTCAAAAAACTCAGTCAAGTTTGTGAGACCTCATTTCCCATGCACAAAGCCATGTTGACTATCCCTAATCAGTCCTTGCCTTTCCAAATATATATGCATCCATACTATTATATATAAATACATAGGAGTATTTGAAAGACGAATGCACTTGTTTTCAAAATGTGTGGGTTTTTAAATGTCTTTCGCAGCTTTGACCACCTCTTTCCAAATTTTGTATAGATTGTGCATCTTGAGCTTTCATTGTGTTGGCATCAGATATAGTGTTGATCCTTAAAATGGAGCTGGAATCCCTAATTCAGGAAATCCCACTCCCAAACCATGCACCCACAGTTTTCACTGGATTTTATTTTATTTAAAAGTGCAACTGTCTTCAAGTGGAAGCAAATTCCAGCAACCAGTCTCCTGAAACATGATTCAAGGACTTTAAACATTTGAGGGAAAGATCTACAAATGAAACATTTAGAAATAGGAACAGGAGTAGGCCCCTCAAGCTTGTTCTGCCATTTGATAAGATCATGCCTGATCTTTTTGTGGACTCAGCTCCACTTACTTCCCTTGCTCACGGTAACCCTTAGTTCCTTTACTGTTCAAAAACTTATCTATATTTGGCTTAAAAATGTTCAAGGAGGTAGCCTCAGCTGCTTCACTGGCCAGGGAATTCCACAGATTCACAACTCTTTGGGTGAAGAAGTTTCTTCTCAACTCAGTCTAAATCTAGCAATTGTGTTTTGATAAGTTAGGCATTATTTTGGAGAAGTCATGCACCCTTTTGAGATTGAGTGGAATTAAATGAGTGTAAAAAATTGAATTATTAATCTGTCAGGCCATTTGAGAAACTTGTCCTTTACGGTTTTTTTGGGGGGGGGGGGGGGCGCAGAAGCTAGCATACTGTTAGAAAAAATTAATGCTTACAATTGATGTTTGTTGACATAATCCTGAGAGCTATTGTTTTTAGTAATAATCCTACTTCACTGCATCTACTGATTATTATTATCATAATGGGTGACCTGTAAATTCACAATTTTATTGAAAGCTCAAAGAGGTTATAAAAGGATTAGATATATTTGATTGGGGATATGAATATGAATGTTTGTTTGTTGGGATTCAATACTTGAAAGAGTTTAAATGTACTGAGTGAGCTATTATCAACGGATATTTAGAACATTACTGCCTTTCAGAATGCTTCCTAAGGGTACTGGATATGGAAGGTTTAAAGGAAAAGATTAGGAGGGCATGGATTGGACTGAAGTCATGCTAAATTGGCATAGGGGCTATAAAAGGCTATTGGGATGAAAGGGAGACAGTGTCATGGGTTGGTCTGAGTTGGCACAGTTCAAGTAGCTTGCCTCAGCATCTGGCAGTCCCTGTTGCTGTCTCTATGATGCCAGACTCCAAATACCTCCAAACACCAAATGTAAATCTGACTGTTCAGGGCAATATTTCCCGAGTCAGGTCTGTGCAGTCAGACGTTTGATTTGAATTTCAGTTCTATTCACCTCATGGACTTTCCCGTTGTCTTACAACTGGTCAATCAAAAATGTTTTTTTACCCCATTTTTAATTTGAACTGTGGAAACCAATGTTTCAACTGGCAGAAATCATGCATTTTGGGTTAATTTTCACTTAATTAAAATGTATAATTATCCCTTGAATAAGTACACAAATTGCTATAACCAGTGGAGGCACAATGGGCCAAATTGTATAATTTTGAACTGTTACATTTCTTTGATTCTGTGATAAGCATATCAGATTCTCAAGTGAGCACATGATGTCTGTCGCTAGGTGCGTAACATTAAGAGTTGTAATTTTTTTCCATCTTGGAATCCATTTATTAATGATTATTTGGAAGTATATATAGCCTTTAACGTATTTGTTTTCTCTCGTGGTGTTGAATGTGTTCTGTCTCTGTGGCAGTATTGATGCATTGATTATTTGCTTCCAGTCTCTACGTGATGATAATTGTCCAAAGTAGAAGGGATGGTGTCTATCTAACTTGGTGATACAAGAATGGTAATTTGTCAGTAAGATATTTGAAAGTTTTATCTCTGAATAATGACAAGAACTATTAGCACTCAGCCTATTTGCTCTGTTTACTCCATCAACACCAAACTCCATCATAGTCCAATCTCACAGTTCTTCCATAACCTTGTATGCTTTAAATGTACTTTACTTCTTTATCTAAGTTTGCCTTGCAGTGTCTGACACTGCAGGGAGCTGTAAGGGATCTTGCTGTCTTTTATTAGAGGTAAAATGAAACATAGATAAGCGATTATCCTTCTGGCAACAATTGGAGGACATTTATTTTGGGTAACCAATGACCTTCTCCAGCATCTCAGATTAGGAAAGAATGGTCAGGCTTTAATTCCTCTAATCTCAAAACATAATACACAATCATTCTCAATGTTGTAATACTTGCAGTAATTTGCCTCTTAATTCCTGTTAATTTATTCTCATTAGCATACAGTCAAGTTAAAAGCTGGCTTAATTATTGACCAAAATTTATTTTAAATTTAGCAGCAAGTGACAACTTCTATCCAATGTTTGTATTTTAATCCCAGTTTGAGGTAATCTGATGGTTAACACACACCAGATACTTCTAATCATCAAAGTTCTTGAGTAAGAATTGAATGTAATCATACACAGATAAGTAACTTAATGGAATAGCAGCTGCTACATCTTATACAAATGTCCCAAATTCCCTGTAGTAGGTTCCCCTCCCATTTTTTTCATGCCATCTGAGGGTGGTGCAAAATGTATACCAGGTGCTTCCTTCACAGCGAGAGACCAAAAATGAGCAAATATGACCCTGATCACTTTTGCATACCTTGTAGTTCTCAGTACAAATGTGGAATTGGCAGAGGTTTGGGAGTAAGTCACCTGTCCACACTTGAGATTTAGAAAATGAGAAGTCGAAACTAGTAACAAAATAACATAATAATAATCTCAGATGATAATGAACAATTTAAAGTAAGGAGAAAATCTATAACAAAAATGAAAAACAGAATCTCGATCCAATGCCAATCTTCCACTCTGGGGAAAGAACGTTATGGAACTCAACTTATCTGTCTATTTATTTCCAAGTGTGCTTAGATCCTGGTAGAATGATAAATTTTAAACAATCTCTGGAATTTTGGACATGGTTAGTAAATATTAAATGACAGTTTGCATGTGCAATTTTGTCTGATTTTTGAATAATTGACCATTATCAAATAAATAATTGGTAGCTGCAGAATGAAGTGGAGAGCAACCATAATCTGACTGCAAATATCAAGATAAAATGGCTCACTTTTGCCACTGCTCATTTTGTGTGATGAGTGGTATCAAGTATCATTGTGATCAGGGGAAGAGGGAAAATGCTACCTTTTGTCTCATTCACTGTAATTCATTGTAGTCAGTATGTGCCCAAGAGTTGCAGAATGGATTTTTGGTTTCATAATTACCACTGAAAGATTTTTGTGCTTGAAATAAGCTGTCAAAAGCTTGTTGAAGCAGAAATCTGCTGGACCTAACAACTTGATTTATTATATTAATGTTTTTCATGAGCACTTATGCAGTACCAAAAACTGCAATTAATAGAGCTAACATATTTTTACAAGCTGTCATACCATACAGTGGGAGTATCAGCAAAAATCAAGCTAACAGCAGTTTGGTATCTGCAAACAATATCAGATCAGTTGATTAAGGTTTGCATATCATCTTGAAATTCAGTGGGTTCAGAACTGACTCTATCTGGAAAATCTCACCAAATAATAGATATATTTTTATATTGACAATAGACAAGGTTGCTTGTTCAAATCCATTGCAGCTGTGTATTTATTTTGGCCCATGCATTGAAAACTCCAACAATGTAAATGCATACAGATGGCCAATCTCTCAGTATACTTGAATAAATTGATTCACCATGAACTAACAAATGCAACCATTCGCTGTGCTGTTTTTATCTACTTCAATTGCCTGATGAAAATTTCAAGATATTCAAATTGGAATGCTTTTATTAACACATTTCTCTCATAGCTTACTTTACCTTGAAGGAAAATAAACAGGACTTGCAATGTTCCTCCTTCAGTTTAACTTATGGCTGGGAATTCAATAACATATTGTGCAGAGAAAAACTTTCATATTTCCAATTGTCCTGTTCACATGGAGCTGATAGTTCACTTGCTGATTGGATGAAATTTGGGCAAGGAGTCAATATGTGAGATGGTACTAGAAAACTTGATTCAATTATTTTCAACAGTAAATTTTAGGGATTTGCAAATCTTGGCAGCCATTTTTATGTTTGCAGATTTTATAAAATTATTTTAATTAGATCTGGTAATTTGCCAACAAATTCTGAGTCTGTTCAACAACATAGTGCATTAAACTGGTTACAGTAACTTCTAAACTGTCAGAATAATCTGACAATGGTAATCATGAAGCAGATTGTGGGGGAGATAGCCGAAGTTGTTTTAGATGAAATATTAAATGTGTTCCTTTCTTCAGTATTGGATTTTTGGGTCTTGATATCTTGTGACAGTCCATATGGGTTGGCATCACAGTTGTTTTACTTGGCTACTAAAATTGTAATTTTGCAAAGCAGAAATTGTTTCCAGGCAAAAGAAATGTTCTTCGCAGTTGTATGTGATGTTATACATGGACTTTGCCTGTGAATAAGACTGTCTTACTGCTAGTGCAAACGTTTCTTCTCTGTTTCTGTTTTACATTAACTTTTTTGCTTGCAATGGTCAAAGCAATGGAACGGACAATTCTCCTGGAAACTCCAAGAGCTGAAGTTCTAAAGTCACATAAAGTGTTGTTGTTAAAACCAAGGCAAACATTTAGAAATAACAGTAAAGTGAAGACATAGAGCGAATTTTCCCATTCCCTGCTTGACTAGTGCAATGGTGAGTCAGTTGCTTACATTTTGTGAGTTTAGGAAAATGGATGCTTGATTCGGCAACTGAGGTTTCAATGATGAGATGAGAATCACACTAGGGAGTGCAAGAAGCTTATTTGCATGCTTACGCATCATTAGTGTCTGATCTTACCTCATTTATATGAAAATCCACTATTTTCCTTGCAGTGAAGAGAAACAAGATGACCATAATTCCCAACACGAGAGACAGGGCAGGTACCTGGCATCTTCAATTTGCTGCTTGCTCCTCTGGCAATTCCCAACATTTCAAGGTTACGTTTTATGGTCAGTGACTGCCTGGATTACCTGTCCACAGAGGTTGGCGTTGGATAGCCTTACCACATCATCATGGCAGCTTCTAACTCACTTACACTACTCACTTAGAATAGAGAACTCACTTAGTTCTCCACTTCAGTGCTACACTTTAGAGTGTACTGACACTATATATGATGGCACTGCTGCCAGGCCACTTTGCACCCAGGGACTGGCACCCATTTCTGGCATCAGAACAGGGTACATTTAGGGCTCTTAACTTAATCTTTTAGTGGTCAGTCACTGTGCACTACCTTGCTTGCTCCCAGCATCTCTCCTTTGCGCTAATTTTATGCTCATTAAACCGTATAATACTTCTATCTTGACATGCTGTTTGATGCAGACACAGAGCCAAGCAGCATGTCATGGTTATCATTGATCAGTCGAAGGGGTTGCCTTATTGCTATATGACACTATTCTATGTCAATGCAGGTGGCAGCAGCTTCCATAGCAAGTACACTGCATGTGCTTCGACCAAACACCCATATCTCAGAGTCTTAAGGTGAGTAATTCTTGGTCCAGTCAAGGGGAATTCTCATCAGTTAAGGGATCTCACCAGAGTCAGTCAAAGACGCTATTCAGTCTCTGTTCAGGAGCTTGGATATGGTCAGACAACTGCTTGGGATGGTCAGGGATTCCATATCACTATAGTCCAGCTAGTTGATCATGGTCAGTCCTGCAGGTTGTTATGACCCACTGGTGTGGCATGTCATAAATGGAGTCATTCTATTCCTAGAATCATACCACATGTTAATTTTGTTTGAAGGTGTGGTCAGTGCCTCCATTTACTTTTCAAGCCAAGATTGATGGAAAGCACAGATCTGTTTGTGTACTTACCAGAAAATTATTATCGTGATTATAAAAAATTGAACTGTAGCTACTAGAAAACTGTTATAAACCATTAGAATATAACACTATTAACTAAAATTCTAACTCCTTATCAACTTTCCCTTCCTCTCCTTCTATCTGTCTTTCTGTCTCTCATTCTCTCTCTCTCACTCACACACACACACACACACACACACACACACACACACACATACACACACACACACAGCAACTACTGCAGGAAAGGTAAAACTGGTTTTCTAGTTTTAAACTGAATTTTTTTGCTGCAGGAAAGAAGCAGCTACTTCTGGGGAGAGCAATATCACACTCTTCTGTGTCCTTTTGTCTCTATGTCTGTGTTCCTGTAACTTGTTTCCAGTTTCAACCTGCTCAAAGGTCTGCCCAAAACTTGCTGGTCTTCCAGTTGAAAGAGTTGACCCCCAACTGAGTATTGCAAACTAGCAACTTCCAAGATCCAGGACTATCTGCTGAGGGACACACTAAAGCTTGGGGCAGCTGCAGCCAAAGTGCAGTGGGGAAGGACCACCATGTAAGATCTTTCAGCCAAAATATAACAGGGGTCCATTCAGTTATCGGACCCTCCCGAGGCCTCACATAAATGCCTATAGGTTAATTGTAAATACGGAGAAAGCTGAACCCCAGTGTGTGTTTTCTTCTCTGTGAGTAAAGACAGTATAGATCTTCATGGCTTCATTAACTGTATGTGTACATAAAGATTTCCTTCTATGAATAAAGTATCTTTTTCAATAAAAATGAGTCACTGCTGCCTCACAGCACCAGGAACCCATGTTCGATTCCAGCCTTGGGTGAATGTCTGTGTGGGCTTGCACATTCCCCTTGTGCCATTATGGGATTCTGTCAGTTGTTCCAGTTTCTTCCAACAGACCAAAGATGTGCAAGTTGGATGGATTGGCCTTGGTAAATGTTGAGTTATGGGATAGGATGGGATGGGGGAATGAGTCTGAGTGGGATGGTCTTCAGAGGATTGTGCAGTGCTCAAAAGGCTGAATTGCACTATCTATCTGCAGTGTAGCAAGCCTATGTTTCTACAAAAGGATGTTTGCAGGTTTTTCCTGTTAGTACAGAAACCTAGTTGGGAAGAGTTATTGATGTATGTGATAATTCTGAGTGAGCTAGTGTTGTTAACTGAATGTGATAACAACAGGAGGTCTTAAGTTTGAAGGTCATTAGCTTGAGTCTCAATCCTGAATAGAAGCAAAGTATGGAGGATGCTGAAGATCTGAAATAAAAACGGTTTTGGAGTAACTCAGCAGATCTGGCAGTATCTGTAGAGAGGAAAGACAGTGTTAGTATTATAAGTCCTATGTGACTCCTCTCCAATCCCCTGCACACTCCTTAAACCAGAAGAATGATGGACCACCCTTTAAACCACCTGATACCATTTAATCTGTCTTGTGTGTGTGCCATTATCAAGAATACTGCAACCTACATCACTGGGTTATAGCAGCATGCAAGTCTATCTACCACTTCATGTTGCAGTTCTGGGAGAATGAGTAGATGGACTGTCCCATGGGAATGAGTAGATAGGGGGATGGCAGCATATTGAAAAACCTTTACAAATTCAGTTGTGTAAGTTAATTCCAGTTCACATGCCAATTATTTAATAACCCACAGATTTAAGTAAAAGTAACATGCTCTATTCCTTGTAGCAACAAACATTTTTAGTTTTGATTATGTCACTTTTTGTGTAGATTCATTCAAGATTCTGGAATATTTGCCATCTGTATGGCTTTGTCTTTTCAGCTGCCTTCTTCCATCTACCGAATTCCATCTTCCATCTTTGTCTCAAACTTTGCTTCTTGATAGGTTTTTGAGTTTTGTTTTATGATCTTTCTTTTAAAGAATCATAATTTGTTTTTTTTGGTAAACTGGCTTGATAGTTAATTGACATGGTGCTAATGATCATTATCATCTTTTCAACATGGACCATTATTGATAAATCAATCAAAAGGAATCTTTTCTTCAAAAAGAGCTCATTCAGTCCTCACCGTGTTTAAATCCCCCTTGTTTCTCCATTTGCACTTGACATAATCTGGAATCCTTTTGGGGAAAGTCCAATATTAACAGTTGTCATGAGTGTCAGAAAAAAATTGACTACCTGATATCCGTAAATTAAATATCAATCTATTAGTATTTTGATAGCAGATGATCTGTCAGTAAAGAATTAGTCTGCCATGCTGACTTTCTAACAATATTCTATAAAAATATATTTTTTTAAATTCCCATGAGTGTACCTAAAGGATTAGTCAATTAAGTCAATCAACAGTAAAATTCCAGTTTAAAACCCAATCTGATGGAATTACATTTGACATATTCAATTGCTAATACTAATGGAGAGTAAAAGTGAACCACTTTCCTCAAACTTGTTACTATGATTATAGGTATGCTCAGTTTTGATTTTAACCCTTCAAACATCCTTGTGAAAGCTGCATCTTCTCAAGATATAATGGAATTTTTGTTCTGAGTGCTTTTGATTCTGTTTTAACTTGGTTCAATACACTTGGCTTTGTAATTAGCATTTAAAGAAGTACAGTAGTATACAGAAAAGCAATAAGAATTTGTGAAAAAGGTTTGCTGTCATGAGGAAAACTTTGAAGCAATTAACACTATTTTTAGAATGACTTTTTTACCCAGAAATGCAGGAATTGCAGTAGTGATTTTTTTTTGGTGGGGGGGAAGCGGATTCTGGTCATTAATCATGTAACGTTGTTTAACAATTAAATATCTAACCAAAGGAAGAATTTCCACAAATATGTCCATTCATAATAATGGAGTAGCCCAGAAAATAAATGCAGAAGATGAGGTATAAACATCTGCAGCCACCTTCAGATAGAAATGCTAACTGAATGATTCATATCTGACTCTCCTTGGAGTCATAGATATTTTATAGCAGGGATAGACATTCCTTGGCCGTTCTGGCATCTGCTGGGCATTCACCATTCATCTATTCTAATTCCATTTTCCACCACTTGGCCCATAATCTTATATGCTATGTGTATTAAGTCTTTCTTTGAATACTTCATAAAATCTTAAGGGTTCCTGCCTCTACTACCTTTTTTAGTTCCGGTTATAGTCAACCCTTTGAAAACTTCACCCTTTGAATGCTCTGCTCCTTGCCTTAAAACTGTGTCCCCTGATTACTGACCCCTCTGCTAAAAGGAAAGACTTTTCCCTATCTACCCTGTCTATGCCCCTCAGAATTATGTGTACCTCAATCAGATCCCCCTCAGCCTTCTCCACTCTAAGGAAGACAATCCCAACCTATCTAGTCTGTCTTCATAACTGAATTGTTCCAGCCAATGCAACATCCTGGTGAAACTCCTCTGCACCCTCTCTGATTTAATCATATATATCCTATTGTGTAGTGACCAGAACAGCACACAATCTTCCAGCTGCGGCCTAACTTAATGTTATATACAACACCTCCTTAACCTCCTTTGCTCTCATATTCACTGCCTCTACCATTAAAAACTTTCTTAACCACCTTATCTACTTCAAGGATTTATGGACGTGCACACCAAGCTCCATCTGATCTTTTTCAGTTCCTAGGCGCCTACCACTCAGTGTGTACTCCCTTGACTTGTTAGTCCTCCCAAAACATATCACTTCACACGTCTCAGGATTAAATTTTATTGTTCAGCCCATCTGTCTAGCCAGTCGATGTTCTCCTGTAATCTAAGGCTTTCTTCCCGACAGTTTACCATACCTCCAATTTTTGTCATCTGTAAATTAACTAATCACACCTCCTATGTCCATATATATATCACTAATGTATCTGAATAGTAATGATCTGGAGGTCACCAATGTCATAATTAGTAGTTTTTGGCTAATTTGATTCATACACAGGAAATAACTATCTCCAAGAAGCTAACTATTTTCCATTGACATTCAATGGAATTGCCATGACTGGATCACCTACTATCAACAATCTGGGGGTTACTATTGACCAGAAATTAAACAGGACTGGCGATATAATTATAATGGGTACAAGAGCCAATCCCAGGCTAGGAATCTCTAGTGAGCAACTCACCTCCTGACTCCCTAAATCCTGCCCTTTATCTACAAGGGACAAGTCAGAATGTGATGGAATACTTCCCACTTACCTGGATGAGTGCAGCTCCAATACACTGAAGAAGCTTAACACTGTCCAGGACAAAGCAGCCCACTTGATTGGTCAAATCCACAAACGTTTACTCCCTCCACCACCGATGCTCAGTAGCAGCAATGTGTGCCATCAATGAGATGCACTGCAGAAATTCACTCAAGTTCTTGAGACAACACCTTCCCAACACACGACCACATCTACCTAGAAGGACAAGGGCAGCAGATACCTGGAAACACCACCACCCCTAAGTTCCCCTCCAAACCACTTACCCTCCTAAGTTGGAAATATATTAATTCACTGTTCAGTGTCATTATCTCCCTAATTGTGAGTCTACCTACATGGGATACAGTGGATCAAAAAGGTAGCTCACTGAAATAACTCCACAGAGGCTAGTATCCCATCACCAAATCATACTATTTACAGGTGTGTAGTACTTGACACTGGTCCACCTTCCTCAGAGCTAGCTCTAGAATCAATAGAACCTCTGCACTCCTGTTTAAATCTGTCAGCCAGGGTTCCCTGATTGGACCAGATTAACTCAGGGAACTCATCTTCTATAAGGCCCCACCAGCTGACGTCATTACAATCACTACACTCACCACCACCTTTTTGAGGGAGATGAGGAAGCACAATAAATACTCATTAGTGACACCTATATCCCATAAATGAATAAAATAAAATAGTTCACAATGCCTCTCAATACAGGGCTGTGAGGTGAGATTCCTACAAAGGCTGGAGCGCCTCCATCAAAATTACAGAGGTTTACGATGTGCTGATCTCTGCAATGTAACCAATCAGGATGGGCATTCCCAAAAGTCAGAAAGGCTTGGAAAGAAGTTAGGAATCCTGGAATTGGGATCCACCCACCAGTTTTAAAGGGGTCCCAATTCCCACGCAGTGAAAATTCAGTCCTTAATATGTAATCCATAACCACCAACAGGAATGAAATATTGTCTGCGATAACGTGGCTTCTGACATTCTAGAGGTAAAGGAGGAGCAAGAATGAGCTTAACTTGTTGCATTTCATTGATGTATTGGTCAATTTTTAAAAAATGCTTTACTTTGGCAGGAAACTCGTAACACCTATGAATCATGCCTAGAAAATGTAACAATATCCTAATGTTATGATAATATAGAAGGATAAATTTTTCTGTAGCCATGATTTTAAATACGTGGCAAGATTTAAAACAAATCCACCACAGTGGTCTCATTAAATAATTGGGTAGATTTTACGAATTACTACTTTGGCTGCAATGAGCGCTGATTGTAAATTTGCAAGTGACAGTCTTGAATAATTTCCACCCATGAATTTTTTAGTGATGCTTGCTTGCAGTATGGTTTCCCATTGGAAGATGCATTGAAAAATCTAACATTTTTGATCTTTCAGTGATTAGAAATAATTGAGTTCTGCAAATTTTATGAGGGAATCAAGATTAGGTTAGGATATCTGGTCGGCATGGTCAAGTTGGACCGAAGGGTCTGTTTCTGTGCTGTACATCTCTACAACTCCATGACCAGCTCAGATTTGTCAGTTTAATTTCATTTTACTTTTAAGTGGTTGACTTAAAAATAACATTTTGATGAGGGCAGTACATCTCTATTACTCTATGGGAATGCTCCTAACATTTTAAAACAAGGTTTCAAATCAAATAGGAACAGGTGTAACTCACTTAGGCCCTACTTCATCATTCAGTTCAATTGTTATTGCCTGATTAATCCATTTCTTTTCTGCTTCTGCCTGCCTTGATTCTGTAATCCTAATATTCTTGCCTAACAAACATCCATCACTGTGGAAATGATGGCTAACTATACTAGTAAAATTCTGGACCCAACTATGATGCTACGTTGAATGGGCAATGTCAGCTTCTATGGCAGTACAAGCAATGCTGCCCAATGCCTGAGCATTGCATTGGAATCCAAGGTTGCTGCTGTCATGGACGTAGATACTGGAGTTAAAAGGGGATTGCAGGGTGTTATTGGAAAGCAGCAACCTGTGCTCCAGTAGATTATTTGGAGTCCTGAGGTGTTGCTCCAGGTAAGTGCTAATGGGTCCAAAAATGTGAATTTGCTGCCCCTACTCAGGGTGAACATGATGTTGCCCATTCACGTAAGGATTGTGCACCGTGCATTTAAAGGTTATCCCTGGTCTCTCAGCAGCCAGCCTCTGGTTTTGCATGGTGGCTCAAATGCAGGTAATAAAGCTGACTTTTCAAGAATGATGTCATGACAATGTCCAGAATATTGGGCACTGCTCCTCAGCCAGCTCCACTTTAAAGGAGTGGAATTCCTTTCAGAGTAGTCCCAGCATTGAGTATCCATAACGTGACATGTCTGCATTCAATGGCACCCTGCAATTCTTGTGAAACCAGGTAAGGACCCTTCCACTCTCTCTATGCCAAGGAGAATGCATTCAGCTCTCTTGGGTTATAGAACCTCACTAACTCTTCTGAGGCAACATGGGAAGTAAACCTGGAAACTTTGCTCACATTATGTAGTTCAGCCTGAAATGGAACTCAACTTAGAATTTCAAGCCCATGATCCCTTTCACAACCACTGACAGCATTCTCCTCTCAGCTGTTCATGAGGGCAGTCTTAATGAATCTAAAATATCTAATGTAATGTTGTTGGCTGAAGTTCAGGTCAGAAAATTGCTCCTGGAGTGGAGATGCTGTTGTTCTAAAAGCCCCTTTCCATTTTGAAAGCACAATAGCATGTTTAACTCTGAGAATCCAGATGGAAAGGAGACCGATTTTGCTGTCGATGCATTTCATTTGGATCGTCTCTCATTCTTAAAAAGTCAAAAAATGTTGACCCCTTTTAGAATAAACAGTTCATCCTGGGCCAGATCCCTGAAAGAACATTACCTTTGAACCTGCCAATTTGATGTTATTCCCATTGTCCCTATTCTCAGACTTGCACTTCTTATCCAATTACCAAGTTTGGAGTAGAGATGCAAAGACCTGGCAATGCACACTGCTGTTAAGAGTGCAAAAATCTTTAACAATAATGGCACCATAGTGCAATTATTTCATGGTACCGCACAAGCTAAAAATATAGGTGTATTGCCTTATTAGCTGCAAAAGGTGGCACAAATACTGAGGTCATTCACACTTGAGGTGCTTTGCAGATGCGCATGAACTAGAAACAAATGTGCATGATTCTTAGCAATATCATTTAACCAAATATAGAGAAGCATTACAACATGAATTAACATTATGACTTGACTAGAGATGGCAAAAGTGGCAGTTGGTTATCAGGTCATGTGTTGAGCAGAAGTTAGCAAACCTATCTTCTTCAATGTATCTATTACCAGTAGATGCATTGGACACATTTGGAATTAGTAGCAGCATGGAAAAGTGTTAGCATTTTGTAATGATTTAGTGTGACACAACACTGTATTTGTTACATATATAAAAATTTTACATGTGTTATCTTGAATCCTTTGGCAATAATACAACCTGGACCAGCTGTGACTCATAATGCTGGTTGTATAAGGCCTTTGAAATGTCAGAACACATAGAAGCAACTTCATTGAATTGGATCTGCTCTCTAATAACTGACCAAGTGTGGTATTCTTAGTGGTGGTAATCATTTACTGCTGTATTAAACTTATCCTGGAATGCAGAGGGGTGTAAATAGTGCTTACTGTGCCCTTGGAGTCAAGATTGCAATATTCAACTGGGAGGTAGATGAATGACCAAATTACTCCGTTTGAATATGTTCTTCTTTAAGTTAGTTTTTCAGATGTGCTATGCATTAGAATGAGACTAGAATTACAAAACTCTGTCATCTCAAACTGATATTAGGGTTATTATTTTTAAATTGCAATTACTAATTCTGCTAGAGCAATGATCTGGAGAGCAATGTATTTTTGGTAATTTAATCGTTGTAACACATTTTCTTATGAAACATAAGGCAGTATGGTTTAATATTAACACAAAGTTTTGATAGTTTCCAACATTCACATTCCCAAGAACCAGTTATCAAGATTCCTAAAATTCATTTTACCTAAAGTTCTAGGATTGATAGTGCCATGGTAGAAAATATAACACCTAATAGGAGACTATTGAAAGAATTAGTTCATCAACATATACTGACTGTCTTTCTCAATTTATTGGCTTATGTATATGGAAAACCAGGTTCCAGAACTGAGATTTTTCTGTGCTGACTCCCAGTCCTGGTGTTGAATTGTCCAGTTTATAATCAGGGCTTTTTTTAATAGTGGCCTGGCTGATTTTAACACAGGAACAGACAGGAGGTCTATTAGCAACTTTAGAGGGAAAATGGAAGACGGAAACTGAATATTTCTGTCAACCAACACTGTATTCTATATCAAGGGCTATATGCCTGAAATCTCTGTCTGCCTTTTGTCTTCACAGATGATGACTAATCTGATAGTTGCAGGAATATCCAAAACTTAAATCATAGTAGTGATGTGGCATAGAACTCGCGTGTGGATTTGCAATTTCTGCCCTATGTATCTGTGATTTACATTTACTTGTTTGATATTTTATCTCAATCAGTTACTGCAGTGTCAGTCTTTTGTCAATGAGATGAAAAGGGACCACTGCAGAAATGAACCTTGGGATTTCTATTTTAGTTTGTTAGATTATGTAGTTTTAATGTTTCGTGGAACTTGTCACTCCTGAACTGATAGTAACTGAATACAGGCAGTGATTTGCTAATTGAACAACCTTTACCCTCTCTGTAATTTATACATAAACCAATTCGACAATTGAGCTCGTTAAACTTGTAGCAATCATAAATTATATCCCTCATGATGTCAATATATTAATGACTACTGAAATATGGCATTGGCGTTGTATTTATCTAGCCAGACAGGCGTTTCCACCTCCAGTTGGAGAACTAGCTGAGAGCTCCCATTAGTTCTATGGGGGAAGCCCGATGATATAAAGTACTTAAGTGGCCACTTAAGTTGTTGGACCTTCCATGTGGGATTCGGGACTCTGATGGCAGAAGTCCAATCTGGCCAGAGCTCATGAACAGTGGCAGTTACTGGCAGTGCACCCATCAGAGGCTCAGGATTTTAGGGAAACAGGCCAAAGGAGAGGGAAGCATGGGTATGGCTTGCCAACTGATAGGGTGAATGAGGTCTGAGGTGCCTGATAATGAGGGGCCACAACCTCTCCTCTCTGAGGAAACCCACTGGCAAGCCTTGTGCGTCTACATGGTTACTTCAGAAGACAGGCACAAAATTGCTGTGGGCTTCGTGATAAAAGGTGCTAACTGGCTTATTAATGAGTTTTATTAAGGAGAACCTCAAAGCTAGTGATCTTGGGATTACTACCAGTGCCACATACTAGCCAGCATAGAAATGAAAAAAATAGGCAGGATGAACATGTGGCTTGAGGGATGGTGTAGGAGGGAGAGGTTCAGATTTGTTGGACATTGGGACTGGTTCTGGGGAAGGTGTAACTATTACAAATTGGATGGTCTACATCTGAACAAGACTGTAATTGATGGGGATGGGGGGAGTGGGGGGATGGAGGAAGGGGCCATATTGGACCTGGTGTTGGGGAATGAGCCAGGCCAGGTGGTAGAATTTGCGGTGGGGGATTTCTTTGGGAACAGTCACCACAATTCTGTAAGTTTTAGAATGCTCGTAGACAAAGTTGAGAGTGGTCCTAAGGGAAGGGTACGAAACTGAGCCAAGGTCAATTATATCAAAATTACGCAGGAGCTGGAAAATATGGATTGGATACAGCTATTTGAAGTGAAGTTCACATTTGCTGTGTGGGAGGCTTTAAAAGAATGGTTAAAGTTAGTGCAGAATAGATATGTCCTGTTGAAAGCAACGAATAGGAAAGGCAAGATTCATGAACCGTGGATGACAGGAGAAGTTGTGCGATGAGCCAAGAGGAAAAGGGAAGCGTACATAAGGTCCAGGCAGCTAAGAACAGAATGGGCCCGAGAGGAATATCAGAAGAGTAAGACCAGTCTTAAACAAGGAATCAAGCGGGCTAAAAGGAGTCATGAAATAGCTTTAGCGAGCAGAATTAAGGAGAGTCCCAAAGCCTTTTATTCTTATGTAAGAAGCAATCGGGTAACTATAGAAAAGATTGGTCCACTAAAAGATAATAAAGGAAGGCCCTGTGTCGATCCTGAGAGAATGGTTGAGATTCTGAATGATTACTTTACATCAGTGTTCACAGAGGAGAGGGACATGATGAATGTTGAGATTAGAGATAGAAGTTTGATTATTCTGAATCATGTTGACATAAGTAGGGAAGATGTGTTGGGTAGGCTAGAGGTTATTAAGGTGAACAAATCCCAAGGACCAGATGGGATCTAGCCCACGTTGCTGAGGGGGCAAGAGAGGAAATAGCTGGGGCCCTGACACATATCTTTGTCGCATCCTTAAACACAGGTGAGGTGTCGGAGGATTGGAGGGTTGCTCATGTTGTCCTCCTGTACAAGAAGGGTAGTAGGGATATTCCAGGTAACTACAGACCAGTGAGCCTGACGCCAGTGGTGGGAAAGTTGCTAGAGAAGGTACTGAGGGATAAAATCTATTTATATTTGGAAAAGAATGGGCTTATCAGTGGTAGGCAACATGGTTTTGCGCAAGGGAAATCGTGCCTTACCAACTTAATAGAGTTTTTTGAGGAAGTGACCAAGTTGATAGATGAAGGAAGGGCTGTAGATGTCATATACATGGACTTTAGTAAAGAGTTTGTTGAGGTTCCCCACGGTAAACTAATACAGAAAGTGAAGTCTCATGGTGTGCAGGGTGTTCTAGCTAGGTTGATAAATAACTGGTTGAGAACAGTAGACAGACACTAGTAGTTGAAGGGAGTTTCTCGAAATGGAGAAAGGCGACCAATGGTGTTCCACAGGGATCATTGCTGGGGCCACTGATGTTTGTAATATACATAAATGATCTGGAAGAGGGCACTGTTGGTATGATCAGCAAGTTTTCAGATGACACAAAGACTGGTGGGATAGCAGAAAGCATCGGGGACAGTCAAAGAATACAGGAGAATGTAGATAGACTGGAAAGTCGGACGGAGAAGTGGCAAATGGAGTTCAATCCAGGTAAATGTGAGGTGATGCACTTTGGGAAGGCTAATTCTAGAGCTAATTATACAGTAAATGGAAGAGCCTTGGGAAAAGTTGATGAGCAGAGAGATCTGAGAGTTCAGGTCCATTGTACCCTGAAGGTGGTTGCAACAGGTAGATAGAGTGGTCAAGAAGGCATATGGTATGCTTGCCTTCATCACATAGGGTATTGAGTATAAGATCTGGCAAGTCATGTTAAAATTGTACAAGACATTGGTTCGACCGCACTTAGAAAAGTATGTGTACAGTTCTGGTCATCACGTTACCAAAAGGATGTGGACGCTTTGGAGTGGGTGCAGAGAACGTTCACGAGGATGTTGCCTGGTATGGAAGGTGCTAGCTAAGAAGAGATGTTGAGTAGGTTAGGTTTGTTTTCATTAGAAAAAGGACATTGAGAGGGTCCTGATTGAGGTCCACAAAATCATGAAGGTATAGACATGGTGGATTGAGATAAGCTATTTCCCAGGGTGAATGATTCAATAACGAGAGGTCACGCTTTCAAGTTGAGAAGTGAAAAGTTTAAGGGGGATACACACAGCAAGACAATCACACATAGGGTGGTAAGTGACTGGAACGCATTGCCAGCAGAGGTAATAGAGGCAGGCACGGTAGCTTCATTGAAGATGCATCTGGACAGATGCATGGTTAGCTGGAGAGCAGAGGGATACAGATGCATAGAAATTGGGTGACAGGTTTAGACAATGGATTTGGATTGGCTCAGGCTTGGAGGGCCAAATGACCTGTTCCTGGGCTGTAAATCTTCTTTGTTCTTGTTCTTCATTGACACTTCACCGTCAGTTGTCAGGAATCGCCACCACCCCCCCACCACCTTTGATTTAATCACGACAAATGTTGCCCCCTGTGGGAGACTCCGATTACATGGACCATCTCACCTTGATTTACTATCATGTACTGTGATTTTTATGGTTCTTTTGGATCTATTATAATGGTTCTATCGAATACTTTGAAAATCAAACATGGGTACACACACACAGGACAGAATTTCCGATGGCCAAATAATCATTTTTCAGGCCTGGATGTGAATTGCACCCTGCTGAATCCCCATCATAGGAAGCTGCAAAGGATTTGCCCTGGAAATTGAAGATTCTATTGAGCAATTCTACTGCATTTGGAACCTGCAGAAAATAACCAGTTGCAAACTGAAAATTCAGAGGGTTCTATTGCAGTGAAGTAAACAGTTCCTCTAGTTTGATTAGTTTATAAAATTCCTAATTTAATGCCTGAGTAATTATTAACTCCCAATTTACTTCATACACCTGCAAGCACTTGACACCCCCAGCACCACCAGTCTCAACCCTGCCCCAACTCCCAGCTTCTAAGCCCCTTTTGCTCTCTCTGGCACTCAAAACCATTTTAGACCTCCCTTATCCCACCTGACCTCATATGTTGCACCCAACTTGACAAATCTTAAAACCTAGTCCCTTTGGCACCTTGAACCCTGGCATCCTCCCTACATGGCACCCTACTTGTCAATATATCCCGCCCACCCAACGGATTTCCTACCCTCCCAACATCTTAACCTCACACTTATATGCTTAACATTTCACAGCAGGTGTAAAGATGGCTGTCTGTGATGTAGGATCTTTCAATTCCAGAATATGACTGCTGACTGCTGTGGTAAATGGCATGTGGTTTGCCTTCCCCCGGCTGTGCAGTACTCTGACAGACCCGTCAGAATAGGAGTACTGTTCTGCATTTCTGAAAGAGCCTTGAATGGAATCTCATGTCAAAAATGCAGAGTTCTTTCATTCCTTAAAAAAAGGAGCAGAACTGCAATTTGTGTGGCATTGCCACTCCTGGGAAATCCGATCCATTAGTTTACTGATTAAAGCTGAGATCAGGCTGATAGATTTATGCATTAAAGGTGGACACTCAGGATATACTGTATTTACAGGAAGATTAGCTTCAGTGAGGTTGGAAGAACCGGGGTTGGCAACCTGCAGCTACTCTGTGGGGGGATAGATATGCTTGGGTTTGGCAGCGTGGTAGTGAAAATTCTTGCAGTCTGCTGTCTTATTGTGGCTTGGCAAAACTTGGCATTCTGTGTTTAGCTCATTGGTGGATCCTAGCGCCTGAGTAAAAACTTAATGGAGTAAATGTAATGGTTCATTTGGCAACCTACCAAATTCATTGTTCAATTACATCATTTCCAAGCTAAATGCTGCTATGCTTTCAATCTGAGAAAGGTAAACCGTTATATTTTCCAACATAAACATGAGCAGCAACAGAAATGGTAAGATGTGAGAAATTTGCAGTTTCTAGGATGTGAATTTCAGAAGCCTGGTATGTCTGTGGAAACTTACTTATGATTGTTTTGTTGGCAAATAGCTGCCAGTTTGTGTGCCGCAAAGTCTGACAGATTGTATTGAGATACATGATTTTGTGATGTTGTTGAGGGAAGAATGTTGCGCAGGATGATTTGAATAAACGTGGAATTCGAGGAGCTGCTCTCAGTTGCAGCTATGGGTAAATACTTCGAGTTGAAGCCTTGGTCCTGCAGAGATAATAGAGCATCCAAATGAAATCTTCACTGAAGGTATTAGAAGAACAGAAGATAATCGAGCAAATAAATGGAGCCATGTTGTTTTGAAGTATCTGTTTTAAATTTCTGCTTCTTGACAGTAGAAATTTAATTTGTGTTTTGTATTCAAAAACAAAATTACGTTTATAATTCAGTCAGTTTATTTCTTTTTTAACAAGTACAGCCCCTTGACTGATTATTCAGGATGAATTGATTTTATACAATCCTTTGTGGTTTTTCAATGCCTTTATTTTGTTACTTTTGTCAATGTGTGCAAGGAGGAAACTGACTGACACCCGGAAAAGGTGTCTCAGTGGTTAGCACTGCTGCCTCACAGCACCAGGGACCTAGGTTTGATTCCTGCCTCGGGTGACTCTGTAAGGAGTTTGCACATTCGCCCCATGTCTCCATGGGTTTACCCCCACAATCCAAAGCTGCGCAGGTCAGGTAAATTGGTCATGTTAAATTCTCCATTGTGTTGGGTGCATTAGTCGGGGGTGAATGTAGGGTGGGGGAATAGGTCAGGGTGGGTTGCTCTTCGGAGGGTTGGGCCTGTTGGGCTGAGAGGCCTGTTTCCATACTGTAGGGAATCTAATCTAAAACCAATCACCCACGGTAAAGTAATGACTGAGCTGAAAACAGAAACTTATTTTGTTAATGTCAGACTGTTATGTTGAGCAAATAGTTTGTCAAGTTTGAAGGATGAAGGAATCAACCCTTGTCTAGTTGCATGTCTCTTGTTAAAGGACTATGTTAGGACAATTGCTAATTAAGTCTGTAGTGACTTTGTTTTGTTTGTTGTGCTAAGAACAATCATTTAAAATAATTTGAGTTGTTTAAAATCTTATCAACTTGTTGAATTTCTTACATAATCTAATTTCTAATCTTGGAGACGTGCTGTACTATATTTCCTTTTAAAAGCTATTAAGAATTTTTTGACACTTATATGTTAATAAGCACCTTGATCTGGATGTCTGTTCATATTTAATGCACATGAAGCAATCATTACTAACTTATGATTTCTGAATTTAAATAAAACGTAACCATATTTAGAAACAGACCTACAGTCCAAAGACATGCCATAAACTGAAGATAATTCTTGCAATAGCAAAAAGAGCTTTATTAAGATTGTACATAGCGTGTTACAACCCAATATGCTGTTTAAGCAAGTAGATAATATAGTCAGGTATTGGTTTAAAGTGAACCAACTAAACTGCAAACATAACAACCACTTTCTGGATATTTCTGCCCAAACTTCTTCAGTAAACTTGCATTTCTCTGTCATTAAAGCAGTCAGTCATAATTTATTATAACATTACATTATCTTATTATTGCACTCTACCTTCCTGTAATGCTCCCTCAGCAACTTGCCTTTGCAACTAGTTTATTTAATTTCTTTGCCAGAGCTTCACTATTTTAGCTGTAGTTGCTTATGGTCTCTTGCCTTCTGAGATATACAGCATTAACATCCAAATATGCTGTAGACCTTGTTTGACATAACAATTTGATTATATCATACAAAGATGCTACTTTTAATTTGCTCTTTACTACTTTACAGTTGGTCACTTTTTCACAAAGTGTTACTTAAACTTTGCCTTGCACATGCTATGCTGGTGAAAACTGGGCAGATCAAATTACCTAGGCTACTTACCCATATTTGATAGGTTCAAAGCTAATGGTTTCTCGACTTGGCCTGCTCAACTGAACGTGTAGCAAAGATAGCTGTCCAAAACCAATTGGATCCTTAGTTAAACCTGTCTTTCACGAGGGGGAGGCAATAGCCTAGTGGTATTATTATTAGACTATTAATCCAGAAACTCAGCTAACTTTCTGGGGATCTGGGTTCAAATCCCACCATGGCAAATGGTAGAGTGTGAATTCAGTAAAGAATCTGGAATTAAGGGTCTAATGATAACCATTAAATCATTGCTGATTGTTAGAAAAAAAAATGTGGTTCAGTAATGTCTTTTAGTGAAGGAAATATGATATCCTTATTTGGGGTCCAGACCCACAGGAATATGATTGACTCTTAACTGCTGGCTGGGAAACGATGAGTGGGCAATAAATGCTGGCCCATTGCTATCCCTTTGATTTGGAGCCATTGGTACCTGCATGGGACCCAGCTATGCCTGCCTCTTTGTCGGGTACGTGGAACAATCCATCTTCCCCAGTTACACTGGCACTACCCCACCTATACCTCTGCTATATTGATGACTGTATCGGCACGACCTCATGCTCCCACAAAGAGGTTGAACAGTTCATCAACTTTACCAACACCTTCTACCCTGACCTCACATTCACCTGGAGAATCTCAGACTCCTCCCTCCCCTTCCTGCACTTCTCTATCACCATCTCTGAGGGCAACCAACTAACCATGGACATCTACTACAAGACCACTGACTCCCACAGCTACCCAGATTACACCTCCTCCCACCCTACCTCGTGTAAAAATGCCATCCCTTACTCCTAATTCCTCCACCTCCACCGCATCTGTTCCCAACATGACCAATTCTACCTTAGAAAATCCCAGATGGCCTCCTTTTTCCAAGATCGCAGTTTCCCTTTCCACATAATTGATGATGCCATCCAGCCCATCTCCTCTACTTCCCTCACCACTGCCTTTGAACCTCACTCCTCCCAATGCAACGAGGAGAGAAACCCCCTGGTCCTCACCTTCCACCCCACCAATCTCTGCATACATCGCATCATCCTCCACCACTTCTGCCACCTCCAAACAGACCCCACTACCAGAGATATATTTCCCTCCCCACCCCGATCAGTGTTCCAGAGAGACCATTCCCTTTCCGAAACCCTCGTCAGGTCCACACCCTCCATCAGCCCACACTCAACTCCTGGCACCTTCCCCTGCCATCGCAGGAATTACAAAACCTGTGCCCACACCACTCCCCTCACCTTCATCAAAGGCCCCAAAGATCCTTCCACATTTGACAGAAATTTACCTGTACATCTACCAATGTCATCTAATGTATCCGTTGCACCTGATGTAGTCTCCTCTTCATTGGGGAGACAGGACGACCTCTTGTGGATCATGTCAGAGAACATCTCTGGGACACCTATACCCATCAACCCCACCACTCCGTGGCTGAACACTTCAACTGCCCTCCCACTCTATCAAGGACATGCAGGTCCTGGGTCTCTTCCACCACCAAACCTTTACCACCCGACGCCTGGAGGAAGAAAGCATCATATTCTGCCTTGGGACCCTACAACCAAATGGGACGAATGTGATTTTCAACAGTTTCCTCAATTCCCATCTCCCCACATTATCCCAGTCCCAAGCCTCCAACTTGGCACCGACCTCCTGACCTGTCCATCACCTTTCCCATCTAGCCCACCCCAACCGATCACCTTCTCCCTCACCTTCATCTACCCATTGCTTTCTCAGCTAACTTCTCCCTTTATCTGTCAGTCCCCCAGCCCACAAGCCTCATTCCTGATGAAGGGTTTATGCCCGAACGTTAATTCTTCTGCTCCTCAGATGCTGCCTGACCAGCTTGCTTTTCCAGCACCACACTCTAGACTCTGATCCCAAATATCTGCAGTCCTCACATTCTCTAGTGAGTTGGATTAGATTACTTACAGAGTGGAAACAGGCCCTTCGGCCCAACAAGTCCACACTTACCTGCCGAAGCGCAACCCACCCATACCCCTACATTTACCCCTTACCTAACACTACGGGCAATTTAGCATGGCCAATTCACCTGACCCACACATCTTTGGACTGTGGGAGGAAACCGGAGCACCCGGAGGAAACCCACGCAGACATGGGGAGAACGTGCAAACTCCACACAGTCAGTCACCTGAGTCGGGAATTGAACCCGGGTCTTAGGCGCTGTGAGGCAGCAGTGCTAACCACTGTGCCACCGTGCCGCCCACATGATCCATGGATGATCAGCCATGATCGTTTTGAATGGTGGAACAGGCTCAGAGGTCTTTGCTTCTTGAGTTCTCTGCCTGAGGACAGATCTGATATGCAACACAATGACTTTTACCACTAATAAGGCAGGAAGACAGGTTCCAAGTCAGTTTCAGTCAGAAAAGAGATCAAACTTCATGCAGTTGCCACCAATTTGATCCATACTGGGCATCTAGTTAACTGAAAATACACCGCCATCCATCCATGGCGTGAGAGTTGCTGTAGCAAAAGATAGATTTTCATGTATCTTGTAGCTTGGAGCTATGGTTAATATTGTCTTTTGGGCCAAATAAAAATTGTGGTGTCCAGGACATTAATACTTGGATGGTGACTAGAAGTATAATGGTGGACTGTTGATTACTGAAGATATTGCTGAATTATTCTAATTCTGCTTCTATGCAAGTCCAAACAACCTGTGCATTAAGAGAAAAACAGAAGATAATATTACCATGTGACTGCATCACCTACCAAATGATCTATGGAGAATGAGAAAGGGAGGGAGAATTGTGCTCTGTTTCTAGCATTTGCAATATTTTGCTCCCCTGTTATTTGTTTCATACGGTAAGTGTGGTTAGTTTCAATTTACAATGAGAAAATATTTGGAATCAGGAGTCATATTACAATAGACCATGTCACTGTTAGTTCAAAATATTTCTATTTTTTCATGAGATTATTATTTGTGGTACTTGTTGTGATATTCAAGTTTCTTGGAAGTTGTTGCTATGTGGATATTGTGAAGCATCAAATCCAAAGGAGTAGAGATGTTTGCATAATATTAGAAAACAAATTGTTTACAATTGTCTGTCAGAGCCAAGGTTATCAAGAGTATCTTACTGAAATCTCATCGTCGGTTGGGCTTTATAAATAAAGGCATAGAGTACAAGAAGTTGTGCTTATCTTGTATAAAAAAGTTCAACATCAAAATTACTATTTTTTTCCAATTCCAGGTACCCAGAATTTGTGAAAAGGAGGTCAAACTTTAGTGGGGGTGGGCGAGAAGGGACCAAGAAACAGGCGAAGCACTAGGGTCCGTGATTTCTCTCATTGGCCTTGGATAAGACTCCATTTGTTTTTCAGTAATTACCCAATCTGAAAGGCCAAGTAAACAATCAGGCCCATTTAAATGTTTCTTTTATCCTGAAAATTTTCTGTGAAAACGCAGCCCTAACATTTTGTAGTGAATTTAATTTATTCCTTAACTTATTTGTCAAAACCAAATATACCTTAACCCTAATTGGGATGTTAACTATGAGGGCCTGTTTTCCCAAAAGAAGCTCAAAAGAACCAGTAGTATTTGGTACTTTGCAACACCGGATTTCCCTTCCTGTCTTTTCTTTCACTTGCTGTCCATTTATGACTTTTCTTGCTGTACAAAAAAAGGCATGAGCTCAATATTTTCCTGACAAATGCTGGGCCATTATCTTGTGTGATGTGCACATTTGTAAATAGATTTTCTGATTTGCAACAATATTGACATGTGTAGCGAGATCTGTGGTTTGGTAGCACTGCAGTTGTGGTATTGCCATCGTCCATGTTTTGTGTCAAAAATTACCTCCCAAAACACTTGTGTAAGTCAAATTAATATTAAATCATCTTAATTGCTTTTCAATTGAATATTCTGTTTGTGAATTAATTTTGTTTGTGTGAAGCAACTTTTAATGTCTTAACAATCTGCAATCCTGTCCATCAAAATTCAGAATATGGGTGCATTACAATAGTCTGCTACAAATGTTGACATATGTATAATGCATATGCTCAGCACTAAATCTTCTAAGATGGTATCTGCCAGTGAGGTGGTACTGCACAGAACAGTTATCAGTGCTCAAGGAAACAAGTAGGATACACAAGTGATGTGAATACACTGGAAAGTTCCATCTAGATCTGCACCTGAACTCTAGTTTAGAGCAGTTTTGTTGGTGCTTCAGCAAAACAATCGCATGGAAAAGGAATGCAAAATTTACTATTGGAATTGTGAATTACTTATGGCCCCACTCAAGAATCAATTGAGATATTTGTGTAGTTCCAGTGCACAGGAGGGTGTGAGTAGGGAGGATATGGACAGGATTTCACAGTCACAGGAGCGTGCTGGCAGACAGTAAGCTGTTTGCAGTGTGTCTACTTCAACACCAGGAGTATCCAGAATAAGGTAGGTGAGTTTGCATCATAGATCGGTACCTGGGACTTCGATGTTGCGGCCATTTCGGAGACATGGATAGTGCAGGGTCAGGAATGGATGTTGCAGGTTCCAGGATTTAGATCTTTCATTAAGATAAAGGAAGGTGGTAAAAGAGGGGGAGGTGTGGCTTTGTTAGTCAAGGACAGTATAATGGTGACTGAAAGAACTTTTGATGAGGACTCGTCTACTGAGGTAGTGTGGGCTGAGGTTAGAAACAAGAGAGGAGAGGTCACACTGCTTGGAGTTTTTTTAGGCCTCCACAAAGTTCCAGGGATGTGGAGGATTGGCAAAATGATTCTGGGTAGGAGTGAAAGGAACTATAGGGTCATTATGGGGGATTTTAACTTCTCCAACATTGACTGGAAATGCTATAACTCTAGTAAGTCAGATGGATCAGTTTTTGTCCAAAGTGTACAGGAGGGTTTCCTGACACAGCACGTCGAAGGGCCAACAAGAGGGGAAGCCACACTGCATCGGGTACTTGGTAATGAACCAGGCCAGGTGTTTGATTTAGTGGTAGGTGAGAACTTTGGAGAGAGTGACCATAATTCGGTTACATTTAGTTTTGTGATGGAAAGGGATAGGTACATGCCACAGGGCAAGAGTTATAGATGGGAAAAGGGCAATTATAATGTGATTAGGCAAGACTTAGGATGCACAGAATGGGGTAGAAAAATGCAGAGGTTTGAGAGAATTGAAATGTGGAGCTGGTTTAAAGGATCAGATATTGTATGTCCTTGACAGGTATGTCATTGTCAGGCAGGAAGGAAGTGATAAGGCAGACTACTGGGTCAATGGAAAGATTCTTGATAGTGTGGGAATGCAGAGGGATCTTGGTGTCCATGTACAGAGATCCCTGAATGTTGCTACCCAGTTTGATAGTGCTGTTAAGAAGCATATGGTGTGTTAGGTTTTATTGAGAGAGGGACTGATTTCTGGGGCCATGATGTCATGCTGCAACTGTACAAAATTGCACAGTCTGTGCTAAATACCATGGCAACTCAGTAGCAACCTGAGCTTGGTATATTGTGTACAGTTCTGGTCGCCCCATTACAGGAAGGATGTGGAAGCATTGGAAAAGGTGCAGAGGAGCTTTATCAGGATGTTGCCTGGTCTGAAGGGAAGGTCTTATGAGGAAAGGCTGAGGGACTTGGGTATGTTCTCATTGGAGAGAAGGCGAAGGGGGATTTAATAGATACATACAAGATGATCAGAGGATTAGATAGGGTGGACAGTGAGAGTCTTTTTCCTAAGATGGTGACATTGACTTGTACAAGGGGGCATAGCTGCAAATTGAGATATGATAGATTTAGGACAGTTATCAGTGGCAGGTTCTTTAATCAGAGAGTGGTAAGGCCGTGGAATGCCCTGCCTGCCAATATAGTTAACTCAGCCACATTAGGGGCATTTAAACAGTCCTTTGATGAACATATGGATGATGATGGGATAGTGTGGGGGGATGGGCTTTGATTAATTCACAAGTCAGTGCAACATCACGGGCCAAAGGGCCTGTTCTGCGCTGTATTGTTCTATGTTCTATGTTTGGAAAGACCCATTTTCGACATCAAGATCATCTTGTCCACTTTGTTCCAACAGATTGGAGAGATTCCCACCATATAGCTCAGAGCTTCGAACTGCTGCTCTCAAACTAATTCAGAGCCTTCTTAACAGCCCAACATACCATGGGTTACAGTCTTAGTAAACTCAGAATGCAAACTAACCATCATGAAAACTCACTATGGTAACCAGAACAGGTTCTTGGAATGCTCAGCTTGCCACCTCCTCCAGATGATGTCCATTTTAGATACTGGGTGCCAACAGACACTGCACACTCCATGAAATGCCAGCCCTAATGAGTCCTAATGATACATCTTCAATCCCTTACAGAATGATTCTGGACTTACAATTGTCATTGTAATGCTGCCACAAGGAAACAGTGCACTCAGGGATATACCCAGCTCATGGACTGGACCAGGCTGCTGGCTTTGTGCTCATTGTCACAGCATTCACTCACTGTGTCTACTTGGATGTCACGGCATTCCTGGCTTGCATTGCCTTGCCTTGCCTTTTAGCACATTTACCAGATATACCAAGCTCAGGTTGCTACTGAGTTGCCATGGTATTTAGCACAGACTCAAAGCCAGAAAACTTGCCGTAGTTGTCAGCAGGTCTCAGTCCCATCAAGGGCATGACCTTAGCTTGGATCTCAGCACAGTTAGTCAAGGGCAGCATCCAAAATCAATCCAAACGTTTTTAGAGTCAGGATCCATTGCTGTAAGAGGTGAAGAGCCAAATGAAAATCTTGACAATTGTTTGCCCTATTGTGGCCTGTTTCGTTCCATGATTGAGAGAGAGTCAGGTATTCCGGAAGATGATAGTGTGCAGTACAGCTGTTACTACTATTGGTGCAGGTGGAGAGGTTTCACGAGCAAGTGAGTAAGTAGCAAATTGTTGGACAGGCTCAGCAGGTCTGGCAGCAAATGAAGAGAAATCAGAGTTCGTGTTGCGGGTTTAATGACCCTTCCTTAGAACAGTTCTGGAAAATGGTCACTGGACCGATAACGTTAATTCAAGTGACAATTAATGTGGTAAGTTTGATAAGATACTGCACAAAAACATATTTGACCTTGCGGTGCAAATCACTTCAGTAAATTTGACATGACCCATACTTTACCAAAAGGGCTGTAAGAGTCAGTGCATTGTTTTTATCATAAATATACATAAACAGTGTAATTTAGCTGATTTGAATTGCTGGATCAGCAATATAGTTATTTAAAGCAAATGATCATCAGCAAAATACATACTACATTGAAATAGTAGTACTGAAACAAAACAGAAATTGCTGGAAAAGTTCAGTAGGTCTGGCAGCATCTGTGGAGAGAAATCAGAGTTAACGCTTCAGGTAAAGTGACCCTCCTTCAGAACTCGTAACAGTAATACTGTGTTGATTTGAAGTATTGGCTTCAGTTTAAGCCATTTCTCATTTGGTTAAATATGGAAAAATCTGCATTTGCTTAATTATCTTCAGTACTTATGTCCCAAAATGTTTTTGGGGCATTACTGTTTAATTATTGAACCAGTCACCAAGTACTAGCAATCGAGTGTTCTCTAGTATCTATTTATCAATCTCTGTTTGGCTCTGAATAAGTTAGTTCTCTTAACCTGGATCCAAAACCAAATGAAACATCAGAGAACATCATCATTCCCATCTCAAACCAGTCTGTCCTTTTCAATTTGGACAGCAACTTCCAGAAAACAAAACATTGTTTCTGTGTAATACCATTAGGATGTGCAATGACAAGATCGTAATAGCCTCTGTAAGCATTGATTTATCTTAAGTTGTGTTTTTTTTTAAAAAGCGTCGCAATTCAAACACTATCTTTTGATGCTCAAACTAATCTTTCATAGCATTTTAATTGATGGAGTTGTTATAAATATTGACTTATTATTTTTACGAAGTGACATTGCATGATAATATTGTTGCATTCTCTAAATTTGCATTACACATTTCTTGAATATATTTTGAGTGGGTTCTAAGTAATCTAGTCTGTGTGAATTAGATTTGATTTTTCTCTACATGTTAAAAATGAGTTTTTTTTGGCTAAAACTTGAGTGTGGCATTCAATGGAATGTGACTAATGCACAGCATTTACAAATGTATGCACTGCTTCTAACTGAAACAAAGGTCTATTTTCTAACTGTCAAAGAACCTTTTGTGATTATCAGAAATAACGTGAAAAGCTGTCACTTCCATTATAAAGTTTGACATTCCACGGATGTTCTTTTAAGTAATGAAGTTCGCTTTCTCCTTATCCATGGTGATCATCTTTGCTTGTCCCTAAAACAGTCACCAGCTGATGCTCAAGTGTTGGACACATGAACCCCACAAGAGGCCGTCATTCCAATACATTGAAAGCAGCCTGGAACACCTGAAAAGCAGCCCCCAAGGCAGTCAGAATGCTCTTGTGTACTACAATGATGACTACAGGAATAGTGACATCTCCCAGGGTATTGTCAATCAAGCATTTGAAGGTAAATACTCCATGCTTAGACTGAACAACTAACAGTATTGTAATCCCTAAATGGGAAAGAGGGATAACATAGCTTTGTCCCTTTTAAGGGTTAGAAATGAAAGCTTTGTGTTTCTAAACAGTGTAGTTGGGAGATAGCATGACTGTCCTTGGTCTGATGGGAATTGATACAAATTGGATGTTAATTCTATTGTTGATTCCATTGTGTTATTATCCAATTGAGTTGAGAGTCCTGAGTGCATCTTTCAAGAGAACATTCACCAGTTTATTTAAGTTGAGGCTTATAAGCAACATTATCCAAGCACTCGAATTCCCAGGTAGCCTGTCCACCATACTTCCTGCAGTGAGGGTTTTATAAGAAGATCAGCAGCCTGCAGAGTACTTGCCTTTTTACAGCAGGGTGTCGTGGTTACTGTGTTCCAGTGATTGACAGGTGTTAAGGAGGATGACAGGGTGACTTTTACATTTGTGTGGTGGCTACTGTCAAGAATTTTATTCCCACACTGCCCTTTGTCATTCTTGGTACATTGGGTTTCCCACTGTTGCTATTGCAGATGCCAGACCACTGCGGAGCTATAGTATAGATACATTTTATCAGAAATAATAGTGGTCTTGGGTCATTGCATCATGGAATGTAATTCCAATGTTCTATAGCAGCTGACCCCTTATCGGTTATAATTCTTCACAGAAAAAAGTAATAATACTGATCACAAAAATTTCTTAATCTTGGATTGGTTTGTGTATGTATGTGTCTTTCTAAAGTTGGCTGCCTTCTCACTAATTTCAGAAAATGCTATGATACCACAATTTTTGTTTACAGATGAAAGTACCTAAAAAGGAAAAATTAAGAACTTGCACTGATACGGCAACTTTCACAGGCTTCAAGCATCCCAAAGCACTGTTTAGCCAATAAAGTGCTTTGGAAGTATTAGCATTATTACTATACAGGCTGAAGAATATCCCTGGTTATCTGCGGATTTGTCTCAAAATGCATAATAGAATTATATAATGACTTTGTGAACATTTGCTGGATATCTTACCTCTCAAATGTGGAGATGGAATAATTTCAGAACATAACACTTATAATTTGTACCATTCTCTAAGTATATTTGAGCTAAGAAAGTAATCTTTGGCAGTTTGATTCCATGAATTAAGCAGCGAGAAAGCCCTAAAGTTGTTTTATGCTCAGATAGCTTGAATGTCCAGCCTTAGTAGATCTGGACAATGAAGAATAAAAATGAGCTGGAATACCCTTTCTTGATAGCAATTCAATACTTTTGCATACTGGAATCTATGTGCATTGATTTAGGGTGAGGATGGATTTATTCTATCCTGGATGCCTTTCACAGTTATAAAGCTGAGTAAACTGGACTGTCACATGAAGAATACATTTCTGTGTCCTGCTTTAGTACCAACTGGCCGGATTAGGGTAGAAAGCTAATGGAAAGTTGGGCGAGGACTGTAGCATGGAGCACCTTTCCAACACTGCTTGTGGTGCAGTAGCACTCCCTCCCCTCGCACTCCTGATAGCTTCTTCTGACTTGTTATGACCACCAGTTCCATATATTATAACCCCCTCCTACCACTAATGTTAGCAGGACCTGAAGGAAATCAGTTCTTTCTCCCTTATTCAACTGCAATGCTGCCTTTCCAAACCTTGCACCCTCCCTGCCTGCTTACCACCTTGTTTGTGCTTTGCTGATAAACACTATCGTCCTGTCTCCAGTTGGTATTAGCCAAAATTGTTTATTTCTGGCTATTATCCAGCAGATAGGACCGTCACTGTAATTTGCAGAATCACAGAAGTGATACCATGCTGAAGGGGATGCTTTGGCCCATTGTGTTTGCACCAGAACAACAATAACAAGGGAATAGTTGAAGGCAACTGGACATGCCCAGGCAAGTCAGGCAGCAGATGGATATTTGGAGTAATATTTAAAAGAGCAGTCATGATTGTTTTTGAATGCTAAGATGCATGTAATAGATCCCAAGGCACTACTCAGAGAGATGTAACGAGTTTCCTTAGTTTATCCTTGAAAATATAACTCCCAAAAAAAATCCCTCAATCTAAATGATCATTTATTTCTTTTCTGCCTGGGGAACCCTGCAATGCACACACAAATGTTTTCAGTACTCATTCTGTTGAAATTCTGTATGTTGGTTATGTAGTAAATTTAAATTTATGTAGTAAATGGTTTATTAATGCCATTTGTGTCACTAGTGATACCTTAAAAGATGTTAGCTTTAACAAAGGATTTTTAATTTACTTTTGCGAGTTTAGTGAATCACTCTGTATTGAATATGTAAGATCAAACTTGAAGTTTCATTCCCAAAGCAGCATGCAGCATCACATCTCCTCTTCCATTTGTTATTTTAGTTGGAATTTATCATAAATTGCACTTTTAAATCAAATAGCTTGATGGAAAAAGAAACCTCAGATAAACTTCAATTTAATAATTGTGCTCCATATAGCATTTACAAAGTCCTAATCCACTTTGATAATGTGCAATAACACTTCCTTTCTTCTTCCAGAAGTCTTAGGACTTCGAAGTGTATTTACTCATTGAAGTCATGTAACTTATGATTTGTTATCATATATTTTGCAAGGACCCATATATCAGGAAGTTTCACACCTAGCTTTAATCATAGACTACATTTCAGGTAATTTTTTGGAATTGAATGGGTTAATGGGTTTACATTGTAGTGTTTCGGTCTCAGTCTGGGAATAGCATTTAAATTCAGCTTGAAGCAGAAATGATCCTTATATCTTCTGCCTTTAACGTCCAATATGAATAAAGTTTTCAAAGCATAATTTAATTGATCACTAGAAAGTGCCTTTGAGAAGGACTTATAAACCACACATTAGCAAAAGTTGTACATTATCAGCAAATGACAGTGGTGCAGATTTTGCAATGATAACCACTGTCAGTACTTAACATGGTGCCCACACATGCAGAATAACACCTATTTAGATAATACTGTTTCTGATCTATTGCTTTTCAAGAAGGAGAAGCTCCCCAACCAACTGCCAAACAGCAAGGGATGGGAAACTATCACTTTTCATTCCATTTTCACAGTTAATCTTTCCATGCAAATCTATGAAAGGATTGCACCTTGCTGAATGAGTTACTGCTAAGCACCCTCATTGGCCCGGAGAACCTGACCTTATTATTTATAGAATGTCAAATTTCCCCATAATAAAAAGAAATGCATTTTAAAATAATTAAGGGCTATTTTAATTTCTATGTCAGTTGAAACATTTATTTTGCTATCTGAACATTTAAATTAAAACCAAAAGGATTTTCAGTGCTTTTTTAACAATCGTAAGTTCGATTGATGGGTTGCTTGCTTTCTTGCAGAAATTATTGTGACACATGAAAAATCATCCCATAGATTTGGCACAGGTTTAACCTGCCATTGGGAAAGGGAAACCCACGTCACCTAGCACACCAGGCAACTTTCTTAGAGGTCAGCGAGGAGTACTGTTCTGTCGTCAGTGACCACAAAATCCAGACAGCAGCATGTATTCACTAAAATACTTAATTAACCAAACTCAATGAGTAGGGAGCAGCTGGTTTTCTCCCTAAAGATAATGCTTCAGGGAAGGTGATCAAATTGAACTCATAATAAATCGATGGAGACAGCTAAACTGTCAGTTTAAAGAAATGGACCTTTGATGGTTTGAAATTGATCCCATTGATGACACAGATTTTGCAGAGCCGCCAGTTACAAAAGGAGTAAACAGTTTTGCTCTTACCCTGAGATTTTAACATTTCACATTAGTGGTAGCGAATGGTAAAATGCTGTGAATTTTGGCCTCCACTTTTGTTTAACTTTTTCCTGAAAATAAATGTTCGTTTTGACAGACTGCCACCACTGCACACCAGAAGACAGTGATCTCATTGTAAATTCTGAAAGCACATGGCATAACTGCACTCAAATGATTGAAGAGGACGACACGCAGAACAGATGTAAAAACCTTGTGATTCATGAGTTTCAGAAGTAACTTTATATTTTTGCATGCAGTTGCATTGCCTCTAAAAGTAATGCACTATGCCTTATATTTTCTTATGAATAGGCAAGTATTTGAAAAATGCAGTGGCTGCTTCTATTTTAGTTATTAGCTGAGAGTAGTGCTTTCATGACTCTATACAAGTGCACATAGGTCCCAGACTGTACCAGGAAAGAGGGGAGAAATTATCAATATTATGCAATATAATTAAGATTTCAAATCCCAGCCCAACGAAGCCTTTCAAGGCTTGAAAATTATAATAAATGTAAACAGTGAAATATATTTTTAAATAAACCATCTGTATTGATAAAATATTTTGGATAGACTGAAAATGCCAGAAGTTGTAATTAAGTGTTATTTTATAGGAACATGAGAAGTGCATAGCACATGCAAAGTTCACAATGTATTTCTTGATGAAATTCTGTGGCAGTGGACATTGAGGCAACTCTTAAGAATGGGTGAGGCTTAAAATGCAGGAGCATTGGGAGCATAGACTAATACTTTGTTAGAGCGCAGATATGTGTTTTGCATAATGGGAGAAAGGGAAGATTTTGAGCTAGCACTTTTTTTATTTATTCACAGGATTTGGCAAACACTGGTTGTCATTTATTGCTCACTCCGAATAGCTCCTGAAATGGTTGTGCAGATCTATCATTCTGAACTGCTGTAGTCCATTTGGTGTAGGTACACCCACAGCGCAGTTACAAAAGGAGTTCCAGAATTGCGATAGTGACAGTGAAGCAGCAATAATTGAAATTCCAAGTCAGCATGGTGTATGACTTGGAGGGGAACTTACAAGTGCCAGGTTCATGTGCATCTGTTTTCATTTCATTGTAGGTGGTAGAGGTTGGGGGTTTGAAAGGTGCAGTTGAAGGATACATGGTGAGCAACTGCAGTGCATCTTATAGATTGTATATGCTGTTATCTCTGCGCATTGAAGTTGGAATGAATGTATGTTGAATGTAGGAGAACGGGCACCAGTCAGATGGACTGCTTTGTCCTGTCTAGTGTCAAACTTCTTGAGTGTTATTGGAGCTGCTTTCCTGCAGGCAAGTAGACAGTATGCCATCACACTCCTGACTTGATCCTGATAGATGGCGGACATGTTGGGGAGACAGTTGGTGAGTTACCTGCTGCAGAATATCTGGCCTCAGTACTTACATGGTTCCTCCTGTTCAGCTTTTGGTCAGTGGTAACCTCCAGGATATTGATAATGGGGATTCAATTATGGTAATGCCATTGAATGTCAAGGGTAGATGGTTAGATTCTCTCTAGTGAAGATGGCCATTGTCTGGCACTTGTGTAATGTGACTATTACTTGCCACTTCTCAGCCCAAATCCAGATGTTGTCCAAGTCTTGCTGCATATAGACATGGGCTGCTCCAGTATCTGATGAAATTTAGTTGTTGCTGAACTTTGTGCAATCACCAGCAAACATCCCTACTTCTGACCTTATGATGTAGAGAAGTTTATTCATGAAGTAGATAAAGATGGTTGGGCCTAGGACACTACCCTGACAAATTCATGCAGTACTGTCCAGTAGCTATGACAATTGCTCCAATAATTAAAATGATCTTCCTTTCTGCCAGGTGTGATTCCAGAGGATTAATTTCCCTGATTTTTACTGACCTGAGTTTTTGCAAGAGATCCTTGATGCCATGCTCCGGTAAATCTTGACTCGATGTCAAGGGCTGTCACTTTCACCTCACCTTTGGAATTCAGCTCTTTTGTCAATATTTGAACCAAGGCTAGGATGAGGTCAGAAGCTGAGGGCTCTGCTGGAATTCAAACTGGTCATGAGACAGCAGGTTAATTCTGAGCAAGTGCCACTTAATAGCATGGTATCTGATACCTTCCATCACATTACTGATGATTGAAAGCATCTATTTTCTGTATTGTGGAAATTAAAAATTATGGAGATGGTGCAGGAAGATAGAGTTGACATGATAGTTTTGTAGCTGGAGAAAGCACAGCAGGTCAAACAGCATCAGAGGAGAAGGGGAGTCGTTGTTTCAGGTTGCAACATTTTATCAGGCCCAATGAAAGGTTCTGACCTCAAACATTGATTCCTCTAATCCTCTGATGCTGCTTGACCTACTGTGTTTTCTCCAGCTACAAAACTATCATGTCAACTCTATCTTCCTGCACCATCTCCATATCCTTTCCGCCTTTTTCCAGCTCCACTCTTTATCCACTGACGCTCCAGCATCTGCAGTTCTCACTATCTCCATGATAGTTTTGAATGTCAGAGCAGGTGTGAAGGGCTGAATGACCTGCTCCTATTTCCGATGTACTTATAAAACCTAGGATTCATTTGCCTCTCTTGATGCATCATTCATTGAGCAACTATCAAATGAAACTTAACCACAAATCCTTCAGCCTTTTCACATCACTCAAACTTCCAGGATGCAAAATATAATCTTTACATAAAAAAATTAAATGTAACCCATTTCCAGTCATTAATATTGATTTCTCTCTGCTGTTTTCTTTTACTCATTTCATATATTGATGAATCACCTGGTTTTGGCTGATGCTCGTTTTCTTATATTTGTCTTACTAATTCCTTACAAATACTCCAGGTTCTTTAAATTATTACAGCTTCTATTTCAGTATTCTTATCAAGTATGGAGATTTTCCTTCTCTCCTAAATTCAAATCATCAGTGCAGGCAGTGAATAGAGGTATTTCGAAGCCAAAACTCTCAAGGCTCTGTTGTCTACTTCAAACCATTCTGAGAAGTTGCCTCCATTTCCTCCAATCTAGCTTTATTTTAAAGTCAATTTGCAATGCTTCCCCAGATAATTCCCCTTATTCTATTCCAATTGTCCACCATGTTCTACCTTTCACAAGATTTCTGAAATTCCATGAGCCTGAATTTTATCCTGGCAGAGAGTGTTGTCTGCAGTACCCCCTCCCCCAGCATGACCAATGTAGGAATCAGTGGCAAGCTCACCTCCGCTGTTTGGCTGCTCTGTCTCACTACTGTTAGGTCTACAATTTGTATAAGGTTGCTTTCTGCTGTTATTTGAGATGGAATCGCCCTTCTGAGGGCGAGAAGGTGGTGCTTCCCTTGTCCAGCAGTGCCACCAAGAATGATGGTCACCGCTGGGATTGCAGGCAACCCAGAACAGGAGACATTGATGTAATGCAGACTTGAAAGGTAGGTCGGAGGTCACATCAGATGCAGACACCGAGATAGCTGAAAAGGGGGAAGGATAGGAAGGGGAAATGAATTACGTTGGATGGAGGCCTTCGATGAGCAGAGGGAAGATGCAGCAAATGTAGCACCAAAGCCCTGGCAACTAATCTTATGCCCTTCCCCCACTTGCCAATCTAGCACTAGAGGGATAGAGGTGGGTTCACGGAATTACAACCATGCACACTGTCAAATCAGGTTTACACAACACTTTGCAAAGTGGGTCACAGGCTCAGCCTGTCATTCAGGGTAACCGTCCCCACCCCAAAACCTTCCTGTATCTTGATTTCTTATACTCCCTGTCAACCCCAAGTTCCAAGCTTTTATCTGTTCCCACCCAACTGTTTTCTTTGAAGTTTACATCTCCCTACTTTGCCATCTGAGTCCCAGGCCTACAGCTTTGCTTTGCCAACTATCATAATGAGTCTTTCTTCTGCATTGATGCCAAGATGGGTTTGTCAATAACCCAAACCCCAGCCCCCTTGCCCTCCCATGCCTGATTGTCTCCCATCCTTAATGTTGAGTAGCCGTGTTCCCAACTATTGTTCCTACTGCATCCCAGTATTCTACTTCCAATTCCCCACAATCCACTTTTCCAACCTCCCAATCACAGCAATGGGCAAAAGTGAGGACTGCAGATGTTGGAGAATAGAGCCGGAATTCCTGATGAAGGCCTTTTGCCATCGATTTTTCTGCTCCTGGGATGCTGCCTGACCTGCTGTGCTTTTCTAGCACCACACACTCATCGCGGTAATGGTCCCTGATAATGACCCTAATGACCTTCAGTGAGGAGACCCCATGACAGGCCATGGCCCATTGACCTGACTTACCAACTTGTAAGGACAACCCTGTCAGGTGAGTGATGAGACACTTATCTGATCACTATCCAACTCCCCGAATGACTACCATTAATTCCCTAAGTGGTTGTATTGGATTTGTTAGAAAGACTGTGGCTGACTTGCTGGACTGTAATGATATAGAACTCCTGACTCTGAATGCTCCAGGCTTTTGGACGATAACTAAATGATGCCTTTAACTAACTCTAGCAACACCATTTTCCTAAGTTCTCCTTAACTTAGTTGCAGATTATACCCCATTTGGTGGAAGCACATTCAGTGTGTTTGCCCTGTAGTTGCTGACATATGCTGCAAGTATGACAGTAATATAGCACTGTGCCATATAAGAAGATCACTACCCTCTTGAATGACCATTTGAGAAGCTACCTGGCTTGTGCCTGTGGTAAAAGGAAAGACAATACAGAAGTACTGTGAGGCTGTAATTTCTGAATCATGCACAAAATAGCAAGGCAGAGATGCTGTGAGTATCCAAATTGGAGTATGGTGAGTGGGTGCCAAGAGCCCTGAGACATACCCTGTTTCAGTGCATGTCTTGCCCTGCATACAAGCTGGCTTGGGAGTAGGGTTGAAGTGAGAGGTGTTAGTGAGCTTCAAAGTACAGAATTGAAGCATTAAACTGTATTAGAACTGAGTTGGAAATGTAACATGGTGAACTATTGAAGCTGGCATGTGTCTCATGCCAACTTCCTCAGAAGGAGAATGCAGATGGTCACTGCCCTTGGAGCATGCCTAAAGATGCTGAAGATTTCTGGTCAAGACAAAAGGCCTGGAGGAGCAAACAGCAAGCTGGAGCTACCAGGTACTTGCTCTGAGCTGTAAGTCGGGCAGTATCCTTGTCTACTTTCTCTGCACTGCTTTGAAAAATATCAAACTGCATATTACTAAGCTGCAGGTGGGTAACAGTGAGTGGTTCATATATGCAAATAGGCCTCTTGCCACTTACTAACAAGGTTCTTCTCTTGCTGTTCAAACTTTGAGTGGAAAATCAGACTTTCCTTTCTTGATGTTGAAAATCTTGCCATATTTTCCGAACTGAATTATCATTGCTCATGCTGGTCAGAGGATGGGACAATTCCACCATAGTGTAAAAACGTTAATTTCACGGATGAGATCACTCATAGAAATGTAGGTACATAGAAAATTGGAGCAGGAGTATCCACCATTTAATATGATCATGGCTGATCATCGAACTCAGTTCCCTGTTCCATTTACGCCACATACTCTTTGAAGTCTTTAGCCCTAAGAACTCCCATATCCTAATGGATAGTGTATATGCAACAGAAGAATGTATCTGGGTTGAAAGGACATCATCTTAAAACATTAATAGCAATCAGTTATAAAAGTCATTGGAGCCTTAAAGTCCTGTTCAATTTGTAAGAATCCACAGATCGGGACATCAGATCTGTTGGCAAAGTCAGTTGTGAGAATCATTGTAAATTACCTTGAACAGCTTAATATTATAATGACCGTCAATTAATTTCAATTGTCAAAGGGTGTTCCTGAGTGTGAGCTGTGTCATAGGAGATGCAAGAAGGTGCTGTGGATAGAACTGTGGATTCTATTAATTAGTTGAGTTGTAGTTTGTCTGCTTTGTATACTGCCACACAGCTGAAGAGTATCAGTGACATCTGCTGGGGAGGCCTCAGGTACATGGGTATGAGCAGAGTTCAATAATTTCATAGGCCCAAATCCTGAGAACACTTTAACATGTTTGCAAACAATACACAGAGCTCTTGAGAAGAAATTCATAGGCCCAACATTGTGCCCTCATCAATTCATGAGAGAAATCATTGTTCACTGTCAGGACATGAGTGCAAAAGCACCAGAATAAGCAGTTGGTTCTCAGCCCTCACCCTGCTGGCACCAGCGTCCACTCAAAAGGCAGAAAAAATACCCTAAAGCAAAATAAAGTGCATCCCAGTCATCAATCTGTCATTATTAATTATTAGGGGGTTAGGCTGGATGGCTGGTTTGGGATGCAGAGTGTTAGCAAAATCAAAGGTTTAATTTGGACAGTGCAGTACTCAGCATCAGCTTTGACTGCGAACCCTGGAACTACAGTGTTCATATGGAGGTTAGAGTGCTAATAACTGAGCTATGACTAACACCATTAAGATTCATTGGCATAAACTCTTGAACTCCTCAATACCATTGTCGTGATTCATTTCTTCAGGGCTAAATTCTGGAGGATGGGAATTTTGTCTGTCAAAATAAGCCAAAGCCATTTCACAAAATGAGCATTTGCTGTGTGTGATGCTACCACTCCTTAAGAAGCCAGATTCCTAAAACCAAGCGGGAGTTTGATCCTGTCTTACCTGGTCCCTACCACCACTGCCTGCATGAAGGCCAGACAGAGACAGTCAATGGAAGGAAAATCAGCTGGCAGAGCTGAGCCCGAACTGCTGGGTTTGAGTAAATGCAAATGTGGATGGAAGCATCATTTAGATGAAAATACCCTCATTCTGTGTTTCACTTGCACCCCATTTCAGGCTGGGGAGAACTCTTTTGTAAGGTTATATTCTCCTATGGAGGTTGAGTTTATAGAAGTTAACAGAAAAGAAAGAGTCACTAGTAAAGAGATACTTAAGAGACAATCAGTCAATGTACTTTATTTGGATTTTCAAAACATATTTCAGTGAGTTGCCATAAGGTTATGATACAAAGTTAGGATTAATGGAATTGGGGTGATAGCATGAATTGTGGATTCAACGGACAGAAAACAGCTAGAATGGTGTTAGACAATTATAACTTATATTAGTGAATTAGATAAGAGACAGTCTCTATTGGATCTGATTTTGGTAATGCAAAGTTTAGTGGAAAAACAAGTGGTAAAGAGGTTGAGGGATAGAAACAGCTTCGGCAAATTGGGCAATACATTATATTATATCTACCTGTATTAATAAAGTGTAAAGTTATCCACTTTGTGGGGAACATTAAAAATATTGTTTTGAACAGTGACAGACAGGAAAATGGTTGAATTCTGGAGGACCTGGGTGTATTTGTGCATGACTCAGAGTTAACATTCTGTACTGCAGGCAATTAGAAGGCAAATGTTGTATTAGTTTTCTGGCAAAGGGATTGGTGTTTAAGTGTCAAGAAGCCTTTCTACAATTATGCAGCTCAATGGTAAAACTGGGAGCTGAAGGAGGTGTAGTTTGGCTCTGCTTAGGAAGGACATATGAACTATAGAAGGAGTCCAGAGAAGTTCATGTCACTGATTTCTGGGGATGAGAAAATTGTCCTGTCAGGAGAGACTGAGTAGTCTGATTCCAGATTGAAATATGATTTAATATATATTCTTTGAATTTAATGAAGTGGTCTTTCACTGAAACAGAAACATACAATACTAAGGATTTGCAGATTGAACAATAAATCAGAGTTTATTACATAAAAGAAAATAATTTAAAATAGAATACAACAGCTGTTTTCATGTAACAAAATTGGACAGGGTCTTCCTTGATTATTCAGACAACGGAGTTCAGACCATTTCTAGTTTAAATAACCCCTTCAGGTTCTAACCAATCATTTCTGGTTTGGAATTTTCAAACTGAAACTCTGACACTGAGGCAACCTATTTGCTATTTTTTTCTGAACTAACTCCTTGCTCCAGGAGAGCTGTTTCATACATTCAACTTCAGCCAGGAGCACTTCAAATTAAAACTAAAAACTTTTCAAGCCATGGATGTTTCCCCTAGCCAAAAACAAAATGCCCAATCTTTCTAATGAAAAGCAGGCTAATGTTCTTAAAACTCTCCCAATTCAAACAAAATCCCATTAGCATCTAGGAACTATCTCTGTCATGCTGGTTTCAAAAAAGCAATATCTTTCAGAACGACTGACAAGTCGATCATTAACCCACTTTTTACATGTAGACCATAACCTACATGTTCACAATCCAAACTATAAAATAAATTATATTAAAATATATATAAATCACTCACCTGGCATTACACCATTGATAGCTTTTTCTTCAGTTGCTAAGATTCTAGAATCTGCAATTTCTTCTGTATAACCCTTCACCTCTTCTTCATCCTTTTGAGACATTCATTAAAACCTACCTTTTTTGACCAAACATTTGTTCATCTGTCTTTATTGTCAGAGCCTTCCAGCAGTGTCCTGTGGTGCCTTTCTCAATATCAAGTCCAAAATGTTGCATTTTCTGACTGTCTCAATGTCATCTGGGATTTTCACTAGTCAGTGGTGAGAAGCCTGTTAACAGGGACTATTGTTGATTGTCCTGCTCATTACTGCCTTATTTCACCTCTTATCTCAACTCCATTACTATGCAGACTCCCACTCTCTCACCTACCAGTGGGGGGGGGGGGGGGGGGTGCTGAAAATTCCCATTGTAAAAACCTTTAACTCCAGGTCACCACTTGGAGCACACTGCTACTTTTCACTGCTACAGCAAGGCCTTTGGACAGGCATCCTTTGAGCTGTAATGAGGTCAGCCAGGTAAATGTCACAGAATATACGTCCCCTGTTTGGACTAGATTAACAGTCCCAATCAGGGAGCCCTGGCTGATAGATATAAATAGAAATGTCTGAGTTTCTGTTCACTCTGACAGCTGGCTATGAGCTGGATCAATGTTAAGGACTCTCCACATGTAAATTAAGGGTGACTCAGTGATGGGATACTTGCTGCGGTAGAGTTATTTCAATGGTAATGGGCAGTACTTTTGGCAATGGCAAGTGGGAGAATTGGGTGAGTAGTGTCATGACAGAGGCATGATAGTTAAAGAAATGAGGTACATGAGTATTTGCTAGACCTTGGGGCGGCACGGTGGCTCAGTGGTTAGCACTGCTGCCTCACAGCGCCAGAAACCCGAGTTCAATTCCCACCTCAGGCGACTGACTGTGTGGAGTTTGCACATTTTCCCCGTGTCTGCGTAGGTTTCCTCCGGGTGCTCCGGTTTCCTCCCACAATCCAAAAATGTGCAGGTTAGGTGAATTGGCCATACTAAATTGCCCGTAGTGTTAGGTGAAGGGGTAAATGTAGGGAATGGGTCTGGGTGGGTTGCTCTTCAGAGAGTCAGTGTGGACTTGTTGGGGCTGAAGGGCCTGTTTCCACACTTTAGGGAATCTAATCTAATTGAGAGAAATTCTCAACAAAAATGACAATCAAAATACGTGAAGATCATCTTATTCTGTTTAAAATTGCTCCTGCAAAACACCTTGGAATGTTCTATTACGTTAAAGATGTTATACAAATGCAAGTCATTGTTCTTGTGACTGGTTGCTAAAGAACACATTTTAGTTTGGCAGAACTGGATAAACTTCAAATTTAACTCATAGAATGGAGGATGCTCTTAAGGGGTTCAGTTGTCACTTGGAATTTGTTCCGGATTATTGAATTATAAATATATTGAGGTTGCACATGGGATTCTAAACACTATCAAAGTTTTCAAACAACTCTTGTGTAAGTTTATCAATACCTGTCAGACATTCATGATAAATCATGGGCATTACTAAAACCCAAATATTGAGTTGAATTCCATCTGACACTGAATTGAAATATATGACACTCTCTGTGGTGATCCGAAGGGCGGCACGGTGGCACAGTGGTTAGCACTGCTGCCTCACAGCGCCAGAGACCTGGGTTCAATTCCCGACTCAGGCGACTGACTGTGTGGAGTTTGCACGTTCTCCCCGTGTCTGCGTGGGTTTCCTCCGGGTGCTCCGGTTTCCTCCCACAGTCCAAAGATGTGCGGGTCAGGTGAATTGGCCATGCTAAATTGCCCGTAGTGTTAGGTAAGGGGTATATGTAGGGGTATGGATGGGTTGCGCTTCGGCGGGTTGGTGTGGACTTGTTGGGCCGAAGGGCCTGTTTCCACACTGTAAGTAATCTAATCTAATCTCTCAGCTCACTACTTCACTCGAGAGTCAGGACTTGAGCTGGATTTCCATGTTAAATATAATGGAAAGCACTGAAACAGATTCATCTGACTGTTCATCTAACATTGCATGCAATCTTTCTTCTACCCATCTTCATCTAACCCCATAAGCATCATCTATAACTGCTGGTTCCCTTTTGTAGTGACTGCAAGCAGCTGCATAATTGGCTATTTAATTGCCTTTACTCCATCAAAACTTGCTGTGTATTATCTACATTCGTGACATGTGAACCTTTGTTTATGTCTTAGGAGAGGAGCATGAAAAGCAGAAAAGTGATGATGATGCTACTGGCATAACATTGACATCGATGGCAAGTGAAGAAGGAGATGGACTTCATTATGTAATGTACCATCATTGCCCTGATACCAGCTCAGAGGCTGATGTCTTGGAAATGAGACTGAGTATGCTGAAAGATGGAGCAATCAACTATTCTTACGTTACAAGTGCAGAAGAAGAGAAAGCTACTGTAAACACAGCATGCTCAGATAACCAAGGGGATTATAATACACAGCACAGTTTTCTTCGAAACAAAGGATCTGCTGTGATTGCTGCTCCAAATCCAGGAAATAACGATGATCAACGATACAGTTTTCACAGAACTTCAAAATGCCCTCCAGTCACATTGCAGCACCTACAGAATAAATCTATTTCCATCACACCTCTATCTACAGCTTTTCATGATAACAACACCCAACTTGGTTTAGATGGTTTGACTGTTCCATTCCTGAACTATACCAGAATGGAGTGGGAACATCCACCCTCCACACCAACAAGAGAAAAGTACCACAGTGACATTGATTATGTAGGAAGCTGCCTCGTCTCTGAAGTCAGTAGCACACTTAGATGCAGTAAAAATCCAGATGAAGGTTTTGAGTCAATGCGAATGGGTGGGCAAAATACTAATTACTTAGCAAATAATGAAAAGACTAAAGGCAAAATTATCCAGAATAATATCATGACAGCTGCTACTAACATAGAGGAGCCAATCTCCATCTGATCAAATTAGATCAAATTTTATCTGAATATTTAATACTCATATTTTGACTACAGAAAGACTTGCTGATTTTCCATATTTTGCACCATTTTATTTAGAAGATATCTTGATATCTATCAAAAACTGTTAGGGCAAGTCTTAAATATAGAATATTTTAAAATGTTATTGACATTAGTGTTTGAGTGCAGAAATACTGCTGTGGACCTCACAGGATAGACTCCAGATTATGGTCACGAATAGATAATGGTTTTTTCAAGGAATATGGATCCTGGAAATCAGAAACAGGTCTGGCAGCTTGTGAGGGGAAGAAAACATAAAAGTTAGCATTTTGAGTCCAGCGACCCTTCTCAAGAACTTTGAAGAACTTCAGAACATTCTGAAGAAGGACCTGAAACATTAACTCTGCTTTCTCTCCACAGATGCCACCTGACCTACTGAGTTTTCCCAGCAATTTCTGTTTTTGTTTTTTTTCAAATTCCTTGTTCACAGTATGAAAATAAATCAAATATTAATCACAGCACATCTTAAACTTGTAAAATTAGTGGTTATAAATGGGGCTGGTTGAATATGAGTTTTTTGCAAGGCTTCCAATATTACATCCAACAGGTCTGGGTCAAACAGACATGATCCTATAGAATAGTAGGATAGGCTTGAAGGGCCAAATAGCCTCCTCCTGCACTTATTACTTATATTATTATTTGACTCTGGCCTACTGTGTTTAAGAGGAGGAGGGCATGCTCAGTTGGTTCACATAAATTTGTCTACATATTGGACACTAACTTTCACCCCACACATTTATGTAGATTTGTAATGGTTCAATAGAAAAGTAATGTGACTTTTATGCAAAAAGATATTTTGATAAGAAATAATCTGAATTTTATATTCTATAAAAGGTAAAATTAATGAAGAAGTAATTTGCTACATGATTTCCTGTGTACAATTTAATGATCACCATCATTGTAATGTAGATGAATATTCAATATCAATATGCAGGGTTTCACTGAAATGATCTAACATTACCCGGTACCATGAAATTAAAATATTTAGGGTAGCCAATGTAGTTAACCTATTAGCCACATACCACCAGTCCAAAATAGAGTGGAAACAATTTTCAGCAACAACTGGCCTTGTTTATACTGGAAAATGGGGCCAGTTCAAATGTGATGTTAAATAAACTTGTCCGTCCCCCTGTGCCACCACCTACTCTTTAGATTTTCACATGGAGCTTGAAATGAACAACTAATGGTCCCACCCATTAGAGCCTAGAGGCTTATTAAAATACTTAAATGAAATATAAGTACTTGTGCAACAAAAGTGTAGAGCAGATGCTACACCTGTGCCAAGTATTACTGGAAATTACTGGTCAGAAAAGAGCTTTAAAAAAGTTATTATTGAATAGGTATTTTTGTTGGCTCAGGATGAAGGCTGCTCTGGGTATCTCACAAAAAGTCAGGGATCCTCCCAGCCTATATCCACTCACTTGGGATCTGACTCCTCCTGACCCAGTCCCATGTAGCCTCTATCCCTTCCCTTGAATGGCAAACCAGATGAAGTTTTATAATGGCTGCAAATGTGTTGCTGGTCAAAGCACAGCAGGTTAGGCAGCATCTCAGGAATAGAGAATTCGACGTTTCGAGCATAAGCCCTTCATCAGTTTTATAATGAAAATGGTTCAGCTCTTTCATTGGCTTTATCAGGAAGGTATAGCATTCAACCCACCCATGCTCCTGATTGCCTTCCTCCCCCTCCCTATAAAGAGCATTTTCCTGTTTTAAGTGGCATTTTACATTTATGATGTGATCGTGCTGAGTGAACAAGGATAAATTTAGAACCTTAGATCAAAAGGTACAGTGTTTGCGAATGAAGTGTAGGAATAGTTGCCGGTCTATCGGGGAATTGGACCTAGTATCTTATGAAAATCCTACCTTCGATTTTTGTAGATATTTTTAATCAAACTGCTCAGATGTATTATGACACACCTCTGGAGCAAGTGAACCTTGAACCCAGGTCTCTGGCTCAGAGATAGGACACTACCACTGCACCACAAGAGCCCCTTTCCTATATTTGCGTGTTTTGGAATTGATTGTTCCAGGAACAAGTGTTGCAGACTGGTCTGCAAATGTAGTCAATTAGAGGGGGAGCATTGTTTCAGGCAGGTTAGGATTGGAAAACATTTTGTTTTACTTTAATAAGAATGTGAAAGAACTTTGTGACTTTTCTGAAAGTGGGAGCTGCTTATGAATTATAGAATTTGTAGAAAAACAGTAACATTTTACTTTTACAATACTTTTACAAAACACCGCCTTGGATGCTTCTATTCCACTATGTTTTGAGATTATAAATTAAAAATAACTTTACCTTGGTTGTGTGGAGGAGTGGGAAATTGACTGAGTTAGCTAAACCAGTTTCGAATGTGCATCAGGATGAAAGTTGCTGAATAACTTGATCAAGTGCCAATGTTCATTATGCTTAAAGGCTTCAATGCATCTTTTTATTTCAACTCCCTGATCAGGATCTATCTCTGTTGGCTACTGCTCAGGAATAAACACCTGTATGCCAAGAAAATAAAGTTGTTTTTAATACATCCAATTGACTTGATTGTTTTCCTTTGTGTGTGAGAGTGAAAGGAATGCCTTTGTACTTTGTCTGTTAAAGACAACTAAAAGCACAATACGGAATGGACAGTTGGCAAATTTTCACTGAGGGTGTATGGACATGCTTTCTGGTCCTACCCCAAATACATATTTGGATCACAACTCCAGTGAAATGTACACTTAATCATCATTTTAGGTTGTTAATATCAGTGGAGTAGAAAACTGTCTCCTGTCTTTGTTCTCAAACCTTTTAAAAAAGAAACCATCCAAGAAGCTGAGATCTCTGCATTTATTCCAGGAATGAAAATGTCCAGTGGCTCACTGCAATTCTACCCAAAACTGGTAGAGACACAAGTCCCTCAATTGCCAATGCATGATACAGAAACCAACGGTTTCATTATAATTGCAGCCTCAGACTTTTTTGTTGTCTTTGAATTTTTAGGCATTTCATATTGTAAATTTAAAATTAAACCAGAAATTTGTTCAAAATTCAACTTTGTTTTTATGTAGCAAGTCTTTGATGTCTACCATTTGATGTTTTCTTAAAAAGTAAAACTTAAAAGTTGTTTGAAATACATTGCCAAAACCTAAGGACATAAGTCTTCTAATGCCCAGATAATAGTTGGATTCAATTTGACTATTTGATGGCTTTCAAATTACCAGACTTTTTGTTCAGTCATTGGATATGGCTATTGCTGCCTAGGACAGATATTGGCCATTGTTACATGTCCGTGGAAAGTTGATGGTGAGATGCCTCGATCTGCTGCAATCCATTTAGTGTAGATATGCCCAGAGCACAGTCAATGAGGGAGTTTTAGGATTTTGACCCACTGACAGTGAAGGAACATAGATATAGTTCCAAGAATGGATGTTGAGTGGCTCGGAGGGGAACTTGCATTTGGTGGTGTTCCCATGTACATGATATTCCCTTGTCCTTTTAGATGATAGTTTATTGGCTCTTTGCCTCCTTATAACCATTATCTTTCCCACTGCTTATTATTTAACTCTTGTAAACCTGAGATAAAGTGCATGGATGCCATTTGCAACATTTTCAAAAAAATATCAAAATTTTTTTTCCTGCTTGATTATAATCATTTAATTGCAATTTCCATCAATCAAAACGGTAAGTTTCCCTATCTCAGCAAAACATAACATATGTTCAAGTAAGACATTTACTATACCATTTGTTAATTCACATCTGGGGAGTAAACTGAATCAAAATTGATAAACTGTCATCAAGGAAAGCCAATAAAGATTTTTATATGCCTGCACATAATTTATTTAATTGAATTGAATGTATCATTTTTAGGACAAGTGCATGTGTTTATGTGAACACTTCCATAATATTTCATAATTTTAAGTTAGTCATGACATGTAAGTGGCATGTGTTAGACCTTTTGGTGATTTGAGATTTAGATATTCTGTTAACCTAATCCAGTTCTATACCTAAGACAATATACCAAAATCAATGATCTGAATATTATCTGCGATTCACTAAAAATAGGCCTTGTAACTAAAATTGAAGGAAATGAGCAGTAAGCTCTCAAAATTCATACTTGAAAAACAAAAGCAAGCAATTTTTACATTACAGTCGGTTCTGATATAACGCGATAATGCCGTCCCAGCGAACCCACATTATAAGAAAATCGTGTTACAGCAGCACTATTTAAACAAATGGGGCTGAACTCACGTTACAATCAATACAGGGGAGGAAGGTTCATGTTCTACAAATAATGGTCTAAATTCTTTAATCGCGTGATAGCCAATTCACATTGAAGAAACATACGTTAGAACAGACTGTATGGGCAAAATCTTACAGACCCTAAACAAGGGCTATGAAGAGAAATGTGGCATGATCATGTATAAAATCTGGCAAAGCCTACCTTGACATGGAGGAGTAACTAGCTGTATCTTTGACATGAGATTCTCTAGATTAGATTACTTACAGTGTGGAAACAGGCCCTTTGGCCCAACAAGTCCACACTGACCTGCTGAAGCACAACCCACCCAGACCCATTCCCTACATTTACCCCTTCACCTCACACTATGGGCAATTTAGCATGGCCAATTCACCTAACCTGCACATTTTTGGATTGTGGGAGAAAACCGGAGCACCAGGAGGAAACCCATGCAGACACTGGGAGAATGTGCAAACTCCACACAGTCAGTCGCCTGAGGTGGGAATTGAACTCGGGTTTCTGGTGCTGTGAGGCAGCAGTGCTAACCACTGTGCCACCCACTAGATTCCTATAATGAAATAGCCTGCTGTCTATTATAGGAGGTTATTGCCTGTTACTCACCTTTTTAAATTTTGTCTTATCTATCAGCAGCTTTCTATTGAAACATCTGCTGCAAGCAAACTAAACATCAAGAATTCTTGATCTGGAAGTCAGACTGTTTACCTAGTGATTTCATCTCACTGCTCTCTGTGAAGAGCCTCCAGGTTGGCATATGAGGACAATTTCTATATGCACAAGCTGCATGCACCCTTCATCCACAGACATTGGTGTACAATAGTTGCCAGTCGCTCTGAATCCCCATGGTACCTTTTTGACTCATTTGCAGGTTGCTTAGGAATTGAGACCTGTATTTCAGGGTCCACTAGCAACTAGCGCTGAAAGCTTGCTACCACAACACTGTGCACAGAGACATGTACCCAGCTCACAGATTGAAATAGGGTGCTACCCAAGACTGCTCACTTTCTCTGTTACCGCTCATTCACTTAGCAATTACCTGCACACTCACAGCATCCCTGCCTTACCTTGCTGCACCTATTGCTGCAGTCACACAACCATGCATTTCACCTTACTAGTCAGGAGTCCTCAGTCAAGGGACTATGCATATTGCTGTATCTAAACCTCATACGTGCACCACGTATCAGCAGTTTTCGATGCAAACACACTGCATATGCAGCAAGCAAGCTGTCATGTCTCAATGTATTATGAGGTTATCCTCACGGCAGTCTGTGGAGGCATTCATCTGCTAGGGGATCCAACAAAATGAGTCAAGGGCAGCCTCTGATACCCTTCCAGGTGGTTGTTCATGGTCAGGTGTCCCTTTGGAATTCTCAGTAAGGGGTTTGTGCCTTTGCAATATGGGGACTGGCTCCATAGCATTCAATCAGAAAGAAGACTAACACAGCTGGGGACATGTTCAGGTATCGGTCAGCGGTATGAGCACTTCTCATCTAGGGCCGAACAATTAAGTTGGAGGGAGTTGTGGTGAATTCAGCCAACAACAACCATTCCAAAAATACATGCCAAAACTTGTGTGCATGAACTTTGGACACAGAACACCATTTGGGATAGAGTCAAAGACTCATAGAGATGTACAGCATGGAAACAGACCCTTCGGTCCAACCTGTCCATGTCGACCAGATATCCCAACCCAATCTAGTCCCACCTGCCAGCAACTGGCCCATATCTCTCCAAACTCTTCCTATTCACATACCCATCCAAATGCCTCTTAAATGTTGCAATTGGAGCAGCCTCCACCACTTTCTCTGGCCGCTCATTCCATACCCATACCACCCGATGTGTGAAAAATGTTGCCCCTTAGAACTCTTTCATATCTTTCCCCTCGCACCCTAAAACTATGCCCTCTTGTTTTGGACACCCTGACCCCAGGGAAAAGACTTTGCCTATTTATCCTATCCATGCCCCTCATAATTTTGTAAACCTCCGATGCCCCAGGGTAAACAGCCCCAGTCTGTTCAGCCTTTCCCTATAGCTCAAATCCTCCAACCCTGGCAACATCCTTGTAAATTTTTTCTGAATTCTTTCAAGTTTCACAATATCTTTCCAATAGGAAGGAGACCATAATTGCATGCAATATTCGAACAGTGTCTAACCAATGTCTTGTACAGCCACAACATGACCTCCCAATTCCTGTACTCAATACTCTGACCAATAAAGGAAAGCATACCAAACGCCTTGTTCACTGTCCTATCTACCTTCAACTCCACTTTAAAGGAGCTATGAACCTGCACTCCAAGGTCTCTTTGATCAGCAACACTCCCTAAGACCTTACCATTAAAAAGTGTATAAGTCCTGCTAAGATTTGCTTTCCCAAAATGCAGCACCTTGCATTTATCTGAATTAAACTCCATATGTCACTTCTCAGCCCATTGGCCCATCTGATCAAGATCCTGTTGTAATCTGAGGTAACCCTCTTCGCTGTCCACTACACCTCAAATTTTGGTGTCATCTGCAAACTTACTAACTGTATCTCTTATGCTCACATCCAAATCATTTATGTAAATAACAAAAAGTAGAGGGCCCAGCACCACCCTTGTGGCACTCCACTGGTCATAGGCCTCCAGTCTGAGAAACATCCCTTCACCACCACTCTCTGTCTTCTACCTTTGAGCCAGTTCTGTATCCAAATGGCTAGTTCTCCCTGTATTCCATGAGATCTAACCTTGCTAATCAGTCTCCCATGGGGAACCTTGTCAAACGCCTTACTAAAGTCCATATAGATCACATCTACCACTTTGCCCTCATCAATCTTCTTTGTTACTTCATCAAAAAACTCAATCAAGTTTGTGAGACATGATTTCCCATGCACAAAGCCATGTTGACTATCCCTAATCAGTCCTTGCCTTTCCAAATACATGTACAGGATTCCCTCCAACAACTTGCCCACCACCGACATCAGGCTCACTGGTCTATAGTTCCCTGGCTTATCCTTACCACACTTCTTAAACAGTAGCACCACATCAACCAACCTCCAGTCTTCCGGCACCTCACCTGTGACTATCGATGATACAAATATCTCAGCAAGAGGCCCAGGAAACACTTCTCCAGCTTTCCACAGAGTTCTAGGTATACCTGATCAGGTCCTGGGGATTTATCCACCTTTACCCATTTCAAGACATCCAGCGCTTCCTCCTCTGTAATCTGGACATTTTGCAAGATGTCACCATCTCTTTCCCTACAGTCTATTTCTTCCATATCCTTTTCCAGAGTAAATACGGATGCAAAATACTCATTTAGTATCTCCCCCATTTTCTGTGGCTCCACACAAAGGCCGCCTTGCTGATCTTTGAGGGACCCTATTCAATCCCTAGTTATCCTTTTGTCCTTAATGTATTTCTAAAAACCCTTCAGATTCTCCTTAATTCTATTTGCCAAAGATATCCTATGTCCCCTTTGTGCCCTCCTGATTTCCCTCTTAAGTATACTCCTACTTCCTTAATACTCCTCTAATGATTGACTTGATCTATCCTGTCTATACCTTACATATGCTTCCTTCTTTTTCTTAACCAAACCCTCAATTTCTTTAGTCATCCAGCATTCCCTATACCTGCCAGTCTTTTCTTTCAGTTGAAAATGCGTTGCTGGTTAAAGCACAGCAGATCAGGCAGCATCCAAGGAATAGGATGCTGCCTGACCTGCTGTGCTTTAACCAGCAACGCATTTTCAACTGTGATCTCCAGCATCTGCAGACCTCATTTTTTACCCGAGTCTTTTCTTTCACCCTAACACGAATATAGTTTCTCTGGATTCTCATTATCTCATTTCTGAAGACTTCCCATTTTCCAGCCGTTCCTTTACCTGCGGACATCTGCCCCCAATCAGCTTTAGAAAGTTCTTGCCTAATACCGTCAAAATTGGCCTTTCTCCAATTTAGAACTTCAACTTTTAGATCTGGCCTATCCTTTTCCATCACTATTTTAAATCTAATAGAATTGTGGTTGCTGGTCCCAAAGTGCTCCCCCACTGACACCTTAGTCACCTGCCCTGCCTTATTTCCCAAGAGTAGGTCAAGTTTTGCACCTTGTGTAGTAGGTACATCCACATACTGAATCAGAAAATGTTCTTGTACACACTTAAATTCCTCTCCATCTAAACCCTTAACACTATGGCAGTCCCAGTCTATGTTTGGAAAGTTAAAATCCCCTACCATGACTACCCTATTATTCTGACAGATAGCTGAGATCTCCTTACAAGTTTGTTTCTCAATTTCCCTCTGACGATTAGGGGGTCAATAATACAATCTCAATAAGGTGATCATCCCTTTCTTATTTCTCAGTTCCACCCAAATAATTTCCCTGGATGTATTTCCTGGAATATCCTCCCTCAGCACAGCTGTAATGCTATCGCTTTCCAAAAATGCCACTCCCCTTCCTCTCTTGCCTCCCCTTCTATCCTTCCTGTTGCATTTGTATCCTGGAACATTAAGCTGCCAGTTCTGACCATCCCTGAGCCATGTTTCTGTAATTGATGTCCCAGTCCCATGTTCCTAACCATGCCCTGAGTTTGTCTGCCTTCTGTGTTAGGCCGCTTGCATTGAAATAAATGCATTTTAACTTATTAGTCCTACCTTGTCCTGCCTGGCCGATTGACTCAGGATAATCCAGGGCTTTTTATTTTCCTGAATTTAACTATTATATTGCTTGGCAAAAGTACTTTAAAAGATAATGCTCTGCAGAGATTTGTTTTCTTTCTTCTGAAATGTGCATGAGAGTGTGTAAACTTCTTAGAAGGGTAATGGTATATATTTGTATGGTTCAAACTGTCATTAATCTTTGATTTCTGTTTGAGTAAGTGTGTTTTTTGTTAATAAATCAGTTCATTAGGATATCTGGTCGGCAGGACAAGTTGGACTGAAGGATCTGTTTCCATGCTGTACATCTCTATGACACCATGACTATTTATTGTTGACTAAAGAAACATGTCTGACTTAATCTTAATACTGGACTTGGCACAGTCAAAAACCATAAAGATCTGGACAATATCCAGGATTTGGCTAATAAGTGTCAAGAAACATTCATGCCACATAATGGCTATACAAGGACCATTTCCAATAGGAGGAAATCTAACCATCACCTTTTCACATTTAATGCCATTAGTATCACTGAAGGCCTCTCCATCAATATCTTGAGGCTTATTATTGACCAGAAAGTCAACTGGACTTGCCCTGGAAATACCATGGCTACAACAGCAGGTCACAGCCGAGGAATGTTTTGGCAAGTAGCTCATCCCTTGACTCCCCAAAGCCTGTCCACCACCTACAAGTCAGGGATGAGATGGAATAGACCCCACTTGCTTGGATACGTGCAGCTCCAGCAAGGCTCAAGACAGGACAAAGTGGCCTGCTTGATTGGAAGCACATCCAATCCCTCCACCAATGATGCTCAGAAGCAGCAGTGTGTACTATTTACAAGATGGACACCAGAAATTTACCAAAGGTCCTAAGACAACAACATCTGAATCCACGACCACTTCCATCTTGATTGACACAGATAGCACATGGGAACACCACCGCCTGCAAGTTCCCCTCCAAGCCACTCATTATCCAGACTTGGAAACATATCACTATTCCTTCACTGTCACTGGGTCAAAATCTTGGAATTCCCTCTCTAGAGGGCATTGTGGATCAACCTACAGGACATACACTGCAGCAGTTCAAGACAGCAACACACCACAACCTTCTCAATGGATGCTAGGGGTGAGTAATAAATGCCAGCCAGTGATGCCCATGTCTAATAAGTGAATTAAATGACTAAATCATAATTAGCCAAATCAATGTGTTTCAATTCAAACGTTGTGATCAGTGGAGCAGTGGAAAAAGTGAAGACTCCTTCAACCTCTATCAAACCAGAATGTATTAGATTCTCTGTGCCCAAGAATACCATTTATGTTATGTGATATCTGTAAGTAGTTCATTATAAAAGAAAGTGGAACCAAGACTAACTTTTATAATTTTGTTATGAAAATAGAGTGCCACTTCTGATTTAAAGAAATGAAGATAAGTCATAATTGGCTAGATTTTCCAACAAGTTAGAAACACTCTGCTACTACTATTTTCTATTTCAGGCAGGCAATTCTGATCATGGCTGTTTCAGAAATATGAAGTGTATCTGAAATCTAACAGGTCACTCAGTGTAGAATAGTCAGGGAAGTCACAGAAGTGGTTGCCATATTCTGCGATTTAAGTGTCCAACAGTACAGACAGATCTTGTAAAAGGGTACGAAAGCACAATGTTTGAGGTTTGCTAGGTAAGTGATGGAATAGGTCCAGCAGCAGGGATAGAGAATGGATAGGACTTGTTGGGTCTATGCAGTGGGGTGATGGGTCAGGATCCAGGGTCTTGGGCCATCAGTTTAATAGTTACCTAGACTCAGAGATGTACAACGTGGAAAGAGACCCTTCAGTCCAACCCGTCCATGCCGACCAGATATCCCAATCCAATCTAGTCCCACCTGCCAGCACCCTGCTCATAGCCCTCCAAACCCTTCCTATTCATATACCCATCCAAAAGCTTTTTAATGTTGCAATTGGACCAGCCTCCACCACTTCCTCTGGCAGCTCATTCTATACATGTACCACCCTCTGCATGAAAAAGTTGCCCCTTAGGTCTCTTTTATATCTTTCCCCTCTCACCCTAACCCTATGCCCTCTAGTTCTGGACTCCCCGACCCCAGGGAAAATACTTTGTCTATTTATTCTATCCATGTCACTCATAATTTTGTAAACCTCTATGAGGTCATCCCTCAGCCTCCGACACTCCAGGGAAAACAACCCCAGCCTGTTCAGCCTCTCCCTGTAGCTCAGATCCTCCAACCCTGGCAACATCCTAGTAAATCTTTTCTGGACCCTTTCAAGTTTCACAACATCTTTCTCATAGGAAGGAGACCAGAACTGCATGCAATATTCCAACAGTGGTCTAACCAATGTCCTGAACAGCCACAACATGACCTCACAATTCCTGTACTCAATACTTTGACCAACAAAGGAAAGCATACCAAATGTCTTCTTCACTATCCTATCTACCTGCAACTCCACTTTCAAGGAGCTATGAACCTGCACTCCAAGGTCTCTTTGTTCAGCAACACTCCCTGGGACCCTACCATTAAGTGTATAAGTCCTTCTAAGACTTGCTTTCCCAAAATGCAGCACCTCACATTTATCTGAATTAAACTCCATCTGTCACTTCTCAGCCCATTGGCCCATCTGATCAAGATCCTGTTGTAATCTGAGGTAACCCTCTTTGCTGTCCACTACACCTCAAATTTTGGTGTCGTCTGCAAACTTACTAACTGTACCTCTTATGCTCACATCCAAATCATTTATGTAAATGACAAAAAGTAGAGGGCCCAGCACCGAACAGTTCTCCCTGTATTCCATGAGATCTAACCTTGCTAATCAGTCTCCCATGGGGAACCTTGTCGAATGCCTTACTAAAGTCCATATAGATCACATCTACCACTTTGCCCTCATCAATCTTCTTTGTTACTTCTTCAAAAAACTCAATCAAGTTTGTGAGACATGATTTCCCACACACAAAGCCATGTTGACTATCCTGAATCATTCCTTGCCTTTCCAAATACATGTACGTCCTGTCCCTTAGCACTCCGTCCAACAACTTGCCTAGCACTGAGGTCAGGCTCACAGGTCTATAGTTCCCTGGCTTATCCTTACTACCCTTCTTAAACAGTGGCACCACGTTAGCCAACCTCCAGTGTTCCTGCAGCTCACCTGTGACTATCAATGATACAAATGTCTCAGCAAGAGGCCCAGCAATCACTTCTCTAGCTTCCTCTTCTGTAATATGGACATTTTACAAGATGCCACCATCCATTTCCCTTCAGTCTATATCTTCCATATTCTTTTCCACAGCAAATACTGATGCAAAATACTCATTTAGTATCTCCCCCATTTTCTGTGGCTCCACACAAAGGCCGCCTTGCTGATCTTTGAGGGGCCCTATTCTCTCCCTAGTTACCCTTTTGTCCTTAATGTATTTCTAAAAACCCTTCAGATTCTCCTTAATTCTATTTGCCAAAGCTATCTCATGTCCCTGTTTTGCCCTCCTGATTTCCCTCTTAAGTATACTCCTACTTTCTTTATACTCTAAGGATTCACTCGATCTATCCTGTGTATACCTTACATATGCTTCCTTCTTTTTCTTAACCAAACCCTCAATTTCTTTAGTCATCCAGTATTCCCTACACTTACCAGCCTTCCCTTTCACCCTGACAGGAATATACTTTCTCTGGATTCTTGTTATCTCATTTCTGAAGGCTTCCCATTTTCCAGCCGTCCCTTCACCTACGAACATCTGGCTCCAATCAGCTTTAGAAAGTTCTTGCCTAATACCGTCAAAATTGGCCTTTCTCCAATTTAGGACTTCAACTTTTAGATTTGGTCTATCCTTTTCCATCACTATTTTAAAATGAATAGAATTATGGTCGCTGGCCCCAAAGTGCTCCCCCACTGACACCTCAGTCATTTAACCTGCCTTATTTCCCAAGTGTAGGTCAAGTTTTGCACCTTCTCTAGTAGGTACATCCACATACTGAATCAGAAAATTGTCTTGTACACACTTAAGAAATTCTTCTCCATCTAAACCTTTAACACTATGGCAGTCCCAGTCTATGTTTGGAAAGTTAAAATCCCTACCATAAAAACCCTATTATTCTGACAGATAGCTGAGATCTCCTTACAAGTTTGTTTCTCAATTTCTTTCTGACTATCGGGGTGTCTATAATACAATCCCAATAAGGTGATCATCCCTTTCTTATTTCTCAGTTCCACTCAAATAACTTCCCTGGATGTATTTCCAGGAATATTCTCCCTCAGCACAGCTGTAATACGATCCCTTAACAAAAATGCCACTCCCCCTCCTCTCTTGTCTCCCTTTCTATCCTTTCTGTAGCATTTGTATCCTGGAACATTAAGTTACCAGTCCTGTCCATCCCTGAGCCATGCTTCTGTAATTGCTATGATATCCCAGTCCCATGTTCCTAACCATGCCCTGAGTTAGCTGCCTTCCCTGTTAGGCCCCTTGCATTGAAATAAATGCAGTTTCATTTATTTGTCCTACCTTGTCCCTGCCTGCCCTGACTGTTTGACTCACTTCTGTTCTCAGCTGTACCTGTCTCATCGATCTCTTTCCTCACTATCTCCCTGGGTCCCCCCCACCCCACCTTACTACTTTAAATCCTCCCAAGAAGTTCTTGCAAGTTTTCCTGTCAGTATATTAGTCCCCTTCCAATTTAGGTGCAATCCGTCCTTCTTGTACAGGTCAATTCTATCCCAAAAGAGATTCCAATGATCCAAAAATGTGAATCCTTCTCATACACCAGCTCCTCAGCCATGCATTAATCTGCTCTATCCTCCTATTCCTGCCTTCACTAACTTGTAGCGCTGGGAGTAATCCAGATATTACTACCCTTGAGGACCTCCTTTATAAATTTCTGCTTAACTCTCTGTAATCTCCCTTCAGAATCTCAACCTTTTCCCTTCCAATGCCATTGGTTCCAATGTGGACAATGACCTCTTGCTGGGCCCTCTCCCCCGTGAGAACATTCTGCACCCTCTGAGAATCCTTGATCCTGGCACCAGGGAAACAACACACCATTCTGCTTTTTCTCTGCTGGCCACATAAACGTCTGTCTGTACCTCTGACTACAGAATCCCATAACACAGTTGATCTCTTGGAAGCCGACATACTCCTCGTTGCATTAGAGCCAGTCTCAATACCAGAAACTTGGCTGTTTGTGCTACGTTCCCCTGAGAATCCATCACCCCCTACATTTTCCAAAACAGCATACCTGTTTGAAATGGGTATATCCACAAAAGACTCCTGCACGAGGTGCCTACCTCTCTTACCCTTCCTGGAGTTAACCCATCTATGTGACTGTATCTGAGACTTCTCCCCCTTTCTATAACTGACATCCATCACATACTGTTGCTGTTGCAAATTCCTCATCGCTTCTATCGGTCTCTCCAACTGATCCACTCAATCGGTAGAGTTAGACAAGGTTTTTAATCTTCTTCCTTTTCCTGGGTAACTATTAACTGAAGAGGATCCCTCTGAAGCCTCCAATTTAAATGGACTATTTTGGCAAATTCAGGCACTGGGAAATTGTTTGTGAGACCTGCGTTTTCTGGTCACTTCCCTCAGAATTTGTTATGTCAGAACTTCCGTAGGATTCCAATATGCAGCTCCCATGTATAAGAGAGAAACGGCTATCTGACCATTGGAAAATCCATGTCAATCTTTTATGGTGGCTTAGTGATTAGCACTGCTGCCTTGCAGCGCCAGAGACCAGGTTCGATTTCACCATCGGGCGACTGTCTGAGTGGAGTTTGTATATTCTTCCAGTGTCCGCATGGGGTTCTTCCGAATGCTCCGGTTTCCTACCACAGTCCACAGTCAAAGACAAAATCCTGTCATATTATAATTCATCTGCAATTACTTACCTCTAAATATAACTAGTTCTCGACTTTCACCCATCTTTAAATTAGCAGTTATGTTTGTACTGTATGCAGTTACACAAACATTGACACTACTTGCTTCGCAGGAGACACATGATGTATTCATTGGCACATTTGTTAAAAAAAAAGAACAAATTGGTTAAAATTGTTCACTTAGAGCTAACAAGGTTTCAGCATATGGATGAAAAGTATAGCTTAAGCAAAAAATGAAAACTTCCTATGATTGCCATATGTTCTGGTACCTTGAAAGGATGGTAGTGCTTATGAAGCATTAAGCTTCAAACAGCTGGGTTTGTGTATGTGATTGTTATCATAGTCATCTGTCTAATTATATAGGAATGCAGCAAAATCCATGTTATGTTTTGACAGCTCAGTTCACGGAGTTCCCTTAAGGCTTCCAATTAGAGTCTGGAAAAAGGAAATAGTTGTAGAAATGATTTTGTGTCAAACAAATAAATTTTGAGAGTCATTACTGCACTTATTCCCAGTCACATTTGAAACATTATAAATATTTGTAAATGTCGTTTTCTCACACTAGTACCTTTCGAATTTGTAAATGTAATGCAGGATTTGTGAGAATTGCTGGCAAATATAGAGAAAGCATGAATGTGTTATTAAACACGAAATCCACAAATCATAATGTAATAGTAGGTAATGCTTACATGAAAGTTACAGAAATGTTTTGAGGTGATAGTTCTACCTCAATGACAATCTTCTATGACATGTTCTGATATTTAGTTGTAAATACACAAATAATCCCACAATACAATAGTGACATCTATGTAATATAGCAATTTTACATCTGTGACAGGTTTCCAAAGTTAAAAATATAAATGCTCTTAAAATTTTCCTAAAATTGCGTAATTAATTTTGATACATATTTTCTAAAGGATGTGGACCAGGATTATAGGACTTTATTTTTCAGTGGGTAGAAGTGGGTTTACAAGGTTAGAAATACTGTGTTTTGCTTTTCGTAAATCACCGGTTCTTGTTTTGAAAGCAGAATTCCGGCTGGGATTGAAACTAAAATGTTTTAAAAGCCTTTGCTTTGTTCGAGAGGTTGAAGAGACACCACTATTTGAGAGGAACTCACACTGTTTCCATAGGGATGGTCTCAGCTAAACCTCATCCACAATGGCGGTGAATGCTTTTGATGATCTTTAGAATGACATGAATTCTTAAGAGTTTCAAAAATGAGATCTCAGTAGAATCTCTGTTTGAAGATTGACCTTTGAAATACTTTAGTGACATTTCAATTATAAAGTTAACAGTGGGTGTAACTTCAACCTGTATGCTGATTATACAAGTTGCTTGCTCACAAATCTGAATTTCCATATTGCAGGCATAATATAACTCAAAATAGTTCCTTCAATGGCTTGAATGCAAAAGGGTTAGATTAAAGTCTAATCTAAGTAAATTGAACAATGTCACTGGAAAACTTTTCACCCTCAGAAAAACTGAGAAATAACACTGGGAAATAAATAATACTGAGAAAAAAATCAGGCGTTCCCCTTAGAACATAGAACATAGAACATAGCACGTTACAGCGCAGTACAGGCCCTTTGGCCCTCAATGTTGCACCGATTAATTGGACCTTAATCTGATGCCTATCTAACCTACACCATTCCATTATTATCCATATGTATGTCTAATGCCCATTTAAATTCCCTTAACATCAACAAGTCTACTACTGTTGCAGACAGACCGCTCCATTCCCCTACTACTCTCTGAGTAAAGAACTACCCCTAATATCTGTCCTAAATCTATCAGCATTCAATTTAAAAATGTGTCTCCTCAAGTTAGCTTCACCCTCTGAGGAAAAAGGGTCTCACTGTCCACCCTATCTAACCCTCTGATTTTCTTATACGTCTCAATTAAGTCACCTCTCAACCTTCTTCTCTCCAATGAAAACAGCCTTAGTTCCCTCAGCCTTTCTTCATGAATCTGAATTTCCACATTTCAGACATAAAATAACTCAAAATAGTTCCTTCAATGGCTTTAATGCAAAAGGATTAGATTAAAATCTCAGTAAGACCTTCTTTCCATACCAGGCAACATCCTAGTAAATCTCCTCTGAACCCTTTCCAAAGCTTCCACATCCTTCCTATAATGAGGTGACCAGAATTGTATGCTCCAGATGCAGCCATACCGGTGTCTTGTACAGCTGAAGCATGACCTCATGGCTCCAAAACGCAGTCCCTCTACCCATAAATGCCAACATACCATAAGCTTTCTTTATCACCCTCTCAATCTGGGTGGCAAGTTACAGGCATTTGTGCACCAGGACACCAAGGTCTCTCTGTTCATCTACACTGCCAAGAATTTTACCATTAGCCCAGTACTCTGCATTCCTGTTACTGCTTCCGAAGTGAACGACCTCACATTTTTTTCCACATTAAACTCAATTTGCCACTTCTCAGCCTAGCTCTGCATCTTATCTATGTCCCTCTGTAACCCATAACACCCTTCGTCACCATCCACAACTCTGTCTAACTTAGTGTTATCTGCAAATTTACTAACCTATCCTTCTACAACCACATCCAGATCATTTATAAAAATGACAAACAGCAATGGCCTCAAAACAGATCCTTGCAGCACACTACTGGTAACTGAGCTCCAGAATAAACATTTCTCTTCAACCACCACCCTCTGTCTTCTCTCAGCTAGCCAATTTCTGATCCAATTCATTAAATCACCTTCAATCCTGAAACTCCATATTTTGTGCAATCGCCTACTGTGTGGAACCTTATCAAACACCTTACTGAAATCTATATACAACATATCAATTGCTTTGCCTTCATCTATCTGTTTTCTCAAGTTCTCAAAGAACTCAAGGTCAGTGAGGCACAACCTACCCTTCACAAAACTGTGTTGACTATCCCTAATCAAATTATTCCTTTCCAGATGATTATAGATCCTACCTTTTCTAACCTTTTCCAAAATCTTACCCACAACCGAAGTAAGGCTCACTGACCTATAATTACTAGGGTTGTCCCGACTCCCCTTCTTAAACAAGGGAACAACATTTGCTATCATCCAGTCTTGCTAGCCTCCCTTGTGAAAATTATTATGTTGGCAGGACTTTTCAGATCTTGCCTTGCCTATTGACGTATTTATGAGAATCACAGCAGCACCCACAGCCATTTAACACTCTGAATCAGAATTCTAGCAGCTCTCAGGGCTGTAGTGTCCAAGATGCCGAGAAGACATGCGTACAATCCAAAATCAGATGCTGTAAGTGCAGAGGACTTTGGAGTGCGGAGGATTGACACTGGATTTTAGGGCTGTGGGTGTGGTTGATGGTAAGACCAGGGAGGATTGAACACCCACAGGGAGAGTAGACATTGAGTGGGTGGGAGTGGCAGCAATATGAAAAGGGGACCTTGAGGAGGAGCCCCATTTTCTGCCCAAGTCAAGGCTGTGAGACCTGATGTGCTTCCAACTGGCCCTTGAACTCCACGGGCTAGCCTCAGAATTATTCTTCTCCCGCTGTAAAATTGCAGGCAGGTCAAGAACAGGTAGGAGGGCAGTAAGAAAGCCACAGGGGAATTGTACAGGCCTTCCTTCTGTAAACTTGCCATATGGGGCATTAATGTCTTTGTTCCAGTTATGTACACCTCATTAGACATAAAAAATAAGAAGTTTCAATATGATCAGGAATATAAGGATTGATACTTTATAAAAAACGCCTCCCACTTTCTGATAATTTGTTATGATCTCAGGTGATGCTATTATTGGGCAGTCAGATCTGAGACGGAAATTTGTATTGACAGATTTTGTTTTTGTTTTGTTTTGGTTTTAATAAGGTGGTCTTTTACTGAAACATAAATGCTCAATGTTGCAGATTCAGTTTTAACACTAAAACAGAAGTTAATTACGTAGATATAGAGCAAACGTTTCCCTATATGGGACAATCTAAAATTAAAGGTCATAGTTTTAGACAATGAGGTGACAGATTTAAAACAGAGATGAGGTGGAATTGTTTCTCTCAAAGGGTCATGAATCTGTGGAATTCAGTACCTCAGAGTGCACTGGATCCTGGAATAATAAATAAATTTAAGGAGAACATACACAGATTTGTAATTAGTAATAGGTTAAAGGAAAGTGGAGGCAAGGAAGTGGAGTTAATGCTGACATGAAATCAGGCATGATTATATTAAACAGCAGAACAGGCTTGTGGGGCTGAATTGCCTACTCCTGCTCCTGGTTCTTATGTTTTTATTAAACAGAACATAGAACAGTACAGCACAGTACAGGCCCTTCGGCTCTTGATGTTGTGCCAGCCTTTTATCCTACTCTAAGATCAGAATAACTGACATACCTTTCACTGTACTATCTTCCATGTGCTTATCAAAGAGCTGCTTAAATGTCCCTAATGTATCTGACTCTACTACCACTGCTGGCAGTGCATTCCATGCACCCTCCATTCTCTGAGTAAAGAACCTGCCTCTTACATCTCCCCTAAGCCTTCCTCCAATTACCTGAAAATTATGTTCCTTCATGATAGACATTTCCACCATGGGAACAAGTCTCTGGCTATCCACTCCACGCCTCTCAACATCTTGTACACCCCTATCAAGTCACCTCTCATTCTTCTTCATTCCAATGAGGAATGCCCAAGCTCCCTCAACCTTTCTTTGTAAGACATGCCCTCCAGTCCAGGCAGCATCCTGGTAAATCTAGCTGTATCCCCTCTTAAGCTTCCACATCTTTCCTATAATGAGGCAGCCAGATCTGAACACAGAAGAAGTGAAGATTAAATTGAATAAGCCAATCTATTTATGTTTGCCACAAGTTTAAAGATTTTGAAAGACATGGTAAAATCCAATCCTGTTAATCCATACAGTGTCCCTTTACAGTACAGAAAGCAGAGAGAGAATTCTGCATATGTTATTTTACCTTGAGGTGAAGGTTTGTGGCATTACTATTCATGCTGATAGTTGAAAGGTGGTGGGGTGTCCCAGGCAAGTGAACAGGCAGCACAGAGTCTCTGCAGGGTTAGTGATATGGTGTGCTGATGGTGCAGATGTTGCACGTAATGGTGGCAGAGCCGGAGGCTTGGTGGAAGCTGGGTACAGTAACAGAGATAAAATGAATACGAAGTAGCAGAGAGAACAGTGTGGCACTTACTCTAGCAGAGCGGAGAGGATCACTGATTTTTTTTTGACACTGCTGGCCATTCCTCTCTATGGTTGAAATGGCACTGAACTGGTTACTGAGCCCAGGCTGGGCTGCCAGGATATGGTAGTGTGGTATCCCTGCCAGTCCTCCAAAAAGCGGTTACCTGTCCTTTGCACCACCACTCAACCAAAGCTTCTAGACTCCTGTCACAAAATTGCAGCACATTCATCCCTTTCTCTGATTTGTCCAGACTCTATCTTTGATTGAAAACTGACAGCTTCTGAATGCTTGACCAGATGCACAGCAGCCTTTTAAAACTGCAAATGCACCAGCAATGCTATTCTTTCAGAATAATAAGATGCGGATAAAATCAGACCTGAGTGACCCCATAGAGGTGCAGTAGGAAGGAAATAAGATGTATTTTGTAAGAAACAGCAAGAAAGCTCACTAGGGCTTGTGAATCCCTCAAATGACTTAACACAACTCACATTTAGCCAAAAATATGTAAGATTCAGCCCTATTTAACGGTTTAGAAGTTTTTAAACTTACTGTAAATCTTATTTCAACCAGTGTAACATCAAATTCTTTTTAGATTACTTTCAGTGTGGAAACAGGCCCTTCGGCCCAACAAGTCCACACTGACCCACCGAAGTGTAACCCACCCATTTACACCTTACCTAACATCACAGGCAATTAAGCATGGCCAATTCACCTGGCCCGCACATCCTTGGACTCTGGGAGGAAACCGGAGCACCCCGAGGAAACCCACGCAGACACGGGGAGAACGTGCAAACTCCACACAGTCAGTCGCCTGAGGCAGGAACTGAACCCAGGTCTCACTCACTGCCTATATAGTTAATACTGCAAAGTAAAAATCTTGTTTTTTTTCTGTTTAGGTTAAATTGAACCATCTTAATTTAAGATTTCTATCTGAATGCTATATATACAGCTACACTTCAAATGTGTATGTAAAGTACATTGATCTCAAAGGAACAATGACATGCCATTTGGAGCTGGTAAATTCAAATTGAAAAATCCTTGAAGAATTTAGCAAGTTCTAATTAACCAATTACTTATGATTGCTACACACACAAAAGTAGAATTCTTACTGAATAATTGATAAGAGCCTGTAATTCACATATTCCCTGTTCATTAAAATGATTGGTGGAGTGTTTGCGCGTGCTAGTTTTGGCTCATTTTCATTTTTCTGCTTATTGTATTGACATACCACTGTATTTTTTTAAGTTATTTGCCCCTGAGTATTTTTCAAGCTTTTAGTCAATGTTTTGTATTTGGAATTGAAGTTACTAAGACAGATGTTAAGTCATTAATACCATGAGGCACCTGGAGGATCAGTTAGGAAGTCTAATACTATGTCATTAAATCACTATAATTGGCCACATGAATTATGGTTGAAAAATAGGCCACCGACCCTGTATTAAAATTCAAGGTGGAAATTTAATCAATCCATGAGTGTGTTTAGTAGTTTTGTTGATCGGAATCTTCAACAAGTAATGCACTTTAATGCAGTATAACAAGTTGGAAGGTGGCAAATTGGTTTCGGATTTGAGAAAAAATTATTCCAATATGAAGGTTTACAATACAGGACCATTGTTCACCACTTATTGTTTGAGTTTGGAACAAAATTGACAGTAATTGAACAAAGTGGCCCCAGTGGCCTAATAGATAAGGCACTGGCCTCCCAAGCTAGGGATTGTGGGTTCAAGTCCATTCTGGGGTAAGCTGGGTTTTGGGGTGGCATGCTAGCTCAATGGTTAGCACTGCTGCCCTATAGTGCCAGAAACCCAGGTTCAATTCCACCATTCAGGTGAATGTCTGTGTGGAGTTTGCACATTCTCTGTGTGGATGTGCTCTGGTCTTCTCCCCACTGTCCAAAGATGTGCAGGTCAGGTGGATTAGCTATGCTAAATTACCCCATATTGAGCGGTTGGATGGGTTAGCTATGGGAAATGCAGGGAAGGTGGTGGGGATTGATGTGGATTTGATGGGCTGAATGGCCTGCTTCCATACCATGGAGATTCTATATTACAGCTTCAATCATCTCATCCTCTGACTGAAATATGAAGCAACTGTGGCAGTAGGTGCCAACAGTATGAATTAAACTTTTCCTTCAGTTTTTGTTGTAAGTGTCAATAAAATAAACCATACTATTCATTGTAACACTAATTAATTGTAATGCATTAAAGTTCATATTTAAATTTTACTTACTAAAGTATTGCTGTGAACCAGCCAAATGGTTTGGCAACACAATTATTGATGCTAATAAACACATACTAAATCTCTCTGAAAGCAAGGAATTTGTCCTTATGCATGGTTTCAATTTTGGTGTGCCTTCATCCCACATCAAACTGAAAGCGATATTTGCCAAGTTTGGAATTTCTGTACTTCCAGTGATCCCACCACAAACCAGCATCCATTGAAGATGGGAAATCTGTGAAACACACCTGGCTAATACAGTACATGCTTCACAGAATCAGGGAATTGTTACTGTACAGAAGAAGGCTTTTCAGCGCATCATGTCTGCATCTGTTCTATTACCTAGTGCCAATTTCCACATATCTCTGCATACCATTTCTGTCCAAACAATCATCCAATGCCTTGAATCTGACTCAACTGCATTTCCAGATAATTCCATATCCTAACTACTTGCTGGATGCAAAGTTCTTTCTTACATGATCTTTGCTTTGTTTGTATATCACTCGAAATGTATGGCCTCTGATTGTATTTCTTTCGTGAGCAGGAACACTTCTCCCTATATGCAGTATCCAGCGTGCTCATGATTTTGCAAACTTCTGTCAAGTCTAGTCAAATCCCGTAAATACATGATTCTAAGTGACATGTCCAGTTTTCAAATGCATTGTGAATATTTGGCATTGTTGCAATCCCACTAGGCCAACCAACACATATACATCAGTAAACCTGACAAATAGAGTGGAAAGGTCATCCTTTACAAGCATGTCCATCTCAAAACATTGCATGGCATTCTTATGATAGGTCCAAATGTGTGTCCAATGGACCTGCTGCTCAGCAATGACCAGACACCTTACTGTAAAGTAAATTGAAAAAGTGTTTGCCCGACCTGTGTAATTGCAGTGAGCTGCTGGAGATCAGTGTTTGATAGGGTTTACCCTCAAAGGTCACTGTATCAGTGTATGTCGCAGCTTGCCAAGACAAACAAAACAAATCCTTTGTAGATAATTTCTAATTAAGCTGTTCAGAGATATTATTATACACCTCTGAAGCAGGTGGGACTTGAATGCAAACCTCCAGGTGTAGAGACTACTGTTAAACCATATGAACCCGAATGACCCTCTGTATTCTATCCTATATATGACTGGCCCCTCACAACTGAACTGGCAACAACATGAACATCAAATTGGGTGAATTGCTATAATCAATTTTGAGCAAGTTTTCTACTTACAAGCTTAAGACTTCTTCAGATTTTTGAAGACCATATAGGACTTGTACGTGAATAGCAATGCAGTGTCCATGTATTCATTTGATAGGGCTAGCCTATTCATTGACATACCACTCAAGGAAACTATAGATATCAGCACAGCGGCACTACATCATGGCAATCTAGACCCAATACCATTGTGTGAAACTGTATTCAATTAACTTATGAACTCAGCAACTCGAGCAACTGAGTTTTGTTTCCATGATGGCATGTCTGCCCAAATAGCGATGTTGTTGTGGAACCCTGCTACACCCAGCTCTCACAAATAAATTGTCATTGGATTCCATGAGAAATGTGCCTCCAATGAAATTACACTTAACATCCTACTCTTCGTGTGTTTCTGATATTTGGATGATACATTTACTGTAGATTAGATTAGATTAGATTCCCTACAGCGTGGAAGCAGGCCCTTCGACCCGACAAGTCTGCACTGACCCTCTGAAACGAAACCCATTTCCCTCTGACTAATGCACCTAAAACTATGGGCAATTTAGCTGACCTGCACATCTCTGGACTGTGGGAGGAAACCTGGGCACCCGAAGGAAACTCACGCAGGCACAGGGAGAATGTGCAAACTACACACAGACAGACAGTCACCCAAGGCTGAAATTGAATCCGGGACCCTGGCGCTGTGGGGCAACAGTGCTAACCACTGAGCCACCATGCCGCCCCATGGATTCATTTACTGTAATTGAATCCATGGCTACATGTAAGAACTTTCTTACACATCTTAATGGGCTCCATCCTGTATCCAAATTCATGCTTGAAATGGATCAATTAATTGATCACCCTTTCTTTGTTGTCCTAGTTTTGAGCTCTGCAAACCCACCTTCATGGTAAGTATACACATTGGATTGCTACTGTTTCATGTCCTATAAAATTGGCCTTATTGGCATTCTTGTAGGCCCCAAGCCATTTGTTCACTGTGCAAACCCAGTGTGGAAATAGGTGCCACCAAAGCCATCCTGCTGGATAATAACTACCCTGATCCAATCACTCCTCTTTATATATCAAACAAACTCATGAAATGTCCTAAGACCTCCTAAGTGCCCAAGCTACTAAAAATTGCCCCAGAAGGCTACAGTATCTCGAAGGTTTCATCAACAGCTGACTCACCCTATTATTATGCAACAGTAACATGCTGGGTGTTCATTACAGAGAGGATGCTACTGTCAAGGCAAAATGACATTCTGCCTGTCACGCAAATGAGTAATGTGTCATATGAATTTCAGTGTGGGTGCAATGTCCACTACATAGGCCATCTGTCTGAAAGACCAGCACATTGTGTCAACCAGGAGATTCCCTTGGCTGTTTGCAACAGCCAAGTTACTGACTGTACCCAACTAGCCCCTAGCAAAATGTGCAATAATGTTCAACGTTGGATGCGATTCTGCAATTGGACAACGTTTGATGGATAATCTTGAGGGTGCAAAGAATTGCACTGGCAACCACATTAGGATTTCAATCAAGTGTGCAGTGCATTCTGCTTGTGTGCTCAGGAAGCTATGTACATTAATACATAGGATCATATTCATTGTGGACAGAAAAAATATGTACCCACTATATGAACTTTCGACTCCACACAATAGGTGACAGCCATTTATTTGTTAATTTCACTGTCAATGCCTTGATCAATGAGAGTCAACCTGCCTAGTTTAAAATTTAAAGCAACTCTAGCATCAAACTGTCAATCAGCAATGATGCAAGCATTCTCCATGGCATTGCCTCCACTGATCGGATTTCACTTGCCAACAATCAGCACTCTCCTCTCATGCTGAATCAAATGTTAGTTTTCCCCTTGAACTGGTATTCTTGAAAATATACTGATGAGTGCAGAATGGAAAGCTTTGAAAAAATATGCCATCTTTCAGCAAACCTTAAGCTCTGTGCTACCAAAAACTTTTCAAATGTGTACTTGCTGTTTGTCCATTGGTCAGAATTACTCCTTTCTTTTTTAGCTCTCTATCTGAAGGCAGGTCTGACTCATAGCTCCAGAGAAATCCTGAATCCACCTGAGCAGGAATCAAAACCCATGCTGTTGGGATCAATCTGATCCAACCACCCATAGCCTCCCCCTCCCACACAGCCCCCCCCCCCCCTCCCCCCACCACCACTTAGGAGTCCAAGTTGCTACCAGAATATTACAGTCTGGAACTATGAACAATGGTGCTGGAAGTGTTAGATTGGTTTCCCTACAGTGTGGAAACAGGCCCTTCGGCCCAACAAGTCCACACCAACCCTCCGAAGAGTAACCCACCCAGACCCATTCCACTACATTTATCCCTAACTAATGCATCTAACACTATGGCCAATTTACCGAACATGCACATCTTTGGATTGTGGGAGGAAACCCACGCACACATGATGAGAATGTGCAAACTCCACATATTCGCCCGAGGCTGGAATCAAACCCAGGCGCTGTGAGGCAACAGTGCTGACCACTGAGCCACCATGCCGCCCATCAAATGTCTTTCCAAGAATCTTTGTTTTGGAATAAACTGGAAGAACTTATAAATGATACTCAACCTGTTGGGCTTTGTTTTATGGAAGCATTTACTGTGACATTAAGTCCCAAAGACATCCTGTTAATTTAATCATTAATCTAAAATCAAAATGCAGGTTTCAGCAATGATCTTGATCCATTTATCATTACAAAAGGATTAATTTTCCTGACAGGTTAGCTTTTCATCAATATCTTGTCTAGGAGTTTTTGTTTTGACTTGTTCATGGAATGTGAGTAACAATAGCAGGGCCAACAGTTAATATCCATTCCTAATTCACTACTGGGCGGTTAAGAGTCAACCACATTGCTGTGGGTCTGGAATCAAAATTAGGCCGGACCAGGTAAGGGTGGCAGATTCCTTCCATAAAGGACATTAATGAACCAGATGTTTATTCTTAAATGATAATTGGCTGTGGTTATGTGATTATCATCAGGGTAACATTCTTTTTTTTTGTAACTGAACTCAGGTTCACCATTGTTCTAATGGGATTTTGAACCCATGTGCCCCTGAACATTAACCTGGGTTTCTGGATTACCACTATGCTTCCCCATAGAGTTGAAGTCTGTCGTTTGGGGACAGGAGTTGACATGAATTAGTGAGTGTAGTCACACCACAGTGAGATTATTAGTCACAATTTAGAAACCAGTTATGCAATAACTGCCAAACAAAGAACTTTCCTGGGTAGGGCTTGAAATATCCTGCCCAGGAAAGAACTTGATGTATGTATAGATACTGCATCTTCATTCTCTGTTACCAGTTAAAATTTTACATGCAAATGGAACATGAAACAGAAAGTCCAAAGCCCTCGAACATGTTACAGTTTGAAAAAATGTAATTACTTTGCAAGAATATTAAAATTTAAGCTTAAATGCTGCACTGGATTGAAAATATAGTAGATGTCAATTAGAAGTGGAAAGAGATCACTTCTTCAAAAGGAAATTTATTCAAATAGGATCAAAAATTAGGTGTTATTTATGATTAATACTGTACATCTACTGACCCATCAATAGTGAAGTAACAGTGATATATTTATAATTGAGGGCTGTGAGTGGTTTGCAGGGGAACCTGCAGGTGGTGGTGTTCCCATATGTCTGCTGCTCTAGTCCTTCTTGATAGAAGTGGGCATGGGTTCAGTAGGAAGATGTCCCAGGATTCGTGAAGGATGTCCATCCAGTTTTAAGTTGCTAGAATGTATTCTGAGTTTAACCTATTTATTATCATGGTTGTGCCACACAACAAGATGGAGGGGTCCTAAATATATCGATGGAATTATGTCTTCAGGAGTGCTGTGCAGTGATTCCTTTGACCAATATTGCTTTGGTAAAAATGAAGCCAACTTATGTTTTTCCCTCATATTTATTATCTTAGCACTAGCCCAGACTGGCAGATTCTTCAGGTCTTAGCCAGCTTGGTTCAAAGTGGTACTTTCAAAACACCTTCAGTGATGGATATTTAAATTCCCACCCAGGGTACATTCTATGTCCTTGTGGTACTTCTTCCAAGTGATGTGCAGCACGGACCATAACTGATTCACTTGAGAGAAGCCAGCAAATGATCATCAAGAGGAGTTTTGTTGGCCTGTGCTTAATTTGACACCATGAGACTGGAGTTAATGGTGAGAAATTTAAGGGCCACTCTGTCTACAACTGTGCTGCAACATTTGACGGGTCTGACTTACCAATGGGACAGGACATAACTAGAAGCAGTTCTGTTTCAAATGTACATCATTCGTGTATGAATTCTTCGTCAGAATGTAATCATTCTTTTACTTTCTTTATCCATGCTCTATATCAACCACTACCATTCATTAACACATTGATAAGGGACATACAATGTTTCCTTTCAGGATAGACATTTAAAGACATTTAAATAAGGCATTGGCCTGACTAGCCATATTTCTCTAGAGAAGAACCATCTTTCGGATTACTTTTGTTTAGTTTCATGTCTTAAAACTCTGCATTAAAATGTACAGATTCCAAAATGTGAATAAGCAAACCTTCAACTGTTCACTGCAGACTTGCTGGCTTGGATAGATGTCACTTGTTCTTCAACCCAACAGCACAAGTACCATAGTGTTCTTCAAGAAATTTAAATTTAAACCTATTTCCATAAGCTCGATTGCAATCTCCAACTAAACAAATATCTAGCTCAAACCAAGAGAAAGTGATCAAGAGCTTCCTGATGAAGAACTTATGCTCGAAACCTCTACTCTCCTGCTCCTCGGATGCTGCCTGACTGGCTGTGCTTTTCCAGCACCACACTTTTCGACTCGAGCTCAAACTAGGTGAACTAACTGCCTTTGGTAGTTCTACTCTGGTACCATGTACCTACCATTGTGATTGCTCAAGGCTTGTTCAGTTCGGATGTTCATTATCTGGTTCCGTATCTCAATTCAAATAAACTATTATCAATAACATTTGTTAGCATCACCAGATCCCTAGAAGTTATATTTTTTCGAATAAAATGGAGTTCTGCAAGTGTCTCTTCAATAATAGGTCCTGAATTTTCCGTGAAAAACACAGCTGCCATCTAGTGAAACACCTATATCTAGCCAATACTACGCTATTATGATCCTGCTTTTTAATTCTATGGCTTCAAAAGCACCAAGCTGTTGCTAATCGTTGAGCAGAAAACAGTTACATCCAACCATTCCAGTAATAGCAAAACCTTCCGAAAAAATAGTGATACAAGTTTTTTTTTAAAATCTGGCCCTCCATGTAACCGCAATCACCGACTATTTCATTTAAATCGCCCCTTTGTATTAAAGATGATGATAGTGGTCCAGCCTGCAATCTACCACAGCATCTAATTAAAATATACACCTGCCCTACAACAACAACTTCCAACAACAACTCAAATAGCGGTTATAAGAACATCATCACTGCTGAAGGCAATGTTTGTACTGAGCTCTGGTGGGCATTGATTACTTGGCCGGCCACAGCTTGGCTAATTGGGCACTAGTTAATGAGGAAGTTGGATCAGATGAACGGCAAGGAGTACTTTTATTTTTTTGTCATCCGTGCTCTTAGTCCACATGCTCTAACATTTGTAAATGTGTGAATGGTCTGTGTGGAAGTAGGATAACAGATTAATGAGCCCGCAGTGTCCCTCAATTAGCAGTTTGCTGCCCCTGCACAGCTCCATCGAAATGCAGTTTAATTATACACACGGCAGATATTTTAAATACTTTACACTAAATTCTCAGACTTGGACCTCACTGAAGGATACAGTATGCAGAATAATTGCAAGGCTCTGGGGTCTCTCTGTAGAGCATTGTTGCAACACACTGCACCGTTTACACCAGTTACTCAGAGAGTGTCAAGAGGAAACCTTATTCATTACTTTGAATGAAGAATGAGACGAAGCCATTCGTTTCACAGACCACGTGCAGCTTACTCTATCATGGACCTCATTCAATTTATTAAATCTCAGGGGGCGGGGGAAAGGAGAGGTTCTGCTGCTCCGGAAAGCCAAGGTTGTTAGAACAAACCCCAGAATTATCTCAACATTTTTTAAAAAAATCCGGATCCTGTCATTTTCAGACTACTGATTTCATAATGGGAGCAGATGTGAATTTTAGGATTCTCCTTCAGAAGTTAGCACTGTACCTTCTGGAATTAACTTTGTCCCTCTTCTCACACGCCCACATTGCATAGGAAAACGCCTCCATGTGTACAAGGTTAGAGATGTTTTGTTTTCATCGGCCCCAGAGAGATACATCTGCAAGACGCAGAGATTCGAACATTGTGAACTCTGACTATTCAGATTTAGAAAGTCGTTATAAAGCCATTTCACAGTCGGGGTTTGTTTTTTTTTTCCGTGCATCACACGGATTTCTCATCCAATTGCAGTGCCTGAGTTAATTTGTCTCTGGCGCACATGAGGAAACGAGAGTTCATATTATAATAAAACAAAGAATAGCCATTGCAGCAAATCGGAAACAAAAACCTTCCAACAAAGGGCCTCTGTATTCGAAACATTGAATCTATTATTTTTTCTCTCTCGAAGGATGCTGCCAGCTCTGTTGAGTTTCACCAGCACTTGCTGTGTTTATTTCGGTTTGTGGCATACACAGAAGAATTCCACAGCATTTCACTTCTGTTTCAGTTTGCTGATTGACACCAACTCTCCTTAATTCGAATTTTATTTCCTAGCTTTATATTTTATCTGAACACCACAACGCCTCAGACGGCATGTGCTCATGACCGCTGATGTTTATCAATTCCACAAAAGGTTACCGAAAGGTACAAGCCACTGCCCAAAGATTTCTCCCGCGGTCTTTAACGTTGTCGGTTGCAGCCACTTCTCGGTGAAATTAACCTGCTGTAGACCACTCTGACCATTCTGTATTCTGTGGTGAGTAAGGTAGGCGGGTCCACTATGGCTTCAATCCCCACTCACCCATGAAGATGATATAGAGGTACACCATTCCAATCTCCCTGAGTCAGATAGAATCAGTAGATGCTTATAACATACTGAGTTTCTGTTGTGTAAACTATTTGTCCTGGATGTTAATATGATTATTAATCGACGAAGGGATGGCACATAACGACTAAATACGGTTTTGTAGCGAAAAAAAATGTAGAGGACCCGTAACCATTTCTAATCAACCTGTTCGCGCATATTATTACACACCTCTGGAGCAAACATAGAAATTGCTGGAATGTTTCAGCAGGTCCGGCAGCATCTGTGCACAGTAAAAAGAGTTACCACTTGGGTCGAGTGACCCTATCTCAGAACTCTCCTGGCTTAGAGGGAGGGACACTAGCGCTGCACTACAAGAGACTCATTTGGATTTTCGTACCGAACTAATTCATATTAACTACAAAGGCAAGTAAATAAACTCCATTAGAGTTCAATGCTGCCGTTGCATATTTTAAGGAGTCATTTTTAACAGCTATTTCAATTGACAAATCTTTGAAATTTAGTGATTCAGTACCATCAGATGTGTTGATACAGCTGTTACTTTCCACGGACGGAAATGGTGAAATTTCGATTATGTTACAGATTTACTCTTCAAAAATAAAGTATCCAGTGTCCAGATACCAATATGATAATTGTAACCGAATCTACAAACCAATGAAGTTCACTCCTTTAGCAGCATCGTTACACAGGAATTGATGTTTGAGTATACAATACACCTGGAGAAAATCATGGCAAGTGTTCTGGGTATAGTATCGGAAAACATTCATATAAAAGAAAGACTCTAAAAATTTTCTGTTGGGCTTATCATTGATTGCAATCATTGACATTTTCATATTGAAAATAATGCTTTTCAAATTTAATTATCCATCCAATTGATTATACTTTACACAATTACATTTCAGTCAGACAATTCATTTTTGTGTGTTTGTCATTTTCTGTGTGCATTGTACAAATATCCGATTTTGTTGATTGAAGTTGGTATATTCAATAGCCTGTTTTCCTTTACAATTGGAAATGTGCAAACTATGAGAGAGTTCATGTGTACAACAGTATACCTAGTTATATTTAGATTGTATTCCCTTTGGAAAGTTTCAAACGGGTTTTTGCATGTGTTATGCTATTTTTGACAAGTGCCATCATTTGGGAGTTCACTCTTCCCACATCTGTCATTCTCAGAGTTTAATCCATTCTGTCTGCACTGTTTGGATGCAAGATAAAAGTTGCCCATTAACACATACCATGACAGCTGCAGAAATTTTAACAGAGAACAAATTTATAACAAACTTTTTGTATGTCCCGCAGATGGTTTAAATCTGATCCATCAACAATTTCACTATTGGGTGAAATTACATTGTACAGAACCCACACTCAAAGAAAATAAAAATGACTGAAGTTATTATTCTTCTAGGAATTGGCCTAATTTTGTTTATGTAAATATGCAACACCTCCAAACAAGACACAGTATTTAATACTCTGTCAGTTAGAACATAATGGTATAAGATATAATCAGATAGTTAAAAATAAAACTCAGACCACAAGAGATTTAACAAAGTATCATCATTATTTGCAATTTGAATTATTTACAAAGCATAAGAACATGAGTTAAAATAAAATTCTCCTTCAAACAGTAATTAAAAATCATGCAGTTGAAATATGGGTAATAGTTCCAACAAGTTTTTTTTAATTAACATCAACAATGCATTTTACAGATTTCTGTAAAAAAAAACACCCAAACATATTCAGAGAAATTTGCCACAAAATGTTCCATTGATTTTAGCCTCACTTTATGCATTTGTAAACAGAGAATGATATATGTAACATCTTGGAAGAAATATATTCAACACAGAATCCTGACTGCCTTTAAGAAAAGAAAAAAGTCCAAATTCAATCAGAACTTTCAAAATTGATCATAGGCAAGAATGTTACCATGTTGTACATAGTTGAGACAAAATGTGGAGCTAAAATGTCATTCATCCCGTTCAGAATGACTTAAGCAGTTGAGTTTTGGGTGCATTATTTTATCACTAACTTTTTAATATGAATTGCTGAGTCTGGATTTTTTTTTAAAAAAGGCATGAATACAAATAAATGTGAAATGTTGAGTTTTATAGTTTCCTATGAATTGAGGGCAATTTTCTTCACTTTCCCAAAGCATATGTTGTATAGCCTTCATACTTGCCACCATAAGCATTTGGTTTTTTTTTAAAATACTTAAAAAGGGAAGAAGTTACCTTTTTAATAGAACAAAGTATAAAATAAGGACAACCATAAATGGATTAAAAGTTCTATTGCATCTGAAAGGTGCTATATTATTTTTCTTTTTGTGGATGCCATACAATGTTCAGGATGAATGTCAAGTTTATAAAGTTTACCTTATGACAATCAATTATTAAAAATTTTGAAGGAAGTAATCCTTGTAGAATCTGGATGAAAAAGACCTTGGTGTCCTAAGAAGTACCTTTTTCAGTAGAAAAATCTGCCCCCCTTTTTCCCCCTCTTTGGTTTCAAAGCAATGTTGTTATCTTAATTCTACCTCTATCAATTTTTTTTTGCAATAAGTTGGTGGTTAAACCAATATGCTGAATACCAACAAAATGAACATTTTGCTATAGTAGACTAAATGAAAGAACATTAAACCTGTATTCAATTTAGGACATGGTAAAAGTGCTACTGCAGTCCACAAATGATTAACTATACTTAAATAAGAAAAATGAAATCAAGAAAAAAAATATAGGAATCCCTGGTAGAGTCACATTACATTTTTAACAAGATCAGAGTAATAAACAGTTATAAAAAACTCCAATACTTCACATACTTATAACCACAAAAATAAAAGAATTTATGTTGTGCCTAATACAATTTTCCACCCAGTGCTTCACTCTCCATAAACTTTTACTTGAAGCTGATCTTTATCCAACAGATTCTGCTAATGGTCCTCTAGAGCGATCAAATTCTACAAAACACAGGCTATGACACTCTTTTCCAGATGCTGAAATTAGATAGCCTTGTTATTTCACTGCAACAATAATTGTTGATTCACTTCACCACTTTCACTTAAAATCATCATTTATTCTACAAATTTACTTTTCATTTCATTAAAACATTTTGCCAGCTTTCTCAGAGTACACTGTTATAGAAACCCCGTATTTTCCATCATTACAATTTCTGAAGGTAATTGGTCAAAAGCAAATACTTTGGGTCATTACTTCAATTCCATCAGATTGCAGAGATGAATTTTTCATCAGCCTGTGAGAGATCCACCGTACCAAAGGGCTGAAATCAATAGGAAATGGAAACATTTCAGTTACTAGTGGTTAAAAAAAGGATAAATATGAACCATGTAAGTTCTTTGCTTTATCACCTTACTATAAGAACCAAATATCTAACTATATCACAAAACTAAGTTCTAAATATAGCTTTACAATTTACCATGATCTTAAAGTTATCTTTATTTCTAGACAAATGAAAAAGGAAAGTAGTATTTGAAACCTCACTCAAGTTAATCAAACTGAACTGTTAAAATGTTCACAGATGAGTAAAAAGGGTGAATGCACAATATTTTCAACTGTAATAAGAAAAAGATAAGATGGTATTTTATTATGATTATGAAAAGCAAGTAATAATCCAATATATTTGTTTTAAGCTGTTGACTCCTATTGATTGAAGTTACAACTGTAATATTAGTAAACCATGTATTTTTTGTGCAACAGCCTTACACCTTTGATTCAGCAGTTACAAAATTATACAATTTACTTCTGAAATGTGGCAAAGAAAGACATACATTGTCAAAAGATTTCAGGCAAACTCTCTGTTCAGGGAAAATTCTCTATTTAGCCAGTTAAATATTTTACACAAAGGTACAGCTTTTTTTTTTAAAATGTTAGTAATGTAACACAGTTTTGGAACACTGATTATAAATGTGTCACACAATGGTTGCACATGGATTTTCCTTCAGAGGTCCCTTCAAAAGTGATTTTGCCATTTTGTCCTTTCCTGTAAGATGGAACAACTAGAGGATAGCGATCACATCAAAGAATGAAAAAAAAGAGCTTTTAGAATGAGTCATTAGGTTGATCATTTTTTTAAAAATCAGCAATACAGTTGCATTGACATCATTCAGCTCTTCAGTTTGTTAAAGGAGATGCCATGATGAGAAATAAAAATGAGGGACTATGGTTTAATAAATTCCTTATTAAATAAATAGAATATGGATGGATACCATATTTCATAATATAATTGTTTTTTTTCATTAGTTGTGACAGTAAATTAAGAATACAGAGTGTGAAAAATTAATAGTTTGCAAGCATTATAATGTTTAGGTAATAGTCCTAATTCTCAGATGCCATACTTTATTATTTTGGGAATGCTCCTCCAAAATAAGTCAACCTCTTTAGATTGTTAAAAGCAGGAAGCAATCTCCAAACCAATTTTTTATTTGTTCCTTTTCCTCTAAATTAAGTTAGTTCCTGTTTTGGTGTTCACCTTTTTGGAAACACTAAGACATTGCCATCGTTTGTTGTAGATATATATTTCCAATTTTTTATTACATCTCTCCTAAAGGTAATCACATGAAATTTGAATCATTAGCTCCTGTTAATTGTATACAGATTTTTAAAATAAAGATTGTTGTAGCAATGAGTCACCTTTCAAGTCCCTTCCTACAAAATAATTTACAGCCATGTTGTCACCAGTCTGAATTTACACAGCAGCCAACTGATGTTGTATAACTTCAGATTGAGTTTCCACTGGAGCACTCATTCATTTGGTGGAAGCTGGTCCATGGGCATGCTGGTAGAGAAGGCTACCACTTCTATGTGGGAAAGGGTAGATTCCATATTTCTGTGAAAATCCCTGTGTCGGGTTCATGCTAGATTTCTCCATGCTCCTTGGCACTGATGACAAGCTTTTTAGCAGTCTTCCCAAGACAATGAGTACTCTGTTTTGCATACTGATAAGCGTGTCTTCTGAATGGTACTGTATTGAAGTCCTCACTTCAAATGTCTACAGCAAACCTCACATGACCTTGCCTTCTGGCTAGCTGGCATCTTTGCCCTTTGGCAAGGCTGCAAATACTCAATCATCTTTCATGTGCTGATTGTACTTCATCATTATCATCTCAATTACATGCAGTGTTAATATCTGAGCTACTGGCTGTGATTATAAAATCAAGTGACAGTATTAGGCCTTCACCATGCAGTGCTTTAACTGCTTGGACAATGTGCATGTGATGGACATCTGAAAGATAAAGGCATGCAGGTAAGGGTTGGTATGGGAATTGGGATAGAATGTGCATGTTTACACCATCTGTGACTTTTAAATCAGAAAATAAAAATGTGGGATAAGGATTTGGTAGGATGTGAGAAGGAGGATTAGTTGCATAGAGATCATGATCTTTGATGGTTTCAGCCCTTCAGTTGGCATGATCGAGTTTTTGATGATGATTTAAAGAGTGTCAGAGGCTCCCACTGTCATTATTGACTATGACATTTGAAAATGTCTCATTAACCTTATTGATTCAGATGGGGCTATTGAACTTTTTAGTCTACATTCATATCCTTGCGATGTGGACTGATTCCTTGCATTGCCCTCCACACCTATATATTCCAATTGACGTGTGTGTGTGTGTGTGTGTGTGTGTGTGTGTGTGTGTATACGTACACACACAAATTAATTATAACCTGGCCCCATACAGATAAATTAATGAGCCAAAGGCCCAAGATGGCCTGATGCCTGCTTGTTCCTAAGTCCCTCTAAAATGGGAGACCGGTTGGGAGTAGATAAGAAGGCAGTGTGTCGGCCACTTGTTACATTTAATAGTGTCCCTATAGCTTCAAGCACATCAGCAAAAGATCAAACATTCAGCCCAGTACATGTTTGGTGGTAGAAACAGTTAAGGGCTCCAGTCACTAAAGATTGTCAGGGCTCTGGTTATTGGGGACATTAATATTTTGTGTATTCAGGAGGGGGAAGAGTTTCAGTTGGTGCAAATTCCAGGTTTCAGACTGACAAAGTTATGGATATCAGATGGTCTGGTTACAGAAAGGGTTTTGAAAACAAAATAGAATGACTGCATTAAGCCTGGTAGACTATATACATTTACAAACATTTTGAGCTATTGTCATTGAAGTCAATAAAGTTCAGGTGGAAAATGTAAGATTTTTTTCATTTGGTTGGGAAGTTGCTAGTGATACACTATAAATTTTAAAACCAACATCAAGTGACCAAGGTAAGTTAAGAGAATTTTGTTTTTCATTTAACAGTAGATGGGGCAGAGATTAGAGAAGAAATCTGGATAATATTTCAAAGGAAGAAAGATTCTGGACAATAGAGAGACAGGAGGGAATGGGATTCATTTTGGATCGCTCTAATGAAGAGCCAGAATTGTTACAGTGGGCTGAATAATCACTTTGTGGGGAAACTTTCATTGTTCATACTCATTAATTTCCACCTTTGTTATTTGCCTTGCTGCAGTTACAAATATTTGAATGCTGTTGTTAACAATTAAATTTAATATGTTTAAATTTATACATTCATAGTCTAAAGTCAACCAGAAAATTAATAAAAATCAGTCATACAGCACAGAAACAGACCCTTTGGTCCAACTCATCTATGCTGACCATGTTTCCCAAACTAAACTAGTCCCACTTGCCTGAGTTTGCCCCATATCCTTCTAAACCTCTCTTATTCATGTACCTACCCAAATGTCTTTTAAAGGTTGTAACTGCACCTGCATCCACCATTTTCTCTGACTGCTCATTCCACATATGAACATAGAACATAGAAAATATCTGTGAAAAAGTTGCCCCTCAGGTCCCTTTTAAATCTTTCTCCTCTCACTTTAAAATTATGCCCTCTAGTTTTGAATTCTAGAGAGAAGACCTTTGCTATTCACCTTATCATGTCTGTCATGATTTAATAAGCCTTCATAAGATCAACCCTCAACCTCCTACACTGCAGCGAAAAAAGTCCCAGCTTATCCAATCTATCCTTATAATTCAATCCCTCCAATCTCAGTAATACTTTGAGTCTTTTCTGCATCCTCTCCAATTTAATAATATCCTCTCTATGGCAGTGTGAGCAGAATTGTACACAATATTCCAAAAGTGGCCATACCAATGTCTTGTACAACCTCAACATGACATTCCCAATTTCTACATTCAATGATCTGAACAATGAAGGCAAGCATGCTAAACACCTTCTTAACCATCCCGTGTGCCTATGATGCAAATTTCAAAGAACAATATGAGGGTGATGGTCTAGTGGTATTATCATTGGACTGTTAATCCAGAGAGCCTGGTAATGTTTTGTGACCCACATTTGAATCCCCCCTATATGGTGGGATTTGAATTCAATAAAAATCTGGAATTTAGAGCCTAGTGATGACCATGAACCATTGCCAATCGTTAGAAAAACCCATCTGGTTCACTAATGCCATTTTAGGAAGAAAACTCCCATCCTTCCCTGGTCTGGCTTACACTCCAGACCCACAGCAATGTGGTTGATTCTTAACTGCTCTCTGGGCAATTGGGAATGGGTAATAAATGTTGGCCTAGCTGGTGATGCCCACATCCTGTGAATGAATAATAAAAGAAAACAAAAGTGTTCCTGAACTCCTAGGTCTCTCTGTTTGAGAAGACAACTCAGGGCTCTACATGTCCTGCCCTTGTTTGTTTTACCAAAGTGAACCCTCAGCTCATGGGCCCAACTGATCAAGATCACTTTGTAATCTTAAAATATCTTCTTTACTGTCCACTATACCACCAGTTTTATTATCATCTATAAACGTACTAACTGCACTTCCTAAATTCTCATTCAAATTGTTTATATAAAATTAGACCCAGCACTGATCCCTGCAGAACACTGGTGATCACAGGCCTTCAGTCCAAAAAAACCTTCCAAAGTGATATTCTTCTTTGAAGCAAAAACACAAAACTCTTTTCAAAATGTTGTTGCCATTATAGCCTGCACTAACAATTGCCAGAAAGAAAAATGCTGCTCACCTGTGTCAAAATTTACGGCTTGTGCCATCTCAAGAGTTCCATGAAAGGCTCCAGTCCAAGACGAACCAGCAGCAGGGTCTGTCTTTGTGATTTCACCAGGTGTTGTGGTAATCCTAGCAGCTCTCACTGATGGTACCAATAATGACCCATAACGTGGGTCTAAATGTGGACTGTGATGGTGGGTGTGGGCATGTGGATGATGCATATGTGGGTAAACCTCATGAACAAGTGGATAGCTGGAACTCCCTTGTGATGACAATGTGTAAGGCCACGGCTCAACATTGGATGGGGGAGCACTGGCTTGGTGTAGTCCATGTCCTGGCCAAGCCATGGGATCTGGGGAATGAAACACGCTACCAGTTGCAGCAGAGATATCGGGGTGACTTGCACTCAGAGCTGGAGGTGCTGGGGCTTGGTAAGTGCTGCTCCAGAAAGAAGCAGGGAAATTGTTCTTCTGATTTGTAGGAAATGGCAGTCCTTCTGAAAAGGAAAAAGAAAAATAATTAATATTTACTTTGAATTATTATTTGTAAAATGCTACAATACATATAGACTAAATGCATACATTTACATAGTGACTGCAAATCGTTCCTGTATCAAATAACTATCTATATTACTGTGCAAGAGATAGCAAATTTAAAGGAACAGCTAATGTAATCGTACAGTCATGGAGTTGTACAGCATTGGAACAGACCCTTTGGTCTCTCATCCTTCACAATAGAAAGACGCAAAAGGTCTGTAGCATCTATAAAGAGGGAAAGTTGGGGTTTTTTTAGACCAAAATGAATTGAAGAGCAATTCTTTATTCTGTTCAAAAATGTGTGTGGGTGGGGAAGAAAAGTGGAACAGCAGGAAAGTTCAAGAAAAGGGCAGAGGTGGAGAGAGCTTAGAAATCAAAAGTGCTATGGACCAAAAAGCAGAATGAGTAGTAATGGTTGTGGTTTGTGAGCAAAGGATCGGTGTTAAAGGCAGAGTAAAAAGCAACTGTGACTACAACCGAAAATATGAACGCAAGATACGGGCATTGTAGCGGGGGGGGGGGGGCGGGGGGTCGGGGTGCAGCGGATATCAGGATGGGGAACAGAGTTCATGGTCGGAAGTTGTTGAGCTTCATGTCCAGTTCAGAGGCTGTGAAATGTCTAACCGGAAAATGAGACGTTGTTCCTTCAGTTTGCTTCGGGCTTCAACTGCAGCAGGTAGAGACCAGATCTGTTACCAGGGGAACAAAGTGGTGGATCTTGAAGCGACAGATGACCAGAAGGGTCAGGATTACCTTCACGATAATCAACTAAGCAAAAATGAAAAGGTGCGTTCGGAAAAAAAAACGCAAAGGCTATTTAATATGACTAGATTCTTTAAGAAAATAGAAATGAACATGAGTACTGTGCTGGTCCAGCCTTCTCTCAAGATCTCTGCAAGTGGATTACTTTAGCCAGCGAGAAATTAACCTTGAGGAAAATAGCATCTGAAAATTCACTGGAATATCTGGTGACAGAATCGTTTCCGAGCCCGATATCTTTATTTCCCCTAACGGTTTGGCAAACGCTTTTTAACCTCCCCCTCTCTGTAGTGTGTGTATTTTAATTTGTGTGTTCTGAACCCAGTTTTCCCCATTTTTATTCACTGACATCTTGTTAAAATTGCAAATATTCCAGCAGACTCTCGTCACGTTACGACCCATTTAAAACCCAAACCGGTTGGATTTAGTGATGGAGAGCGGTGGGTGGACAGGAATTCACAGCAGCTGCAATGTTGGGAAAGAGGCTTCCTGGAGTAATCCGGGCAGTTCCAATGCAGCAAAGAGGTGGTGAAATAAACAAAAAAGGGCAAACTCGCCGAGGGTTGGATTTCAGAGAAGGATAAGGCAACTTTATGGACAGAAGCCGTCAGGATATTTTGTCATTTAGCAAGTTTGCAGAATACAGTGTGTTTCTGTAAAGAAAACGCGGAATTGTGCACTTAAACGGTAAAGGCGAGAGAAAATCCGAAATGCGATCTCTCTGAAAATCGTTGGACGGATTCGAAGTATCGAGTGTAGAGCATGAATTTGACGAATGCCTACCTGTAAGATGTATTAAATTACAAATGATAAACAACAATAAAAAAAACCGCTGTATATTTGATCGGAGCGAGTAATAAAGTTCAAATATTGCCCGTCGGTGACATTTCTCTTCTCCAAATGGAAATGGGATGTTTCCTTTCCTGAAGTGGAGTGCTCCAGGGCAACCACCTACCTGCTTACCGTGTGCACTAAGTAAACGCCCTCAGCGTTTCCTCATTGACCAATAACGTCCCCAAAATCAGCTGGGGATTCACTAAAGTTTCCAGGAGTAGTTTTCCCTACCTTTCCAGGCGGCGCTGGAAGAAGCCAGCGGCTTGGAGTTGCGGTTGTCGCTGGGGAAGTTGCTCAGGGCCCGGCTGAAGTGTTCATCGACCACGGCGCCGATGTCCCCCTGGAAGTAGGTGAGCAGCACGCATCTGGAACTGATATACTCGGCCTCAGGGGCTTGGTCCTTTTCGCTTTCTTTGCTTTGCGAGTTGTTCTCCGTGGACTCCTGCATCTTGTTGTACAGGGCTAACTTCTGCTGCAAGGAACAAGTGGCAGATCAGACACAATTTAATCTCACAACAGCAACACGGACAAGACACGCAGATCCCCTGTTGGAGAAGCGAGTTGTATTTACTGCACCCTCCACTGCAGCCAGCGAGGAAGAGAAAAAGCTATGTCCTAATTCTTAAAAAAATACAAGAATCAACTGTCACGCCAGAAAACATTCGCCTTAATTTCACTGGAAAGTTTCGTAACAGGAACTTCGCTCACATGCTGAGAAAAGGGTACAAGACAAACATATGGTTCAAACTTATAGACTAAATTCTCGATTCCAAGATGTCAGAGATGACAGCGCTTGCTGAACGGAATATTATCAGAATGCTATTTTTATTTCGTTAATATTAAACACGATCTATTTATTAACAGAATATATATAGACAAGTCCGCTTAAGAAAACGCTATCATGTAGGTCATGTGAATAGTGTACAAGATAAAAGAAAAATCAAATCAGGGACCCTTAAGTCACAGGTAACCGCCAAGATTTCAAATCCTCTCTCCCGTTCATTTCCAAGGGAAAAGATTTCTGTTCATTGTTGCTGTAATATCATTCCCCACAATATCCCTTGAAAATGTCGCTTTCCCACGGTTTATTACTGCGGTCTAGCCTGTCTGCTTGCAGAACTATTCACATCTTGAATGAGTTTAGCGTGGCATTATATAGTTTATTCAATACACATTATCCAAATCACTTTGCACTGCGGTAAATTACAGCGTTATCCTAATTCACTTGCTCCATTCACGTGTGTTCACCACTTGCATTAATTGGGGGGTTTTCATAAGGATATTTTTTTCTCTTGTACTTCTGTCCAGCGATATAATTGTCCATTGATTTGATATCTGCTCAGAAAGAAATTCCAGGGGCCTTTAAAAAAAAGGCAGCGAAAAAGTCAACGTTAGATCCGAGAGAGAATCCCGTTGGATTTGAAATGTTTCTATCTTCACGGATGCTGCCAGACCCGGTGATATTTTCCAATAACTCTCTGCTTATATTTCAATAGTTAGGCAGTTGTAAGCTGGAAAGTGAGGGGCAGATATTAACTGGGTGGCGCATTTCCAACGTTATTCCGTTGTAATTTAGTACCACACCATTCAAATTTGGCCATAAACTCCAAATCTCTCCTTTTGTACTGAACGTGTTTTATTAACCAAGGCTGAGAATGTGCTGTCACAGTGCATCAGATACAAAAAAAAGGTTCGTTTTCTAGTTTAAATGGTCGGCTCGGAGATGTCTTCAATATAAATTGAGGGTCTCCTGCTGACAATTGGATATTTCTCTTCCTAGAAATGATGTATCCTCGACCTGTGTGCGAGGGAGTGCTGCGAAGCTAACTCTGGGAGCTCACAGCCCTCCGGCTCACGGGCTGCTATGCAGAGAATTTCAGAGCGAGTTGGTCAGACATAACCAAGAGATCGCGTCATGTGTTGTCAAACGGAATGAAGAAACCACAACGGAATTTGACAGCTGACTTGTAGCCAGTTTACAAGGCAGCTGCTAATTCGCCTCTTGTCCAATTCCTTCCCCCACCCCCCTCCCCACCCAACCAACTACACACACCCAAAGCCTTCACCCATGTTTGTCTCAATCAGATGTCAGTCAGACTTTGGCGGCTGTTCTTCTTCGCCCTTACCTGCTGAGAGTGATGATGACGGTAACAGGCTGCGGTGTACGCGGCTGCAGCGGCTGCTGGCAAATACTGGTGGGCTCCATAAGACTGATGGTATCTAACGTCCAGACAACTCATGGCCGAGCATTGACGGTGCGGGCTGGGTTCAAGGGGATCTTACGCGGGGCTAGTCCCTTGCATCCTGACTTTATAAACGCTCTCCGGACTGAACAGGCAATTGAGGCGATTTGCATGAAGATAATGCGAGGCCCCCTCCGCCTGGCCGGTGCCGGGACTGGGGGAGAAAGTTTTTTTTTGTGGGAGTGGGGGTGTCAAGCGATTGATCGGAACATCAGCAACTCCGCCCGCATCCAGGGGATTGGACCAGGCACAGCCCTCCCTCCTTTCTCCCATTGGACAGACCACCAGCAAGTACCACCCTCTCCCGACCCCACAGTCGATTTGAAATTCCGTTCCTTTCCTTTCAATCTTTTTTCCTTTAACTTTTATAACATGTGCAAATCACCGGGCCAAATACGCTGGACCTGTTTTTAAATGTCCAGAAAATACTGTTGGTATTTATCTCATGAAGGTTTCCCCAGTCAGCAGCTGGATAGAGACAGGGTGAACGCTTTCCGCTGAGGTTTTAGGGCAATTTGAGGAATGCTGTGACCGGCACCTGCAGAGTGCATCACTGACTCTATAATGAACACTACCAAATCTGGCAATCGGTTTTGCAGTGTTCTGCTATCGAGCATTTGGACACTTAGTGTCGACTAATACCCAACTCAAATTCATAGAATCCCGACAGCGTGAAAGCAGGCCCATTGGTCAGACTGACCCTCCTAAGACCATCCTACCCAGACCTAACCCCTACCCTAACCCTGTAGCCTTGCATTTCCCCTGGCTTATCCACCTACCCTGTACATCCCTAAACACTATGGCCAACTTAGAAAGGCCAATCCACCTAACCTGCCCATCTTTGGACTGTGGCTGATAGATAGGGAGAGAACATGAAAACTCCGCCCAGACAGTGGCCAAGCAGAATCAAACCCAGGTCCCTGGTGCTATGAGGCAGTAGTGCTAACCACTGAGCCACCCTGCAATCCTGTTGATTTGCAATAAGATTGATTTGTAATAATGCTGCGCCTCACACTCATTTGTGTGCTTGGCTTCACCTCGAATTCAAACAGTGTGTCTTCACGTCCCACTTCCAGATGCTGGAATCCATGCTCCAGGCTTGCATTTCAGTGCAGTACTGCAAGTTGCTGCAATATTGGATGAGTCATCTCTTGAATGAGCTGTTAAACTAAGGCTATGCCTTTTCAGGGAGAAAGTGAGGTCTGCAGATGCTGGAGATCAGAGCTGAAAATATGTTGCTGGAAAAGCGCAGCAGGTCAGGCAGCATCCAAGGAACAGGAGATTCGACGTTTCGGGCATAAGCCCTTCTTCAGGAATTCCTGAAGAAGGGCTTATGCCCGAAACGTCGAATCTCCTGTTCCTTGGATGCTGCCTGACCTGCTGCGCTTTTCCAGCAACACATTTTCAGCTTATGCCTTTTCAGGGAATCACTAACAAATCCCATGAAGCTAAACAAGGGTTAAGGCACTCCTCAGTGATGTTACAGGCAAAATATACCTCTCAAGTAACAGGAGCTATCTGAACCCTCAGCCAACAGTTCAGCTCTAAGCTCTAATGTCCTGCCATTTCTAGTCCTGAATGGGCATTAACTCACTGGAGTAGGAGGCTTCACAAATAGCCCCATGCTCTATAATGGGGGAATCTAGTCAGTGCAAAAGATAAGACTGAAGCATTTGCCACAATCTTCAGTCGTAAGTGTCAAACGGATGATCCACCTCAAGCAATCTCCAGCCTCATGACTATTTGAAGCAAATTTCCTTCACTCCAGGTGATATCAAGGAACAGCTGAAGGAACCAGATAGTTGGAAAAAGAATTAGCTCCAACAAGATTCTGAGCATAGTACTGTTTTCCAGAACCAGTCAAGCTGTTCTAGCACATTTGCAACATTGACATCTATCCAGCAATGAGGAAAATGCAACACAATTCCAATTTGGCCAATTACATCTAAGCATTCTATGTGCAGTCATCAGTGAAGTGGTGGAAGGTATTGTTGACAATGATATCAATAGTTCCTAGTCAAAAATAAACTTCTCACCAATGCTTCAGTTTGGGTTCTGTCAGGGTTGCTTAGCTCCTGACCTCATTACAGACTTGGTTTAACCATGGAGAAAAGAGCTGAGCTACAAAAAAAATACAGAGTCTCTTGACTTCAAGGTTGCATTTGATTGAGTCTGAGATCAAGGAGCCTGTGAAAAACTAGAGTCAATGGAAATAGGGGGAATAATCCCCAGTACCTGGAGTCATACTTAGCATAAAGTTTGGGGTCATTGGAGTTGAATCATCTCAGCCACAGGACATTACTGCTGGAGGTCCTCAGGATAATGTGCTAATAATGTTCATGAATGACCTTCTCTCCATCATAAAGACAGGGTGGGAATGCTCACTGAGGTCTGCACAATGATCAGCAACATAAGTAGCTCATATCCATATGCAACAAAAACCTTTAGATTACTTACAGTGTGGAAACAGGTCCTTCGGCGCAACAAGTCCACACCGACCCTCCAAAGCGCAACCCACCCAGACACATTCCCCTACATCTAACACTACAGGCAATTCAACGTGGCCAATTCACATAACCTGCACATTTTTGGACTGTGGGTGGAAACTGGAGCACCCGGAGGAAACCCACGCAGACACAGGGAGAATGTGCAAACTCCACACAGAGAGTCGCCTGAGGCGAGAATCGAACCCAGGTCTCTGCCGCTGTGAGTCAGCAGTGCTAACCACTGTGGCATGGTGGCACAATGGTTAGCACTGCTGCCTCACAGTGCTAGAGACCTGGGTTCGATTCTCGCCTCAGGCGACTCTCTGTGTGGAGTTTGCACATTCTCCCTGTGTCTGCGTGGGTTTCCTTCCACAGTCCAAAAAAATAAATGTGTAGGTTAGGTGAATTGGCCATGCTAAATTGCCTATAGTGTTAGGTGGAGGGGTAAATGTAGGGATATGGGTGCGTCCCTCTTCAGAGGGTCAGTGTGGACTTTTTGGGCTGAAGGGCCTGTTTCCACACTGTAAGTAATCTAATCAAAAACCTAGACAACATCAAGGCCTAATAAGTGGCAAGGAACATTTACAGCACTTATGCATCAGGCAATGACTGTCTCCAACACGCAAGTAACCCTTTGACATTCAATAGCATTATCAATATACAAACATATAAAATAGGAGCAGAGGTAAATGGTTCAGTCGCTTGAGATTGCACCACTACTGAATTTCAAATTCCTCATTTCCATCTACTGCTAACCTTGGATTCCCTTGCCAAACAAAAGTAAATCCATCCCGAACTTTAAAATATTCAGTAACCCCGAATCCATCACTTGCTGTGACCGAGCTCCAAAGCTGCACAACGTACTGAGAGAAAGTAAATCTCCTCAATTTGAATTCTACCTGGAAAAACTTCCTCTAATTTTAAACAGTGCCCCCTAGTTCTGGATTGACCTTTCCTCATCCACCTTGGTTAGGACCATTCAGGATCTCTTATCCTTCAAGCAAAACACCCCCTTGCTTTCATGAATACAAGTGGAAACAAGCCCAGTGTGTCCACTCTTTCTTCCGAAGCCACCCACTAATTCTAGGTATCGATCTAGTAAACGTCCTCCAAATTGCTTTCATTGCATTTCCATCTTCAAAAGCAGGTGCCAAAACTGCACACAGTATTTGACCTGTGGTCTCACCAATGCCTGTATATTTGAACCATAACATTCTTGATTATATATTTACTTCATCTGGGAAGAAAGGATAACATCCAATTAGTCTTCCTGATTACATACTGTACCTGCTTACTGACTTCCTGTGACTCATGCACAAGAACATCTAAATCCCTTGCACCTCAAATTCTGCAGTCGTTCTTCATTTAAATAATACTCTACCATAACTAAATCAATATGCTGGGTTACCATTGGCTGGAACATCACCTGGAACAACCGTATAAAAACTGTGGCTACAAGAGCAAGTCAGATGCTGAGAATTCTTGACAAGTTATTCACATCCTGTCTCCTCAAACGGGGTCATCCACAAACCACAACTCAAGAGTGTGACTGAATAGTCTGCGGTTGCCTGCTCGGACCCCTCTGATAGACCCAACAATCCCTAACACTGCCAGACCTGATATATTCTGGGTAATCCAAGATGGAGGATGGGAAAACTTTCGGGCTGTAACAGCTGCTCCTTTATTGAGGTATTTTAGATGTTGGAGGTGATTTCCTCGAATTCAAGGAGCAGCAATTACTGATTTATATACTGCTGTATTGTTTTGGCACTTTGGAGAAAAAAAAAGTCAAAACAACAGCAGTTTTAAAAGAGAGAGGAACAGACAAAGGAAATACATGGTGAGATCAGTGCGGGAGAGAGAGAGGGAGGATCTCATGGACACTTACGTATGAGGAGAAATTGATTAGGTTGGGATTGTCTTCACTGGATGAATGGGGGGGCTTGAGTTTTCATGGACACTTATAAAATACTAACAGGACTAGACAGTGTAGATGCAGGGAGGATGTTCCCGGTGGTGGATGCATCCAGAACCAGGGGTCACAGTCTGAGAATTCCGGGTGGACCATTTAAGACGGAGATGAGGAGCCATTTCTTCACTCAAAGAGTATCGAGTTTGCGGAATTCATTACCACAGGAAGTAGTTGATGCCAAAACATTGTATTTATTCAAGAGGCAGCTAGATATAGCAGTTGGGGTGAATGGGGTCAAAGGTTATGGGGACAAAGCAGGATTATGCTATTGAGTTGGAAGGTCAGCCATGATCATGATGAAAGGCAGAGCATGCTTGAAGGGCTGAATGGCCTCCTCCTGCTCCAATCTTCTATGTTTCTATGTTTTTGTAACAGATGCAGTAGTGACCAAGAGAGGGAACTACTAATGATTGGGAGAGCCAATGAATAATACTTAGAGATAATGGCACAGTGATCTGGAGAGTGGGCAATCAGTGATCAAGGTGAGAGCAGTGATTGCATGAACCTTTCATTAATCTGATGGTGTAAACTTATTCAGTTCTAATGACTTAAGGATTCCAATCCATGCTGTCCTGGTTTGGAAGCTCCACAGACTAGAAGCCATTTCTGTTGAATTTAATTGGTTCCCCTATGTGAAATCTTAATTCTCCTTCAAGGAGAAACTTTACCGAATGCCTGATTCTTCTGAACAATGAACTTGAACCTCCTAATCTGAAGTCAAAATGAAGTTAATTGGCTTAAGGTGTTTCCTCTGTCTGTTATAAATTCAACAGTATAAGACTTTTATTCATTAACACTCAGGGGCTCTCCTAAGTACTTGATTGCAGTCACATACTTGCTTAAAAATGATGTATTTAATACATTGTCTAAGTGACTTTCTGAGATTTTTAGAAAAAAAAGTGCTGACACAGAATAGAACAGAATCTATCCCATTTGAATTTATATCCACTGTTCCCTGCATTTCCCAATCACTGCACCCCCATCCTCCCAATCATTGTTCCCTTTCCCAATTACTTCTCTCTCCACAGTTTACTGTACCATCTCCCAGTCTTTGTTCTTTTCCTCTCCCGGTCATTAAGCCCTCTGTCCTGATCACTGTTCTCTCACAATCATTGCTTCCCCATCTCCCTACCACCATCAAAAATAAACCTCTCTCTCTCGCAATCACTACTCACTTCATTACTCATCATTTTCCCTATCCTCTATCAAGCGCCACTGTTTCCCTCTCCTGATCACTGCTCCTTCCCCAGTTACTGGCTCTCTCTTAGATCACTGTTTACCCTCTCTCTTGATTAGTAACTCCTCTCTTTCCCAATCACTGTTCCCTCCATCTCACAAATAGTACCTCCTTCTTGTCCCCATCACTTCTTCCCATTTACTGACTCTCCCTGTCTGAGTTTTCCCTGCTTTTTCTGTTTACTGTTATTCTTCCGTCTCCCAGTTGTGTTCAGTGTCTTTGTCTCTCTCACTCAGTTCTGATGGCTGCTGTCCACCCTTTCTACTCCCTTACATCTCCCTTTCCTGGTCCACTCCCTTCCATTCAATCACACCCCCTGCTCTCCCAGAAACTATCTGAGAACTAATACCTGTGACCTGAAAATGTAATCCTTTTCTCCAGCTTTGCCTGGGATTGTTTACCGCTCGTCTATTTTATATATTTCATATGAGGTATTAAGGCCATCTTTTTATTTGTTTGTTTCTTCATGGGATGAGGGGATTCTGGCTAGGCCTTCTTTGTCTGGTTGCCCTTCAGAAGTTTGAGGTGAGTTTCTTGAGTTTTGTTGGAGCTACACTCATCCAACAAGGAGATGGTACATCTATTACAATATAGTAAAAATATGCAAGCTAGAACTGATTTAAAAGATGACATTATCATTCTGCTCTATATTAAAATGTATTTTAAATAGATGAAGCAGTATCAACCTTTTTGAATAAGAAGTACTTTGAAAGGCCTGCGAAGGATTCATTTCCACCTGCATTTGATACTAGAGGAAGTAAATTCATGCAAAATACTAAGTACAGACAAGATCTTTTGGGCTAAAATAAATCATGGCTTCTTTTATATGTTTAGTTCAAGCTTTTCTTCCTGAATTAACTCATTTTTTTGAAGCTGACTGCATGTTGAGTTTGACATATCGTACCCGATTCTGTTCAACTTTATCTCCTCTCAGTCATTCGTGTATAACAAGATTACTGTATAATTAAAGTATGGAAATGAATCTCTATACAAATTCTTAATAATAGAACTATAGGCTGCTAATCTACCTCTTTAGCCACATAGTGAATGCACATCCCTAAACTTTATGTTGCTGAGATATTTTTTGTACAAAGTTCCTACTGAGAAAAGTGGGACAAATAGATCACAGTGAGGCTGGTGTAGCCCATAGCCTCGACATGGTGCCTTTCAAGGGGAAGAATGACCTTAGAAGAGGAGAGAGGTTGAAAAAGTATCTCAGCCCAATAAAACCCAAATGAGTTGTTTCAATAAACTAATAAGAACAATGAAATTATTATTAATAAAATTGGAGGGAAAAGATATTGATGACAAACCTCCTTTACAATTATGTAAACAAAATATAAGTAGAAAACTTTATAATTTTGCTTGCTTGACATTCTAAAGATCTTTTAACTAAATTCCAGTTGCAATACATCTAATGGAACTAAGATCACAAGATTTAGGAGAGCACTTAAAATAAGAAATGAAAGCTAAAAGCAGATTTCTAGTCACAATTTCTAAAATAACTCTAAATCAGCTCAAATGCAAAATACAGCAGCTGTTGCTATGGGCCAGGCCAAACCCCCTCATAACATTTCAAGAAAGTAGCCTTTACTCTAAGTTTTCTAGTTCTTTTTAAGCAGATGGAAAGCGGAAATTCCAGGAGTGATGCAATTGCTCAAACCAGCTAGTTTTAAACAAAACAGAATTTATTTACAAGATTACTGAATGAAACACAAACAAAAGAGAACAGAATATAGAATAACTTAACCTACCCAAAAACCCAACGGATTGTCCCAACTTAATGATGCTGTTTCAAATACTTGCAACAATCCTCATAAACACTGCTAAGCACAAAAGGTAAAATAAAATATAAGGTCTTATAGGAGTGATGTCAGGGAAGGTCACCATGCACCTGCCTCTTTGGGTTCAGCAGCTTTGCAGTGAACAGTCAGACTCCCAAAACCAAACCAAACCAGAGGAGCTGGGAAAACTGGCCACTCCCCTTTCATTGCCCAAGGGCTTTTTTTTAAAACTTGAAAACCTTTTGTCTGTGGCAGTATCTTTTAGCTATAATCAAATTGTCCCTAAAACCCATCAAACCTAGACTTTTGCTCCTATGATCGCTCTGAAAAAAAAAAGCCAAGGACAGTATAACCTTGTTAAAGAAGCAGCACTGTCACACTGCTGAAAAACTGAAATAAAAATGGGAAATGCTGAGAAGCCCTAACAGGTCAGGCAGCATCTGTGGAGTAACAAACAGAAGTAATCTTTCAGTTTGGTAACCTTTCATCTAAAAAAAGATTAATGACATGAAACTGTTTGTCTTTTCACCAATTAAGGTTTAAGGTGAAGGGTGGAAGGTATAGGGGAGATGTCAGGGGTGGGTTCTTTACCCAGAGAGTGGTGGGGGCATGGAATGCGCTGCCCGTGGGAGTGGTAGAGTCAGAATCATTGGCGACCTTTAAGCGGCAATTGGATAGGTACATGGATGGGTGCTTAATCTAGGATAGATGTTCGGCACAACATCGTGGGCCGATGGGCCTGTTCTGTGCTGTATTGTTCTATGTTCTATGTTCAATGTTGTCATATCTGCTGAAAAATTTCAAGGTTTCTGTTTTTACATTGTCAAATGATTCTGCTGGAATGCTCTTCTGACCTCTTATCTTAATGTCAACTTGGAGCGAGGTGAAGTCTCATATGGTTCATTGCATGTAACCCCAATTATTTGTAATCTGTAAACCCATTAAGATTGTTTACAAAAGAAAGCAAATCAAAACCTATAAAGCTGGAGAATGAAGCTGAACAGTTGTATCGAGCAAATTTAACATTGATAAATAGAATTATTTCACATTGACCTTGTGAAATAAGACTCAGAAAGGGAGCCAGATGGCAAACTCAGCCATTGTAATGTCTATATTTTGTATAATGTGTTGAAGCGACTTAAAAATCAAATTAAATTCACGGAAATACATGCATAAAATACCTGGAAATTATGCTATGGTGCAATGACCAGTTTCCACTTGTGTTCAATCTGTTTCCTACACTATATACAAAAAATAATGAATTTGTAGAAAAGAAATGGAAAGCTGACCCCAAACCTAATAAGAAGCATGACTGAGAAAGAACAGAGGAATTGTTTTTTTAATTTTGATGTTTTGTTCAGTGATTTAGGCAGGAGTGCAGAATGATCGAAACTTTTCATTGTTTATTATCACTATTGTTTTTCTGATGTTAGGACTGAAATTCCTATTTGTGGTGAATTGGTTGAAAAATTGATTTTAGGAAATCAAATTTGCTCTTTAACATCGCTTATACTACTGTCATGGTTCTTATTTATTCTGGAATAAATCAACAAACATCATCAAACAATGTTTGATGCTAATTAACACCTTGTCAAAGGGCAATCTTTGAAACACGAATTTACAAAACTTGACCATACATTAAGAACTGAGCACTTTATACAAAAAAATTGAAAAACTCACCTCTAGTGTTGGGGCCTGCCATTGTTGTTCCAGCAGCAGGAAGTGCAGGAGAGTCGAGCAGGAGGCTGTCAGAGAGATCACAAGATTACATATTTGGGCGGTTGCTTTACCTGAAACACTACTCAGGTAATGTCTCCCACCTATCCTCCTCTTCTAACCAAAAAAATAGTTCTGTGCATCAGTGGATAAGGTGATATACGTTTTCTTTCGAGTATCATTTTTGCAGCGATTTATTTGGGAATTTAGAATAGCAGGAATGGAGGTTAGGGCAGTTGAATGTTCCTCCTTTAGTATGTGGGAGGTAAGGGTCACCTCTAGTGTCCCTGCTGACTTCGTTTGTGGGAAGTGCACTCAACTCCAGCTCCTCGAGAACTGTGACAGGAAACTAGAGCTAGATGAACTTCGGATCAATCAGGAGATGGAGGGGTTATTGAGAGGAATTACAGGGAGGTAGTTACTCCACAGTCATGTGAAGAAGGTAGATGGGTTACCGTCGGGGATAGGAAAGGGAACCAGCAGGCAGAGCAGGGATCTCCTGTGGTGGTTCCCCTCAACAACAAGTATCCCATCTTGGATACTGTTCGGGGGTCAACTTACCAGGAGTAAGCAATGGGGAACAGGTCTCTGGCGCAGAGTCTGTCCCTGCTGCTCAGAGGGGAAGGGGGAAGAGGAGCAGAGCTTTGGTCATTAGGGACTCCATAGTTAGGGAGACAGATAGAAGGTTTTGTAGGAACAAGAGAAACTCATGATTGGTGTGTTGTCTCCCAGGTGCCAGGTTCGTGATGTCTATGATCGTGTTTTTGGGATCTTTGAGGGAGAGGGGGAGCAGTCCCAAGTCATGGTCCACATAGGCACCAGTGACATAGGTAGGAAGAAAGATGGGGATCTAAGGCAGAAATTCAGGGAGCAGGATTGGAAGCTTAGAGCTAGAACAAACAGAGTTGTTACCTCTGGTTTGTTACTTATGCCACATGCTAATGAAGCAAGGTGCAGGGAGAGCAGAGAGCTGAACATGCGGCTGCAGAGATGGTGCAAGGTGGAGGGTTTTGGATTCTTGGATAATTGGAGTTCTTTCTGGGGAAGGTGGGACCTCTACAAGCAGGATGGTCTTCACGTGAACCAAAGGGATGCCAATACCCTTGGGGGGGGCGGGTGAAGATTTGCTAGTGCTCTTTGGAGGGATTTAAACTAATGCAGCAGGGGATGGGAACGTGCATTGTATATCCAGTGTATAGGAGGTTGAGGGCGGTGAAGTCAGGGATATGGTTACAAGGTCGCGACAGGGCACCGGCAATCAGATTGTTGGTTTGAAATGTGTGTACTTCAATGCCAGGAGCATCCGGAATAAGGTGGGTGAACTTGCAGCATGGGTTGGTGCCTGAGATTTCGATGTTGTGGCCATTTCAGAGACATAGCTAAAGGAAGGACAGGAATGGTTGTTGCAGATTCCAGGATTTAGATGTTTCATCAAAAACATAGATGATGGTAAAAAGGGAGGGGGGAGGGTTGGGGGAGTGAGGGGGGTGGGGGCAGTGTGGGGACATTGTTAATCAAGGGTAGTATTGCAGCAGCTAAGATAACATAACGTTTAAGGACTCATCCACTGAGGTTGTTTGGGCTGACATTAGAAACAGGAAAGGAGAGGTAGCCCTGTTGGGAGTTTTCTATAGGCTTCCACATTGTTCCAGAGGTGTAGAGGAAAGGATAGCAAAGATGATTCTTGATAGCAGCGAGAGTAACAGGGTAGTTGTTATGCGGGACTTTAACTTCCCCAATATTGATTGGGAATACTATAGTTCAAGTAGTTTAGATGGGTCAGTGTTTGTTCGATGTGTGCAGGAGAGGTTTTGGACACAGTATGGAGACAGGCCAACAAGGGGAGATGCCATACCGGATTTGGCACTGGGGAATGAACCCGGTCAGGTGTTAGATTTGGAGATAGGTGAGCACATTGGCGACAGTGACCATAATTCGGTTATGTTTACAATAGCAATGGTTAGGGATAGGTATATACCACAGGGAAAGAGGTCTAACTAGGGGAAAGACAATTTTGATGTGATTATGCAAGAGTTAGAATGCAAAGGATGAGGAAGGAAACTTCAGGGGATGGACACACTTGAAACCTGGAGCCTATTCAAGGAACAGCTACTTTGGGTCCTTAATAAGTATATACTGATCAGACAGGAAGGTAATTGTCGAGAGAGAGAGCCATAGTTTATGAAAGAGATTGAAGCTCTTGTCAAGAGGAGGAAGAAGGTTTATGTGAGGACGAGGCGTGAAGGATCAGGGGCTTGAGAGTTATAAGTTAGCCAGGAAACATCTGAAGCGAGGACTAAGAAGAACTAGGAGGGGACATGAGACGTTGTTGGCGGTTAGGATCACGAAAAACCCTAAGGCCTTCTATTAGTTTTTTCAGGAATAAAAGAATGTCTAGAATAAGATTAAGACCAGTCAAAGATAGTAGTGTGAATCTGTGTGTGGAATCTGAGGTCATAGGGAAAGCGCTTAATGAATACTTTTCAACAGTATTCACATTGGAATAGGGCAATGTTAGTGAGAATACTGTGAATCAGGCTGCTAGATTAGATGGGATTGAGGTTGACAAAGAGGAAGTTTAACCAATTTTGGAAGATCTGAAAATAAATAAGATCCCTGGTCTGGATGGGATTTATCCTCAGATTCTCTGGGAAGCCAGGGAGGAGATTGCAGAGACTTTGGCTTTGATCTTTATGTAATCATTGTTGACAAGAATAGTACCAGAAGACTCGAGGATAGCAAATGTTGTTCCCTTGTTTAAGAAGGGGAGTTGGGACAATCCAGGTAATTGAGGGTAAGGTGTTGGAAAAGGTTAGAAAAGATAGGATTTATAATTGTCTAGAAAGGAATAAGTTGATTAGGGATAGTCAACACGGTTTTGTGAAGGGTAGGTCGTGTCTCACTAACCATATTGACTTCTTCGAGAAGGTGACAAAACAGGTGGATGAAGGTAAAGTGGTTGATGTGCTATATATGGACTTCAATAAGATGTTTGATAAGGTTCCACACTTTAGGCTATTGCACAAAGTATAGACTTTCGGGATTGAAGGTGATTTAGCAGTTTGGATCAGAAATTGGCGAACTGAAAGAAGACAGAGGGTAGTGGTTGATGGGAAATGCTCATCCTGGAGTTCAGTTACCAGTGGTGTGCCACGTGGATCTGTTTTGGAGCCACTGCTGTTTGTCATTTTTATAAATGACCTGGATGTGAGCGTAGACGGGTGGGTTAGTAAATTTGCGGATGACACTAAGTTAGGCAGAGTTGTGGATAGTGCCAAAGGATGTGATGGGTTACAGAGGGATATAGATAAGATGTAGAGCTGGGCTAGGAAGTGGTGAATGGAATTTAATGTGGAAAAGTGTGAGGTAGTTCACTTCGAAAGAAGTAACAGGAATGCAGAGTAGTGAGCTAATGGTAAAATGCTTGGCAGTGTAGATGAACAGAGAGCTTGGTGTCCTGGTACATAAATCCTTGAAAGTTGCCACTCAGATTGATAGGGTTGTTAAGAAGGCAAATGGTGTGTATGGGGTATTGAATTTCGAGGTCATGCTGCAGCTGTACAAAACTCTGGTGTGGCCGCACTTGGAGTATTGCGTACAGTTCTGGCCACCGCATTATAGGAATGATGTGGAAGCTTTGGAAAAGGTTCAGAGGAGATTTACAAGGATGTTGTCCAGTATGGAAGAAAGGTCTTATGAGGAAAGACAAGAGAACTGAAGCTGTTTTCATTGAAGTGAAGAAGGTTGAGAGGTGACTTAATGGAGATATATAAGATAATCAGAGGGTTAGATAGGGTGGACAGTGAGAGCCTCTTTCCTCGGATGGTGAAGGCTAACATGAGGGGACATAGCTTTAAACTGAGGGGTGATAGAATTAGGACAGATATCAGGGATGGCTTCTTTACCTAGAGAGTAGTAGTGGTGAGAAATGGCCTGCCTGCAACAGTAGTAGACTTGCCAACGTTAAGGGCATTTAAATGGGCATTGGACATACATATGGATAATAATGGAATGGTGTAGGTTAGATGGGCATCAGACTATTTTCACAGGTTGGCACAATATCGAAGGCCGAAGGGCCTGAACTGTGCTGTAACATTCTATGTTCTATGTTCTCTGTTCACTTCATGAAGCTTTAGTTTGAAATAATAAAGTAAGTGCGGAAAACCCTTTTGCCTGAGAGAGAGAACCAGTAAATATGAATAAAATAACTTCCAAAAGAATGGAGAAATGTGATAATGCAGATGGTTATTAGGCCCAAGAATAGTGGGCAAATCAGCCAGCTGAACCTGCTTTGCCTTTCTCTGGATTAATCCAGAGACCCACTGAATTTGAATTTTAAATAATGGAATTAAAGTCTAATGATAACCACAAAATCACAGCCAATTATCGGAAAAGCTCATCTGGTTCATTCATGTCCTTTAGCGAAGGAAACTGATCTGGTATACGTGTGACTCCAAACACATATCAATATGGCTGACTCTTACCTGCCCTCTGGGCAACTAGGATGGGCATTAAATGCTGGTCTAGCCAGCAATGCCCAGATCCGTGAATGAATAAATAAAATATCATGGCTGATCTAATTGTAACCCCAAATTCAACTTCCTGCCTATCCCTGATAATGTTATATCTTCCTTAAGAAGAATCTCTCCACCTCTATCTGAAAAATAATCAAGGACCCTGCCTCTACCACCTTTTCAAAAATGTTATGAGATGAAGGTAGCTAGTATTCAAAGTCATCTAAGTTTTTTATCCCAAAATATTTCTTTTATCTGAAGCTATTTTATTGTTAATTTTCCAGTTTGCAGTGGTTTTGCCCTGAGCTGATGGGCAACAGTAATCAATTAGTTGCTTTCTAAGCATGCAATTCAGATTAGGTTGGCATGTTGGGATGAATCTCAGATCAATATTTTTGAACTACGTTAGCTGGTTCGTGACAATCTTATTGGTCAACTTGCTAACCTAACTCATTTGCTTTGAGCAACACATTTAATAAACTCTTCACGAGGTCTTTCAGCTTATTGAATCCATGCTAACTCTCATTAGACGCCAAGCACCAATATCTCAGAGCACCCCACACGGGCAATGACCATAGGCACTCCACATACATGAACATTGACTTCTGATATGTACCAGCTTCGAAGAATGCTTTTGGCACATTTCCAATTCGCTTATAGGATGTTTCTGCACTTAAAATACAACTATTATTGTAACATGCAGCAAAGGCACTGTGTGCTCAGCACACATGCCCAGACCTTGGATTGAACCAAGCAGCATCTCTGGGTTCTTTGCTTGATGTCATAGTGCTCACTCACCTTGAGCCTACCTGGATGCTCACAACATCCCTGCCTTGTATTGCCTTGCCTTTCTGAACTTTGCCATTTCAACCAAAAATAGGAGGTTTATATTACTTCTGTCTTGCTGACCCATTTAACACAGACATAAAGCCTACAAGCTTTTCATGGTTTCCAGTGAGGTCAAGGGTCCATTGTCTTCTCTTAGGGCCTCAGCATAGTAAAACAAGGGCAGCCTCTCATACCAGTCTAGGTGTTTGGCCACTCAGGGCAGTCAGACTCCAACTGCTTCCCAAATAAGGATGAGAAGCCAAACACTGGTGGTTCACCACCCATCTTGACTTTGTCTCCTCCATTGTGGGCTTTCTTCATCTTCATGAGAGAGGTGCTGGCATTTATGGAGGTGAAAGCGAGTGGCACAGATGTTACAGGTGGCACAGGTAGAAAAGTGTCCCAAGTGAGTGAGTAGGCAGCACAGAGGGCATGCAGGGTTTAGGAGTTGGTGGTTGGGTGAGGGTGGGTGAGGGAAGACCTTGTAGACATTAGTGAGAGTGATAGAGCATGAGCCTTGGTGAGAGATGGTGCAGTAACAAAGAGAGAATGAGTAACAAGTATCAGAAATGAGACATTGGTGGAGTGGGAAAAGGTCATTGGCTTTTTTCTGACATTGCTGTACATTCCCCAGATGGCTGAAAATGCCTTAATGTGGGTGGCAATCTTGGACTGGAGTTGAGAGTGTGGTGCTGGAAAAATACAGCAGGTCAGGCAGCATCTGAGGAGTAGGAGTGAGGGAGGAGAACCTCTTCAAGGTAGGCATCCTTGGAACAGGCTTTGCAGTAAGGTTAAAATCAGCTAGTAGAAAGTGAGGACTGCAGATGCTAGAGATCAGAGTCGAGAGTGTGGTGCTGGAAAAGAACAGCAGGTCAGGGAGTATCCGAGGAGCAGGAGAATCGATGTTTCAGGCATAAGCCCTTCATCAGGTCATTCCTTATGCCCAAAAAGACAATTTTCCTGCTCCTCAGATGCTGCCTGACCTGCTGGGCTTTTCCAGCACCATAATCTCGACTCTGATCTCCAGCACCTGCAGTCTTCACTTTCTACTAGGTAATCTTGGGCCAGTCTAGCATGAAGTGGTGCCATAACTTTTACTGCTGGTCCTTGGGAAGGTGGAAGCCCCATGTTTGTAAAATCCTGTCAATCAGGACCTCCTGATTCTGGCCATAAAGTGGGTGTCAAATTTCCCTTGTCTGCCTTTTCTGAGGCAAATGTCAGGACAGCAGGGCAGCTCAGGACTGACACTGCTTGTCTGGATATACAGTGAACTTTTAAAGATGGCGTGGGCACAAAGGATGCTGGTGAATTCTGGGATAAGTGCTGAGTGACAAGTTGTTCCGGAAATGGTGTTTGGTTAAATGGGGTTGGAATTGGATATAACATTATCCAGCCATTTGCGCAAGGATTACGGAATGGCATCAAGAAGTGCTAGTGTGTTGTTGCCAGTTAGTTGTGGTAAAGTAGATGAGAATATATAGCATGGCATTTAATGGGAACTCGTTGGTGATAATTTGTTAGCATTTGTACATGGCCCAGCTCCAGAAACCAGTTATTTATTAACGTATTCTGTGTCAATCATTTTAACTGCACTGTGATTAGTCCTTTTCCTTCTCCTCCTGTGTTACTGCTGGACACTTTGTACTTTTAAATATGGTGAAGCAATGCTGATTGCAGAAGACTGTAATTGTTCGTGATGCACTTCTAGGTTATAGACAATCACTCTGCTACAGCCATCTGAGGAGTGAAATGTTTTTCTTGACTTACCAAAACTATGCTCAGCAAAAATCTGGCATATGCTCCCTATATTTACATCCACTGCTGTTCAAACTTCTTTCTTGTTTGTGCAGATGGTGATCTGAACTGTAGTTGTAAACTACAGCAGCTCCGTTCATCCTATAAAAAATTAAATAACACTGGCAGTGTGAACTCCTTCATAATGAAGGCATAATGGCTGCTGTTAGCATATCAACTATTAACTTGTGTGGTCATGTTTTTGTGATTAATACAACACCTGAAGATTAACCAAACATTGGCTGAGGAGCCCTCATGCTGAGAGTAGTGCCTACCATACTCTGTTATGAACACTTCTACCCAGTAAGAATTTGGAATCCTGACCATCTGATATCTCCTATTCAAAAAGTAACAATCATATTGTCTTTTGATAAATGTCATTTGCTCGATATATTTGGAGATAGCAGTTTCATTTGTGTAGATACTTCCTACTTGGAATAATCTGATGGTAGGAGCAAACTTTAGCTCCATCCAAGGTGTTTTGTTGGCTGTCAGTCAGTGCTGTAAAAAAAATTTGTATTTGGGAAGGTGCTTTCTTGCTAAATGGCAACTATCTTCCAGGGTGGAGTGTTTGGCTGTCTTGTGCTTTGAACTGGGTAATAATATTTATTTTACACATGCCTTCACCTACAGATCTCCAGACATTCTAATGAATGTCAGCATAATTTCAGAGGACCACAGACTGCTTTCTAGATGTAGGTTTGTTCGCTGAGCTGGAAAGTTCATTTTCAGATGTTTCGTCACCATACTCGGTAATAACATCAGTGAGGCCCCAGATGAAGCATTGGTGGTATGGCCAGCTTTCCTTGGGTTGGTGATATCATTTCCTGTGGTGATATCATTTCCAGTGGTGATGCTATTTCCTGGTTCTTTTTCTCAGGGGGTGGTAAATGGGATCCAAGTCAATGTGTTTGTTGATAGAGTTCTGGTTGGACTGCCATGCTTCTAGGAATGCTCGTGCATGTCTGTGTTTGGCTTGTCCTAGGATGGATATGTTGTCCCAGTCGAAGTAGTATCCTTTCTCATCTATATGTAAGGATACTAGTGAGAGTGGGTCATGTCTTTTTGTGGCTAATTGATGTTCATGTATCCTGGTGGCTAGTTTTCTGCCTGTTTGTCCAATGTAGTTTTTGTTACAGTTCTTGCAAGGTATGTTGTAAATGACATTAATTTTGCCTGTTTTCTGTATAGGGTCTTTTAAGTTCATTAGCTGCTGTTTTATTGTGTTGGTGGGTTTGTGGACTACCATGATGCCAAGATGTCTGAGTAGTCTGGCAATAATTTCTGAGATGTCTTTGATGTTGGGGAGAGGGTCTAGGGTTTCTGGACATGTTTTGTCTGCTTGTTTGGGTTTGTTGCTGAGAAATTGGCAGACTGGGAATTCTCTATTCCTGAGATGCTGCCTGGCCTGCTGTACTTTGACCAGCAACACATTTGCAGCTGTGGAATTCTCATCCCGAACCTCAACCTGAGTTACAAATCTTCTCAAAACTCACTAAGACTGATCTCTCATTAGAGAGACATTGGTCAGTCAATGAGTTGAGGGGCGAGGCTGGGATGGCAGTGCCTTCATGGTGATTCCCGCTCGTTCAGGAATTGAGCCAATGCTGTTGGCATCACAAACCAGCTGCCCAGACAGCTGAGTTAACCAAGCTCCTTTATTGAGAAATGGCCAGAAACAAATCTTCAGACTACTTTATTTTACAGACGTTATGCGGTCATCCCAAATGACAGTGCAAATAAACTGCATTTTCTCCACAAAGTTTCACTACTCTGGCAAAAATTGAGAAAAAATACAAAAGCACATGTGCCGTTCCCAGTCCAACACCAGCATCTCCAATTCGTGCCGTCATGGGTTGACACAAATGTTTTTGGCATTCTTTTGGGACAATGTCTCACTGCAAAAACAAACCAGCTGCAACTTTGCTACCGGCCCACGGCTATGTTTTACATTCTGCACTTTTAAATCATAATTTTATTGCCCGTTTATCAATGGTTTTCTTTTTCTTCAGTTTGTATTCACATGAGGCTTAAGGAAGATGCCTCCAACTGCTTATCCATTTTATTATCGCCTTATGGCTTTCTCTCCCAAATGGATTGGCTCTTCTAACCAAAAAAAAATTGCATTTCAATGGTGCTTTTTGTGTAATAAAATATTCTCAGGGAATTCACAGGAGGGTTAGCAAGCAAAATTTGACACAAGGTCTCTGTGGGGTTATTAGGAAGGTGACCAAAACATGAACAGGAATTCTTTATTTAGAACCACTGGAAAGGAAGAAAGAGAGAGGGCCAAAGCGGGAGAGATTTAGGGAGGGATTTGCAGAGCTTACGTGTTGAGGTTAAAGGAATAGTTGTTGGCTGAAGAATAAAATTGTGAGATGCCCAAAAGACCGAATTTAAAGAATACAATAATCTCGGAGAGTTGAAAGTGATTACAAAGGTAAGAAGGGGTGTGGCCAGAGGTTGGCTTTAAAAACAATGATGACAATATTTAATTGGATACATTGCCTGATCAGGAGGTAATGTTGGCCAACAAAGTAAGGAGTGATGTGTGAATGGGACATGGTGGGAGTTAGGGTACCAGCAGCAGAATTTTAGATGAGGCTGAGTTATTGGAGGGTGGAAGTTGGTGGAAGTTATTGAGTCATAGAGTCATAGAGATGTACAGCATGGAAACAGACCCTTTAGTCCAACTCATCCATGCCAACCAGACACCACAACCCAATCTAATCCCATCTGCCAGCGTCTGGCACATATCCCTCCAAACCCTTCCTATTCAATATAACCATCCAAATGCCTTTTAAATGTTGCAATTGTGTCAGCCTCCACCACTTCCTCTGGTAGCTCATTCCATACACATACCACCCTCTGCGTGAAAAAGGTTGCCCCTTAGGTCTCTTATATCTTTCCCCTCTCACCCCAAACCTATGCCCTCTAGTTCTGGACTCCCCCACCCCAGGGAAGATATTTATTTATTATCTAAGTCTATTTATTCTATCCATGCCCTTCATGATTTTATAAACCTCGATAAGGTCACCCCTTAGCCTCTGATGCTTCAGGGAAAACAGCCCTTGCCTAATCAACCCCTCCCTAAAGCTCAAATCCTTCAAATCTGGCAACATTCTTGCAAATCTTTTCTGAACCCTTTCAAGTTTTAGAATATCCTTCTGATAGGAAGGTGAGCAGAATTGCAAGCAATATTCCAAAAGTGACCTAACCAATGTCCTGTACAGCCGCAACGTGATCTCCCAATTCTTGTACTCAATACTCTGACCAACAAAGGAAAGCATATCAAGTAACTTCTTCACTATCCTATCTACCTGCGACTCCACTTTCAAGGAGCAATGAACCTGCACTCCAAGGTCTCTTTGTTCAGCAACACTCCCCAGGACCTTACCATAAAGTGTATAAGGACTGCTAAGATTTGCTTTCCCAAAATGCAGCACCTCACATAAAACTCCATCTGTCACTTCTCAGCCCAATGGCCCATCTGATCAAGATCCTGTTGTAATTTAGGGTGGTACGGTGGCACAGTGGTTAGCAATGCTGCCCCAGAGACCCAGGTTCAATTCCCACCTCAGGCAACTGCCTGTGTGGAGTTTGCACATTCTCCCCGTGTTTGTGTGGGTTTCCTCCGGGTGCTCCGCTTTCCTCCCACAGTCCAAAGATGTGCAGGTTAGGTGAATTGGCCATGCTAAATTTCCTGAAGTGTTAGGTAAAAGGGTAAATGTAGGGGAATGGGTCTGGGTGGGTTGCTCTTCGGAGGGTTGGTGTGGACTTGTTGGGCCGAAGGGCCTGTTTCCACACTGTAAGTAATCTAATCTGAAGTAACCTTCTTCACTGTCCACTACACCTCCAATTTTGGTGTCATCTTCAAACTTACTCAGTATACCTCTTATGCTCACATCCAAATTGCCTGATTCATTATATAAATTCATTATATAAATGATGAAAGGTAGTGGACCCTGCACCGATCCTTGTGGCACTCCACTGGTCACAGGCCCCCAGTCTGAAAAACTACCCTCCACCATCACCCTTTGTCTTCTACCTTTGAGCCAGTTCTGAATCCAAATGGCTAGTTCTCTTTGTATTCTATGAGATCTACCCTTGCTAACCAGTGTCCCATGGGGAACATTGTCAAACACCTTACTGAAGTCCATCTAGATCACATCTACCACTCTGCCCTCATTAATCCTTTTTGTTGCTTCTTCAAAAACTCAATCAAGTTTGTGAGACATGATTTCCAACACATAAAGCCATGTTGACTATTCCTAATCAGTCCTTGCCTTTCCAATACATGAACATCCTGTCCCTCAGGATTCCCTCAAACATCTTGCCCACCACCAGCATCAGGTTCACTGGTCTACAATTCCCTGGCTTGTCCTTACCATCCTTCTTAAATAGTGGCACCACATGAACCAACCTCCAGTCTTCCAACATTTTTCAAGATGTCACCATCTATTTCCTTACATTCTATATCTTCTATGTCCTTTTCCACAGTAAATACTGATGCAAAATACTCATTTAGTAACTGCCCAACTCCTGCGGCTCCACACAAATACCATCTTGCTGGTATTTGTGGGGCCCTATTCTCTCCCTAGTTATCTTTTTGTCCTTAATGTATTTGTAAAAGCCCTCTGGATTCTCCTTAACTCTATTTGCCAAAACTATCTCATGTCCCCGTTTTGCCCTCCTCATTTCCCTCTTAAGTATACTCCTACTGCCTTTATACTCTTCTCAGGGTTCCCTCAATCTATCCTGGCCATACCTTACATATGCTTCCTTCCTTTTCTTAACCAAACCCTCAATTTCTTTAGTTATCTAGCATTTCCTATACCTACCAGCCTTCCCTTTCACCCTAAGAGGAATATACCTTCTCTGGACTCTCATTATCTCATTTCTGAAGGTTTCCCATTTTCCAGCCATCCCTTTACCTGCGAACATCTGCCCCAATCAGCTTTTGAAAGTTCTTGCCTAATACTGTCAAAATTGGCCTTCCTTCAATTTAGGACTTCAACTTTTAGATTTGGTCTATCCTTTTCCATCACTATTTTGAAACTAATAAAATTATGGTCATTGGCCCCAAAGTGCTCCCCCACTGACACCTCAGTCACCTGCCCTGCCTTATTTCCCAAGAGTAGGTCAAGTTTTACACCTTCTCTAGTAGGTATATCCACATACTGAATCTGAAAATGTTCTTGTACACACTTAACAAATTCCTCTCCATCTAAATCCTTAACACTGTGGCAGTCCCAGTCTACCTTGGAAAGTTAAAATCCCCTACCATTACCACCGTATTATTCTTACAGATAACTGAGATTTCCTTACAAATTTGTTTCTCAATTTCCCTCTGACTATTAGGGGGTCTATAATACAATCCCAGTAAGGTGATCATCCCTTTCTTATTTCTCAGTTCCATTCAAATAATTTCCCTGGATGTATATCTGGGAATATCCTTCCTAAGTACAGCTGTAATGCTATCCCTTATCAAAAACACCACTTCCCCTCTTCTCTTGCCTCCCTTTCTGTTCTTCCTGTAGCATTTTTATTCTGGAACATTAAGCTGCCAGTCCTGTCCATCCCTGAGCCATGTTTCTGTAATTGCTATGACATCCCAATCCCATGTTTCTAACCATGCCCTGTGTTCATCTGCCTTCCCCATTCGGTCTCTTGCATTGAAATAAATGCAGTTTAATTTATCAGTCCTACCTTGTTCTCTGCTTTGTGCCTGCCTGCCCTGACTGTTTTACTCGCCTTATTCTCAACTGTACCAGTCTCAGATTAAAATCTTTCTTTACTATCTCCCTGGATTCCCACCACCCCACCTTACTAGTTTAAATCCTCCTGAGCAGCTCTAACAAATTTCCCTGTCAGTATATTAGTCCTCTTCCAATTTAGATGCAAACGGTCCTTCTTGTGCAGGACACTTCTACCCCAAAAGAGATTCCAAATGATCTAAAAATGTGAATTGTTCTCCTGTACACCAGCTCCTCAGCCATGCATTCATCTGTTCTTTCTTCCTAATACTGCCCACACGAGCTTGTAGCACCGGGAGTAATCCAGATATTATTACTCTCGAGGACCTCCTTTTTAAATTCCTGCCTAACTCTCTGTAATCTCCCTCAGAATCTCAACCTTTTCCCTTCTTATGTGATTTGTTCCAATGTGTCCAATGACCTCCTGCTGGCCCCTCTCCCCCTTGAGAACATTCTGCACCTTCTCTGAGACATCCTTGATCCTGGCACCAGGGGAACAACATATCATTCTGATTTTTCGCTCCTGGCCACAGAAACGTCTATCTGTACCTCGGACAATCGATTGCTTGAAACCCAACATACCTCTAATTACATTAGTATCAGTCTCAGTACTAGATACTTGGCTGTTCATGCTATATTCCTGGGAGAATCCATCACTCCCTACATTTTCCAAAACAGCATATTAATTTGAAATGGGAATAGCCGCAGATGATTCCTGCACTCCTTGCCTCCCTCACTTACCTTTCCTAGAGTTAACCCATCTATGTGACTGTATCTGAGACTTCCCCCTTCCTATCACTGCTATCCAGCACATCCCCTTGCTCTTGTAAATTCCTCATTGCCTCTAACTGCCTTTCCAACTGATCCATTCAATCTGATAGGATTCGCACCCAATGGCATTTATTGCTGATATAATCCTCAGTAACCCATAAACTCTCCCTGAACTCCCACATCTGACAAGAAGAGCCTATCACTCTACTAAGGGCCATTTTTGCTTCTTTCAATCTACAGACCCAGAAAATAGCCAAAGTGGTTATGTTTTAGAAGTGACCTGTATAATGGAAGGGGAGTGGTTAGTTCTAAAAACTGGTTTGAGTGGGAGTTCTGCTGTGGGCTGTGTGGAAACAAGCTGCTCGACTCTCTCTCCTTCGGCCCTTCTAATTTCTACCTTAAGCCTTTGTTTCAATTTTACTGTGGTTAAGGCGGTTTGCTTATTGGGATTGTTGTGTATATTCAGATCAGCATAATTAAGTCTAGTTTGGATAGACCGAGTTCTGTAAGGGTTCTTTATTCTGTTCTTTGTGTTTCATTGTGTAATTCTGTGAATAAACTTTTGTCTGTTTTAAAACCTGGTATTCACCTAGCTAACTTATTCCGGGTGATTTTCACTTAGTGAAACAATTTCCAAAATTATGGTTTGGGCAGCCTGGTTCAGAATGTTTTGAGTGGTCTGGCTTAGCCCATAACATAAGGAACAGAGAGCTCTAAGAGTTTGCTATATTTGATTGTGAAAAGACCATATCTTTTTATTTTTGTATTTTTAACTGTGGCCTGAAACGGGAAAATAACTATTTTAAAAGCTAAGTACTGCTGAAGGATTACTGCATGATTTTGAAAGCAAGCAATATGTTACTCATTGTATGCATTATTTACATACTTACTAGTTTTTAAGCAGTAGCAAGATGAGATGCAGATGATCTAGAGCCAAGTGTGTGTACAAGTGAAGATTTAGCCAGAAACTAAATCTTGTTGACCCACCTGTGGACTGTTGGTCAGTTATTGATGACAAACATCTTTTGCCTTCTAGCATCTGTGTAATTTGTTCCCAGGTAACTGAACAAGATAGAGATGTAAACAAGACAGTGAGAAGCCTTTAAATCTCCACCAGCTCTGCAGTTAGACCATAAGACCATAAGACACAGGAGTGGAAGTAAGGCCATTCGGCCCATCGAATCCACTCCGCCATTCAATCATGGCTGATGGGCATTTCAACTCCACTTACCAGCGTTCTCCCCATAGCCCTTAATTCCTCGAGACAACAAGAATCTATCAATCTCTGCCTTGAAGACATTTAGCGTCCCGGCCTCCACTGCACCCTGTGGCAATGAATACCACAGGCCCACCACTCTCTGGCTGAAGAAATGTCTCCGCATTTCTGTTCTGAATTTACCCCCTCTAATTCTAAGGCTGTGTCCAAGGGTCCTAGTCTCCTCGCCTAATGGAAACAATTTCCTAGAGTCCACCCTTTCCAATCCATGTATTATCTTGTACATCTCTATTAAGTCTCCCCTTAATCTTCTAAACTCCAATGAATACAATCCCAGGATCCTCAGCCGTTCCTCCTATGTTAGACCAACCATTCCAAGGATCATCCATGTGAATCTCCGCTGGACACGTTCCAGTGCCAGTATGTCCTTCCTGAGGTGTGGGGACCAAAACTGGACACAGTATTCCAAATGGGGCCTAACCAGAGCTTTATAAAGTCTCAGTAGCACATTGCTGCTTTTATATTCCAAGCCCCTTGAGATAAGTGACATCATTGCATTCGCTTTCTTAATCACGGACTCAATCTGCATGTTAACCTTTAGAGAATCCTCGACTTGCACTCCCAGATCCCTTTGTACTTTGGCTTTACGAATTTTCTCACCGTTTAGAAAGTAGTCTATACTTTTATTCTTTTTGCCAAAGTGCAAGACCTCGCATTTCCCCACGTTGAATTCCATCAGCCATTTCCTGGACCACTCTCCCAAACTGTCTAGATCCTTCTGTAGCCTCCCCACTTCCTCAGTACTACCTGCCTGTCCACCTAACTTCGTATCATCGGCAAACTTCGCTAGAATGCCCCAGTCCCTTCATCCAAATCATTAATATATAATGCGAAAAGCTGTGGCCCCAACACTGAACCCCGTTGGACACCGCTCGTCACTGGCTGCCATTCGTAAAAGAACCTTTTATCCCAACTCTCTGCCTTCTGTCAGACAGCCAATCCTCAATCCATCCCAGTAGCTCACCTTGAACACCATGGGCCCTCACCTTGCTCAGCAGCCTCCCGTGTGGCACCTTATCAAATGTTCTCATGCTCTCTGCAGCAAAAGCTACTTTAAGCTTGAAGAAAGTCACTATCTTTTTTCCTTTATTTTCAGAAGTGCTTGTGCACACAACTGAATTGTTTCTTTTCCATCACCAAGTCACTGTGGTACTTTTCATTGATTATCTGCCACCACTTAATCACCAGTGTTTCCAGTTAATCAAATTATGGGCAAATCCTCACAAGGCCACCAAAGCTGAGGGAGAGACAGGCAGGAAGGATCACCAAAGGTGAGGAAGAGACGGGGGAGATGGAGCAGCTAAATCAAAATGGGGTTGAATGGTGCAAAAGCCAATTTATTTTTATTTTTTAATTTTTTAAAAATTTATTTTATTTTTAAAATTTTTAAATATTTTAAAATTCTTTTCTTCAACAATTCTAACTCAATGTGTCTAACTTGACTCCATCTACCACCCCCTGAGAATAAGAACTGGAAATTACATCACCACAGGGAATGACATCACCAATCCAAAGCAACCCAAATATATAAGTAGAAAGCAGGAGTCATGTACAGTGCTTCACCTGGAGGCCCTACCTGGTAGGGTGATGAAACGTCTGGAAATGAACCTTCCAGCTCAGTGAGCAAACATACATCCAGAACTTTGTGTATCCTGCAGACCAATATAAACATCTAGAGAAGGAAGAACAAGAAGCAATGTTCTGCTCAGCACAAGAACCATCTCAACAGATCCTGTGAGCAGCGACAACTAAATTGCTTTTCCAGTTTTTCCTTTCACCCATAACACCATTTGTTTTCCTGCCTGTATCTTTCTGTGCATGTATTAATTGTTTATAAGGGCCTTAGAGTTTTAATTAGTAGAGTTATTTGACAGTTGTTCACAATCATTTGCCTGTAGCTAGGGTCTATCAATACAGAAACCTATTCCATTAATTTTTCAACCTTTGTCTGAAAATCAGATAACATGGGGAATACTACACATTTTAAAAACATCTTCAACTGTTATGATGACTCTGGAAATAATAGAGCTTGATTTTTACCCCAGTAAAGCATAACAACTGCTCCAAGACATTACATTCAATTCTGCCTCGTGATACTATTGGGCCCTATTGCAAGGGTCTTAACAGGTCATTCATGGATCATTCAAGGGGTATTTAAAGCTGACAGGCAACAAAACTTAAAGTCAGCATGTATCTGGGAGAGAGATGCTGAATTCATATTAGCTGTTACCAGTGCTGAACTATATGGTTTACTATAACGAGGGCTCAGGGAAGACATAGGAGCTGTGAAATGCTCATAAGAAGCCAATACACAATTAATAGTTCAGTAGAGCAGCACATGAGGTTGAAACCCCACAAAGAATACTCTCTTTATGCAACTGAGCTGGATTCGAACTCAGGAAGCAAATTTGAGTTCAACGTCCAGTTTGTGAAAGGCTGGAGTTGTGCCTGTGAGTTAGTGCAGAAGTACAGTTTGCAAGTGCAACATAATCCTAGAAAAGGAAGGGGGAACCATCAGAATGAGAGCAGTCATTGAAGTAGTCCACTGTGGAAAGACTTTTGAGAGAAGGCCAGGTCATCGTAAGTGAAAAGTTGTAGTGTCTTGTGAAGTTTTTAATGAAGTTTGGGGACATAGTGTCTGAGAGGGATTGCTGACAACTACATGAAGTCTATCTCAATCATGATTGTTTCACTTGTGCTATTTGATGTCTGTTTGATCATTGTTTTTCTTTTATTGATGTTTGCCCCATGTTAGATTTGGGATTTTAGAACATAAGTCACATCTATTATTGTTTGGCATAATTTATGCCAGAACTGGAAACACAGAATCCAGGCCTTCACCCTCCTCCTGCCCCAAGCATATTGCAGGAAGAGGTGTACTTATCATAATATAGAAAGGATCCAAGTGTAGTAGATATTAGATTCTGAAGGACTCGGTTTGCAACTTGCACAAGTTATGGTAAAACATTTGGAGAATTATGTGAGAATTTCAGTGAGGCCTGTCCCAATGTCAGAAACAATTTGCATTTTTCAACAGAGGTCTGGGTACTGAGACAAGATTGTCATTAAGGAATGATGAGATGCCTGTTGCCAGGGATTATTTCTTTTTTCAGTCTCAATAACTTTAAATCCTGACTCATTATCATGCAGTTTCCTCTCGTACGACAGAACAGAGAGGAATCAGATGCCAAGAATTCTTGACATGTATGACAAAAGGGTACCTGTTGATTCCAGTTTGCTGCTTGCTCCTCCAGACGGCCATCCTGGACACCTGACACCAACATGCCCCATGGGTAGCATTTGCACAAACCACAAATCCACAGACCCTGACATCTGATATGTGACAGTCTCTCTGCAGCATTATAGTGCATCTGTGATCCACATATAGTATGGTTTTGGACTGTAATGCTGCAATTTTGAGTGCTAGTATCTTTTATTGCAAAGTTGCTGCAAGACCACTTTTTATGCAGGGACAGACACCCCGCTCATGGATTAGGTAAGACTGCATTTCAGAGCTGTTCGCTTGCTCTGTTAGTGCTCCCTCATTTTTAACTTGTGCAGGAGCTTACACTGCCACTCCCTTGCCTTGCCTTTTGAGCTTTGTCCCTCACCGAGAGCATAAAGGCTTGTGACATCTTGTATTGCTATGTAGCACTGACATGAAGCCAGACAGCTGATCGTGGTCATTTAGCAGTCAGCAGTCAAAAAGGCGGACATGTTGCTATGTGGCACATTGCTACATCTGTCTCACACCTGCCCCATGTGCCAGCAGCATATACTGCAAACACACTGCATATGTGCTGCAAGCAAATGGCCATGTTTCAGGGTAGCCCTCGCTGATATCCTGGGAGATACCTGTCAGTAGGGAGTTCATGGCGCCGTTAAGTCTAGGGCAGTTTCCAATATCAGCCCAGGAGTTTCGACAAGTCCAGATTGGGGCAGTCACAATGACATTGTGGATCAGGGGATTTTGGGTGTGGAGAGCAGAAGTATTATTGGGAGCAATTAAGACTTGGAAGACTGTTTCAAAAAATCACTTACAATAGAATGGATGAATCCTAATATTTTGCGGCATGTTCTTTGGTATCTTAAGTACCCAAATTCACATCTTTCCATGTATTTGATGGTAATTCTATGGCAAAGATATAGTGAGAGTTAAACTATAGCTTCTGGAGAACCAGTGAAACTCAAAAAGCAACACTCTAATTTCCCTGAATATATGCATATGTTTGAGGTTGATGTCCAATTTTTTAATATTGGTGAGTGCTGATAGCCTCATCTTTGTCTCTACTGCAAGATTCAGGCCAATAGTATTTGAAAGGGAATTGTAAATGGGAAAAGGCGTATGAGAGAGGGATAATATGATAATTCTTTCAAATAACCAGCACAGGCATGATGGCAGTGATACAGATCATTCTATGTTATACAATTCTATGATTATATAATTTGTTGACAGTAAATTTCTACTTATAAGGGCAATCTTTAGCAAAATACATCCATCTTGCCACCTATATACAGCTCCTGTTTCTATTCGTTTGTGATGCACTCATGAGTGGACATGACAATATGCTTACAATAGAAATAGGCAGCCTTCTGTTAATTGTTTATTTTCGGTCATTCTTAGCAGTTGGATATGTGTGATAATTAGTCCAAAAGATTTGAAGCTTTCCAAGAAATTCTTTTTCAACACTTATTATCTAGGTTTAATTTTTTGTAACATCCTATTAATCTCTTAATTTCAATGGCCAGTGTTTATTACCCATCAGGCAGTTTAGAGTCAAACACATTGCTGTGAATTTGGAGCTACGTATAGGCCAGACCAGGTAAGGATGGCAGATTTCTTTCTCTACAGTGAACCAGAAGGGTTTTTTTCAACAATTGGCAATCATTGCACTGTTAATTCCAGACTTTCTTTAAAAATTAAGTTCCATTTGTCATGCAGGGTTTGACTTTGGGTCCCTAGGACACCACCTCCCTGCTTGTATTAGCAAGCCAGAGTACAGTTCAAATAAAAGCTGATTAAGACATTTTAATAAATAAAACTTTTCTTTTCCAATTCAAATGTAATGGCTGAAAAAGAGAAATTATCAACATTCAAATAATTTCTCAATTTACATGGAATCTTCAACATCCACAAGTATTTAATCAATTGAAGCTTTCTTTTATAGACAATTCAATGGAGAATCTTTGGTCCCTCAATAGTACCAGTTGTTTTATTTTATAATACAGTGCTTTATATTATATTATTTGGACCTTTGATCACCACTTCTTAAGTCTCATTAATAGATCTTTTGATTATTTTAACTGTTTATTAGCAAGCATTAATTTAATGAATATACTCAATGTCAAAAACAGTATAATGCAAGTTACAGTTTGTGTGAAAATGAGAAGAATTGTAGTAACAAAGAATTATCCTTTATATTTTCTGTGCCTGGTTATAATCACCATTTTAAATAAGATTTCTGGAAGTTGTCATGTGATATACTATGATGGCGCACTGACAAGCTGTACCATGCAACAGTAGAATATAGACTTCATACACTGAATACTTACATGACAAGTTCTCAAGTTTATTCTGAGGAAGCACTTTAAAGTGAATAAGGGAATATTTTCTTTTATCAGTATTTGGGAATATTGAATTGCCTGAATATAGGAAATGAAGGAAAATTTCCTTTCCAGGTATCTGGGTATATTGATTTGCTGGAGTATAGCAAATGAAGGAAATTTTGTTGTGGAGGTTCCTTACCCCAACCTTCCGGCTATTCATTGAAAAGGAAGAAAAACCAAAAGACCTTCCTTCAGGATGTGCAATTCTCTCTGAGAATGAGTGATCCTTAAGGCCAGTTTTCCTTTGGACAAGTGTGTGCACAAGTGGCAATGGGACTGAAGTCAACACCAATTCCTGTTGTGTTATAGCCTCTAACAGAAACTTACCAAATGCACCTTAACAGAAGGCTGCCTATTTCTATTGTAAGCCCTCCCACTCTGCCGAGGACATGGAGGTCATGGGCCTCCTTCACCGCTGCTCCCTCACCACCAGACGCCTGGAGGAAGAACGCCTCATCTTCCGCCTCTGAACACTTCAACCCCAGGGCATTAATGTGGACTTCAACAGTTTCCTCATTTCCCCTTCCCCCACCTCATCCTAGTTCCTAACTTCCAGCTCAGCACTGTCCCCATGACTTGTCCGGACTTGCCCTACCTGTCTGTCTCCTTTTCCACCTATCCACTCCACCTTCTTCTCCTGACCTATCACCTTCATCCCCTCCCCCACTCACCAATTGTACTCTATGCTACTTTCTCCCCACCCCCACCCTCCTCTAGCTTATCTCTCCACGCTTCAGGCTCACTGTCTTTATTCATGATGAAGGGCTTTTGCCCGAAACGTCAATTTCGCTGCACTTTGGATGCTGCCTGAACTGCTGTGCTCTTCCAGCACCACTAATCCAGAATCAGGTAGCAAATGTTTGGCCTCTTTACTGCTGAACAACAAACTATTGAGATGAGGAGGTTATACAAAAGCTCTACATACATGTGCTATCAGAGCATCAACACTGCTCCACTGGTGTGCCGCATATTCCTTGGTATTGCTTCCTGTCATGATGATTCTTATCTAAATAAATATTCAGTGACACACTAATTCGAACGTTCCACGACATACATTAAGGTAATAAGACAATGCTTATAATTTAATCATTGGCCAATAGATGATAACATTGGATCCAACCTTCTAGTAGGTGCTATATCCTGTTGCAGAACTTGATGAATATTGATCAGTGAAGACAATGATATCTCCCATTTGCACCTAAAAACATTCAATGATATAAAATTAGAGTAAGCTTCACATCCACCTAAAAGTGTCCCAGGCTGGTCAGGTAACAGGAGCTAAGGCAACTAAAAGATAGCATCCCTTTTGAGCCACATTCTTCTTACATCTTGTGCAAAGATAGAGCAGCAGTGCATTAACACTGAATCCCAACAGTCTGGTCCCTATATTCCTCGAAATCCCGAGGTCATGGTCACCTGCTGTATTGCTCTATCTCCCTCACTCTTCCAAAATAAAAATCATCGACAGATTGATGCAATCACATTGCTGAGTTTTTTTCAAAAAATAAACTTATTTTGTATATACTTCTTGCTTTAATGCCAACTTTAAATGGAACAAATTAATACAACGTGGAAATGAAGTAAACCTTGAGTTATTTTCCACATTCCAATGCTTAATAAGCAGTTAATAAAAAAGTATTAACATCACTTTATGCATTAACATGTGTTGGAAATATTTATTTCTAGAGGCAAGCAAAATGCATTCATATTCTATTAATACCACTGAGCAAACAGCTAAAATGCGCTATTATCGCATTAATATGGAGAATTATGAATTCTCAGTGTCATTTTGAAAAGTCAAGTATTGTTTCAATTATTATAGTTTTAATAACTAGCTTAAAATAAGGAATGATATTTTTAATTTAACACTAAAATTTGGGACAAAGTTAAAATGTTGGAATGCATGGTCCTGGCATGGAGCCATACCCACAGGGAGTGCACATTGAAAACTCTTGGAAGCATGTTCGGGATTTCCTGATTTGCACTCCCAATGGGCATAGCTTTGTGCCAGCAATGCACATTTTTAAAATTTATTTTCAAACTATAATCAAAATTACTACTAACACTAAAATAACAAAACTTTTGGAATCGATATTAGAAATTAAATTGATAATTGAAATTTTAGTATGCATTTGCTTCCTGATTAACAATCTGCGGAGAGTTGAGTTTACCTAAATGGTCACCTCTAGTTGCAGTCAAATTTTAAGAGAATTGCTAGTTTAATAGCTCATTTTTTGACAATATCAACAAATTGTATCTAGATAGCACCTTTAACATAATAAGACATCCTGAGACCCTTTGCAAGAGCATTATAAAACAGAATTTAGCATTTTTAAAAATCTGCTGTTGGGACATGGGTGTGGTTGGCTGGCCAGCGTTTATTGCACATCCCTAGTTGCCCTTTAGAAGGTGGTCGTGAGTTGCCTTCTGGAACTGCTACAGTCCATATGTTATAAGTAGACCCGTAATTCCCTTAGAGAGAAAATTACATAATCTTGATCTAGCGACAATAAAGGAATGGTGATATATTTCTAAGTCAGGATGGTGAGTGGCCTGGAGGGAAACTTGGTGGTGTTTCCATATTTCTGCTGCCCTTGACTATTTAGATGGAAGTGGCCATGGGTTATGCAATGCATCTTGTAAATAGTACACACTGCTGCTCCTAAATGTTGATAGCAGAGGGATAGGATGTTTGTGGATGTGGTACCAATCAAGTGGGCTGCTTTTTCCAAACATCTTGAGTGTTGTTAGAGTTGCATTCATCCAGACAAGTGGATTACACTTCCATGACATGTCTGACTTGTGCCTTGGAGCTACATCCAAGCTTTGGGCTATCAGGAGGTAAGTTACTCACCACAGCAGCTATTTAACTTTTAAGTTGAGTCCAGTTGAACTTCTGGTCAATAGTAACATCCATCCCCATACCTCTCCCCACCCTCACCCCCAGGATAGAAAGTGACACCATGCAATGTCAAGGGGCAGTGGTTAGATTGTCTCTTACTGGAGTCATAAAGTCATAATTCAAAGAGTCATACAGCACGGAAATAGACCCTTTGGTTTAACATCCCAATTTGGCCTGGTCCCATTTGCTAGCATTTGGCCCATATCCCTCTAAACACTTCCTGTACATGTACCAATTCAGATGTCTTTTAAATGTTGTAATTGTAGCTACCTTCACCACTTCCTCTGGCAGCTCATCTCTCTCTCTCTCACACACACACACACACACACACACACACACACACACACACACACACACAAAAACACACCATGTCCTTTTAAAATCTTTTCCCTCTTATGTTAAACCTATGCCCTTTAGTTTTGGACTCCATCATCCTAGCAAACAAATCTTGGCCCTTCACCTTATCCATGCCCCATGACTTTGTGAACCTCTGTGCGGTCACACCTCAGCCTCTGATACTCCAGGGAGAAACGTCCCAGCCTATTCAGCCACTAAATCTAACTCAAATCCTCCAGTCACAGGAGATGATCATTGTTTGGCAGTTATGTGGCACAAATGTTACTTGCCACTTGTCAGCTGGATATTGTCCAGATCTTGTTTCATTTGAACATGGACTGCTTCATTGTCGGAAGGATTGGGAATGGTGCTGAACATTGTGCAATCATTAGCAAAATCATCACTTCTGATCTTATGATGGAGTGAAGATCGTTGGTGAAGCAGCTGAAGATGTTTGGGACTAGGACATTACCCTGAAGAATTCCTGCAGAGATGACTTGACCTCCAACAGACACAACCATTTTCCTATGTTCCAAGTATGACTTCAACCAGCGGAGAGTTTCCCCCTGCTTCCCATTAATTCCAAGACTCCTTGATGACATACTCATTTGATGCTGCCTTGATGTCAGAGTATGGAAAACTTTGCCTGCAACGGTAGTAGATTTGCCGACTTTAAGTGCATTTAAGTCATTATTGGACAAAGATCTGGACGTACATGGAATAATGTAGGTTAAATGGGCTTTAGATTGGTAAGACTGGTCAGCACAACATCGAGGGCTGAAGGGTCTGTACTGCGCTGTAATGTTCTATGTTCTATGTTCTATGACTGTCACTCTCACCTCACCTCTGGAATTCAGTGCTTTTGTCCACGTTTGAACCAAGGCTGTAACAAGATTAGAAGCTGAGTGGAACTGATGGATTCCAAACTGTGCATCACTGAGCAGGTTATTGCTGAGAGATGCTGCTTGATAGCATTGCTGATGACACTTTCCATCACTTTACTGATGATTGAGAAGACACCGATGGGACTGTATTGGCCAAATTGGATTTATTCTGTTTTTTGTGTGCAAGACATTTGCAAAGTGTAATAAAGTAGAAAATATGCATTTGTACAATACTTCTTCAGCAGCACCTCTCAAACCCATCACTTCCCTAGAAGATTAAGAACAGAAGCCCTTGGGAATGCTGTTACTGCTAGGATTCGCTTGAAGTACCATATCATTTTACTTGGCCAGTCTTATATGGTCACTGGATCAAAATCCTGGAATTCCCTACTGAACTGCATCACATATACAACTGTGGTTTAGCAAGACGGTTTACCAGCAACTTTTCAAGGACAGCTGTGGGTGCGCAAAACGTGGTGGCCTTGTTGATCACATTCCTTTTCCCAGAATAAATTAGAAATAACACTGAGGAACACAGGAACAGGAATAGGCCATTCAGCCTCTCAAGCCTGTTCCATGATGCACTGAGATCCTGGTTGATCTATGGCTCTTCTGCATATGTCTGCCTTTGTTCCATATCCCTTAATACCTTTGCTTCACAAAAACAAATCCAGCATCCAGTGTCATTTGTGGAAGATAATTCCAAACATCCAGCTTTGTCTGAAGGACTGCTTCCCAACATCTCTGCTGAATGGTCTGGCTCTAATTCCCAGTCTTTGTCCCCTAGTTTAACATTTAGCCAGTGACATCCAATGAACAAATCTGCCCAGTCAGTGGAAAGAGTTCATCTTTATCTACCCTACCTTTTCTTGTAAACGTCTTGAAGACTGTGAATAGATCACCCCTTAACCAGCTAAATTCTAGAGAAAACACTTCTGATTTGTACTATTTCTCCCAATAGCTCATCCTCTGCAGTCCAGGTTATCAATACTGTACCGATATATCTTTGCAATATGCGATGCCCAAATCTGGTGACAGTGCTCCAAGTGAGGTCTAACCAAGGTGTTCTATAACTGCAGCATAATGTGTAGTCTAATCCTCTAGATATAAAGGCCAGCATTCCATTAGCTTTCTTGATTAATTTCTGCAACTGCATGTGACATTTGAAAGATCTGCACACCTGAAGTCTTTTGGATCACCCACTGTATTTAACATCATACCATCTAGACAGTACCCTGATCTATCCTTTCTTAGTCCAAAGTGGGTAACCTCATATTGGCTTTCATTGAACTGTATCTGCCACAATTTTGCCTATTCACTTAATATATCGATATCCCCTTGTAACTTTGTTCCAAAGTCCACACTGCCTACAATGCCACCTAACTTTGTGTTATCGGCAAATTTGGAAATATGACTTTCTATGCCATTATCCAAGTCATTAATAAATAGTGTGTATAATTGAGGCCCTAACACAGATCTGTGTGCAAGACTTTGAGAGAAAATCCAGCAGGATATCAGTGGCCTTACAGTTTGTGATGCACTATAATTTATGAAACGAAGAAAAACATTTTTCAGTTGCATTAAAATTTCAAATGGTGAGGTTATAAAACTCCCAGATCAAAAAGATATATGGCTTTTTGAAAAAAATATCTTTCTGGTGAAAAAAATGGTGAAAATTGTTCAGAACATTGAATTGGACATTACAATTGATGGTAATTGTAGTCAAAAGCTTAATTTGGTCTTTTGACATTTTTCTATTTGCTGTTTTAAGAGTCATTAACCCGATTGCTCTTATCACCAGCAATTATTTCTAGGCTAATGTTATCGTGCAAATTACAGCTAGACCTGTCACCACCACTGCTCCAGATAAGAAGGCCTGTACTTACACACAGGCATTTTCATTCTGCCTAACAAGTTCCCAATGACTGTGTGTCTTTAAAAAAAGCCACCTGTTACCCTTTCAAAGTTTTAATGGAGTGAATGAAATGTATAAACCAAGCTCAAGCAAAGCAAGCTGAACAGATGTCAAAATATGAAAACACCATAAATCTCTTTGACGTTAATTAGTCCAAGCCAAAATATTATGAGACTGACTACAATTGCTACATTCTTTCATGTTTTTGAGCTGTAATGAGAAAAGGAAACTAGGGGAAATGTGTAAGTGGATCTGCCATGTTTGGTCCTAAGGACAGAGCGCATGGTTTTGCCTTTGCATATAAAGATTTCCATCATGCATTACTTTGTGCTTGAATATGGGTTTTTTTGCCAGAAATTTAAGGAGAAAATGTTGAATGTCATAATGCAAAGAAAATGTTAAACCGATGAGGTGTAAGACTAAGGGTTACATTTTTAGATGGACGATGAAGTCCCACTTCTGGTGCCAAAGGAAGGATTGAACTTACTTCAGAGAGTAGAGGAACGTAGGGTTGGTTGGCATTTGCCAGTGACGCCCAATGAACAGATCTGTCCATCCCACCCCAATTTAGAGCTCCTAATCCAATCAGAAGGCCAGGGCTCATCAGCCTCAGCAATCACTAACTGCTGTCACTAACAATTACTGAGGCAGTGAGATAAAAGAAAGGCCACATTAATGCCAGTGTATCATGGAATGCCAGGTAAGTGCTTTTGTACAGAGGTGGCCCAGCTGGTGGGCCCTGGTACATGGGAATGGGAAGGGGATCATGATGTCTCTTGGCCATAGCCAAGGGTCGACCATTGCTCCCAGGGCTCCTGTACGGACCAAGGACAAGCTATAAAGGATTTCCTCTCAGCTTCCGAAACCCATTCTGAACAGAAGTGGGAAATTCCTTAGTTGGGCCATTAATTACCTCAATAGCAACAGAGATTGCTGTCACTGAAAATGTGCCAGGACTGTGGGAATACATTGGACTCTCCTCCTAGTGTCTTTATCCATAATATTGACAGCCCTTCCACCTCCCTACTGTTGCTTCAGGACTGGAAAATAAAACAGTTCTATGTTTTTTATTTGAACTTTCAACCCTTATCTTTAACCTAGGTGGGCTGATTGTTCACACTGTGGGAGCAACTCTCCATTCATGAAGCCTACATGTATGACGTTATTTTAACCTGCTGCTTTCAGCACAACAGTCCTGCAGAGAAATCTGGTTGGAAATATGCAGACTGAGCTTGAGTGACATCCCCTGGGGGCTAATTGAGGATTTTCCTTGGTCACTGAAACAGAGAGTTACCTGCAGCATTATTTACAGTGATGTCACAGGAACTGTGACTGCACGGGTAGTGAGTGCGTCTCCTACAGCTCAGCTGGCAGCACATGCAGCCCCGTTTACTTGCGGCTCACTAACGATACTGTTGTACCTTCTCCAGAGTTACTGCCATCAGCACTCCGCTCCCCAGTAAGTCCACTATGCAAGCTGCCCTGCCTCATACTATCACAAAGAATACATGTCCATCTTTCACACAGCTCTATTGTAGAATTCCTCCAATCAGATTTATGTGCCTTATACAACACAAAAACATCCTTCACCAATGTCATAAATAACATTCACTGTACTATGACACTGGCATATTACCGCTTCTTTTCATCTTTGACTTTATTACAGCCATCGACATAACAGAGCATTGTACCCTTTTCCAATGCCTTTTCTCTATTGCTTATCTTAGTGGTATTGTCCTCACCTGGTTCTGCTTTTAATGATTCAAACAGCCAGACTATCTCCAGAAATGTCTTCTATTCCACATTCCTTTTTTGTTACATCTGGATTCACCACAGAATCTGTCCTTGGCTCTTGCCTCTCCCTTAAGTATACAATGCCCTTTGTTGGCAAAGTTCACAATATTGGGATCCATTTCCACATAAACACTGATGATAACTCTATCTCTCCAACATTTCTCTTCATACATCCATTATCTCTTCATTTGCCCACAATCTTTCTGCAGTTACTTTGTCAGGACTAAAACCATAATTGCCTGAGGTCTCTTTCTCAGATTTTGTACTTGTTATCAATTCTTCCCTTACACAGCACTTCTCTTAAGCTGAAACACAGCTGTTCACAGTCTTAGTACTCTCTTTGACACTGAGCTGAGTTTTCAATCCCCAATAAAGAATTGAGGATGCCATGGTTCCATTCCAGTTTGAAGGGTTCTGAGATGGTTGACAAAGCCAATACCCAATTTACAGACTCTGCTATATTGGGAGTAGTAGGTGGTGTTGGAGAGTTGGGTAGAGGAGTTGTTGGATGTTTGTGTTTTCTCTCTGATGCCTCATCTTTGCCTCAAATGGGTTCTTGCTGAAGTTTTCCGAGGTGTTTGGTGCCTTCCTTAATGATCTGTTTCATTTTGGTCAGTCACAAGCCAAGAACTCCCATAAGTCAATGGGCATGTTTGATCTCTTCAGTGATGCTTTGAGGGCATCTATTAAGCATTTCCATTATCCCTGTGGGAATCTTCTGCTGCAGGAATTCACCTATCTCAGCACATCTGACACTGAACCTCATCTCATCTCCTCAAAACCGGACTATTCTTGCATTCTCCTGACTGGTTTCTTATTCATCTCTCTCCCCCTATAAAGCGGAGGTGCTAGTGTTGGACTGGGGTGTACAAAGTTAAAAATCACACAGTACCAGGTTATAGTCCAACAGGTTTATTTGGAAATACAAGCTTTCGGAACGCTGCTCCTTCATCAGGTAGCTACAATGAAAGAGCAGCAGTCTGAAAGCTAGTACTTCCAAATAAACCTGTTGGCCTATAACCTGATATTGTGTGATTTAACTCTCTCCACAAACTTCAAATCATTAAAATTCTGCTGCTTCTTATTCCACAGCAAGTCCTGCTCACACATCACTCTAGTTCTTTCCTGACCTACATTTGTTCCTGCAACCCCAAACTTCAAATTTCTCAGCGCCGTGTGTAAATTCTTTCATGGCATTTTTCTCTCACTGTCTCCATATGCTTTAGCGTCCCTGCAATTCTCCCTTTCCCTCCCAAAGCCATTGTTTCCCTCAATCTGATCTCTTGAGTCCCTGCTTCCATGAGTAAAATTAGTTTGTGTTTCCAGAACTGAGTTAAAAATCTCTAAAAACAAAGGTTAGGTAGTACTTGAAGAGGCTGTTTTACGAATTCATCATTCAATCAAAATGAGAATCTGACAATTTTTTTCTGCCTTCAGGTTACATAAATTATGAAACAACAGGAATGAACATTGGTGAAGCTAAAGCAATTCAGCCTTTCTGTAAAGTGAGAATGTAAACCATTGAAAAACCATGTAAATTACAGTGTTTTTATTCATTCACATTATGTACATGAAACTGGCAGGCCAGCATTCACTGCCCATTTGTAACTGCTTTTGAGAAAGTAGTGGTGGGCTGCCTCCTTAAACACTGTGGCTGGGGATGGCTTAGGTACACCAACCACCATGTTTCAGGGGTTTTGGATATGTGATGACAAGGAATAGGAACAAGTCTTTCTGAGTCAGGATAGTGGAGATTTGGAGGGAATTTAGGGATGGTGTTCCCATGTGCCTGTTGCTTCAGCTGGGAGATCAATGACCATCATAAAATTCGTCCTTCAACCTGAGATAACTTGTGCTTTTTACTAAGAAGTAGTCATAAGCTAATTGTCAAGAGGGAGGGAGACTGAACAAGCAACAAGGGTTCATGATCATGAGATTCAGGCAATTCTTCAACTCGTTTTCAAAATTTTAACATTTTGTACTGATCATGACTTAGGCCATTTTCCTCATTCCCCCCTCCCCCCACTTTACGCCATTTCCAACCTTCCAGCTCAGCACTGTCCTCATCACCTGTCCTACCTGCCAATCTCCCTTCCCAACTATCCGCTCCACCCTCCCTTCTGACCTATCACCTCCATCCCCACCTCCATTCACCTATTGTACTCCTTGCTACCTTCCCCCACCCTCCTCTTTGACCTATCACCTCCATCCCCACCCCCATTCACCTATTGTACTCTTTGCTACCTTCTCCATAGCCCCAACCTCCCCATTTATCTCACCACCCTGGAGGCTTCCTGCCTCTATTTCTGATGAAGGGCTTTTGCCTGAAATGTCAATTTTCCTGCTCCTCAGATGCTGCCTGACCTGTTGTGCTTTTCCAGCGCCACTCTAGTCTAAACTCTGGTTTCCAGCATCTGCAGTCCTCACTTTTGCCTATGACTTAAGTCATACCAACTGTTCAACAATCCCAAGCAATGGAAACCATACTTCTGCATTAAATTCAAAGCAATTGCAGCAAGTGAGCCTAAAATAGACTTTACACTGCTGAATTGCATCTAGTACTCAACTTACTGCATGCTGAAATGGTTGAAACAGGTACTAGCAAGTATTTGCCTTCTTATTTTTCCTTGTATATACATTTATGTACATACGTGTTCATTCTTCATGCAGAAATGGAACATGCAAAAATAAAATTCTGGTTATTTTTACCAAGCAAAACAATATCTGTATTCTATAATTATTAATTAATCACATTTGATGGGTCATTCCATCTTAAAATGTGCAAATATCTATCTAAAAAATGCAATGCTTTCAGACTATTAGTGACATCCTCAGTTTAAGCTTGTCAGAGAAAGTGATCCGCAATGGAATTATTGCATAACTTATTTGTATGTACAGAATGCTGAAGTGAATTCAAATTAATCTTCTGGAGCTGATCTCCAAATTTTTAAATAATTATTGCGGAGTAGAATTCCCAGTTGGATACATTGAATATGGTTTGGAAAAAGCAGGCTTCCAGGGCTAAATGATTTTCCTAACTGCTGGTTTCTCGAAACACTTGGTAACGAGATATTTTTACTTTATATTTTATATAAAATTGTTTGCTTTGTTACATAAATTTTATCATGTCAAAATGTTTGCAAGTATTTCACAACATGAAATATTTTAAAACGCTTTCAAGGTTGTTAAGCGTCCAATTATATCAGTGTTTAAGTGATGACAGAACTCAAAAATAGAATGTGTGCTGAATCAAGGGTTATTGGGAGAAGGTAGGAAAGTGGGGTTGATAATTATTAGGTTGGTTGAGATCTCACTGAATGGTAGTTCAGACTTAATAGACAAAATCCATGATTCCCTGACTGACGATATCAGGTTCAAATTTACATATGATCCAGCCTCACCTGCCCTCTGTGGTAAGGAATTCCATACATTTGCTCCCACTGAAAGGAGAAATTTCTGTCTTAAATGCATGGCTCTCATTCTCAGATTATGTCCGTTGGTCTCAGACTCTCCCACAAAGGGGAAACAACTCTTCCATATCTACCCTCTCGAATCCTCTGAGAATCTTATAGGTTTCAATATGGTTGCCTTTCATTCTTTACTGCAATGGATACTGGCCCAGTCTGTGTAACATCTTCTCATAAGATAGTTCTTCCATAGCTGGTATCAACTTCCTTCTATACCTTTGTCTTATGTTCCACAGTCTTCTAGCTTCCAGTCTGAAGGAGAACCATCTACCTAACTCGCTGCTTTCCATCATTAAGTTTTGAAACCAATGGGATATTGAAATTTCTATTCTATAGGCTCAATTTTGTTAAAAAGCCTTTTGAGTGGCACTTTATCAAATGTTTTCTTAACATCCACACAGACAACAAGCTAAATTCCCTTCATCATTCATCTCAGTTGTTTCACTAAAAAAAATTTAGATTAGATTTGCCTTTTACAAATACCAGTTCACCATTGTTATAATCTCACCTGATGATACTACTGCACAAATATGATAGAGTCATACCGCAAGGAAACAGACCTTTCAGCCCAGCATGTCCATGCTGACCACGCTTGCCAACTGAACTACTCCCCTTTTTCCTATGATTGGCCCATATCCCTCTAAACACTTTTCCTATCCAAATGTTGTAATTGTACTCTCCCCATCTACTTCCTCTGGCAGCTCCATCCATAAATGCACTACCCGCTGAAACAAAACGTTGCCTCTCAGGTTCCTTTAAATCTTTCTCCTCTCAATTTAAACCGATGTCTTCTAGTTTTGGATTCCCCTACCCAAGGGAAAAGACCTTGGCTATTCAGCTTACCTATAACCCTTGTGAGTTTTCAAACCTCTAGAAGGTCACCCTCAGCTTCCTACGCTCCAGGGAATAAAGTCCCAGCCTAAGTAGCCTTCCCTTTTATCATAAATGTTCCAGTCTTGGTAACATCCTTGTAAAGCTTTCTTGCACTCTTTTCACTTTAACAACACCCTTTCTATTCCAGCGTGATCAGAATTGTGAGCAGTACTCCAAATGTGGCCTAACCAATGTCTTGTACAGCTGTAACATGACAACCCAACTCTTGCACTCAATGTTCTGAGTGGTGAAGGCAAGCGGTCCAAATATCTTGTGGCTTGATAGATTTTGTTCAGTTAATCGCTGACACATATTTGCACAAAGCTGCAGAATCTCTTTAATAACAGAACAAAAATTTATTGTACAACAGAAGAAACTTCAAAAACTCAAATTATTTATGTTATGGTTCTGTTCGCCTAGCTGGGAGTTTGCATTGCAGACGTTTCGTCCCCTGTCTAGGTGACATCCTCAGTGCTTGGGAGCCTCCTGTGAAGCACTTCTGTGATCTTTCCTTCGGCATTTATAGTGATTTGTATCTGCTGCTTCCGGTTGTCAGTTCCAGCTGTCCGCTGCAGTGGTCGGTATATTGGGTCCAGGTCGATGTGCTTATTGATTAAATCTGTGGATGAGTGCCATACCTCTAGGAATTCCCTGGCTGTTCTCTGTTTGGTTTGTCCTATAATAGTAGTGTTGTCCCAGTCGAACTCATGTTGCTTGTCATCTGAGTGTGTGGCTACTAAGGATAGCTGGTCGTGTCATTTCGTGGCTAGTTGGTGTTCATGGATGCGGATCGTTAGCTGTCTTCCTGTTTGTCCTATGTAGTGTTCCTGAGAGTTTCCTTGCTGTAAAAAAATGAAGACAATTTGATGAGTTCTTTCCAAATCTGCTAAAACCAAACCTTTCCACAAACTTGAGAGTTGAACCTTCTCAGTTCTAATAATTTACAGATTTCTAACCAAACTCTCGGGGTTTGCAAGTTTCATAAACTAAATCCTCCTGGGAGGTTATTTATTCCCTATTTTTTTCCTCTGGTGGAGGAGTTAAATTTACCTTTGAACTGAACATCTTCCAAACTGGAATAAATCTTCTGATCTGTATTTTTAAGGAAGTGCTAATCCTACATCTTTCTAAACTGATAACAAATCTGATGACGTTACAGGCTTACTCTGTTATAAAAATCACATATACATTTTTTAAATTAACAGCAGAGAAGTTTGCACTCAACTGCTCTTTGACAGAGACAGGATTCGGTCAGTGTTCTTGAAATAATTCTGACCTTGCTATTTTTGAAAGGAAACCATTCACAGAAGTAACGGACGCTCATATCTTACTTATTTGAAATCCAAACGTAAAACATTATGCCTATACAATGATGCACCTTACAAAACCCAAACCTCTCCAAGTGCCTGTCAACGTTTTTCCCTGTTTAATTTTCAAACCTTACACAATTGAAGTTAAGTTAAATGGCCTGGATCCCCCGCTCTTGCACCCTGTAGAATATTTCAAACCAACCTGTTGAGAGATGCTGCTACAAACCGCTAGAACAGGTGGGACTTGAAACGGGGCCTCCTGGCTCAGAGGTAAGGACAATGCCTCTCGGTGACAAGAGTCCCACTTGCACCATATATTGAATAAGGATGTGTCTAATGACAATATTGGTAGATACCACTTTAAATTCTTCTCCCAAAAGGCTACTTAGATTTAAAGGTAAATTTCACACGTATAAGCATCTTATAACGTTTAGTATTCATGGTAACATGAAAAACATTTGGGTCAAATAAAACATAGAAACATAGAAAATAGATGCAAGAGTAGGCCATTCAGCCCTTTGAGCACCATACACAATTTCAGTATCCCAGTCCTGCTTTCTCTCCATATCCCTTGATTGCTTTAACTGCAAGGGCTGCGTCCAGCTCCCTCTTGAATATATCTAATGAATTGGCCCCAACAGCTTTCTGTGGTAAAGAAATCTGCAGGTTCACAACTCTCTGAATGAAGAAGGTCTTGCTCATCTGAATGGCTTATCATTTATTCTTAGACCGTGACCCCTAGCTCTGGACTTTCCCCACATTGGGAACATTCTTCCCACATCTAGCCTGTCCAGTCCCTTCAGGATTTTATATGCTTCTATGAGATCCTTCTCATCCTCCTAAATTCCAGTGAATACAAGCCCAGTAGTGACAAACGGCTCCATTTCGGAATGGCAGGCAGTGGCCAGTGGGGTACCGCAGGGATCCGTGCTGGGACCGTAGCTTTTTACAATATATGTTAATGATGTAGAAGATGGTATTAGTAATAACATTAGCAAATTTGCTGATGATACAAAGCTGGGTGGCAGGGTGAAATGTGATGAGGATGTTAGGAGATTACAGGGTGACCTGGACAAGTTAGGTGAGTGGTCAGATGCATGGCAGATGCAGTTTAATGTGGATAAATATATGGTTATCCACTTTGACGGCAAGAACAGGAAGGCAGATTACTATCTCAATGGAATCAATTTAGGTAAAGGGACAGTACAGAGAGATCTGGGTGTTCTTGTACACCAGTCAATGAAGGCAAGCATGCAGGTACAGTAGGTAGTGAAGAAGGCTAATAGCATGCTGGCCTTCATAACAAGAGGAATTGAATATAGAAGCAAGCTGTACAGGGCCCTGGTGAGACCACACCTGGAGTACTGTGTGTAGTTCTGGTCTCCAAATTTGAGGAAAAACATTCTGGCTATTGAGGGAGTGCAGCGTAGGTTCACGAGGTCAATTCCTGGAATGGCGGGATTACCTTACACTGAAAGACTGAAGCGACTGGGCTTGTATACCCTTGAGTTTAGAAGACTGAGAGGGGCTCTGATTGAGACATATAAGATTATGAAAGCATTGGACACTCTGGCAGCAGAAAACATGTTTCCGCTGATGGGTGAGTGCCGAACCAGAGGACACAGCTTAAAAATACGGGGTAGACCATTTAGGACAGAGATGAGGAGAAACTTCTTCACCCAGAGAGTGGTGGCTGTGCGGAATGCTCTGCCCCAGAGGACAGTGGAGGCCCAGTCTCTGGATTCATTTCAGAAAGAGTTGGATAGAGCTCTCAAAGATAGTGGAATCAAGGGTTATGGAGATAAGACAGGAAGAGGATACTAATTATGAATAATCAGCCATGATCATATTGAATGGCGGCACAGGCTCGAAGGGCTGAATGGCCTACTCCTGCACCTATTGTCTATTGTCTATTGTCTATTGTCAGTCGATCCAGTCTTTCCTCATATGTCAGTTCTGCCATCCCGGGTATTAGTCTGGTGAACATTTGCTGGTCTCCCTCAATAGCAAGAATGTCCTTCCTCAGACTAGCAGACCAAAACTGCACCCAATACTCAAGGAGTGGCCTCACCAAGGCCCTGTATAACTGCAGCAAGACATCCTCACTCTGAAACTTAAATCTTCTCGGTATGAAGGCCAGCATGCCATTAGCTTTCCTCACTGCCGGCTCACCTGTCGGCCAGCCTTCAGCGACTGTTCCACTATGACACCCTGGTCTCACTGCACCTCCCCTCTTCCTAAACTGTCACCATTCAGATAATAATCTGCCTTCCTGTTTTGCCACCAAAGTGGATAACCTCACATTTATCCACAATACATTGCATTTGCCAAGTATTTGCTCTCTCAGACAGTCTGTTCATCACCCTGCACCCTCTTAGCATTCTCTTCACAGCACACACTACCATCCAGTTTGGTGCCATCTGCAAATTTGAAGATATTGCATTCAGTTCCTTTGTCCAAATCCTTAATGAATATTGTGAACAGTGAGGGTCCCAGCACTTATCCCTGTGGCACCCCGCTCATCACTGCCTGCCACTCTGAAAAGGACCTGTTTATTCCAACTCTCTGCTTTCTGTCTGCCAACTAGTTCTCTATCCACGTAAATACATTCCCTCGGATACCATGAGCATTAATTTCCCTTACTAATCTCTTCTGTCAAACCTTGTCAAAAGCCTTTTTGGGGTGGCACAGTGGCTCAGTGGTTAGCACTGCTGCCTCACAGCACCAGGGACCTGGGTTCGATTTGTGCCTCAGTTGACTGTCTGTGTGGAGTTTGCACATTCTCCCTGTGTCTGCGTGGGTTTCCTCCGGGTGCTCCAGTTTCCTCTCACAATCCAAAGATGTGCAGGTTAGATGGAATGGCCATACTAAATTGCCCATAGTCAGGGGTAAATATAGGGTAGGGGAATGGGTCTGGGTGGGCTACTCTTTGGAGGGTCAGTGTGTGCTTGTTGGGCCAAAGGACCTGTTTCCATACTGTGGGGAATCTAATCTAACTTCAGATACACAACATTCACTGATTCACCCATGTCCACTCCACTGGTCACATCCTCAAAACATTTCCAGAAGATTTGTCAAGAGTGATTTCCCTTTAATTGACTCCAGCATTTTCCCCACCACTGATGTCAGGCTAACCCATTTTCTCTCTCCCTCCATTTTTAAAAAGTGAGGTTACGTTAGCTAGTCTCCAGTCCATTGGAACTCTTCCAGAATCTATAGAAAATGATCACCAGTGCCTCCACTCGTAGGCCCTGGGGACTTATTAGGTTTTAATCCCATCAATTTTCCCATTACCATTTCCTGACTAATAAGGATTTCCTTCAGTTCCTCCTTCCTGTTTGACCCTTTGTCCCCTCGCATTTCCGAAAGGTTATTTGCGTCCTTCTTACTGAAGGCAGAAGCAAAAAGCATTTGTTCGACTGGCCTGCCATCTCTTTGTTGTCCATTGGGAATTCACCTGATTCTAACTGCAAGGGACCTAAACTTGTCTCCACCAGTCTTCATCAAATAGATCGGGCAACTGTGATCAAATTTTAATCAATACTTTGCTGTTATTTTTCTGATTACTATTTTTAGTTCGTGGTTCTTTAAAACAGATGCACAAACTCCTTTGTAATAACTTGTTTTACATTAGATATTTTCTAATCAACCCAAACTGAGATATTCATGGACATTTCTGGAGCAGGTGGGACTTGAACCTGGACCTATATTGGCTATGCTGGGTTTTTTTTGATTGTGATAGAATCCGATGAATAACAAAGGGAAAATGCTGCCACCTGCTGGGTGGTTTGTAGATAATGCAGTTGAAAGTGGTAGACTGAAAGAATTGGAGTAAAAAATGAGGTCTGCAGATGCTGGAGACACGGCCTATCACCCTCACCTTGACCTCCTTCCACCTATCCCACCTCCATCGCCCCTCCCCCAAGTCCCTCCTCCCTACCTTTTATCTTAGCCTGCTTGTCTACTCTCTCTCATTCCTGATGAAGGGCTTATGCTCGAAACGTCGAATTCCCTATTCCTGAGATGCTGCCTGGCCTGCTGTGCTTTGACCGGCAACACATTTTCAGCTGAAAGAATTGGAAACTAGATTAGAGTGGTGCTGGAAAAGCACAGTAGGTCAGGCAGCATCCGAGGAGCAGGAAAATCGACGATTCGGGCAAAAGCCCTTCATCAGAGAATTGGAAAGTGTCTCTTAAAACGATACTGCATTTATTGTGAGTTATTTTGTGAGGTCAACATTTTCAATTCAAGACCCAATTATTTTGGAAGATGAAGAGTGACCACAGGTTTGGGACTATTCAGTCTGCTTCATAGACAGTTGTAAAGTGAACATTGCTGAAAACTGTAGCACTTGTGTTTGCAAATAATACTATTAATTGCAAAGCCATTAATCTATGAAAAAGCATCATGTGTAATCCTCTGAAACTACGTTCACCCCACCCTTTCTGTAGTCTTCCAGCTGTTTCGGATTAAGTTATGATGAAATATAAATACAAATTTGACATGTTCTTTTCAAAATTTGATCAAGTGTGGTGCTCAATAAGTACAACAGGTCAGACAGCACCCAGGACCAAGACATTTAACATTTTGGGCACAACCCTGGAGGGGGGGAAGGGGACTGAGAAATAAATGGGGCTGTGGGGTGGGGGAAAGGTGGGTAGGATGGCGATAATGGGCAAAGGTAGGAGGTGATGGTGATTGGTCAGTGGGAAGTGTGGAGCAGATAGGTGGCAAGGAAGATGGACAGGTAGGTCAGGTCAAGAGGGTGGATCTGAGTCAGAGGTTTGGATATGGGATGGGGCAGGGGAAGTGAGATTTGGAATATGGTGAATTCAATGTTCATGCCAATTGGTTGTAAGTTCCCAAGGTGGAAGATGAGATGTTCCTCCTCCAGGTTGTGGGTGGCCTTGTGTAGGCGGTGGAGGAGATCCAGAAGGAATATGTCCTCAGGGGAGTGGGAGGGAGAGTTGAAGTGGATGGCCACAGGAAGGTGGGGTTGGTTGGTGTGTACAGACCAAATCTGGCAGAGATTTACGTGTACATCCTCCAAACCCATTTATTATATTGGTGTTCTCGTGATTCCCTTACTTCGGAGAGACCAAGTGCAAATTCACAGAATGGTTCACAGAACATCTCTGGTCCATTCACACCAACTAGCCCCACCTTCCTGTGGCCATCCACTTTAACACCCCCACCCAATCCCCTGAGGACATTTCCATCCTGGGCGTCTTCCACCGCACACACAAGGCCACCTGCAATCTGGAGGAGGAACACCTCATCTTCCACCTTGGGAACCTACAACCTCACCACACGAATGTTGAATTCACCAGCTTCCAAATCACCCCTACCCCATCCAGTCCCAGATCCAACCCTCCATCTTAAATGTGGCCTCTAAACCTTACCTACTTGTCCATCTTTCTTCCCACCTCTGCGCTCCACACTTCCCACCAATCTGTCACATCCCAACTACCTTTCCTTGAGCCCAAGCACCCCTCCCTCCCATTTATCTCTCAGCCTCCTTCCCCCTCCTCAATCCTGAAGACGAGTTATGCCCAAAACACCGACTGGCTTGCTCCTCAGATCTGCCTGACCTGCTGTGCTTTTTCTAGCACCATGTTTTATCAATTCCGACTCTCCAGCATCTGCAGTCCTCACTTTCTCCTTCTCTAGAATTTAGAAGGTTAAGAGTGATCTGATTGAAGGCTCCAAGATATTACTAGAACAAGACAGACTGGATAAAGATAAACAATTTCCACTGGTTGGGAATTCTAGAACTAGGAAGCATAGTCTGAAGTTAGGGTTAGACTGTTCAGAAGAGATGTTAGGAAACATTCCATAAGATAGCAACAGTTAAGAGTAATTTAGACAGATAACAAAAAAGACAGGAAATAGATGAGTATGGACCATGTATGAGCCAATGGGTTTAGTTTAGAATAGCATCATAGTTAGCACAAACATGGCGGGCCGAAGAGCCAGTTCCTGTGCTATTCATTATTCTACATTTCATAAGTTTAGAAATGAAAGAGGCATCTCTCCCATAAGACCATCCAAACAAAAGAAGTAGGAACAAGAGCAGTTTGGCTCTTCGAGCTTGCTTTGCCATTCAATAGGATCCCATACCCTTTGGTTTCCTTACTGTTGAAGAATCTATCTATCACAGCTTTAATAATAAACAAGGACTCTGCCTCACAACTCTTTATGGTAAGGAACTCATGATCTGCTAAGAGAAGAAATTCCTTCTCATCTCAGTCTTAAATTGGTGGCTGTTTATTCTGAGACTATGCCCTCTGGGCCTAGATTTTAGATTAGATTCCCTCCAGTGTGGAAACAAGCCCTTCGGCCCAACAAGTCCACACCGACCCTCCGAAGAGTAACCCACCCTGTCCCAGCTCCCTTTGACTCATGCACCTAACACTTTGGGCAATTTAGCATGACCGATTCACCTAACCTGCACATCTTTGGACTTTGGGAGGAAACCAGAGTATCTGGAGGAAACCCACGCAGACACGGGGAGAATGTGCAAACTCCACACAGACAGTCACCCAAGGCTGGGATCGAACCTGGGACGCTGGTGCTGTGAGGCAGCAGTGCTAACCACTGAGCCACCGTGCCGCCCCATTTACAATGGGAGAAGCAACCTCTCAATATTTGCCCTGTCAAGACCCTTAAGAATACTAATGTTTCAATGACATATATGATCCTTACACAGCCATACAGTTGTTAACTCCTGGAATAGCCAACAGATTTAGCAATAGAAGTCAAAACATGATTATACCTGTAATGTCCACACAAGACATTATGATGAGTAGCTAAAACAATTTTCCATCATGAACATTCAAATTTTCATCACTTCAGAGAATGAAGCTGAGGCTGGCTTGAATAAAAGAGAGTGATAGCATTGCTAGGCCAAAAAGCATGAAAACTGAGTGTGAGTATGGGTGTGACTGATAGGATTGATACAAAGAGAAATGTTGTGTTGAATGGAAGCTCAAAGGTTAACCAATCTCTAATTTCTTTACAACTAACAAAAGCTGTTGTCTAAAGTGTAAAAAATTATTTAAATATTCCTACTAACGTTTCCTGAATCATTTGCAGTAGTGAGCAGGAGATTAATTTCACGAGACTCGAGGATAATCATATAGAAAGTTGGCAATACGACCTAAGATTACTTACAGTGTGGAAACAGGCCCTTCGGCCCAACAAGTCCACACCGACCCGCCGAAGCGCAACCCACCCATACCCCTACATATAACCCTTACCTAACACTACGGGCAATTTAGCACGGCCAATTCACCTGACCCGCACATCTTTGGACTGTGGGAGGAAACCGGAGCACCCGGAGAAAACCCACGCAGACACGGGGAGAATGTGCAAACTCCACACAGTCAGTCGCCTGAGGCGGGAATTGAACCCAGGTCCCTGGCGCTGTGAGGCAGCAGTGCTAACCACTGTGCCACCGTGCCGCCCTCAAGGTTGTTTTCCAGAAAGCCTGAAAAACCTGAAGCTGTGCATGAATGTCCAAGTTGGCAAAGCCCTGCCAGGGAATTGACCTGGGTAAAAACAATGACTGCAGATGCTGGAAACCAGATTCTGGATCAGTGGTGATGGAAGAGCACAGCAGTTCAGGCAGCATCCAAAGTGCAGCGAAATCGACGTTTCGGGCATTTATTTATTCAGGAATAAACCTGTTCCAGGCCATGTTAACCAAGTGTATAGGAAACACCAGTGACCCCGCTGGACAAATGAACTTCAGCACCAGATTGAAGAAAACTGTGTAGGGAATGGAGAATTAAAAAAAAGGTATGGGGTGGGTAATGAGATTAACCAGGACAAGTTGTGTTGCGCCTTTAATGGACTAAAGCTTCTCAAGGTGTTTCACAGGAATGCTTTCAAACAACATTTAATATCACAAGTTGTGTTAAAAGAGGTGTTCAAAATGTTTAAAGAGAATAAGTTTTAACGAGAGATTTGGGAAAGCAAACAGCTGAGGCAAAAAAATTGAACTCTGGGTAAATCTTCCTGGTTTCATAAAGTGGTCAAGCTGGAGGCTGCTTGTGTTGATAGGTTGGGTACATTTCAATGCAGTACAGTATCCCCCACACTGTGATCGGTCAGGAGCTCGCCTGCTTCTCCTCCTAGTCCTCCACACCGCCAAGGGGCGCGGTAAAGCCGGCTCCCAACTCTAGTCCTCCGCAGCAGCAGGGGGCGCAGTAATGCCGGCTCCTGTTTCTAGTCCTCCTCCTCCGCAGCAGGGGGCGCAGTAATGCCGGCTCCTGTCTCTAGTCCTCCTCCGCAGCAGCAGGGGGCGCGGTAATGCCGGCTCCTGTCTCTAGTCCTCCTCCGCAGCAGCAGGGGGCGCGGTAATGCCGGCTCCTGTCTCTAGTCCTCCGCAGCAGCAGGGGGCGCGGTAATGCCGGCTCCTGTCTCTAGTCCTCCGCAGCAGCAGGGGGCGCGGTAATGCCGGCTCCTGTCTCTAGTCCTCCGCAGCAGCAGGGGGCGCGGTAATGCCGGCTCCTGTCTCTAGTCCTCCGCAGCAGCAGGGGGCGCGGTAATGCCGGCTCCTGTCTCTAGTCCTCCGCAGCAGCAGGGGGCGCGGTAATGCCGGCTCCTGTCTCTAGTCCTCCGCAGCAGCAGGGGGCGCGGTAATGCCGGCTCCTGTCTCTAGTCCTCCGCAGCAGCAGGGGGCGCAGTAACGCCGGCTCCCCGAAGTCATTTGAAACGATAGTTCGGAGATCAAGAAGCAAAAGGTAAAGGAAAAGGAAACAGAAATATAGAAACAGGAAGAGGCGCGGGTTTACGTAAATAGGTGGTGGAGAGGGAGAAGGTTTCCTGGTTTCTCTGAGCCTGGAGTGACTGACGGTCGGGCCGCGGAGGAAAATGTCTCTGTTCGGGAAGAAGAAGACGGCGGAAGGTGAGTGTCAGCAGGTCCCTGTCAGAGGGCAGGCCGGGGGGGGGGGGGGATACCGGGGTCAGGGGGCTACCCGGGGGCTGGGGTCTACCCGGGGACTGGGGGCTACCCGGGGACTGGGGGCTACCCGGGGGTATACCCGGGGTATACCCGGGGTATACCCGGGGTCAGGGGGATACCGGGGGTCAGGGGTCTACCCGGGGTCAGGGGTCTACCCGGGGTATACCGGGGGTCTACCCGGGGTCTACCCGGGGGATACCGGGGGTCTACCCGGGGGATACCGGGGGTCTACCCGGGGGATACCGGGGGTCAGGGGTCTACCCGGGGACTGGGGGCTACCCTGGGGCTACCCGGGGGCTGGGGTCTACCCGGGGGCTGGGGTCTACCCGGGGTCTGGGGGCTATCCGGGGACTGGGGGCTACCCTGGGTCTACCCGGGGGCTGGGGTCTACCCGGGGACTGGGGTCTCCCTGGGTTCTGGGGGCTGGGAGCTGCATAACCTCTCCTGCCAATTTAAAAGAAAGTTTCATTGTTATAATTTTATGATTATAAGTTTTAAAAGTCAACATTTCCTGGTAGTTTTGGTTAGCAGTGATTGCATTTGTTGCCATAATTGTATTTATTAGAATTCCTGAATCTGGGATCTCGTTTTTGTCAGTTGTAGTTATCTCTAATTTTGTGATGCAGTTAAATTTGGAGATCTTGAGATCCAAATATGTATTCATAGAATCCCTACAGTGTGGAAACAGGCCCTTCAGCACAGCAGGTCCACACTGACCCTCCGAAGAGTAACCCACCCAGACTCATTCCCCTACTCCTCTACATTTCCCCTCATTACCGCACCTGACCTACACACTGCTGAAAACTCTGGGCAATTTAGCATGTCCAGTTCACTAAACCTGCACATCTTTGGACTGTGGGAGGAAATCAGAGCTGCTGTTGAACTCTGGTCCATGGGATGAATGAGCGAGGTTGTGTTCGGAGATAGAAATGGCACTTTGGGCTTTTCAGTGTTAGGAGAATGACTTGGTGCATTGTCCAGAATGAGGAGAATCTTGAAATCCAAAATTTTTTTCTCCTGCAATAATTTTGAAAAACATCCTCAAATATCACCAATAAGGTCAGAAAAAAAGTGCTCTGTCACCCAACCTCTTTTGCTTGACCTGAAGTGAACACCTTGAGTGGACTTAAAGTAACGCTTCAAGGCTCGTGATCAAGTGGTACACCACCACAGGCTTCAGCTTTAAGTCTCCACTAGCATCGGCACCCAGCAAACAGTCATATGGTCCTTTGTGACCTTAAATCCTGGAGCATGTGCTTTGTTTTTAGAAATGTTGGCTCTGGATTGCATTGACTCCCGATATAAACCTGTCTCATCCAAGTTTGAAGATTTGATCTAAGATGTAGCCTTCTTCCTCAATCCAATTTTTTTCACCACGGGAGGAAATGACAGCACGCATCCCTTGTCTGTCCAGGCAGCTTCACCACATCAGGGTGGCTTAGTGGTTAGCGCTGCTGCCTCACAGCCCCAGGGACCCGCATTCGATTCCAGACTCTGGCCACCGTGTGGAGTTTGGACGTTCTTCCTGTGTCTGTGTGGGTGTCCTCTGGCTGGCCTTTTGCATACATACAGAAAAAGATACCTGTTCTGGAAGTACTTACTGTTAAAGACTCTTCAGCCCTTCTTTTACTGTATTTCTTGTCTTTGCACCAATACCTGCTTTTTGGGGTCTCATACCATACATGAACAAAATTACTGTATTCTGCCCTGAGTTAAATTCTGTTCATCCATCACCCATCTTCACTGATCTACATTAGCTACCTTCTCGCACTCCCTCCCTATTCACCCACTCGTGTAATAGCTTTAAACTTCTCATCTTGCCTTACCCAGCCCTAGAAACAAAGCAACATAGGAGCAGGAATAATCCTGTCATGTCTGCACCTCTGCTTTCTCGCACTATCTCCAAATCCTTTGTCTTTAATATTTAGAAATCTGAGTGTGCTCAATGGTTGAGCTTCCATAGCTGTTTCGACGCTGTGGGGACTCGATAGAAAATTCCAAAGTGGAATGAAATGATCCCTCCTCTTAAATGCCAATATTCTTGATTCTGATACTCTGTCCCTTGGGTTCTAGACTCAAAGCAAATATCCTGTTTATATTTACCCTGTTTTACCCCATAAGAATTTCGTAAATCTCAGTGAAGTCACCTTTAAATTTTAGTAATTCTAGTGAATTAGTAAATCTTCATAAGGTAGTCACACCACTCCATTTGTCTGATGTATTGCACTCCCTCATGGCAAATGTATCCTTTCTTAGATATCGAGACCAAAACTCTGTACGCAGCCTTGGGTCTGATCTCACCAAGGCTCTGTACAATTGCAACAAGCCATCCTTCCCTCTACTTAATCTCCATCCCCCCCCCCACCCCCCGTGATGAAAGCCACTATTGTATTTGCTACTTTAATTGATTGCTGCATCTACATGCTCGCTTTCAGTGACTCACAAACAAGGATACCAAGTCCCTTTGTGCAAATACTTGCTATTTAAGATATATGGTTTTCTGCAAAAATGAGTTGCTTCAGATTTATGTTACATCTCTCATGTTTTTGTGAATTCACTTACCTGTTCAAGCCCCACTACATCCTCCTCAAAACTTTTATTCTCACTAGTTTTGTGTCATTTATATGTTTTGAAATATTCCATTTGGTCCTCATATTTGAATTATTATATCATTTGTACCACTGTAGTCTTTAACATTTGTTACCCATTGTTGATTCACCTTTTAATTTTTTTTCTTGGAGAAATCTATAATTTTATAGATGATGTAATACTTTCAAAGCCAGCCAGTCTTCTGTCAAATCTTTGGGTATTTTCCTAATCTGCCATACCCTTCATAGCTTCCTTTGTTCAGATTTGTGACCTTGGTTTCAGAAAAAAAAAATACATTTTTTGAAAGGAGAATAATTAAATCATTATTTTCCCTTTGCAGAAAGGTTATTATTAATTAGAGCTATTACTGAAATCTTTCTCAATCTTATATGTGATCCTGATTGTTTGCTCTGACTTTAACTTTTTTGTTTGAACTAAAGTCATTCTCTCTCTTGTCAGCAGATTTCACTGAAATACACTTGCTCAATCATTCCACATTTCTACTTTTAAAAGCCTTCTCAAAGCCCATGTCTTTGACCAAACTTTAACCTGTGCTCCTTGACTGTGCTCTATTTTTCTTTGAAACCAATGATATTATTATAAACTTCTGAGGAAGGTTGAGATAATTGTTTTAGATTTATCTGAATGACACCAGCAGTTGGTCCCATTTATAAAGAGAATCAGCTGAAAAATATTTGGAAATATTTTTTATCATGTCTGGTTTAATTACAAATCTATATGAAATTTCATATAGATTATGGAGTAACATACGTTTTGAAAACTGGCTTGTTTTCTCTAAAACAATAGAATATAAACTTGATTCCAAATATTTCTCTTTTCACTCTGTGGTGCAGTGCCGTATTGATTTGACAAGAATGACTCATTGTGGGTGACTCACTGGCATGCTGATACACCCAAACATGTGACTTAATTGAGATTATTGTGAATGGTCATTGACACAGCTTTCCATTACAAGTCTGAAGCAATGTATGCTATTCAGAGGAACCGCGATTACCGGAACGAGATGGGTGGGGATTAATGATTATTTGGCTAATTGATTCAATGCCTTTCTTCTGTGGCTCGGAGTTTTCTCTTAAGTCCGCTTCCCGTTCAGGAGACTAGGCAGCAGCACACCATGCGCAAGCCCCCGCCCGCCCTCCAACCCCGTCCAATACTGCCCTCCCATCCGCCCCCAACCCTATCCAACACTGACCCTGTCCACCCCACACCTGTCCCCCCAACCCCATCCAGCACTGACCCTGTCCAGCCCACACCTGACCCCCCTGCCTGCCCCCACAACCCCATCCAACACCACCCTGTCTACCCCACACCTGACCCCCTGCCTGCCCCCCCAATCCCATCCGACACCGCCCCCGTACACCCCACACCTGCCCCCCCTGCCTGTCCCCCAACCCAATCCAACACCGACCCTGTCCACCCCACACCTGACCCCCTAACCCCATCCAGCACTGACCCCGCCGACCCCCGTCAGCCTCCACCCACTGCCCGCGTCCCCGCCCCTGTCTGACCCAGTCGCTATCTTATCCCTGCACTCCCTCTGCGGCGGCTAGACTGGACACCAAATTAAGACTGCTGTTGCCTTTGGAGACACACACACACACTCTTTGCACTCTCTCTCTCACACAACTTTTTACTACAATGTTTTGACAGGCTTCACCTTTTCCCTGTAGAGGACAATGTTGGAGAGATTATGGGGGGTGGGGGGAGGGTTTAGGGTTCACCCTGTGTAAAACTCCAGGGAAAATGGAGGGGGAGAGAGAAAGAGTGGGAGGTCTGCCATTTGGAGGTGGTGCCTGGGCTCCCATAGATGTCAAAGACTGTTCTCGGTAGCACGTCAGTAAACAGAGTTCACTTTTAATCACTGTAAACAAAAGATGCGATCAGTATTGGAATCACATCTTTGGTGTAATGTTTCTATCTTGAGATCTTCTTCGGATAATCCTAAATTCAGATAATTGATATTTGGATAATTGAGGTTCCTCTGTATTTGTAGGTAGATTGATGCTGCAACCATTCCTTTTTGCTTGACTGTGTAACTGTGTGTATTAACACTATTTGGTTTATAATGGTGGAAGAACAATAGTAGGCCTCATCAAGGTACAGTTTATTGCATGAAAGCGTTTCTATACAAGTTACACCAACTGATTCATTGGCACTGAATCGTTGAATAGTCTTGGTAAGATTCTCCCTGTTTTCCCCACCTAAGTCTGTATGACATAATTGGGTTGGGTGGAGATTAATACAGTCTCCAACAAAGGAGGGAGAGCGAGAATGAGCAGGTACCACATGGAAGGTGTAAAAAGAAGGAGCAGTGAACCTGCACAGCTGTCTGACCAGGCAGTGAGCTTACACATGACTGCCTCTGCTGTTTAGTTTCAAGTAGCTCTGGACATTAGAATTTGTTTTAAGAAAAGTAGACAGGTGCAAAGATGGCTTCTGGTTGAGTGATGTGCTCTTCCTGTCAAATGTGGCAGATTAGGGAGAATTTCAATATTCCTGATGATTATGTCTGCAGGACATGAGTTAGGTTGCAAATCCTTTTGGTTCGCTTGGATTGGTTGGAGAGGCCGTTTGAGGCAATCAGGAATTTACAGGAGTCGGGGTGTGATGGATGGCAGTTTCGGAAAGGTAGAAAAAACCCGACAATTGGGTAGATGGATTACCTCTAGGAGGTGTAAGAAGGTAGTGCAGAAGTCTCTTGTTACTGTCCCCATTTCAAACAAGTATGCTGTTTTGGAAAATGTAGGGGGTGATGGACTCTCAGGGGAATGTAGCACTGACTGCCAAGTTTCTGGTACCAAGTCTGGCTCTATTGTAACAAGGTTGCAAGCAATCAATTGCGATAGGGGACCGTCTAGTCAGAGGCACAGACAGACACGTCTGTGACCAGCAAAGAGATGTCAGAATGATGTGTTGCCTCCCAGGTGCCAGGGTCAAGAGTATTCTCAAAAGTAAGAGGGAACTGCAGGGGGTCATTGCACACATTGGCGCAAATGACCTATGAAGAGAAAAGGACAAAGTTCTGAGGCGAGAACAGAGGAAATTAGGCAGTTGGGGAAAGAAGCAAGACAGGCCGTCGGCGCAAGCAGGAACTAGCGGTGAATGAGGTAGAACTGATAAATTAAACTGCGTCTATTTCACTGCAAAAGGCCTAACAAGGCCAGCAGCAAAAAAATCAATGGTTGGTTGTCTCCCTGGTGCCAGGATCAAGGATGTCTCAGAGAGGGTGCAGAATGCTGTCAAGGGAGAGAGGGGCCAGCAGGAGGTCATTGTACACACTGGAACCAATGACATAGGAACGGAAAAGGATGAAATTCTGAAGGGAGAATATAGAAAGTTAGGTAGGAATTTAAAAAGGACCTTCTCGAGGGTAGTAGTAATATGTGGATTACTCCCGGTGCTACAAGATAGTGAGGGTAGGAATAGGAGGACAGAACAGTTGAATGCATGGCTGATGAGCTGGTGCATGGGAGAAGGATTAACATTTATGGATCATTGGAATCTCTTCTGGGGTAGAAGTGACCTGTACAAGAAGGACGGATTACACCTGAATTGGAAGGAGACTAATATACTGGCGGGGAAATTTGCTGGAGTTGTTCGGGAGGATTTAAATGAATAAGGTGGAGGGGGATGGGACCCAAGGAGATAGTGAGGAAAGAGATCAGTCTGAGACTGGTACAGTTGAGAACAGAAGTGAGTCAAACAGTCGAGGCAGACAGAAACAAAGCACAGGACAAGGTAGGACTGAAAATTAAACTGCATTTATTTCAAAGCAAGAGGCTTAACAGGGAAGGCAGATGAATCCGGGGCATGGTTAGGAACACTGGACCAGGATATTAAAGCAATTACAGAACCATGGCTCAGGAATGGATAGGACTGGCAGCTTAATGTTCCAGGATACAAATGCTACAGGAAGGATTGAAAGGGAGGCAAGAGAGGAGAAGGAGTGGTGTTTTTGATAAGGGATAACATTACAGCTGTACTGAGGGAGGATAATCCTGGAAATACATCCAGGGAAGTTATTTGAGTGGAACTGAGAAATAAAGGGATGTTTACCTTATTAGGATTGCATTACAGACCTACTCTTGGGATATAAGGCAGGGCAAGTGACTGGGATGTCAGTGGGGGAGCACTTTGGGGGTAGCGAACATAATTCTATTAGCTTTAAAATAGTGATGGAAAAGGATAGACCAGATCTAAAAGTTGAAGTTCTAAATTGGAGAAAGGCCAATTTTGATGGTATTAGGCAAGAACTTTCCAAAGCTGATTGGGGCAGAAGTTCGCAGGTAAAGGGATGGCTGGGAAATGGGAAGCCTTCAGAAATGAAATAACGAGAGTCCAGAGAAAGTATATTCCTGTTAAGGTGAAAGGAAAGGCTGGTAGGTATAGGGAATGCTGGATGACTAAAGCAATTGCAGGTTTGGTTAAGAAAAAAAAGGAAGCATATCTAAGGTACAGACAGGAGAGATCGAGTGAATCCTTTTGAGTATAAAGGCAGTGGGAATATACTTAAGAGGGGAATAGGAGGGCAAAAAGCGGACCTGAGAAAGCTATGGCAATTATAGTTGAGGAATATCCAAAGGGAGTTTAAAAATACACTAAGGACAAAAGGGTAAAAAGGGAGAGAATAGAGTCCCTCAAAGATCAGCAAAGTGGCCTTTGTGTGGAATCGCAGGAGGTAGGGCAGATACTAAACAAGTATTTTGCATTAGTGTTTACTGTGAAAAAGGACATGGGAGATCGCAAATGTAGGGAAATAGATGGTGGCATCTTGAAAAATGTACATATTATAGAGGAGGAAGTGCTAGATGTATTGAAACCCATAATGATGGATAAATCCCCAGGACCTGATCAGGTGTACCCTAGAACTCCAGTGAACTCTAGGGAAGTGATTGCTGGGCCTCTTGCTGAGATATTTGTATCATCGATAGTCACAGGTGAGGTGCTGGTAGACTGCAGGTTGGTGAATGTGGTATCATGATTGAAGAAAGATGATAAGGACAAGCCAGGGAACTATAGAGTGGTGAGCCTGGTGTCGGTAGTGGGCAAGTTGTTGGAGGGAATCCTGAGGGACAGGATGTACGTGTATTTGGAAAGGCAAGGCCTGATTAGGGATAGTCCACATGGCTTTGAACTTGATTGAGTTTTTTTGAAAAAGAAACAGAAGATTGATTGAGGGCAGAGCAGTAGATGTGATCTATATGGACTTCAGTAAGGCATTTGACAAGGTTCCCCACTGGTTAGCAAGGTTAGATCTCATGGATTACAGGGAGAACTAGTCATTTGGATACAGAACTGGCTCAAAGGTAGAAGACAGAGGGTGGTGGTGGAGGCTGAAGGCCTGGGACCAGTGGAGTGCCACAAGGATCAGTGCTGGGTCCACTACATTTCATCATTTATATAAATGATTTGGATGCGAGCATAAGAGGTATAGGTAGTAAGTTTGCAGATGACACCAAAATTGGAGGTGCAGTGGACAGTGAAGAGGTTATCTCTGATTACAATGGGATCTTGATCAGATGGGCCAATGGGCTGAGAAGTGGCAGATGGAGTTTAATTCAGATAAATGCGAGGTGCTGCATTTTGGGAAAGCAAATCAAAGCAGGACTTATGCACTGAATGGTAAGGTCCTAGGGAGTGTTGCCGAACAAAGAGACTTTGGAATACAGGTTTATAGCTCTTTGAAAGTGGAGTCGCAGGTAGATAGGATAGTGAAGAAAGTGTTTGGTATGTTTTTTTTTATTGGTCAGAATATTGAGTACAGGAGTTGGGAGGTCATGTTGCGGCTGTAAAGGACATTGGTTAGGCCACTGTTGGAATATTGCGTGCATTTCTGGTCTCCTTCCTATCGGAAAGATGTTGTGAAACTTGAAAGGGTTCAGAAAACATTTACAAGGATGTTGCCAGGGTTTCAGGATTTGAGCTATAGGGTGAGGTTGAATAGGCTGGGGCTGTTTTCCCTGGAGCATTGGAGGCTGAGGGGTGACCTTATAGAGGTTTATAAAATCATGAGGGGCATGGATAGGATAAATAGACAAAGTCTTTTCCCTGGAGTGGGGGAGTCCAGAATTAGAGGGTATAGGTTTCGGGTGAGAGGGGAAAGATATAAAAGAGACATAAGGGTCAGCCTTTTCACACACAGGTGGTACGTGTTTGGAATGAGCTGCCAGAGGAAGTGGTGGAGGCTAGTACAATTGCAATATTTTAATAGGCATCTGGATAGGAATGATTTGGAGATGCTGGTGTTGGACTGGGGTGTACAAAGTTAAAAATCACACACACCAAGTTATAGTCCAACAGGTTTAATTGGAAGCGCTAGCTTTCAGAGCGCCGCTCCTTCATCAGATGGTTGATGAAGGAGCGTCGCTCCGAAAGCTAATGCTTCCAATTAAACCTGTTGGACTATAACTTGGTGTTGTGATTTTTAAATCTGGATAGGAAGGATTTGGAGGGATATGGGCCAAGTATTGGCAAGTGGGGCTAGATTAGGTTGGGATATCTGGTCGGCGTGGATGAATTGGCCCCAAGAATCTGTTTCCGTGCTGTACTTCATTATGACTCTAAGTAAGGCCGATGAACTGAGGGCATGGTTGGGAGCATGGGACTGGGATATCATAGCAATTAGCAATGTGGCTCAGGAATGTTCTAGGGTGTAGAACCCTATATAACAGAATTGGTTGAAATATAATTCAGCTCCTGAGTAACCTCTGAAATGTTCAACTGTTTAACTCGTTCCACATTCGGATAAAGTGATCATATCCAAAGTCTAAAACCCCAGCAATGGTTCTGGCAGTGTCCTTGTGGCAAGGAAAATTAATAAAGACTTAGACTGGCCAGTATTCTTGTCCTTTGCCAGTTAGATCCTCGATATAGAACTAAAAAACATAACAGTTCCTGCAGGTTGGTCTAATCCTTTAATCAAGTCGCCCCTCATTCTTCTAAATTCAGTGGAAATAAACCCTGTTTGTTCACACTTTTCCTCACAGCAGCCCATTCATTCCAGACGTCAATCTGATAAACCTTCCTCTGAACCACCTCTTAAACTTGTCATTCTTATTCTAAATAGAGCAAAACTGCCCACAGTATTCAATGTTGTCTCATCAATGCCCTGCATAACTGAAACATATCATCCTTACTTTTATGTTCAGTTCCTTTTGTAATGAAGGATTGTATCCTTGTAGTTTTAATTGCTTGCGTACTAAATGTTTGTGACTTCTGCACTTGAACACCTAGATTTCTCTGCACTTTGGAATACTGAAGTAATTCTGCATTTAAGTAAAACTCTCTTTTTCCCATTCTTCCGACCAAAGTGAGCAACTTCTCATTTTCCCAGTTTTCCATCTACCAAACCTTTGCCCACTGACTTAACCAATCAGTGATTGTTTCCTTGTGTTTTCTTCACAGTATGCTTACCTCGTTATCTTTGTATCATCTACAAATTTGACTACTGTGTTTTCACTCCTGACCTCTAAGTAATTGACACACATTGAAAAGCTAATGCCCAGCACAGACCCTGGCAGGGCTGTGCTTTTCTTCCTGATTAGCAGGATATGAAGACCCACTCATGTCTACTGTTTTCTGGCAGCCAGGTAACCTTCTATCTTATGTATGTCACCCCTATACTATGAGATTCTAGTTTACAATCACTTTTTTTATGGAGCATTTAAACACCTCTTGGAAATCAAAGTACAATACGTCTACAGACTCTCCTTTAACAGCACATGATACTCCTAAGAAGTCAGATTCACACAACGATGCCAACTCTTCCCAATTACCTTGAGGTTTTCTAAGTGCTCTGCTGTATTCTCCTCAATGATCGATTTTAATACCTTCCCCAAAACAGATGTCAAGCTAACTGGCCTATAGTTTTCTGTTCCTTGAATAGAGGAGTGCATTTACTATTCTTGTGGTCTGACCGAACCTTTCCAGAACCTAATAAATTTTGGAATACTATTAATGACATCATACATATGCAGAGGAAATGCCGGAGTTTAACTTTACAGTTGCCAGCGCCATGCACTTATAAGTCTCTCATTAATTGTCCACAAATCCCATTTTTTAGGACATTGGCTTATGGGATTATCTGGAGCTAAATGTGAAAAAGCAGAGCCCCGTTAATACTCAGTCCCATCTCTAATGGCATGGTATACTGTTCACTTGTCTTATTATTCATGATTGAACCACAGAGACTCAAATCCAGCCATCAGTTGGATGTTTCCTCCTGGAACTATTCCTCAGCTGAACACCACTGGTTATCTTTTCCATCTCACTCTCCTTTCAAGTAGGCTGGTATGCAGTATTGATAATTCTGATATTTTATTCTAAGTGCTCTCAATTTCTTTCCAGATATAATAAAAGAACAGAATCGAGAGTTGAGGGGAACTCAGCGATCTATAGCCAGAGATAGAGCCGACTTAGAGAAACAACAAAAACAGCTGGTAAGTAGATCAGAAGTCACCTTGATGAAATTCTAAGCTGAAGTGTAATCATGGCTAGTTCCTATTTCCTATCTGGTACTTTGAATGGCAGTGGTTAGTAAAAACCTAGTGTTGTACTGTACTATACAATCTGGAAATTTGAAATAATTGGAACTTGTGGGGAACACTCAGCATTTAGGCAGACTTAATGGCAATATGATTCAGATAATGCTCCTGCAGCAAAATTGAAAGAGTATCCATTAAAGTATTTTTAAAGAAGAATGGGGCAAAAAAGGAAGCAAAGAACATGTATGTACCATAAAATAAATAAAATTACTTTGGAATTGCTCAGATGGAAATTGAAGTGATTATACATTCACCGAAGCTGTAAGTTAAAGTTGAGACTGTGTATGTGATTACCGAAATGGATGAGGGATAGGCAAGTGGAAAGGGAAACATGATTCGTTTTAAAATAGAGATGGAAAAGGATACACCAGATCTAAACGTTAAAGTTCTAAATTGGAGAAAGGTCAATTTTGACGGTATTAGGCAAGAACTTTCAAAAGCTGATTGGAGGCAGATGTTCGCAGGTAAAGGGATGGCTGGAAAATGGGAAGCCTTCAGAAATGAGATAGCAAGAATCCAGAGAAAGTATATTCCTGTCAGAGTGAACGGGAAGGCTGGTAGGTATAGGGAATGCTGGATGACTAAAGAAATTGAGGGTTTGGTTAAGAAAAAGAAGGAAGCATATGTCAGGTACAGACAGGATAGATCGAGTGAATCCTTAGGAGAGTATAAAGGCAGTAGGAGTATACTTAAGAGGGAAACCAGGAGGGCAAAGCGGGGACATGAGACAGCTTTGGCAAATAGAATTAAGGAGAATCCAAAGGCGTTTTACAAATATATTAAGGACAAAAGGGTAGCTAGGGAGAGAATAGGGCCCCTCACAGATCAGCAAGGCGACCTTTGTGTGGAGATGCAGAAAATGAGGGAGATACTAAATGAATATTTTGCACCAGTATTTACTGTGGAAAAGGATATGGAAGATATAGACTGTAGGGAAATAGATGGTGACCTCTTGCAAAATGTCCATACTACAGAGGAGGAAGTGCTGAATATCTTGAAATGGTTAAAGTTGGATAAATCCCCAGGACCTGATCAGGTGTACCCGAGAACTCTGTGGGAAGCTAGAGAAGTGATTGCTGGGCCTCTTGCTGAGATATTTGTATCATCGATAGTCACAGGTGAGGTGCCGGAAGTTTGGTGGTTGGCAAATGTGGTGTCACTGTTTAAGAAGGTTGGTAAGGACAAGCCAGGGAACTATAGACCAGTGAACCTGACCTTGGTGGTAGGCAAGTTGTTGGAGGGAATCCTGAGGGACAGGTTATACATGTATTTGGAAAGGCAAGGACTAATTCGGGATAGTCAACTTGGTTTTGTGTGTGGGAAATCATATCTCACAAACTGAGTTTTTTGAAGAAGTAACAAAGAAGATTGATGAGGGCAGAGCAGTAGATGTGATCTATATGGACTTCAGTAAGGCGTTCGACAAGGTTCCCCATGGGATACAGGGAGAACTAGCCATTTGGTTACAGAACTGGCTCAAAGGTAGAAGACAGAAGGTGGTGGTGGAGGGTTGTTTTTTCAGACTGGAGGCCTGTGACCAGTGGAGTGCTGCAAGGATCAGTGCTGGGTCCTCTACTTTTTGTCATTTACATAAATGATTTGGATGTGAGCAGAAGAGGTACAGTGAGTAAGTTTGCAGATGACACCAAAATTGGAGGTGTAGTGGACAGCGAAGAAGGTTACCTCAGATTACACCAGAAGCTGGACCAGATGGGTCAATGGGCTGAGAAGTGGCGGATGGAGTTTAATTCAGATAAATACAAGGTGCTGCATTTTGAGAAAGCAAATCTTGGCAGGACTTATACACTTAATGGTAAGGACCTAGGGAGTGTTGCTGAACAAAGACACCTTGGAGTGCAGGTTCATAGCTCCTTGAAAGTGAAGTCGCAGGCAGATAGGATAATGAAGAAGGCATTTGGTATGCTTTCCTTTATTGGTCAGAGTATTGAGTACAGGAGTTGGGAGGTCATGTTGCAGTTGTACAGGACATTGGTTAGGCCACTGTTGGAATATTGTGTGCAATTCTGGTCTTCATCCTATCGGAAAGATGTGAAACTTGAAAGGGTTCAGAATAGGTTTACAAGGAGGTTGCCAGGGTTGGAGGATCTGAGCTACATGGAGAAGCTGAACAGGCTGGGGCTGTTTTCCCTGGAGTGTCGGAGGCTGAGGGGTGACCTTATAGAGGTTTACAAAATTAAGGGGCATGGATAGGATAAATAGACAAAGACTTTTCCCTGGGGTCAGGGAGTCCAGAACTAGAGGGCATAGGTTTAGGGTGAGAGGGGAAAGATAAAAAAGAGATCTAAGGGGCAACTTTTTCATGCAGAGGGTGGTACATGTATGGAATGAGCTGTCAGAGGATGTGGTGGAGGCTGGTACAATTGCAACATTTAAGAGGCATTTGGATGGGTATATGAATAGGAAGGTTTTGAGGGATATGGGCCGGGTGCTGGCAGGTGGGACTAGATTGGGTTGGGATATCTGGTCGGCATGGACGGGTTGGACCGAAGGGTCAGTTTCCATGCTGTACATCTCTATGACTCTATAACTGACCCCAGTGACCAGGACCCTGATGAGAGTAAATTGGGTGATCATCAAGACTGCAAACACTGCACCAGCATGGTACTCCATGAGAGGCATTCCATTTCAAGTAGCAATCTGTTTCACTGCAAGATGTAAAGGCTTTATTTAGTGCAGTACGAGGATCATTCCATTGTCATAGAACAGTACATGCCCTCGATGTTATGCCAACCTTTTATCCTATTCTAAGATCAAACTAACCTGCATACCCTTCTATCTTCCGTGTGCCTATCAAGAGTCACTTAAATGTCCCTAATGTGGCTGACTCTACTACCACCACTGGCAGTGCATTCCATGCACCCACCACTCTGTTTAAAGAGCCTCTCATTATCTTGTACACTTCTATCAAGTCACCTCGTCCTTCTTTGCTCAAATGAGAAAAGCCCTAGTTCCCTCAACCTTCCTTCATAAGACATGTCCTCCAGTCCAGACAGTATCCTGGTAAATCTCCTCTGAACCCTGTCTAAAGCTTCCACATCTGTCCTATAATGAGGTGACGAGAACTGAATATCGTATTCCAGGTGTGGTCTAACCAGGGCTCTATACAGCTGCAACATAACCTCGTGGCTCTTAAACTCAATCCCCCTGCTAATGAAAGCCAACATACCATATGCCTTCTTAACAACTCTATTAACTTGGGTGACAATTTTGAGGGATCTATGGTCATAGATCCCAAGATCCCTCTGTTCCTTCACACTGCCAAGAACTCTGCTTTTAACCTTGTATTTTGCATTAAAATTCAACCTTCCAAAATGAGTCACTTCACACTTTTCCAGGTTGAACTCCATCTGCCACTTATCAGCCCAGCTCTGCATCCTGTCAATGTCCCATTGCAACTGACGACAGCCCTCTACACTATCCACCAATCTTCGTGTCATCGGCAAATTTACTAACCAACCCTTCCACTTCCTCATCCAAGCCATTTTATAAAAATCACAAAGGGCAGAAGTCCCAGAACCAATCCCCATAGAACACCACTAGTCACCAAGCTCCAGGCGGAATACTTTACACCTACCACCACCCTCTGTCTTCTATGGGCCAGCCAATTCTGTATCCAGACAGGCAGATTTCTATGTGTCACATGGCTCCTTACTTTATGAATGGGAAACCTTATCAAATGCCCTGCTAACATCCATGTACATCACATCCACTGCTCTGCCTTCATCTATGTGTTTTGTCACATCTTCAAAGAATTCAGTAAGGTTTGTGAGGCATGACCCGCCCACCTCAAAGCCATGCTGACTACCTCTAATAAAGATTTGGTTTTCCAAGTATTCATAAATCCTGTTTCTCAAAATCCTATCAAATAACTTGACTCCCACAGATGTAAGATTGATTGGTCTGTAGTTCCCAGGATTATCCGTATTCCCTTTCTTGAACAAGGAAATAACATTTGCCATCCTTCAATCATCTGACACTACTCCAGTGAACAGTGAGGACACATAGGTCATCGCCAAAGGCACAGCAAGCTCTTCCCTCGCTTCCTGTAGCAACCATGTTTAGTATCTTTGGAATGAGACATTTGTGGGCAAAGGATGGCGTAGTGATCTCTAGTACTAGTAATCTAGAGAATGAGGTAATGTTCTAGTGACCTGGGTTAATTCAATTTAAAAAATGGAACTAAAAATGATGACCATAAATCCATTGTCAATTTTCGTTTTAAAAACCCATCTGTTCACTAATTTCCTTTCTTCAGGCAAGGAAATCTGCTGTCCTCTAAACCATAGAAGGATATGTGACTCTGGACACACAGCAATGTAGTTTACTTTTTAACATTCAGAAGCTCTCTTAGATACAGCAGCGTATTTTTCCATCATCAGTAAATCACCTGTTTTTTCTGATCAGTTTACATGAAGATCCTGTTAAGAGTAATGCAGACCATCAAAGGTGAGAGGGAGGGAGCTAAATCACAATGGAGTTGGAAGGGTGATGAAGCACTCCACCCCTCTGGTGCCCACCTTTCTGTAACAGCATCAAGAGTACTAGTGGACAATGCCTACTTCCTCTCCACTTGAGCACAATCGTAATCACAGAAGAGTTGCATACTGTTGGCAACTATGACCCCCGACACAGCCTGCTGCCTGAGCCTGTTTATAGGCAACTTGGTCAGGCCCAAGATCCATGAGGTGGTCCTCCAGCGTGTTTGCACTCCTCCATACCAGAAATTGTGGTTAATTCTTAACTGTACTCTGAAATGGAAAGCCTCTCAGTTTTATCAGTCACTTTAAAAGGTTTCAAAGGAATGAAACTTGTTTTCACTTGGGGGTTCATCATCCCATATATTTAATATAGAAAATTGCTGATTTTGTTTGGTATTTTAATTTTAAGAAGCAGCAATCTAGAAAATGCACATTCTTTCATTAAAGTATACAATCTTTACAATAGGAATGGTTCACCGAAATCAAATGACAAATGGAATGGAATGTGATGGTCTTGTTAAAGTTTGAAGGCCGTATCCTGCCCTCTAGTCAAGGTGTTAGGGATCTCTCCCCTCCTCATCTTCTAGTCCATCTTTAATTTGGAAAAGATAGCTCTGTAAGGTTTTTGAAATGGGATTTGCTACTACCAAAGTCCGTCTGAGGACCGTCCAGTGTCCCTTAACGCTTATTAACTTACCTTGTTTCTAGTGGCAGATAATTTGCATTGTGTCAATCAATCTGCCTTTTGGCCAGTGACCATAGGACAGCTACTCATGACATCAGCTGACTTGTCTCCTTGCTCATCTCTATTTGAAGGTTAGTTTTTAATTCTTTTCAAGAAGAATTAGTTTTGAAAACACTGCACTTAGGCTAATGCGGCACCTGATAAATCTTTTTGCTTATGTGGTACGCAGCTAGTTATCACTGTAACACAGTTATTTGAAATCTCATGCTACACAGGAAATGCTAAATTTGAAATATTAAAGGCCCATCCTAGAACCTACCCTTTGTGTGGTGTTATCACTAAATACCTTATTGTCAATGTCCAGTGGTTACCACTCCCCAGAAAGTGAACTCTGTTAGTCGTAAAAATACAATGGCTACAAGACTAGGTCAGAAGTTTAGGAATCCTGTGAGAAGTAACTCACTTCCTGTCTTCCCAAAAGGTTTTTTGCCATCTGAAAGGCAAAGTATGATACGATACTTTCTACATGCCTGAATGACTGCAGCTCCAACTGTACTCAGGAAGCCTAATACTATCTAAGACAAAGAAACTGCTTGATTGGCACCGCATTCATGAAAGTTGACTCCCTCACTACCGATGTTCAAAACATGGAACCTGATTTAAGGTGATCAAACATTGAATTATGGCAAGGTCAACAAAGATTTCAGAAGCAATGGCATATTACCAGTTTTGGGAGAGGAAGACAAAGTTGGATATGTAGTGATGGTTTGTAAAGATGGCAAGGTCAACAGTGGGTTTTTTTGGGAATGGGGTGATGTCAAACAGACTGGACAGATCTAATACTACTTAACTTGATGTTTCTATTTTTGAGTTGAAAGATCTGCATAACCCAACTTAATTTTGCTTGTTACAGGTTTTCTATTTTCATTTTAATTTTCTTGCAATAGAATTTTTTTCCTCCCTTTTTAAACTTGATATTTATTTGACTTTGCCAGGAAATGGAAATTAAGAAAATGGCCAAGGCTGGCAACAAAGATGCTTGCAAGGTTCTTGCAAAACAACTTGTGCAATTACAGAAACAGAAGACCCGTACATATGCTGTGAGTTCAAAGGTCACTTCTTTGTCCACCCAGGCTAAATTAATGAATTCTCAAATGAAGATGGCTGGGGCCATGGCCACAACAACAAAGGTACACTTTTTTAAAAAATTCTTGAATTTTTAAACATTGATAAAAGCATGACTTATTTGTCAGTAAATATCCTTGAAAATCTTTTGTGTATGATTTAAAATAAATGTACATCTCTATGACTATAAATGCTGACTTTTATTAACACGGTATTAATAAGAGATCAACTGCTTTGGAGAAGGATGCGCATGAGTACAATGGAATTCTGCAGGTTTGTCCTGTTAGTAATTTCTATCATGCAGCCTGGGGTTCTTTGCCCTCACTTTGATGTGTGGATATTTGATGGCATGCTTCTATTGTTCTCCCATAAGACCATCCAGTCTGGATTGATGTGAGGCCTCAATAGGATTTGTGCAGTCTTGTATCTTGTTTGGCAAAACCTCTGCAGCAAGTGGAGATTGAAGATGAAATGGACTTTAAAGCACCTTTCATTGTGCCGCATGCAGATATTGCACGTTATAGTAGTATTTAGAAATTCTAGTCAATGCATATAAACTAAATATTAGGGGCTAAAACATTTTACAAAACCTTTTAAAGTTGGTAACAACTACTATTAAAAAATCAAACATCTTTACATTTTCCTTTTGTAATTTTAGGATCTAGCTCTGATATCAAAACAGAATTTAGGTTTTTGATTTACTGAACAACTTCAGATATAAAGAAATCTAAAGTGTGTACGTCCAGTTAAACAAGTGATGCAGATTTAAAAGAAATTGTGGAAGATGCAGAGCGTTTTCAATTTTTCATGAGGTTTTAAAAGGAAGAAACTTAACATTAGGGAAGAATGCCTGTGTTTCACTAAACTTATAATAAGTCAACATTGTTGGCTCTCAAGGTCTAGTTGTAATGAGCTATATCACATCTCATCCAAATGTCTTCCTTATGGAAATAGGCTTTACAGAATAACGAAATTATTTCAAGTCAGCATTGAATATTCTGCTTGTGGTGATCCTGTTTTTCCCTGGATGCATGTAAGAGTTCAATTCTCTTACATTTCTACGGCCTTAGGGAAATAATTGAGTGTTAGCAGTATGTTTAATATCTTACCAGATGTTAGTAGACCCTCTGGAAAAGTACAGTTTTGTGTGTGAAGGAGAAACCTATATTAAATGAAGTTGATATTGCAGAAGATTAGATCAGACAGAATGAAAAACATAATGTGATCTCATTTTGCATTCATTTGTGTCATTTTGTATGTGTTCAGGTACTTTATAGGAATTAAAATGGAAGTCCAATTCAGGGCATATTTTGTCTATTGACTACCATCCCTAAAACGAACCAGTCAAATTAAGGAGCAATTGACTTAATGAAATTTGTCTCTTTTAAGGACTAGACTCTGCTTCTAAATGTTGGGTAATATGGAGTTGAGGATACTCCTGGGGAAATATCAACAAATGATTGATTATATAATTAGGAATACAGATGAGTCTCTCTTTTTTCAAGAATTTCCCTACAGAGTTTTGTCATACAAGTGGAATATTATTTAGACAGTTTCTATCCCAATAGGAAATGTTATTATGCTTCATTTTAATCCTTTGCCTGCCTTTTTGTATAAAATTTTCAAAATTTTGTATGCTAGCATCAATAAACTGCTCTCTATTTTATACAGACGTATATAGGAAAGAGGGACATGTACAAGCCTGATGGCACATTTTATCTCTAGATTTAAGACCATAAGATTATAGGAGCAGAATAAGACTATTCAACCCACAGAGTCTGCTTCTCCATTCGATTGGCTGATATGTTTCTCAACCCCATTCTCTTGTCTTCTCCCCTTAACCCTTGAACCCCTTACTAATGAAAAACCTATCTATCTCTTGTCTTAAATACACTCAATGACTTGGCCTCCACAGTCCCCTGTGATGTGTTCCACAGTCACCGTGTCTGGCGGGAGAAATTCCTTCTCATCTTTAGTTCCAAAGGGTTGTCCCTTCACCCTGAGGCAGTGCCCCTGGGTTCTAGTCTCTCCTAGTGGAAACATCACCTCCACATCTACTATATCCAGGCCTCTTAGGATTCTGTAAGTTTCAATGAGATTCCTCATCATCCTTCTAAACTCCATTGACTGCGAATCCAGAGTTATCATATGACAGGCCCTTCATTCCCAGGATCGTTCTTGTAAATCTCCTCTGGACTCCTCCAATGCTAGCACATCTTTCCTTGGATATGGGGCCACAGAACTGTTCACAATACTCCAAATGCTGTCTGAACCAAGCGTTATACAGCTTCAGCAGTACATATGTCGTCTTATTTTATAGTTCTCGAACATTGCATTTGCTGTCCTAACCGCCAACCTTAAGGGAATCCTGAAGTAAGACTCCCAAGTCTCTTTGTGCTTCAGATTTCTGAAGCCTTTCCCCTTCATAAAATAGTCTACCTGTCTACTCTTCCTACCAAAATATGTAACCTCATACTTTGCCACATTGCATTTTATATGCTGCTTCTTTCCCCTCTCACCTAGTATATCCAAGTCCTTCTGCAGATTCCCCACTTCCTTAACATCAACTGTTTCTTCACCTATCTGTGTCACCTGTAAACTTAGAAATAATGCCTTCAGTTCCTTTATCCAGATTGCTAATGTAGGACTCGAATAGTTGTTGCAATACTGACTCCTGAGAAACTTCATTAGTCACCAGCTGCTATCCTACAAAAGACCTGTTTGTCCCTACTCTCTGCCTTCTGCCTGTCAGTCAAGCATCTCTTCATGTCAGTACCTTGCTCCTAACACTGAGGTCTTGCCTTACTTAGCAGCACAATGTCAAAGGCCTACTGGAAATCCACATAGATTATGTTCATCGGTTCTCCTTTGTCTAAACTGCTCATTTCCTCCTCAAATAATTCTAACACGTTTGTCAAACATGCCCTGCCTTTGACAAAATCGTGCTGATTTAGCCCTATTTTACCTCACAAGTCCTAGTACTCTGCAATCTCATCCTTAATAATGGACTGTTCAAATCTTACCAATGATTGAGATCAAGTTAACTGGCCTATAGTTTCCTGTCTTTTACCTCCCTTAAACAGGGCTGTTACATTAGCTACTATCTGATCCTCTGGGACCCTCCCTGACTCCAGTGATTCCTGAAAGATCACTACCAATGCCTCCTCAGCTATCTCCTTCAGAACTCTGGATGTAGTCTATTGGTCCAATTGGCTTAGTTGCCTTCAGACTTTTCAGCTTCCCAGCGCCACCACCTTAGCGATGGCCACTGCATCCTTCTCTACTCCCTGATGCTCTTGGTGTTCCGGGATGTTACTGGTATTTTTCCACTGTGAAAATTGATGCAAAGTACCTATTCAGTTTTTCTGCTAGTTCTTCATTTCTCCACCATTACAATTTCTCCAGCCTCACTTTGCAGCATTCTGATGTCCAGTCTTGTCTGTCTCTCTTACCTTTTAATAAAGCTCTGCAATCATCTTTTATATTGGTACCTAGCTGTCCCTGACTTGTCTTGTCAGCCATGGTTGCCTCATCCTCCCCTTCGTATGTTTGTTTGTCCTTGATGAACTTTTGCTGTTCCTGCTGAATTATCCCCAAAACCCCTGCCATTACTGCCCCACCGTCTTCCCTGCTAGGCTTCCTATCCAATCAGTTCTAGCCAGCTCCTCCCTCATGTTTTTGTGGTTATCTCTACTCCATTGTAATACTGCTACATCTGATTCAGTCGTCTCCCTCTCCAACTGTAGGGTGAACTCTACCATATTATGGTCACTGCCCCCATTAGGCATTCCTTCATCTTCAGCTCTCTAATCAAGTCTGCCTTATTACACATCAGATCCAGAACTGTCTGTTTCGTAGTGCACTTTACCATAAACTGCAAACATTTCATGAATTCCTTTTCTTGATTTGGAGATGCTGGTGTTGGACTAGGATGTACAAAGTTAAAAATCACACAACACCAGGTTATAGTCCAACAGGTTTAATTGGAAGCACACTAGCTTTCAGAGTGACGCTTCTTCTTCAGGTGGTTGTGATCATCACCTGATGAAGGAGCAGCGCTCCGAAAGCTAGTGTGCTTCCTTTTCTTGAGATCTATTACCAACCTGATTTTTCCAGTCCTCCATGATTATAGTAATAGTGCCTTTATTACATGCCTTTTCTATCTCCTGATTTTTTTTTTTCCCTTTCCCCATATCCTGACTAGGAGGCCTGTACATAAATCCTATTGTGGTCTTTTTTCCTTTATGGCTCTTTAACTCTACCCACACAGATTCTACACCTTCCAAAACTCTATAGTTTCTTGCTATCAATTTCATTCCTTATCAACAAGGCAATCCCGCTTCCTTTACCCAGCTACCTGTCCTTTCAGTAGGATGCATCTCCTTGGATTTTAGGCATTTCCCTTGAAACTTGGATTGTTGCAAACACACAAGTGTTCAAATTACATTGACATCCATCTCATATACAGTAAATATTTATTTTCCTATTGAATGTAGGAATTGCACCACACCTGAGTAATTTGCCACTGCAAATACCGTGAAGAAAACATTGCTCAAAAGTGACATTTTGGTTACTTGGGCAATGTTTTGGAAAATTAGAGGTTAGTATTAAGGTTTCTAATGTAAATATTCATTGGTTTTGGTCCATTGTCAATCCATTCCAATAAACATTGTAGCTGATTTAGAAGGAATGCATTATTTAAAATTGCTAGCTCTTTTCTCTTTGATTAATTGATGTACTTACTGAGATAATTTGAAATTTGTTTGAAAAAAAACACTTTTATATTTTTAGACCATGCAAACTGTGAACAAGAAAATGGATCCACAGAAAACCCTACAAACTATGAAGGATTTCCAGAAAGAAAACATGAAAATGGAAATGACAGAGGAAATGAGTAAGTATCCATTGGTGTAAATCTGCTGAGAATTGCCTTTTCTGGTGCTTTGCTGAAGCATTTATTCAAAAGATATTCAGACATAAATGCTTCTAGCAGTTCAAGATTTCTATACCATTAAAAGTTATGTTAAAGAATTTTAAACCGAAGGGAAACATTATACATTTGGGACAAATAGAATAGAATCCCTATCATGTAGAAGTAAACCATTTGGCCTAACAAGTCCACACTGACCCTCCGGAGAGTAATACGCCCAGACCCATTCCCCAATTACTGTACATTTACCCCTGACTAATGCACCTAACCACACATCCCTGAACACTAAGGGCAATTTAGCATGGCCAATTCACCTGACCTGCACATGTTTGGACTGTGGGAGGAAACCGGAACACCCGGAGGAAATCCACGCTGACATGGGGAAATAGCAAACTCTACACAGACAGTCGCCTGAGGCTGGAATCAAACCTGAGTCCCTGGCTCTGTGCAGCAGCAGTGCTAACCACTGAGCCACCATTCTGCCCTAGATCTGAGGATATCTTGCTCCATCTTTTCCCTTTCTGTTTCCACCCAAACACCAAAAATATATGCTACTAAATGGAGGAGTTACTAGAAAATGTTTGGTGGTACTAGTGTTCTTAGAACCAGAGGAAGAACTATGTAAGTGCTGAATTTCCAAGTTAGAAACTTATTTAAACCTAGTCAATGGATTTCCTATTGCTTTCCTGCTCCATTATGGTTTTGTGCTAACTTTTAATTAAATAATAAAAATAAATGATACATTTATATATTTAGTCTGATTTTTAAACCTGATGATCCCTTTTTCAACAAATAGGTAAAATTGAGTCTTTGCTGAAACTGCATTTTTAAATTGGGAAAGGATTCAGCTTTCAACATATTTTGTGACGACAAATTTTCATGTTTATTAGGGTTTAATTATATGCTGTATCCAAAAGAAATCTCTTTTGAATAACACCCTCTTTATTTGTCCATATGTGTTGCCTATTTGTGAGGCAGAGTTTAAGATCAAAATCTCCAATATTTGGAGAAGTAGTCAGGTCAGTTTTTGGGAATGGGATGTTATGGTGTACAACACCATTTTGCTGTCAAATAGGGAGGTAGATTGGGATAAAGTGGTTGATGGGAATCTGAAAATTGGGCAGTTTGGGGATTGGAAGCATTAGAGGTGGTTCCTAAAGAATTGGATGGTCAGCCCATGAGGTTCCAGCTTGTTTGAACCAGTTTTAGGCAGGCATAGTGCCGCAGAATGTTAGTTGAGCTGGGAACTGAATTAATGCCATGAATTATGATGCATCAGTACTTGCTATTGATGAAGCAGACCTGAGAATAATTAGGAATAATAATTGATTGTACATATACTGGCATTAATTGATGTTTACACAGTTTAAATGCATGAATAGATCATTAAATGTATTATGGCAAAATGTTATCTCAAATGTACTAAATAAACTCAGATTTTGTAAGTTTATAAAACAATTAAAAATGTTAATGGCATTTAGATACTTAACTAATGCTTGTCTTAATCTCAGGCCTTGAGAGTTGAATGCAATCGATGAAGCATATTGAGTTTTAAACAGAGTTTGAAGCCGACTATGACATTTAGTTTTGGGAAGAGAGCTGGATGATTCATGATTGTTTGGTTCAGATTGTCTGGAATGTTGCCAGCAGCACTTAGTGTCCAGCTGGCCAGGGAATTAGTTGCAACATTCAGCTGGGCTAGATAAAGAACTGGTTGCTGTATTCTAGTGTTGAAAAGTCAAACCTGGAATAGTCAATGTGGCCCTCATTGTGCAAGCGGACTTGAAGTTAGTGTTCTGACATGCCTGAGGCTAGGAAGAAATTAGTGTGGAGTGCTTGGCCGAGCCTGGGAGGTAGGAAATAGAAAGGAGATGCTGCAATAAAACAGAAAATTCTGCAAAGACACAGCAGGTAGGTCTGTATATGTAGACCAAAGGAGTTAATGTTCCAGGTAAGTGATTTTAATCAGAACTGCATGGATATAGTCTGATCTGCCAGGTGTTTTCAGCATTCAAAATATCTTTGACTGTCTTGTTTAAATGAACACGTGGTGACATGTCAGTAAGCAACATGAAAGGCTTAGCTGCTGTCCAGAATTGGAGTTCAAGACTACTTTTAGTATGTGTGCATTTCTACTCTCTCTTTATTTCTTGAATGCTTGACATTACTTATACTCAATTAACAATTTCACAATTTGAGTAAGAACATAGAAAATAAGAGCAGGAATAGACCATTCAGCCCTTTAGGCCTGCTGCACCATTCAGTATAATCAAGGCTGATCATCCAACTCAGTGCCATGTTCTATTTTCTCCCAAAACCCTTTGAACTAAGAACTGTACCTAACTTCTTGAAAACGTTCAGTGTTTTGGCTTCAACTGCATTCTATGACATTTACGATTTGATTTATTCCATAAACTTTCTTCTCTTAACGTTGTTTATATAAATTCAGAAAAGTGTCTAACTCCAGAAGATAGCAAATCAAGGAATAAATATGAAATACCAAATATCCACGTTAAATTTGGTCTTGATGAAATGGGCAGCTCAGCATTGCTGTATTAATAGTAGTTAGCTTATAAAGCGCAACATTGGTACTTTTGTATATGAAGTCTTCACCCAGTGAATTTTTTATGCCAGAATAATGTACTAAACGTTTGTTTCCTTATTGCCTTTGGCATAAGAAGTAGTTGTATCTGAAAGAATCTACAGAAAAGTATCTGTAGAGGATAGGTTAGTGGTGTAGAGTTAAAATAGGAAATCAACATAATTTTACTGAATGACTTCAAGTTCCATTAGATTACTATTACTTTTCTTGTGTTCTTGCAGTTTGCAATTAGAATTGTGATTTTCTTGTTTCATTTGATAGCACATGTGAAATAATTAAACCTATGGTTTCTTCCAGTGAATGATACATTAGACGACATTTTTGATGAGTCTGGAGATGAAGAAGAAAGCCAAGATATTGTGAACCAGGTGTTGGATGAAATCGGAATTGAGATTTCTGGAAAGGTATTTACCTATTTCCTTTTTAGAGATATTTTATCTATTTGAAGATTGCGTATGTTGTCATTGAATCAAAAAAACTAGAAAATTTTACTTGTTTAAGCTGCATCCAAATGGAAAATGATCCCTATTTTTCATTTATAATTGTACTTTTTTCACTGCATGAGGAGCACTCTGGTACTGCAAGGCAGGTTGATTTTCAACAATTATTTGGTTCTCATCACTGGTTCTAACTGAAAATCCACCTAAGATAGCATCAGACTGGAAATTTAAAATTCCAGTACAATAGGGAGGCAGCAGACTAGTGGTATTACCGTTGGACTATTTTCCAGAGGTCAAGGTAACGTTCTGGAGACCCAGGTTCAAATCCTGCCATTGCAGATGGTGCAATTGGAATTCAATAAAAGTCTAAGAGTTTAATGATGATTGTGAATCCATTATCCTTTAGAGTCATCCTTACCTGGTCTGGCTTGCATGTGACTAGACCCACAGAAATGACTCTTAACTGTGAGATCCAGCGACGTCCTCGATCCATGGCTGAATACCAAATAGCCGCATAGTTTTTTTTTAAAAAAAACACATTTCTTGTCTTTTTACTAAAATTTCTGTAATGTTAACCACATTCTGCTGTCAACGTTATCTGATTCTTAGTTTTTTTTGCCTGTGAAGTGCTCTAATAAACCCATGGACAGGAGGTTTAAAGTCTTTCAAATTTCTTTGATTAAAAACATCTGAAAGTTTACAATATAAAGATTTAAATTATACCTCTTGCATTGTGCTAAAAAATGTTTGAAAATAAGTAAACTCAAATGTTCTTCTTTGATGTGGAATTAATCAAAAAAGGGAAGTAATCTTTTTTTCTCCACCTAAGATTTGTCATTTGGAGCACCAGAACTAGTTCTCAGAAGAGTTGGTACTAATTGCTTTTTTTTCCCCAGTTGAAGCCCAAATATGGTTGGAAAATTGTTGCACCTATGTAATCTATAGAAAAACTAGAATTTGCATTATTGAAATTGGGTTCAGGAATAAGGTTTTGAAACTTGGGCATGGATGTAAGATAGAAGGATTAAGATATTCAGAATATCATTCACCCAGAGAAGCTGGTGGGTTAAAATTTTAAAATCCTGCACAAAGCTTTCTTCCTTCAAACTTTAGAATTTATCTAGTCAAAAATATTCCTGCTATTCTTTTTATAGCTAATGCAGCAGTGTATTCCTTACATTTATGAAAAGTAATTAAGGGAATACCCAAGTCCAGTACTTATAGTGACCTTTACCCTGAATAAATTCCAGCTTCTGTTATACAAATAGTAAATTGTTATAATATTACTGCATCACTTTTTAAAATGTAAATTTTAAGAACAAGTTTGTCTTTAAAGCATCAATTCTAAGAGCATAGGTTGAAAGAAAAGGGAGCACAGCTAGACAACTGAAATGTTTACCATAATAATTTGATGTCCATAGCAATCATTTGGGATATTCCCTGAACAGTTACTAAAGCTAGACTTCATTTGTAAACTAATGCAGCAGAGCAAAAAAGAAGAAACATAGAACAGAACATAAAATTTCTAGTTTGATCCTATTTGCTGTAATCTTCATATACTATTTGTGGATTTTAGTATCCCACTCAATTCTGAAAGCAGTTCACAAATTGAGGTAATGACGGTAAGAGCTTTCTGCCTCCCTCTAATTTAGTTCGTGCTGGAAGCTTGAGGACAATTTTCAGACTTGGAGATCATTTGACAACATTCATGCTCACTTATGCATGTCATCTTGCCTCTACTGGGATTGAACCAGTGGTGGGTAGGCGTGGACTCTCAGGGGGGGTCCCTCCTTGCTGGGTATTGTGCCTGATTAAGATTGTTGTCAGAGGCATGATATTGGGGCTATATCAGGATTTCTGGGAACAAATTCTTGTCATACAATCAAGCAGTCCTACAAAAACAAGGCAAGAACCTAATTGCGAGTCTAATTGGACTTTTCTAGCTGCTGAGTCAAGATTAGAGTGGCGCTGGAAAAGCACAGTAGGTCAGGCAGCACCTGGGGAGAAGGAAAATTGACGTTTCAGGCAAAAGCCCTTCAGGGATGAGGCTGGGAGCCTCGGGGGGTAGAGAGATAAATGGGACTGGGGTGGGGCTGGGTGGGAAGGTAGCTGAGAGTGCACTAGATGGATGGAGGGGGGGCACAGGTGATGGGTCAGAGACGGGAGTGGAGCGGATAGGTGGGAAGGAAGATTGACAGGTCATGAGGACGGTGCTGAGCTGGAAGGTTGGAACTTGGGTAAGGTGAGGGGAAGTCGAGATGAGGAAACTGGTGAAGTCCATATTGACACCATGGGTTTGAAGGGTTCCGAGGCGGAAGATGAGGTGTTCTTCCTCCAGGTATCGGGTGATAAGGGAGTGGCAATGGAGGAGGCTGAGGACCTGCATGTCCTCGGCAGAGTGGGAGAGGGAGTTGAAATGTTCGGTCACGGGGCTGTGGGGTTCGTTAGTGCGGGTATCCCTGAGATGTTCTCTGAAGCGCTCTGTGAGTAGACGTCCAGTCTCCCCACTGTAGTGGAGACTGCATCGGGAGCAACAGATGCAGTAAATGACGTGTGGAAGTGCAGCTGAAGCTTTGATGGATGTGGAAGATTCCTTTGGGGGCCTTGGATGGAGGTGAGGGGGGAGGTGGGGGTTTGCAATTCCTGCGGTGGCAGGGGAAGATGCTAGGAAGAGAGGATGGGCTTTTAGGGGGTGTGGATCTGACCAGGTAGTTGCGGAGGGGACTGCTGGTTAGCTCTCTCGCTGCACCATTAAACTATGGCTTGTGGATTGAAAATGAGCCAATATAATTTTTACAGCTCATGATCCAAGCACTTTAACCATGCTGGTGAAGGACACTGGGTCAGTTAGCTCAGTTGATCGGATGGCCTGGTTTGCGATGCAGAGTGGTGCCAACAGCATGGGTTCAGTTTCCACATTGGCTGAGGTTACAATGAAAGAATTTCATTTTCAACCTGTCCCTTCTTCTGAGGTGTGCTGACACTCCGGTTTACCCACCACAAGTCTCTCTTTTTAATAACCCCACCCCGTATGCAGGAAGTTTGAAATATAATGAAATTTTGGAGAAATTGAGGAGTTTCAGTGAAGGCTCACTACCCAAATGTTTCCTGTTGTTCTGTTTTAGATGATACATTTCTGTCACTGTATGAAAGTAAAACTTGTTTTCTCCACAGATGGCTAATGCTCCATCAGCAGCCAAAGGTCTACCCACAGCATCCACATCTAAATCTCACATCTCAGATGAAGATATTGAACGGCAGCTGAAAGCTTTGGGAGTGGACTAGTTGACTTGCTGTTATTGGGGGAGGAGGAAATATTTGATCATATGTGAATAATGCCTTTTACCTTGACTACCTTAAAGGCACCATTAGATAAATAATGGAAGCATCGTGGATATTCTTCTGTAACTTTAACAAAAATGCTTCTTTACAAGACTTGAATTTAAAGCCACACTCTGCCAAACACTCTAATCTGTTGCTGCTTTAAAACTGATTTTTTGATTTTTGAAGTGGAAATAAAAAATGTATGGTTAGTAATGTCTTTTGATGACTTGACAGGCCTATCGAGCATGGTACGTGTATTTGGATTGTTTGGTTTTACTTGTACAACAAACCATTTATTACTACAAGCTACATTAAGATCTAATTTATGAAAGTTACATGCTATTTTTGGGTTGATGTGCTCTAGTAGCATATGAACAATGCAATTGTTACTAAAGTTGGATTCTAGTGTGGATTGAAACTTAGTGGTAAAAATACTCTTTTGTGGGTAGTCTCTAATTCTGATTTTTAATGCTGCATATAGAATAATAATAATAATAAATCCATATTACAAAAATATAATGGACCACAGAACATGTCCTTGTCACTTTATAATTTACTTTAATCAGGAAAGACAAACCATTGTCTGCTTTTTCTAGCATTAAAAAATATCTAAACATATATTCAAATATGTAGATGCACATAGCCCACAGCAAAATACAGCTGGCAGAGTAATTTAGCTTTACTGATTGAATCTTACATTCTACAGTCTGGTATCTACGGTGTAACAGCAACCTATGTAATGACCTGGAGCTCATTGCAAGACATTCAAATTAACACTTCACAACATCCTTGCCGTCAATAGACATGACTTCGCTGTAGTATAATGACAGTAAAGAAAAACCAATTAACTTTGTTTAAACCATTCCTTGGCAATAATTAAACTACTGTGGAAGTGGGAAGTCTGAATAAGTACAGAGTCTTGCAAATATTCAGCAGGTCTGGCAGATCATGAGGAGGTAGTGGTGTCATGGTAATTTCACTGAGCTAGCAATCCAAAACCCCAGGTTAATGTTCTGGAGTCAAAATTTCAAATCCCACCATGGCAAATGGTGAAATTTGATTTTTTAAAATAAAAGCTAAACTAATGACAACCACATCACCACTGCAATTTTTTTAAACTAACTGGTTCATTGATGAGCTTTAGGGAAGGAAATCTGTCCGCCTCCCTTGGTTTGGCCTACGTATGACTTCTAGACCCACAGCAATGTGGTTGAAACTTAACTGTCTCTGATCAATAAATGCAACACCCACATCTCTTTAATGACTTTTAAAAATCTTTGACTCTCTAGGCTTGAATTTTCACTGAATTCAAAACTTGTCTATTGTATAGATCTGTAAATATGTCAATACTGTATTCACTATTAATTGTGCTTTTTTTTTGCCTGCTGCAAAAGAATTTCTAGCAAATTCTTGCCTCAAAGGTTTTAGTTGTCATTTGAAAAAAAACCTAACTTAGTTGAAGTCATTGGAATAATGAAATATTTGTGAACACAAATTTTTATTCCCAGGTTTATAGGTTATTTTCACTTTTGGATTTGATCTTGGAAGTCATTTGAAACTTGATTAATTTTAAGTTATTTCAATATAAGTAATTGAACTAGCATTAACTTTCACTTCACTAAAATCCTTTAGTTTTTCCTTTTGCCATTATGATGAATTGTAGAGTATCCTTTTAAGGACGATAACAATTGTGCTTTATTAAGTTATGCAGATATCTTTACTTGTATAGAAGATAACTGGTGCCCTAATTCTATAACCTATTATACTGATCAGATGAATATAATTCAGAGCAATATGATTACTCAAGTGCCTACTAATACATGTATAGGTAGTTGTTTTATGACATTATAGCAACAATACCAACTTTTTCTTTCAGAGGTATAGTCGAATTTATAGTTTTCTCCGTGGCTTATTTCAGTTACCAACTAACTTAATACAAGAACAATATTTTGTAATATTTAAGGGAGCATGGAGATAAGGTCTGTGCTGATGCATTTTTCAAGTTCATTCAAATTAAAAGTTGAACATAGTGAAGACTACTGCAAATTATATGTCACAACTATTGGGAAGTGGAGAAAGCAAATACTCTCAGTTATAGCCTTAGACATTTTGTTTTAAGATTGTGCAGGTGGTGTTTGGTGTATTCTTATTAATTGTGCATTTTTCTCAAGTGATTCAAAAAGTTTTTTTGTGATAATGGTAGCTAATAGTTTAGTTAAACCTATTTTTTAGATATATGAAATTGGGTATTTGAAAAGTAATTTAAAATTCTGATTCTGTTGCTTTTATGCAAAGGTTAACATTTATTACCATACATTTGTATGATTTCCAGCTTAACTTTAAATAATGGAGTTTTTAAATATATACTGCACTGTTCTCTAGTACTGACAAATGCATTGTCAGTAATAAAATAATCGGAGCATTCAAAGCAGTATTTAAGGATTATGATACATTTGTACTGTTTGGAATGTTTTCCTTTCTTTTGGCTCTTGATTTACTGATTGTTTAAAACTGTTTTCAAAGATCAAGAGAAGGAACAGAAGTTTTGTATTTAGACAAAAGGTACATAACTTAAAAATTAGTGCACTGTTTTGCGAAAATAAAGTCTGAGAGATCTTGAAACCTGCACAATCGTGTTGTACTTACAATTTGCATTGTACCTTTCACTCCTTCGTTTCTCTTCCTCATTTGTTTTATTTTAAACTTATTAGCAGTGGCTCGGTTTATAGCAGTCTCTTGCCTGAGCTATGATTCCAGGTTCACACCCTAACGTCAGTACTTGAATGCAGATACCAACGCTGACACTCCAGTTCGATACTGAGAAGGTTCTGCCTTTTTGAAGATTTGGCCTTCCAGATAAAACATTAATCTCAGGACATTATTTTGAGGAAGACTATGGGAGTTATCCCTGGAGTCTTAGTCAATTTTCTTTTTTCCCCTTCTTCAGCATCTCAAAAAAACCTCATTATTGCTTTGTCTTGAGTGCAACTTGGCTATCACACTTGGTGATTGCACTTTGGAAGGATGTTAGCTGTAAAATATTTTGATGTCCAGTGGTCATGTAAACTGCTGTTATAATTGCAACTTTTTCTTCCCTTTCACACATTCTCATTCACCATTTACTTGGCTGTTATGCCTTGTCTCCTTGCCATCTTTCCATATCCTGTCTCTAACTGAGCTTTTGATCACCTGCCTGATGCTCTGAGTAGCTTGACAATTTCTAGTTAAAAATGCTTCTGTGAAGTACCTGGGGATGTTTAATTGTTAAAGGTGTTATATTAGTATAATTAAAACTGGAATATAGGTACATCAGGTAAGATGTAAGACAAATGGAATTTTGGCATTAATTGCTAAGCAAATAGAGTGTAAACATAGGACCTTGTTGCTGCAGCTGTGCAGTACCGAACCTGGAGTATTGCATCCCTTTCGGGGAGGGATGTAGTTGCATTGGAAGCAGTTCAGAGGAGGTTTACTTGATTGATTGCAGAGTTTTGAGGCGTTTGTCTTGGGAACAGAGATTGACTAGTTAAAGCCGATATTCTCTGGAGCTTAGAAGAATGAGAGGAGATCAAATTGAGTTATATAAGATGCTAAAGGGGATTTACAAAGTTTCCTCATATGGGGTAATCTAGAACAATAGATCATAGTTTTTGGATAAAAAGTAGCAACTTTAAAATAGATGAGAAATAGCTTCTCACAACGAGTGATGAATTTGTGGAATTTACTATTCCTGAGTGCTGGGACCTTGAGTAAATTTGAGGAGGAGACAGATCTTTAATCAATAATGGATTTGAGAGTTATAGAAAGCGAGCAGGAAAGTGAAATTGAGGCCTAGGTAAGATTAACCATGATTGTATCAAATGACACAGTAGGCTCAAGGGCTGAATTACCTACTCCTGTTCACCGTGATATTCTTCCTTTTTTCTTTTCTTTTGTCTCTCTGTGATTCCTTTTTAATTTCCTCTGTACTGCTCCTCTTATCTTATTCCATTTGTTCATTCTTTCTTTTTATTTGCATGTCCAAGTACTTGCATTGGTGCTATTAATCAATTGACAAAATGTAAAATTTGACATTTTATTTCATGAAAATTAAACAAGACTCATAAAAGGGGCTTGTTATAGAATATTATTAATTAAGACATCAATATAGTATTCAGCTGTAATATAAAAATTACAATTAATATTTCCTATCTTCTGTAGGTAAATGAATATTTTGTTTTCCTATTATTGGCACTAAAATATTAATTGTGCAGACACCATAAGTAACTGGGCACATTTCATCAACTTTACGGCTATTATTCATTCTTTTGGAGTTCTCTCATTTTCACTGAGTATTTTATTTCCCCTTGATCCCAATTTGAGAGAGATTAATATTCATTGTTCGTCACTAATATTTGAAGTTTACAATAAAATATTCACACTTATGATGAGTTCACCGTCAAGTCAATAAATAATACTGCCATCAAACTCAAATGACTGCCTTGAATAATTTAGGGAAATCATGATTTTGTCGGATTTTCATAACATGAACTTTACAATTCTAAAATGAGAAAGTAACCAAGTAACTAACAGGTTAAAGATAATTTGACTGAAACGTAGCTGGCTTGGTCGGTGAATAGCTGAGATGCACAGATCAAAACAATTGTTTAGTATTGAGTTAACTAATGGCAACAAAACTGCCACAAGTGATTTATGTGTTTTATGCCAGGAACTCCACTCTAGAAACTTTGGTGTTTTTGCTGAATGAAAGAAGATTAATCTCTAGAATAAAACCTCACTGCTCTCACCACCAACTTTCCTGTGAAGGTTTCAGCAGCACTCTGTTTAGATGCTCGCATGTTAATGTCACTTTGGCAAGGTACTTGAAATAAACATTGAAAATCTCCAAAAATTAATCATCAAAATCTTGTGACCTAATTCCTCCAAGGAAGAAACATCATTTGACTGAAATGAGCAATAATTTTTTTAATATAAATACATTCCGATTCATAGGTTTCTGGATGTTTTCAATACTTCGGTTAATAGCTATCTGCAATCGTGATGTTCTTTGAAAGGATACTGAAATGAATTGTGATGCAGGTTTGTCTTCACTCGTTTCTCTCTCTGCCGGCGGTTACAGAACCAAACTCTGACAACTTCTTTTTCCAGATTTAGACTATCTGCCATCTGTATGATCTCCTGTGAGGAAGGTTTATTTTGATGTCCGAAATGTGTCTCCAGCGCTTCTTTAGCAAGCAGGCTAATGATGCAAAACAAGTGCAATACTAAATTAATTTGTTATTTACTAAATTAAGCTAGTACCTACAATTAGTTTGTTCTTAGCAATTACCTGTGAATCAAGTGAATTTGCATATTTTTTTTGATGGGATGAGATTTTCAGATTGTAAATGATACTAATTGTAAAATACAATGTACAACAGGAGAGAGATACATATTTAAGTAGGTATTCTCCAGGTTTCTGTTGCAATTGCTTAATTTTGCAATTCTGCTCAACTGTGTAGTGTGGCACAAAATTGAACTGCAGTATCTGGGCACTATTTCATGACAACAGTAGCATTTGAGGTCTACACACACTTATGAAATGAGTCATGGCACACACATTTGTGCCCACTGAAGTATGCAGAGTAGGCTGATCAGTAGAACAGTCATCTCAGAGCTAAATGTTCAAGTTGACGTCTCTTAATCACAAAGCTTTGAACCCACGTTCATCAAGTAGGACCTATTGCCATTGTTATTTTAAAAAAATCATGCACTATTTGCAAGTTTACTACTTCTGACATGGCTTTGGTTCCCACTAGTACTGAATGTTGTTTGCAATTATCAAATATTATGTTACAAAAATCTACAAGTAGTGGTGTGGCTGACTTAAAACTTCTGCACAAACTAGTTGCTTTTAGATATGCTGCGTACTCTCCTTGGCATAGAGTATGACTTCGAGAGTGAGCAGAAGGCATGCAAAACACGACTAGCTGCTTCAAGTGGAAAGGGGGTGAAAGGTGCTGTTCAGGAAGCATTTCTCTTAACCTGGGGGTTGCCTTTGGATAGAACAAAATGTGATCTCCAGATGAGACTAGCAGCTCTGAAATGAGTAAGTCATTCTGACTTTGCACAATGTGCCTATCATCTACAAGGCATATGTCATAATTGAAGAGAATGGTCTCCACCTGCTTCATTAGTGCAGTTGCAATAATGTTTGAGAAACTTGACATCATCCAGAACAGAGCAAGTAACTTTATTCATAGCCCATTCACCATCTTTAATGTTCATTCCCTTCACTTATGATACACAGTGGCAGCAGTGTACACCAAGACACACTGCAGCAATTTGCCAAAGGCTCTTTGACCGTACCTTTCAAACCCACAGCTTCTATCACTTAGAAGCCACATGACTTGCAACTATATCGCTATTGCTAGTTCACAATCCTGGAAGGGAGCACCTGTTCATCCTCCCTGCTCCATGCATTGCAGCAGTTCAAGAAGGTGGTTCCCACAATGTTATCTATGACAATTAGCGATGGGCAGTAAATGCTGGCATTGCCAGCAACAATGCATCTTGTGAACAAAAAAAACTTTAGCAAAGAATCACATGCAGATCATCAACACCTCTCAGAGTCCCTATAATATGCCACTTGCTGATTGTCAGACCGTTGTGATATCCTACACACTCGTTTGCATACTGTCACCCAAAATCATGATGGTAACAATTTGAGCTTTCATGACAGACATTTGACCCTCTGTTTCATTATACAGAGTGTGAATGGCTTCTGCTTCAGCAGTGGTAGCTGAGATATTGGCCATTAAATACTACATCATGGTTGGGGCCACAAGTATGCTCACGGAGTTGCCTACTACTTGCATGCAGTCTTCAACATTACTCACATGTTGCTCTTTCTGCACCATTTGTCTAGGTTGCATTTCTTAAGTAACCAAAAAGAGCAAAGCTGAAAATGTGTTGCTGGTTAAAGCGCAGCAGGTCAGGCAGCATCCAAGGAACAGGAAATTCGACGTTTCGGGCATAAGCCCTTCATCAGGAATGAGGAAAGTGTGTCCAGCAGGCTAAGATAAAAGGTAGGGAGGAGGGACTTGGGGGAGGGGCGATGGAGATGTGATAGGTGGAAGGAGGTCAAGGTGAGGGTGATAGGCTGGAGTGGGGTGGGGGCGGAGAGGTCAGGAAGAAGATTGCAGGTTAGGAGGGCGGTGCTGAGTTCGAGGGAATCGACTAAGACAAGGTGGGGGGAGGGGAAATGAGGAAACTGGAGAAATCTGAGTTCATCCCTTGTAGTTGGAGGGTTCCCAGGCGGAAGATGAGGCGCTCTTCCTCCAACCGTCGTGTTGTTATGTTCTGGCGGTGGAGGAGGTGTTCCTTGGATGCTGCCTGACCTGCTGTGCTTTAACCAGCAACACATTTTCAGCTCTGATCTCCAGCATCTGCAGACCTCACTTTTTATACAAAAAGAGCAAAGCACAAGGGTAAGGTTGCTGCACAGGGAGGTGGAGCAGTAGTGTTAGTTGAGGTGAGGTGAATCAATAGGTGTTTGTGCTAATTGGTATTTCATATTGAATTAATATTTTGTGGAAAATTAATGTCAAGTTGTTAACTTCAACGTACTATGCGGGTAATCCAAGATTGAGGACAGGAAAAATTTCTGGCTGTAACAGGCTGCTTATTTTTTTTTTAGGTATTGGAGGTGATTTCCTTGAATTCCAGGAGCAGCAATTACTTTTTTTTGTGCTGTTGCAATTACTTTTTTTTAATGCTGTTGCAATTGTTTTCGAATTTTGGAACAAAAGGTCAAAACAATAACACCTTTTTAAAAGGGAGAAAGACAGACAAAGGCAGCAAACACATGGTCTTTAAGGGAGAGAGAAAGAAACCCACATTGCTAACTGACAGCAGTGAATCTGTGCAGTTACTGCCTTTGCTGTTTGAATTCATGTATCGCTGGACATCGGAGCGTGGCTAGGAAAACTGAACAAACAGTGAAATTGTTGGAGGAACCTGTTTGGCAGCACAGAAATAGATAAGTGAATACTTTTAAATATAGCCTTGCTGTAAATCTACAATAATGAGTAGAGTTCTTTCTTGATTATGTTTTTATTGGGGTTTGTCTCGTGATTTAAATTTTAAGAATATAACCATAAGTATTAAGTTAGCCTGGAGCAGTGTTTTGTATAGCAATAAGACAGTGCTATTTTCTGGGTCTGTAGATTGGAAGGAGCAAAATGGCAGAAAGAAAGATATGCTCTTCTTGTTGGATGTGGGAGTTTCAAGAGAGTTTAAGGGTTAGTGAAGATTATATCTGCAATAAATGTTGGTTATGAATCCTATTAGATCGAATGGATCAGTTGGAGTGACAGTTAGAGGCAGTGAAAAATTTACAAGAGCTGGGGTGTGTGATGGATGGCAGTTATAAGATGGGAGAAAGGCCTCAGGTACAGTAGATGGGTTAACTCCAAGAAAGTTTAGAGATAGGTGGTTACAAAAGGAGTCTTCTGTGGTTATTACCATTTCAAACAAGTATGTTGTTTTGGAAAATGTAGGGGTGATAGACTTTCAGGGGAATGTAGCATGAACAGCCAAGTTTCCAATTTGGAAAGGCAAGGACTGATTCAGGATAATCAACATGGTGTTGTGCATGGAAAATCATGACTCACAAACTTTGATTGAGTTTTTTGAAGAAGTAACAAAGAAGATTGATGAGGGCAGAGCAGTAGATGTGATCTTTATGGACTTCAGTAAGGCGTTCAAAAAGGTTTCCCATGGGACACTGATTAACAGGGTTAGATCTCATGGAATACAGGGAGAACTAGCCATTTGGATACAGAACTGGCTCAAAGAGGGTGGTGGGAGTGGGTTGTTTTTCAGACTGGAGGCCTGTGACCAGTGGAGTGCCACAAGGATTGGTGCTGGGCCCTCTACCTTTTGTCATTTACATAAATGATTTGGATGTGAACATAAGAGGTACAGTTAGTAAGTTTGCAGAGGTGTAGTGGACAGCGAAGAAGGTTACCTCAGATTACAACAGGATCAGGACCAGATAGGCCAATGGGCTGAGAAGTGGCAGATGAAGTTTAATTCAGATAAATGCGAGGTGCTGCATTTTGGGAAAACAAATCTTAGCAGGACTTATACACTTAATGGTAAGGTCCTAGGGAGTGTTGCTGAACAAAAGAGACCTTGGAGTGCAGGTTCATAGCTCCTTGAAAGTGGAGTCGCAGGTAGATAGGATAGTGAAGGCAGCATTTGGTATGCTTTCCTTTATTGGTCAGAGTACTGAGTACAGGATTTGGGAGGTCATATTGCGGCTGTACAGGACATTGGTTAGGCCACTGTTGGAATATTGCATGCAATTCTGGTCTCCTTCCTATCGGAAAGATGTTGTGAAACTTGAAAGGGTTCAGAAAAGATTTACAAGGATGTTGCCAGGGTTGAGGGTTTGATCTATAGGGAGAGGCTGAACAGGCTGGGGCTGTTTTCCCTGGAGCGTCGGAGGCTGAGGGGTGACCTTATAGAGGTTTACAAAATTATGAGGGGCATAGATAGGATAAATAGACAAAGTCTTTTCCCTGGAATTGGGAAGTCCAGAACTAGAGGGCATAGGTTTAGGGTGAGAGGGGAAAGATATAAAAGAAACCTAAGGGGCAACATTTTCACGCAGAGGGTGGTATGTGTATGCAATGAGCTGCCAGAGAATGTGGTGGAAGCTGGTACAATTGCTACATTTAAGAGGCATTTGGATGGGTATATGAATAGGAAGATTTTGAGGGATATGGGCCAGGTGCTGGCAGGTGGGACTAGATTGGGTTGGGATATCTGGTTGTCATGGACGGGTTGGACCGAAGTGTCTGTTTCCATACTGTACATCTCTATGACTCTAAATGAGATAACGATAGTCCAGAGACAGTATATTCCTGTTAGGATGAAAGGAAAGGCTGGTCAGTTAGGGAAAGCTGAATGACTGGAGAAATTGAGGTTTTGTTGAGAAAAAGAAGGAAGCACGTGTCACGTATAGACAGGAGAGATTGAGTGAAGCCTCAGAAGAGTATAAAGGCAATAGGGGTATACTTAAGAGGGAAATCAGGAGAGCAAAAAGGGGACATGAGATAGCTTTGGCAAATAGGATTAAGGAGAATCCAAAGGGATTTTACAAATAGATTAAGGATAAAAGGGTAAATAGGGAGAAAATAGGGCCCCTCAAAGATCATCAAGGCAGCCTATGTGTTGAGTCACAGTAGCTGGAGGAGATTCTAAATGAGTATTTTGCATCAGTGTTTCCTGTGGAAAAGGGCATGGGAGATAAAGAATATGTGGAAATAAATGGTGACATCTTGAAAAACATCCATATTACAGAGGAGAAGGTGCTGGGTGTCTTGAAACACATAAATGTGGATAAATCCGCAGGACCTGATCTGGTGTACCCTAGAACTCTGTGGTAAGCTAGGGAAGTGATTGCTGGGCCCCTTACTGAGATATTTGTATCATCGATAGTCACAAGTGAGATGCCAGGAGACTGGAGGTTGGCTAACATGGTATCATTGTTTAAGAAAAGTGATAAGGATAAGCCAGAGAACTATAGACCAGTAAGCTTGATGTTGGTGATGGGCAAGTTATTGGAGGGAATCCTGAGGGACAGGATTTACATGTATTTAGAAAGGTAAGGACTGCTTAGGGATAGTCAACATGACTTTGTGCATGGGCAATCTTGTCTCACAAACTTGATTGAGTTTTTTGAGGAAGTAACAAAGGACATTCATGAGGGCAGAGTAATGGACATGATCTATATGGATTTCGACAAGGTTTACAAGGGTATTGCCAGGGTTGGAGGATTTGAGCTATAGGGAGAGATTGAACAGGCTGGGGCTGTTTTCCCTGGAGCGTCGAAGGCTGAGGGGTGACCTCATAGAGTTTTATAAATTCATGAGGAGGGGCATGGATAGGATGAATAGACAAAGTCTTTTCCTTGGGGCGGGGGAGTCATGAACTGGAGGGCATAGGTTTAGGGTGAGAGGGGAAAGATATAAAAGGGACCAAAGGGGCAACATTTTCAAGCAGAGGGTTGTGCTTGTATGTAATAAGGTGCCAGAGGAAGTGGTGCAGTGCAGGCTGGTGCAATTGCAAGATTTAAAAGGCATCTGGATGGGTAAGTGAACAGGAAGAGTTTAGAGGGATATGGGCCAGGTGCTGGCAAATGGGACTAGATTAGGTGGGATATCTGGTAGATATCTGGATTAGTGGTGCTGGAAGAGCACAGCAGTTCAGGCAGCATCCGAGGAGCAGTAAAATCTGCTGGTTTCCAGCATCTGCAGTCATTGCTTTTACCTATCTAGTAGATATGTCAGAGTTGGACTGAAGGGTCTGTTTCTGTGCTGTGCATCTCTATGACTCTGCAGTACTGTTTTCCACAGCACTCTGACAATACAGTGTTGGTCTTGTCAGGTGCCAGAGTGTATTGAAAACTTGCACGTTTTTTATCATAATCTCATCAACAACAAAAAAGCCATATCAAAGATTACAGCATTAAATAGGCAAATGATGTGTGGGGTAGTATATTAGAATGGATAGAGAGTTGGTTGTCTAACAGCTTGCAGAGAGGATAAATAGGTAATTTTTAGGTTGGTAAGCTATAATTTGTGTAATGCCACAGGGATCCGTGTTGGGGAAGGAATTGATTGTAATACAATATATATTAATGACTTGGATGAAGGGACTGAATGTATGTTTGTTAAATTTACTGATACAAAGTTGGAGGTAAGTTATTAAAGGGTGTAAAGCCTTTAAAGGGATTTAGATAGGTTAAGTGAGGTGATCAAACAATTGGCTGATGAAGTACAATGCTGGAAATTGTGAGCTTGTCCACTTTGACAGAAAAATTTTAAAAGGGCAGCATATTTTTTAAATGGAGATGGAGAGATTGCTGAACTCAGTTGTGCAGGAAGATTTGGGTAGCCTTGTGCATGAATAACAGATAAAAAGTATTTAACTACAGCAAATGGTTAGGAATGCAAATGAAATGTTATTGCATATTGCAAGGAGAATGGAGTAAAAAAAATTAATGAAGTTTTAGTAAAGTCATTCAGGACCTTAGTTAGACAATATCTGAGGTCCTATAAAGAATGGGGCGGCACGGTGGCACAGTGGTTAGCACTGCTGCCTCACAGCGCCTGTAGACCCGGGTTCAATTCCCGACTCAGGCGACTGACTGTGTGGAGTTTGCACGTTCTCCCCGTGTCTGCGTGGGTTTCCTCCGGGTGCTCCGGTTTCCTCCCACAGTCACAAAGATGTGCGGGTCAGGTGAATTGGCCATGCTAAATTGCCCGTAGTGTTAGGTAAGGGATAAATGTAGGGGTATGGGTGGGTTGCGCTTCGGCGGGTCGGTGTGGACTTGTTGGGCCGAAGGGCCTGTTTCCACACTGTAAGTCTAAGTCTAAGAATTTTAGGCTCCTTACTTAGGGAAAAATGTATATGATTACATTAGAAGCAGTGCAAGGCAGGTTCACCCATTGATTCCTGGAATGAAGAGGTTGGCTTAAGAGGGTAAACTGGACAGATTGAACTTGCATCTGTCGGAGTTCAGAAAAATGGGAAGTGATCTTTTTGAAAACAAAAAAGACCTTGAAGTGACTTGTCAGGATAACTGCTGAGAGAATGTTTCCCCTTACAGAACAGACAGATAAAGGACCTTCCATTTAAAGTGCAGCTGAGAAGACTTTTTTTTCTTAGAGAATCATGCATCTGGAATTTGCTCCCCAAAGAGCAATGAAAACAGGGCAATCAAATATTTTGAAGGATAAGTTAGATTCTGATTGACAAGGGAGTCAAAGGATAGGGAGCAGGACAGGAAGGTATAGTTTCAACAATAGTCAGCTCAGCCCGTCAAATACTGGAGCAGACTCAAGAGACTGGATTGACTATATTTGCTCTGAATTCATATGTTTGCAGAATTCATAAGTTTAATCTATCTTATCCCACATGTAAAAACTAAAATATTATTACTGTCTTGTCACAGCAAGAGTTCCAAATAGGACCAAGAGTTGGCAAGACCCTAATCTTGCATCCGAGATCCTTTTATTCTCACTACTTGGAACATGGGCACTTTCCTTCCATGTTCATGTTTTAGCTGCTGTTGTCATACACACCTGATTGTAGTTCTTCGCTTTCTTTTTCTTTCATTTGTTCCAGTCCTTTCATTATTTAAAGCTGCAAGGAAATACGCAGTTACAAAATATAAATCACATACATCATATGAAATGGCAATTTTTTTTCCAGTTCCTCAGTTAGTGTTTTGAATTAAAAAGTATTTAATTCAGTAAGGATTTACCTGAGATAGTCATCTATTTCACTATAAGGGAACTAACTTGCAAGAATGCTGTAGAGCATATATTTTTACCTTTAGTTACTGTGAGTATGATCAAATATTATTAACGTTAGATAAAGCTGTGGGTTAACCTCAATTAAGTTCAGGTATTGTATCTTCAGAAGGATAGATTGGCTTTGGAAGAGGGCGGTGTAAATTCTGCAGAATGATACTGGAACTAAAAGGGTTCAATGAGGACAGGTTGCATTGATCAGGTTTTGTAATACCTTAAGTGAAGAAAATTAAGTATGACTTCATTGAGGTTTTCTAAGATAATCAAAGCATTTATAGGGTGGATAGAGACAATTTCCTTTGGTGAGGAAGTCCAAAATAAGTGGACAAGGCATTAAAATTAGAATTAGGCCATTTAGCAGGTAATGTTATAAAGACTTCTGCACACAAACGGTGGAACTTTCTTCCTGAAGAAAACTGTTGAAACAATGTCAAAAGAAAATTTCAAAACTGAGATTAATAGATTATTGTTAGGCAAAATACTGTAAGTTAAGGAGGAAGGTAGAAATAAGCGATGATTAGATTACATTACTTACAGTGTGGAAACAGACCCTTCGACCCAACAAGGCCACACCCAACAGGACCCATTCCCCTACATTAACCCCTTCACCTAACACTACGGGCAATTTAGCATGACACATTTTTGGATTGTGGGAAGAAACCAGCGCACGCAGAGGAAACCCATGAAGATACGGGGAGAATGTGCAAACTTCACACACACATTTGCCTGAGGTGGGAATTGAACCCACGTCTCTGGCAATGTGAGGCAGCAGTGCTAACCACTGCCACCGTGCCACCCACCTTTTAAATATTTTTTCCCCCCCTACAGTGTGGAAATAGGACCTTCAGGCCACACCAACCCCCCAAAGAGTAACCCACCCAGACCCATTTCCATCTGACTAATACACCTTACACTATGGGCAATTTAGTATGGCCAATTCACCTGACCTGCACATCTTTGAACTTTGAAACCCACACAGACACGGGGAGAACATGCAAACTTCACACAGTTACCCGAGGCTGATCTAATTGAGTGGTAGAGCAGATAGTAGGGGATAATTTACCTACTTCTGTTTATACATGAATCTTCTGCTTGACCATGTAAGCTGTCTTAATTAGAATGCACTACTGTTTAGTCCTTTGTTTTCTCAGGAATTTTGGGGCATAGAAATGAAAGGTTTTATTTGCAAGCAGAAGCATGAATGTGGTTTATTACTCAATAATATAAAACTGAGGTATTGCTGAAAACAAAGACACAGGCTATTGAAATATTATGTTTTGTCTTTATCAGGACAGAAGCAAGAATGCCAAATATGAATGGAAGGAACAATTTGTGCTTTATGAGAAAAAAATGATGTCAATTGGTTGGCATTGATTCGGATTGTTTAAGGCATTGCCATGATGAATGTACAAGTTGTTCAAATAAAAGCAAATGAAAGAAATTTGTGCATCTCAGATAGAACAGAATATAAGGTCAGGACACAAATTTGTCATCAACAACTCATCTGTTCAATTTTATCCTGCATGAATACTTGAACTTGATCATGCATATTAAGAAATGGTTTGATTCACACATTATGTATGAACAGATATGTTATCTATTTAATTTCTCCAAGAGCACATTAGGCCTAAGATTGTGACAGTGTTCATTTTCATGTGTATTAATAATGTTCAAGTGAGACACAATTTCATTAATGAGTGAGTATTAGTGCAGGGTGATATTGAACAGATTGGTAATATGTTTATGAATCTACTCTGCTTGATCTGAGATGTGTAAATTTATTTAGTTTTTTTGATTTGATTCACTTGTGCATTCTCCATGTAAAAATCTCAAGCAGAGTTGAATTTCAAACAATCAGTATTGTTTTATCATGCAGTATTAACTGTTTCTCCCTTTAAGATTTGATATTCTTATGTCTGTTCTAATGAGTACAAGACAAAGAACGTTGCCTCATGCTCTGCAATACTCAAATATTAATATTGTTGCTTTTGGCTGCTGTTATTTACATAGAATATCTCCATGTCAATACAGCATAGGTTAAATGCAAAATTTATCACTTTGCATAAATAAAGTGCAAAATTGGCCATCTTTCTGTCCCCAGTGCAAAACCGCACATGCACCATTTTACATCCCTTTTACTTTTCCAGACCATTGATTAGTGTGCTCTGAGTAAGTCACTTTGCAAATTTAAATTCTGTGACAAGATAAATTAATGGCACAAAAGATGATGAATTGGTTTGGTCTAATAGTCATTGCTGAGTAGTGGTTGGATGGTGACAAGGTTGGGAACTCATTTCTATCTGTTGATCTTTCGGGAACATAGGCAAAATGGAGGAAGAAGCAAGATACAGTTGGTTCTGATGTAATGGTTCTGATATATAGGTCTGTTCCTGTGCAACCTCGTTTTATAAGAAAATCATGTAAAAGCAGCACTATTTAAACTAATGGGACTGGAATCACGTTATAACCAATACAGGTAAGGAAAGTTCATGTTCTACAAATAATGGTTTAAATTCTTCAATCGCATTATGCCAATTTGCGCTGAAGAAATGTGCGTTGTAGTAAAACTGACTAGTAGCTCAAATAATAAAGAATGGCATAAGGGCAATAGGGAGAACATTTCAATTAAAAGAAATTGAATGATTTGTTGATCTGGGTGAACATCTAGTATTTTGCCACTTCTCCATTTTATATTTAAAGTATCAGTTGCACTCCTAAACTTGATAGGAGCTTAGATTGGTGAATAATGTAGATGTATTTAAGAGGAAGCCAGAAGAGTAAGTGAAGAGAAATGGAATGGATGTTATTTTTAAAAGTTTAGATGAAGGAGGAAAATAAACACACATGACAGGTTGGGCCAAACTTCTGCGCTCTAAATACTAAAGTATAAATGAAATCAAATATGAAGGTAAGAACAGAAGTTAGTATACAATAACTTCCACAGACTCAAGACTTGTCAAAAGCCATAAACAGCCATCTGTGTGAAATTTGCATATTCTCCCCTTAGCTTGGGAGTTTCCACCAGATGCTCCTATAAAAGTTTACATGGATTGACTGTGTCAAATTGCCCTGCAGTGCTCAGGGATATGAAGGTTAGGTGGGATAGCCATGGCAAATATGGGGCTGTAGGGATATATAGGGGTCTTGGGTCTGGGTGGAGTGCTCTTTGGAGGTGCAGACTTAATGGGCTGAATGGCCTCTTTCTGCACTGTAGGGATTCAATGATTCTATAACAAATGTTTTAAAATGTAAAGATTATCTGAAATTAGTTTACAAAATACAACATAGAAATTTAAGTCTTCCATAAAATTGAATATGATGAATCTTCCTGTCCATAAATGTTGGATGGAGTATCAATCTTGGTAAAGATTAATAGCTACATACCTCCTGCTTGTTCTGCTTCATCTATCCACTTGGAAAGGATTGATTTAAGCTTACAAGCATTTTTAAAACTGAGCTGTAAATTTTCAAAGCGACAAATAGTTGTTTGACTAAACTCGGAGCCATGCACAGCAGCAAGAGCCTCACCGACATTTGTTTGAGTATAACCTGTGATGAGAAAGAGGGAAAGAGAAAAAAAAGAGGTGTGTATACATAGAAATTTAGGAATGTAGGAAACAGGTATAGGCCATTCAACCCCCTCAAGCCTGTTCTGCCATTTAAAGCAATTTTAAAAGGTCTTGGTAATCCTTTCAGAACTGTGAGGTTTGTTCAGTCGAAATTGATTCTGATTATTCTTGCAAACCATAATAACTGCTTAATTTCTAATTAACTCAGAAGGTATCCATTTTGGGAATGAAATGACATTGTTTCATTACACGAATTTTTAGTTTTGTACACCCTATTGCCTCTTTATTTATAAACAGAGCCAAATATAACCATTGAGAAATAAGTGCATATTTCATGTTCAAACTGTGGAGCCCACAGCTTAATGCCAGTGACAATTACACTGTAAATTGCAATGGAATGTGGATTTCATTACTCAGTATAATTCAGCCAAGGTAGGAGGAGGTAAAGTACAAATATTATTCACATTCTTACCTACGTTAGAGTAATGCAAAGCTTCCTATTAGTTGGCTATGTCAATGATTACAGGAGTAAAACTCAGGGCTATGCAATGAAATAATTGGGAATATGTCATATTGAAAGAACTTTTAAGTAAATTCCCATGATGTACCAGTGCCGATGAATACAGCAGTTGCCCAGTTTTTGTATCCAAAGTTTGTATCAATCCTTCCCCTTTATTCTAGCCAATGCAGCTTTGCAGCCATGTCATTTCCATATTCAGGACTGCCCTCATTATTCCACTTTCCATCTCATGTCCTTAACATCAGTAGGTACCAACTTGTGGACAGGGTTGTGTTGCAGAACCACATGAACTAAGTTAAAGATTATTGAAAAATGAATACATTCGATATAGGCTCTTCACAACCTATGACATGAGGAGGATAGGCTGTTTTCCTCAGAGCAGAGGAGATTGAGAAGGGACATAATTGAGATGTGTGAAATTATGAGGGACATGGGGCAGACAGGAAGGATTTTTTGCACCTTGATGGAGGGATCAGGGAGCGTAGATCTAAGGTAAGGGGCAGAGGATTTAGAAATATGAGAAAAAAAATTTTCATGTAGAGGATGGACAGAGTGTGTGTGGAACTGTAATGTTGCTGAAGGCAAAAGCCCTCAGAGCATTTAGTAAGTATTTAGATGTACACATGTGATGCCAAGGTGTATGAGACTATGGACCAATGCTGGATAATGGGACGAGAATAAATGGTTGTTTTGACTCACAGCAGACTGGATGGACCCAAGGATCTTTTTTAGTGCTGTAGATCCATCGATGCAAGTTCTGAGCTTCTGGGAGAGTACTTGTGTTATAAACTATCTTTTTTTGATGAAGTGCTGCAGTTCCACATTGCTTCATTTGTTTTGTCCTGTGTTCTGATGTTAAACGAATTGAAATGACTAGAATTGCTAAATGCATTTCACTAACAATTTTGCAGTGAGCAAAATAATTTACTTCAGCTTAAATCTAATGCCTCCTTTTCACTTTGTGAGGATGATTTTTCTTAAAAAAAAGCAAACCTCTAAAGAACTGGGGATGCTGGGGTGTGTTGGAGTCTACATATCCCTTCGCATTAAATGATTGTGTGGTAGACTTATTCCTGTCGAGGTGTTGCTACCTCTCCAGGTTACATTTGGTTGGGGGTGGAGGGCGGTGGGTGGTGAGGGAGGGTTGGCAGAGATTCATTCGCAGTGGAGTGAGATTTCAATGGCTGTAATGATTTGGTCGGCACAAATACTGTTACCAGAACATTTTAACTACAACTGCCGCCTTCCTCTCCCTCCAAATCATGATTGCTGTGTATTTCTAATTGATATCATTGATATACTTAAAAACTATTCTCCAAATTAGCACATGAATTGGAAGTAAAATCTACACTGTCCCCAAGAAAGGTTGGATTTGCTGAATCAATTTACGCCCTCAGTCCAGAAGGATTCTGTTCTCCTGGATCGAGATAGTACGCATTTCCTTCAGAGCTGGCTCTGATGGTACTCGGCAAAAGTGAGGACTGCAGATGCTGGAAATCAGAGTCTAGATTAGAGTGGTGCTGGAAAAGCACAGCAGGTCAAGCAGCGTCCGAGGAGTAGGAAAATCAACGTTCTGGGCAAAAGCCCTTCATCAGAACTGAAGTTAGGGAGCATGCAGGGTAGAGAGATAAATGGGAGTGAGGTGGTGGTGGGGAGAAGGTAGCAAAGAGTACAATAGGTGGATGTGGGTGGGGATGAAGGTGATAGGTCAGAGAGGAGGGTGGAGCAGATAGGTGGGAAGGGAGATTGGCAGGTAGGACAAGTCATGAGGATGGTGCTGAGCTGGAAGTTTGGAACTGGGGTGAGGTGGGGGGGAGGGGAAAATGAAGAAACTAGTGAAGTCCACATTGATGCCCTGGGGTTGAAGTGTTCCAAGGCGGAAGATGAGGCATTCTTCCTCCAGGCGTCGGGTGGCGAGGAAGTGGCGGTGGAAGAGGCCCAGGACCTGCATGTCCTCGTCAGAGTGGGAGGAGGAGTTGAAATGTTGGGCAACGGGGCGAAGGGGTTGAGTGGTGTGGGTGTCCCGGAGATGTTCCCTAAAGTGCTCTGCAAGTAGGCTTCCTGTCTCCCCAATGTAGAGGAGACCGTATTGGGAGCAACGGATAAATGATATTGGTGCTGTCAAAAAGTTTGCAATAAGAATAATGCTGTTATCACTTTCTCTGTAACCAAAAAGCCTTGGAAATATCTACATGATAGACTCTTAATTGGGTTTCCCAATATTGGAATTTCCCTCTCACAACTTTCCCAACCATCTCACTGCCGACATCTTATTTTTAAGCTTGACCCTATGCTTGAGTAACTTTGTATTGTTTGAAAGCATGAGCTCAGCCACTTAGTAAGATGTACTAAGTGACTGTGGAGTCTACTTTCCTGATGACAGGCTTTTGCCCGAAATGTCAATTTTCCTGCTCCTTGGATGTTGCCTGACCTGCTGTGCTTTTCCAGGACCACTCTGATCTAAACTCTGGTTTCCAATATCTGCAGTCCTCACTTTTGCCTAGAATTCTCTCACACCTGGAGGCTGTGAAGCCTCAGTCATTCATCAAGTTCAAGAGACAGATTGATAGATTCCTAGGCAGTGATGATAGGAGGAATATAGGAGCAACAATATAGTATTGAGGGTAAATCTTGTTCGGGAGTGGCTCAGCCGATCAGAGCAGCTGAATGACGTCCACCTGGCCATGTGTTCCAAACTTGCTTTAAAATTCCGTTACGTTTATTACCAAAGGGGTGTTCGATTAGCACTTCATGCATTCCCCAATATCTTTCTCCCTCTAGAAACCCCATCTTAAACACCACTATCAATGACCACCTCAGTCTAATACCCAAATCCAGCCTTTGAGAAGTTTTGGAAAGTATTTCTGATCTTTCATGTTCCCAATTGTTACGTTTATCACAGATATCGCAAACGAGTGAAGACATTGAATCCAGCATTTACCTAGCTTTATTCTTCTCACTTTAAATTGATTCGCAAACAGCTCCAACTCTTTGATTTCTGGAGAATCCAGACTAACTGGCTCCTCAATTGCTTTATTCTTTTTTCGGAACTCCTGCTTGAGGTCGATGACAATGGATTCTTCGCTTAGGACCGACTGATGAATCGGGGCAAATCCATGTCCCAGAGGACACGAGGACGTACTCAGCGTGTGGTCAGGCAGTTTGTACAAGCATGGAGCCAACCCATCTGTGCATATAGAGGCATTACTGCAGACTGTTAAAGGCATATGATTAATGGCAAGTACTGCGTGCACCGGACTGCACATGGATAGTGCTAAGACTCAGGCCTTAAAGGTAACGAATATATCCCAAAACGGCCGTATAGCTTCCACAGAGTGTATGTTTTAAAGTGGCTGAGGTTATGTACAGTTTTGGGATTCGATCAGTTGAATATAAACACTTCAGGTGAAAAAAATCCATAAAAGTCACTACATTTCCCAAATCATAGAACACTACTGACTCCGTGGAAAAAAATGCAAATAAAACGGGTTTTGACTCCACTCATAAAGTAAGAAATGTCAAAAGCTCTCTTGGTTTAATAAGGTGCCAAAATGGTAATTTGAATACAAAAATAATTAAGACACGGCCTGTTTGGCACAGTGGTAGTATCCCCCCCCTCCCCGGGCCAGGAGGTCTGGATTCAAATTAATCTAGTGCAGAGGTGTGACATAACCAGAAATGTCTATAAATGTTAAGATAACTTTAAAAGAATGTCATCATATAGTTTTATCTGGTCAACTTGTTTTTCATCTGCTGCTGTTCTCAGCTACATTTGGTTATTTCTACACACTCAACTTCTTTTATATATAATGTTCAGTTTCTTCTAACATTGTATGTTTGGCAAGATCATTCTTCTAGTAATTTGGATTGTCCAAACTGATCGACTGCAACAATGCAAAATGATGGCTCACTGATGGGTAAGCAGCAATAGGCAATGATATCTGACCTCGCCAGTGATGTCTGCATCCCATCCATGAAAAGGCAATCAGTAATGTGGGTGCAAGTTTGTTCAACAGAGTAACTCAAGCACGTTAATGCCTGTATTTGGAGGATGTTGAATGGATCATCAATCTCAACCTCATTCTTCAGCCAATTTATTTCACCCCATGGGATAACAAAGGTTGAGAGCATCAGAAATGGCAATGCTTGTGGATTCCAAAACACTTTTTGTCTTTATTCTTTAATGGGATGTGGACATCACTATCAAGGCCAACAATTCTTGCCCTGGAGTGGTTTGCTAGGTCCTTTCAGGAGGCAGTTGAGAGGTATTGAGAGGCGCAGTTTACTTTGGACACATGGTGACTGGGTCAGATTCTTCCGTAAAGACCACAAGTGAACCGAGTGGACTTTTACAACAATTTTCCTACAATAGCCCCAACGTATGAGCCTAACCCTCTGGACTCATAATCCAATGTTTTTTTAAATTCACTTGTAGGATTTGGGTATCACTGGTTGACCAGCATATATTGCCCTTGAGAAGGTCATGGCAAGCTGCCTTCTTGAACTGCTGCAGTCCATGTGCTGTATATTATTGAATATTATCAGAATATAAGATTGAAGACTTGTTTTTCAGAACTATTTACATTTCCAGCCAAGTTGTTATAGTACAACCACCACAATGGCACTGACACAACAATGTGGAAATTTGTATGGCCAAGGCCTGTCCATGAAAAACAGACTAATTCAATTTGACCAGTGATCATCTTTTCAGTACACCCTCACTCATCACCAAAGTGACAGTTTGTGTTTTTATTGATCCTCAGCAATGCCCAATTTAGCTTCTGCCAAACATACAATGCCAGGTCTTATTACAAACTTGGGGTCAATATGGAGGAAAGAGCTGAATTTCAGATGAAGAATAACTTCTTGACATTAGCCAGCATTCTGAGTTACGGAAGCATTAAGGGACCCAAGCAAATTTCAACTCAATGAAAATCACAGTGTTATTCACTATTGACAAATCTAGTGCAAAGGTAGATGTTGTAATTGTTGGAGTCAATCATTCCTTCTCCAAATTTGAAGGTGCCGGTGTTAACTACAAAGTTAAAAAAAATCATACAACATCAGGTTATAGTCCAACAGGTTTATTGGATGGGTATATGAATAGGAAGGGTTTGGAGGAATATGGGCTGGGTGCTGGCAGGTGGGACTAGGTTTGGTTGGGATATCTGGTCAGCATAGACGGGTTGGACCGAAGGGTCTGTTTCCGTGTGGTACATCTCTATGACTCTATGATTAGCACTCTGAAAGCTAGTGCTTCCAAATAAACCTGTTGGACTCAAACCTGGTGTTGTGTGATTTTTATCCTTCTCCAGAATAATGATGCAGAACCTCCTTAGGGTAGTGTGTTAGCCACACACATTCTGCTCCTTTAGCAACATTTCTTCATCAGGTCAGAACCAAGGATATTCACTAACAATTGCACATTGCACAGCTTGTTTGTAACTCAGTTACTGAAGCAGTGAGTGCCTGTTTGCAGCAAGAGTTAGGTAACATTCGCGCTTTGGCTGGTGTATAGTGTAATACTATTTTCTAGCTGGGTGCCAGGCTATGACCATCTCCAGTAAAAGTAAAGAAACTAACCACTTCCTTCACAAAAAGTTGAATCACCCATCATCAACATCCTGAAGATCACCAGTGACCAAACATTTATGGCACCAGCCATATATATACTATGGGTACAGGTCAGATGCTGAGCATTCTGTGGAAAGTAGTTCACTTTGTGATTTCCAAAAGTCTTTGCATATCTGCAAGGAAGAATGTGGTGAAACACTTGCCTGGCTGAGTGCAGCTCCAAAAACACTCAAGCTGCCAGAGGAAGTGGTGGAGGCTGGTACAATTGCAACATTTAAGAGGCATTTGGATGGGTATATGAATAGGAAGGGTTTGGAGGGATATGGGCCGGGTGCTGGCAGGTGGGACTAGATTGGGTTGGGATATCTGGTCAGAAGGACTGGTTGGACCGAAGGGTCTGTTTTCATGCTATACATCTCTATGACTCTAAGAAGCTTGGCACCATCGAAGAAACAATTGCTTGATTGGCATCCCATCCACTAATATAAATCTTCTGTCTCTTCACCAATGGATGGTGACAACAATGTGTACGATTAACAAAATGCACTGCAGCAACTCACCAATTGTCCATGACAGCACATTCCAAACAAAGTTTTCTACCACCTTCAGCAAGCAAATAGAGTCATAGAGATGTACAGCATGGAAACAGATCCTTCAGTCCAATCTGTCCACGCCAACCAGATATCCCAACCCAATCTAGTCCCACCTGCCAGCACCTGGCCCATATCCCTTCAAACCCTTTCTACTCATAAACCCATCCAAATCCTCTTAAATGTTGCAATTGTACCAGCCTCCACCACATCCTCTGCCAGCTCATTCCATACACGTACCACCCTCTGTGTGAAAAAGTTGCCCCTTAGGTCTCTTTTATATCTTTCCCCTCTCACCCTAAATCTATGCCCTCTAGTTCTGGACTCCCCAGTCCCAGGGAAAAGACTTTGTCTATTTATCCTATCCATGCCCCTCATAATTTTGTAAACCTCTATAAGGTCACCCCGCAGCCTTAGATACTCCAGGGAAAACAGCCCCAGACTGTTTAGCCTGTCCCTATAGCTCAAATCCTCCAACCCTGGCAACATACTTATAAATCTTTTCTGAACCCTTTCAACTTTCACAACATCTTTCCGATAGGAAGGAGACCAGAATTGCACACAATATTCCAACAGTGGCAACCAATGTCCTGTACAGTCGCAACATGACCTCCCAGCTCCTGTACTCAATACTCTGACCAATAAAGGAAAGCATACCTAACACCTTCTTCACTATCTTATTTACCTGTGACTCCACTTTCAAGGCGCTATGAATCTGCACTCCAAGTTCTCTTTGTTCAGCAACACTCCCTCGGACCTTACCATTAAGTGTATAAGTCCTGCTAAGATTTGCTTTCCCAAAATGCAGCACCTTGCATTTATCTGAATTAAACTCCATCTGCCACTTCTCAGCCCATTGGACCATCTGGTCCTGATCCTGTTATAATCTGAGGTAACCCTCTTCGCTGTCCACTACACCTCCAATTTTGGTGTCATCTGCAAACTTACTAACTGTACCTCTTATACTCACATGAAATCATTTCATTTGCAGGTTTTTCTGCAGGTCACGCATATCTTGACTTGGAGATATTTTGCTGTTCCTCCATTATCACTGGGTCAAACTGTGATAGTCTATAAAGAGTGTGGCGAGTCACTACCTTCCCACGTTAGGGATTGCCAACAGAAACTGGCCTTGTCAGCAAAACCTACATCCCATAAGTGAATTTTAAAAAAAACTATTCTGGGTCATCAATATAGTTGATAAGTACTTGTTCACAGGAAATAGTAGGAGAGAAATACACATGTTGTACTGCTAATTGTGCTACAATAACATTTGGATCTAATTCAAATTGAAGAGGTTGTCCATACCATTAATGTATAGATTGTAAACGTGCCACTTCCTAAACACGACACTATTGGCTACCAAGAAAAAAATACAAGTCCATTGATTGGGATATTAACGATGTCACAACTTTGGTCACACCATTTTTACCACACCTGTGGAAGGAAAGTGTGATTGGTGATTGAACCAAAGCAGACAACAGAGTTTGACTTAGAACAATCAATTATACTATCTGACATTCAGGTATATTGGCAAAAGGGCTCTTGCTCCTCATACTAATATTGCCCGCTTCATGGTATGATTTTAAAAGGTTGCAGCCCAGGCCCTGGAACTGCTGGCCAAATGATGTTGGCAGTACAGAATACCTGCATACTCTGCACTCAGGCAAGTGACGAGCAAGTAGCTTTGTGGCAGTTGGGAATGGTGGGTGGTCAAATTCATTAAGCTGAAAAGGAACGAATGAAACAGACTTCCTTGCTTAGTCAAGCTGATTAACCACTTGTGACACTTGTATCATCAGTAAAGAAAAGGTTCATGATCTATTCCAAGATGAAATGTAAAAATATTGTGTCAAACACAGAACTGTAAAACATTGCTTTGATAAATTGACATTAATTTTTCCACCATTACAATGGTGTAATGAACAACCAGCCAGCCGGCAGATATTTTTTCTTTCTTTCACATTTCCATGAGAAATTGAAACACAGAAGGAATTGCAAATATAATGAACAATGAGGAAATTTGCTTGTCTCACCTGCCATCACCCCATATGCAGATTGTTGGCTCCCATAATGGCAAGATGGCATGGAGTAGTGAAGACGTGTAGGTGTGTTAGTTAAAGTGCCCGGAGAGAGGTGCATAAAAGAACATTTGGGTGAAGACAATGGTTGAATCGAAGATAACATTGATGGAACTAGTAAGAAAATGCATAAAGTAAGCCACATTTGGTTAGTTAGATGATAGTAAGTGTTCAGAGCCTACAAATTGTTATCCATGTTGTTATTTTCCATAACATAATCTGTTCATACAATTTATCTGTCACTATTTTGTTCTATTCCTCCAATTTGGAAAAAAAAGTGCAATTTCATATGGGCACATTGCCTTTTATTCAGTATCTTTTCCAGCAGTAATTCTCAGTTATATAAATGACTATTTTATTGAACTATTGTTGCAAATTTGGAAGATTTATTTGGTTAGATTAATTAATAAAACTTTTACCAAGTATTAAAGCATTTATTTCTATACAGTCTCAGATGGATACTTGCGAATAAAACAGGTGGTAATTGAGCATCATTTTGTATTTATTTGTGACATGATCCTAATAAATATTTAACAATAATTTACAATTTATTTATTAAAATGCATTTTCTATTTCAGCTTTCCAAAAGAAGGTTATTCTAAACTGAAAAACCCCTTTGTAAATAGTTAACTAATGCAGTTTAGGGAAGAAATATTTTTTAGGAACCTAAACCAAATGTGTCATATAACAAAAGTAGCATAGAGAAGGAAACCATCTATATGGTGGGCTGTCACTATTATGCAGTAAATTAGAATTATGAACATACTTTTTTTTGCTAACATCATTATTATTTACAGGAAACATTCTGTCTCAGCTTATGGTGCTCTACGTGCATCCATTAATTGTAACTGAAGCTAAACCACTGCATTTGGTATAATATACTTTCTGAAATAAACTGAACATTTTGCAGGTCTGCAACATTTATTTTAATATGATTAAACTTAATGGGGAAGGTTTTCTCTGTTCACTCTGTGTAACAAAATACAGTAGTAAATCCATTTAATAAAGAATGGCTTACCATTTCATTACATGTACCACAGAAGATACTTTCCTCGATGTTTGTAAAAAAGCCACAGAAAGCCCTAGGTAAACTAAATATCCTCAATTATTTTATTCTGGGCCACAAGTAGTGACACAGTTCTAATGATCCAATCTGTTTTCTTACATTATGTAGTTCACAAAGAACAAGACAGTTAATGAAACTAATTACACTTGGCAAAGGAAGCCTTACTTTACATTTTTAACAAAGAATGATATTCTTATTGTGTTTGAATTGTCTAAAATGCAGCATTTTACCTGACATTGAATCAGAGATGATTATAATTTGTACAATATTTATTGAGCTTGACATCCTCCATCAAAACGACAGCTGCAGGAAACTTTAGCCAGTCTATAAATGCCTTCAGAAAATCCTAGCCCTCATTACTTAGCGGCCTTGCCCTTCCCTGTCTTTAGGACCTTCTTCAGTCCTGAAACTACCTCTAACTTCATTCTTTCTCTTATTCTGCTCGCTTATTTATCCCTTTCGTTGATGTCAGTGCCTTAAGCTGTAAGCCTGACTACTTCCTTTTGCTTTGAGGACCCTTCTTAAAACTGACTTTTTTGACTAAACCTTTGATTGCCTCTCTTTTAGTTCAGTTCCTCGTGTTTCGAGTATTGCTCTGTGAAGTGCATTGGAGTATCTTTGATATTCAAGATGCTGTGTAAATGCTAATAGTGTTGTCTCAAATGTCTAAGCTCTGGTGGCAATTTTCTCACTAGGTTTATGTTTATATGTGGGAAACCTAAGGCAAATCTTCCAGCCCTGACGACTCCTAACTTGTGGAGCCTTCCTCACTAGTGAAGAATCTCTCATGGCATCGCCTCTGTGTAGCTACATTCTTACAAAAAAAAATGTAATTGGCACAGTAAACGATCTTTTAAGGAAGAATAAAGTTGATGGTGTTTGCCCGTTACCTGCTGAAGCCACACTGGTTCCTTGGTTGGTGACTGAGAAGCGTTCGGCAGCGTTTGAATGATGCATTATCAAAGTCAGAGAAGAGGCCTTAGAACTAAAAGCTGTGAAGTAATTCACATTATAAACACTTGTTACTTCATTTTAAATGTTGTTTTTAAAATTTAGCTGATCGTTCACTTTTACCTTTCTTTCCATATGCTGCAAGCAGGAAGCTCCTTTGAGAGTGATTGGCAGCACATCTACATAAACAGGTACCAAGTGCGAGCGGCGGCTGTGTTGCACACACTGTGCGCGTGTTTGTATTTATAAGGCACTCTCACCCCTTCATTCATTTTAATGGTCTTTCCCAGGGATATTACTGTCCAAGCGCTGAACCTGCTTTCAGCACCTAACCAGGCAGAAGTAGAAATCTGAGATCCTGTTAGTAATTAAATGAGACAACAGACACCTGGAAATTTAGGGGCTAGTTTAGAAAAGGAATGGAAGCCGAAAACAAAAAGTTACTTCAGATATTTTTAGGTTGTTTTCCAATGCATTTCATCAGAATCATCAATATTTTAACGAGAACCCTCAGATTACATTTCTAATGTTTCAATGTTATTTAGGTACTGTTTCCTTTAGAAGAGAGTAGGGATTAAGATAAAATATATTTCAGCCAATCATACCAAAGCTACACAGATTGGAAACTGTTCATGTTGCTTCATCCCATTTTTTAAAAAAAACTAGTGAATGGCAAGTAGTCCATGAACACTAGATTAGGATTCTTTGTGGATTGAAAAATTATATTTAAAATGGTATGAGTAAGACAAATTCCAAGGAAGGAACCCACCATCCATTGCTAATCATGAATGTTAAAGATGGAATCAACCTTGAAGAGAAATCATAACATTGTGCAAAGGCAGGTGTTAGGTGAGAAGGTTGAACAGAATAGAAAAGAAACAAAGAATTTCTAAAAATTGAATAAAAAGGGAAACATTGGAGATTGAGAGAAAACTAGCCAGAAATACAAAAACAGACAGTAAGAGTTGCTATAAATATTTTTAAAAGAAAATACCAAACAATGTGTTGGCTCTATAGAAAGTGAGGGTGGAGAGTTGATGATGGGAAATGATGGCACATGAATTGAACAGTGTGGGTGTTGTGCATACAGCGTCACCATAGAAGTTACAAAGAAATTCCCAGAAGCAGCAATAATTCATGAAATGGAAGTTGTGGGTGGAATTCAAGAAAATTACAATCACCAGAGATGTAGCATTGAATAAATTGTGGGAGCTGGGGCTGACAAGTGGCTGGGTTCTAATGAATGTCACTTTGGGTCTTAAAATAATTCCTAGGGAAATTGTTAATGCATTGCTTTTAATTTTTCAAAACTCCCTAGGTTCAAGAAAGGTCACATTAAATTGGGAAAACTGATAATATGTCTTCAGATGTTTCATGATTTTCCTCTCTCATTTCTAAAGACGGCTATTATTTTTCAGTTATTTCACTGCAGGGCAGAGATATGGTGGAGTGGCTTCGTGTGCAATGTTCTTTGGTCAGATTTAGGTTTAAAAGCTCTCATCCTGTCTCCCCAATGTCCTTTCACAATCATTCAGACACAAGTCAGAAGTGTAATGAAAAACTCTCCATTTGACAGGGTGAGAACAAAACCAAAAAAAAAACACTATTTAAAACAATGCAAAATGCTTGATTGGAGCCCCATTCATCATTTGAAGCATTCATCCTCCTGCTACCATACACTGTGGCTGTATTGTGTACTCACACAGGAGAAGAGTTTCTCAGAACTCTGGAGTATTTTACAATATTTTCTAAATCCCCCACCTCTACCACCTAGAAGGCCAAAGGCAAAACTTTTATTTCAAAATCACACATCAACTCCCTATTTCTGTAATTTTCTCCAGCCCCACTATTGCACTATTACAGAATTGTTACAGGGGTACAAAAGGAGGGCACTCAGCAAGGACACTCTGAATCTCTTGCCTTTTCTCTGTAACCCTGGACATTGCTTTGATTTGAAAAATCATCTAATTCCACTTTGATTACCTTAACTGATCCTATTACACCACACTCCCAGATAGTGCATTCATCCCTTTACTACTGGCTGTGTGAAAATCTATTTCTCACATTCCATTTGCTTCCATTACAAAAGGCTTTAAATCAATGTACTCTGTTTCTCAGTTTATGACTGGGAATAGTTTCTCCTCATTTACTCTGGCCAGGCCTGTTGTGATTTAGAAAACTTCTTATTTCCTCTTAGCTTCCTCCTTGCCACAGAAAACAATCCCAACTTCTTCAGTCTAATCCCCATGACTGAAGCTTCTCATTCCTGCAGCCATTCTTGTCAATGTCCATTGTGTTCATATCCTTCCTAAAGTGTGGAACTCAGAACTCTGCAAAATACATCAACTTAGGTCTAACTTATCTCTTATATATGTTTTGCACAACTTCTTTGATCTTGTACTCATGTCTGTATTAATGTAGCCTAGAATATTGTAGGTTTTATGAACAAATTTTTTGACTTGTTCTGCCACCTTTAATGATATAACCAAGGACTCTTTGCTCTTGCATAGCCTTTACAACAGTATAATTTATTACATACTGTCTGTCTATGTTGCTTGTACCAGAATGTGTAATTTTATACTTCTCTGCATACATTTCATTTGTCACCTGTCTGCCCACTCCATCAACTTGTCTATATACTTTTTAAACTCCACACTATTCTAATCAGAGTTTACAAACCTCCCAAGTTGTGTATCATCTGTAAACTTTGAAATTGTCCCCTGTATACCAAGATCGAGAAAATGTTTTATATGTATAATGGAAAAGGCCCCAAGAACAACCTCTGGAGATCAGCACTGCAAATCATTTTCCAGCCTAAAAAATACCCATCAACCACCATTCCTTCAACCAATACTCTCCATGTGAGATAGCTGCATCCTTCTAGTAATGGGACTGTTGAACATCCCCGGTTTTAATTGCTCCAGCATTGATGACCAAGGCCATCAGTTGTCAAGGACCTACAGTCCAATTCCTTCTTATCTATCTGTGTCACTTTTTTTTACCTTTAAGAGACATTAAAACCTATCTCTCTGAGTCATTAATCATCTCTCCTGTGGCTCTGTGTCATATTGATGTTTGAAAACGTTCTTTCAGCCATTTTATTATATTAAAGGAGACAGCTAACCACTATTATCTCATTCGCAATTAGAGATGGGATCTAGAGAATGACTTTGCCAATATTGCTCACATCCCATTAATTAAAATAAAGAACAAGTGTAGCACAGTTTGCTGCAGGTGATAGTGAAACAAACAGCAAAGAAATTCAACTTATGCAAACATGGGTGCCTACTTTGTTACCCAAAAGCTAATTTTTATGGGAATGGATAACTGGTAGCTTCTTTCTTCAGTAAATTTTAAAATGACTTTGTAACATTTGTAAAATGTTGCAAAGTTATTTTCAAAATTGCAGGATCAGGTGCGCCACCTGACCTAAATGTATTTCAGTCCAATTCTATGGGCTAAACTACAACTTGTGTATCTGTGACAGTATTAGTACAATGTGGTAGAAAATCAAATTCAATATTTTACCATAAAATTATGACTGAAAATTTAGGAGTTGTAAGCCACACCTAAACTCCAGCAACTGCAGAGATTTAATCAACCTTTTTACCCAGACAGTGGTTTGTCCATGGAATGAATTTTCAGAGGAAGTGGTGGATGTGCGTACAGTTACAGCATTTAAAAGACATTTGGAGAAGTGCATGAATAATGAAGGTTTGGAGGGATATGGGCCAAGTGCAAGTAGATGAGACTTGTGAAGACCATAGGGTTTGTTTCTGTGCTGTATGACTATATGATTCAGAACGGGGCCCAAATTTTATTTCTAAAATAAAAACAGAAAATACTCTGAATACGTAATGGGCAGGAGGCATCTGCAGGGACAGAAGGACAGGTACTATTTCTGGGCAATGATTTTTTTCTTGCAATGGGATAATATTTAAAATAAACAGAAGGAATGCTCAAGAAATGCAATAGGTCTGGCGTTCAGGCATGTATAACTTAGGTGGGGTTGAGGGATGGGTCTGGGTGGGATACCCTTTGGAGAGTCATTGTGGACTCAGGCCAAATGGCCCATTTCCACACTGTAGGAATTCTATGGGTGTGACAGTGTGTAAGCAAATGCCAAAGCAGGAAGGGTGGGTGAGGTGGGGAAGAATTAGAGGGAAAGACTGTGATGTGTAGAAGGCAGGACATATGTAACGACAGTACAAAGCAAAAGGCAATGGTAATAGGACAAGTAAAGAACTAAAGATAGATCGAGAGGAGGTGTAAGTGAGAGTAACAGAGCAACACCCAAAATCTGAGCAGAAACTATTTTGTGAAATCATTAAAATCAGTGTTGAGCCTGCAAGGCTATAAAGTGTAGAATTGAAAAAAAAAATTCAGAAATAGATAGATTTGTTCCTGGTCTCCTTATGTGTGTACTTGCAGCAATGTCAACCCGGTAAAAACAATGACTGCAGATGCTGGAAATCAGAGATAGAGTGGTGCTGGAAAAGCACAGCAGTTCAGGCAGCGATTTTACTGCTCTTCGGATGCTGCCTGAACTGCTGTGCTTTTCCAGCACCACTCTAATCTAGGCACCAATGTCAACCCACCCATTCATAGAATTTTGCAGAAAGAACTAATTTTGTAAATCCCATTTCAGTATGGTTTTTTTCAGCAGCTCCTGCAACTGTAAATAATTTCGATTCAAAGCTGTGAGAATGAAGTGCCATTGTATGGCATTTTATTTGGATTCAGCAAATACCAACACATTTCCATGAGGTTATTTTACTACATATTCAGTATCAGATTTTAAAAAAGGCTTTCGTTTGATTTAACACCATTTTTCTGAGGTTATTTTCTACTGTGAATAACTCTGGGTAGATTGAATAATGATTTATAATGACCAAATAGTTTCTACTTCTCAACTGAGCCGTTGCGATATGAGATGAGGTTTCAGTGGACTTATGTGTTAACTTTGCTCTTTATTTTAAGCTGGGGAAAATCTTGCTACCATGAAGAACAGCCTGATTTATTTTGGGGATTACAGAATCTGCTTTGGCATTTCCATGCACTTTCTTGCATCCATATTCTGTCCAGAATCCTTTGCAACATTTCATCATGCTTTTTTATACAACTATCTTTTACTTTTGTAACCAATTTAACTACACTTTTAACTCCAATCCACAGTTCCAGGAAGGATGAATTTCAGGAAAGCTGTCCCATTTTACTGTGGTCATCACGATTACCAATATAATAGAAAAATATCAAAATGTTAAACAGATCTTGTTCAAGATTAAAAATGGCATTTTTATTGTGTACACAACCATCCAGGAAAAAGCAATATGCTTGATGGGCATCCAGACCTTTCTTTTATATATTTACTGCCTCCAGCAGTGGTGTAACATAACTGCTTATGGTATCTATGAGTCACTGTAGCAATTCATCAAGGCTTTTCCAGCAACATCTTCTAAAACTGCAAACATCACTACCTCGAAAGACAAAGGCAGAAGAAGCTATATTCCTGTCTGGAAATTTCACAAGTTACATTCTTTCACAGAGGTAACTCAGTCCCTTAACATCTCCTTTTCTGGGAGAGACTTTACATGCTTCTCCAATGAGCTCTCCTACGTACTGAACCCCAAAACCTTTTGAGCTAATTTTTTTAACAAGCGTCCTCATCCTAGATTCTGTTACTGGTAAGGGATTTGTGTGTTCTCTCTGCTGTTGTAAATATTCACATAAAAACAAACTTCACTCCAGGAGGCCTTGCAGTTTTGCTCTTTGACACACTGATTAAAATCACTATACTGGAAAGACTGACTTAAATAATTTTTAAACCCCTTCACAAAAGTAGACCAACATCCATATGCCATTGGTTTGAAATCTGAAAGAATTATATTAACAGATATAAATCACACTGCTTTCATCACAAGATGGTTAATGGTAGAGAAGACGCAGTTGTTGTCAAATAGGTATGTAGTCTTCATGATGACGAAGACAAGTGATCAAAATTTAGTTCAATTTTGATGAAGATATAGCCTGAGGTAACAGTTAGAAGGCTGAGTTGGTTGAGAGTTTGCAATGGAGGCTGAACATGGCTTATATCATCCCATAGTTCAGCTGGAAGGGGTGACAACTTATCCAAGATTGTATATCAGAGAAGCCATTTCATAGCACTGAGACAAAAAAAAGAGCACAAAGAAATGGGGAGTATAAGAGGGATGATATTAGAAGTGGAACCTATCTTTATGTCTGTGGTTGGCATTGTCAAGGAGCCATATGTGGAAGAAATGGGTGCCAAAGATAAATTTTTGAGAGTTTCCAGAGTGCAGGTTTTGGAAGGGAAGCTATTACTGGATGCTGTCTAACTGAGATGTGTAATTAAGCCTGGAAAAGAATGAGATAGCTATTGCCGCCCTTGGGAAAAATCTTTGGCTATCCACACTATCTATGTCTCACATCATCTTGTACACCTCTATGAAGTCACCTTTCATCCTTCTTCGCTCTAATAAGAATGACACAGTGGGCTGAATCTTACAAGAAATTGGTTTAATATCATTCTTGGTGAGATTCATGGAGGGTTTCCCTCTATAAGGTACAGTGGGCTTTCTCACACAATCATCCCAAATTTGGCTCATTAACCATGCAGCATACTCTTATGGTAGCCTGCCTGTCCTATTCCCCCACTCACCATAGACAGAACCATTCAAAGCAGCTTAAACATCCTCGGATTCCTGGCAAAGGTTGAATGTTTAAGAGGCTGTGGTGCACCCGGTCATGTGCCATCAGTCTGGGACTGCCATGCACAATTCTTTCATCTCAAGAATTGCTCTGAACTTGGCAGACAGTTACATGTTATTGCCCCAATTTGCCTACAGCTTGCCCAGACGTCCTGGTAGATGGGATGGGACAGAGGAGGACTTTCCTCAGGACAGGCAGTGGTGACTATGCCAACAGTCCCTGCCAGCCTTGTCTGAGGCTCCACTCTCTGGTTAAATGCCAAACAATGTAGGAAGAAAGCCAATTGCCCTCCACAATTCCCAGTTGTAGCCATATTTTCTCTGCGACCTCACATTCACTTTACCTCCTACAAAGGATCATAGCCTACCACTCCCACTATTGCATTCAACAACTTCCCTCAGTTACTGTTACCCATCTCAATCCACCATACTACCAACCCTGCATGGTCTATACACTGCATACTCGGGACTCTGCACCATTTTTCCTCCAGATGCACAAGCACTCATAGCTATGCCATTCAATGTTAACTTACTTAATTCCTCTCTTTGTCTCATTCCAGGAGGAAAGAGGCCATGATAGAGCTGAAAGCAGACAAATGGGTGGTGGGGCACTGACTGTTTTTCTCCTCACTCCCTGTGAAGACAGGACCTTGGCAATCACCAATGATGACTGAAATCATTTCTGTAGAGACACCAAAAATTTCATTTCCCAGCAACCAAGTAAGAAGCCTTGTTGGTTGCTGTGCTACCCTTCCATTAACCCAACTGTCAATGTATTTTTAACATGTCAGAACTTCTACCCTTTGTTGCAATGCATTTGGTCTCCTGTAGACACACATGGCATTAGAAGGATCACAATGGCTAAGAGAGCAGAACTGCAGTGCATACCTTCCTCCATCTCTGAGAATGAGAGCATATATACCACACACACAATGCACTGGCAAGACTACCTCCTTCCTGCACTCACTACCAATTCAAGTACTGGCATCTCTGGCATGTGGGCATCTGCCTACCTCCATGGCTAAGTTGGCTGATGCCATGGAAAGTCACTTCCAGCAGTCTCTCAGCCCGAGATTGATATTGGAGCTGGCCCTTGATTTAATGTGCTGGGAACCTCTGATTTATGGATGTTTCTCTTGACTTTGCTGAGGAAAACATCCCTCACAGAGCAATAATTCAAAAAGTATGGTGCTGGAAAAGCACAGCCGGTCAGGCACCATCCGAGGAACAGAAGAGTTGATGTTTTGAGCCTAAGCTCTTCATCAGCACATTCCCGGTGAAGAGCTTAGGCTCGAAATGTCGACTCTTCTGTTGCTCGGATGCTGCCAGCACCACACTTCTTGACTCTGATCTCCAGCATCTGCAGTCCTCACTTTCTCCCTCATGGGGCAATGAAGCTGGTACATGTCTGCTGCCAATATCTGTGGTTGAGGGGTGTGCACAGATGCTGTCCTTGGGAATGTGCCCTGAGATGTTGGTGTATGATGTCCAAGACGAAGTTTGGAAGATCAAGTGGCAAGCTGGAGTTACTAGATAATTGCTGTGACTTTCAGATTGGGAATTGTTGTCGTCTAGTTTCCATCTGGTGTGTGGGAGAAAGGGAAACTGTATAGTAATAGCTTTAATTGTTAATTCATCTAAATTTAAATGAAAATTTGACATACTGCGAGTGATGGCAAAAATATCAATACTGCCTCATGGCATGCGTGCCCATAAGACTATAAGATACAAAAGCAGAATTAGGCTACTTCGCTCTTTAAGTCTACTCTGCCATTCGAGCGAGGCTGAAATGTTTCTCAACTTCATTCTCCTGCCTTTTCCCTGTAATATTCGATTCTCTTACTAATCAAGAGACTTGCTATCTCTATTTTAAATACACTCAAAGATTTGGGATCTTCAGCCTTCTGCAGCAATTAGTTTAATCAATTCACCACCCTCTGGCTGAAGAAATCCCTCCACATCTCAGTTGTAAAAGGTCGCCCCTTTACTCTGAGGCTGTGTCCTCAGATCCTAGTCTCTCCTACTGGTGGAAGCACCTTCTCCACATCCAATCTATGCACGCCTTTTTGTCTTCTGTAAGTTTCAATCAGATCCCCCCTCATCTTTCTAAATGTCATCAAGTACAGACCCAGATTCCTCAACCGCTCTTCATATGACAGGCCCTAATCACTGGGACTCTCCCTGACTCCTGTGATTCCTGAAAACTCACGACTAATGCCTCTATAATCTCCTCAGCTATCTCCTTCAGAACTCTACGGTGTAGTCCATGTGTTCTGGGTGATTAATCCACCTTTGGACATTTCAGCTTCCCTAGCACTTTCTTGTTAGTGATGCCACTATGCTCACACTGATGCTCTTGAAGTTCTGGTATGCTGCTGTTTTCCACCGTGAAGATTGATGAAAAGTACCGATTCAGTCCCTCTGTCATTTCTTTGTTCCCTATTACTAATTCTCCAACTTCATTTTCCAGCAGTCCAATGTCCATCGTTACCTCTTTCTCACCTTTATATATCTAAAATCCTGTGGCAATCTCAGAGACATACAGACACACAGTACAAACAAGCTCTTTGGCCCACTATGAATATGCTGACCAACAAACACGAAGAATACCAAGCCTATTTACCTGCACTTGGTCCATAGCCTACTGTGCCATGGCCTTTGAACTACTCATTCAGATGCTTCTTAAATATTGCAAGAGTATCTGACTCCACCAAATTCTCAGGGACCACATTTCATAACTTCCACCAAAGTTTGGGTGATTTTGTTTTCCTCATATCTCCACTAAATCACTTGCTTTTCACTTTAAACCTATCCCCTCTGGTCTTAAATACATCTGCCATGGGGAAGAGAATCCCACAATCTACTCTGTCTATTTCACTCTTAATTTTGTATACCTCAATCAGATGCCCCTGAGCCTCTTCCTTCATGTTGCTAGCTAGCTTACTCTCATACTGCATCTTCACCCCCAATTTTTAAGTTATCTTCTGCTGGTTTTTAAAGCCTTTGCAATCCTCTGGCTTCTACTAATCTTCAGCATATTGTTTGTTTTCTCTTTTGCTTTTATGCTGTCCCTAACCTTCCTTGTCATTCATGATTGTTTTGTCCTCCCCTTAGTATGTTTCTTCTTCCTTGGGTAGAACTTCTACTGCACCTCCTGAATTACCCTAAGAATCTGCTGCCATTGCTGCTCCACCATCTTCCCTGCTCAGCTCCCCTTCCAATCAACACTAGCTAGATCTTCCCTCATGTCCTTGTAGTTAACTTTGCTCAATTGTAATGCCATCACATCTGTTTCCAATTACACCCTCTCAAACTGCTGGGTGAATTCTATCATATTATGGTCACAGCCGCTTAGATGACCCTCCACCTTAATCACCCTAATAAATCTGCCCCATTACACATCACCAAATGTCAAACTGTAGAATGGGCTCTACCACAGACTGCTCCAACAAACATTCTATGTGTTATTTTTCTTAGAGTCTGCTCCCAAAATGATTTTATCTGCATGTTGAAGATCTCTACGATTATTGTAATACTATCTTACTTATGTGCTTTATCTATTTCTTGATTTATTTTCTTCCTCACATCTTGACTACTGCTAGGAGGTCTGGACATAAGTCCCATCAACGTATTTTATCTTTTGTGGTTCTTCAATTCTACCCACATCTTCCAATCCTATAATATTTCTTGCTATTGATTTAGAATAGAATAGAGCAGAATAGAAATTTATTGTCCCTTGTACTTTTACATGAAAAATACCGTGAAAGGTTTTTTAAGTTGCCACACCACGGTGCCTATATTAATGACAGAAGTCATACAAAATAATAAATAAAGTAAAATGAAGACAAAGTTCATCACAGTTCGGTTCATGGCTCCAGGGCTTGGGAAAAGCCAATTGAGGAACAATAGAATAACCTGAAGACACATCCAGGACAAGAACACTACTCTGGGACAAGACCGCCATGCCAAGTCACTGGAATACTGGCCAGAAACTTCCACTGAAAAAGACCACCACGCCGGGCTGAGGCTGCTATGCTGAGTCGCTGGAAACCATCTTGTCACTGGGACGGGAGAAACTTCCTGTTCCCCACCTGACACTCCTCCAGATGCTGCCATCGATCCACTGTCTGTCCCTCTGTCCCTTTTGCTGATGCTTCCACTCCTTCAGGGGCTTGGGCCTGGCTGCAGATTTGGACCCTTGGCCCAATCTGCAATTCCAGGCTGGGAGAGTCATTCAGGATCTGCTCCTGATTTAATTTGATTCTTGCTAACAAGGCAATTCCACATTGTCTCGCCATCGTCTGTTCTTTCTTATGTATCCTCGGATATTTAGTTCCCAGCCCCATGCCCCTTGCAGCCACATCTCTATGATACCCAAAACATCATACTTGCCACTTTCAATCAATTGTACCAGCTTATTTACATTGTTTCATAAACAACATGCATTTTAGTACTACAACCTCAGTCCTGCTTTGACTGGCCTCCCTTGTCATAACTGTCCCATTATCTGCTAATCCCAAAGTTAGATTCCTGACCCTTTCCATACTCTCTGTTCTATTACTCATTCTAAGCACTTTAATAACCTTTCTTGAGAACTCCCTCCCCTTTAACTCAATTAAAGTCCTTGTGACCACTCTGTTTAGCCTTTTCACTAGAATCTTGGTCCCAGATCAGTTCAGGTGGAGCCCATCCCAATGGTACAGTTCCCTCCTGTGACAATACTGAGGCCAGTGCTTCATGAAATGGAACCCCTCTTTCCCACACCACCCTTTTAGCCACTATTTACCTCACTAATCTTCTTATCTCTTTGCCAGTTTTTTTTTGTGTAGCTAAGGTAATAATCCTGAGATTACAATCTTTGACTTCCTGTTTTTAAATTTTGTTCCTAATTCCTGATATTCACCAAAAATGGACCTTTTGCCTACTCTTGTCATGTTGTTGCTGCCAACATGGGCCACAACAACTGGAATCTTCCTCTTCCTCTCATGTATTCTTTCAAGTTGACTCGAGATGTTCTTTACTTTAGCAACAGACTGTGCAGACTCTTGATCCTGTTCCTAAAGATGCTATCTATCGCCTAATTATAGAATCCGCTATCAGTTTTTCTTATGCTCTCCCTGATTGAATGGCTTCCTGGACCACAATGTATTGGTCAGTTTAACTATTCTCCCTGCAGTGTCTTTCCTCATTCACACGCTGAACAACTATGGATGTAAGTTAGCTTGCTGAGTTGGAAGGTTTGTTTTCAGACGTTTTGTCACCATAACCAGGTAACACCATCAGTGAGAGTCCCTAGTGAAGCGCTGGTGGTATGTCCCACCTCTCCATTTATAGGTCTTGGTTTCTTAAGATGGGTGATGTCATTTCCAGTTCGTTTTTTAAGGGAAGGTAGATGGAGTTCTGATTAGAATGCCAGGCCTCTAGGAATTCTCATGCGTGCTTTGTTTTGCTTGTCCTCAGATGTGTGTGTTGTCTCATCTCATACCTGATGACAAGGTCAAGAACTGAGTCTCTTCCAACGCAATGTCCAAGGTCCTTCCACCTGCCTCGCTTGTTGTCACATCCTCTTCTCCCTGACCAATGGCCAAATTAGAAATATTTAAGCTACAGGCTGGTAGAAATAATTTGCTTCGCTTTGTTTCAAAGCAATAACAGAAATAAGAAAATAAACTGACCTAGAACGTTTGATTCATAACTGGCGCAGTAGCTCCTGGGCTCAACCATTTTGCCATCAAATCCACATCAGTCTGAATAAATAATAACCGCCAGATTGAAAGGATTTGCAAACAGTATCATCAGCCTCTGCCAAAACACAAGAATTGACATAAGTACCAGCATATTCGTTCAGCCTTTGGCCAACGTTCAGTTGCACAAATCCGGTATTAATTAAGTGTGGAATTGTGTCTTTGGCTCAGTTTGTCCTTGATGTTGACATCTGTAGAAATACATGCCAAGGAGGGATTAAGAGATTTTGACTGGGGACAATTTCCCATGCTGAAGAACAAATGGCGTTACAAGGGGTGGCACCCAGTAAGTTTATTACAGGGTGACGGTCACTGCCTCACTTACCGATGACTGAACTAATTTTAAATAAATCTAAAATAACACCATTAGCCCTTCATAAAGCAGTTTGAATGAAATTAAAAAATAACACTTTTCCATTAAACAGGCATAACCTGCAGCAGATCAAGTCTCTCAGCACCTGTCCACAGGGTGGGACAGGAGAAAGCAAACATCTCAATTGAGGATTTAAAGTGGCAGCAGAAAGTGATTCCCACAAGTATCAAAAAACAGTTGCAACTCTGTTTTAAAAGAAGCCGTTCTGAATCTTTTTTTATTTGGGCAATGCAATAATTGCTCAGCTCTTGCTAACAAATAAATTACAGATCTGCGGACTCGCGTTTTTTTTTAGATTACTTACAGTGTGGAAGCAGACCCTTCGGCCCAACAAGTCCACACCGCCCTGCTGAAGTGCAACCCACCCAGATCCATTCCCCTACATTTACCCCTAGCACTACAGGCAATTTAACATGGCCAATTCACCTAACCTGCACGTTTTTGGACTGTGGGAGGAAACCGGAGCAAACCCACGCAGACACGGGGAGAATGTGCAAACTCCACACGGTCACCTGAGGTGGGAATTGAACCTGGGTCTCTGGCGCTGTAAGGCAGCACTGCTAACCACTGTGCCACATTACATGCACTTTCATTTAAAAGTTTATCCATCATTGATTGAAGTGGGTTCTGCATTCACAGCATCAATAGACGTTTATGATGAAGGAGGTGACTTGGCTATTCCTGGCCGTGGGCGCTCATTAGAAGATCCCTGTTTTTCTTTATTATTTGTCTAATGACCATCTTCTTGTATCTTGGATTACCGTCCCTTTTCTCTTTTAATCTTGCCCTCCTTCAGCCCTATTGTAGAACTGCCCTTCGCTAGATCTGTATTTACTCATAATCTGCTGCATCTTGAGTTTCTTTCCAGTACTGATGTAAGATTATCGCCGTGAAGTGTCAATTTTGTTTCCCTTTCCAGGCATACTGCAAGAGCTGCTGATTACTTTCAGCATTTTCTATTTGTATTATCTCTGAAAATTTTTTTTCACTATCCTGTATAATTCCATTGTACTGAAGTGCTTAAATACTATTGGTTTAATATGCTTTTTATATATCAGAAATTTTATTGAAAGCAGAGTATATGTGCAATGACGGAGATCCACCATTGCAACTGGTCATGTAAACCCATGAATTGCAAACCACGATTAATTTTTAACATAGAGTCATATAGATGTACAGCATGGAAACAGACCCTGCAGTCCAACTCGTCCATGCCGACCAGATATCCCATCCCAATCTAGTCCCACCTGCCAGCACCTAGCCCATATCCCTCCAAACCTTTCCTATTCATATACCCATCCAGATGCCTTTTAAATGTTGCAATTATACCAGCCTCCATTACTTCCTCTGGCAGCTCATTTCATACATGTACCACCCTCTGCGTGAAACAGTTACTCCTTAGGTCTCTTTTATATCTTTCCCCTCTCACCCTAAACCTATGCCCTCTAATTCTGGACTCCCCACCCCAGGGAAAGACTTTGTCTATTTATCCTATCCATGCCCCTCATGATTTTGTAAACCTCTATAAGGTCACCCCTCAGCCTCCAGGGAAAACAGCCCGAGTCTATTCAATGTCTCCCTATAGCTCGAATCCTGAAACCCTGGCAACATCCTTGTAAATCTTTTCTGAACCCTTTCAAGATTCCGATAGGAAGGAGACCAGAGTTGCATGCAAAATTCCAACAGTGGCCTAACCAATGTCCTGTACAGCCGCAACATGACCTGTCAACTCCTGCACTCAATACTCTGACCAATAAAGGAAAGCATACCAAATGCCTTCTTCACTATCTTATCTACCTGCGACTCCACTTTCAAGGAGCTATGAACCTGCACTCCAAGGTGTCATTGTTCAGCAACACTCCTGAGGACCTTATCATTAAGTGTATAAGTCAGATTTTTCTTTCCCATAATTCAGCACTTCACATTTATCTAAATTAAACTCCATCTGCCACTTCTTAGCCCATTTGCCCATCTGATCAAGATCCCGTTGTAATCTAAGATAATCTTCTTCGCTGTCCACTGCACCTCCAATTTTGGTGTCATCTGCAAACTTACTAACTCTACCTCTTGTGCTCACATCCAAATCATTTACATAAATGCTGAAAAGTAGTGGACTCAACACCGATCCTTCTGGTACTCCACTGGTCACAGGCCTCCACATTTTAAGAATGCACAAAACACAGAAAATCTCTTTTTTCTCACAATAGATAAAAGCATGATGAAATGCAGGATTATTTTCCAAATTTGAATTTCCCACAAAATTTTGACTTGAATTCTTTAAACATTCAATTTTGATACTATTACTTCAGATATTTTCCCAATAGACAAACATCAATTTAAACAGTTAACGTGTATTTCTTATTTGTGGCTATGAAGTTAACACATGGATCACAATAATTATGAGAAAATTAATTTTGACTCTCTAATCTGAGAATTAATCAAACAAAAATGTAATCTGGACTCAAAATTGTATTTGAACTCTGGCTCATTGGTGAAAATTTTCCTTGAAATTGGACAGTTAGAAAACTGACAGAATACATATAGTAATGTATATTTTAAACAGGCAATGGCAATAAGATTATATATGCTTGCTACTTGACATTATAGCAGCTATTTCCTAGTGAAGAGTTAGCACTAAAACATACTGGTTGGACTCAATGGCCTCTTGTGCTGAATAGCTTGTGACTCTATAGAATAACAACATTAGAAAATGCAAGTTATATTCTTTGAAGTTTGAGTTCCTGTTTTGAAAGGTTGCTTCATTTCACTTGAATTGTGCTGGATTTAAAAGGGAAAGTAAGTTGAAAATCAAGGCAAATCCAGAGTAGGGAAACTTGTTTCACGACTAGAAGCTAATTATGTTGCACATCAGTGTTTCGGTGGAAGGAAGCACAACAAGTAGGCATAGGAGTACCATCAGCTGAAGATTCTGATGAATCTCTCCACACTATACAACAGAATAGTTCCATCAGGTCGCCCAGTGATAAATGGGATGTGACTGTTTAGAATGCTGTCTGCAGAAAGAGAGCATCAATTCAACATAGAGTGTTAGTCAGAAAGCAACACGACATAGAACATAGAACAGTACAGCATAGAAACAAGCTCTTCAGCTCACCATATCTGTGCCAATCATGATGCTATTCTGAACCATTCGTGCAACATCATCACCTCATAAGCTTGTGCAATGTGGTAACCAACAGCTATGATGACCAGCAGATGTGATGCGCAACAGATGTAGAAACATTACAATCGTTGTTGGATTTATTAATTATTCAGCAAAATATGTCACCAATATGTCATTGGAGTGTGAATGGTTGTACCACCTCACTGCAAATAATGTACAATAGAATTGTTGAACAGAATAAGAAGAAGCAGTCGCTAAATCAATCAATTAGTGATTACAACATAATTTCTGAAATACTATCATGTAGGTGATGACATTACACTGCAGTGTGGCATTAGCAAAACTCGATTCGGAACAAACCTCATGCAGTAAGGGCAACTGGTTACATTTGCATCTAGGGTTTTAAAGTGAGAAAAATACAAATACATTAACGAAAAAAGGGTAACTAGGGAGCATATAGGGCCTCTCAAAGATCAGCAAGGCATCTTTTATGTGGAGCTGCAGGAGATGGGGAAGATCCTAAATGAGTATTTTGCATCATGTTTATTGTGGAGAGAAGGACATGGAAGATATAGAATGTGGGGAAATAGATGGTGACATCTTCAAAAATCTCCATATTACAGAGGAGGAAGTGCTGGATGTCTTGAAATGCATAAAAGTAGATAAATCCCCAGGACCTGATCAGGTGTACGCTAGAACTCTGTGGGAAGCTAGAGAAGTGATTGCTGGGCCTCTTGCTGAGATATTTGCATCATCGATAGTCACAGGTGAGGTGCCAGAAGACTGGAGGTTGGCTAACGTGGTGCCATTGTTTAAAAAGGGTGGTAAGGATAAGTCAGGGAACTATAGACCGGTGAACTTGACATCAGTGGTGGGCAAGTTGCTGGAGGGAATCCTGAGGGACGGGATGTACATGTATTTGGAAAGGCAAAGACTGATTAGGGAAAATCATGTCTCACAAACTTGATTGAGTTTTTTGAAGACGTAACAAAGAGGATTGATGAGGGCAGAGCAGTGGATGTGATCTATATGGACTTCAGTAAGGCATTCCACAAGGTTCCCCATAGGAGACTGGTGAGCAAGGTTAGATCTCATGGAATATAGGGAGAACTAGCCATTTGGATACAGAACTGACTCACAGGTAGAAGACAGAGGGTGGTGTGGAGGGTTGTTTTTCAGACTGGAGGCCTGTGACCAGTGGAGTGCCACAAGGATCGGTGCTGGGTCCACTACTTTTTGACATTTATATAAATGATTTGGATGTGAGCATAAGAGGTAAAGTTAGTAAGTTTGCAGATGACACCAAAATTGGAGGCGTATTTGACAGCGTAGAAGGTTACCTCAGATTTCAATGGGATCTTGATCAGATGGGCCAATGAGCTGAGAAGTGGCAGATGGAGGTTAATTCAGATAAATGCGAGGTGCTGCATTTTGGGAAAGCAAATATTAGCAGGACTTATACATTAATGGTAAGGTCCTAAGGAGTGTTGCTGAAAAAAGAGACCTTGGAATACAGTTTCATAGCTCCTTAAAAGTAGAGTCACAGGTATATAGGATAGTGAAGAAGGCAGTTGATATGCTTTCCTTTATTGAGTATAGGAGTTGGCAGGTCATGTTGCGGCTGTACAGGATATTGTCGGGCCACTTTTGGAATATTGCGTGCAATTCTGATCTCCTTCCTCTTGGAAGGATGTTGTGAAACTTGAAATTGATATTGCCAGGGTTGGAGGATTTGAGCTATAGGGAGAGGCTGAAGAGGATATGGCTGTTTTCCTTTTAGAGTTGAAGGCTGAAGGGTGACCTTATCGAGGTTCATAAAATCATGAGGGGCATGGATAGGATAAATAGACAAAGTCTTTTTCCTGGGATATGGGTCAAGTGCTGGTAAATGGGACTAGATTGGGTTGGGATATCTGGTCGGCATGGACAAGTTGCCCTAAGGGTCTGTTTCTGTGCTATGCATCTCTATGACTCTAAAATGACACTGTGTTCAGAATAAGAAAGAAAACATAACGATTGTTTTTGCTTGTGAACATTTCCATTAATACCAACTTGGAAGAAGCAAAGCACCAGTCGAAACTGATACAAGCCATTCGAACCTTATCCGACAATTTGTTCTTATTTGATGCAAGTCGCCTGCAAAACAAGTTACTACAGTTACAGAGCTATGCATGAGATACATGCAGAGGAAACAGGTGTACATTATTGACATGCTGTTGAGAGCCAAGAGTGTGGTGCTGTAAACCTACTGAGACCTGCTGACCTGCTGTGCTTTTCCAGCACCACACTCTTGATCTAATCTCCAGCAACTGCAGTCCTCACTTTCGCCTGTGCTGTTGAGAGCAGCAACCTCTATGAAAAAAGAAAAGAATGCTATGAATGTGAAATCTTCCAGATCCAGCAGCTCAGCATACTTTGTCATCAACCTTGTAAAGACATTGAATCTAAAAGACAAGTACTTTGTTCAAATCGAAAGATCTACTGAACAAGATGCAGCTCTTCATGGGTCACAAGCACTAGTGATGAAAGGAAGGCCTGAAAGCATTAAGAACACTGTTATGGTTGTAAGAACATGCTGGGCATAAACAGATAAATTAACAATCCAATGGGGCATTTTGAACAGAAGAAATAGAGTCATTCAGCAGAAGGAGTTAAGTGTATCCATTCAAGCTACCATGGGCAACATATGCAATGAAATAAAAGACCACATCACCCAGATTGTCATGAGCACCACTCTAAGCAAGCTGAAATATCACTGATGGAAAATTGTATTCCAGACTGACTATGGATAAAGTTGGGAGACCACATTTCTCTTGTCAAATGGAAAGGCTGAGGTGACACTGAAAATCGCCAAAAGGACCATAAAGAATTCGAGCAAATCCAGCGCAATCATTGAACTTAGAAACATTCTCACTGAAGGCATAGGAAATGGTTCAGTCCAAAGACTAATGTCACACTACAGCCAAACTCCTCTTCAAGTAACAAAAATAAAATTCTGAAACCAGAAGTGGTAACACATGTGACTGACAAAATCATGGCAAATAATAGAAAGCCAAATTTAATTTTGACAATAGTACCAAACCATTGCCGGAATTGACTATTGAAGCTAGGAGGCAAAGTGTCAGCTCAAATGGCAACTTGGAGCCTACAAGCAGTTGCCACTTCAATTGCATGTAGTGAAAATGAATGATTAGGTATAACATCACAAGCACATAAGCACAAATGAAGAAGCGATCCTTCACTGCTGGCAGCTGATCAGAAAAATGTGAACTTGCCATCTGTGGAAAACACAAAACAATAATCAATTCCAGATGACCCCAACAATGGAAATGGAACAACAGTTACTCTGGCAATGGCAACTCACGTGGTACAATACTCTCTGTCGAAGGAACATCACCCAGGTTAACAGTGACAATTCACACACAATCAGTTAAGGGGTAAGCATGATTTAAAGACTATCTGTGCAATGTATTTGCAGAGATTTATGAGAAGTGCTTGTGCATGAGAACAGTTTGTACATAGTGGGTAATTTAGAGAACTCAGTAAGAATTATAATGCATGAAATGTTTTTACATGAAAAGTGGATGTTTGGGGTGGAAATGCAATAGTGTACTAATGTTGCTGCTGGCTTTCTGTAGTATGTGGCTGTACAATGAACTGCTCACTTCAAGCATCCATCTTCCAGCTTCTAGTCAGCTCAATAAAGGCACAATATGTGCAAGACTGCTGTCCTGAGATATCAAAAGAGTGGGCTGGGAGAAGGCTTTTGTTGTAATATAATTCAATAAGCAGAAAATAGCAGCCAGGACATCATATATACTCCACATTATTTTTGTTTTGTCCAATATAGGCATCGTAGGCTTGAGCAACATTTATTGACAGTTCCTGGTTGCCCATGAGAAGGTGGCAGTGATCTGTCTTCCTGAACTGCTGCAGTCCAAGTGCTATCGGTAGACCCACAATGCTGTTGGAGAGGGAATTTCAGCAGTTATCCAGTGACTTTGAGAGACTGAAAATATATTTCCATGTCAAGCTGATGAGTGGCTTGGAGGGGATCTTGCAGATGGTGACGTTCCCATGCATCCACTGCCCTGGTCATTCTAAATGAAAATATTCATGAGTTTGGAAGATGCGTTTAAAGATAATTGATGAATTTTTGTAGTATGTCTGATAAATGGTACACACTGTGCTCCTCAGTGTTGATGATGGAGGGAGGAAGTATGTGTGGATATTGTGCTGCACTGTCCTGGATGGTGCTGAGTTTCCTTAGTGTTATTGGAGCTGTACTCATCTCGGCAAGCAGTTACAAAACAATGGGCTACAAAACAAAGTCAAGAAGAATTGCTGGCAAGAATGCATCTGTCCTGATGAGCTCAATGTATTCTATGCTTGTTTTGAGCAGAAGGTCTGTGAAATGATGTAACCTGTACCCACAATCATGGCCCCAGATGACAGATTGGCCTTCTTCAGAATGAACCCATGGAAAGCGGCCCACCCAGACGGAGTCCCTGGCTGTGCACTCAGATCCTGCGCGGACCAGCTGGCGGCAGAATTTGCACAAGGAGAGCTCCGTGCTCAGCAACCTGAAGGAAGAAGATAGCTCAGTAATGTTATCTCAGTCTGACATCCTGAGCATCAGCAAATCCTTTTATGCCAGACTGTATGACCTAAAGTCCACAGATAGTGTGGCCTCCCAGTTGTTCCTGTCCTCTATCTGTTTGAGATGAGAGAAACTGGACCAGTCGTTATCTCTGGATGAGTTGACCAAGGTCCTTGAGTCCTTAGCAAAGAATAAAATCCCTGGAAGCAATGGCTATCTGTCTGAGTTGCATGCTGCTCTATTGGACTTGATTGGTCAGGACCTGCTGGAGGTATGACAGTTTGCTTCTGGCAGGTACCATGAGCAAATCCATGAGTAAAGATATCATCACCCTCATCTACAAGTAGAAGGGGGAGAGGGAGGAAATTAGAAGTTGGTGGCCAATATCATTGCTGAATGCAGATTACCAAATCCTAAATAAGGATATTGCTAACTGGGTCAGACCTGCTCTGGGATCTGTGCTTCACCTTGACCAAACTTGTACTGTACCTAGCAGGATGTTTTCTGATAGGAATGCGCTTCTCAGGAATACAATCGCCCAGGTGCAGTACAGGGGAGTGGATACCTGTCTCATCAGCCTGGACCAGGAGAAGGCCTTTGACAGAATATCTCACACCTACATGTGGGACTTGCTCTCCTAAATGGACCTTCAGGAGGGAATCTGCCATTGAATCCAACTGCTCTGCACCGGCATTGTTAGTGCAGTCTCAATCAATGGGTGAGAATCAGAAAGCTTCCCAATCAGATCTGGAGTCAGGCAGGGCTGCCCACTCTCTCCTGCTTTGTTTGTGTGTTGTATACAGCCCTTTGCTGAGTCCATTAGGAAGGATGCGAGCCTGAGAGGCCTGCAGGTCAAAGCCTCCCTGTACATAGATAACATTGCCATTTTCTGCTTGGATCTGCTGACTCATGAGCATCTGTGATAGGTTCAAACTAGCCTCAGGAGCCAAGGCAAATCAAGGCAAGAGTGAGGCCAAGTTCTTTGGGAACTGAGCTGATCAATCCTTCATTCTCTTCACTGTCAGGACAGATTTGCCTGAAGATGCTGGGAATATTTTTAGGGGGGGGGGGGGGAGGTGGCAGGGTGTGTACAAAATCTTGGGAAGAGTGCATTGCTGAAGTAAAGCAGAAACTGGTCTTTTGTGAACACCGCCCCTTGCTATTGCAGGTAAAAGCCTGACCATAACGTGTGAGACACTGTTATTCCATGTACCACAGATCTGGCCCATTCTCCACAACTGTGCTCTTTTAGTCTCTGGAGCCAGCTTACATTTCATCTGGAAGCCTAAGATAGACTGGGGTCCCTGGTCTGCAGGGATTCCATGTACAAAACTTTGGATAAGGGGGAGAACAACATAGGGTAAAAAATGAGGTCTGCAGATGCTGGAGATCACAGCTGAAAATGTGTTGCTGGTTAAAGCACAGCAGGTTAGGCAGCATCCAAGAAATAGGAAATTCAACGTTTCAGGCATAAGCCCTTCATCAGGAATGAGGAGAGTGTGCCAAGCAGGCTAAGATAAAAGGTAGGTAGGAGGGATTTGGGGGAGGGGCGATGGAGATGTGATAGGTGGAAGGAGGTCAAGGTGAGGGTGATAGGCCGGAGTGGGGTGGGGGCGGAGAGGTGCCGGAGTGGGGTGGGGGTGGAGAGGTGCCGGAGTGGGGTGGGGGCGGAGGGGTTGTTGCTCTCATTCTGATGGCTACCTTTGTGTGTGGCTGCATCAAGCTGTGTGTGGACTCTTGGTACATAAACACCAAGAGTCACTAGTTACAGAGGATCTACCTGTCCCTGGTGTTACGAAGGATGGAGCTGGCCTCATTGCCGTGGAATGTCCCAAGTAGTTGAACTGTTGCATATCACCCATTCTTCAAAGAGAAATGTGTAAAGAGAAACACCTTTGACTACAAGTCCATCAGGAAGTGGTCAGCACATCCTGTCCTTGAGACCCTGAGGGAAAAGGAAAAGGTAGATTTTGTTGTGTGGTTTCCTGAGCAGACTATCAAAGTCATTTGGCAGAATGTCTCTTCACCAGAACTTCCAAACAAGCACCAGCACATCACTGATGGTGAGAAGGGCTCTGCCTGTGAGATCTTTCATGCATGCCCAGTCTCCCTGTGCCACTGCACACTGCCCTCAAAGTGGTTGTGAATGGGCAGAGACTGTCACACATCTCCTTCTGGAATGTGCCTTTGCAACAGAAGTCTGGAGAAAGATGCAGTGGATTTTGTCAAAGTACATCCCAAGCAGCTCCATGACATGGGACTCTGTGCTCTACGGTCTGTTCTTTGGGACACACATTGAGACAGATATCAACTGCACCTGGAGTAGGCATCAACCCAATGAAAGATGCTCTTTGGTCTGCCTGAAACTTGTTGATTTTTCAGAACAAGGAGTTGACTCCTACTGAATGTTCTGAGGGATGCACTAAAGCGTGGGGTAGATGCTGCCAAGATACAGAGGAGTTCCTGGTGAAGGTACGAGGATCCGTGCAGTTATCAGGCCCTCCTAATGCCTCAAATATGCGTAAATCTTAGTATTGTATGTGCAAAAAAAGTCTTTGCTTTTTTTGGATAGAGTCAAAGTCCAATATTTTGTTTATTTACTTGATATGCAACTGTACAGAGCCAAATTGTTTTTGTGACAATGGATATACAAAAAGAGTTTTTTTATGAATAAAGTATATTTTTGAAACAAAAAAACATTTTGGGCAAAAGGGCTTCTTATTGTTAAGTAGTAGCCAGGTGACTTTTTTTTCTTTTTTCCGTTAACCTTTTCATATCCATAAAGTTTTATAGAGGGATTTATGCTAGTGGTAGAGTAGTACAGGGATGAGATTTAGTGTAGTACCTTAACTGTTATTTACAGAAGTGCATTTAGCATTGTTTTAGTGAGACTCTAACACTAGTGGCCATCTAGTTAGCTGTAAATTAATTTAATAGAAAAAATATTTTTTATTAAATAATTGCTGGAAGGTAGTCAGTAGGGTAGTATGCTTTGTGTACAGTTCAAACATCCCTGATGGCAACTGCTTGTGTCAGATCGCAGAGAGCAGCAGTTGGACATATTTAGGAGCATGCAGGATGTGGAAAGCATCCTAGGCAGAAGGTTTTGAGTTGTAGTCACACCCAAGGTTCAAACAGATAATGGGTAATAGCTAGAATTGGCAGGCAAACAGTGCCTCATCTGGTTATCCTCCTCTCCAACAAGTATACTGTTTTGGAAATGGTTTAGGGGTTTGCCAATCAAGGGATTGTGACAGCAGCAGTCAGAGCGGTGGCACCACTGCTGGGAGGGTCAAAATGCAGCTGAGCAGTCCTAATAGAGGGCACCATAGTCAGGGATGCCAATAAGTGTTTCTGTGGCTACAAAAGAGACTCCAGGATGGTGTGCTGCCTCCCTGCTGCCAGAGTCAAGGATATATCTGAGTGAGCATGGGATATTCTCAAAAGGGAGACTGAGCAGTCAGAGGTCATGGTAACCATTGGGACTAACAGCACAGGCAAGAAGAGTGACGAGCTCCTGCAAAGGGAGTTTGGGGAGTTAGGTTGTAAGTTAAAAAGCAGGAGTTTTAGGGTTGTAACCTTAGGATTATTCCACGTGCCATGTGTCAGTGAGGCTAGGAATAGGAAGATAATACAACGAAATATGTGGCTAAAGAACCGGTGTAGGATGGAGGATTTCAGATACATGGATGATTGGGATGTTGCCCAGGGCAGGTGGCACCTGTTGAGAAGGACAGGTTGCACCTAATCTGGAGGAACACCAATACCCTGGCACGGAGGTTTGTTTGTGTCACTCAGGAAGATTTAAACCAGTGTAATGGGGGTAGAAACCTAACCAGTAAGTCAGCAAGTAAAATGACCAAGGAGGAATTAGAGACTAAGGCCGGTAAGGCAAAGAGGAAGAACTAACATGGACAGATTACTGAACATAGGAGTTGAGAAAGGAAACTTCTGGGCCTTGTACAAAATCTTTATATATTCTTTAGGCACAGGAGATGTCCCAGAGAACAGCCACTGGTTTAAGAAAGGCAACAGGAATACTCCAGTGAGCCTTACATCAGTGGTAGGGAAATGATTGGAGAAGGTTCTTTGGAACAGGATTTAAATTTGGAAAACTATGGACTTATTAGTGATCAGTAGCATGGCTTTGTGTGGGGGATGCTGTGTCTGACAAACTTGGTTAAGTTTTTTAAGAAAGTGATGAAGACAAGCTGATGGATATTGTCCATGTGGACTTTAGCAAAGCCTTTGACAAGGTCCCTCATTGCAGGCTGATATGGAAGGTGATGTCACTTGGGATACATAGTCAGCTGGTAAGCTGGATACAGACCTGGCTTGGCCATAGAAGACAGACAGTAGAAGTAGAAGGGTGTTTTCCAACTGGAGGTCTGTGACTAGGGCATTACTGCAGGGACTCCTGTTGTTGTATAAATTATTTTGAGGAGAATGAAGATGGTCCCATTGGTAAGTTTGTGGATGATACATAGATTAGGGGAGCCTTGGATATTGCGGAGAAATGTCGGGGGATACAGCAGGATAGAGATAAGCTGGAGGATTGGGCAGATGAAACTTAATCTGGATAAATGTGAGGTGATGCTTTTTGAAAGGTCAAATGCAGGAGGGAAGTATACAATAAATGGCAGAAACTTCACAACCATTAATGCACAGTGGGATTCAGGCATTCAGGTCCACAATTCCCTGAAAGTGGCAACACAAGTGGATAAGGTAATCAAGAAGGTGTATGGCAGGCTCCAGTTTTACCGGATGTTACATGGTTTGGAGGGTATTATCTACGAAGAGAGATTGGACAAACTTGGTTTGTTTTCACTTGAACGTCAGAGGCTGAGGGGCAACCTGATATAAGTTTACAAAATTATAAGAGGCATGAATAGAATGGATAGTTAGAGTCTTTTTCCTGGGGAAAAATGTCAATTCCTAGCGGAATTTGGTTTAAGATTATAGGGGACAAGTTTGAAGGAGATGTGGAGAGGCAGGTTTTTTATACAGAGTGGCAAGTGCTAGAATGCCCTTCCAGAGGAGGTGCAGAAGCAGATACAATAGTAACATTTAAAAGGCACCTGGACAGATTTTTAAACAGGCGAGGAATAGAGGGATACCGACCATTGTGAAGCGAGGTGCTATTAGTTTATTAAAGCCTCAAATGTATTGCTACAGGCTTGGTGGGTCAAAGGGCCTGTTCTGTGCTGACCTGCTCTTTTGCTCTTTGATATTATTATTGACTCTTTAGACTGTCCATTTGGAAAACGCTTCAATAAGCTTGTGGCCAATAAAAGTCTCTCTGAAAACCGTCTTCACATTTATGATCTGTAAAGGCGTGGAAGAGAATTAACAAGAGCAATGTAATAATTACAGGTACGAAAATAACTCAGGAGAGTTCCTGCAACCACCGAAGGGGAAAGCCGAGTTCCCCATTCTACACCACACACAGTTGGAGGTTGGTTAGATATACAGAGCGAGTGAGTAAGTAAGGGATCCATCGGCAAGGCAATCTGCGGCGGATGTTTCATTTTAACAACACTTTTGGTTTCCGGAGGAATAGCTGCCCCTCAATCCCAACATTAGCACCCAACAATATTCAAACTCCATATGAAATAATGCATTTGTTCTCACATTACAGGAAATCTTGCAGAATTATAAGATAATCACATAATAGTGATATTTCCTTGTTAAGGAATACAGCTCAAGATTAGCCCTCTGTGCCCATTGATGTTATTCTGACATGAAGAGTTTTATTATTTTAATCTATTTGTTCAATATCCTCACGGTGAGCAGCTGACAGGAACAACTGATTCCAAATGTGAACCCATTCTTCACGTTTCGCTTTCGCCCCCTTCCATCCAGTTCCATTCGCTCTAATTAATATTAGTGTAACTTGCTGAAAAACACCGTCTGTTCAGCGGGCTCTGCAGGTTTGGATTTCACTGCATAAACACGAGCTGCAGTCATGACGGTAATTTCATCAACATATTCACTATCCCAGCCGCGTACAGCCACAAGGTCACACGGTACATTCAAGTTCCCTTGACGCTGTCTCGTTCCGAACAGCACACAGCCCGGAGACCCGTGTAACAGGAGGGCACCAACACCTCTGTCTTTCTTTCCAAACCCACAACTTCACCTTCCTACTAGCCTTCCCTTGGGAGCATGTGCATGCTAAACTTGTCGGCTCACCTCCACCTTAGCCGCCCACCCAGGATCACAAACATCCCCTGGGTGAGGTAATGTACACAGGGGTTTTACCATCTGGTGCCAAATATAGATGAGGTGATTCCTTAGCTGTTCCTTTTGCAAGTCCAGGGAGACAGTAGCCCAGTGACTCTGTCACTGATCTAGTAACCCTGAGGCTGAGATTAAATCTCACCACAATAATTTAAATCCAATTGACAAATCTGGACTTAAAAGCTCATTTCAGTAACTTGAAGCTATCATTAATAGCTGTAAAACCCTGTCTGTTTCACTAGTGAAAGGGGGAAGGAGATCTGTGGTGATGTGTTGTCCTGTCCCATGTGATTCTAGTTCTGTGATTGAGTTTTAACTGCCTCCAAAATAGTTTAGCAATCCATGCAGTTCAAAGAAAATTAGGGATAAACAGCAAATGGTTAGTGACCCTCACACTCCATGAAGAGACCGAACAATGAAGTCCAGCTGTCTGCCCCATATTACATCACACAAGGACCCTGCTCTTCTATATTCAATTCAGCTTAATATGAGCACTTAATCTTTCCACTGACCTGAACACAGACTTTAACAGCTTCAAGCCTTAAGTGCAACTTTCCCTCTGACAGTGAACACTGTTAAAGCATAAAGGATGCACCAGACTTCCTGGAAATGGAGGAGGAAGGAGGTGGTGATCCCTCATCATTAGATGATCCTCACCACTGAGAATATAAAAATAAATTTGCAGGAAATGTGTATGTTTCTCGGAAGATTCATATTTATGGCAATTCTCAGACTTGAAAGGTACAACAGCATGGAATGATAAGTCACTTCAATTGGGTATTAAGTGTCCACCATTACAATTATGTATAGGCCAGACTGGGTAAGGACAAATTTTCTTTCTTTGAATAGACAGGCTGGAGGCTGGATGAACACAGCAGGCCAGGTAGCATCAGGAGGAGGAGGGAGGAGGGAGGAGGGGGGAGGGGGGGTGTGGTAGAAGGCTTCTCCATCTCCTGATGATGCCTGGCTGCTGTGTTCTTCCAGCTTTCTGCCTGTCTATTTTGGATTCCAACATCTGCAGTTTTTTTGTCTCTTCTTTCTCTGAATGACAGTTTTGAACTAACTGAGTTTTTAAAATAATCCAGTAATTTCATAGTTACTTTTACTGTTTATTTTAACAATTTTTAGGTTTATATATGGAGTTCTAGTTCTCAACCTGCCATCGTGGAATTTAAATTCACATTTTTAGGTTTAATGATCACTTGCCTAGGAACACAAACATAGCCCAGTTGATTTCTCACAGATATAAACCTCTTAGACTTCATCTAATCACTTGGCAGTTCATCTTTAATTTTCTTCTGTTTGATTTTTCCTATCCTTTCCTCCTACCATGCGTCTTTTTATAGAATATTTATCTCTATTCTTTTCTGGTTCTCCCATAGATCAGTTGCCTAAATGATTAGTGGTTCAATGGTTAGCACTGCTGCCTCACAGCACCAAGGACCTGAGTTTAACCCCACCCTTGGGCGACTGTCTGTGTGGGATTTCCACATTTTCCCTGTGTCTGCATAAGTTTCCTCCACGTGCTCCTCCAGTCCAAAGATGTGCCAGTTAGATGGATTGACTGTGCTAAATTGCCCATAATGTCCATGGATCTTCAGGCTAGGTGGATTAGCCAGGGGAAATACAAGATAACAAGTATAGGGTGGGAGTGGGAAGGATGCTCTTCAGAGGCATGATATGGACTTGATGGGCTGAATGGCTGCTTCCACACAGTAAGAATCTATGATTAACGTTTGTTTATTTCCACAGACCCTGTCTCTAACTTGCTAACTGTTTTCAGCAGCATTACCTATTCATGTCCACCTCACTCATCCAACTCTCCCCATACATCATTCTCCCTCATATACCCGCTCACCCCACCCTGCTGTCTTGTACTACTGGAATTCTGCTTTATTTTATTGTCACTGTACTGGCAATTTCAAATATTAACTGCATAGATCTTGCTAAATGGGAAGTAAAAATAGAAAGTACTGGAGAAACTCAGCAGTGGAGAGAAAACCAGAGTTTACTTTTGAATCCAATATGTTTGCTGAGAATTTGCTAAATGCAAGTTAGGTCAGATTTTCTTTATGTTGTGCTACTGATCTGACCTTGGTAGTTATAAAGTAGTTTAAAGTGCAGATATTAAGACCCTTAGAATAATCAATGGATGATGCTGTTCTGACCTTAGTCTATTGGATCAGCCAGCATACAGATAGATTAGGGAACTGTGCTTGAGCCAGCTTTGTTGATTTCTCTTTAGATTTTCATACCATGTAATCATTCAAGCTTATGGAAAATTTAAAAAGGAATAACAAAGTAAACCGTGGGAATTTGGTGTAAGTGTCTGTGTGGTGGTGAGATAGCAATTAGAGTCATAGTCATAGAGATATACAGCATCTTAAATTGAAAAAAAAAGCAAGAGGAAAGAACTAGTTTTCAGTTTTGGTAAAAAAGCATTTAATAATGTTGTTCCATGAATATTCATGATGTAGTAATTGGTCGCTAAATTTGCTGATGGCAGAAAGATAGATAAGAGTAGATTATGAAGAGGACATAACAAATGTACAAAGAGTTTAGAGATGTGTTGTGAGTGGGGGAGAAACAAAACTGATAGAGAAACAGAAAAGCAGCATATTATTTAATGGGTCTGGGTGGGTTACTCATCGGAGGGTCGGTGTTGATTTGCTGGGCTGAGTGGCCTGTTTCCACACTTAGGGATTTATTAAAGAAAATTCAGATAATACAGTACTCTGTGGCACAGAGGGTGTGGAGTTCCTGATATGTAAATCACAAAAAAAAGTATAGTCAGTGTTTAGGAAGGCAAAATAAATATTGTTGTTGCAAGTAGAATGGTGTTTAAAAGCAGGGACGTTTTGCTACAATTGAACAGGACATTGATGAGACCAAATCCGGAGATTGTGTACAGTTTTAGTCTCCTTACTAAGAAAGCATATAATTGCATTAGAAGCATTTCAGAGTAAATTCACTGAATTGATGCTACATTTGAATCTACAGCTGCATGTAAGAATTTCTTTTCACATCTTAATGGACTCCATCCTGCGCTGAAATTCATGTTTGCATTGAAACAGAGGAATGAGCTCCCGTTCTTTGATTTCCTACTTGAGAAATTGGCGGGTGGATTTGCTAGTACTGTCTACTGCAAACCTACTTTTATTGGTCAGCATATGTGTGGGATTCCTATGATTCCATGTGTTGTAACATTGTCCTTACTGGCAATCTTGTATGTAAGGCCCAAGCCAAGCATGGTGCTAAAATAGGGTACGTCAGAGCCATTCTGTGGAATGATGATTACCTTGGATCAGTTCTTGTTGTTTTGTGCAATCTCATGAAAGAATAAAGCCTTATAGATGTCACTTTTCGTCCAGACAAATGCCAGGTCTAGCTTATACTGGGTACGGTATTGCAAAAGGGTGGAAATCGGGTGAAGCTAGTTATTTCATGCTGCTTCTACACAGTCGTAAAATGGGCATTGTTAGCCATGAATCTCATGTAGCTCACAAACCAAGGAAGACGGTTTTCCTACTCAAGTAGCTAATCTGCAATATAAATTTCAGTCCTTGGAGTTTTAACAGTTTCCTCATCTCCCCTCCCCCCACCTCATCCCAGATCCAACCTTCTAACCAGGCACCGCCCTCTGAACTGTCCCTCCTGTCCATCTTCCTTCCCACCTATCCGCTCCACCCTCCACTCTGACCTATCACCACCACGCCCCCACCTGCATCCACCTATCACCTTCCCAGCTGCTTTCTCCCCATCCCCAATACTTCGCCTCCTATTTACCTCTCGGCCTCCTTCCTCCCCACATTCCTAATGAAGGGCCTATGCCCGAAACGTGATTCTCCTGCTCCTCGCTTTTCCAGTGCCACACTTTTCAACTATGAATTAATTGTCAATTATTGTTAACTGGTGCATTTTTCATCACAATCATTCTCCCAATCAGCATCTACTTGCCAACTAATCATCTCATGCGGTAAAAATGTTGGCTTTCTGCTTAAGTTAGTATATTTGCACATTATCCTGAAGGGTGCAATGTGTCTTTTTTCAATAATGCTCCAATTACTAACTACAAGTATCTCGGTATCAAGGTGGATGATAAAAGGAAAATACAGCGTGCAATCGTGGTACTTAGGGAAATACACAATTGTACCACATTAGAATATTAAAATCCTTTTGAGTCAATAGTATAATCATAAAAATCTTCTATACAGCTTCCTTTTTGAATGTCTCTCCCAACACTATTGTCTTAGCAAGGATACTGAGGTTGTTGAAGCAAGAGTAGTTGATGAGCAGTTGTTGAAAAAAGCCAGCTCTTGAAGAATTTTATCAGAAGTAAAGAGTGTTATGAACAACAAGAATGATTCATTGTCTCAGTATTGTGTTGAGTGCATTCAGGTAAAAAAAACTACAATTGTTTGTGCCCTTCTCGAGAACAACTCTTAACAGGAATTTGATGAATGGATAAGGATTTGCACTCATAATTGGACTCACTGATTATTTTGTTACATCAGAATTTTTAATACATCTTAATTAAAGTTAGACTTCTATGATAAGGTAATTTTCTTTTTAAATTTTTATTATTCATTTTTTTTTAGTGAATAAGCTACGTACCTAAAATGAATTTCTGTACAGACAATAAAGTGAAATTGAATTGGACAGAATAATTGCAGACTAAAGATTGCTTTTGCTCACTATCAGAGTTTTGCAATCACGCAGCATGCACAGTGCTCTGCTTCCTGATTAGAACAATTTTTTTCCCCTGAGCACAAATGAGGTGTCTCCTTGCTTTCTGGACTTGTTAAGTGTTCATTCATATTTTGGGAAGCAAATGGTGTGGAATTCCAGATACATGTGGCAATCTGATTTGGAAGAGATGCAAACTGCATCTTATTGTTCATCTAGTAGGCCCGTAAGGCACTTTGCATACTTAGTTTCTGGATCAGTGGTGCTGGAAGAGCACAGCAGTTCAGGCAGCATCCAACGAGCAGCGAAATCGACGTTTCGGACAAAAGCCCTTCATCAGGAATCTACTTTTTGCATACTTACCCAATCTCACGTCAATAATTTGGGATCATGGATTCTCTTCTCTTCACATGTGTGTACATAATACCACGATTTAAAAGATCAAACCATCCCTGTCTCACGACAATTCTGACCATTTACAGTTTTAGTAATTGGGAGAATACTCAGTCTATGCTTGTATTCAGAATTACATTCTCACAGGCAAGGCTAGTCTCAGCCAGGTAAGTGCCAACCAATATGAACATGGTTCTGCCAGGCTGATACCCTAGCTGTAAGTGGTCAATCAGCTCAGTTGGCTGAATGGATGATCCCTGATACAGAATGACACCAAGGTGTGGGCTCATTTCCTATATCAACTGAGGTTACTGTGAAGGACTCTCCTCTTGCATAAGGTATGGTGACCCTCAGCTTAAACTATCACCAGCCATCTCTCTCAAATGAGAGAGCAGCCCTATAGTTTGGTAAGACTATGGCGATGTTGTTTTTATTTTAGCTGTGCGTTCCAAGGACTTACCGGCAGCTCTTAAATTTAGGTTTACGCACCACTAGGTGTTACACAGTGTTCAGTAAAGTTATGTTAGCACATTGATATCAAAGATAGTATGAAGCTGCAATAGTTACCAAAGAATGAACTCTTAGTATTTTAGAATGTGTCAGTTGCCTAACAATCCTGAGCACAGAAATAAATATATCAACGTATTAATTTTACTTTGTTTAAATTTACTCCTCTGCATTGGGTAGTCAGGACACCCCAGGAACATTTTTTTGTTCTGAGCATGAATGACATGGAAACAGGGAACATCTCTGATACACATGCACCAAAAAACCCCACTGCCCTATCGCTGACCACTTCAACTCCCCCTCACACTCCACCAATGAAATGCAAGTATTGGGCTTCCTCCCCTGTCAAATCCTAGCCACCCGATGCCTGGAGGAAGAACGCCTCATCATCCATCTTGGGACCCTCCAACCACACGGCATCAATGAGAATTTCACCAGTTTCCTCATCTCCCTTCCCTCCACCTCACCCCAGATCCAACCCTCCAAGTCGGCACTGCCCTCTTGTACTGTCCCACCTGTCCATCTTCCTTCCCACCTATCCCCTCCACCCTCCCCTTCGACTTATCACCATGACCCATCACCTCCATTTACCTATTGCCTTCCCAGTTACCTTCTCCCCCAGCCCCATCCCCAGCCTATTTATCTCTCAGCCCCCTTCCCCCATCCTACTAATTTCCTGATAAAGGGCTTATGTCTGAAACATCAATTCTCCTGTTCCTTGGATTCTGCCTGACCTGTGCCACACATTTTGATTCTGATCTCCATTTGCAGTCCTCACCTTCTCTGAATTTACTTCCGCAGCATGGACTATTCACAACCATGACACTTTCTGCAGTATTTCTTCATGAGGTTTATTATTTTGTAATGTACTGTTGGTGTAGAGGACAGTGAAGAAGGTTACCTCAGATTACAATGGGATCTTGATCAGATGGGTCAATGGGCTGAGAAGTGACAGATGGAATTTGATTTAGATAAATGTGAGGTGCTGCGTTTTGGGGAAGCAAATCTTATCAGGACTTATACACTTAATGGTAAGGTTGTAGGGAGTGTTGCTGAACAAGAGACCTTGGAGTGCAGCATTGGTTTGGCCACTGTTGGAATATTGCGTGCAATACTGATCTCCTTCTTATCGGAAAGATGTTGTGAAACTTGAAAGGGTTCAGAAAAGACTTGCAGGGATGTTGCCAGGGTTGGGGGGTTTGAGCTATAGGGAGAGGTTGAACAGGTTGGGGCTGTTTTCCCTGGAGCATCGGAGGCTGAGGGGTGACCTTAGAGGTTTATACAATCATGACGGGCATGGATAGGACAAATAGACAAAGTCTTTTCCCTGGAGTGGGAGAGTCCAGAACGAGAGGGCATAGATTTAGGGTGAGAGGGGAAAGACATAAAAGAGACCTAAGTGGCAACTTTTTCACGCAGAGGGCAGTACGTGTATGGAATGAGCTGCCAGAGGAAGTGGTGGAGGCTGGTACAATTGCAGCATTTAGAAGGCATCTGGATGGGTGTATGAATATGGAGGGATATAGGCCAGGTGCTGGCAGGTGGGACTAGATGGGGTTGGGATATCTGGTTGGCATTGACAAGTTGGACCGAAGGGTCTGTTTCCATGCTGTACATCTCTATGACTCTATGTCACGGAAGTTTTGAGTTTTCTGGATAAGATATTCATATTGTAATTGTCGAAGTCCAAATGCTCAGTGGAAATGTAAAAAAAAAACTTTAGTTGCCACATTAAATTGTACAGATTATATTTTCATTAATCACTACCAGCTGAGTTGTTTAAGGCAGAATTTATTTATGTACAGTGAGAGTTGTCAGGATTCAGGAATACTGGTATACACTTTTAGCAAGAATCTAACAACAAGGCTCAGAGACGTAGCGATTTAAAAGAAAATTGGACATAGTGGAAATCTGAAATAAAAACACAAACAGGTGGAAGTATACCTCAGGGAGGAAAGCAACTTACAAGAAATGAGACAACCTGATGTTTGCGATAAAATTGCTTTCTGTTATTTAGCCCAGAGCTAGAAAAAAAGCCCATCAGCTAGTGTTCATCCATCAGCAGCTGTCATTGCAGCTGTACCATCTCTGATACCAGAATGGCAATATGGTTCTGGATGAAGGTACAGATGAAGGTTCCTAAAATGGATTAGAACTAAGTGGCATAAAATCTGTCTGAGCTGATGATCCTGCCACTTGTCACCACGATGAACACGATTCCAGTACACTACAAATTGAATTATAAAGAGTGCCGTCAAATATATTCAAACTACAGCTGGGGTTCCAACTAAGATTCTGAGGAGTGCCCTCAATCTCTTCAACATTACTCTGCTAAAGGCATCATAGAAATAGAACTTGTTGTTTGCATCATTATAGCAAAATGGTAAAATTAGCAAGAGTCAATTTATGATCGAATGAGCTAATGTGCAAATTAAATATTTATAAGGCACACAATTCTAAAACTTGAATTGCACTGTTGCAAACTATGATTCATACAAGTGCTTAATCAAAAATTTTGCTTCAATGCAAATTTACACCTCAAGGGCAATCGAAAGACTGCATGAAGATTCACACACATTGAATTAATTACCAGATAAACACACAACCTCAGGAAAGTCTCTAAAACAATAAGTATCACAAACAATTTTTATTATTGCCTGAATTTCAATACTCACTATATTTTTGGTTGTTACTTGCTCTGCACCAAACCTGAAAGGACAGCTAAAGCATGTATTATCACTTACTTTTTGGTCATCTGTAGACTTCCCGTAATCACACAGTGATATTTGCTTCTATTCTGAAATCATAGACTTGTACTTCCTTTTTGCTCCAAACTTCTATCATTTAGTAAACAGAAGCCTGAAAGTGCTCCACTTTAAAGGGTGTAGACAGCTTTGCATTCTCAACGCTATTCAGTTGCTTGCAGCAAGTGAATGTTTGTTCAGGAAATAACCTACATGGGAGAATAAATACATTTATAAAGTGAACATGAAATATTTAACATAATTATTAGTGAATTCTGCATTATATCATGAACAGCAGCCTTCAAATACTAATGCATGGACATAAGGTTATATTTCAGATTGAAATTACTTTGAAACAGTCTCTGTGGAGAAGAAAAGTACAACACTTATTTGCAACAAGTCAAAAGGAACCAATGGTTTCCTGAGGTAGGGATATATTATGCAATCGGTGTCAACTTAAAGCCAAAAGTTATCTGGCATCCATACTTGCTGGTTTGTCCAACTCATTTTACTAAGCCACAGATCCATCATCTAATTCCAGTTTAACAATTGGTACCTTTCAAGAGTCTTTTGAAAATTTAACATGGTAGGTTGAATATAATTCTACTGAGTAGTTAAAAGTTAATATAAGCTATTGAATTTGCCAAACTTATTTTGGCTTAGAGATTATTATGATCAACTTCAGCAAAGGTGCAGAGAGCAGGACATCCCTTTGCACCTGTTTTTCTGTGATCTTACACAGTGAATCAAACTTCCCTTTGAGAAGTGCCACAGCCCAACGAATGTCACAAAAATATCTGGCTCTGTATGAGAATATAAATAACAGTACTAACCAATACTTCCAATACTGAGCCCTTCTTTATCAAAACAAACATTAACAGAGACAATGCATTGAAAAACAGTATTTCAATGCTTCTTGAATTAAATTGAATTGAACTGAATTCAATTTATTGTCATGTGTACCGTGGTACAGTGAAAAGCTTTGTCTTGCGAGCAATACAGGCAGATCGTAGAGTTAAGTAGCATAGATAAGAAAATAATAGGTAAACAGCAACAAAAACACAAACACAAGTACAGATGAATGTTAAGAGTTTGTGAGTCCATTCAGTAATCTAACAACGGTAGGATACAGACTGTTTCAAAACCAGCTGGTGCGTGTGTTCAGGCTTCTGTACCTTTCCCTCAATGGTAGAGATTGTAGAAAAACATTAGGCAGAAGTGGGTACTGCAGATGCTGGAAATCAGAGTCTAGATTAGAGTGGTGCTGGAAAAGCACAGCAGGTCAGGCAGCATCCGAGGAGCAGGAAAATCGACGTTTTGAGCAAAAGCCCTTCATCAAGAATGAGGCTTGTGGGCCGAATGGGCTGAGAGATAAATGGGAAGGGGGATGGGGCTGGGGAGAAGGTAGCCAAAAGTACAATAGGTGGATGGAGGTGGGGATGAATGTGATAGGTCAGAGAGGAGGATGGAGCGGATAGGTGGGAAGAAAGATTAGTAAGTAGGACAGGTCATGAATATGATGCTGAGCTGGAAGGTTGGAACTGGAGTAAGGTGGGGGGAGTGAAAATGAGGAAACTGGTGAAGTCCACATTGATGCCCTGGGGTTGAACTGAGATGGAAGATGAGGCGTTCTTCCTCCAGGCGTCGGATGGTGAGGGAGTTGCTGTGGAGGAGACCCAGGATCTGCATGTCCTCAGCAGAGTGGGAGGTGGAGTTGAAATGTTGGGCCATGGGGCGGTGGGGTTGATTGGTGCAGGTGTCCCAGAAATGTTCCCTAAAGTGCTCTGCGAGGAGGTGTCCAGCCTCCCCAATGTAGAGGAGACCGCATCAGGAGCAATGGATACAATAAATGACATTGGTGGATGTGCAGGTGAAACTTTGGTGGATGTGGAAGGCTCCTTTGGTGCCTTGGATGGTGGTAAAGGTGGAGGTGTGGGCGCTTGTTTTGCAATTCCTGCGGTGGCAGGATGGGAGGATGTGTTGTTGAGGGGGGTTGTTGACCAGGTAATCAAGGAGGGAACGGTCTTTGCAGAAAGTGGTGGGGAGGGAAATATATCCCTGGTGGTGGGGTCCGTTTGGAGGTGGCAGAAATCTCGGCGGATGATGCGGTTTATGCGAAGGTTCGGAGGGTGGAAGGTGAGCACCAGGAGGTTCTGTCCTTGTTATGTTGGAGGGGTGGGGTCTGAGGGCGGAGGTGCGGGATGTGGACGAGATGCTTTGGAGGGCATCTTTAACCACGTGGGAAGGGAAATTGCATTCTCTAAAGAAGGAGGCCCTCTAGTGTGTTCTGTGGTGGAACTAGTCCTCCTGGGAGCAGATATGGTGGAGGCGGAGGAATTGGGAATACGGGATGGCATTTTTGCAGGAGGTAGGATGGGAAGAGGTGTAATCCAGGTAGCTGTGGGAGTCGGTGGGTTTGTAAAAAATGTCAATGTCAAGTTGGTCGTCATTAATGGAGATGGAGAGGTCCAGGAAGGGGAGGGAGTTGTCAGAGATGTCCAGGTGAATTTAAGGTCAGGGTGGAATGTGTTGGTGAAGTTGATGAATTGCTCAACCTCCTCGTGGGAGCACGAGGTGGCGTCAATGCAGTCATCAATGTAGCTGAGGAAGAGGTGGGGAGTGGTGCCGGTGTAACTACGGAAGATGGACTGTTCTACATAGCCAACAAAGAGACAGGCATAACTGGGGCCCATACGGGTGCCCATGGCTACCCCTTTGGTCTGAAGGAAGTGGGAGGATTCAAAGGAGAAATTGTTAAGGGTGAGGATCAGTTCGGCCAAACGAATGAGAGTGTCGGTGGAAGGGTACTGTTGGGGATGTCGGGACAGGAAGAAACGGAGGGCTTGGAGGTCTTGGTCATGGAGGGTGGAGCTGTAGAGGGATTGAATGCTTCTGTAGAAAAACATTGCCAGGGTGGGATGGATCTTTGAGAATGCTGGCGGCCTTTCCTTGACAGCGAGCCTGGTAGATGGATTCTATAGATGGGAGGTTGGCCTTTATGATTGTCCGAGCCGAGTTTACCATTCTCTGTAACCGTCTCCAATCTTGGATGGTACAGTTGCCATACCAGGTAGTGATACATCCAGACAGGATGCTCTCGATGGTGCACCTATAAAAATTGGCAAGGGTATTCGCCACCATGCCAAATTTCCTCAGCTGCCTAAAGAAGATGAGACATTGTTGGGCCTTTGTAACCAGTGCATCCACATGAAGAGTCCAAGAAAGCTTGTTATTGATGACCGCTTCCAGAAGCTTGACACTCTCCACTCTTTCCACCTCTGTGCTGTTAATGTGTATGGAGGCATGAGTAACATCCCGCTGAAAGTCAGTAAGTAAGAGTAGATCATATGGCCTGTTGAGCGAGCTTTGCCATTGGATATCTCCATGGCTCACCTTAGGCTTCAGTTCCACTTTCCAACTCACTGTTCTTATCCAGGATTCCCCGACAGACTAAAATCTGTCTGTTACAGCCTAAAATATGTTCAATGTTGAAGCATTCACAACCTCTTGAGTCAGAGAATTTCAAAGATTCACAGCATTTGAGTGAAGAGATTTGTCCTCACTTCAGTCTAAAATAAAAACATAGAAATTAGGAGCAGGAGGAGGCTATTCTGCCCATTGAGCCTTCTCCGCCATTCAGTACAATCATAGCTGATCCTTTATCTCAATGCCATGTTCCCATTTTCTTCCCATATCTGCCACTACCTTTAAAATCTAAAGAAAGCTATCCCTTTCTTGAATATATTCAGAGACACGGCATCCACTGCTTTCTGTTGTACACAATTCTAATTCCCAGTTGAGTGAAGAAGTTCTTTCCTCATGTCAGTCCTAAATGGTCTAACCCATATCCTGACACTGAGCTCTCTGTTTCTCGACTCCCCAACCAGGCATAGAATGCACCCCGCGTCTAGACTGTCCAGTCCTGTAGAATTCTATATGCTTCAATCAGGTGCCCGCAGACCGTTTTAAACACCTCAGTGGTGCTATACTTGCATGCTCACTTTCTGGGTTCCTTGGATGAAATATAGAAACATAGAAAAGGTAGGCCATTTGGCCCTTCTGGCCGAGTCTGCCATTCAGTATGATCACGTCTGATCATCAAACTCTACTCTGTTCCCATTTTCATCTCATATCCTTTGATCCCTTTAGCCCCAAGAACTATATCTATCCCCGTCTGGAAAGCATTCAATGCTTTGGATGCAACTGCTTTCTATGGCAGAGAATTCCACAGGCTCACCACACTCTGTGTGAAGAAATTTCTCCTTACCTCAGGGGTGGCACAGTGGCTCAGTGGTTAGCACTGCTGTCTCACAGCACCAGGGTCCTAGGTTCAATTCTGGCCTTGGGAGACTGTGTGGAGTTTGTATGTTCTATGTGGGTTTCTGCTGGGTGCTCCGGTCAGGTGGATTGGCCATGCTAAATTGCCCATAGTGCTAGGCGCATTAGTCAGAGTCTGGGTGGGTTACTCTTCAGAGAGTCGGTGTGGACTGGTTGGGCCAAAGGGCCTGTTTCCATGCTGTAGGGAATCTAATCTAAATGGTCCACCTTGTACTGAACAGCAATGTTTTCAAGTTTCACACTTTTTAAAAATTTTGATTTTCTATTCTTACGATAAAAGTGGATAATCTCGAGTTCTTCCTTTCAGCTGCCATCTTGTGGTTCATTTATTTAACCTACCTCTATCTCTTTGAATTTTCTCTGTCCTGCACACAACTTACATTTCTGCGCTAGCTTTGCACTGTTAGGAAACTTAGATACTGATTTCCCATCACTTTATCTAAGTTACTCATAAACAGCGAAATCCTAATGAGATGGAGCTGAAGGGATCTGCCCTCAAATTTGTGTTAAACAAGTTTGTGATAGCTGAGGAGGACTCATTTCCACATGAATGCCTTTCTGTGTAACCTGATTTGTCTGCAAATGTTAGCTATGTCAAAACAACAGATTGAAATGCCAAAGGAAAGTGAGTAAAGAAATAAATATGCAAAAGTTATCTTTACTAAACATGTTCACATCTTACAATGACCTGATCTCATGAAAAAAAGATTTTGACAGATGTTGGGAGTTAGTTCCAGAAAAGCTCTGTCATCTCTTCCTACTTGGGCTGTTGTCATCAGAAGGGCAGCATGTAACCAGCGCAGTCAAGCATATTCTCAGCGATTTTATTTGTGGTGTGAAATCCTGGAGTATTTCTTTGTGACGTGGCCGAGGGAATCAGGCTGGGAGGTGGGTGCTAAATATTTCATCAGACCTTTCAGGGTCATTGGTTACCTTGGGCTGCTCAGATTCTTAGAGGTAGAATGCCCTGCATCTATTGGTTATATTGGATAGCAGACTGCAATGTCCATCTGTGTAAGTTTGCATGGTTGCTTCTGCTGGAATTTCCATGTTGGTGTTCCACAGCCAAATGAAAAGAGCTTCATTATTGATCAGCTTGCTTGGCCTTCCCTGACTCCACCTCATTTTGAATTGTGACTTGCTTGAACTCAACATGGTGGAAGCAGTTGGAAATTCTGGCATAAGTCACCATTTTCCATATCTTTGTCATCATGAACATAATCTTTAGAACAGCTGGATTGTGCTCTGCTTGCTATTGATGGCCTCCATTGCCTGAAAGATCATTGGCCATTAGTAGTGGATTTTGAGGTATCACATCTCCCCGCACCCCCAACCCCGATCCTTGCCTTATCCAGAAATAGTTTGGTTTCCTCTCACTGTTGATAGTTTCCATGTGGCCTAGATTTATTGGCAGGGTGACTCCCATTTCTACAGGAATGGACTTGAAACACGATTGTATTCTGCTTGAACTGCCATGAACCACTTCAGCAGAACCTCTGCAAATCTGGAACAGGAAACTGCTCTCACATTCATCCTTTCTGCTTGCCAAACTGTTTCAAATATCAAAATATCTTGCATTTCAAAATGGTGGGCAAACTTGATAGTGGGATCTCCTACTCCTTTGCATGTGTACCACACCTCTTTCCTTGCTTGATCAATATCACCTCCTCCCAAATTCTTTTCACTCTCTCACAGGTTTAGCCAATCTTCTAGACTTTAGGACATACTTTCATAGGGAGATCATTGTGCCAAATGCTCTCTTTCCAACTGCTCCATGATTTCACTCTCTTGGAAAAGCTTAGCTAATCTGGAGTTACCCATGTGGAATTTTGGCTTATGATGGGCATCACTCTCTCGGATTTGCCATTCTGATGGTGGGGACGGCTGACTACTTCAAAACAAATGGAATTTTGTGTCATTTGAGTTTGACTCATTGAAATTTCACTGTAGATTATAAATAGCTAAGGCCCCCACACTGATCTTTGAGGCACACCATTAGTCACAATTTGCCAACTTCAAAGTTCCCCTTTTTGCATCATATCCATGAAGTGATCCTCTATCCACAAAAATCAGAAGAAGTGAACTTCAGAAAGGATGGAAAATGAACAATTGCAGACAGATTAACATAAAAACACAAACTTAGTGAAAAAGGAACCTGTAGCATCTGGAACAAAATTATGTATTAAAAAATGAATAGAAGGAGGCAAAAAAATGAATGGGAAAATCTTACAGCAAGCCTGAAATGATCTAAACACAGATTGGAAACGGTTATAAGGCTTGCTCATTATTAAATAGCTATTCAGTGCTTGCAGTATCTCCCAACCCTATGATCCTCACCAATGAGAAAAACAAGAATAGTAATATCAAGGGAACATCATCATCTTGAATAACAAATGGAATTAGTAAACTCCAAGGAATATGAACACAATGAAAACAACTTTTAACTAATTAATGTTACGTTGATTAATTCCTGTTAAAATGTGGAAGTAGTTTAATGACAGAACTAAAGGTATTAACGACTAAACTGTGACCAAACTTTTGCTCAATATGATAATCCATGTAGCTTTAGATCTATTGTGAAACTTCCGGAGGAATGGAACAAGTTAGAATTCCCCAGGATGTCCTCTCTCATGTACCTGCTTTTTACAGCAGCCATTTTGAAGCTGGAAGGCCCTATTGAACATCTAGCCTTCCTCACTTTGCATGGAACCAGTCTCCAAGGCAATTAAGAGGGTCCCTCTATCAAATCCCAAAGTTTCTTTCAGGAGCAGTTAGAATCATTGAATCATAGAATCAGAACATAGAGCAGAAGTCCTTCAGCCCATCAAGTCTTCACTGACAAAAAAAAAAGTCTGTGCTTGGTCCATACTTTTGAATGTTATGACATTTGAAGGGCTCATCTAAATACTTTTTGAAAAGGGTTTCCTGCCTCAACAACCCTCCAGGCAGTGCATTCCAGATTCCCTCCATCCTGTGGGTGAAAAATAAAATCCCCCCAATTGCCTCTAAACCTCCTGCCCTTCACCTTAAGTGCTCCCTTGATATTGATCCTTCGACTAAGGGGAACAGCTGCTTTCTATCTACCATGTCCGTGCCCCTCATAATCTCTTCATTGATGTAGTTTCCATGTGCAGGCTTTGTTTTGCAAATGTAGGAAGTGTCTTTTCTTCATAATTCTGCAGAGCCATATCTAATGAAAATGCACCCATCTGAGATAAATTTCAACTCAAATTAGAGGTTGCATTGGCAACAATTAGAATAATTGGGCTGAACCTTATCATTTTTCCCTATGCCATTTTCATTGAACTTCATGAAGTTATTCTCTGTGCAAAGCCTGGTGGGTTTGTTCCTGCTATTGTCCCAAACTTGCCTTGTTAATTACCTTCTACCTTTCTTAAGCATCCCCCTCATCCAATGCCAGCCCACTCCTACCACTTGTAGTAGCTGGAAATACTCTCTATCACCATGATGTCCAACGATCCCTGGCACCGATGTCACCTTTAAAAGACAGTTGTGTATCTGGTCAAGGACTGTCAGTTTGGACCTGCCTGGTTCTTGATATTCACCCCAAATGTAGCAGATGAGGGAAAATTGGTGTACCATTTTGCAGACAGGGACCTGGAGGTCCTGATGGATGGGGTGATTTGCGAAAAGCCATTCTCTTCCTCTAATGGTGGGAAATAGAATAAAAGATCAACGTGTGGAGTGATTGCAGAGAAGATAGACATTAAGTGAAGTAAGTCTATGAGGAAGCACAGGCAGGGCCAGGTTACTCAGCTTAGCAGGACCGGTGGTTTGAAGTGTATTTATTTTAATCCGAGCAGTATACCACGTTAGACAAATAAGCTTAGAGCCTGGGTTAGTGCATAAACTAAGATGTTGTAGCCATTATGAAAAGTTGGTTGCAAGGGTAGGAGCACAATGTTCTAGAGTTTAGATGTTTCAGGCATGATAGAGAAGGGTGTAAAGGGGTTGAGGAGAGTTGTATTACTGATTAAGGAGAATGTTGCCACTCAACCAAGAGATGATATCTTGGAGGGCTTATCCAGTGAGGCCATATGGGTAGAGGTCAATAATAAGAAACCTGCAATCACTATGGTGGAATTATACTCTGGACTTCCCAATAACCAGCGAGAAATAGAGGAACAGATACAGAAGCAGATCTTGGAAGGATGTTAAAACAACAAGGTTGTTGCAATGAATGATTTTAACTTCCCAATACTAACTGGGACTCCCTTGATGCCAGGGCTTAGATGGAGCAGAATTTGTTAGGTGCATCCAGGAGTGTTTTTGAAAGAAAATATGGATAGTCCAACTAAGGAAGGGGCCACACTAGACCTGTATTGGGGAATGAGCTTGGTCAGCTGATCGAAGTTTTGGTGGGGAGAGTTTTCTGAACAGTCATCATAATTCTGTAAGCTTTAAGACAGTTCTGGATAAGAATAAGACTGGTTCTTGGGTGAAAGAGTTAAATAAAATAGTCTTCGGCAAGAACTGGAGAAAGTAGATTGTGTGCAGCTCTTTGAGGATAAGTCCTCTTAGGGGAGTTAATTAAAGGCCAGTTGATCAGAGTTCAGGACCAATGTGCCCCTGTGAGGATGAAAGATAAGGACTGCAAGATTTAGGAACCTTGGCTAATAAGACCTATTGAAAGGTTAGTTAAAAATGAAGGTAGCACATGTAAGGGTTTAGGAAACTGAAATCAGTCATGGCCTTTGAGAAATATAAATGAAGCAGAAAAGAAATTAAACAAGAAATTAGGAGGACTTGAAGGGTCTACGAAATAGTAGGATTAAGATGAATCCCAAGACATTTTATATGTATATTAAGAGCAAGAGGGTAACTAGGGACAGGGGAGGTTCACTCAAGGACAAAGGACAAAATTTATGCATTGGTCCCAGAGGAAGTGGGTGAGGTCCTTAGTGAGTACTTTGCATAATGGATATGGATGATGATAAGATTAGGGAGGGATATGTTGATATTAAGAAGGAGGAGGAAGTATTGTGTGCCTTGAAAAACAGTAAGGTAGATAAAGCTCCAGGTCCTGAAGGGGTCCATTTCAGATACCCAAGGGAAGAGATTGCTGAGGCCTTGACAGAGATTTTGTATCCTCTTCAGCCACAGGCGAGGGCCCAGAAGACTGGAGAATTGTCAGTGTGGTGCCTTCGTTTAATAAGAGCAACAGCGGTAATCCAGGAAATTATAGGCAGCTGAGCTTTACATCAGTAGTAGGGAAACTATGAAGAAAATCCTCAAAGACAGGATTCAGTTGCAATTGGAAAAGCATGGAATAATTTGGGATAGTCAACATGGCTTTGTGTGGGGAGATCTTGTCTCACAAACTTGTTTCAGTTTTTGAGGAAATGACAAAGAAGACTAATGAGGATAATGTGTCATCTACGTGGATTTTACTAAAGCATTTGACAAGCCAACTCTTATAAGGCTGGTCCAGAAAGTTAAGTCACATGGCATCCAATATGAGATGGTAAGTTGGATACAAAATTGGCTTGGTCGTAGAAAACAGAGAGTAATTGTGGAGGAATTTTTTTCTGACTGGAGGCCTGTGACCAGTGGTGTTTCATAAGGATCAATGCTGGGACCTCTAATATATATATATGTGATTTGGATGAAATGTGGGTGGTCTAATTAGTAAGTTTGCAGACAGTATGGATAGTGAAGAATGTGGCTAAATGATATAGCAGGACATGGATCAGCTGGAAAGTTGGGTGGGGAAATGATAGATGGAGTTTAATCTGAACAAGCATGACGTGATGTATTTTGGGAGCTCAAATGCAAGAGAAAAGTATGCAGTAAATGGCAGGACTCTTAGAAGCATTGATATACAAAGAGATCTTGGGGTGCATAGCTCCTTGAAAGTGGCAACACAAGTGGATAATATAGCAAAGTTGGCATATGATATCCATGCTTTCATTGGTCAGCCATTTAGTACAAATGTTGGCAAATCATGTTGCAGCTATATAAGACTTTAGTTTGACCACATTTGTATGTAGTTTTGGTTGGACACTATCAGAAGGCTTTGGAAAGGGTGAAAAAAAAAGTTTACTCGTATGTTGCCTAGATTAGCTGTAAGGAGAAGTTAGACAAATTTGGATTACTTTTGCAACAGTGTCAAAGGCTGGGGGTTGGGTGGGGGGGGGCGGGGTGGGGTAGGAGAGAACTGATAGAAGTATATAAAATTATGAGAGGCATGAATAGGGTGATATTTGGAGTCTTTTTCCCAGGATGGAAATGTCTAATACAAGGATCATAGGTTTACGGTGAGAAGGGAAATGTTTCTCATATAGAGGATGGTAAGTATCTGGAACGCATTGCCTGAGGAAGTGGTAGAAGTAGATGTGATAACAACATTTAAGAGGCACTTAGATAAACACATGAACAGATAGGGAATATAGGGATATGGACCATATGCAGGCAGATGGGGGTTAGTTCAGAATAGTATCATGGTCAGCACAAACCTGTTGGGCTGAAGGATCTGTCCCTGTGCTGTACTGTTCTATGTATTTCTTGATGAAGGAGAGGAGAAATGGAAGTAGTATAGAAATAAGGCAAATCAGATCTTTTATGATATACAAATGCATAGAAATAAGGTAGATTCTGCTGAACTGTGGGATTCTGAAGTCACCATAGTACAGCTTGAGGGAAAAATTCCGAATCAGTTTCTCGTTGCCAAGAATCTGACGCTTTCATTCTCACTGTATTTTCCTACCTTTCTCCCCAATATTCATGCCATGCCAGGGACCAGAAAACTGTATCCATTGAAAGTAAATGTTATTTAAGAGAATGTTACTGTTAACTATGTCAGCTTGGCAGTGATAATGGGAGAAAGTGAGGACTGCAGATGCTGGAGATCAGAGCTGAAAATGTGTTGCTAGAAAAGTGCAGCAGGTCAGGCAGCATCCAAGGAGCAGGAGAGTCGACGTTTCAGGCATGAGCCCTTTTTCAGGAATGAGCCCTTTTTCAGGATAATGGGCCCAAAATACACAAAAGTCAAAATACTGTGGAACGGATGATATTTTCCACATAGCAAACAAATCATTCCTTTGTTAACTCTGTTTCTCTCTCTACAGAAACTACCTGCCTCGCAGAGGACTTCCAACATTTTCCGCCTTTATTTCAGATTTCCAGCATCCATTATATGCTTCTTTTAATTGAAGTCCTTTATGCCATATATTCAATTATGAATTATATGATTGATTCCATCTGGTGGCTTATTTTGTGTAAACTCCAAGTCATCAGTAAATAATTATTTTTATAGTTCATTTCAAAAGAGATAAACCTTTGGCATTTATCAGAATATTTTGATTTTTCTTTACGAATCTGACATTAATTTTCTGCTTTCTGACTATTGTCCTATTGGCATTTTGTGCTCCATGATGACCTGTACTCCTAGCCAAGCTACATTGATGCAGTTCCAACTCTGCATCGCCCAATAAAATGTGCAATTAGCCAAGAATGTCCATGTTCCAAAAATCAGAACAAAGCTCATCCAGTGAATGACAACCCCATTATTCTCCTCTCAGTTATCTGTAAATTGTTAGAAGGTGCTGTAGACAGTGCTACCCAAAGGCACTTATTCAGTTAAAAAATAACTTCACATTTTATAGTGTTTTGAAGAAGGGCTTTTCCCTAGAATGGGGGAACTCAAAACTAGAGGGCAAAGTTCAAGGTGAGAGGGGAGAGATTTAAAAGGCCCTGAGGGGCAACTTTTTAACAGAGAGGGTGGTGCATATATGCAATGAACTATCAGAGGAAGTAGTAGACGCAGGTACCGTTACAACATTTAAAAGACATTTGGACAGGTACAGGATTAGAAAAGGTTTCAAGGGATATGGACCAAATGCAGGCAAATGGGACTAGTTTAGTTTGGGAAACCTGGTCAGCATGGATGAGTTGGACCTAAGGGTCTGTTTCCATGCTGAACGACTATATGACTTGAAGCTTTAATTCTGCTTTCTCTCCCATAGATGCTGCTGTTCCTGCTGTGTTTCTCCAGCAATTACTGTTTTTGTTTCATATTTCCAGCATCCAAATTTTTTTTGGTCAAAAAGACAAAGAAAAATTGGAGGCTGTGAGCTATCGCAAACAGCCCTTATCTAGTACAGGTCATTGGCTATAACGCACTTTTCGTCGGCACAAATTCACTCTGACATTATTGACAAATTCAGTACACTGTTTCTAAAGTGCAAAGTTTGAAACCATGTATTGGGTATAACACAATTACATCACCAACACTTTAAGCGCTGTTTCTAAGGCGCGATTTTTCTGTAACACGGGGTTGCGCAAGAGTGCAACCATTGCGTTATGGCTGACTGTACCACATAGTGATGGAGTTCACAAATATCTCAAGGCATCAGTAGTCATCTTGAAAAACGGCCACACTCACAAGAAGGCTCTTTGTCCTTCTCAGGGTAGTTAGCAGTGGTCAATAACTGCTGGCTTTGCAGGTGACGCGACAATGCATGCATGAATCAAAATTTAACACTAAAGGTACAGCATTAAGAATTACAGTTAATCATCAAGCATCCTATTTTAATCAATAACTCTAAGATTATTTTTAAATTAATCGTTCTTTGATCAAGAACAAATGTTCAAAACATAACATACAGAAAGGTTATTTTTGCCAAAATTGAGGAACGAGCGATTCTTTAATAATAGATTAATCACTGCAAAACCAAGCCATGAAGCTAAAAAAAAGTGCAGTCACAAAAGCATTTGTAATTTTTAAATATTAAATGGCAAAAAATAACAGAAGGATATGGGATGAATGAAAAAAGAAAGCATTACATCACTAGGTGGCAGTATTAAATCACAGCATTGTTTGAGGACTGAGATTAACTACGTGTGTAGGTGTTCATGTGTCGTGAAGTTTATTATTAGAAAATAATTGTGTTCAATAATTGTTTATATTAATAATTTTCCTTTTATTTGGATAAAAATTGTTTTAGTTATCATTCTGTAATTATTCTTAATTATTCTTTACCTTTAGAGTTAAATTTTTATTTATCCATGAGATGCAGCATAGAATGTTGCCTTAATTTTCTGATAAAAATCAGTTGGTAATTCCATCATTATTCATATGTCTGAATATGTGTTATTAGCTTTACGCTTCTGTATCCAAACAGCTTGCCAATATTTCATCAAATTGAGTGGGCTATTTGGGAGTCAGGATTTGATTATGTCTGAAACTCAACTGAAATTTATAGTTCAAAATCACACAACACCAGGTTATAGTCTAACAGGTTTATGTGGAAGTACTAGCTTTCAGAGCGCTGTTCCATCATCAGCTAACTAGTGGGGCAGGATCATAAGACACAGAATTTATAGCAAATAAATTCAATGTCTTATGCAATAAATGCTATAAATTCTATGTCTTATGCGATAAATGCAATAAATTCTAAGTTTCCTAATTTTAAGTTTCCATTGAATTGAAAGGATTTAGGGACAAGGTTGTCACACAGAATAATGATAATTATGTTTTCCTTTTTGATAATAGATTTTGTCAATGTGTACTCTGAATCTGCATGTTAAATGTTAGCTGTACAATTACAAAACTGGCATTTTCTGTTGACATAAAGTATACTGTCTACATTTCATAATGAAACAGTATATCATGTGAACAGAGATTATAAACTCTTTTCCCAAATAAATGATATGAAATTAGAAACAAGATGGTAACTTGGAAACTGAATAAGCTTATTTAATATTTAAGCCATGGAAACTCTGCAGTGCAGAGATGAACTCAAAATCAATCAGACAGATGGGATGAAAATCTCTGATCACCGATTGTCATTAGTCACTTATTATTTCCATTCTCCACTATACAATGGTCATTCAATTCCACAAGGTTATTTTTTTTCATTTAACCCCCACACTACCGCCTAACTGCGGTAGTGCTTATTTTTTCCCCAGCATCCATGGTGTGTATGTGCAGGTGTGAGACACAGTGAGAGACACAAGGTGCGCAAATCTTTATTCAATTTCCACCACCAGGAAGATAGGAAAACACCCGAGTGGCCCAGTTACAAGCAGTGCCCTTCACATCAAAGGGCAATGCTGTGTGATCAAACAGTGAAGGGGAGGGCAGGGATTAAATCAAAATAGAGTTGGAGGGGGAAATAATGCACTTCACTCCCTGCGGCGCCCACCTCTCCCTTAACAACTCCAGGGTGTTGGTGGACACCGCGTGCTCCTTCTCCAAGGACACCCAGGCTCTACCGTAACCGCGGAAGAGGGGCAGGCAGTCGGCCCTAACGACCCCCTCCACGACTCGCTGCCTGGACCTGTTTATGGCCAGTTTGGCCAGGCCCAGGAGCAGGATCCACAAGGTTATTTTTTTTTCTTTTTTTTTATTAATCCCCACACTACCGCTGGTAGTGCTTATTTTTCCCCAGCACTCATGGTGTGTGTGTGCAGGTGTGAGACACAGTGAGAGACACAAAGTGCATGAATCTTTATTCAATTTCCACCACCAGGAAGATAGGAAAGCACCCGAGTCGCCAGTGAGAAGCAGTGCCCTTCACATCAAAGGGCAATGCTGTGTGATCAAACAGTGAAGGGGAGGGCAGGGACTAAATCAAAATAGAGTTGGAGGAGGAAATAATACACTCCACTCCCTGCGGTGCCCATCTCTCCCTGAACAACTCCAGGGTGTTGGTGGACACCGTGTGCTTCTTCTCCAAGGACACCCGGGCTCTAACGTTACCGCGGAAGAGGGGCAGGCCAGTCAGCCCTAACGACCCCCTCCACGGCCTGCTGCCTGGACCTGTTTATCGCCAGTTTGGCCAGGCTCAGGAGCAGAATCCACAAGGTTATTACCCATATACTGCTGAAAGAGGATTGGTAGAATGACCATTGAAACCATAAACATAGTCATTTTTGCTTATTGCCTTTCCTGGAAGTTTCCATCTTAATTATTGTGGATACAATTTTCATTAACCCTGACATAGTGAAAAATGAGGTGGGCCTCCCCAGTTAAGCCACTGTCCATGGTTCTGGGTACGGAAGGAAACCTGGTGCAGTAGTAGTAGGCGGTAGTATGAGAAAGATGGCATCTACAAGGATGTATCGGAGACCAACAGGTGACATGAATTCCCATAGAGGAAATGTATTCTTCCAAAACAATTTCTTGATTAGACCACTTGCTTGGGGGCCAATTGCAGTGAAGAAAATGGGCAGTCCCCATTAACACTCTCTTACTAACTAGCAGGAAGCTGCTCAAGTTTCCAAGCTCATGGGATGGGGGCACTAAAAGTTATGTTCCAATTGTCTAGGGCACACATCTACCTCAATATGAATAAGCTATCTTCTCAGTAGCTCTACAATCTGTGGAGAGAGTCAGTGTTAGATGGCCCTGGCAGCTGTAACTATTGCTAACACAAGCTTTAGCCAATAACTACATTACATTAATAGGCAAATTTATATTTTATGAAAATTCCAATTTACTAGATTTGGTGAAATAATTGTTAAACAAATATTTAATATGAAATGATGTACATGGCATCTAGATTCCCAACTTGGGTGACTACATGAAATTTGCACATTCTCTCCGTGTCTGCATGGGTTTCCCTCAGGTGCTCCGGTTTCCTCCCACAGTCCAAAGATGTGTAGGTTAGATTGTTTGGCCATACTAAATTGCCTATAGTGACAGGGATGTGATGGGTGGGTGGATTTGCCATGGGAAATGTGAGGTTAAAAGGTTAGGGTAGGGGGGTGAGTCTGGATGGAATGCTGTTGGGAGGGTCGCTGTGGACTTGATGGGCTGAATGGCCTGCCTCCACACTGTAAGGAATCTATGCTTCTGAAAAAAATTATGATTATGTTTTTAAATAATTATTCAGTGAATAAACTTTACATAGCTAAATGAAACATCATCAGATAAACATATTTTGAAACTGCATTTTGTGTATAAACTTGATTGAAGAGATTTAAGTGCAAAAATATCAGAGGAATGAAATGATTGCAATAACTGTGAATAATTAGACATCTACAATTTCATTGTGACATTCTTTAAAATGCTTAATAAATTCACAGGAAGTTACATTTTCTTGTATTTTACCGAAAGCGTCAAACATTTAAAAATAAGCAGCTTAGCATTTTTCTTTAAGATGTTGGGAAAGTAATTGAATGGAAAATCATTAAGTATGCATATATTAATATTGCAGACTAGACCTTCTGGGCTTATGTGTATTCACTGGGATGATTCATGCTGCTTTTATGCCTGGCTGCATTTGTGCTTGAATTGCACTTGAGTGATATGAAGTGATTAGAGACCATAGTTTGGGGACTCAGCCAATAGGTTTCAGGAGTCAATGTTGCACTATGTTTTAAATGGTAAAAAATGCATTTAAAACAGATGAAAGATTAAAAAAAAAGGTACAATCCCATCCTGCACAACAATAATTCTCAACAGGACTGTATACTGATTGTAGATTATCTCTTTTTGCCGAAGATTTTATTTCACAGTGCTGTTGTCAGGACTTGATAAGCCAGATAAGCTAGCGATGATATTGTTGTTTTGCTATGGGACTGCACTTCTTAGCTTCTTTCTCTAGCTTCCAAAGAGAAATTAATGCACCGTGCTTCAGTATGTCAATCACTTTCTCATTGTAGGTCAACATAAGACCCTGAATAATATCAACAAAAGCGCACAGTGCCTGGAACTACTTTGTGACCTCAAAATTGATGACCATTCACTGCCATGGGCACAGAATGTGAAGTCGCTAATGTACCTCTGTCATGACCTCCCTGGGTCCTTGAAAGATCTACTCTTTTGACATTTATATTGTTGAAGTGAATAAAAATAAGAACCTGTTCATGATTTACCACTGTGTTGCCCAGCTCCTTTCTTCCGTACCTTATCAGTCAAAACTGAAACAAAGACAATAGAAGCAAGACCTGCATCGCTGCAGTCAGATTGACTAAATTTGTTCAGCTGTGGAAGTAAAGCATGGTTGAAATTCAGTTTGCAGTCAAAGAAGTGTAACTAATAAGAATAACCAAGTCAAAATTAAATCATTTTGCCCAATAAAGATTGTTCAACTTGGGCTTTTGGTTAATTGGCTATTGGTGACTTTGACAAGAGTTTGGGTAAATCCAAAATGCAGCAAGTATTTTTAATATTAAAATTGAAGATATTTGAAGCCTTTAAAGGCTATTGGAGGAATCATTGCGGGGATTGAGTGGTGTGAGCTATGGTAAGAGCTGTGTTAGAATTGCACCGGAGATCCTGCAAGGCAGATCCCACATCAGGAGAGACTTATTGCATCTTATATGTCTTTGGCAAGCAGCATGTTGAATTTCTTGCAAGGCAGTGATGAGTTGCCAATAAAGAAGGAATTACTGCTTGTTAAACATCCTTTAATGGAACAATCCGCTTCATTTGGATTCAGTTTCTTCTCTTACCAAACATGCTGAACAAGGTGGATGTCAATGTGGAAGTCAGCTCAGGCACCTAGCGACTTCAGCTGGCTGCTGGTTGTGAAAAGCCTTCATGTTGATCAGTACCAAAACAGCATCTCAGGGAATGATCCATGGGCAGCAGCCCTGTGCACCCTTCATCCATTAGCATTTGTAAATTGGCAATCCCTCAAGATCCTCATGGCACCTTTACAATCCCTTGCAAAGCACTCAGGAAGCACAGACTTGCATTACAGAATATACTGACTGCAGCAGGAACATTTCATGTGCAGGGCTCCCAGCTCACAGACTGGATCAGGCTGCATCTCAGGGCTGCTGTCTTGCTCACTTAGCCCTCACTCAGTTAGCACCTACCTGCATGCTCACTGTGTTCATTCCTTGCTTTGCTTTTCCATGTCAATGAATGCAGTCACACAATCAGGCAGCTTGCCTTGCTGGTCAGCAATCCTCAGTCAGGGGTTAGATATCTTTCCGTACTCCATTGTGCCACATCAACCTCATGCCCTCCAACATGTGCTAGTAGCTTACACTGCATGTACAGCAAGCAAGTAGCCATGTCTCAAAGTCTTATGGGAGTAGTCACTAAAGTCCGTGGAGGCATTCCTCAATCAAGAGGTCCTGGCACAGTAAAACAAGAGCAACTTCCCATACCAGTCCAGGATACTAGCCACAGTCAGTGTCTGGCTGGGATGTTTCTGTTGAAAGGCTGTGACAGTGAAATCAAGCTGGGCTGCTGTTAGCCCTGTGGCTCCATTCAGGTCAGTTCAGGTGGTCAGGCTGTTGAGGATATGTACCACTATCACATCTTATCTAGGGCTGTACAGTTAGATCATTCAAATGGATAGACCCCAGTCAGTTGTCAGGAGCACGCAGAGAAACCAGAAGAAAATGGTTGAGGGAGGATAACGGGTGCTTTTGTTGTGGGAAGGAGATTCAGGATTCTGCTCATTGAGAATGAGGGTTGCAGGCTGGGGGCAAAGGGGTAGAAATTGTATTGGAAAGCAGGAGACGTATTAAAGCATGAATAGGAATGGGGAAATGCATTCTGGGCAGGACACTGCATGACCTCACCTGATGTGGTCACCACTTAGGTCAGGAACTGTGGCACAGGACTGATGCAGGCTCATATAAATGGTCTGGGTGGGGACATAGGGAAATGTAGAGCCTAAGGAGGTCACAGGGAGGGTAATCTGGAAGGGGATCCAGATGTTTGGGGCCTCACATAAAAGCATAGGCTAGAATTCACTGGTGGTCATAGATTCAGGGACAAGCATTTTCAAATATGAAGATTGATTGGAGAAGCTGAGATTGTTCACTTTACGGAAGAGAATTTAGGAGAAGTTTTGACAAAAGTGTTTCCAATCATGAGAAAGAATGGATAGAGAGAACTATTCCTCCAGCAAAGTGCCCAAGAACCAGAAGACACAAATTTAAAAGTGATTAGCAAAAGAATCAAAGCAACATGAGAAAACAGGTAATGCACAGCAAATGGATAGACTTAGAAACGCATTTATTGAGAAGATAATTGAGGCAGATTCTGTTATGACTTTCATGAGGGAATTAATAAGCATTGGAAGAGAAACAAAATTGTGCAGTGCTATGGGGAATGTGTGCAGGAGTTGGATTAGATGAACTGAACTGTTGAAATTCAATGGGGTGAACAGTCTGCTTCTGTCGTATAATCATTCAATGATGTTATGATACAATGAAACAGTTGATGCTGAACACTGCTTTTGCAGTATATTCTGTGGATTTGGAGTCATCTGTGGACCAGGTCACATAAGGATGCTACATTGCCTTCTCTAATTACATAGGTCAATTTTGCTTTTAGCAAAGCTACCATTTACATAAACCTATAGCCAATATGAAATACTCTTTAATGTGCACTCTGATATTAAGGATAAAATGCATATTCATCTTTGAACTCAAGTTCTTCGAAGAAAATTATTTTTTTATTTGCTAGAATTCAGAAAATAAATTTGTTTCACTCATTAACCATTATTGAAAATAAATCTGGAAATCTGGTAAAAATTTTTGGTTTTGTTAATAGCATACCATCAACATTGGCAAGGCCAGCATTGCCCATCCCTAAATGTCCTTGAACAGAGTGGCCTGCAGGGATATTTCAGAAGGCAATTGAAAATCACCCACGTTGCTGTGGACTTAGAGTCATCTGTGGACCCGGCCACATAAGGATTGTTGTTTTTAAAGGGCATTAGCAAACCAAATGTGAGCAATCAATGGCAGCTGTCATGGTCACCATTATAGTGTCTGTCTGTCTGTCTGTCTATCTGTCTGTCTCTCTATCTATCTATTTATCTATCTTTATTGAATTTAAATTCCACCAACGCAGCAGCATAGTGGCTTAGTGGTTAGCACTGCTGTCTCACAGAACCAGGGACCCAGGTTTGATTCCACCCTGGGCGACTGCCTGTGTGGAGGCTGCACATTCTCCCTGTGTTTGTGTGGGATTCCTCCTGGTGTTCTGGTTTCCTCTTACAGTCAAAAGATGTGCTAGTAGATTCAGACAAAAAAAACTTGCTGGAACCCACCTGGGTAGCCCACAGCCCAGAGTACTCAACATTGAGTTCTTCAATTTCAAATAACCTTTTGATCCATCCCCATGACTTCCTTTCCAGCCCCACCTTCTCCCTTCCATTCCACCTACCGAACCTCCTACTCTTTACTCCTACCCTCATCTCCATTTCTGAAAAAAGGGTTATACCTGAAATGTCGACTTCTCCACCTCCTGATGCTGCCTGGCTTGATGTGTTTTTCCAGTCTCCTGCTTGTCTAGTTAGATGGTTTGGCCATGTTAAATTGCCCATAGTATCCAGGCGTGTGTAACTGGATTAGCTGTGGGAAATGCAGGGTTATAGGGATAGGGCAGGGGAGTGAGTCTGGGAGAGATGCTCCTCGGAAGGTTGATGTCAACCAGATGGGCCAAATGGCCTGTTTCCACGCTGTAGGGATTCTATGATTCTAACTGCCTGATGGCAGAAGATTGGATTACTTACCCACTGATACTTACCCACAGCTCTCCCTCTTGAAGCTAAATACAAATGATTGCCAAGCCTCCATTTTGTAATTGGAGCCAAATTTTCTTAAGATTAAAGCTTTGGAAAACAGAACCAATCTTGTTCTAAATGAGCAAGCAGTGGTTTACTCACCCAAAAATGCCCTTTTTCCTTTTGCTGATGCAGGATGGTAATGACAATGATCACAGAAATGCCAACACCCAATTCTCCAGAACCCCTTTGGTCTTCATGTGATGTAGACCTGAGTACAAAATGTTTCACTTTATATGGATTGGAACTTAATTTACTAATTGTCGCAATAATACATTACTGCAGTTTCAGCAAATATCTAACATACTGTTGCAGAATTAAGGCTCGTAAGCAGATTATAAGGAACTGACTGAGACTGATATTCAATTAGTCTAATGTTAATATGGAATTTTACATCAGAATAAAACCAAATCCACTCCAGAGAGAAAAACAGAAAAGAAAAGTACCGATACTATATAGAAGTCAACGTATTGACCAAACTAGACCCTACATTGCGGAATATATAAGATTACCGTATCTCATTTACCAGTTTTGTTCATTTTTCCTTCTCAGTTGCCATTTTGCATCAAGCTTAGAAAATAACAGTAAAATTGGGAAAACTGCAGTTAACTGTATTGGTGTAATGCAAATGAGAATAATTACAAACAGTTGTTAACCTCTTCAGGGCCACCATTTCTGTAACCAAAAAGAGTCTGATGCTAATTGTTTTTTTCTTGATATTTAATAGCAACCTGAAGAGTCTGACAAACAGCAACTCATTAAATACATGTGTTTAAATTTTCCGAAAATCTAGATAACTTGGAAAGAGTATTCAAGTCATGCCATTTTATTGTGAGCATTTGCATATAGGTGCGTGTATGTTTCTGTCTGTGCGAATGTTACATGTACAACAGAAAAGTGATCGCTATTTTCATTATGGATAGCATAAAATAGGATGTTTGAAAGACAATAATCAGAACCCAGAGATCTCATGACAAATATTTATTTATGGCATAAATTGGTTGGAACAGAAATCGGAAGAAGCAGCAATTATGTGGAAACACAAATGGGTAAAAAGAGATAGAAAAGAGGGAAGCAATAGCAAAAAATATATAAATATGGAAACTAAATGTTTAATACTGTTGTTGTAATGTTTGAAATAAGGTGACATTCTTTCATTTATCTTGAGGTTATATGCTTAAATTAGCAGATGTTTCCAGGCCCATGCACACTTACCTTGTGGTCTCATAAAACAATAAAATTTGTTGTTTGTTGAATACTGCTTTTGTTGTAGATCATCAATTATAAGGACAGGGTAAAGAATCTTACTCACCTTTTACTTAAACAGTGGATCCAGAAAACTTAGCATGCAATTGAAGGAGGATAAACTTTAATCTGCAGAAACATTGGGATGAATTTTAACTCCAACACCGAAATAAAAGTTAAACAAAATTAAGAGTCCAACCCCAACCTGCCACTTCCAGGTTTAGTGGAGTTGGTTTAAAGTATTGGCAGTCGAGAGTGTGGAGCTGGAAAAGCACAGCAGGCCAAGCAGCATCTGAGGAGCAGGAGAATTGATGTTTCGAGCATAAGCCCTTCATCAGGATTCCTCCTCTCCCTCATGTTGCTCCTCGGATGCTGCCTGACCTGCTGTGCTTTTCCAGCACCACACTCTCGACTCAGATTTCCAGTATCTGTGGTTCTCACTTTCTCTAGTTAAAGTATTGGCAGCCTATTGATTCCCAAGGGGTGAGATGGTAGTTCAAATATTATAGCAAGCAAACATTGTTGTTTGTTAGTTCAAAACTTGAGTAGTGCTAAAAAAAAAGACACATTTTCTCAAAGCTGTTTGTCCTGCTTTCATTGGACTTAAATTTGATATATTTTGATGAAATGTAAATTTTAGCGACTTTCATGGAGGGATTCCCACTCTGAGCCCTACAACTCTCCTCATGTAATCTTGTGCTGTTCACCTCATGAATGATAAAATTGGCCTCCAAGATGCATTTTTTGTTGAACCATGAGTTCACTCAGATGGAGATAGTCACAGCTCTCAGGAATTTCTGGTGCAGACATCACTGGTATCATCTTTAAACCTCAGCTGTGCACCACGTCTGACACTGCAAGGCAAAGGTCACTATTGAATGGCTTTTGTGAAATCACAATTTGGAATGATGACTGAGAAAGAGAAGTTGGCAGCCTGTTTCGCTGGACATGGTCCTGGATGTCCTGCTGTGCAAGGTGAGGGAGAGGAGGGTGATCCTCTACCCTCATGATTACCAGAGGAGATCATGGCACCACGTCCCATTGACCTGGTCTGTGATAGCCAGATGGTCTAGAGAAAATGTTTTTATTTCAAAAGATTACTTCATTCATAAAAATGTCTTTATTTTAGTGTGTGATTTCACATTGAATGAAATATTCTCACTGACACTTCCTAATGCATATTCATTCATGATTTGTAAATCTGATTCAGGAGAGATGCCACTAAAGCAGTTCAGTTCTGTACACTCTTAGCATATGGAGGACAAACAAACATTGGAGTTTGTCTTTCCCGATAGTTCTAACTGCCCAGCAGTGTCACGAAAAGGTTAATTATCTTCTGTGTTCTGCAAGGGTAACTAGCCCCAATCTTTTACACTCATTGGAACTGTGCTATTGCACACACCTCTCTTACCAAAGTGAATGGTTTGTCACTCTCAGTATTACAATCAACATCTTCTTTGCAATAATAATTTATATTTACTTTTAACTTCCTGACCAGATGTGAAACCTATTCCTATAACCTGTAACTGGTTGCAGAAATGCAGTAAATTACATTATGTTTAATTTACAAGACTTTTCTCATCAACTTAGGAGGTAGCCATCCTTACATGTACTAGACTACACAAGTTCCAAAAGAATTCACACACTTAGAGATTATGGATAGATTGTGGGAAAAGTTGAACCCCAATTTTTTCTGCTTCCGTTGGATGTAATGCCCATATCTCATATTATTTACATCCTATCTGAAGAATATCGCCAGTCAAAATTTGAACCTCCTGACATTCTCCCACTCATAGCTGCAAGCTCCTCTGGAGCACTCAGTACTTTATGTGAACACTGGTGCCTTTGATCTGATCCTTGTTTTCAAGATAATCATGGCATACATTGCTACCTCTTTTTAGCACCATCAGCTCATCCCTATCCCAGAGCAAGGCTCATTTACTATCTTCAGTACTAGGCCATAAGATATAGGAGCAGAATTGGGTCACTCTGTCATTCGATCGTGGTTGATATGTTTCTCAAGCCATTCTGCTGCCATCTTCCTGGTAGCCTTTGATCACCTTGCTCATCAAGAACCTATCTATCTCTGCCTTAATGACACTCAATGATTTGGTCTCCACAGTGATGAGTGACACACATTCACAACCATTCTCTGGTTGAAGATATTCTTCCCCACCTCAGTTCTAAAGTGTTGTGCCTTCACTCTGAGGCTGTGCCCTGGTTCTAGTCTCTCTTATTGGTGAAAACATCTTCTCCGCATCCACTCTATCCAGACCTCTCAGCTTGCTGTAAGTTTCATTGAGAAGCCTTGAACCTCTCTAAACATAAAAGCAACATGAACCAGATAATTCTACATCAATCAACAGTAATTACACGATTGCTATTAAGCTAGATTTATAAATTCTATTTTTTTTATATATTGAATTCAAATTTCATCACCTGCCACATTCAGAACCATATTCTGCTGAACATTAGCCTGAGTCTTTTGATTACTAGTCCAGTGACATTATTACCAGGCTACATCTCCCCGTGTTCTGCTGATCTCAGATTAGCTTCATGAATTACATATTCATCATGATCTCTCAATCAGGTTGATTTCTAATTGGCAATCCTGTCAGAAAAATATCTTACTTGTAAAAATTTTCTTTCTATCTCTTTTTATTTCCCGCTAAGAATCCCATTGTACTTTCTCTTGTTTTCTTATCATTTTGTGTCTGATTTCACATTGAATGAAATATTCTCACTGACACTTCCTAATGCATATTCATTCATGATTTGTAAATCTGATTCAGGAGAGCTGTAGTTTGTAGAGATGTGCTCTAATAAAGGCCTCTATGTGAGGGTACTATCCAAAAATAACTTCTAATTACAGCAAGTTCCAAGTCAAAAGTCAGTTTGTAGAATTGCATCAGTGTAATGAATGTTTATAATATTTAATCAGGCTTGAGGCAGCTTTCTTTTAAGGTTTATTTTGCCTGGATGCCAGACTGAATAATAATACATAGAGCTACCAATTAGCTTCATGAGTAGGCAATCACCTTTGAAGATATTGTCTGTTCAGAAACTGATCAAAAGATACTTATCTAACTTAAGTGAAGGCAATGTTATACACTGGGGCAAAAGGGAACCATTTTATCTCTAATCTTAACTGAAATTCCAGAATTCATTATTGTAGTGACAGCAAGTATATATCCTTGACAATGTGTTTCTGACAATGTGCATCAGATTGCTCATAAACTTATCACATCAGTACTTTGCATAACATCTTTGTTCTGGAGTTTCCAAAACTTTCTTTGGAATGTGTTCTGAAGATGTACTGTACCTTTAAGAGAGTTAAAAGCAATAGAACTACCTGACAGAACCAAGTGTTCTGAAAAGAACATTTGGGCAAACAACTTGATTAGCTGGTTACCTGGAAATGACAAAACAGGTTCGAATTAGGCCCATCAGTTTAAATTATACCCCGAAAAATACCAAACTCCAATCCAGTTTGAATTTAATATATTGACTATCTTAAAAGCCAATAATACAATCCGATGCTTTTGGGGTATAAGACTGGGGAAAATCGAACAGTTGAGAGGAGAACTGCCAAGCCCCAGCATGTAAAAAGACTGCCTGAAAAATAGCTCTCTTAAAAAGTATCTTTATCGATCAGTAACCTGGGAAGCAGAAATCCACACTAGGAAGAAAAGAAGACCAGAATTCAAAGAAAATGAAAGCTGTCTGGTTTTGAGATAAGAAGTTTTATTTTGTAAATTGTAATTGGGAGTTTTATCAGACTAGTGTTGGAGAAGGGAAGGTAACAGATAGGCTAGAGTAAGGAGTTCTAAATAGTTGTTAGTTAATTATTTTCTGTTATACTTTAAGAAATAAGGTTGTTAATTTTTACTTTAACTAATTTTTACTTTAACTAGTTCTTGGCCTATCGAATTTTCATACATTACTGCATGAGATAAATCTTTTCTGTGTTGCTGGTTTTAAATTAAGCAGGAGAGTTTACCCAGTGTCATAACAAATGTCACAATATTACACATCAAAGCAGAACGACCTTCCTGCAGTTCTCTTTGGTTTTAAGAAAGGTAGTAGCATCCCTAAAACAACTAACAACTTTCTTAATACAACTATGTAATACAATGTCACAAGTTCTGAGGAAAAGCAATGACATTGGTTTTTAATTGCCTCGTACATTAATGATGTCAATGATATTAACATTCTTTAGTTGCTTCAGAGTCAGTTTGCTCTTGTGAAATGCTCCCCTACTTTAGATATTTTCCTGGTCAGCCTGTTCAGAACTGCTTTCACACACCTTGGGGTAGATCAGTCATGAACTCAGGGCTTGTAGTCCAGTGGCAGAGACACTATTCCTGCACCATCAGAGCCCCTTACCTTTAGTATACTAACCATGAGTGTAGGCAACTACTCTTAACCAATTTAATTTAACTAACATTTTTTTGAACTGTAATTAATAATGTATGATTTGACAATGTGTGTTTCAACTTATTTTTGGTTTCACTTTAGGTTATTGTTTGTCTATTGCCTGTTGCAATTTATTTCTGTACCATCTTTCCTTATTTCATTTTTTTCGTCAATTTCTTTGAGCCTTCTCTAATAAGTTGTATACTGACGCAGAATATGAATAGTTTTTTAAAAATTTACTCTTGGGATGCAAGCATTTGTATGAGGCCTGCATTTGTTGCCCATTCCAAATGCCATTGAGAAAATGGTGGTCAGCTACTGCTTGAAATGCTGTAGTCCATGTGGTGTTGGCACATGCACAGTGCTGTTCCAGAAAGAATTCCAGTCACAATGACGTGTAGCTTTGAGGGAATCTTGATGGCATTCCTATTTATCTGTTGCCCTGGTTTTTCTGCACTGCGGATGTCATTGGTTTTGAAGCTTCTGTCAAAAAAAAATTTATTATTGCAGTGAATCTTGTAGACGGTACAGACCCCAGCTGCAGTATTAGAAAGGGAAAATGTTTATTGTGGAGGATGGGGTGGCAGTCAAGTGGGGTTACTTTGTTCTGAATAGTGTTCAATTCTTGAGTTTCATTGGATCTGCATACACCAAGGTAAACAAAAAAATATCCTATCACATTCCTCACCTGTGTCTTGTAGATGGTGCTAGAAAAACTGAAAGATCTGAAAGTGGATAAATCACCTGAATCAAATGGGCTATACCCCAGTGGTCTGAAGGATATAGCTGAGGAGATAGTGGAAGCTTTTGTCGTGATCCTTCAGGACTCACTGGAATCAGGGAGGGTCCCAGAGGACTGGAAAATCACTAATGTAACCCCCATGTTTAAGAAGGGAGTAAGGCAAAAGATGGGAAATTATAGGCCCATTAACTTGACCTCAGTTGTTGGTAAGATTTTGGAGTAAAAAATGAGGTCTGCAGATGCTGGAGATCACAGCTGCAAATGTGTTGCTGGTCAAAGCACAGCAGGTCAGGCAGCATCTCAGGAATAGAGAATTCGACGTTTCGAGCATAAGCCCTTCATCAGGAATAAGAGAGAGAGAGCCAAGCAGGCTAAGATAAAAGGTAGGGAGGAGGGACTAGGGGGAGGGGCGATGGAGGTGGGATAGGTGGAAGGAGGTCAAGGTGAGGGTGATAGGCTGGAGTGGGGTGGGGGCGGAGAGGTCAGGAAGAGGATTGCAGGTTAGGAGGGCGGTGCTGAGTTGAGGGAACCGACTGAGACAAGGTGGGGGGAGGGGAAATGAGGAAACTGGAGAAATCTGAATTCATACCTTGTGGTTGGAGGGTTCCCAGGCGGAAGATGAGGCGCTCCTCCTCCAGCCGTCGTGTTGTTGTGTTCTGCCGGTGGAGGAGTCCAAGGACCTGCATGTCCTCGGTGGAGTGGGAGGGAGAGTTAAAGTGTTGAGCCACGGGGTGATTGAGTTGGTTGGTTCGGGCGGCCCGGAGGTGTTCTCTGAAGCTTCAGAGAACACCTCCGGGCCGCCCGAACCGCTTCAGAGAACACCTCCGGGCCGCCCGAACCGCTTCAGAGAACACCTCCGGGCCGCCCGAACCAACCAACCCAATCACCCCGTGGCTCAACACTTTAACTCTCCCTCCCACTCCACCGAGGACATGCATGTCCTTGGACTCCTCCACCGGCAGAACACAACAACACGACGGCTGGAGGAGGAGCGCCTCATCTTCCGCCTGGGAACCCTCCAACCACAAGGTATGAATTCAGATTTCTCCAGTTTCCTCATTTCCCCTCCCCCCACCTTGTCTCAGTCGGTTCCCTCAACTCAGCACCGCCCTCCTAACCTGCAATCCTCTTCCTGACCTCTCCGCCCCCACCCCACTCCAGCCTATCACCCTCACCTTGACCTCCTTCCACCTATCCCACCTCCATCGCCCCTCCCCCTAGTCCCTCCTCCCTACCTTTTATCTTAGCCTGCTTGGCTCTCTCTCTCTTATTCCTGATGAAGGGCTTATGCTCGAAACGTCGAATTCTCTATTCCTGAGATGCTGCCTGACCTGCTGTGCTTTGACCAGCAACACATTTGCAGCAGGTAAGATTTTGGAGACCATTGTGAAGGACGGGATTTCTGAATAATTGGAAGTACACGGTAAAATAGGGTAAAAACGTCAGCATGGTTTGATCAAGAGGAGATCATGCCTGAAAAATCTGTTAGAATTCTTTGAGGGGGTAATGAGCAGATTAGATCAAGGATAGACAATGAGTGTTATGAGTGTTTGATAAGGCGCTACACAGGTCGCTGCTGAGTGAAATAGGGGCCCATGGTAAGGTGCTAGCATGGATAGAAGATTGGCTGTCTGATAGAAGGCAGAAAGTGGGGATAACAGTGTCCTTCTCAGGATGGAAGTTGGTGACTTGTGGTATTTCGCACGGGTCAGTGTTGGGACCACAACTATTCCCTCGATACATTAATGATCTGGATGAAGGAAGTGAAGTCATTCTGGCTAAATTTGGAGATGATACAAAGCTAGGTAGAGGGGCAGGTAGTATTGAGGAGGCAGGGAAGCTGTTAAAAGATTGAGACAGGCTAGGGGAATATGCAAAGAAGTGGCATTTGGAATACAACGTGGGAAAGTGCGAGGTCATGCACATTGAAAGGAAAAATAGAGGCATGGATTATTTTCTAAATGTGAAGAAAATTCAGAAATCTGAAGTGCAAAGGGACTTGGGAGATCTAGTTTAAGTTTTTCTTAAAGTAAACTTGCAGGTTGAGTTGATAGTTAGGAAGGCAAATATAATGCTGTCAATTTTCTCGAGAGCACTAGAATACAAGAACAATACTTCTGAGGCTTTATACATTTAGAGAATTGTGAGCAACTTTGGGCCTCATGCCTCAGGAAGCATTTATTGGCCCTAGAGTGGGTCCAGAAGATGTTCATGAGAATGAAAGGCTTAACGTATGAGAAACGATTGAGGACTCTGGGAATCTACTTGTAGTTTAGAAGGATGAGGAAATATCCGATTGAAATTTACAGACTACCGAATGGCCTCGACAAAATGGACATTGGGAAGGCGCTTCCATTTGCAGGACAGATGAGGAGCCAAGGGCACAGCCTAAGTGTAAAGGGAAGTCCCTTCAGAATGGAGATAAGGAGAAACTTCTTTTGCCAGAGAGTGGTGAAATTCATTGCCACAAAAGGCTGTGGAGGTGAGGCCATTGAATACATTTATAACAGAGATAAATACGTTCTTGATTGCCAAGAGTATCAAAAGTTATGAAGAGAATGAGGAAAATGGGGTTGAAAAACCTATCAGCCATAATTGAATAGCAGAGCAGACACAATGGACTAAATAACTGTTCCTATGTCTGATGGTCTTATAGTCTTATGGAATGGATTTGGGGAGTTGGGAGGTGAAATATTCACTGCAGAATTACCAGTCCCTAAGATATTCTTGAAGCTATGATTTATGTGATCGGCCTATTAAGTTTCTGGTCAATGGCATCTTACTGGATACTGATGCTGGGAAATTCAACTCCAGTAACCCCACTGAATGCCAAGAGGAGGTAGTTAAATTCTCTTTGTTGGAGATGTTGTGATAAAATCAGCCTTTATTCTTAATGTTTCAGGGTGAAAGATAACAAGAGTCAGTTAACTCTAAATTGTGCCATAAGCACAAGATGTTCTTTTGGTTGCTTCACTTTGATTCTGCCTTATGATGAAGAGAAAGTCATTGATGAAATAGCTGCTATAAATATTTCAAACTTGTGCACTGATGTCTTGCCTGTATAAGCCAAAACTGGCATTCTTTGCGCTGGTGTGACTCCAATCAATGGTATACTTGGTCAAAATTCTGGGACTACCTCCCAGCACTGTAGCTGTACTCACTCCATAGATACTGAAACATTTCAAGATGATGAGTCACTACTATTCAAAATAGAGGAATTCTGATTAAACCCGAATAGTAAAGTACAGGAACAGGTCATTTGGCCCGCCTGTCTGCACCAACCAAAATGCCATTCTAAACTAATCCCACATGCCAGCATGTGGTCTATATCCGGATCAGTGGTGCTGGAAGAGCACAGCAGTTCAGGCAGCATACAACGAGCATCGAAATCAGTAAAACTTTGATGGATGTGGAAGGCTCCTTTAGGGCCTTGGATAGAGGTGAGGGAGGAGGTATGGGCACAGGTTTTACAGTTCCTGCTGTGGCAAGGGAAAGTGCCAGGATGGGAGGGTGGATTGTAGGGGGGCATGGACCTGACCAGGTAGTCACGGAGGGAGCGGTCTTTGCGGAAGGCGGAAAGGGGTGGGGAGGGAAATATATCCCTGGTGGTGGGGTCTTTTTGGAGGTGGTGGAAATGTCGGCGGATGATTTGGTTTATGCGAAGGTTGGTAGGGTGGAAGGTGAGCACCAGGGGCGTTCTATCCTTGTTACGGTTGGAGGCGTGTGGTCTGAGGGTGGAGGTGCGGGATGTGGATGAGAGGTAAAACTTTGATGGATGTGGAAGGCTCCTTTAGGGATTTCGCTGCTCATTGGATGCTGCCTGAACTGCTGTGCTCTTCCAGCACCACTGATCCAGAATCTGGTTTCCAGCATCTGCAGTCATTGTTTTTACCTATGGTCTATATCTCTCTATTTCTGCCTATTCATGTGTCCGTCCAAATGCCTCTTAAACCTTGCTATCATAATTATTTCTACCACCTTCCCAGGCAACAAGTTCCAGACACCTACCACTCCCAGCTTAAAAAACTTGTCGCACACATCTCCTTCAAACCTTTCCCCTCTCACCTAAAACCCATGCTCCCAAGCTTTTGCCATTTCCATCCTTAGAGAAAGATTCCAACTATTCAACCAATCCATGCCTCTCATAATTTTATATACTTCTATCTGGTCGCCCCTCAGCCTCCAACCCTCCACGGAAAACAATCCAAGGTCATTTTCCTGAGAGCCAATTTACTCCAATCCAGGCAATATCGTGGTAAATCTTTTTTGCACTCACATCAAAGACTTCACATCCAGGTAACCAGGTATGGTAACCAGGACTGCTAACTAGGAACAGATACTTTCAAGTGAAATTGTCTCAGAACAGTGGGATGCATTCAAGAAGAAAATATGGAGAGAATAGGACCACAATATTCCAATAAAGAGAAAAGGTGTGACCATCAAATCATGTGAACCTTGGATATCAAAGGGTATACAGCATTGGGTAAAAGAGAAAAATGAAGGCTTATAGTAGATATCAAAGACTCAAAATAGCAGAAGCCCTTAAGGAACACAGAATGTGCAAGGGGAAACTTAAAAGGGAAATTAGGAGAATCAACAGTGGATATGAAAGGATACTGGCAGGTGGAATGAAGATAATCCTATGTTGTTTTTCTGGTACAATAAGGGTAAAAGGAAAACAAGGGAAGGAATATGGCCTATTAAGTACTACTGTGTTAATTTGTGCATGGCACCAAAGGACGTAGCTGGGTTCTAAATGAATACTTTGGGTCAGTGTTCACTTGTGAGAAATTAGCATAGATAGAGTAGAGATTATGAGTTGTCCTGCAGACTTAAAAGTAACTAAACCTTCAGGACCAGATGAAATGTATCCCAGGTGGTTGAGTGAGACGAGTGAGAAAATAACAGGGGAACCTGAAAACATTTTTGATTCCTCTTTGGCCACAGGATCTGTCTAGGGGACTGGAACATGGCCATCCTGAAGGGAAGCCCAAGGAGGGAGCATGAGATAAATGAGGTAACTACTGGCCATTCAGTCTAATGGTAGTGAGGAAAGTATTGGAAAACACTGGAGAGATTAATATTAGCTTGGAGAGGCAGAGATTAATTGAGAACAGTCAGTATGGTTTTGTTAAGGGGAGGCCATGCCTGACCACCCTGATTGAATTATTTTGAAGAGGTGGCCAAATGTGTAGAGGAGGGCAATGTTTTTGACGTCATCCACTTGGATTTCAAAAAGGTTTTTTATAAGTTCCTGTGTGGGAGACTGATAGCAAAGGTAAGAACCCTTGGGATCCAACGAAATTTTGGCAAATTGGATCCACAATTGGCTGAAGGTCAGGAAGCAGATGGTGGTGTTAATCAGCCGGAGAATCCATTGTTCATGTTCGGCATAATGCCACAAGACTTCATGGAGGTTTGCATCAATATCAAGAATTACCACAGCCATTCCACTGACTAAATATCACTACGGCTCCTACATATGGAGGTGGGGCAGTATTAAATCCAGGCGGAATGAATAGTGAACTCCCTTTCCCTTTTATATAGAAATCTCCAGAGATTAATCTAGGTCTAAAACACAGCTAAATTGGGCAATAAGATTCATAGAGACTTACAACACGGAAACAGATCCTTTGGTCCAACTCATCCATGCGGACCAGTGATCCCAATCTGACCTTGTCCCGTTTGGCCCATATCCTCCATGCCCATCCTATTCATGTTGCCCTTCCAGATGCCTTTTATATGTGCCTCCACAGTTTCCTCTTGCAGCTCATTCCATACACGCACCACCGTCTGCGTGAAAATGTTGCCCCTCAGGTCGTTTTTAAATTTTTCCCTTCTTACCTTTAATCTATGCCCTCTAGTTTTGGACTCCAGCATCCGTGGAAAGTGACCTTAGCTATTCATCTTCTCCGTGTCCTTAATGATTTTATAAATCTCTACAAGGTCGCAACTCAACCTCCGACCCTTCAGGGAGGAAAACCCCAGCCTATTAGCCTCTCCCGATAACTCAAGCTCTCCAGTCCTGGCAAAATCCTTTTTTCACCCTGTCACGTTTAACAACATCCTTCCTGTAGAAGGTAACCAGAATGCATGCAGTGTCCTAAATGTGGCCTATCCAATGTCTTGTACTATTGCAACATGACATCCCAACTCTTATACTGAACATTCTGACCAATGAAGGCAAATGCCTTCTTCACTACCCTATCTACTTGTGATTCCTTTTTCAATGCACTATGCACCTGCACCCTTAAATCTATTTGTTGGGCAACACTCCCCATAGCCCAACTGTTTACTGTATAGCTCCTACCCTGATTTGCCTTACCAAAATGCAAAACCTCACATTTAACTACATTAAACTCCATCTGCCGCTCCTCAGCTCATTGGCTCATCTGATCAAGGTCCCTTTGTACTCTGAGATAACCTTCATCACTGTCCACTACACCTCCTAATGTTGGTGGCATCTGCAAACTTGCTAACCATACTTCCTATATTCGCATCCAAATCATTTATGTAAATGACAAAAAGCATGGACCAAGCACCGAGCCTTGGACACACCGTGGGTCACAGACCTTCAGCCCAAAATGAAACCATCTACCTCCATGCTTTGTTTCCAATTTTGTAAAAATGTTAATTTCTGTGATGATTCTAAGAATAGAGGAGCATGAATTGCAGCTCACTTCTCAAATGAGGTGTGACATGGGTTACTGATGCAAATTATATTGCATCATACCACTCTCTCTGGTTTCCCCATGATGAAGTCAATGCTGCAGCCTGGTAGTTGGCTATGACAAGTCAGCTGGCTTTGCCCAAGTGGAGGGCGCCATGCATGGCACAATGAGAGTGCCGTAGCTTAATGATGTAGACTTCATCAATAGAACAGTGTTACATTCCATCAACATACAAGCCATGTGGTGGAAACCGATTTGCTTGAGGTATTCAAGAGGACATTGGATGATTATTAAGGTAAAAACAATCTGCAAGGCTATGGGAAAAATGAAGAGATTGGCACTAGGCAATGAAGCCCATTTAACAGCCTGTGCTGACCCATGATGGGCCAAATGGCCTCATCCTGCGACATAACACTTTTGTGATTCTGTGATTTGTGATCATTAGTATCGCATCTTAGTGGTTGGTGTCAGATATCCTGGCAGTAATGTTCTCTCTAAGCTGTGTAGCTGTGCAGCAACTTGGAGGGTCTGCGCATTCTGATAGGCTTGCAAATACATTGACCTCTAGTACTTGGAACCCCTTCTGGCCCCAGAATGGTGCAGTGTCTGGAAAAGTTAGAAGGATCTTGGCTTGGAAGCCACCATGATAACTATATCTTTGAAAACTCTCATCTTGTTGAATCATAGATTCAGAGAGTAATGCAGCACAGAAACAGAACCTATGGTCCAACTTGTCCATATTGACCAAGTTTCCCAAACTAAATCAGTCCTACCTGCCTGCATTTGGCCCATATCCCTCTAAACCTTTCTTATTCATGTACTTATTCAAATGCCTTTTAAATGGAGTAACTGTACCTACATCTACCACTTTCTCTAAAATTCAATTCACATGTGAACATCCATCTGTGTGAAAAAGTTGCCCTCTTCAGGTTCCTTTGAAATCTTTCTCCTCTCACCTTACAAATATGTCCATTAGTTTTGAACTCCTCCACCCTATTCACCTTATCTCTGACCCTCGTGATTTTATAAACCTCTATAAGGTCACCCATCAACTTCCTGTGCTCTAGTGAAGTCCCAGCCTGTCCAATCTCTCTTCATAACTCAAACCCTCCATTCCTGGCAACATCCTGGTAAATCTTTCCTGAGCCCTCTCCAATTTAATAATATCTTTCCTATAGCAGGACAATTCGAACGGCACACAGTACTCCGGAAAAGACCTCACAACGTCCTGTACAACCTTACCATGACGGCCTAACTTCTATTCTCAATTGTCTGAGCAACGAAGGCAAGCATACTAAATGCCTTCTTAACCACCCTGTCTGCTGTGATGTAACTTTCAATGAATTAGTATCTGAACCCCTAGATATCTCTGTTCAACAACACTACCCAGGATCATACCACTTGTTTCCTTTACCAAAACATAATATCTCACAGTTATCCAAATTAAATTCTAACTGCCATTCCTCAGCCCATTGGCCAAACAAGGATTGAATGCCTTACAAGGATAGTTACAAGGGAAACTTTCTTCTGATGACTTCATCACACAACCTCTGCCAGAAGTCAAGTGGAGACCAATGCAGCCTATTCTTCCCGCCAGGGCCACTGTGAATCATACAATTGATCTGCTGAAGATGAGCTCCTGGTGCTTGGATTGGTCTAAGGGTGTCTTGCAGTATATCTCCAAATAGAGTGTGCTGCATAATCCTAGCATGCCACACTCTGCACAATTGGAGCAGGCAAAGAAGGGATGTGATGGACTCTAACGAGCTGGTAGAGTTTGCAGCATTTTTCACATGAGGAGGAAGAAGACAATGTGTTGGAAGAAGACCATCTTCTACATGATGAAGTGCTACAGCATCAAAGACAACAAAACAGCCAGGACGTAATTAACAGCAAGTTCCAGGAGATGAAAGCTGGGTGCAGTGATAACTCCTTGCTTGTAAATTTTCTGGCTCTTGAAATCCAACTTCTTCTCCGCTCCCAGACATAAATGCAGCTTCTGTCTTTTTTTTGGTCTCTTTTGTTGGTGTTGAATAAATGTGAATGTTTTGATAGTCCATATTGAAGAATGGGAAGATATTGAGTTGCACTGGACTTTGGGGAAAGAATAGATGGAGATCCAGGAGGGGATTAGGCTAACGCAGGGAAAGCTGTAGCGTTTGGTTTTTAAATAGTAGTGGATGTACACATGTGCACTTATATGTTCTATGAAATGTCACCTGTGGCCATCCATGTGCCCTGAGACCTGTCTGTTTTGGCTGTTTTCCCACTTCATGTACAATAAAGGGCAGCTTCAGAATGACGGTGGTGGCAGGAAGCTCAGGCTGTGCCAGCAGTGGTGTGTACATCTGCTAGTGGAAGGTGGGAGAATGTGACGAGTGGGGCATTGTGAGGACATGGACATGCTGGAAGACATGGACCTAGCTTTAGCTATGAAGAGAGGCTGGATAAGCTCAGATTGTTTTCCTTTGAGCGGAAAAGGTTGAAGGGAGACCAGATAGAGGTGTATAAGATAATGAGGGGCATGGATGAACAGAAAACAGTTGGTCCCCTTAATTGAAGGATCATTAACAAGGGGCATGGGTTTTAGGTGAAAGGCAAGTGGTTTAGAGGGGAGTTGAGGAAAGATTTCTTTTAACTCAGTGGGTGGTGAGGGTCAGGAATACACTGCCTGAAAGAGTAATAGAGGCAGGTATCTCCCAACATTTCAAATGTAATAACATTCAAGGCTATGGACCAAGTGCTGGAAAGTGGGGCTAGTGTAAATTTACAAATATAGTGTAGAAATGTCTACCTTCTTTCTCAACTGAAGATTCCCCACCATTGTTGTTGTCAGGGCCTTCAGCTGCATCCAACCTATTTCCTACATTCGGCTTCACCTTCTCTTCACTCCCAAAACAGCGATAAGTGACCCCTTGTCCTCACCTATCATTCACATCACCTAGCAGCATCCACATCCAAAAGATCATATGCTGCCATTTCCACCATCTCTATTGGGATGCCATCACCAGAGACATATCCCGCTCTCTTCCCTTATCAGCCTCTTGCAAGGACCATTACCTTCAGGATCCTTTGGTCTACCTGTCCCTCACTCCCAATAACCATCCTTCCTCCTACCACCACCCACCTCCCCCCTGCCACCCCCCCACCGCCCCATGGCACCTACCCATACAATTGCACAGGGTGCAACACCTGTCCATGTACTGCTTCTCTCCTCACTATCCAAGGCCCCACATATACCTTCCAGGTGAAGCAATGTTTTACTTACTCTTCACTCAATCTAGTGTACTGCATTCTCTTCTCATAGTGTGGTCTCCTCTACACTAGGGAGACAAAGTGGAGACTGGGTGACCGCTTTTCAGAATATATACGTCTGTCCGCAAAAACGACCATAAACTTCTGGTTCCCTGCCACTTCAACTCACTACCATGTTCCCTGACCAACATCTCTGTCTTGTGCTAGCTACAGTGCTCCAGCAAAGCTCAGCACAAGCTGGAAGAACAATCCTGCAGCCCTTTGGATTCAATATTGAGTTCAACAACTTGAGTACCTTTTCCCATGTCCTTACCCCAATCCTCACATACCAGGCCTTGTCATCACATGGGCTGCTACCACAACCAACCCATTGTCAGTCACAGCTATTCATTCTCCCAGGCTGACCTTTACTCATTTCTTTGCCTGACCAACTATTTTTCTCTCTCTTTCTGCGCTCCAATTCCACCTTCTCCACCACATCGTTAGCAAAAATAATAACCTTTCCCTCGCTACAATCAGTTCTGAAGAAGAGTCACTGGACCCAAAATGTTAACTCTGCTTTCTCTCCACAGATACTGCCATACCAGTTGAGTTTTTCCAGGAATTTCTGTTTTTGTTTCAGATTTCCAGCATCCACAATTCTTTGTTTTTTTTAATTTTGGGTAAGTTTGATGAGACAGATTTGATGGGCTGAAGGGCCTCTTCTGTGCTTTATGATTCAATGCTCTATGACTGATCTGAATGGGCATACTGAACATTGCTGGAGGACCAATTCTTTATAGCATGTCAGAAAGTCCAAACCTAATGTCTTTTGTGACATTTAACTGACCTTACTTTGAAATGGGCTTTATCATTTAGATAAACAGAAAACAAGTCCAAATAACTGAGACTCAGTGTGCAGGGCAGTGAAGGCAGAATGAAATAAGAGAACTAGAAGGAGATAGTACGTAAGACTTATTTTTTAAAATGCCAATCATGAGTTTAAAGATCTGTGTTTCATTTATCCTTGTAAATTAAGACGTGCCCTGTGTTGCTACCACATGTGGTCCATATGTGAATCACTGAAAGTCTTGTACTATGTCAGCAGTGGGATTGCATTCACTAAAAACACAAAGGCTACTGTTAATTGGAGCTCCTGATGTGCTCTAGGCAAGGAAGAAGAAAAACAATGGCATAATTGTTACAGGGTTCCTTCTGAAGCATGAGTTAAGTAACAAACATAGCTAGCTGTGACATAAATCCCAAGACCTCTTTCTGCACAACTTCAAACCAAGAACTGCTGAAGAAGGGTCACCTGACTCCAAATCTTAACTGTTTTCTTCCCACAGATGCTGCCAGACCTGCTGAGTTTCTCCTGCAATTTCTGCCCATTTGTTTTAAGCCTGAAGAATAGCTGGACTGGAAAAAAGCAGGAGGAATGTTTCTTTTAAAATCATTCTTGCTCTCAAGAAGGTTGTGGTCAGCTACCTTCATGATCTCTGCAATGAATTTGTTGTAGGTGGATCAACAATGCCTTTAGGGAGAGAGTTCCAGAATTTTCATCCACCAACAAGTCACGATGGTGAGTGTCTTTGGGAGGAACAGGCAAAAGTGGGTACTGCAGATGCTGGAGACTAGAGTCAAGATTAGAGTAGTGCTGAAAAAGCACAGCAGGTAAGGCAAGATCTGTGGAGCAGGAAAATTGGTATTTCGGGCAAAAGCCCATCATCAGGAAAGGCTTTTGCCCAAAACATCGATTTTCCTGATCCTCAGATGCTGCCTGACCTGCTGTGCTTTTCCAGCACTACTCTAATCTTGATTCTTTGGGAGGAATATCCAGGAGATGGAAACTGCTGTCCTTGTCTTTTTAGATGGTGGTGGTTCTGGTTGTGGAAGACGCTGTCTAAATAGCTTTGCTGAATTTCTGCAGTGCATCTTGTAGATGGTATATGCTGCTGTTACTGAACATTGATGGAAGAGGGAGTGAATGTTTTGTGGAGGCAATGCCATTCAAGTGGGCTATTTTGTTCTGGAAAGTGTCAAATTGCTTGAATGTTGATGGACAGGCTTTGGGGAGTCAGGAGGTTAAGAATTAATCACATTCCTTTGAAGTCACATGTAGGCCAGGTCAGGTAAGGATAACTGATTTCCTTTCTTCACAAAAAGTAAGGCACAAGTTGGCAATGGTTTCATTAGATTTATTTCTATTGCAGATTTCTTTGCATTCAAATTCCATTGTCTACCATGGTAGGATTCAAACCTCAGTTCTCAGAACGTTACTCAGATCTCTGTATTACATAACCAGCGACACCTTCACTCTGCCATATCACAGCTAGATTAACAGAACAGAGCAAGATGAACACTAAACTATTGCTTGGGTGATGAAGTAGAGGATAGTTCTCACAATAGGTACTCTAACACAAGATGGAAATAGCAATATATAGCACAATGATGTGCTATAGGCTAGGAACCATAGTCCGTAAAGGACCCAAAGGTTTGTCTCTCCATTAAAAAGAGAGAAAGAGAGAGAGAGGCAGAGAGAGAGAGAGATAGAGAAAGAAAGAGAAAGAAAGAGAGAGAGAGAATTGGTTATATATAGCTTGAGGATAACCACTGCACAGTAAGTTAAGGAGGAAGGAATTACCACAGTCAGGGAGGTGGTGATTGAAACCACATTATTGAGCACAATACAGTGATAGGAAAGTGCAACAGGCACAATTTAAATGACAACTTATAGGGAGAGAAAGGAAAGCTCCTAACTTATTGCCCAAATTTGACCCATCGACCACCAGCCACAGATTTCACGAATGCAGCACAGACGACATAGGTATACCACTCAATCACAACAAGAAAAGTAATGAAACTAACAAATGCTACAGGCATAAATAATTCCTGCACAATAAGAGAAACTGCAGGTCCATGTGTGGGGCAAAACTATATTTTGTAGATACGTTTTTTTGCAAGCAAGAGGTGTTTGATGTAAATTGGCAGTATATAAACCCTGTCAGGTATTGTTTCCATTGAGTTAAATCCTGACAATCAAGGAACACTTTTTTTTTATTCCCAATTTCAATTCTTCTGGCTCCAAATCAGTATCCAATAATTATGGGCAGCATAGTGGATGGGTGGCATGGTGGCACAGTGGTTATCACTACTGCCTCACAGCACTAGAGACCCAGGTTCAATTCCTGCCTCAGGTGATTGTCTGCGTGAGTTTGCACATTCTGCCTGTGTCTGTGTGGGTCTGCTCTGGTTTCCTTCCACAGTCCAAGAATGTGCAGGTTCAGTGAATTGGCCATGCTAAAATTGCCCATAGTGTTAGGTGTAGGGAGTGGGTTGTGGGTTGGTGTGGACTTGTTAGGTTGAAGGGCCTGTTTCCACAGTGCAAGTAATCTAATTTGGATTTCAACTTTGATAATATTTAGGAAAATATTTCTTAAGTAATTATTGTATGAATCTCCTGTTCCTTGGATGCTGCCTAACCTTCTTGTGCTTTAACCAGCAACACATTTTCAGCTCTGATCTCCAGCATCTGCAGACCTCATTTTTTACCCTAATTATAGTATGGGGAAGGCAGAATGAAATCAAGATATATGTTTTAAACACAATCTTAATAATGGTACCTATATTTAGATTAGATTAGATTACTTACAGTGTTGAAACAGGCCCTTCGGCCCAACAAGTCCACACCGACCCGCCGAAGCGCAACCCACCTAGACCCATTCCACTACATTTACCCCTGCACCTAACGCTACGGGCAATTTATAATGTTTTGTGGTTATATCAATTTAACATTTTGTGCTGGAATTATTGACGGATATTTTTCTGGATTGTTTTAACTGCTTTGTCATTTCATTTCTTTATGCACAATGAGAACTAATATATGTTTTAGAAGTAAATAGAACTTGGACATATGGCACAATATCCCCTGTGCTAATTCACATTAATCCAACTGGCTTGCTGTGACTTATTAAGTGACTGATAATTTATTTTTTCTTTGAGGTACAGAGAAATAATGCAAACTATTAGGCCAAGCAACATTTATAGTAAATCCTATTTCTGCTGATATTTAAAATTTCAAATTCATTTTTTCACAGGATTTGGATAACAGCTAGGCCAGGATTTATCACCATTTCCTAACTGCTTTTGGGAACAAATTGACACAGGATATAAAAGCAAAAATATGCCATTTAACCCTTTTGGGCCTACTCTGTCACTCAATAAGATCACGGCTGATCTGGTTGTGATCTGAACTCCACATTATTGTTCTGTCTTTATATCAGAACCTGGGCAGTTTCACAGGTTCTGCTACTACGTATAGGCAAGAGTAGATAAAGAATAATAAACTTCCTTCTCTAAAGACTATTAATTCATCAACTGGGGTTTTAATATATTTATGTAGTTTCATGGTGATCAATGTTGGAACTTCAACCTGGATTTATTTACATAACTGAATTAAATTCACAATAATGGGGTAGCATGTGGTTCAGTAGTTAGCACTGCTGCAACACAGCACTAAGGACCCAGATTTGATTCCACCCTCGGAAGACTGTCTATATGAAGTTTGCACATTCTCCCAAACAGTCCAAAGAGGTGCAGGTTAGATGGATTGGCCATGTATGGATGTAGAGGCTTGGTGAATTAGGCATGGAAAATGCTGTACAGGAATGGGTGGGATGCTGTTTGGAGGGTTGGTGTGGAGTCGATGGGCTGAATGGCCTGCTGCCATGGTGGGTTTTGAATTAAGAACTCCCACATTAAGACCTCAAGACTAGACTAGACTAGACTAGACTTACAGTGTGGAAACAGGCCCTTCGGCCCAACAAGTCCACACCGACCCGCCGAAGCGCAACCCACCCATACCCCTACATTTACCCCTTACCTAACACTACGGGCAATTTAGCTTGGCCAATTCACCTGACCCGCACATCTTTGTGACTGTGGGAGGAAACCGGAGCACCCGGAGGAAACCCACGCAGACACGGGGAGAACGTGCAAACTCCACGTCGCACTGTCAGTCGCCTGAGTCGGGAATTGAACCCGGGTCTACAGGCGCTGTGAGGCAGCAGTGCTAACCACTGTGCCACCGTGCCGCCCATAAAGACTTTGGATTATTATCTATGCAATATAACCAACATTCTTCCACATCCATTATCAAAAGGTGATAATTAAATCTAATTTTAATTCTACCATTACAGGTCATTCTGCTGTACTGGGACAGTTGCATTCCTTTGGAACCTTGTGCTATAGAGGAACATGCTGCAGAAGACTGCTAATCGAAAATTGCTATACCTATTCAGTGGAAACTTCACGTCTTCCAAACAGTGGCCAGAATCACGTTATAGTCACTTTGTGTTGACGAAACACACATTATACCAGAATAACCTATATCATACATCATCTTTAAATATACTAGTGGGTTTCCAATAAGAAGAATTAAGAAGGTATATAGTTTTACAATATTTTCTAATTCCAATCCATACTTTTCCTAGCTTGCACCACTCTGAGATAATGTTTCTCACTCTCCTTTCCACTCACCAGCACTTACCATTGCCTGTTAATATCTTTCTCTCCACTTTTTCTTCTTCCACAGGACTTTTTTCATTTCAGTCTCCAAAACAACCATTCTCTTCTCAGCTCCCCCTGCTCACTCTATGATTTTTGTCCCCACATGCTTGAGTAAGGTTCTTGTCTTGTTGCACTTATTCTTCTCTCTCATTGCTCAATGACTTCCATTCTCACTTGCTCCAAAACAGTCCCAAAGGTAATTGCCATTCCCTACATGACTACTTTCTTTCTCCTCTCTTGTCAATCCTGAAAGACCTCTTCCCTTCCTCCTTATTAATCTTTTCCCTCCCCATTCATCACCCAGATGCAGACAGGCATCCCATATTTGCCCTCATTGTGGAACAAGCAGCTGGATTCTAGATTAGTGAAACCTGTTGTTGAGGCTTAAGAGCAACTTCAGATTAGCCTCAGACCTCTGGCACATATCCCAAATGTTTCATCTATTTCAGGCCTGCAAATGGGACAAGAAATTCTCTGTCCCTCATGTTGGGAAATTCATACACTGGGAGATCCATGCATTTCTGGACTAATCATGTCCTGATGAACAGAATTAGCATCCAAATAACTTGTATAATTCTCAATAATTTCATCATCCACATTTGACATGTCCATACCTGCGTTTAAATAAAACTTAACTATTTTAATGGTTAAAAATAATTGTGCCTAAGTTGCATTTGTTGGAATGCTTCTTCATACTCGTGTATGATGATAAAGTTTGGGTGATAAAAATTTAGCTTCAGGATTACGGAAAAACCTGTTGGCCACTTGACCGTTCTCCCATCAACCGAAACACAAGGATGCATGAAAAAATAAAATGCCAATTAAAATAAAAAAAATACAATTTTGTAATGATGCTTTATGGGGGAGCTGAAGTAGATATCACATCATTTAATTGTGGTTTGAATGCACTTGGTCCCTGTTTTATGTAAGAGTGTACACTGCAAAGAAACCTAATTTTGCAATTATGTAAGTCGGGTTTTATTATTCAGGCATTACGGTGATCCAGAGCTTCAAAGAGGAGATTACAATGACCTGAATAGAAGAGAGGTGAAAACAAGAATTATTTCAGAGATCAGAATAATTAACAAAATCTCTTTTTTTCCTTCAAGCCAATACACTTTGCCTACTTTTATTCTAACTTCCTTTTATTATAAAAGGAAAACATGTTTTTGATCTTTCAAACATTTCTTTAATGGCATCTTTATTGTTGAGTCTCTAAACACAGAGGTCTGGAAATTAGACAGCAAAGGCTAAGTGACTAAGTACAGCGATTGGAGAAAGATAACACGATCTGAGAGATTTGTGAAGTACAGATAATTAGGTTAAATTGTTCTACTTCTTATTGTGTAGGAGGGTTAAAACAATATTTCTGACTGCTATCCTGACCTGACTGTAATCCATTACATTATTGCCATGGGATCTTTGTCACCAAAATGGATTTCATTATGACTAGAGAGGGAGAGGCAAGCCCATCTCTGAGTGACAGAATGGACAAACAAATATGGCAGAGTGTGGGTACCAGTAATAACAGAAGAGCACATAAGAACATAAGCTTGATTCTTAAGCCCAACCTTCAATAAGGGAAGATTTTGAAACTTGAGGAAGAAATGTCCACCACTTGAATTTTAGCATCTAAATATGTTTCCACCAAGTCTTCTGTTGTTGCTCAAAGGAGTCTGCTCACCTATGTGGTAGTGTTAAGGTAACAGGGAACATTCAGAAGGCCTTGGACAGACTAAGAGAATGGACAAAGACACAGCAGATGTGGGAAAGTGTGAGGTTCTGCACTTCGGTAGGAAGAATAAAGGCATAGACTATTTTCTAAACAGGGAAAGGCTTCAGAAATCTGAGACCAGGGAGTTCTTGTTCAGGATTCTCTTAGGTTCAGTTGACAGTTAGGAAGGCAAATACAATGTTAACATTCATTCCCAGAGGACTAAAATACAAGAGCAATGATATACTGCTGAGCTTGTATAAGTCTCTGATCAGGCAACATTTGGAGTAATGTGACCAGTTTTGGGCCCTGTATCTAAAAAAGGGTGTGCTGGCATTGGAGGGGTCCAGAGAAGTTTACAAGAATAATCTTGGGGAAGAAGGGTTTGTTATATGAAATGCATTTGAGGACTCTGGGTCTGTGCTTGATGGAGTTGAGAAAATAAATAATGATCTCACTGAAACTTCTAGAATACTGAGAGGCCTGGATAGAGTGTATTTGGAAAAGATATTTCCATTTGTAGGAAATGCTAGAATCAGGAAAGTCAGCCTCAGAGTGAAGGGATGGCCCTTTAGGACTGACATGAGGAGGAACTTCATCAGCCAGAGGGTAGTGGAACGCATTGTCACAGAAAGCTGTTGAGGCCAAGTTGTTGAGTGTATTTAAGACAGATAGATTCTTGTCTGGTAAGGAGATCGAGGGTTACAGGATGAAGGGAGGAGAAGGGAGGAGAATGGGGTTGAGAAGCAGATCAGCCAAGGTCAAATGGCAGAGTAGACTCAATGGGCTGGATGGCCTGATTCTGCTCCTATATCTTATGGTCTTAGTTGTTCCTATGGTTGACAATAGTGACAGCAGTGGACAGGGGAACTGGGGATATTGTTGCCCTATACCTCCTTTCATTCACAGGATCGTGAATGGGTGAATGATGGATGGCCTTACTGAGACAATGTTAACCCACTGGACATAGAAATGTAGCTTAGTTAGAACATCAAACACTTTTTGAGCTTCCACACCCTCACATTGTCAGAGAGAAAACTGGAGGTGGCTATGTAAAAATGATAATTATATTTGAGGGCATCTACAATTTTAAATAGAGACAATTTTTGCTTTGCCTTGTTTCCTAACACAAAAGAATATAAAAATGAATATATATCAGTGAACATCCTCTTCTCATTACGAACTGCGCTGTAATGCCTAATTAAAAATTCAGGCAGCTTGCACTTCTAAACTACACCATCCTGTGATCTGCATGTGGCTTTTATGCTGATGAGAACAAACAGCAGTATTAGTAAACATCTCCAGAGATTTATTGCAGCATGTAAAATTGTTTGATCTCCAGGTGACAGTTAAGAGACAGCTGAGGCATGGACATAAACAAGTGTTTATCAGTCAAACTCCATGTGTGCTCCTTGTCTGTGTATAAACTGACAGGAATAAGGGAACCGGCTTGCATGAGGCTCACTAACAGTGACTCATCACCAAGTAATTTTTGTGTTAGGAAGATGCCAAAATTCTTACTTTTCTTAATCTTGGGGATATTTTTAAAACAATAAATCTCTAGAAGAAAGTTATGCAAAAAAAAATTACCATAGACGATATAAGCTTTGAGTAGAAATTGAGGAATAGCTTGCCTTTAGATGGTGCCTTTCCTATTCTTACCAAACTTTTGCAGCCATTATTTAGTTTTGGAGATGCAGAGTTAACTTTAACCTAAGTTGTTGGATGGAACCGCATGTTTGGTAGTAGTTGGTATTTGGTTCGACAACCTGGTTGGGTAGTTGGGGATATTGCCACCTCCCTCTCTGCCCCATTTAAGCCTGTGCCAGGAAGGCTTATGAAGGGTCTTTCCACCTATCTGCCAATGGAGGTTCTTTAATGATTGTATTAACCCAGATTGGGCAAGAGGCATGTAAACCCTGGCATGTTTCTTAATGGACTCCCAGAGAGGAGGATGAGGGTTCCCTCAGCCAAAGGTATTCTATGCCTCATTGAGGGATTGGGCAGCAAGAAGCTGATAGGGGTGCAGGAATGTGCCAGCTGAGAACCACCTCTGTTACTTTGATGGCAATCTCCCTGTCCCATGACTCACATTCCTTTAATGCCTTCACTCACTTATGCCTGTTGTCTTCTTGGTAAGAGATCTTGCTTGGTTATAGTACTGGAAACAGCCACCACTCATCACTATCTTCTTCCCTTTTCCCCTCCTACACCAAATGGCAATGCTGAGTGTGGAGGAACTATTAGTTAGATTTTCATCCTTGTAAAAGATCATCAATCACCTGCCAAATGCCTAAGTGACACAAGATACAATGGACCTTCCCAAAAACAGGAGGTGCAGTGAGTTTCCTGACTTTCTATCCAGTGGCCAAGACCCTATTGCTTCCAGAAGGTTCCTACCATTGAGTCTGAAGTCCCCACAAGCAGATGAAATATTAATCTAACATACTCTTTGACTTAGATATAGAATAAAATCATACCCAAATTATTTGGATGGGATAAAATTGGTTTGTTTATGTAATGCTGCTGTGGAGTTTATTTAAAATTGTCCCCCTTAGTAATCATTGTTATGTGTGCAAATGCAGCAGTGAATTTACTCACAATTATGTTCCACTATCAGTAATGAGTGAAATGACCAGTTATTCTAAGCATAGTGGTATTGTCTGCAAAATAACCATTGACCAGGAGAACCTGTTGCTATTCAAGTAGTGATACAGAATCTCAGATTGAGCTGAACAGTTGATTAGATTAGATTCCCTACAGTGTGGGAACAGGCCCTTCGGCCCAACAAGTCCCCACTGACCCTCCGAAGAGTACCCCACCCAGACTCATTTCCCTCTGACTAATGCACCTAACATTATGGGCAATTTAGCATGGCCAATTCACCTGACCTGCACATCTTTGGACTGTGGGAGGAAACCAGAGCACCCAGAGGAGACCCACACAGACACAGGGAGAATGTGCAAACTCCACGCAGACAGTCACCTGAGGCTGGAATTGAACGTGGGACCCTGGTGCTATGAGGTAGCAGTGCTATCCACTGAGCCACTGTACCACCCCTCACTTTTGTTAATATCTTACCAAAATGATGGGACCTTCAATAAATGAAACCATCCTCCTGACAGTAGTGAAAACTCATTACATTTGACCTAAAAAAAACATTGCCTTACGTTTCATAAAGCCTAAATTCTCATTAATTAGAAATGTTGCATATTTAAGAGCCAGGCTACTGTTTTACCTGATACCATCATGTAAATCAGGAGGTTCTCAATTTAGTCCTTGGTTTGGTGCTAATTGTGCTGCTGGTAGTCTGTCTCTTACTGCTTGAAACAAAAAAAATGAGCCAATCTTCATATCTTGATTGCTGTCTATTAACCTTTACTGGAAAATTGCATCCTTGCTGTGCATTGGTGTAGATGAGCTGCAATGTTCTTTCACATTCGGGTTTAGTCTGTCAGTGTTTCCCCACCTTACCCCAGTCCCAACCTTCCAGCTCAGCACTATCCTCATGACCTGTCCTACCTGCCAATCTCCCCTCCCACCTATCCACTCCATCCTCCCCTCTGACCTATCACCTCCATCCCTACCCCCATTCACCTATTGTACTCTTTGCTACCTTCTCCCCAGCCCTACCCCACCCCCATTTATCTCTCCACTCTGCTTCTACTCCTGATGAAGGGCTTTTGCCCAAAGCGTCAATATTCCTGCTCCTCGGATGCTGCCTGACCTGCTGTGCTTTTCCAGCACCATTCTGATCTAAACTCTGGTTTCCAGCATCTGCAGTCTTCACTTTTGCGAAGTGCATGGAAACCAAATGCATTTGTAAGGAACAGACCCTTTGGGTGACACATGAAAAGATTTTTCCTGTTAGCTATGTATTCACTCAAGCCAGCACAAGCCCAGTCCAATTTGGGAACAAACCTGAGACTGTGGGCACCACAAGTGTGCAACATCAGTCTTATACCGAGAGTGAGAATGTAGAAGAAAATGATAGAATGTTCAATTGAACAATGAATTTTCAACAAGCTTTCAAAAGCTGGTGCAAGGATTTGGAGGAATAATAACTGGGGCTGAGAGAAATGGTTCTGCTGCAAATGGAGCAAAGGAAAGTTAATGCCCCAAAATTGAAAATAATTTAACATTTAATTGTGCTACTATAATTCATCTCCAGAGATCATCTCAACTCAAAAATCCCAAATAGCTTTAATCATTATAATAGTAATTTCATGTCATTTGCTGCTGTCAATCTTAAATTATAACATGCAAAAAGAACATGCATATTGGATTAGCAAAGGAAGATGAAAATGCTGTGCTGGAATTATTAAATGATCTTTTTATCTCTTCTGCGATCTAGCAGCATTATGTCTCAGTCTTTTCTGTAAAAAGTCATTATTGGGCACTAGGATTTGGATACCCAAAACAAATAATGTTGACCTGGACATAGGAGAGGGTCTAGCAGAACGCGAGCACTGCAGACCTCAATGAGGAGACCAGAGTCGAGAGTGTGGTGCTGGAAAGGCACAGCAGGTCAGGCAGCATCCAAAGAGCAGGAGAATTGACTTTTTGGCCATTTCTGATGAAGGGCTTAAATCTGAAATGTCGATTCTCCTGCTCTTCGGACACTGCCTGACCTGCTGTGCTTTTGCAGCACCACACTCTTGATTGGAGAGGGTCTGACGGAGACTGAATACCAACTCTTGTCACAAATAGGTCAGGTATTTTCAAAGGATAAATCAGCCTATTGTACATTGGACTTGGAGCAAAATGATTTCTGGGAGGTATCCATTATCTTGGATTGCACCTGTCTGATGACATAAAATATCATAGTTACAGGCATTTACATTTATAATCCTTACTGTAATTGGCAAGTGAAGCACAACTTGCTTCCTTTGAGGATTAGTATTTCCTTAACAATAAGAAGATGAACATGCTCCTGTACGACATCTTTCATGTTTACACTAACGATTTTTATGGGTTGGAATGCAGAAGAGAATGGAGAGACAAAACATTGTATAAATGCACAAGGTATAATGATGAAGGAGTCGATGCAGAGACTCGGTGAGAAAGTTAGGAATAGTGGCTGCTTTAAATTCAAGTCTATGGGATTAATTTCCTGGATTCAATGCTATTTATCATTCCCTTAAGCAGTCTGATCATTTTCCTGTCATACTGATAGAGAACTGCTTTCAACCACCTTACTTTAGCCAGCCTTCATGGATGTGGTGATGCAGTGCAGTGTCCTGGATAAATACAAATGGCCAGCATTTCAGACAGGAACTAAATGTGTATATTTAAGACTGAGATGGATAGAATCTTGATCAGTAATAAATCAAGGGTTGTGAGGAAAGTGCAGAAAAGTGGACATGTGGAGTTTGGATCAACCTTAATCCTATTGAATGACTAGGCAGGCTCAAAGGGCTGAATGGCCTATGCCTGTTCCTATTTCTTGTGGTCTGTCCAGGTTCTGATTACCATATAACCAACAGAAAGTAAGACAATAATAGGATACCCAACCCCAGCTTATTGCTATAGTAACTGGACTCAATTGAGGTTCTGTCTGGTATCTTGAGCTCCATAGCTCTATCATTGTCTCTTGCATGTTCCCTCTTGTTATTATCTTGATCCTCATCAGAGAATTGCTTTTAGTCCCCTATTTCCTCTGCATTCAGGACTTGCCCCTGATTATGAAGAGCATAGCGTGCACAATAATGCGGGACATCTTTTCTGGTCTGGACTATAGGTTCAGCCTGAGTTGTACATCTCAAGGAGGCATATGGTCAGTTCCACTATGGTACATGTGGAAGGGTGTGTAGTGTTGTATGTTCATTCTGTGTTAGTCTGGCACGTGACTATATATTTAACTGAAGTCACTGGTGAAATCAAACAATTCCCAGAGTTATTTATTTATTTCCTACACTCTGAGATTCTTTGCTCAGAACATCCAATATTTTAACCGGACAGAAAGCTAGAAACAGTAAAACGTACTAGCTAGTCCTGAAGCTTCTAAAATCACTTCCAAAATCAGTCAGAAACTGATCTCTCCCTCCTTTTATTGTTTTAAACAATATTGTCTGTGCTTGGCAGATAAGCATCAGTCAACTCATGGTTGACCAACTCAACATCCAACCAGCTGACAGCCCTCAGCATGGCAACGTATGACCTTGAACTGTCCACAGTGTTCCTTAGGTTGCATTTTCTTATACGCCGGTCACCTACAGCAAATATCTGTGATTGTTTTATTCTCTTTTGAAGCTCAACTCTTAGCTGCACCAAAAAAAATTGGGAAAAATAAAAGAAGGATATAGAGGGTCTCTTGCTGCATTCGACTTCTGAGAGGTGTGGATAGAAACAGCAAGATATTCTTATTATCTGGTTATACTCCTCCAGATCTGGTTATTCTCCTCCAGATCCTTCGGGGATCTTCAGCTCCTGGTTCTCTCTCTGGCCATTGTGTGCCAGTTGCTGGAGGTTTCTGTTGTTGCTAAACTTGATGAAGACTTGCTGATTGATGTCTTCTTCAAAGTTGTCATCTTGATTGTTATAATGTGACAAGGAATCTTCAGAGTGCTGCTTCCATCTCAGCTGAGTGATCAAATGAGGAAATGTTGAAACTAGAACAGCACAACAGTAATGATGTCCTGTTTCCTCATATCCATCTTGATGAAGCAATATGTTATGGCCTGACATTGTGGAATGGAGTCTTTGCTTTTGCAAGGAGGCCAAAGTCATACCTAAAGCAGGGAGTCTGACTTCTGTAACCTAATGCAGATATATGTTGCAGAACCAACATATAGGTGAGTTACTCGCCACAGTAGTTCTAGTCCCGAACCTGCATTTGTAACTATTGCATTTCTGTGGTGAGTCCAGTTAAGTTTCTGGTCAATGGTAACCCCCATGATATTCAGATCAATGGGAACTGGGGGCATTCAGACATAGCAACACCAATGAATGTCAAGGAGTAGTGATTAGATTGTCTCATGTTGGAGATGGCATTGCCTGGCATTTGTGTGATGAGAATGTTACTTGTCATTTGTCAGCCCAAGCCTAGATATTGTCCAGATCTTGTTGCATTTGAACATAGACTGCTTCAGTAACTGAGGAGTCACAAATGGTGCTGAGCATTGTGCCAGCATCCTCACTTCTGACCTTATGATGGAGGGAAGGTCATTGATGAAGCAGCTAATGATGGTTGGGCCTAGGCCACTATCCTGATGAACCCCCTGCAGAGATTTCCTGCAGCTGACCTCTAATAATCGCAACCATCTTCCTAAGTATCAGGTTGAATCCAACTCTGAAGAATTTGCCCCCAGTTTCCATTGATCCAAGTTTTGCTAGGAGTCACTGACGGAACACTTGGTCAAATATGGCCTTGATGTCAAGAGCTGTCACTCTCACCTCATCTGTGGAATTCAGTTCTTTTGTCAATATTTGAACCAAGTGATAAGACCATAAGACCATCAGACATAGGAACAGAAATTAGACCATTCAGTCCATCGAGTCAGCTCTGCCATTCAATCATTGATGATAGATTTTCCAAGGAGAAAGTGAGGACTGCAGATGCTGGAGATCAGAGCTGAAAAATGCGTTGCTGGAAAAGCGCAGCAGGTCAGGCAGCATCCAAGAAGGAGGAGAATCGACATTCCTGAAGAAGGGCTTATGCCCGAAATGTCGATTCTCCTTCTCCTCGGATGCTGCCTGACCTGCTGCGCTTTTCCAGCAACATATTTTTCAGCTCTGATAGATTTTCCAACCCCATTTTCCCACTTTCTCCCCATAACCTTTGTTCCCCTTGACAATCAAGAACTTAATTATCCCTGTTTCAAATACACTCAATGGCCTGACCTCCACAGCCTTATGTGGCAATGAACTCCATTGTTTCAGCACTCTATGGCTAAAGAAGTTTCTCCTCATCTCCTTTCTAAAGGGTCTTTGCTTTACTCTAAGACTGTGCCATTGGGTCCTCATCTCACATACTAATGGAAACATTTTCCCAATGTCCACTCTGTCCAGCCATTCAGCATTCTATAAGCTTCAGTCAAATCTCCTGTATCCTTCTAAACTCCATCGAGTATAGTCCCAGAGTCTTCAAACGTTCCTCATGTATTAAGCCTTTTATTCCTGGAATCATTCTCGTGAACTTTCTCTGAACTAACTCCAGGGCCAATACATCTTTCCTGAGCTATGGGACACAAAATTGCTCACAATTCTCTAAACATGGTCTGACCAGAAGCCTCAGAAGTACATCTCTGATTTTATATTCTAGTCCTCTTGGGATGAATGACAGCATTGTATTTGCCTTCCTAACTACCGACTCAACCTACAGGTTTACCTTAGGAGAAACCTGGACTAAGGTTCCCAAGTCTCTTTGTACTTCAGATTTTTGAATTTTCTCCCCGTTTAGAAAATAGTCTATGCCTCTACTCTTCTGAAGCTGATGATCTCATACTTTTCCACATTGTATTTCGTCTGCCACTTCTTTGCACGCTCTCCTAACCTGTCTAAATCTTTCTGAAGTCTCTCTGCCTCTTCAATACAACAGCCTGCCCACCTATCTTTGTATCATCTACAAACTTAACTTCCATCATGAGAAGGACTCTTATATCCCCACTCTCTGCCTTCTGCCATACAGCCAAACTTTTATCCATGCTAATTCCTGACCTCTAACACCTTGTGACCTTATCTTACTCAGCAGCCTCCTGCACAGCACCTGATCAAAGGCCTTCTGTGAGTCCAGATAGATAACATCCAAAATCAGGTCAGGAGCTGAGTGGCCCCAGTGGAATCCTAACTGGGCATCACTTATCAGGTTAATGCTGAGCAGATGCTGCTTGACAGAACTGTTGATGACACCTTCCATTATTTGACTGATGATTGAGTGTAAACTGATGGGGTGGTAATTGGTTGGTTTGAAATTGTCCTGTTTTTTCTGTACAGGACATACTTGGGCAATTTTTCACATTGTCAGGTAGGCGCCAGTGTTGTCTTGGCATTTGCGCACCTAGCACCTACCTGCATACTTTCAGCACCCCTGCCTTGCCTTGCCATGCCCTGCTGTGCCTGTCAGCATGTTGGCACTCTGCCCAGAGCCTAAAGCCTAGCTGCAATGTTGTAATGAGGTGGTGGTTAATGCAGACGTGCAGACAGATTGCTTGTCAGTGGGAAGCTGTCCCTGTGGGATGTGGGGGGTGCGAGTTGGGGTAATGTCTTGTTGTACAATACACACAGGCACTAACTTATCAGCTCCAGTGTGTACCAGATGCCTGCCCACTGACACTCTGCATGTCTATTCAACCAAGTGGCTATATAGGAAAATGGGTGATCTAATCCGTGGTCCAGTGGGTGGGGGGGAGGTAGGGTCATTGTTGGTTTGGAGTGTGGAATTACCACTCTCGGACACAGTGTCCATGAAGTATAGAGACTTGCCCATGGCCATTTGTCTGCTGGGGTCAATCATATTCAGGGAATATTTTTCTTTCAAATCCAGGCAATGGCAATCAGTCGGCAGATCAGACCTGCACCAGCAGTCAAGGGAACCGTGCATTGTAGATTAGAGAGTTGCAACAAAATGGCCAGGTGTCTGGTTAGTCATCTGCAACCTTAGCCAGAATGTCCTCGATTCCTTCATCCAGAGCATTAATGTATACAGGGAAAGGTTGTGGTCCCAACACAGAACCTTGTGGAACAGCACTAGTCTCTGGCTTCCATCATGAGAAGGACTCTTTTATCCCCACTCTCTGCCTTCTGCCATACAGCCAAACTTTTATCCATGCTAATTCCTGACCTCTAACACCTTGGGCCCTTATCTTACTCAGCAGCCTCCTGAGCAGCACCTGATCAAAGGCCTTCTGGGAATCCAGATAGATAACATCCAAAATCAGGTCAGGAGCTGAGTGGCCCTGGTGGAACCCTAACTGGGCATCACTTATCAGGTTAATACTGAGCAGATACTGCTTGATAGAACTGTTGATGACACCTTCCATTGCTTGACTAATTATTGAGTGTAAACTGATGGGGCAGTAATAGACTGGTTTGGAATTGTCCTGTTTCTTTCTGTACAGGACATACCTGGGCAATTTCGACATTATCAAGTAGGCACCAGTGTTGTCTTGACCCTGAGTGGCCCTGGTCTGGTTAGTCATGGCTAGGGGCTGTTTGTCAAAGCCATTTGGAGGTCAAGAGTAAACATGGGGTCTATGTGTTCATTGTTGAGGAGGATACAAGGAAGGGGCCTGCAGAAGAAGTGGAGAAATCACAGCTAAAAGGAGTGGGGGAATCAAGGCTAGGGCTGACGCAAAGTCATGGATAGTAGTCGGGGATAACTGGAGGTTAATGGAGGGCATGTGGAACAGCATTGGAGAGCATGTTAGATTACAGAGACCTGATTGTTCATGGTGACCACTGTCACGGCCTTCATAGGGGGAGTGTGAAGACTGGCTGGATGTCATCGAGGTCTAATATTGTGACTGTGGGGGTAGGTAGGGCAGTTGGTAGCAAAGTTCAAGGTAGTCATTCTCCACATGATGAAGGAATAGGTGGAAATTGGCTATCACAAGGTAAAAGGTGTCATTAAGGCTTTGGGCAAGTACCAGGCAACTAGATGGAGGCAGGTACTGATAATATCCACTGCAAGCTGCATTATTTGCCATCATTTGCCATTGTCTACATACCACTTGCAACTAGAAAAAGGTAAGAAAACAGTCAACGTGGATAGAGTCAGTAGGCAGAAGTGGGTACTGCAGATGCTAGAGATTAGAATCAAGATTAGAGTGGTGCTGGAAAAGCACAACAGGTCAGGCAGCATCTGAGGAGCAGGAAAATTGATGTTTCGGGCAAAAGCTGTAGAGTCAGTGCTAAAGTGCGTGATCCATATCCACTGGATACTAGGACATCAAAAGGGCATATACATAAAATATTATTTGTAAACTCTGGTTACATTTTATCTGTAATCATTCCTTCCCTTTTACCATTCATATGGAGTGACTATCTTTGGTGTCAAATGTTGGTCAAAGATGATTTGTGTTGTGTTGTTGGTGTTTGTAAACTTACCAATAGCCTCTCAATGATGCAAATGTCAGTGACAGTGACTTAAAAGAGGAAATGCTGGCCAAAAGCATCCCATCACTTGTGAAAGATCCAGGGGTGGGTGGAAGGAAGGGAACGTCATATCATCATAAAGCATGTAGGTACAACAATGAGCCCTACTGAACGCAATAAGAAACTGAATGATTGATGTGGGTCTGAGATGGGAAGGAGGCCAGATGTAGTAGACAATCCTAATCTTAGATGGTACTTTGGTCACTCAGCCAGCTTGGCGCCTTTACCAAGTTGATGCTTGTGCTGTGACCAAGGCCAAGGTGGAGCAGATGATAAGGCTGCTTGTAGTGGTCTGGAGGTGGGGGTCCTTCCAGAATAGTCCAGACAGAGTGTGTCATATCATCCTGGTGTGCTGTACCCTGCACAACTGGAGCAGGCAATGAGGCGAAGTGCTGCATGCTGAGTAACAGGACAATGAGAGCTGCCTTCTGAAGAGGAGTACACCATAGAGAAGGAAGCTCCCCTTGTGTGCAATAGTGCTCAGTTGCCATCTTCCAGACAAGGAGCTGATTGACACCTGGTTCCTGTAGATAGAGCTGGGTACAGCTGACCATCATGGAATGTCAAAAGTCATGATTCATGATGCCAGGCTCTGCATTGTGGAAAAACCAGCAGCCTTTACTCATTTGGTTCACTTTCGCTGGCTGTAAATAAGTTCACGTTGGGAATTGTCTGACTGCTTTTTCTGTGTGTGATGCTCCCCTGTTGGACATTGTCAACCTGCAGATCTCCTGTGGGAACTGGGGCTTTGGGTAGTGGTGACTTAGAAATGGTTTTCAGATGGGAGGTAGTTGAGGATAGTAAACTATGTAGTCTGATGGTTAAAGTGACTAAAGTGAGAGAATGAAATTGTATTGGAGTTGTGAAGGAGTGTCAGCTATCTTGGCTATGTGCCAAAACAATATGGCTTTTTGACTACTGTGCCAATATGTGGCAGTAAGGGAGCAACATATATCCAGATGCACATCGGCTTTTTAAAGATGGCATGGGCACTACGGATGAAAACATGACAAACTAACCTTAAAAGCAGAGTAAGTATCATAGAAATATTCACTTGGTCACATTTCAATTGAAGTTTGTTAATGTCTTTGACCAGCATTCACATATTATTGATTGTGAGATTTTTCATTATAGCTCCTCCTTCACTGTGAGTATGCTCCTATTTATAATCCCAAGTTTATTTATTAACTGATTCAACAAGAGAGAAGACTTTATCAGCTGAAAGTGAGCCCCTATTGCAATGTATAATTAATGTACCATCTTTGTATTTGTGCTTATTCTTTCTTTCTAGATAATAAACTTCATTCAGTTTGCAATTCTTTTTATAATTAAAATAATCTGTCATTCTTAACCACTTTCTGCTCCTCAACTCTAATTCCTTTTTAATGCAGTCTCGTTGTTGCTGTGTTGATTTTTAGTTGATGATCTCTGTAAAATAAAAGGCCATTACCCATACATAACAATTTTAACACCTCAGGCAGCCAGCAAGGGATCACAGCAATCATCCACATGGGACTCTTTCTTCATTTGAATGCCAGCTCCTTGCCAACTTGATGCAAAAAGTAGCAGATTGTTGAAGGAGGAAGAGGGTGCCCATTGGCACCAAGAGAAGGCACCTTGCAGCAAATGAGGTCGGTGGGGGAGGGGGGAGGGGAGTGTTTCAAGTATATTGGTTTTAAGGCTGTGATTGCAAAGGAATTGTGAACAGCAATATGGCTTTATGACGATTGTGCCAATTTGGTTTAACTTCCCTTGTGGGTTCTGAGGGAGCACCCCTGATCCTCCCACCTGGAAAGTTTGTAGGTTTACTGATGTCCAGCCAGGCTACCTGGCAGGGTACAGACACTCAAGGGTGGGTTAAAATTCCTTCAGGATGCTATATCCATCAATTACATTTATCAGTGAGACTCCCTCTGAACGCCATTGAGAGCCTCATCCATTGTCAAAAAACAGGAGCAGAAAGCACGGAATCAATAGGAATGAAGTGGGAAATCAAGCTTCTCTGTTTCCACTTCTGCTCCTTCGCTGCTGATAGGCAATAGTTAAAATTGTTTCTGTAGAATTTCTCTGCTTTTGCTGGCTTCAAGGTCTTACACATTATTTTTGTTTCTTGCATTAAAGACTTCCTGAGCTAACTCATTTAATTGATTTTCTGAAGAATGAAGGTCTTCTTTTTTCTTTACTTTCTTTTCAGTAGCTTGGAAGCAGAAGGTATAACAGAGCGAATATAACTCTGACCATAAAGAACCAAGTGGGTTGGCTGCCCCCTGAACTAATTAGCTACTCTATCAAAACCGAACAAGGGAATGTTTTGCTGAGTTTTTCCAGGCAAATATTAATGTTAACGAAAACAGAGAATGCTGGAGAAGCTCAGCAGGTCTAGCAGCATCAGCATAGAGAAAGCAGAGTTAATGTTTCAGGTCCGCTGAGCTTTTTTTCGGAATGCTAGTTTCCTGATGGATGCTAGGCAGGCAGGCAGTGAAATGGCTGGAAAACTTCTGCAGATTTTCTAATCAACCTGCTTAGACATATTATTACACATCTCTGGAGCATTGAGTCTGAGCCTCATGATAGGGGTATTACCACAAGAACACGAAGACTGCTATCTATTGACATCCTGTGGTAAATTCAACTGCTCAGCAAGTCTTCTCTTTGGAAATACGGACTGGAGTGCGATGTGCAAGCCAACTGCTGTCCATTTTCTGATGGATGAAGCTTGTGGCCTGAAGAGCCATTGCTCTGCATGAGAATTTTCTTTTGATCCCACAAGACAAATTTAAATTGTTGGATACATGTTTTATTAGATACATACATACAACTATAGACAACAATATTTTTGATGATTCACTTAATTTATCGTTGACAAACCATGAGCCTTAAAATACTGAATATTCCAGCACGACTCTAATCTAGAATAATACATGTCAGCCATGCTCCTGAGATAGAAACAGAAAACACTGGAGAAATTAAATTGGTTTAGCAGCATTAGTTAAGGGAGAAACAGAGGGCTGAATCATGAATATTTTGGCTAAGTGTCGTTTTTGTTGGGTTTCATGGAGAGGTTCTCTTTGCAGGGCTTCACCAACCCTTTACCAACACTATTAGACATACCTTAAAGTAAAACGTGTCAAGTAAGATTTTATCGCAAGTTCATCAAACATGATTTCCTTTTAGTAAAACCTTATTAGGTCAAGGCATAGTCAAACCATTTCATGTCAGAACATACTTTTCTAAACGCATTGTTCAGACTTCATTAATAATGGAACCCAGTGTTGTCCCAATAACAGATGGCAAGCTCACTGACATGCAGATCCCTGTTTTCTCATTCTCCTTTCTTGATTAATGGTGTTTCATTTGCTACCAAATCATAAAACTACTTTAGAATCTATGGCATTTTCTTGCTGCTTCTTAGCAAACTCACACTAATCCGCCCCGATAGCTTCCTTCTCATCTAATTCATTCTCCTAGTCGTCATACGAGGAATAATTCACCACTGCTGGTATATCCTGGAATAGACAGGAGCCATCTTTAAAAGGCTATTGTGCTTCCAGAGAAGCAGTCAGCCTGGAGCTGCCCTGCATGCTTCCTGACGTTTGGTCCACGTATGGCAGGGAGAGCAATGATGGTTCCGCTCTGAGTTAACAGGGACCTGAAGGGGCCCTAATTGTCAGCCTGTCTCTGCCCAGTGAGAAGCTCCACTCAGCAAAAGAATAAAAACTGAAATGAGATGCTCCTGACATTGAGATAGGCCCTGTCAGACTTTACATTTGACTTCACTTTCTCAACCCACACATCTTGTCAGAGCTTACGTTGCTTAGACCCCTAGAAGATTCTGCCCATTGTGTCTGTGCCATTTCTAAACAAGCTGTTGTATAGAATTCCACTTTCCAGGTCATGTAATCCTGTAGATTATGGTATCTCAAATGGGTATCTGAATATTTTTTAAACGTGATGAAGCTTTCTGTCTCTCCCACTGACTAACTGAATATATACTATCACCTCTCTTCAGGCCTGTGCTTTAGAGTCATTAAAGTATGGTGTTGGAAAAAGCACTGCAGGCCAAGCAGCATCTGAGGAGTAAGAGAACTGATGTTTCCAGGCTTAACTCTTCATCAGGAATAAATCGGGGTGTAGGGTTAGGGATATGTGGGCGAAGGTACGAGGTGATTGTGATAAGTCAATGGGAAATATGGAGCAGAAAGGTGAGAAGGATGATGAACAGGTAGGCCAGGTCTAGAGGACAGAGCCTGGTTGGAGGGTTGAATCTGGGAGAGGATGGGGGAGGGGAGATTTGGAAGCTGGTGAATTCAATGTTGAGGCCGTGTGGCTGGAGGGCCCTAAGGTGAAAGATGAGGTGTTTCTTCTCCAGTTTGTGGGTGGCTTTGTTTAGGCAGTGGAGGAGGCCCAGAATGGACATGTCATGGGGGAATGGGAGGGAAGTTGAAATGGGTGGCTGCAGAAAGGTGGGGTCTCATCATCCGCCTCGGGAACCTACAACCACATGGCCTCAACATCAAATTCACTAGTTTCTAAATCTCCCTTACCCCATCCCATCCCAGATCCACACACTTGATCTAACCTACCTGTCCATCTTTCTTCTCACCTATCCACTCCACCCTTTCTACCGACCTATCACAATCACCTCGTACCTTTGCCCACCTAGCACCATCTCAACTGCCTTTCCCCTAGTCCCAATCCCCAATTTATTTCTCAGCCCCCTTAACCTCGCCCTCGCCACCACCCCGCATCCCGCTCCCGATTAAGCGATTGGCCCAAAATGTTGATTCTCCTGCTTTTTGGATGCTGCGTGACCTGCTGTGCTTTTTCCAGTGCCACACTTTATCAACTCTGACATCTCCAGCCTCTGCAGTCCTCACTATCTCCTAGGCCAATGCTTTATCCTGGGAGTTGTCTCCTTCTTCCGAGTGTGTTTTTCACCAACTCTGTACAGTTCAATGCCATGTTCTATAACCTTCTCTCCCATTCTCCCCACACATTTTAATCCACACTGTTAGTTCCTATCAGTGCTTTCCCCTGAGCTATGGAAATAACTTTTTTAGAAAAATTGTATAGTCATAGTGTCATACAACTTGGAAACAGGTCCTTCAGTCCAACCAATCTATGATGACCATGTTGCCAAATTAAATTAATCTGCTTGTCTGTGTTTGGCCCATATCCCCTTAAACTTTCTTGTTTATGTACTTACCCAAATATCCTTTAAATGTTGTAACTGTACCCGCTTCCACCACTTCCTTTGGGAGATCATTCCACACATGTACCACTCTCTGTGTAAAAGAAGTTGCACTTCATGTACATTTTTAATCTTTCTCCTCTCACTTTAAAAACATGCCCCTAGCTTTGAATTCCTCACCATAAGGAAAAGACTCTTGCTAGTCATCTTATCCATGCCCTTCATGACTATATAAACCTGTAACAGGACATCCCTCAACCTTCTGCACTCCAATGAAAAAAGTCCCAGTCTATCCAGTCTATTTTTGTAACTCAAATCCTCTATTCCTGGCATCATTCTGGTAAATCTTTTCCATACCCTCTCCAATTTACTCATGTTTTTTCTATAGCAGAGTGACCAGAACTGCACACAATATCCCAGAAGAGGCCTCACCAACATCCTGCACAACCTCAGCATGACACCCTAACTCTGATGCTCAAAGGTCTGAGCAATAAAGGCAAACGTGCTAAATGCCTTCTTAATTCCACTGTCTACTTGTTATGCAAATTTCAAAGATTTATGTACTTGAACCCCTTAGTCTCTCTCTTCTACAACACTATCCAAGGTCCTACCGTACATCTTACCCTTGTTTTGGCAAATACATCGCATTTATCCAAATTAAACTCCACCTCCCACTCCTCAGTCCACTGACCCAATTGATCGAGATCTCTTTGTAATCTTAGATAATCTTTTTTGTTGTCCACAAAACTGCCAATTTTGGCGTCATCCACAAACTTACTAACCATGCCTCCTATTTTCTATTCTAAATTGTTTATATAAATGACAAGCATAAGTGGACCCAGAACTAATCTCTGTGGAATACCAGTGGTCACAGGCCTCCAGTCCAATGAATAGCACTCCACTACCACTTTCTGTCTCTTATTATCAAGTTAATTTGGTATCCAATTTGCAAGCTCACCCTGAATTCCATGTGATCTAACTTTACTAATTAGTCTACCATGCAGAACTTTGTCAAAGGCTTTACTAAAGTCCATGTAAACAACATCCACCATTCATCATTCTTCTTGACTACTTCCTCAAAAAACTCAATCAAGTCTGTGACACATGATTTCCTCATACTGACCAACTGAATTAGTCCTTGACTCTCCAAATGCAGAACATAATTAATAGGAGCACTAGTAAACCATATGGGCATTGAGTCTGCTTCACTACTTAAAATAACCATGGCTGATCCACTGCCTTCTCTTTACTTTCTTGCCTGCTCCCTTAATTCTGGGAGAGATTTTAAAAAAACTGTTGAACATATTACCCATTATGGTGCAATTTCAATGTTCTGTGATGGAAAGCTCTGAGGTTTCACAACTGAATGAAGGAACATCTCCTCATCTCTGTCCTGAACAACTAATTCTTCATCCTGGGGTTGTACATTTACGTGATTTTTGAATGAAAGGAATCAACTTCTCAGTGTCAACCCTGTCAATCCCCTTGAGAACCTAATATGTTTCAATGAGATCTCCTTTCATTCTTCTCAACTTGATAGACAGCATAAAGCCCAATTTTCTCAGTCTCTCATTATTGCACAACTCTCTCATCCCAGGACCCAATCTAATGAACCTTCACTATAATATCTCCAACATATTGTATTTGTCATTATAAATGGAGGTCAAAACTGTACACAGTACTCCAGATGCCATTTCACCAAAGATCTGAGCAATTGTAGTAAAATTCCCTTGTTGTTGTACTCAAATCCCCTTGCAAAAATCCCAAAATGCCATTTGCCTTTCTGATTGGTTGCTGTATTTGCATGCTGACTGTCTGTGTTACTTGTACAAGTACATCCAAACCACATGATGATTAGGAGCCTTTAAAAATACTCTGTTTTTCAGTTTGCACAAAAATGTGAATAATCTCACACCTCCCCATATTATACTCCATCTGCCTCGTTGTTGCCCACTCACTTAACCTTTGATGTTTTTCTCATTGTGATACATTACTTTTCATATTACCTGTTCTTACATCATCTCATGCTGTGATAAAAACCTGTGTTTGAAAAGCTTGTGAGTGCAATCAGCACTGAAGGGGAAAGGTGAGCTTCCTGGAAACACAATTTCAATCAATTTTTTCTAAATTTGTTCTATTTCTTTGTTAGAGAAAAATATAATGTAAAAGACATACTGATAAGCCTCCTCCACCTACTGTGCTCAATCTCTCCATTTGCTTCAGAAAAGCAGCACAATTGTCCAGGGATGATTATTCTCTCCAGCTGCTAATGCCTCCCAGCTTCTAAATGACCATATGCCACTCCTTGATTTACTATTTTCCAGGTCTCACCCTAAAGCACACAGAAGGGCTTTATGTCTTCATGGCTGAAGAGCTTAAAATTATGGAGAAACACACTTCTACTCCCTCCTACCATTCTGTGCAAGGGCAGAATTAATCTTAAATCATGTTGCAAGTTTCAAAGGAGTATACAATTTGCACAATTTTCTCATGTGCTGGGATGATTCTGATACATATGGACTTTGAGTGGTGTATCTGCCTTCTGGACTTAATATTGAGTTGAATACCTTTGAATTGTGAATGTTTTTTCCCTTTCTTTTAACTTTTTAGCATATCCTCCCCTCCAGCCACCCCACTTCCTGTCCTTTCAAATCCGGCAGTTAGACACACCATTATTCTGCCATTCTCACATTCTGATCACTTGATCTGAACTATCAACATCTTTTCTTCACCAGTACCCTAAACTCACCAGCCCTGGTGCCACACCTCCACCCCCCGCCCACCACCACGCCCACACACTGCAAAAACTATAGCATGAATGCTTTCCCCTCTGCACTTCACTTCAGCTCTGATGAAGAGTCATCTAGGCTCGAAACATGAGCTTGCTCTCTCTGCAGGGATGCTGTCTGACTCACTGTGATCTCCAACATTTGTTTTTTTTGCTTTTATGTTCCTGTTTGTATTAGACATTCCCCTCCCCCCAATCCTTTAAACATGTGTGTGTTTCATTAATGGTGTGTTTTAATATTTTCTTTTGGAGTTCGTGGGTGATAAAATTCCTCTTTCTTTCACTAAGTAATTGGCTGTAAAGTGTTGGAGAAATTCAGAAGGTCTGGCAGAATCTGAGGAGACAGAAATCCTTGTTGAGACCGATAAAGTGAGGTTTCAAGGGGACTGATGACCATTCCTTACCTGACTATAGCGGTATGCATAAATAAGCATGATTTCCAGTTGCAGTTTGCACCTGGAAAATAAAATATACTAGAAAATGATTCTTGCTTTAAGAATTCAACAAACTGTAAAATTGTCAGAATCCTTAGCTTGCAGCTCCAAGCAGTGTGTAATAGGTTGACATGAAACTTTTTCTGCAAGTTATTTTGTACAGCTACTCGTAAAAGAGAACTTTGAAGTGCCTTTATTCTGGCAGATAGTTGGATAATTGGAGGCTTCTTGTCAATCTTCACTTCTCCTTAGTGGTATTGTTGACATTAAATGGCCTGCAGCCACAAATGCCTTTCTGGTGCAACAGAGTGTCAACTTTAAATAATTGCTAAATATTGACCTTTGGCTACACGTGCACAACTGTCAACCTTGAAAACTGTAGGGACACAGGGACTTAGGAGCAGGTGAAGATCATTTGGCACTTCGATCCTGCTCCAACATTCAATCGGATGATGGCTGATCTGGATGCCCTCTCAATACCACGTTCCTGTCTGCATGCCACAAGACCCCATAACCTGCTGCAACAGTAGAGACATTTCTTCCTCCCAACAACTTTCACTTGCGTCTCAACACCTCACTACATCCACAGTTCAAAATCATCAGAGGTAGAGTGATTTCATACAGGGAGCTAGCTGAATACACTAAATGTTTTGCAATCTACAAGTAACCACCTAAATTTTGCATGGCACTTGGGCAGATATAAATCCTGAAATATACTGTTCTCATCTATTAAGATTTTAAAATAAAAGTTCTCATCATATGATAGATGTTATGATGATTGTGGTAAAATAAATGGAATATTCATCTATTCAGCAAACACATTTTATATTCAGTCTTGTTCCTGCAAGTCTTTCTGAATTTATTGGTAGTGCTGAAAGATATTCCTTTGAAGATGTATGCTGATCAAATGTTTCATGATGAATATGTGTGAATGACTCTGTGAATATCTAAGCAACAATGTTTGGTGTAAAGGTTCATTTTACTCTGTATTTACCTAAGAATATAATAATGCATTTTTTAAAAATAGCATCAATCAAATTATTAGTTCTCAACTATCGCACATCTATGTTCTCTGTTAATATAACAATAACTTGACGTCTTTGATGACCATGTTAATGCAAACCAAATGAAAATGTCACTTTGATTTCCTGTGGCATTATGAAACATAAAATTGAACTCTTTGCCCTGAATTTCCTATTTCTTTCAAATAGCAACATAGTAAGGAGGAGTGAAAATAGAGTGAGAAATTACGGCAATTTAATGACTTCCTAACCAGGTGAGGATAAGTGAATGAATTTATTGTGGTTTAAGTGAACCTGTTTTCACTCTGTTTTGTCAAATGTTCTCAGTCACATTATTTGTCACACCTATACAACTTTTATCAAAGACCATCTTTCACTATTGGTAGACGTCTCATTTTGCCATTTATTCATTCATCATTGCCACATACCTTAACCTTGATGCTATGCAATTTATCTGTCTGAGAGGTCACCATGACCGATCTTACGGGGCAATACCAGACTTTCACTTACTCATGGGTCTGCTTTACTTGATTTGTTATGCAAGGAGAAAATGTAAAACACAAAGCAGGAGGAGGGGGTTGGAGGCGAATCATCATAAATATCTGAGCTTACAGATGAGTATGAGAGCCCCTAGAGTTAAGTGACTCATCTGCATTACCATCAGTCAAGATAGAAAGACAAGGAACTCACAGATGAGTAATGGTAGAGCTGCATATATCTCTGACACAAAGGCTGACCTGATTTCAGCTAGAACTAAAAAATGAGAAAACTATGCATGGTGATTGTCAAGATTGTTCCTTGCTAATATTCAATCAATATCCATACTTTATACCTTCCAGGGCCTTGATGCATGAGTCCTTCCTGAAGAAGGCTCATGCCCGAAACGTCGATTCTCCTGCTCCTTGGATGCTGCCTGACCTGCTGCGCATTTCCAGCAACACATTTTCAGCTTGATGCTGACAGCCAATATCACTGGACATATATATGTTGTGCTACACGTGCACTATTTTAGGACGGACAGTCATGTCACAGCGTAATTACCTGCATGCAAGTGGGTTCAGTTAGAGAGTTAGCTGGGGTTTTTATCTGGTGATTTGAAATCCACAAGTGAGCATGATTAGACACTGATAATAGGGGCAGCCGCAGGGCCTACCCATAGGTGGTGCAATCCTCTCCAAGCTCTGCTCAATTGGGCAAAAGTTCCTTGCCTAGAGCTATTGTTGAGAAGGACAATGTTAGAGGAGCAGCAGCAACTTGGCTGGGTATGGACAAACCAGACATGTGCATGATTCACTTTAGCAGATAGAACAGAGCAATCTAAGTCACAGGAGGGACTGGTGAAGCAGGCAATTGTGAGACTGCCTAGCATGGAGAAGGTGGTTGTCTGTATAGAGTTTCAATCAGGACTCTCTAATGGGAACATGGGAACACCACCAGTGTAAGTTCCTCTCTGAGCCATTCACCATCCTGCTTGGGAATATGTGCTGAATGAAAATCCTGGAACTCCCTCTCTCCCAGCACTCTGGGTATACTTACCCCAATGAGGGTGAAGCGCTTCAGCAAGGAAGCTCACCACCATTTTTTCCAGGGCAATTAAGGATAAATGCTGGACCAGTGATTGTCACACATTCTGAATGAATGACAAAAGAAATTCCATGCAGACTATGATCACAATTGTACAGACGTTGAATGCCAGCTTGTCAGCCACTGTAAACAGGACAAAAGTACATTAGCCTCGATCTTACAAGATGTCATTGATCTACATCAAGCTGGCTGAACAGCAAAATGGTTGGAGTGATCTGTCTTTGGCCCAGGAAAATGATGATGCTGAAAGATAAAGAGAAAATGAGAAATTCACACAACTGCTCCCATTCCACAAATCACTCTACCTCCATCTCAGCCAATACCCTTGGCTCCTGATGGTTGAGTTATGCTTGGCAGAGTTGCAGGAGCAGGTGCATTAATCTTTGGCTGGCTCTGATGTGTACCAAGGGTTAAAGACCAAAAGCATCTCAGTAGTTAGGGGATGTGTCTAGGTAGCCTGATCTCCTTCTACGCGAATCATACAAGGTGCTGCACATAGAAATAATTGAAACGGAAGATAAAGAAATGTAATTCATCAAGGTCACATGGGTGTTTGAAACACGTGATCTTAAAAAAAACATATTCTTAAAAAGTATTCATTAAAATCATTTCACGTACTGCCCATCATTGCGTTCAAAATGACACTTATTGCCCTTTACATCACATTCAATCTGCCCTGTGACATTCCTGATGTTGTAGCTTTGGTATAAATTAAAACTAAGGACCAGGATGTCACAACTGTAGCTATTCCTCTTTGTGTGCTGTCACTATGATGGCGATACTTTTTGTGAATGTTAAGTACTCTCTTTTCTTAATGTCGAACTATCCCAGACTTTGATTGAAGTTTAATTTAAAGGTATAAACAATTGAACGAGAGTTCAAGCCCAATGTGTGCGCCTCCTGTTGTATGCACTAAGTTGGTTCGAGTTCCATTGCTCGGGATCAGCTAACCTGTGGAAATTGTCTCCAACTGCAGCTGCAGGGAGCCTGCGTTTCGGAGCTGTAGTAGAGGCTGTGAACATCATACACAGAGATGTGATCACACCACAGGCTAAGATTCCCTGGGCAGCAAGGGAGTGGATGACCACTAACAGAGTAAGAGGACTAGTCAGGTTATGCAGGAATCCCCTACGGTTATTCCCCTGCAAAGCAGATGTACCTCTTTGGATACTGTTGGGGTGGTGGCCTCAAAAACGAAAGTGGAAGGAAACAAATTCATTGTACGACAGTTGGTTGTGCTGCTTGGGAAAGGGGGGAAGCAATGAGAATGCCGTTGTAGTAGAGGATTCAATAGTAAGGTTCTGTAGTTGCAAATGATGGCATGTTACTCTCTACCCCCCTAACCCTTGCTAAGATCAAGGGCATTCTGAATTTTTTTTTATTCAATCGTGGACTTGAGGTTGCTAGCTGGCTGGCATTTATTGCCCATCTCTAGTTGTCCCTGGGAAGGTGATGGTGAGCTGCCTTTGTGAACTGTTGCAGTCCACGTGCTGTGGGTTGATCCACGATGCCACTAGGGAGGGAAATAAAGGATTTTGACCCAGCAACACCAAAGTGACTTGGAGGGAAACTTGCAGGTAGTGGCACTCTCAGGTATCTTTTGTCCTTATCCTTACACATGAAAGTGGTTGTGAGTTCGGAAGGTGCTATCTAAGAAGCCTTGGTAGATTTCTGCAGTATACACTGGTGCTATTGAGTGTCAGCCTTGGATGCTTGTGGATGTGGTGTCAATCAAGTGGGCTACTTTGTCCTGGAAGGTTTTATAGAGTCAGAGAGCTGAACAGCACGGAAACCAACGCTTCGATCCAACTCATCCATGCTGACCAGATATCTGAACCCAATCTAGTCCCACCTACCAGCACCTGGCCATATCTCTCCAAACTCTTCCTATTCATATACCCATCTGGATGACTTTTAAATGTTGCAATTGTACTAGCCTCCACACTTCCTCTGGCAGCTCATTCCATGCATGCACCACCCTCTGCATGAAAAAGTTGCCTATTAAGCCTCTTTTATATCTTTCCCATCTCACCTTAAACTTAGGCCCTCTATTTCTGGACTCCGCCACCCCTTGGAAGAGATTTTGTCTAGTTATCTTATCCATACCCCTCATGATTTTATAAACCTGTATACGTTCACCCCTCAGCCTCTGATGGTCCAGGGAAAACAGCCCCAGTCCTCTCACTATAATTCAAATCCTCCAACCTTGGCAACATCCTTGTAAACCTTTTCTGAACCCTGTTAAATTTCACAACATCATTCCAATAGGAAGGAGACCAGAACTGCACACAATATTCCAACAGTGGTCTAACCAATGTCCTGTACAACTGCAACATGACCTCCTAACACCTGTACTCATTACTCTGACCGATAAAGGAAAGCATACCAAACGCCTTCTTCACTATCCTATCTACCTGCGACTCCAATTTCAAGGAGCTATGAATCTGCACTCCAAGGTCTCTTTGTTCAACAACATTACCCAGGACCTTACAATTAAGTGTATAAGTCCTGCTAAGATTTGCTTTTCCAAAGTGCAACACCTTGCATTTATCTAAATTAAATGCCATCTGCCACTTCTCAGCCCATTGACCCATCTGATCAAGATCTTGTTGTAATCTGAGGTCACCTTCTTCGCTGTCCACTACACCTCCAATTTTGGTGTCATCTGCAAACTTACTAACTGTACCTCTTATGCTCACATCCAAATCATTTATGTAAGTGACAAAAAGTAGAGGGCCTAGCACCAATCCTTGTGGCACTCCACTGGTCACAGGCCTCCAGTCTGAAAAACAACCCACCACCACATCTTCTACCTTTGAGCCAGTTCTGTATCCAAATGGCTAGCTCTCTTTGTATTCTGTGAGATCTAACCTTGCTAACCAGTCTCCCATGGGGAACCTTGTCAAAAGCCTTATTGAAATCCATATAGATCACATCTACTGCTCTGCACTCAGCAAGTCTTTGTTACTTCTTCAAAAAAACTCAAACAAGTTTGTGAGACATGATTTCCCACGCACAAAGCCATGTTGACTATCCCGAATCAGTCCTTGCCTTTCCAAATACATGTGCTTCCTGTCCCTCAGGATTCCCTCCAACAACTTGCCCACCACTGATGTCAGACTCACTGGTCTATAGTTCCCCGGCTTGTCCTTACCACCTTTCCTAAACAGTGGCACCACGTTAGACAACCTCCAATCTTCCGGCACCCGCCCAGCAATCACTTCTCTAGCTTCCCACGGAGTTCTAGGGTACACCTGATCAGGTCCTGGGGATGTATCCACTTTTATGTGTTTCAAGACATCCAGCACCTCCTTCCCTGTAATATGGACATTTTGCAAGATGTCACCATCTATTTCCCTACAGTGTGTATCTTCCATGTCCTTTTCCACAGTAAACACTGATGCAAAATACTCATTTAGTATCTCCCACATCTCTTGTGGCTCCACACAAAGGCCACTTTGCTGATCTTTGAGGGCCCTATTCTCTCCCTAGTTACCCTTTTGTCCTGAAATGTATTTGTAAAACCCTTTGGATTCTCCTTAACTCTATTTGCCAAAGCTATCTCATGTCCCCCTTTTGCCCTCCTGATTTCTCTGTTAAGTATACTCTTACTTTCTTTATACTATTCTAAGGATTCACTCTATTTCTCTTGTCTGTACGTGACATATGCTTCCTTCTTTTTCTTAACCAAGCCCTCAATTTCTTTAGTCATCTGGCATTCCCTCCACCTACCAGCCTTTCCTTTCACCTTAACAGGAATATACTGTCTTTGGATTCTTGTTATCTCATTTCTGAAGGTTTCCCATTTTCCAGCCATCCCTTGACTTGCGAACATCTGCCCGCAATCAGGTTTTGCAATTAATTTAAATTAATCAGACAGGATCTTCCTCCAACAAATCTTTGCTGACCATTCCTGATCAATCCCCCCCCCTTTCCAAGTATTGCTTAATACAGTCCCTCAGAATTTTTTCCAATAATTTCCCTACTATTGACATCAGACTAATTGGTCTGTAATTATCTGGCCTACCCCAGCTGCCCTTCTTGAACAAAAGAACCATATTAACTAAACTCCAGACATCTGGCACTTCACCTGTGGCCAGTAAAATATTAAGTATCTCCACCTGGGCCCCAGTCTCCCACAGCAATCTGGGATAGTTCTCATCAGAGCCTGGGGATTTACCAGTATTAATAAGGAGATTAATACTCCTTATTAATCTTAATATGTTCATGAATCTCACCATTCCAAATGAAAACTCAGGCTTAAAGGTTTTTCTCCTTGATGAATGCAGATGAGAAATATTCATTTCAGACCTCAAACAGGTCAGCTGGCTCCATGCATGGATTACCTCTTTGCTCTCTTTTCTTTATAATCTGTTTTCTTTATAATCCTCTTTATGTATTTATAAAATGTCTTCGGGTTTTCCTTAATTCTAACTGTCAAAACATTTTGTGGCTTCTCTTTGCCTTCCTAATTTATTTTTTAAGCACACCCCTTCCACTTTTTATATTTCTGAAGGTCTCTTTTTAGTGCATTGTACTTAACATATACTTCCTTCTTTTTCTTTATCAAACTCCCTTGATATCCAAGATTCCCTGTATTTCCTGCCCTTGCTTTTCACTCTTAGCGGAACACGCTACCCTGAATTCTCACTACAGAAGAACCTTGATTATCCGAAGGACACGGGTGGGGAGTATCAAATACCGGATAATCGATGCTGGATAACATAGTTAGTCAGACATTGGGACCTTGTGATCTTGTTCGGATCATCCGAAATTTGGTTAATCGAATGCCGGGTAATTGAGGTTCCTCTGGACACTACTTTTAAAAGATTCCACCTTCCAAATGTAGTCTTACCTGAATAGGTAGTTGCTGTCAGCTTATGTTTGCCAGATCCTGTCTAATGATATTGAAATTGGCCTTCCCCCAATCTAGACACATATCTTCGGCACTATTCTTATCATTTTCCAGAATGATTTTGAAACTCACTATCGCCAAAATGCTTTGCCCACTGAAACTTCAACCACTTGACTGATTAATTCCTTAGGATTAGGTCTGGCACTGCCCTATGTAGTAGGGCCAACTATGTACTGGCACAAAAAGCTCTCTTGGATGCGCTTTAAACTTCCACGTCTAATTGTTTCACACTAAGGCAATTCCAGTTAATGTTACCAAAGTTGAAATGCCTGACAACTATAACCCTATCGCCCACATATCTGCTTTTCTTTTGCCTTCTGATGTTTGGGATGCCTGTAGCATAATCCCAGCGTGACTGCATGGATTGAGCTTAGAGACACCAAGGGACAAAAAAACAACAGGAGGGGTTTTAGATAGAATTCCAAACTGTAGTAGTAATATTGTGAAAGGCATTAAAAAGGAAATTAGAGATGCAAGTAGAACAGATAAGGCTGTAAATATGCATAACTTAAATTTATATATAGATTGAGCAAATCAAATCAGTAGCAGTACTGTACCTAAGAGGAGGAATTATTGGAGTATACACAGGATAGTTTTATGAATTAGCATGTAGAGGAATCAGTTAGAGAAAAGGTCATCTTTGACTGGGTATTGTGTAACAAGGAAAGAATAATTGACAATCTAGGGGATCCTTAGGGAAGAATGACCACAATAGACAGAATTCTTTATTAAGACAGAGAGTGACGTGGTTGTTTCTGAGACTGGGGTCTGATATTAATAGAGGAAATCATGATGCTGTGAGGTTCGAGCTGACTATGATAAATCAGGGATCCTTAAAGGAATGACAGTAGATAGGCAGTGGGAAACATTTAAAGAGCATATACATAAACTGCAAAACCTACTCATTCCAGTCTTGATGTGGAGGTGCTAGTGTTGGACTGGGGTGGACAAAGTCAGAAGTCAACTGGCACTAGGTTATAGTCTAACAGATTTATTCGAAATCACAAACTTTTAGAGTGCTGGCCCTTCATCAAGTGAAGTGAAGAAGAGCACACAGGTGCAGAATTTATAGGCAGAGATATTAATTGGCAGAAAGATCAAGAGGTAAAAAGGTAAAAAGGTCCTCTAGCTTATCTCTCCACGCTTCAGGCTCACTGTCTTTATTCCTGATGAATGGTTTTTGCCCGAAACGTCGATTTCGCTACAGTTTGGATGCTGCCAGAACTGCTGTGCTCTTCCAGCACCACTGATCCAGAAAGAGAGATCAAGAGATCATACAAATGATGTGAGTTGAGTATTGAATAATAAGTCTCTGTAGGTAGTTGAAAGTGTCAGATGGTGTGAGTAAAGTGACAACTGAATAGTAAGTGAAGGGAATGAACTGTAATCCAATTAATTGAGTTAGAGATATAATTACAAAAAAATTAAAAATAAAGGTGCTACTGGACACAAACCAAATGGCTGGAATAAAATGTTAGGTATAAGAGTCACATATTGAATATAATGAACCAGGCCAGACCCCTAAAAACATTTCAAGAAAGTAGCCCAGACCCTAGCTTTGCTAGTTGTTTTAAACAGGTATAACAAGGATATTCCAGGAGAGAATCAGCTGGTCAAATCACTTAGTTTTAAACAAAACAGAATTTATTCACAAGATTACTGAATGTAACACCATCAACAGAAAACAGAATAATGAATAACTTAACCTGTCCGAAAATCTAACAGATCAGCCCAATTTAATGATGCTATTCCAAATACTTCCAATAATCCCCAAAAACACCCCTTAGCACAAAAGTCAAACACAAGTTCTCACAGGAAGAAGTCAGAGAGTGAGTACCATCCTGGATCTGCTTCTATGGGCCCAGCAGCTCTTCAACACACTCTACTAAAAAAAACAGAGAAAAGCTGAGCTGGGAGAACTGGCCACACCCTTTTCATTGTACAAGTTTTTTTAAAACTTGAAAGCTTTCTGCCTGAGGCAGTATCTGTTAGTTATTATCAAATTGGCCTTAAAACTCTTCAACTCCCAGATTTTTTGGAGTCTGTGTTATTATATGACCTCTCTGATTAGTTCTTCTTCGCATTTAAGACTGATGATTAGATCATCACTCTGCCATGAGTAACCAATTAAGCCCTTAAACTAAGTATAGAATGGAGGATTTGTGTCAGCAATTTAGCCACTAATTAACTTGTAATGGATGGTTCCACAGCAGATACAGCACGGTGGTCAGGAGTAGCCATCATTGATTAAATATCATAAGGTATCAACAGTGGAAAATATTACTGCTTCAGGTATTTTATTGACATTTCATACAATCCCTATAAGATCACGCCCAATCTTCTGAAGAGCATTCCACCCAGACCCACCCCCTCCATCCCTGCATTTCCCATTTCCCAGCTAGCTTGCATATTATGGTCAATTTAGCATGGCCAATTGAGCTAATCTGCACATCCTTGGACTGTGGGAGGAAACTAGAGCACCTGGAGGAAACCCGCTCAAACACAAGGAAAATGCGCAAACTCTACACAGTCACTTGAGGCTCGAAGTGAACCCAGGTCCCTGGAGCTGTGAGGCAGCAGTGCTAACCCCTGAGCCACCGTGCAAGAAACTGCCTAGAAAATCACAACATTGGGTGGTACCTTGGCTCAATGATTAGCACTGCTCCCTCACAGGGACCCGGGTTTGATACCACCCTCGGGCGATTGTGTGAAGTTTGCACATTCTCCCCTGTGTCGCAAAGGCTTTTTCAGGCTGCTCCAGTTGTGGGCGGCACGGTGGCACAGTGGTTAGCACTACTGCCTCACAGCATCAGAGACCCGGGTTCAATTCCCACCTCAGGTGACTGACTGTTGGAGTTTGCACATTCTCCTCATGTCTGCGTGGGTTTCCTCCGGTTTCCTCCCACAGTCCAAAAATGTGCAGGTTAGCTCAATTGGCCATGCTAAATTGACCGTAGTGTTCAGGGCAGGGGTAAATGTAGGGGAATGTGTCTGGGTGGGTTGCGCTTCAGCAGGTCGGTGTGGACTTGTTGGGCCAAAGGGCCTATTTCCATACTGTAAGTAATCTAATCTAATCCAACAATGTGCAGTTTAGGTGGATTAGCCATGGGAAATGCAGGGTTATAGGGATGCGGTCTCCAGCAGTCTCAACCCCTCTCATCGGAATGTTCCTGGGCCACTTTGTCTTGTATAAGTGCTGGTTCAACAATATTGTTGTCATACTGTTAAATAGATCCAACTTATTTCAGACTTTGAATTTGCTAGTTTGAAACCCTCCACGGTTTTGAAAAAAATGTTAATAACACAAAAACTCTTTGACAAACACTTGCCAGAGGAGATTGGGGTATCAGCTGTAATAAGTGGACAGTGAAGATGGTTACCTCAGAGTACAATGGGATCTTGATCAGGTGAACTAAAGGGCCAAGGAGTGGCAGATGGAGTTGAATTTAGATAGTTGTGAGGTGCTACATTTTGGAAAGGCAAATCCAGGCAGGACTTATACACTTAATGGTAAGGTCCTGGGAGATGTTGCTGAACAAAGAGATGTCAGAGTGCAGGTTAATCGACCCTTGAAAGTGGAGTCGTAGGTGGATAGAATAGTTAAAGCGGTGTTTGGTAAGCTTTCCTTTATTGGTCAGTGCATTGAGAATAGGAGCTATAAGGTCATGTTGTGGCTATACAGAACATTGATCAGACCACTTTTGGAATGCTGTGTACAATTCTGGACTCCCTGCTATAGGAAGGATGTTGTAAAATGAGGGGAAAATGGCCAGAAGATAACTCATGCTAAGAAAGCATACTGCTGCAATCATAACTGACAGTCTAATGGGCTGACTAATTGGTTACCAGTGGATTCTTTGCCTTTCGGTGACAGTGCAATTGCTCAGTAATGAGCCCTGCATGAATAGACCCCTATGTCTGAACCAGAAAGGTATGTCCTGGGGTTTTATGATGGGGTGGAGTCTCAAAGTCCATGCGGAATGGGATGGCATGGGGGAATGTGGTCTGAATTCTGTTGGGGATGTGATATGGATGGAAGGATGGTGGGTGATGTCTTGGAGAATACCTCCATTACATATAACTCTTGTGGCTAAAAGGATCCAAGGGAGATGGGGGTAGGGCAGGACTAGGCATTGAGCTCGATAAGCAGCCATGATTATAATGCATGGCAATGCAGCCTCGAGGAGTCAAATAGCCTACTCCTGCTCCTGTTTTCTATGTTTCTACTTCAGTATTGCCTGAATGATTAATGTGCCCAAACTTCCTTCCATCCATTTCTGATGTAGGCATTTTAAAAAAAGCTGCAAATTCCAACCATCTGCCCATGCTAGTCTAATGATGGCATGAGCAGCATATTGCAAACTAGATTATTGAATTGAATACATTTAAATAACCCTTAAGTATTTATTTAAATATGGCCAGCAAGTAGCCTGTTTTGATGCCGCCATACTTTGTGAATAGCAATTATAGAGGTGAGCTTGGAGGTGGGCGGGAAAGAGTGGTCTCGCCAACCAACCTATTTTGTATGCCCCAACCACTGAATGTTTGCTCACTGGGGCACATAAAATCTAGCTCTTTAACTAATCACTGTTTCACTACTCACTGGGAAACCTTGAAAGACACTTTATATTCAAATCTAAGCAAAATTCAAGTTAAAATGTCTTCTTAATTTTTCTTAAGGTTGTTAATAGCTGCACTATGTACTTACCCATCTGCACGAATTAAAACTTGTAGACAAGCAAGTTCCTCATAGACAATCCTCCTTTAAACAAATTAGTGAGTCAGTTAAAGCTATGGTGTGATCATGATTTCAAAGTCAGTTATTTTAAATAACCATCCTTCCATAAATCACCCAACCTTATGAGTTAAAATTCCTGATAAGGTTTCTTAGCATTTGAATAACAGTGATTGGCTTCATTCACTGTCATTTATGCTCCATCTATTAATTATCTGAACAGCTTATTTTGATTCATCTTTAAAATATATTAAAAAGGAACATAATTCACCATTTTTCTGTGTTAATTGGCAGAATTTGGATAAATAAGTAACCCTATGTGACAATTAAGCACACTTTTTTATAGCACAAGACTATTCATGATGGCACAATGGAAAGCATTGCAACAATAAATTGCATTTACATAATACTTGCATTATCACAAAGTCATTAAACAAAGCAGAAATAACATTTTTATCGCAGAGTTAAGATGGTTACCAGGAATTGGTTGGAAAATTAGTTTTAGGAAGATTCTTAAAGTTAGAGGGATGGAGAGAGAGGTGAAAGCTCTAATTGAGAGGGAGCTCCAAGAATAGTGCAAAGGGTATACACTAGTAATATCAATGTAGTGGTCAAACTAGGCATTTCTCACACACACAAACAGTGGAAGTGAACTTGTGTGTGTGTCATACAGCAAGGAAACAAATCTTTCAGACGAACCAGTCCATGCCAAACACAATCCCGAAATAAACTAGTCCAATCTGCCTACTCTTGGCCCATATCCCTCCAAACTTTTCCTATTCATGTACTTATCTAAGTGTGTTTTAAACATTGTAACTGTATTTGTGTCCACTACTTCTTTGGGAAGTTCATTCTATATCTGAACTACACCCTGCATTAAAAAGTTGCCCCCATGTCTTTTTTTTAAATCTCCCTCCTCTCACCTTCAAAATGTGCCTCTTAGACTTAAAATCCTCCACCCCAGAGGAAAAAAATATCTGCTATTCACCTTAATCCAAACCCCTAATGATTTTATAAACCTGTATAAGGTTATCTCTCAACCTCCTTCGAAAGTGCAAGAGATTGAGGGAGGGAGGGGGGTGGAGGGAATCATTGATCTGAATTTCATAAGTTTGCCAGATGAGCTGTGAAAATATAACATATGCCTTTTACTATAAAATGTATTAATGATGAGAAGAACAAGAGAGACATGTCCTGTAGAAATTGCATCCCATTGTGTCCTATGTCTGTTTACTTCTAAATCTCAGAAAAATGGAGATGCTAAAGCAGCCCAGTTATAGCAGTGACTTTGGCAATATCCACACAGTATTGGTGATATCTAGAACAAACAAAAAATACACAGAAAGAATCATTCTCCACTTTTGCACTCTTAGCATAGGACGTTGACTTTGTGAGTGTACGTTGAAAATCCAACTAAATGGATAATTCTGGCCAAATCCCGAATGCTCAGCATGCCTCAATTTTATGTTGGCTTTCTGAGTCAAGTATTAACCGATTTGTTAGTGTTTATAAAGTGTCTGTGTTTGGGCCGTGTCCTTTATATCTAAAAAATATGCAGCATGGTAGCTGAGTGATTAGCACTGCAGCCTCACAGCGCTAGGGACCTGGGTTCAATTCCAGCCCTGGGTGACTATCTGGATGGAGTTTGCACATTCTCCCCATGTCTGCGTGGGTTTCCTCTGGGTGCTCCGGTTTCCTCCCACAGTCCAAAGATGTGCAAGTTTGGTGAATTGGCCATGCTAAATTGCCCACAGTGTTAGGTACATTAGTCAGAGGGGAATAGGTCTGGATGGGTTACTCTTTGGAGGGTCGGTGTGAACTTGTTGGGGTGAAGGGCCTGTTTCCACACTGTAGGGAATCTAATTTATATGCTGTGATCATAGGCACTTGTGTACCCCAGGACTAGCCATTCCCAGAACTAAACAATTCCAATGCAAATCAAGTATCTTCCTGATAACGTGGAGAATTGCAACATTTTGCCCTGACTACAAAAAGCAGTAGAAATCCAATCCAGCCAATTACTGTCCATTGTATTACTGTTAATCAATAGCAAAGTGATAGAAGGTATATACACTGTACTATCAAGCAACACTTACTCAGCAATAACCTGCTCAGGGATGCTAAATTTAGGTTCCATCTCAGCCATTCAGTCTCAAGACCTCATTATAGCCTTGGGTCCAAACACATACAAAAGAGGTGAATTTCAGAGGTAGGGTGAGAATGACTACTCTTGACATTAAACAACATTCGAAGACATTTTGTATCAAGAGCTCCAAGCAAAATTTAAATAAATAGGCATCAGTGGTGATGATAGTGGGGGCTGGCAGGGGTACTGTTCACTTCAGAGTCAGGGTGTAGTGATGGGAAGAGAAGGTGAACTTACATTTTGATGGATAATGTCAGAAACACATAAACAGACTGCTATTGAGTTGAAAAATGGAAGAAAGGCATTGAAGGAGAATTGTATTTGAGGTCAGAAGTTCTAAACAGATCTGGGAATATTCAATGAGGGCTATTTTGTTACTGTGGCAGAAGAGGAACACTGATAGAGGATTTGCTGTTGAGGAAAGCTGCATAGAGGTGACAGCACAATTACAAAGTTAGAGATAACAGAAGCATTGTACTTCTGAGGATGAAGTGATGATCGCTGTTGAATTTATATTATTGGATAAAATGAAACCCAGGAATGGAAAGTTGTGTGTGGAATCTGAGGATATAGGGGAAGCGCTTAATGAATATTTTTCATCAGTCTTCACTTTGGAAAAGGGCAATGTTAGTGAGAATATGGAGATATGGGCTATTAGATTACTTGGGATTATGGTTGACAACAGGGAGGTTTTAGTAATTTTGGAAGATCTGTAAATAGATAAGACCCCTCAGCCAGATGGGTTTTATCTTTGGATTCTCTGCAGAGCCTTTGGCTTTGGTCTTTATGTCATTATTGCTGACAGGAGTAATGTCAGAAGACTGGAGGATAGAAAATGTTGTCCCCTTGTTTAAGAAGGGGAGTTGAGACAACCCTGGTAATTATAGGCCAGTGAGCCTTACTTCAGTTCTGGGTAAGGTGTTGGAAAAAGTTATAAGCGATAGGATTTATAATCATCTAGAAAGGAATAATTTGATTCGAGACAGTCTACAGGGTTTTGTGAAGGGCAGATCGTGCCAAACTAATCTCATTGAGTTCTTTGAGAGGATGACAAAACAGGTAGATGCAGGTAAAGTGGTTGATGTGTGTATATGGACTTTAGTAAGGCATTTGATAAGGTTCCACATGGTAGGCTATTGCACAAAATACAGAGCTTCATGATTGAAGGTGATTTAGTGAACTGGATCAGAAATTGGCTAGCTGAGAGATGACAGAGGTGGTGGTTGATGGGAAATGTTCATCCTGGAGCTCAGTTACCAGTGGTGTGCCACAAGGATCTGTTTTAGTCCCACTCTGTTTGTCATTTTTATAAATGATCTGGATGTGGGCATAAAAGGATGGGTTAGTAAATGTGTGGATGACACTAAGGTAGGCAGAGTTGAGGATAGTGTCGAAGGATGTTGTGGGTTACAGAGAGACATCGATAAGATGCAGACCTAGGCTGAGAAGTTGCAAATGGAGTTTAACGTGGATAAGTGTGATGTAGTTCACTTTGGAAGGAATAACAGCAATGCAGAGTACTGGGCTAAAGGTAAAATTCTTGGTATTGTTGATGAACAGAGAGTTCTCGCTGTTCAGGTGCATAAATCTCTGAAAGTTGCCACCCAGGTTGATAGGGTTGTTAAGAAGGCATATGTTGTTTTGCCATTTATTGGCAGGGGGAATGAGTTTTGGAGCCACGGGGTCATGCTTCAGCTGTACAAGACACTGGTAAGGCCACACTTGGAGTATTGCATACAGTTCATAAGAAGGATGTGGAAGCTTTGGAGAGGGTTCAGAGGAGATTTACTAGGATGTTGGCCTGGTATGGAGAGAAGGTCTTACGAGGAATGGCTGAGGGAACTGAGGCTATTTTCATTGGAGAAAAGAAGGTTGAGAGGTTACTTAATTGAGACGTATAAGAAAATCAGAGGGTTAGATAAGGTGGACAGTGAAAGCCTTTTTCCTCAGAAGGGGACGTAGCTTTAAATTGAGGGATGATGGATCTAGGTCAGATATCAGGGGTATTTCTTTACTCAGAGAGTAACAGTGGTGTGGAACAGCCTGTGTGCAACAGTAGTAGACTCACCGACGTTAAGGGCATTTAAATGGGAATTGGGCATACATATGGATAATAATGGAATAGTGTAGATTAGATAGACATCAGATTAATTTCACAGGTCGGTGCGACATCGAAGGCTGAAGGGCCTGTACATTCTATGTTCTATGTTCTATGAATGTTACCAGGAGGCAAATAAACCAGGAAAGGGAGCAATCATAGGTCTCATAGAAAAATGAGCACTTTGAAATACAGAAACATAGAGAAGGATGTGGGATCAGGAGATAAAGTAAAATGAAGGTAGTGTGGAGTTGTGGCTCAATGTGTAACTTTGGAAGAGGAGGAAGGAAGGAGAAGAGAATGAGTTGCATTTGCCATTTTAGTGTAATTACAAAGCACTTAAAAATATCTGACCCTTGAGTACATTAGCATATCAGATACTCTGCCAGTCTTACGAGAAATATAACACTAAAACATTAATTTCACATTTGTTCCACTTAAATTGCAGTTATGCATACTTTAATTTGATTACTGAATTTCAATATGACATGCTTCATATGAACATTTGTGAACGTTATGCCACATGTCGATTACACAGTTAGGTAGAAATTTATCTCTGATTTCTGATTTGACTCTGATTTCTGGGTGCTCAGCCTTCTGCAATGTTTTATTAAAGCACACCAAAGACATGAGGCATAGCACCTTATCCTATGAGTAGACACTTTACAGTCTTTAAAGTTAACCATTGAACTTCAACAACTTCAGATAATAACCCTTGTCCTCATTTTGTTTCCATTCTTTGAATTGGTTTTGGGTTTTCTGCCTTGCTCTCTCTCTTTTTTTGCTTTTCAGTAGTTAGTATTCATGATTTCTGATTTTCACACCTCCTTTGAGCATCTTTTATTATTACCAGTCCCCTTTACACTCTATTTGGCTTTGCATCAGCATCTCTTTTAATTTGTAATCCCTTTTCCTTTCCATCCAATCACAGACCTTCCATTCTGTTCTTATTCCTCTCCCCCTTTCTGAGCACTGTACTTGTTTCAGATTTATTACGTGTCTAAGTTCTGACGGAAGGTCAACAATCTGAAATGCCAACTCTGCTTCCTTGTCCAAAGATACTGCCAGACACACTGAGTTTCTCTTGCAATTTCTACTTTTTTAATTTCAGAATTTGTTACTGCAACTTAACTGTTCAATGTTTGAACAGCAACACCATCAAATTCATTTGGCAGAAGAATAAGATTGAGGGCAAAACTAAGTGAAGATAGTTAATAAATTATCTTTACTTGAGCAGAAAGAAATGTCTTCAAATGCATTCAGTTCTCATTTTGTGAAGTATTGCACCACTGGACAATAATTATATATTCATGCAAAGAGTTAAGAGGTTCTTCCCAGCCATCAATTGTATTAGCTTTTCTCGTGATAATTTTGATTGAGTAGCATTTCTGAGCATTTCATTTTGTGGCACTGCAAATCTAGGTTGTGTTTTCCATCCATGCCATTCAAAATGTGCAGTAACCTTTTGAAAACTATTAGCTTGAGATGGTTGTCATAGGTAATGTTATTTTGATGACAATGATGAACTACTGTACTCAACTAGAATCAACTAAACATTTTTGAATGACTTAGTAATTGTTTTAGTATACTTGTTAAAACAATAAAAGACAGTTTAATGCTACAAACATTAATATGCTTTTGTTGATAAAGTTCTTTCAACATATTTATTGTTACCTATTTGCATATGATGAGCTATTGTTATTACCAAAACATCTATTTACAGTTATTGGAATTCTTTCTGATTTTCTAATTAAAAAGTATTTTCTTAATTTGGACTAGTTTTCTTAGCTGGAATATAATGATTTGCTGTCAAAAATAATCCAAACTTAATAAAGATATATGTCTTGCCCTACTCAAACCATTTCACCAATATGGTGATTTTATCTGCTGTACTACCTAATTTCATTCATGCAGCTTGTTTGAGTACAGCAGGTTTGATCAGGTACTGACCTCAGCAATGGCATCCAGCTTTAAGTCAATACAATGTTCATTGACATAACCAGGTTCTATTAAACATGGATTTTTTTGGATTATAAATTTATCCTGTGTGTGATGGGATGCATGCAAGACATTAAGTTCTGCCAACCAGTACTGCTGTTCTTAAAAGGAGGCTGCACTTTTAAATGAAGATGCACAAAAAATATTTCTGTGGTATAATTTGTTGCAAATAGAATACCAGGACTGAGAGTTTCAGATTGATTGATATGGCACTGGAGACCTTAGTGGTGCGCGTGGACAGGAGGGGAAATGCCAAGACCAGTAGACCTTCAAGGTTCACCTTAGAAAGGAATAGAAGCAAATCAAATCCCAGAGTCTGGATTAAACTGACTTGGTGGAAATGCCACAGAAATCTATTTATTTCATGCAGTTGGTCAAGGTCAGAAACATTGAATCACAGAATCATAGCAGTGCTATGGCACAGAAAGAGGCAATTCAGCCCATCATTCCAGCATCGGCTTGGTAAATGATCATCATTAACTCTTTCCAATTTCCTGCTTTTGCCCAGCCACTTGCACATTATATTTTATCCCAAAAAAGCATCCAATACCTTCTTGAATGCCTCTGTTGAATCTGCCTCCACCTGGCAGTGCATTCCATTCCCAAACTACTTGCAGAATGTAAATAATTTTCCTCACTTCACCTTTGTTTCTTTTGCAGATCAATTTAAATCTATGCTCCCTTGTTATTGTTTCTTTTACAAGTGGGAACAACTTCTCTCTATCTACTCTACCCAGCCCACTCATGATTTTTAAAGCCTTTAACATATCTTCTCTTAGCCTTCCTCTCTTCAAGGAGAACAGTCCCAACTTCAATCTATTCCCATAACTAAAGTTCCTCATCCCTGGAACCATTGACTACATCAGTGAATACATTTTCACCTGTCATCTAACGCACATCCCATGACACACTTCCAACATAACACTATCTCTCCAATCACCCAACTGCACTCCCTACGTTCAGCGATCACATCTAATATCCAGATACTGACTTTCACACCTATCAATTCCAATATTCACCAATGACAGGTACATTACTCAAGCACAAAATGACATCATTTAAATTCTTTCTCCTTTCCTGGCAGCAGCAGCTGTAGGAAAACAAGTAGAGCTGATGTAGTACAAGCACGGCTGTATTTCCCTTGCCATTCCCTCAGGAAATGGTTATCTCCATCATGGAGTTGAGTATGATAAGGCTCCAGGAATTCAACATCATTGAGAACATTGAGGATGATCTCCCTTTCCAGTTTACTCTCATCATGCTATCTGACTTGATGAGCAAGCTGCTGACGGTGTGACCATGGAGTTCTTGATTCTCACTTTAACCTCCTTCCCTCATCCCAACCTTTGCCTTCTGATTTGTTTTGTTCTCATATTCCCAAGAGCTGCAAGCCTCCCAGTCACAGCAGCCCGACAGGAAGAGAGGAGTAATGTCTGAGTACTAACGACGAGTACTCCCCTTTGATCTGGTATTCACAGCCATCAGCTCAGGTAGTGTCACAAGATGTACTTTGGAGGCTATTACCAAGTTGGGATCGGCATATGTTGAGCCACCATGGGTATGAGTAAAGTTCAGGCAGGTGAAAGATCGTTCATGTGTCAGATCACTGCAGTATTTCAGTAAAGGACTCAGGTAAAGACATTAAGGAGGTAGCAGGCAGGACAATGCAGATGAGCTTTCACACGCTGAAACATTATCTAGCCTGTCAGACAATCTCCAGTTACTGTCAAGGAGCGTGAAGGAGTCCAGTTCCAACTAAGCAGAAGACAGATTGCCCTCTCTGCAGCCTCTGAATAGAAGAATTCCTATAGTGTGGCCATTCAGCCCATTGGGACCACACCAACTATCCAAACAGCATCCCAACTATATCCATCCCCCTACCCTATCCCTGAAACCCTGCATTTCCAATGGCTAATCCACCTAGACAGCACATCCCTGGACACGATGGAGCAATTTAACATGGCCGATCTGTACATATTTGGACTATGGGTGGAAACCCATGCAGACATGAGGAGAATGTACAATCTTCATAGAGACAGTCACCTGAGGCTGGAATCAAATCCGGGCCCTTTGACGCTGTGAAGCAGCAGTGTTAACCACTGAGGCACCATGCCACCATGCTCCATCCCTTGGTCATGCTGCAGACCCCAAAGGTTGGCATTACTGCCCTCTTACCTGTTTGTAGCCTTTGTGTTGGAAGATGGCCTATTCCTCAACTCTGCATTTAAATACTACTGAGAACTTTTTAAACATGCTGGGAACCTCACAATGGGGTGGCCTGGTAACTCATTGGTTACTACTGCTGCCTCGCACTGTCAGGGACCGGGGTTTGATTCCAGTCTTGGGGTGAATCTCTGTGTGGCAGTTTCCACATTCTCCCCATGTCTGCATGGGTGTCCTCTGGGTGATCCAGTTTCCTCCCACAGTCCAAAGATGTGCAGGTTAGGTGGATTAGCCATTGGAAATGGAGGGTCACAGGGATTGGGTAGGGGGTAGAATGCCCTTTGGAGGGTTGGTGTGGACTTGATGGGCTGAATGGCCTCCTTCTATACTGTAGGGATTCTATTATCACCCTTACTTATAACTTGAGTACTTCTACCCTTAAGATAACACTGGTATTTCTTGTTTACAGAGTAATGCAGGAATACATTGCCTGCCTATTTGCTCTCTAATTCAAGGTGTCAGTACAATATTAGGGCTCAGCTGCATTCACCGCCTGCAGCATGTGCAGAGGTGCCCCCATGTATGCCCTTACCCTAATAAAATGCCACAGAAGCCACACAGAGAGTGGCCAGCAGCACAAGAGATCACACAGAGATTTGTGCAAGATCCCTAAGTAATTTCTCACTCAGAGATATTTGATCAATCATTTGATAATGCTAAATCAACTTAAAGAGAATCATTAAGAATTTAATCACAACACAAATCACTACTGATAAATGCTTCTGTTGAAAGCAGCTCAGTGATGTGGTTAGATTTTTAGAAAAACATCTTTATTTCAGGATAAATTAAAATTTTCCTCATTGTGCAACATACACAACATAATTCCAACTGAAAAATGCAAGAAGACAGTTGAGTTACCAAACAGCTAGCAATTGTACCTGGCAGGGTTCTCTTATTGTCTCATCACTAGAGGTATACTCATTTTAACATAGACCTCTTCACCAAGTTCTTAATAGCAAAAATGAAGTCATATGTGAATTATGAAACACTGGGGAGGGTAATATTTACTGGAGCACTGCCTGTCAAAATGGTGAATAAAAACTCTTTTCCAACTTTATTATAATTGAAATACTGGGGAATGTCATTTGGGAATCCTATACTTCTCACTCAGGAATTGTTGGAGGTGGCCAAAATGTCAGTGGTCTGATTAGTCTGAGGCATCAGAGGCATATCAACAATAAGTGAGAAACAAAATAAATAATTCTTCTGCAACTTCTGGAATTTTTCTGAAAAAGTACTGTACTATGCCTCAAAGTATTATATCAGTATATCTTAAAGATGAATGCTCATGGTATCGTCACTATACCATTGCGTGTGAACTGATAGTATAAAGGTCACAGACTCCATCTTCACTCAGGTCACTTGACATGCTGATGGAAGCATACTACTCTTGAGTAATCAAAGTATATGAGTTCCGATATTTTTGTGTCTTGGATTTTTCAAGCCCATATTACCCATAGTTACTTTTTGTATCACAAGGGACAACATATGCATTGCCTGCCACATCAGGTAGAAATATCCAGCTGGAAGCAAAACACATATCAAAAAGTATTTTACAGTCTAAACACTCCAAAATAAAGTTCATCCATCAGTATCAGTAGGTGCTAGGCATATAGAGTCATAGAGGTAAAAACAATGACTGCAGATGCTGGAAACCAGATTCTGGATTAGTGGTGCTGGAAGAGCACAGCAGTTCAGGCAGCATCCAAAGTGCAGCAAAATCGACGTTTCGGGCAAAAGCCCTTCATCAGGAATAAAGGCAGTGAGCCTGAAGCGTGGAGAGATAAGCTAGAGGAGGGTGGGGGTGGGGAGAAAGTAGCATAGAGTACAATGGGTGAGTGGGGGAGGGGATGAAGGTGATAGGTCAGGGAGAAGAGGGTGGCGTGGATAGGTGGAAAAGGAGCTAGGCAGGTCGGACAAGTCCGGACAAGTCATGGGGACAGTGCTAAGCTGGAAGTTTGGAACTCGGGTGAGGTGGGGGAAGTGGAAATGAAGAAACTGTTGAAGTCCACATTGATGCCCTGGGATTGAAGTGTTCTGAGGCGGAAGATGAGGCGTTCTTCATCCAGGCGTCTGGTGGTGAGGGAGCGGTGGTGAAGGAGGCCCAAGACCTCCATGTCCTCGGCAGAGTGGGAGGGGGAGTTGAAATGTTGGGCCACAGGGCGGTGTGGTTGATTGGTGCGGGTGTCTCGGAGATGTTCCCTAAAGCGCTCTGCTAGGAGGCGTCCAGTCTCCCCAATGTAGAGGAGACCGCATTGGGAGCAACAGACACATTAAATGATATTAGTGGATGTGCAGGTAAAACTTTGATGGATGTGGAAAGCTCCTTTAGGGCCTTGGATGGAGGTGAGGGAGAAGGTGTGGGCACAGGTTTTACAGTTCCTGCGGTGGCAGGGGAAAGTGCCAGGATGGGAGGGTGGGTTGTAGGGGGGCGTGGACCTGACCAGGTAGTCACGGAGGGAACGGTCTTTGCGGAAGGCGGAAAGGAGCGGGGAGGGAAATATATCCCTGGTGATGGGGTCTTTTTGGAGGTGGCGGAAATGTGGGTGGATGAATTGGTTTATGCGAAGGTTTGTAGGGTGGAATGTGAGCACCAGGGGTGTTCTGTCCTTGTTACGGTTGGAGGGGTGGGGTCTGAGGGCGGAGGTGCGGGATGTGGACGAGATGCGTTGGGGGGCATCTTTATGCGGGAGGTGGACGAGATGCATTGGAGGGCATCTTTAGACGAGATGCGTTGGAGGGCATTTTTAGACAAGATGCGTTGGAGGGCATCTTAATTCATCAACTTCACCAACACATTCCACCCTGACCTTAAATTTACCTGGACCATCTCTGACACCTCCCTCCCCTTCCTGGACCTCTCCATCTCCATTAATGATGACCGACTTGACACTGACATATTTTACAAACCCACTGACTCCCACAGCTACCTGGATTACACCTCTTCCCACCCCATCTCTTGCAAAAATGCCATCCCGTATTCCCAATTCCTCCGCCTCCGCCGTATCTGCTCCCAGGAGGACCAGTTCCACAATAGAACACACCAGATGGCCTCCTTCTATAGAGACTGCAATTTCACTTCCCATGTGGTTAAAGATGCCCTCCAACGCATCTCGTCCATATCCCGCACGTCTGCCCTCAGACCCTAACCCCCCAACCGTACTTGGCAATGTCATGGTAAATTTTTCCAAACCCACTCCAGCTTATCTCCTTTATTTAACTGAAAGTTCTACTTGATGGAAATCACACCATATGGAAGCCCAAATACTGCTCCTCCTCATTCTCACGTATGTTAATGTGCTTTGAGGACCATTGGACATGCACTCATTTATGGATAGTCATCATTTCATCAGGAACTACTGAATAGTCATTGATGTAAAAACCCAGCAGAAAAACTGGTTCTGCCTCAATAGACCACCTACAAATTGCTAGTGTGTGAATTTTGTGTCAGAAACTCATCAAAAATGACAAATAAATTATGGGCTAAGATCTTCTGGTATGATTTCCTTGCTAAATAAACTTTCTGGAAAACTGTTTTTTATTTTTTTTAAATATGTTTCTACCTCTTCATTTTTCCGTTTTCTGTCTTTCACATATTGCTTGCCACAAAATCATATTTTGTGATTCTAACAACGTAAGTATTGTTTGGAGATTACCATTGACCAGAAACTGAACTAGACCAGCCACATAAATACCGTGGTAACAAAGGCAGCTCAGAGGCTGGGAACTCTGTAGGTGTAACTCACAATTTGACTCCTGAAAGCTTGTCTACCATCTACAGGTATAAGTCAGGAGTGTGAAGGAATATTCTTCGCTTACCTGGAAGAGTGAAGCTCCATCATCCAGGACACAATTGCCTGTTTGATTGACATCCCATCTACCACTTTGACCATTCACTCTTTCCACCACTGATGCATAAGGGAAGCAGGGTGGACTCTGCATCAACTCATGATAGGCTCCATCAACATCACTTTCCAAACTCTGCTCCTGTACCTAGGACAAAGGAAGCTTTGGAATATAGGGATACCATCACCTGCAAGTGGCTATGAAAGCCACGCAAAATCCAGACTTGGAACAATATTTTCATTCTTTCACGACTGCTAGATCAAAATTATGGAACTGCATCCCTAAAAGCACTGAGGATATACCTACATTCTAGGGACAGAGCAGTTCAAGAAGGCAGTTTACCTCCATATCAATTAGGAATGGAGAATAAATGCTGGTCTACCTATCGATACCCACATCCCACACCCTTTTATGGGAGAATATAAAAAAAGTAGCCAGGAGGTTTGGCTGATTTATCGTCAATCTTCTATAGCACATTACCTATTGACATGCTGCTCTAAGCTGAGGAAGGTGATTGGGAATTTTCAGCTCACAGTTAAAATCAGGCAGTTTGGTTGCACTTCCCACGGAACAGTACCTAGTACAAGTAAATGCAGCAGATGTCCCAATAAAGAGCAGCTTTCAAAGCCATGGTTGTTTCATACTCAGTTCAGCATTGCACCTGATAAATAGAATGCCACAGTTCACACAACTCGTCGTATACAAAATAACCAATGGACTGGGTGTTTGGCTGCTCACTTGCTAAATGGTATTTTGATTTCAGTAAGCTTCTTACAGACACAGCTTGGTGGCTTTTTCGATTAAATAAAATAAAGCAATGCAAAATTTATTCTAAATTGACATTTACACTGACAAAACCATTCATATCTATTAAAATCTCAAAGAAACCCATTCAGCTATTATACTCAAGAATAACTTGAAACTGCACAATTTAGTATTACTGTTTGAGATTAAAGTTGTTCTATTTCCTATGAAAGCAAAGCCTCATCATAATTATCCTAAGGGCAATGGGAGCTCTTTTCAATAATGCTGCACCATTCAAATCATGTGGGATCATCAAAATTACATTGAATGGGTAAATCTGGAAGGTAAAAAAATTGTTTGGTTCACTATATGAGTTTATAGCCTTACCATTGTTCTGAATTAATTAATCTTAGAATCTAACTGGTGATTCCAGTGGGGTTCTCACTTTATCTTGTGAAAGTTATTGGAGCTGCTCAGCAAAGTAAGGATATCCTGTTCCCAGCAGGTGACAAAGAAGTCTCTATGTAATTTACTGAAAACTAAAAGAACTGTGGGTGCTGTAAATCAGAAACAAAAACAGATGTTGTCGGAAAAGCTCAGCAGGTCTGGCAGCATTTGTGAAGAGAAATCAAAGTTAACGCTTTGGGTCTGGTTTCTCTGAGAAAGGGTCACCAGACCAAAAATGTTAACTTTGATTTCTCTTCATGGATGCTGCAGATCCTGCTGAGGTTTTCCAGCAGCTTCTGTTTTTGTTTCCAGGCGATTTGTTGAGTGGCACATGGCAAAATTGTCTGAGTTATCAAACAATAAACCAAATTGTGGGATGAAGTTTGATGCTCTGACCAGGATTGCCAAGACAACATTTTTAAATCAGATTCTATTTTACTGATTATATAACCCCAGACAGAGTATTTGATATCTCTGCACTCTTAACCTTCTCTTCTCTCATTACTAGTAACAGCATCTAAAACAGCAGCAATCTGTATTTGCTTTTGCCTTCAATGTTGGAAATTATCGTGAAGTATTCTGACAAATCCTGGGAGAGTGATGAAAATCAGGGTGGTATAAGTGGTCAGAGTTTGAGAAGTGCAGAGATTGCAGTTATGTAGAATTCTGGAGGAAGTTACACTGATAGAAAGGGTCAAGGCCATAGATGGATTTGAAATCAAAGGATGTTTTAACAATGAAGTGATTGAAAGACACTACAGCATTCTACAATCTATCTCATTCTGCTTCTAAAACTACTCTTTACACCTGCTATTCTCTTATTCTTTGGCCAGCTCCTTGTACCTCTGCCACTCTCCATATACCAGTAGTATGGAGAAAGTGAGGACTGCAGATTCTAGAGACCAGAGTTAACGAGTGTGGCGCTGGAAAAGCACAGCCAGTCAGGCAGCATCAGAGGAGCAGGAGAATCAACGTTTCAGACCTAAGCCCTTTATCAGGAATGAGGCTGCATCCTCGTAGAGGAAGGAGGAGAACTTCTTCAAGTTACGCATCCTTGAAAGAGGCTTTGCAGTAAGGCTACAATCAACTAGGAGAAAGTGAGGACTGCTAATGCTGGAGATCAGAGTCGAAGAGTGTGGTGCTGGAAAAGCACAGCCAGTCAGGCAGCATCCAAGGAACAGGAGAATCGATGCTTCGGGCTTAAGCCCTTCATCAGCAGTGAAGCTTCATTCACTATTTGTCCTTTATTTTGACAATGAAAGGAAAATCACTCTGACAGAAATAACTAAACTGCAGTTCCCTCCTCAAGAGGATTTTGTATAACTTTTTTCCTGAAACATGAAATTTAACGTCTCTCCCTTTATGTTTCCTGACACCTCTTTAGCTCTTGAACCTGGCTGAGAACACCTCTAAATTACATAATGTCACTTTAGCAAGAGTCTAATATTTTTAATTTGCTTATTTCTACCATTCACTGGGAAAGTGTTCAAAGAGGTTAACATTTCACATTGACTATATTTGATAATTGTTCTAACTCTGTTCTCACAGATGGAACCTTGGCAGAGGTAATGTGATGATGTTCATTGGTGACATCACCGTGCCACTGTTATTGTGAAAGTGGAGACAATTATCCTGCAAGATAATCAGATTCATGAGTCTGCCCCTGTAATAAGATTAAATTCAGCTGTAGCTTGAACAGGATTCAAAAAGCTCCTGGAAATTCATCTGAGTATTCTTCCAATTAATTATTTGCATTTCATTCCAGACCAATATGAAACAAATAGTGATGGGAGAGAACTCAATCAATCACAAAGCAACAATTGATTTGTAACCGTAAGATGAATTAAAGCCAACACTTGAAAAAGCGTAAAAGCTCAGAAGGGCAATCCAGGCTGGTAGGCATCTAGCCGATTAGCATATTAAGGCAATGTAGGTACGACAATCAAGGGAGCATTAATGAGGAAATATAACTTCCATGATTATTCACAATGTCATTGCTGTACATTTGAAATATCTAATGTCTTTTTCAAAATCAATTCCTGTCTTGTATTTGTCCTTCAACTGACATCATCAAATCAGATTATCTAGTACAGTTATATTGTAATTTTCAGAATTTGTGAAAATTGGCTGCCATGTTTGTGCTGTATGCTCGAAACGTCGAATCATTCCTGATGAAGGGCTTATGCTCGAAACGTCGAATTCCCTATTCCTGAGATGCTGCCTGACCTGCTGTGCTTTAACCAGCAACACATTTTCAGCTGAATTTTACAGAGGCCTTCAGGACTGCAATGACAGGGTAAGTAATCAGCTCTGACTCCACTTGCCACCAGCAGGACCTGCTCACATCCTGCCATCTTATTGGTTCCCTATGACCTCAACATGCATTTATAGTTAGTGGGCAGTTACTGAAGACTCAACAGCAACATTAGGAGAGATGGTTGATGCTGAGGGCTGCAGTGGGCCTGGAGCCTCTAAGAGGTAACATTAAAACAAAGCACAAGACAACAGACAGAAGGCAAATGTCTCCAGGAAAGTTTTTGATGCCAGAGGAACTGCCTTCACTGCTTGTGGCCCCTTCGTTGGCCAATGGAACCTTGCAGCTCCTCTAAAATCCCCAAACTTTGGCAAGCCAATCATCTCTATTTATCTGGTGGTTTCCCCACATAGAGGGAGGGAGAGAGGGATGGGAAAGTGGATGAGGGAATATCACCCAATACTGTTAGTATACTAATGGCTCCATAAATACCTGACCTCACTTCCATACCTGTACACCAATTAGACCACCCGATAAAACTGTAGCTCACACTTAAAAAGATTTTGCTTTTATTGTTAAAGATCTTTGGGATATTCTGTTGTTGTCAAAAGCTCTAGATAAATGCAAAACTTATCTCCTGTTTCCAGCGGTAATACAGGATTATTTTTCTACTCAGTACAATATCTGTCCATTTTCCACTTGGTTAGATAGCTTACCACTCCTCTTATGCAAAGTTTGACTGGCATCTCATTTGTAGCCAGGATTAATATGGACAAAACAAAGTAAATGGAAAGTAACATCTTCATTAGTAGATTTCACATAACATTATGGCAAACACTTAGTGCATCATTGCATTAAGCTATTTAATTGTTCACCTCCATGAACATAATGTCCCGTGGGCTGTGAAGTGGGTCAAACCATGCTTTCTGCACACATCTGAGGAGAAACTCTCCCTCCACTCTGGTCCTAATTGCATGGTGGCCACTTCTGAGATGGCATTCAGACTGGGCACCCTCATTGCTAAAGTTGTGTCAGCTGAGTGTGTTGAAATTTATAATCAGCCTGTTTCAATGTATCACCATGTTGACCATCTGCATATGGTCAACATGGTGATACATTGAAAAGGGATCTGACTTGTCCAGTAGTCCATCAGTTGGGATCAGATCAGTATTATAGACATCGGTGTTGCAAATATTTAACTGGTTTAAATTGTGGCTATTCCAGGATTAAATATTTGATTAGCAGGCTTACAGTACAAAGGCAGAATGGCGGTGTAGAGAGAGACAGCGAGCTATGTGTCACTGTTGCATACATGAGACCTGGCAGTAAATGGTAGAAACAGCTCAGAATAATATATTTAACATTATTCCTTCAAACTACATACTTGTGTCAGGAAGTGCAGCAGGATTGCTGATTGTTGCTTCCTTAATTAAACTCTTTCTAATTATGCCTTCAAATAGACTTGAACTTGTGTTGTACTACTCATAAACACAGGATCTCCCAAATTGTCTTACAGCCAACTCAATATATTTTGAAGTGTACTCACTGCTTAATGAAGAAAGCCGTACAATCTATACACAAGTTGCTCCCATAATATCAATGTGAGAATGATTAGATAATCTGTTACAACTATATTAGTTGAGAGAATCAATGTCCAAATGGACAGGGGAAAGAACTTCCCCATCCATGAAGTGGTAGCGTGGAATCATTTATACCCATGCAGAGGGCTGTTTTGGACTCAGTTCAATGTCCCTTTCAAAAGACACCATCTCTGGTGCAGCTGTCTTTCAGTTCTGCCCTGAAACATTTATCTAGATTCTGTGCTTGGGTTTCCGAAGTGGCACACAGCTGTGACACATACTTCTGACTCAGAGACGAGAATATTATCCAATGAGCCACAGCTGACTTAAGTGTTGTCACACTGCCAAAAGATGTGAGACTTAAAGTCAGATGGAGAGGCATTGCAGCAACTGAATACTGATAATGGATGCTGTGCTAGTAATGATTTTGCTAATCAGTCATTGTTTTGTTTGTGATAATCAGTGTGATAACTATTATCATAATGCATAAAAATAGGAAAGTAGTTGCTAGCAAAATTAATTATACTTTTACTCTAATGCATGATAAGAGTTAAATGTTTCCTTTGTTTCAAGCTGTACTTTTCCCTGTTGGGGACTGAATACTGGATTAATGAGTGTAAATTGAATTGGGTTGTGTAGAAAGTACAAACGCAGCAGGACATTGACAACCAGGAACATTTGCTGGATCTCTCATACCCCATTTAATATAAAAGTGGCTATCGTTTTGGAACATTCAAACTCCATGATAGATGACAAAAGCATAGACTGTAAGGCATTAATATCATCCAACATGAAATTTCAAGTGGACGTGTTTCTTGATTAGTGTGTATGTTAGTCAGTGGTGTGGTGATAATGTTATTGGACTAGTGAGACTGAGATTAATGCTCTGGGGTACATGTTCAAATCCCAGCAGACTTTTGCAAGAGAATTAAGGGTAATGAGGTAGCAGACAGGTCAGATTGGAAACCACACCTAGATCAGATACAATCTTCTCAGGTGGTGGAGCAGGCTTGAAAGACTCCTGTTCCTAAGTCCTATTCAGAGAAGCTAAATGTGATTGTTTTTCAAAGTGTAGGAAACTCACTGGAGTTTCATACAACGGATTGCTGGGGGTCTTGTAGTGCAGCAGTAGTGTCCCTATCTCTGAGCCAGAAGTTTCTGGTTTAAGTTTTACCTACTCCAGAATTTTGTTATAATATCTCTGACCAGGCTGATTAGAAAATATCTGTAACAGATCTCTGTTTCAAGGTAACAATTTATATATTCCTAATTATTTATAGAACAAAATCAGAGAGTTTCCCATAAATTTCCTTAATCCCCTATTTGATTAAGAGCGATATACATATTTCACACAGTTTCTGTCAAATTATCTTTGTAAATTGGCTTCTGGAGGACAACAATTTTAAGTTTGACTCTGTGAATTACAAGGTAATAGGCTGGACTTTCCGGTCTCCAGATCCTTTGAGATTTGACATGTGAGCAAAGATTCTTGTTTCTCAGGACCTTTGACGCTGAGATAATTTTGAGACCTTGGACAGTTCTTTGTTTTCCTGGATAGTTATTCAGGAAATATTGAACAGAAAAGTCATACTCCAATTCTAGGGTAACTACATGACTGATCCTGACCCACTCACTGACATCCCAACCAGTTCTTTGACCTAAAAACCAAAGAACTGTGGGTACTGAAAATCAGACACAAAAGCAGAAATTGCTGGAAAACCTCAGCAGGTCTGGAGAAAGAGAAAGTGGAGAGACAAGCAGAATTAATGTTTAGGGTCCAGTAACCATTCTTCAGTACTGATTGTAGCTTGTAAAAGGTTGGTAAAAATGTTTAAGAAGGGGGGTGGGGGAGCAGGAAGGAGTAGACAGTGGTGGAGTTGGTACCCAGAAAGAGAGAGAGAAAGACAGTTGGGTAGGCAAATGAATGGGTAAAGGACTGTCTGAGAGAATCAATAGCTGCTAATGGAGACCAATGGCGGCTGACAGTGAGTTATTTGAGGTAGCAGCTCATGCGATGACAAGGCCTGGTATGCGGAGGCTGTGTTAGAGACATGAGAGAAAGAGGTCAAGCCCTAAAATTATTGACACAGAAACAGAAATTGCTGGAAAAGCTCAGTAGGTCTTGCAGCATCTATGCAGATATGCTACTGGACCTGCTGGCCTAGCAGTTCTGAGGAAGGGTCACTCAATCTGAAATGTTCACTCTGATTTCTCTCCACAGATGCTGCCAGACCTGCTGAGCTTTTCTAGTAAATTCTATTTTTGTGTCTGATTTACAGCATCCGCAGATTTGTTGGTTCTTATTTCCTAATAATAGAAATTCAGTATTGAGTCCAGAAGGTTGCATGACCCTGAAGTGGAAAATGGACATGCCTGAAGGCCCTGTTAAACCTCAGTGGAAGGGAATTCTTGGTTGAGGAGAAAGGTGGATATATCCAAATATGACTTTGTAATCTTGTCATCAATGTAGCAGAGAAAGAGTTGTGAGTGGAGGATGGACTAAGATTGAATCAAGGAATGTTCCACATATCTCACAAAGACACAGGCATAATTGAGGGCGATGTCAGTATCCATGGCCACACCTTTGAACCAAAGAAAATGAGAGAAGTCAAAAGAGAAGATGTTCAAAGAAGGTGGCATGGTGGCTCAGTGATTAGTACTGCTGCCTCACAGCACTAGGGACCCAGATTCGATTCCAGCCTTGGGCAACTGTCTGTGTGGAGTTTGCACATTCTCCCTGTGTCTGCGTGGGTTTCCTCCGGGTGCTCCGGTTTCCTTCCATAGTCCATAAGATGTGCACACCAGGTGAATTGGCCATGCTAAATTGCCCATAGTGTTAGGTGCATTAGTCAGAGGGAAACAGGTCTGGGTGGGTTACTCTTCTGGAGGGTTGGTGTGAACTTGTTGGGCCAAAGGGCCTGTTTCCATACTGTAGGGGAGCTAATCTAATCAAAAAAAGAGGACTGAGGAGGTTGGTGGTGGATAGGGATAGTTCACGCCTTTGTTCCCAGGAAGATGCAGAGAGCCTTGAGACCATCCTGATGGGAGAAAGTGAGGACTGCAGATTCTGGAGATCAGGGTTTAGAGTGTGGCGCTGGAAAAGCACAGCATGTCAGGCCCAACAGAGGAGCAGGAGATTTAACGTTTTAGGTGAGAGCCCTTCATCAGGAATCACACTCGTGACCGTCCTGATGGTGGATGGATGTGTAAAGTGATTGCATGTCCAAGGTGAAGGGGAAGCAGCTGGAAATTCTGAAACTGTTGTAAAATGTCAGGAGAATGCAGATTTCGATGAGGAAAGAACTAGACAAGAGGAGAAAAGGTTGAGTCAAGGTAGAAAAGGATAAGCTTTGTGGGGCAGGAACAATGAGTCTGCTCAGGGAGTCTCTTTGTAGATTTTGGGAAGAAGGTAGAAGCAGGCTGGGTAGGATTGGGAGATTATGAGCTTGGAGCCCATTGGGGGAGATCCCCCAGCTAAACTGAGATTAGTAACCGTTGTGGACATAGTAGCCTGGAGTTCCATGATGGGGTCATGGTCCGGGGAAGGTAGGAAGAGGTATTCAAGGTCTCCGCAATTTAGAAGTCAATCCACCAGACAATGACAGCACAACCCTTGCCAGCAGGCCTGATTACAAAGTCAGGGGTGGAGCTGAGAGTACCGAGTGGAATCAGTTTAGAGGGAGGTAGGTTCAAATGGGTGAAGGGGAGGGCAGAGAAATTAAGGTGGCTGATGAACATGTCAAGTGCAGGAAAAAGGCCAGAGAGAGGTGCCCAGGTGAAGGGATCTGCGGGACAGGGAGAGGACTCTTGTCCAAAAAGCAACTGTACTTGCTGGTGGAATTTAAGGAGACACGATAAGGAATTTGACTCCAAACTCAGGGGGAGTTAGCCTAGTGAGTGGAATGATTACTTCACCAAATTCTGACCCACTTTGCTGCAAAGTTGAATGTTTCCCTCCAGGAGCTTGTTGCAAAGATTGCCTACAGATTTGGACTAAGTGGCAGTTTAACTCAAAGAAGAAAGAGACAGCTGCTGTGGGTTGAATTGATGCACTAAAGTAACTGTGCTAAGTGTGTGGCTTAAAGAGTTTCCCTGCTCATTGAAGTGGGAGCTGCATTCTTTATCTGTCGCATGTTTTTGGCTGAGTTAGCAGTGACTGATTGCCGCTTTTGGATGTAAACAATTAAGAAACTTCTGTTTGTCAACATTAACACAATACCTTGCAGCTGTTTTAACAAAAAAACAGTAAATGACAAGAATTTATTGAGGGTCAATCACTCAGAATAACCATATGATATGGCAGATGATTGGACAGACCCCAATGAAAAAAACCCAGTGTATGTTTTGATGCTCCTTCACTCCATTGCCAATTGTCCAATTTCCTTAGGCACATGCACTGCTTTAGAGAATACATAGCCTAAAGATGTAGATGTACTGTGAATACTTATTTGAAAGGTGGTGAACTTTGCTTTGTATAAAGAATCTAATAGAGATTAACCATGTCAAGAATTCCTGTTGTAAAATATCACTCCAGTATAATTGCCATCAATTGATTTTGAAAGTTCTGTCCAAACTCAGAATTGACCTCCAATACTGGAAGAATTGCAAACTCCACTTCAAGTAATCATTGTGAGAGTGAGAGTCACCTTCTGTAGTCCAGTTGGAGAAATCTGACTTTGCAGCCCCCATGAAGTATTTAAGATTTTTAGCATGAAATTCAACTTTGTAGGGCAGCACAAAAAGCTGAGTGACAAATCAGCCATCTTGTGCACCCTGTCCAACTTCCCTTTACACTGACATGTGTGTAGTACACAGTGATCAAGTTGCTAACACTCACTTTACTAAAGTTGAGCTTCAATTGCAGTGTTTATGGGAGAAACATTTACAGTCTTTGTTTTTTCAATACACATGAAGAAGTAAAAATCACACAACTCCAAATTATAGTCCAACAGATTTAATTGGAAGCACACTAGCTTTCGGAATGCTGCTCCTTCATCAGGTGGTTGCCAATGGCTGCCCACCTAGCCCAACACCGGCACCTCCAAATCATGAAAGAGTACTTTATGTCAAAGGTAAGAATCTTCTCCCTTTTTCAGACAACTGGTTAGTAGAAACAGACTAATAGAAATGGTAAGAAATATGAAGAAGGATGTTGAAGTGAATTATTATTACTTGCTTGTAGATCAGACTAACATTTTATTTTGCCGATTAACCTACTACATTCAGGTTCTGGTTAATGGTCTGTGGTTACTGGCTCCATGGTTTGTTGCAGATAATATAAAAGCATGCACTGGCAATCTGGAATGACCCTTGTTATTAAAGTTTGGATTATAAAGACCTCAAAAGATGTCTATAATAGAGAATAGGCTGTAGATCTTTCTTTAAATGACAGGATAATTCATGATGGTTTTCTGAATAAAGTAAAACTGTTTTACGGATTTCACTGAAAGAAATGTAGGTGTGTACACCTCAACTTTCATTGCTAACTTTGGATATTAGTTTCAGAGATGCTGTGCATCTCTGCTGTCTGTTTGACCAGCCATGCACCACCACCACCATTCCTCTTCTCATCATAACACTCATTGACTTATTACAAAAAAAAGAGAATTTTAAAGTAAAACTCACTGTGATCCATTTGAAATTCTGAACAAAAATGGCAGCCTCCTTTGGAAAATAACATAAAAGCAAATGTCGAATTAATAGCTGGCAGATTGAAGTAAGAGGGGAAAGTCACAGTGCAATAATTTGGAATGAATCAAAGTTCTGATGCCAACAAATTGGACTCATTTCGATTCCTTCAATAACCAGAGGATCTAGTCTCTGGCTTTTGAAAATTAGGTCAGAATGTGGGGAATGGTCTAGTTCAATGGAACTCTGATTGGACTGAAGTGTTTGGAAAATCTGCTCTATCATCTCCAGATGAGAAAAAAGATGAGACCTAATTATGTCCTGACAACAGTTCACAGTTATTGTGTCTAATACGCTTAAGATCATATGATGTGAACTGAGTTGTCAAGGCATTGGCATCTAAGAGTTATGGACTTGTGTGTACAAAGGCAGAACATGCATACACTTTAGCCTTGGCTTATTTAAAAAAAAATTGAGCTCAATTATGATCAATTAAAGTATTGAAACTATCAACTGACAAAACAATTCAAAAAATTTATAAGAAACTTAGTCATTGAGTACAAAACTCTTGTGTGGCCGCACTTGGAATATTGCATACAGTTCTGATCATTGCATTACAGGAAGGATGTGGTAGCTTTGTAAAGGATTCAGAGATTTACTGGGATGTTGCCTCATATAGAAGGAAGCTCTTCCGAGAAAAGGCTGATGGACTTGAGGCTGTTTTTGTTAGAGAGAAAAAGGTTAAGAAGTGACTCAACTGAGAGGTATAATCAGAGGGTTAGATAGGGTGGACAGTGAGAGCATTTTTCCTCAAATGGTGATGAATAGCACGAGGGGACATAGCTATAAATTGAGAGGTGATAGGTATAGGACAGATGTCAAAGGTGGTTTCTTTATTCTGAGAATAGGAGGGGTGTAGAATGCCCTGCCTGCAACAATAGTGGATTCGCCCACTTCAAGGGCATTTAAATGGTCATTGGATAGACATATGGATGAAAATGGAATGGTGTAGGTTAGGTGGGCTTCAGATTGACTTGGGGTAAAAAATGAGGTCTGCAGATGCTGGAGATCACAGCTGAAAATGTGTTGCTGGTTAAAGCACAGCAGGTTAGGCAGAATCCAAGGAACAGGAAATTCGATATTTCGGGCATAAGCCCTTCAACGTATGCCCAGGTAGATTCCTGATGAAGGGCTTATGCCCGAAACGTCGAATTTCCTGTTCCTTGGATGCTGCCTAACCTGCTGTGCTTTAACCAGCAACACATTTTCAGCTGTGATCTCCAGCATCTGCAGACCTCATTTTTTACCCGAAGATTTTAACCTACTGCGAATCCTCTTGCAAGGATGCCTTCCTTGAAGAAGCTCTCTTCCTCCCTCTACAAGGATTTCAGTGAGTCTCTCTCTCACTGCACCCCCTCAGGTCATCTCCTCTGCACAGAAGCTCTTCAACCACGTTCTCAAACAGACTCGCTACCACAGCCACATCTCCTTCCTCAGCACCTGCCTACGGAACCGACTGATCCCACACGGACTCCGAGCTACATTCCAACCAACAAAATTTGGACCCAACCAGGACAACCTGTACCTACAACAAATCCGAAGCCTCCAGCATCAGACCTCCCTCCGGATCCTCCGCTCCACCCTTGCAGCCATGCGTCGCTACCTACATTCCCTGCAATCAGCCCTACCCCAGCTCAGGACAACACTCTCACAGACCTGCAAAGGACCTCTGCTGTTCTTCATCTACAGAAGATTCCACACACTAAACAAACAGTTCTTCCTAGCCATATCAGAAATTAAAGACAGTAAGTACCGAAAACTTTCATGTACTTACCCCCACACTCGTGGTTCCTTAACTGTTCCAGAATCTTCTATTGGCCTGTCGGACGCCATTACACATGTGGCCGCTACAGCGCCCGCGGCACCAACGGCCGCTGCCGACCGTGACGTCACTTTCGCCCCCACCGACCTTGGAGCCTCCGTGATCGCCGCCCAAACAACCGCCCCGGCGATCACCGCACAGACAACCGCTTCCACGATCGCCAGGAAGATCGCCAACGGACTCGCGACCCCCGTGGCTACCGGGAATGACTACGGTTCTTTCGTCGCCACAACCATTTCCGCCCCTTCGGTTGCCATCGCCGCAGCCACTTCTGCCCCCACTGACATCACTAACCTGCAGGACCACAACGCCTCAGGTTTCTCCGCCCCCACGCCGTCTTTCGTCACTACACGTAACCCCGCCCTCACGCAATCCTTCGTCACCACGCATAACCCCGCCCCCACACTTATTTCCGTCACGGCGCATGACCCCGCCCCCACGCTTGACCCTGCCCCCACACCGAGCAACGTCACCACGTCTAACCCTGCCCCTACGTCGATCTCTGTCCCCGCCCCTAACCCCGCCATCACCCCCAGCTCCAGTCCCACACCAGGTCCTAGCTCCCAGCCATGCCGGATGTTCACCATCCCTCCAGACCTACCCCTCTCTGAGGATGAAAGATCAGTCCTCAGCAGGGGCCTCACCTTCATTCCCCTACGCTCTCGGATCAATGAGTTCAACACGCGGCGAGATATTGAACAATTCTTCCGCCGCCTTCGCCTCTGTGCCATTCCTGATGAAGGGCTTATGCCCGAAACGTCGAATTTCCTGTTCCTTGGATGCTGCCTAACCTGCTGTGCTTTAACCAGCAACACATTTTCAGTTCAGATTGACTTCACAGGTCGGCGCAACATTGAGGGCTGAAGGGCCTGTATTGCGCTGTCATGTTCTATATTCTATCTTCTATGTTTCATTCTTACTTTATGGATTTCAATAAATTTCTCTCTATGGATTCAAAATGTTATTTATAAATTGGAACATTACCAAAATATATTGAAACAGTTCACTGAATACCTCACACTAAAAGTGACATTTTACTTACTTTAGAATTTACTTAATTCTGTGCAAAATCCTTCAAGCTATCCATCAAATGAAGAAAATATCACACAATAGATCAATTTTTATGCTTGATAGAAAGAGAGAAAAGATTTCTAATTGTGATTCATTGGGGAATTGATTTTTCAAGTTAAGGGGAGACATGTTGTCTGAGCCTTATCATTAAACAGTTAGTTTATAAAATCACTTGATAAGCTAGGGCTCCAAACTCTGTTCATAAATGGAAAGAGAAAATATTAGAATTATAGAACAGGACAGAAGACATCTGTGGAGAAAGACAATGTCGGCTCTTCCGGTCAATGAGCTTTTTATCAAAACTGGAAAAAAGTTAGTGTTGGGAAAGGTGTTTAAGACAGACATAGGAAAAAGAGGGAAGGAGCTGAAAGGACAGAAAAAAATGTTTGAGATTGCAGAATCACAGCACTGTTATGGCATAGAAGTAAACCATTCAGGCCATCCGTCTGCACTGGCTCTCCAATGAGTTTTATGACTTAGTGTTAGTCCCCTGCCTTCTCCCCATACCTTTGTACATTATTTCTATTGAAATAGTCATGCAATGCCCTCTTGAATGCTTCAGTTGAACTTGCCTCCACCACACTTTCAGGTAATGCATTCCACGCCCAAACTATTAATTATGTGGAAGAATTTGTTCTGATGTCATAATTGCTATTTTTGTAAACCTCTTCTGCACTCTATCAAATACATTCACATTCTTCCTACAGAGTGGTATTCAGAATTGTACACCAGCTAAGGACTAACAAGTGTCTTGTATAAGTTAATCATAACTTCCTTGCCATTGAACACTATGGCACTGTTAGTAAAGTTTTATTACCTACTCTTTCCTTGATTATATGCATCTGCTCCTGCACCCTTAAATGTTGTTGCTCCTATTCTATACTGTTGGTCCATATGTTTTATACCACAATGCATCAGTTTCCATTTCTTGGAATTGGACTTCATCTGCCATCTATCTGCCCACTCGACCAACCTGTCTATGTTCTTTTGGAGTGTGACAGTGTCTTTCTCACTGTTTACAATGTTTCCAGATCTTGCATAATACACAAACATTGAGTACACCCCTTGCACACCAAGATCTAAATCACTAATATCAGGAGAAACAAAAAATTCCAATACCAACACCTGGGATACTTAACTCCAAGCTTTCCTTCAGCCTGAAAAATATCCATATGCCACTACTATGTCCTACTACTCAGTCTATTTTAAGAACGTCAAACAATAGAGCAGAGGAACAGGCCCTTTGGTCCACCATGTCAAAGCTGACCATGATACCATTCTAAACTAATCCCACCTGAATGCACATGGTCCAGATCCCTCTATTCCCTGCCTGTTTGTAAGTCTGTCTAAATGTTGCTATTATATCTGCTTCCACCACCTCTCCTGGCAGTGTGAGCCAGGTACTACTCCTCTCCGCCTTAAAAAGACTTACCTCACATCTCCTTTAAACTTACTCCCTCTCTCTTTCAACTTACACCTCCTAGTTTTGACATTTCCCCCCAGGAAAAAGAGTGACTATATATGCCTGAATTTTATATATTTCTCTTCATTTACATATTACCTTTTATCTTTCCCCTCAGCATTTGATGCTCCAGAAAAATCAATCTAAGTTTGTCCAACTTCTCCTTATAGTGATTACATTCTAATTCATGTAACATACTAGTAAACCTCATTTAAATCCTCTCCAAAGTCTCCACATCCTTCATATAGTGCGGTGACTGGAACCTCACCCAATACTCCAAATGTGATCTAACTAAAGTTTTACGTAGCTGCAATATGACTTGCTAACCTCTATACGGTGCCCTGAACAATGAAAGTAAGCATGTCAATCACCTTCTTTTACCACTTTATCCAATTGTGTTAATACTTTCAGGGAGCTATAGACTTGTACTCCAGGCCCTCTCTCTGTATATCAGTGCTGCTAAGGGTCCTGCCATTTACTGTATACTTTCTCTTTCATTTGACCTCCCAAAATGCATCATCTCACACCTGTCTTGATGTCTCTTTCCAACTGACCTACATCCGACTGCATCCTTTGACAACCTATCTACCAATTTTCATGTTGTGTGCAAACTTGCTTATCATACCACCTACATTTTCATCCAAATCATTCTTTTATATATTACAAACAACAAAGGTTCCAGCACTGATCCTTGTAGAACATCACTGGTCACAGACTTCCAGTCATAAAAAGACAATGATCCTCTGTCTTTTATGAGCATACTAATTTTGTATCCGATATATCTGAAGACATTAATTGAAGGGTCACTCCAAATTGCTGTTTTGGCCTCATTTAATATAACTGGAGAGCTGTGGATACCAGTTGAGTGTTTTGAAAAACCTTGCCAGTTGAAGCTTTTGTAAACACAGCAGATTCTAAAAGTCTTGTCAGTTTTCAGTTAGATGTAAGGGAGGGAATTAAGATGGAATGAAGGGGCAAAGAAGGAGGTATCTCTTGTGCAAGATCTCAATGAAGCGTTTTGATCTGTGTAACATTTGAGACTCTTGAGTTCTTTCCCATGGCGTTATTCTTATTATTTGACAGTAAAAGGACAATACAAGTAAGTGGAGACAATCTCAGTCAATAGTAAACCAATCATAGGAAACAGTTAAAAGAACAAAACGACTCAGAATTTTCAACAAAGATATTTCCATTGAAAAGAAAATCAGCAAGAAGGATCTATCAGTGTCTCACTCAAGAAGTTAAAACTAGGATTAGATTAAAAGAAGAAGTTTATAATGTTTCAAAAAATAACTAACAATTCAGGGAATTGGGAGTGTTTTAGAAATCAGTGTGTGCTCACTAAAAAATCAACAAGAAGGCAAAGAAATCAAATATTGAAGTAAATTAGCTAGAAATATGAAGATAGACTGTATACTAGATTCTATAAATATTTGACAAGGAAATGTGTAGTTCAAGCAAACATTCCAGATCTTAAAAGCAGAAATTATTCTGGGAATGAACAAACAGCAAAGGCATAGCACAAATATTTTTTAAAGTTAGATTACCTTAGTATGGAAACAGGCCCTTCAACCCAAAACTGACCCTCTGATGAGTAACCCACCCAGACCCATTCCCCTAACTAATGCACCTAACAAAATGGGACAATTTTTAGCATGGCTAATTCATCTGACCTGCACACCTTTGGATTGTGGGAGGAAACCCACACAGATAGTTGTCCAAGGCAGGAATTGACATGGGTCCCTAACACTGTGATGCAATAGTGCTGATCATTGAGCCACCATGCCTCCCACAATCTCTGTCTCCATCTTCACAATAAAAGGTACATGTATCATACCAGAAATAAATGGCAAGAGTGAAGAAACTAATATTATTAACGCAGAAAAACTTGAGGAACTAAAATCTGACAAATCCTCAGGACTGGATCGAGCTGTTGTAAAGAGATAGTTTAGGGATTGGGGATGTGCCAGTTATGCTTTTCCAAAATGCCTTCCATTCAGAAATGATACCATCAGACAGAAAGTTAGCAAATTATAAGCTGCTTCTCAGCAAAGGATGGAGGGAGAAGATGATGAATTACAGATCAATAGCCTAACATCAATTATTGGCAAAATGTTGAATCTGCCATTAAAGAAGACTTAACAATGCACTTAAAAACATAGCATGATTAGAATAAGTCTATGTGATTTTACTAAAGGGAAATCCTACATGCCAAATTCATTGAAGGTCTTTGAGGATGTAACTTTTAAGTAGAAGTTGCAGTCTTCCTGGGTTTCCAAAAGAAAATTGATGAGGTGTCAAACCAGGTTAATAGGCAAAATAGGGGATTATGGAGTTAGAGTTAATTCATTTTATAGATGGATGTTTGGTCAATGAACAAAAAGTGGAGAGTGGTTATAAATAGAGTGTTTTCAAGTTTGCAGGCAATGAATTATGGAGTGCTACAAGGTTCAGTGGTGGGGCCTCAGCTATTTATAATCCACATCAATCAATCAATGGATGAAGATTCAAGGAGGTTTGTCAATGATACAAAGCTGGGTGAAAAAGTAATCTGTTGGTAGAACATTGAGAACTTGTGATGACACACAGACAGGTTCAGTGACTGAGCAGCTCAGGTGGCTGAAAGAATGCAGTGCAGAAAACTGAGAAGTTCTTCTCTTTGTTCAGAAGAAAAAACATTTTAAAAAACTTTTAAAGGTGTGGAAGTTGTAAATGTTGTTATTCAAAGAGTGTGCTTTTACATGGAATGCTGAAAATCAGCATATAGATGCAGTAAGCAATTAGGAAGGAAAATGGCATTTTGATGAGATCACATCTGGAGTATTGTACGCAAGTGCGGTGCCTGCAAAAGGATTACAAGCAGTGGAGGCAGTATGGTGACAGTTCATTAAATGGGACCTTTGGATGAGAAGGTTATCATATGACAAGAAGAGAAGTTGGGCCCACATTTCTTGTAGTTTAGAAGAATGAAGAGCGATTTCATTAAAATATGGAAATTTCAGAAATGGGTGGACAGAATCTATTGGTTAGGGAACCTTGGGTCATTGTTTTAAGATAAGACCATGACAATTTTGGACTGAAATGGAGAGTAATTACTTCACTTAAATGATTATGAATCTATGCCTATTGCATACATTTAATGGTGGGATAGATATTTTGGTGTTTCAGGGAGTCAATGGATATAGATAGAAGGCAGGAAGGTGGAATTAAAACCCAATGTCGGCCAAATTGTATTAAATTTCAGAGCAGGCTTGATGGGCTATATGGTCTTAATATTTCTTATTAAGAAACAAAAACCTATTTCTTGTGTTTTTGTATGGATCCACAGAGGAAAATTGTCATCAATTTAGAAGTAATCAAAATTGTATTGGCAGTCTCATTCAGTGTGATTGGAAAAACATAAATGTCACATTTTTGTAGATATGTTTATTTGCTTGTTATAGATCATCCATAGGTATATCAATGGGGCAAAAGGGCTTTACTCTGTTTGCAGTTCTGTTATACCTGGGAATGCCTGGTGCTGAGTCCAGGAATTTGAGTTGGGAAGTTTAACCAATTTCTAGTTCAAACTTTCCTTTATCTTGATAAGTGTTATGTTCAGGAGAATAAAAAATCCCTTTTAGTGTCTCAATCTTATGTTTTTGGATAAGTGTCAGTTTTGTTGAGTTTCTTGTTGGATTTCTCCTTCTATGTTTCCAAATCTGCCATGCTAACTACCTATCCACCAAACGGGTAGCCTCTTTTACCCGAATCTAGCCTCATTACAATTCCTGGGTCCTGGAAGAACTCACAACATATTGGCTATCCACTAAAAGATCAGCGGCTCTGGCAGCCACACCACATTTAAGAAGCTTGTGTGCTCACGGATGAGCACTAATACTCTGAATCTGTCCTGCTCGGAGAAAGACATTCATTCAGAAGGTTTTGGAGAAGGGGAAAATGGTGCCATGATTCTTCAACAGCGACTTGGTGCAGAAGACTGGCACCTTTATCCTTGAAGACTGCAGAGGAACTTGCGATGCCACATCCTGGCAGTCCAGTCCAAAGTTGCCCCCAGATCAGCGCAGCCTCTCACAGTCTGGAGGAATAGTCAACAGTCTCTGCTCTATCAGAATAAGTATCACACACCTGTCGCTGCTACCTCATACTCATTCTATCTCAGAAGTCACGTGACACCAAATTATAGTCTACCAGGTTTTTTGAAATCACAAGCTTTCGGAGCACTGCTCCTTTGTCAGGTGAGGTGAAGGAAAACACATAGGCACAGAGTTTATTGGCAGAGAGATCAAAAGATAGTACAAATGGTGTGAGTGGAGTATTGACATGCTGAACATGCTCAATAACCAGTCTCTGCAGGTGATTAAAAGAGTCAGACAGTGTGAGTAATGTGCCAACAGTTGAATAGCAAGTGACACCTAAAGATGCCCTCATCAGAATGGGATATAATTCTCAAGTCATCAACATGCCCCAGTGAGAAAACACGACAATCTCCTCCGAAAACAGGCACAGGATACAATCATACCCTTCATCATCCAGTACTTTCCTGGAGCGAAGAATCTATACCATGGTCTTCACAGCCTTTGACATGTCATCAATTATGACGAACATCTTGCCAAGGTCAACCTTATGCTTTCACTTCTCACCTTTTAAACAACCAGCAAACCTTAAACAGACCATTGTTTTCAGAAAACTATCTAGCCTTCAGGACAATGTTGACCACTCAACCGTGCCATGGCAATCTCTGCAAGGCATGGACACCATTATCACACGTGGAAACACCACCCACCACATACACGGCAGATACTCATGTGACTCGGCCAATATTGTCTGCCTCATACGCTGCAGACAAGGATGCCCTTGAGGCATGGTATATCGGTGAGACCAAGCAGACACTTACCAACAGATAAATGGACAGCACGCAACAATCACCAGACAGGAATATTCCCTCCCAGTTGGGAAGCACATCAGCGGTCAAGTACATTCAGCCTCTGATTTTTGGGTAAACACCCTCTGAGGTGACCTTTGATGCAGAACAACACAGAATCACCGAGCAGAAACTGATAGCCAAATTCCGTACCCATAAAGACGGCTTAACCGTGATCTTGGGTTCATGTCATGCTATATGTAACCCCAGCACACTGCTCTATGTTTGTAAAATCTTCCTCACTGCCCTGTTTTTACATGATCACTTGATAACTTATGATCTCTACCTTAATTAGTTTGTACGGTTTTAGATTACTTGTTACTTTGGTTAGACCCTTGGCATGCGACTCTTATATCTATCCTATTATTCCAACCATTTCGTTTGCCTCCAGTACCATCCTATTTTAAAATTTTTTGTAATCAATCCTCTGTCTCAATTAATCAGGTTACAGGTTCACGCTCTCTCTCTTGCACACTCTCTCTCTCTTGCGTGCGCTTTCTCTCTCTCTCTTGCGCGCTGTCTCTCTCTCTTGAGTGCTGTCTCTCTCTCTCTCATGCACACACAATCTCTCCTGTTTAAAATAGGATAAGGGAGTGGATGGTGAAAAGGTAGGTGAGGATGATTTTGAATCTGAAAAGATTGAGTTAATTAGAAAAGGCAGACAAGAGTAAGTCAGATGATGAGGTAATTCTGAAGAATCACATTACGTTTATTTCAATGCACGGAGTATTGCCGATAATGGCCGATGAACTCAGGGCATGTTTGGGAACATGGAATTGGGATTCATAGTTATTACAGAAACTTGACTGAGGAATGTAGAGGATTGGCAGCTCAATGTTCTTGCTTTCAGCTGCTATAGGACAGATAGAAAGGAATACAAACAGGAGGAGCAGTGGCCTTTTTGGTTAAGGTAAACAATTCTGCTGTAGCTGGAGAAGATATTTCTGAAAAATTGTTCAATGAAAATATATGGGTTGAAGTTAGAAAGAAAGGTCACTTAATGGAATTGTACTATAGGCGCACCTCCCACCCCACTCCACCTCCATAGTTGGGGAAATTGAGGAACAAATATGTAGGGAGATCTCAGATATATGTAAGAATAAAAAGGTTTTAATTGTAGGTGATTTTAATTTTCCAAACATTGATTGAGGCTACCATAGTGTTAAAGGTTTGGATAGTGAATTTTTTTTTAAGTTCAAGAAAATAGTTTCTTTTTCAATATGCAAATGTACCTACCAGTGAAGGAGCAAATCTTGTCTACCTCTTGGGTAATCAGACAGGGCAAGTGGCAGAAGTAATTGTCGGGGAAATATTTTGGATCTAGTGATCATCATTCTATTTGCTTTAAAATAATTTTGGAAAAAGATAAGCCTACCATAAAAAATTAAAATTATTAATTGGAGGAATGTAAGTTTTAATGGTATAGGACTAGAACTTTCAAAAATTGACTGGATTGGACTGTTCTCAGATAAACGGACATCTGCTAAGTGGGAGGCTTTCAAAACTGTGATAACGAAAATTCAGACTCTTACGTTCCTGTTAGAGTGAGAGGTGTGGCTGTTGGGATTAGAGAACAATAGAAAATAACAATAAAAAAAAGTTAGATATAGTCGACTAGGTTTTAAATGATTCTCTTAAAGAGTATAAAGAGTGTAGGGGCATTCTTAAGATTAGATTCCCTACACTATGAAAACAGGCCCTTCAGCCCAACAAGTTCACACTGACCCTCCAAAGAATGACCCTCCAAAGAATAACCCATTCAGACCCATTCCCCTAGCTTATAATTACCCCTGAGTAATGCACCTAGCACTATGGGCAATTTAGCATGACCAGTTCACTTGACCTGCACATCTTTTGGATTGTGGGAGGAAACCCATGCAGACACAGGGAGAATGTACAAACTCCAAGCAGACAGTTGCCTGAGGCAGGAATCAAACCTAGGTCCCTGCCACTGTGAATCAGCAGTGCTAGCCACTGAGCCACCATGCTTTACCCGACAGAGAGATCAGGAAGGCAAAGAGGGGATATGAGATAGGCTTGGCTGATAACCTTAAGGATAATCCAAAGAAATGCCACATGTATATTAAGAGCAAAAGAACAAGTAGAGAGAAAGTAGGGCCTCTTAAAGATCAAAGACGTCATCTCTGTGTTGAACTTCAGGAGATGGGAGAGATATTAAATGAATATTTCACATCAGTTTTTATTGTGGGGAAAGAGGTGGAGGCTAGAGAACTCAAGGAAATAAATATCAATATTTTGAAAACAATTCACATTACAGAAGATAAAGTGCTGGAGACCTTGGAACATATTATAGGTGGATGAATCTCAGGGACTAGATGTTCTGGGAGGTTTGAGAGGAAATTTCAGAGCCTGTTGCAGAAATATTTCAATCATTTATAAGTATAGGTGAGGTGTGGGAAGACTAGAGAGTGGCTAATGTTGTGTCTTTATTTAAGAAAGGATGGAAGGAGAAGCCTGGCACCTATAGACCTGTCATCTGACTTCGGTGGTGGGTAAGTTCTTGGAAGTGATTCTGAAAGGTAGCATTTATATGCATTTGGAAAGGCAAGGAATGATTAGGGATAGTCAGTGTGGTTTTGTGCAAGGGAAATGGTGTCTTTCAAACTTGACTGAATTTAAGAAGGTTGAGGGCAAAGCAGTAAACATTGTTTACTTGTACTTTAGTAAAGCCTTTAATGAGTTTCTGCATAGTAGACTAATTGGGAAAGTTAGAACACATGGGATTCAGGGTGAACTTGCCAACTGGATACAAATTTGGCTTAAAGGTAGGAGACAGGGCAATGGTGGAGGATTATTTTCTATAACTGGAGGCTTGTGACCAGTGGTGTTCCACTGGGATTGGTACTGGGTCCACTTTTGTCATTTTTATAAATGATTTGAATGAGAATATAAAAAGCATGGTTAGTAAGTTTTGAGGATGACAACAAAATTAGTGATACAGTGAAGAAGGTTATCTAAGATTACAAAGACATCTTGATCAATTGGGACAGTGGGCTGAGGAGTAGCAGATAGGATTTAATTTGGATCAATGCAAGGTTTGCTTTTTGGTAAAACAAACAAGGGCAGAATTTTTACCATTAAATGTAAGGCCTTGTGTAGTAATGTAAAATAGAGATCTAAGAGTTGAGGTACATAATTCTTTGAAGTTTGCATAGGATAGTTAAGGCATTTAATTACCAGTATTGCTCAGAGCTTTGAGTATAGACATTGGGACATGATGTTGATGTTATACAGGACATTGGTGAGGCCTCTTCTGGAGTAATGTGTCCAATTCTGGTCATCGTGTTATAGGAAATATCTTATTAAGCTGGAGTGGGTTCAGAAGGCTTTTACCAGGACGTTTCTGGGAATAAAAGGTTTGAGTTATAAGGAGAGACTGGATAGGCTGGAACTTTTTAGGTTACTTTAGATTACTTACTTACAGAGTGGAAACAGGCCCTTCGGCCCAACAAGTCCACACCGACCCGCCGAAGCGCAACCCACCCAGACCCATTCCCCTACATTTACCCCTTCACCTAACACTAAAGGCAATTTAGCATGGCCAATTCACCTAATCTGCATATTTTTGGAGCACCCAGAGGAAACCCACACAGACATGGGGAGAATGTGCACAGAGTCGCCTGAGGCGGGAATTGAACCCGCTTCACTGAAGTGAAGGTTGAGTGGTGACCTTTATAGTGATTTATAAAATCTTAAGGGGTATAGACAAGGTGAATGGCAAGTGTCTTTTACCTAGGGTGGGGGATTTCAAAACTAAGGGACATTTTTTAAGGTGAGAGGAGAAAAATTTTAAAATGACATGAGAGACAACTTTTTTCACAGAGTGGTTTGTGTGTGGAATGAAATTCCAGAGGAAATGGTGGATGCGGGTACAGTTACAAAGTTTAAAAGACGTTTGAAAAAGCACATAAACGAGAAATGTTTGGAGGAATATGGGCCAAGTGCAGGCAATCGTGACAACTTTAGTTTGGGATTATGGTTAGCGTAGACTGTTTGGACCTCAAGGACTGTTTTTGTGCTCTGTCTCTGTGGCAAGCTGAGATCACCAGGTATCGACTATGTCTTCCATGTTGAGAATACTTGCAGTCTAGTTTCCTTGTAGTGGGTGAAAACTTTGGGACCTACAAATTAATGTGGTGAGTTGTGCAGTTAATAAGGTTGTTCAGCAATAATCCCCCATAATTGGCATCCTACCACTGCTAAGCAAAGACTGTCTCTTCCACTCCTGGAACCTTGTTAAAAGATACAGTGAATTGCTCTTGATGTTGAAATGGGCCTTGCTGAACTTATCACATTATCCGCCCACATTGTTCAGGCACCTGCAAGATTCACTCCATTTGCTTCTAATACAACCTTTAGAATTCTACTCACTAGACTAATGTAAGGAGTTGAAATAGCTACATTGTTCACAGCAAAAAACCAGAAACTACAAAGAAATAAATGATCGGGTAAGCAGTTTTTAATGATGGTGAAAAAGATTCTTTTTCACCAGGCATTCTTCTGACAAATCCATGTGGCCTGTGACTGAAAGAAAAGACACAACGGGCTGAATCGTAACAGAAATTGTAAATTGTCATTTTTTTGTGAGTTTCATGTAGGGTTTCTCACTGCGAGGTCTAGTAGGTCTTCTTTACTGAGGATTTCTGAAAACTTTGATATGCTGGGCTATAGTACTGTATACTTGTTAAGGTGTTGCTGAGGAGGTACAAAAAGATAGGAGAGGGTAGCAATGCAGCAAGCATCAAAGTAGGCACCAGGTCAGTGAGCACAAAGAGAACAAGGAAGCAGCCCTGAATTGTCCTCTGTTCAAATCCATGCGATGGGGGTCTGTTCCTGTGCACTGTATCCTTGCAACATCATTTTAAAACAAAAAGGTGCTTTTAAGTGCATCGTAAGTGGACTTTACCACAAGTGGATAGGAGATATTCCATTGTAATGAGTTGAAAGCTGGAAGTGTAAGATGCCAAGGTCCATGGACAGGTATATGCAATTGTTGCCCTGAGATGTTGGCAGTTGGTGTACAAGATGGGGCACCAGAGGAGCCTGAGACAAACTGGAGTTACCAAGTTACTGCTCTGACTTTCATGGAGGGAATTATTGCTGTCTACTTTCTATCTAGTGGGTGGGGAACTGGGAAGCTGCATAATGAGGATAGAGTAAGTAATAATGAGATGTTAACTGATGCGCGAATTCACTAGCAAAATCCTCATCTTGCCATTCATCAATGGTTGGAAAATGGAACTTTTTACTGTCTATGTTAGGAAGCTTTTCAGTGAGTTATCACATTTGATTCCTCCAAGTACTTCCGACGGTGCTGCATTCCTTCAATATTGTGTGGTCTGCCCAAAGTGTTCAATCTTTGGTCTGGGATTTGAACTCTCAAACTTCTGATTTAGAGGTGAAGATTTTATGAAACTAACAACATTGTTAAACACATTCTGGGAGTGGGAAATGTGTTAAATTTGATTAATAAATTACCCCCAAAAAACCCACCAAATCTGGATTTACATTGAACCTTATTTGTCCTTAAGATTCTGTTCAAACTAGTTTCCCTGATTTTGGTGAATTGTGCTGGAAAAAAAACAATGCTACCCAGCCAAAAAAGCCTTCCCAATGAACTTAATGAAAGCGCTTTTATGGACTTTGTGTACTGTGCAATTAACATTGGGTATTGGGTTTTAGCAACATTACTTTCAGAGCGATATCTAATTGCACTTTAGCTTTTCAGCAGCTGCGCGTTAACTGTAAATGGTGATAAATGAACTCTCAAACATTTTCATGGTTTTATAGTTGAAAGATTGCCTTGATTTTCCACTCAGTCAGGATCCCAGTAGAGTGAAAGACTGGCCCATTTGAATTTCTGGAGCTAGCTTTGTAAAAATATTGTAGCCAAGTACAAAGCATCAGCAGAGCTTCTGATTTTGAACTTGCTTATTGTGGGTAGGGAATGAAATGAAGGATTTTATAGCATTTGGTAACATGAAGAAGAACCATCCCTAACATCTGTTTTGGTGCACAGAATAAAATTGAGGAGAAAAAAACTCTTTGTCAAATCAATAGTGGAGAGCTCCCAGGTTCTCTGATACAGCTGTAGCAGTGAAGTACAAAGCATTAAATTAAAGAGGGAGGCTTTGATTAGCATGGGGTGATATTCAACTGCAGGAACAATGCTCAACAGCAACAGAAACAGTTAGAAATGAAACTATCCAATGGGTAAGGCACGGGAGGGGGTGGGGGACGGCACAGTGGTTAGCACTGCTGCCTCACAGCGCCAGAGACCCGGGTTAAATTCCCGCCTCAGGCAACTAACTGCCTGTGTGGAGTTTGCACGTTCTCTCCCTGTCTGCATGGGTTTCCTCTGGGCGCTCCTGTCTCTACCACAGTCCAAAGATGTGCAGATTACGGGCAATTTGGCATGGCCAATTCACCTAGTGTTAGGTAAAGGGGTAAATGTAGGGGAATGGGTCTGGGTGGGTTACTCTTTGGAGGGTGAGTGTGGATTTGTTGGGCCAAAGGGCCTGTTTCCACACTGTAAGTAATTATATTAAAAAAGAAGGACTATTGGTATGGAAGTTTTAGTGACTGGATTAAATTAATCAAGAAGATTAATTGTGGGCGGCACGGTGGCACAGTGGTTAGCACTGCTGCCTCACAGCACCTGAGACCCGGGTTCAATTCCCGACTCAGGCGACTGACTGTGTGGAGTTTGCACGTTCTCCCCGTGTCTGCGTGGGTTTCCTCCGGATGCTCCGGTTTCCTCCCACAGTCCAAAGATGTGCGGGTCAGGTGAATTGGCCATGCTAAATTGTCAGTAGTGTTAGGTAAGGAGTAAATGTAGGGGTATGGGTGGGTTGCGCTTTGGCGGGTCGGTGTGGACTTGTTGGGCCGAAGGGCCTGTTTCCACACTGTAAGTAATCTAATCTAAAAAAAAAGATTCAGCCAAACCTTCCTGGAAAGATAAGGCTATGTGTGATTTCTGAAAGATGACAGCTAAGCTCTCACACATACCCTGTTATCAAGAGTTACTAGCAGAATATGGTTCCAAATTCAAATTGCATTCAAAATTAAATTGAACCAAAGTGTGTTCTTGAATATGTTCCTTTCATCTTGTTGGTTCTTCCTCGATTCAGCTACACACGGTCACTGGTTTCTGAAGTGGATCTTCAAATGATTGAACAAGTTGGTCTCAGCCCACAGATCTTTGGGCATATGAGAAAGGATGTCCAATGTGTCAGTTGCCATTTCCAAACCCGTGACATGACTGACAGTTTTGTGAAATGTTATATAAGTGTACATAAGGCAGCATGTTGGTAGACACATAGTGGATGATGTGCATCAGTTGGGAGTTGATTTGCCAGACATGGTAATGAAGAGATGGGTTGCCAGAATAATAATCATACGGACATTCTTTACAGTTAGCGACAGGGTGTTCATTACTTCCTGTAGGCTGCAGCTGCTGTCTTTGAGGGGGTTTGATTGGGTGGATACCAAAAGGAGGACATTTCTTGAGGGAAAATTTAGAACCAGTGGTCATGGTTTTAAAAAAAAAGGGTCATCCATTGAAGGATAAGAGATGAGGAAACCTTTTTTTTGCTTTCAGAGGGTTGTGAGTCTTTGGAATTCCCTTCCTGACTAAGCAATGGATTCAAAGTCTTTAATATTGTTAAGGCAAAGGTAGATAGATTACCAAGAAGATGAAAGATTTTTGGGGATATGCAAGAAGGTAGAGTTGAGGTTTAAATTAGATCAGCCATGAGGTTATTGAACAGTGTAGTGGGCTTGAAGGGATGAGTAGCCTACTCTTGTTCCTTGTTAGCATGCTTTATGTTCTTTGCTCTCCATGTGTGAGTCATGAGTTCTATTATGTCTCCAGCTTCTGACTGGTGCTTATTTCATTGGATCTCAGATTCACAAAAAGTTAATTCTTTAAATTCTCTGGCAATGTCCACTTAATGTGTGGCAACTTCTAAGTGTTACTTGATGTGAACAGTAGATAAAATAACACAATAGGTGGAAATGGCTGACCACTGTTTTTCTTACATAATCTTTGCCTCCAATCCATTGAACCTCCCAAGGACAAGTGTATGTGGCTTCAGGTGCCAGAAATTACATTGCAAAATAGGCCAGTTTTTTAACTAAGTACACTTTATATGTATAGCTAAGCAGAAAATGTCGGCTTCATTGTGATCAGAGTAAGTAGTCAGTATTTGCATGCTCTTGTATCAGTAAACGGACCTCCATATATATGTTTCTACGTATTCACAGAAATGCTCCTGATTAGAGGACACTGAGGTCTCACTATAACTTGGGTCTGTTGGTTTAGCTGCATTCAAAGCTGGTATTAGAATCAATAACTGAATTACAGCTGTACCTAAAGATTTTCACAAGCTGATGCTTATGAGAAATTATTATGGTACATCATTTTGTCAACCATAACAAAATGGGCCAATACATAAAAGTCAGACTAATGGCATTTGCTATTATTTATGCGTAAATTATACTGCACCTTCAAGCGAGGAGCGGCTGAATGTTTGAATGTAAATATCCAAACATTGATATCTGTGGTATGCTGCTGTTATTAGGTTGCAAATACAGCAATGTGCTTGCTGCTCCACCACTGACATGCATTGAATGTCTTGAACTGTCTGTATTTGTCAGAAAGTTCCAAACTAAACCCACCACAAATATTGAGGATCAGCCACTAGCAGCAATAATGAATTTGATGGAAAACAAACAAGGGAGGGAATGCACAAGAAATGTTTCAATGCTGAGAAGTGCAGAAGAGTGGAGGATGCTTGGATTGTATGTCCACACATTGGTGAAAGTCATAGGACAGATGGATCAGGTGATTAAGAAAGAATGTGGGTTATTTCTTTCATTAGCTTATGCATGGGACACAAGTTCAGGAAATGCTGATCAAACTACAAAAACCAATTGTTAGGTTACAGCTGAAATGCTGCATGCATTTCTGGTCATTGCATTACATAAGGGTTTAACTGCACTAGAGAAGGTACATGGGCAAAAAGGTTCGCAGGAGTGAAAGATTGGATAGGCTGACATTTGTTAACTTTAGAGCAGAAGATGCTGAGGAAATATAATTGAGTTGAATAAACCATAAGAGGTCTATATATAGAAGGGGGTTAGGAGGGATCCATTTTCCTTAGAACAATGTTAATAACTAAAGGTTTGTCAATGCTTCAAACTGACTACAAGTTTACTTCATCCAAACTCACATTTTAACTTGCAGTGGACCCAGTGCCTCAGTGGTTAACACTGCTGCCTCATAGCACCAGAGACCCATGTTCAATTCCACCCTCTGGTGACTGTGTGGAACTTGCACTTTCTCCCTGTGTCTGTGTGGATTTCTTCCCACAGTCCAGAGATGTGCAGGTTAGATGGATTAGCCATGGGAAATGCAGAGTTTCAGGGATAGGATAGGGGATGGGTTTGGATGGAATGCTCTTTGGTAGGTTGATGTGGACTTGCTGTGCTGAAGGGCCTGCTTCCAAACTGTAGGGATTCTATATCAATTTATGATTTGACATATTAAATTAAATTTGTAAGTAGCAAGTTGGAGTTATATAATACATTTTACTATCATTAAATATCCCAATATGTCTCTCTCTCTCGAGCTGTGAGGAAAATGTTTACTGAGGGAAAGAAAAGGAAGTTAAGATGGGGACTACAGATTTGATCAAAGAATTTGGTCTTAAGGCAGAGATTAAATGTTGAATGGACAATGGATTGTTGGAGCTATTTAGAGAAGAAGGTCCAACCAATATAACAGCTGAAGGCATGGGTACCATTGTTAATATGAATTGATAGATTGCTGAAGATAATAGTTTTAAGAAATGGTTTAAAAAGGAAGAGTGGAGGGCTATAGCTGAGTACAAAGGTGAGAAGGGTTCAAGACATGGAGATGTATAAAATGCAAGTAAGAGTTTTAAATATGAGGTACTTGAGAATGGGACCAATATAGATAAGCCATAATAGGAGAGTGTGACTTGATGCAGGTTGGATGCAGACAGTGGTCTATTAATAACCTGGACTTGCTGATAAAAGGTGGGTGACCGATAAGGTGAGAATTGGAATAATGTCACCAAAAACATCTATCAATTTTTATGCATTGGATACACAGATAGAGGTCGGCAATCTTAAAAGGTGAAAACAGATAGAGGGGAATGGGACTGGAATTCAACTTGTGACAAATGAGACTCAGAAGCTGTGAATCATTTTGTTCAGTACAAAAATGGAATTAGTAGTGGTGATACATAGTTAATGGTATAAGCCAAATATGTTGACTTTGATCTTCTGGAGATAGCTGAGAAACATCACAGATTAAATTCGTCAGTAGAGAGGTGATTGAGAGGTCGTGCCATAGCCACAGCAGTTGACATACAAATTCGGTGGCAGTTTGGAAGCAAATGCAATATTAATCTTCATGGAATAAAAGAGCAAAGATATGCTGCTGAGTCTTATATGGTTCTGTCAGACCACACACGGAATACTGTGAACCAATTCGGACCCTATATCTATGGAAGAGTGTGTTGGCATTGAAGGGGTTCCAGAAGAGGTTTACAAGGATGATCCTGGGGATGAAAGGCTTGTCCTCTGTGGTTGAGTACTCTGGGTCTGTAAGAGGGAGTTGGTCTCGTTGAAAGCTAGGGGTTGAGATAGAGTGGATGTGGAGAAGATGATTCCACTAGTAGGAGAGACTAGGACCCGGGGGCACAATGTCAGTGAAAGAATGACTCTTTAGAACTACGATGACGTGGAATTTCTTTAGACCGTGGGTGTTTAGTCATGGAATTCATTGCCACAGTACTATCATGGAGCTCACAAATTATTTCTAGCTACGATGTGGAACTGCCAAAATTAAACTGCCCTTCTGCTAAAATGCATACCTTCTTCTGAATAGAATCTGCTTCTGGCATCTGGCTTCTCTTTCTGTAGGGTTGAAAAAGTTCAACTTAGTACACATTATCAATTATCTCATAATGTAGCTTTTCTGGTCAAGTCACATTGTTTCTTGGAAATGCTATTTTGACCTACTACTTTTTTTTGAAAACAAAAGAACTTCTGACCCTTAATAAACAATCACTTTCACAATTTTGAAAATAAAAATCCAATTGGCTCCAATTTAATACCCAAGTTCTCAATTAAGAATAATATCATAATATAAAGCTTCATCACAATGGATTTGCTGGACGTAGGTCAACTAAACCATATCAGTAGATACTGCAAGGATCCGTGTTGAGCCCCAAGAATTCATATTCTATATTAATGATCAATTGTAATAATTCCAAGTTTTCAGAAGATAAAAAAATTTGGTAGGAATGTGAGTTTTTAAGAGGATCAAAGGGATTTTGGCAAGTCAAGTGGGCAAGAATTTGGCAGATTGTATGCAATGTGGGCAAGTGGAAAGTTAATGAACTTGGTTGGTGGAACAGAGATAAGAGAATTTCTTAAATTGTGAGACATTGGGAAGTGTTGACATCAAAAGAAAACTAAGTATTTTTGCATCAGTGAACCTAATAGATGTAGCAGGCAACATGGAAGCAAATGATATATCAGCCTTTACTTACCCCTTGCCCATGGAAAGATATTCTTCCCACAAAAAGTGCAGTAGGAGTTCACGAGGACCAATTCCTGGGACTGTCCTGAGGTGAGAGATAGAGAAAACTCATCTAGTATTCTGTGGAATTTAGAAGAAAGAAGCAATTGCATAGAAACTTAAAATATTCTAAAAAGGAGTAAGATAAGTAGATGAAGAAAGGAAGTTTCCCCCAGTTGTGTGGACTAGTACCAGAGGACAGAGTCTCAGAATCAAAGGTAAGATATTTACAACTGAGATGAAGAGGAACTTTATCACTGGTGACTCTTTGGAATTCTCTATCACAGAGGACAGTGGAAGCTTACAGTCATTAAGTCAGTTAAGACAGAAATTGATAAATTTCTACTCATGTTGTCAAGGATATGGAGAATGTGGAAACATGCATTTAGGTAGATGGTCAACCATCAGGTAGAAATGGCAGAGCAGACTTGAGAGAATGAATGACTTCCTCTTGGTCCTCCATTCTCATGATTTATTCTGCAAGTCAGGTTTTGGATTTTACCGGTGAGTGACACTCCTATTGTCCAGCATTCTATTGCACCATTATCAAAATTAAGTGCTATTTACCTTATATGCTGCCTGCAATTTTGTATTTTTTGATTTACTTAGAGTAATTTATATAACTTTTTCTGAGACCATTATTGACATAATGCTGTAAACATAACCAAATAGAATCAAATGAACCAAACAAAATGTCTTTCTGTAGCTGCTTTATAAATGGACATGGTTAGATAAATAATGAGAAATATATGGCACAAACGCCATATTTATTACAGACCCTTGTCCTTCCACAGTGACAATGTGATATAACAATCAATACACTATTATCTCCAAGAAAAATTCCATTGTCTCCAGAATCTTGCTGCCAGTATATCTCTACACACGATAAGGCACAATTTGTTATTCACCTGCTATTGCCAGTGTTCAGTTCTGTGGTATTCATTATAAACCCAATTATGATCTATTGTGTGAGAAAAGCAGCAAGCTCAACACAAGCATTGTAAAATCCCCAGCCTCATTCAAGTTACCTGTTCTCACTTGAGGTTGTATTAACAATTAAGTTGGATTGGGTACATCGGGTTATATCTCCCTTTCACATTTTCTACCGTGAGTTATTTTCATGGAAATTAAGGCTGTGAGGCTCATGATGCCATTAATTAGTTTTGACAAGATTTTAAATTTTTTATCTAAGACTTGAGAAGATCTAGCTCATGCTTTCTTAATACCAAAACTTCAGCCTGCAAATGTTAATTATACAAACGTGGACAATCTTCTTACTATTTCAGTTTTCTGGGACTGGGTTATGTCAGATGTCCTTTTGCCCGTGGGTTATGGTTGTGCATGTCATTGTCTCTTCGCCCTTGGCTGACAGTGAGAGTTAGCCCATGGATGATGGAGGTATGGCTGATGGTGACACACAACAGGATCAATGAACATAGAAGTGATTTTCAACATACTATTTCCATGAGATTGAGACGCCCCTTCCTGCTATGGCAATTGCTCAACATGAGCTGCCTGAAAATGACATGCCAAGTTGCGATCTTCTGGCAGGACAAGTGGTAGATTTTCTCTGTTTGCAAGATTGCAGAATGAGTGCAGAGATTAGTGGCCCTTCAGCCTTGGCTGGCTGAGCCTGTTATTGATTCATAGCTACTTCAGTAGCTCGAGAGTATGGCACTGGAAAAACACTGCAGTCCAGGCAGCATCCGAGGAGCAGGAGAATCGATGTTTTGGACATAAGTCCACTTCCTCCTATTCCAGTAGCTACTAAGCAGACTATTCTTTCTACTTACCACTGGTGCTGTCCATGTTTATTTGCACTTGTCTGAATTAAGCATTATTGAATTATTGTTTATCTCTTTTTCTGAAACATTAATGTGCCTTTTCACATTCTCACACGTAACAGGTAGCAAATTAAGCCATCCAATGGAGAGACACTTGTTAATTAAATTAACACAACTGGAGATGACTCACTTGACTTTGAACAAGTATGAACCAAACACTATTTATATTGATTTTCCTGCCATGTATATGCCACCTGAAAGACCTTTTTGTTTAACCAGTACTCTTGTGAAGTATAGCCTTTCCTAGCAGCTGGCTTTCATGTATTGTTGTTTTCTCTGGGACTGTGCTAGACCTGAGTTTGGGGAACTGGGGAATGAGAAAGGTGAGAAAGTGATTTTCATTCTGCTGCCAATAAAATAAGGAGGAGATGGTGATGTAGAGGCATGGTCATTCGACTAGTAATCCATCACCTAGATTTCGTGTGGCATAGGTTTGAATCCTACCATGGCATAGAAAGTCTCCACCAGGTTCATGAATGTATTTTGGGGAAGATAATCTGCATCCCTACCTGGCCTGACTTACTTGGGACTCTCGTTATGCCCTCACACAATATGGCATGGAAGCTTCCCAAAGAGATCAAGGACATCCTCAGAAGGAGCTCTGAGGCATGTGATCCTATTCATTTGTATGTCGCAGAATGATAGTTTGCATACTGCATTAGAAGTAGCATTCTGTCAATCAGCCACCATGTTAATTCCCTCCGCCAGGATAGCTCCTCATTCCCCAAAGAAAAGGCTTCTTTCTCCATCACAGACCATATCCTTGCATTCTTAAAGATCAGTGTTTGAATCTGGCAGCTGTGAGGCATTATTTCCTGTGCTAGTTAAGAAACTGGTGAACTGTGGACACAGCTCAGCTTTTAAGTGCAGTGTGCTAATTGCAAATGCAGAGCTGATATGGCAAGCTGGCATTTAGTGTGCACAAGGTAATAGTCATGATTGCTTGAGGTCCTCATTTTTAATGTGCGTTGTTGTAGTATATGCTTTGCGCAGTGGTTCAGTGGTTAGCACTGCTGCCTCACAGTACCAGGGTCCCAGGTTCAATTCCAGCCTTGGGTGACTGTCTGTGTAGAGTTTGCACATTCTCCCTGTGTCTGCATGGGGTTTCCACCGGGTGCTCCGGTTTCCTCCCACAGTCCAAAGATGTGCAGGTCAGGTGAATTGGCCATGCTAAATTGCCTATAGTGCTAGGTACATTAGTCAGAGGGAAATGGGTCTGGGTGGGATACTCTTCAGAGGGTTGGTGTGGACTGTCTGGGCTGAAGGCCCTGTTTCCACACTGGAGGGAATCTAATTAGATGGGTGACTTTATTGAATCAATGGAGGCATGACTACTCCAATTGCTACTTGTAGGGTCTTACTACTACTAGTACTAGCTTTCAGTTGCTGCTTCTTCATTGTAGCTACCTGATGAAGGAACAGCACTCCGAAAGCTAATGCTTCCAAATAAATGTGTTGGGCTATAATCTAGTGTTGTGTGATTCTTAACTTTGTCCACCCAGTCCAACACCAGCACCGCCGCATCATGACCAATTTGCATGTGATAGCAGCCATCTTGTGTAGTTATCATGCAGCTGACTTTCAATCCATTGTGGCAAGATTCAAATTTTAGTTAATTCCGTATGACTTTCAGGCTCCGTTTTTTGAATAAATTGCCCCTAGCCTTTGTATTCCTTTTTCGACTTCTGTCGGTATAGACCAAATGCCTTTTCAGTCTCTTTCTCATTTCTTTTGAGCTCCTTTGTGTAAATATTCATGTTCCCCCTTTATGCCTGAGCTCATAGGTTTGAACATTCTCTTATGTTCTTGTTTGCCTTACACCTTCCAAATGTAGAGGTCAGTGCAATTGTAACTTGTTTCAACCAACCGACTGAAATAATTCCTCAAAGGCCAGTATCCTATCACTAAGTTGGACTTTATTTACGTGTGGAGAGTCCATGATACTGCGCCAGCTTCCTCAGAGCTAGTCCGAGTGAACACAACCTCTGACATTCTTGTTTCTATCTATCAGCCAGGGTTCCCTTACCGGGGCTGTTAGTCTGGTCCAATCAGGGAACTGCTATTCTGAGGTCCAGCTGGTTGATTTTGTCATAATCACTACCACCACTTTTTTTGAATATAAGTCTGCTTCTGGTCACTGAGGTTTCATCCAACTATCCACAGTTGCCCACTAACTCTGTCAGCATTTTCTCAGTGACCCAGTGCAATGAAGCCCATCTTCAGTTGCCTGCTTTCCCCAGGATTCCATGGAATGCTCTCCATTGGCCAGCATTGACCGAACTCCCCAGGTATGACCTATGACCTACCTCTGGATGAGTGGTGCTGGAAGAGCACAGCAGTTCAGACAGCATCTGAGGAGCAATAAAATTGACGTTTCGGGCAAAAGCCCTTTATCGGGAAGCCCTGGTTTCCAGCATCTGCACTCATTGTTTTTACCTAGCTTTACTGCTCCTCCAGATGCTGCCTGAACTGCTGTGCTCTTCTCGCACCACTAATCCAGAATCTAGTTTCTCAGCATCTGCAATCATTGTTTTTACCCTATGACCTACCTCCCAGACTGATGGCTCGACTGCAGCCTGACTGACTTACCTGTGATCCCCATTCTTCTTGTACTTCACCTGATTGTGGCCCAATATGTGGATTGAAGACAGAGATTCCTGTACTTTGGGACAGTTACGGCTAACCACCCGGACTAGAATCAGATAAGCCTTTTGGCCGACTGCATTGATGCCTTAACTGACTTTGGTTGCCTTTCACTCTACTGAGAACTGCTCTGCTTTGACTTTCACACATGGCCAATTACTTAACATGGCAACACATTAAATATGCTTAAACTGCTGGCATATGCTACAGGTATCACACTGACATAGTACTGTGTCACACAGTGACATGAGCACCTCCTGCCTGACAGATTGATTGACAGTTCAATGCTTCCCCCATCACTGGTTGCCACCTTGCCATCTGTGTTTGAAAAGTAATGCACGCCTCAGACTAGAAGCTCATAACTGAGCACTGAAGGCCTTGTGTGCCAAAAAGCAACCCAAGTCTCATAGAAGGTGGCAGCCTGTGAGTCAGTGCTGTCGTTAGGAATGTGTGATGAGGAAGCAAGGTAAAATATGCAGAAGCTGGCAGCTCCTATTAAGTGGGAAAGTGAGTCAGCACCAGGTAAGCAAATCATAAGATGCATTCTATGCAGATGCATGAGATGTGTGTATGTCCCTGTGTGTCAATTGATCTGGGAGAAACAAACACATAGGTGTTTTTGAGCTACAAAATAAAATGTTGAAGAGTTGAAGTGCTGCGGTGAGCTGGTCCCAGAGCAGGTATGATGTGATGAAGCTGATGGCTTACCAACGCTGGTTTGTATGGATGTAGGTTGTGGAGGATGGCAGCTACGGAGCATGAATGTTATTCAGAAGAAGCATTGGGATGCTGGCCAATACATGCATTCAGTGAGCTACAGCCACCAGGCGTCACTTTTTGATTTACATGTCAGGACGTTGTGACATCTATTTTCCAGATAAAGGAGAAGAGAATAGGAATTGGTAAATAAGTAAAGCAAGTTGGTGTTTTAATAAAATGTGAATGCTTGGAAATAAGTTAGTTACTGCTAAGTGGCAAGATTCCGGAATCATTATTTATGACTTCAGGGGAAAACTGTAAAAAATATTTTTTGGTATGAGAGTAAGGAGTTCTTACTACAACTGTGCAAGGTGATGGTGAGACCACATTGGGGTACTGTGAGTAGTTTTGGTCTCCTTGCTAAAGGAAACATACCATTTCATCGGAGGCAGCTCAGAGAAGGTTCACTTGGATGTTCCCTGGGATATAGGGGTTGTTTTATAAGTAGGCTTTGCTCTTTGGAATTTAGGTGATCTCATTGAAACATAGGGGATTCTTAAGGAGCTGGACAGAGTAAATGCTGAGAGGACATTTCCCTTCATTGGAGAGTCTGGGGCCAGAAGGCATAATCTCTGAATAAAGGGTCACCAGTTTTCAGACTGAGATATGGAGGAATTTATTCTCAGACAGTTGAGAATCTCTGGAAATCCTTACAACAGAGCAGTGTCCTCATGTATAATTAATGCTGAGGGAGAGAAATCGTTGATCAATAGGGGAATTGAGGGTTACAGGGGAATGGCAGGAAAATAGATGTGAGGATTGTCAGAGTAGGATTGAGAGTCTGAATGACCTACGTAAAAAGGTAACAACAATGACTGCAGATGCCAGTCTGAATGACCTAGTCCTGTTCCTATTTTTTATGGTCTGACGATTTAATGAGGAGAATCTGATATTTTTTTGCATTCCTGTGACGTGCTTCCACCTTTCGCATTCTACTTGGAGGGGCAAATTCTATCCAATGTGTATCCACAGATGTAACTTACTACAAGGCAGTCTCAAAATTATATGCTAGATTTCTTGATATAGAAGGCTAAACATTTGGGGGCTTGGTCCATTTTTGCATGCAGGACTCAGCATTGAAATCGGTCCATGTGTATTCCCACTGAGGCAGTGAGAACGCAACTATTATACTGCCTTCTCACTTCCATAATTTTTCTGAGCAGTCAGGCATGACCCACACTGCTGGCTGGCTGCACAAATAGGGGGAAAAGTTCATGAAGCTAGCACATCTTCCAAGCTGCACTGAATACAAGGAGGAATAAGATGTCACTGCTACAATGGAAAGAAAGGAAATTAGGAACTGGAGCAGAAAGATGTATCCAGATTCAGTGATGGAGCTGAATGGAAGAAGAAACACTATGTTTCCATAGAGAACACCCAGAATGTGACCTCAAAGGCCCTGGCTGCATCTCACACCCATGACACCACTAACCTCTTACACTGCTCAATGAAGTACACCTCGGTCAGTCACCCAGCTGCAGGGCCGGGCATTGCTGGAGTCATGCCGAACATTCAAATCTCCTACCTCACCCTTTCAAATGATACAATGATCCCAAACTTGCCTACCTCTTATTATTTCTACTACCGTCTGCTATTCAGCTATAACAGGCACACTACCTAAATCCAGCATAAACTTATCACTGATTGTAGTGTTTGGCTGAAAGTACCGAATGGGTTCTTTACTGTCTCATCAAAATTAATACAAGAAGATCAGTGCAGTTCAAACATAGCAAATTTGTTAGCTTAATCCAATTAATAAAGATATAAACTAATGAACGAATCTATTAGCTTAAGCTCCTTCATACGCACACAAACTAATTAGCCTCACTGCCTTGTCTTCACACTGGGGGGTTTAGATGGCTGGCATTATCTCAGATTCCATGGCACTGGTCCTCATGAATTTGGACCGACGGGGAAAGTTTAACAGGTTGGACAAGGTCCCTGACACATGCTGGGTAGACATTTCATTGTATTTTCAGCATTTATCCAGACATTTCGCTGTACAGAAAACAAGTTGAAAACATCTCTAGGTAACTCTGTGTTAACGACATAAAAGAATAGTTCCTATAGACAATCAAGGTTATGCAGTTACTTCCCAACCAAAGCAGGTTTTCTTACAACAGGCCTATTTTCATGTATTTTTGTCATGTCCAATTAACCCTTGACCATTGAGCCTTAATAGTCTGATTTGGAGCTATCATTTTTAAACCCTACACTGACATATAAATGGCATCCTGGGTGATTGTTGGAGATTCCATCCACTGTTGTGGCAAACTCCAAATATGTAGAGATTCAATGCCACTGTGCTCCTTATGCCACCAATAGCTATGTTCTTGCTCTGATGCAACTCGTTTGGACTTGAAAGATTTGGCAAAGTTCTGTGACTATTATATAAGACCATAAGACATAAGAGCCCAAATATTGTCAATCCTGAGTGATCTGAGGCATTGTTCCACATTAAGATGAAGGTAAAGGAGTGCTGTCTAATAACCTGCGGAGAACAACTCCCCTACCTCCTCCTCCTTGGTAGAGATTTACTTCTTGGCAGTGTTAGTTCCTTTTTCTCAGTAGCGTTGCAGACCCTAACCCTAACCCACCAGATCCACTGGTCTTCCTCAATGCATGCAAGACCTCACCATGCAGCTTTGAAAAAGAAATCGCCAATATTTTCACAGGCAGAAGTAAGGTGAAAGGACTGTACTTGCATGTTGGATGCTTGAAGTTTGAGATATCAGTTTAAATCATGATGGGGATATTGCCTCCTGCTGTTCAAGTGCATGTTTAGCACAGCATCCATCCATAAGTGCAGCGATAGAGAAAACAGTACCAGGCTCTTGGAGGTGAGGAAGGAAGAATAAATTGACATTGGACAGGAATACTATGTACTGTCTTCTCCTCCCTCTTGTCCTAGAGGCAGCTCTGTGCATTGAGAGCAAGCTGCTGGGCATTGATGTAAAGACTGCTGCTTATTTAAGCAACTAACAAATATTTACTGTGGACTATAGATCGTTAGAGGCCTCACACAGTTTCTGCAGCTCATCAGTTCAGAGAAGGTTATTGCACAACAGGAGCACCATGTAAATAATGTGTAATCTGAATATTGAAGGTGCAAATCAAGGATATCCACAGGAAATATTTTGCAATTGCATGAGGATCTCATGGAGACTGATGTCACAGATAATGCTGGAAATGAAGATCTGGCTGCTATTTCCTCCATTCATTTCTTACCTTCACTTTCACCTAACCTCCATTTCATCCCATTCACCTCAGCAGCATTCTCACTGTGGTTGCAGTGAAGGCTGCCAATCAGACTTCCAACCATGCTGGCTGAACTGCTGTCCTACCAGTTCAACTTGTTCATCAAAATGGGAGATGATCCAGAGAGGTCCCTGCTTATTTGGCCACCTTCTGGAGGATGGTACAGGCTGCTCCTGACTTGGCAATGATGTCGCCATCCAGAATTCAGCGCATTCCAGTTTCTGAAACAATGGCTGACACCATGATAAGATGCCTCCTGATGTTTCCAGCATTTGCCGCACTATTATAGTTCTCTTCACAGCATGAAGCACCATGGGTTGCACCACAAAGTACCCATGCCACTTCTGTCCTCACGATTTTCCTAGTGTAAGTACTGACAGTATGACAAAGTCCAATTTATATTCAATCATTCTTTAAGATTTCTATAATGCAAGTTGTGCTTCTATCATTTGGGACATCTGCTTACCACAGCTTTTCCCCATGTGGGACATAGTTGTGACATATGCAAATGCAGCTTTGTTATAATAAAGCAGGTACTTACTGTGGTGTACAATTAAAGCGACATGCTGTGCCACAGCCATCCCAAAGGTCTACGCGTGCACAGTTTAATATTCCATCCTATTCAGTCTGTCTCATCTGACAATATTACCATCCAAAGCTGTAATGATTTTTTTTGATACTACTTACATACATTTGGTTAAATTTTAATCTCAAGTCCTCTTCTGGATGGTTAGCTTCAGAACAATTAAACAACACATTGCTTACTTTATTTGGTATACATAGATTCAGGTACCAAGAGTTAAAAAAAATTCCCATCTAATGGTAACACTGTTCTGTATAAGCGAGCAGAAGAAAACCCTGCAAGTGCTGGAAATTTAAACCAAACATAAAGTCCTAGATTTATATAGCAAGTCAATTTACACCAATATTAGGAAAATATGGTTTAATAATCTTGGCATTGCCTTTTAGCATTCTTTTTGTACATAATAACTTATGATTATATCATATTTGAAATTATATTCTAAGCAGTAAAATTACTACACTATTCTTCTCAAAATATAGCTTTACTGTTACATTCCTACTTTTTGTAGAGACTGGTTTGTGATTTCTCATATAGTTCAGACCTGTGACTGCTTTGGTGCAAGGATTGCATAAATAACTTTACATAGAAGAGAGGTATTGACATTTGCAGTTAACACTAAAATAGGAGGCATAGCCAATATTTAAAATAATCTAACACAATACTAGGTTCAATGGTCACGTATGTAGAAGTTGGGATATAACACTGTATGATTAGATTAGATTCTCTACTGTGTGGAAACAGGGCCTTCGGCCCAACAAGTCCACACTGCCCCTCTGAAGAGAAACCCACTCCCCTTCCCTATATTTACCCCTGACCAACACTGTGGGCAATTTAGCATGGCCAATTCACCTGACTTGTATATCTTTGGATTGTGGGAGGAAACCGGAACAAACCCACACAGACACAGGGAGAATGTGCAAACTCCGCACAGATGGGAATTGAACCCAGGACCCTGGTGCTGTGAGGCAGCAGTGCCAACTGCTGAGCCATCATGCTGCCCAATTGCTTATATATAAAAAACATGTAATCTTTGTAAGACTGTAATTCCAATGCAATGTGTAAATCTGGGCTCCATATTATGAGAAGCATGTTGAGATAGTAGAAAATGTACAATGCAACTGAACCAGAATATTGCCTGGAGTGAGGAAGCACAAATTTGAAGGATGACTTACAATTTAAGAATAGTTTGATTTGAGCAGAAAAAGATTAGGGCATAAATGGAGTTTCCTCTGACCTCCAGTTATGATCAAGCAGCTGGAGACATTCCAAGCAATTTCTTGCGAATGGCTTCAATCTTGCTTTTGGCTACAGTCCAATTCTTTTTCCCCCATTTCCACTTGTTGTGTCCATTACCCATCCCTTGTGGAGTATGTTGAAATGTTTAACTATATTCAAGGAACTATCTAATGGAACTGTTCTATTTTGAGATATGAAAATATTTATCCAAAGCAATTTCAGATATTTATACCTGTTATACCTTTGTAAACCATGTCTACATGAACTTATTTTATCTGGAAAGATAATGTACTTTTAGTTTCTGATTTTCTAATGCCTGTTTTTTGACAGCAAGTTGTAAGCATCTGATTAGATTAGATTACTTACAGTGTGGAAACAGGCCCTTCGGCTCAACAAGTCCACACCGACCCGCCGAAGCGTAACCCACCCATACCCCTACATTTACCCCCTGCCTAACACTACGGACAATTTAGCATGGCCAATTCACCTGACCCGCACATCTTTGGAATGTGGGAGGAAACCGGAGCACCCGGAGGAAACCCACGCAGACACGGGGAGAACGTGCAAACTCCACACAGTCAGTCGCCTGAGGCGGGAATTGAACCCGGATCTCTGGCGCTGTGAGGCAGCAGTGCTAACCACTGTGCCACCGTGCCGCCCACTCATTAATAATTTGCATTAATAATTTCTGTAATTGCTTGGTAGTTAATATCAAGCAAATATCATTAATTCTTTTTGGATTCAGAATCGGATTGCACCATTTTTTTGATCATGGGGGTCAGAATTTGACCTGCTTGATTGGTTTCAATGGCAGTAGCACAAACAGATTTGTTACCTTCATTTTATCTACATGATAATGAAGTTATCTAAGGGGCTCCTGTGGTGCCGGCTGTGTCCATGGCCAGCAGGGAGCCAAGCAGCATTGTGTTGCTATCAGCTAGCCTTCTGTTGTTCGAATACAAATAAAAAGCCACAACAAGGCAAAGAAGTGTCCTTGTATGGCTGTTCCAGGTTAATGAATGCATCCCTACATGACATTCCAACCTACACACTGCTAACCTTTCATGATGCCCAATGCAGCATATTCCTTTTATTCAGCAAGCAGCACTCCCTTGTATTTAATTTCTCCCATAACATACAGATACTCCACCTCATAGACTGACTGATGGTATGAATTTGGCCACAGTGTCTTATTGCTCCCACAAACCTCCTCCAATTTTGTTGTGGCAGGCACATCACTGACGTCTACCCTTCTCTTGCAGGAAAATTTGGATCAAATTCGAGGGGGACGGAGCAGAACTGGTAGAGGGAAGAGGGAGAGGACACATGATACAGTATGACCAGTACATTCATTTGCAAGTATTAGCACATTTAAGCTGATCTTTCTAATGGGATAGACCTGCAGCATTTAACTTTGGTAAATGAGTGCCAAATCATGTGGAAGGTTGTGTGACCTGATGATACCATGTGTTCAGTAGCTTCTATCACCCACAGGGGGCATCCTTATCAGGGTGCTGCCACAAGGACTGTTGCAGGATGATTGGCTGAAGCAGTGCTGTCTCCAGCTGATTTGAATCTTCCCCCTAAGCTGTTGCCAGTCATGTGAGGAGCTGGATAATGAAGGTGAAGTAATATTCTTCATGATTTGACATCCAATTACAGCATGCAGAGAATCTAAAAATCCCATAAATCTCTCCAAGGGATCTCCAAATGTTATCATAGTTTCTGACTAGCATTATCAACATTGAGTAAGATCATTACAAATTAATTAATTCACTAAATATTAATAATAAATATTAATATTTGAAGATGTTGATGTTCACTGAGATGGAAATGCAGAACTACCACTGTACTCGATAAGCTTTTCAGTTCTCAAAAGGATAGTTAGTAAAAATATGAGCCATTGAAGATTTTCAGCTGTCTCCTCAGGCACATGGGCACAGATAGAAAGGAATATTTATGTCATACAACAACAACTTATATGGTAACTTTAATGTACTGAAATGTCTAGATGCACTTCACAAGAGCGTTATAAAACATAACATGACACTGAGCCTTGATATTACAGAGGAGGCCAGATAAACAAAAGCTGAATCAAAAAGTGTTTTTAAGGAGAAAAATTAAATAGAAAGGTGTGGGCGATATATTCCAGTGTTTTTGGTCAAAGAATCAATGATTCAGCTGCCAGTGATGGAGCTTCAAAGTCAGGGTTGCAGAAAAGACTAGACTTAGATAAATGCACTTCCCTGAGAGGGTTGTGGGAATGGAGAAGATTACTAAAGTGGTTAGGGTCGTGGCCAGGGATCAATTTAAAAAGTAGGACATGAAGATATTACTTGACTCGGGGTTTGGGGTCTGGGTGGCAGTGCTGCAGGTGAGATAGACAAATGGGACCTGATACAAATTAAGAAATGGGTGGTGGAGTTTTGGATGGTCACAAGGTTACAGAGGATAGAAAATGGGAGACCAAGTCAGCGCTACTAGAATATTCCAATGGAATAGTCAAGTCTAGAAGTAACCACACCATAATTGAAGGTTTCTGGAAAAAAAATTAGCAGAGATAGTGGTGATATTGGGAGAAAGGGGTGAAAATAGACGATTCGAGTGATGGGTCCAATTTATAATCAAAAGTTTATCTCCGGATTGAACATCATAACAAGGTTGTGAAAAGATTGGTTTAGTCTCAGACCATTGACCAAAAGAGGGATGGAGTTGGTAATGATGAGTTTGGAATGTGGTGGGGAGGTAGGGAAAGGTGGTAGGGTAGAGTTAGGGAGGGAAAGGAAGATAGTGGTGGTGGTGGGTGGGGAGCAAAGGAGGCAGCTCTCAAACCCATCCCAGCCGGCATGGTCATCAAGCTCCATGCTGTTGGCACCGGTCTGATCCAAGCTGAAATAGCCATCAGGCTGCCCAAAAGGTCCAAGTTGCTATGCAACATGCACATCTGCATGCAATCTAACTGCCGGACCTAATGATAATGATAGTACGGGCCCCAGTTTCCTTCCATCGCATGGTCAGACAAATAATTTTCCAGCCGTTAACCTGTCATTGGTGTCTGTTAGAAGAATTTACATTTTATAGGACATATACGTTTATATTCCACCTGTTTGGCCACATTATGAATGCACTTCCTTTGTGGGTGGCCTCACAGCGCTAGGGACACGGGTTCAATTCCCGACTCAGGCGCCTGACTGTGTGGAGTTTGCACCTTCTCCCTATGTCTGCTTGGGTTTCCTCCAGATGCTCTGGTTTCCTCCCACAATCCAAAAATGTGCAGGTTAGGTGAATTGGCCTTGCTAAATTGACCGTAGTGATAGGTGAAGAGGTAAAGGTATGAGTGGGTGGCAGGTCAGTGTGGTCTTGTTGGGCCGAAGGGCCTGTTTCCACACTGTAAGTAATCTATATAATCTAATCTATATACTTCCTTGCCATTTCCTGGACAGGGACTTGAACCTGGAACCTCTGGCTTAGAATTAGTAAAGTTGAAAAATGCTATGCTTTCTAGATTTTAAAAAAAAAATCATAATTAATGTAAGTCAGTCCCTAAATGGCTAGAATTTCCTCTCTGGACAATCCTGACACTGTGACCTTCTGATTCAGTCCAAATGGTCCCACATTCACCAGGCAATCCTGAGCTGAGGGGAAAAGAAAGGCCCAAAGTTAAGCTGTCTGATTCTTTCATTTCATCAAGCTGTTTCTGCAATTAAATAGAGACCTGACACTCTTCAGACCGTCAATCAGATTTCAAGTGAATTAAAACATGAAAGTAAAAGATTTTGCTCATCTTTTCTGTGAAATTTACTGCCAACTAATTGATCGAGATTAGTTCAAGTAATCACTCAACAGTATTGTTGCATCTAAAGACTATCAGGAGGAAATACAGCAAATTAAGTAGAAATAAACCTCCTTCTTTCTTTCCCAGTAATTCCTCTCTTAATATGGAATGCTCCTAACTATTCACTAAAAATATTTAACAAGGCACAGACCCAGTATCACACGTTTTTAGTAACTCTCAGGAAATCAGGACAATATAATGAAAGTGAGAGCTGATATAAAACTCCTGTGTCTTACTGTTCCCTGTCTCCCACCAGGGAAGATAAGAAAAAGGAGTTGTAGTATGCCCTTTAGTCTGCTGCATCATCTAATTTGATAGTAGTTGCATTTCTGCTCAATTCCACTGTTTGGCAGCTCTTTGCATCCTTTGATCCCCTAAGAGACCCAAAATCTGTCCAACTCAACTTTAAATATGCTCAATGTATTTACAACCTTCTGTAGGAGGTATTCCTAATATTCACAAACTTTTGAAGGAAGATATTTTTCCATACTCCAATAAATGTGGAAAAATATCTTATTCTGAGATAGGGCCCTCATTCTAAATTCCCTCACCAGTGCAAAACAAAAACAATTAATCAGTATTTATCCTGCAAAACCCCTTCAGAATTTTGATTCAGTGAGATCACCTCTCATTCTTCTTAACACCAGTGAATCTTGGACGAATGCCAAAGAAAATCTATTCTATGGTCTCAAAGAATTTATCAAGCAAATATCTCATTCTGATCCATATGAATTAAAAATGCACATCATCTGGAAACAAATGTGATTTATTTGACACAAGCCCTTAATTGTAAATGGATGGTATTATATAGTGAAATCTGCCAACAGTGAGCCCAGATACAACAACATTTGACTATTCTAATTCAGTTGCTTTCTGACTGAAGGGGAGAACATTACTTTTGCAATTGAGTTATTCCCTACTTAATGTTGGAAAAGATATTAAACATTAATCTTTAAAGTGCAAACTGAACATGCCTGAGGGAGTCTGTGTAAGTCAGAAAGAGGGGAGTGAGTGAGCTTGATAAGCCAAATAACACTGGAAAAGCTTTTAGCAGAGTGTCAGTGACAGTCCGTAATGCAAGACTGAAGTGAAACAATGCAAAAGCACTAAATAATAATGAAAGACCTGGATGCAGTTTTAGTGTGAATCAAGAGAGTGTGTGGAGATACAGGGAGAGTGAAGGGAGAAAATGAGAGTGAAGGCAGACACACCTATTGTACTCTTTGCTTCCTTCCCCCACCCTCCTCTCTGACCTCTCACCTCCATACCCACCCCCAGTCACCTATTGTATTCTTTGCCACCTTCCCCACCCTCCTCTCTGACCTCCATCCCCACCTCCTCTCCCCAGACCCAAACCCCCCCCCCCCATTAATTTCTCCACCCTGGAGGCTTCCTGCCTTTATTCCTAATGTAGGGCTTTTGCCCGAAACATCGATTTTCCTGCTCTTCGGATGCTGCCTGACCTGCTGTGCTTTTCCAGCACCACTCTGGTCTAAACTCTGGTTTCCAGCATCTGCAGTCCTCACTTTTGCCTAGTGAGAATGGAATATGTCAGCGTGGGTACAGAGTCTCAGTGAGTGTGAAGTGCGACAGTGAGACTGGAGAAAGACAGTAGAATGAGAGGGACAGGAGGAGTGGAGTGACAGTGAAAGGAGAAAGTGGCATTCGCAATAGAGGGTGCCATTGAGAGTCACGAGAATAGTGAGCATGGAGGGGGTCAGTGAGAGTGGAGTGTGTCAGTGAGCCTGAAGATTGAAGTGTCAGCGGGAGTGGAGAGTGTCAGATAGAGTGGAGATTGACAATGGATGGAGCAAATGTCAGTGAGAGTGGTGAGGGCCAGTGAGAGTAGAGACAAACTCTGGGAGTGGAGAGTGTCCTGGACAGTGAAGAGTGTCAGTGGGAGCAGAGAGAAACAGTGAGAACAGAATTTTCTCATCCGCATTTAAAACCTACTAAAATGTGGCTTCATAGTGCTGTCCATCATGGCTCAGGATGAATTTTATTTTGCAGCCTTCCACTTGTCCGTTCACTACTAATGCAATTGTGCTGTGGGGCACATTTCTCAGGGTGGGATGTAAGGGAGGAGATTAAATGGGCTCTGACATTAATGTGCAAATCCTCTCTGGCCACAGGATAAGTGCCAGAGGACTGGAGAACAGCTAATGTGGCACCATTTTTCAAGAAGGATGGCAAGGATAACCCACAGAGTGTAGCAAGACAGTAAGTGTGGAGAGTGAGATGGGAGATTGGAGTCAAGAGTCTGGTGCAGGCAGCATTCCAGGAGCAGGGGAATCGGCATTTTGGGTGTAAGCCCTTCATCAGGATTGGAGAGTGACAGTGATGGTGGACAGCATCAGGGATATAACAAAAAGAGAGCATGAAGCAAGTGAAAATGGAGAGGGTGAAAGTAGAGAGAGTGAAGAGAGACAGTGAGTGTGCAGAAAATGAGATGTGAGAGGGTGAATGAGGAAATGGTGATAATAGAAAGGGGGAGATGGAGTGAGTCAATGAGAATGGACAGAGACAGTGAGATTGGAGGGAGTGAGTATGGAGTGAGCGTGGACATAGAGACTGTGAGAGTGAGCATGGACAGAGAGACAGTGAGAGTGGCGAGAGTGAGTGTGGACAGAGAGAACATGTGAGTGAGTGTGGACAGAGAGACTGTGGGAGTGGTGAGAGTGAGTGTGGACAGAGGGACAGTGTGAGTGAATGTGGACAGAGAGACAGTGTGAGTGAATGTGGACAGAGAGACAGTGTGAGTGAGTGTGGACACAGAGACTGAGCGAGTGAGTGTAGACAGAGAGAGACCATGAGAGTGGTGAGAGTGAGTGTGAACAGAGATACTGTGAGAGTGAGTGTGGACAGATAGACAGTGTGAGAGAGTGTGAACACAGACACTATATGTGTGAGTGAGTGTGGACAGAGAGACCGTGAGAGTGAGCGTGGACAGAGAGACCGTGAGAGTGAGCGTGGACAGAGAGACATTGAGAATGAGTGTGGACAGAGAGACTGTGATAGCAATTTTAAATGCTATCATAAAATTCGCGGAAGGAAAAACATCTTGTTAAGCATTTGGATGAACAATTTCTCTGATCATGAGACTCCATGCCAAACAGTTCAGATTTGACTCTTTGACTCTGATCTCCAGCATCTGCAGTCCTTCCTTACCCGAAGGAATGAAGTTGAGTAAGAGGAATATATTACCGTAAGGCCATAAGACACAGGTGCAGCAAGCCTTTCAGCCCATTGAGTTTGCTCTGCCATTAAATGGGATCAAAGCTGATCTGCTGTCCTTGATTCCCTTGCTGATTAAAAGTCTGTCTCAGCCTTGAACATAATTACTGACCAAGCATTTACAGTTCTCTGTGATTAAATAAAAACAATTCCACAGTTTGATTACCCACAGACAGCAGAAATTCCTCATCATCTTTCTCCTAAATAAGTAACCCCGAACTCTGAAATTGTGCCGTCTCATCCTAGACCATTCTATAATGGGAAAGAAACCTCTCTGCATCTGACATGTCAAGCCCGCGAATAATCTTATCTTTCAATAAGGTCACTACTCATTCATCTAAACTCCACTGAGTTAAAGTTCAAATTATTCAACCTCTCCTCATAAAACAATCATTCCCTAGGCAGGATCCAAACTGATGACCCCTTTTCTGGGGTGTATCCAAACTCAGTGTGTCTTCATTTCGATGAAACTGCTCATGGTATTCTGACTAGGCTGACTAGTGTCTTGTGTAGTTTTAGCAAGACCTTCCTATTTTGAAACTATATTCCCTTGGAAATAAAGACCAATAGTCCATTTTACCTTCTCTACTACCTGCTAAACGTCGATGTTCGCATTTTGTTATATATGTGGAAGGAATCTCAAATCTCTCTGTGCTGCAGCTTTCTACAGTCTTTCTTGAGTAAACTAATATCCTGCTCCTCAACTCTTCCTCCCAAAGTGCTTACCCTCACATTTTCCCGTATTATATTTTATCTGCCAAGTTTTTGCCTTAACCTGTTCATATCCCTCTTCATATTCTTTCTGTCATTCTCACCGTTTGCCTTCCCACCTATTTTTGTGCCAACTGCAAACTTGGCTACAGTACTTTATGTTTCCTCATCCAAGTCATGAGCTTAGGATTTATAGTTGGAGCTCATCTAATTAAAAGGGATCACAATATAATTTAGATTTATTATCAGAATTGTAAAAGTTAATATGGGAGATAAAAAGGTTATGTGAAAAGAATGGAAGGCAACATTGATTTGAACACTTGAATAAATTTAAACTTGGATAAAACAAGTTTCCAAGCATGTATAGTCAATTGGAGAAAAGGTATTCCCTTCAGTCAAATAGACCAGTGGCTAGAGATCATAGGTTCAATATAATTCGAGAAAAGATCTAGAAGTGAGATACAAAGGAATGTTTTCACGATAGTGCTCTGTGGTTAGTATTGCTGCCTCAAAGTGCCATGGACCTAGGTTCAATTCTAGCCTTGGATGACTAACTGTGTGGAGTTTGTGTGTTCACCCCAGGTCTGTGTGGGTTTCCTCCAGGTTCTCTGTTTTCTGCCTACAATCCAAAGATGTGCAGGTTAAGACGATGACTATACTAAATTGACCAGTAGCTTGTGGGCTATGTGGGTTAACTATGGTAAATATGGGGTTAGGATGGGTGCTTTTCAGAGGGTTGGTGCAGATTTGATGGACTGAATGGCCTCTATCTGTAGGGATTCTGTGATTCTTAGAATTGTAATGGTTAAGATCCTCAATTTGAAACAGTAGAGGAAGTGATTTCCATAAATAATTTAAAAAGGAGTTGAAAAAGTATTGGGAATGCAAAATCCCCAGTACTGTGGCGAAAAAGCAAACATTCAAAAGACAGCATGATTGTACTTTCAAAAAGCCAGCATTGGCATGAATGATCAAAAGGTTTCATTTTGTGCTGTAAGATTTTATGTTTCTATGATTTTCTTGCCCTCACATTTAGCAACACACAAATATGCTTCTCAGGTTAATGTAAACAGCATATCCTGTCACAAGCAGTGATTTATTCTCTATGCAAACATTTAATCTATTTATTACATTGTTTTGAGAATATTTCTTACATCCAACTGCAGAAAATTTACAGTCACTGTTCCTTTCAGTTAAGGATGTTCTCAACTTCAGGTCAGATTTATATTTCAAATAAACGGCTAATGCAATATCTTTTGTTTGAGAAACTTTTAGTTCTTTCAAGTAAACTTTAAGAAAATAATGAATCCAAGATTAAGATTTTAGTAGAACTAAAATAGTGAGTATTCAAGGTGTTTAATCCCTTAAGTTTAGATGAACATTATAAAAGGGCATGGCAGGTTGGGTAAATGTCCTGCTGGACAGTAGAATCTAAAACTAGGGAGTCACAGTCTCAAAATAAGTGAGTTCACAATTTAGGACTGACATAGAGGAAGCTTTCTTCAATCAAAGGGTTGGAATTATCTTTCCTATAGTGCTGTGGATTCTCCATCATTCACTATAAACCAGACAGATTGACAGATTTTTATTTTGGATACTCAAGGAATTTGGAATAGTATGGAAGGTGGAGTTGGAGTTGATGAAGATCAGCCATGAGTTTGGTGAATAGTGAAGCAGACTGAAAAGGCTGAATCACATATCCTGCTCCTACTTCTAATGTATTATCTTCTTAATTAATTTCCTCTGCTGCCTCTTCAACTAATTACTAACAAACTTGCCACTATGATCAATGTATCATTGTGAAATTAATCTGATTTTATTTTATGACTTTGGATCCATCCAACCGTAAAAAGCTTGATATCATCAAGGACTTCTAAATTAGTTCTCTGCGATTTATCTCCAGCCTATAAAATGATTGTATGTTTAAATCAAAATAAAAGTTCCCAGGGCATGACTGCAGTATTTAAGTGGGGAAAGTTGATGGATACTATTTATTTGAACGTTCTAAAGGGTGATAAGACCTTTTGTGTAAAGTTGATGCTATAGAATTAAACACAAATTAATAGCCTGGTTAGAAAACTGGCAAGTTAGATGCCAGACAGTGCCAATAATGGACAGATATTCTATCCTAGTGGCATGATATGCCTATGGGATCAGTGCTGTGGCCATAACTACCTACTGTATTGATCAACAATTTAGAAGGCAGCAAAGAGCTAAGTGGCCACATTTGTCAATGAGACAACAATAGATGATACTGTAGGCAGTGTTGATCAAAGTGCAGATTAAAAGGCTTTTACTAGATTAGGTGAATAAGCAAAATGGTGGAAAATAAATTTCAATTAAGCAAATTTGAAGTCATCCACTTAAGGTCTTAAAAGTAAAGAACAGTATATATGTTAACTGTCTAAAATGCTGGAAACAGGGAAGGGCCAAAAAGGTTTGGGAGTCTAGGTACACAGATCATTTATTTTTTCCTGAGTAAATACAGAAATAATCAAAAAGAATGATGTAACGTGTATTTTTTTACCAGGAGAAACAGAATACAAGGAGTGAATGTCACACTTCAACTCTGCAAATTGATACTTGCAGTACTATGAGTAGCTTGGATCTTAGGAAAGATATTTGGCCTTGGTGGGAAGGCAACATAATCAAAAAATGTGGCACTGGAAAAGCCCAGCCTGAGAGGCAGCATCCGAGGAGCAGGAGATTCAACATTTTGACTGTAAGCTCTTCATCAGGAGTGTGGGGGAGCCCAAGGGGGCTGGGAGATAAATGGGAGAGGGTTGGGATGCGATAGGTGGGTGAAGGTGGGTGGACGATGGTGATAGGTCAGAGTGGATGGTGGAGCAGATAGTTGGGAAGGAAGATGGACAAATAGGACAGTGCAAGAGGCAGTGCTGAGTTGGAAGCAACATAGAATTACTTAAATGATAGCTAGATCAGAAGGGTTAAGTTCTGAGGGCAAGTTAAACAACTAGGGCAAGTTTCCTATGAATTTCCTCTATATTTCCTGGAAATGAGAAGGTTAAGGGATGATTTATCAAAGTTTTCAAGTTATGAAGGAGAACAGATAAGATCGATTTAGAGGTATGATTTCCACCAGTTAGGTTGTCTAGGGTGAGGGTATGGTCAAACCATTAGAGCCAAGTCTTTCATTTGTGAAATTCCAAAAGATTTCTACATGCAAAGAGTGATAGGAGTTTGAAAATTCATTTCTGAGAATTGCAGTTGATGCAGATCAATCATTAGTTTTCAATCTGTAACTGATAGACTTTGTTAACCAAAAACATTGAGATATGGGGCTAACATCAGTATCTGAACTTGGATTCCCTCCATGATCTCATTGAATGACAGAGCACATACAATGAACTGCAAAATTCTATATTCAACATTCAAATTGAGCATGGAGACCCACCCCAGAATTTATTTTGCGTTGTTGTAAGATGGTCACCTCATCGTTAAAACATAATTTGTATGGGACATGAATTGCTCACCATTGCTGAAGTAATTATTAGTCTTTTGAATAGGGCAGTACGGTGACTCAGTGGTTAGCACTGCTTCCTCACAGTGCCAGGGACCCAGGTTTGATTCCAGCCTCGTGTGACCATCTGTGTGGAGTTTGCACATTCTTCCCATGTCTGCATAGATTTCCTTCAGGTACCCTGATTTCCTCCCACAGTCCAATGATGTGCAGGTTAGGTGAATTGGCCATGTTAAATTGCCCATAGTTTTCAGGGATGTGTTAGTTAGAGGCAACTGTAGAGTAATAGGGTAGGGGAGTGGGTTTGGATGGAGGACTCTTCAGAGGGTCAGTGTGGACTTGTTGGGCTGAAGGGCCTGTATTTACACTGTAAGGATTCTATTCTAAATTTGAGCTGAGATATCTGTAAAGGTGAAGAAGCAAACTTTGCTGTCTGATTAGTTCTACCAAGCTTGACCTACCAGTGATGCTTGTTGCCCACAATGCATCATTTTTGACTATTGACAGTCCTCACTTTGAATAGCACAAAAATTTGCAATTGAAATCTCTCTGACAACCAAATGCAAGTAATAAAAATATATTAACTAAGATTGCTTTTGATTTACTACATAACAAGACTGGTAGCTCAATGTTCTGGGTTTGAGATGCTATAGGAAGGATAGAAAAGGAGGCAAGAAAGGACATGATGTGGCGTTTTTGATTAAGGAATACATTAGTGCTGTAACTAGGGAAAATATTTCTGAAAAGTCATCCAGTGAAAATATATGCATAGAAATTACAAATAAGAAAGGAAAGATCATTTTGATGGGCTGAAAAATGGCAGATGGTGTTCAATCCGGATTAATCCAGATAAATGCAAGGTACAGGTACGCAATCCTTTATCTGAAATCCCGAAATCCAAAAAGCTCCGAAATCTGAAGTTTTTCTTGTGATGTTTTCTTCTCCTTAACAAGGTTGTTTGGCATGCAAACAGTTAACCCAACTCCCTCACCCACTTGACGCACGTGTCACGTTGGGGGCATGACACAGCATTGGCAGGCATCAATTCTGTCTCAGGGCCTGTAGTACTCACAGGTGCATCTGCTGTTCAGTAAGATTTTTAAACTTTTCAATGTTAAACCGTTACTTACTATGAAATTCGAAAATTTCTGAACTCTGAAAACCAGCTGGTCCTGAGGGTTTTGGATAAGGGATTGTGTACCTGTATTGCAGTTTGGTACAACAAAGAAGGATAGGGCTCATACAATTAATGGTAGGGCCTAGGGTAGTGTTGTAGAACAGAGGGACCTAGGGGTGCGGTACATAGTTCTTTGAAGTTTGCTTCACATATAGAAAGGGTGGTTAAAAAGACATTTATTACATTTGCCTTCATTACTCAGTCCTTTGAGTAGAGGAGCTGGAAATGATATTGAGGTTGTACAGGACATTGGTGAGGCCTCTTCTGGAATACTGTGTCCAGTTTTGGTTGCCCAGTTATAGGAAGGATAGTGTCAAGCTGGAGAGAGTTCAGAAGAGATTTACCAGGATGTTGCCGGATATGGAAGGTGTGAGCTCCAAAGATTGGCTGGATAGACTGGGAAGTTTCTCACTGCAGCATATGAGGTTGATAGGCGATCTGATAGAAGTTTATAAAATAATGAGAAGTGTAGATATCATTAATGGTAGTTGTCTTTTACCTAGGATGGGGGATTTCAAGACCGAGGGCACATTTTTAAGATGAGAGGAGAGAGATTTAAAAAAGACATAAGAAGCAAATATTTAACACAGGGACTGCATGTGTGAAATGAACTTCCTGAGAAAGTGGTCGATGTGGGTACAATTACAATGCTTAAAAGACATTTAGATAGATGCATAAATAGGAAAGGTTTGGTGGAATATGAGCCAGGTGCAGGCAGGTGGGACCAGATAAGTTTGGGATTATGTTTGGCATGGACTAGTTGGATCGAAAGGCTTGTTTCTGTGCTGTATGACTCTATGACTGTGTGTTGATGATTTAAATAGAATGGTTTATTATTATGGAATTATCCTAGATTGTCATGCAGATCAAAGTTCAAGAAAATAATTGTGATGTTTTCTTTTTATTGCATTCATTTAAATAAAAAAGATTCTGCATCATTGAATCAGAGATATGTGTAAAACATTGCAGACAATGAATTTCAAAGCCATGAGTAACATATTCTGGTATTATAACAACCCTTGATTTGAACACAATACCTTTACATAAGATGGTTATGTAACTGAACTTGTGGGGATTACATGTTTCAACTGTAGCAATGTTTTAATTAGTTTACAGAGTACTTTTATTTCAATAGACAAAATAAATAAGAATTCATTAACTGCTGAAAAATGATATACTTGTTCAAAACTTTTCAGCTTGCATTCATCAGGATATTTCACAAGAAACACCAAAGTAAAGAGAAAATAACATCCAAGCTGTACGAGAGGTGAGTGATGATTGGGTGGTAAGTGGACTCCAACTGTTAGAGGTACTGCTATTGTAAACGTACCAGTTAATAAAGTCTGGCAGTTAACTCCCAAGCTTTGTTTAAACATTAAGGCAAGCAATCAAACAATTAAGTGCAAGCATGGGCTAGCTGAGTGCTGTCTGTAACTTGCTTTTTGCATACAGCTGAAGCAATATGCTTTTTGGTATGACCATAATGTCCAAAAGATAAAAACTAAAGGCTAAAAAGATAAAAACTAAAGGCCATTATAGAAATGAGTAACAAGGTAGATGTAGTTCAGTGTCAATGTAATGATGCAGGCCAAACATCCCCAAAAATTGATGGATCATATCAATCAGCTCATCCCTTCAGCTGTTTGCAACAGGCTATTTGTACCCAACCTGCTAACATTTGCTAAGTTCACAAAATGGTTCATGCCTAACATTAGGTGTGATTCTGTATAACATTTGCTAAGTAGTCCCAGTTGTGTGAATAACTATGCTGACATTTATGTTGTTAGTCAAGTTCACATTTTGGTGACTTGGGGTTTTAAAAAAATCATTCACTGGTGTCACTGCCTAAGACAACTTTGTCCATCCCTAATTGCCCAGAGGGTGGTTAAGTGTCAACTGCATTGTTGTGGGTCTGCAATCACATGTGGGCCAGACTGAGTAAGGATGGCAATTTCCTTCCACAGAGGGCATTTGTGAACCAATTGTTTTTTACAATTGAGAATAATTTTGTGGTTAACATCAGACCCTCAGTTCCAGATTTTTATTGAATTCGCATTCCACCATCTACTGTGGTGGGACTCAAACCAAGATGCCCAGAACTTTACCTCAGAACCTTGAATAAAAATCTAGTGAGTGTACAGGAAACCAGTTATATAAGGTTTTGTCTTTTGCAGAGAGAAAGTATTTATACACAAACTGAGCCCATTTCAAGTCAACAGGATAGGTGACCGCCATTTTGTTGTTCATTTTTCATGACAATATCTTGACCAAAGCCAACCTAGTTACTGGAATAATTGAACTAAGCTTGGCAATTAAATATCAGTTATCATTAACTCGTGTATTCTTCATGGCAACACCAGCATCAATCAGAGACCACTTGTCAACCAATCAACATTCTCCTCTCATACAGTATAAATATTGTTTTTTACTTTCTTCAGTATTTCTTGCAAATCATCTTGAGGAGCACAAGAAGAAAAATTTTGACAAAATGTGTCATTTTCAGCAATATTCAAGTTCTACATTCTCAAAAGACTAATTCATTAATTGTTGTTCAGGTAACACAAAAAACCATAGACTAGTAATGTAACAAATGGTTCAATAATTTGCTTTGAGACGTTTTGAATAAATATGTTAAAATATAACATGAGGCCTGCAAAGAGCCTCCTAATCTATATTGCTGTTTGATACAATTCAAAGTTAGAAAGGAAAGCAAAACATCAGATTACTATTTATGACTATCTGGTCATTAGCGAGGATGATTCAGGAAAAGAGTGAAGGTAGCAGGGTGGTTGTTATGGGGGACTTTAACTTCCCAGATATTGACTGGGAGAGCTATAGCTCGAGTTCATTAGATGGGTCGGTGTTTGTACAATGTGTGCAGGAGGGTTTCCTGACACAATATGTCGACAGGCCAACAAGAGGGGAGGCTATATTGGATTTGGTTCTAGGTAATGAACCAGGCCAGGTGTTAGACTTGGAGGTAGGTGAGCACTTCGGGGACAGTGACCACAACTCGGTGACTTTTACTTTAGTGATGGAGAGGGATAATCGTGTGCCGCAGGGCAAGAGCTATAGCTGGGGGCAGGGAAATTATGATGCAGTGAGGCATGACTTAGGATGTGTGGATTGGAAAAACAGGCTTCAAGAGAAGAACACTAATGAGATGTGGGGAGTGTTCAAGGAGCAGCTACTGCGTGTCCTCGATAGGTATGTACCAGTCAGGCATGGTGTAAAGGGCCTTGTGAGGCAGCCGTGGTTTAGTAAGGAATTGGAGTCCCTTGTGAAAGGGAAGAAGGCGGCATATGTAAAGATGAGGCGTGAAGGTTCAGTAGAGGCGATTGAGAGTTATAAGGTAGCCAGGAAGGAGCTAAAGAGGGAGCTAAGAGAAGCGAGAAGGGGACATGAAAAGTCTTTAGCTGGTAGGATTAGGGAAAACCCAAAGGCTTTCTATAGGTATGTCAAGAATAAAAGGATGACTAGGGTAGGTATCGGTCCAGTCAAGGATAGTAGTGGGAAGTTGTGTGTGGAGGCGGAGGAGATTGGAGAGACATTAAATCAGTACTTTTCATCAGTATTCACTCAGGAACAGGACACTGTTGCTGATGTGAATATGGAATCACAAATAATTAGAATGGATGCCCTGGAAATATGCAGGGAAGAGGTTTTGGGAATATTGGAAAGGATGAATATAGATAAGTCTCCTGGGCCTGATGGCATTTACCCCAGGATCCTATGGGAAGCTAGGGAGGAGATAGCAGAGCCATTGGCCTGGATTTTTATGTCGTCGTTGTCAACAGGAATAGTACCAGAGGACTGGAGGATAGCGAATGTGGTCCCGTTGTTCAAGAAAGGGAGTAGGGATAGCCCTAGCAACTATAGGCCAGTGAGTCTGACTTCAGTGGTGGGCAAAGTCTTAGAGAGAATGGTAAGGGATAAGATTTATGAACATCTGGGTAGGAATAACGTGATCAGGGATAGCCAGCATGGTTTTGTGAAGGGCAGGTCGTGCCTCACAAACCTTATTGAGTTCTTTGAGAAGGTGACCAAGGAAGTGGATGAGGGTAAAGCAGTAGATGTTGTGTATATGGATTTTAGTAAGGCGTTCGATAAGGTTCCCCATGGTAGGCTAATGCTAAAACTTCGGAGGTATGGCATTGAGGATACATTAGAGGTTTGGATTAGGAATTGGCTGGCTGGAAGGAGACAGAGGGTAGTAGTTGATGGATTATGTTCATCTTGGAGCGCAGTTACTAGCGGTGTACCACAAGGATCTGTTTTGGGACCATTGCTTTTTGTTATCTTTATAAATGATCTAGAGGAAGGACTTGAAAGCTGGGTAAGCAAGTTTGCGGATGACACAAAAGTCGGTGGAGTTGTGGATAGTGAGGAAGGAAGTGGTAGGTTACAGCGGGATATAGATAAGTTGCAGAGCTGGGCGGAAATGTGGCAAATGGAATTCAATGTAGCTAAGTGCGAAGTCGTTCACTTTGGTAGGAATAACAAGATGATGGATTACTGGGCTAATGGTAGGCTACTTGGTAGTGTGGATGAGCAGAGGGATCTTGGTGTCCATGTACACAGATCTCTGAAAGTTGCCACCCAGGTAAATAGTGCTGTGAGGAAGGCATATGGTGTACTGGGCTTTATTGGCAGAGGAATTGAGTTCCGGAGTCCTGAGGTCATGTTGCAGTTGTATAAGACTCTGGTGCGGCCTCATCTGGAGTATTGTGTGCAGTTTTGGTCGCCATACTATAGGAAGGATGTGGAAGCTATAGAACGAGTGCAGAGGAGGTTTACCAGGATGTTGCCTGGAATGGTAGGAAAATCTTATGAGGAAAGGCTGAGGCACTTGGGGCTGTTCTCATTGGAGAAGAGAAGGTTTAGGGGAGATCTGATAGAAGTATATAAGATGATTAGGGGTTTAGATAGGGTAGATACTAAGAACCTTTTACCGCTAATGGAGTCAGGTGTTACTAGGGGACATAGCTTTAAATTAAGGGGTGGTAGGTATAGGACCGATGTTAGGGGTAGATTCTTCACACAGCGGGTTGTGAGTTCATGGAATGCCCTGCCCGTATCAGTGGTGAACTCTCCTTCTTTATGGTCATTTAAGCGGGCATTGGATAGGCATTTGGAAGTTATTGGGCTAGTATAGGTTAGGTAGGATTCGGTCGGCGCAACATCGAGGGCCGAAGGGCCTGTACTGCGCTGTATCCTTCTATGTTCTATGTTCTATGGTGACATGCTACTGTTCTTACCTTTCTCACAACAAAATAGTAACTTTCTGTCTTTCACTGGCAAGTTAACATGTAAGAATTTGTGTTGACATATTATTAGATTCTTGTTGTCCGGTAGCTGTTTTACTGGGTGTAAGGTTGAATATGATTGGGATATCTGCAGCCATCGATTCTTTCTTAAACCTTTGCTTAAGAATTTGTATTTGAAATTGTATTTATTAATTCCTATTTTATTGAGCATAATCGATGTTTGCAAGTTTTGGAACAACATGTGGTTCTCAGATTTGTTTATATCTTACACAAATTGGTTGATACTCTAGTGCGTATGTGAGGCAGTACTGCAATATCAGAGGGGCTATCCTTTCAACAGGATGTCAAGTTAACATTCAGCATGCCTGTTTTGATGAATATTCAGAAAAAAAACTAATGACGCACTTTGAAAAGGAGAACACAATTACAAAATGAGTGAAATAATTGCTTCTCATTCAGCTCACTGAGGCTGATGAAGAAGGCGTTTGACACATTTGCCTTCATTAGACAGTGCATTGAGGATAAGAGTTAGGATCCTCTGATGCTACCTGAACTGCTGTGCTCTTCCAGCAACACTAATCCAGAATAAGAGTTAGGATGTCATGTTGTGGCTATATAGGACTTTGGTGAGGCCACTTTTAGAATACTGTGTTCAGTTATGGTCTCCATGCTATAGGGAAGGTGTTGTTAAACTTGAAAGAGTTCAGATGAGATGTACAACGATGTTGTCAGGATTGGAGGGTTTGAGCTATAAGGAGAGGCTGAATAGGCTGGGACTTTTTCCCTGGAGCGTTGAAGGCTGAGGGGTGACCTTATAGAGGTTTACAAAATCACAAAGGGCATCAATAGGGTAAATAGCCAGGGTTCTTTTTCCCAGAGTAGTCCAAAATTAGAAAACATGGGTTTAAGGCAAGATGGGGAAGATTTAAAAGGGGCAACTTTTTCACACGCAGGGTGGTGCATGTATGGAACGAGTTGCCAGAGGAAGTGGCAGAGGCAAATACAATTACAACATTTAAAAGGCATCTGGATGGGTACATGAATAGAAAGGGTTTCGAGGTATATGGGCCATATGCTGGCAAATGGGACCAGATCAGATAAGGGTATCAGGTTAGCACAGATGAGTTGGACCGAAGGGTCTGTTTCTGTGCTGTATAAGCCTATGAGTCTAAGTGTGGACATTGGACTACTGGAAATCGAGGCTGGAAAAGTAGTAATTAGGAACAAATAAATGGAAAAGGAATTGAATAGGTGCTTTGCTTCAGACTTCACAGTGGAAGCCACCAATAACATATCAGAACTTTAAGAGCATCATGGGCAGAGATGAGTGTAGTGACCATCACTATAGAGAAGCTGCTTGGGAAGCTGAGGGCTTGAGGCTGGATAAATCACCCAGACGAGATGGACTGCAACCCTAGTTCCTGAAGTTGAGACTTTAGTAGTCTTGGTGGTTATCTTTCAGGAAATACTGAAGTCAGGGAAGGTTCCAGAGGACTGGAATATGACTAATGTAACATCCCCGTTTAAGAAAGGAAGGGGGCGGATAATTATAGGCCAACATGTCTGACCTTGGTAAGATTTTAGAGTCCATTATTAAGGATATGATTGCAGAGTACTGGGAAGTGCCTGGTAAAATAGGGCTGATTCAGCATGGAGAAGTCATTCCTGACAAATCTGTTAGAATTCTTTTGAGGAAATAACAGTCTACTCTTGTTCTATTTCGTATGGCTCCTTCCATCATTACTCATACATAACCTACCGCTTTCCATCTCAATTTAGTATAAACTCTCCAGGTGAATCCTGCTGACGACAAGGTCTCCTAAATTCACAAAGGGGCCAGCAACATCAGAAATCCATAAAGGACAGTGAGCAGCTCACAGTCCCTGTGCTGGTAAGTACAAACTCAGACCCCTATTTTGTCCTAAAGCTCAGTGAAAAACCTAGCACTTAGAGCTGCAAATGTTAGGATATCGAAGGTATGCATTTAAATAAAACATTTTGGACATACCTTCAAGGATCAGTAACAGGCTAGATCATTAAAGCACTGTAAGATGCCTGCATATGTTTTGATGTGATGAACTTCTAGTTAGTTCTTTTCTGTTACATGATGTATTTTGATGTGTAAACTAGAGGCAAAATGAGTTGTTGCTTTATTTGCTACAAGAGCATGTAGATGAATATTGTCTTTAGATGTTCCAGACAATTAAGTAATGCACTTGTTATTAAGTATTGCACATGGGGCAAACACTCCTGCTTAATTTAAAACCAGCAACACAGAAAAAATTTCTCTCATGCAGTAATCTGTAAAGATTCGACAGGCCAAGAACTATTTATAGTAAAAATTAACAACTTTATTTCTGAAAATATAACGGAGAATGATAAACTAACAACGATTTATAATTCCTTACTCTAACCTATCTGTTACCTTCCTTTCTATAATACTAGTCTGACAAAACTACCAATTAAAATTTACAAAACAAGACTTCTTATCTCGAAACCAGGCAGCTTTTGGTTCTTCTATTTGGATCTTCCTGTGTCTTCTTTTCTTCTTAGGAATTTCTGGGTCACAGGTCACTGATTGAAAAGGTACTTTTAGGAGAGCTATTTTTCAAGCAGTCTGTTACCCACTGGGGTTTGGCAGTTCTCCTTTCAACTGTTCAATTTTCTCCAGTCTTATACCCCCAAATCATCAGATTGTATCATTGGCTTTTAAGATTGTCAATATACTAAATTCAAACTAGATTAGAGTTTGATATATTTTGGAGTATAATTTAAACTGATTGGCCAAATTTGAATTTGTTTTTGTCTCTAGGCAAGAAGCCAGTTGAGATGTTCGGCCAAATGTTACATTGTTATCTTATTGAGAACACTTAGTGCTGTGTCTGGTAATTCTGCTCCTTTTAACTTTCTTAAAGTTCACGTACATGTTCGTAAGACATTATTTGTTAATTTGGATGACCAGTTCTTTGTAAAAAGACAAGAAATTAAATTTTTATTTCCTCATGGAGGTAACTCAGTTTGGAAAGTATTAGTAGTTTTCTCTAGCTTCCTGAGTTGAAGCCAATTTTATGTGGCCTTCCTAGGTCAGGGTTCCCATTGTGGAGATCACAGGGGCATTGCATTTCATCTTGCACATCATTTCTGTGAAATTAGTTTTCATAACATCTTTAAAAACATATTACTGCTACGACGTGGAGGTTGAATCCCTCTGCTAATTAAAACTAAAACTCCAAGAGAAGCTTGCCTTGTAATCTGTTAAAAATGTGTGAGTGAAAGAAAAACCCCTGATTTTCACTCTGTAAAGAAAAAAAACAATTTATTTTCCTAACTCTAACAGTGAACACTAAACAAAAACTATTAACAAACCTGACCCTTTTCTTAACTAATCACTATTTGACCTCCATTCTCTTAAAATGCTGCTCCAATAACACAATTACAAAATATTGAATTAACTTAATCTCTCAAAGCCCATACAGTTTCAAATGCTGTCTTCCTTCTTTCCTTCTGAATCTATTGTTTCCTTCTGGTCTTACAATTCTGCTATCTTCTCCTTGATTCATCTTCTATGATTTCTTTTTTTACTGAGATAACCTTTGTATAACATTCCTTGATACCTTTAAAAGAGGGTGCTTTCTGAGATTTCTTTCAGAGCTGTTCAGGGCTGTTGATTCCCTTTCAGTGACAGCTACCCCCCACCCCCTCCCCCTCTGATTTTCAAAAACACTTGTTTTTAGACCTCTGATTACACACAAAATTCTTTTAGTCAGATTGGTTTCAGGCTGTCAACATCATTAGATTTTACATTTGATTGGCTTTGAAGGGTTGAGTGTTTGGTTTAAATCAATTGGTCAGATTTGAATATTTGTCAAACAGCAATCAAAACTCTGGTATCCATTTAACACCCTGTTGCTACACGTGTCTATTTTGGAAAAGCCTGTCTCCCAGCTGTTCTATGTACTGCCAGCACTTGCTGTACCTTAAGTTCATAAAAGCACTTTCTGTCTTAAAGGGGACCATACATTCTTTTTGACTTACTATTATTCTACCCCAGCTTCATAACACAAGGTATGATTTCTTCTTCCAGTTTAGGAAATGTGAAGAATTGGACTGAAACAACTGTTTTTGTAACTTTTATTTGCAGCACCCGACAGCAGCAGATTCTCTGCTAGGGAGTGGGGAATGCATAGATTCTCTACATGCTATATTCAGCACCCAGATGTCTAACAGGTCTCTACCACGGACTCAGAATCTTCAGCTTTTGGGTCCCCCTTTCACAGGTCTTCATTTTGATATGGGTGAAACACTAGGCCAAGCACACTTCAATAAAGATCCTGAAGCAACAGCAGCCTGAATTGCCTTGTCCACCATGTGGTGGGGCTAAGTGTAGAAGGAATCAGGATGCTAGAGGTGTTCAGATGCATGGCTCTGGTGATGCATTCAAGAGCATGACAGCTGTCCTGCAAGGCAGAGGATAGTATTTGAGACACCATATTTGAAAATTCTGTGAACAAACACATATACGAGTTGGTGAAGACCAACTGGATGCAATATTCCTATTGCGAGCAATTAGATTAAAAGAATATTGACTGCAAGGAAAGACCAATGTTCGATAAATATATTGCAAATGCTGAACTTTCTGCAAGTAAAGGTTTTTGCATTACTTTACAAATGTCTGTTTTCATTCTTGTAATCTATCTAAATACCACAGTCACCCATTAAGTGCTGCAGTTGACACACTGTCCATCACTCTTGGACATTCCAATACAGTGCTCCCTTTGTTGCTCTTGAGGAGATGATGGGGTGGGGTGGGGTTGGGGGCTAATAGGCATGTGACAAACCCACCGACTCCCGTAGCTACCTGGATTACACCTCTTCCCACCCTACCTCTTGCAAAAATACCATCCTTTATTCCCAATTCCTCCGCCTCCGCCGTATCTGCTCCCAGGAGGATCAGTTCCACCAAAGAACACACCAGATGGCCTCCTCCTTCAGAGACCACAATTTCCCTTCCCGCGTGGTTAAAGATGCCCTCCAATGCATCTCGTCCATATCCTGCACCTCCGCCTTCAGACCCCACCCCTCCAACCGTAACAAGGACAGAACACCCCTGGTGCTCACCTTCCACCCTACAAACCTTCGCATAAACCAAATCATCCGCCGACATTTCTGCCACCTCCAAAAAGACCCCACCACCAGGGATATATTTTCCTCCCCACCCCTTTCCACCTTCCGCAAAGACCGTTCCCTCCATGACTACCTGGTCAGGTCCACGCCCCCTACAACCCACCCTCCCATCCTGGCATTTTCCCTATCACCACAGGAACTGTAAAACCTGCGCCCACACCTCCTCCCTCACCTCTATCCAAGGCCCAAACGGAACCTTCCACATCCATCAAAATTTTACCTGCACATCCACTAATATCATTTATTGTATCCGTTGCTCCCGATGCGGTTTCCTCTACATTAGGGAGACTGGACGCCACCTAGCAGAGCGCTTTAGGGAACATCTCCGGGACATCCGCACCAATCAACCACGCCACCCCGTGGCCCAACATTTCAACTCTCCCTCCCGCTTTGCCGAGGAAATGGAGGTCCTAGGCCTCCTTCACCACTGCTCCCTCACCACCAGACGCCTAGAGGAAGAACGCCTCATCTTCTGCCTCGGAACACTTCAACCCTAGGGCATCAATGTGGACTTCAACAGTTTCCTCATTTTCCCCTTCCCCCACCTCACCCTAGTTTCAAATTTCCAGCTCAGCACTGTCCCCATGACTTGTCCGGACTTGTCCTACCTGCCTATCTCCTTTTCCATCTATCCACTCCACCCTCTCCTCCCTGATCTATCACCTTCATCCCCTCTCCCACTCACCCATTGTACTCTATGCTACTTTCTCCCCACCCCACCCTCCTCTAGCTTATCTCTCCCCACTTCAGGCTCACTGCCTTTATTCCTGATGAAGGGCTTTTGCCCAAAACGTCAATTTCGCTGCACTTTGGATGCTGCCTGAACAGCTGTGCCCTTCCAGCACCACTAACCCAGACTTTGAGCATTATGGCAATTGATGTCATCCATTGAGGCCATCCCTACAATTATCATCCCTAGTATTACTGCAGGGGCAGTCATTCCTTGCTAGGACCAGCTAGCTCATGGCTGAGGGGCTGAAGATCCAAAAGATAGTTAGATTCTCCCAAAGTGAATCCCTCAGCCTTTTGTTTTAATTATTCAGTCCTTGGTGTGATGGACGGGCTGTGGTGTTGTACTGTGCCTGCCCTTCCCTCTAGTCACTGATCTGCCCTCTGTGAGCTGATTCTGATCAGTGACCATTGCACCTCTCCCAGTGCTGCTAAGTAAGCGTTTACCTTTGGGAACAGAGACAGATAGGTAGAACAGTAAGAGTAATATCGAGCAGGGAGTGGTAGAAATGTAGACAGAGGACCAATGTCCAAAGCACTTAGCCTCGGAAACAGAATTTAATGGGGGTGGCTAACAAAGAACAATACAGCACAGGAACAAGCACTTTGCCTCTCCAAGTGTGCGCCAACACCTTTTGTCCTTCCATATTAAAAATGTATTCACTTACAGGATCTGTATCCCTCTATTCCTTTCCTATCGTGTATTCATCCAGGTGCTTCTCGAATGTTGCTATTGTTGTCTGCTTCCACTATCACCTCTGGCAGTGTGCTCCAAGCACGCACCACCCTTTGTGGGAAGAACTTACCTCACATATCTCTTTTAAACATCGCCCCCACCCTCCCATCGGTGTCCTCTAATAACTGGCCCCTCCACGCTGGGAAAAAGCCTCATACTTTCCACTCTATCCACGTCATTCACAATCTTATTAACTTCTATCAGGATGCCCCTCAACCTCCAGTGTTCCAGTGAAAACAAACCAGTCTATCCAACCTTTCTTCATAGCTAAATTCCCCATTCCAGGCAACATCTTGGTAAGCCTTTTCTGTACCCTCTCCAAAGCATCCACATCCTTCTTGTACTGCTGAAAATGTGTTGCTGGAAAAGCGCAGCAGGTCAGGCAGCATCCAAGGAACAGGAAATTCGACGTTTCGGGCCAGAGCCCTTCATCAGGAATGAGGAAAGTGTGTCCAGCAGGCTAAGTTAAAAGGTAGGGAGGAGGGATTTGGGGGAGGGGTGATGGAGATGTGATAGGTGGAAGGAGGTCAAGGTGAGAGTGATAGGCCAGAGTGGGGTGGGGGCGGAGAGGTCAGGAAGAAGATTGCAGGTTAGGAAGGCGGTGCTAAGTTCGAGGGATTCGACTGAGACAAGGTGGGGGGAGGGGAAATGAGGAAACTGGAGAAATCTGAGTTCATCCCTTGTGGTTGGAGGGTTCCCAGGCGGAAGATGAGGCGCTCTTCCTCCAACCGTCGTGTTGTTATGGTCTGGCAATGGAGAAGTCCAAGGACCTGCATGTCCTTGGTGGAGTGGGAGGGGGAGTTAAAGTGTTGAGCCACGGGGTGGTTGGGTTGGTTGGTCCGGGCATCCCAGAGGTGTTCTCTGAAATGTTCCGCAAGTAGGTGGCCTGTCTCCCCAATATAGAGGGGGCCACATCGGGTGCAAAGGATGCAATAGATGATGTGTGTGGAGGTGCAGGTGAATTTGTGGCGGATATGGAAGGATCCGTTGGGGCCTTGGAGAGAAGTAAGGGAGGAGGTGTAGGTGAAAGTTTTGCATTTCTTGCGGTTGCAGGGGAAGGTGCCGGGAGTGGAGGTTGAGTTTGCATTTCTTGCGGTTGCAGGGGAAAGAAGGTTACATCCTTCTTGTAGTGTGGTGACCAGAACTGTAGGCAATATTCCAAGTGTAGCCTATCTAAAGTTGTATAAAGCTGCAGCATAACCTGTCTATCCTTATACTCTATGCCCCTTACAATGAAGGCATGCCATTGGCCTTTTTACTACCTTATCAACCTGCATTGCTACCTTCAGTAATGTGTGGACCTGCAGACCCAGGTTCTTTTGCATATCAATACTCCTCAGATTTCTATCATTCACTGTATAACTTCCATCTGTACTTGACCTTCCAAAATGCATTATCTCACATTTGTCTGGATTAAACTCCACCAGTCATTTTTCTGCCCATGTCTCCAACTGATCTATATCCTGCTGTATCCTTTGACAATCCTCCTCACTATCTGCAACTCCACCAATCGTTTTATCATCTGCAAACTTACTAATTAGACCAGCTATGTTTTCCTCCAAATCATTTATATAGATCATGAACAGCAGACGTGCCAGCACTGATCCCTGTGGGACACCACTAGTCACAGTCCTCCATTCTGAAAAGCATCCTTCCACCGGCAATCTCTGTCTCTGATGACTAAGCCAATTCTGTATCCGTCTTGCTCGCTCACCCCCGATACCATGTGACTTCACCTTTTGTATCAGTCTTCAGAACCTGATTCAGCAGCAGAGAAACATATCAACAGTGACAGAGCTCAGGAATGTTGTGAGTTGTTTGCTGTTCAGAAGCTGCTGTTAGGGAATGTGTTTCAATTCTTGTAAGTTTGAAACCAGAAACTTCAAAGCTAGCACAGGGAAAATAAGAATTTATAGGCACAGGAGGCGAAGCTGATTTGGAGTAAGGGTGAGAAATGCTTCTCCCATGTTAATCTTGATCTTATAATTAGATTAAAGTAAGTTGAAGTAAATAAAGTTACGAAACTGCAAGAAAGCTTAATATATTGCAACTTGGCCACATGAAGTGCCAGTCCTGTGTCATCTTCCTTCCCACCAATCAGTTCCATCCTCCCCTCCATCACCTTTTCCCCTCCAACCTATCAGCTTTACCCCCACCTCCATCTACCTATTGCACTCTCAGCTACCTTCTCCCCAGCCCCACCCCCCTCCCATTTATCTCTCCACCTCAGAGGCTCCCAGCCTCATTCCTGATGAAGGACTCTTGCCTGAAACGTCGATTTTCCTGCTCCTCCGGTGCTGTCTGACCTGCTGTGCTTTTCCAGCACTCTCGACTCTAATCTCTAGCATCTGCAGTCCTCACTTTCACCTAGATATTAGTTGGGTGTCTGGTCACCGTTTTCCAGGGCTGTCAGGATAATTCACTCAAAGAGTGGGCTATGATCAGTTCTGAGGAGATCTGCCCACTAAAACTCAAGAGGGATTTTTATCAGGAGCCACTGCTGAGGGCAGGGAACTTATGAACTTAATTGGGGCTTGGAGTCAGAATGTTGGCTGTAAAAGGGATTACAATTCCGCAGGGGGCAACTCAGTATGTAAGGTGTAGGGAGGGTAATGGTGAGATGTTAGAGTAACTGAGGGAATGGCATCACGTAGGGGGCATTATTACTTATCAACAGCACCCTGGTTTCCATTGGGTGGGGGGAGGGAACAGTGCACAACAGACCTGGTATGTTCCTTTACTATGCCTGGGGCCAATTGGAGGTTGAAGTTAAAGTGGGTATATGAAGACTCACACAGCCAGGTTGGGTGGGGACTTCAAGAACTACAAAACTTGTGAGGATGTTTATATTTGGACTTTCACCAAGATGGAGAGAGGCTAACTCTGTGACTCACTGTTTGAAGAATGACAAATAACAAAGGTGCAATGGAGCTGAAATGGCTGTGATCACATCCAGAGTGAGAAAATAAGTCTTTCATTCTGTGAGGGAGAGATTTCCAATTTCAAGCTGTGTAAGGCCCTTAAAATGATAACAACATTGCACAGTCACCCATACACTGATGCTAAAACACACCACAACTCATATGTACTATATGAACATTAGGCATTAGCCTGAGTGCAGTTGAATTCCTTGTTTCAAGGCTCCTTGGCCATATCATTTAAAATAACAAATTAATTCTACTAACATGTGACGCAATACCAATGATTGTCAACCCTAAAGATGGAGCCGTGTGGCCAAACTTGCAATCACTAGTGATTTGTCCATCGTCTGCACAGGCTGCAGGAGCTGCTCATTTCACATCATGAACCATTGGGTATCGTGCAGAATTAAAGATGGTTGAGCTCTGTATCTTCATTGTTGTATAGTAACTAAACGGAAATCGCACATACAACTGTTGGTGAAAAGCAAACATCTGTTTACAAATGTAAAACTTTATTTACATGGACACCTCACTGGTAGCACTTAGGTGCATTCAAAAGGACTTCTTTTTGCGCTGCCACAGTGTCTCAGTATATTCCTGGGTTCCACAGGATCCGACCTACAATGGAGACCTGTAGTTCAGGCCTGTGTAGTCAGTGCTATTTCCTACATTCATGTCACATGAAACATCCATAACTCCTCAGGTCATGAGGGTGGTGCTGAGCTGGAAGGTTGGAACTGGGATAAGGTGGGGGGAGGAGAAATGAGGAAATTGGTTTCACCAGTTTCATTCCTGATGAAGGGCTTTTGCCCGACACGTCGATTTTCCTGCTTCCTGGATGCTGCCTGACCTGCTGTGCTTTTCCAGCACCACACTCTTGACTGTACACAGGTTCCTGGATTGATATCGGACATTGCCTTTGGTTTGCTATGCTGCACCCCCTGCCTGAAGGCTATCTCCCTGACCTTGATAGAGGACTATTCCCCTTAGAGTCTGAGATGTGACCACTCAGTTGAAGCAGAAGCAATGTGTTTGCTGAGTAGATGGCTGGCACATGATGAAGGTGTGAAATTCTTGGAGCACTGTGCTGTTGAGTAAAATGCCTACCCCACTGACTGATTACTGCTGATTACCATGACAAGCTGTGTGGCTCTGCATCTGCACTAAACTACAAGGCAAAACAGAACCACTGTGAGTCTTTAAAGTTGTGACAGATGGGGCAAAATGTTAAAACATAAGACAAGGCAAGGATTCTTCAACGTCTAGGTAGACATGAGGTCAGTGAGAGCAAAAAGGGTGAGAAGGCAGCTCTAGCGGTGGCACAGTGGTTAGCACTGCTGCCTCACAGCGCCTGAAGACCCGGGTTCAATTCCCGACTCAGGCGACTGACTGTGTGGAGTTTGCACGTTCTCCCCGTGTCTGCGTGGGTTTCCTCCGGGTGCTCCGGTTTCCTCCCACAGTCCAAAGATGTGCAGGTCAGGTGAATTGGCCATGCTAAATTGCCCGTAGTGTTAGGTAAGGGGTAATGTAGGGGTATGGGTGGGTTTCGCTTCGGCGGGTCGGTGTGGACTTGTTGGGCCGAAGGGCCTGTTTCCACACTGTAAGTCTAATCTTCTCCAGTCTGTGAACTGAGTGCCTGTTCCTGTACATAAAGTATCCTTATTTTAGCATTGCAATGAAAGGTGTCGGTGCACCATTAAAATGCATATTCCCAAGGGATCAGAGATGTCCCATGATGGCTCAGAGAGGGTGGAGTGTACTGGATGCCATTTTCTATGGATATTGGGTGCGTGTAGGTCCTGCCTACTGACATCTTCAGAGTCATTAAGGACTTGAAATGTTAATTCTGTTTCTGTCACCACATCTGTTGCCAGACCTGCTGAGTTTCCCCAGTACTTGCTGTTTTGAATTCAGATTTCCAACATTCACAGTATTTTTATTTTATGTTAACCAGATGTTCGATGGAATGAAGCAGCCTTAGTAGAAGTAAGGATATAGGGTCAGAAGCAGTATTTCCTTCAAGCTGCATGACTGTACTGTCACAGAACATCTCAAAAATTCCCTAACAATCTGTGCACAAAGTTAATCCCTATGGATTACCCCACATGTGACTACACAGAAAAAATGTTAAATTATGTGAATCAGCTAAGTATTTCAAAAAAAAACAAGTGTCCGGATGCTTTGGTTAGAGCATATTTAGAGAAGCCCCATGCCATTGACAGTCTCTTATATTGAGTCAGCCTGTAAATAACCCATAAAACGCTTGCTGATTGATTTTTGTTTTTTTGTTTGAGGGAGTTATGGGCAGTCATTGGTGGCCAATTACAAAAGTGCCTCTTGTAACAGAATTCAGTCCCCAACTCTGCTGATCAACTGTGCTGACCGTTGCTGAAAAATGACTTTGTTTTCACCACTTTGAATAGAAACAATGTTCCTAGGAGGAAGTGCTGATTTACTAATCATATTAAATGTAACAGTCTATAATTCTATGATAATCTCATAAGAGTGTAAGAGATCATCACACATCTTATAATTGGTGCAATTTATATTTTGAAAACATTTCATCCATTACCTTAACTTCATTTTTCTGTGTGACATCTCATCTTAAGTTTTATCTATATAATCCTTGTTAGTTTTTCACTATCTAATCCATTATAGACATCTTCTGTATGCTTTACCTTAATAACATGTCTTTGAAGAAGCTTAAAAATCTGAATTAATAGTGGGTAGTACAGAAATTATAGGGAATATTATACATCTTAACTTGTTCTTTTAATAAGATCGTCTCTGAATGTATGTGATTTATGTAGGGAAGTTCCTTGGTCTATTACCAATACAAATTAGACTAAATTAACACTAGCAGTTAATGAATCATAAAATTAGAATTTTACCAGTTCACTGGAGATGGGTTGGGAAGCTCATGAAATAGCAGTGGTAAGCATTGAGAGGGGAGCCCAACATTTTGTCACTGCTGAGGGCTATTCTCAATGACAAGAATACCAGAGGTGTGGCTTTACCTGCCTCCAGTCAGTGGGCAGACAAATTCCTACCACTAGCCCTAGGATAGGCCCTCACCATGTGGAGAGCCTTGGGCAAGGAACCGCCTTTAATGACGGGTCCTTGGAGACGGACACCATCCCAATAGCAATGGTTAGTCCCCGGCTCTGAAACTCCTGATTACAGTTGCCTACCTGCTCGACCTGGGCACAGCCAAAGGAAAAATGCCTCTCTGATCAGGCCTGCACTCTCTTCTTGTAGGTTCACCCCTCCCTCAGTAATGCTGCCAAGGGTCTCGATTAGGTTGGCTAACTCTGAGAGTTAGTCCTCATTTTCAATTAGACAACCTAGCTTTTGGGAAAAGCCAGCTTATTTAATTTGTTTGCTATTATATTTTTAAAAAATCGAATTAAACATAATAAAACATGTTACCATGATGCGCTGGAGTTAGAAAACAAAGTGCCTTATATGGTCTGCTGAATTCAAAGTACATCTAATTTTTGACTTGATGATTTAGGAGCCAAAAGAGAGGTTAGTACAGATGAATCTTCTTTCAGTATTGCCACATGTTTTCAAAAAGGCCTTTGTTGGATGTTCTATCCATCACATGGGCATTGGCCACATAAACTAGCAATAATTGAATTCAGCAGCAAAGCCTTCTCAAGCTGGCCCATTTGCCTGTATGGAGTGATGTGAAAGATCCTGTGGCATTCTTAGAAGAAGCCAAGGAAAATGCTCCCAGTTTAGATGCTGCAGGTTAACTATACCCCGGTCATGTATGGGCCTTTGGCACGTACACATGCAAATTGGCTTCTGCCTTTCCCCAGATCACAGCAATGGCGACAATTCAAAAGTGATTAATTAGCAGTGCAGCATACTGGATGTAATGTAAATGAAAGTTCCTCATCCTGAAAAGGAAAGTATAGATTTTGTTTTTGTCAGAGGTCTGTAATATCAGAGGTTATGGAAGAAGAATACCCCGTTCATTGACATGTTAACTTTTTCCCTCAAGCTTCATGAGAGGGAGGATCTTACCCACCCCATCAACTCCAATAGTAACCATTCAGTTATAATATCACAACAAAGTAGCTATTTTTAATCATTTGATATTCTTAAGTTTTCTCTGTTCGAATACATGCAAATGAATGCACGTACATCTAAATAGTTTTGCTAAAATGAAATATTCATTATCTCATTAAAGATTGAAAATGTATCAAACTGTCACTTGCAGCTGCTCAATAACTGACTGTTTAATCCTGCATATGTTTACTTTTAATTCATTGTAGGAAGAGTTACTTCAACTGTTATTAAGATGCAATACGCCTTCGTTTTTTTTTGTTTGTTCTATTCTGGGGAATTACAAGAATATTTGATTATGATGAACCATACTCTATGAAGTTGCTGTGACTCAATGTAACTAAATGAGATGTGTGGTTTAAAATTCAATTTACTCGATGAATATTACTTTTCAATTTGGAGGTAGATGGAAGAAGACATCAAAACTAATTAGTATGGAGAAACAATAATGCACATGTAAATCAAACTGTACTGTCGAATTAATATCATAGTAATATTGTATTGACAGAAAAATGTAGTTATTCAACTTATCATTATTTATCAGTATGTGTTACACATTATACATTTTTCATTGGGGCAATGAAGAATATTAGAGTTGAATTGTGTATCCACTTACCTATGTTAGTTCATATGCAAAAATATATTCATTCAGTCACAGTTTTTTAATACTGATGTCGCTCTATCAGAGCAACTTGATGAGGGCAGAATGGTAGATGTGATCTATATGAACTTCAGTAAGGCGTTCGACAAGGTTTCCCATGGGAGATTGATTTGCAAGGTTAGATCTCACTGAATACAGGGAGAACTAGCCATTTGGATACAGAACTGGCTCAAAGCTAGAAGCCAGAGGGTGGTGGTGGAGGGTTGTTTCTCAGACTGGAGGCCTGTGACCAGTGGAGTGCTGCAATTATCTGTGCTGCGTCCTCTACTTTTTGTCATTTACATAAATGATTTGGATGCGGGCATAAAAGGTACAGTTAGTAAGTTTGCAGATGATACCAAAATTGGAGGTGTAGTGGACAGCGAAGGGGGTTACCTCAGATTACAATAAGATCTGGACCAGATGGGCTAATGGGCTGAGAAGTGGCAGATGGAATTTAATTCAGAAAAATGGGAGGTACTGAATTTTGGGAAAGCAAATCTTAGGAGGACTTATACACTTAATGGTAAGGTGCTAGGGAGTGTTGCTGAACAAAGAGATCTTGGAGTGCAGGTTCATAGCTCCTTGAAAGTGGAGTCGCAGGTAGATAGGATAGTGAAGAAGGCATTTGGTACGCTTTCCTTTATTGGTCAGAGTATTGAGTACAGGAGTTGGGAGGTCATGTTGCTGCTGTACAGGACATTGGTTAGGTTACTGTTGGAATATTGCGTGCAAATCTGGTCCCCTTCCTATCGGAAAGATGTTGTAAAACTTGAAAAGATTTACAAGGATGTTGCCAGGGTTGGAGGATTTGAGCTACAGGGAGAAGCTGAACAGGCTGGAGCTGTTTTCCCTGGAGTGTCGGAGGCTGCGGGGTGACCTTATAGAGGTTTATAAAATTATGAGTGGCATGGATAGGGTAAATAGACAAAGTCTTTTCCCTGGGATTGGGGAGTCCAGAACTAGAGGACATAAGTTTAGGATGAGAGGGAAAAGATATAAACGAGACCTAAGTGGCAACGTTTTCACACAGAGGGTGGTACGTGTATGGAATGAGCTGCCAAAGGAAGTGGTGGAGGCTGGTACAATTGCAACATTTGAGAGACATTTAGATGGGTATATGAATAGGAAGAGTTTGGAGAGATGTGGGCCGGGTGCTGGCAGGTGGGTTGGGATATCTGGTTCACATGGACGGGTTGTACCGTAGGGTGTGTTTCCATGCTGTACATCTCTATGACTCTGTAAATTCCCATCCTGTCCACACCCGCCTACAGTTACGTATCCTTCCAACCCAGGCTCAGAGAGATAAGGTGAGCATATCACATCCACACCACTTGAAGCAAGGGTGCTATAGATGGTAAACAACCACACTCCCTCATTATTCCATTCCCAGACACACTTTACAGTCTTGCTCGCTTGAGATCCTGCTGCCTCCTCTTGCAATTGCGCTGGCCTCTTGCCCAGAGCCTGCAATCCCAAGCACCAAAGCTCAGTGCTGTGACTGCAGCCAGAGGCCATTTCACCCCCACTCCTCTTGCACCTCCATTATTCCTTTCTTCTTCCCCCTCCCCGTTCAGTTTCTGTAACGTTTACAGCTGGGACCGTATTGTATAAAAAAAAGTGCAATTCTGAGGCACATTGGGAGAAAAAGATGCGTACTAATGGGCTTGCTGCAATGGGCCACCAATATGATTTCTGTCCTCACCCTGTAGACTGTTGAAATCAGTAGTGTCTTTCTTCTAGTTTCCACTTTGCCTGTGGCAGTATCCCAAACTAAAATCTGTATCTCGCCAATGGGGTCCAGGAAACCAGAGCAGCTGACTGTATGTTGTCCCCATGCTGTAATTTACAACACAGTATGCAACAGTCACCCCATTGTGTTCAGAGGGAGTGAAATTGAGGTTGTATCCATTGATGGAGAAAAATCCAGACCATACCAGAAGAGCTGTTGGATCATCTAAGAAGCTTAGCAAAGACAAATCCTCCATAGATATTTACTTAGCAAAAGGTGCTTGGCAATTCTTCAATCTAGACAGGGGAAATCCTGGCAAGAATATATCTTAAGATATACTGAACACACCATAACCTCCATTAAATTGTGCTTACTTTAATAATTAGCAGTCACAGCTCATAAAACTTCTCTTCCTGAGTGCAACTTTATCAAATTTCTGATTTATCCCTTTGGCAGCAAATGCAGGAACAAATGCATTCAACCTAGTCTATTCAATCTCTCCCATTAGCTCATATCCTCCGACCCTGGCAACATCCTTGTAATTTTTCTCTGGACCCTTTGAAGTTTCACAACATCTTTCCAATAGGAAGGAGACCAGAATTACATGCAATATTCCAACAGTGGCCTAACCAATGTCCTGTATAGCTGCAACATGACCTCCCAAACCCTGTACTCAATACATTGACCAATAAAGGAAAGCATACCAAATGCCTTCTTCACTATCCTACCTACCTGCGTCTCCACTTTCAAGGAGCTGTGAACCTGCACTCCAAGGTCTCTTTGTTCAGCAACACTCTCTAGGACCTTACCATTAAGTGTATAAGTCCTGCTAAAATTTGCTTTCCCAAAATGCAGCACCTCACATTTATCTAAATTAAACTCCATCTGCCACTTTTTTACCCACTGGAGAAAGTGTGAATCCTATCGGATTGACAGGTGGGCCACTAGGAATGTGATGTGGTCATTGGTGGGTTCGCCAAAACAGTCAGGCTGAAGCTGCGTTCCACCCTCGGAGGAACATGAGTGACTGTAACAAGGTCAGCCAGGTGGACCTCATAGGATATAACGTTGTTCAGGGGCTGTTAACCAGGTCTAATCAGAGACTCCTGGCTGACAGATATAAACAGGAGTACAGCAGTGCCAGAGGTTCAGCTCTCTCTGAGAGCTGGCTTGGAGGAAGCTGGATCAGTGCTATGCATCTGTAGATAAAGGGTCAATTGTGACAGGATACTGGCCTAAATGGAGTTATTTCAGAACAGTTGCACAGAATTTGAAAGTATACAGTGGATGAACATAGCTGCAAGTACATGAACAGTAAGTGACTCTCCTTGTGGGGAGGGGTTACACCACACACCATTCAGAGGGTTTTTAAAGGGGAACAACATACCCCCCTGAAATATTTTGTCATGAGACTTGTAGACTATATGGCCTCTTGCTATTCTGCACCACTGACCCTCTCTGAAGGTGTTACCCTTTTATTTTAATAATTCACAGGTTGTGGGCATTACTGGCTAGCTCAATATTTGTTGTCCATCCCTAATTGTCCACATTGATGTGGGTTTGGAGTCACATGGAGCCCACACTGGGTAAGGATGGCAGGCTTTCTTCCCTAAAGGGCATTAGAGAACTAGATCGGTCTTTCCCAACAATCGGCAATGATTTCATGACTATCATTCGGGTCTTAATTTCAAATTATGCTTGGATTCAAATTCCATCATCTGCCATCTGGGATTCAAACCTAGTTCTGTGGAACATTACCTGGGTCTCTGGATTAAGGACCTATTGATAATATAAGTAGGCCATTGCCCCCCCCCCCTCTGGGTACAGCTATTGCTGGACAACTCTTTGACAGCTACTCCTTTGTGCATAGAAGGATCCAAACATATGGGATTATCAGCTCCCTATGTCATGTGTTCTCATTGTTCCCTTGATATTAGTGGATGTCAATGGTTTTGTGAGCAAACTTTCACCCATGAAGTTTCTTCAGTGACCATGAACTGCTGTTTGATGGTGTAACAATACATTGTGAGCTTCAGAAATGGGTGCGTGAAAATTACAGTCAGCAAAATACATGTTTGGAAAAGCAGGTTAGCTTTTGTCAGCCGCGTCACCAACAACCAACATGTTTTCCTTTTTCTTTTTCTCTCTCACAACATCTAAGTGCATTTTCTGATTCCACAGCAGAGGTGAAGTGTTGCCGCATAAAGTAGAGGCAACTGACCCTGGAGCTTTGATGGTCAACCCGGGGGTATTTGTGTCTAGAAGGGCCTGGCGTGCTGAGGGTCTTCTTGCAATTTGACCCTCATCATCTAGAACTTCCAAGCATCAAGGATGGGAGGCAGGCAAGGAAGAGGTGGAGGTTTGAATCACCTATGCAGTGTGATGGGTAAGGGGTAAGGTGCCAGGTATCAAGCAGCCCTACACCCATCCTGCCTCTCTCTTTTCCTGCGGAAGGGGGGAAATGAATGAGGGTGGCCCAGCTGTCAACGCTGGGAAATGTGGGGGAATGTTAGTGAGACGTAGTGAAGGATTGAGGAGGCAGGGTTAGTACTGTGGGAAGCTGAGGGGGCAGTGGGCTGTGAATGAGGGAAAATGTTGCCAGCCACAGTGAGAGTAGTGGGGAATTAGCCTTGGTGAGAGTTGTGTGCAGTGACAAAGATAGAGTGAGTGTGAGGTGGCAGAGAGAGGAGTCTGGTACTTACTCTGACAGAGCAGTAAAGGTCAATGACCTTTTATAGCACTGCTGGCTGTTCCTCTACACTCTGGAGGTGTGACTGACACAGACAAAATACTCAATGCAACTTGGATTTAGCCAAGAAAAAGCATATAATATTCAGTCCTGTATGTTTCTGGAATTGAAAATATTTCATTCTACTGCATTGTTAGTGATATTTTAAAATACATGAAATTCCAGACGCGCACCATCTGTGTTAGTATTAAGTCTGGTGAGGAATACACGACTGAATACATTGGATTCAATAACAGATTTTATTTATCATGATACCTAGGACATTAATGCTCCCCAACAAGTACTTCATTTTAAATATTGCTGAAAACATATATGGCTCAAACAAAGCTGCATCAGCAACAGAAAGTATTCAGAAGCTTTTTAGATGTGTCAAAAGGATTATTGTTGAAATAACAATTTGAAATCTACATAAAAGTAATGATGTCCAGTTTGTTGCCTTTTGAGATTAACCTTCATGTCAGGGGTTGGTCACACACAAATTCTTTCAGAAACAGGAATAGTGAATTTTAGTAGAATACAGAGACCCACACATGACAGGTGACACGTGTAAAGCGTAATATCGTACCAATAGGGAGCAGGACTTAACTGTACAGCGTGTTGAACCTTTTCTGCTATCTAATAATATTATGGTGAAACTGATTTTGGCTTTACACAGCCCAACTTGCTTCATATACCCTTGTGTCCCTTGTAGCTGAAAAATCTATCTGGCCCTTGAATCTGTTCAATGACTCAGCTTCCACAGTTCACTGGAATAGAGAATTTCCAGAGATATATCTCAGAGAGAAAAAAAATCCTCACGTCCAACTTAATGGGAGAGTGTTTATCCTTAGTTCTAGATTCCTGATAAGGATAACCTCTACCCAGTGCTGTTTGTTCCCAAAGGAAAAGCAGCTTTTATTTTTCTTTGCTTTTGCCTCTGTTCAATAAAGTTTAACATTTTCAAATGTTTGAATGCTTTCCAACAAGCAATCCACCCACAATGAGCAATGGCAGGATGTTATGTTCTGTTGGGCAGTTGGGAAAGAGTAGGACTCCCTTATACTTGGTCAGCATGGATGGGCCTGTTTCTGGATTCTCTGAATCCATGATTCTATGACTGAATAACCAGTCAGAGTCAGGGCTCTCCATATGCTACGAGCAAAGCAAATAGAGCAAAGGGTCAAATGAGAAGACCGAGATTCTCAAAACCCTCTCCCTTTTGTAATTCAAGCAAATATCTTGATGATCAGTACCTGTCAGCTCTAATTGCAAGAGATACCAAAGCAGCAATGGGATGACCTGCTCTTTTGAACTCATGTTTACTAACAGTGTAAACAAACCAAGGAATATTTACTCCCTTGTCAGTATGTCCAGAAAATGTCAAATTTTAAATGCTTGCAATTTCATACAAAGAAAATGAGAAGAGAAATTCTCTCAGGGTTCTCTTAGTGATGCCTGCAGCAGAGTGAAGGCTCACTATGTGGCTGCACATAGAAGGGGTAAGATCAGAGTGGTGCTGGAAAAACACAGCAGGTCAGGCAGCATCCAAGGAGCAGGAAAATCGATGGTTCAGGCAAAAGCCCTTCATTCCTGATGAAGGGCTTTCGCCCAAAACATCTATTTTTCTGCTCCTCAGATGCTGCCTGACCTGCTGTGCTTTTCCAGCACCACTCTGATAAACTCTGGTTTCCAGCATTCGGTCCTCACTTCTGCCGACACATAGAAGGGAACTCTGCACCACGTTCTCTCACCTGCTTATTTACAGTAGGACTACTTTCTCATCCTAATTTGCCTAATTACTTTACACAGCAAATTACTTTGTGAGAGTTTTTTTAATATTTATTTTAGAGTATGGACTTTGAACAAGTGGCATGAAGGTTTGGTTGGGGTGCATGAGGGGTTTAACAATTAGCTTTTCAGCATTTCTGGAGTCTTTTTGTTGAAATTAGTATGAGAGAGGGAGTCCTCGGGGCCAGTAATTGGCATTTGTTTACATTTGGAAGGACTTTACTAGTGGACAAAACATTTGCTGGCTTTACATTTAGAAGTATCAGAAAGTGTTTGTGTTTTTGCTCATGGGAAAAACTCTTTGCTTAGAAAGATATGAGTGCAGCTACACACAGATTCACTCACTTATATAATAATTCTACATTTAATCTTTAAATTCCATAAATAATACCAATAACTCACCATAAAGCCAACCTATGTACAAGCAGCAGCTGCATAACAAATGTGGAACAAACAAAATCCACTTACTTCTGCTCAATCTTTTTCAAACATGGGTAGCTTGCTCATTTAAACTCTATTCCATTTCTCATAATTGCAAGTGATCGAGCTGATAGATACCAGATATTACTGACATTGCAGGGTGACTTTCACACATTGCACAATCCTTATCTGACAAAGTACACTTTCCTAAACTTATTTTCATCGTTTAAGATTCCTTGCCCAGCATAAAGCTGTTCTAAACCTTCAACTTGAGGTCCAACCGAGTCCCAGGTACTCAGGAGCTTGAGTGATTCATTTAGCTATTCTGCCCCATAATTCAAAAGCTTTGATTTCAGTCTGCAGAAGGTCTGGTTAAAATTCAGAGACAGACTGAGGCTCTGACCCAAATGAAAGCCCCGTTTCGTGGGTTAGGTTATGTGTTTACCTACTGGGAGGTTTGAATGTAAGATCACTTAAAATCCAAGAAGTGACCTTCTATTACCTACCAACCAACTCTGACCTTTCTAAAGTTCGAGATGGATGGCATTGATGATCATTCTTGTTCTTTGACCTACTGAGACTCTTCAGTGAACAATGAATAGCCACCTAAGTGTCTTCTCTCACAGTTGGCCTCCATTTTACACATGGTTTTGGTGAAGTAGGTTTGCTCCATGTAGGTGCTTATGGCAATGTCAGACAAGTAGGGGAAGGATCTTCCTTGTGGATCCCTGGTCCCATTGGGTCAAAACCCTCTGTTTCCTTAATCCTCCCCAACCTCTTGAATGCTGCACTCCCACTGCCCTCATCTCCTCACTGAGCCCTCCAATCTGCCCTTACCTACACTCTTTGGCTGAGTAAGATGCCCTTCAGAGGCCACTAGAATCAAACTTTACAACAGTGTTTTATTAACGCAGCATTCATTTTGCCTACAGTGCCTATCCAGTTAAAGTAAAGGTGACCATGGTCATAGAGGACTATAGGGCTTCTCCCTTCAAAGAGGAAGATGACTGATGGTGGGTTCAATCTACCAAGCCTAATATCATCTACTTTCAGTGTTTCCTCAACTAATTACCCACTTCCAATGATACTCAAGAGAAATTTACAGGAAGTCATTTTTTTCCTTTATCTTTTTAAGTGAGTGTGAAGTTTGTTCTACATTTCTGATTGAGAACTTTGTGAATTTTAGTTCTGAATACATAATTTCAGTGAATAGTTTAGACTCAATGCTATTCTCAATGAAAAGATAACCTGGGACTGTTACGATTCAAAGGTAATGGTATGTTAATAATGTTATTGGCTGAGTAATACAGATCCACAGGCTAATGTTCTGGGGACATGGAGCAAACCTGCAACAGCAGATGGTGAAATTCAAATTCAGTAAAGGAAAACTAACCTAATGCAACCACTGTTGATTGTGATAAAAACTCATATGGTTCACTGATATCCTTTAAGGAATGATATCTAGTGTCTTTAACCAATCTAACCTATGTGTGACTCCAGATCCACAGCAAAGCAGTTGACTCTTAACTGCCTTAGAATCACAGAAGCTCTACTGTGCAGAAAGAGGCCATTCAGCCCTATTGAATCATCATCATCATCATCATCATCAACCCTCTGTAAAGCATCTCACCCAGACCCTGGCCTCTACCTTATCTCCATAATCCTTCATTTACCATAGCCAACCCACCTAGCTTGCACATCCCTGTGCACTATTGGGCATTCAAAGTTTGTATGAAGATTTGTAGCTTGGGTGCTTGTTGTAGTGGTTCTGTTTGCCGAGCTGGAAGTTTTTGTTGCAAACGTTTCGTCCCCTGGCTAGGAGACATCATCAGTGCTCTGGAGCCTCCTGCGAAGCGCTTCTTTGATGTTAACATCAAAGAAGCGCTTCGCAGGAGGCTCCAGAGCACTGATGATGTCTCCTAGCCAGGGGACGAAACGTTTGCAACAAAAACTTCCAGCTCGGCAAACAGAACCACTACAACTATTGGGCATTTTAGCATAGCCAACCCACACATCTTTGTGACTGTGGAAAGAAACCAAAGCACCCGGAGGAAACTCACGCAGCTGTGGGGAGAATATGCAAACTCTACACAGACAGTTTCCTAAGGCTGGAATTGAACCTTGGTCCCTGATGCTGTGAGATAGCAGTACTGACCACTGAGCCACTGTGCCACCTTCTGAAGTGGTTCTCATAAGCTAGTCAGACCAAGAATGGGCAATAAATGCTGGCCAGTCAGTGATGCCCACATCCCATGAACTAATGAAAACAATATATATTTTATAAGATAAGTCCAGGAAGTTCTCTTCCAGAATTAGACTAATTGGCTATTCATCTACTTGCTATTTGTATATTGGTCAGTGTGTTTACCAGTGTTGTAGTAGTCATATTAATTCATTAGGTTCCTGAGCCCATGCAAAGTAGTGGTATTGAGGTAATATCTCTGGAACAGTAACACACAACTCCAGCCCAACCCTTTGAGGACATGTGTTCAAATCCTACAATGGGAGCTGATAGAATTTAAATTTCATTTGTAAAAATGGAAGCTAAAGCTAATCTTGTTAATGGTGAGCTCAAAACCACCATTGTCTGTCATGAAACACATTTGCTTCACTAATGCTTTAAAGAAAGAAATCTGCTTCCCATATCTGGTCTGGGTTCCATGAGGCACCAAATCTGCAGCAATATACCTGGTTCTTAAGCACTCTTTGAAATGGTGGGAGCAAGCTTCTCAGCTCAAGGGTAATTAGGGATGGGCAACAAATGCTTTCTTCACCAGAGACACCCATATCTCATGAAAGAAGAAAATCATAAGAGGTGGCCTTTCCAAGTGGAGAAGCTGCTTTAATACAAATAAGCTGTTACTGGGTGGAAAGCATAGCTGTTAATGTGTTAATTATTTACCTTAATTGCTGCCCATTACCAGTCAGTGAGTGGCTAAACCATTGTCCTCTTGTCATTCAAAATATTCTATATCAACAGGAACATGTTGTACCTTTCTCCCAATGTCTTCTGCCAGAATTTCACCACTAATTTCTGTAGGTTTTCCTCTGTAGATTCTCTCTCCAGGTCTGTTTCGATGTTTTTTTCTGTGGTTAGCTACTGCCTGACAGCACCAGGGACCTGGGTTCAATTCCCGTCTCGGGCAACTGTCTGTGTGGAGTTTGCATATTCTCCCCGTGTTTGCGAGGGTTTCCTCCGGGTGCTCCGGTTTCCTCCCACAGTCCAAACATGGGCAGGTTAGATGAACTGGCCATGCTAAATTGCTCGTAGTGTTAGGCTGCATTAGTCAGGGGTAAATGTAGGGGAATGGGTTTGGGTGGGTTGCTCTTCAGAGGATCGGTGTGGATTTGTTGGGCCGAAGGCCTTGTTTCCACACTGTAGGGAATCTAATCTAATCTCAAACTCCTTCACCAGTAAGGTACCTCTTGGAGAGCTCTTACTAGCAACCTACATCTGATGGTGTTTTGGCAGTTTTCTTTGCAGCTCTAGCTAACTGTTCAAAATGTCTGATATTTATACCCCAAAATGTTGGATTGTTTCATTTACTTTAATATTATCAAAATATAAAATTCAAACAAGATTGGTGTTTGGTATCTTGGGGCATAATTTAAACTAATTGACCGAATTTGCTGCATGCTTTTGTCTCATAGCAACCCAGCTACTGCTAGCTGTTTGACTAAATGTTACATTGTTACCTTGTTCAGAGCACTTTGTATTGTGTCAGGTACTTCTGCTAGCTTTTCAATTCTCTTAAAGATACAATACACCCCTACATCTTAATAACACTGCCCTGGTGTCATTCACTTGGACATCATGTATTTCGTGAAGATCCATTTTATTTGTGCTAAACTGTGCACTTCTGCAAGTCACATTTTTCTGCAGACTTGACTATTACTGCTGCTGTCCCAAGTATGGCCAGATAAAGTAAGAGGATGGGATTGAGTTTGAGAAAACAAGTGTCATCATGCTGCAGGGTTTGGTTAACACAAAAATGCATAGATTCATTTAATAATTGTTTGTGAGACCTCAGGGGAAATGCTCTGAATAACAGGATCTATTGTGAGGGCTGGGGGGAGAGGGGATGAGTGTTTCACACTGGAGTCAGGAATGGACACGTGTGTCAGAGGCTGATCATTGTAGCAGTTTACTAGTTACGCCTTTTCAACCAGAAAGGTTAGTGTGGAAATTTTGTTTCCCCTTGTGGGAGAGTCGAGGAGGAGAGAGTATAATCTCAGAATAAAGGGTGAAATGACAGAGGGTAGTGAATCTGTAGAGTGAATTGTTAGTCAGATGTCAAGTATATTGAAGGCAGATAAGTGCATTTAAATGGTCATTGGATAAACATATGAATGATAATGGAATAGTGAAAGTTAGAGGGGCTTCAGATTGGTTTCACATGTCGGTGCAACATTGAGGGCCGAAGGGCCTGTACTGTGCTGAATTGTTCTATGTTCTGTGTTCTATGTTTTATTAAGGGAATCAAGAGCTATGACAGTAAGAAGAAGGTGGAATTCAGGATTGTCAGATTAGCCATGATCTCATTGAATGACAGAGCAGAATCAATGAGCCAAATCACTTCCATCTGCTTCTATGTCTTGTTGTCTTATAGACTATACATGTGATAAAGAAGGGTCTTTGGTGTTTGAGTACTTGAGCAATAGGATAGGTGGGATTGAAATCTTTCAAGAATGCATTATATCCAAATAACTGGGTGCATTTGAATTTATCTTTTTTTATCAGGGAATTTTTCAGTGCAGAAGGAGGCCATTTGACTTATCATGTCTGTACTGGCTCTCAAAAGACTGACACAGCTAGTCCCATCGGTCAGACCAGTTTTATATTATACAACAATCCTGGTTTATCATTGAAATCTAAACTGCAGCGTCATTTGCTTGTGTCTTAATGAAATACCGCCTTGGTACATAATATAAACAATTATGATCCATCATGTCAGATTTCAGTCAAGGACCCAACGTCTCCAATAATACCATCAGCCAGGATCACAACAACGGAAGGCTTTTGTGGGATTTAAATTCCCTGACTTTAAGACTGATCTGTGTATTTCCTATTAGCTATGATGTGGAAGTGCCAGTGTTGGACTGGGATAGACAAGGTCAGAACTCACACGACACCAGGTTATAGACGAACAGATTTATTTAAAATCACAAGCTTTTGGAGGACTGCTCCTTCATGAAGTGACTCACCCAATCAAGGAGCAGTGCTCTGAAAGCTTGTGATTTCAAATAAACCTGTTCGACTATAACCTGATGTAATGTGACTTCTGATCTTTCTTTTTAAAGCAACAGGTTTGGGATCCTTCTAGATGTGAAACTGCATTGTAGGGAAACATTATTCTATGGAATTTGCAGACGGCTTTAAAAGTTACTAAGAGTTTTCCAGAAGTGAAAGCAATAACAACAAATTTTGACTCAAGCTAAACTGAGAGTGTAAAACTGTGGTCCTATACAGATAAGATGCTTCAAATGGTAATTCAACATTTCGAATTGGAAGATAGGAAACCTGGAATTGGATATCACAACTGGAATTAACTCAGGTACAGTTAGAAATAAAATTCTTTTTGCTTGAAGAAAAACAGAAATTAAGAGGAAGTGAGGAAAAAGAAAAACAGAGAGTATTGGAACGGAACATCAAATTAAGAGAACTTGAAGTGGAAAGTAAAGAAAAAAAGGCAAAAGGTCTTGGAATTTTTAAAGCAGAAAATGTGAACTCCAAAGTAATAGGAAATATATACAATAGGAGTTGGCTAAAGGAAATGTTAGAGTAAAGAAGAAATAAATGAGTTGCTTTTCTGATTCCAAAAAGGGATTCAGTTTTACCAAGAATCTGCACTTCGTACCTTAAGTTACTGAGAATAGAGACAAAAGGTTTTTTCACTCATTTGAGAAGGTAAATGTTTGGATCTGAAAGTTAGGGAATGTTTTGACAGATGTAGCTATGTCTGTATGTGTCAGTCAAAGAATGGAACTGTCATTGAGACAATAAACAATGCTTATGAGCCTGTCCTTGAAACTTATCAATTAAAATGTAGATTTACAAAAAAGAAACCTAATAAAACATTTGTAAAATTGCATGTGAGAAAGAAATATTGTGTGATCATTTGTTTAGAAGCTGAAGCTAGAGAAATATTTTGACAGTGTAAGGAAATTTATGATCGTGGAAGAATTCAGAAATTAGCATTCCAGCAAAATTAAAAGCTTATTTAAATAAAACAAAGAACTGCAGATGCTGGAGACCTGTAACAAAAACAGAAATTGCTGGAGAAATTCAGCAGGTCTGGCAGCACCTGTGCGAAGAAAGCAAAGTTAGCTAGGCAGGAGCGAGCTGATCAGTTCTGATGAAGAGTCATTGAACTCATAGCATTTACTCGGCTTTCTTCTCAGACATGCTGCCAGATCTGTTGGGTTTCTCCAGCAATTTATGTTCTTTGTTTAAATCTTATTTAGTTGAGCATCAAACATTAAAGATCAGAAAGGCAGCAATTCTGGCAGATAGCTTGCACAGATCATTCCAAGCTTGCAGACGGTTAAAAGGAAATCCACGAGGAAATTGGATGAAGATGTAGATTCTTATTTTGGGATGGAGCCGGTCTGGCTCGGGATTGGGGTGTGAGCGGGCTCTGGCTTGCACTTTTGATGCATTATCTGGGCCGAGATGTAACCTTTTTTTATGGAACCTAGGGTTGGCTCGAGAGTGTGGTTGGGCGAGGTTCAGGGAAATGCATTTTGGTGAGCCATGGCCTGCCGTCCATTCTGGGGGATGGGGGACTTGGCAGTGCTCTGGGTTTGTTTGATGTATTGTGTCAGCTGCATGCATGACATTGTGATCTTTTGCTGTGGCCTCTGTGTCTCGTGGCCCTGTTGTGCGGCCGCCTGGTGTGTGTGTGTGTGTGTGTGTCTGTGTGTGTGTGTGTGTGTGTGTGTGTGTGTGTGTTGTAGCACTCCAGGAGTTGGTGCTTCCAGACAAACCTCGTAGACTATAACCTGGTGTTACGTAATTTTTAACTATGTTCACCCCAGTCCAACACCAGCACCTCCACATCATGACTTTCAAGTAAGAAAGTTGGGAGTGGTCAAATTTTCCTCTCCAAAACTTGAGATGTCAAGGGAAACTGTGGGAAAATTATCTAAGCAAAGCTGTGTTATAACAGTCTGGAGAATTATCTTGGGAATCTCTTTATTTTACCTACCTCAGTGTCAAAGTGCGTAAATGAATTAATTCACTGGGTCAGCAGGGTGATATTGATGCATTGATTATATCATATTTCTAAACAACAGAACAGATGCATTACAGCAGAATCCACAACTGCAACTGCCATGTTGCCACATTGGACATCTATTGCTCAAGTGCAAGGGTGCCGAGAGCTTTAAATACTATAAATTATGAACGATTGTAGCTTTATTTTGTCAATGCTTAATCCAGTGTTCTTCTTCACCACTTACAAAAGGTATTCATTCACCAAATCCGCTCCAGAACATCATGTTAACTTGGTTCTTCTGGCCTGTTCTGTCATCAAAATAATGACAGCTATTGAATTGTGGACTATACAGGTGAAGGTTAACTGCAGATTCTGTGTGACTGATGTTTTCCACCCAATGCAGGCCGATGGTGTCGGTGGTTTAGAGGAAAGGATCACAGATCACTTAGATCCTTGGCGTAACTTTTAACTTGCTAATTTATTTCTCTCCTGTATGCAAAGGATTATGGGCATCAGCTCCCCTTTGACAGCCCATGCATGTATCATTAATCATGAATGACAGCCGATTGTTTCATTGCAATATTTCATTCAACTCTGATGTTTCATACCATCACCTGATATCCGTGAAATTGCATATTGAAGCAGAACTACTGGTTTATGATTGGATGTATTAACCTTAACTGATTTTTCTTCTCTGAAGCCCATTGCACTGTTTTGAGCACCTCTGTTAACCAGGCTTAGTCACAAAACATCTTATATATTTAAAAAATTGAAACTACCATTCAAATTCAGTAAGCCAGAAATGCCTGTCATTCATTTATTTACCATTTGTTAAACCTGGCTGTTTGAAGTTTTCCACTTGAAGGTAAATGCAGTTTAAAAGTAGTCCATTTATTACAAAGCATTTTGGAATGTACTGAGGTCATGTGAAAGTTGTATATATATATGAAGTTCCTTGCTTTGTAGGTAAAGTTATTGCACTTCATTCTTTGTGAAGAAAATATTTGAATTGTTCAACCTTAAACTTTCTTTTTACAACCTATGTCTAAATGGAGTTTACCAAAGACTTCAGGGAAATACCTTAGACCTGTAAATTGCTGATAATGTAATGTGTCTTCTAAAGGAGCTAATGAAAGAGAAAGTATAAGTTGAAAGTATACATTAGACATTTTGATCCAGTCTCACTACACAGAATTGGATTCAAGAGTATCTTTTTATGGGGTGTAGGTTTGCTCGCTGAGCTGTAGGTTTGATAACCAGACATTTCATTACCTGGCTAGGTAACATCATCAGTGGCGACCTCCAAGTGAAGCGAGGCTGTTGCCTCCTGCTTTCTATTTGTATGTTTGTCCTGGATGGGGTTCCTGGGTTTATGGTGATGTCATTTCCTGTTCATTTTCTGAGGGGTTGCTAGATGGTATCTAGATCTATTGTTTGGTTATAGCGTTGTGGTTGGAGTGCCAGGTTTCTAGGAATTCTCTGGCATGTCTTTGCTTAGCCTGTCCCAGGATAGATGTGTTGTCCTATATATAAATAGGACATATTTATAAACATATAAATAAGAATATAAACATATAACATATAAACAGAAAGCAGGAGACAACAGCTTCGCTTCACTTGGAGGTCGCCACTGATGATGTTACCTAGCCAGGTAATGAAACGTCTGGATATCAAACCTACAGCTCAGCGAGCAAACCTTTACCCTAAATCTCAACCTGAGCTACAAACCTTCACAAACCTTGCAAAAAGTATCTTTTTATATGGGGATGTTGTATTGGGCATAGTGAGACAATTTCCCACAGAAGGAATTCATTTTATTTTGGGAAATAACTTGACAGGTTGAAGAATATTGGCCTTACTAATAATGGTAAAACAACTTGTGATGGTAAAGGAAACTGAATTGTTACAGTAAGACTATCTTGGAGTGTTTTCCGATAATATTATGACTAGGCCTCAGGCCCACAGAATTAGCCAGTAAGGGAAGGAACCTATGAAACAGAAACATGACTTAGCAGTTCAGTTATCACATAAAAATGTTAAAAGTTTAACTAAAAGAGATATAGTAAAGTGAATGAGGCTGATGTATTTATCTTATCTGCTTTAAATAGAGTTACAGCAAACAGATTTACAATTGAGAGTTATACTAAAAAAAAGTCTATTCTGAAATTGAATCTGAAACAATAGTTGAATGTTATTATTTGAAAGGCAAAGTGCTAATTAATAAGCAGAGAATACCTCAAATACTAGCCATGAGGAATTGGATGTGGTCCATCAGGAGATAGTCCTATCTGAATGTTTTAACAACATTTTATGAGTAAAACATAAAATCCCAATAAAGGGAACTCAGGTTTTAGAACCTACTAAAAATGGTTCTGTAGGGTCTTAACATATTGTGCAGGACTCCTACCCAAAACCAGGAGTTGAAATCAATGTCCTGTAATGACTATGGATATTACCAGAATATTTCCTGAAGTTGTGCTTTGAGGGAAGATTACCTCAAAAGTGGTGGTTGAAAAGTTGTTCCGTTTCTTTATTACAAGATATTGTTTACTCATAGAAATACAATCAGATCGAGTTCAACTTTTATGTTGAAAATATTCAAACGAATAATAAATAGTTTGGGAATAAAACAATTTATGTCTTTAGTTACTCTTCCTCAATCTCAAGATGCATTGGAAATATGGCATTAAACTTTGAAACCCATGATTAAAGCTTATTGTCAAGAATATGATAATAATTGGAATAAAGAAATTCTGTTACTAATATTTGGCAATAGTCATGCTCCTAATGAGTCCACAGAATTTATTCCTTTGAACTTACCTTTGGAAATTAGGTGAGAAGACTACTTAATTTAATAAAAAAAAGATTTACCAAAGCCCAGAGACCACACTGTCAGCTGATGTTTCAACTTTCATATCAAAACTGACCAAATCATGTGCATTAACTTAAAAGCTTTTGAAAGTTACTAGATGGACAGTGCAAACTAGAGCAGATACAAATGCCAAAGTTATTTTTTTCCGCTGGACTACTACCAGTCTCTGAGAACCTTCACAAGCATGGTTTACTGGACCTTATCAAATCAAAAAGAAAGTCAATAGTGTGAATTATGTAGTGAGTGCTCCAGACAGGAAAAAGAATCAGCAAGCGTGTCATATCAATATGTTAAAGAAATATTATGACAAAAAAGATGGTCAGAGAGAAAGAGTATTCAGGCCAGAAAAAATGTTTGTGTCTGTTCTTGTTGCTAACGTGGGGGGAGGGTGTCACTGAAAAAAACAACATCCTTAGAGAGTCAATCCAAAAAGTTTAATTCAAGTTAGGAAAACAATTAAATTAATGAAGGGCATTAGCTTTTTTGCATGAGTCATAGTAGCTGTAGCTCACCTATAATGATGATGCCGAAATCAGGTAAATCACAACAATTCTGTGTCTGTCATCTCAGAATCAATGTGATTACAAAATGGACTCATATCCCATTCCATGATTGGCGAACTGTATTGAATAAATTGGCCATGGACAATGTGTCACAAAAATCAGCTTGCTTAAAGGTTACTAGCAAGATACTTAACTGATAAAAGCAAAGCAATATGGGCTTTTGCTCCGTTCTTCTGACTATTGGGATTTAAGCAGCTGACATTGATGGCTATGCGTAAATTTGTAAAATGCCTGACAGCATTCTTCAGTCATTGTAACATTAAGGATATTGTAATTTGTGAAAATAGACCACAGTGAAGATTTCAAGCATTTTATAAAGGTTTTGAAAATTCAATCCCATTCATCATCTCCACACTATGGAAAGTCTGAAATGGCAGTGAATATTGCCAGAGGGACACTAAAGAATTTGAACAAATATAGCTCAAATTTATTCAAGGCAATCTTTCTAAAATAATGTAAAGTAGTCCAGCCTAAAGATTGCACCCAAACTATTCTTTCAGCAGTGTAAAAACTGTTGAAGTCAGAAGTTATAACAAGTTGTAACAAAACCAGGATAAAATGACTGAAAGCCAAATTTCAATTTGATAAAGTCGTCAAGTCATTGCCATAGCTGAGCATTGGAAAATAAGTCAGAGTGCTTATGTACAATGCTCTGAAAAAAAGTTAGCCTATGTGGCAATTCGGGATCTCTGTTGAGCAGTTGTTACATCTATCATGTACTGTGAATGTGAGTAATCAGCACAACCAATCACAACAGCAAAAATACTCATACAACTAGAGAAGCTGTTTCTTTACTACAAGCAATTGGATCAGAAGTTTTCGCCGTAAGATCTGCAAGAGAAGACAGGTTGTCTATCACTCCCAGAGGTCCACTATTCTACTACAACACAAATGGATCAGCAATAGAAGGTACCACAACTGCAGTATTTGCCATAAGAACAGCACTTCCTCTGAAGAAATAACTTCACCCTAAGAACAAGATGATACCAGAGGAACTGCTAATGTTAACACATATGCACACTATTAGGAAGTCTGCACAACTTAAAGGCTATGCCTGCAATGTATATGAGAAGACTGATGAAAGTGGAGCTAATTGGAAATGATGCTCTGCTTCATCACTAAAGGATAAATTACTTTGAGATTGTGTATATTGGATAACTGGAATAACTTGTAGCTGCAGATAATGTTGTATTTTATTTTATTTTCTGAAAAAGGTATATTTGGAGAAATTTAATTGTAGTGTGCTGGCTAAGTGCTATAGCCATGTAATTTCTACCTGTTGTAAATGTTTTTTGTGTCTGTAGCAGCCATTAACAAACCTGTTGGACTATAACTTGGTGTTGTGTGATTTTTAACTCTGTCCTCATCATTTGAAGTTAAAAAGCTCACAACACCAGGTTATAGTCCAACAGGTTTAATTGGAAGCACACTAGGACTATCACCTGATGAAGGAGCAACACTCCGAAAGCTAGAGTGCTTCCAATTAAACCAGTTGGACTATAACCTAGTGTTGTGTGCTTTTTAACATTGTACACCTCAGTCCAACACCAGCATCTCCAACTCATCATTTGAAATGGTGTTTGCTTCAGTTCTTATCTATATTTGCCTATAATCTCTAAGAGAATAAGCACTCATGAAGCACTGACCTGTCCACTATCTTCAGCCTTGGTTAAATTTGTTTACATTTACTATTGTTTCACAATCTCTCAAGCCTACTTCCTGTTTAGCTCTCTGTTTTCTTTCATGTGGCAAGGAACAGCTAAAAGCTCCACGGGGTATGATGTGGGCAATTAAGCCCTCAATTACTTTGAAACTAGAATTGTTGAATCAGCACATGTTCAGGATGATGCTTTCATATCTGGCCATCATTATTCCTGATACACGTCACAAGCTTTTTATCTTTAAAGAGCACAGATGTAACACTCACCATAACAGGGCTCTTCTATCCTTTGGACACCTGTGCAGCAAAAATAAAGCAGCTACTTCATATTAAAATGGATGCTGGAATAAAGCATTGCCCTGCGGTAGATCACTATAGTAATGACTGGCTCATGGTTCCTTGCCATGCCAATCAAACCTACTACTGTGATCTCATTGTACACTTAGTGAAAGATCTTGACTGTGCAGGAAATATCACACAAAAACACACACTGCAGGGAAAGTTGAAAGAACAAAAACAAACAACCAAATCAAAATCAGCAAGCTAAAATAATTGCCCCATTTACCAAAACTGACTTTTAAAGTTTCTTTTACCCAAACAGAGCCTGATAAGCCATATATAAAGAAATGAAAGGGAAGGACCTATCTGAGGGCAATTTTTTAAAAAATGTATCGGTTTGTGAAAATCAAGGTGCTGGTTTGAGGACTTTAACCTCCAAGGTAAGGTTGGTTGAAGGTGGTGAAGAAGTAACCAGTTTCAACATCTCATTCTCCATATCAACTCTCATTGTCACCTATACTTGGTTTCAATGGAAACAGATTAGAAGTGAGTATTTAATCTGCGCCCAGGAGATGGATAATTAGTAAAGGGCGTTATAGACACATTGAGCCATAGAGTAATACAGCACAGAAACAGATCCCTCAGTCCAACTTGTCCATGCTGACCAAGTTTCCCAATCTAGACTAATCTCACTTGCTTGGATTTGGCCCATATTCCTCTAAATCCTTCCTATCCATGTACCTATCCAAATGTCTTTTAATGTTGCAACTGTACTAATACCTATCACTTCCTCTGGCAGTTCATTTCACAGAAGAACTACCCTCTGTGAGATAAAATTACCCCACAGATCCCTTTTAAATCTTTCTCCTCTCACCTTAAAAGTATGCCCCTAGTTTGGAGTTCCCCTATCTGTGGGAAAATACCTTTGCTATTCACCTCATGATTTTTTAAACCTCTGTAAGGTCACTCCTCAACCTCCTATGCTCCTGTGAAAAAATATCCCAACCTTTCCAGCCTCTCCTTATGACTCAAAACCTCCATTCCCAATAACAACCTGGTAAATCTTTTCTGAATGCCCACAATAGCACACCTACCCACATGCACACCCATAGCACAAACACAAGCCCAACCACACACACACACACACATACACACATGCGCACACACATGCACACAAACACACACAGACACGCACACACACATAAAAACACACCCATAATTGCAGGTTGGTTGCTGACCAAAAGTTTCTGCAGATGTTTCAGCACTGGGCAAGTTGCTTTTTAACAGATAACAGAAGTTGGTTGTTCACCTGAAAATTGGTTCCAGCAGTTCTAGAAAAAGTATTATCCTCAAGCAGATAGTGGACGTTGAATCATAACGGAGGGGATAGTCAGTCAGTTAGGGAGTAGTTGATATTTGAACTGTGTTTTGGACTGTGTTTTCTGTGAAACAGAATCTGGTTGCTGATGATACAGCATGAAAATTGGGAAGCTCCCTGTGTTAACCTCCCTTGAGTAACACTTTCAGAGAACAGAAAACTAAATAAAATTAACTGCATTTATAAAATTTACTGCAGTTATCTGAGTGATCTGTAAAGGTGACCCTGATCAAAAATCAATGAAAAAAACCATCGTCTACACCCGTGGAACAAAACTTTGTGAAGATCACTTAAGTAATCTGGCCAGTTTTGCTGTTTTCATTTATTTATGCCTTAACTGTGTTTGTTTGTCTGTCTGTTTGTTGTGTTGATGGGGCTGAAAACAGAAGTTTTGGGTTTATAGCATAGACCAGTTAGATCACTTTGTTGTTTAAGTTTGTTACATTTGACACCCGTTTCAATCTGAGAAAAAGTACCACTGCTGAACAGGTTAATTTTCATGAACTTATTGTCAAGGAGAGTGTTGATACATTTATAATCCCAATTAGACAGACTGGCAGAGGACTATGAATTTGGCAGCTTGAAAGATAATCTGATCAGAGACACAATTATCATGAGAGTGTTGAATTATCTGACCAATTGCAGTTAAGAAATGATTTAGTTGATCAAAAGCAAAATCCAAAAGAACAGAACTGCTGAGGTCAGGAAACAGAATCAATTGTGTTTCAAAATGACAAAGAACCTTTCTCGACTGCAGTTGACTTAGGATAATGTCGCAAATATAAAAAATGGAAAAGCTGTTGTGTACAAAATAAAAGGGAGAGAGGAACAGTGTTCATTAACTGCACCAGCTACCTGTAATGGGTGTGGCAAGGAAAAACAAAAGAGTTAAACTACTTCATGAGAGTCTGAATGTGGAAAACAGGAAATTACCGAGCTGTGTACTGAAGCAAGAAGACTGTGCAGATAAAGGGAAGCCTTCAAAAGGTGGTGAGATATGTGAAGTAGATGGTAGCCATGATGTTAATGCGCCCATCCTTGGAGAGATCTAGGAACTAAGCGGAAGCTTGTGGAGTACACACTTTCATTTACTCAGAGCTGCAACAATTTTGGTTCTTTCTGAAGCAACAGCATGGTTGAAGAAAGGGTGGGGACGGAGAGGTCAGGAAGAAGATTGCAGGTTAGGAAGGAGAGTTTAGTTATAAATCTTCAAGTTATTAGGTGCTGAGAAAGTTTAAACAATTGGCATTCTCAGGAAGGAAATGGGGGAAAATCAGTGACTGGAACTTAAACATTTGATTGAAGAGTAATTTCTCTAATGTTAAATCTCTGAAAATTGATGGTTTGAGGGAATAGATCGAAAACTTTGTCTTGTAGTGTGTTCTATTTTTTTCTAAATTGTCTTTCAGAATTCATTTTGTTTTCATCTTCTGTTTTCATCTTATGTTTTCATCATTGGCTAATATATTATAGTTTAAGAAACTCTGCAGACTCTGTGACTTGTTTTAGTGATTGACACCACATTAAATAAGATAAATAAAACTGTCAAGTAGATTTCATACTGGGATCTGCGTTGTCTGGTCTTACCATCAGCTGGGGTCATAACACCAGGAACGTTGCTGAATAAGAACAATGGTATTTTGCTTCTATGAAACTCCATTCCACTGTAAACTCCCCAGGGAAGAAGATTTGGAACTCAATGCATTACTTTCTCACACACACTCATGTCGTAAGTAGGGGAAGGCAAATGCATAATTATAACATTTCTGGGCTAGCAATTCAGAGATCCAGGTAATGATTTGGTAGTCAGATTTGAATGTCAGATAGTGAAGTTTATATTCAATTTAAAAAAAACCTTGAATTAAAAATCGAATAAGGGCATAAAACCATTACTTAGTCATTAAAATGCATTAGTGTCACTAATGCTGTTTCAGGAAGGAAAACTGATACCCATACATGTCTGACTTACAGCTGAATCCAGACTTACAACAATGTGTTTGACACTTCTTGCTAAAGTGGCCAAGCATCAATTCAATTATATCAACTGTCAAGAAGTTTCAAAGAAAGGAATAAATACAGATGGAAAGTCAGACTTACACTAAGGCATTAGAAATAGCAAACTCAGCCCTGTCGACACTGCCAAGTCCTCCCTACCAACATATGCACTGAGACTGGAAGACTAACCTCACATTGTCATACTAATGGAATCATACTTTACAGGCAATGTTCTAGGCACTACATCACAATGCCTGGCTATGTCCTGTCCCATTGGCAGGACAGATCCCAAAAAGGGGGTGGCATATTATTAGGTGGGAATTGCCCGAGGAGTCCTCAACATTGACTGTAGACACCATGAGGCCTCATGGAATCAGATCAAGCATAGAAAGGAAACCTCCTGCTGATTCCCACATACAGTCCATCCTTTCATTGGCTGTTGAATCTGTACTTGTCAAAGAGTGGCTCAGGAGGAACGCTACCTACTGAGCTGGCCAAATACTAAAGGACATTGCTGGTAGACTGGATCTGCAGAAGATGGTGAGGAAGTTAACAAGGGAAAAACATACCTGACTATATCCTTACCCACCTGCTTGGCACAGATAAAAGCAAAGAACAGGGCAGCACAGTAACAGGCCCTTCAGCCCATCAAGCCTATGCTGACACATGCCGCCTTTCTAAGTTAAAAGCCTGTCTATTTCCATCTATTTTCTGCTTATTCATGTCTATGTCAAGATTCCTCCTGATTGCTGCTATTGCATTTGTCTTTATCATCTCCCTTGGCAGCACATTCCAGGCATTTACCATCCTCTGTGTAAAAAAACCTGCCTCTCATATTTCCTTTAAACCTTCCTCCTTTCAGCTTAAACCTATGTCCCCTAGGAATTGATACTTCTATCCTGGGAAAAAGACTCTGGCTATCCATGCCTCTCATGATTTCTATCATGTTATCCCTCAGCCTCTGACATTCAAATGAAAACAAACTAAGTTTTTCTAATCTCTCACCAAACCAACAACACCCAGGCAATTTAGCATGACAAATTCACCTAACCCGCACATCTTTGGATTGTGGGAGGAAACTGGAGCACCCAGAGGAAATTCATGCAGACACAGGGAGAATATGGAAACTCCACACAGACAGTCACTCGAGGCTGGAATCGAACCCAAGTCCTAGTGCTGTGAGCCATCGTGCCAACCTTCTTATCGTAGATTGGCAAACAGAACTGTGTGCAATTTTCCAAATGTGGCTTGACTAAATGTGGCCTTATACAGCTGCAACGTGACTTGCCAATTTTTATACTGTATGCCCTTACTGATGAAGGGGAAAGTGAGGACTGCAGATGCTGGAGATCAGAATCAAGATTAGAGTGATGCTGGAAAAGCACAGCAGGTCAGGCAGCATCCAAGGAGCAGGAAAATCGACGTTTCAGGCAAAAGCTCTTCATCAGGTATGAAGGCTCTATGCCCTTACTGATGAAGGCTGGCATGTCATATGCTTTCTTGATGACTTTATGCACTTGTGTTGCTACTTTCAGGGAACTGTGGACCTGTACACTGAAATGCCTCTGGATCTTAATGTTTCTGAGGTTTCTGCCATTTACTGTATACTTCCCTCTTGCATTTGACCTTCCAAAATGCATCACCTTTCATTTGTCTGATTAAATTTCATCTGCCATTCCTTTACCCAAATCTGCAGTCTATCTATATGCTGCTGTATCCTCTGGAAATTCTCCTGTCTATTCACAGCTCCGTCAACCTTTGTGCTGTCTGCACATTTATTTAACAGACAACCCACATTCTCCTCCAAATCATTTATATATATATTACAAACATCAGGGGCCCATAAGACCATAAAACATAGGGTGGAAGTAAGGCCATTCAGCCCATCGAGTCCACTCCGCCATTCAATCATGGCTGATGGGCATTTCATCTCCACTTACCAGCATTCTCCCCGTAGCCCTTAATTCCCCGTGACATCAAGAATTTATCAATCTCTGCCTTGAAGACATTTAGCGTCCCGGCCTCCACTGCACTCTGCGGCAATGAATTCCACAGGTCCACTACTCTCTGGCTGAAGAAATGTCTCTGCATTTCTGTTCTGAAGTGAACAGCCTCTAATTCTAAGGCTGTGTCCACAGGTCCTAGTCTCCTCGCCTAACGGAAACAATTTCCTAGCATCCACCCTTTCCAAGCCATGTATTATCTTGTAAATTTCTATTATATCTCCCCTTAATCTTCTAAACTCCAATGAATACAATCCCAGGATGCTCAACCGTTCCTCGTATGTTAGATCTACCGTTCCAGGGATCATCCGTGTGAATCTCCGCTGGACATGTTCCAGTGCCAGTATATCCTTCCTGAGGTGTGGGGACCAAAACTGGACACAGTACTCCAAATGGGGCCTAACCAGAGCTTTATAAAGTCTCAGTAGCACAACGGTGCTTTTATATTCCAACCCTCTTGAGATAAATGATCCCTAGTACTGATCCCTGCAGAACACCACTGGTCACAGATCTCCAAACAGGAAGACACTCTTCCACCTCTAATCTCTGTCTTCTATGACCTAGCTAGTTCTGCATCCATGTTACTAGCTCACTGTAGAGCGCATTTGAGGGGCCCTGCCAAAGGCCTTGCTAAAGTCCATGTAGACAACATTCACCACTCTGCCCTTATCAATCATCTTCATCACTTTTTCTAAAAACTCAGTCACATTTTTGAAACACAACCTTCCTCACAGAAATCCACGCTGCCTGTTGCTATTAAGTCCATATCTTTCCAATTATGAGTAAATCCTGTCCCTAAAAATCTTCTCTGATAATTTCCCTACCACTGACATATGGTTCACCAGCCTATAATATCCCTGATTATCCTTGTTGCCCTTCTTAAACGAAGGTTATTTTCCAGTCCTCTGGGACTTTGACTATGAGTCAAGAGAATACAAAGATTTTGTACAAGGCCCCAATAATTTCCTCACCTGCTTCCCTCAGTATTTGAAGATAGATCCCATCAAGTACTGGGTAGGTCAGCAGTAAGCATTCTTCAAAAGTGAGGTGTTGACATGGTGAAGCTATGAAATAGGACGACTTGCATGCACAAACAGAAAGTTACAGAGAAATCTTAACTAATGGATCAGATCTAGGTTCTAGTTAAACAAGTGACTGAACAAATAACTAATATCGCTATCCTCAATGATTGGGAGATCAATACACCATTATACAACTAAGTCTGAGCTTTTGTAACAATCTCCAACCAGAGTGCTGAGTGGATTACACATCTTGGCTCCTTCCAGCGATCATGAAACATATCATGCGACTTCATGAGATCCAGAATCAGTGTTTAAGTCTCCCAGGGCAACTCTTTCCTAACTGTATATACCACTGTGTCATCACTGCTGGTGGAATAGTACAAATTTGGAGATGGTGATGAAAATTGTCTGCAAGGTATGATCAGATATGTATGACTCTGTCAAACTATTGCTTGACCGGTCTGTGAGACAACTCTTCCAATTTTGACATTAGGTTTCAAGTGTTATGAAGGGGTATTTTGCAGGGTCAACAAGGCTGTGTTTGGTATAGTCATTTCTACTGCCTTAGTAGATTCCAAGTAAACTGCCCAGTTTCATGACATCATAAACAGTAGTTGACATAATAGATGATACATTCAATTTCTGTATGATCAACCATTATTATACACGATGATGACTTGGATATCAAAAGTATCATATCAGACAGTACCATGTGTTTGATACAGAGCCATCCACAATGACAAATGACATATTGCAGAGTGAAACTACAAAGATGAATCATGCTAATTGTACAACAACAAGACCCGAAAATGTTTTTAGCCTGTCAAAGTGTTATCTTAATATTGAAAGATAATGTACTAGAGTGCATGATTTTATATGTTGATCAATCATAAAGGCACAATGCTTTTATGAAAGTGGGATGGCAGCCTTACTGTGAAATTCTTGTCTGAAAGGTCTTCATCATATCTCTATTGGCCAGCCTGGCAGACAATCTTTTAACAGCCTGTTTGTAAGCCAGCTAGGCAGCCAGTTAGACAGACAGTCAAAGAACAAAGAACAAAGAAAATTCTGGCACAGGAACAGGCCCGTCAGCCCTCTAAGCCTGCACTGATCCAGATCCTCTATCCAAACCTGTCACCTATTTTCTAAGCATCTGTATCCCTCTACTCCCTGTCTGTTCATGTATCTGTCTAGGTGCATCTTAAATGATGGTATTGTGCCTGCCTCTACCAACTCCGCTGGCAGCGCGTTCCAGGAACCCACCACTCTCTGCATAAAGAGTTTTCCACGCATATCTCCCTTAAACTTTTCCCCTATCACCTTGAACACGTGAACCCTAGTAACTTGTTCCCCACTCTGGAAAAAAGCTTCTTGCTTTCCACCCTGTCCACACCTCTCATGATTTTCGAGACCTCAATCAGGTCCCCCCTCAACCTCCATCTTTCCAATTAAAATAATCTTAATCTATTCAACCTCTTTTCATAGCTAGTACCCTCCATACTAGGCAACATCCTGGTGAACCTTCTCTGCACCCTCGTCAAAGCATCCACATCCTTTTGGTAATGTGGCAAACAGAACTGTACATAATACTCCAAATGTGGCCAGACCAAACTCCTCTACATCTGTAACATGACCTAACAACTCTTGTACTCAATACCCCACCCAATAAAGGAAAGTATTCTGTATGCCTTCTTGACCACTCTATCGACCTGCATTGCCACCTTTAGGGTACAATAGACCTGAACACCCAAATCTCTCTGTACCTCAATTTTTCCCAGGGTTTTTCCATTTACAGTATAGTCACTCTTGAATTGGATCTTCCAAAATGCATCACCTCACATTTGCCTAGATTGAATCCATCTGCCATTTCTCTGCCCAACTCTCCAAACTATCTATATTTTGTTGCATTATCTATATTTTGTCCCCTTCGCTATCTGCAATTCTCCCAATCTTAGTGTCATCTGCAAACTTGCTAATCAGGCCACCTATACTATCCTCTAGATTATTTATGTATATCACAAACAACAGTAGTCCCAACACAAATCCCTATGGAACACAAGTGGTCACAGTTCTCCATTTTGAGAAACTTCCTTCCTCTACTACTCTCCGTCTCCTGCTGCCCAGCCAGTTCTCTATCTATCTGGCTGGTACACCTTAGACTCCATGCGACTTCACGTTCTCCATCAGACTACCATGGCGAGCCTTATCAAATGCCTTACTGAAGTCCATGTATATAACATCAACAGTCTTTCTCTCATCAACAAACTTTGTCACTTCCTCAAAGAATTCTATGAAATTGATAAGACATGACCTTCCCTGCTATGTTGCCTACCACTGTTAAGCCCATTTTCTTCAAATATATATAGATCCTATCCCTCAGTATCTTCTCCAGCAGTTTCCCTACCACTGACGTCAGGTTCACCAGTCTATAATTACCTGGATAATCCCTGCTACCCTTCTTAAACAAGGGGACAACATTAGCAATTCTCCAGTCCTCCAGGACCTCACCCATGTTCAAGGATGCTGCAAAGATATCTATTAAGGCCCAGCTATTTCCTCTCTTGCTTCCATCAGAAACCTGGGATAGTTCCCATCTAGGCCTGAAGACTTGTCCACCTTAATGCCTTTTAGAATACCCAATACTTACTCTCTCCTTATGCTGACTTGACCTAGACTAATCAAACACCTATCCTTAACCTCAACATCTGTTATGTCCCTTTCCTCGGTGAATACCAATACAAAGTACTCTTAAGAATCTCATTCGTTTTTTCTGACTCTACGCATAACTTTCCTCCTTTGTCCTTGAGTGGGCCAACCCTTTCTCTAGTTACCCTCTTGGTCCTTACGTATGAATAAAAGGCCTTTGGGATTTTCCTTAACCCTGTTTGCTAAAGATATTTCAAGATCCCTTTTAGCCTTCTTAATTCCACATTTCGGATTGGTTCTACTGACTCGATATTCCTCCAAAGCTTTGTCTGTTTTCAGTTGCCTAATGTATGCTTCCTTTTTCCTCTCTGTTAGTCTCGCAATTTTATCTGTCATCCATGGTTTCCTAATCTTGCTATTTCTATCCCTCATTTTCACAGGGACATGTCTATCCTGCACTCTAATCAACTGGTCAACTATTTGGATAATGTCATAGCAATGTAAGTAGGCATAGAACCCAGTTTATACATAATTCTAAGATGTCAGTTTAGTGTACATAGATAGTTATTAATAAAATTCCAGCTATTGTATCAATGAGAAACTGAGTCTCTATGGTACTTGGTACATTGACTAAAATATATAAAAATACATCACAACAGGTACAAATGACATAGGCAAGACAAGAAAAGGAGCTCTGTCTGTTCAGTAAAAAGAGCTAGACACCATGTTAAGAAGCAGAGCCTCAAAGATAATAATTTCTGGATTGTTACTTGATCCACAGGCAATTTGACAGAGGGCAGATAAGGTTATAGAAATGAATGTGTGGCTCAAAGACATTTGTGTTAAAAGTAATTGCAGTTTGTTGGGCACTGGTACGAGTGGGAAAAAACAGGGTTAAAACTTGGCCAGCGTTCTACAAACTGCATAGCTATGGAGGTGGAGAAAACTTTAAACCAATATAATGGAGGCAAGGGATCAATTTGGGAAGATGTGGTGAATCAGAGTGTACTGATAAGGCAAGAGATAAAGGTATTAATATTGGAAGTGATAAACAGACTGTGAAGGAAGGGATAGACAGTCCAAATCGAAGAATAAATCAACAAACAAGGCGAAAGGTTAGAAAAAACAATAAAAGGACAGAGCTAAAGTTTCTGCGTCTGAATGCATGCAGCATTCAACACAGAACAAATGTACTGATAGCACAAATAGAAATATATAAGCTTGATCTGATAGCCATTACAGGGACAGAGCTGCAAGATTACACTGATTACTGTCTGAATATTGTAGGGTACTTGATATTTAGGAAGGATACATAGCTCACATAAATTGGCTCTGTTAATTGATGATAATATTGCAGAGGGATGACCCAAGTTCAGGATATAAAATCAGTATGTAAGATTGTTTGGATAGAGATAAGAGATGATAATGGTAAGATATTACTTATGGATATAACGTAAAGGCATAACAGTAACCACATGATCAGATGAAACATAAAGGAAGAAATAATGGAGGCTTGTTAGAAAGGTCTGGTGAAATCAATGGGTTTTTAACCTTCTTGTAGGCTGGAAAAATCAGATGGGCAAAGGTAATCTCGATGAAGAGTTCATAAAAGCTTTTTTCAGATAGTTTCTTTGAACAGCACATTCTGAAGCCAACCAGATTAGCCCTGGTATTGTGCAACTACAGTAGATGGATCAATTAATAAACTCATCATGAAGGCAGTTAGTCTTAATATGATTGAATTTTACATTCAGTTTGAGAGAGAGGAAAATGGGTCCAGAACTAGTATGTTAAACTTAAACAAGGGCAACTGTGGGGGTCAAAAGTCGATCAAGTTAAAATAAAACAGGAAATCAAGTTAAACAACATTTCAATAGAGATGGGCTAATTAATGGAATGTAGATGGCTACCTGTTATTATTCGAGTGTCACAGAGGCCATAATTATTTATAAATTATTAACGACTTGCATGACATAAGCGAGTGTACTATTGCCAAGTTTGAGAATGACACAACAGCAGATGGGAAAGGAAATGGTGAATCCATGGAGGGACATTGACAGCTTTACTGATCAGTTAAAAACTTGGCAGATAAAATCTGATGCAGGAAAATGTGAGGTAATACATTTTGGCAGGAAGTATAGAGAAGCTAAACATAATTTAAATGGACAATAATTGCAAGAAGCTACAGCCCAGAGGATTTAGGGATCTTCATTAAAGATGACAAAACACTACTGCCAAAGTTCAGCAGGTGTAAGGAACATTGATGAAAGAATGGCCTCTATTTTGAAGGGAATGAAATATAGAACTAGGGAAGCATTGCTAAGAAGTACAAGGCACTAGCTAGACCACACCTAGAATGCTGTCAAAATCTTTTATTCCTTTATGTAAGGACAGCTATAATGGCATTGAAGGCAGCTTGTTTCTGCTGTGGAGGGGTTTTCTTATGAAGAGAGGTTGAGTAGATTGGGCCTATATCCATTGAGGTTTAGAACAATCAGAGGTGACCTTATCGAAACACATAAGATTCTTAGAGAACTTGACCAGGTAGGTGCAAGGAGCTTTCTTCCCCTGTAGGAGAATCTAGGACCAGAGGGCATAATCTCAGAGTAATGGTCATTTAATTTAAGACAGTGATGAGGAATCTCTTCTCTCGGAGGATGATGAACCTGTGAAATTCTCTATTACAGAGAACTGTCAGGGCTCAGTCATGAAAAATATTCAAGGCTGAGACAGACAGAGTTTCAACCAGTAAGGAAATCAAAGCTATGGAGAAGAGACAGCAGAGAGGGTTGGGGGTTGGAGTTCTTTGAAGAAGTAGCGTGAGCTATGGATAAAGTTGAACCTATAACTGTACAGTATAAAGATGTGCAGAAGGTATTTGATAAGATTTCACATCAAAGTTTATTACAAACAATAAAGGCTCATGAAGTACTGGGTAACAAATTGACATGAATAGAAGATTGACTGCCTAACATGGAACTGAGAGTAAGCATAAATGAGTCATTTTCTGGTTATCAAGATGTAATAAATGGGTGCCACAAGGATCAGTAAGGAGATATCAACTTTTTTATAACTTATATAATTCATTCAGTTGAAGGGATCAAAGGTATGGTTGCTGAGTTTGCTGGTCACACATGGATAGGCAGGGAAGTAAGTTGTGAAAAGGACATAAGGAAGTGACAAAGGGTTTTGGATAGATTAAGAGAATGGGCAGTGGAGAGCCAAAAGGACTGTTGTGTAGGAAAATGTGAACTTGTCAATTTTTGAAAATAAATAAAATATTATTTTAGAATGTAATGGTATATTAAAGTATAAAAAAAGTATATTATCTAAATGGTGGATATTGCAGAGATCTGAGATGAAGAAGGATTTGAATGTTCTCGTACACAAATTGCAAAAGGATAATTTGCAGGTACAGCAGGTAATTGGAAAAAAAGAATTTGTAGTGAGGTGATTGAAATACCTAAATAAGGAGGTTATACTTCTCTCATCCAGGGCATTAGTGAGACTTAGTCTTGAGTCTGATGCAGATTATTGTTCTTTTTTCGAAGTACTCTAAAAATGCATGAAAAGCAGTTCAGAGGTGGACCAATGCCTGGAATGGGTGAGTTATCTTATGATAAAAGGTTGAGCAGGCTAACCTTGCATTCATTGGAGTTTAGAAGACAAAGGAGTGACTTAGAGTCACAGAGACATAGAGATGTACAGCACAGAAATAGACCCTTCAGTCCAACTCGTCCATGCAAACCAGATATCCCACATCAATTTTGTCTCATTTACTAGCACTTGGCCCATATCCCTTTAAATGTTTCCTATTCATATACCCATCGAGATGCCTTTTAAATATTGTAATTGTACCAGCCTCCACCGCTTCCTCTGCGAGCTAATTTCTTACATGCATCACCCTCTGCATGATAAAGTTGCCCCTTAGGTTCCTTTTGAATCTTTCCCCTCTACCTTAAACCTATGCCCTCTAGTTCTGGAATCCCCCACTCCGGGAAAAGACCTCATCCATTTACCCTATCTATGCCCTTCATAATTCTATAAACCTCTATAAGGTCACCCCTCAGCCTCCGACGCTCCAGGGGAAAACAGCCCCAGGCTATTCAGCCTTTCCCGTTTGCTCAAATCCTCCAACCCTGGCAAGATCCTCATAAATCTTTTCTGAACCCTTTCAAGTTTCACAACATCCTTCCAATAGCATGGAGACCAGAATTGCACACAGTATTCAAAAAGTGGCCTAAACAATGTCCTATACAGCTGCAACATGACCTCCCAACTCCTATACTCAGTGCTCTGACCAATAAAGGAAAGCATACCAAACACCTTCTTCACTAACGTGTCTATCTGCAATTTCACTTTCAAGGAACTATGAACCTGCACTCCAAGGTCGCTTTGTTCAGCAAAGATTTGATTGAAACATAAATTATCCTGATGAGTGTAACAGGGTGAATGTTGAAAAGATGTTTCCTCTTTTGAGGTCAGAGTAAACCACCTGGTCAAGGTGAGGGAAACTTCACCAGAGTGAGACTGAGAAATAGTGAGTAACTGAAAATTTGGTTCAAAGTAGGAATTTGGGCCAGAGAGGGAATGGAGAAAGTGAGGACTGCAGATGCTGGAGACCAGAGCTGAAAATATGTTGCTGGAAAAGTGCAGCACGTCAGGCCTCCTGCTCCTTGGATGCTACCTGACCTGCTGCGCTTTTCTAGCCAGAGAGGGAACGAGCTACTTTCATTAATGTTACTGTTATAAATAATATTTCCAGAGCAAAATGTGTATAACTGAGGAAACAAAGTGCAGATTGAGAGGCCTAACTGCACTGAAAACCCAAAGCAGCATCACATTGTGGGTGCAGGGCAAGCAGCTGGTTGGTGTGAAACCTTGCCTTGGGAGGAATAGAAGCAGCAGGACCTGTCAACCTGCAAGGTAGCAGCTCATTGTGGGAGGCTATAAATTGGGGCCCATGTTCAAGGTCTAACCATTTACACTGCAAGTCAGAAATGCAGTAGGATCTGTGAGAAAATAGCTTGTGCTAAGTTCAAAATAGAATGAAAAGACAAAGACTAACAGCACAGGAAAACTGTAAATATATTGTTGGTAAGAAACTGCTGTTAGGGATTGTCTCCAAATTGTTGTAAAATAGGAAAATGTATATTTTTAGAGCTGTTCTTTGATCTACCTACACAAGGTAGGTCTAACATAATCAGGCAGTAACATGTAAGCAAGGTAAAAGCTTAAAGTAAGATCTCCCGAGACATAAGGCAAGAACTTTGCATTGCAGCATGAATGTTTGGAATGAAATAAGATGCCAAGTACAATTAGTCTTCTTTAAGGGGAGTAAGTAACAATGTTAATCTAAAGAGAAGTCACAGCAGCAGAGCTCACAGCTGTGATATGCATCCCCTGAATGAAGTGGAAAGCCATTACGAGGGTGCTTGTGTTCAGGAAGTGCAAACGACTGGCTAACTGCATTTTGGAGCTGGAAGGGTAGATGGATTCACTCTAGAACATCTGCGAGGCTGAGATTGTCATCGGCTTTGTGCTCAGTTAAGTGGTCACACAGCAGGTAAAGACTGAACAAGCAACAAGGAGGACAACCAGGCAGAGTATAAGGCGGGTAGTGCAGGAAACACCTGTGGCCACCCTCTGTCAATGACATACTATTTAGATACTGTAGTGAGGGTCAGGTGGGGTGACACCTAAGGGAATAGCAGTGGAAACTAAGGCAATGGCATCATGGGTGGCTCTGCTATACAAGAAAGGAGGAAAATGTATGGCAGGGCTATTGTGGTAGGGAGATTCAATTGTAAGGGGAACAGAGGGGCATTTCTGTGGTCATAAAAGAGATTCCAGGATGAAATGTTGTCTCCCTAGTTCTGCGATGCTTTGGAGAGGCTGCAGGCCTTTTTGAAAATGGAGGGTGAACAATCAGTGGTCATGGTATATACCAATGTTAACAATATGAGTAAATAAAAGCAATAGAGTCTTATAGAAAGTGTATAGGGAATTATAACATTATAACATAAATTTTAAAAAGTAGGACCTCAAAAGTAGTAATTGCAGGATTGCCATACGTTAGCAAGAGTATAGATAACAATATATACCAGAGGGATACGTGGCTGAAGAAATGTTGAAGGATGGAGGCAAACAGATTCCTGGGACAGTAGGTGCGATGGTAGAAGGAAGACAGGATACATCTTGGCAGGACTGATCAATTTACTTAGGACAGTGTTTGCTAGTGTTATCAGGAGTGTTTACACTACAATGGCATAGGATGGAAACCTGAGCAGGCATATAGGGGAGGGAGAAACAAAGTTAGAAACAAAAATCAGAAATGTAAGAAGCAAAAGTGGAAGGCAGAAGAAAACAATCAGTGTCAAACATCTATAGCAATGTATAGCTAAGATGTCTAACAAGATTTAAATGGCAAGTATAAAGGCTTTGTGAGTTAATGTGTGAAGCATTCCCAATAAGGTTGAGGAATTATCAGTACAGTACAAGTAGATATAAACATTAATGATATCAGGGCAATTATGGAAGCATGGCTGCAGGGTGACCAAGGATGGGAACTGATCATCATGAGCTATTCATTGTTAATGATGGACTGACAAAAATGGAGAGAAGGTGGAGTAGCATTGTCAGTAAAAGAGTGTCAATGCAAGACTGACAGAAGGTTATTGGTTTGGAAAATTATGATGTGAATCTGTATGGGTAGAGATAAGAAACAGAAAGGGGCAGAAAGCATTGTTTGTGTTTGTCTATGGGTTCCCAAACAGTGGTGGAGATGTTAGGGAAGATATGAGACAAGAAATCATACATGCAAGCAATAAGAGTACAACTGTAACATTAATTCACATATAGATTGGATAATCTAACTTAGCAATATTATTGAGGTGGATTTCCTGAATATGTATTTTTTTTAGACGAATGTGTTGAGCAAATAACTAGAGCAAGAAGTTATATCTAGACTGGGTGCTGTGCAAGGAGAAAGGATTAATTAATAATCTGTTGTGCTGAGTCCCTTGAGAAAGAACAACCATAATGTCATGGAATTCTTCATTATTCTTCATTAAGATGAAGGAGGAAGTTGTTAAATCCGAAAATAAAGTCCTGAACTTCAATCAAGAGAACTATAAAGGAATGAAGTGCAAATCAGCAAAGATGGAGTGGGGAACATGACTAAAATGGTTGACAGTAGATAGGCAATAGTTAATATTTTTTACATGCGTGCATGAATTACAACAATTATTCATTCCTGACTGGCATATAAGTAATAGGAACAATGACTCAACCAAAAGAAATTAGAGAAAATATTAGATACAAAGAGGAGCCTTGAAAATTCCTTGAGAAGCAGGAAACCTGAAGATTGGGAACTTATTAGGATTCAACAAAAAGAGGACATAAAAATTGATGAACAAGGAAAAATAGAGTCTGACAGTAAAATTGCAGGGAACATAAAATAACTATCTGTAAAAGCTTCTGTAAATATATTAAGAAACAAAGATTAATAAAGATAAATACAAGCCCCTAACAATCAGAAGCCAGGCAATTATAAATGGGAACACAAAATGGCAGAAGAATTGAACATTGTCTTTGCAAAAGAGGGCACAATAAGGTCTCCCAGGTATGGTAAGGGACCAAGGGTCAATTAAGATGACAGAATTAAGGAAATCAGCACGTGTAAGATAATAATGCCAGGGAGTTAAAGGATAACAAATCATTGGTGTCTGAAAATCTACATTCCAGAGTTCCAAATGAAGTAACCCTGGAAATATTGGATGCATTAATCATCTTCCAAAAGTCTATAGACTCTGGGACAGTTCCTATATACTCAAATGTAACCCCACTATTTAAAAAGGAGAGAGAGAGATAAAACAGAGAATTACAGACCAGTTGGCCTGGCTTCAGTAATGGGGAAAATGGCAGAGTATTATAAGGGACACAATAACAGAATATTTGGCAAGCATTTGCAGGATTGAGCAAAGCCATCAAGGTTTATAAAAATCATATTTAATAAATCTACCAGAGCTTTTTTTCAGTATCTTATTAGTAGAATTAATTGGGGAGAACCAGTGGATGCAGTATTTTTGGATATTCAGAAGGCTATTGATAAGGCATACAATGTCAGTGGGCAAAATTAAAACATGCAGGGTGGAGGTAATAGTTTTTTTTTCCCAATCAACCTGTTTAGTGATGGTATAACACACCTCTGGAGCAGGTGGGACTTGAACCTAGCCCTCCTAGCTGAGAGGTGTGGGCACTACAACTGGACCACAAGAGCCATATTGTGGGAGAAGGGGGAATAGAGTGGTTTTATATTGGCATGGATCGAGATTGGGTTGACAGATAGGAAATAGAGAGCTGGAAAAAAATGGGTCTTCCTCTGAGTGGAAGGTAATGACTAATGGAATCCCATAAGGACTAGTGCTTGGATGCCAGCTATTTCCAAAACACATAAATGACCTGGATGAGGAAAAATAAATGCAACCTTTCCCAGTTGGCTGATGATACAAAACTGGAAAGGGTTGTGAGTTGTGAGGACAACCAAGGATGTTTCAAGGTGATTTAGACAGGTTGAGTGAGTGGCAGATTCGTAAAATATGGTTAAGTATGAAGTTATACACGTTAGTGTGAAAACAGAGAGACAAAGTATTAGTTAACATGGTGATATATTGGGAAATCTGGATATACAAAGACATCTGATTGTCCTGTGCACCAGTCAATAAAAAGTGGACAGGCTAGTGCCACAATCAATTAAGAAGTCAAGTGATATTTTGGCCTTTATTGTGAGAGGATTTGAGTTCAGAGGTAGGTATATCTTACTCCAATTATATAGGATCTTGGTGACACCGCATCTGAGATATTGCATGCAGCTTTCGTCTCCCTACCTAAGAAAGCATTGAGGGAGTGCTGCAGATGTTCACCAGGCTGATATCAGGAATGGCAAGACTGTCCTTTGAGGAAAGATTGGTCTGAGTGGTCCTATACTCATTAGAGATGAGAGGGGATCTGTTCAAAATATACCAAATTTTAATAGGGCTGGATGAACTAGATTCAGAGAATGATGCTCTCCCTGGATAAGGAGTATAGCCTTGTTTTAGGGTTTGATCACAGGGTTGGGGATATACCATTTAGGACTGAGATGAGGAAAACTTTCTTCCCACAAAGGATAGGGAACCTGTGGAATTCTTCCCTAAAGAGGACTATAGAGGCCAAGTCACTGAATATATTTACAAAAAAGATAGATCATTTTTTTGTTTTAAGTGGTTTCAAAGTGTATGGGAAGAAATCGGGAATTTGGTACAGGGTTAGAGGATCAGCCATGATCATATTGAATGGTGGAGCAGGCTCAAAGAACTGAAAGCCCTCTTCCTGCTCTTAGTTTCTGCGTTTCAACGTTTATGAGTGAATATTGAATTGGGCCCATCATGTAAAAATAAGGGATTGCCTACTTAGTATAGATTATGGATTTTTTTCTCTCATAAGAGTGATAGTTCTGGAATGCCTTTCCTTACAAGGGGGTGGAAACACAGGGTCTTAAAAATATTTTTAAAGCAGAGATAAGTAGTTTTTGGATAAGCAAAGGTGTGAAAGGTAATTAGATATCTAGGCAAGAATATAGACTACTCAGATCATAAAGATTGTATTGTATGACAGAGCAGGCTAAAGCAGCTGAGTGACCTATGCCTCCTCTGAACTCAGATGTTCATATATAGCTGCTTCTCCCTGATGAGAGGGAATACAACCCCTCTCCTGGCAGAATAATAGTCTCTGACACAAATGTTTAATATAGCACTGAATGATGAATGAGAGGTGTTGCAGATATTACATGCTCTAGCTTGGAATGATCTTGGTACAAAGAAATTCTGGACTGCGCTGACCTTCATAGTAACCAGCAGCCCCATTCAATTCCAAATCTGCAAGAAAGTTCTGTCAGCATTTCCTTTGAAAAATGGAATCAACGCACATACTGTTCTTGCCGCAGGGTAAATTATGAGAACGGTTCCTTGATTATTTTCGATGGATGATGCCTCCTGGTGAGAGTTTTCCTCCTCTTCTCTTGGTGAGCAGCTTGTTGTCTATATCTCTCCCTCATGCTGCTGCCCAAGGAGAATATTAATAAAAGCACCCATAATCAAAACCTTCAAACTCAAAGCTCGGGCCTTTTCCATGTACTGCATCACTCTCTGTCAACGTTACCAACATTAAAATGAAAACCATCCATTACCTCCACAGACTGAGAGAGTAGAAATTATGCAACAACTGTCCTTGAAAGGAGTTGATGATCCTTCTAAATAGCACTACTGGTCCTTTCAGCTGCACAGAGTAAAAAGAGGGCCAGGCTCAAAAAATGGTGCTAGATCCGGACTGACTTCGTAATTTGCCTACCTGACTTATTTCCAACACACACGATAAATCTTGCTTTATTGTCCTCCTTGATTATGTCCAGCATGGGTTACAGCAGAGTGCATGTGTGGCACAGGTGCCATTCAGGAGATTAGCATGGCACCTGTGGCATTGACATAACTGGTACCATAAAACTAGAATCTGCAATGTGTTATCATTGAGAGAGGAAGGGTAAGCATGGTGAGTTTGTTATTGAATAGGGAGGTTTAATGGAGTTAATAGGTGTCATTCATGATTAATCTAATAACTGACAGAATGGTGTTGTTTATTTTGTGGAAGATTCACATTTGGGAGTGGTCTTGAGGTACAATAGTAATGTCCCCCACCTGGGATCAAGTTCCACCTGCTTCAGAGGTATGTCATGGCACGGCTGCATTGGTTGATTTAAAGATAAATAAATCTACAAGATAATGGATTTCTATAGTATGCTTTTCACATTAAAAGAAAGACTCACAACTATGTAAAAGCTCAAGTTTACATCCTTTGCTTGTCTCTGGAAAGTTATGATAAACCATTATTTTGATTTGATTTATTACTATCGCATGTTGTAGTGAAAATTAATGTCTCACGTGCTTTACAGGCAGATCATACAATACAAGTGCACCAGGGTAACAGAACAGAGTGCAGGATACAATGTTGCAGCTGCCAAGAAGGTGCAGAGAGAGATCAACATTAACATTAAAGAGATACATCCAAAAGTCGGAAAACAGTGGGGAAGAAGCTGTTCTTAAATCTGTTTGTATGTGTATCCAAACAATTATAGAACATTGGCAATTAAAAACATGCTGGTGAAATAGAGGAAATTCTCAGCAGATTTGGTGGCATCTGATTAGATTACTTACAGTGTGGAAACAGGCCCTTCAGCCCAACAAATCCACACCAATCCTCCAAAGAGCAACCTACCCAGACCCATTCCCCTACATTTAACCCTTCACCTAACACTATGGGCAAATTAGCATGGCCAATTCAGCTAACCTGCACATTTTTGGACTTTGGGAGGAAACCCATGCAGGCACAGGGAGAATGTGCAAACTACGCATAGATGGTTGCCTGACGTGGAAATTGAACCCAGGTCTCTGGCGCTGTGAGGCAGCAGTGCTAACCACTGTGCCACCATGCTGCCAATGGTGAGGACACAAGCATTATTAACATTTCAGGATGATGTTTTTTTTTATTTTAGATTTCCCACGTTCTGTTTTCTATCTTTATGAATTACAAATTGAGCCTCAATTGTTGTACTGCATCTAATTTCTGGTCACACAATTGATGAAGAATGTGAAGACATGAGATAAGGTGCAGAAAATATTTACATAAATGGTTCCAGGATTGAAAGACTTAGGTTATGTGGATAAATTGGAAAATCTTGGATTGTTTGCCATACAAACATTTGAAAGCAGATTTGAAAAGAAGTGCTCAATATCATGAGGGCCCGAAATGCAACAGATTTTGGGAAAATTTTCTCATTGTAAAGAGAATCAAGAGCCAGAGAATGTACTTAAGGTGAATGGAAAAGTAATCAAAGATGACATGAGATATATTTCACTTAGAGCTAAATTCCAGGGGCAAGGCGAGACTGATAGCCCTTTATATCAAGGTTACATTCAACAAGTGTAGCATCAAGGAGATCTAGCAAAACTGGAATCAATGGATACCAGTGGTAAATCTCTATCACTTGGAGTCATAATTGGCGCATCAGAAAATGACCATGGTTGTTGGAGTTTAATTATGTCAGGTCCAGGACATCTCTGAAGGTATTCCTCAGTGTAGTGTCCTTGGCCCAACCATCCTCAACGTCTTCATCAATAACCTTCCCTCTATCATAAGGTCAGAAGTAGCACCATTTGCCAATGATTGCACAATGTTCAGCACCATTCATGACTCCTCAGATACTGAAGCAGTCCGTGTTCAAATGTAACCAAATTCTGGACAACATCCAAGCTTGGGGTGACAAGGGGCAAGTAACAGTTGTGCCACACAAATGCCAGGCAATAACCATCTCCAGTGATACAATGTAAGCACTGTCTCTTGGCATTCAATGGTGTTGCTTTCACTAAATCCCCCATTATCATCATACTTAGGGTTAGCATTGAATAGAAACTCAACTGGACTCATCACATAAACACAGTGGCTATGAGAGGCTTGGAATACTGCAGTAAGTAACTGACCTCCTGACTCCCCAAAGTCTGTCCACCATCTACAAGGCACAAGTCAGCAGTGTGATGGATTACTCCCCACATGCCTAGAAGGATGTAGGTCCAGCAACACACAAGAAGCTTGACACCATACAGGGCAAGCAGACCTCTTGACTGGCACTGCATACACACAAACATCCACTTCCGATGCCCAGTAGCATCAGTGTATACTATTTACAAGCCCCCTGCAGAAATTCAGTAAAACCCCGAGTCAACACCCACCAAGCCCAAGACCACCTCCATCTAGAAGGACAAAGGCACCATTCCACATTACAGTGAGAAGTGTTGTCTTACATGCTTTTCAGGCAGATCATACACACCTCCTGACTTGGAAATATATTGCTGTTCTTCACAGTCACTGGCTCAAAATCCAGGAATTCCCTCCCGAAGGGCAACCTACTGCATCTGGACAGCAGCGGTTCAAGAAGGCAGCTCACCACCCTCTTCTCAAGGGTAACGAGGGATGGGCAACAAAATGCTGGTCAGTCAGCGATGTCAATATGTTCCAAGTGATTAAAAAAAAACTTAAGCAGCAAATGGGACGTGGAATGCACTGATTGCAAGTGCTTTGGATAACAATTCAATTGTGGTTGCCCAAAAGGAATCAGATAAGCATGTGAAGATTTAAAATTTGGAGAGCTATAAGAAAGGACGGTATTTGAGATTAGTGAGATTTATGTAGAACCAATACAGAATGGACTCAATGTCTCACTCTGCAGCATAACCGTTCGATGATTCCATGAGTGAAGACTGAGATGGATTTTTGTCAGTATAGAGTTAGGGGTATAAGACCAAGGCTGGAAAATTGAGATAAATCAAAGAACTATGGATGCTGGAAACCTGAAAGAAAAACTGAAATTGCTGGAGAAACTCAACAGCATGGGCAGCAACTGTGCAGAGGAAACAGAGTTAATGTTTCGGGCCCAGTACAGGCAGCATCTGTGGACAGAAAATAGAGTTAATGTTTTGAATCCAGTGAACCTTCTTCAAAATGCAGAACTTCTGAAGAAGGGTCACCGGACTTGAAACAGCTCGTCCTGCTGAGTTATGCAAGCAATTTCTGTTTATGTTTGTGGAAAATTGAGTCTAGATACAAATCAACTATGACCTATTTGAATGACAGGGCAGTCTCAAAGGGCTGAATCACTTGATCCTTTCCCTAATATTCCCAAATTATTTTGGGATTCAGATTTTCTTTCTGCCAATGGCTTTCCCTCTTTCATTTCTTTCATCTGCATCTTGAGGATCAACACGTATCTATGTTTTTATTTGGATAACTTTAATGCTTACTGTTTGTTACAAAGATTGTAAGAGTTAATGAGAGCAACATTTCTTCTTTTTCGACCTTTTGCCAATATTCAAATGCTTCCAGGTCAGGATTTATTCATAGTAAACATTCTTTGATTCTGGAGCAAGAGTCTTTGACCCCACTACGAATATTTCCACTTCCCACACAGTTTTCACTTCCCACACACATCTGTGCAGCCTCACTGCATGAGACCGTCAATCTATTCTTAATTGTCACTGAAAGTGTGTTGTATTATTTTGTATTCAGACCCATTGGCAATTGATTCAATACTGCTTGATAATACATAGCAATGTAAGATGAAAAATTTCAATTGGGCTGTGCAGTATTTAAATCACAGGTCTCTGAAGTGAAATGTCATCTTGCATCTCCTTTTTTCCTACTTGAGCTGTTGAAGAAAATATCAGGATGGCCAGTTTATTTGGACAAACTTAAATTCTCAATGTATACAGTTGAAAACAAGAGCCCGTTTTGAATTGTTTTATCTCCTATTTATGCAGCAGTAGTGTGCTTTAGATGCGCAAATAATGGACTAGGTAACAGTTACTGAAAGGTTCAAATAAGTTTTATGTATATTTCCATTCAACTTATTTACAGTCAATTTGTTTGAAAGAGAATATTATTGATAATTTATTGATAGTTAAAATGTGCACCTTGTTCAGTGCAAATAAAATATCTACTCAATGAATTGCTTGGTTAAACTAATAAAACTGTAACCGTTCTCATTTTTTTTCTATTTGCGCATAGAAGTAACAAGCCTTTCAAATGTCAAAGTGTCAATTAAAATCAATGCTTTGGGTACTTGGTATAGCATTAAGGTATCAAACCTGTTTGTCGATGAATTGGTTTTGCAAGCTTATTGATAATGAAAACATGGAGACAAATTCATTTCCCAGTTTTTCAAGGACTGCAAGGTGAAGAAGTGGATGGGGAATCAACTTTAACCCTGTCTGCCTGGGGATACTATGTGGATTTAACAGCTTAAATTCACTGGATAACTCGCCTTCTCCAAATTGAACTTGCCCTTTTCAAGCCTTCATGGTCCTCTTTTAAATAATCTGATGGCGATCTCATTCGGATTGTGATTTTCTTTTATTTACAAATGGAATATGGACATTGCTGGCTGGGTCAGCATTGATTGCCCATTCCTAAGTGGTCTTGAGAAGTTATGATTTTGTTACCAATCTGAGTGAGGAACCAGTCGCAGCTTTCATGTCAAGTAAATCCAGATGGATCAGAAACAGATATGAGCTTTCAAAACACATTTTTCACTTTCTTTTGTGGAACCAAGGGAGAAGCAGTGATTATCTGGTTATGGACAGCCTGGCATTGACTGACTGAACAACTACATATCAGTAATTGCTTGCCACCTATTCTGATCAGCAAGTTGCCCAACAGGATTTTGATGAACCCGATGGTTATTAAGGACTTTTTAAAATTCTATTTCCAGACCAGCAGCTTTTCGACGCAGCATTGTTAGGCTCTACACAAAATTAAGATGTCACCAGTTTCCAAGGTAACATTATAATGCCATCAACTGCCTGTAACATATTGCAAATCTCCTTGCAAAATTATAGCACAATACGTGCCAGCTAAGTATTTTTCTGCTAACTGGAATGCTAATTTAAAAGCAATGTACGTTGAAGTCTACAATTAATTCTTCCACAGTCCAATGGGAGAAAAGGTTGTTTTTAGGGTTCACTGAGATTGTGTGGGTGAAAAGTTAGTCTACCAGCACCTACTTTTCTATGCAAGTGCATTTGTGTTTCAAGGTGACATCTGCAGCATGTATGTGAGTTCATGAGGATTTCAATATTCCTCATGGTGCAGGATGTCTTTGACTGTGCACACATTAGGTTGCAGGAGCTGCCCTGGAGGTAACTGAAGGGAATTTACTTCACTCTATGTGCTGTGTCTGATGCAGGTTATGATGCCTCCATTTTGCAGCAATCCACTGTGCCAGCTGCATTTCAGTCACCAACCAAATCAAAGGGTAGTTATCAGGCAGAGTGCCAGGGCTTGGAGAATGAAGACATTCTGCCTGAAGACAATGGGCTCATGTTCCATGAGGTCTCTGCCACTCCCCTGTGGTAGCAGCTTGGCAAACCTAGTAATCTACATTTAGAAGACAATGATGATAAAGCCTGAAAGTTCCTTTGCACATGTTAATCCACAGCCTTAATGACAGCAGCCTGAATTTTCATGGTCCTGAGGTGACCTTGCATGACACCAGATTTCCACTGCACCATTCAAAAACTGAATGCCAATTACTTCTGCTGCAATAAAGACTGCAAAAGCCCCAGCAAAAAGTCGTGTGTCACTTAGGTGCTGAAAATTTCCATGCCTGTTTTCATTGAACACAGAGCTTCTGTCAAGTTTGTAATGCATTAAGGTACATTGTACATCCCCATTAAAGTTATACTGTAGGCTGCTCTGTGGTCTTACCTGAATCCTGTAAAGCTGTGCAATCTCACCCACCAGTTAACCGGGACCTGTGCAATTCTTGCTGTCTATTCTGGCTTCAGTACGCTCAATCCTGAAATCTGATCATGTGTAGAATTTGGCTGTCATCTATCTTCTAAGATACACACAACTTCAAGATTTGTGTAGGATGCAATGAAAATGCTGGCATGGGCGGGAAGCCAACGTGATCCTGTCCACTGCTGGATTTCACTAGGAAAAAATTTGAGGTGAGTTGGAAATCCCTTGGGGAAATATTCATTTGAATATTTAATAAAATAAGTTAATTCTGGTTTTAATGGTTTCCGAAATTAATATTCCCCAAAGTTTGTATTTCTATGCTGGTGAATGAGTCATATGCCTGTGTATCATTAGAGTGTTCACCCTCCTTTAAGGACTCCTTAACTTCCGCCTGCTCCAGTTACTCTGTCACCAGAATCTTCCTGAGAAGGTGTTGGGAATGGTTCCTTCTTGAACCATTGAAGTCCCCTTGCTTAAGTCATTCTTATTAAACTGTAACATAGCAAGTGCAGCTGGTCCACGAGAGGGATGATAGCAAAAGAGAAAATTGTAAAGTTTCCACTTTAAACAAGGCTTTAACAAGATGTATATCTGAAGAGCAGCTAGGTTTACTTATTGAAAGAAGCAACTAAAATCAGTTCTTGTGAAATTGAGTTAGATAGACCATTGGTGTTAGAGATATATAAAGCTAGCCAATTTAATACAACTTAGCACTTGAGCATGACTTCCAGTAGAGTAATGGAAGTTGGATGATAAAAGAAGGTAGGGGAAGAGGAGCTCCTTTGTTTCTGCTTTTTCCAACTCTTTCAGATCCCATGTTCTTACATTGCAACAGGAGAAGAAATCAGTTATTTGGTAAGTGATTAAGGTTTGTCCTATGCCTAAGATGTAAAGTAGTACAGCAATTGGTGAGGTTAACAAAATGTATAAAAATAATAATACAATTATTTAAATAATTAATTAAACAATTAGAACAGATTGGGACGGCAGAGCAAGTGGTGTCACAGCTGCAGCATGTGGCAACTTCTGGATGCAGTATTTGAAGTTTGAAAAAGTTTGGCTGAGAGTTTACAAGCTAGAGGCTAATGTACAGACACTGTGATGCTTCAGGGAGAGGAGGTGTGACCCGAATTCTTTGTACCAGGAGGCAGTCACACTTCTTGGCACAGGAGCTTCTGATTTAATCAATGTTGAATGACAGAAGAGTATGACTGCTAGGTTTGGAGACCCAGGAGGCAGAAACACAGGACCCTCAGCCTTCACAATTGTCCAAGTAGTTTGAGGTTCTTTAATCTTGTTTGGATGAGTGAGAGGGTGGATGAGCAAACAGACCATGGTAGAGGTAGCCATTCAAGTGATCAAACTTGGGAAGATGTGGTAAATCAAAAAGTATAGAGAAGGCAAGAGGGAGACCTTGATAACAAGATATAGTGTGTACAAAATCTGCATTTAAACTGATAGATCATGCTAGGGCTTATAAATAATAGAAGGACGAAACTAAAGGTTCTGTACCAGATTTCATGTAAGCAATTTAAAAATAAATCATGGATGAACTGCAAGCATAGATAGAAATGAATAGGTACAATCTGGTAGCCATTATAGACCTGACTGCAGGATGACATGGATTAGAACCTGAAAATTGAAAGGTACAGGACATTTAGAAAGGACAAAAAGCTCAGAAGAGGTGAAGAGGATGTCTGTTGGTTAATGATGGTACTAGCACAATAGAGAAAGATGGCATTGGTTCAGGACACGGGAATGGTAGAGATCAAAAACTACAGAAGCCCTACACTGCCAAAAGTGGCTATTAGTTTGTCATGTCTGCAGAGCATTCCACCAGATCCATCCTCTCCCTGTAACCTTGCATTTACCATAGCTTATCCACCCCTGGACATTGTAGGGCATTTTAGCATGGCCGATACACCCAACCTACCCATCCTTGTGACTGTGGGAGAAAACCCAAGCACCCAGAGGAAACCTATATATAGTCACTGCCAATATCCACACAGATAAAAATCACACAACACCAGATTATAGTCCAACAGGTTTAATTGGAAGCACACTAGCTTTCGGAGCGTCGTTCCTTTATCAGGTGATAGTGGTCCACAATCACCTGATGAAGGAGCGACGCTTGGAAAGCTAGTGCTTCCAATTAAATCTGTTAGACTATAACCTGGTGTTGTGTGATTTTTAATTTTGTACACTCCAGTCTAACACCGGCATCTCCAAATCCACACAGATAGTCGCCTAAGGGTGGGATCAAATGCAGATCCTGAACCACTATGCTACCGTGCCATCCATCTTATCAATGACAATGTCAGGAAGTCACTTGCGGAAGTCATTTGCTTTTTCTATAAGTTTGATGCTATCTTTAACCTTACCATAAAACCATAAATGGTGGTTCCATCCTTTGGAATTGTTTTTGCACATTTAAGACAGAAATGAGGAGGAATTTATTTTCTAAGAGAATAGTGAATCCATGGACTTCACAAGTAGTGGACAAGTAGTCTTGATCAAACCCTTTTCTAGTATTACACAAGGAATGTGTTTTGAACACTGAGTATTTATTGCGTTATTTGCTTGAGTTTTAATGATCCCCATAAAATTACTTTATAATCTTAGTTTTGCGTCATTCTGCCTTGCCCAGTGCTGGGAACACAATGCATGCATCATTGAATTTAAAAGGATATTGAAGAAAGCATTACAACAGAATCATTTACATAAATGAATTAGTACCCATTCTTTGAAGGGGCTACACAGCCAAGTTAACCTCAGAGCTGGGTGGGTAAACATCTAATTCCAGACACGCTAGCAATTTTTAAACCCACACTTCTAAGCTTACTTATTTTTCACCATGTCCCTAAACTCTAGATAAGCACAGAGGGATCCCAGGGAAATTCTACAGCAATTAGATTTCTGTCCACATTGCATCAGATTTTGAAACCTGTCTAATGATGTTATTGTTAACTTGATTGATGACAGCCGCTCCAACTTTCTTTCTACCACTTGACTGGCCAGGAATCATAGAATCATACATTCATACAATCCCAACAGTATGGAAGCAGGCAATTTGGCCCATCAAGTCCATTGACCCTCCAAGACCCAGACCCACCCATTCCAGTAAGCCTATATTTGCCATGGCTAACCCACATAGCCTGCACATCCCTGGACTCTATGGGCAATTTAGCATAGCCAATCCACCTAATCTGCACATCTTTGGACTATAGGAGGAAACTGGAGCACCCAGAGCAAACCCACACAGGCACAGGTAGAATATGTAATCTCAACACAGATAGTCACTTAAGGATAGAATTGAAGCCAGGTCCCTGGTGTTGTGAGGCAGCACTGCTAACCACTGAGCTACCCACTGTACTGCCCATACCTACCATTACTGTGGATTAAGTTACCGTGTGATTAAATCTGTTTCGCTGCTTTATGAACACATTTGGTTATCAAATCCTGCAGCTGGATATTACAATCCCAACTGAGTGTGTTTTAAGCAGGGCCTTCAGTAAAATAGGTCAAGTGACTTGTTCCCCACCTTTCCACTCACTCCCATAATATAGAGGGTGAGCAGGTGATATGATTGGCAAGCCAACCACCATATCATAAATAAATTATTATGGCTTCTTTGAGCTTTTTGTCAAGGAGCTAACTCTTATCAAGAGGTAACATCTGTGCATTAGGAAATAATGGACAGATCCTGATTGGTGTTGTGATTCCTAATGAAGAACTTATGCCTGAAACATCGATTCTGCTGCTCTTCGGCTGCTGCCTGATCTGCTGTGCTTTTACAGCACCACACTTTTCGATTGTGATCATTATGTATTGGTGTCCAGTGTAGACATGATGTGTATACTGGAATATTTCAGTCGCAATAATGTCTACTTACTTTTAAGTTGTACCTGTTGTTTCACATGAGATCATCATGCATCTTATAAAATAATGAAAACGTCATAAAATGATATAAAAATGTCTTAAATTTTGTAATTTACAAGTTCGCTGATGATACCACCATAGTCGGTCGAATCTCAGATGGCAACGACACAGATTACAGAGAGGAACTGGAAGACCTGGAAAAATGGTGCACTGAGAACAACCTAGCTCTCAATGCCGGCAAAACCAAGGAACTCATTATTGACTCTCGGGGGGGATGTTACTCATGAACAGCACAGAAGTGGAACAAGTGGAGAGTGTCGAGCTCCTGGGAGTGGTCATCCACAACAAACTTTCTTGGACTCTTCATGTGGATGCTCTGGTTACAAAGGCCCAACAACATCTCTTCTCCCTCAGGCAGCTGATGAAATTTGTCATCGTGGCAAATACCCTTGCCAACTTTTATAGATGCATTATCAAGAGCATTCAGTTTGAATATATCACTACCTGGTATGGCAACTGTACTGTTCAAGATTGGAGACGGTTACAGAGAGTGGTGAACTTGGCCCAGACAATCACAAAGGCCAACCCCCCATCTATAGAATCCATCTACCAGGCCTGCTGTCAAGGAAAGGCAGCCAGCTTTCTTAAAGATCCATCCACACTGCCAATGGTTTTCTTCAACCTCTACCATTGCGTGGAAGGTACAGAAGCCTGAACACACGCACCAGCAGGTTTCGCAACAGTTTCTACCCTACTGTTGTTATAATACTGAATGGACTCTTAACAAACTCTTAACATTCATCTGTATCTGTGTTTTTGTTTTTGCTGCTGTTTACCTATTAGTTACTAGTTATCCTACTTAACTGTGGTCTGCCTGTATTGCTTGCAAGACAAAGCTTTTCACTGTGCCTCGGTACTCGTGACAATATAATCAATTCAATTCAGTTCAATTCAATTCAAATGTTATTGGTAACTGAGATTGTGTCATAACTCCGCCAAAACCTTCACTTGGGCATTCTTCTCCCCTTTCTATCAGAAGTCTCCGCTAATACAAGTAAGATGGATTAATGAGAGTGAATCTACCCCAGGCATCCCAGATAGTTTATCCACACCATATCCTTTGCAGAGTCTGGGGTGAGGACCTTATATACTTATCATACTGTGAGCTGTTGGGCAGAAGTGGCAAGTCATTTTCCTTAAAAAGATTTCTAAAACAGTTGGAGGGAAGATTGTTACTACTATGACCACTGGGGATATACCCCGGAATATGGTATGACCCCATTTCATCCTCCCTGGATGGACTTTCAAACTTGCTCCTACCAACACTTTGCCCCTCTCAAAACTGGCAAAACACCCTGGCACAATGTACCCAACTTAGTCTGGTTTGGAGTTCATTCAGGCCTCCTTTGTGGACTGCCTGCTGTCTTAGCAGCATCCATTATTGTGTTGTTAGAGCTTCTTGCCAATCAGATTGGTCAGCATTTCCAGGAGGAGTGACTTCCTGCCACTGAGTGGAAATACAAAGAACAAACACCAATACAGCACAGGAACAAAACCGTTGGCCCTCCAAGCCTGCGCCGACACATTTTGCCCTTCCATATTAAAACTGCCTTTACTTACAGGGTCAGTGTCCCTCTATTTCCCACCTAATTCATGCATTTGTCCAGGTTTTTCTTGAATGCTGCTATTGTGTCTGCTTCTACCACCTCCTTTGTGTGAAAAACATGCCTTGCATAACTTTTTCGAACCTCCCCCCCTCATGCCTTGAACCTGACCTGTGTCATTGAGTAATTAACTCCTCTACCCTGGGAAAAAAGCCTCATACTTTCCACTCAATCCAGGCCATTCCCAATCTTACAAGCCTCTATTAGGTCACTGCTCAACCTTGTGTGTTCCAGTGAAAAGAAACCCAGTCTATCCAACTTTTCTTCATTGCTAAAATCCCATATCAGGCAACATCCTGGGAAACCTTTTCTGTACCGTCTTCAAAGCATTCACATCCTTCTGGTAGTGTGGTGATCAGAACTGTATGTAATATAACCTGTCTATCCTCATGGGCAAAAGTGAGGACTGCAGATGTTGAAGATCAGGGTCAAGATTAGAGTGGTGCTGGAAAAGTACAGCAGGTCAGGCAGCATCCGAGGAGCAGGAAAATTGACATTTCAGGCAGGAGTCCTTCATCAGGATTCTCATTCCTCGTGAGGGACTCCTGCCCGAAACATTGATTTTTCTGCTCCTCTGATGCTGCCTGATCTACTGTGCTTTTCCAGCACCACTCCAACCATAAGCCTTATTAATTAACTTATCTACCTGTGTTATCATCTTTAGTGATCTAGGGATTTACACACCCAGATCCCTCTGCATATCAATACTCCTCTGGGCTCTGCCATTCATTCTATAATTTCCATCTGTACTTGACCTTCCAAAATCCATCACCTCACATTTGTCCGGAAAAAACTACATCTGCCATTTTTCTGCCCATGCCTAAAACTCACCTATATCCTGCTGTATCTTCTGACAATCCTGCTCTCTATCCACAACTCCACAAATCTTTGTATCACCACAAACTTACCAGTTAGACCAGCTGTGTTAGTTCTAAATCATTTATGTAGATCATGAACAAGAGGTCCCAGCACTGACCCCTGAGGAACAACACTATCACAGACCTCCATTCAAAAAGCATCCTTCCACCATTATCCACTATCTCCTATGACTAGGCTAGTTCTGTATCCATCTTGCCAGCTCACCCAGATACCATGTGGCTTCACTTTTTGTACGAGTCTGCCATGAGGGACCATGTCAAAGGCTTTACTGAAGTCCATTTAGACAACATCAATCGCTTTTCCACCATCAATCATCTTCATCATCTCCTCAAAAAATCCAATCAAGTTAATTAGGCATGGCCTCCCCCACACAAATCCATGTTGTTTATCACTAATAAGTCCATTTGCTTCTAAATACATATAGATCTTGTCCCTGAGGACCTTTTCCAATAGTTTCCTACCACTGGCGTGAGGCCCACAGGCCTGTAATTCCCTGGATTATCTCTGCTACCATTTTTGAACAATGGGACAATATTCGCTATTTTCCTGTTTTCTGGGTCCTCACCTTTGGCCAAAGAGGATACAAAGATGCCTGTAAATGTTGCAGCAATTTGTTCTCTTGAGTTCCTCAATATTCTGGGATAGATTTCATCAGGTCCCAGGACTTAGCTACCTTAATATTTTTTAAGATGCACAGCTCTTCCTTTTTAATAACAACTTGGCTTAACAATTCAACATTCCCTTCTCTAAGATCATCCTCCACCAATTCCTTCTTATTGGTGAATACTGATACAAAGTATTGGTTTAAGGCCTCACCTGCCTCTTCTAGCTCCACACACACACATTCCATCCTTTGTCCTTGAGTGGGCCAACGCTTTCCCTAGCTATTATCTTGCTTTTTATATATGTATACATGACTCACTCTGCTCCAGTTTTAGCTTGTTGTCCATCTGTTGGCTAACTACTGACTTTTGTTCTCATGGGGCAAGGCATCCACCTTCATCATCCTTATATTTCTGCTCCTGGGTTGGGATTTGAAGCCAGTTTCTTACATCAGATGCATGATCAATACCCACTTGCACATCAAAACCTTCTGAATGTCTCTGATGTAAACAAAGAAACAAAGGTTATACTAATATGGGAAGACTAGTATGGGAGCAATTCGAGTTAGTAAGTATTGCCAGATTTCTCAGTATTGCTTCTCATCACTGAGGTCTTATTAACAACCAACTGAAAATGGTCAAAGTTTTAACAGAGTGTTACATCCAACTCTGTCTGAAATTGGTAGTTCTCAATATTTATTGAGATTCAACTTCATGCATTCAAGCCACCTGAAAGAAGAAGATGCTGGCTTCATGGAAGGTAAGAACTAACAGGGTATCGGCTCAAAAAGGCAATAAAGCTATTTTTGGGCCAATATTACCCTGTACTGACAAGCATCCGAAGTAAAACGTTTAACATAATTTCTGGAATCAGTACATTTGTACATCTACAGGTGAATGACACTGTTCTTCAAGAGATTATGCTTGAAACATCAACTCTCCTGCTCCTCGGATGCTGCTTGACCGACTGTGCTTTTCCAGCGTCACACCATTTGACTCTGATCTCCAACATCTGCAGCCCTCACTTTCTCCTTGGGAGAGTTTTAAACCAAGGTTCATGAATTGCTGTTGCTGTGAGCTTCAAATTCATTGCGAATTTTTCAATTACTCATGAAATATTGAAAGGGAAAGGCCTGAACACTGATTAATTTATTTCAAAAATGGTTATTTGGCTTGACGTTCTTATGCAACGTTAAGGATCCTTATTATTCTTTCAGTTGAAAAGAAGTGGGTGGATTGAAGAATATTTGAAGATTATTGTACAGCACTCAAGCATGTGTGGGCTGACCAAGTTTATTGAATTACTTTGTCGGGGCATGGAAAGTTTAACATTCTAACAGGTCAATTTTAAATAAGACCTACTTTAATTAAAAGCAATAAACTTACGATATTGAAGTTGGTACTTGAGAATGCTACCTTGTTGCATGAAATTAAAAAAAATCATCCAACCAAATACAATCCATCAACAAGAACAATCCTTTAATCTTTCATAAGCAGGTAATGAGTTATTTATTTGCTCATAATATTAGCATCAACATTAATTCGGCTATGGAAAATATAACTGCAATAGACAATGAACGAATATAATAGTTCTGACTAACTTTTCTGAGAATTATGGTTTCCTTTAAATGAAAGGCCTTTCCTTGAAGGATAGATAAAGATCTGTAGTTTTGCAACAAATAGAGCATTCAAAATTACGCCCATTTAAACCACGCAAGCTACATGGAAATATCAAGGATTTACAGCATGGAAACAAGCCACATGGTGCACGCACTCTATCTTCATCTCTCATATGAGCCTATTCACACCTTTATTCATCTAATCCAAACCTATTCCTTTGTCCCTCATGAATTTATAGAGCTTGGCTGTTCAGTGCAAGAGCTGAAAATGTGTTGGTGGAAACGCACAGCAGGTCAGGCAGCATCCAAAGAGCAGGAGAATCGACGTTTCGGGCATTAGCCCTTCTTCAGGAATCCAATCTAAGATTTGTCTTTCATTAAGCGGCACAGTGGCACAGAGGTTAGTATTGCTGCCTCACAGTGCCAGAGACCCAGGTTCAATTCCTACCTCAGGCAACTGTCTGTGTGGAGTTTGCACATTCTCCTTGTGTCTGTGTGGGTTTCCTCCCACAGTCCAAAGATGTGCAGGTTAGGTGAATTGGCCAGTGCTAAATTGCCTGTAGTGTTAGGTGAAGGGATAAATGTAGGGGAATGGGTCTGGGTAGGTTGCTCTTCAGAGGGTCAGTTTGGGCTGAAGGGCCTGTTTCCACACTGTAAGTAATCTAATCCCCCTTGTTCAGTGCACTACATATGGTGTCTTAATTTTAAACCTTTAATTTTTTATTGATTCCAGCAAAATTAAAATCCAATTAAAAATTCTGCTGTATATTTACCTATTTAATTAGGGTAATTTTAAGGAAACATGTCTGAGTTGCGACTTAGAAGAAGGCCAAAATTCTGCAACTTTTCCAAAATACACCTCTCATAATTCCGGTAGGATTGCATTTAAAGCATTAAAAGTTACCCTGAGTATAAAATGTTACATTAAATGCCCCCAGTTACATTGAGTCCTGATCATAGGCTGGAGTTCTGAACTGACCTATGGAGTGGAGTCTGCCCAACCAGATGAGTTCTTGACAGTGATAGTGATGTGTCTGAAAGTTGTGGGGTTCCAGCAATACATTTTGAGCATGTAATCCTGATGTGGTGCTGAAGGGGTGTCATGTTGTTAGCAAATGCTCTTTCTCTCTCTCTCTCTCTCTCTCTCTCTCTTTCCCTCTCTCTTGAATGAGTTGTTAAGCAGTAGCCCTGACTGCCTACTCAGGCAAACATCAAAGATCCTATGACAGTATTTGAAGAAGAGCAGCATGCTATTCCAGTCAATATTCCATCTTCAATCAGAAACACAGATTTGCCTGCTGTGTTCACCAGCATAACATCAGTGACTTCAACAATAATTAATTGGCTTGAGAATTTTGAGATGTGATGAAAATGTAAACAAAGCTATGTAAATGTAAATTTGTTATTTGCAGATATTTTAAACATTTATCCATCACTAATGCCAAAATGCTTAGCCTAGCATTTTAATAAGAGCTAAAAATTTTAAATCATTAACAAGTGATAAAAATACAGTTGCATTTGGGCATTGATTAGTCCTTTAAAAATTACAAAACATATGTTTTCAAATTCACCAGGATTGATCTTTAAAAGTGATTTACCACACAGGAAATTAACTATTCCAGCTTTGTAACTATCACCTAAGAAAAAAATGTAGAGCCACCACTATACTCCAGGGTCCTGTTCTTCCCTTTAATATCAAATTATTATTATCATTTTCACTTACAGTCTCAAGTCGATAGATATCCCATCCTACATAATCATGTCTGTATTACTCTTTTTCTCTGTTCAAGTCTTAAGGGTTTGGTAAATGGATGGACTTCTGTGTTGGTGCACCAATATGCTTACATAGGTATGGCAGTGTCTTAGTGTTGCCTTTTATAGGTAACTGACTAGGGGTTTCCTCACTGGCTACTGACATATTTTGGATGGATTCATAAGTTAATATTCAACGTGTTTGACTGCATTATGAATGCACTTTCCTTGGCCATCAAGTCCTGGAGAGGGACTTGAACCCAGAATCCTGGTTCACTGACAGAAAAGATAACCAATATCCTACCATTACTTTCATTAAAGTGCCCTAAATAGTTGCAAATTAAGTAATTCGGTCTCAGCCAAGTTCCAAGCTTCCCAAAACATTCCTGTGAGGTTTTGTCCATTATAAGGCAATCAACATAGAGGTCAGGAGCAGGACGTCCAAAGAAAGGTCTAAATAACATACGACTTTGTAAACAGAATCATGGTTGGCAAAGGCTTGTCTGACTAACTATTAAATGTGTGGCCCATCAGAGGGGCACCACTGGGATACTGGGATAGAAACCTATAGGTCTGACCAATCAAATGTTTCAGAAGATTTCTAGTGGTTGCAATTTGCCAGAAGACAGTGGACCAATTGAGATTTATTAAGCTTCCCTTCAGGAAGAACACCTAACTTGATATTGTTTCTGCTGTAAATTATGATGTACATATCTAGAGCTTTTGTTAAATAACCTTGCAGGAATTCAGGGACTGGATTGGAAATTAGAATTGAAGTCCAAGATCAGATGTGCTTATACTGAACAGCAGGAAAGACTCAATAGGTCATTGGTCTTTCATTGCTCCTATTTCTTATGTTCTTATTTTCTTAACTCAGTATAAATTTAAAAAGCTGCCGGTTGAAATTCTTTCAGAATAATGAAATATATTACCCAGTGTAAGGATGTTTGTAGGGCATTGTACCTCAAATGGTCCCAACTGTTTAGAAATTGCATGGGAAGATTGAACTTCTGATGTGTAACTCTCATGTTCTCTAAGATACTCCCAAAAGGTCGTCAGGCAGTTCCAACTTACTTGGATAGCTCCCCAGGGAATTTTATTCAGAATGAAAATCTTATCTCTCTGTCCCTTGGTACTAGATATGCCTCACCATGACTCCTTCCACCCAGAACTGACTACCATTACGCATTCTTAATCATGTAGCTTCTCGCCATGACTTCTTAAAGAAGATTTTAGATATTTAACCTTTTCACTGACAGAAATACAGCTGCCAGTGTTGTAAAAATGGGGCCTGACTTTGGAAAAATTCTCTTCACTTCATTCTCTAAGGACTCCTTTATAGAAGATTAAGAAGCATCGTCCAATAGAAGCTCAGAAAAATTGGAAGGAAATAATTATGTCTTTTGTTTTTTTGTCAGACCATGGTTGGAAATAAGATCTCTGATCAGGACCAGAAGATCTGGGCCTTGACTATCCTCCTGAACAAAACATTAAAATAGCTCTCCAAGTGTAGAATTACACAACAGCTACAGCAAGAGAGGATGGCAATTTGACCCATTATATCAATGCCAGCTTTCTGCAAGTGCAACTGTGCTAGTTCCATTTCCATTCTATTCTCTGTAGCCCTGCAAATTTTATCTTTTAAGAAGCATACCCTATTTCCTTGTAAAAGCCATGATTGAACTATCTCTACCACCCTCTTAGACAATACAATCCAGACTCAAACTACATACTCTGTAAAAATATTTATCTTTATGTCACCATTCATTACTTTGCCACTCACCTCATATTGGTGTCTCTAGTTCTTCTGTCAATGGAACAAATGTTTTCCTGACTACCTTTCCCACATCCTCATGATTTTGAATACCTGTCTCCAATGTCTTCTGATCCTTCTTTTCTCAAAGGAGATCAATCCCAGCTTTTCTAATCTATTCATTTGATTGAAGTTATTCCCCCCAGCCCCCCCTCTCCCTCCAAACAACCCTGGGACTATTCATGCAAATATTTTCTATATCCTTTCAAAAGCCTCCACACTGATCCTACAATGGAACACCCACAGCTGGAGATAATCTTCCAGTTGTGAACAAACTCTTTCTTATAAAGTTTTGTCATAACTTCCTTGGTTCCTAATTGATGCCTGTACTCATAAAGACCAAAATCCTCTAATATAATCTTATAAACTGTTCTGAAACTCGCAACAATTTGTATACATAAACCATAATGCCTCTCTGCTCTTGCCCTCTTCACGTTATATTATGAATCTTTAGTCTCCCTTTCAAATTGTATGATTTCACACTTTTCTGTGTTAAATTTTGTCTGCTGTGTGTCTGCCCATTTCACTTGTCCATGTCTACTTGAAGTCTATTACTGTCTTCATCACAAGACTTTCAAATGTTGATTACCTGCAAATTTTGAACTTGTGTCTAGTCTACCCAATACTGAGCACTGAGGAACTCCAAAGTGCATTTTCCTCCAGTTGCAAACACTCTTCTTTTACTGAAACAAAGACAGAAATTGTTGGAGATCCTCAGCAGGTCTGGCAGCATCTATGGAGAGAAAGCAGTCAATAGTTTTGGGTCCAGTGATTCTTCTTCAGAACTTACTGCTTTCTGTTACTCAACCACCAATTTTTTTTAATACTGCCCCTATCCTTTTTATTCCTTAGCTTCAATTCTGCTGGCAAGTCTACAATGTTCCTCTGTAAGTCCATATATGCCACATCAATCTTGTTAACCTCATCAACACTTTCCATTATCTCATCAAAAAGTCAATCATGTGAGGTAAGCACAATTTGGCTTTAATAAATGCTTGCAAGTTTTCCTGAAATCAATCCACATCCAATTGAAACGTCCATTAATTTTGTTTGAGATTGTAGTCTCTAAAACCTTTCCTACTGCAAAGTTTGTGAAGGTTTGTAGCTCAGGTTGAGGTTTAGGGTGTAGGTTTGCTCGCTGAGCTGTAGGTTTGATATCCAGATATTTCATTACCTGGCTAGGTAACATCATCAGTGGCGACCTCCAAGTGAAGCGAAGCTGTTGTCTCCTGCTTTCTATTTTATTTTTATAGAAAGCAGGAGACAACAGCTTCGCTTCACTTGGAGGTTGCCACTGATGATGTTACCTAGCCAGGTAATGAAACATCTGGATATCAAACCTACAGCTCAGCGAGCAAACCTACACCCTAAACTTTTCTTACTGTTGTGGGAAAAATCACCAGCCTCCAAGTCAGAGTTGGGGTTCAAAGACAGAGTTTATTGTACAAGGAAATACCGGAGCTCTGGGGAGAGAAAGACACCAACAGCACAGTGGTCAGCTGCGAGTCTTCTCTTGTCCCAGAACACATGTCAAGATATTTTTATACATTTTGTGATATTATAGGTCAGTGATGAGGTTATTGTCTCGGTAAAATGATTTGTTTATTGTAAACATTGCAGAATCATTAATAGTTTTGGTGCTGTCATTGTCAGTTCCAGTGCAGCCTTTGTTAATTTCAGCATGGTTGTTGCCAGTTTCAGCACAGACATTGTCAGTTTCAATGCCTGCGTGACAGTCCATTGCTGTAGTAATGAATGTTAATTACTCTTCCTGAGAAGGACGATTATCGCAGCCCTGACTATCATCACTCTGTATTGAATCCATATCAGATTGTTAGCATTTTTATCAAAGTGTTGGCTGGACCCAGACACTTCGGCAGACAGTATATGCTACTCATGTGTATTCTCACCCCCACTCACCTTAACTAATCAACTAGGTTGTGAATGCATTGTGCTGGCATTCTGGTGGGCCCAGGCAGTGTCAGTGTTTGCTCTGCTGTCTCTCTCCATGTTGTGGCTCAGTGGCCATCTTGTGTATGAAGTGGCCAACTTATGGCTCAGTGGTCATCTTGTATGTCCATGTGCCTAGTGTCATCCTGCTCCATGCCATCTCCACTTTACTACAAACTAAGTAAAATTGGCTGACTGACTTGTAATTGCTGAGTTTGGTCAAGCACATTTGTGTTTGAGCAATATTTCCATTCAATTGGCATCACATGAAAGGAGAATTTGAAACATATTTTAATAGATCTGTAAACAAGTGGTTCAGTAGGTCCAATGATTTTATTCTGTCTCACATTGGTTTATCAAGTTAGGAGTGATCTTGTATTTTAAAATTTTGAGAATATTTTCTTGGCTTCATCTCTGCATTAGAATCATGAGGCATTAGATAGTAAAATGGCAGTTATTAGAGAATCAGATTACAGGAGTGTCTCGTTCCAGTAAATTATCATTACATATGTTGAAAAATAAATGGGAATGACACTAATTTGATTGTATTTTTGCTATCATGATTGCCCAATGTTTTCAAGCAGACAAGAAGATAGCTATCTACAAGGAATCGTACTCCAACCCGACTAATCCTACCCAGTCAGGAAAGAACCCAAGTAATCACAGTAAAACAGTGGTTACGTAATCACACCATCATGCACTTGTATTTTGAGTCTAAGGAGACATTTTAATCCAGTTTTACCAGAAATTATGCTCTTTTTAAACATTTAGATGGTAAAATGATTATTCCTTTTTGCTAATATCTGAAGGGAAATTATACCTAACTCCATTCTGTAGCATCTTTTACCTGATAGTCAATCATTTCCCAATAAATGGTATAATTGTGCACTTTGTATTAAATATCAGTTTGTTTTACCAGACAAGCAAAGGATGAATTTCTTTTAAAATGAGCTAACATTTAGAACTCGTATGCAGCACCAAATTTCAGAAATATCTACATAATGAATGTGCAATTAGATACTAATCATATATTGAGTTTCACAATTTAAACTCCTTGCATTTTTCCTGACGAAGTAGACTGACTAACATCCTTGTCTTCAGAATTACTGCTGTACTTTAGGAAGTGTGTCCGGTCGGGCCAACCAAAATCATGAACCTATGGTGGACAATAATAAACTTACCATGAGTTACAAAAGATGGACACCGATTTAAGCATCAAGTCGAAAAGTGTGGTGCTGCAAAAGCACAGCCGGTCAGGCAGCATCCGACAAGCAGGAGAATTGATGTTTCGAGCATAAGCTCTTCATCAGGAAGTGTTCCTACATCCCCGGATGTTGCACTGAACCGTTGTGCTTTTCTAGCCCCACACTTTGCGGCTCTGATCTCCAGCATCTGCTGTCCTCACTTTCTCCTAAATGCTTAAAACCTGCTGGGAAATGGAACCCAGCCTTGACTAAAGTGCTAATCCACATACTATAGAATCCAGACAGGCTGCAGCTACCCCACAGATAATTTGTAAACAAACCTGACTGCCGCAGATCCTGCAATGCACACCTGAATTTGGATTTGAATGGGACAATGGAATGTCACCATCAGGACAATTGGGAGCGTGAGTCATTCTCTAGACATGAAGGTGCCTTGCACCCTTATTTGGAGGAGGTTACATGTACCCAACAACATCTACTGTAATGGACACCTAAGGGCCACCCTGCCATCAATGTGCCAACATCTGGTTGGGTCTGGTTGATTAGGGTAATCAAACCTGGTCAATTCATTGGCAGATCCTCAAGACCCTCCTAAAAGGGATCAAAGACTCAGAAGGATAAGAATCACTGCAAAGCCCCACTCAACCTGGTAACTCGATAATAACCATCGAAAAAGAAAATATCTCCAAGACCATCAGAAGAAGAGGAAGACATTACCACGTAAAGCTGGGCCAAGTTCTAGTGTGGTGGTCTATGGCCATACAAAGTTAAATTAAAGCATAAGATAGTTTGTAATGTTTTCTTTGTTCCTTCACAGTATACTTTCTTGTACTAATATTAATCATGTTCAATAAATGAATATAAGACTCACAGTTCCTTTGCTGAATATAAGAATTTAAATACACTATGTGGGAGGTACAACAGAAGTCATCAATACTGGCATAGTGTAACTATTTTCATAGGAAAACTATGCTAGTTTTAAACATAAATGTACTGAAAGCCAAGATTAAGTATTGTTGAACATCTTATGGTGACAAGTAGGTCACATTGGAATCTGTTCTGCATTAAATTTGTCATTTTATTAGAGGCCAGATGAACCTTGGGACAAACAAAAAGAAAGCAGATATATCACAGTCAAAGTAATGTTTAACCTAACCCATTTAGTAGTGTCTGATTTGCCCCCAGCATGATGTTTTATCTGATGCAGCAATACTTATGTTATCTCCAGTAACAAAAACAAAACTGGATGTTGGTATGATGGTATTGAAAAATTCAGCAGACATTTATTTTGAGTAACTATTATATTCAGCTATTGCATTCCTCAGGCACTTAAGTCTCTGGACTAATATAAAACTATTAAGTTACAGCTGAGCAGTAAGCCTCCAGAAAAGAGAAGGTGGAATATGAGATTAGATTAGGTTACTTACAGTGTGGAAACAGGCCCTTCAGCCCAACAAGTCCACAACGACCCACCGAAGTGCAACCCACCCATACATTTACCCCTTACCTAACACTACGGGCAATTTAGCATGGCCAATTCACCTGACCCGCACATCTTTGGACTGTAGGAGGAAACTGAAGCACCCGGAGGAAACCCACGCAGACACGGAGAGAACGTGCAAACTCCACACAGTCAGTCGCCTGAGTCGGGAATTGAACCCGGGTCTCAGGCGCTGTGAGGCAGCAGTGCTAACCACTGTGCCACCGTGCCATCCACAATATTTAAATCCTCAGATTCGATAGTAAGATACCGTGATAATATCATGATTGTTTCTCTTAAAGATATACTGGCCTGGAGATATAACACATTTCTTTCCTCCTAAGGTAAAAAGTTATTCCAAACATAGTTGCCTATAGGCACATGATGGCAATTTGATAATTATACAAGCCAGTAAAATAGAGTTTACAGGACAAATGTTTTAAACTTCAATGTAAAGATTTGTCCTGATACAGAGATTGTATATCTGCCAAGAGGGATATGTGTTCTCTGATGCACTTGTCCAACAACTTTGTTTGGCTTGCTGCTTATTCCCATACTCAATGTCACTGCTCAATCATTGTCTTCAGAGTTTCCTTTCTCACTCTGTGCATGATTATGATTCATGTGCTGCATATTGACCTGAGCTGGCTTCTGTTCCTTCACAATTTATCACCATGATCATGAATTACTTTGTATGATTTGCACTGGTTATCTACTTTATAAACATTTACTGGTATCCAAGTATTTATATTTGTATATCTGCCACAAACAATGTGAAATTTAGAGAAGTAGCTCATCATAAGGGTGAAATTATCTGCATACATTCTGGATGTGGCTGTTGCTAATTGCAAGCAAAGAGTGGATGGAACATGGCATGAATATAAAGATTCCCTCCACTGCTGGGGTTGATATGTTTTACATGCTTTACAAACATTCATGTGTCTGTAAGATGACACAGTAAGATGTGCAGCATAGTGGCATGGTGGCACAGTGGTTGGCATTGCTACCTCACAGCGCCAGGAGCAAAGGTTTGATTCCACCTTCGGGTGAATGTCTGGCTATGTGGAATTTTCATGTTCTCCCTGTATCTGTGTGGGTTTCCTCCTGGGGCTACAGGGATAGGGATGGCGTAGGGGTGGCCTCTATCTGCATAGTAGGCAGTCTACGATTCTTTGATGTCTTGTTGCAATTGTACAGGGTCTTGCTGAGACCACACCTGGAGTGCAGTTTTGACCGACTTACCTGAGGATATATTTTTGTCTGTGGAGGGAGTTCAACAAAGGTTTACCAGACTGAACCTGGGATGGCAGGACTGACATGTGAAGAGCAACTGAATCAGTCAGAATTACACCACTAAAGTTTAGAAGAATGCTGTGGATTGCAGGGAAAGCTACAAAATTTGAACAGGACTGGGCAGGATAAATGCAGGAAAGATGTTACCAATGATAATGAGTCCAGAACCAGAGATCACAGTTTAAGTGCATGAGATAGGCCATTAAGGATTGCGATAACAAGAATTTCTTCAGCCAGATCGTGGTGAGTCTGTGGAATTCTCTGCCACAGGAAGCAGTTGAGGCCAGTTGAAGGCATTAGATTTAGTTTGTTGGGTTAAAGGGATCAAAGGCTATGGGGAGAAAGTGAGAAGACATTACTGAGTTGGATGACAAACCATACTTATATTGAATGGTGGAAGGGTGAAATTGCCTTCTCCTTTTTCAATTTTCTATGTTGCTATTCTTTCTAGTTTAGGACATTTAGCATACCAAACACATGAATAATCAAGCAGCAGGTGAGGTTGGGGGTGAGAGGAAATACATACAAAAACTATCAGTAGAGAAAAAGTACACCAGAAATTAATGGCAAAGACAGAAATATGAAAAATAATGGAAATGAAATCAAATGGTGGAGCAGACACAAAGGGCTGAATGTCTCCTCCTCTCCCTATTTTCTATGCCGCTGTGTTTCTACCTCTGGCACGTAGTCCTATGAAGCAGCTGCCTTGTGTGTTCAATAAAGTAAAAAATGAGGTCTGCAGATGCTGGAGATCACAGCTGCAAATGTGTTGCTGGTCAAAGCACAGCAGGTTAGGCAGCATCTCAGGAATAGAGAATTCGACGTTTCGAGCATAAGCCCTTCATCAAGGGCTTATGCTCGAAACGTCGAATTCTCTATTCCTGAGATGCTGCCTAACCTGCTGTGCTTTGTGTGTTCAATACTCATGTGATCCTAAAGATAATGTCTTGGCATAATGCTTTGGTATCAGGACTTCTTTGACCTACCATTTTATACCAAGTTTGATTCCATGCCTAAAATGAACGAATCTCCTCAGGTGCTTCTTTAATGTTTTCAAGCTAAACTGAATAACAATCTCTTATAAATTTTGAAATTGCTCATTTTCCACAATTTTCAACTGCAACTGATCAGATTGTCTCTGACCAAAGTGTAACAGTTCAACCTTGATAACATCTTTAACTTCATAGCTTACAGCATCATTATACAGTTGAAAAAGAATATCTTGATCATAATGAAAATAGAAAATAGGGGAGAAACATAACAGATCAGTCAGCATCTATGGAGACAGAAAGAGTTAACCTTTCAAGTTCAACAACTCTGCTTCAGAACTAAACTCCCATATATAATTGCATAGCTTTTGTTGCATAAGATGCTTCATGAAAGTTTAAATGGGAGTGGAGACAATTATTAATTCAATGAACCTTCTGACAGGTTTTCATTGGAAAACACATGGAGTTTCTATCTGCATGGCCCAAGTTGGAGTCTGTTAATCTTCAACTTAATTCTTACATTGAACTGATCTTTAAGAATCTTTCAGAGCTATTCTGGAACCTTTTGATCATCCAAAGAAAGATCAGATATGTTAATAAAGTGAAACCCCTCCTTTCCAATGGCATGCAACATTTTTAGAGTTCTTTCTTGTGCATCACTTATCTCTTAGTCTGTAAAATAAAACTGCATGCATTGTTTGAATGGTTGCACACCAACAAGGGTGCCACTGGATGCCCAATCCATAATGACATGCCCACTTTCCATCACGATGCCTGAAAAAAATTTGCAGTGTACCACCTTAAGCCATATGTAGCTGGGATTATGACAATTACGTAAGTGTAATTTAACACTTCTTCTTCCTTAATAACAAAGAATTGTGAAAGACTGTTACCAATGTGCTAGCTATCGGGGAATGATACTCTTGTTTTTTAACTGTCTGTTCTGCACTGCATTGGCTTTGTGACTTAGCGCAAGTGTGCCTTTCAGTCCTTTTTTTAAATTAAGGAAACCCTAGTCATTGTCTTGGAAGAACTTACATCCTAACCAAAAAGAAATTAGTTCTTTTTTTTAGTGGTTAGTGCCCTATTTACAAATTTGTATGGCTTCCTATACTCAAACTAGTATTGCTTAAGGGTGAAAAGCTATCTCTTGTCCAAATTCTCTGGCATCCAAAGCTATTGCACAGTTTGTCTTCTGCTACAAAGGTTGGAGTCTTGTATTGATGGTCATCACTACTACCATGATGAAGGGTTGCCCTCAAGATTGTGTATTAGCTAATGGGGCAATGCTCGTGTTATCTGAAGCTGGGCATGGCTATCTTCGTATTAAAGTCCAACTAACATTTATTACAAGTCACTTTTATGCACAAACATTATCTTTCTCAGGTACATAAATCTTGAGTCTAATATTAATCTATTATCTTACAACAGAAGTGCGTACTTCCAGTAGCAAATAATACTTCAAGATGGAGTATTCGATCTTCATATCCTTAGGTCATATGCTGTGATATAGTGGTGATATCATGAGCCTATGAGCTTGTCTCTTAAAGGCGTATTGATCGTGAAACAGTACAGAACCAGTAGGAAACAAAGAGGATCAGAGCTGCTTTATGTCCCAATTAATTTTGCTACTAACTGAAGTCAGTGAGTATCATTGGGTACAGTGTAATTCAGTAAAAAGTGAGGTCTGCAGATGCTGGAGATCCGAGCTGAAAATGTGTTGCTGGTTAAAGCACAGCAGGTTAGGCAGCATCCAAGGAACAGGAAATTCGACGTTTCGGGCCAGACCCCTTCATCAGGAATGCCTGATGAAGGGCTCTGGCCCAAAACGTCGAATTTCCTATTCCTTGGACGCTGCCTAACCTGCTGTGCTTTAACCAGCAACACATTTTCAGCTACAGTGTAATTCAGTTGGTCAATCCAGTCAGGTTTCTGATGAATCAGATCAAAATATCCTCGTATTATACACAAGATTTCCTAGATAACATAGACATCTTCATGTCTACTGCCTAGCTTTTGATTGTGATAAAGTAGAGCATTTTAAAACAACTCCTCAGTTGTTAGCCATTCTTTATGCTGGTTAGGCCCAGTTTGACCACAATAAAACACAAGCTCTTCAGCTTTGCCTATTTTGAGTAGGAGGAGGAAGAGTTGTTTTGATCATAGGTTCGGACAGGGCAGTGAGCCCAGTTCACATAGATCATTACCCAGGCAGAGGGAATATGGCATGCCGATTTAGAGGAGCTTCAGGTTTGCAACAGCAATGATACTCACATTTAGAACAGGAACACACGGCTTCTCCAACTGCTGGAGCCTACAGTCAAGCATGTTTGAATCAAGTGTCCGGACAGCTGGCCTGTTGGCAAGCATCAACTGTGGAGGAAATGTGTGCTTGGAGACCAAAAACATTAGATTACTGGAATTACTTAAAAGGCATGACATAATTTTGTGAAAGATATAATTTTTCCTGAATTATGTTTCTGGCTGATTTGAATTTTTTCAGTTTTTTCTCCTTATAATGAAAATGGAACATATTGGCATTCAAGTCCAATAACAGTCTAAACTAAGAAAATTAGACATTTTGTCTTCTCACAATGGATGGCGATCTGAAGCCTAAGCTTGCATTGGCAATTAAAGTAATTGTTTTTTTGATGGGCTTAATTTTCTCTTTTCCCTTGTACTACAACACTGGACTTATTCTTTCACTGTGGCTTTTATAAATTGCTGTTTAACAAGTGGCTGCTGTAGCCAGTTTTTGATAAACATTTGCACTTTTCTCAATTCTATGATCTTTACTTGTGGGTTTGTTGCTTTAGATGAACAATGCATTGCCTATTCACATGATAACGTTCAACAATGTAAAACAAGAAATGGTTTTTGTGATATTCTGGTGAAAGCTTGATTTAAATTTTGTGGTATGGTGAAATCACATACTGTAACACCAGTAATGAAGACAAATTCTCTGCTATATTAATGGTGGCATTGTTAATAAGTTGGTTTTGAAATAAATGCATTTATTATTGACATTGCAGATTGCCCTTTCAACCCATACCAGTCTGGTTGTACATTAATATTGGGTTACTGAACAGACACACAGAAAGGCTGATGCACACAGGCCGATGAAATATGCTTTGGTGAGTTTTATAATCATCTACCATCAGTAATTACAAACTGAGCATCATGCCCAAAATTAGATCTACTGGACAGAATTTCTAAGTTCAGACTTTACTGGCAATTTTTGTGTCATTTCAGACCAAATTTAAAACTTTCAATTTAAACTGAACAGCAATTAAGAGTCTACATATTTTCCATCAAACTAATTGCTATGATAGAGAAAGGACAATGGAGTCAAAGAGACATGTGGAAACAAAAAGGTACAGATCACTTACACCTAAAAAAATTCAAAATTCCTGGAGTCCATTCTTGGATATTCACCCAACGAAAGCTCTGCAAGATCTCACCCCCACATTATGTAGGGCAATGGCTCTAACTGATATAGCCATTAAGAGACCAGCGGTTTCTTAAGTCCTGCTCCTGTTCCCTCTTCAAAGTTGTGAGCGATCATTCGCTAACACCCAGGAAATTCTGTTTCAATGGTCATGGTTTCTGTGGGTCTTAGTGTGGTTGATGAGCCTGATCCTAGAGCCACATCTCTGACCACAGACTTGGTAGATGTTTTCAGGAGGTAGAATTGGTCCTTGGGCCTGAGGTCATTGGCATTCTTTTCTCTGACTCTTTTTCTGTACTTCCTCTTGTCGATGCGTGTTCATGGGGACTGGTGTCCCTTCACACTGGAGGTTCCTCAAAGTTGGTTCATTCAGTGTGGGGGTGCTCCAGGCATTGATGTCTATGTTGCATTTCTTGAGGTAAGTCTTTAAGGAGTCTTTGAAGTGCTTCCTTTGCCCTCCTCTTATTTGGTGTCTTCCCTGAGCTGGGCAAAGAAGATTGGCAGTCAGATCTCAGGCATCCTAAGCACATGGTTGAATGACCTTGACCTTGATGCTGGTGTTATTGGGTCCTACAGGGATGCTGATGTTAACATGCCTGTTTTCCCAGCTGATGTGGAGAATCCAAGTCAAACAATGTTAATGCTCCAGGGCCTTGGGTGGCATCTCCATGTAGTCCAAGCTTCTGAGCCTTTTAGAAAGGATGGAATAGTGACTGCCTTGTGCACAAGGACCTCAGTATGAGCATTCAAAGGTAGATGGAGTAGTGAACTTCCGCATCGATGTCAGCCTTAGATGAAACATGGCTCTCCAGTAAGGGGAAATGTTCCACGTTTGAAAGGATTTCTCCATTGATCCTAATGGAGGAATAGACAGGATCTTGTGCTAGGGCAGTTTGGTAAAGATTTGAGTCTTCTTGAGGTTGAGGCTGAGACTGATTCTTTTGTATGCTTCTCGGAAGGCATGAAGTGAGGTTTCAAGATTGTCTTCCTGTTCTTTCTTCTCTCACTGTTTTTTTCTATCCCTAGTAATATCCTGGTAAGCCTCCATTGTACTCTCTCAAAGTTTTGACATTTTTCCTCAAATATAGTCACCAGCTTTGTCCACAATGTTCCAGTTCATGTGTAAGCAATGACTTGTAAAATTCGAGTATGATCTTTTTATATCATATTTCTCTACTTATAAACCTATGTAACTACCTTCTAACCACAGCTTTTAGCCACTCTATGAACTTGTTGAACAGTTTTAGTGATTTGTGTAGTTAAGCACAGAGGGCTCTCTGCTCACGTGCACTTTTCAATGTTGGTTTATTTGAGGAATATTGTTATTCCAAATTAGCTCTTCCAAAGTGCATTCACTTATATCTCTTCACATTGAATTCCATCTCAGTGATTCACCTTATTTTATATATTTATGCTATCTTGAAGTCTGCAACTCATCAAAGTATTATAAATGTTAGAATGATGCTTTTTACACCTGTGTCAAGGTCATTTACACAGCTTAACAGAAAATATACTACCTCTATGAAACACACAGAAATATGTAAACTTTCACAAGATGTATTTTTGACTGTATCCATTAAATTATTCTGGACTTGGTAAGGCATGCACATGAATGTGCAGACAAATATGCATTTACTTCTGAAAAGGTGCATGGGATTTGAGATCCAAACATGTTACTGAAGCCTCAGAATATTTAACTCTCTCTTTTTTAATACTGGCAATTTTCTGATTGTGCAAAAAGCCCAATCAATAAGTGATGATTACCCAGATAGGCTGAAGGAGACCGTTTGGCTTATTGTGACTGTGTTGTTTCTTTGAAAGAGCTATCCCATTTCCCTGTTCTCTCCCCGTAGCCTTGCAAATGTTAACATTTCAAATATATACCCAGTTAAATGTTGCAAGTCAATTTGCTTCCACTGCCATTTAGGGTAATGCATTCAATTTATAATAATTTGTTGTAACCAATATATTCTCAACATTCCTCAGCTTATTTTACCAATTTCCTTTTTCAGGTCTGAAACTGTTATCCCTGAGACTTAGAAATCAATATGCAATGGCACATCTTTAAATTACATTTTGTTATTTCACAGTTGATTACTTCTTCCTAAAACTGATCATTGATGTCAGATCTTCCGCAATTCAATAGCTCCCTACTTTAAAATTGCTTTCTCTTTCCCTGTTTAATAAGCAAATGCAAAAGATTAATCTTATTGCAATATCAAGGGTAATCAATTGTAGTATAATGTTAGCAGATTTCAGGACTGTTTGACCAAACCTTTATTCATTGTTGCAGGTACCAATATCTCAGTAATAACTGTCTGATATATCCTAAAGACATGACTTGGTATTAAGGTATTGGTTTGTTACTTGGAATGTGTTAGATTGCCACATATTGGACTGGTGGCATTTTAAATTTGTGATGATGTGGAAAACATGAACTGTTGAGTGATTGAAGAATCCATTCTGTTTAATAAGAATGATGAAGCATCATTCATAATTTATAGTAATGTGATAACATTGTACTGAAGTTCCAAGATATCTAATCCAGAACTAGTGCTTTCACAATTTATGTTTTCTTGACGTCCTTGTTGATCTTATGCTGTCCCATATAGACACTGGAGTTTGTGGAACCTAGTTGAATCCCTCTGTGGAGCTTTTAATTCCTCCCTATCTATTGTGAGGTCAGACCCTATGTCGACAATTGCCCTTTATCTCTCACCATTCTCTCAGTGACCCATTACAATGAAGATTGGGCTTGAGTTGACTACTTTCTCCAGGAGTAAAAAGTGAGGTCTGCAGATGCTGGAGATCAGAGCTGAAAATGTGTTGCTGGTTAAAGCACAGCAGGTCAGGCAGCATCCAAGGAACAGGAAATTCTCTGCAGATGCTGGAGATCAGAGCTGAAAATGTGTTGCTGGTTAAAGCACAGCAGGTCAGGCAGCATCCAAGGAACAGGAAATTCTCTGCAGATGCTGGAGATCAGAGCTGAAAATGTGTTGCTGGTTAAAGCACAGCAGGTCAGGCAGCATCCAAGGAACAGGAAATTCTCTGCAGATGCTGGAGATCAGAGCTGAAAATGTGTTGCTGGTTAAAGCACAGCAGGTCAGGCAGCATCCAAGGACCAGGAAATTCTCTGCAGATGCTGGAGATCAGAGCTGAAAATTTCCTGTTCCTTGGATGCTGCCTGACCTGCTGTGCTGTAGCCAGCAACACATTTTCAGCTACTTTCTCCAGGACTCCATGGACTGCCTGACTATTATCGTTAAACTCCCAAGACTGACCATGTCTCACTATCCTACCCCTGGCTGATCAGCAATACAACCCTGACAACCGTCGTCCAGCATCCTGGACCAATATCTCCACAGCATTCCAACTGGTCTGGACTGGGTGCTTTTGACCTGGAGGACTGATGGTGGCTCATCTCTTGGATTATAATGATGTATATCTGTGGACTCTGAAAGGACCAACCTCCTGGAATAAGATGAGACCTTTGACTGCTGATGGCAGTACCCTTTGACTGACTGTCATCCACATTCATCCTTTGCTCCCTTTTGACTTTCACACATGGTCATTTGCCTGAAATACATTAGGTGCATTTGCCAAATAAGCTGTTGGCACATGCTGCAGGTGTTACATTGATGTAGCACAATCATCCAACAGCATGTCTACCCCCTTGACTGTTAAGGGCCCTCCACATCTCAAGGTATTTGCAACTCCTTCTGCAACAGAAAAGCAATGCAAGCCACAGGGGCTGGCAGCCTGCAACTGAGCACTGAAGAGCCTGTGCACTTGGAAACCAATGGGAATCATGAAGAGGCTGGTAGTCTATAAATTGCTGCTGAAGTCAGTGAGTGTATGCTGAAAAAGCAATGTAACCCATACAGAAATTGGTAGCTTCCAAATAATCTTGAAGTGACTGTGCACTTAGAAAGCAAACTTACAGCCATAAGAAGTATCCAGTAAAGATGCATGGGATATATGTGTATCCTTCCACATAACATAATGTGGCAGAAGCATGGAAGTTGTATGAGTTCCTGAGCTGCAAAGTGTTGAAGGATGAAATGGTGTGTGAGTTGGTTCAAAAGCAGGCACAATGATATGGTGAGGCTGGTGGTTTGTTAATGCTGATTTGTGTAAAGAGTTGAGGAATTTGGTAGCCAAGGAGTACGTACATACTCTAGGGTAAAATGTGGAAGACCATGAAGAAATGCATTGAGAAAGAGGTGTTCCAAGGTAATAATGGTTTTTTCAGGATTTCAACAGTTGGTGAACTGAGACAGGGATGAAGTAGTATCACTTGCTCGATAGATATTGAATCCAAAAAGTAGTGAATGAAGTATTTCAAGTTAATTTTTGTCAATGATATTCTTTTGATTCTTTTCAGTCTGAGAAAATTTGAGTGTTATAAACAGTTTCAATCAGTACATGGCCACACTTTTTCGATACATCAAACTCTAAAAGGTAGCTGGATTCTTGCAGAATTATTGACATGAAGATGGTGAGGTAGACTTTGTACTTTCACAGCTGATTTTTCACTCATCCAGGGTCAGACTAATTTAATTTTTTAAGGAAATCATCTTAGGAACTCACTACTGGGTTGGACAGGGAGAGGGCATGACACTCGACATGCCTGCCACTGTTACGGTGGATGCTTGGGGCAGTTTGAACAGATTTTCAACTTCTAATTTCATATAAAGTTTGTGCCCTTTGATGTATAACTGAAGTGACAGCAAAGGAAAGGAAAATCCTGCCTAAGTATCTTAGTCTATTATCTGAGGGAACTTCAGAAGCCATTTAATTCAAGTACAATTTTCTATGCTTCGAAATGAAAGTCATCTGATTAAATGTTTTTTTTTGTCCTTTGAGGAAGTTAGATTCCTCCAAGTTTCCAGGTTGGATTAAATAATACATAAATTGGTTTTCAAGGATCTTCGCAGAGTCAAAGCACAAGATCTGGGGGAACTAGTTGAAGAAGCCCCAAATAATCTTTTCTCCCTTGCTGTATTTATAGTCGTAAACACAAAAGAAAAAGAAATACAGTCATTAAATGAAATGCTAATGTTTAAATTTTTATTCAGAAAGAATAATGTGTAATCTGGTCAAAACAATGTAAATGTCATTACAACTGAAACTTATATTTCAGTTAGAGATGATGGACCAGCTTTTCTGAAACTGGTTTATTTGTGAAAAGTATACTTATTTTTAAAGGGTGCTGCTGGTTTATTGTCTAATTGTGTGCCTGTGTGTGTGAGAGAGAGAGAAGGAGAGAGAGAGAGAGAGAGAGAGAGAGAGAGAGCTGAGGTTGCAACAGCATAATCTGACTCATTTTGAGAGATGCAACAGAAGATCTAGTAATACTTACAACCAATTCAATTTTTTTCTGAAATTAGCAGCAGTTAAATGGGGAAAAGGATGCATTCAAATAAGACAAAGAACTGAAGAAAAACAAAGACGTTTAAGTGGAAAAGATACGATTCAAATTTAATAATCCAAACTCGTCATTATTCATGTCAAGAGAGCTATCTATAATTCTGTAGCCAGGTTGTTAGTGAATTCTTTTGAGAATTTGATGGAAATGGCAGTCAATATGATTATGGAAAAATGTAAGCAATTCAAAAATCATTAATGGTTGGGTGTTCCTTGAGGAATTGAGAGAGGCATTTGAAGAGGGTACTGCATCAAAAAATTATCATACTGTCTTGGAAACCAGTTAACACCAGGAAGACTACGGCAAAGCTAATGATAAGTCCAAATTTTAAGGGATGTACACTTGGGACTTGTAGTCATTCCTGCAGTTAATTTTGATGGGAAAGATTAAAGTTTTCCTGTTTAACCGTAACTAAGTGTAAGTATAAGCAAGCATAAAATCATCAATCAGACGTTGCTATATTTTTGGGTCTTTAAAGTCTTACCACAGATTTTTCCACTTCCACATTGAATGAAGATGAACCATATTTGGGCATCTCTTAGTAATCCCAAATGATTTCATTATGGTCATGAATTTAGAACTCATCCCTGACATTTCACATCAATGCTCAATGAGGAATGATTCAGATAAATATCTTTACAGGATTCTTAAAACAAATCAATTTCAAAGTAATTCAGTTTTATACTATGCACTGAAGGAAAGCTGAATTAAATATTGCATTGTCACTTGTGCAAGAACCAGCAGCCAAGATAACTGAATGATTTGGCCTGAAAAGACCATAATGTCAACAGAAAACAAATTTCGATAAAATCAAAGTACTTTGAATTCTGAGGTCTGAAATAAACCTTTGAAAGTCTTGGAGAATGTCAGCAGCTCTGGCAGAATCAGTGGAGAGAGAAGCAGAGTTAATGATTTGAGTCTGGTAAGACTCCATGTTAATTTTGTTTCTCTCTCCATAGATGCTTCAGCACTTCCTGTTTCTTAAGTAGTTAAATCAGAGCACAGAGTGAACATAAGTGAAAGGAAAAACAGTAAGAAATACTTCCTTCTACCAAGCATACTGCAGGGAAAAGTGTCTTGGGATAATTATAGGTATTACAATTCACAAACACGTAAAGCCTAATGCTTAAGCAATATAACCTTATGAATAAAATTATATAAAGTAAACATATGTTTGGAGAATGCGTGCACAGCAAAGAGCAGTGCATCGAAAATAAGAGCTTAGGGTGTCAAGGTGCATCTGTACAGGACATTGGTTAAGCCACTTTTAGACTATTGCATTCAGTTCTAGTCTCCCTGTTATAGGATATTGTTAAACGTAACTGGTTCAGAAAATATTTACAAGTATGTTGCTGGGGCTGCAGAGTTTGAGCTGTTCGGGAGTGGCTAAATAGACTAGAGCTTATTTTCCTTGGAGTGTTGGAGGCTGAGGGATAACTTCATAGATGTTTATAAAATTATGAGGAGCACGGATAGGGTGAATTACTGAGATCTTTTTCCCAGGCTAGGGGAGTCCAAAACTAGAAGGGTTAAGGTGAGAGAGAAAAGATATAAAAGGTACTTCAGGGGCAACTTTTTCACACAAGGGTGGTGCATGTATCGAATGAACTGCCAGGGGAATTGGTGGAGGTTGGTACAATTACAATGTTTAAAAGGCATCTGGATGGGTACATGAATAGAAAAGGTTCAGAGGAATATGGGCCAAATGTTGATGAATGGGACTAGATTAATTTAGGATAACTGGTCAGCATGGATGAGTTGGACCAAAGGGTTTCCATGCTGTAAAACCCTCTGACTCTAACATGCAAATTTATAATAACATTTTGCTAATTTCAATAATGCAGATTTTATCTTTGGCTTTTGGGATACTCTTACCCCAGAATTGGTCGAAGTGTTATCGGCAGCATATGCCTTTGCACTATCCGTTCCTCAGCCTGTTTGTGAGCGCCAGTCCAATGCTAAGAATGCTGCTGACGAGTTGGGAAGCCTAGAAGGGTTCTTGGATACATGTATGGCTAGCCTGCACTTCTTACAGGCAGCCTAGAGGGGGGTGGGATGGGGAGTGTCGGGGGTGTTGGAACTGAGGCAGTGGTGCAACAGTAATTTCATTGGGCTAGTAATCCATAAAGCCTGGTTCATGTTCAGGGAGCAGGAGTTTCAAAGATGGATGATTACCTTTGACTTCCAAAGAGTCTTCATTAAAAAGATACTAGCCTTTGGTGACCATGTAAGCATTGACAATTATCAGTTAAAATAAATACATCTAGTTTAGTAATGTCCTTTGTGAAAGGAAATCTGTCACAACATGTGGATCTAGAAATACAGCAATTAATTACTCTCTGGGTAGTTGGATGTAGGCAACTGATTTCAGTATTGCCCACATCTCATAGATGACGTTTAAAAAAAGGATGTGAATTCTGGCTACAAATGCTGGTAAAAATGTATTGAAAGTATTTCAAAGAAGGAATAAGACTACAGCAAAGCATTAGACCAGAGACAAGACTCCCAGAATCTCTGAGCTGGTGCTGGAGGTGCCATCCATGAGGCAGGTAAAAGATCAAGTTTCTGCGGGGGTGGGGAGTCTCCAGATAAACACTGCAAAGGGAACAGAGGCAGATAGCCATGAAAGTTAATTCAATGTGATCTTGACAGCCTGGCTGCTGCTGAAGTGCAACAGCTATACACACATGCTGAAGTTAAGTGAATACAGTTTAAAATGCCATTGTCAACCAAGCACAATGCTAACTCCACTTCACGTTCGAGGCATTGCATCCCCATTAATCAGCCAACAGAAATCTCAAGCAATCAGAGTTTATGGCTCTAATCCAAATACTCATTACATACTCTCACAATGACTACTGAGACGTGCCTTGCATCATCTCACAGCTTCCTTATGCCTCCAGTTATTCAGCTATATCTGGAACATAATCAAACCACATTTCAGCAGCCTTACTGACATGCAGCACTGTCTCTTGCAGGTCAAGATTGCACGAAGCAAGAGGCAGCAGAAACCCAGTGATGGAAAGACATATATCTGCACCATCTGAGCATCTTAAAGGAGACAACATTGTAAGTTATTGGACAGGCAGTAACTGAGGCCATTGCAACTGCTTGTTGTTGGGGACATTTGGGCTATTCTTACATATCTGTCTGAAGTACTTCCTGAATTCACCTTTTCACTCATCTCACTGTCTGTCGTGACAAGCAACCTCCAGATGATGTGACGCTGAACATTTTATTTTCCACAAATTTCATTTGCTCGACTTTTGTTCTCATACTTTCAGATATCCAATTGCTGTCCTGCTGGTCAGCCAATGCAGCCTCACCACAGAAAAGGTGTAAGAGAGAGAACATCTAATGAAGAAACACTGAGCTGGATGTCACATGCACTCACAGGGTGTGTTATCAGTAGGAACATGTAAATAGGCCAGGTTTTCAGCTCACCATCTTTCTAATCACCCCAAAGTCACTCCCATAGAATGGAGGGTATGGGCAGGCACTGAAATGAGCAGCCATCTTCCATACATAACTAAATAATTAAGCATCAATTGAGCTTCCTGAAAGCTCAAGTGACACCAAAATTAAATGAAAACAGAAAATGCTGGAGAAATCTCATGGGTCTGGACGCACCTGTGGAAAGAGAAACAGAGTTAACCTTCCTATGTTTCGATGTTTCAAGTTCAATATGACACTTAAAGAGGCTTAGAGAAGAGATGGATTTTAAACATTTTTTATCAATCTATTCAGAGATGTTATGACACACCTCTGGTGCAAGAGGGACTTGAACCTGAGCTTCCTGGCTTAGAGGTAGGGAAAAGGATGGGTTTTATGTTGTACATAAAAGGGAAGGAAGACCAAATGGAACAGAGGGAAAAAGTGCCCAAGAGCCAAAAGCAAAAGGAAGGCTAATGGTTATAGCGAAGAGATACAGATGAAAGCAAATTGTTATTGCGAGTTATTACTTTCAAAAATGGTTCAGGTCTACTGAGAGCAAATCCATGCAGACAAGATGGTGGGTCAGTAATCAAAATAGAAGACAGAGATCATGGTCTGAAATTACTTGACTCAATGGCGAGTCCTGAAGGCTCAAGAGTGCTTAAGTAGAAAAGGATCTACTTCCATTGCAATTTGATAGAACGCTCCAGCAGGCCGAGACAAAAATGACAGTGAGATGGTGAATTGAAATAGCAAGACACCAGAAAATTGGATCATGCTTGCAGACAAGTCAGAGGTGTTCCATAAAACTATCACCCCATATGCACTTATACCATCAGTGTAAAGAAAACCATGTTGTGAACTGTGAATGGGGTAGACTAGATTGAAAGAAGTACAAGATGGTGTATGTATGGAATAAGCTGCCAGAGGAAGCAGTGCAGTTGCAACATTTAAAAGACATTTGGTCAGGTGTGTGAATAGGAAATGTTTGGAGGGATATGGGCCAAATGCAGTTTAAGTTTGGAATACTTGGTCAGCATGGACTGAAGGATCCATTTCCATGGTGTATGACACTATGACTCTACAAATATCTCACACAGCACATGGAAGGTGTGTTTGGGGCCTTGGATAATGATGATATAAGAGACAAGTGTTCCAGCTTCTGTTTGGGGATGTGCCATGAGGGATGAAGAGGTATTGGGATTGACAGGGTAGTGGATAAGGGTGTCATGGAGGGAATGGTCCCCATAGAGTGTTGACAGTGGAGGAGAGAGAAAGATGCGTTTGGTGTTGACATCCTGCTGGAGGTGACTGAAATGGTGGAGAATGATCTCTCAAATGTGAAGGTAAGTGGGATGGAAAGTGAGAGCAAGGAGACTCTATCATTGCTCAGGGAGGGACAGGAAAAGGGTAAGGGCAGTAGTGAGGGAAATGGATTGTGAGTAAAGAGTCCTCAGTTGAGGAGAAAGGAAGACATGTTAGGAAGTCCAATTGGAAAGTGGCAGAAATAAAAACTTTAAAGTGAAGGAAGGGAGGGAAAGAATCAAAAATAGTCCATGTGAAGGTGAGACTAGGATAGAAATTGGAAACAAAACTGATTAATTTTTCCACTTCTAAACAAGAGCAGGAAACAGCGCCAGTAATGCCATTTATGTACCAGAGAAATAGCTGAAGGGGGGAGACCTGACAGGACTGGAACAAGAAATGTTCTATAGGCTCCACAAGCAGACAGACACAACTCAGGTCCATAGAGACAGCCATAAGCCACATCGATTACTTGGAGAAAGTGAGATGAATTAAAGGACAAACTATTCAAAGTGAGAGTGAGCTCAGCCAGGCAGAGAAGGGAAGTGGTACATGAATATTGCTGAGGCCACCTTTCAAGGAAGAAAGAGGAGAGCGTTCGACCATTCTGACAGGAAATGGAGACATAAGTGGACTGCATGTTAATGGTAAAGCAGAGGTGGCTGGGGCACAGAAACTGGGAATTGAGGGAGAGAGAACAAGGTCAACAGATTCTCAAGACATCTCAAACAACGTGAAAGAATGGGGTCAGATGTTTCATAAAGAGAAGAGAGAAATTGCAGGTGAAGAGCATGGTTAGGGAATAAAAAAAACCCTTCAATCTGTTTCCACTTGTCAGAGCTGAACTGTGGAAACTGATAGCAGTGACTTATTCTGTACCTTTTCTGAATGGCCCTGTCATTTAAATCTCAAGATGTTATCAGAGCAGCAGAATAAGAAATTCCTTTGTAAAATATTTAACATCCAATTCAATTAATCAATTCAGACAGTGAAGGCTGGGCAGGTGATATGTTGCAGCTGTGCTATTGGGCACTGATGGATGCTGGTATGATCCGTGATGACCAGATCTGGAGCAAGTGTTGGCTATTCAAGGAACTTTGGCTCAGAACGAAGCAGAGTTGTGAACACTGTGACACATTCAGGGCTGGGGAAAGCGGGGAGAACTGGGCATTTTGTTTCAGGAGGCAGTCACATGTGTTAGATAAATCTCAGACATCTAATTTGGTCTATGGGCATAGAAAGGAATGGGGATCCAGAATTTAACTTTGGAGGAGCATTGGCAATGCCTCTGTCCAATTGGTAAGAGTTCTTGGTTCCCAGTGTGGACAAAGATACAGACTGTAGGATTGAGTGAATGGCCCACAACTCAGTGGTCAAGAGTGCTATTTGAGTGAGAGGAGAGTAATTTGGTAGCAAGAGGGGATAGCATTGTTAGGGGAATAGGTATTGTTCTCTGCAGCAAAGATAGAGTCTCAAAGTTGTGTCGCCAATGTGGTGTCAAGGTTTAAGACATCTCTCATAAGATGGAGAGGGACTTGAAGTGGGAATGAAAGGATCCGGTTGTTGTGATCCATGCAGGTATCAATAATATGGGAAAGACCAAGGGATTACAAGCATATTGGGGCAAACGTAAAAGGCAGAACCACAAGGTTAATAATTTCTGGATTATTACCTGAGGCATGTGCAAATTGGTGCAAGATAAATGAGAATAGAAAGATGCATGACTGAAAAATTGGTGTGTGAGAAATGGATGCCGATTTATGGAGCACTGACATCAGTAGTGGGAAAGAAAGCGCATTGAGATAGGCTTCAGTTAAGCCATGTAGGGACCAGTGTCCTGGTCAGTCATATAACTAGTACATGGTGGAGAAGGGGAGTTTCAAAATCAAAAAGAAATGAAAGCAAAGGTGCGAGGTACTAAAGAGCTGAATGATTAGATTAGATTACCTACAGTGTGGAAACAGGCCCTTCGGCCCAACAAGTCCACATTGATACAAAACCCACCCAGACCCATTTCCCTACACCTAACATTATGGGCAATTTAGCATGGCCAATTCATCTAACCTGCACATTTTTGGATTGTGGGAGGAAACTGGAGCACCCGGAGGAAACCCACACAGACACAGAGAGAACGTGCAAAATCCACACAGAGTCGTCTGAGGTGGGAATTGAACCCAGCTTTCTGGCGCTGTGAGGCACCAGTGCTAACCACTGTACCACCGTGCAGCCCACAATGATAATCAATGTATGACAAGAAGAGTCATCGAGTCATAGAGATGTACAGCACGAAACAGTCCCTTTTGTCCAACTTGTCCATGCCAACTAGATATCCCGACCCAATCTAGTCCCACCTGCCAGCACCCAGCCCATATCCCTCCAAACCCTTCTTATTCATATGCCCATTCAAATGAGATAGAAAATCTATGCAGAAGACTGCAGTAGAAATTAGATCAGGAGGAGGTAATGCTTGTAAAGTGTATGACTCTTTATCTGAAAGCAGGTAGGATTTGTAATGAGTTACATGAGATTACAGTACAAATAAAAATAAATCAATAAGACTTAATGGTTATTATGTAGATCTGGTTGCAAGGTGATCAAGACTGGGTGCACAATATTCAAGAGTATTCAGCCAGATAAAAAGGAAAGGAAGTGGGTAAAGTAGTTAATGAAGGAAGGTATCAGTGCGGTGGTGAGTAGTGATATTGATTTAATGGATTGCGGTATAAAATCAGATTGAGTGGAAATAAGGAAAAGCAAGTGAAAGAAATCAGGGTGACAATCATCTATAGGCCCCCAAAGATTTGTCTCACTAAAGGACTAAGTGTGAATTGGGAAATAATGAAGGCATGTAAGCAAGGCACTACAAACCTGCATATTGACAGGACAAACCAGATGGCAAGAATAATATGGAAGATGAGTAAATTGGGTGATTTCTGAGAGCAATACTTTGCAGAACCTACCCAGGAACAGGCCATTTTAGATGTAATAAGTGTAACGGTGCAGATTTAATAAGCAATCATCTCGTTCAGATTCTCTAGATTATCTTGGAGGAGGGGGCAGAGGGTAGTATATCCAAAATTTTTGATCAACAAATATAAGTAGGAGGGCATGTTGTGATGAGGACATAAGAATTTGGAATGGGATATAAATAGGGCGAGTGAAGAGTTAAAAACTTGGCAGATGGAGTTTTAAGTCGGGAAATGTGAGTTTGTGCACTTTGATTGGAAGGCTCCATTTGTGAAATTATTTAAATGGAGGGAGACTCCAAAAACAGGGCATTGTGGAGGGCTCAGGACGTTCCTGTGCATAAAACACAACATGTTAGCATGCAGATGCAACAGGTAATTAAAAAGGCAAATGGAATTTTGTCCTTTATTTCTTATGGGTTGGAGTTTTGAGAGTAAATCAATGGTTAGCACTGCTGCGTCACAATGCCAGGGATCCTGATCCGATCCCAGCATTGGGTGACTGTCTGTGTGAAACTTATACATTCTCCCCGTGTCTGCATGAGTTTTCTCTGAGTGCTCCAGTTTCCTCCCACAGTCCAAAGATCTGTAGGTTTAGAGGATTGGCCTTGCTGAATTGCCCATAGTGGGAAATGCAGGGTTACAGGAATAGGGGTGTGGGACTGTGTGGGATGGTCTTTGGAGGGTCAATGTGGACTTGGTGGGCTGAATAGCCCATTTCCATGCTGTATGGATTCTATGATTCTAAATGTGGGGAGGTCATGTTACAACTATATGAATGTTGATGAGGCTGCATTTGGAGTGTTGTGCGCAGTGTTGTTTCCGGTATTTAAGAAAAGATGTACTGGCATTAGAAACTGTTTAAATGGGATTCACTAGGTTGATTTTTAGGATGAAAGGTTGACAAATTAAGATAATTATTCTAGTAAGACTAAATAATAATAATTAACAGGGTAGATCTTTAATCATAAATGTTTAGAAAAATGGGTGGTGATCTTCTGAAAGCATACAAAATTCTGAAGGGTCTTGATAAAGCAGATGTTGAGATGTTTTCACTACTGGGGAAATATTGAAAGAGGGGACACAGTTACAGAGCAAAGTGACATTGCAGTGCATTGGTACTATCCATGCCTTTGATCCAGAAGGTCTAGCTTCACCTTCCCTGTGGATGTGTCATAAATTTCTAACCTGATTGATTAAAAGCAATTTTCAGGACTCTTCAGATGCTGTGTCTCTACCTCTCAGAGAGATGGCTTAGATTCAAGTCTCACCTGCTCCAGAATTGTGTCATAACATACTTGAACAAGTTGGTGAAAAAATAACGAACACTGAAATACATAGGAATTTCTTCTCCCAAAGAGTTCTGAATGGTTCGATTCCAGAGAGTTGTGGACCCCGGATTACTAAAAATATTTAAAGAGGAGATAGATATGTATTTGAAATATTAGAGAGTTGAGGGTTATGATGAGTTGACATGAAAGAAGAGTTAAGACAAGGGCAGATCAGCAGTGGTTGTATTAAATGGTGAGCCAGGTGTAATGCCCTACTCCTACTCACATGTTCTTCTGGACTGAATGTTATGATGTTTTGCCAAAGAGCAATTTTTATTAGAGGGTATCTCTCCATGAAGGGTTTTTGAAGAGTTTTTTCTACATATGATCAATTCAAACTCACTTGATGGTGTCCCTTATGTCCAAAGCTATCTCAAATCATTAAATTTGCTAGTATTGGAATAGCTTTGGAATAGACCATAACCACTGGCACTGGCACTATGTTAAAACCCTGACCAATGACCTGGACAAGCACTGGCAGCCTGGAATAGTCCGTTACTGTCAATATAGTGGCACAACAGCCATAAACCAGTGCTTCTCATAGAGGAGGTGATATGGCTGACAGTTCTTTGCAAAAACAAGTGCACATTCCTATCACAATTACTTCTTTGGACCAGGCTGCACGCCTCAGCAGTTTGTCAGTACAGTCAATCTTTCAGCCTGTCTAAGTTTATGCTGACTCATTCCCCAGTGTGCCCTGTAGCCCAGCATCTTATCACTGTTAAATACAAGGCCACCACACATACGTTCCTTGTGGAGAATTGTGAGATAACTTGCTAGAGCCCATAGAGAAAAACCCTCCATGAAACTCCCTGAAATTGATACCTAGTTGGTATTTTATGAAATTGATTGGCAGATATTCATTGGTGCATGAACATGACAATTTAAACTTGGTTGGATTACTGGAATGTGACTGGAACCACAATAAATCTTCACCTTCAGGAGAAAATCATTCAGAAAGTGTGAATGGAACAGAATACCCCTTCTTACAATTTATGACTAAAGACGATTGTTATACAGTAATTGATTTTGAAAAGCGTTATATGGATCATCTTGTTGTCGAGTGATATGAATGCAAAACAAAGGCTTGTCAGGTGGAGAATATTTACAGGCTCTATCATGTCAAATTTGGTTTGTTTTTTAATTTTACGTCGGAAGATGCCTTATGGCTCAATGTGTGGTGATTGTAATGAGGTCAGCTGAACCTCATAGTGTTTGATAAGGCTGAAGATATACAAACTGATCAGAAGCTTTACAATGGCCTCTGATGTGAGTGGAATTATGCTGAGTCATTCAGGTCTGCTGGGAACTAAGACTGCAGGAAATCAGCAACTGCTGTCTCTATCAGATAAGAACAACACATTCAGAATTGGTCACATGCACAGACAATTCCGAATAAGGCATAAACTTGGCACAGAGACCTGTGTATATAGAACCCAGGAGATCCTGGATATTTTAGTAGAACTCTGGAGAATAATACTGAAAGAGGTCACCTATGTCAGGAGGCATGGTGAGGGTACGAACAAGAGTTTCAGCCTGCCAGCTGCCAACTCTCCTGGGCAATAACGTTGGGGTTAGTTACAGAACCCAGGCTTGTAGAAGACTGATTGAGATATCTCTAGTAGTTAAAAGCATGTTTTATTTGTTTAAGCACTTACCAAATTGAGTTTTATAGAGCTGTAAGTGTCTCCACTGTATCTTCACCTATACAGTTGTCTTACAGGGATGGGCAACAATAGAATGAATTCTCTGATAGGGGTGTTAATCTGAACGAGTCAGGGAGCCCTGGCTGACATACAAAGGTTGTGTATCAGGGATATAACACTCTGGTGCCTGATTCTATATGAGGGAGAACTGCAGTCAAGGTCTGTTCATATGGCAATAAAGGGTGATTTGGTGACGGGATATGGACCTCTGCGGAGTTACGTCACATGCAGGCTATTAGTTAGACTGCACCTGGAATACTAGAAGAAATTGAGGACTGCAGATGCTGGAGATCAGAGTCGTGAGTATGGTGCTGGAAAAGCACAACAGGTCAGGCAGCATCCAAGGAGCAGGAGTATTGACGTTTCGGGCAAGAGCCCTTCATTGGGAATGAGGTTGTGAGCTGAAGGGGGTGGTGAGATCAATGGGGGCGGAGGGGGGTTGAGCAGGGGGGAAGGTAGCTGAGAGTGCAATAGGTAGATGGAGGTGGGGGTAAAGGTGATAGGTTGGAGGGAAGGGTGGAGTGGATAGGTGGGAAGGAAAATGGGCAGGTAGGACAGGTCGTGAGGGTGGTGCAGAGTTGGAAGATTGGAACTGGGATAAGGTGGAGGGAGAGGAAATGAGGAAACTAGTAAGGTCCACATTTTCCTGATGAAGGGCTTATGCCCGAAACATCGAATTTCCTATTCCTTGGATGCTGCCTGACCTGCTGTGCTTTAACCAGCAACGCATTTTCAACTGTGATCTCCAGCATCTGCAGACCTCATTTTTTACTCCACATTGAATACTGTGTATACTTTTTGACTCTCTAAAAGAGGATATCATTGCATTAAAAGCATTCAGAGATGCCTCATTTGAATAATTCCCACGCTAAATAGGTTATCCTGTGAAAGAAAATTGACCAGGTTTGATCCATATTCATTTGAGTTTAGACGAATGAGAGGTGATCTTATTGAGCTGTCTAAGATCCTATGGGATTTGAGCGAGTAAATACTATGAGGATGTTTCTTCCTTGTGGGAGAGAGTAGAACTATTGGGCACAGTTTAAAAATTGGGTGTTGCCCATTTAAGATTGAGATAAGAACTTTGTTTTCCTCTGTCTGTGGGTCATTTATCTGTGGAATTCTTTTTCCCCAGAGACCAGTGGAGGTTGAATCATTGATTATATTCAAGGCTGAGTTAGATAGATTTTTGACTGACAAGTGAACTAAACACTTGGGGGACAGATAGATACAGTGATGATGAAGCCACAATCAGATCTACCATTGTATAATTGAATGGCAGAACAGGATTGAGGAGTTGAATGCCCTACTCATGCTCCTCAGTTACATGTATGCTTGCACAGCTATTAAGATTGAATGAGTAAAGGAAATGATAAGGCAAATGAGAAATTATGGATTATTAATGATCTTCAATTTAGAAATATTCTGGGATTGAAAATTAATGAGAATAATTTCAACAATCAAGAAGGGGCATAGATAAATAGTTGAAGACAGGGAGAAGTTGGGACATGTACAAGATTCATAGTAGTAGAAGCAGGAGAAAGCCATTTGGCCCGTCGTGCCTGCTGCGCCATTCATTAAGATCATGGCTAATCTATCCATCGTCTCAGCTCCTCCCACCTGCATTATCCCCATAACTCTTAATTCCCTTACCATGCAAATTCCATCCAACTGTCTCTTGAATATTTATAATGAAGCTGCCTCTACTGCGTCCAGGGCAGAGAATTCTATAGATTCACTACTCTGTGGGAAAAGCAGTTCCTCCTTGTCTCTATCTTATATCTACTCCCTCTAATCTTGATGTCATACCCCTGACAAAGTTTTGGGAATTCAACAGCAAAAGTTCTGTTATTATGGTATATCATAATGACTTTTAAGAAGATTTGTAGCTCAGGTTGAGGTTCTGGATGTAGGTTTGTTTGCTGAGCTGGAAGTTTTGCTTTCAGGTGTTTCTTCACCATACTAGGTCACACCATCAGTGAGCCTCCGGATACAGATGAGGAAGTACACCACTTCAACTGGGACGACACATCCACCCTAGGACAAACAGAGACACACGTGAGAATTCCCAGAACCATGGAATGCCAACCGGAACTCTATCAACAAACACATTGACTTGGATCCCATTTACCACCCCCTGAGAAAAAGAACAGAAAATGACATTACCACAGGAAATGAAGTCACCAACCCAAGGAAACCTAAACACATAAATAAAAAGTGTGCCATATCACCAGTGCTTCGTCCAGAAGCTCACTGATGATGTTACCAAGTATGGTGATGAAACATCTGAAACTGAACCTTCCAGCTTAGCATGCAAACCTACGTCCAGCCTATCATAGTGTTTTAGAGCATTGTGAATTCAACAGTTAAAAACCTTTATTATACTGGCCTAATATTATTTTGATTATGTGCCTGCCCTCTGGCAGACTGAGACCAGAAATCATTGTGGGTGTCTGGTTATCCTGGAACGGTAGGAATTGTCTGGAGCCATAGGTGTGTATTTCACCCTCAGCCCTCAGGCAAAGCTATTTGTTCCTTGGATAAGACTGCTGGCCCCATTGCAGATCTTACTAACTGCATCCTGTTCTATTTGCACACTTCCTTACCTATTAACAAGGATATGTGAAGATCAACGATGAAAGAAGACTGGATCCTATTATCTACCTCCTTACCTACTAACACAAGATTGTGAATAAGACAGTAACAAGCTCATGTGAACAAATTGGTATTTTCACAGGAAGGTAGCAATCACTAGCCATTGTATGATTGAGAAATACCTGTCTTTAACAATATAATAATAATCAACCATGTGATGTTAAGAACTTTGTATTAGTCACACCCGACCAAGATATGAAGTATACTGCTTGCATGTAACGTTCAGAGATTCATTAAGGGGTGCCAACATAGAAAGGTTAAGAAGGTCCTTTAGTGTCATCCAGAATCTCTTGCCAGCTATCCAGAAATAAAGGTTTGTTTCTCTTTAAACTGATATTTGTGTCATCCAAAATTAAGAGTTAACACCCCTTGGGCTGAGTCTCCCTCACCAGCAGAAACAATTTGCCCACTTCTATCTTATTTATCCCGTTCATAATTTTATATGTTGCTATAAGATCCCCTCTCACTCTTCCAAATTATAGTGAGTACAGTCCCAGGCAGCTCAATCTCTCCTCACAAGGTAACCCCCGCATTTTCAGAATGAACCTGGTGAACCACCTCTGCACCGCCTCCAAAGTAAGGAGACCAGAACTGCACACAAAACTCCAGGTGCAGTCTCACCAACACCTTGTAAAATTGCAGTAGAACCTCCCTGCTCTTAAATTCAATCCCTCTAGCAATGAAAGCCAATACAATATTCTGTTTGCCTTCCTGCAAATCAACTTTTAGTGATTCATGTACGAGCATTCCTAAGTCCCTCTGCACAACAGCATGCTGCAGTCTTTCACCATTTAAATAGTACTCTGACTTATTATTTTTACTTCCAATATGGATAAGCTCACATGTACCAACATTGTACTCCATCTGCTAGACCCTTGCCCACTCACTTAACCTATTTAAATCTCTCTGCAGATTCTCCACACCCTCTGCAAAGTTTGCCTTGCCACTCAATTTAGTGTCATCAGCAAACTTGGATATTTTACACTCAGTCTCCTCTTCCAAGTCATTTATCTATATCGTGAACAGTTGCGGGCCCAACACCAACCCCCACGGCACTCCACTCACCACTGGCCTCCAATCAGAGAAACACCCATTTATCCCAACTCTCTGCTTTCTATTGGTTAACCAGTCCTGTATCCGTGCTAGTACATTCCCTGCAACTCCATGCATTCTTATCTTATGGATGAGTCTTTTATGCGGCATCTGATTGAACACCTTCTTGAAATCCAAGTATAGGACATCCACCTGTTCTCCTCCATCCACCGCACTTGTTACATCTTCAAAGAACTCCAGTAAGTTTGTCAAACTTGATCTTCCCTTCATGAATCCATGCTGCGTTTGCCTGATGGAACCTTTTCCATCCAGATGTCTCACTATTTCTTCTTTAATGATAGCCTCTAGCATTTTCCCGATTATAGATGTTAAGCTCACTGGCCTATAGTTACCTGCCTTTTGTTTACACCCTTTTTTAAACAGCAGCGTGACATTTACGGTCTTCCAGTCTGCCAGGACCTGCCTGGAGTACACTGAATTTTGGTAAATTACCATTAACACATCTATTGTAATTTCTGCCATTTCTTTCAAGACTCTGAGCTGCAATCCATCAAGACCAGGGGCTTTTTCTACCTTTAGACCCTCAGGTTTGCTCAGCACTACGCTTTAGTGATAACAATTGAATTGTGGTCCTCACCTCCTATCGTATCCTTAACATCATTCTTTGGCACATTAGACACATCTTCCATTATGAAGACTGACACAAAATAGCTATTTAAGGCCTTGGCTGTTTCAGCATTACCCAATATTAATTCCCCTTTCTCATCCTGCAAGGGGCCTATGTCCACTTTAGCCACCATTTTCTGTTTTATATATTTATAATAAAAAAACTTTCCTACCTGCTTTTACATTCTGTTCTAGTTTGCATTCACAATCTATCTTTCCCTTCTTTATTGTTTGCTTTGTGATTTTTTTTTGTTGGTTTTTAAAGTTTTCCCAATCTTCCTGTTTCCCACTATTCTTGGCTACTGTTATAAGCCTGAGCTTTTAATTGGTGCCTTCCTTTATTTCCTTGGTTATCCAAGGCTGGCTCTTCCTACCTTCGCTATCCTTATTTTTGACCAGAATATGTATTCCATGAGCACTGTGAAAACTCTCTTTGAAAGTCCTCCACTGTTCCTCAACTGTTGCATCACATAGCTTGTGCTCCCAGACTAATTTAGCCAACTCCTTCCTCATCACATTAAAGTCTCCTTTGTTTAAGCATAACACCCTGGTTTCAGATGATACTGTTTCACGCTCCATTTATATCTGAAATTCAATCATACTGTGATCACACTTCCTGAGAGAATCCTTAACTACGAGGTCATTAATTTTACCTGTCTCATTACACAGGACCAGATCTAAGATTAGATGCTCCCTTGTAGGTTTGGTAACATGCTATTCAAAGAAGTTATCACAGATGAGTTCTATGAACTCCACTTCAACACTGCCTCTAATTCGTTTAGAGGACCTGGGAAAGAGTATCAGAATTGAAGAATTACAGAGAAATTCCAACACCAAACTGTTCCATGTTTTGATTTATTCACCTCATGAGTAGTCACTCTAATGCCATATGCATGCACCCCTTTTTCTTCTTGTCCTTGAAACACCACCTGCCCTATCTTTAACTATTGATGTGGCTTCTATTTCCTCCAATTCTGTGTCTAAAAAAGGTTGCTCAGTTCCTTGTCTGGCATATAATACATTTAAGTGTAGATTTATGACCCACACGTGAGATTGTTCAGACAATTGTAACTGCATATTTCTACATACTCTATCCTTCATGATTACAAATATCTAAATAAAGTCATCCCATCATCTGTACAAGTCTTGATTTCAGCAGAAGTTAGCTAACAATCTTCATTGAGAGAGAAGAGCAACAATACTTCTGCAGAATGATAATGCACTATGCTGACATTTAAGAATTTTATAAAGGTGATTTCTTTTCAAATACAATTGTTTGCAGAGGTATCTTGGGATATTGCAGCTGTGCAAACATTTTCAGAATGTTTCATTTTCTATAGGAGCATAATAGCTGCAAATAAACAATGAATATTTGATTCTCAGAAAGACAAAACTTTTGTCTTCGGGTGGAACAACTAAAGATTAAACCTATAAAGCAATGAGACAGTTCTATAAGTCACGTACCCGATAGGATTTCACTGTCCATGAAGCAATGGTTTAATATCATTGGGGAGGTGGGGATGGTGCAGGTGCATTGGCTGAAGAGCCTGGCAAATCCAGGGCTGTAGAGCTTCTGTTGACCATAACGTTGGCTTGTTACAACTCTGTCTCGTACCTGCCAGTGAGCCAAGTGAACAGCATGTCTAGCCGGCTGGAAGCAGAAAATCACACATTCATTTAAAAAAAAAGAGAGCTTCCAATGTTTCCACTGAAATAAATCCTCCCCAGATCGGTCAGACCTAACCTGACTGCCACCTTGCCGGGGCAAACCCCAACCAATAGCTCCAGACCTGCCCAGGTCCACTTGCCTCCGGAGCAGACACCAAATTCCCACTCCTCCTTGCTCCCATCCAATGTTTCTACCCACCCGAAGCTACAAAAAACAGCGCATAACTTGCACCCTGACATTCTATTCCCATTCCCACCTGGAACAGGACTTACCTGGCACCCTGTCCGCATAACCATCTGGCACTGCATTTACCTGGTGCCCTATCCCCACATCCATCTGGCACTGCATTTATCTGGCACCCACCTGGAACATATCCACCTGGAACAGGACTTACCAGGTACCCTACCCCATACCCACCTGCTACAGGACTTACCTGGTACCTCATCCCCATACCCACCAGGGACAGGGCTTACCTGGTACCCTATCCCCATACCCATCTGTAACAGGAATTACCTGGTACTCTATCCTCATGCACATCTGGAACAAGACTTACCTGGTACCCTATCCCTGTACCCACTGGGAAATGGGCTTACCTGCCACCCTATCCCCACAAACACCTGCAACAGGGCTTACCTGGTACCCTATCCCCATACACATCTGGAACAGTACTTACCTGGCACCCTATTCCCATACCCACCTGGCATTGGGCTTATCTGGCACCTTATCTCCAAAACACCTAGCCTGCCAGCACTCTCACATCACACTTACCTCATATACATACCATTGGACAGCAGCTGTGTAAGTGGTTGTCAGCACCTTCACATTCCAGAATGTGGCAGCTGCATCTCTGATCCACTCACAGAATGCTTCTGTACTTTAATGGTGTACTTTGGAGAACATCGGCACCTTTCATTGGAATGCTTCTGCAAGGACACTTTGTGCACATCAGCAATCACTCAGCTCATGGACTGGATCGGGGGTATTTCAGGGCTACTCACTTACACTTTTGTACCCATTCACTTTATACCTATCTGGCTGCTTACTGTATCCCTTTCATTTTTGCATTTGCCTCCTTAGTCAAAGCTGAAAGGTTCACAGTATTTTCACCTTGTCTTGCTGTTCAGCAGAGACAAAAAGCCAGTCAGCTTGTCACTGTTACCAGCAGTCAGCAGTCAGCAGGGTTGACTGCTTGCCGTACAGCACCAGCCTATCTCATTGTCATACCTACAGCATGTGCCAGAAGCCTATGCAGCAAACACACTACATCAACCAAATGACCATGTCTCAAATTTTATGGAGTAATCTTCTATCAAGTCCATGGCGTGCTGTCATTCAGGGGATTCCCATACTGTAAGGAGAAAGTGAGGACTGCAGATGCTGGAGATCAGAGCTTAAAAATGTGTTGCTGGAAAAGCGCAGCAGGCCAGGCAGCAGCAAAGGAACAGGAGGATCGACATTTCGGGCATAAGCCCTTCTTCAGGAAGAAGATTCCTGAAGAAGTGCTTATGCCCGAAACATTGATTCTCCTGTTCCTTTGATGCTGCCTGACCTGCTGCGCTTTTCCAGCAACACATTTTTAAGCTCCCATACTGTGAGCCAAGTGTTTTGTCTGATGTAAGTTCAGGCTCAACCAACATAGTCAATTGGACTTTCAAAACAGACTCATTCAGGATCCCTGATTGGTTGGTGATGGGTGGCTGATTTGCGATGCAGAGTGATGTTTAATTCCCACACTGGCTGAGTTTACTATAAAAATCCCACCTCTTCCTTGCCCCTTGTCTGAGTTGTGGTGACCCTGACATTAAATCACCACCATTCATCTCTCTCTCTCTATAGGATTGCATAAATATTAATAACCCAAATATTTGATACCCTAGTAATTCATTTTAAATGGCTGAAATAATCATTATCCTGACTCTGTCTTTAGTAGCAGCACTGAATTCATAACCAGACCAGTAGCTTACCTTCAATTTCAAGAGCTTTACTTTTAGGTAATAACATCTTGTGTTATCATGTCTTGTGCAAATCCATTTGAACTACATCCAGAGACACATGTAATGAAGGTGTCAAAGTGTACTGTACCTTTAAGAGAGTGAAGGACTTGGCAAGCACACCGAGTGCTGGAAACTTTACAATGTAACATTTCATTCAGATAGCACTGGCTGAGTTGCTTTGAGACAAAAACAAATTTGAATTTGGCCAATCAATTTAAATTATACCCCAAAATCACCAAATTCCAATCAAGTTTCAATTTAGCATATTGACAATCTTAAAAGCCAAAGATATAATCAGATGCTTTAGGGGTATAAGACCAGGGAAAACTGAACAGTTGAGAGGAGAACTGCCAAACTACCAGCATGTAAAGACTGTCTGGAAAATAGCTCTCTTAAAGGTACCTGTATTGATCAGTAACCTGTGAAGCAGAATCTCCAAGAAGAAGAAAAGAAAACAGAAACACAGAGAAGAACCAAAAGCTGCCTGGTTTTGAGATAAGAAGTTTTGTTTTGTAAATCTTAATCGGAGTGGTGTTATCGGATTAGCATTGTAGTTGGGGAAGGTAAAAGATAGGCTAGAGGAAGGAGTTGTAAATAGTTGTTAGTTAATTATTCTCTGTTATACTTTAAGAAATAAAGTTGTTAATTTTAACATTGACTAGTCCTTGGTCTATAGAATTTTCACAGATTTCTGCACTGGATAAATCTTTCTGTGTTGCTGGGTTAAAATAAGCAAGAGGGTTTTACCCCATGTTGTAACACACATCCCTAATGATTACTTCAGCAACACACTCTCCCCCCCCAAAAAAAAATTTAATCCAGTTTGCTTCTATTCCCTACACTTAATATCTCTGTAACAGATCCACATTGCCCTACATATTTCACATAATAAAACTCAATTTGCAAATTGCTAAATCTAAAGAGGTAATTCCTGAATCAATAAAGATTTGGAAGATTATGGCTGAAGCATTTTTGATTTAAAACCTGAGTGGGGAAGCATCAGGTCCTATGGATTTATTAGTTTTTTTTACTACTGTTTCCTGCATATGTCAACTTTAGTGAGTTTCAGTCCTTGATTCATTTTCAATCTACCTGAAATATGAAGTACTGCATCTTCTTCCTGTACTATGAGGACTAGCACAAGTAATAATTCAACAAGTCTGCCAATTCTGTTTAATTCCCATTTATAATATTACCTCCATTGATTTATACTATATTTCCTTTTGTTAAGTTTTGTCCTTCATCTCATGTAATTGTAACAACATTTTGTATTTATCTTTATATCATTGAGAGTAGTAGTAGGTCATACAGAATAGAAACAGCCATTTAGCCCCTCATGTCTGTGGCGACTAAATAGCATCAAACTATACTAATTCCATTTCCATGTACTGGGTCCACAATCTTGGCATTTTAAGTACTCATCCAGAAGCTTCTTAGATATTGCGAGAGTAGCCGCCTCCACCACTCTCTGAGGCAATGCATTCTATATTTCAACCTCCCTCTGGGTGAAAAAATGTTGCAACAGATCCCCTCTAAACTATTTATTGCTTGTCTTAAACTTATGCTCTCTGGTTTTAGACACATCTGCCATGGAGAAAAGATTCTCATCCTCCTCTATCCATGCATTTTATAACTTTGCATAGATCAGTCAGATGCCCCCTTCAGTATCCTTTACTTCAGGGTAAACAAATCCAACTTATCCAGTCTGTCCCCAGAACTGAGACCATCCCAGGCCACATCCTGGTGAATCTCCAACACTCTCTCCACTGCAATCATATCCTTCCAGTAGTGAGGCTATCAGAAGTGCACATAGAATTCCAGCTGTGGTCTAACCAATACTTTAAAAGGTTGCAACAAGACTTCTCTGCTCCTATATTCTAAGCCAAAGTTAATGGAAACAAACATCCCGTGTGCTTTCTTTACCACCATATGTACTTCTGCTGACATCTTTAGGGATCTATGGATTTGTACACCAATGGCCCTTTGTTCCTCAGTACTACTCTAGGGACCTACCATTGATTGTGTAAATATTTCCCTCATTAGACCTCCCACAATGTATCATCTTATCATGATTCCATCTGTCATTGTTCTGTCCAATTTACAAACTGATCAAGAGCAGACTATAGCCTAAAACGGTCCTCCTCACTATCAACAACATCACCAATTTTCATATCATCTGCAAACTTGCTAATTATACCTTCTACATTCACATCCAAGTCATTACTGCACATAACAAACAACAAAGGTCCCTTGAGCAATCTTTTGCTGGTCACAGGCTTTGAATGACAAGAGGAATCCTCCACCATCACCCTCTGCCTCCTATTCGCAGCCAGATTTGGATCCAGTTTGTCAACTTGCCTTGGATCCTATGATCTCTCATGTTTTAGACCATGTGAGGCCTTATCAAAGATCTTAGTGAAGTCCATGTCACCCATGGAGAAAGTGAGGACCGCAGATGCTGGAGATCAGAGCTGAAAATGTGTTGCTGGAAAAGCGTAGCAGGTCAGGCAGCATCCAAGGAGCAGGAGAATCGACATTTCAGGCATGAGCCCTTCAGGAAGAAGGGCTCATGCCCGAAACATCGGTTCTCCTGCTCCTTGGATGCTGCCTGACCTGCTGCGCTTTTCCAGCAACACATTTTCAACTCCATGTCACCCACATCAACTGTACTACACTCATCAAAATATTTAGTCACCTTTTCAAAAAGTTCAATTAAATTAGTCAGACAGGATCCCCATCCAACAAATCCATGCTGACTAATCCTAATCAATCCATTCCTTTCCAAGTGCCAATTAATCCTGTCCCACAGAACTTTTTCCAATAATTTCCCTACCACTGATGTCAGACTAACTGGTCTGTAATTACTTTATTTTAAAAAGGCTGTAAGGAGAAGCCTGGGAACTAAAGACCTGAGAGTCTGACATTGGTAGTAGGTAAGTGGTTGGAAGTGATTTCATTTACATTGATTTCTCCACTTATTAAGATCTATGGTCTCATTACGACCAGGAGACCATATGAAATAGAATAGAAGTAAGTCATTTGGCCCCTCGAGCTTGTTCCACATTTCAATAGGATCATAGTTGATGCAACATTCCTCACAACCACTTTCCTGCCTTTTCCCCTTAACTATTGATTTCCCCTACTGAGCAAGAATCTATCTATCTTAACCTTAAATATGCACAAGGAATCTGCTCCCACGGCCCCCAGTGCCAAGACTCACAACCTTCTAAGAGAAGAAATCTTAAATTGATGCCCTTATAATTTGAGACAATGCCCTGTGGTCCTAGGCTCTCCCATGAGAGGGAACAATCTCTCAGCATTTACCCTGTCAAAACCACTTCAGAATCGTATGTGCCTCAATGAGATCACCTCATATTCTTCTCAACTCCAGTGAATAGAGTCCTAACCTGTTCAGTCTTTGCTCATACTGCAATCTACCCATACCGGAAATCATTCCTAGTGAAAACAAAAAAATGCTGGAAATCATAGCAGATGAGGCAGTATCCGTAGAAAGAGAGCAAGCTAACATTTACAGAGTTCTGCTGAAGAGTCAGCTCAGCTGGTACGCTAGCTTGCTCTTTCTCCGCACATGCTGCCTCATCTGCTGTGACTTGCAGCATTATTTTTGTTTTCAGTGCAGATTCCAGCATCTGCAGTAATTTGCTCCATCATCCCAGTGAACTTTCTCTGAACTGCGTTCAATGAAATAATATCTTTTTGTGAATAGGAGGAGCAAAACTGCTCACAGTAGTCAAGAGATGATCTCACCAGCACCTTATATAGTTGCAGTAAGACTTCCGTACACTTACAATAATCTATTACCTCCCTCATTATCTGCTGCATATGTGTGCTAGGTTTATATGTTTCATGCACAAGTACCGCCAAGTCCCTTTGTACTGTAGCTTTCTGTAGCTTTTCTCTATTTAACTAATATTCTGTCCTTTTGCAATCAAGGATTGTAATGGCTCCAGGACATTTGGAGACGGGCAGTAAATGCCCACACTCTGTGATAGGTTAGTACTTTTCTTTCATTCTGACTAACAAATCTGAAAATTAAGACAAAAAAATTCTTTAAAAGAAAATTTAGTGTATTTACATTGACGTGGGAGTCAACTGTCATCATGAGAGCCAATGATTTCTAAAATAAAGAAGAAAAGGTAGAATCATTTCCAATGCTGAAACATCTATCATAAACTTCAATCATCATAAATTCTCTGCAGCTTCTTGACACTATACTTCACAGAAGAGTTGTGCATTTAAATTCTTATTATTGACAAGTGGCAATGATGAGACAAAAATCAATGGGTTTAAAATGCTCTGTCAATCTCACAGCTTCCTGTTCACTGTACTTGAGTTTTGGCACTTGAAATAGTCTGCAGTAGAAGATCATTAAGAATGTTGTGAGTTATTGAGTTATTTTATTCCCATTAAAATCATATAACAGCTGACTGGCAATTTATTTTTAAAAACCCTGATGCATTCCTGATAATAACTTTCATTATAAAGCAATACCTTTGAGTCGTGCAAAATTGAAATAAAATGGCTAAGTCCTTTTCATAGTGCAAATAAAAAGACAAATGTGTTCTTTTAAATTAGTTCTGGTAAGAAAGCCAATTTTATCCTTTAGGGCAATAAAGGGTCAGAACGTTGTTCTGGTCAATGACAATTTTAGATAGAATAGATTAGATTAGATTTCCTACAGTGCAGAAACAGGCCCTTCGGCCCAACCAGTCCACACCGACCCTCCGAAGAGTAACCCACCCAGACCCATTTCCCTCTGACTAATGCACCTAACACTAGGGCAATTTAGCATGGCCAATTCACCCAACCTGCATATCTTTGGACTGTGGGAGGATACCAGAGCACCCGGAGGAAACCCACGCAGACATGGGAGAAGGTGCAAACTCTACACAGACAGTCACCCAAGGCTGGAATTGAACCTGGGACCCTGGAGCTGTGAGGTAGCAGTGCTAACCACTGAGCCACCATGTAAACAGAAATAACTGTAAAGATGGAAGAAAGCTCAAACACTTTCTTCAGTGCCATTCTTTGCATTCTACCACTCCAAAATTTAAAAGGAACAATTAAAAGATTTTTCTTTTGTTTGTTAGCATCATCAATGAAGTGATTGTGCATCATTTGGCGTTTGCAGAATAAATTGATATTAAAAAAATCTTTATTTTCCATAGATGCATTTTATTCATTACATTTGTAATGGTTCATTAAATAACAGTGTAAATTTGGATAATTATATACAGAGCAAAACAGATCAGTCCCTTCTTTATATAGTTTATGGGACCCTGAAGTGTCTCACTACACTTAAAATTAAGGTTTCCTGATTTCATGACATACAAAACATTTTTTGAAGCCATCGGGGCTCCTGTGAACATAGGTCAAAAGTACAAAATCCACTTTATTCACAGGATGGTGTCGTTCTTTTTATAGTTGTCAAAGCTGGAAAAGAGTCCTCAACTGTGAATCCACAGTGGCCAATCATATTCTTTAGGCTAGTCTCCAGTACCTTATGGTGGACTCCATGGTGGACCAACTTAATGGAAGTGATCAAGCCAATGAAAATCAACAAAGTTAGTAGCCCTGTTGATATTCCAGCAGTGTTTCCAAAGCTGATGGACTATTTTGCTCAAATTGAGATTCCAACACTCATCAATATACTTGGGAAGAAAAAGAACTCCCATTGACTGCAAGAATGCAACAACAGTAGCTATTTTCAAGAGGGGAGGTTAATCAAGCAGCAAGGTATTTCCTTCTTTCCCACAGAAATCCTGGCAATCAAATACTTAGAGTCATAGCCTCATAGAGATGTACAGAACGGAAACAAACCCTTAGGTCCAACTTGTCTGTGCTGACCAGATATCCCAACCCAATCTAGTACCACCTGCCAGCTTATGGCCCATATCCCTCCAAACCCTTCCTATTCATATACCCATCCAGATGCCTTTTAAATGTTGCAATCATACCAGCCTCCACCACTTCTTCCGGCAGCTCATTCCATACACGTACCACCCTCCTGCATGAAAACTTGGGCCCTTAGGTCTCTTTTATATCTATCTCCTCTCACTCTAAACCTATGCCTTCAAGTTCTATACTCTCCCACCCCAGGGAAGAGACTTTGTCTATTTATCCTATCCATGCCCCTCATGATTTTATAAAGCTCTATAAGGTCATCCCTCAGCCTCCGACACTCCAGGGAAAACAACCCCAGCTTATTCAAAATCTCCCTATAGCTTAAATCCTCCAACCCTGGCAACATCCTTGTAAATTTTTTCTGAACCATTTCAAGTTTCACAAGATCTTTCTGATAGGAAGGAGACCAGAATTGCACACAATATTCCAACAGTGGTCTAACCAATGTCTTGTACAGCCACAATATGGCCTCCCAACTCCTGTACGCAATACTCTGACCAATAAAGGAAAGCATACCAAGCGCCTTCTTCACTATCCTATCCACCTGCGACTCGACTTTCAAGGAGGTATGAACCTGCATTCCAAGGTCTCTCTGTTCAGCAACACTCCCTAGGACCTTACTATTAAGTGTATAAGTCCTGCTAAGATTTGCTTTGCCAAAATGCAGCAACACACATTTATGTAAATTAAACTCCATCTGCCACTTCTCAGCCCATTCGCCCATCTGATCAAGATCCTGTGACAGAGGAAATGCTCCCAGGGCAGCAGTGCTAGACTTGAAGGTATCGTGTCTAAGACTTGGGTTTTCTGAAAGCGACCAACACGTGGTTTTAATGCGGTAACATGATTCTTGCTAACAGAAAGCCCGCCCATTATCCCGAAGGCTGCCCCTCAGTAATTTAACCCAGAAAGGAACATTAATTGATTTAAGGAAAGATTTCTGTCTCTATCTCAGGAAGAAGTCCCATCTTGGATAGTTGCCAACAAATTTGAGACTTAGGCAATAATTGGTGCCATCAAATTTCTAAGTCAATGAATTTAATGAAGGGGCAATTTTGTGCAATAGATTTGCATTTTATGGCATATTATCACTTCTCAGAAACATTTAAAGTATTTCATTTCCAATGAAGTAGTTTTGATGTTATAATTCATCTAGCATTTCTAGAGTATTTATTTGATCAATGTCAATTCGGATACACGTATGTTCTTCCTTTAGGCAATCCAATATATCACTGAGGGAGTACAAGTCTGCCATACGTCTTTTGGATGAGGTGATAATTTGAAACTCTTTCTGATCTCTCAGGTGGATCCCCTGGCATCAGTTTGAAAAAAGATTGATTTCATTAAAATGCCGGATATCTAACATTCTCACATCTTGCTGTGTGAATGTGTGTCTTACATTACAAAAATGACTGCACATGGAAAAATGCTTCACTGGCTTTCAACTTTTTTTAGGACTTTATGTTTATGTACATACTCCAGTCTTTCGTTTCAATGGAAAAGAAAAGGACCATGTGCCCACTTTGACCTTTAATTTGATATTTAATCCCAGTTGCGCTTCCACAGATATAGGTAAGTAATGTGTAAATGAAACAATTACAGTGGTACTTCGCAAGCTATGAACATGAGTTGTTACAAGAGAAAGATGCTACCAGCTTAATTATCCTCAATATAATAGCTGGTAATTACTGTATGTGACAGCTAACAGATTCCAATGACTTCCCTGCGGTACATATCTAATCACAGTGATGTAAAGTAAGAATATCAAGTGTCTCATTTTATTTTTCTGTTTACAGTTATTTATTTCTGACAAATTATTAACTACATTAATTCATATGCAAAACAACAATTGTTCTGTTATAAGAACAAGTTGTCATTCAACTTCATCAGGGAGCCATCTTAACTCTTTCTCCATGAGAGGCTTCATTTTGCATTCCATTCCCAATGATCTGCAATTTTAACACCATTCAGTTTGATGAACCGTCAAGCCATCGTTAGATCCTGGCAAGAGCTTCATTACTATATGCCAACTGGACTCACGCTCGCTTGATAAAAGTTTGGCTGACTCCTGAGTAAGGTGTCAACCTCGTCAGGGAAAGCAAGGGAATTTGGGTGTCCAACAGTTATAGAAGGAATGGGATCAAGGAGGTGGCTAAGTTGAGCTTGGAGAGAGTGTCACGGGTACAAGATGAACTAGAGAAAAATGTAATCTCAAAGCTAAGCTGTTCTTTTTAGCCCTTGCAGCCCTCAGCTAAGCTTCCCACTTTATTTTGGTGCCAGTGGACCTAAACAACCTGTTTTCCTCATCCCTTTCTGGCAAGCTGCAGTTTTTTTTGTAGCTAAGCAGCCAGTAGGATCTGCTAGGCTTCAGATTCTCATTCCTGCGTGGGATTGCCACCCACTCCTGCCAGCTTCCTGACAGAAACTAAAAGCGTACCTATTATTTCTGTTAATCATTTACAGACATATTTGCTTCAAGCTCATCGGGCAGTCTCTTTTTGAGGATTTATTATCTATAGCAACAAGTGTCAGGAGCTTATGTGTTTTTTTGTTGCTAAGATTGAGATTATCCAGTCAGTTGCCTGCCACATTTGTCTTCTTGCCTTACACATCAAGCCAAATTTCCTCAAAGGTTTCTCCTTCCCATACGACCGTCAAATTCTTTTAATTTCTTTCCTATCTTTCCTCACACCCTTTCCAAGATAATTTGTACTCCATCTCCTGCTCTCTCTACCCAAACCCCACAATATATCTCTCCATCCACTACACTCCGCCCTACCTCTACCTTCAGTAGCAACTCTGATTGCATGATATTGTCCCTTGCAATTCTGTATTGCTCACATTTCATCTCTAAAAGTACACCTTGGATGTTGACTACCATGGCAAACTACCATGTCATCACTGATCTCCCCTCGTTTTTGAATGCCCTTGAATGGATCTTTGTCTCTCAAATCTGAGCCCATTTTCCCCACAAATCTGCATTAAAAAAGCTCTCCAATAAGGCTTCTTCCCCTGCTTCAGGGCCCTAATTGAAGTTCCAACTGGCGTCTTCTATGAGTGTGATAGTAATGCTGTATCCCCCATTACCTTTCCCTACCTTCTGCAATCTCAGTCATGGTTGAATACACCATTCTTTTCCTAGGTCATTCCCCTTCAGTCAGGTGAATGGCATTGCCTGCATCTGGGTCCACTTTTATGTATCCAGTCTTAGTCAAAACTTTTCCTTTTCCTGTCGTGACTACCCAGGCCCCATATTTTTGAGAAACAGAAACTAAGCTGTTATTACAAAGTCGTATGTGAAAGGAAAGCATATCCTGTCCAATAAAGCCAGCTTGAGACAGCGACGTTTTATAATTAGACCCAATGCTTTGTGCTCGAGATGGTCTGACTGAATTAATATGACATATGCTATCTTTGACTAAGATAAAATGTTTAGCATTCATTTGAGGCTCCTTTCTCAGAATGGAATACAAAATGAAGCCTCTCATGGAGAAGGAGTTAAGATGGCTCCCTGATGAAGTTAGATGACATCTTGTTCTTATAACAGAACAATTGCTCTGTCACAGTAGCTTTGTCAGAAATGAAAATAAATCCCATTTACAAACAAAAGCAGGTTTCATGCTGCACTTCCAATGAAATTACAGCAATGAAATGGTAAAATGTCAGACGAAATCTATAGTGTGATCGCTACAATTCAGTCATAGCTGGAGAACGTACTCAAGTATAGTCTATTCATTCAAAAACAGTGAATTGATGAGAAAGCTCAATGAGAAGAAATGCATCTAAGCATATCTATTGGCATAGTACAAGTTCAAAGACCAGGATTCAGCAAATTGACTTTGAATAATCAGGTTATTTTTAATAGAAGGAAATACGGAGACAGAATGCATAATAGAACTTGGTTTAAACAATTCAACTTGATAATCTAAATAGCATACATATGATAGCAGACTATTATGGTAATGAAAGGAAATAAGGCTTTATCATTGCCTGACTAATTGCTGTGCTACTGTTGGCAATCTGTGGGTTATATCTATGTTATCTAACAGATCACAGTGACATTCTTGATGGTAGTGATGGTTACAAACAAATCCAAGTGAATTAATATTTAAACTTGCAGTTCAAAAAGTCAGCCTATCAGTTCTCTATTTAGTGAATCATATAGTCAAATATGTCAAAATACTTGGACACAAAGTAATCTGGTGCTCACAACTAGAGACAGGCAAGCCGCAGCAAACACAGAAAATGGTGAAAAGCCTCAGCAGATCTGGCAGCATCCATTGAGAGTAAAACAGAGTTAATATTTTGTGTCCAGTATGACTCTTCATAACCAATTAACCCTGTTTCTCTCTCCAAAGACACTGGCAGACCTAGTGAGTTCCTCCAGTTTTTCCTGTGTTTGTTTCAGGTTTCTAGCATCTGCAGTATTTTGGTTTTATCATTGAGATGGGCAACCAAGTCCACATTCTGTGAACAAATTAAAAATAATCCATAGAGGCATTAGAAGGTGATAAAAATCATTGACCAAGATCATGGAATATCTTGTGAAATTCTGGTCTCCGTCCTATAGGAAGGATGTTGTGAAACTAGAAAGGGTTCAGAAAAGATTTACAAGGATGTTGCCAGGGTTGAAGGGTTTGAGCTATAGGGAGAGGTTGAACAGGCTGGGGCTGCTTTTCCTGGAGCATTGGAGGCTGAGGGCTGACCTTATAGAGGTTTACAAAATTATGAGGGGCATGGATAGGATAAATAGACAAAGTCTCTTCCCTGGTGTGGGGGAGTCCAGAACTAGAGGGCATAGGTTTAGAGTGAGTGGGGAAAAATTTAAAAGGGACATAAGAAGCAACTTTTTCACACAAAGGGTGTTGAGTGGATGGAATGAGCTGCCAGAGGATGTGGTGGAGGCTAGTACAGTTACAATATTTAAAAGGCATCTGGATGGGTACATGAATAGGAAAGGTTTAGAGAGATTGGGCCAAGTGCTGGAAAATGGGACTAGATATCTGGGCAGCATGGAAGAGTTGGACCAAAGGGTCTATCTCCATGCTGTACAACTCTATGACTGTATAAAACTGAAATTGCACACTTATTTGGAAAGGCTGAGCCTCGCTTTTCTAAAAAAAGAGTAAGTTGAAGGATGACCCATTATAGCTGTTTAAATTTAGGAAAAAATTTGATAAGGTCAATATGGAGATAATATTTCTGCTTGCATGAAAAACCAAGTGTAGGAACCATAAATATAAAACATAATGCAGGCATCAATTGATGAAGTTGCAAATATTTCTTTTGGAAGCTACGCATGTGCTAGAATTTGGAAATGGGATGGGAATTTCCAATCTCTAGCCTTAAGTTTTTAAAATTGGTTCTGCAGTTCCAGATTCTGAATATGCAGCTGTAAAACCTGTTCAGATGCTTTCTTCATCCATCATGTTAGGGTAAGAAGTGTTTCTAATTTCCAGACTCAAGCCTCATTGGTATTTGTATTTCGGATTTGTGTTGTCAATCTCCAGCTTTCATGCTCAGCCCAGGAACTTTTCAGCCTTAGATTTATTAGCCAGAACTCTTGTTAGTTCCATTCATTTCCTTGAAGACTTCAGGAACTTGTCCACAGGACTCATTCATTAAGAGTGAACCAAATAAATATTTTAATATTTCCAATTGGTTTAGTTTTGTGGTGAAATGATCAAGTTGATCTTTAGCTTTCTGTGACTCCATTTGCATGATCAGCCAGGACCTGAATGAATGGTGCAGCGGGAGCTATGGGCCAAATGATCTACTCCCAGTTTTTATGTTCCTATGTTTTTCTGTTAGTGTCTTCTCTATTATCCACTGAATTTGGGTGCTAGCTTTTTTTGTGATTCATGCACAATAACATCCAAATCACTCCACTTAAATAGCAATCTGCAATTCTATTCTTCCAGCCAAAATGCATAGTCTCACATTCTGTGGTATCCAGTTGGGAGAACATTCCTTGGGAGTCCTCAACATTGACCTTAGGCCCCGTGAAGTCTTATTGTTTCAGATCAAATGTGGGTAACGAAACCATCTGCTAATTATCAGGTACCACCCTCCTTCGGCTGATGAATCTGTACTCCTCTGTTTTGAACAACATTTGATGGAAACACTGAGGGTGGTAAAGGCCCAAAATGGACCTTTAGCTGGGAGATTTCAATTTCTACCACCAAAAGTGGCTGGGCAGCAATACTACTGATTGAGCTGGTCAGGTTCGAAAGGAGTAAGTGCCAGATTGGATCTGCTACAGATGGTGAGGGAACCAACAAGAGGGAAAAACATACTTGATCTCATTCTTACCTGTCTATTGACTGCAGATGCATCAGTCCAAGACAACGTTTTGAAGAGTGACCACCTCACAGTACTCGCGGAGACGAAGTCACACCTTCACATTGCAAATATCCTCCATCTTGCTGTGTAGTACTATTACTGTGCTAAATGGGACAGATTTCGAACAGATCTAGCACCTCAAGACTGGGCATCCATGAAACACTGTGGGCCATAATCTGCAACCTCATGACCTGACATACCCTCTCAACCATCACCATCAAGCTAGGGAATCAACCCTGATTTAATGGAGAGTACAGGGGAGGGGGTGGCATGCCAGGAGCAGCATACCTAATGCACTTAGGGAGCCATTTTGACCTAGTAACAGTGAGGGAATAATGATATATTTCCAAGTCAGAATAGTGAATGGTTTGGAGAGGAACATCCAGGTGATGGTGTTCCCATGTATCAACTGTCTTTGTCTTTTAGATTTGAAGTGGTCATGGGTTTGAAAGGTGCTGTCTATTGATCTTTGGTGAATTACTACTGTGCATCTTGTAGGTAGCACACAGTACTGCAATAAGTATCAGTAGAGGGGGGCATAGATGATTGTGGATGTGATGCCAAGCAAGCGGGTTGCTTTATCCCAGATGGTGTCAAGCTTCTTGTTGGAGCTGAACCCATCCATGCAAGTGAAAAGTACAGTATTCCATCACACAAACCATCTATACTTGACTCCATCCATATTCCCCACTGTCTCGGTAAAACAACCAACATTATCAAAGACCTTTTCCTCCCTCTTCTGTTGGACAGAAGACATAAAAGTTTGAATGAATAGATTCAAGTACAGTTTCTTCCCCACTGTTATCAGACTTTTGAATGGATCTCTCAAATGTTAATTTTGATCTCTCTTTCTCATCTTCTCTGCGGCTGTAACACTATATTTTGCATTCTGTTCTGCTTCCCCGATGCACTTTGTATGGAATGATCTGCCTTTTTAGCACACAAAATTATGCTTTTCAGTATATATCTTGGTGCAATAATAATCAATCAATCAATAATATACAAACCCCATCAGCCTTTTGTGTGGTACCTGATCAAATGCTTTCTGGAAATGTAAACGTGTTACATCTATTGGTCCTCCTTTATCTTTCTTGCTCATTAGTTAACTTCACTAATAAATTTATCAGGCATCATTTCCCCTTCAAGAAGTCATGCTGGGTTTGTCTGATGAGATTTTGTATTTCTAAAATCTCTGCTATTACATTCTTTATATAGACTAAAACATTTTCACAATGATAGATGTTAAACTAACTTGCCTCGAGCTATCTGTTTTATCTCTCTCCCTTCTTGAAAAAGGGTGTTACATCAGCAGTTTTCCAACTACCTGGGAGTTTTCCAGAACCTAAGGAGTCTTTGAAGATTGCCAGCACTGTATCCAGTACCTGAGTAGTTACTTCCTTTAATGTCCTGATCTACAACCCATCTAAGGGACTAACCAGCCATTAGATTTTATATTTATATTTTAGATTTATATTTTGATTTTATATATATATATATCTTCTCCCCCACCCCCACCCCATTTCCCCCCCCCCCACCTCCCTCTCCTTGCTGCTCAATTATTTGGTAATTTTGGAATGCTATTACTGTTCTTTACTGTGCAGAATAATGAAGGGTATTTATTCACATCACCCTCAGGCATCATCCTGATGAATTTCTTCAGCACCATCTCTCCTGTAATCATACCCTTCCTAAAGTGTGGTGGCTGGAACTGCACACAGCACTCCAGTCCCATCATAACCTCTTTGCTCTTGTGTTCAATGGCTTAATGAATAAAGGTAAGTATACCACATGCCTTCTTAACCATCATACCTACCTGTCCTGCTGTCTTCAACGATCTATGAATATGTACAGCAAGCTCCCTCTGATCCTCTGTCCTTCTTAGGGTCTTAACATTCAACATGTACTCCCTTGCTTTGTCAGTCCTCCCAAGATTTATCATCTCACACTTTTCCGGATTAAATTCCTTTTGCCATCATTTGGCAGATCTGACCAGTCCATCTACAATGCCCTGTGATCTAAGGCTTTCCTCCTCACTATTTACCACACCACCAATTTTAGTCTTACCTGCATTCTTACTGATCAAACCTTCCACATTCACTTCTTGATCATTAATGTACACCACAAACAGCAAGAGGTCCAGAGCTGAACCTTGTGGTACCCACTGGACAACAGGCTTCCAGTCACAGAACAAAATTGACCACCTCCCTCTGCTTCAAGCCAATTTCGGATCCAATTGCCCTGAATTTCATGGACTTACAGCTTTCTATTTATCTGATACGTTTTTTTCCTCCCTGTGGTATCCTTGTTTTAATCAACTCATTCAAGCATATTACCCCCATGCTTCAAGGACAGGTGGACTTGCACTCAGACCTCGAGTTAGGCACAAAACCACTGCAACAGGGAGGGACACAAACCCTCTGATCCCAATCCCCAAGTATGTGGTTGTCTCTGTACACCTTTTAACACGGCCAGGAAATGCTTGTTGTTTTATTTCTCCTTCTTAACATTTACCTTTTTTTTCCACATCACTTCATGTTGCCTCATTGCAGGTTTCCCAAAGCCTTGCCGTGTTTCCCAAATGTTGCCATTTCTGAGCTGCCTTCGGACATAATTAAACTGTACACTGATCACTAGCAGAGAAGTCTTCGCCCATTTCCACATTCTCAGCCACTTTCTGGTCGGACAGTCATGTACAACGGTCAGTCTGGCTCTGGCCTTATGTAGCTTGAAGGAACAAATTACAAATCCTTTCTCCTCTCCTCTAATCACCTTTACCCAGAGTATTGATGCTCTTTTTAGCCCCTGTTGTTTACCGGCATGTGTTGAACTGGCAGATACCACTCACCATTCCTGATGAAAGGCTTTTGCCCGAAATGTTGATTTTCTTGCTCCTCAGATGCTGCCTGACCTGCTGTGCTTTTCCAGCACCACTCTAATCTAGATTCTGATCTCCAGCATCTCACTTTTGCCTAGATACCATTCATCATTCTGCTGTTATCTCCAGTTGTTCCCAGTCACATCTCTCAGCCACTATAACCCCCTGCCCACTGACAATTAATTGCACTTCTAACAGAATACTTGCCAATAATCTGGACAGGGAGAAACTGAGGACTGCAGATGCTGCCGAAAGTGTGGTGCTGGAAAGGCACAGCAGGTCAGGCAGCATCCGAGGAGCAGGAGAATCGACATTTCGGGCACAAACCTGATGAAGGCTTTTGCAGCACTCGACAATGATCTAAACAGTCCCTGTAGAATAATAGTTTATATTTACAAAGCATTCCACACCTTTTTGAACCCATCTGTCCATGTGCTGTCAGCATCGCTTCCCTGACCCTGACATTAAGCTGTGGGATATTAATAGACAGACGATTAAAACATTTTGTCTCTCTCTGTTGGTGGAGGCGTTAATTCTCAAGACTGCAGGCGAATCGACTCGATTAAAATCCACAGAGAACTTGAGACCATCCTGCTCATATCCTGCAGCATGCAATCTATATCGAGTCATAGAGATGTAAAGCACGGAAACAGCCGCTTTGGTGTATAGTACCTTATGTACCCTAGAGCAAAGTCCATCAAGACTCAATCTTTCATTCCTAAAGTTTGTTCCAGCAGGCAGTGTGATCTTGAACTGTGCTGTCATGACCAGCATTGGTATCAAATTCTCCAGTCATTTTAACCCTCAGTCAGCTTGCAGACACAGGGATTTGATACCCACAGTAAGCATCAATAAATTCGAATGTAGTGTTATTTTCAAGCTTTAAAGCGACATTTCAATCCCTTATTACATTTTAATTGCGTTTGTATCATTTTATTCCTCTGCTGACCCCTGGCAAGAAAGCGATGAGTTCACGTCTACCAAAATCTTCACCCAGCCTCCGGACGGATTTTGGATACAGTGAGTGCACAACTCCTGTGTGCATCCCGCCGTTTGGTAAGTGACATATGATTTTATAAATTGCACTGCAAATGGGACTATGCTGATGTCTGTGCTCCACTCAAGCCTCATTCCGATCAATTATCTTCCAGATAATTTCCACTTATAAACGGAGAGCTTACAACTAACCATTGAATATGGGAATTGGAGCACTCTGCAGGAAACGAATTACATTCGAATGCTAAGAGAAGACTGTTTAATCAGCCACAGATCCATTAACGGAGCGTAAAGGAAGGTGAACTCCTGTCGCAAATGCCTAAGGTACACATATTCGGAAAATATTTTTTTAAATTCCTTTATGATGCTATAAGCAGTTATTAATTTGGTCTGAGTTAAATTTCAAATGCACTATTGCTGACACCACCATCAAATGTTGCCAGAACGGAATATTTGATCTTCATAACCAGCTACATTTCTCCAAATGTCCAAAGCTGATTACGGTCGTTGTCATGGAAACACTGCTGCTCACAAAATAACCGCGGGGTGGGTGGGGGACCCTGACAGAAAGTGGAACTCAGGAAGATGAGGATGTTGGGTGACGATTGTGGGAGTCTGGTGTACATAATGCCACACTATCAACCTAAACCGGAATCAACAGTTGTCCGTTCGGACGGATGAACTAAATTATTAGCGGAATTGACGATGCAAAGTTTTTGTCAGGCAGGCGATTGCAGAGACTGAAATCTGAGATGGAATCGGATCTTTCCCTACATACAAGGGGGAAAAAAATGAAAACCATCTCACAAATGCCCTCTAAGTGAGGTGACTAACACCGCTGTTAAAAACCTTATTACCAGCCTGCCCCCACCCCGTCTCCCCTCCCCGGATCGGCATTGCTCTGTGTCTACCCATCACTTCGTGAACCGCGCGAAAACAAAAACGCATCTCGTCAACTTTGGTGTGGGTCTTCGGGTCTTATTGTGTGTGTACAAATGGGTGATCCCACCACAGCTCGGTCGGTGACTTGTCAGTCAATCCGGAACGTGGCGGTGTCTTTGCGCCTGCTCCCGGCACCAGAGGGGTGTAACAGTAATCACTTCACTGTCACATTGACAAGCTGTGAACACCGTCTGCTTGATGCATCGCTCACCAACAAGGCCGGTCAGCCAGGGCTCTCCCAATCTCCTTTGGAAACTATGACTATGTGAGCTTCCAGCTGCATGTATTTGTTGCTGGGTATTGTGTGGGCTTTCATATATACGGACGGGAGTGGGGGCGGTGTATGTCTGGATATCTAAGCAACTAGAAGGGTTTAATGTTCTCCTGCGGGTGAAACAGGTACATGTGCAAAGTCCGCATCTTTGTTGATCTTTGATGAAGTGGACACCTGATCGCCCGGTAGTTTGCTGATTTTTTTTTGCAAAAGTTCTGTACGCATATTATGCTGAACGTGTTCGAACTCCAGCGCATGTGTTACCATTTAGAAATGTGTTCACTTGTACCAGCTATACAGAAGCAAAAAAAAAGTTAATTAGGAAGACGGGGCTTCACAGGAAGTCGCCTAGACTTAGAGCCATCTCATTCTTATGTTGGCAAAAATGCAAGGCTGTATCTGAAAAGGGATAGGCACAGATCGGGTTGAGATTACGTTGATCACCTCTCACTTTTGCATTAATGTCTCTGGTCAAAGTTATTTAAAGATGAATCGCGTTGTGTTGGTTGAATGCAGGTTTCAATTTCTCCTAATGTATGAATGGTATTGTTTTCAATAGTCGACATCCAGTCTGCCGATAGAGAATACTTGCTGCATAAGTGATGAACTGATTGATATGAGGTGTAATTTGAAATAGAAGTAATTCAAACACTGCTCAGGGTTGAACAGGGAAATGGCCGATCTTATTAATGGTAATTCGAGTGTGTCAGATGGGAACATTTTATCCTCTGCATGATTTTTGTATATTAAGTATTCATTGGATCTCTTCTTTAACAAGTCGCCCTTTCTACATATTCTTTTGTGACATTGCAAACCTATTGAAGCAATAAGATAAGCACACAGGAAATAAACGTCAATTTATCAACCAGCTTACTCTTTTCGGGCAGAGAGGAAATTAATATATCAACCAATGTTCTGCCCTCGTTCTAATTAATCTGCCACATTTTGTTTTAATTTCGCTAATTTAACTATCTATTCCCACCCTGTGCATCTGTCTCATTCTAAAAATCAGACAGCACCAGTTTAGGGTGCAATTGGTTTATTTTTTTTAACTTTTGTTCACTCCAGTCCAACACCGGCACCTCCACATCATTTCTCATTCTATTTCCACTTTTTCATTGATTCTTCCAGCACTTCCTTGGCAAAGGAATTTTTGACTCAGTCCCCATTGAACTCAATGCAGTTTGACTTTGTGATGAGTAGACGTAAGGGCTGTAAGGTTAGCAAATGTTTAGCAGGACCGGTCATTAGAATTTCTCACAAACCGACTTTTTTTATATTCAGTTGGGTCCGATGCTGTTTGTACCAAACTGTGCGGCTGAGAGCGTAAATTGTACAGTAAGTGCAGAAAATCCCGAACTAATGGAGCTCGAAATTGTTCTTTTCCACCCACTCTTCATATGGACAGAATCACTGTTTGGACTTTGTGGATTTATGTCATGGATAAAGACGGTATTTTACCATCTTAGTTCCTTAGGACTATAAGCATAGTCGCTGGCCTGTGTAGATATATGTCAGAAATTTGGTTAATTTATGAATTAACCAGTAAGGGAATCAAGGGTTATGGGGAAACCGCAGAAAAGTGGAGTTGAGGATTATCAGATCAATTTTAAAAGGGAAACTGTCCCCAGCCGAAAGACTGTGATTAGAGTGGATACTGTAGGAGGAAGACAGTAACAAATATTCAGGGTCTCTTTGGCTCCAACTCCAATATCATGTAACAAAATGTGATGCTATAATTTTGTTTGTTTTAATGAAATATCATTTCCTGATTTGTGGCTAGACATAATAAGCATCAAAATTGGGCATTGATTTTATTTAATGAAGTTGTGCATTTTACTGTAGGTTTTGGTTATTTACTGAAATGTCTCACCCGAGGCTAATGTTAGTGGTTAAAACCCATATAACTATTTCAGAACGCCACTCCCAACAATTTATAGGTTCGCTGATCAAACTATCTGCAACATGTGGAGTTGACTACTGTGGGTAGATTGTTATCATTTATGACTTATGTAACAACTTTTGACAAATCCTGCTTTTTTCTACACTTAGCAGAAGCTCCTGTCTACGTACAATGCTAACTTCTGAGTGAACTTCAGCCTCAAGAAAATCTTGATTGCTTTTCAAAAATATACATTATTCATTAAATTTGTAAAAGTATGAAGCAAAAATTTCAACTTGAAAATTATAAGCAATGCTACACAGAGAGTATGTTCGAACTTTAAGTGCTTCTATACAATTTCAATAGATTCAATATTTACAAACATACTTATTAGTGCAGAAATTGAACTTTCAATCCAACCATTTGTCTTTATATTTATACAGAAGCTTCTCAGAGTCTCATCCTATTCCATCTGCTACAACCCATGCTTTGTTAATGATATTAAAATTGATAGAGTCTAAAGAATGCTTTATTATTAAATATTATTTCTCATTCCTAAGGATATAGGAAAAACAATTCAATGCAATGGATAAAAAATTCACATAAATCTTTCTTGTGTGCATCAGGAATAAACAAAAACACACTGAAATAAGAACATTGCAACTTTCTATATCTTTCATTTCCATTTATTCATGATTAGAAGTCAGAATTAAGATTTCTGAAGAAGATTACCTTCAGTTACCATCAGTGATCATTATTATTGCTTTGCTATTCTTTCCCAGAACATTATTCTAATGAGAGAAATAAACTGACAAACATTCCCAATGTCCATATCAACTCATTGAACTAATAGTGCTTCATTTGGGCTAATAGGGAATTTGCTATTAAGTTCCACATACTCATTAATAAGATACATTCAATGCAAATAGCATTGTTCTGTTGGGACCATTACAGAAACTGGGCAAATAAAAGAAATTCACAATCCCACTTAGTTTTATCTTATCAAATGATTTTCTTTCTAGTTGTTGTGATCGTGAGGGAAGGCAATGTATTCCTTCTTTGAAAACTCAACTTCTTCTGAATCAGAATTCCATTAATCAAATCCACTTTGTGACTGGGTGGTCTGTTTCGTTGCTGTCAGGTTTTTTTTAATGTGAAAGATCCAACCAGTCTCTCATGCTGTTGCTCAAGTTAAGTCAGATGACGCAGTGCTTTCATTGGTGTGTTTTGTATTTTGTAATATGAAAGTTGATGCCTTTGAAGTGACTTGTTTGTTTAGGTCAAAAAGCTAATCCATGTAGATTCTGAGATGAACTGAGGCTAATTGCTGTGACTGAGGGTGGTTTGCACACTCCAAGAAGCTTTTGAATTTCAGGCGGCATATCTTAAACAATGTATAAAATTTCTGCATTTTCTCTTCTTAGTACTCTTTTACACTTTGAAATTAGCATTTCACAAATGTGTTTGGATATAAATTAGAATTAAGAATATGTATCTATGCATGGAAAGAAAAAATAATTAGTTTTTGTGCATATGGCATGATTTTAACTTGTTTGCTGAATTTTGAAATGATAACACCAGCTAAAACAACAAGATGTGTAAGGGATTGAGAATTTGTGAAAATTGGCAGTAGGTTTTGCCATGGCCCAGTTGGATTAGAGCAGCTCAAGTGAAACTGGATTCCTTAGGATGCATCAAGCACAATGGCACAGAGGAGACCTGGGAAGGCTGCCTCCTATGCATCTTACTTATATTTGGAACACCGGCTGTGAGATTTGAGGGATGGTGGTGATATAATCCCTATGGTTGAAAGTCACAGATAATTTCTTGTGGAAGTGACTGAGATATCAGCAGCATGCGTGAAAGATCATAAGACATAGGAGCAGAAGTAAGCCATTGAGCCCATAAAGTCTGCTTCAGATGAGATTGTGGCTGATCTGATAATCTTCAACTCCACTTTTCTGCGGTTTACCCGTAACCCTTATTCCCTTACTGGTTAAAAATCTATCTGTCTCAGCTTTGAATATACTTAATGACTCAGCCTCATGTTCTCTTTAACCATGAGGCAGTGCACCAGTCTCAAGAGGACAGGATTGGTGAGTGGCCTGTCACACTCTGATTTCGTCAGTACTCTCCTGCACAGCACTTCTCAGAACAACTCACCTAACAGCACCATGCATTTCTCTCTCTTTGCAAGTTCCTCTGGACTTCCCTATCTGAGCAGTCAACATTTACCCCCCTCCTTCATCCTATTTCCCACCATCACCCATGCCTCACACCCACTCAGCATAAGTATTGTTCCCTGCATTGCACACAATACAAGCCTAATGCTCATAAAATGCTTATTTTTGTCTTTGCAGGAGAAAAGCTTGCAAAACTTTGGAGAAAGACAGAAACCCAAGAGGGAATAGGGAGTGTGGTGGACAAAAAAGACCTTCCAATGACAAACATAGAACGTAGAACACTACAGCGCATTACAGGCCCTTAGGTCCTCGATGTTGCGCCGTCCTGTCATACCAATCTGAAGTCCACCCCACCTACACTATTCCATGTACATCCATATGCCTGTCCAATGACGACTTAAATGCACTTAAACTTGGCGAATCTACTACCGACGCAGGCAAAGCATTCCACACCCTTACTACTTTCTGAATAAAAAAACTACCTCTGACATCTATCTTATACCTATCTCCCCTCAATTTAAAGTTGTGTCCTCTCGTGTTTGCCATCCCCATACTTGGAAAAAGGCTCTCCCTGTCCGCCCTATCTAACCCCCTGATTATCTTGTATGTCTCTATTAAGTCATCTCTCAACCTGCTTCTCTTTAATGGGAACAGCCTCAAGGCCCTCAGCCTCTCCTCGTAAGACATTCCTTCCATACCAGGCAACATCCTCGTAAATCTCCTTTGCACCCTTTCCAAAGCTTCCACATCCTTCTTAGAATGCGGTGACCAGAACTGTACACAGTACTCCAAGTGTGGCCATACCAGAGCTTTGTACAGCTGTAGCATAACCTCATGGCTCTGGAATTCAATCCCTCTATTAATAAAGGCCAAAGCACTTTATGCCTTCTTAACAACCCTGTCAATCTGGGTGGCAACTTTCAGGGATCTGTGTACATGGACACCGCGATCTCTCTGCTCATCTGCACTCCGAAGAATCTTACCATTAGCCTAGTACTTTGCATTCTGATTACTCTAGCCAAAGTGTATCACCTCAACTTGTCCACACTAAACTCTATTTGCCACCTCTCAGCCCAGCTCTGCATCATATCTATGTCTCTCTACAACCTACTACATCCTTCGTCACTATCCACAACATCGACAGCATGATGACCACTGGCAATGCATGTCGATCTGGTCTGATGAGAAGTAGGTCTTGAAGGAAACTGCAGATCCTTGGGGGAGGATCTCAGTATTTATCCCCTCTTGCCCAGTAACGTTACATGTTCTCAGAGAAGAAGGCAGCTGGAGCTGCTGCTGTGGATGCTCTTGCTGCTCCTGGTGCTGCTGATCTTGCAGATCTTTGTGTTCTTCATCAGGAATCCATGTGTGGTAAAGTTGCTGCTCAGAGGATCCATTGAGGACCGGGGTGTTGTGGGGAGTCCAGCTGAAGGTGAGGAAAGTGCAAGCCAACTAAACTAACTTGCAAGAAACTGGCAGTTACCTGTCAAGTTGTGAAAGCACACTCTGATAGGAATGCCACACCAAGCCTCCTTTCTCCTTGTGCAGTGCCCAGCTCCTCATTTTTACTGAAGAAGGACTCACCTTGTCAATGCTGGCATGTTGCTGATAACTCAGGAAATAGATGCACAGAGCGCTATGGTCAGGATACTTGTTTTTTCATTCACTCGCGGGATGTGGGCATCGCAGGCTGGTCAGCCATTGTTGCCCATCCCTAGTTGCCCTTGAGAGGTTGGTGGCAAGCAATCTTCTTGAATTCCACAATGCCATTAGGGAGGATATTCTAGGATTTTGGTCCACTGACACTAAAGGAATAAGGACATATTTGGAAGTTAAGATGCGAAGTGGCTCAAAAGGGAACTTGCAGGTGGTAGGGTTTCCAATTATCTGCTGCCCTTATCCTTCTAGATGGTAGTGGTTATGGGTTTGGAAGGTGCTATCTAAGGTTTCCTATCTAAGGAAGTTTAGTGGAGTTTCTACAGTGAGTCTTATAAACGGAGCACACTGCTGCTACTGAGTGTCAATGGTAAAGAGAGTCGATGTTTACAGATGTAGTACCAGTCATGTTGGCTGCTTTATGGTGTCAAACCTCTTGAGTTTTGTCGGAATTGTACACATCCAGTTAAAACATGGTATTGTCCAACAACTGCATGGGGGAATCACTGTATTGCTGAAAATCTGTCTGTGCAAAATCAAGAATTGGCAGACTTATCTTGACATACTCTCACAAGGCATTATGTAACTATAGGAGGGTGGAGGGGTTAGTCACAGAACCCCTACAATGTGGAAGCAGGCCATTCAGCCCATTGAGTCCACACCGATCCTCTGATGAGCATTCCACCCAGACCCGCCAGCTTACTCTATCCCTGTAACCCTGCATTTATTATGGCCAATCCACCTAACCTGCACATCTTTGGACTGTGGGAGGAAACCAGAGAACCCGGACGAAACTCATGCAGTCACAGGGAGAACGTGTAAACTGCCATACAGTTGCCTGAGAGTGGAATTGAACCCAGATTCCAAGTGCTGTGAGGCAACAGTGCTAACCACTGAGCCAGCATGCCACCCACAGTGTTTGCATATGCAGCTGCACCATATCTGAATAAGGAAAGCTTGATGGATTAGGTGAAACATTTCTAATATATATATTAGAAGGAATGTGAAAGAAGCAGCCTGAAGTAGTTCACATAGATTGAAGCAGCACAGCTACTGTTATGAGGCACCGTAAACAGAAACAGCAACAATTCCATCACTGATGCACACTGATGTTATGTTCCTCAGTTGTAGAGTTAGAAGGTATGCATCCAGGCAAAAACTATGCACAGGCTGCTTGATGTCAGCTTTCAGCTGTATCTGTTAATTGTCAAAAGTACAGTGGTTTTGCTGAGCCCTGCTCTTGTTTGCCTTTTAGATAAAAAAAAAGGCCATCTGAACTGGGACCTACATAGATGAATAATGTGCTTAGAATTCTACAGAAGAAATTTGTGTCCATTCTCACTGTCAAATTTTAGATCAATGTATTTAACCAATTAGCTATATTCAATGTTCTATGGGTTTCCCAACGTTCAAAAATGTATTATAAATTCACAGGTATCTGTTATGTGTGCAGGTTGATAGACTGTAGCTGTAATCTGCTGCTGCAGCTTGTGGCTGCCCATACCAGGCAATCTACGCTCATCAAATGCCATGCTTGTTTGTCTCACACCATGCTTACAAATCCACAGCAACTCATCTGCAATCACTCTGTGATGTCTGTCATCCCACAACACCTCAGTTGTCTCCATTTTTAGTTGCCCTTCATACTGCCCTCTAGATGAAATCTCTGCAGATTTTCAGCTCTTGTAGAACGGCTGAAATATTGATATTTTCCTTTCCGGATATCATGTTTTAGAGTTCTTTTTGTTCTTATGATTTCAAACACATCTTCACTTGTTTTATGATCTATGCGTGGAATTGATGCCAAATGTCTTAGAATCCACATTTCAAAGCAGTATATTTTCTTTCACTTATTGTTCAGGTTTCTAATCGAACCTAGCATCTTATCGGTTTTTATTTTCTTCATTATAAGTTTTGCTACAAGTTTTCTTGTTATTAATACATCCTTTATCTCCATTAAAAGTAGAATCTTACAGGGTCTTGGACAATGTGAGTTATAGCAAGATGTCTGGGAGAATCACATGGGAAGTTGAGTGGAACCTGTTTTGACACCAGCAGTAACAAATCACATTTCCCTACAGAGTTCTAGATTTCTAGATGAGTATCTTGCCAGGCAGCGGTGAGCTGCCTTTTCAAGGGGATTTATTGCTTGTTATTAAGCTAATCAACTGCACATCTGCCTCATTAACGTGAAGTTTTCTCTCTTACTGTCTGCTGTGAATGCAATTGATGCTGCGAAATTCAACATGGAAGTCTGAGCAGGTGCCTGGTGTCTTCAGCTCACTGCTTGCTCCTAAGGACCTCCATTTTGGACACTCATTAACAGAATCTCAGGGCATGTTCCAAGAGTAGCAACCACACACATTCCACATGCACATATCTTACTAGCCCCTCTGCTTGATCATGGCATATCAAACCATTTACAATACGTTTCTGATCTTTAAAGCTGCACCGCAGTACATTGCAATGCTGCTGCAAGAACACTTGGTGCACAGGGACAGACACCCAGCTCACAGATTGGAACAAGTGCTTGCCTTCTTAGTGCTCACTTACTTTGAGCCTACCTGGATGCTCACTGCATCCCTACCTTGGCTTGCACTTTTCCCCCTCTGCCAAATCTATCAAAGCTCGCAATGCTTTGCCGTGCCATGTCCTTGAGCATAGGCACAAAGCCAGGAGGTTTGTTATGGTTTTCACCAATACTCAGTCAAGTCAAAGGAAATAATCCTCAGTCGGGGAGTCCTGGTATTGTAAGTCAAGGGCAGCTTCCAATACCAGTCTAGGGGTTTGGACATGGTCAATCAGTCAATTGATGCAGTCAGGATCAGGATACACTCCTTCTAAGAGGTGAGCAGCCAAATGTGGGCATCTTTGAACCACCATGGCTCTTTCTGCATTATTGTGGATTTTTTTTTCTTGTAATGAGAATAAGGAGATATTGACAGAGATGAAAGTGGCTCGTCCAGCTTTTAGTGCGGGTGCAGATGGAGATAAAGCGGTGAATTGTCCTGATTGAGTGAGTAGGCAGTGCAGAGGACATGCAGGTTTAATGGTTTATAGAGTTAAGGGATGTATGAGCAAGTGAAAGAAGAATGTTGCATGTAAAAGGGATTCTGATAGATTATGAGCCTTGGTCAGAGATGGGTACAGTAGCAGAGGTGAAGGTGAATGAGTTAGCAAAGAACAGATGGTTATATTTAGCCTGATGGATCCAAGTAGGTCATTGACGTGAATGGACATTCCTCCAGAGAGTAGAGACCATCTCGATCCAGGTGGTGACCTTGGAGCAGGCTGGCAGGGTCTAGTGTCATGGCCTCCGCTGGCAGTTTCTTGCAAAATAGGATGGCCCTCATATGCTACACACTCCATCCACACAGATCTCCAGTGTCTATCTACAAAATATTGTATCAAATTCCCCTCCTCTGCCATGTCTAGGCAAACTGTATAGTGCGGCTCCTGTCTGACAGCGCTTTGACTGGGGCACAATGGCCTTTTAAAGATGATGCCAACAACAAGGACACACACCCATTCTGGAGTCGCCAGTCAATGGTGCATTTTTCCAGCTATGGAGGATTGTAAAGTTGGGCTAGTGTCAGATAACTGGGGTGTTGCAGGGGCTGGATAAGTAGTTAATGAGGTGAATTTGATATGACATAATGAGAAAGCTCTCTAGGCCTCACTGAGCAAAATTTTTCATCAAACTCAAAACATTGACATTTAGCCATAAAAAGATTCATCCCTCAATTACTTATGGCCATCCCAGTCCTTCTAAGTCGCCATCTTTGGTGATCTTTTCTTTATCTCCATGTTCCACACTAATGCTGTCCACTTCAATCTTCACTCTAGTTTCTTCCACTGTACTCCATTTTAACTGTAAGTGTTTTTGTCTGATTAGTTTCATACTACATTGTATACTTCTACATTTTACTTGCTAGTTTATATTTTGTAGTCCTCTTCTGAATCTGCACATAGTGCTGTCTCATCAGTGTACCACAAATGTGTTTTGTTTTTGAATTCAAAATGTTTGTCCTGTGTGAAGATTGGTGACAGTACATAGCCTTGTTGTACTTTTCCTTCCAATATCTGATTGCCAGTCCTCTAACATGATGATCATAATTTGATCCCAGTATAAGCTCTGCATAAATCTCACAATTTTAAATGTCAGTAACAGATTTCAGTTACACATCAAATTAGTTTTTGCTCATTACTATGATTGAATGTCTTTTAATAATCTCTGAAGCATTTGGAAATGTTACATAGAACATAGAACATAGAAGGATACAGCGCAGTACAGGCCCTTCGGCCCTCGATGTTGCGCCGACCGAGTCCTACCTAACCTATACTAGCCCAATAACTTCCAAATGCCTATCCAATGCCCGCTTAAATGAACATAAAGAAGGAGAGTTCACCACTGATACGGGCAGGGCATTCCATGAACTCACAACCCGCTGTGTGAAGAATCTACCCCTAACATCTGTCCTATACCTACCACCCCTTAATTTAAAGCTATGTCCCCTAGTAACACCTGACTCCATTAGCGGTAAAAGGTTCTTAGTATCTACCCTATCTAAACCCCTAATCATCTTATACACTTCTATCAGATCTCCCCTAAACCTTCTCTTCTCCAATGAGAACAGCCCCAAGTGCCTCAGCCTTTCCTCATACGATCTTCCTACCATTCCAGGCAACATCCTGGTAAACCTCCTCTGCACTCGTTCTAAAGCTTCCACATCCTTCCTATAGTATGGCGACCAAAACTGCACACAATACTCCAGATGAGGCCTCACCAGAGTCTTATACAACTGCAACATGACCTCAGGACTCCGGAACTCAATTCCTCTGCCAATAAAGCCCAGTACACCATATGCCTTCCTCACAGCACTATTTACCTGGGTGGCAACTTTCAGAGATCTGTGTACATAGACACCAAGATCCCTCTGCTCATCCACACTACCAAGTAGCCTACCATTAGCCCAGTAATCCATCATCTTGTTATTCCTACCAAAGTGAACGACTTCGCACTTAGCTACATTGAATTCCATTTGCCACATTTTCGCCCAGCTCTGCAACTTATCTATATCCCGCTGTAACCTACCACTTCCTTCCTCACTATCCACAACTCCACCGACTTTTGTGTCATCCGCAAACTTGCTTACCCAGCTTTCAAGTCCTTCCTCTAGATCATTTATAAAGATAACAAAAAGCAATGGTCCCAAAACAGATCCTTGTGGTACACCGCTAGTAACTGCGCTCCAAGATGAACATAATCCATCAACTACTACCCTCTGTCTCCTTCCAGCCAGCCAATTCCTAATCCAAACCTCTAATGTATCCTCAATGCCATACCTCCGAAGTTTTAGCATTAGCCTACCATGGGGAACCTTATCGAACGCCTTACTAAAATCCATATACACAACATCTACTGCTTTACCCTCATCCACTTCCTTAGTCACCTTCTCAAAGAACTCAATAAGGTTTGTGAGGCACGACCTGCCCTTCACAAAACCATGCTGGCTATCCCTGATCACGTTATTCCTACCCAGATGTTCATAAATCTTATCCCTTACCATTCTCTCTAAGACTTTGCCCACCACTGAAGTCAGACTCACTGGCCTATAGTTACTAGGGCTATCCCTACTCCCTTTCTTGAACAATGGGACACCATTCGCTATCCTCCAGTCCTCTGGTACTATTCCCGTTGACAATGACGACATAAAAATCCAGGCCAATGGCTCTGCTATCTCCTCCCTAGCTTCCCATAGGATCCTGGGGTAAATGCCATCAGGCCCAGGAGACTTATCTATATTCATCCTTTCCAATATTCCCAAAACCTCTTCCCTGCATATTTCCAGGGCATCAATTCTAATTATTTGTGATTCCATATTCACATCAGCAACAGTGTCCTGTTCCTGAGTGAATACTGATGAAAAGTACTGATTTAATGTCTCTCCAATCTCCTCCGCCTCCACACACAACTTCCCACTACTATCCTTGACTGGACCGATACCTACCCTAGTCATCCTTTTATTCTTGACATACCTATAGAAAGCCTTTGGGTTTTCCCTAATCCTACCAGCTAAAGACTTTTCATGTCCCCTTCTCGCTTTTCTTAGCTCCCTCTTTAGCTCCTTCCTGGCTACCTTATAACTCTCAATCGCCCCTACTGAACCTTCACGCCTCATCTTTACATATGCCGCCTTCTTCCCTTTCACAAGGGACTCCAATTCCTTACTAAACCACGGCTGCCTCACAAGGCCCTTTACACCATGCCTGACTGGTACATACCTATCGAGGACACGCAGTAGCTGCTCCTTGAACAATCCCCACATCTCATTAGTGTTCTTCTCTTGAAGCCTGTTTTTCCAATCCACACAACCTAAGTCATGCCTCACTGCATCATAATTTCCCTGCCCCCAGCTATAGCTCTTGCCCTGCGGCGCACGATGTTCTTGTTTATTTCTAGGTATTTATCAATGATTATTCTTAGGTTGAATATCCTTCTCTTATTCCTACACCCAATCTAAATCCAGGTTGTGTTTCGTCAATTTCTGCTTCAAAGACATTATTATTTCTTTCTTTTGCTAGTTCAAGATCAATTCAATGAGCCAACTCATTCAGCTTTCAGTTCTAAACTGATTGTGCTCTATTGTTTTATCAGAATAGAATATAAAGCACATCATAATTCTCCACAAACTATTCTGCACGTTAGTTTTGTTGTTCTTTCCTGTGTAAATTGTTAAATATGATCTGAATAAAGCTGCCCAAACAGTATGATGTGAAGTATATTGAAGGATTAATTGGTATTTGGTTTCAAGGGGTCAATATTGAAGGCGTTATGAATTAACCCTGGAGAATTACTGTTTAATTAACCTATTGATACATGATTATACAGCTGACACCAATAGTCAGCATGTCCAGTAGTGTGTATAATGCTGTCATCAGGGAATGATTTGAGTGACACAGTCAATCCAGTCTTTATGTTTCCGACAAATGCAACAACATCTGTAGTCCAGCTAAGCAAAGGTTTTATTTTTGATCTATGCACAACTTCCAAAATGGACGATGGGACTCAAGAACCAGAAGAAGATGAGAAAAAATAAACAGAATTAAAAGTTGATTTTAAAATAAATATAACATAGTTAATATTTGTATATAATAACATAAATAAAACGAAGAGGGTGAAAAGGCTTAAGTTGCAGTCATTGATAATATAGCTATTTATATTAATACAACAGTGATTATTATGCTCAATATCTTTACTATCTCATCTGCATTTATTTCAATGTCTGTTTAAATTAAAAACTATGCTTTGCCCATCGATGGACTTTACTGTACTTGCTAACAATTAAGATACTAGTGGCAGTTAGTGTTTGTTAAGTTTTGTTGAAAAGATACATTTTTTAAAACCTTTTCATCTAGCATTCATCAGGATGTTATCAAGAATACCAATGTTATGGGGAATAAAATCTTTATACTGCATGAGAACAGAGTCTGTTGCTTAGCAAGTGGGCTTTAGTTAAGGTGTTGTCACGTAGAATGTGCTAGTTAGATGATGATGGGCAGTTATTTGTCAAGCTATGTTTAAATTTAAACCAGGCAGGTTATCTCTGATTAGTCAAAATTAAAAATCACACAGCTCCAGATTATAGTCCAAAAGATTTATTTGGAAGTACAAGCTTTTGGAGTGCTGCTCCTTCATCACGTAACTAGTGGAGCAGGATCATAGGACACAGAACTTGTAGTAAAACATCAAAGTGTTATATAACTGATGTGATATATTGAACAAACCTGAATTGCCTTTAAGTCTTTAATCATTTAGAATGGGGAAGCAGGTTTCAATTCATTAATACGTAAATCACAGAACTTCTTTCAAGTCACATCCTTGAGATAACTTAAGCTTTTATTTAAAAAAGGTGACAGCTCAGATAGTGCATTAAAGGTGTGAGGTTAAAATCTGACTGTATTGCAACATTGAGTCAGGCTGGTTCTTTTTCCAAAGTAGGAATTATAAAATGTCACATGAACTGACTGCCTACAGAGTTGTGGGCTTTTTGAACAAAATAGAATGTATCTGCAAATACAATTCTGCAAAAGCAAATTCACCCTAAAGATTTATATGGGCGCAGTGAGGGAACACTTCAGCTGTCAAGGCTATTTGACCTCAGATCTTCTGATGACCGTCCTCCCAGGCAGACTTTGGGACACATAACAACGCTGAGTGTCTGAGTAGAGGCTGATAACCTAGTTCGGTACCCATGAGGATGGCCTCAACTGGGATCTTGGGTTCATGTCACACTACAGGTGACCACCACCCCCCTGCCTCACCTCCACCCCCCCCCCCCCCACACACACACACACACACACACAGTTACACCTGATCACACTCTCACACTCATGCAGGCCCTCTCGCATACACACTCTATCAGACACATACACTCACGTTCTCACCTACATGCACACCCTCTCACAGGTGTACATTCTGTCACACTCACACACACACTCTACCAAGCACACACAAACACATACACACTCTCGCTCTCTCTTTCTCTCTCTCTCTTTATTTCTCTTGCTCTTTTCCTCTCTCTTTATTTCTCTCTCTTTTTTTCTCTCTTGTTCTCTCTTTCTCTCTCTCTCTCTTTATTTCTCTCACTTTTTCTCTCTCTTTCTCCCTCTCTCTCTCTTTATTTCTCTCTCACTTTCTCTTTCTCTCTCTCTCTCTCTATTTCTTGCTCTCTCATTCTCTCTCTCTCTCTCTGGTGATTGCTGCACCCATATAAATCTTTGGGGTGAATTTTCATTTGCAGAATTTATTTGCAGATATATTCTATTTTGTTCAAACAGCACACAGCCTGGAGGGAGTCAGTCCAAATGATATTTTATAATTCCTACTTTGGAAATAGAACCAGACAGACTCTAACCTCACACCTTTTTAATGCATTGTCTGAGTTGAGGTGTCACCTTTTTTTTAATAATGCCTTCAGTTATCTTGGGAATGTGACTTGAAAGAAGGTCTGGGATTTACATATTAATGAATTGAAACCTGCTTCCCCATTCTGAGTGATGACTTGGAGGTGCCGGTGTTGGACTGGGGTGGACAAAGTTAAAAATCACACAACCCAGGTTGTAGTCCAACAGGTTTATTTGGAAGCACTAGCTTTCGAAGTACTGCTTCTTCAACAGGTGGTTGTCCTGATAAACCACCTGATGAAGGATTAGATTAGATTACCTACAGTGTGGAAACAGGCCCTTCGGCCTATCAAGTCCACACCGACCCGTCGAAGCGCAACCCACCCATACACTTACCCCTTCACCTAACACTACGGGGCAATTTAGCATGGCCAATTTACCTAACCTGTGCATCTTTGGACTGTGGGAGGAAACCAGAGCACCCGGAGGAAACCCACACAGACACAGGGAGAATGTGCAAATTCCACACAGTCAGTTGCGGGAATTGAACCCGGGTCTCTGGCACTGTGAGGCAGTAGTGCTAACCACTGTGCCACCGTGCCGCCCTGTTCAGGGCTGTGCTCTGAAAGCTAGTGCTTTCAAATAAACCTGTTGGACTATTACATGGTATTGTGTGAATTCTAAGTGATTCAAGACTTAACAGCAATCAAGGTTTGTTCAATGCATCTCATCAGTCGTATGACACTTTCTTCTTTTATTTCTGTGTCCTATGATCCTGACCCACTAGCTATCTGATGAAGGAGCAGCACTCTGAAAGCTTGTACTTCCAAATAAACCTATTGAACTATTACCTGATGTTGTGTGATTTTTAACTTTGTCCACTCTAGTCCAACATCAGCATCTCCACATTCTGACTAGTGAAAGCTTTGCCCTGAGGAATGAACCAGAGAATGGCGTTCAGATATTTTACTCAGTCAGGAATAGGACCTTTGGCATTTGCTCACCATGCAAAGTTGATGCTGAGATTGGGCCCTGCAAAGGCATTGGACAAGCCAGTTGCTATCTTGATCAAAACATTTCATGCTGTATGTTGCACAAGCTCATGAACAGGCATAAAGCTACTATTTTCAGAACTGAGAACTGCCCAGTCTATGTCAAATTTCAGTAAGGCAAAAATCTAAGCAACAGGTGAAGCAAGCAGTTTCATACTGCAGCCATGCAGTAACAAAACAACAGGACGCTGAAATCAAAATAAAGCAAGGCTTTTACCTATCAAATGAGTAATGTGTTTTATGGTGTGATGCTGGGCCTTACATTCCAGAGGTTGGCAAATTGTATCAAGCAACATGCACCTTTGGTTGTTCACAATAAGCAGGGTCCTGATGTACCCAAGGAGAAAGTGAGGACTGCAGATGCTGGAGATCCCAACCAGACCATACTGTAGAAGTGCTGTACCCAACGAGACCCTACTTGCCAATCCCGAGACCAACATTAGATGTGATTTTGTGATTGTGCAACTTTACTAAATAACCTTGTGTGTGTTAAGAATTACACTGACAACCAATTTAAGATTGTCAGTTGGGTTTGCAGTATACCCAACTTGTCTGTACTGGAAGCTTTGTAGTGCTCTATCATGACGCTGCAAATGCAGGGCATTTTGCTGGTGCTGTTAGGTAGGGACTATAAGCTAAATCAACACGCACATGGGAACACAAATGAATATTCTAGTGGAATACCATGGAGTAAAAAATACTAGGACAAGCAGATAACACCAGAACAGAGAATAATAAGTTAATCCATCAAGTCAGATTAAGGGAGAAGTTAAAACATTTTAAGTCAAGGTTACTGCGCATGAGTGCGAATGCACAAGTTAGTGTAGAAGACTGGGGAGTTGAAATGTGGCTATAACAGAGACGTGTTTGAAGAAGGAACAGGGAAAACTGTTAAATATTCCTGGATACAAGGTGTTCAGAAAAGAGAGATGAAGAGGGTGGTGGTATTTATTTAGGAGAGCATTAAAGTGCTGGAGAAAGAGAGTGTTCCAAGGGTTCGAGGACAGATAGTGTGAGCTCAAGAACAAAAAGAGCGCAATTACATTGTTTGGAATGCCTTTAGACCCCAACTAGTTGAATGAGCTTGCAAAGAAATTAGAGATGCGCAAGCATAATATAGTAGAATTTCCAACAGCAGCATGTGTCTAGCCTTTTAAGTAAAGTAGCACTGTTAGGCCTGTTCTTTGGACTGAGATGGGCCAAGAATGTCACATTTCAATGCAGGAAACAGTAGGGGATAGTAGCCATTATATCAAAAGGTTTAAGATTATGGTGAGAAGAACAAAAAACATGTATGCTGAGAATAATTAATCGGGGAATAATTACAGAGTAAACTGAAGCCAAAGGTTGTCCGGAAAAAAAAAGTAGGTGAAAAAATGCTATCTTGGAAAAAGAGATGACTCAGGTACAGTTGTGGTTTATTCTGTTAAAAGAAAAATGTAGGGCAAACAATTCTAGAATGTCTTGGGGAGAAAGGAGTTAGAAACTAAGATGGCGATGAAAAAGGTTGCAGGCATCATGTAGAAAATACAATTGAGAACCAGCCTTTATACAGAAGACTCAGAAAGGAGGTGAGAAGCAAAGAGAAAAAAAAACACTTTTACACACAGACAGTAGTTAGGGTCGGGAGTGAAGTACCTGGAAGTATGCTGGAAATAAAATAAGTCCACAGATTCCAGTATCCTGTCCCCAAATCACCCTTTATTTACACTGATGCAGCTTCCTCAGAGCCAGCTACAGGAAGAAGGTTCAATCGAGGCACTCGAGGGCATTAGATGTTTACTTTTATAGAGATAACATGCAAGGTATAAGGAACAGGCAGGAAAAGGCAGAACAGTGCAGGAATGATGGACCAAATGCCTTCTTTCCATGCTGTTAACAATTGTGAATGTGATATTAAGATGCAGAGGTTTGTTAATTGCAGAATAGAAAAAGAATAATGCAACTGTTTTAAATTAACAAAATAGGTTAACAACCATCTCTGGCTCATTCCTCAGGACAATATCTTAACCAATCAGAGTTGACCTGCCTGGTTTAAATTTTTTAAAAATTTGCAGTTAACTGTCAATCATCATATAGCTGACCACCTTGGTAGCAACTTTACCAATCAGAACCCACATATCAACACACAACACTCTCTACTCTTAACTGTAAAAATGTTTATTACTTTTGCATCACTTTTCTGCAGATGTTCTGACAAGGGCAAGATAAAACGCCTCAATAAAATATCTTTCTTTTTCAGAAATACTCAAATTCTGTCCTATTGAATACTTATTTTAAGAACATTTCTGAAATTATTTACCTTTGTAAAATCTCTAACCATCGCTTTCATTACATAACAACTTGTTAATTTTTTTAATTCACTCTTAGAATGTAGGCAATGCTAGCTGCACATCCCTAGTTGCCCTTGAGAAGGTGGTGGTGAGCTAGTTTCTTGAATTTGTACAGTCTATTTGGTACGGGTAGAGCCACAATGCTGTTAGGGAGGGAATTCCAGGTTTGATTCAGCGACACTGAAGGAGCAGTAGTATACGTATAGGTCTAGATGCTAAGTGGCTTGGAGGGGAACTTTCACGAGATGGTGTTACCCATGTATCTACTGCCATTGTCCTTCTAAATTGTGGTGATCATGGGTTTGGAAGACACTGCTTAAGAGGGTTGGATGAATTTCTTTAGAATATCTTGTAGATGGTCCACACATTCATGCTGCTGAGCATTGGCGGTGGAGGGACTGAATGTTTGTGGGTGTGGTTTTAACCGAGTGGGCTGCTTTTTCAGTGTTGTTGGAGCTGTACTCATCCAGGCAAGTGTTCTGTTCCACTTCTAACTGGTGCCTTGGGAGTCAGGAGGTGACTTATTCACTGCGGATTCCTAGCCTCCTACATGCTCTTGTAGCTACAGTATTTATGTAGCTCATCCAGTCAGTTTCTGTACAATGGTCAACCCCAGGATACTGATAGTGGGAGATTCAGTGATGGTGATACCATTCAATATAATGGATGTCAGATTATCTGTTGTTGGAGTCGGTCATTGCCCAGCATTTGTGAGAAGTGTATGTTACTCGCCACATTTCAGTCCAAACCTGCATACTTTCTAGATCTTGTTGCAGTTTGACATGAACTGCTTCAGTGTCTGAGTCATGAATTGTGCTGAACATTGTGCAGTCTTCCACAAACATCCCCACTTCTGATTTGAATGTTAATTTCAGGGGTCATGATCACAGTTACCTAATATGGTAGTCGATGATTTGAATGTAATTTTCTGATTGCTTATTGACTTTGGTAAGAAGCAGTGGTTTAGATATGAAACATTAATCAGTTAGATAAAGAAAGCATATAATCATGACAACAATCATGATATTCGCTGATATCAGGGGACAAATAGGTTGTCAGCACAGAATGTCTTAGTCTTGTTAAAGCTGTGGGGGAAGCATCCTGCTCTCTAGCTGAGGTGTTAGGGAACTCTCCCCTTGGTTCTCTTTATCTTCCCCTTTTCCATCTGCAATATGCCAGGTGAAGAAGGCTAGATGAAACCTGCTCAATGAAGACTGGCCGTTGGGGTTTGTCCAATGAGAACTGCTGCCTACAAGGTCTGCTGCCTACAAGGTTAAAGAGTTGAAGAACTTCCCTCTAGGCCTGAGACACTTCTTGTTATATCATATTTCTAGGGGCAGGTTATTTTCTTTGTGTCAATCAACTGTCTGAACCCTTTTGGCCAGTGGCCATGGGACAGCCACTCATCTTATTGAATAATTGTTGTCTCTTTGCCTTCTTACACCTGAGGGTTAGTTTAGCATTCTTTTGAAGAACAATATTTCGATCTGAGGTGCATTTAGTACCAAATAAATTGTTGATGCCAGTTCAAAGGGAATTGTGACTTCTGTTTTTTTTTGTATTCCTTCTTTTGTTTTCATAGCTAGAACTTTAGAAAATGAAGTACTGTTGTAATAGCTTTTAAATTAAATCTCATGTTATATAGTAAACACTAGGAAAATTCAGTTTTTATGGGACTGCTCTCTTTAACATTCATGATGGAGGGAATATCATTGATGAAGCAGTTGACAATAGCAAGACCAAGCACTCTACTATGAGGAACTCCTGCGGAGATATCCAGAAGCTGAGAATGATAAGCTTCCTACCACCTCAACAACTTCCTTGATTCCAGGTATGACTCCAACCAGTGAAGAGTTGCTGAATGTTATGGAATTTTCATGATCATCATTGAAAGTGCAGAATGTAGGAAATTCAATTCCTCGTATAGAGAGAATAGGAGTCAAAAAGGGCAAACTGCAGTGTAACCGTCAGACAATAATGACAATTCAGTCCTTTGTACAAACATACGGCATGCTGCTTGCGTGATTTTGCCTTATAAACCATGTACTGGGGAGATCAATAATTGGAGAATTAAATATAAACACAAATCAACCAAAGAAAATAAATTGTGAGGAGCAAGCTATTTTATAAAGTAAGGACCTTGGAATGCTTTAGAGTGAATTTATATTCTGGTGGTGTGAAAATTGTTTAATGTATTTCTTAAATCACAATAAAAGCAAAATTCAACTCCTTGGTAAAAAAGAAACTGTCAATTACAAGTCCAATAGTAAATGTTCATATAATAACTAGTTGTCAGAATACTAATTGATGCGGTGAAAGGAGATATCAAAGTTGGCTTGGCAGTTGCTCTGTCATCTATGAATCACAAGATCATGGGTTCAAATTCCACTCCTGCATTTTGAACGTATAATCTGGAGTATCATTCCAATGCAGTATCAGGAGAAAATCACACCAACTATCTTCTGGATAAGCCACAAAACGGGAGACTCTGGGTGGTATCTAAAAAAACCCGTAGGACTATTCAAAGAAGAGCTGGGAAGTTCTTCTTGAGCCATAGGAACAGAAGTGGGCCATTCAGCCCCTCAAATCTGTTCCACCATTCAATGAGATCATGGCTGATCTGTGACTTGTCTTCATATCTGCCTTTTGCCCATCTCTTTTAATAACTTGACTTAACAAAAATGTACCTCCCTCAGATTTAAAATTAACAGCTGGTCCAGCATCCACTGCCATCTGTAGAAGACAGTTCCAAACATCTACCGCCTTTTGTGTGGAGAAGTGCTTCCTAACATCCCTCCTAAATGGTCTGGCACTGAGATGCTTAGACTATGACATCTCGTTCTAGAATGCCCAACAGTAGAAATAGTTTATCTTTACCTACTTGGCTTTTCTAGTTATCAAGTAGAAGACTGCGATTAGTTGACTCCTTCATCTTCTAAATTCCAGAGAAAGCAGTCCTAATTTGTATAATCAATTAAATTCTGCAGTCAGGTATCATTCTTGTAATCTGACATCATACTCCCTCCCAAGGACAATATATCTTTCAGAAGGTCTCGTGCCTGGATCTGCTCACAGTGCTCCAAGTGATGTCTAAGCAGGATTTTGTATAACTGCAGCATAACTACTGCATCCTTGTACTCTGGTCCTCTAGAGAAAAAACCCGCATTCCATTGATTTCTTGATTATTTTCTGCACATGTTTATGACATTTTAAAGGTCTGTGAACTTGAACTCCCGAGTCTCTCTGGACGTGCACATTATTTACCTTCATACCATGTAGAAAATGTGGTGATCTATGCTTTATTTGTTGAAAATGGATAACCTCACACTTGCTTACATTGAACTCCATCTGCCACAGTTTTGCCCATTCACCTTGTCTTTAATTTTCTTTTTGTAATTTTATGTGATCACCTACAATTTTGTGTCACCAGCAAATCTTGATATATGACTGCCAATGGCATTATCCAAGTTGTTAATAAATGCAGTGAATAATTATGGCCCCTAACACAGATCCTTCTGAGACATCATTGGTCACATCCTGCCAATTTGTGTATCTATCAATTATCCTTACTTTCTGTCACCTGCCACTCAATTTCCCAGCCATATCAGTAATTTGCCCTCAGCTCCTAACATTTCCTAAAATCTCCTACATTGGACTTAATTAAAAGCTTTCTGAAATTCCATGTAAATAACATCCATTGACATTCCCTGATCACTATCCTAGTCACTTCTCAAAAACATTTAGTGGGGCATCAGACATGACCTACGTGCCATGAATCCATGCTGACACTCCCTGATTTAATGAAAATTTTCCAAGTACGGTGGTGACCCCGGAATCCGAACGTCCTATTGTTCGAACAAATCGGAATCCGAACAATTATTTTGAGAAAATTTTTCCCTAAATTCCGAACACACTTTCAGAATCCGAACACCATGTACCGTACAGGTCACACATTGTATGTTCAATTCGTCCCCGGAAGTAGACGTGAAAGCATCTCTCGTGTGTCCATCACTACTTTACCTCGTGTTTTTACCTCGATTTGTGCGTTTTTTTTAATTATCACCCTTGTGCCTTCACCATGGCACCCAAGAAGAGCAGTGAAGCCAATAAGAGTAAGAGGAAGTCCGTGAGAACGACAATTGAGTTGAAGAAAGAACTTATCGCTAAGCATGAGAGAGGTATGTGTGTGTCTGATCTCGCTGCTATGTTTGAGATGCCGAAATCGACCGTGTGTATGATTCTGAAAAATAAAGAAGTGATAAAAGCATCTGATGTGGCAAAAGGTGTTATGACCCTGATCTCTAAGAGATCAAAGTTAATAGAGGAGGTGGAAAAACTCCCCTTAGTGTGGATAAACAAAAAACAGTTGGTTGGTGATCCCATCTCTGAGGGCATAATTTGTGAGAAAGCCAGGTATGCTGACCTTAAAAAAGATGTGCCTGGAAGTAGTGCTGATAGTGATGAGTTTAAGGCTAGGAGGAAGTGATTTGAAAACTTTAAGAAAAGAACTGGGATCCACAGTGTTGTTATGCATGGAGAGGCTGCTAGTTCAAATGTGGATGCAGCGGAAAATTTTGTGAAGAAATTTAGTGAGTTTGTGAACACTGAGGGGTATGTGGCACCACAGGTGTTCAGTTGTGATTAGACAGGCCTCTTCTGGAAAAAGATGCCAAGGAGGACCTATATAACTCAGAAAGAGAAGTCTTTACCAGGCCATAAGCCAATGAAAGACAGGCATACTCTTTTGTTGTGTGGTAATGCTAGTGGAGACTTCAAGATAAAGCCTTTGCTTGTGTACCACTCAGAGAATCCACGTGTGTTCAAAAAGAACAATGTTATGAAGAGCAAGCTTAATGTTATGTGGAGGGCAAACATGAAAGCATGGGTTACCAGACAGTTCTTCACTGAGGGGATTCATGAGGAGTTTTCCCCTTCTGTGAAGGCTTATCTTGAGGAAAATAATCTACCCCGAAGACTCTTCTTGTGATGGACAATGGTCCTGCTCATCCTCCAGGCTTGGGAGAAGATTTGGTGGGCGAATATAGCTTCATCAAGGTGAAGTTCCTGCCCCCCAATACCATTCCTCTCTTCCAGCCCATGGGCCAGCAAGTTATCTTAAATTTCAAAAAACTTTACACCAAGGCTGTGTTCCAGAGATGCTTTAAGGTGACAAATGAGACCGAACTGACCCTCAGAGAGTTTTGGAAAGATCATTATAATATCTTCCATTGCTTGAGAATCATAGACAAAGCATGGAGGGAAGCGTCTCTGAGGACAATGAACTCTGCCTGGAAGAAACTCTGGCCTGAATGTGTTGCAGGGAGAGACTTTGAAGGCTTCAAAGAACGCCTGTTGTGCCTGTTATTGTGTCTCTGAGCAAGTCCATGGGCTTGGAGGTGAGTGAAGAGGATGTGGAGGAGTTAGTGGAGGATCACAAGAATGAACTCACCACAGGAAACCTTCAGTACATCCACAAGGTACAGCAAGAAGAAGTGGCAGGGGAAATTTCTTTAGAGGAGGAAGAACATTTCCAGTGCTGTAATTATGAAACTGTGCTTCCTGTGGTCTAAAATACAGGCCATTGTTGAAAAATGGCATCCTAACAAGGCAGTGGTCAACAGGAGCATAAACATGTTCAATGACAATGTGATTGACCACTTCAGAAAAATTTAGAAAAGTCGCCAACACTAGACAATTTTGCAAAGGTGGTTCTCGAAAGAAAGCCAGTCCAGTGAGCCCCAGCCCTCTACAAGTGGCCTTAGTGTTACGACAATGAAGAGACAAAGAGAGCAAACAGCAGAAGCACAGTTACCTGATGTTATTATGGAAGTTGACTCACCTTCCAAGCAGTAAACCCTCTCCCTCCTTCCTCCTCTCCAGCTTCCACGTGCACCACTAGCACTCCTCACTAAGGTAAATGTAGTTATTTTCATGTTAGTACATTTATTTCTTGTTTTTATTATTATTACTTGATATTTAGGTCATTTACTCATCTTTCTTTACCTAAATCATGTGCATTTGCTGTTAAAACTGTCTTGTAAATTTTTTTGGGGGTCCAGAAATGGATTAATTCACTTTCCATTATTTCTTATGGGGAAAATAGTTTCGGAATCCGAACTGCCTCCTAAAAAGAATTAAATTCGGATTCCAAGGCACCATTTATATTCAGTTACTCCATCCTTGGTTATAGACTCCAATAATGTGCCCACCATAAATGTTAGACTAACTGGTCTGGTCATAATTAGCATTCATCCTTCAGTTTCCACCATCGTCAGATTATCTAATTGAGTTGCTCCTTGCTATTTACACTTAGTGAACTTTGATTGGTACTTTCAGGGGTCTTGTTGATCATTTTAAGGTGTATTCAGTTAATGACTTGGTTTTACTTTGGGCTTCTAAGTGTGTAATTATAGGGGACCTGTGGCTGGAACACAACCCCTGACTTTATTGATGATGGGAAGATCAATACAACCTCATTGTATAAAGCACAGCTTTTTTATATAAATGTGCTTGTGGGAGTTAAGTGTCCTTGGCAAAGTTTCCCTTGAGAAAGGGATTGTGAGCAGGATCCTTGAATAATTGCAGTCCTTGTAATGAAGGCACTCCTGCAAAATTGCTAGGCTTGAATTTCCAATAATGATTAAGTCAGTTTTGAAGATAGCCAGTCATGACAGATAATGCAATTAAAATCTTGTCTAATTGCAACCATATAACCATTGTAAAAGCCCATTTAGTTTACCCATGCCCTTTAAATCCGATATGCTTACCTGGTCCATCTGCATGTGACTCCAGACCCACAGCAATGTGGTTGACTCTATATTGCCCTCTGAAATGACCCAGCAAGTCAATTAATTCAAAGACAATTAAGGATGGGCAATAAATGCTGACCCAGCCAGTGGCACCAATATCCCATGAACGAATAAAAAAAATGACCATTTCCAGTTAGGATGGTCTGTGACCTGAATGGTAACTAGGAGAAGAGGGTGTTCCTTTGCCCTCTTGCGCCTCTTATTGGTAGAAAGCACATAGCTAGAAATGTTCTGCCCTTATTTTTACCTATTCGACTCTGCCGTGCTTGGAATCAATCTTAAGTATACCTAAAACCAACATTTTGACCTTACTGTGCCCTAAAGGAATGAAAGTTGGTTATTCAGCCCCTCAAACCTGTTTCGTAGTACCTAGTGGATCTATCCCACTGTTGGAACATGGCAGGAATTTGATATATTGACTGTTAAATATGATTTTGAGCATAACAGGCTGTGACTTTAATAGTCTAGAATGTTAGTGAGGTGGATTGACACCATTAGTGGAAACTGGATTAAAATTAGCTAAATCTATTTCAGCTAGGTTGTTATGGCATTAAATCTCTGATGAGATTTTAAACTCACTATTCGGGACTTGCTTCCAATCAAAGTCTTAATTTCTCTCATAGTCCTCTGGGCAGCCATTTATTTGTTCTTAGCTAGTTCTTGTTTAAATATTCCCCTATAGCTTGCAGCAGCTAAATCCGAATCTATGTCACACAGCCATAGCTATTCTGATCATGCTGTACTCAGGTTGAATAGTTTCTCACTTGTTATGTTAGTTAGCTCCACTCCAGCAGTGAGATAGGGTAGAGAGTTGCAGTGAGGAAGATGGAGAAGAGTGTTGGTGTGATGACCCAGGCTTTGCTTGAACCTAGTTTGTGGTCATACTGGGTCTGTGGTGAATACGCTGGTGTAGACGACACTTGCATGTCATCATGAAGCAGCCAGTGAATGAGGTTGAATTTCTGTTGGCAGCTGAATTAGAGGAGTATGTTTCACAAACCCTTCTAGCTGACAGGGTGATATGTCTTTGTGAGATAGAAGGCCATGTAGAACATTTTGCTGCATTCTCTGCACTTTTCTTGGATTTGTTATGCACTACAAATCATGTCTGTTGTGCCTTTCAGCAGGTTGTGGTCACACTGAGACTCAGGAAGGAGATTCTCAGCCACCTCCTCCCAGTATTTGAGGAGGATTCTTGCAATGACCTTTCCCATGGTGGACAGTAGGGAAGTTCCCCTGTAATTTCCATAGTCAGATTCATCTCCTTTCCTGAAAGTGGTTACAATTATGGAGGTGAACTAAACAATTCATCCTCAACCCTGAGGGAATGCCAAATGGAAAGTGTTGTGTTCAGTGTTCTCATAAAGAAGCTATTTACTCCATTCTTTTAAACACTGTTTCCATTCCTTGCACATAATTTAAGCACTGCAAAATTCCGTGACTACCAGTGATGTTTTCATAATTCCAGCATCTCTGCTCTTGTTGCAAACAAACAGCAACTACTAATTACTTGTGCAGTAGAGAAATGGAATTTGTTCCTGAGGTCTTTAACAATGATGCTTCCTGTGACCTTGTGCTTCTTCAATACAAACCACAGCGATAAATAATAGCTGAGTAACCTTCACATTTGACACATGCGGTATCTTTTTCTTTCCAATGGTCATGCAGAGTAATGTAGAAATTTGATGGTGATTAATATAAGCTTTAAAATCTGATTGAAGATTTGTAGCTCGGGTATCCGTTGTTGTGGTTCTGCTCGCCGAGCTGGAAGTTTTTGCTGCAAACGTTTCGTTCCCTGGCTAGGGAACATCATCAGTGCTGTTGGAGCCTCGTGTGAAGCGCTGCTTTGATGTTTCTTCCGGTATTTATATTGGTTTGTTCTTGCCGCTTCCGGGTGTCAGTTTCAGCTGCAGTGATTTATATGTGGGGTCCAGGTCGATGTGTCTGTTGATGGATGTTCTTGCCGTTTCCGGGTGTCAGTTTCAGCTGTAGTGGTTTGTATGTGGTGTCCAGGTCAATGTGTCTGTTGATGGAGTTTGGGGATGAATGCCATGCTTCTAGGAATTCTCTGGCTGTTCTCTGTCTGGCTTGTCCTATGATAGTGGTGTTTTCCCAGTCAAATTCATGTTGCTGGTTGTCTGAGTGTATGGCTACTAGCTGGTCGTGTCGTTTTGTGGCTAGCTGATGTTCATGGATGCGGATTGTTAGCTGTCTTCCTGTTTGTCCTATATAGTGTTTTGTGCAGTCCTTGCATGGTATTTTGTAAACTACGTTAGTTTGGCTCATGCTGGGTATTGGGTCCTTTGTTCTAGTGAGTTGTTGTCTGAGCGTGGATGTTGGCTTGTGTGCTGTTATGAGTCCTAAGGGTCGCAGTAGTCTGGCTGTCAGTTCTGAGACGCTCCTGACGTATGGTAGAGTGGCTAGTCCTTTTGGTTGTGGCATGTCCTCGTTCCTTAGATGATAGAGATCTTCAAGAAAATAGAATATGCATAGTTCATTTGTGGTACATAGATAATGGAACAATATTATTATATGATGCATAGTTGGATTTTCTTTATTTTTTTCAAAAGTAAAGTACCAACCTTAAAAGCTGGATAGCTAAGAGAAACAGCAGTGAATGAAATATAACAGTTACCAGAAGTTCCTACTGTTTAGAAACTTAAAATTGTGAGTAATTCCAAGTTGGTCAGGTCCATGTAAGCAGCTAACAAATTGAAACTTACTATATCTAAAGGCTATTTCAAATTTTAATGGATAACAGGCATTAACCTAGACAGAACTAAGAGGAGATGCACTTTAAATTCAAATAACTGAAATGAAAAGTAGGCTGCTTTCAGGAACAGTGCAAGGCCAACAGAACAAACCCTAAAGTACATTTCAAGCTAAAAAATAGAATAGGAACATTTAGTACCATGTGGAAAGCATAGAAGGATGAGTATCAAATCCCTCAGCATGAATTGGAAAGCCATGGATTTATTTTCCAAGTTCAAACTCTTTAAATAGAGGATAATAAACTAAGCAGTGGTAGAACCAGTTGAGCATTCTATGAAGATACTTATAGTAGTTGGTAATGAAGGTCAATTCTTCAGTCATATCTGAAGAGGCCGAGAAATATCCAGTTAACTTTAGAATTTATTACTTAGAATTGATTTCCTATAGGCAAAGACCATAGTATCAATAGATAATTTGTAAGTGGATGCTATAACAAGGGCAACAAATATGACTTTTTTTTGAGGCTGACCTATCTCAGAAGTGAATAGAGTTGGCAATTGCATCATGCTTCTCAAAGCATTCCAAAAAGACCTCTTAGAAAATTCAACTTGAAAATATATTGCTGTTCCTTCACTGTTGCTGGGTCAAAATTCTGGAATTTCCTCCATAACAGCATTGTGGGTCTACCTACAGCAATGAATTGCAATGGTTGAAGAAGGCAGTTCACTACCACCTTCTCAAAGGCAACTATGGATGGCATCAAAAACTGGCCTAGTCAGCGACACCCACATACTACAGCTGAATAAAAAAAGACAAAGAAAGCTCACATCAGTAATTCACTGCTTGCAGTTGGCAGAAAGTATGGAGCCGCTGTAGTTGGACAATAGCACCTGCAAGCACCAGGTGCAACAAACAGTATTTATGTTGCAGCCAGCTCAAGAAAAGCAAGCAAATGTGTCAACTGCAGTCTATCCCACTTAGTGAAAAGCTGTCCAGCATTTCTTAGGAATAAAGTCTGGTTGAAGATTAACAGACACATAGACCTGGACCCCATATACAAACCACTACAGCTGAAACTGGCACCCGGAAACGGCAAGAACATCCATCAACAGACACATCGACCTGGACCCCACATACAAACTACTACAGCTGAAACTGACACCCGGAAGCGGCAAGAACAAACCACTATAAATACCGGAAGAAACATCAAAGCAGCGCTTCACAGGAGACTCCAATAGCACTGATGATGTTCCCTAGCCAGGGAACGAAACGTTTGCAGCAAAAACTTCCAGCTCGGCGAACAGAATCACAACATTTCTTAGGAATGTGGTATAAAAGGCCAGCACGTCAACCTATGCAAAAAAACAAGGATGAAGCCAGAGAGAAAAGCAGGACATAACCGAACAGAAGATAGACACAAACACAAAGAATGTTGCAGAAACTCAGCAAGTCTGGAGAGAGAAACAAAGATAATATTTCAAGTCTGGCGTGACTCTTCTTTGGTTCTTTTGAAGACAGGCACAGCAGCTTGACAACAGCAGTAAGGAGTACATCAGGGATCCTTGTAAATATAAGCTGATATGTTAAATTCACTGGAAGACAGACCCAAGTTAAGATGGAATTGACATTTCGGGTGTAAACCCTTCAGGAATTTCTGATGAATGGCTTATGCCCGAAATGTCGATTCTCCTGCTCCTCAAATGCTTCCTGACCTGCGATTCTTCCAGCACCACAGTTTTCAACTCTGATCTTCAGTATCTACGGGTCCTCACTTTCTGTGAGTTAAGATGCACCATGGAACAGAGGATGAACAAATTGTTCATGTTGTGAGTGTAACACATTATGTGAAGTCAACCAACTAGAGGTTTTTTTTTCCCCATTGTCAACCTCATTTGCCAAAAGAAACTGGTAAACATATACTCAAGACCAAAGTTGACCAGGGAACTAGTGCAATATCCTATCATCCAAATTCTGAAGAATTATTGGAACTCAATGGTACAACTGACAGTTGAAAACTGCTAAATGAACTGCATTCAATGGGTTGCCATTCCTTTACATTGATACTGTAACAATCAGACTGGAAGTTACTAATACTTTACCTGGTAAACATGAATGGACCAGCAGTGGCAGAACTACCAGCCTGATCTGGAAATACAGGTACCAGGTGGACCACACAACATCTGGTAAAAGTACTGCCTATGCCTTCAACTTGGTAGCAAAATGCTTCCCTCAAATGTGCTGAGCAGATTGCTAAATCCAAAAAAGGATGCAGACATTTCATTGAATCTACAAATTGACAGCTTGGGCAAACAGGTGGAAGATATGCTCAAAATTGATATTTTCCATTTTGGCCAACCAGTTTCAATCAGAAATAGTTAACAACTCACATCTGAAGGCACTATATTGAAGGATGGCCTGACATGATATATGAACTCAGTATCTCTATTGGCATTGTCTGCCAGGACATATTAATGCAACTCCACCCAGGACAGCTTAGCATAGATTGGTTGAGATGACTAGTATGTGATAAGATATATTGGCCATGGATTAATAGAAAAGTTGTTGATGTGTACAGGGCATGCCAGAGCAATCAGCTACAATAATGTGCAGAACCTCCACACCCACTTGAGATTCCATAAATCATTTGGTTTAAAAGTTCCATTGATCTATTTACTTTTGATGGGGCAAATTCATTTAGTCACTGATTATTTCTCCAAATTTCTTATTGTCAGGAAGGTAAGGAACACTTCAGCCCATCTGTGGTAGACAAATTGAGGGTCTTTTGAAATCATTTCTGACAATGAGTTCAGCATATGGAAAAGAATGAACGAAAGAACACACGGTGATGATAAGATTATGATGGAACAGCAAGGCAACGAACAACACATTAATAAGACAACAGCAAAGACCATACTTCTGGAAGGTTCCACCATAAGAAGGTCTCAAAATGAACTCAAGCCACTGAAATGATTAGATGGTTTCTTAAACTTGTAAGTATTACAACTCTCTGTTCAGAACCACATTTGCTTTCATCAACTATTTTATTTTAATTATAGCATATGAATGCCATCTTTGGTTAAAAAAAAGGAATGATATGCTATTACCCTTTGCATAATGCCCCTTTAAAAGTTCAAGATGTAAACAAACCAAATACCTGGATGTTATCAAATGACCACAGGCCACAGGTTTTCTACAGCCATGGCACTTGAGGTACTGCCTGTGTCTAGACATTACATTGTACAAATGTGTTAGTTTAGCAGTAAATGAACTCCCAGATAACTTCAAGTAAATAGAATCCATGTACTTTGCTTTGTGTTACATTTAGATAACAAACTCTCCTCAGCCAAAGAAAATGACACCAGCCTGACCAGTATTCCCTCAAAGATAGATTACTAATCATGGCAGCATTCTTCAGAATCTCCTTTGTTGCCTTTCTAAAATCATCACCTCCCTGTATCACCATGAGCAGAATTACGTGAAGTGTTCTTGTAATGACATAAAATAAGACAGACCCATTTACTTGAGCAGATAGCAGTGAACGTAGACCTAAAGCATTGGTCAAGGGCTTAAAATGCATTGAGCATGTTAAGAATTTAGAACACACTGTCTGTCTGAAAGCTCAGTAGAAGCAGAAACTGTTTGTATGTAAAAAAAAACAAATCTGATGATAGACTTGAAGTGCTATAACCGTGAGATCTTGGACCAAAAGCTGAGAGGTGGGAATGAACTTTGTAGGTCACCAGGAACAAGATGGACAAACTGTTTATTTCTACGCAATAAATTCCTCTGTGTCTCTTTGTAATTGTAACTAGTTCTTAAATCCTTGTGTAGGGCTTTGTTGGAGGCAGTGGAACTTAGATTTACAAATCAACATAATCAATGCACCTGACTGTTTAATTCATTTCAATGGAGAATCTCAGACAAGTGTCAGATATACCTTTCACTTCATAATTATTTTATTTAAGTCATTGTCTAACAGATAGACATCTGGTCTCTGAGTCCCACTCTTCCAACTTATGTAAATAATCAAGCCTCCAGTACAGTATTTGTGCAGTGCTGCATTTTCTGAATTACTGTCTTGCAGGTGAGGTATTAAGTTGAGGCCATTTCTATCTTCTTAAGTAGTTTCAAACACTGCACAAAGAAGAGCAAGAGAGTTCTCTCTGGTATTCAAGCCAATCTTTATCCTTTAAATGATACCAGAAAAACACATCATCAATGTTTTCATTTTGTCAAGAGAGCAATTAGCCACAAAGCTTGGGGCAATCCCACTTCAGTCATGCTGGCTGGGAAAACTCCACCTGCATTTTGCTTCCAGGGAACCAGTCCATTGAAAAGAACCAGTCTCCAAGAGCTAATGGTCAGTCAGATGGTTTAGGAGTACACACAGCGAGAACCAGCAAAGGTTATTGTCTTTGGAAGGAAACAAGCAAATGTGCTTCAGGGTTGCCAGAGCCATAGCCATGTTAGAATCGGGGGTGGGATGGTGTGTGTGTGTGTGTGTGTGTGTGTGTGTGTGTGTGTGTGTATTAGTGAGGGCCATGGTGAGTGATGGGGGTGATGGTTGAAGGGGGGGGGGGGGTGTGGTTGATGCTACAGGAAGGCCATTGTGCTGAGGCAGGATCCTTGTGGATCCCCCAATAAATGCGGAAAAGAGGGTGCCAAGGTTCACCTTACAGTCTCCCTCTAATGTGAACCAATAAGATGTCACCAGAAGCTTGAAAAGTTTCTTAATTCACCACTCAAGCAGTGCCATTGGCATCTGGGTGGGAATGATGCCCACCATGCTCCCTGCTGTTAAACAAGTTCCATGATAACAGGGAGATAATGAGCACTCCAACCATTGCCTTCATTTGGCATTTTTACACCCCGCCCAGAATATCCCTGGAGACCTGGTGAAATCCAGGTCACTTATGGGTGCATGTGAGCTGCTTCTTTCTGTGATACAGCAGTAGTTATACTTCAAAAGAAAGTAATTAGTTGTAAGCGACGTTGAGACACAATGAGGTCTTGAAAAGGGCTGTATCAAGCAAGTTCTATTTTTTATAATCTTCTACTGCTTGAACTCTCAGGTTCATAGGCATGGCAAAGTTAATCCTATTGTGGTGGGATTCTTCCAGAAGAGTGGCTGGGAAGATCCATTTGTTTTCAAAGCAGGCCCTACTCCTGCTGGCCACAATAAATCCAACAGCTTTACTGCTTCAGGATGAGTTGTAGAACATGCCAGCAATTGGGAGAGGGAACGGGATAGGCGTGCGGTTAGCTACATGTTTCGGGCTTTTCCAAAGTATGCTACAGAGGAAGGAAACAATTTCAAAACTAGCTGAAGAACCAATTAGCCTGAGGCACAGAGACTAGGTTAGATTAGATTCCCTACAGTATGGAAACAGGCCCTTCGGCCCAACAAGTCCACGCCGACCCTCCGAAGAGTAACCCACCCAGACTCATTCCCCTATCCTATATTTACTCCTAACACTACGGGCAATTTAACATGACCAACTCACCTAACCTGCACACCTTTGGACTGTGAGAGGAAACCGAGTACCCAGAGGAAACTCACGCAGACATGGGGAGAATGTGCAGACTCCACACAGTCACTCGAAGCTGGAATCAAACCTGGGTCCCTGGTGCTGTGAGGCAGTAGTGCTAACCACTGAGCCACATGCTCCGGTTTCCTCCTACGATCCAAAGATGAGCTGGCCAGGTGAATTGGCCATGCTAAATTGCCCATAGTGATAGGTGCATTAGTCAGGGGTAAATGTAGGGGAATGGATCTGGGTGGATTACTCCTTGGAGGGTTGGTGTGGACTTGTTGGGCTGAAGGGCCTGTTTCTATATTGTAGGGAATATAATCTAAAAAACAGAACCTCAAAGGTAGTAACCTCTGGTTTATTATAGGGCAATTGCATCAATGATTCCTGATGAAGGGCTCCTGCCTCAAACGTCGATTTTCCTGCTCCTCGGATGCTGCCTGACCTGCTGTGCTTTTTCAGCACCACTCTAATATTGACAAGTAAATCAATGGCTGAGGAGATGTGCAGTGTTCAAGGATTCAAATTTTTGGGTCACTGGAATCTCTTTTGGGGCAGAAGAGACCTGTTCAAAAGGAGTGGGTTTCACCTGAACTGGAAAGGGACCAATACCCTAGTGGGGAAATTTCCTAATTCTATTTTGGCAGCTTTTCAACTAATAGAGAAGGTCACTGGGGTGTTCCTAAGTAGCAGTTAAAATAGAAAGACAGATGAGGATGGCTCTGAATCAGAAAAGTGTAATTTATTTAGAAAAGCAGACACCAGCAAGTCAGAGAATGAGATAACCTAAAGAATTGTGCTCTGAATAAAAACTGCCAAAATGTTAAAGGCTTGGATGCTGAGGAATTTGTTAAATCTGTCCAAGAATATTTTCTTTATCAATATGTAAATATACTTACGAGAGAAAGAGCAAAACTTAACCTTCTCTTGGGAAGTAAGGCAGGACAAGTGACTAAAGTATTTGTAGGTGAACACTTTAGCACTCAACATCATAATTCTCTTAGTTTTAAAATAGTTATGGAAAGGGATAAGTCTTCCATAAAAGTTAAAATCCTTAATTGGAGTAAGACAAATTTTAATGTTGTGAGGTAAAAAACTTTCAAAAGTTGATAGGAGTAGACCTTTCACAGCTAAAGGGATGACTGACAAATGGGAGGCTTTCAGAAGTGTGATAATGAGAATTCAGAAGCATTATGTTCCTCTTGAGAATGAAAGGCAAGGCTAGTAAGAGTAGGGAATAACAAATGGAAGATATTAAGATTCTACAATAAGAAAGAATCATTTATTAGATATAAGACAACTGGGATCAAATTAATCTCTTCAAGAATTTAAGAAAGTAAGGGCATTCTTATGGGGAAATCAAGAGGGCAAAGAGGGGATATGAGACAGCCTTGGCAGATAAAGTTAAGGATAATCAAAAGAGATTCTCTATGTACATTAAGGGTAAAAGAGCATCTAGTGAGAGAAAAGGCCCCTGAAAGATCAACGAGGTCATCTTAGTGTTGAATCTCAGGAAATGGGAGAGATAATAAATGAATATTTCACATCACATTTTACTGTGGAGAAAGAAATGGAGGCTAGAGAACTTGGGGAAATAAATATTGATGTTTTGAAAATCAGTTCACATTACAGAAGAAGATGTCTTAGAAAACAGAAAGGTGGGAAGTTAGGGAAGAAATGTGGTGCTCTGAGCAGAAACATTTATATCATCTGATGTGCTGGAGGACTGTGCAGTGGCTAATGCAGTGCCTTTATTTAAGATAGGTTGAAAGGAGAAGCCTAAGAACTATAGATCGATGAGCCTGACATCGGTGGTGGATAAATTATTGAAAGAGATTCTGAAAGATAGGATTTCCATGCACTTGAGGGACAAGGACTCGTTCGGGGATAGTCAGCATGGTTTTGTGAGAGGGAAATCACTTCCCATAAACTTGATTGAATGTTCTGAGGAAGTAACGAAAATGATTGATGAGGACAGAATGGTAGATGTGTTTACATGAACTTTAATAAAGCCTTTGACAAGGTTCAACATGATAGACTAATTAGTAAAGTTTACTCACATGGGATTCAGGGTGAGCTCACCAGTTGGATACAAAATTGGTTTGATGTTAGGAGACAGAGGGTGGTGGTAGAGGTCAGTTTTTTAGACTGGAGGCCTGTGACCAGCAGTGTTCCATACGGTTAGTATTGGGTCCACTTTTGTTTGTCATTTATATAAATGATTTATGGTGCTGGAAAAGCACAGCAGCTCAGGCAGCATCCAAGGAGCAGGAGGGTCGATGTTTCGGGCGTAAGGCCTTCAACAGGGATGTGGAGGGGTAAGGGGAGGCGGAGAGATAAATGTGGGAATGGGGATGGCACTAGGAGGAAGGTAGGTGGGAAGGCAATGGGTGGATGCAGGTGGGAGTCAGTGGGAAGGGTGGATCATATAGGTAGGAAGGAAGATGGGAAGTAGGACTGTTCAATAGAGTAGTGCTAAGTTGGAGGGTTATATCTGGGATGAGGTGGAGGAAAGGAAAGTTTGGAAACTGATAAGTTCAATGTTGATGCTGTGTGGTTGGAGAGTCCAGAGATGGAAGATGAGGCGTTCTTCCTCCAGTTGGCAGGTGGATTTGATTTGGCAGTGGAGGCAGACCAGGACTTGCATGACCTTGGGGGAGTGAGAAGGGGCGTTGAAGGTGGTGTTGGTTGGTGCGTGTGGACCAGAGATGTTTCCTGAACTGCTCTGCGAGTTGGTGTTCTGTCCCTCTGATGTAGAGGAGACCACATTGAGAGCAATGGATGCGGTAGATGAGGTGGGTTGGTGTACAGGAAAATCTCCATTGGATTTGAAATTATCTTATAGGGCCTTTGACTGAGATGAAAGGGAAGGTATGGGCACAGATTTTACACTTGGTGTGTAAATTTGGGAGTGGAAGGTGAGGGCCGGGGTGATGGTGGGGGGGGGGGGGGGGGGGGGGGCGCTGTTTCCTGAACTGCTCCATGAGTTGGCATTTTGTCACCCCGATGTCGAGGAGACCACATTAAGATCACTATAAGGACCAGTTCTGCACCCTCAACAACTTCTCCTTCAAATCCTACCTCTTCCATCAAACCAGAGGGGTAGCCGTAGATACCTGCATGGGCCCCAGCTATGCCTACCTCTGTGGAACAGTCCCACTTCCAGAGTTACACCAGCACCATCCCCCACCTTTTCCTCTGCTATACTGATGACTCAGTACCACCTCATGCTCCTATGAGAAGGTTGAACAGTTCATCAACTTCAGCAGTACCTTCTACCCTGACCTCATGTTCACATGGACCATACTGAGTACAGGAGTTGGGAGGTCATGTTGTGGCTGTACAGGACATTGGTTAGGCCACTATTGGAATATTGCATGCAATTCTGGTCTCCTTCCTAATGGAAAGATGTTGTGAAACTTGAAAGGGAACAGAAAAGATTTACAATGATGTTGCCAGCATTAGAGGATTTGAGCTATAGGGAGAGGCTAAACAGGCTGGGGCTGTTTTCATTGGAGCATCGGAGGCTGAGGGGTGACTTTATAGAGGTTTACAAAATTATGAGGGGCATGGATAAGGTAAATAGACCGTGGGGTCGGGTAGTCCAGAATTAGAGGGCATAGGTTTAGGGTGAGAGGGGAAAGATATAAAAGAGACCTAATGGGCAACATTATCACACAGAGGGTGGCACATGTATGGAATGAGCTGCCAGAGGAAGTGGTGGAGACTGGTACAGTTGCAACATTTAAGAGACATTTGGAAGGGTATATGAATAGGAAGGGTTTGGAGGGATATGGGCCGGGTGCTGGCAGGTGGGACTAGATCAATATGGACGGGTTGGACCAAAGGGTCTGTTTCCATGCTGTACATCTCTATGACTCTATGACTCCATCTCAGACACCTCCCTCCCCTTCCTGGACCTCTCCTCTCAGTCTCCAGAGAGTGACTCAACACTGACATCTATTTCAAACCCATCGACTCCCACAGCTACTCCTTGATTAAACTTCCCCCATCCCATCTCCTGTAAAAACATGATTCCTTACTCCCAGTTCCCCTGCCTCCGCTATATCTGCTCACAGGAGGAACAATTCAACTCCAGGATATCCCAGATGGCCTCCTACTTCAAGGACCGCAATTTCCCCTCCCACGTGATCAACAATGCTCTCCAGCACATCTCCTCCACTTTCCACACCTCTGCCCTTGAACCCCACCCCTGCAACTGCAACAAGAATAGGACCACAACCCCCCCCACCCTTCACAACCACTCCAGCCCTCACCTTCCACTCCCAAGTCTCTGCACCAAGTGTAAAATCTGCACTCATACCTTCCCCCTCACCTCAGTCAAAGGCCCTATAGGATAATTTCAAATCTAATGGAGATTTTCCTGCACACCTACCTACCTTATCTACCACGTCCATAGCTCTCGATGTGGTCTCCTCTACATCAGAGGGACAGAACACCAACTTGCGGAGCAGTTCAGGGAACATCTCTGGTCCAAACGCACTAACCAACACCACCAAGTTGTGACCAACCATTTCAACTCCTCCTCACACTCCCCAAATGTCATGCAAGTCCTGGCCCGCCTCCACTGCCAAATCAAATCCACCCACCAACTGAAGGAAGAACGCCTCATTCTCCACCTCGCGACCCTACAATCACACAGCATCAACATTTACTTCACCAGTTTCCAAATCTCCCCTCCCCCCACCTCATCCCACATCCAACCCTCCAACTCGGCACCACCCTTTTGACCTGTCCTACCTTTCCATCTGCCTTCCCACCTATCAGCTCCACCCTCCCTACTGACCTATCACAATTATCCCCACTTGCATCCACCTATTGCCATCCCACCTACCTTCCCCTCAGCCCCACCTACCCCCCCCCCCCATACCTCTCAGCCCCCTCACCCTTCGCATTCCTGCTGAAGGGCTTATGCCCAAAACATCAGCTCTCCTGCTCCTCGGATGCTGCCTGACCTGCTGTGCTTTTCCAGCAACACACGTTTGACTCTGGCTCTCCAGCATCTGCAGTCCTCAGTTTCTCTATATAAATGATTTGGATGAGAATGAGGAGGATAGATTAGTAAGTTTGAGGATGGCACTAAAATTGGTGGTTTATTGGACAATGAAGAAGGTTATCTAGGATTACAAAGAGATCTTTTTGATCAATTGCTTCAATGGGCTGAGGAATGGCAGATGGAGTTTAATTTGGATAAATGTAAGGTGCTGCATTTTGGTAAAATAAAGAAGAGCAAAACTTATAGAGTTAATCTTAAGGCCCTGGACAGTGTTGTAGAACATAGAGACCTAAGCGTTGAGGTACCTAATTCTTTGAAATTTGCATCAAAGGTAAACAGCTGAAAATGTGTTGCAGGAAAAGCGCAGCAGGTCAGGCAGCATCCAAGGAACAGGAAATTCGATGTTTCGGGCATAAGCCCTTCATCAGGAAACAGGATGGTCAAGAAATCGGTCAGCACACTTGCCTTCACTGCTCAGACCTTTGAGTATTGGACTTGGGATGTCATGTTAAGGTTGTACAGGATGTTGGTGAGCCCTCTTTTGGAGTACTGTGTGCAGTTCTAGTCACCCTGTAATAGGAAGAATACTATTAAACTGGAGAGGGTTCAGAAGTGATTTACCAGGATGTTGCCAGGAATGGAGGGTTTGAGATATAAAAATAGGCTGGGACTTTTTCACTGGAACATAAGAGACTGAAGGGTGACCTTATACAGGTTTACAAAATCATGAGGGGCATAAGTAAAGTGCACAGCAAGGGTCTTTTCCTGAGGGTGGAAGTGTTCAAAACTGAGGGGCCATACTTTTAAGGTGAGAAGAGAAAGTTTTAAAAAGGTCACGCGAGGTGAGTTTTTCAGATAGAGCGATTTGTATATGGAATGAACTGCCAGAGAAAATAGTTGATGAAGGTACAGTTACAACATTTAAAAGACATTCGGATAAGTGCACGAATTGGAAAGGTTTGGAGGAATATGGGCTAAATGCAGACAAAGAGGACTAGTTTAGTTTAGGGACATGGTCGGCATGAACTAGTTGGACCGAAGGGTCTGCTTCCAGTCAGTATGACTCTACGAATCTATAAATGTCTTCTCAGGGCATAGATAAATTTCAATATCTTACAGCTTTAACATTCACATCTCACAAACTTAAAATGCAAAACCCATTGAAACAATTTCTAATATCCTGCCATTTAAAAATGTTGCAAGGGACAAAATGTACCTAAGTATTGGGTGGAATGATTTAATGCACTGGTCATCCATGCCTGGATGTTGTTTGAACATAACTCAAACTGTTGAAATGAAATACATTTTTCTCTGTCAATTTTAAGCTCCCTTGCACAGTATAAATTCAAACCTTTCAGTCACTACAGGACAGAAACCCATAGACAGTTTCCAATTCAACACTGGTAGGCTGTTTGCCACTAATTTTCAGTATCTCAAGAGGTGACAGTGATGGCTGATGTGGCATGTGGAGATGTCACACTTTTCAGCAGAGGTTTCGCTTCTGGAGTTGGGACTTAAATTCATTGCTGGAGGAGCAGAGAAGAATTAATGTGTTTTTTAAAGACATTTTCAGAAAGGATGAAAATATCACATGCTAAAAGTCATCTAAAACAAAGTCAGAAAATGCTGGTAATAGCATACAATAGACTCATTGGCATCGATAAACAGAAAATTCAGATTATATTTTTCACAGATGCTTCACCACAGAACTATAAATTGGAAGAGAGCTAACTTGGTTTGTAACTTGGATGTTAACAAAAGGTGATGGGTGAACAGTAGATGAAAGTCAAGTCAGGCATTGTGACTTCTATCAAAATGCACAGATAATGGATTTAATAGCTTGGGAAGAGATTTCCAGGACTTTTTCACCTCATTCCAGCTTTTATAAAAAACTGTTCACAGGCTATTAAACCCATTAACTGTGTCTTTGTGATAATAATTAGTACACCTGACTCTTGACTTTCACCTGTTGTTCCCTTTTCTCTATTATTTTGTTTTGCCCTGGAAAGGCTGATTATGCTGCATGAAGAAAGGCTGTGCTGCTGAACTATTAACCATTCTTTGATCAGAAGCTAAGAGACTACATTGATGGGTTTCTGTGCATACTGCAAATCTCTGAAAACTGAAGGTTAAGGTTGGATTAAATGGAACATTTTAAAGTCTGATTCTCTCCAATGCTCCTGTGCAATTTTGATTGTGTAGGAATGGGATGGTAGGCAATTAACCCATACCGAAGAGATGGATTGCCATTTAACTATTCATATCAGTCTGTACGTTTCATATGTTGCTGTCATTTGCACAGTGGTAATGTCTCTATTTATAGTCCACGAGCCTTAATTTAAGTCCTCCTATGCTCAAAGTGAGTAATAACATCTCCAAACAGGTTGATTATTAATTATCTGTAGCTATTGTTTTAAATTTTACCCTGAGTAGCTGTGTTTTCTGGGCCTAGGGAAGCTGAGTGGATAAAGGGAAGCAAGGACTACTGGATCTAGGAGGTAAGTGTCTTTCCAATTGCTGGAGCCAGCTTACCTATTTCACCAATTACCCACCATCACCAAACATGACCATCCTATCAAACCTTCTGATCAGCCTGCCAACCTCTGATTCCAGTGGAGGCACTGGAACGGGTGCAAAGGAGGTTTACCAGGATGTTGTCTGGTATGGTAGGAAGATCATATGAGGAAAGGCTGAGGCACTTGGGGCTGTTTTCATTGGAGAAAAGAAGGTTTAGGGGTGACTTGGTAGAGGTGTACAAGATGATTAGGGGTTTAGATAGGGTTGACCATGAGAACTGAAAATGTGTTGCTGGTTAAAGCACAGCAGGTCAGGCAGCATCCAAGGAACAGGAAATTCGATGTTTCGGGCCAGAGCCCTTCATCAGGAATAAGGGCTCTGATGAAGGGCTCTGGCCCGAAACGTCGAATTTCCTGTTCTTTGGATGCTGCCTGACCTGCTGTGCTTTAACCAGCAACACATTTTCAGCTCTGATCTCCAGCATCTGCAGACCTCACTTTTTACTTGACCATGAGAACCTTCTTCCACGTATGGAGTCAGATATTACGAGGGGGCATAGCTTTAAATTAAGGGGTGGTAGGTATAGGACTGATGTTAGGGGTAGATTCTTTACTCAGCGAGTCGTGAGTTCATGGAATGCCCTGCCAGTAACAGTGGTGGACTCTCTCTCTTTATGAGCATTTAAATGGGCATTGAATAGGCATATGGAGGAAAGTGGGCTAGTGTAGGTTAGGTGGGCTTGGATCAGCGCAACATCGAGGGCCAAAGGGCTTGTACTGCGCTGTATTTTTCTATGTTCTATGTTCTATGATTCCCCACTCTATTCTAGCCGCTGATCTTTTACCTCTTTCCATTGCACTCCTGCTTCTCACCTCCTGGTCTTTTTATCCCTCTTTCCTGTATCCTGCAGTCTCAGCTGTGGCCTGCTATGAAAGACCTTATTCCCTGAGCCTGGTTGTGGAAGAAAAATAGAGACAAAACAGAACCATCAGGTCTTTTTTTTTCTATGGGATGAGAAGGAAGTTTGACCTTCTGGAGTTTCAAATGGCAACAGTGCCTCATGCTTGTTCCAAACTCCACAATAAGATCCTCCCTGTTCTTAATTACTGCTAGAGCTGATATGTATGGTTCAAGCTGAAATGTGGTGCACTAAATATTTGAAAATTATGAATGAAAATGTAATCACACTTTGAAGTTTTAGTAGTTTAATGGTCTCAGTTTTCAAATTATAAAGTCCTATGAGGGGAGGAAGCCAGTGACAAAAAATGATATTAACAGACAGGAAAGAACCATCCATCCTATCCTACATAACCACAACATCTGGAGCATCCCAACGATGCAGCTGAATCTGCATGCTCACATAGCCAGGGGGCAACCATCTGTCCTGTACTGGCCTGGGAGAGACAAAATAACCATGAAATCACCCAAAACAAATCAGAAAAAAATAGTTGGGGAAATTCACCTCCAAGGCCACTTAGGTGCTCAAACCTTTTTCTTGGAGACAAGATAGAGCATGCAGACATCACCTATAGTATTTTATATGAGGTTTCTAAGACTGATCCATTGAACCCTTGAAGTTAAGCAGAAAGACTGCAATTGTCATGTAAGTCAGTAAATTTTCCCATAGTCTGCTATTCTTTAGAGCGTTCGGTTTTATCTAAAAATTGAAATAGCTGCTGCAAAGAAACACAATCGACCCTTTCACAGTTTTGTGTTCCTCTATTTGGTACTTGATGCAGCCTTTGTGAATCTCAAATCCAAGGAAATCATGATTGGAAATACAAGCCATGGAGCATTAGAAGTAATCAGTTCTACTTCTTTTTTCCAATTTTCTCCTTGCACGTAATGTTCGATAGACTTATATTCCAAGGTGTAGTTGATTGGTTGGCTGGGACTGGAATTCAGATTTTGGCACTTACTGCAACCTTACAACCTGCACACTAGTTCTCCAGACTCTGTGGTGTTTGACAAGGTTGTGAATTAAATTGGCTTTTTGTATCGTGGAGTGAGCTGTTACGGATATTAAAAAAAAGCTGGAATGTGTTGCTAAATTGAATGCCAGTGGGAACACCATGTTTGAAGGGTAATGTGAAACAGGGGCTAGAAGGTAACCGAGCTTCTTAATCCCTTTACTCAGGTTTCTGCCCCTCCAACAGAAGTAAAAAAGCGTTTATCAAAGTCACAAATGATATCCTGTATGGTTGAGACCAAAATAAACAATCCTTCCTCATTTTTCTCAATCTGCTAAGTCTTTGGCCCAATTGACCGAAACATCCTCCTCCAACAGCTTTATCTTGCAGTTGGGTGATTCCATTGTTGACTATCTCATTGCATGCAGAACTCCACATCTATGGCTTTTGTTCTTGCACAATTACTTTTGTTGTACACAAAGGATCTCTCTTTGGGTTTCCCTATTTTTCAGGTAATGATGACACCAATAAGTCCATAAGGCATAGAAGCAGAATTTGATCACTCGGCTGACAAAGTCTGCTTTGCTATTCATTCAAGGCTGATCTGTTTCTCTACCCCATTCTCCTGCCTTTTCTCTGTAACCCTCTGACTTCTTACCAATCAAGAACCATCTATCTTGGTCTTAAATGACTTGGTCTCCATAGCGTTCTGCAGCAATGAGTTCTACAAATTCACCACCATCTGACTGAACAAATTCCTCCTCACCTCAGTTCTAAACAGTTGTCCCTTCAGTCTGAGGCTGTGCCCTCATGTCCTAGTCTCTCCTTTTAGTAGAAACATTTGCTCCATGGCCACACTATCCATAACTCTGAGTATTCATGTAAACCTCCTCTGGACCCCCTCCAATGCCAGCACATCCGTCCTTAGATGTTGAGCCCAAAATTGCTCACAATATTCCAAATGTAATTCCTTAAACAGTCTCAGCAGTACACTTCACTTTTTGTATTCTAGCCTTCTTGAAACAAATGCTAACATGGCGTTTCCCTTCCTAACTGTCAACTGCATTTGTATGTTAATCTTATGAGAATTCTGAACTAGAACTCCCAAGAACCCTTTGTACTTCAGATTTTCAAAGCCTTTCCTCATTTAGAAACCCATCTGCCCCTATAATCTTCCTACCAAAGTGCATAATCCCACACTTTCCCACATTCGATTTCATTTCTCACTTCTTTTGCCCACTCTTCTAGCATAGCGAAGTCCTTCTGCAGCCTCCTGCTTCCTCAAAACTACCCTCATCTCCACCTGTATGTGTTATATGTAAACTTTGAAATCTGCAAAATGCCCTCTGTTCCTTCATACAGATCACAAATGTGGTCCTAACACAGACCCCAGCAGGTCTCCACTAGTCATCAGCTGCGATCCTGAAGAAGATCCCTTTATCCCTATTCTCCACCTTCTGCCAGTCACCAATCTTCTATTCATGCCAGTCCCTTGCCCCGAGCACAATGGGCTTGTAGCTTGTTTAGCAGCCTCGTGTGCAGTACCTTGTGAAAGGCCTTCTGAAAATCCAAACAGATATATCCACTGGCTCTCCTTTGTCTCACTTGCTTGTTATCTCCTCAAAGAATCCAATAGATTTGTCAGGCATGACCTCCCTTTGTCAAAGCTCATTTTTTTAACCATGCACTTTCAAGTATTCTGCAATCTGATCCTTAATAATGGACTCTGATATCTTACCAACAACCGAGATCTAGCTAACCAGCCTATGGTTTCCTGTCTTCTGTCTCCCTCCTTTCTTAAATAGGGGTGTGCTACCAGCTATTTTTCAGTCCTCTGGAAAGGACTCTGACTCCAGTGATTCCTGAAAGGTCATCACCAATGTCTTTACAATCTCCTCAGCTATCTCCTTCAGCGATCTGGGTGTAGCCCATCTGCTCTGAGTGATTTATCAAACTTTTCAATCTCCCCAGCATCTTATCCTTAGTGATGGCCGCTGCACTCACCTGACTCTTTTGAAGTTCTGGTATGCTCTTGGTGTCTTCCACTGTGAAAACTGATGCAAAGTATCTATTCAGTTCCTCCACCATTTCTTTGTTCTGCATTCCTACTTCTCCAGACTCATTTTCCAATGGTTCAATGTCCACTCTTGCCTCCCTCTTATCTTAGAAATTTAAAAATCTCTTGCAGTCTTCTTTTACATTACTGACTAACTTAGTCATATTTCATCTTCTCCACCTCTTATTGTTTTTTTAAGTTACTCTCTACTAGTTTTAAAAGGCTTCCCAAACCTCTGGTTCCCACTAATCTTCACCACATTGTATGCTTTTTCTTTTGTTGCTATGCTGTCCCTGACTTCACATGTCAGCCGTGGTTATCTCATCCTCCCCTTAGGGATGAATATTTCCTTTGCCTCCCGAATTAATCCTAGAAACTCCTGTCATTGCGGCTCCACTACTTTCCCTACTCAGCTGCCTTTCCTATCAACTCTAGCCAGCTGCTCTCTCATGTCCTTTATTTATCTTTACTCAATTGCAATATCGTTACATCTGATTTCAACTACTCCATCTCAAACTGCAGGGTGAATTCCGTCATATTACAGTCACTGCCCACTCAGGGACCCTTCACCTGAAGCTCCCTAATCAAGTCTGCCTCATTATACATCACCAAATTCAGAATTGCCTATTTCCTAGTGGACTGTACCACAAGCTGTTTAAAAAAAAACACCTTGTAGACATTCCACAAATTCATTTCCTTGAGATCTGCTACCAATCTGATTTTTCCAGTTCATCTGCACATTGAAGTCCCCCGGATAATTGTAATAGCGACTTTTCTTATATGCCTTTTCTTCTCTTGGTTTCTTTTCTTGTCCACATCCTGACTACTGCTAGCCGGCCTGTGCGCAAATCCCATCAGGGTCTTTTTTCCTTTGTGATTCCTCGCAACTCTACCCACACAGATTCTACACTTTCTGACTGCATCACCTCTTGCTACCAATTTAATTTAATTTCTTACTAACAACACAACCCCATTCCTTCTGCCCATCAGTGTGACTTTTCGATAGGATGTATATCCTTAGATGTGTACTTCCTAGCCCTGATCCTCTTGCAGTCACTTCTCTATGATACCTTCAATTTCATGCCTGCCAACTGTGCTACAAGCTCATCCACCTTATTCCGTAGACTCTATGCATTTAAGTTCCACATCCTCAATTCTGCGTTGACTGCCCCCCTTCTCTTGGTTGTCTCCTCATCTGCTGTGCATGAAATTAGATCCCTGACCTTTTCCACACTATCTGTCCTATTAATTGTTCTACAAAACCTTAAAAAGCTCTGGTGAATCCTCTCCGCCTTTAACATTTTCCATAACTTTCCATGTAACTGTTTTGTACACCCCTCCCCCCACCAAGTAATTAGTTTAAAGCCCTTTCCACAGCACCTTTTCTGTGATTAACCAGGACTCTGGTCCCATCATGATTTAGATACAACTCTATCTGACCAATTCCTCTCTCAAGAGCGGTACAGTGGTACAGTGGTTAGCACTGCTACCTCACAGTGCCAGAGACCCGGGTTCAATTCCCGCCTCAGGTGACTGACTGTGTAGAGTTTGCACATTCTCCCTGTGTCTGCGTGGCTTTCCTCCAGGTGCTTTGGTTAGATGAACTGGCCATGCTAAATTGCCTCCAGTGTAGGGGAATGGGTCGGTGTGAACTTGTTGGGCCAAAGGGCCTGTTTCCACTACTGTTAGTAATCTAATCTAAGAACAAATCCTTCATTGGTGCTAAATTATTTGGCTGTTACACTGGCATCCATTTCCAAATGAGCAGAAATTTACTCCAAATAAACATTAAGAAGACTGAATCCATTGTTGTTAGTCTCCGCTCTGAATTCCATTTCCTAGTTACTGACTACATCAACTCTCCCTGACAATTGTTTGATCCTAAACCAACGTTTTCAGCCTTTGTGTCTCTAACCTAAGACTCTGATCCCATTCACCATCACTTAGATTGTCTATTTCCATCTCTGTGATGTTGCATAGCTTGGCTGCTGCTGAACCCCTTATCCATGCTGACATTATCTCTCGATTTGATTATTCAAAACCACTCCTTGCTTAGAATTTTGTCAAGTTGCGCAGGTTCCAAATGTGTCCAAAATGGATATGGAAACCTGGATCCAGAAATCCCATCCCCACTTCTGACACCCTATTTTTGCTGGTGGGAGAATGGGAGCACAATAAGACTCACACATTGAGAAAACCTGAACATAACAGGACCACTTCAACCCATTGCTGAATTCAAATGTTAATTTTCATTGGAAGGTGGGCTGTATGCACAGTGAGTGATTCATGTATTTTTGGATGAGATGAAAATGCTTGTAATGGCCAGATAAGATCTGTCAAATTATTAAAATGCCTTGCTGCCTCCTTTTTGGCGAGCAAAACAACAGCCCATCTCTGACTATGAGTTGAAAAAGAAAGCTATGTGTGCAGTTTAAATACATATTTCTTGGCCTAAGTCTTAGCATTATGGCATTATTACTGTAAAGGGATCCAGTGACATAGAGATAATGTAAAGCTTATCAGGGATAGGTGGGAATGTGGATTTGTGGTTATAATCAGATCTGTCATGATTATATTAAATAGTAAAGCAGGCTTGATAGGCTGACAGCTTATTCCTGCTCCTTGTTTGTATGACTGTGGAACTATTATTGATTAATGAAAAAATTCAATAATGATTCATTTAGAGAAAAGGTATCTGTCATCTGTGTATTTTTGGGCCACCAGATCCATAGTAATGTGGTCCACTCTTAAATGCCCTTTGAAATGATCTTGCAAGCCATTTAGTAGTATCAAGCTGCTATAAAGAAAATCAGTGAAACCAGACAGATAACTGTCATTGACCAATCTATTGGAAACAACAACAACAGCACACTCAGACCTGTCAAAACTGCCAAATCCTCCTGAATAACATCTCCAGGCTTGTGCAAAATCTAGGAGAGCTGTCTTACAAATCAGTCAAGTTAACAGTCTGACATTGTCATACTCTCAGACAATGTCTCAGATTCCTCCATTACGAAACCAGAAGTGGCAGCACAATAGTCTTAATCACTTGGAAGGGAGTTACTCCAAATGTTTAAACCCCATGAAGTATTATTATGCACATCTACACCTCGACTGATAAATCAGCACTCATCAATATTGAACAGCAATTGGAAAAAGCACTTAGGGTGGCAAGGGCACAGAATGTAGTATGGGTGGTGTTTTTCAATGTCTATTGTCAAGAGTGGCTTGTTACCATCACTACTGACTAAGCTAGCCAAGTTCTAAAGGATATAGTCTGCGAGATTGAGTCTGCAGCAGATGGTGAAGGAACAAATAAGAGAGAAAAATCTATTTGACCTCATCTTCACCTTATACCAAATTATCTATCTGTTACAGTCTTTATAGGAGTCACTATCATGCCGCCCTGGCAGAGATAAAGAATCACTTTCACATTAATTGTGTTTTGTTATACTACTCCTGTAATCATGGAATAGATTTCAATTAGATTTTAATTAGCAACTCAAAACCTGCCTCCATGAGTTACTTAGGAGATAAGGGCTTATTATTCAAAAATGCAAACTCAAAAGAAGTTCCAGCAACTCACCCAATCTTAGCACTCAGCAGTCCCTGTGAATACTTCTGATCTGTATCTGGATGTGGTTCAGTCTGCTCCTTTCCCAACGCTGGACAGTCCTGTCATCTAGAAAGCTGATTGGTCTCACAGATTCTACTGTCAATAAACATGAAGTCTTCCAAAAATCTTACAAAACATGATCTGACTTGCACCACCCATTCAGTTATCATTCCGGTAATTGCAGAATTACATTGTTCCTTATCAGATAATACAGTTATGGTAAGGTCCTAGGGAGTGTTGCTGAACAAAGAGATCTTGGAGTGCAGGTTCATAGCTCCTTGAAAGTGGAGTCGCAGGTATAGGATAGTGAAGAAGGTGTTTGGTATGCTTTCCTTTATTGGTCAGAATATTGAGTATAGGAGTTGGGAGGTCATGTTGCAGCTGTACAGGACATTGGTTAGGCCACTGTTGGAATATTGCGTGCAACTCTGGTCTCCTTCCTATTGAAAAGATGTTGTGAAACTTGAAAGGGTTTAGAAAAGATTTACAAGGATGTTGCCAGGGTTGGAGGATTTGAGCAATAGGGAGAGGCTGAACAGGCAGGGGCTGTTTTCCCTGGAGCGTTGGAGGCTGAGGGGTGACCTTATAGAGGTTTACAAATTATGAGAGGCATGGATAGGATAAATAGACAAAGTCTTTTGCCTGGGGTGGGAGAGTCCTGAACTAGAGGGCATCGGTTTAAGGTGAAAGGTACCTAAGGGGCAATGTTTTCACTCAGAGGGTGGCATGTGTATCGAATGAGCTGCCAGAGAAAGTGGTGGAAGCTGGTACAATTGCAACATTTAAAATGCATTTGGATGGGTATATGAATAGGAAGGGTTTAGAGGCATATGGTCCAAATATTGGCAAATGGGACTAGATTAATGGACTAGTTGGACTGAAGGGTCTGTTTCTGTGCTGTGCAACTTTTATGAATGCACGACTGTATATTTCAAAGCTACAGTTCTGTAGGATATCTGTCGTTAAACATTTGAGCCAGGCAAGTTTTACTGTTTTGACTTTAGACATGCTAGCCAGGGCAGCACTGTGATTTGTCATTCTAAATGAAACAAGCTTCATAAATTGCCCCCTTCAGTGAAGGGAGCAGCTGACATGCACTGTATTTATAATCCCATTAAACAACAGTCTAAGAATTCTAGGATTCCTGTGTGACTGTATACCAAAAAAAATTATTACAGTGGATCGTAACTGTGCTTGAAAAGTGGAGCCATCTGCAAGCTCCTGTTTTGTGAAGGATCAAGCAAGGTACTCATTTATTTCAATTCTTGAACGTTTGGAAGTTTGAAATATGTTTTGTCCCTGCTGAGCTGTTGTTAACTCACAATAATGCAGGCAGCAGTGAAAAGATTATGTAGTCAGGATAATAAGGTTGGAGGAAAGTGATGATTGCTAGTCTTCACTCTTTGACTATTACCAATGCCTATTTCATGTTGCAATATATATGTTAATTTGTCCATGTGGGCTGAAGCGTGTCCACTAACATTTTAAATAATATTAATACTTAGATTGCTAGCATGTTCAGGCAAATTCCTGTTCCTCTGAGCCAATTAATTTTGTTTGCTTTTAGTTCATGCACTCTGACACTGGAATGGTTATAAATATTTCATGAGTAAAGCATTTCATTTCATTTAACGTAGTTTTATTAACCTCATTAATTGTTTTCAACCACAATTTTGCGTAAAATTCAGAATTGAGCACATCCTTTAGTTTTTCTATTTCCCAACCTTACCTACACCCCATTTTCTGCTTAATTTTAAGTGCACCTTTTTAAATTTGCACTGATAAAAACAATTCTCATGTAAAAAGAGCTACCTTGGCGGAGTCAGATTTTGAGTTGAGAGTGTGGTGCTGGAAAAGTACAGCAGGTCAGGCAGTTTCCAAGGAGCAGGAGAATCGACATTTCGGGCCAGAGCCCTTCATCAGGATCGGATATTGACATCTTGTATCAAGATAATTCTTGGGAAGCAACTAGCATGAAGTGATACTTAAGAAGAATATATGATTGTAACAAGGTCAGCTAGAATATGAGTTCTTGAGCTACAAATCTTCTCAAAAATTGCTAAGAATATGAGTTCCTTGATTGGGACTGTGTATCTGGTCCAATCAAGGAACCCTTGCTGACAGATGACAAAAGGAGTGCCAGAGATTCTGTCAGTCTGGGTGCTGACTGTGACAAGCCTGTGCCAGTGTCAAAGACTTTCCACGTGTCAGTATAGTGATAAGATACCAGCCTCAGTGGAGTTATTTCAAAGAACTCATCCCTTCATGATTCCCATGGTATGACATGGTATGCTAAATTAATGTAAATCATTTAATTGTTCAAATGTCATTTCAAAATTCTGCATGAGAAAGATTCTGTTAAAGTTGGATGTCCAGTCCACAAGGACATGCAGGTCCTGGGCCTCCTCCACCACGAAACCTTTACAAACAGTTGCCTGGAGGAAGAAAGCCTCATCTTCCAACTTGGGACCCTCCAACCACACGAGATCAATGTGGATTTCACCAATTTCCTCATTTCCCTTCCCCCCACCTTATCCGAGATCCAAACTTTCAACTTGGCACCGCCCTCTTGACCTATCCCACCTGTTCATCTACCACCCAATCTATCTGCTCCACCCTCCTCTCTGACCCATCACCATCACTCCCTCCATCTTCATCTACCTATTGCATTTCCAGCTACCATCCCCCCCAGCCCCATCCCCCCTCCCAGATTGACCACCCCCTCATTCCTGATTGATTCTCCCACTCCTTGGATGCTACCTGACCAGCTGTGCTTTTCTAACACCACACTCTTCGACTCTGATCCCCAACATCTGCAGTCCTCACCTCCCCCCCTTTTAAAAATATATATGTGGAGAAATATTTAAACAAGTAGGTGGAGACAAATGGGTGTCCTGTTGTTTCAGGAATGTTTGAATGAATAACCACTGCAGTTTCTAAAAGGGAACGTCATGCTTGTCCAAACTTCTTGAATTCTTTGGAAAAGTATCAGGATGTGTTGATATGAGTAATGCAACAGATTGAATGTATTTGGATTTCCAAAATGGTTTCAGTAAAGTACTGTAAAGTAGATTCGTGACTAATGTCAGATTTGGGGACAAGTAGCTGAATGGACTAACAGAAAACAAAGAGCAGGGATTAAAGTAGCAGAGTTTATCTTTCAGATGCATATGTAACTTTTTATCAGCAAAGAAGTTTTAATGAAATCTGTTTCCAGATCATCTGAAGATTGATTTGTTTTCTAAGTGTAGGGGTGAGCATTATAGATGGCAACGAATGTGTCACCTCAGATGGTGAGAGATATCATTGTATCACTCATCCATCAGGACATTATAGAGCACGTTGGCATGCTTTTCACCCAATTCGGCATTTTGACATTAGTGTGTCGGGTTGTCCAAAGCTGCCGGTCAACCACAGTCTAGCAGCTTTTGGGTACTGAAATCATAGAGTCATAGAGAAATATTGCATGAAAGCAAATTCTTCTGTCCAACTCAGCCATGCCAACCAGATATCCTAAACTAATCTACTCCCATTTACCAGAACTTGGCCCAGATCTGTCAGAACCCTTCCTGTTCATAAATCTATCCAGATGCCTTTTAAATGCTGAAATTGTGCAGCCTCCACCACTTCCTCTGGCAGCTCACTCCACACATGCACCACCCTCTGTATAAAAACGTTGCCCCTTAGGTTCCTTTTTATATCTTTCCCTTCTGACCCTAAGCCTATGCCCTCTAGTTCTGGACTCCTCACTACTTCCACCCCCTCCCCCCACAAACACCCTGGGGAAAAGACCTTGCCTATTTATCCTATGCATGCCCCTCATTATTTTATAAGCCTCTATAAGGTCACCTCTCAGCCTGCAACACTCCAGGGAAAACAGCCCCAACCTATTTAGCCTCTCCCTATAGTTCAAGCCCTCCAATCCTGGCAACATCCTTGTACGTCTTTTCTGAACCCTGTCAAGTTTCACAAAATCCTCCCAATAGGTTGGAGACCAGAATTGCACGCAATATTTCAAAAGTGTCCTAACAAATGTCCTGTACAGCCGCAACATGAACTCCCAAATCCTGTACTCAAGGCTCTGACCAATAAAGGAAAGCATACCAAACGCCTTCTTCGCTGTCCTATCTGCCTGCGACTCTTCTTTCAAAGAACTGTGAATCTGCATTCTAAGGTCTCTTTGTTCAGCAACACTTCCCAGGGCCTTGACATTAAGTGTATAAGTGCTCCTCTGATTTGCTTTTCCAAATGCAGCACCTCACATTTATCTAAATTAAACTCCACCTGCCACTCCTTAGCCCATTGGCCCATTTAATCAAGATCCTGTTGTAATCTTCTTCGCTGTCCACTACATCTCCAATTTTGGTGCCATGTGTAAACGTACTAACCCTACCTCCTGTGTTCACATCTAAATAATTTACATAAATGATGATAAGCAGTGGACCCAGCACCGATCCTTGTGACACTCCACTGGTCACTGGCCTCCAGTCTGAAAAACAACCCTCCACCATCCTCTGTCTTCTACCTTTAAGCCAGTTCTGTATTCAAATTGCTAGTTCTCCCTGTATTTCATGAGCTCCAACCTTGCTAACCAGTCTCCCATGTGGAACCTTGTTGAATGCCTTACTGAAGTTCATATAGATCAGGTCTACTGCTCTGCCCTCATCAGTTCTCTTTGTTACTTCTTCAAAAACACTCAATCAAGTTCAGGAGACATGTTTTTCCATGCACAAAGACATACTGACTATCCCTAATCAGTCCTTGCCTTTCTAAATACATGTAAATCCTGTCCCTTAGGATTCCCTCCAACAACTTGCTCATCAATTAGGAGACAGTGAAGTCTGCAGATACTGGAGATCAGAGTTGAGAATGTGTTGCTGGAAAAGCACAGCAGGTCTAGCAGATTCCTGATGAAGGGCTCCGGCCTGAAACGTCAATTTTCCTGGTCCTAGGATGCTGCCTGACCTCCCTGTGCTTTTCCAGCAACACACTCTCAACACTTGCTCATCAATGTCATGCTCACCGATCTGTAATTCCCTGGCTTTTCCTTACCACCTTTCTTAAACAGTGGCGCCACGTTAGCCAACCTTCAGTCTTCTGGCACCTCACCTGTGACTATTGATGATACAAATATCTCAGCAAGGGGACCAGCAATTACTTCCCTAGCTTCCCACAGAGTTCTAGCGTACACCTGATCAGGTCCTGGGAATTTATCCACTCTTACATGTTTCAAGACATCCAGCACTTCCTCCTCTGTAATATGGACATTTTCCAAGATGTCACCATCTATTTCCCCATGTTCTATATCTTCCATCTTCTACTCCACAGTAAACACTGATGCAAATTATGCATTTAGTATCTTCCCCCATCTCCTGCAGCTCCACACAAAGGCCACCTTGCTGATCTTTGAGGGGCTCTATTCTCTCCCTAGTTATCATTTTGTCCTTAATGTATTTATAAAATCACTTTGGATTCTCCTTCACCCTATTTGCCAAAGCTGTCTCATGTCCCCCTTTTGCCCACCTGATTTCCCTCTTAAGTATACTCCTACTGCCTTTATACACTTCTAAGGATTCACTCCTCAAGCCCCCCAGAAGGGATCATGCACTGAGAAGGTCAAATCATTTTTTTAGCTTCTTGCAGGCTGGAAGTCAAAAGGGAAAGGGATCTTAGGACGGTCAGAACCAATGGCAGGGTGGTTAACATTCAGCGACCACCCTCTTACACTCCGTCTACATCTCTGATTGCCCCAAGACTAGGGCGATTATAGTTCTCAAACTTGGCAGGCAAGGTCTGAGTTCTGATGATGAGTCACTGGACTCTAAACATTAACTCTGCTTTCTTCCCACAGATCCTGCCAGAACTTTTTCTGGCAATTTCTGTTCCTATTCTGATCTCCAGCATCAACAGTTCTTTGTCTTATGGTGCCTAGTCACCCTGGCTTCCCAATTAAGGAAGCTAGTCACCTTTCCTGTACAGTAGAGGGGCCCGTAATCAGAGATAGTGAGGTGACCACTTAAAGGCCAAATTATTGACAAATCTAGAAAGTCACCCAAGGACCTCTTCTCCCAGAGCTTAATTGTAGCCGTGGTGAAAGGGGAAACACATTTTTCTCCAGGGCCAGCTTACCCAATTATTTCCTCTTCTTACCTCCTCTTTCCCCTTCTTACCTCCTCTTTCACCATTTAAGGGAGGGGAAGATTCAGCTCTCTGTTTCTGTCTCCACTCATGCTGCTAACGTTTGAGTACTTTGACCATCTTTGGTTTTATTTTAGATTTCCAGCATCTGCAATATTTTATTTAGGATTAAAGGGCCGTTGAAAGGTAGGAACTGGTGTTCAACAGAGGCCTGGAACCAGTATTGTTCACAGTTTTATATAAACAAATGGGATTTTGCAATTGGAAGTACATTTACAAAATTTGTGTATGAAATAGAACTGGTGAGTTTTGCTGAAGAGCAATGTCAAAGCAAACTACAGGAAGACATTAGTAAACTTGCAGAATGGGTGGATAATGGAAAATTAACTGAATTGTCAGTAAGTATGGGGAGGTATACATTGATAGGGAGAATATGGAAGTTGTATGTCTTGGAGTTGTATATCTCCAAGAGACTTGGAGAAAATAAGTGCCTAACTTGGGCTGGGCAACAAAGAGATTTGGGAGAAGATATACATACGTCAATAGAGATATTGACACAGAATTAATAAATTGACAAATATTAGTAGTATTAATTCCCAAAGTAGAGTTGAAACCCACAGAGCAGCAACGTTAACTTTATATCAGAAATTGATTGGACCTCATTTAGATCACTGAACAATTCTCATCTCCATGTCATAACAGTATTTGGGCCACTGGATAGAATGCACAAAGATATTGCTAGAATTTGCCATAAAAACAAAACGGAGTGGTTATACCAGGAGAGATTGAATAGGTTGGGACTTGTAGAGAGAAGATTGAGGGGCAAGCTGATGATTACCTTTAAGATTAATAAAGGGAGTTAATGTGGTGGACAGAGGGGTGTTTCCACTTTCAGGCAAGGAGGTGCTATAGCATAAGATGGTCAATGCGAGGTGCTGCATTTTGGGAAAGCAAATCTTAGCAGGACTTATACACTTAATGGTAAGGTCCTAGGGAGTGTTGCTGAACAAAGAGACCTTAGAGTGCAGGTTCATAGCTCCTTGAAAGTGGAGTCGCAGATATAGGATAGTGAAGAAGGCGTTTGGTATGCTTTCCTTTATTGGTCAGAATATTGAGTACAGGAGTTGAGAGGTCATGTTGCGGCTATACAGGACATTGGTTAGGCCATTGTTGGAATATTGCGTGCAATTCTGGTTCCCTTCCTATTGGAAAAATTTTGTGAAACTTGAAAGGGTTCAGAAAAGATTTACAAGGATGTTGTCAGGGTTGGAGGATCTGAGCTACAGGGAGAGACTGAACAGGCAGGGGCTGTTTTCCCTGGAGCATCAGAGGTTGAGGGATGACCTTATAGAGGTTTACAAATTATGAGGGGCATGGATAGGATAAATAGACAAAGTCTTTTCCCTGAGGTCAGGGAGTCCAGAACTAGAGGGCGCAGGTTTAGGGTGAGAGGGGAAGATATAAAAGAGGGGCAACTTTTTCACGCAGAGGGTGGTACGTGTATGGAATGAGCTGCCAGAGGATGTGGTGGAGGCTGGTACAATTGCAACATTTAAGAGGCATTTGGATGGGTATATGAATAGGAAGGGTTTGTAGGGATATGGGCCGGGTGCTGCCAGGTGGGACGAGATTGGGTTGGGATATCTTGTCGGCATGGACGAGTTGGACCGAAGAGTCTGTTTCCATGCTGTACATCTCAATGAATCTATGACTCTAAGAGGGAATATGGAACTCACACCACATGAAGTAGCTGGGGTAAATAGTGTCAATTCATTTAGGGGAAATTCAATCGTGTAAAAGGTAAAGTTGTCATAGTCATCATCAGGCAGAAATAACCACTGGTTTAACCCAAAGATCACCATGCCTCAGGCAAGGGAGAGGTTGAGTAATCGAGTCCTTCATAGTAACCTCAGCTGCTGTGCAAATAGAACCCATGTTGTTAACATCACAAGCCTGCTGTTCAGTCAACTTAGCTAACCCACTCCCACTCAATAAGCATGAGGGACAAAGAAATTGAAAGATTTCTTGATGGAGTTAGATTAAGAAAGGAAGGAGACTGTGTAGAGATGAAACACCACATGGACCATGAAAATTCATAATGAAGGGCTTTTGCCCAAAACATTAATTTTCCTGCTCCTTGGATGAGGCCTGACCTGCTGTGCTTTTCCAGCACCACTCTAATCTTGACTATTGGGAAAATTGCCTGTTTCTGGACTTTAAGCACGAGGTGGTCCTGTATACCATGTAACTAAGTAAGTAACCTGTTTCTTGGGTGTCCGATTGAATTTAAAATGATAGAATTAAAGTATATGGTTTCTTTTGGTTACAAGGATCAAACGTGCAAAAGCTTCAATTAACATTATTCCTGTTAGGTATCAATGTGAAACTGCCAATAATTCTGCCCTAACTTGTATTAAATTGTCAGCCTCACTGCATAGCGATGAGAATATCTGTTCTTGGAGATGAAGTGTCACACTGGGACAGTGGGGGGTGAAAGCCTTTTCTAAGAGCAGAATACAAGGAGCTGCATGCTACTTGAGACTTGTGCTTTTGCCAAAAATCATCAGGCTGCTGAGATCTGACATGTACGGGTTAGGTAGGAAGATATTTCATTTCTAGAACTGATGGCTTCCACCTTAACATTGGTATTTATTGCAAAGAATAAGAATTTCAAATATAAAAATGAAATTTAAAAATCTTGTATTTAATAAAATCTCTCTAGGTCCTGCTTACTTTCACAGCAATCCAAAGATTTGCATTTGTATCACGGGACTTCAGAAAAATTTGGATGTGCTTCTGAATCCAGTAAAACTAGTTGTCAATGTGTATGCTACTTCATGATGTCGTAGAAATTCCTTAATCAAATCACACTTAATCAGTGAGTATTTTCCAGTAATACCAATTTTTCAATAATTGTGAGATAATAATTTGTGAGATGTGATTGTCAGGGATAAGTAAAAGGAAAACAGAGAGATATGTTTCCATCTGTCTGGAATTAATATTGAAAAATCAATAAATCAGCACAAATTCATTAGCATTGGCATGGCTAATACAGTCACATTAGTGTTGTTAGTGGATCAGAATTGTAGATGTACCAAGTATTGCAGGTCTGCATTACAGCCATAAAGTTTTGATGGAAGATTAGATTTTTCTCAGCTGAAGTATATAAGAATGTCAGAACAAAGAGCAGATAAGTAGCTAAAATGTCCCTATGTTTTTAATTATAACTTAAAAATTAATCTTGCATTTTAAATGTAAACATAAGATTTAATGACACATTTTACTTTGTCATCCCTGTATCTAGCTCGATGCATTAAATTGCAGCATGCCAAATGTAGAAAACAAAAAAGGTAGTGGAAGGCAGTTACCCTGATTCAGCATGAGGAGAAATAATTATGAATTTAACAAGCACTTCTCAATCTGAATTGTCCTTTTACAATAGCATCTTTAAGTGACCTCTGGATTCACAGAAATTTGAATGAAGCTTTAAGCAGACAGACCTCACAATCCTGCTTTAGCAATATACTTTGTATATTAGATTACATAAATCCACTCATAAAATTTTGTAACCTCTAACTTGAGCCAAATCACAAAACTGAATAAAACTGCTTTAAATAAAGCATTAATAGCATTTAATGATTCATTTGAAAGCTTCAGTCTCAAGTATTATATTCACGAGTGAGTCATATAACCTGTGGGAATATTTAACTCCATGTTCCCATTCAAGAACCAATAGCCTGATTATATTATATCATTCACGGTTTTACCAAAAGAAATAAATTATAGAAAACTGGAACTCGGAAATTGAAACAGAACTTGCTATGAATATATAGCGGATAAGTCTGCATTTATGTATATTTGTAAATCCTACAAAATTATGGTTTTAACACCATAAACTTCAACCGAGAAAACTTGCAATTGTCTTCCTGTCAATGTGACAAAACTTTACATCAAGTCGACATTCACATTTTTAGAATATTTCACATATCTTTTTTTAATTGTAGAAAGAAGGAAACTAATACTACTTGAAATGTTTAAATTTACACAGAATACAGACAATGCATACTTAAATAGCAGGTTAACTGCCCAAATTAATTGCCAAATGATAATTAGCAAATGCTTGCTTGCAGCAGAAAAACTGTGATGTGTGTGAATTTTTAAAATTTGCTAAATGATTCCAATTATCACGTAATTTCAGTTGCTAACTTCTAGTCATTGTAAATACATTGCTTAATGACCAATGGTAGGTATGGGCTGAATTTCACTAGAAATTTGCCACCTTGTCAATTTTGGGGAATTTCACGAAGGACATCTCTCCCTGTGCTTTGATGAGTTGTCTGATGCTTTACTCTGCAGCTCCCTTTAACAGCGACGGACATTGCTCATGTTATCATGCACGCAGAAACAGTAAATGTACTCAAAACAGCCAGGAACTCCTGGGATTCCCAGTACCTGTGTGACTTCTAAAACTCAAAGTTACAAATCGCACAACACCAGGTTATAGTCCAACAGGTTCAATTGGAAGCACTAGCTTTCGGAGCGCCACTCCTTAAAGCTCAATCACGCATCATTAAGCACTGCTAGCCAGGAATTGCCATTCACAGTGTACATAATGGGAGTGGAACATAAAAAGAACAATTCACATAAGTGGCAAGGCTCACACTTCATTGCAAATTTAAATGAACATTCATAAATATATTGCTATTTTGCAACATAACCTGATCAACAAATTTTAACTGCAGCTATATGAATCGAGCTACACAGATTGTATTTTCTCATTCTCTTAGAAACCTATGTAAGGGACATCTACTCTTTCCCTAATGCCCAGAGTAGCGTGACATCTTCTTATTGTTCACTATGTAGAAGTATCACATGTTGGAAAGACTACACACAATTAAAAATGTTAATTTTCATTCAACAATAACAAAAGTGAAGAAAATGAGCATTTGCTCACGCTTGCCTTTAAGCAATAACAACTTTAAAGTCAATGAATGCTCACATCTATTGGATCTGGCTGTCAACTCAATCCTGTCAAGCTTGGCGCTCATTGCTGCAGTGTTCTACCACAGTATCAAAGTAATATAACACATTTAAAGTCTGGTTGAAGATTTGTAGCTCGGGTGTCCGTTGTTGTGGTTCTGTTCGCCGAGCTGGAAGTTTTTGCTGCAAACGTTTCGTTCCCTGGCTAGGGAACATCATCAGTGCTATTGGAGCATCCTGTGAAGCGCTGCTTTGATGTTTCAGCTCGGCGAACAGAACCACAACAATATAACACATGCTCAATGTCCTCCTCTTTCTCCTCAGAAGACTGCTGCCATTTGCCAGTTCTTCACCACCCATTGTATCCCCTCTTCACCTGCTCTAGTTGTTTATGACATAGCATGTAAGAATTGTGCAGTAAACCCTAACTGAACTATACTGCAAGAGCTCTCAAACTGATCCAAGCATCAGAACCTCATCTTCCTAATTTCTCCTTCATGTCTGACAAAGGTAGAAGAATGGGCTGTGTTGTATCTATGCTCGCTTTAGCAAGGGAGTATGTGCAATAGACTCATCAGAAATGGTTGCAGAGGATCATCCTCCTACCATCCTGTAAGGAATTCAGCTCCTGAAAGAAAACCGATACATAAGAGTTCTCAAGAATATGGGCATCATGTAGCTTCTAGAGTACCTGGCACTGACACCTAAGATATGTTGCCGATCATAACAGATGACTTGTAGATTGATGGACTGAACCCATTTCTATTCTTCACCAAGCCACAGAACCAGTCTTGCTGCTATGCCCTTTAGGAATTAACCAGCTTGATCAGAAGTGCTCCTACAGAGCCACACAAGGTAATGGAGGTTGAAATCTCCCACCCAAAAAACATTCTGTCATCCTCAATGTTTCCTCTAAGTGTTGTTCAACATAGAGGGACCTTGATTCATTAGCCAAGGAAGAAGTGCATTGTAAGTGAGTCAGGCATATGTCTAACTTCTTCCAAACCTGCCATATGTTTCCAACTAAGTCACCAATGCCCTCACTGTCCATGGGCTGGGAAGATTCCATCCAATACATACCAGAATGTGCTGGCAAAACACAGCAAGTAGGGCAGCATCAGTGGAACAAGAAACAGAGTTAACGTTTGACGCCGGTGAACCTTCATGAGAACTAAAAGCAGCTGGGAAAAGGTGGTATTTATGCTGATGACGTGGGGTGGGGAAGGAATGACTAGAATACATGGGCCTGGTGCGAAGAGAGAGATTGTGAAAAAGGAGAAGCAAACAAAGAGATTGCAGATGATAAACCATGAGGGAGATAAATGCTAAGTATGGTGTCAATGAGAAGTATGAATGGTTAAAAGTGAGTTGGCTGTGCAGGGAAAAACACATGGAAAACAGAAGCTAGGGCTGTGAGGGAGACTAGCAAACATAAAGGAGGGTGTTTACATTCTGAAATTATTCAATTCAATGTCGAGTCTTGAAAGCTGTTGTGTACCCAGGTGAAAGATAAGGTGATGTCCCCCTAGCTTGTATTGAGCTTCACTTGAGCACTGCAGCAGCACTGAGACAGAAATGTTGGTATGGGAGTACAGTGATATGTTGAACTGGCAGGCAACTGGAGGCTTAGAGTTACTTTTACAGGTACAACGTAGGTGTTCCACAAAGCTTACCCCAGCTATCATTTTGTCACCCCATGGTACAGGAAACCACATTGCAGCAAACAAAATGAGCTTGATTGAAAGGAGTAGAGGTAAATTGTTGCTTCACCTGGAAGGTGCATCTGCAGCCTCTTTGTCATATCCCTTCTACAGTAACACTGCAAAGGGCAACTCCTGACTGACTGCAATTTTCCTGCGCAGAGCAGTGTTTTAAACATGACTCCAGTGCTAAGAATCCTGGAAAGTACTTCAGCTGCTGGCAAAGTCACAACGCATGAGTGGTTACCATAGATTAGAGATTACTTACAGTGTGGAAACAGGCCCTTCAGCCCAACAAGTCCATACCAACCCTCCGAAGAGCAACCCATCCACCTACACCTAACACTAAGTGCAATTTAGCATGGCAAATTCACCTAACCCGCACATCTTTGGACTGTGGGTGGAAACCGGAGCACCCGGGAGAAACCCACGCAAATACGGTGAGAATGTGCAAATTCCACACAGACAGTTGCCTGAGGTGGGAATTGAACCTGGGTCTCTGGCACTGTGAGGTAGCACCCATAGTGATGTGGTGCATAGATATTGAGGTAAGTCACAGATAATAGTGTGAGATAACTCACTAGAGCTTATAGGGAGAAGTCTTCCATGAAACTCCCTGAAATTTACACAACTTATTTTTGTTAAAATTCAGCCCAGAGTGAATGCTTTGAGTGCTATATGACTTTTCTTCCTTGAGAACTTTTCTGTTTTATTTCAGATCCCCAGCATCAATGACCGAAGGGTCTGTTTTCATGTTATACATCTCTATGACTCTATCTGCAACATTTTATTTATCTATCAATCCTAAACAGATGAGTTATCATTAAGAATTGGGAAACAGCAACGTGGACAGCTAAGTAAGAAGTCGTTTGTCTTGATTTTAATATTCCCAAGCCATTCTCTACCTGAAATGTTGGTCATTCGCCCAACCAAAACCCAACTTCTCCATGGTGGTGTTTAACTGGATATAACCTGAATCGACCCAAGGCAGAAAGTTTATGCACCCATCTGGGAGGAATTCCTGACCCAGCTTGGCCAGACTTGAAATGCACAGACTGTAAAAACCAGCCCATTATCTCCAGTCACTTTCCTAGTTTCCAGTTCTAGCTGTCACCACCTCCTACATTTCTTCTCTCTTCCCTGATGCCCCCCACATCAGATGCCCAGTGTGTGCCATTTATGGCACTGTCACCTTCCTCTTTGGGATTTGGAATGGAATGAGACATAAAGCATGCTGGCTATTATAGTATTAGCCATGCAGCATCTCTGAAATTGGCTGACTACCACCCTGCTGCTAGAACTCAGAAAAGTGAGACTTTTAACGTGAAAATCTTCCTCTCCGCTTTTCAAATTAGAATACTGAAAACGTTTTATGTAGATTTTCTTTTTTGTTTCAAATCTCCATTATTGGTTGTCTTCATTCCTTTTCAGTTCTATTGTCATGCATAGTGCAGGTACCTCCAACAATTGAAAGATGTCCTTAACATTTCTTTTGTCCTGACTGGGCTTTTAAGCTTTTCATTTCAGTTTTCTGGCATTTGTGGGTTATTTTTATCTCTGTTGCATGATTCATTTTAGGTCAGGAGAAATTGCTTGTTTCAAGTGAGCTTCATTATAATGCTCCATTTTTAAAAGTGTCCATTTAAAGGAATATATTCATCTTAAATGATGTTGAACTTATACATTCCCTCGGAGTATAAGTGGTTAGATGTTAATAGGAAAAGTAAACAGAAATCATTAATTGAACTTCTGCTGAATCTCGGCATTGAAAGCTTTTTTGCTGCAAATGAAAGGAAATTAAAATAAAACAGTTGAGACTGAAGTCTATTTCTATGGTGATCATTAGGAGAGTGAGATGCCAGATATTCCTTACCCCAAAAGGATGTTTACTACAGCAAATATAAGGTTACCCGAGACTTCTCCAATTTGAATGCTAATAGGATAATATGAGCAAAATACTGTAACTGTTGAAGATCTGAAATCAAAACATAAAGTATTGCAAATATTCACTTATGCTAGTTGCATTTATAGAGAGAGAAACAGAAATAATGGGTTGAGTTTTGCCTGAATGCAGCAAAGTATCAATTTCCAAGAAGTTTCGTGGGAGGCTTCTCTTTGTAAGTTCTCATTCTGTATCTCAGCTCATTAGCTGTGCATCATGACTCTATGACAGCCCACCATTCACCAATGGCAGAAGCACACTCCATTGCTAGAGCATCCTGGAATACTCAGCGCCAACACCTTTTTAAAGCCCGGATAGGTACCATGCCAAGTAGAGTCAGACTGGAGTTACCCTTTATACTGCTTCTGATGTCACAAAGGTGTTACTTCATTGCAAATACAAGCTCACTGTTTCATATCATCACCCGACTGATCATTCTAATGGCAGCCACAAGAAACAAGTTACACAGATGTACTTAATGCCATACAATTCTGGAACTCCTCATAAAGGAGTGCTACTGTATCCCTAATGCGGGGTGTAGACTAACAACTTGTTCAATGTGGGAGCACCATATGTTGGAAAGCCTTCAAATCCTTGAAAACGATGACTTTTCTTCAGCAGAAGTGAAGAATATAGAGCATTGAACATTACAGCACAGTATAGGTCCTTCGGCCCTCGATGTTGCACTGGCCTGAGAAACCAATCTGAAGCCCATCTAACCTACACTATTCCATTTTCATCCATATGTCTATCCAATGACCATTTAAATGCCCTTAAAGATGGCAAGTTTACTACTGTTGCAGGCAGGCCGATCCATGGCCCTTCTTCTCCCTGAGTAAAGAAGCTACCTCTGACATCTGTCCTATATCTATCAGGCCTCAATTTAAAGCTATGTTCCCTCGTGCTAGCCATCACCATCCGAGGAAAGAGGCTCTCACTGTCCACCCTAGTTAACCCTCTGATTATCTTATGCCTCAATTAAGTCACCGATTAACCTCATCTCTCCAATGAAAACAGCCTCAAGCCCCTCAGCCTTTCCTCATAAAACCTTCCCTCTATACCAAGATCCTCTATCCAGATCCAATCAATGCCAATCCAGATCCTCTATCCAAAACACTTCCCAAACAATCCCAATTGTAAGAATAACAATCAATTTAGGATTATCAATTGAATTTGTAGTACGACTCACTTACATGTGATAGAATCTACATATAAATATGCAGGACCCTTCTCATTGCACATGCTAAGAATATTTCCTTTATTGCACCTTTATAATTAAACAAACCATGAGGTACAGCCAATCCCTGTTGCATTCTTTATGTTACTGCCTTGATCAATTACAGTTCACTTGCTCACCAATAACCACTTGCCATCCTCTTCTCATGCAGGATAAATTGTTGTTCCCTTTGAGATTTGGGTATTCTTGCAATTCCTTCCTGATGAAAGCAAAGCAAAAAGCTGTGACAGCATATCTCTTCTGTCAGCAATACCAAAGTAAAACAGTGGCTGCTGAAATGTTGTGGTGAGCAGAGGGCCACTGACAAGACCATTGAGATTTTGAAATTGCATTTGAAAATTAATAAGGAAAATAAAATTGAATTCCTTTTGGTGTTATTGCCAAAACTGACATAACTAATGGGCGGCACGGTGGCAAATGGGCGGCACGGTGGCAAATGGGCGGCACGGTGGCACAGTGGTTAGCACTGCTGCCTCACAGCGCCTGTAGACCCGGGTTCGATTCCCGACTCAGGCGACTGACTGTGTGGAGTTTGCACGTTCTCCCCGTGTCTGCGTGGGTTTCCTCCGGGTGCTCCGGTTTCCTCCCACAGTCACAAAGATGTGCGGGTCAGGTGAATTGGCCAAGCTAAATTGCCCATAGTGTTAGGTAAGGGGTAAATGTAGGGGTATGGGTGGGTTGCGCTTCGGCGGGTCGGTGTGGACTTGTTGGGCCGAAGGGCCTGTTTCCACACTGTAAGTCTAATCTAATCTAATCTATACAATATGAAATTTTCAAGAACTTAACTAAAGATTATTTTTGTTCATGGCTTGATCTTTAGAATGCCTGTGAGTATAATTCACTCCCAAAAGAAGCAATTCAGTGACTTCTTTTGAAAACTGACATTTACGTGGAGTAAATTTTATGTTACAGCATTAGGGAAACCCTTAGGTAAACATGAGGACTGTAGATGCTGGAAACCTGAGTCTGGATTAGAGTGGTGCTGGAAAAGCACAGCAGGTCAGGCAGCATCCAAGGAATTGGAAAATCGACATTTCGGGCAAAAACCCTTCATCAGGAATAGAGGCAGGAAGCCTGCAGGGTGGAGAGATAAATGAGATGAGGGGGAGGGGGGGGTTGGGGAGAAAGTAGCATAGAGTACAATAGGTGAACGGGGGTGGGGATGGAGGTGATAGGTCAGAGAGAAGGATGGGGGAAGGTAGCAAAGAGTACAGTGGGTGAACGGGGTGGGGATGAAGGTGATAGGTCAGAGAAGAGGGTGGAATGGATAGGTGGAAAGGAAGATAGGCTGGTAGGACAGGTCATGGGGACAGTGCTGAGCTGGAAGGTTGGAACTGAAACCCCTTGCTGAATTAATTTCTCAGCTGATTGTGACATAGAGATAATTAGATCAGAATAGGCCATTCAGCCCCTTGAATGTCTTTCTAGATCATTGTTGACCTATGATATCAGCGCCATAGTCTCACCCTATCCTCACATCACTTGATACTATCAGTTGCTAGAATCTGTTAATTCCTATTTTGAATTTAGCTGAAAAATGTGTTGCTGGAAAAGCGCAGCAGGTCAGGCAGCATCCAAGGAGCAGAAGAATCGACGTTGTGGGCATAAGCCCTTCTTCAGGAATGAGGAAGGTGTGCCAAGCAGGCTAAGATAAAAGGTAGGGAGGAGGGACTTGGGGGAAGGGCGTTGGAAATGCGATAGGTGGAAGGAGGTTAAGGTGAGGGTGATAGGCCGGAGAGGGGGTGGGGGCGGAGAGGTCAGGAACAAGATTGCAGGTCAAGATGGCAGTGCTGAGTCCGAGGATTGGGACTGAGGTAGGGTGGGGAGAGGGGAAATGAGGAAGCTGGAGAAATCTGCATTCATCCCTTGTGGTTGGAGGGTTCCTAGGCAGAAGATGAGGCACTCTTCCTCCAGGCATCATGTTGTGGAAGAATTTATGCAAGTTTTGAATTCCAAAAAGAATTCCAAAGATTCACAAACCTCAGAGTGACAAGGCTACTTTTGCCTCAGTCCCAAATGGCTTGACGTTTTTTCTGACACCGTGTCCCCTGGTCCTAGATGCCGCAACCAAAGGGAGCATCCTTTTTGCATTTCCTCGGCCTAACACTTTATAAATTGTTAAAGTTTGTATGAGACTGCCCCTCTATCTTCGAAATGCAAGAGAATACAGCTGCAGCCTCATCAATCTCTTCTCAGAGGACAATCTCATCTGCCGAGGTATGGGTTTAGTGACAGCAGAAGATTTTTGAACCCATGATAAATAAATTTTACCCTGTGTCAAATTTAAATGCCCTATCCTAATACTCACAGGGGAATGAAGGCAGAAAAGCTGCAGGCTGCTGAACCCTCTTGGTCACCAGTTGGCTTTCCGATACTCATGATGAAGAGGTTTCCAGAGGATCCCAAAGATGGGAAGTAGGGGCCCGAGGCAGGTGAAACCATAGCTCCTTTTCTTAGGTACAGGGGAACACTCCTAACCTTTTTTTGACCTGTAAAGGAAAGTTCCTGGTTGACCTCTTGGCTTCTTTGTCCACCTTGACTGGATTTCATCTGGTGGGAAAACTTCCATAGCCCGCTGCTCAGGTCTGGCTTAAAATTAATTCTCCTTCAAAGGGCTGAGTTTTGCCAGAAATTGGCAGTATTATTTTTGCTGAACTTCATAAAGAGTTTTTCTACACAAGGCATGGCATCTTTTCATGTGCTAAAACCCCAAATTTGACGCATCGTACCCCCCTCATCTAATGCCAACTCAATCCTTCCATTCAACATAGGCAAAAGTATTTGCCACTACCGGGATATTTTAGGATCCCCAGGGAATGGCATCTTTAAAAGGCCATGTGCACCCGGTCAAGAGTTGGCAACAGGAGCGTCCCCCCCACTATTGAAAGCATCCACCCAGTAGATGACAAACGAAACACAATTGGTGTGATGCTTTCCAGACATTGACCTTGTGGACACGATGATACAGAGGAGGGTAATTCTCTTCCCTGATGAGTGGCAAAGGAGACAATGCCAATGGACAACGCCAGTCTGGATTGAGGTTGCCATTTGGTTCAATGTGGAGTCAACCAGTTCTTCGGAATGAGAGTCATATTGACTCATCTTTCTCTACAGATGCTGCCAGACCTACTGAGTTTCTCCATAATTTTCTGATTTTATTTCAGATTTCCAGGATCTACAGTATTATCTTTTATGTGTAGGTCCAGCAAGCAGTTAGGAAGGCAAACTGTATGTTGGCATTCATAGCAAGATGGTTTGAGCAAAGTAGCAAAGGAAGTCCAATACTGAACCAGGGGTATTAGAACATAAGAACTAGGAGGACGAGTAGGCAATTTAACCCATTGAGTTTGCTCCACCAATGATACAATCATAGCCAATCTATCCCTTTGAGAGAAGTGATTGCTCCTCATCTGTTTTAATTCTGCTACTCCTTATCCTAAAGCTCTCATTCTGGATTGCCCCACATAAGGAAGCATCCTTTCTAGGTCCACATTGTCAATCCTCTTTAGCAGCTTATAGATCTCAATTAGATCTCCTCTCATTCTTCTTAACTTCAGAGAGAATAGGTCTAAACTGCTCAATCTCTCTTCTCAAGACAAATCCCTCACCTTTGGAATCAATCTATTGAACTTTATGTGTAGCTTTAGTCTTGTTACAACTCACTAGTGTGGTCCACTGGAATTCAAACCCTGTTGTTCCCAAGTGGTCACAAAAGTTAAAGAATTTAAAAAGTACATAAAGTTTCCTAATGTATCTGATTTTCAAATTTGGGTTGATAGAAAGCACAGATCAGGATTCTGGACTTAGCCAGAATTATGAAGCATTGTAATTAATTAGATTGTGCCTACAGGTAAGCAATTATAAACTGTTAGTATATAACATTATGAATTGGAATCTTTACTTCACTTATAAACTTCCCTTTACAGTTATAAATACACACACTCTCACACGCATACACACAGACAAGCAGACAGGGAATGGTAGGTTATGGGCAGTGGGGCAGGGGAATCAGGAAAGTCACTTCAGTAGCTGTTGTTCCCGTGTTCTGCTGTTGAAATGATCCTGATGACTTCTGTTGGTTACCATATTACTTCAATCATCTTTCTCCAGATCATTCATTGGCTTGCAAGAGGCACAAGGCGGTCAGTTAAATTACTTCTCAATTAAAAGTAATAGATTATAACAAATGCTACAGGGAGGTTGATTTTTTTTAATCAGATTTGCAGTGAGTTTTGACTGCAGAGAACAGAAAACTGCTCCTGAGTTGGGGAAGAGCTGTACACTTCTTGCTCTCTGTAATTTGTACCCGGTTCCAAACTGGTCAGTTACCTGGTAACCAGTCATTGGCAGGTAAATAGATCTCTGTCAATGATAACTAGTCTATAGACCAATCAACTTCTTGTTGCCAGAAAAAGCTGCATCTGTACACCTCCCTCGGCACCAAATTTCAAATTTCATTTATTGCTTGTTTATGTGATGCTGACAATGGGTGTTGCATTATTTGCTTTTTCAAACATGCAGCAACCCTTTCAAGCATTGGTTTTAAAACAGTTCTTTCTCATTTCAGTCCCCAGTTTAAAAAAAAACAAAAAATAATGAGACATGGCCCTTATAGTCTCCTTACCGAATTAAAAAAAATTGTCATGAAGGACTGCAGCAAAAGTGCACTAGCCTGATTTCTGGGCTGACAGATTTGTTGTATGAGGAAGGAATTGGTCATCCTTGCCTGTTGAGAAGAATAAGAGGGGATTTCATTGACATATATGAAATTCTGATTGGGCTGGATCGCCCGGTTTGAGGGGATTACGCTTCCCCATCTGAAGAATTTAGAATAAGGGTTGTCAGCCTCACAGGCCATTTCAGATTGAGATGAGAAGAAATTTCTCCACTCAGAGGGTGGTGAATCTGTGGAAGTCTCTACCCCAGATGACTCTAGAGGCTAAGTGATTGATTATATTTAAAATAGAAATGGATAGATTTCTAGAAGCTAATGGTGTCAAAGGATATGGGTAGAGAGTTGAAGTATGGTGTTAAGCTAAATGCTGTAACCATGTTGAATATTGGAGTGGGCTCCATGTGTTAAATGGTCAAATTCTGTTCCTAATATTTCAACGGCTATTCTAGGTGCTTCTTCCTCACAAAGAAACAGGGCAATGACAGCAGGTATCCAGCTGATGGAGGAACTGCATGAAATACTCCCCCCCCCCCCTTACAGAACACTCCCCTCAGGACACTTTTCAGGTGCCTAGGCCTTCCAGCTCCAATTTGCCTGTGTCAGATTTTGGAAGTTCAAGGTGAAGAGGGTGCACCTGCCTCTGGACAAGATACATTCAGCATGTCTGGGCTCTCAAGACACAAGCACCCCCAGGGTTACAGAATCATAGATTCCCTGAAGCGCAGAAAGACACCATTTGACTTATCAGGTCTGCACCAACCTGCTGAAGAACATCCCACCAAACTCAACCCTACGGCCTATTCCCATAACCCGCATTTACCATGGCTAAACACCTACTCTACACATTCCTGGATATTAGCGGCAATTTTAAGCATAGCCAATTGACCTAAGTGGCATATCTTTGGACCAAACCTCCACACACAATGAGGTCCATTGTCGGCAGGCACCCTCCACACCATCTGTGAACCTATGACTACGCTGAGATGAAATGGTGGGGGAAAAAAGAAGACCTTCTGAGGACCCATACATGTCAGAGATGACATATCACTGTACATACATTATCACCTTCATGAATATTTTCAGTTTTCTTTATCAGCTGTGTGTGACTGGTGTCTATTTGTAACATTGAAGGTACAGAGTCTAGCCATCTTCAATGCTGCACAATGTTTGATGGCTAAGGTATGATGTTGTATGATGTGGTCAGAAGAGCCTAGGGTAAGGATTTGGGCTACACACGGTTAATGTCTAAGGTTCACAAAGTATGTTATGCTCAGATATGGGTTTCAGGTTCAGTTTCTGGGTGACTGTATAATATTGTTGCCCTTTGGAGGACCTCACATTGCTTGGAATTGAGATCCCCTCCTTCACAAAAAGAAACATTTACTCCACTCATCCTGCATGTGGTCACTGTCATTTTCATCTCTGTTATTCATGTCATCTACAGCATGATGGATGGCAACAGCAGTCATTCATCAAGCAGTGAGTCTCAGGCTCAGCCTCTAACTATTGGTGAACACCCTTGTGTAAATATTTCCTCCTTGGTAGCCCTCCCGAGCAATCAAAACCTTCACCTTCCTACTCCCTTGTCCCAGGCATATCAATTAAACATGTCGGATCCATTGTCTCCTCCAACCCCCATTCCTCTCCCCTCCACCACCTCTCAAAGCCAATGCGTTGCTTATAATCGGTAATTCCCCCACCCTCATATTGCCCCTTTCCCTTCAACACTCTATCGTCTCAACACTTTTGCATCTTGAGCTGTCACCCTTCAATATTATAATCCCCTCAGTGAAACACCATTCTTTCTCCATATCCCTCAGCTGAGTTCCTCAGCATCAACCCATGGTAAACTCCCCTTGGCGTATAGTAGAATGACTTTCAGGACTGAACATGGTCCAGCCCTTGACTTGGATGGGTAGCCCTGAACAATGAGTGACCAGACCCCTTGCTGTCATTTATAAAGCTTCCTGACTGTGTTCTCAAGACTTCCCAAGTTGGATGCACTGAGACCCATTCCCCATCTGTAGAGCTATCGACTACAAGATCTTGATCAGATGGGCCAATGGGCTGAGGAGTGGCAGATGGAGTTTAATTTAGATCAATGCGAGGTGCTGCATTTTTGGGAAAGCAAATCTTAGCAGGACTGACCCACTTAATGGCAAGGTGCAAGGGATTGCTGCTAAACAAAGAGACCTTGGAGTGCATGTTCATAGCTCCCTGAAAGTAGAGTCGCAGGTAGATAGGATAGTGAAGAAGACGTGGTGTGCTTTCCTTTATTAGTCAGAGCATTGAGTAGAAGTTAGGAGGTCATGTTATGGCTGTACAGGACTTTGTTTGGCCACTTTTGTAATATTGCATGCAATTCTGGTCTCCTTCCTATCGTAAGGATGTTGTGAAGCTTGAAAGGGTTCAGAAAAGATTTACAAGGGTGTTGCCAGGGTTGGAGGATTTGAGCTATAGAGAGAGGCTGAATAGACTGGAGCTGTTTTGCCTGGAGTGTTGGAGGCTGAGGGGTGACCTTAGAGTTTATAAAATCATGAGGGGCATGGATAAGATAAATAGACAAAGTCTTTTCCTTGGGGTGGGGGAATCCAGAACTAGAGGGCGTAGGTTCAGGGTGAGAGGGCAAAGATATAAAAGAGATCTAAGGGACAACTTTTTCACACAGAGGATGATATATGTGTGGTATGAGCTGCCAGAGGAAGTGGTGGATGCTGTACAATTGCAACATTTAAAAGGCATTTGGATGGTTATATGAACAGGAAGGACTTAGGGAGATATGGGCCAGGTGCTGGCAGGTGGGACTAGATTAGCTTGGGATATCTGGTCGACATTGACAAGTTGAACCGAAGGGTCTGTTTCCGTGCTGTACATCTCTGTGACTCTATGACCTGAACCTGAAGCAGGAATGCTGCTACTTTTTCATGATTGTCCATCCATACTTAACAACCTCACAACAGTTAGCAAGGTCTATTAGAGAACACTCGCTAATTCACATTGTATAACACAGATAGTAGCTTCATTTACTTCCTTGTCTCTCACACTCTTGCTTAATCATCACCTTACTGTGAACATTACTCAATTACAAAATAGGCAACTGTTGAAAACATTGAAAGTTAATCTTGACTCATACATTCTTGCCAGCATATCATTTCCCACAGTGTTTCTGGTGGTATTGAAGGATAGTTCATTTTCATGGTACAATGTTCCAAAGTTTCTCAACATCAAAGAATGTATTTGATCAAGTATCCATGCTATTTATATTCTTTTAACATCATATTATCACTTCAAAGTAGCATTTATCAACATTAACAGATTGCAACTGGGTGAAGGAACTCTAAAGCTGAAAACTGAGTTCACACGAGTTGAACTTTAATGTAATGTCAGCTGCCCAGAGAAAACTGGATGAGTGGACTGCTAAAATGGAGTAGATTAATTCACCCCATCAGAACTTCCTCCGTTTTGACTACCTGCAATTTTAACCTCCACAATTAAATAGGTGGCCAAAGTGCATTAGATAGTGGCCTCATTTTGTTTTTGTTACTAAGGGCAGAATCTTCCCAGCCTGCGAACAATGTGGGTAATGCAGGAAATTAGGAAAATGAAGCAAAATGTTGGGAGAGGCTCTTCTTGATGTCAAGACCAAAAGCTCACATTTTCCAATAAACACCTGGATATCAAGGTGAGATTTTCTCTCGAGAGGGATGAGAGCTGCCAGTGTGTAAATTTGCTCACCTAATCTTACCTCAGTAATGCATAGTATCCTACAGAGAAACTAGACACTGAGAGCATTGGCACATTTCATTGAAATGCTGCAAGGCGACTTTGCTCACAGGGATAGGAATCAGGTTACAGATGGGACCGATCTGCCTGTCAGAAGTGACCAGCCACTCTCTTAGCACTCACACATTTTGTGCTTACTTTGATGCTCTTTTGGCAGTTTGAACCCTCCAGCTGCACTTTAAACTCTTGATTTGCCTTTTAATGTAGATGCAAAGCCAAGCAGCTTATCATAGTTGTCAGCAGTCATCAGTCAAGAGGGTGGATAAATTGCTGTATGGCAATAAGCTATGTCAGTGTTATACCAGCACCCTGTACCGACTGCAAATGCTTCAAACACATTGCATGTGTTTCATAAAACAGCCATGTGGGCAGGTGAAGATTTTGATTGATGGGTTGGGTGGGGACATGGGGAAATTTAAAGTCAATGCGATTATTGGGGAGGGCTACCAAGGAGGAAATATTTACACGAGGGTGTTCACCAATAGTTAGAGGCTGAGCCTGAGACTCACTGCTTGATGAGTGACTGTTGTTGCCATCCATCTTGGTGGGGGGAGTGTAGTCCTCAAGTCAATTCAGGGAGACAACCCTTCAGGACGGAGGTGGGTTTCAGCAAATGAAGTCAAGACAGCCTCTGAAACAGGTTTAGAGGTTCAGTTGCTCAGATTTACTAAATGAACTTTTCATTGACTGCATGTCTCTGCAGGAAAGTTAATATCATTTGAGACCAACACCACTTATAGCTAAAACAGCAATATTAGAAATTGCTAGAGAAACTCAGCAGGTCTAGCACTACCTGTGAAGAAAATATGGAGTTAATGTTTCATGTCCAGTGATCCTTCTATCACTTATAGCTAATCTGTGTTACTTAATATCAGAAAATGCTTCATAAAGGAATCTCCATTCTCACAGCGGCTAAAATGCTTGGGTCTCACTGGATGGCCTTCAATAAAGATCTGAGATGGTTTGACAGGGAAGAGGGTGTGTGCTCAGATATCTGGATGTTTGTTGATAGGAAGAGAGAGGTTCTCTTCTATCAGTCCAACAGCTTTTCCAACCAACTTATAAATCAATGCTACCAGTTTGCCACTAAAAATATGAATGCAGTGCTGCAAGAAGTTTAATGACTTCACATGAATGGTGAAGGGCAATGGATGTTTCCACATCAACTCCCAGCAATTACTCCACTAGCGTCATTGTCTGCTCAAATCACCATATCCCTTTTACTCACCCACCTTTGTTGCCATACAGTGTTAAGTGTCAGACACTTAACACTGCTGCAGGCCACAAATTCACATCTGTTGCCAGCTATTCTTCTGTGACAGGCACAATACCCAAACACATTGCAACACATTCACTGATAAAGTTCCCTCTGTTTTGTAGGATAAGATGGCTAGTGGTAGACAGCAGTAAACTGTGGTGAAGCAGGTGTGGCCAACTGTGCTGGGTCCCAAGAGGCTAGTGTTGGGAATAATTGGACTGGCCACTACCAAGGCCATAGCCAACAATGTTATTAAACCAATGAAGGTGATGCGGTATTCCTGCCACAACCATCTTGTCAAATCTCATTTCACCCTCATCCTGCAATCCACTCTGACGATCTGCAGTAGATGTAATCACACACCTCCTATTTATGATTAGATTACTTACAGTGTGGAAACAAGCCCTTCGGCCCAACAAGTCCATACCGACCCTCCGAAGGACAACCCACCCAGACTCATTCCCCTACATTTACCCCTTCACCTACCACAACGGGCAATTTAACTTGGCCAATTCACCTAACCTGCACATTTTTGGACTGTGGGAGGAAACTGGAACACCCGAAAGAAACCCGAAAGAGAATGTGCAAACTCCACACAGAGAAGTCGCCTGAGGCAGGAATTGAACCCGGGTCTCTGGCACTGTGAGGCAACAGTGCTAACCACTGTGCCACTGTGCCGCCCACAAATCTGCTCCTCCTTTTCCTCATTCCATTCCTCCCCTTGTGTATTTCTGCTTGCAGATATCCAAACTTTTATCGCCTGGTCAGTCAGTCAGTAGTGCCTAAGGTTGAAATTGTGATTCAATCTGATTTCTGCAGCCAGTGGCTGAGATGCAGCCATTGCACCTACTTGAGATGATAGTATAGAAATGGAATTTGCATGCTTTGAATTACCCAGCATCAGTGCTAGGGAAAGAAGAGAATGCATGTGCCAGGAACCCAGAGGTTGTACTTGCACTCTCTTACAGAGGGTACACATGAGGCCTTCAGTGGGGGTGGGATACAGACAATGAATGCTGCTGACAATGCACACAGAGGAGCCTGGCATAGAGCATGTTGTGGGTGTCAAGAGGCCCTAGGTGACCAGCTTTACCTTGACATAGATTCCTGTAGAGAGCTTACAGCTCTTTTGATCCTGTCTGAAAGAAGTGATGAACCTTATGATAGCACATATGGATCTGATTATGAAGCAGGATTTGGTGCCTAGTATCTCAGCTTCCTTTGCAGCACAGGCAGAAACCACCCGTCATCTGTGCGGTGTAGCGGAAGCTCAGACTGAGGTCATTAAATCTAGGCTCACTACCATGTATGCCCAGCCTGGTCCTGTACAATCACAGAATGCTGCCATCCAGTCTGTGGGCACCAGGCTCAAGGGCACTTTTAGGTTCTCATAGTTTAGCAATTTCCTCAAGGGAACCACAGTCTAATCCTACACCTATGGACTTGTGTTCTCAACAGAGTAGGACCATGTGGCTCTTTCTCTTCATCTTTATCCATATGTGAGATGGACACTGCCGCTAGGGCAGGAAAGGCTGTGCTTTTATTGAAGATGTGCAGACCACTACATGGAACATGAAACTGGAATACACAATCCAGTGAATACTGGAAAGATGCCCTGGAATGGCCGAAGATATGGAAATGTTTCAGCATCCTAACAATCTGATTAATGATGTTCCTCATTGCAATATGGCCCTCATTGTAATGAGCACTGACCACACATTATAGGGTTGTGCAACTAAATAATTTGCCTGATGTGTTGACCCTCATTGCTGAGCAACCACCTTCTGCTTGATGTAGCATCTCGAAGATGACTTCAAGGTGAAAGCATCATGACTGTGATAAGGATAACAGGCATTTAGCAGCGTGATGTGCTGCTTCCACATTAACTGCACATTAAGTGAATGGTACCCCTTGCAGTCAATAGTTCCCAATTCCATAGAAAAGCTTGCTGTTTTGGCTCAATCTACCCTATTCTCTCTGTTTAGCAACAAAACAATGAAGTCCTCTCTCTTGGACCATATTGACTTCTTTGAAGCAGCGTTGGATGCTGAAACTGTATTTGAAGTGTGTATATGGAATGTGCTCTCTGAAGGGAGCATGAGGTCTCATGCTGGGAGGCCTTCTCTTCCTCCCTCTGTGAGCCATTTTTCTCTATATTTCTTCACCTGTCAAAGCCTCCAGCCAATGGACAATTGCAATTGTTGCCCCATGACCGGGAGCAAATACGAACATAAGAAATAGGAACAAGCAATGGGACATCTGTCTCTTCAAGATTCCCCCTGCATTCTACAATATCATGTCTAATCGGCTCCAGGCCTTCACTCCTCTTTCATACCAGCTGCTCATAGCCATCAAGTCCTCAATATTTCAAAAGTCTATCTATCTCCTCTTTTATTACTGTCAGTGATCTAGACTTCATAAGTCTCTTGGCTAGACAATCCCAGACTCTCCATATGCCCTGAGAAATTACATCTCTCCACATCTTAGTTTTAAATGAATGAACATTTTCTGTAACTATGTCGCCTAGTTTGAGTTTCTCCCACTAGTGAAAACACTGTTAATATCTATCATGTCAAGAACTCTTATATGTTTTGAAAAAAATCATCCTTATCTTTCTAAATGCTAATGAATAAAGGCTTAACCTATTTAGCTGTTCCTAATTAATCATCTCCTTCATCTCTTCCTTGTGAATCCATTTTGAAGTGCCTCCATTGTCTGAACACTCTTTCTTAATAACAGGCACCAACACTGTACACAGCACTCAAGGGGCAGCCTCACCATTAATAACAGGCACCAACACTGTACACAGCACTCAAGGGGCAGCCTCACCATTAATAACAGGCACCAACACTGTACACAGCACTCAAGGGGCAGCCTCACCATTAATAACAGGCACCAACACTGTACACAGCACTCAAGGGGCAGCCTCACCATTAATAACAGGCACCAACACTGTACACAGCACTCAAGGGGCAGCCTCACCGTTACCCTGTACATTGTAACAAGGCTTCCCAGTTGGCAAACTTCAACCCTGAGCAATAAAGGCCAGCATTCCATTTGGCTTCATTAATTGCTGCACCTGCATCCTCACATTTTGGTTTCACATTCAAGAACCCCCAGATCACTGTGTGCTGCAAGTTTTTTTGAGTCTCTGTCCATTCTCTTACCAAAGTGCATGACCTCACATTTCCTACATTTAACTTATTTGCTAAATTAATGCCCACTCATTCAACCTATCTACATCCCCTTGCAGCTTCCTTACATCCTCATCACATTCTCTTCCACCTACTTCTGTGTCTTCAGCAAGTTTGAATACATTACTCTCTGTCACTCTTTCAAGTCATTAATACAGATGGTACATAATGGAACTCCTTGCACTAATCTTTGTGGCACTCCATTACTTAAATCTTTCCAACCAGTAAGGTTATGTGGAAAGGTTGTTTCACTCTATGACCAATACCATATTTTCATTATTCTTCCCCTAACCTTCAATATTTCATCATACTTAACTTTCTACTCTCTCTCTTCCATACCTTTCCATCAAATACACAGATCCACCTCCCCTCTCCTTCTTTCCATCATCCTCTTTCTCCACCTCACATTTTTCTACCTATTCACTGTTCCTGTTCCAGGATTTTATCTGACTCTTAGGCCTTTCACTATCATTTATTCCCTGCCTCGTTGCTAACCTTCCATTCTCTCCCCTTCCCCTTTTTAATTAGCCACTCTCTCTCACTCATTCTCACCTCCTCTTCTCATCCCCATTTCTCACTACCCTTTCCTCCCACAGTTCCTCCCCTCCTCAATCAGGGTTATCCTTCTGTTCTCTATTGTTGACCTACCAAAGAGCTTCAATTAGTGACTGCATGTGTGCAATTTATAGAAAATTCATTAGGAAGCTTTCAAAAAGTGTGACTGGATACCAAAATGCAGTGCACATTAAATGAGAATTTCCCATCTCATTTCTTCTGAATGAAGTGATTATTATCAAGGCTTGTTTTTTTTTTGATTTTTGATAAGGCACACTCCGGTTTCCAAGACTTCTTGTTCGCTAAACAATCAGCAAACGAAACTGCTTCCCAGGGCTCGGGCTGTTAATTAAATGCCAATGTCATTATGCTTCACTCTTTTTTAATAAAATTCTTAAAATATATCCATTCTTGCTCATTACTGTATTTAATGTGGTTTTATCAGTGACTATTTATGGCTGAAGGCATTTGTCTACAAGTCAACTAAGTGCATCACATGCAAACTAAAAATAATTCTATGGCAACGGTTTCCACAGACACAGCAGAGAAGTGCCCATCCAGTTTCATAACAGACTGTCTGTCTGTTTTTTTGAGTGAGTCGTCAAAGAGTAAATAAGCTAGGTATCTGATTTTATTTTGCAAAAAAAATCTTTTATCATTTACTTCAGTGTATCACTTTTTTGCATTTATCAAAACCAACCTCAAATACCTTTTGTTTGCCTCTGTCTCTTTTTGGTTTGGAGCTGGCCAGATGTTGTTTCGCTGTTATCAAAACGTGTTAGCTTTTCCTCTGCTTTGCTTCATCATTCCATTGGGAGTGTCATCATTCCATTGGCAGTCTGAGCTGCAAATATTTCCAATATTAGAATTTATCTCGGTCATGTGTTGTCCAGTGCAGAGATACTGTGTGGGATAATATTCTTCCCATTTTTGTCATCCATGGAGATAGAACATTTGAGGAATTAACCAGTGACTGAGGAAACACAAATAAAAACTGAAAATACTGGAAATATTCAGCAGGTCTGTAGCATCTGTGGACAGGGAAACAGAGCTTTTTTTTATCCAAGGACCATTTTTATAAGATTAGATTACTTAGTGTGGAAACAGGCCCTTCAGCCCAACAAGCCCACACTGACCTTCTGAAGAGCAACCCACCCAGACCCATTCCCCTACATTTACCCTCCCACCTAACACTACAGGCAATTTAGCATGATCAATTCACCTAACCTGCACATCTTTGTGACTGTGGGAGGAAATCGGAGCACCCGGAGTTAACCCATGCAGACATGGGGAGAAGGTGTAAACGCTACACAATAGTTGCCCGAGGCAGGAATTGAATCTGGGTCTCTGGCGCTGTGAGGCAGCAGTGCTAACCACTGACCCACCGTACCGTCCCTTTCTTCAAACCTGGGAAAACTCTTCCCAAAGGTGAATGTGAACAGGGTGAGGGTCTGTGCAAATGTTGCACGCTTCATTTGGTGTACACACTGTAATAGAGGGATTCTCACCTTGTATCCTGATGTTTAATAAAAACTTTCAGAAAACTGAGGGAAACCATTGCTTGATTTGACAGAAAAATGAAAAACTCTTGCATCTGGATCATTGTGAACAAGATCCGTTCAAGTTGCTGAATGAGGAAATAGAAAAATAGGATTTAGGAGCTGGAGTACCCTGCAGCCAGCCCCACCATTCAAAAAGAACATGGATGATCTGATTATAGACTCAGCTTCACCTGTCTGGCTACACCTCATTTGATTCTCTTATCTATCAAAAATGGTATAAAAGATTGCAAATCTGAAATGATTGATGTGAGTAAATGGCTGCTGATAAAACAAATCAGTTCTTAAATACTAAAATAAAACAAACCTGCGGAATGCTGAAGATCTGGAACCAAAAGTAAAAATTGCTGAAGAATCTCAGTAATTCTGGCAGCATCTGTGGGGGGAAACAGAGGTAATGTTTTGGATCCAGTGACCCTTCTTCAGAACGGATAATAGCTTGGAAAAGGTGGTGTATCTGCTGAAGGCAACGGGTGGAGAAAAGGAGCAAGTAAATAGGTAGTGAGAGAGAACACAGAGAGAGAGAGAGAGAGAGAGACAATTGGGCAGACAAAGGGATGGATAATGGTAAGCCAGGGAGAATGAAAAAAATTGATAATGGGGACTATAAGTCGGTGAAAATGGGTTGGTTGTGCTGAAAGCAGCCCACATCATGACTGGACCAGGGTGGAGGGGTGGTTAAAAGGCATAAAGGAAGGAGTTCAGGTTCTAAAAACTATTGAGCTTGATATTGAGTACAGAAGGCTGCAAAATCCCAAAGTAGAAAAAGAAATTTGTCCAGTTTGCACTCAGCTTCTCTGGAGCGCAGCAGCAGGCTCAAGAGCCTGATGGTGTATTGAAGTGGCAGGAAACTGGATGCTCAGGGTCACTTTTGCTTTCTGCAAAGTGGTCACCAAGTCTGCATTTCATTTCCCCGATGCAGAGGTGTGTCTGGAGCCTTAGGTATTGAGGAGGGAAGAAGTGAATGGGCGGGTATTTCACCTTCCGTGATTGCATGGGAAAGCGCAGTGGGAGTATGAGATGTTGGGAGTCGAAGAGGAGTGAGCCATATTTTCCTGGAAGGAACAGTCGCTGTGGAAGTCCGACAAGGGAGGGAAGGGGAATGTAGTGGCATCCCTCTGGAGGTGGTGGAAATGGCAGCTTTTGGCAACAAATATTGAAATCACAATGTTAAGAGATCAGACAGTGTTTGCATGAAATAGAATATTTTTAATTGAATTTGAATTATGAAAATTATTAGTTCTTGGACATCTCACAAAAGAGCTGTGAGAAAGTGCTTACTTTTTTTTATTAATCTTGAATTGAAGAAGGGTTTAAAAGGAATCATGATGTATAACATTAAACTACCACTTGTTGTACAACGTTAAAAATCACACTACACCAGGTTATAGTCGAATAGGTTTATTTGGAACACCGGCTCCTCCACATTGTGGCTACCATCAACACCACTAACTGCCAGCTTGTTGTATAAAACTGAGTCTGAAAGCTTTTTGAATTCTTTGAGGATAGGAATAAAATTAATACACAGAAACAAGTGCTTCAAAACCCTATAAATGTGTAATGTACAAAATCGTTTACAGGGATATTTAGTGTTTTTTAAATAGACAATAAGAAACAGTTATTCATATGAACTGCATCTATGTTAGAAACATCAATGGTACGCTGTATTAGTAGTTCATGAATTTCTTGTTTGAAGAGGTTTGCAATGTTAATAGTAGTGTGCAAAAAGTTAAAAGTAATAGCAGAAGAAATGACAGAAACAATTTGGGTAGAAATTAGTAATAATATGAGGACAACAGAATAGTAATTGGCAGCTCCAAACCACATCTAACAGAGTGAAGAGGTAGACGTCACCTGTTCCAACAAGTGAGAGAGCCTGCAGGGAATCACAACGTGATGATCATAGATGATTTCAATATCCTAGAGTTAAAGTGGACAGATCATAAACAATTGAAAGAAAAGGGTGAAAGAACAGCAATTTTATGGAGATAATAAGTAATTTGTTCTTCATGTGGGAAGCAGTGATGCAGCAGCATCAATATTAGACTGAGCATTTGGCCATGTCTGAGAAATGATTAATAATGTAGGAGTTGGTGGACCCTTGGGTTTTGGTGATCATCATGTAGATGATTGAATGTTTCCAAGCAAGCATCAAAATATCATTCCTGTTGTGAGGCATTGTGGATGAGAAACATTTGGGGAAATAAAATTAATAAGAGAAGACCGGAGAATAGTAGAAAAATCTAAGGGAATGTGTAAAAGAAAGTTGCAATACATTATTTAATTTTACTAACTGGAACATAGTGAATTAGGATTGCTGAACACTGCTAAAGTGACTTGGGGAATTGTAGTGAAAATCAGCAGATTGGAGACTCATGCAGTTATATGTAACTCACATTTCCTCTCTGCTCAATATTACATACTGTTGTTTTCAGTAAAATCAGACAGGAGGCAAGACCAGCATTGCAGCCAATCTCGTCAATTTCCTCTTAATTTCCTCTTCGTAAATTAAACTAAGGAGCAAACAAAAGCTCCCTCCTCTGCCTCCCCAGTAACGCTGAATCTCAAAGCTATGTCTTCAACTTGATTTATTCTCAGCTCGTAGTGTTCGAAGCATGCTGGAAGTTGTATTCCCTGGCTTGCATCTTCTGAATATTACATTGTGCGTGGCTGGACATGGGATACAGAAACTGGATTTAGAATGAAGCAAAAGAAGATGGGAACAGAGTGGAACATATCTTCAAGACACTTCCTGCTCTCTTGGACCCCAAATTCTAACAAGATCCTACCAGTAGGACCAGGAAGAAAATGTTAGCTATTTTAAGAAAACATTGAGATCAATTTTAATAGCCAACTAGATGCTTATAAGTCACTAATGGTCTGAAAATGGAAGCTTTCTTTAACCTTTTGACAGCTAATACATTTGACCTTTACCCCTTTTCTGCTGTCTTACAATTTAACAAATCATATTAATTTAATAATAATTCACAAGAATCAAGATAGATTTTATGAGCAAATGTATCTCATTTACAGATGACCTGATAAAAGGTTAATGATCTGAAACATTAAATGTATCTCTTCCCACAGATGCTGTCTGACCTCCTGAGTTTTTCCAGTATTTTTCTTCTTATGTTACATGTACAACATTTGCAGTATTTTTTTGTTTTGTGTTAAATTAACTTCTGTTTCTAAACTGTGCATGTACAGCTTTATATTTTAATGAGAACATTCTCTATAATTGGGTGTGTGTTTTGTTTTTGTATGTCAGAGTAACTGTGGCTTTTTTTTGGCATGACTTTAGCATGATGAATTCATTGTCTTACATGTATTATTTTTAAAAAGTCACAGTGAGCTAATCCATGGCAGTGGGAAATCCTGGCACTGATAAATATTATACATTGACTAGAGAGGATGGTGAGGAAAAAATACAGCATGAATTTATCAGAACTTGGCAGACGCAGGAGCTTAATTGGGAAATGATGATCTCAGTGTTAAGGGTTGAGGATGTAGTGGAGGTGGATTTTAATGAATTGCTGAAATAATTTAAAAACCCGACAACTTTAAGGATGACCGTATTTATAGTCATGTAGGTGGAACAATGATAGTCTAATTCAAGGTGTCCTTTAAAAACCTTTAATAAAATAATCTTTAATTGGCTATTTTTAATAGTAGAAAAAATCACTTTTTTATAAGGTGCTGGCAATCTTTGAGTGGTTGTCAAATTGGAATATAAGTTTAATAGCTTTGAGTAGTTTTGAGTTATGTGATTCATCTCCGTTTATTTAATTTAGTAAATTTGCCCAGCACTATTGGAACATTTTTACACAATTATCAAAATTGTTGCTTCTGAAAGACAAATGTAATGACCATTTCATTACCAATGATTAGCATATTTCAGAAGTATATACTTACATTGTTTAAGAATATTAAAATCTAAAGTCATATCTTGTTGGAGCATACCCTGTTAATTCGACATGTTTTAGTACCCTTCAGCTTGAAAGTTCTTGCTCTGTGACTCACTGTTATCATGATCTGATAGTGACAGCAAAGGCATTGGAGGCATCTAGGAGATCACCTAAACCTACAAGAATTATGAATTGAGGAAAGAAAAAGGAATGTCTGGGAAATAGATTAAAGTATCGCTTGAGAAAGAAAGGCAGGGAAAGGAAGATTGGATGAAGCTAAAGAGAAGAAAGGAACCGTAAGCAAAAACTAAGTAGATTTAAAATTTGAGACTCATTTAATCTTTAAACAACATCAGAAGGGATGAGAATCCACAGTTTGAGTTGTTAATTTATTGAACTGGAGAGGTTAAATGGCACATTAACAATGATCATAGTGTTTAAATACATTTGCATGGATAATGTCAAGAATTATCTTTCTGTGACAAATTGAATGTGCAATTGTTGTGCAAATTCAGCGAGTTATTAAAATAATAGGTAGGGTCAGGTGAGATATAATTTGTGCGAAGTAAATGGTGCAGTGAAGGAAATTGTTCAGCAAGTTCTGGAGTGTTCACAACTCTCACTTATCTCTAATCCCTTGAACTTGCTGGCCGATTTTTAAATTAATAACAGCTTATTTCACTCACGTTGTTATTTAACAAGAACAGCATTTATGTTCATTAGATTTCTAAATAAAAGCCTGATGTACTTTCCACTTGGGAAACCCGCAGCCTTCTGGACTTTAGAGTTCAATAATTTTAGGGCTTGAGCAGGCTTCCCCTGCTTTTCCCCACCTTCACACATGAGACTCTGTCATTACACAGGCTGCTACCCATTGCCCCCATTACCAGCTGTTCATTCTCCCAGACCACTGACTTTTAACCACTCCCATGTCTGTTCAATTGTTTTTCCCTCTCTTTGGGCTCTATCTCACCCAACTCCCCTCCATCCCATCTTCTGTATAAAAACCATCTTTTTGCTAGCTAGTTCTGAAGAAGGGCCACTGGACCCGAAACATTAGTTGTGATTTATCTCCACAGATGCTGCCTGATGTGCTGAGACTTTCCAGCAATTTCTGTTTTTGTTTCAGATTGCCAGCATCCACAGTTCTCTTGCTTTTACATTAGAACATAGAACATTGCAAAGTACAGCACAGTACAGGCCCTTCAGCCCTTGATGTTGTGCCGACCTTTGAGTCTACTCTAAGATCAAACTAACCTACACACCTTTCATTTTACTATTGTCCATGTGCCTATCCAAGAGTCATTTAAATGTCCTAATATATTTTACTCTACTACCAATGCTAGCAGTGCATTCCATGCATCCACCACTCTCTGTGGAACGAACCTATGTCTGACATCTCCCCTAAACCTTCCTCCAATTGTTTAAAATCATGCCTCCTCATGAAAGCTACTTTTGCCCTGGGAAAAAGTCTCTGGCTCTCCACACTATTTATGCCTCTTATCATCCTGTACACCTCTAACAAGTTACCTTTCATCCTTCTTTGCTCCAATGAAAAAAGCCCTAGCTACTCAACCTTCCTTCATAAGACACCCTCCAGACCAGCTTTCTGGTAAATCACCTCTACACTCTCTCTCAAGCTTCCACATCCTTCCTACAATGGGGTGATCAGAGCTAAACACAATATTCCAAGTGTGGTCTAACCAGGGCTTTATAGGACTGCAGCATAATTGTGTGGCTCTTAAATTAAATCCCCTGCTAATGAAAGCCAACACACCATATGCCTTCTTAGCAACCCTATCAACTTGGGTGTCAACTTTAAGAGATCTATGGACGTGGACCCCAAGATCCCTCTGTTCCTCCACACTGCCAAGAATCCTGTCTTTAACCCTGCTATCTGCATTCAAATTCAACCTTCCAAAGTGAATCACTTCACATTTTTTCTAGGTTGAACTCCATCTGCCACTTCTCAGTCCAGCTCTGCATCCTGTCAAAGTCTTGTCGCAACCTTCAATAACCCTCCATATTATCCACAACTTCACCAAACTTCATGTCATCGGCAAACTTACTAACCCACCTTTTCACTTCCACATCCAAGTCATGTGGAAGTCCCAGAACAGATCCTTGTGGAACACCACTGGTTACCAAGCTCCAAGCTGAATACTTTCCATCTGCAGCCATCCTCTGTCTTCTATGGATCAGCCAATTCTGTACCAGACAGCCAGATTTCTCTGAAACCCATGCCTCTTACTTTCTGAATGAGCCTACCATAGGGAACCTTATCAAAGACCTCGCTAAAATCCAAGCACACCACATCCACTGCTCTACCTTCATCAATGTGTTTTCTCACATCCTCAAAGAATTCATTAAGCCTTATGAGGTATGACCTGCCCCTCCCAAAGCCATGCTAACTCTAATCAAACTATGCTTTTCCAAATAATCATAAATCCTGTCTCTCAAAATCCTCTCCAATAATTTGCCCACCACCAACATAAGATTGACTGACATTCTTCTGTTATGTGGATTTCAGAACTACATACCATACTCCAGATGTGGTCTAACCAACTTTTTATACAGTTCCAGCATAACCTCACTGCTCCTTACCTCTATGCTTTGCCTAATAACAGCAAATATCCCATCTGCGTTAACCACTTTATCTACCTGTCCCACTACCTTAAGAGACTAGTCGTCATACACACCAAGGTTCTTCTGATCTTTGATTCTCACCAGGGTCCTTCCATTTATCGGGTATTCCCTTACCTTCTTTGTCCAGTCCAAGTGCATCACCTCACAGTTATGTGGAGTGAATTCCATTTGCCATGGATCCACCCATCTGACCAGCCTGTCTATATCCTGCAATCTCAACACTATCCTCCTCTGTGTTTACCAGCCCCCTCAATTTTCATACCTTCCATGAACATACTGCTCAACTCTCCTACATTAAATCATTTTATATACCAAAAACAGCAAGGGCCCCAACATTGAACACTTTGGAGCCCCACTGGACAGGTTTCCCATCACAATAACACCACCACCTCTACTTCTTGCCAATTTTGGATCTAAGTAGCAAAACTTCCTTGCATCTCATAGGGTCTTCTCTATGAATCTCCCATATGAGACTGATATCCCAGTGGACTATGTCTAGTACATTGTCCTTATATAGGAACCTGGCTGTAAAAAGTTAAATCAAGTTGCATAGACTTTGAATCCTTACAGTGTGGCAATAGGCCCTTTAGCCCAACAAGTCCACACTGACCTTTGGAAAAGTATACCATCCAAATCCATTCCCCAACTTTATTACTCTACATTTACCCCTAATTAACACATCCCTGAACACTACAAGTAATTTAGCATGGCCAATTCACCAAACCTGTACATCTTTGGATTGTGGGAGGAAACCAAGGTCATTCATACAATAATGGGCAGCACGGTGGCTCAGTGATTAGCACTGCTGTCTCACAGCACCAAGGTTCCAAGTTCAATTCCAGTCTTGGGTGACTGTCTGTGTGGAGTTTGCACATTCTCCCTGTGTCTGTGTGGGTTTTCTCCGGATGCTCTGGTTTCCTCCCACAGTCCAAAGATGTGCAGGTCAGGTGAATTGGCCATGCTGAATTGCCCAAAAGTTAGCTGCATTAGTCAGAGGAAAATGGTCTGAATGGGTTAATCTTTGGAGGGTCGGTATGGACTTGTTGGGCCGAGGGGCCTGTTTCCACACTGTAGGGAATCTAATCTACTCTAATTTAATATGCAAACTCCACACAGACAGTTGCCTGAGGCTGGAATTGAACCCAGGTCCCTAGCACTGTGCTAACCACTGAGTCACCATGCAACCCTGGGCCTCCCCTAAGCAAAACTGTACTGATTACTCTTGATTTATCCCTGCCTCTCCAAGTGTAGATTAATCCCATCCCTCTGAATTGCTTCCAATAGTTTCTCCATGACTGAGATTAGACTGGCTGGCCTATAGTTTCCTGGTTTATTCCTTTCTCCCTTCTTGATGACATTAGCTGCCCTCTAGTCCTCTGGAATCTGTCTGTCTTCTCACTGCGTTTTCACCCTAATCTGCCACCTGTACAGATTTGGACACACATACCCCCAGAACTATCTGTTCCTAATGCTTTTTGAATTGTTTCCTGTATTTCATTTGTTTCCCCCCATTTTTCATAGCAAAATGTATCATTTCATACTTGTCTGAATCAAATGTCATCTGTCACAAGTTTGCCCATTCCACCAACCAATCAGTGTCCTTTGTTCTCGATCCATCACTGTCCTCTTCACAGATTCTGATACTTAAACTTTTTTGTCATCTGCAATTTTCAAATTGTGCCCTGCACATCCAGGACCATGAAAAGCAGTGGCCCTAATGCTGACCTTTGAGGATTTCAAAGTTTGGGAGAAGATTTGTAGCTCGGGTGCTCATTGTTGTGGTTCTGTTCGCCGAGCTGGGAATTTGTGTTGCAGACATTTCATCCCCTGTCTAGGTGACACCCTCAGTGCTTGGGATCCTCCTGTGAAACGCTTCTGTGTTCTTTCCTCCGGCATTTGTAGGGTTTGAATCTGCTGCTTCCGGTTGTCAGTTCCAGCTGTCCGTTGCAGTGGTCGGTATATTGGGTCCAGGTTGATGGGCTTATTGATTGAATCTGTGGATGAGTGCCATGCCTCTAGGAATTCCCTGGCTGTTCTCTGTTTGGCTTGTCCTATAATAGTAGTGTTGTCCCAGTCGAATTCATGTTGCTTGTCATCTGCGTGTGTGGCTACTAAGGATAGCTGGTCGTGTCGTTTCGTGGCTAGTTGGTGTTCAAGGATGCGGATTGTTAGCTGTCTTCCTGTTTGTCCTATGTAGTGTTTTGTGCAGACCTTGCATGGGATTTTGTACACTACATTGGTTTTGCTCATGCTGGATATTGGGTCCTTCGTTCTGGTGAGTTGTTGTCTGAGAGTGGCTGTTGGTTTGTGTGCTGTTATGAGTCCCAGTGGTCGCAGTCTGGCTGTTAGTTCGGAAATGCTCTTGATGTATGGGAGAGTGACTAGTCCTTTGGGTTGCGGCATGTCCACGTTCTGTTGTCTTTCCCTTAGGAATCTCTTGATGAAATTGCCTGGGTATCCGTTTTTGGCGAATACATTGTAGAGGTGTTCTTCTTCCTCTTTTTGCAGTTCTGGTGTACTGCAGTGTGTTGTGGCCCCTTTGAATAGTGTCTTGATGCAACTTCTTTTGTGTGTATTTGGGTGGTTGCTTTCGTAGTTCAGGACTTAGTCTGGTTTGTGGCTTTCCTGTATACCTTTGTGGTGAATTCTCCGTTCGGTGTTCTCTGTACCATCATGTCTAGGAATGGGAGTTGGCTGTCCTTTTCTTCCTCTCTAGTGAATCGGATTCCTGTGAGTGTGGTGTTGATGATCCAGTGTGTGTTCTCTATTTCTGCGTTTTTAATGATTACAAATGTGTCATCCACATATCTGACCAAGAGTTCATCAGAAATATGCACATAGACAAGGAAGAAACCATAGTCTCATTTGATGTAACAGCACTGTTCACCTCTATCGACAAAACCCTAGCCAGAGAAGCAATAGCCAACCTGCTGGATATACAGAACAGACAACAGGACGTTGAACCTATCAACAAAGACGGCATACTCAAACTACTGGATCTGTGCCTCACAACACACTTCACATTCAACATCCAAATATATGAACAAATCAACAGCACACCCATGGGCTCACCCATCTCTGGACTCATCGCAGAAGCGGTAATGCAAAGATTAGAACAAACAGTCTTACCGCAAATTCAACCCACACTCTGGGTCAGATATGTGGATGAGACCTTTGTATTCCTAAAAAAACACAGAAATAGAGAACACATACCTGATCATCAACGCCACACTCACAGAAATCTGATTCATTGGAGGGGAAGAAAAGGACATTCTGGATTAGTGGTGCTGGAAGAGCACAGCAGTTCAGGCAGCATCCAAAGTGCAGCAAAATCGACGTTTCGGGCAAAAGCCCTTCAGCAGGAATAAAGGCAGTGAGCCTGAAGCATGGAGATTAAGCTAGAGGAGGGTGGGGGTGGGGAGAAAGTAGCATAGAGTACAATGGGTGAGTGGGGGAGAGGATGAAGGTGACAGGTCAGGGAGGAGAGGGTGGCGTGGATAGGTGGAAAAGGAGCTAGGCAGGTCGGACAAGTCAGGACAAGTCATGGGGACAGTGCTGAGCTGGAAGTTTGGAACTAGGGTGAGGTGGGGGAAGGGGAAATGAGGAAATTGTTGAAGACCACATTGATGCCCTGGGGTTGAAGTGTTCCGAGGCGGAAGATGAGGTGTTCTTCCTCCAGGCGTCTGGTGGTGAGGGAGCGACGATGAAGGAGGCCCAGGACTTCCATGTCCTTGGCAGAGTGGGAGGGAGAGTTGAAATGTTGGGCCACGGGGCGGTGTGGTTGATTGGTGCGGGTGTCCCGGAGATGTTTCCTAAAGCGCTCTGCTAGGAGGCGCCCAGTCTCCCCAATGTAGAGGAGACCGCATCGGGAGAACGGATACAATAAATGACATTAGTGGATGTGCAGGTAAAACTTTGATGGATGTGGAAGGTTCCTTTAGGGCCTTCGACAGAGGTGAGGGAGGAGGTGTGGGCACAGGTTTTACAGTTCCTGCGGTGGCAGGGGAAAGTGCCAGGATGGGAGGGAGGGTTGTAGGGGGGTGTGGACCTGACCAGGTAGTCACGGAGGGAATGGTCTTTGCGGAAGGCGGAAAAGAGTGGGGAGGGAAATATATCCCTGGTGGTGGGGTCTTTTTGGAGGTGGCGGAAATGTTGGCGGATGTTTTGGTTTATACGAAGGTCTGTAGGGTGGAAGGTGAGCACCAGGGGCGTTCTGACCTTGTTACGGTTGGAGGGGTGGGGTCAGAGGGCAGAGGTGCGGGATGTGGACGAGATGCGTTGGAGGGCATCTTTAACCACGTGGGAAGGGAAATTGCGGTCTCTAAAGAAGGAGGCCATCTGGTGTGTTCCGTGTTGGAATTTGTCCTCCTGGGAGCAGATACGGCGAAGGCAGAGGGATTGGAAATTCGGGATGGTATTTTTGCAAGAGGTAGGGTGGGAAGAGGTGTAATCCAGGTAGCTGTGGGAGTCGGTGGGTTTGTAAAAAATGTCAGTGTCAAGTCGGTTGTCATTAATGGAGATGGAGAGGTCCAGGAAGGGGAGGGAGGTGTCAGAGATGCTCCAGGTAAATTTAAGGTCAGGGTGAATGTGTTGGTGAAGTTGATGAATTGCTGAACCTCCTCACGGGAGCACGAGGTGGCGCCAATGCAGTCATCAATGTAGCGGAGGCGGAGGTGGGGAGTGGTGCTGGTGTAATTACGGAAGATCAACTGTTCTACGTAGCCAACAAAGAGACAGGCATAGTTGGGGCCCATACATGTGCCCATGGCTACCCCTTTGGTCTGGAGGAAGTGGGAGGATTCAAAGGAGAAATTGTTAAGGGTGAGGACCAGTTCAGCCAAACGAATGAGAGTGTCGGTGGAAGGGTACTGTTGGGGACGTCTGGAGAGGAAGAAATGGAGGGCTTGGAAGGCCTGGTCATGGCGGATGGAGGTGTAGAGGAATTGGATATCCATGGTGAAGATGAGTCATTGGGGGCCGGGGAAACAGAAGTCTTGGAGGAGGTGGAGGGCGTGGGTGGTGTCTCGAATGTATGTGGGGAGTTCCTGGACTAGGAGGATAGGACAGTGTCGAGGTAGGTAGAGATGAGTTCAGCGGGGCAGGAGCATGCTGAGACAATGAGTCGGCCAGGGTGGTCAGGCTTGTGGATCTTGGGAAAGAGGTAGAACCTTCCAGTGTGGGGTTCCCGGACTACGAGGTTGGAAGCTATGGGTGGGAGATCTCCTGAGGTGATGAGGGTCTGTATGGTCTGGGAGATGATGGTTTGGTGATGGGGGTGGGGTCATGGTCGAGAGGGCAATAGGAAGAGGTGTCCTTGAGTTGGCGTTTGGCTTCAGTGGTGTAGAGGTCAGTGCGCCAGACTACCACTGCGACCCCTTTATCCGCTGGCTTGGTGGTGAGGTTGGGATTGGAGCAGAGGGATTGGAGGGCTACGCATTGTGAGGGTGAGAGGTTGTAGTGGGGGTAGACAGGTTGAGGCAGTTAATGTCCCGGCGGCAGTTGGAAATGAAGAGGTCGAGGGCAGGTAATAGGCCAGCGCGGGGTGTCCAGGTGGATGCAGTGTGTTGGAGGTGGGTGAAGGGGTCCTCGGAAGGTAGGCGGGAATCCTGATTGTGAAAGTAAGCTCAGAGGCGGAGGCGATGGAAGAATTGTTTGACGTCATGGCGTCTATTAAATTCATTGATGCGTGGACGGAGGGAGATGAAGGTGAGTCCTTTGCTGAGGACTGATCGTTCGTCCTCAGTGAGGGGGAGGTCTGGAGGGATGGTGAAAACTCGGCAGTGCTGGGAGCTGGGATCTGGTGTGGGTGTGGAGCTGGGAGTGGGGTCGGAGCCAGTAACTGGAGTGGGTGTGATGGTGGGGGGAATGGGGATGGAGTCATGAGCAGGGGTAGTGTTCCCCTCGGATGTCTGTGGGGGGCGTGTCAACAGAATGCATTTGAGTGGTGCTGGTGGGGGCGGAAGTGGCGGTGACCACGGCAGAAGGGGTGACGGAAGTCATTGAGTGTGTGGCATCAGCGATGATGTGAGGGGCGGACGTGATGTCACGTGTGATTCATGAGGAATTGTGAGGGGCGGAAGTGGTTGTGGGAGTGGCCATGATGAGGGCAGGAGTGACATAACCAGTCAGTGTGGGGGTGGTAGCTGCATCAACCGCATGGCTAATGGCGTCTGAGTCGTTTCCGAGGCCAGGGGAATCTTCTAGAATGTTTGAGAAGCGCTGGTTATGGAGGCGGGTAGATAAAAGTTTGTTGTACTTACAGTTTTTGATCTTTGAGATGGAATTGCAATACTGTTTGTTGAGAGTATGAATTCTCCTGAGGATGTAGTACAGAATGGGTCCTTTGAAATTCTGAGAGAGTGTGGCCCTCAGAATTTCAAAGGACCCATTCTGTACTACATCCGCAGGAGAATTCATACTCTCAACAAAGAGTATTTCAATTCCATCTCAAAGATTAAAAACTCTAAGTACAACAAACTTTTATCTATCCACCTCCATAACCAGCGCTCCTCAAACATTCCAAAAGATTCCCCTGGCCTCGGAAACGACTCAGACGCCATTAGCCATGCGGCTGATGCAGCTACCACCCCCACGCTGACTGATGATGTCACTTCCGCCCTCATCGCGTCCACTCCCACAACCACTTCCACCTCTCATAATTCCTCATGCATCATCGTGACATCACGTCCGCGCCTCACATCATCACTGATGCCACACGCTCAATGACTTCCGCCACCCCTACTGCCGTGGTCACCGCCACTTCCGCCCCCACCAGCGCCACTCTCCTGCATTCTGCTGACACGCCCACCCACAGACCCCACTGTCATTACCCCCATCCCCAAAACCCGAGGGGAACACTACCCCTGCTCATAACTCCACCCCCATTCCCAACACCCACTCCAGTTACTGGCTCCGACCCCACTCTCAGCTTCACACCCACACCAGATCCCAGCTACCAGCCCTGCCGAGTTTTCACATCTCTCCAGACCTCCCCCTCACTGAGGACGAACGACTCACCTTCATCCCCCTCCATCCACACATCAATGAATTTAATAGATGCCGTGACGTCGAACAATTCTTCCGTTGCCTCCACCTCTGAGCTTACTTTCACAATCAGGATTCCCGCCCACCTTCCAAGGACCCCTTCGCCCACCTCCAACACACTGCATCCACCTGGACACCCCGCGCTGGCCTATTACCCGCCCTCAACCTCTTTATTTCCAACTGCTGCTGGGACACTAACCACCTCAATCTGTCTACCCCCCTCCCCCATTCCAACTTCTTACCCTCACAACACGCAGCCCTCCAATCCCTCTGCTCCAATCCCAACCTCACCATCAAGCCAGCGGATAAAGGGGGTGCAGTGATAGTCTGGCGTACTGACCTCTACACCGCTGAAGCCAAATGCCAATTCGAGGACACCTCTTCCTACTGCCCCCTTGACCATGACCCCACCCCCCATCACCAAACCATCATCTCCCAGACCATACAGAACCTCATCACCTCAGGAGATCTCCCACCCACAGCTTCCAAACTTATAGTCCGGGAACCCCGCACTGCCCGGTTCTACCTCCTTCCCAAGATCCACAAGCCTGACCACCCTGGCCGACCCATTGTCTCAGCATGCTCCTGCCCCACTGAACTCATCTCTACCTATCTCGACACTGTCCTATCGCCCCTAGTCCAGGAACTCCCACATACGTTTGAGACACCACCCACACCCTCCACCTCCTCCAAGACTTCCATTTTCCCGGCCCCCAACACCTTATCTTCACCATGGATATCCAATCCCTCTACACCTCCACCAGCCATGACCAGGGCTTCCAAGGCCTTCGGTTTTTCCTCTCCAGACATCCCCAACAGTGCCCTTCCACCGACACTCTCATTCGTTTGGCCAAACTGGTCCTCACCCTTAACAATTTCTCCTTTGAATCCTCCCGCTTCCTCCAGACCAAAGGGGTAGCCATGGGCACACGGATGGGCCCCAGCTATGCCTGTCTCTTTGTCGGCTACGTAGAACAGTTGATCTTCCGTAATAACACCGGCACCACTCCCCACCTCTGCCTCCGCTACATTGATGACTGCATTGGCGCCACCTTGTGCTCCCGTGAGGAGGTTCAGCAATTCATCAACTTCACCAACACATTCCACCCTGACCTTAAATTTACCTGGAGCATCTCTGACACCTCCCTCCCTTCCTGGACCTCTCCATCTCCATTAATGACGACCGACTTGACACTGGCATTTTTAATAAACCCACCGACTCCCACAGCTACCTGGATTACACCTCTTCCCACCCTACCTCTTGTAAAAATGCCATCCGTATTTCCAATTCTCCACCTCCGCCGTATCTGCTCCCAAGAGAACCAGTTCCACCAAAGAACACACCAGATGGCACCTCTGCCCTCAGACCCCACCCCTCCAACCGTAACAAGGTCAGAACACCCCGGTGCTCACCTTTCAACCTACAGAACTTCGCATAAACCAAATCATCCGCCGACTTTTCCACCAGCTCCAAAAAGACCCCACCTCTAGGGATATATTTCCCTCCCCACCCCTTTCCGCCTTCCGCAAAGACCGTTCCCACCGTGACTACCTGCTCAGGTCCACACCCTCCTACAATCCATCCTCCCATCCTGGCACTTTCCCCTGCCACCGCTGGAACTGTAAAACCTGTGCCCACACCTCCTCCCTCAACTCTATCGAAGGCCCTAAAGGAGCCTTCCACATCCATCAAAGTTTTATCTGCACATCCACTGATATCATTTATTGTATCCGTTCTCCCGATGCTTTAGGGAACATCTCCGAGACACCTGCACCAATCAACCACACTGCCCTGTTGCCCAAAATTTCAACTCCCCCTCCCACTCTGTTGAGGACATGGAGGTCCTGGGCCTCCTTCACCGCCGCTCCCTCACCACCAGATGCCTGGAGGAAGAATGCTTCATCTTCTGCCTTGGAACACTTCAACCCCAGGGCATCAATGTGGACTTCAACAGTTTCCTCATTTCCCCTTCTCCTTCCCCCACCTCACCCGAGTTCCGAACTTCCAGCTCAGCACTGTCCCCATGACTTGTCCTGACTTGTCCGACCTGCCTATCTTCTTTTCCATCTATTCACTCCACCCTCTCCTCCCTGACCTATCACCTTCATCCCGTCCCCCACTCACCCATTGTACTCTATGCTACTTTCTCCCCACCCCCACCCACCTCCAGTTTATCTCTCCACGCTTCAGGCTCACTGCCTTTATTCCTGCTGAAGGGCTTTTGCCCGAAACGTCGATTTTGCTGCACTTTGGATGCTGCCTGAACTGCTGTGCTCTTCCAGCACCACTAATCCAGAATCTGGTTTGCAGCATCTGCAGTCATTGTTTTTACCAGGAAGAAAAGGACAACTAACTCCCATTCCTAGACGTGATGGTACAGAGAACACCTAATGGAGAATTCACTACAAAGGTATACAGGAAAGCCACACACACAGACCAAGTCCTGAACTACGAAAGCAACCACCCCAACACACACAAAAGAAGTTGCATCAAGACACTGTTCAAAAGGGCCATAACACACTGCAGTACACCAGAACTGCAAAAAGAGGAAGAAGAATACCTCTACAATGTATTCGCCAAAAACGGATCCTCGCGCAATTTCATCAACAGATGCCTAAGGGAATGACAACGGAATGAGGACATACCACAACCCAAAGGACTAGCCACACTACCATACATCAAGAGCATTTCCGAACTGACAGCCTGACTACGGCAACCACTAGGACTCATAACAGCACACAAACCAACAGCCACTCTCAGACAACAACTCACCAGAATGAAGGGACGGATACCCAGCATGAGCAAAACCAATGTAGTGTACAAAATCCCATGCAAGGACTGCACAAAACACTACATAGGACAAACAGGAAGACAGCTAACAATCCGCATCCATGAACACCAACTAGCCACGAAACGACACGACCAGCTATCCTTAGTAGCCACACACGCAGATGACAAGCAACATGAATTCGACTGGGACAACACTACTATTATAGGACAAGCCAAACAGAGAACAGCCAGGGAATTCCTAGAGGCATGGCATTCATCCATAGATTCAATCAATAAGCACATCGACCTGGACCCAATATATCAACCACTGCAAAGGTTAGCTGAAATTGACAACCGGAAGCGGCAGAGACAAACCACTATAAATGCTGGAGGAAACATCACAGAAGCGCTTCACAGGAGGCTCCCAAGCACTGAGGATGTCACCTAGACAGGGGACGAAACGTCTGCAACACAAATTCCCAGCTCAGCGAACAGAACCACTAGAATGACCTTTGAGGAATTCTACTGTATGACATCCTCCAGTGGCAAACAAGTGTTCACTTCCAGCACCTTTCCTGTTATGCAGACTCTTAATATCAATGTTGCAGCTGTATTTTTTTTATTCCTTGTCCTTATTATTTCATTGAAAAATCCAATCAAATTAGATAAATGCAATTTGTTCTACAAATCCATGCTGCCTTTCCTTAATTAATCCACATTCAGCCTAAGTGATTGTCAATTTGGTCTCAAATTATCACTTCTAAAAGCAATCTCATCACTAAGGTTGAGCTGATAAACCTGCTGTCGTAACTTTATCATTGCACCCTTTCTTGACATTTACTTTGAAATTTAAAATTATACAGGTGACTGGACATAGGGATGTTGGAGCAACTGCTGACATTGTGAATGTAAAATAAAATAGGCAAATAGAAGAAAGGAGTGGAACTTTATTTTGTGGTTGAAATAAATTGCATTTCAACTTGTGCAAGGTCAACTAAAACTGATAGGACAGTATTCTTGTAGCATTAATAAAATAAAACCAGTAAACATGGTCTATTGAAAATTTTTAGAAGGCTTTTGATAACATTCACCTAGGAAGTTACTAAATAAAATTAGAATGCATGCGATTTGGAGAAATTTTGAAGTATGGATTCATAATTGATGAATAGATCATTCGACTGTAGCCTAAATAGAAGTAAAAGAATCATTCTCAAGAATGCAGGCCATTAGCAGATGTGGACCACAAGGATCAGTGCTAGATCCATAAATATTTCAATCTATATCAGTGATGTGTAAATGGGACCCAAAGGGGCTCTTGTGGTGGATTGGTAGTCCAGAGGCCCAGGGTCAAGTCCCATCTGCTCCAGAGGTGATACTGATCTCTAGACAGGATGGTTAGAAAAATATGTGATTTTTTTTAAAAAAGTTGTAAGTGGCAACCAGTTGTAATAATTCCAGATTTGCTGACGTCACCAAAATGGACAGAAAAGTATATTGTTAGGAGGATGTGAACAGGCTTAGTGGATAAATTAGAAAATGGCAGGTGGAATATAATGTGAATATAATGTGAATAAATGTGAAGGTATTCACTTTGATAGAGGAAAAAGATAGAAAGAAAGACAATTCCTTCAATGAAGGGAAGTATGGGTGTCTAAAGGGGCCTGGTATGCTTGTTCATGAACACCAAATGTAGATGTAGCAAATGGAAATGTTGGCATTTTTATGTAGCAGGCAGATTATCTCTCCATTGCCAAATCTTGTCTGCATTGGTTTCCATTGAAACCATTTGGGGTGCATTGGGTATATTCATTATCACCAATCCTTCATTTGTGATCAGTCTCAGCTACTGATGCCATGTGGAGAAGGTATTCTTTGGTAAAAGGTGGATGAATCCTGATGAATAGTCATTAGTTTTATGACATAATATGCAGCTAGTTACAATGCATTTGGGATATATAATAGTCTCTTGTGAGATAATGTAAGATTAAATACAGATCACTACTTTAGCTATATGCTGTTAGCACCAACACTCACTGAAGCATCATGTTCTCTGGTGAACATATGTGGAATGCTACAGAAGTGCACAGAAATGGTTCAGTTCTTCCACAAAACAGTCTTTTACATCCTGATGTACAGAGTTTATCTTTTTATGTGACTTAACTCTATCAGGTTCTGTCTGATACGACAATGACTTTTATCACAAAGGGATTTGTGTACGGGAATGAATATGTCTTGATGCAGTTGTATAAAGCTTTAGTGAGACATCACCAAAGTATTATTTTCAGTTTGATTGCCTTAACTAAGGAGTGATACACTTGACATTTTTGTAACAAAGGTTCACTAGATTAATACCTGGGATAAATAGGATTGTTTTTGTGAAGAGGGATTGAGGAGACTGAGTATGTATTCTCTAGAGTTTCATACAATGAGGGGTAATCTCATTGAAACTTACAAAATTCTTGCAGGATGTGACAGGGTGAATATAAATAAGATGTTTCCCCTGGCTGATGAATCTAAAACCAGGCAACATGATCTTAGGTTAAGGGCTAGGCCATTAATGACTGTGATGAGGAGGGATTTCTTCACTCAGAGAATGTCGAATCTTTGAAATTCTCCTTCCCCAGTGGCTATGGAAGCTCAGTAAGGTTAAAACAGAAATTGATAGATTTCTGGAAACTAATGACACCAAAGGATATGGAGATAATGCAAGAAAATTGCATTGAAGTAAATGATTAGCCATGGTGTAATTGAATGGCAAAGCAGGCCTAATATGCTGAACTGCATACTCATGATCTTAAATTCCTGTTCGTGCAACACAAAGTTGCAACATCAGTAAGCAGTGCGTATTGCTCCAAAGGTGATGCAAAAATTGCAGCAATTGAAGTCTTCAGCATTTGTAACTTGCAGCACTAAAGTAATCATTACTCACAATTTCTTAAAGAATCCAAATTCTGGAGAATAGACTGGGAAGCCCTGGTCACTGCTTTTAAATAGGGATATAGGAGCAAAGGATTAGGCAGAGCAAAACAAAATCGTAGCATTTGTTCAGAATAATTTGCATGCAGTTGATTGCAAGAGGTTTGACTAAAATTTCAAGAGGGCGAGTTATACTGAAATAGTGCTCTGAAAATAATCAAAATAAAATGGCCCATAATATTTGTTTGTTCAAAAGTCTAATTGCTCAAGTTTAATTGAACGATGCAGCAATGATAAACACTTGCAAAATGTGAACCTTTGCTTGCTGAAGTTCATGTGGATCCTGATTTTGCAATCACCAATGAATGATTGCTGCTGGACATTTAGTATTCTCACATTTTGAAATTAATTGCATGTTGATGAGTAATTAGACAGTGTTTCCTCAACCAATTATATTAATGAATTATTAATTAGCAACACAGTATTTGAACTGGGAAGTGTTCATAGAGTCAGAGATGTATAGCACAGAAATAGATCCTTTAGTGCAACTCGTCCAGACATCCTAAATTAATCTAATCCCAGTTGCCAGCACCCAGCCCATATATCTCTAAACCCTTCCTATTCGTATACCCATCCAGATGCCTTTTAAATGTTGTAATCATACCAGCCTCCACGACTTCCTCTGGCAGCTCAATCCAAACACATACCACCCTCTGTGTGAAAATGTTGTCCCTTAGGTCCCTTTAAGATCTTTCCCCTCTCACCGTAAACCTATGCCCTCTAGTTCTTGTTCCCCACCACCCCCTCTCCCCCCCCCCAACCTCGGGGAAAAGACCTTGACTATTTACTCTATCCATGCCCCTCATGATTTTATACACCTCTATAAGGTGACCCCCTCAGCCTTTAACGCTCCAGAGAAAACTGTCCCAGCCTATTCAGCATCTCCCTTTGGCTTATACCATGCAACCCTGGCAATATCCTTAAAAATCTTTTCTAAATCATTTCAAGTTTCTCAACATCCTTCCTACTGAAGGGAGACCAATATTGGACACAATATTCCAAAAGTGGCCGAAACAATGACCTCCCACCTCCTGTATTCAATACTCTGACCAATAAAAGAAAGCATACCAAACACCTTCTTCACGATGTTATTTGCCTGAGACTCCACTTTCAAGGAGCTATGAACCTGCACTCCAAGGTCTTTTTGCTCTCCAGCACTCCCCAGGACCTTACCATAAAGTGTATAAGTTCTGCACTGTTTTGCCTTCCCAAAATGCAGCACCTCAAATTTATCTAAATTAAACTTCATCTGCCACTTCTCAGCCCACTGGCCCATCTGATCAAGATCCCATTGCACTCTCAGATAGCCTTTTTCGCTGTCCACTACACCTCCAATTTTTGGGTCATCTGCAAACTTAATAAACAAACCTCTCATGTTCACATCCAAATCATTTATGTAAGTGAGGAAAAGCAGTGGACCCAGCAGCAATCCTTGTGGAATTCCACTGGTCACAGGTTTCCAGGCTGAAAAGCAACCCTCAACCACCACCCTCTGTCTTCTACCTCAAGCCAGTTCTGTATCCACATGGCTAGTTCTGTCTTTATTCCATGTGATCTAACCTTGCTTACCAGTCTACCATGAGGAACATTGTCGAATGCCTTACTGACGTCCATATAAGTTATGTCCACTACTCTGCCCTCATCAATCCTCTTTATTACTTCTTCAAAAACCTTCATCAAGTTAGTGAGACATGACTTCCCATGAACAAAGCCATGTTGACTATCCCTAATCAGTCTTTGCCTGTCCAAATGTAAATTCTGTACCTAAGGATACCTTCCAATAATGTGCCCACCACTGATGTCAGGATCACTGGTCTACACTTCCCTGGCTTCCTCCTTAATATATTTCTTAAATAGTGGCATCACGTTAGTCAACCTCCAGTCTTCCGGCACTTCACCTGTGACTATCGATGATATAAATATCTCAGCAAGAAGCTCAGCAACTACTTCCCTTGTTTGTCACAGAGTTCTAGGGTACGCCTGATCAGGTCCCAGGGAATACTCCACCTATATGTGTTTCAAGACATCCAGCACCACTTCCTCTGTATTATGTTCACTTTTCAAGATCTTTTTCCCCACATTCTATGTCTTTTGTGTCGTTTTCAACAGTAAACACTGATGCAAAATACTCGTTTAATATCTCCCCCACCTCTGTGGCTTCTCTTGCTGATCTTTGAGGGGCCCTATTCTCTCCCTTATTACTCCTTTTCCTTAATGCATTTATAAAATCCTTTTGGATTCTCCTTAATCCTATTTGCCAAATCTCATGTCCCCTTTTTTGCCCTCCTAATTTCCCTCTAAAGTAAACTCCTCCTACCTTTATACACTTCTAAGGATTCTCTCAATTTCTGCTGCCTATACCTGACATACGTTTCCTTCTTTTTCTTGACCAAAACCTCAATTTCTCTAGTCATCAAGCCTTCCCTACACCTACCACCCTTGTCTTTTACCCTAACAGGAGCATACTGTCTCTGGACTCTGTTATCTCATTGTTGAAGGCATCCTTTACCTGTGAACATCTGCCCCCAATCAACTTTTGAAAGTTCTTGCCTAATACTGTCAAAATTGGCCTTCTGCCAATTTAGAACTTTAACTTTTAGATCCTGTCTATCCTTTTCCGTCGTTATTTTAAAACTAATAGAGTTACAGTTGCTGGCCCCAAGTGCTCCCCCACTGACACCTCAGTCACCTGCCCTGCCTTATTTCCCAACAGTAGGTCAAGTCTTGCACCTTCTCTAGTAGGTACATCCACAGACTGAATCAGAAAATTGTCTTGTAAACATTGAGCAAATTCCTCTCCATCTAAACCCTTAACACTATGGCAGTCCCAGTCTATGTTTGGAAAGTTAAAATCCCCTACTATTACCAACCTATTATTCTTACAGACAACTGAGATCGCCTTACAAGTTTATTTCTCAATTTCCCTCTGACTATTAGCACAATCCCAATAAGGTGATCATCCATTTCTTATTTCTCAGTTCCACCCAAGTAACTTCCATGGACATATTCTCATGATTATCCCCCCATAGTATAGCCATAATGTTATCCCTTATCAAAAATGCCCCCTTTCTATCCTTCCTGTAGCATTTGTATCCTGGAACATTAAGCTGCCAATCCCGTTCAGCCCTGAGGCACGTCTCTAAGCTATTCAATACCAAATTGTACACTTAAAGTAAATTTGTAAAGTAAAGGGAGAGAAATATGGGTATTTAGAAAAAGAGATAAAATAAATGGTGAAAAAGTTATTAACAATTACTTTGTTCACATTTGTTATGTTCTCCAGCTATAATTAAAATCTGAAGGAATTCTCTCCACACATATAAAACATATTTATAGTGGCACAGAGATTCTTTGGCAATAGTCAAGACTTATCACACCAGTAAAATCCCACTTTCACTCCAATAAATAACAATTTACTGCACAACAATAGGTACCATTTCATGTGTTTAAAGCTTTTGCTTAAGATGTGATACGTTATGCAACTTCTCGAGAAGCAGGGCAACTCAGATAGCGACTTCGTCTTTTCCACTTTGACTGTGCAGGAAAAGATGCTGTTTAATTTACTGTTTAAGAGCAATATATGATGATTAGCACATGGTTATTTTCACCATTACATCTTTGTCTATGTATTCATAGAGTAATAGTGTCATAGAGGTTGACAGCATCAAAACAGGCCCTTCAGCCCAAATTGCCCATGCTGTCACAATTTAAACTAGTCCCATTTGCCAGTGTTTGGTCCATATCCCTCCATACCCAACCCATCCACATACCTGTGTGAATGTTTCTTAAATAACAAAATTGTACTCATTTCCACCACTACCCCTGGCAGCCTGTTCCTGACACTCACCACCCTCTGTGTGTAAAGGTTGACCCTCTAAACTGATTTGTTTCTCTCCCCGTCACCTTAAACCTCTGTCCTCTACTTTTAGACTTCCCTACCATGGGGAAAAGCTGTCCGCTATCCACCTTATCGATGCCTCTCATCATTTTATACATCTCTATAACATCACCCCTCAGTCTCGAACACTCAGGGAAAAAGAGTTCCAGCCTATCCAACCTTTCCTTACAACTCAAAACTTCCAGTTCAGGTAGCATTCTAAAAAATCTTTTCGACAGTCTTTCTGGTTCAATGATATCCTGTTTACAGTAGGGCGACCAAACCTGCACTCAGTCCTCCAAATGTGGCCTCACCAACATCTTGTACAGCTGCAACAAAACAATTCCTATACTCAGAGCTCTGACCAAGGAAAACTAGCATGCTAGAAGCTTTCTTGACCTCTCCGTCTACTTGTGACACCATTTTCACAGAGCTATGTACCTGTCCCTCTAGATCTCTTTGTTCTATAACACTCCCCAGGGGCCTTTCATTGACTATGTAAGTCCTGCCTTGATTTGCCTTACCAAAGTGCAACACTTTGCATTTTTCCAAATTAAACTCCATCTGCCATTCCTCAGCCCACTGGTTCAGTTGTTCAAGATTAGATTACTTACAATGTGGAAACAGGCCCTTCGGCCCAACAAGTCCACACCGACCCGCCGAAGCGCAACCCACCCATACCCCTACATTTACCCCTTACCTAACACTACGGGCATCGCCAATTCACCTGACACGCACATCTTTGGACTGTGGGAGGAAACTGGAGCACCCGGAGGAAACCCACGCAGACACGGGGAGAACGTGCAAACTCCACTGCATTCCCAGATAACCTTCTTCATTGTCCATGACACCACAAATCTTGGTTTCGTCTGCAAACGTACAAAATGTACCTCCAGAATTCTCACCCAAATCATTTGTTTAAGTGATGAATAACAGTGGACCCAGCACCGATTCCTGTGGCACACCACTGGTCACAGGACTCCAGACTGAAAAGCAATCATCTACCACCATTCTCTGTCTTCTACCATCAAACCAATTTTCTATTCAGTTGGCTAGCTCTCCCTGGGTCCCATGAGAGTTAAGAGGAAGTGAGGACTGTAGATCCTATAGATCAAAGTCGAAAAATGTGGCGCAGGAAAAGCATAGCCAGTCAAAGAGCATCCGAGGAGCAGGAGAATCAACATTTCGGGCATAAGCCCTTCATCAGGACTGAGGCTTGTTAGACCCAGAAGGTTGAGAGATAAATGGGAGTGAGGTGGGCTCGGGGATGGCAATTGGGAATGTGATAAGTAGATGAAGGTGGGGTGAAGTGATAGGTCGGTGAGGAAGATGGAGCAAATAAGTGGGAAGGAAGATGGACAGGTCAAGAGACAGTGCTGAGTTGGAAGGTTGGGACTGGGGTAAGGTGGCGGGAGGGGAAATGAGGAAACTGGTGAAATCCACATTAATCCCCTTTGGTAGGAGGGTCCCAAGGCAGAAAATGAGGCGTTTTTCCTCCAGACATTGGGTGGTTACGGTTTGGCAGGACCTGCATGTTCTTAGCGGAGTTGGGGGGGGGAATTAAAGTGTCCAGCCAAAGGGCAGTGGTGTTGTTTAGAGCATGTGTCCCAGAGATGTTCACTGAAGTGATCCACAAATTGGTGTCCTGTCTGCCAAATGTAGAGGAGACCACATCGTGTGCAGCAGATACAGCAGATTACGTGTGTGGAAGTACAGGATAAATTTCTGTCAAATGTGGAAGGATCCTTTGGGACCTTGGATGGAGGTGAGGGGGGAGGTGTGGGCACAGGTTTTGCACTTGTTGTAATGGCAGGGGATGGTGCCAGGAGTGGAGGGTGGATTGGTGGGGGGTGTGGACCTGACAAGTGAGTTGCAGAGGTTATGGCCTCCCTGAAACGCAATTAGGGTGGAGAGGGAAATACTTCTCTGATGGTGGAGTTTGGAGGTGGCAGAAATGGCAGAGGATGATGCAATGTATCCAAAGGTTGGTGGTGGGGGGGGGAGGAGGTGAGGAAGGGCAAGGACCAGGGGGGTTCTGCTATTGTGGCAATTGGAGGGGTGGGATTCAAGGTAGAGGTGCGGAAGTGGATGAGATGCGCTCGAGGGCATCTTTGATAACGACAGAACACCTTGTCCTCACCTTCCACCCCACCAACCTCTGGATAACTCATATAATCCTCCACCACTTACGCCACCTACAAACAGACCCCACCACCAGAGATATATTTCCATCTCCACCCCTATCTACATTTTGGAGAGACAATACCTTCCACAACTACCTTGTAAGGTCCACGCCCCCACCAACCCACTCTCCACTCCCAGCACTGACCCTGGCCATCATAGGAAGTACAAACCCTGCACCCACACCTCCCCCCCTCACCTCCGTCCAAGGTCAAAAAGGATCCTTCCATATCTGATAGAGATCTACCTGTACTTACACACACGTCACCTACTGTATCCGTTGCACATAATGTGGTCTCCTCTACATAGGGGAGACAGGATGCCAACTTGCAAATCATTTCAGAGACCATCTCTGGGACATCTGCACTAACCAACCCCATTGCCCTGTGGCTGAACACTTTAACTCTTCCTCCCACTCCACCAAGCGCATGCATGTCCTGGGCCTCCTTCATCGCCAAGCCCTAACCACCCGACACCTGGAGGAAGTACATCTCATGTTCCACCTTGGGACCCTCCAATCACATGGAATCAATGTGGGTTTCACCAATTTCCTCATTTCCCCTCTCCTCACCTTTTCCCAGTTCCAACTTTCCAACTTGGCACTGCTCCCTTAGCCTGTTCTACCTGTCCATCTTCCTTCCCATTTATCTGCTCCACCCTCCTCACTGATCTATCACTTTCACTCCACTTTGGTCTACCTATCACATTCCCAGCTACCTTCCCCCAGCCCCACCCAACTCCCATTTATCTCTCAGCCCTCTTGGCCCACAAGCCTCATTCCTGATGAAGGGCTTATGCCCGAAATGTCAATTTTCCTGCTCCTCAGATGATGCTTGACCAGTTGTGCATTTCCAACGCTACGCTCTTCGGCCCATGAGATTTAACCATATGTAACAATGTACCATGCAGTACCTTGTCAAAAGCCTTGCTAAAGTCCATCTAGACAATGGGGAATGTGAGGACTGCAGATGCTGGGGATGAGAGTTGAGAGTGTGGTGCTGAAAAAACACAGCAGGTCAGGCAGCATCCAAGGAGCAGGAGAATCGACATTTCGGGCAAGAGTCCTGATGAAAGGTTTATGCCCAAAATGTTGATTATCCTGTTCCTCGGATGCTGCCTGACCCGTTGTGCTTTTCCAGCACCCGACTCTCGACTCCATGTGGATAATGTCTACCACACTGCCCTCATCTACTTTCTTGGTCACTCCTTCAAACAACTCAATCAAATTTGTGAGACATGATTTCCCATGCACAAAGCTGACTATCCTAAATAAGTCTTGACCTCTCCAAATGCTTGTAAATCCTGCCTCTCAGAATCCCCTCTAACATCCTACTCATTACGGACATTAGGCTCATTGGTCTGTAATTCTCACACATTCTCTGCAGCCTTTCTTAAATAACGGCACAACATTAGCATCCTTTGATCTTTGGACACTTCACCCTGGCTGTTAATGATGCAAATCTCTGCATTAGGGGTGCCACTGTCCCTAGCCTCCCACAAAGTCCTGGAATACACTTCATCAGGTCCCAGGGATTTATCTACTTTAATGCATTTTCAGATTTCTAGCACTCCTCTTCCATTATGTGGACACTCCTCAAGACATCACTATTTATTTCCCCAAGTTCCCTCACATCTATACCTTTCTTGATGGTAAATATTGATGAGAAATATTCATTTAGGATCTCACCCATCTCTTGTGTCTCCGATGACCTTGTTGATCTTTAAGAGGCCTCATCCTCATCCTCTCCTCACCCTTCATATACTTGTAGAATCTCTTTGGATTTTCCTTTAATCTATCAGCCAAAGCTATCTCATGTCCCCTTTTAGCCCTCCTGATTTTTCTATTATTCCAACATCATCTATCCTCCTCAAGGAAGTCACTTGATCCCAGCTTTCTATGTATGTTGTGTGTTCCATTCTGTTTCAAGACCAAGGCCTCAATAACTCTACTCAACCAGGGTTCCCTACTCCTGCCAGACTTACCCTTCACTTTAGCAGGAACATGCTGGCCCTGAACCCTCATTAACTCACTTTTGAAAACCTCCCACTTACTAGATGTCCCTTTGCCTGCAAACAGCCTCCCCAAACAACTTTTGAAAGTTCCTGTCCAAGACCATCAAAATTGGCTTCGCTGCAATTTAGAACTTTAACTTGTGGACCAGATCAATCCTTTTCCATAACTGTTTTAAATCTCATGGAATTATGGTTACTGTTCCAAAGTACTCCCCTAACACTTCCATCACTTGCCCTGCCTTTTTACCCCAGAGGAGGTCCGGTTTTGCACCTTCTGTAGTAGGACTGCCTACATACTATATGAGCAATTCTTCCCGAACATACTTAACAAATTCTCTCCATCCAAGCCCTTAACACTATGGCAATCTCAGTCCATGTTAGGAAAGTTAAAATCCCCTAGTATTACAACCTATTATTCTTGCAGCTATCTGTGATCTCTTTCTATTTGCTCATCAATCTCTTTCTATTTGCTCATCAATCTCCCATTGACTAGGGGGTGGGGCCTAGAGCACAGTGTTATCAAAGTAAACTATCTTTTTTCCTTTCCCAGATAGATTTTGTCCTCAATTTTGAAGTGGCACTGAACTTATAACCTTCCAATGCAAAAGGGATATCAGCTGACACTTTCACCATAACGACAACAATGACTTCCACATTTAATACTGGATGGGAGTGATAGATGATTGAGGCTTAGGTGGCAGAATTTTAAATGTGCTTATGGGAGATGATGGATGCAAGAGCAGTGAGACAAGTACTGAAATATTTGAATCGAGAGACAACAAAGACATGGATGATGGTTTTCGTGGGTGTTAAGCTGAGGCAAATAATGAAGAGATAGACAATTTGATGGGGTCTTTGCAATGGAGAGATACAGGATTTGAATATGTCCCATGAGTTAAAATATCCTCAGCTCATTTCTGCAGCATTTGTGGATTCTAACTCACATAGCTACAGACTCATCCAAAAACAACCTGGAATTAAAACACAAAGATCTATAGAAGTGCCTAAAATCTTGAAAAGGCTTGTGAAAGAAAATAGTTACAAATATTTTATTAGTTGATGAGTTGTTAACAGGTGTATAAATTAAGGATTAATATAAAATATGCAAAATCTTTGCTTAGAATAATGTATATATGTATGATTAAATAAGGATTCATACAGTTTAGAACAAATTACGACAGATGTGTAACTTGCAGCTAAATCCATTCTGCCAATTGTGCAGAGTTAAACTGACTCCAACAAGTTCAAAACCAAGCTCTGAGTCAAAATCTCTGCATGAAAATTTGCTAACCATACCATTTAATTCATGACTAGCTCTTCCAATGCAATTTTCATGAAATGAATTTGTTCCTATCTACCCTAATTGAATTAACGTTTTTATGTGCAAACATTATCACTCTATTTGCAGCAACTGTAACCAAAGGGGTCATATACAGAAATATTCAATTCATTGGCAGTTGGTAACTATTTTGTCAGTCTAATTTGTACTTCCAACATTTTGTTCAACTACCAATGCGAAAGAAAGTATATTGCAAAAAGATTCTCCACCTAAATTTGATACATTTTGCCTACTACCATTTATGAATCACCCAACCCGCTGTCTAATTAATTTGCTAGATTTGTAACAAATTTCTTTGACTGCAATTGTAGAACTCTTCGATGAATTTCCTGGTCTGTGACATGAGGTTAACTGAACTGGGTAAACACTGCAACATTTTATGCAGTTGATTGGAAGGAACGTGATTGGTGATTAAGGACAAGACAGCTTTCTGTAAACCAGGGAATAGTAGGTTGAGGCTCTCTCAACAAAGCAGTTGATGACCTAAAGCCTAGGCATAGTCTTTCAATCACAGCTAATGTTTTCAGAAAGTGGAAAATATGCATTTTGGAATTTTGACTTTGGTATATTGGTGTTGCAAATTGACTACTGGAATGAACTAGAACAAGAGTATGCTTGTGTGGAACTTAGAGCAGCCATACCTTTGTTCCTGAACTTGATCCAGAAAGTCCAAATGAATGGTGTGATCAGAATTCAATCGGCTACAATGCCTTCCTTCTACATTATAATAGGTAAGAACTGGGCGTAATGTTTATTTTCATCCCTAGAAAGTATTCAAGGAGTGAATTGCTCTCCCAATATACAACAGATTTGATTTGTATCCCATTGAAATGAATGGAAAAGTATTGAACAGACTTTAATAAGCTGATGAGCTGTCCAAATGGTGATGGTGAGAATGACCTCCTCCATTCTAAGATTTGATGCTGGGTGACGTTTAAAGATGGTGATTGGAATTTATGGAACTGACTTCAGGGTAAAGAACTTAAGAAATATAGGAAACATTGGTGGTAGCTGTAGAAAGAGCACAGGTTGAGAAGGAATGGAAACACTTTTAAAAATAAATATATTTCAGAATGTTACAGACACATTGCAAGTCCATATTCATTGGGGCATATCTCCATTTATGAACTTCACTGAGTTTGTTTTCATATAATTTTACAGTGTTCACCTCATAAAGAGTGCACTGCCCCTCCACTGCACTGTTATCATACTGACTTGTGCTCACCAGCACTGGAAGTACTCACTGCTATTAGAATCTTCCAGCATTCCAGTCACTTGCATCATTTTTCAAGTCCGTCTGTGTGCCAATTCAAATCCAGGAACTTCCCTTCAGAGTTCCTGGATGTGAAGAATTACACAAGAGATGACCAATAAATGCAGGTTGGGATCCATTTTGTTGACAGGGACATGGAAATCCTGGTGGATGGAGAAATGGACAGGGCTATTCTTTGTCCTCAGAACCACCAGTAAAAGCTATGGTACCGGAGCCTGGCCAAAAGGCACCATCCCAGTTTCTGTCATCTGCACAGTCTGGAGAAATATCCAGCCATACTGGAAGAAGGTCCATGATCCTCTGTGCTCCACAATGGTAAATGCCACCATCTTCTCCTGCCTCCTCCCATTACCTCTACCTTCCACTAAGCTCATTGCCTTCCTCTTGCAATATTGCATGCAACATCTCCACTCAATTGTTCGCACACACGTCTTTCCCCCAGGCCATTAGCCCTCCATACCCCCTTTGCCTCCTTCTCATTGACTTAGGGTACCATGTCCATACACACAAACAGCGGTACCAACCCCTTTCATTTCACTCAATCCCATGTCTTGTGTCATTTTAGGTGAAATCAGTCCAAAATAGGGGCAGAGAGGTTAAAGATGGGCGCTGTGGTACCTGACATTAGCAGGAGCGAACCATGACCGTTCATGTGGTCATGCCGAGACCTCCATGTCTCAGCAATAAGTAAGATTTATTGGCAAGCGCTGCACTACTCTCTCATTGCAAGTGCCAAGAATGGATTTTTAACATGGTCAAGCTTGTGATCACAACTCCGTAAGTTTTAGGATACCCGTGGACAAAGAAGAGAGTGTGTTAAAGGAAGAGTGCTAAATTGAAGGGCGGCATGGTGGCTCAGTGCACTGCTGCCTCACAACACCAGAGACCCAGGTTTGATTCCTACCTCGGGTGACTGTCTGTGTGGCTTTTGCATGTTCTCCCCGTGTCTGTGTGGTTTCCTCCAGGTACTCTGGTTTCCTCCCACAATCCAAAGATGTGCTGGTCAGGTGAATTGACCATGCCAAATTGCCCATAATGTTAGGTGCATTAGTCAGGGGTAAATATAGGGTAGGGGAATGGGTTTGGGTGGGTTACTCTTTGGAGGGTTGGTGTGGACTTGTTGGGCCAAAGGACCTGTTTCCATACTGTTGTGCATCTAATCTATACCAAAATTTGGCAGGAGTTGGGCAATGTAAATTCGGATCAGCTGTTTGAAAGTACAGAGGAACCTTGATTATCCCAATACCAATTCTTCAGAAATCGGATTATCCGAAGGAGATCTTGAGGTCCCGACAAAAGCATTATATCAAAGACGGGTGTCCAACACTGATTGCGTCTTTTGTTTACAGTAATTAAAAGTGCTGCTGAGAACAGTCTTGGACTGATGGGAGCGCAGGCAGCGTCTCTAACTGACTGACCTCCCATCCTCTCTCTCTCTCTCTTTCTCTCCCTGCACACTTTCGCTGGAGTTCTACACAGGTGTGTGCCCCTTTCCCCAGATAATCTCTCCAACATTGTCCTGTACTGGGCACAGGTGGAACCTGTCAATGCATGTGTGTGTGTGCACACTATTTGGAGACTCGCCCTCCAAAAGGCAGTAGCAGCAGCAGCAGTCATGCTGTTGGTATCCTGTCCATTTGCCCTGGAGAGGGGGACAGGCTTGTACAGGGGGTGGTGTTGGGGGCGGGGGACGGTGTTGGATGGGGTTGGGAGGGCAGGTGGGGACGGTTTGTGGGCGGGCAGGGGGCGGGGATGGACGGTGTTGGGGGTGGATAGTGGGTGGTGTTGGATAGGGTTTGGGGTTGGGGTGGGGTGCAGTGTTGGACTGGGTCAGGGGCGGATGGGGGACAGTGTTGGCCAGGGTTTGGGGTCGGGCGGGGGTGGTGATAGCCGGGTTTTGAGGTCAGGCAAGGGGCGGTAATGGCCGGGGTTTGGGGTCAGGCAGGGGGCGGTGTTGGATGGTGTTTGGAGTCGGGCAGGGGCGGTGTTAGCCGGGGTTTGGGTTCGGGCAGGCAGCAGTGTGTACTATCTACGAGATGCGCTGCAGGAATTCACCAAAGATCCTCTGACAGCACCTTCCAAATCCACAACCACGTCCATCTGGAAGTTGCCTTTGAGAAGGTGGTGGTGAGCTGCCTTCTTGAACCACTGCAGTTCACCCACTGTGGGCTGACCGATAGTGCCCTTGGGGAGGGAATTCCAGGACTTCAACCCATCAACTGAGAAAGAATGGCAATATATTTCCAAGTCAGGACGGTGAGTGGTTTGGAGGGGAATTTGAAGATGGTGTGTTTCCATGTACATCCTGCCCTTCTCCTTCCAGATGGAAGTGGTTGTGGATTTAGCATTGTTGGTGATGGGAGTGCATGCCTATGGATGTAGTGCTGCTTTGTCATGGTTAGTGTCAAGCTTCTCGAGCATTGTTGGAACTGCACTCATCGAAGTAACTGAGGAATAATCCATTACACTCCTGACTTGTGCCTTGTAGATGGTGGACGGGCTTTGGGTAGTCAGGTGGTGAATTATTTAATGCAGTTATTCCAAGCCTCTGACCTGCTCTTGTAGCCAGTCTTCATGTGATGAGTCCATTTGAGTTTCTGCTCAGTGCTAAGCCTCAGTATGTTGATAGTGGGATTTCAGTGATGGTAACACTATTGAATATCAAGAGGCAGTGGTTAGATGGTCTCTTATTGGTGATGGTCACCTGGCATTTTATGATGCGAATGCTAGTTGCCACTTGTCAGCTTGGATGTTGTACAGATCTTGTTCCATTTGAACATGGATTGCTTCAGTGTCTGAGAAGTCACAAATGGTGCTGAACATTGTGCAATCATCAGCGAACGTCCCCACTTCTGACCTTATGGTGGAAGGGAAGGTCATTGACAGAGCAGTGGATGCTGCCCTGAGGAATTCCTGCAGAGATATCCTGGAGCTAAGATGACTGACCTCAACAAACAATGACCACCTTCCTATGTGTTTGGTATGACTCTAGCCCCTGGAGATGCCCCCTGATACCTAGAGCTCCCTGATTACTAGAGCTCCTTGATGCCATACTCAGTTGAATGTGTGGAAAATAAGGAACATGAAAGCATGGGAAGGGTTAAAGCATGAAGACCACTGGCAATTTGTGGTCTGTGGAAGGCAGGATGGGATAAGAATAGTGGAATGCTCTTACATCATTTAGCAGAGTAAGGTTAAGGCTGAAAGGTCACGATGGCGAGATGAGATAACACAAGTAATAAAGCAAGTTTCTCTGTTAAGTGTTATTATGACAGGATTGGGACCATAAATATTTTGGGACATGACATGAAAATATCTAATTAATAGTTAGTAGAGTCAGCTTGAGACAGGAGACTATTGTAAAAGATGAAATAGCTAAATATGTATCATGACAGGTTAGTCTGGAATGGAAGATCACTGTAGCAGAGTCAACAATAAATACCTAACCATGATATTAGAATAACATTAAGTAGAATACACAACTAAAGAGATAATGGGAACTAATATCACTCCACTGGTAGCTGGAGTGAGGTACTTTGATTAACATAGTTGGACATGCTGATAAGCTAACAGAAACATGATGAAAAAAAAATTAAAATCCACGGACTCCGAGGTTCGTGGGCATTCGAGAACCTGCTTTCTCAGTGTCACGGTTTCTTGTTTGCACATAAAAGACCTACTTCTTGAAGAACTCTCTGCGTTTCCTGGTGATTCTCTACATTTTCTCCACAACAAATGCAGCCTTGATGTTCAGGGCTGTCACTCTCAGCTCACCTCTGGTATCCAGCTTCCTTGTCCATGTTTGAACTGAGGCTGCAATGAGGTCAGGAGCTGGGTGGCCCTGGCGGAACCCAAACTGGACGTCACTGAGCTGGTTCTGGCTGAGCAGGTGCTGCTTAATAACACTGTTGGTGACACCTTCACTGTGATTGCCCCATCTACAATCCAGAATGCTGCCTTCAATGCCAACATTTCATTTCCCAACATTTCCATCACAACAGTGATTCCTGATTACTGCTTTTGTCTTTCAATTCTCAAATGCCCGGGACCCTGACAGATTGAAAAGACAGCTCTGACTGATGACTGATCAGACTCTTGACTGACCACTGTACAGTTCTCTGACTGAATTACTGCTAATCCCCCCAGACTAATTACACTTGAGCTGCAGGACTGACCATGGCCCACACCCCAAAAGTAAGCAAAGGGAATCCCTGAGTCTGGCCCACGCACCAGCCAATCAACCTGTTGAAACCCCTGGACTGAGATCAGGCAATAAATTTTACTTCCTGTTGTGAATATCCCTTAACTGTTGACAGTCCATCTTGACCTGACTAAGGAGTACTCCCCTTAGGTTTTGAGACACGGCCATTTGATCAAAGCACATTAAGTGTGTTTTCCAAGTAAGCTGCTGGCACATAGTGCAGGTGTAACACAGTACCATTCAGCAACAAATTCAGCCCCTTGCTGCCAAACCTGAGAAGTTTCATGCCTTTATGTCTACACTAAAGGCAAGGCAAGACACAACAACTGTGAGTCTGTAAGTCTTGAATGAAATGACAACTGGCAAATAGGCAAGTCAGAGATACTGTGAATATCCAAGTAGGAGTTGTAGAGGCATAGAACTCTACAGCCTGAAACAGGCCTTTTGGTCCAAGTCATCCATGCTGACTAGATATCCTAAATTAATCTAGTCCCATATGCCAGCATTTGGCCCATATCCCTCTAAACCCTTCTATTCATGTACCCATCCATATGCTTGTTAGATGATGTAATTATGCCAGCCTCCACCATTTCCTCTGGCAGCTCAATCCATACATGCAACACTCTGTGCGTGAAAATATTGCTCCTTAAGTTCCTTTTAAATCTTTCTTCTCTGAACTTAAACTTACACCCTCTCATTTTGGACTATCCCAACCTATGGAAAAGACTTAATCTATTTACCATGTCTTGCCCCTTATCATTTTATAAACCTCTGTAAGGTTACCCCACAGCTCCAGTGAAAACAGCCCCAGCCTATTCGGCCTCTCTGTGTAGCTCAAACTCTCCAACCCTGGGAACATCCTTGTAAATCTTTTCTGAACTCTTTCAAGCTTCACAATATCTTTCCTATAGCAGGGAGACCAGAATTGCATGCAGTATTCCTAAAGTGGCCGAACAAATGACCTGTACAGCTGCAACAAGACCTCATAGCTCCTATACTCAAATCACCGACCAATAAAGGAAAGCATACTAAACGCCTTTTTCACGTTCCTGTCTACCTGAGATTTCACTTTCAAGGAATAATGAAATTCCACCCAGGGTCTCTTTATTCAGCAACATTCCCCAAGACCTTGCCATTAGGTGTTTTAGTCCTGCCCTGGTTTGCCTTTCCAAAATGCAGCACCTCACATTTATCTAAATCAGCTGTAAAGTGAGGGAATGCTAAGACAACAAGGGGCTTGAGATACATCCTTTTCTGATGCACGAGATGATTGTCCCTATGTACAATTTGGCCTTGGAGCAGCATTGAAGGTGAGATATTGGTCAGCTTCAAAATGCAGCATTGACAGTGTGAGCTGTATTATGAGTGAGTCCAAGCTGTACCATGATGGCAAGGTGAGACTGGCACTTTTGTGAATGGAGGGAGTAGGCAGTCACTGCCCATGGGGGCACACTGTGAGATGTTGGTGAGTATTGGCCAAGGTGGATTCCTGGAAAAAGTGCCAATGAACAGCAGCCACTAGCCACTGCGCTGATTTCCATGTTGAGTATTGGCACAATCTAGTTTCTCTCTGCATCTCGGAAAGTAGCAAACTGAATAGAAACGAGGCAAGAATAGGTCATAACGAGGTGTTAGTGCAAGCAAACATGTCCTCTGCCATTCACTAGCAACTACTCTTCTTGCCATTGTTAAAAATCACACAACATCAGGTTATAGTCCAACAGGTTTATTTGGAAGCACTAGCTTTTGGAGCGCTGCTCCTTCATTGTGTGGTTGTGAAGATGTCCAAATAAACCTATCGGACTATAATCTGGTGTTATGTAATTTTTAACTTTGTACACCCCAGTCCAATGCTGGCACCTCCAAAACATGACCTCTTGCTATTGAAACCTTCTATGAAAATCTTTCTCAACAAGAAGCATTTTTTTTTCCATTGTCACCATATATGCCCAACTGATTTGCCATTGGCCGCATTGTTCAGGGGTTATGAAAATTTCACTACTGGATTGGAATGAATAAAGAGCCTAGTAAATGATTAATGACTTAAACCCAAACATACCAGTTTACCAAGCCCTTGCTTTTTAAGAAGGAGCCAAACTGGAGGTAACATTCCTTTCTGGGGGTGGGTTGACTGGTTAGCCAGTGGTTGAGGAGTTTGAAAGCCATTTCTTTCCTTTAAACAATCCTTTGAAAGTCTTCTGAGGAAGCTGTGCTGAAATGTGATTTAGCGGTGATATTGGAAGATGCAGATTGGTGTCTGCTTTTCAGAGGCCATAGGCTTTGAATTCCTTTGTTAGAGTGGGGGATGTTGACTCTGTCAGTAGATGTGGTACAGAACAGCATTGACCTTTTAACCATGTGCAATTGTACAACTGAAAAGATAGTTGAGTTCAAATCCATGAGAAGCATGTGACCAAACATCCTGGGGTAGGAAAAACAGTTTTTATCATGACAAAGACTTGCATTGCAGATAACCACCTGTCCATGGCCTCTCCTATAGATTACAGATAAAGTTGCCATGGTGTTACAAGAACATAGGCCTGTTTGCACATTAGTGAGGGATGACTGATGGCGATTTAACCTGAAATTTGCTACACCTCAAGCAAGGGGAATCCTTCATGGCAACCTCAGCCAGTACAGGAATTGAACCCATGCTGTTAGTATCACTCTGCATCACAGCCAACTGAGCTAACTAACTCTGTTTATGATTTTGTTTAAAAGGCACTAAATATACACAGAAATGCATTAATGATTGTTTCTCTGTTTGTGGTATGATGTTATAGTAAGTCTTTTACAATCTTATTTAATCTCATACAAAAATAAAAAGTGATATTGGATTTTAAATTTTAACTTTGTTTCTCTCTCCACAAATGCTGCTAGACCTGCTGAATGTTTCCATACTTTCTGGTTTCATTTCAGATCTCCAGCATCCACAGTATTTTGCTTATATATGATCTCACGCAGCTTAATGTGTACTAATTAGAACTCTATTGTCAAAGCTGTTATTCCGACACAGCTAGAGTATTTACTGAGTAGGGACTGCAGGGCAAGACCCTTAAGTGTTTATGAAAACATAACTCCTGTTATCAGAGAAGAAATCCTTCTTTAATTAACTGCTCAGATTCGTATTACAATTGTAATTACACATCTAGTAGATAGCAATATTGCATTGCTGATTTAAACAATTTCATTCAATACTTTCATGTAAAACTTCTGACTTAACATAAGGAGTTAAATTATATAATCCTACCTGGATTATATAATTTAACTGTGTGGATACTATGCTTATAATCTCAAAACCTATATCAATCATTTCTGGAAAAGCTCTTTAAGAACTGCCATCGAATAAAGGAGAAAAGTGAAAGCTACAATTTTAACACTGTTCATTTGTCTGGCAGAAAGAGAAATGGCCACCAGCCATTGCATTCCCCAAATATTGACCCCTATCACCATTTTAGTCGTTAACTAGCTACCCTATCCCTGTGGTGGCCCTCTTGTGCAACTCCAGTTCTATTCCACCATTTGCCATGCTGGGATAGCTGGTATAAACCAGCATCCCTGTTGCTGTTGCCAGCTTTGCAATGTGGGATGTCCATGAACACCAGGACCAGCTGTGGAGCCGACAACACCAAAACATGCCATCCTGGTCTGAGGTTCCCACCAGGTAATTGCAGTCTCAGCCATCTGGAGGAATGCAGAGTAATGTAGGAAGAAGGTCACTCACTTTCACCTGTACACCAGGGTAAGTGCCACCATCTTCTCTGATACCCTACCTACCTCCCATCAAGGTCTAAGCCCTGCACTATTTTCCCTCAGTTACTCACACACTGCATGGCCTCTCCGCTGCCTACTCATTTGCTTGGGTTACCTTTCCACCTGGACCCAAAGTTGCAGCTACCAACTTTCATCTTCCTTAATCCAAATGGAAAGCAGCCCACAGCATTGCTTAAAATGTCAAGACAGGAAGTGTGCTGCCTGGTGTGAGTATCAATGTTGCCAAATTAGTTGCAGGGTAGTTAAAATGTTTTAGGCTTCATGCTGACACACTTGTGGATATTTCTGTAGCACACAGCATGGTTTTCTCTCCCCAGGTTATAGCTGATGGAAATATCTGCTTACTACTTAGCTACGTGTTACACAAGCTTCTGACGGTCCTATTATGGATGAAAAGTAGATTACTTTATTTGACAGTACAAGACCAGCGGATATGTCAGTTCAGTAGGTTTGCTCAGTGGAATCATGGAGCCCAGGTTTCGTTTCAATGCAATAGAAATTATCTTTCATTCTTTATGCGCCTCTGAGTCATCCATCTTTTATTTTTGATCAATAAACTCAGATGGTTGATAACATTTAGCCTTCTGTATCATGTAGCATGAACATTGCTTTGGCAAAGAAATCAAGCAGTTTACTCAACGCAGTTTGTCCTTTTATACTACAGGTGGAAACAATTGTGAGAGAGGAATTGAGAATGCAGACAGCTAAAACTGTCCTTGATCTGAAAGTCTTTCATTTTAATGGATATGAACAGCATTCAAGATGTACAAGTGAGAGCACAAATGCAACATTTGCACAATAACACTGCAACAAAGAAAAGGTAAATATTTTATTATCATCTAATTAGGGAATCGGCTTCGAAAGGGTAGGCAGTTTTTGATGGATGACATTTGCTCGGTTTATGTTCACAACAATGTGGTTGAATTGATAGCACAATTAGAATTTAATGGCTAGAATTTAATTGTCGTCATAAACACAGTGTCTGCAAGATGACCAAGACTGGGAGCTGAATACTAAAGGACATTCAACATTTAAGAAGGTCAGGCAAATATGTAAAAAGGAGGTGGGATAATAGGGGATGTGATCAGTGTATTAGTGAGAGAGAGACTTCCAGTTAAAAACAGAGAATGTAGAAGCTATTTTGAAACAGCAAGGGGCTACAATTATTAAGGAGGTTCTGAGGAAGGGTCACCAGACCCGAAACCTTAACTCTAATTTCTCTGCACAGGTGCTGCCAGACCTGCTGAGCTTTTCCAGCAGTTTCTATTTTTGTTTCTGATTTACAGCATCTGTAGTTCTTTCGGCTACAATTATTTGTGGAAGTGAAATACAGGCCAGCAAACAGTAGCGCACAGTTTAATTTAGGACATTCAAGGTGTCGGTAACAAGGGGACTTCCTGTAATCATGGGTAACTTTTTTTGAAAATTAATTTGGGGTGTTGCTGGCTAGGCCATCATTTAATGCTCACCATTAATTGCCCAGAGGGCAGTTAAGAGTCAATCACATTCTGTGGGACTGGAGTCATGTAACTTAGACTAGGTAAAGATGGCAGTTTCCTCTTCTAAAGTGCATTAGTGAAGTAGATTTTTTTGTCCCTGACAATCAACAACAGTTTCATTATTATCACTTAATTCCAGATTTACTCTTGAATTCAAATTCCACCTGCTATGATAGGACTCAAACCCAGATCCCCATGACATTACCTGGGTCTCTGGATTAAAAGTGTAGCAATAATACCACTACTCCATCATCTCCCCTATTCTACTTCAACCCACAGATAGACTGGATGAATCTAATGAGAGCCAATACTGTAAAGGAAGAACTCTATGTTTGAGGTAGGTTTTCTGGAGCAACATACTCAGGAATCAACACAGCACAGGCTATTTTTCATTTGGAATTGTACATTGAAAAAGGTTCAATAACCTTGTTAAATAAAAAGCTTCAGGGATTAATAACCAATGTATGGTAACATTTTCCATTAAGTTTGAAAAAAATGTAGTTCAGTTTGAAACCAGGGCTTAAATTTAACAAGGGCATTTGTAAAGGTATGAGGAGGGAGTTGGCTGTGGTAGCTTGAAAAAATACATTGAAAGTTTAGATGGTAGATAGACAATGGCTTGTAGTTAAAGAGCTAATGATACCTTTTCTAAAATGTACATTCTTGTACAGCAAAATTATAACATGAAAAGTGAGTGAGCAAGAGCTAGCAAAGCAAGTTAAAGGTAGAATTAAGTTAAAGGAGGAGACTGAAAATTGTTTCCCCCAGGTTTGGGGGAATTTTAGAATTCAGCAAAGGAGGAACAATAAGTTGATAAACAAAGTGGGAAATGAGTAAGAATGAGAAATAGAAAGTATCAGTAGAAGTTTCCACTGGTACGTAAAAAGGAAAATATTAGAAAATGTAAATGTGAGTCCATTAAGAGTAAAAATAAACAAAAAAAATTATAATGGGAATTCGAGAAATGGCAGAGAAACTTTAAAAAGTCCTTTGAATCTGTATTCACTGAGAAAGATACAAGAGGTTTTTCTGACATAATTGAAATCCAAAGACTCTGTGAGAATGAGGCAATAGGAGAACTTCTTATTGGTAAAGAAAAGTAGCATTAGAGAACTGAGTGGCAGTGAAAGTTGGCAAATCTCTGGGACCTGGATGTTAAAAGAGATGGCTGCAGACATAACTCAGAGATCGGTAATCATCTTGTAAAATTCTGTTAATTTCGCAATACTGCCTGCGGATCGGAAGATTGCATGTTTGACTAAGAAAAGAAGGAGAAAGGAAACAGAGAGCTACAGACCTATTAACTGATATCAGCAGTAAGGAAAATATTAGGATCTATTGTAAAGGATGTGAATGCCAGACAATTTAGAAATTAATTGTTTGACTGGGAAGAGAACAACATAGATTAATGAAAGGAAAAATCACATTTGACAAACCTGGTAGAGTTTTTTGTGGATGTTACTAACAGAGTCGATAAGAGGAACCAATGGATGTGGTGAATTTAGATTTCAGAAGGCTTTTGATAAAGTCCCACACTGGAGGTCAGTAAATGAAAGTAAAAAGCGTGGGATTGAGAATTGGATAAAAGACAGAAAACAAGGAATAAATGGATGATTCACTATTTGGGTCCCAGTTGTTTACGAACTATATCAATGATTTGGATGTGAGGACTAATTTATAATATTTGTAAGTTTGCAGGTGGCACAGTATCTTGTTGGAATGTGAGTTATGAGGAGGATACAAAGAATTCCAAGGGGATTTAGACAGGCTGACACATTATGTATAATGTGGATTAATGCAGGGATATCCATTTTGAGGAGGTGCAGAGTATTTCTTAAATTGTGAGAGATTGGAAAGTGTTAAGGTTCAAAGGGACCTCATAAGAAAATGTAAGTTAGCATTCAGGTGCAGAAAGCAACTTGGAAGGCAAGTGTTATGTTAGCCTTTTTACAGAAGAGGATTTGAATAGGGAAGCAACAGATGTCTTATTTCAATTGCATTGAACACTGACAAGACTGCATCTAGAGTAACATGCACAGTTCTGTCCCTTTGCTTAAGGAAGATAGAAGAACTGCAGAGTTTCAGCAGACTAATTACTGGGATGGCAGGGTTATTCTGTGAGGCGAGGTTGAGAAGAAAGGGTCTGTCTGAAGTTTTGAAGACTGAGAGCCAATCTTCAATGCTGGGACTTCTGTGAAATTTTCCATTTGAATTGAAGAATTTAGAGGGTGCTGGTTAAATTAAATGGACAGTTACTCAGGAAATATTACTCACGTTACTTACATTCCTTAGACCTGGCAACCTCCTTCGCCAACTCAGGGAGTTGGACTCCCCCCTTCCATGGCTCCAGATTCACTCTCCCCACCTTGCCCAACTTTTGGTCTTGCCCCTGCTTCACTTCATACTCCAGGAGACAATCCCTATACCATACTGCCAGCAACACTGCCTGAACCCTACCTTCCCTGCTATGGTTCTGCTCCTTCCCATTGTCTCCTGCCCCCTCACTTCCCCTAATATAGACCAAATCTGCCTCTGCCCCCTCAGAATGCTCCCCCCTCCCCATCCATGCTCTATGGAAAGCCATCACTTCCAGCACTAGTGGATCCTGTACTTTTGTCCATCAAATTGACACTGACTCAGTTCACTTTGGGCGCTCTGACAGTCCTGGATGTGAGTTTGCTCTCTGAGCTGGAAGGTTCGATTTCAGATATTTCATCACCATACTAGGTAACATCATCAGTAAACCTCCAGTGAAGCGCTAGTGTTATGTACCACTTTCTATTTATGTGTCTTGGTTTCTTAGGGTAGGTGATATCATTTCTGGTTCCTTTTTCTTAGAGGATGATAGATGGGATCCAAATTGATGTATTTATTGATGGAGATCTGGTTAGAATGCCATGCTTCTGTAAGTCCTCATTCATGTCTCTGTTTACCTTGTGCAGGGATGGATGTGTTGTCCCAGTCAAAGTGGTGTCCTTCTCAATTTGTAAGGATACTAGTGATAGCTGGTCATGTCTTTTTGTGGGTACTTGATATTCATGTATCCTGGTGGTTAGTTTTCTGCCTGTTTGTCCAATGTAGTGTTTCAGTGATACAGATGGCTAAATGACATTTATTTTGCTGGTTGCTTGTAGAGGATCCTTTAGGTTCATTAGCCACTGTTAATGTGTGTTGGTAGGTTTGTGGGCTACCATTATGCCAAGAGGTCTGAGTAATCTGGAAGTCAATTCCGAGATGTCTTTGATGTAAAGTAATGTGTGACGAGAGTTTCTGGGTGCGTTGGTCTGCTTGTTTGGGTTTGTTGTTGAGAAATAGGTGGGCTGTGTTTATTGGGTAACCGTTCTTGAATACGCTGTAGAGGTAGTTTTCTTCTACTCTTCATAGTTCCTCTGTGTTGCAGTGTGTTATGGCTCAATTAAATAATGTCCTGATGCATCTTCATTTGTGGGTGTTGGGAGGATTGCTACTGTAGTTAAGTATTTGGTCAGTGTGTATTGTTTTCCTATAGATGCTGGTTTGAATTGCGCCATTGATTGTTCGCTCTACTGTGGTATCTAGGAATGGGAATTTGTTATTGTTCTTCTCCTCTTGTGAATTTTAAGCCAGTAAGGGTATCGTTGATGGTGATGTAGGTTTCCTCTAATTTGTTCCGTTTTGTGATGACAAAGGTGTCATCCATGTAATGGACCCAAAGTTTGGGTTGGATAGTTGGGAAGGCTGTTTGTTGGAATCTTAACACACTCTTTACATTAGCCTGTACTTGTGTTTTCGTTTTTGCTGCTGTTTACCTATTGTTTACCAGCTATGCTACTTAACTGTGATCTGCCTGTATTACTCACAAGACAAAGCTTTTCACTGTGCCTCAGTGCACGTGACAATAAATTCAATTCACTTGTGTGGCATAATGTTACTTTGTAGATTGCACAAGATTGGGTGGAAGGGTGAATGGTGCAGAGATGTTTCAGTGTGATTTGGACATGTTGAGTGGGTGAGCAAATGTATGGCAGATGGAGTATAATGTAGATAAATATGCGGTTATCCACTTTGGCAGTAAAAACTGGAAGGTTGGTTATTATGTGGATGGTAGTAGATTGGGAAAGGGGGAGATGCAATGAAACTGAGGTGTCGTAGTACACCAGTCAGTGAAGCTAAGCATGCAGGTGCAGCAGGCAGTAAAGAAGGCAAATTGTGTGCTGGCCTTCATAGCAAGAGAACTTGAGACAAAAGCAGGCATGTCTTATTGTGGGGAAAGTAATGACCTAGTAGTATTATCACTGGACTGTTAATCCAGAGACCCAGGTAATGTTCTAGTGATGTGGGTTTGAATCCTGTCATGACAAATGGTGGAATTTGAATTCAATAAGAATCCAGAATTAAGAGTATAATGATGACCATGTATCCAATGTTGAAGCATGGAAAAACCCACTGGTTCACTAATGTCTTTTAGGAGAAGAAATTACTATCCTTACCCGGTCTGGCCTACATGTGGCTCAACATACATGACGAAGGAGCAGTGCTCTGAAAGCTTGTGATTTTAATTAAACTTTGTGGACTATAACCTGATGTTGCGTGACTTCTGATTTTGTCCACCCAGTCCAACACCAGCACCTCCACATCAGGAGTTTTTCAAACAGCGGAGAGTTTCCCCTTAATTCCCATTGATTCCAGTTTTGCTAGGGTTCCTTGATGCCACATTTGGTCGAACGCAGAATTTGATGGCGAGGGCTGTCACTCTCACCTCGCCTCTGGAATTCAGCATTTTTATCCATGCTTGAACTAAGGCTGACATGTGGTCAGGAACTGAGTGGCCCTGGCAGAATCCAATCTGCGTGGCAGTGAGTAGGTTATTGTCAGGTAGTTGCCAGTGTTGTTGATGTACTGGAACAGCTTGGCTAAGGGCATGACAAGTTCTGGAGGGAAAGTCTTCAGTACTATTGCCTGAGTGTTGATAGGGCCCAGAGCCGTTGTAGTATTGAGTGCCTCTAGCTGTTTCTTGATATCATGTGGAGTGAAGTGAATTTGCTTAAAACATGCATGTGTGAAGTCTCTAAATGAGACCAAGATGGATCATTAACTCTGGCTGAAAATTGTTGCAAATGCTTCAGCCTTATCATTTGCATTAATGTACTGGGTATCCTGTATCATCTAGAATGTTGATATTTCTGGAGCTTCCTCCTCCAGTAAACTGCTGAAACAATTCCAGTGGATATGGTTGGGTGATAGCATGACACCTTCCCCCTACCTTTGAACCCAATTCTATATCCCCATGTGTCCATAGCTTTCCAACCTGCTGCTACGATGAGGATGCAGGGGAGTGATGTGGGATTCCATTTCAGGTTAAGTCAGAGCTAAATTCCTTTCATTTGAACACTGCCACTGAAATGTATTGTGTAGTAAATCTGTTTTCCTCAAGGTTGAATATGGTGCAATTAACACACAGCTGAGCAATGAATCACTCCGCAAAGTTATAGAATCACAATTGTTGACAGCCAAATGGTCATGCATTCAATTTATTTTTTGTTAATAATTTGTGGGTCACTATCACAATTTACTTGTAAACCTGAGTATTTGCTGGCAAATAGGATTGATGACGAATCACTGATTAGGCCCTGCAGATTGTGGATCATGGAAAAGAACAATTAAACACCCTCTTCAGGATGAAAGCATACAGCTGAATTTATGTAAATTAAGATGCTGAGAGTGCCTGAAGTCTTTTTGGAGTTGACAATGAAGAAGCAGCTGCAAAATATAACAAGTTCCTTGGCAATATTGCCAATGTCCTTTCTACCAACGCTTCTGTCCACCAAGTCTATTCCACTCTATGTGTATATCACATGACAGTTCCTTCCCCTCCCTCTATGATCCTCCCATCCCACAATAGAAGACCACCAGGAGCAAATGCGTTTTTGAATGCTGGGGGAAAAAAAGCATGAAACAGGAGTAGACTATTCAGCTCATTAAGGTGAAATTGGGGACTGCAGATGCTAGAGATTCGAGTCGAGGACGTCTACTTGCAGAGCATCTCCGGGACACTGCCCCATGGCCGAACACTTCAACTCCCCTTCCCACTTCGCCAAAGACATGCAGGTCCTGGGCCTCCTCCATTGGCACTCACTAACCACCCAACGCCTGGAGGAAGAATGCCTCATCTCCTGCCTTGTGACCATCCAACCCCATGGCATCAATCTGGACTTCATCTGTTTCCTCATTTTCCTCCCCCCACCTTATTCCAGTTCCAACCTTCCAACTCAGCACCGCCCTCATGACCTGTCCTATCTGTCCATCTTTCTTGTGCCCATCCACTCCACCGTCCCCTCCGACCTATCACCATTACCCTCACCTCCATCCACCTATCGCACTCCCAGCTACCTTTCCCCCAGCGCCATCTCTCCACCCCTGAGGCTCCTAGTCTCACTCCTGATGAAGGGCTTATGTCCGAAACGGTGATTTTCCAGCTCCTTGGATGCTGTCTGACCTGCTGTGCTTTTCCAGCACAACACTCTCAACTCTATTCAGTTTAATTATTCAGTGAGGCTGTGCTGATCATGTACCTTAAATCAGACAGTAAAGTAGAATATGATGGAAATACACTGATGGTTGGGCAGCATTTGTGGAGAGATAAACAGACTTAATGTGCAGAGGTTTGCAAGGAACAGGGAAAATCCTCTGTTGGGACTGAAGGTAAGAGGCAACGTTAGTCCAACCAGAAGCAGCATGATACCAGAGGCAACCAGTGGGGAAGCTATCTAGTTAAAGACTGCGAGCTGTCCCCACAGCTGCCAGACTAATCAGAGTTCAGCCAATGCTGAGGCTGCAGCTCCAGGGAGAGGATGCCTCAATGATCAGGCATTCTTAAAGTCAAGTAAATTGGGTTGGGACACACAGTCACCAGGCAAGCAGGCCTCAGAAATTAAAATGGGGAGGACATTGAACACTGCTGGTGCCAATGCCACAAGGTGATCAATACTGTCAACAGGGCCCTCAGTGAGCTATGAAGTGCACGTTCTGAAAAGCCCCCACGTTGGTATCTGCTGGAAGGTTGCCAAGTTCAGTTCTAGCTGTCTTATTCAAGGTAGGATGTTAAAGTCCTGAAAAGCGTTCAAAGGCGATTAGTAGAATGATACCAGGAAAGAAGGATTTTACTTACAAGAAAAGACTGGCTCAAAGGTAGATGACAGAGGGTGGTGATGGAGAGTTGTTTTTCGGACTGGAGGCCTGTGACCAGTGGAGAAACACAAGGATCGGTGCTGGGTCCACTACTTTTTGTCATTTACATAAATGATTTGGATGAGGAGAAACATGTTTACTCAGAGAGTTGTTAGGATAAGAATTGGGCTGCTTGGGAGAGTAGTGGAGGTGGTTTCCAAAGGAGGTTTCAGAAGAGATCTGGATATGAAAGTGAAAGTGATGGAGTTAGAGTGTTGTGGAGATATGGTTGGAGAGTGGGACTAGCTGGATAGCTTTTCAAGAGCTAGTACAGACAGGATGGGTCAAATGGTCTCCTTCAGTAGTGTAATATTCTTATAGAATCTCAGGTTTTAACCAGCAGTCACCCACTCTCCCAATGAGGACAAAATGCTAGTGGAATGGGAAGTGGTCCTTCATTGGCCATCTCTGTGACCCATTAAGGTCTTGACAGAGTCACCAACTTTCCTATTGCTGGCAATATGGCATGATGGCAGAGGCCTGTCAGGTTCTCCTGCCGATGCAACATTTTTTTCATACCTCTCAATTACCAGCTCATTCCCAAAAGGCCTGCAAGATTCCATCCAAGAATCCAGATAGATGACCTTTCCTCGAAACTGAGCATCATTAGTCTTGTCTGGGGAATGCAGAGGGGAAAAAAAAATTAATGAGCTGACAATGTTTTTTCAAGTAAGTTCAATTAATTTGTGCATCGATGCATATAGCTCCTGTACAGAGGCACTACCACCTGCTGTGTGCTTGTCAAAAAATCCACCTTTAGACTACTTTGAGAATTTATATTACCAAATTGACTTAGTTTTCTCCCTCAGCCTCAGTAGTAAAGCCATTCCAGAATATAAGTAGCTTTTTGTCATTTTGATATTGGAGTTTGCTTTAGCATCACATAGCCTGATATTTCAGGAAGGTGAACAGGGTATGGAGACAATGCAAACAACTAGAGGGCTAAACAAGGTCAGGAATGCAAAGCTTTTTGGTGAGTTTAGCAGCAGGTTCAATGAATGATTAAATTAGCAACCGAATTGATAGAAGAAAAAGAGGCCACAATCAGGGACAAACTATCAGGAAGAATAAAGACCGTTGATTGGCTGGGAGAGAAATGTGTCAGGACGACAAGGGCTGAGACAGAATTGAGTGGAGGGGTATCTTTAGGACTAAAGGGAGACAGAGAGAGAACATTGAAGCTACTGTGGAGGAGGGGGAAAGACATCAGCACTGCAGAAAGGGAGAGGCCCTTGAGGCTGCAGAGTAAGAGAGGCTGTGAATGGCAATGAGCAAAGCTAAGCCTTGCAGGACTGAGTACCTGGGAGTGCACTGATTTCAAAGAGTGCTGGAAAAGGCATTTACTGATTGGAACTGGCAGTTTCCATCTCCCTTTCATTGCTGGGTTTGACAAATCCCTGGGAATGTATACAGTAACAATCATACTGTGGGAAGCCAATTTAAAGAGGTTAATAAGGGGTCCTGCGTAGTGGGACATCTGGTTGCACTGGAATCCATCCATGTCAAGAAGGTAATAGGCACATAAATATGCATAAGTTGTCCCCAGCCAGTTAAGTGGTGAACCCCTCACCCTGACACTTGCCAATCTGTTTATTCTGTGTGTATTGGTTAATATCAAGGTCAGACAGCATAAGCAGTGCTCAATTCAAAGTGCGCACAGCACAAGGTAACTATAAATGCGTAGCAGCTGCTAAGTCTAAAGGGTTTTTTTAATCCATTCATGGGATGCAGGCAACCCTTACAAGGCCAGCATTTATTGCCATCCCTAATTGCCTTCAAGAAAGTGGTTTTGATCTGCTCTTGTTCTTGATCTGCTGTGAGGAAGTGAGTACCAGGATTCGGACCCAATGATTGTGAAGGAATGGTGACATAATTCCAACTCAGGATCATCTCTAACATGGAGATGAACTTGTAGTGTTGTTCACGTACATCAGCTGTCCTTGTCCTTCTGGGTGATAGAGTTCATGGGTTTGCAAAGTGCTGTTGAAGGATGCTTGGTGAGTTACTGCAGTGTATCTTGTAGGTGGCATGCACTGCTGCCACTGTGTATTAGTGGTGAATGGAGTGAAGGTTGAAGTTAGTGGCTGGTTTGCCACTCAAACAGCCTGTCTTGTCCAAGGATGGTGCTTCTTGAGTGCTATTGGAGCTGTCGGAAAGGGGGGAGCATTCCAGCTTACTCCTAACTTGTATCTTGGAGATTGTAGATAGACTTTGGGGACTCAGAACGTGTTACTCACAGCAGACTTCCCAACTTCTGACTTGCTTTTGCAGTCAATATTTGTATGGCTAGTCTACTTTCTTTCATGATCAGTGATAATTCCCAGGATGCCGATAGTGAGGGATTCAGAAATTGAAATGTTACAATGTCAAGAGAAAAGGATTAGGTTCTCTCTTTTTTTGGAGATAGTCATTTCGTGGCATTTGTAAGGCATGAATGCTATTTGCTATTTATCAGCCAAGCATTAATCTTGTCCAAGTCTTGCTACATACAGACACAGATTGCTTGAGTGTCCAAGGAGTTACAGAGTTGCGCAAAAGACCATCCTCCCTCTGACCTTATGATGGAGGGAAGGCCATTGAAGAAGCAGTTGAAGATGACTGGACCAAGGACACTGCAATGAGGCACTCCTGAAGCAATATCCAGAGAAGATGGACTTCCAAAAACATAATCATTTTTCCTTTTGTGCTCGGCGTGGCTCCAGCGTGTAGAGAGTGTTTATTTTATAGGCTTCTTTGATGTCATATATCATCAAATGCTACCTTAGTGTTAAGGTTAATCATTCTCACTGCAATTATTTCTAAATAAGTGGCACTTAATGGCACCATTGGTGATCGCTTCAATCACTTCGATGATGATTGAGAGTAAACTGATGAGGCAATAATTGACTGGTTGAATCTGTCCTGCTCTTTGTGATAATGACATACCTATTTTGAATAAATGCCAGTGTTGAAGTTGCATTTAGACACGTTTGCAAGCAGTGTAGCTTTTTTTTGGAAGATATGTCTCTCGCATTACAGCTGGGATGTTGTCAAAGCTGCATTGCTTAATGGTATTCAAACTGTGCACCCATTTCTTGATATCCATTGGAGTAAATAGGGTGGCACAGTGGTTAGTACTGTTGCCTCACAGCACCAGAGACCCGAGTTCAATTCCTGCCTCAGGCGAATGACTGTGGAGTTTGCACGTTCTCCCCGTGTCTGCGTGGGTTTCCTCCCACAGTCCAAAAACGTGCAGGTTAGGTGAATTGGCTGAGCTAAATTGCCCGTGTTCGGTGAAGGGGTAAATGTAGGAGAATGGGTTGCTCTTCGGCTGTCGGTGTGGACTCGTTGGGCCTAAGGGCCTGTTTCCACACTGTATCTAATCTAATCTAAATTGAATTGCTTGGAGACTCACATCTGAGAATTCAGAAGGAGATTGAGATGAATCATTCACTCAGGTCTTCTGACTTAAGATGATTACAAACTCTTAAGGTATTCTGGATGACAAAAATTTCACTACCATTCAAAACATGTTCAGTTCTTTTCATAATTTGCAGAAAAACTGCACTTTCAAAATTATTTTGTCAAAATGAAGCAGAATAGGATAGGTTTTCCAAATATAAAATAATTCACCTTGACTATTTTAACAACAATATAGTTTCATAGAACATTGAATACTTCCCATGAACATGCTTTTGCAGCAATACTCTTTGCAAATGGTCGCTTTCCTATTATGTATGCTATTCATCACATGTTTAGCACTGCTTCTTCTAACAGACATAACCTTCAATGAAATTGTTGAAAGCAAGTTCATGTAGTTAAATCGATTATAGTCTGCATGGCTTTCACAGTGATCCATGAAAACCTAATTCCAGTTTTGTTGACTCCTTTGACTCTGTGCAATGAGATTAACCTCCTAAATTCCATCTTGCCATATGTATTGATAAACAGCTACAAAATTGACGCTAGATAAAAACATTAAGGAAGCTGGACATAGCTGAATTGAACACATACAGATTAATAGCACATATGTTTTCACTGGGTACTTGTACTGAGTGAACCAAACCTTAAAATGAAACGTGGTCAAGAGTGTGGTGCTGGAAAAAGCACATCAGGTCAGGTAACATCTGAGGAGCAGGAGAATCGATGTTTCAGGCATAAGTCCTTCATCAGGAATGAGGGAGATAGGATGCCAACTTGCGGATCATTTAGAGAACATCTCTGGGACACCTGCACCAACCAATTCCATCGCCCCATGACCATTTTAATTCCCCTCCCACTCCACCAAGGACATGCAGGTCTGGGCCTCCTCCATAGCCAAAGTCTAACCACTTGATGCCTTGAGGAAGAACACCTCATTTTGCACCTTGGGACCCTCCAACCACATGGCATCAATGTAGATTTCCCACCTTATTGCCAGTCCCAAGCCTCCAACTCGGCGCTGCCCTCTTGACCTGTCCATCTTCCTTTCCACCTCTCCATTCGACCCTCCTGTACCACCTATCACCTTCTCCCTCCCATCTTCATCTACCTATCACATTCCCAGCTACCTTCCCCCCCCCCAGCCCCATCCCCCTCCCATTTATCTCTCAAACCGCCACCCACCCCCGGCCCACAAGCCTCATTCCTGATGAAGGGCTTATGCCCGAAACGTTGATTCTCCTGCTCCTTGGATGCTGCCTGACCTACAGTGCCTTTCCAGTACCACACTTGACTCTGATCTCTAGCATCTGCAGTCTTCACTTTCTCCTCCTTGAAATGAAACAGGTCAGTCACTCAGTGGAAATGGTATCCCAGATATTACCAGGACACCGCTGAGTGTGATATTGTATCTCTGTGATAATGTGGAGTGAGCTTGTTGCATTAAAGTGCAGAGCTGATGCAATTGTTGAAGGCCTGAGGCAATGCCACAACTGATGCAGCGTTTGGCTGCAGGTCTGACTGCAACATGTAGCATCGCTCTGCCACAATATCTCAGCCTCTCTAAAGGAATGCAACCTCTCCACACATTATTCCTTAAACACATTCACGTAAGACAGGTATTCTATTTTTATATGGCTAGGGGGTTAATGTTGAGGGTCAAGCAATTATTGATCTCCATACAAAGGGATAAATACCATCTCCCCTTTCAGGATCAATGGAAATACCAATTGCCAATTTCCCATCCATTAATATATTGGGAATTAATACTGTCCAGAAAGTCAGTATGAACTGTTACATAAAAGTTCTGATTATCTCATTTCTTTAAAAATCTCTTAATTCCACAACCTTTAATGAAGATTTTAAGAAAAACTTTCAGAAACTAGTACACTGCAGAGAGTTTCTATAAATACAATGGTGGTACTGCAAAGCAATTTTTTCATTTTTTTGCATACAATGTTTTCACTTGATTTCACTATCACGGTTTCAAGGAAATCCATTTTGCATCCACTTCTTTCATCTTCCAAACTGTACTCAGATTTATTTCAGGCATGCAATGGTCTCTCACTGTGAGTTATCACATGTATGAGTCACCTTGGTGTCACTTTCATATACCGTCTTCCATAGAACAGCTTTAGTCCTCCATGCGGGCACCACTCCCTAGCCGCAGAGTTATTAAGCAAAGGATTTCTATAGAATGGCTGAATTCCCCAAGGTACAGTGTGCCACAATGGCACACATAGCACTAAAGATGCTAACTGAATAATCACCACTGAATATAAAGGAAGACATTCCATCCTGAGGATACCTGGCTTATCTGTGGTGCAAACCAGGCCTTGTCCTCACACAGCAGCTTCAAGCAGCCTATCAGGAAATGCCATGGAAAGCTGCATTTGGAGGGCATACTCAGTCGGCCATCTTCATCTACTGATGAAATGCAGTAGTATAACCTTCCTTAATTATTTCTTTGCACCCTAATGTGTATCACTACAGGACCTTACATGAAATCCTCACTTGTGCAAATAACCCCGAACTTACTGATTCACCTGTATCCTGAATAACTATAATGCTCATAAAGAAAAACAAGAAATCACAATTTCCCAGAACATTTCAAAACATGGCAATGGCAAAGGTGAATTGGAAGATGTATAGGTGTAGAGTGATCTTAGGTTGGCAGAAGGCATTTTGTGATTATGGAAGATGGTTGCTGTTTGTTGGATTTGATGTGAATATCCTGGTCCACAGTTGCAGTTTCTAGTATTAGTTGTGTGAGCAATGTGTTAAAAGGTTGAAGTCTATGATGGTGCCCAGATTGGTCTGGAATCAAAAGAAGTGTACAATGACATGCTACCCCTGTCTGCCCTCATGGAGTATTCTTACTTTATTCCATTTGGTTAATGAGTCCTATGCATGCACAATTTAGGAGTCAGCTAATGATACCTCCAGATGACAGTATGGCTGATGTTACTATTCAACTTAATGGAATCCAGAAGTGTGGCCCTCATGTATTTTACCTCCTAAAGGGTTAGCAATTTGTCCTTCTGCCAGTTGGTCTGGCTCAGTTGACCCCAAGGTTGTCTCAAAGGTGTAAAAATGATTGCAGGATGCAGGTTTGTTGCAAATTGACAATAAAATGGCTTGCTGACCATTTACTTTGCTTCCAGACAGAATCCTGGTACAGTCAGGCAGCTGCAGAATGCTTTTAAAGAATTATTGCCTCATTGCACAAAGAGTTCTTGGTAGAGCTGGCATGTCAGTTTCAACACCTGTAACTTTATAGCTGCAATTAAAAGACATTGGGTTACCTCAGGAAACATATTTGTAAGTTTAGAACAAAGGAAATAGGAACTACAGAAGGCTATAAAGTCTCTTAAGCTTGTTCCACTATGCAATAAATTTGATGGCGAATTTTTTTACCTCAATTCCATTTTCCCACCATAGCTCACATCTCATCATCTGGCGAACTGTGTAATTTTAAATTTGAAATCAAAGAAATTCAGGGCTAAGTTCTACATTGTTATCTTACTTTTTTCAAAACTGTACATCTGCAATTCTATTGAGTAAGATGACTAACATGATGCAGAAGCAAAACAATGATATTATGATAGTAAGTTTTAATTATCCATCAAAACATTCAAGAATCTATTTAAATGGAATTTTTAAGGAAATGTATGGCCCTTGTAGATAGCTTGATAGGTCAAAGTCATAACTAACTACGACAGGGTCAACTCAATGCCCTGGTCTACCATCTTGTAAGATTTCATACTGGAATTGAGGCATTGCAACATTATATGTTAATTACAATGTCTGGGGGTTTGACAGTTTTTGATATTTTTATTTTTAACTCTGGTTCCGTGGAATTGAAACCATTTCTTACCTTAAACGATATTGTGTTCATTTGCAGATTGTATGAATTCCATCAGAACCCCTCATCCAAATGAACAAAATGGATTTAGAAAACGAAACTTACACCAACTTTACAATCGAAGAGCTGACAAAGGGAAAAACTTCCAAAGTGCTGATATCGCTTTCACTCTCAGTCCTAACCATCATGACCACACTTATTAATTCACTGGTGATCAGTGCAATTATTGTAACAAGAAAGCTTCACCACCCAGCAAACTATCTAATATGCTCCCTCGCTGTTACAGATTTACTTGTTGCCGTCCTTGTGATGCCCTTCAATATTATTTACACTGTAAAGGAGACATGGGTGATGGGTCAGGTTGTCTGCAACATCTGGTTAAGTGTTGACATTACATGTTGCACATGCTCTATTCTTCACCTGGCTGCAATTGCCCTAGACAGGTATAGGGCTATAACTGATGCTGTGGAATATGCACAGAAGAGGACACCTAAACGTGCTGGAATAATGATCACAGTTGTATGGGTTATTTCCATCTTTATATCAATGCCTCCTTTGTTTTGGAGACACCAAGGAAATAATAAGGAGGATGAGTGTCTTATTAAGCATGAGCATCTTGTCTACACAATCTATTCTACATTTGGAGCATTTTATATTCCCTTGGGTTTGATCCTCATTCTGTACTATAAGATATATCGAGCAGCTAAAACGCTTTATCACAAAAGGAGTGCAAGCAAGCACATCAACGAGGATGTAAATGGCAAGATGCCCAGCATTACTATCAGAAGCCCCAGGACACCTTCGACACTGTGCATATCTGAAAAGTCCATTTCAGACCCTTCTACAATTGAAGATGGAGACAAAATCCACATCACAGCTCGAAGTCTCAACCCCAGCACTTGCCAACAAGAAAAATTATGGAAGAGAAACAAAATCTCTGGCACAAGAGAAAGAAAGGCAGCAACCACTTTGGGCTTGATTCTGGGAGCATTTGTAATATGCTGGTTACCATTCTTTCTAAAAGAACTCATCGTGAATGTCTGTGAATCCTGCTATATTTCTCCAGAGATGACTGATTTTTTGACATGGCTAGGTTACCTCAATTCTTTAATCAATCCTCTTATTTACACAATATTCAATGAGGACTTTAAGAAAGCTTTTCAGAAGCTAGTACGCTGCAAAATGTTTCTGTAAATACAGTGGAAGGCAATCATCTTTATAATTAGAATGGGTAGGACTTTTGCAGAAGCCTTCTGCTTTGAAAGGACAATTACATTTTTTTTCAGTTGGTTTACTGTGGCTTTGTATCTGAAACAATTACCAAACTAGAAGATACATACTGTTACAGATATATAAAACTCTTGGGTGCAGAAGAGAACTTATGTAGTATTTTTCTATTCTGGAACTGCCAGTGATATTTTAAAGAGATGATACCTTGTAAGTAGAAATAATGCAAATTTTAAATTTGAAGCATTGACTGGATTTTTAATGTGTATAAAATATGTTTGAACTACAGGGAAAGCACTACATAATTTTCTCCGATTATTCATATTGGTTAAAATTGACTTTCCAGTCTGAAATGGATATATTGAGAGTTCGTAAAAGTGGGAACACTTGCTAAGGGCTTATTAAACATTGAAAATAACTTATTAAAGGCCTACATAAGCAATATGCAAGTGTTTCTTTTTGGGATCTTTTAAAAAAATTGGAAATGTATTCCACTTGGAAGTAATTCTAAGGTTGAAGGGCAAGACCTAATGCAGGAAAGCCACAATAGAATTGTCCAAATATTCTTCTTCATTGAATTGCTGGAGCAAACAATTGTAAGTTAAATGATAATTCAGCAGCAACTGAAAAAGAAACCAACCTGGAATTATAAATGGAGGCACATTATTGCAAATCTAATTATTCCAGGGATCAAATGTAACACACTAAAGTTGGCTTCTTGAACATGTCAGAAGGCAAGGCATCGTGAGACTCAAAGTCAGTAGATAACCCGTGACTGAGGTGAACTATTGTCTTGACAAAGGTTGTAACGTAATCAACCAGTACTTATGGTACATGTAACTTCTAGACATTCGCAAAAGAGTATGCAGCAGTCAGTTTGCATCATCCATTGCCTTGCTTTTCACTTTACATCCAAGTACATGCATTTAAGTGACAACAGAAAACCAAAAACTCAGGCAACTAGACAGATATGTGAGGGATACTTTTGCCCGGTCCTTGTCTCAGTTGCATTGATACTATGATTAGGTACTTTTCATTAAATTTGTGTTCAATTATAGAATTTCCAGTCATTTATCATGCTTTTGTTATGTTTCATTACAAAATATGTATCTTTTCTTGGCTTTGGTAGAACTGACTCTTTGTTAGCTACACAATAAAATAAATGACAGGCTGTGACACATAAAACAACTGAACATTACCATCTCGTAAATCATGCATTGCTGCAACATATGTGGTGGAAGTGCATATGCTGTTTATGTATTTGTACTGAGAGCTTAATGTATCCTGGATTTTCCACTTGCAGCAATGTGGACAATTCATTGACCCAGTTCTCATAGATTCCATAAATGATGATGTGGAAATGGTGGGTGTTCGATTTAGTCTGGTCAGTTTCATACATGTATGAGTCTCAACTGTGGCTTAGTTGATAGTGTACTTCGAAGTAATAATGTGTCTGTTACAATCCCCACTCCAGAGCTTAAGCACAAAAACCAAGGCCAACACTCCAGTATAGCATTGAAGGGATGCTCCACTGTTGGAAGGTGCCATCTCTCAAATGAGACATTAAATCAAGGCTCCATCTGGCTTAGACAGATTTAAAAGATCTATATTGAAGAAGAGCTATGGAGCTACCCCTGGTACCCTGGCCAATATTTATGCCTCAACATCACAAAAAGACATTATCTGATCGTTATTACCTTGTTATTTGTGGGAGCTTACAGTTTGCCAATTGGCTTCATTACAATGGTGATTGGATTTCAAAAGTACTTCATTGGCTACAAAGCACTTTGAAGCATTCAGCTGTAGTGAAAAGTGTGATATAAAACCAAGCCTTTCTTTCATTAATTAGTAAAACATCATGGCCCTGAAATTTCATAGGAGATGCAGCTGGTCTCCAACCTGAATTATATTGGTAGACTTGGAGAATCCCTGCAGAATTTCAAACCAGTATCTTCACCTGAAACATCTTCTGTGTTAATATCAGCTACGGGACATTGTTTGCTTTAATTGTTGTGGGATCAAAACCTTTGGATATTCGACCTGCAGTCACTTGTTTATGCCCTGCTTTGGCAACACCACTTTAATTAAAGTTTGCTCTTTTGCCTCTGCTTGCAGTCTACACTTGGAGTGCATGGCCTCATGTTTTATATGAGGGTACAATGATGAGCGCCATAAGTTATTTTAATCCAACCTTCATTTTTGCAAACTATCTGTGACCACTTACATTGCTTTAAATATTAATATTACCCTAATTGTTGCGAATATCATAACATCTCTATAAAGGCAGGACTCCGAATGTTTGCATCCTGACACAAATGCTGATGACCATAGGTCAATTGTTCACGGACTAAAAATCAAAACACTGCAGACTGGAAATCTGATGCACACACAGAGATTGCTGGATAAACTCTGCAAGTCTTGTCGCATTTGTAGTCAGAAAAACAGAGTTAACATTTCATGACTTCTTCAGAATGGTTCTGAAACTGAACCCAAAGTATTAACCCTGTTTCTCTCTCCACAGGTGCTGCTAGACCTATTGAGTTTCTCCAGCATTCTCCATGTTTGGTCACTTAATTGTAGCTGGTTGGCCTTTACTATTCACTACATATTTGTACACATGCATCAATACTAACTTGTATATTAAACAGTATTTACTCAATGATATCATCTTCTGAATATTATAGAGTACTTGACTCTGAGCAAGTGCATGATGTAAATGTGGGTTTTGTCAATTGATGTAGTTTTAAGTGCTTCATTCTGCTGGATGCTGCAAACCACTTTGTTTTCTCTTTGTGACAGGAACAAATACCAGCCAATAAATGTCTTTAGAGAACCAGCTTTTGGCTTATTGATACCATTCATACCTCTGACCTCTGGCTAACCCTAGATTTTGTTCATCCAATACCCCTTGACCTCAATTAACTATAGTAGTTTCCATAAAAGCAACACCTTGATTTTAAAATTCTCATCTTTGTTTTCAAATCCCCCCTATGAATTTTCCCCTCATTGTATCTGTAATCTCCTCCAGTCCCACAACCCTTCAAGATCTTTATGTCCCTTAAATTGCATCCTCTTGAATATTCCTGAATGTAATTGATTCATCACTGGCAGCTATATTTTGAACAGAAACAAAAATAGAAGTTGCTGGAAAAGCTCAGCAGGTCTGGCAGCATCTGTGGAGAGAAATTCAAGTTAATGTTTCAGGTTCAGTGACCCTTCCTCAGTTCTGCCAGACCTGCTGAGCATTTCCAGTAATTTCTGTTTTGTTTCAGATTTCCAGCATTCACAGTTATTTCAATCTCTATTATTTGAACAGCCTTAGCTCTCAGTTCTGGAATGTTTCTCAATCTTACTTTTCTCCTTTAAAACTTTCTTTAAAGCCTATTTGATTTGCTCTGAAATGTTTTATCATGCTCCTGTGAAACGCTTAGGTGTTGAATTATATTAGATATGTTGAATAACTGCAAGTTCCTTTTGTCTCAGAAGCTAAAGGATTTAAGACCTGTTTTAGAAAATTTCAAAGAGTAGGAACTAAAATATATGATTTCTACATATTGGTTTTATATCCAGTGAAGTTGTAAAATGTATTGCCTAACATAATGTGGAATATTTCAGGATGTTTGGGAGAGGTAGTGCACAGATTATAGGACATAGCACTGGAGGTCCTGCTAGATGAAGTCCAGAAGAGAAGGGGACTCATTGTACCATCAGTGACAAAAGAGTCCATATCGTTTTCCTGTCCATACTGTTCTTATATATGTATCTGACTTCATGTCCTCCTTGAACTTCCCCACACAGGCCAAGTGGGAGCCCTTGCAGGAATTCCATGATCTTGCATTCCCTTTCTCCTGGTGACACTTAAACAATGAGCAATAAGTTAATGTTGTGCAACACTTTTCTAAGGAATGTCTTCAGAGAATTACTGGAATTATGTTCAAGCTGCTAATAAGACATTTGTTAAGTTTTCACAAACAGTTGCAGAAATAAAATACCCCCATCTGTTTCAGAAGTCCTTTTTCAATGTATGACACCAAATAAAAAGCGAGCATTGTTCGAAGTGGCATTCAGAATCTTCAGCAGCAACCTATTTGCTCCTATTCAAGAGATCACTGTTAGCTCAGCAGCTATCCATCAAAATATCAGGTGGAACATTTAAGCAGAAATCAGTCCCTTTGTGATCTTCTGGTCAGTCTTTCCTTATGGGTGGCACAGTGGTTAGCACTGCTGCCTCACAGCGCCTGTAGACCCGGGTTCAATTCCCGACTCAGGCGACTGACTGTGTGGAGTTTGCACGTTCTCCCCGTGTCTGCGTGGGTTTCCTCCGGGTGCTCCGGTTTCCTCCCACAGTCACAAAGATGTGCGGGTCAGGTGAATTGGCCAAGCTAAATTGCCCGTAGTGTTAGGTAAGGGGTAAAATGTAGGGGTATGGGTGGGTTGCGCTTCGGCGGGTCGGTGTGGACTTGTTGGGCCGAAGGGCCTGTTTCCACACTGTAAGTCTAATCTAAAAAATCTAATGGCTACTTTAATTCATTTCCATAATGGTATACATGGGCTAAACAAAGGCCATTTCAGAAGCTGATGAGTACCTAAGTAAGCTGGCAAAATACATTGGCCATTGTGACTGTGCTCATGTACAGTTTTATAGTAAAATTTTAACTCAGCAAGGATGATGGAATAGTAATTGATATATGTCCAAGTCAGGATGGTGTATGACTTTGAGAGGAAATTCAAACTGATGGTGTTCCCAGAATATTACTGCTTTTGTTCTTGATTGTAGATGTTGTGTAATAACATTGTCAAAGTACTCATGCTGCATGCTATGGTACATCCAGAAGGTTACACATACTGCAGTCACATTGTACAATTGTAAACCAGTCAGATTCCTCTGTCCTGTATGGAGCTGAGCTGGTTAAATATTGTTGCGTTAAACTCATCCAAAGAAATAATATGGATGTGATGAAAGGAGGTGAGCTATCTGTCATAAAATACTCAACCTCTGCAGTGCTTTTTTAGTCATGATGGCTGACCCAGAAGGCCATCTGGCCAATGGTAAACCCCAAGATGTTAATGGTAAGAAGTTCAATAATAGTGTGATTGTTAAAGATCAGAGTAAGATGATTGACCATACCCGATTCAAAAGTTGCCATTTCACTTGTTAACTCAACCCTGAATACTTTTGAGAGAACTGTTTTAGTCTAGCGTGGGTGACTTCATTAGTGAGGAGCTCCAAAACAACGGACCACTATAGACTCATTTGTGAGTAGCTTCACTTCTAATCTTATAACATTAGTAAGGTCATTAATGAAGTTGCTGACAATAGTTGGCCAATGATTCTCCCTTAAGTAACTCCAACAGGAATGTCTTGGGTACTTAATCATTGACTTTGATAACCATCCATAATCCCCAAGACATCAATTCTGATTCCAGCTATTGGGGATTTTTCCAATGGCAAGTAATTTATCCCAGTTTGCCAAAGTCTACTCAGTCAAGGTGCTGAATTAATATTGGGGCAGCTGCTCTCCTAATACATGAGACTGAATTTTATCAGAAATCAGTTAAGTGACAGTTTTGGTGAGTTTCATGGGGGTTTTCTCTCTGTGAGCCTTAGCTAGCTTCCCAAATTCACCCTGTTACCTATGCAACAACCCCAATGGCACCTTGCTCATCACTTTCCTACTTGCCAAAAGTGGAAGTACTGGTCACTGCTGGCACCTCCCAAGGTTTGTGGCATTGGTTCCATCTTTGAAGTCCAGCCATGCACCTGGTCAAGCACCGTCAGTCTACAGCTGCCAGGTACTGTTCTTTTCAGTTGACCCGGGTCACAGAACTGAAATTGGTACCTCACTTTGCTCATGGGGACCAAGGAGATCCTGTAGGATCCATGCAGTTGCTGTGAGATGAGATGTCAGTGCCTGGTGTTCAAGATGGAGGGTCAGAGGAACAAGTAGCAAGTCATCAGGTTACTGCTCTAACTTTCATGTTGGGAATTATCACCATCTGGTTTCTACCTAGCAGACAGGAGAAAGGGAAAACTAAATATTAATAAAGCAAGATAGCATAATACTAAGAATATTAATGCATGCTGATATGTGTAAACAAGCCTCTTGCCATTCACTAGTGAGAATCTCATCACCATGTTCAGCACTTGAAAGGAAAGTGGATATCAGTCATCTCTTTACTGCCCGATCTCAAGTGATTCTATAAACATCCTCTCCATTTCCCACATCATTCAATGACTGGGAAGATTCCCCCACACTGTATTTAAATGCTGGTTAACATTTTACCTTTAAGGACACCTTGTAAGCAATATTCATAACATTTTAATTGTTCAATCATTGCTGTATTCCATTTGCATTCTTATCCAACTTCATTGATTTCAATGCCTTCTTATGTCTAGTCAAAGCAGACTTTGTGGCTTACAAAGGAATTCTTATGTGACAACTACCTGCACTGTGCACTACTTTTTCTGGAAAAGTTTCAGTTGAATTTATTAACATGTGGTGAATTGGCAGGCTATTCGTAGTTCCCTTTTAATGTAAAATCATTAAAATCAAAACTGACATATCCAAACTTAGACAGTCATAGTTTTACTTTAAATTAATTCCTCTTCCAAACTTTTAAAAACTAGTAAACCTTGCATATGGGTATGGTCTTGTGTGACTTCAGTGACATTGCTCACATCACAAAACATTTCCTGCACCTTTTGCACATTTGTCTCCATCTAAAACAATTAGCGAACCTGCAGTACCACACTTGGTGATCCTGCGCTCAGCCAGTGCTGCATGATTGTTACTTCCTCGCAGTTCTCCATCAACATAGTAGGGGCCTGGAAATCATATTTTGGTTGCCAGAAGTAGTGTAATATGGACATCCCTTCAACACATCCTGCAGTTGACTAAATAAAACTATTGTTATTTTTAGGGATTGACCACTTTATCTCAGGTGATTAATGAGTGGATAGTTTGGATTTGGATTTAAATATTAAAGTACAAGTGTGAAATTTCATACAAAGAAATTAATCTTTGAAAACTTCCCATTTACCCTATTTTCTGTCCATTTGCCCAGCTTTAGCATAATGTTTTTTGTGTTGTCGAAGATACAATATTCCTACCTGATAAACATATGCACTTTTTACAAGACAAGGAACGAAGGAAGAAGTTACTTATCTTTGGGAAATGTACATTTCATAATATCTGGAGTTTTTGACATGTCATTGCTTTGTGCTTTCCTGTAATAAACATTATCTCACATCTGTATCTGTTGACTCAATTTAATGCAAGTGACACACGTCTATATGTGCTCAGTTTCTATCTCTTAATTGCTGTATAATATAGATGTATCTAAATCTCCAAATCTCAGCACTTTCCAAATAAGTGATGCTGGTTTTAGTGGATAAACTGCTTTCCTAATGTTGCTGTTTTGAAAAAGGTGTACAGTCATGCTATTTTAAATAATTTTTTTATTCTTTTATGGAAGATGAGCATTTTTGGCTAAACCAGCATTTATTCCCAATTCCTAATTCGGTTCAGGAATGTGCTGGTGAGCCCAAACTCTGCCGAATGCTAGCATCAGGTATACAAAGAGAAGCTGCAAATAATAAAGTTATGAAATTCGTTCTGAACTTACACAAGTGTCCAGTCACAAAAAGGGCATAATTACATAGGTTGAAATTAATTATGTTTTTCAAGGAGGTCAAATAACCAGCTGGTCAAATTGATAACATTGATGAAAGCAAAATAAATTGTACATGTTTACAAGTCTAAGACAGGGCAATCCATTTGGTCCATGGAGTCCATTGTTATATTCTATTAAGATAGCAGATTTCCCACAACCCCCAAGCTTTTTTTTTTGCCTTTTATTAATATCACTATACATATTTATTTCCCAAATAATTGTCTCTCTTCTTGTGAGCGTGTGGCCTCAGCTTCTTAAAACTCTTAGGTTGATTCTAATTTGTCCCAAAATATCTATTATTTTGTACGATTTTAGTTGCTGAAGTGCACGCTTTCAAATCATATTAAAGAAACAGAATGTAGCTATATAGCTAGGTCCCTATGTAGCTCAAAGGGAAGAATGGACTACTCCTGCACCTATTGTCTATTGTCTATTGCATCATTCAGTAATTAACCAAAGCATGCATATTAAAATATGTTTAATTGCCATGTTCAACTCATGATGCCATTTTTGAAATTGGATAAATCTATTTGTCAATTCTTTCTTTTGACATTAAAAATGTTAGCACTGAATTTTAAATGTGATTCAATGAATATTGCACAACAACTTGTGAGACTTCTCTTAGATCTTCTTCAGAGTGACTTTAATCAACCTGTTCAGTAATGTTATTACACACCTCTGGAATAGGTAGGAATTGAACCCAGGGATACCACCACTGTGCTACAAGTCATCTCCTGATGACTGAAAACCTAACTTGGGTCAGGACTGTGGTTAAATCATGTTTCCTGCAGACTGTTCTTGCTGCACTATTGAAACAAGGAAAGTTTATCACAAATTTAAAATAGACAAAACAACAGGACTATAAATTCTGAGTATAAAATTTATATTAAAATAGAATAAGGTGCAATTTGGAAGGTAACAAATATTTGGCAAGATAGTTATGAGGGAAAATAGCTATTTGGTCCATCTTAATTCATCAAAATAGTATTGGCACTGGTTCCTTAAAAACTCACCTGCCTTGGTAAGCAGATTTATTTTACCATTGTCATGAAAGCCACACCATTAGTGGAAAACTCTCTAATTTCCTGCCCAGAACCTCTTAACCTGTCCTTCCTCATTTTGACGTTCTGAAATCCTACTTCTTTGACCAGTCACCACGTGTGGCTTGGGCACAATTTAGCATGTCCGATCAACCTAACCTGCATATTTTTGGACTGTGGGAGGAATCTAGAGATCCTAGAGGAAACCCACACAGACACAGGGAAAAGGTGCAAACTCCATACAGGTAGTCACCCAAGGCTGGAATCAGGTTCCTAGGTCCCTAATGCTAATCAGTGTTGCTAATGATTGAGCACTGTGCCACGCTGAACAAAATGATCATTATATTTCAATGAACAACTATCCCCCAGAGTAGATTGGTTCACCCCTTTCCTCCATTAAAAACACAGAAATGGGCAAGTTGGTGCTGGCTTAGGGTCTGGTTTGATATTTTTAAATTGTTGTATCCCATCTGATCCAAACAAAATATATTTAATATTAACTCTGTTTCTCTTCCCATGGATGCCTCATGCATGCATGTCTAATTGATTATTTTGTCAACATGTCAATTTTAACTATTGAAAACAGTTCTGCCCACATATGTACCTATATAATAAATACATTGCTCTCTCCAAGAAAATTACAATTCCTGTTAAGTGATGTGCATCTGACATAACAGAAATTGTAGCACAGACAGTAAATGCATCACAAGGTTAATACTGTCTCTGGCACAAACATTATATATAGCAGGATATAAAAATCTTCAATCACATAGAAAAAGATTAAAGGCTTCTGTTTGCATTGAGAAAGCATAGATAGCCAGCCGCAGAGTGAATGTACTGTTTCCAATCTTCACTGTCAACTCATTTGAATAATTATTCATAACTGCTCGTGCAGCTTTGGCCTTGTGGAGGTAGCGAGTCTAATGAGAGAAAAAGGAAAAACAGCTTGCCAGTCTAAATTACAGGAACACCTACATATAAAGGAAAACAGCTGCAGAATGGACAAATATTGTTTCAGTATTTGTATAAATTCAAAATTAATTTTACATTTTTGTGAAGGTGAGGGGTCGGGATGCAAGCAGCAAGAGGAGTTTCATCAATAAATGTAGTTAATGAACATCAAAGGTAAACACACGAAAACAGACACCACGGACAAGTGACAGAGCAGAATATTAATGACCAAATCGACATGAGGTAGATTTGCAGACATACCGCAGTGAGGTCTGCCGCCTTCACAGGACAATAGTGCAACATTCCTGTGAACCATGTCAGACCTGTATGTATGATCTGCTGGACCTGGAAACTGAACCTATTCATCATTGGCATGTACTTCACGTACAATTCAAGGTTGTATGCCACAAGGTTTTGCATGTCAACCAGTACCAGGAATTGTTGTGTGGGTGTTGTTCCTTGCAGCCTGTAATGTCATAGAGAGGATAGATACCTTTCTGATCCAACTAGGAGCATGTTAGTGAATAAACAATATGATGGTTTATTGCATTTCTGCAACTATTTTTATATTACATGAATATGACACACATTATTGTCAAGTTCCAAGAGGACCAGGAGGCTGAGTCGTTAAACAGCAGGAGCTTTATTATGGGGATGTTTACTCTACAGATAGCAAGGTTACATGAAGCTGAATCTCATGAAAAATGGCCAATAACATTACCATTGCATCATATGATCAGGCTCTTAAAGAGATAGTCCACCAAACTTACCAAATACAGTCAGTTCTGCTGTGATATGTGTTTCTTCAATGCAAATTGGTTTTAATGCAATAGAAGAATTTAGACCATTCTTTGTAGAATGTGAACTTTAACGCCGACACAGGGAGAATTCCTGGGTCTCTGGATGAACTCAGCTATGACTCAGCTGCTTATGCTACCAGCTTCCAGGTATCAGTGAAACTGTCGCTCCAATGTCCACCTCTATTCTTACAGTTTGCTATTTATTAAAGGAGTGACCCAGTATCGGCTGGTGTCTCCACCAATGGCCACTATATTTAATACCAATTCTTCTTCAGACTGAGAGTCTGGGTGTTTCTCATGCCCTTTTTGTATCATGTGGATTTTTTTTCCTTGCTCTTTGGTTTCTGTATTTGTGCTGTATGTTGTTCATGTTTCTTCATCAAACATGTCTGTTCAATGTCTTTTTTTTGCTGCAGTTTCTGCATACAGTTTGACTTTGCCAGCAGTTTGTTGCTATGTGATCTGTTTCTCCACACTAACAACAGTTTTGAGTCTGTGTTGGTGTTCGTCTCTCAGCTGCCATTTTGTGAACTCTCAAGCTCAAGCTTAGCTGTTGAGCTTAATTGGCTACTAGTTCCATCGAGACTGCTGTTTCCAGTGCTTTCTTTACGTCCAGGTTCCTGTCCATCAGTAATCTCTTCTGAATTGCTTCACATCATAAAACACATGAGAGTTTGTGTCTAAAAGCACAATTAACCTTGGTGGTGCCATATTCAAGAGTGGCAGACCTGTAATTTAACAGTGCTATATAAGGTCACATTTGTTCTTCAAGAGTGACTTGACCATTTTGAATGAATGTTCAGCCTCCACAGTAGATAATGGATAATGCAAAGACCTTGTGACATGCCCAGAACTGGTCGTGGAGTTGCTGAAGCACTAATTTGTTTTTTGAAAAAATAAAACACTTCAGGGTGCCACATGTTGGAAACCTTTCATGTAAGACTCAAATAATTGCTTCCATGGTTGTCATTAGCGATTTATTTGCCACAATTCATTGGAAGAAACAATGAACTAAAACTTCCATCAAAGGAAACAAATGCATCCTGACACATTCCCGAAATTTGGTGAGGGATTTAGAGGGCATTGAAAGACTTCCTTGTTCTGGGACATAGATGGCATGAGGCTGACCAGTGACAGTTATATTCTCCATGTTCCTGGAGATTCCAGGAGCTGACCAACCTGTGGTCCAGAACTTGGTGATTCCCAATTCTTGTTGCAGTTTTCCAAAGATGTTTTCTTGAAGTAAATCTGGGATGATCGATCATTCGTCATCCACAATGATAAAATGACTCCTGGGTTTGAAATATGTTTTCCATGGTCAAACCAGCGGACTCTTATTGGTGGGTGGTGGCACATTCTTGATGTTTCCTTATGTTTTTAATGAATCTGGCTAAGCCAATTGTGACTTGCTATTCATTAAGCTGCTGTGGACCATGTGTGGTTTGATTTCTTGCACAAAGCCTACATTACGATTGGTAAGGTTGTGAAGTGACACTCAGGACAGCACACATGCTATCACCTTCAGTTTCCCCCTCTGTAGACTTTTTTTAAATGAATCTCAAGAGGTGAAGTCAAAATCATTGTACCTGTGGAGACTTTCTCCAAGATCCTTCAGAGAGATTAAAGATTTGTGATCTTTTTCCAATGACTATTGAAAATCTCTCACCAGCTTAAGTAGCTAAGACAGCTGCCTTCCCACTCACAGAATACTGTATTTCTGTATCGGAAAATGCTCTTGAAGCATAACAGACTGCACTCCCACTCCATCTGTTTGCTACTGGAATCACACTGCTCCAAAACTGGTAGCTGCAATATCAGCTGTTCTTGTCAATAGTAAGGAAATATTTTCATGCACTAAGCCTGCTGTAGATGTGAGCATTTCTTTAATCTTCAGAAAGGGTTCTCTTGATAATGATTTACCACCCCATACTCATGACTCTTAAGGAGTTGCCCCAAGGGTTTTGTAATAGCTGCAAGATGATGGGGTTTCTTTTAAGTGAAATTAGCTCCACAGAGGCTGGTATCCCATCCACAAGTCACCCTTTATTTACACATAGAGAGTCTCCAACACTAATCCAGCTCCCTCAGAGTGAGGGCTCCCTGTTTGGACCAGATTAACAGTCACAATTAGGGAACTCATATTCTATGTAGTCCACATGGCTGACCGCATTACAGTCACTGCAGAAGGCTTTTAGTTTGAGTTTTCTTAGTTTACAACAGTGATCTCTGGTCAGTAATCTCACTAATCTGCGGTTCAATGCAAACATCCCACTCCTATTCACCATACCACTGCTCACTACTGTGTGCATATGGGTATCCTTGCGTGGTAATATGGATGAGGATAGCCACATTTCTGGTCTAACTAGAAGGTTTTTATTGAGTAAACAATATGGTGTTTGAGTATTGCTAAAAAGGAACATTTTGTTGAAGCTTTTTGTCTTGCGTGCAACAAGACAATTAACAACAAACACCAATTTTTAAAGCATGAAAGGACAATGCTGATTGGTTATTTGGCTCATGACCTCTGATTGGTAAAGGCTTGGCCATTATGAATGAACCAGTTAGATGATGACTACCAGTTAACCGCCTAGATCCTTGATGGGATCTAATGACAATATTGACTATATGTATCAGTTATTGTCACCTCTGTTGGTAGTTTGGTACCACTTTACTCATCCATTTCAGAAGGCAGTTAAGACTCACAATAAATTTTCTAACTGAAAATGATAACAGTAAACCCCCATGTATTTTTGTTCCCAACAATGTAATAGTTTTAAGGTCACTGTTGCTGATAATTATTCCAGAATTATTTAATTAATCAAATTTAAATTTCGCCATTGCTTTGGTGAGATTTGAATTCATGTCTCCAGATCAGGCCTCCAGAATAATGCAACCACTCTACTACCATTACTGAGTGTCTAAATTTATTGATAAAATGCAGTCTGTTGTAGGTACTGAACCCTCAATCATGGGTTGCCAATCTTCCAATATTATCTTGGAATGACCAGGGATTGACGGAATTTCTCCAGGACATTGCTGGGTGAAACTCTGGAAAAGAGTCAAAAGGATACCGAGAATGTTTGGTTTTGGCAGTGGAATATCATATATGCTTTGGTATCAAGTTAGTACCCAATATTTCTTTTTATTCATTTCTGGGATAAGGGCATTGCTGTCTAGCCCAGCATTTGTCGCCCATTCCTTATTCCCAGAGAGCAGGTAAGAGTCAAGCACATTTCTGTCTTTCTGTAGAATGGGCCAAGTAAAGTTGGCTGATTTCCTTCCCTACTGTGGGATTAGTGAACCAGACCTTTGTGTCAACAAAATTCAAACCTGCCTCACAGCACCAGGGACCCAGGTTTGCTTCAAGCATCGGGTGACTGTCTGTGTGGAGTTTGCACATTCTTCCCATGTCTGCGTGGGTTTCCTCCAGGTGCTCCGGTTTCCTCCAACAGTCCAAAAATGTGCAGGTTAGGCGAATTGGCCATGCTAAATTGCCCATAGTGTTAGGTGCATTAGTCAGAGGGAAATGGGTCTGGGTGGGTTACTCTTTGGAGGGTCAGTGTGGACTTGTTGGGCCAAATGGCCTGTTTCCATACTGTAAGGAATTTAATTTAATCTAATTGTACTTATGTGGATGCCATAAGACGAGTTTAAATTTGACCATCTGTCATGGTGCAATTCAAACTCACGTTTCAAGAATATTAATCTGAGATACTGGATTGCTAGCGAAGTAACATTACCACTATACCATCACCTCCACTTTTGACCAAGGTGTTGCTGTGATGATTTTGAAAAGAGACAGTGGAAGGTGGAGAGCTGTGGATTAAAGGTGATCAGAAGATTTTTTTTTAAAAGGGAATCTGAGGCTGACAAAACACTGACAGAGTCTGTCCACGATGATTACTCCTGGATACCTCCACCAGTCCACGTCGTGAGATTGCTTGAACAATATTCTCATGATGGCCAGGTTGTGGAGAATGGAGCAAACTCCCACATGCCCAGTTGAGTGCTGGAGGTTTTGCCTTATTAGTTTTATCTTAAATATCATTTAGTTCATGCAGATAGTGAATATTACTAATTATAGGCATG